>NW_026526765.1:97181175-99691175 GCF_024362965.1 Panthera pardus
TCAAGATTTTAAGTAATCTCTACACCCAATGTGGGGCTCGAATTTACGAGCCCTAGATCACGAGTTGCATGCTCCAACACCTCAGCTAGCCATGTGCCCCATCCCATGTCTTTCTTTAACCCCAAATGCTGCTGTTATTACCTGGGTTTTTTAGGTTGACCAGAGAAGGGTGTTTATTACAGGTATGTCCATATATAATCATGATAGTCTATCCACAGAATCAGAATCCTGAAAGATTCTATCAAGTAACTCATCTGAAATAGTCTAGGAAGACTATGTAGAACAACTTGCAAAAAGTTGTGATACTCTTGAAATGCCATAAAATTCATTGTGTATTCTTCTCTTTTGGTGAGGTAAAGTTAGAGGTTTTTTATGTTTTTACATGCTAACACATTGTTCACGGGGCAAGAGCTAAGGGTGGTGTGCCTCCAGTTGTAAAAATGCAACATTTTTAAACAGTGTTTACTGACAAATTCGGGAAGTCAGGCTGTAAAATGACTGTTTTACTCTGAGTAAACCATTGAAAAAAAAGAGTGTAATATTAGAGATAACACAAAGTTTTTGAAAACTACAGACTATAGTTAATGTGACATAGACAAAAAAGATTTTCAGAGTCATTGGGAATCACTAATCTAATCCTAGAATAATTCAGAAAATTTTACTATATTGAATTCTAAAACCAGATTTGCTAGCTGTTAAATTTGTATCACATATGGGTCTATATCAAGTATCATTACCAAATATTATTTGAGTAAAGACTTAAAAATTTGACTTGTATGAAAAAAAATGATTTAAACATGGTAAAGTACAAAATAAATATACATTTGAAGTAGGTTGTTTAGCATGTGCCAAATTACTGTACTTGTATACCTTTAGATGGAATATAGTGTGAAAATTATTTTCAACTCTTAACATTTTTTCTGAGTGGGAATTCTTATTAATTATTTTATCGTTTTTCTGTTATAAAGGACTTAAACAAGACCTCGGTATCAGTAATTTAAACACAGGAGAAATCTTTGTTTCTTCTTGAACCATTTTGACCTAATGAACAGATCTTGGTACAAAAAACTGAAAAAGCACATATCAAAGTACCTTTGTATAATGCTCATAATTCCAAAGCCAAGAGTTTTTCCGTTGCATCCTAGAGCTCTACAACTGAAATATCTCAGATTTAGCTCCAAAATGTTCACATCAGTAATTCCATAAATAAGTTGAGTTAATGGATCACCAAG
This sequence comes from Panthera pardus, assembly GCF_024362965.1. Lineage (NCBI taxonomy): Eukaryota > Metazoa > Chordata > Mammalia > Carnivora > Felidae > Panthera > Panthera pardus. The sequence continues at coordinate 97,182,408 of NW_026526765.1, forward strand.
AATAATTATTATAGTAAAATATCATTAAATTGGGCTTATTTTATAATTTGATGAAATTCAGATATTCTAAGTGATGTCAACTTATTTATGAGAAGTGACAGTCATGGATCAGCTAAAGTCATTTTCATTAAATGATATTTTCTTTGCTCATTTTGGTCTTGATAACCTATATTAATTTGGAGTAAATATATAGTTCATGAACTATCTGAATGTTTTAGGCAAGCTGAACTATCTCACAGAACAGAATGACGATGTTGGATATTCCTCTGTTAATATTGTAGTTTGTCAGGGTCTTTCTTCAGATGATGCCTCAAATCCCTTTTATATCTAAGTTATATATATGTAGAAGTAAATTATGAATAGGGGCGCCTGGGCGGCTCAGTCGGTTGAGTGTCTGACTTTGGGTGAAGACAGGATTTCATGGGTTGTGAGTTTGAGCCCCACATTGGGCTTGCTGCTGTCAGTGCAGAGCCTGCTTTGGATCCTCTGCCCCCCTTCGTCTGCCCGCCTCCCAGTTCCACTCTCTCTGAAAAATAAACTTAAAAAATAAAGTAAATTATGAATAATCATAGTACCAATGCCATTCTTCCAGTGCAGTAATGTTTACCTACCATGTTTTGTTTTCTCCTTTTAATGCATCTAAGATTGAAATGGCTGGGTTTTGTTTTGTTTCTTTTGTAGCTGTATCACACCCTTGACTCATATTGAACTTGGAAGCCAGGGCTTGATTCTGATGTTGATAGCTCAAGTTGGGGAAAAGGGCATCATTTTGAGTGGGATAATGATAAGCTTAGTTTTCAGCCTTGTTTACAATTAGTTGCTGGTGGGATGTCCAAATAGAGATGTTATTAAAACAGAGATATGGGTCTGGACAGAAGATAAAAAGTCAAGTGTATAGAGAGATTTGTGATTTTCAGGTAATAATTAAAACTGTCAGAGGCTTTTGTACGGAGATGAAGCAGCTGTGGGAGGTGCTATTGCTTTTTCATACAAACTTGAAGCTATTCAGAGTATCTTTAGCCCCTTCATTAGTACATACTTTTCAATCTCACTGATAACTCAAAACCTTTAAGGGACAGTTTAGAGAATTAGTGAAATAATTAGTTTACATTTGTGTTTTTTGTATTATTAGTTTCTAAGATTTATTAGCTTGTTAGCCCCTGAGATTCATAATATTGCAAAGAAAATAGTGGTATTCATTTTATATTTGTCATGCATCATTTTAGCTGTTTAGAGAATGTCCCATCATATATATTAAAATTAAATTATTAAAGTATATGTTCTATTTGAGCAGTGAATATATCTTGAACCATCTCCAGTTTAGGAGATTAACTGAAGGGTACTGGGAGATGGTAAGGTAACAAATACCATAAATTAAACATTTAATTTCTTTCATTTAGATACACAAGAATTGATAACTTGTTGCTTCCAGTGATGAGAACTGAGCTGCTGGGATTAGGGTGTGGGTGGTGGGTTGCTTCACTTTGTACTCTTTTGTGCTATTCATATTTGAACCATGGAATGATTTTACTTTGGGAACGGATAAAAGAAATTTAAATATTGAAAATTGCTTTATTTACTTCAGACATGAGATGGTATGATATGTTAGTATTGACACTGGAAGTTACAAGTCATGTTTTCAAATCCTAATTTCACCATCGCCTGGCCAGCTGTCATTAGGTGAGTCATTTCACCTCTTTGAATCACAGTTTCCCATTTGAAAATGGAGATGACTGCCCTGTTTACCTCTCAGGGTAATTGTGAGTGTGTTCAGTAAACATACCTGTGAGGCACACACTGTCATGGGCACTGAGAAGGGGGCACATTTTCATTTGTATGGGCATCCACTATCAAGTGTAGAAGTAGACGAAATTTAACCTACTTTGGTAAATCCTATATGCCATGAAGATCCATAGGAAGGATTTACAGTAGCAGCTTGGGAGTGGTAGGGAAGAAGTTCGAGTAGTCCTTCAGGAAGACAAGGACATTTTTGAGTTTAATTTTGAAGAATGAGTGAGCTGGGGGAAGAGGATAAAGAGCAAAGAAGGTATTCTAAGAACAAGTTCCAGCTCCAACTCCAGCTCATTTGATGCATGTTGGTGTGTAGCACATTTTTGTTTTATTTAAGACAAGACTGTAGCATGTTCTTCCTTCATTTTCCTGATCCCCCAAATTTTGACTATAGTAATTGGTTGAAATATGGGGAAATCTCACTTGGGACTTTATAATGACCTCAAAAGTGAGGAATCCCTAAAACTCAACTAAATTTTTACTACACACATTTTACTGTATAGACCATAAGTATTAAATCATCAGATTCTGATGTTAGCCTTCAGTTCTTTCTTACTAAGGAACTAGTGAGAATTCTTAATTAAGGGGCTAAGCCTCTCATTTGCAGTCCACTTGCATTTTCCCAAATGAGTAGATTTTTTTTCCTGCGTCTCTCTTGGTATTTTTGTTCCCATATCCTTTTGTATTTCTTCTGTGTGCCTGGTGTCTCATTACTATACCTTTAGTTTACAGAAGCCTACAATTCACTCTTTTACTTTGATTTCTATACACTGCTTTCTCCTGTTGTGTTTGGCAGAAAAACTTGCTTTACTTGTTAAGTCATGTATATAACTTCTTTTTCTAATCTTGAATATTTTTTCCCTCGTCACTGGGAAAGATACAGATTTTAAATCCATTTGACAAGTTATTGAGCTCTAAGTTGTAAGTACATACAGTTTCCCTGGTGCCATATTGTTTCCTTTGTAGCACCATTAAACATCTTACCCCCATAATAGTTTATAGACTTTTACTGTTGAACTATCTAATACCCACTCTTCTGTAAGTTACGGTTTAGAGGCATTGATATTTTACTGTATAATATCCAGTATCCTGTAAATTATAGAAGTACTTTGTAAATTGAAAATATGATATTACTTATTATGGATATTAGCCTCCAGTAACCACCATGATTATTAAAAATAAGCACAAATGTTTAAATTTTTATAGAGGTTTAAAGTGTGAAATAGAGACTTCTGCACAAAATTTATGTGGAGTATTGTTAAAACAATAGAAAACATAAAATTGGGTATCATATAAGTATTTTCCTCTACCGTTTTCATGTTTATTTGTACTTGAGAAGAAGAAATGAGGTATCTCAATTTCTGAGTGATTTATCAGTTCAGAATGAATTAATCCAAAGTAAGAAAACATTATTTCATACCTGTAGAACAATCTTCTGCTATTAATGACTCTTTAACTTGAGATGCTTTTAGCTTCAGAGTAATAGAAAATCAAGCTATATGTGGCTTAAACAGTAAGGGTATTCATCATCTCATACGATAAAGAAATTGGAGGTAGAGTGTTTCAGAGTTGCTTAATTCAGTGGTTTAATACCATCATCAAAAACTCAAGTTCTCTAACATCCCAGAGTGACCTGTCCTTTTAGGCTGGATCTCCTCATGATCCCATAGTACTTGCCACAAGTGGCAGGTGTCACAGGTGATGATGTCTAGGGGAGAAAATGGAATTATATCTGCTTGTAATGCATTTATGAAGAATGGCAACCTTCTCAGAAGCCCCCAACAGATGGCCTTTATGTAGCTATGGCTGCAAATGGATCACTTATACATGCCTAAGCTATCACTTGGCAGAGGGTATGATTGGATTCTTTCTTTTTAGAGGTTATGCCCTGCTGCTTGGATGATCATAAACAAAATTAGATTCTGTTGGCAAGTAAGAAGTGGCTGTTGGATAGGCAACCAATAATGTCTTTTGCATTTGAGCCCATTTTAACTTTTTTTTAAATGTGTTCAAATGTTTAAACACATTTTAAAAAAGTTATAAATAGATAACTATAAGTTATAAATAGATCATTGGAACAGAATAGAGAACCCAGAGGGGGACCCACAAATGTATGGTCAACTAATCTTTGACAAAGCAGGAAAGGGTGTCCAATGGAAAAAAGACTGCCTCTTTAGCAAATGATGCTGGGAAAATTGGGCAGCGACATGTAGAAGTGTGAAACAGGACTACATTCTTATCCCATACACAAAAATAAATTCAAAATAGATGAAACACCTAAATGTAAGACAAGAAACCATCATAATCGGAGAGGAGAAAACAGGCAACAACCTCTTTGACCTTGGCCGCAGCAACTTCTTACTAGACACGTCTCCCACAGCAAGAGAAATAAAAGCCAAAGTGAACTGTTGGGACCTCATCCAGATAAAAAGCTTTTGTACAGCACAGGAAACAATCAACAAAACTAAAAGGCACCAATAGAATGCGAGAAGATACTTGCAAATGACATATCGGATAAAGGGTCAGTATCCAAAATCTGTAAAGAACTTGTCAAACTCAACACCCAAAAAACAAATAATCCAGTGAAGAAATGGGCAGAAGACAATAATACACACTTTTCCAAAGAAGATATCCAGATGACCAACAGACACATGAAAAGATGCTCAATATCACTCATCATCAGAGAAATACAAATCAAAACCATAATGAGATGCCACCTCACACCTGTCAGAATGGCTAACTTTAACAACTCAGGAAACGAGATGCTGGTGAGGATGCAGAGAAAGGGGGACCCTTTTGCACTGCTGGTGGGAATGCAGACTGGTGCAGCCACTCAGGAAAACAGTACGGAGGTTCCTTAGAAAATTAAAAATAGAACTACCCTATGACCCAGCAGTTGCACTGCTAGGTATTTACCCAAAGAGTACAAAAATGCTGATTTGGAGGGGCACGTGCACCCCAGTGTTTGTAGTAGTGTTATCAACAATAGCCAAGTTATGGAAAGAGCCCAAATGTCCATCCACTAACAAATGGATAAAGAAGATGTGGTGTGTGTGTGTGTGTGTGTATGTATACACACACACACACACACACACATACAGTGGAAAACTACACGATGATCAAAAAGAATGAAATCCTGCCATTTGCAACAACGTGGATGGAACTAGAGTGTATTATGATTTGAAATAAGTCAGTCAGAGAAAGACAAATATCAGATGACTTCACTCATGTGGAATTTAAGAACATCGGGAACATAGGGAAAGGATGATGAACATAGGGAAAGGAAAAGAAAAATAAGATAAAGACAGAGTAAGAGACTCTTAAATACAAAGAACAATCTGAGGGTTGCTGGACGTGGGTGAGGGGGATAGGCTAAATGGGTGAAGGACATTAAGGAGGCCATTTGTTGGGATGAGCACTGGGTGTTCCATGTAAGTTACCAATCACTGGGTTCTACTCCTGAAACCAATACTACACTATATGTTAACTAACTTGAATTTAAATAAATTTAAAAACAAATAAATAAAAATGTATTAAGTAGTAGCAAAGACTAACAACTTTGAAATAAAACAGTTCTGGGACACTTAACAGCTATGAGAACTTGGACAAGCTCTGTGAATTGCAGTTTACTTGTTACTAAAATGTAAATAATAATGGTACCTATTTTATAAGGTTGTTTTGAGGATTAAATGACATAATGCAGCACGCTTTGACATAGTATCTGGTCCATAGTAAATGATCACTGTGTTAACAGCTTTTATTATCCTATTTTAATTTTAGCTTATCTTGAATGATTAAAGCTTTTGCCTAAATCTGTTTTATATTTTGTGGTATTCCATTGTTGTAACTATCTCTTCTTGAGTTGTAACTGTTAAACTTTTCCATAGGGCTAGTTTTGGGAGAAGCAGATTTGATGATGGCCATTGGAAATGCTAAAACATCAAAAGTCCTTCATCCAACCTAACTTCTTTTATAAACATTGCTGTGTTTCTTCAGCTTAATTTTCATTAATATTATCATTTTTCTCAAAGATACACAAAATAATGTAGCTTGTATTTTATTCGTTTCTGAAATATTGATCCTGGTTCAGTTCTCATGAAATCTAAAGACTTTAAAAACATTGTAAGGAGAGATAATGAACAAGAGACTGTAAAAGGGGGATGATACTTAAATAGAACTGTAAGTGTTTAATGCAATAAAGTACTTAAAGCTCTGTTCATATTAGGCCCTTGATAAAAGTTTCTTTTTTTCCTTATGTCTCATACAATAAACATCTCAAAAGCATTATTTGTTTCTTCAGAAGCAGGAGAGCTTGTTACTAGTTATGTCAGTAGAGGAGAACTATATCACTCCGGAAAAAGGAAATCATGCTAGGGATCTCAAACAGGCATTTAATACAGGAAATTGATTACATAGGTGTAATCACTTTTATGAAAGTTTTCTTTAACTTTTATGAAATGCTAAAGTTTCATTGGCTGGTCAAGGGTCATCGTAGCCATCACTTACATCATGGTTTTTATGAAAAAAAAAAAATAGGTTAGACATTCCTTAGCTTTTATTTATTTTTTTATTTTTTATTTTTTTATTATATGAAATTTATTGTCAAGTTAGTTTCCCTACAACACCCAGTGCTCATCCCAAAAGATGTGCCCATCTTCAGTGCCCATCACCTACTCCTTAGCTTTTAAATAAACATTAAAAACATGATTGAATAGATAAGTGGGGAAAGATATATTTTTGCTGATAAGTTTATTTTAAAAGTTGAAAATGAATAAATTATATATCATTTTAAATATAGTAAATATCATAGTATTACATTTATTTTTCAGTGGATCCTGTGCTGCCCAAAGGAGATTATTCTTACAAATCAAAGTTAAATTAATTTTCTTTTCCAGTAATCACTTCATATTACAACCATAACACCGTGGTGGGGGAGGAATTTTCCTGGAGTTTCCAATTGTCTTTTTTTTTTTTTTTTTCAATTGAGAAGAGGCAAAAAATATGACTTCTCTTCTATCTTCTAACTCCTTGTATCTGTTCCTTAGAATCTATTCCAGAGGCACCTGGGTGACACAATCTGTTTAGAATCCAACTCTTATTTTCAGTTCAGATCATGATCTCACAATTCATGGGTTTGAGTCCTGCGTCAGGCTCCATGCTGACAATGTGTAGCCTGCTTGGGATTCTCTTTTTCCCTCTCTCTCTCTGCCCTCCCATGCTAACTCTCTCTGTCTCTCTCTGAAAAATAAATAAATAAACTTCTAAAAAAGTAAAATTAAAAAATAATCTATTCCATTCCTCTAATTCTTAAAGATGCTGTTGTAAGATTCCACACTAAGATTCTTATTTAGACTCTTTTCCAGGCCTATAGCACAATTTCAATCCTGGGATTTTTTTTTTATTTTTCTTTACTAGACTGTTGCACTTATATTTACCACGATTTTTTTCTTGATTTTCATCTTCAGTTTGCTGGAGTATATTCTTTAGTAAATTTCTCAGAAAGGGGGCATTACAAATACTTCCTGAACTTTTATAGATGTAAAAAATATTCCCCTGGCCTATAACTTATTTCATCACCTATCCCAATGACTTCTTGCCTTTTTCAGATCCTAATTCACATATCCTTTTCTTGAAGAGGCCTTCTCTGACCATCCTATTTTAAATTGCAAATCCCACGTATTACCAATCCTTCTTTACTGCTTTTTCTCTTAAAGCACTTATCACATTCTAACACACTATACATTTTGCTTATTTATTTCTTCTCTTTCCCACTAAAAAGTGCCATAGGGCAGAGATTTTTGTAGTTTTGTTCACTAGCTACATCCTTGGTACCTAAAATCATGCCTGGCACATAGGAAACCCTCAGTAAATAATTGCTAAATGAGTCAGTGAATTTTTCCCTTATTATTACAGTTATAAATCAATTTACAAATCATTGTCTCTGAGAACTTGAAGAGATTGGTCCATTGTCTTCTGGTACCTGGTATTATTAATGTGAAATATGTCAATCTTATTTTTTCTCTTTAAAAGTTTTCTTTTTCTTAGATCTCTGGAAATTTTCAGCAGTGTATATAAGATGTATTTTTTTTTTTCATTGATTCTAGTTGGCACTTGTCTTTAAGGTTATTGTTTTTTTGCAGCTCTGGAAAATTTTATTTAAAAAATAATTTCTGGGGACTCCTGGGTGGCTCAGTCAGTTAAGCGACCAACTTCAGCTCAGGTCATGATCTCATGGTCCGTGAATTCGAGCCCCACGTCAGGCTCTCTGCTGACAGCTCAGAGCCTGGACCCTGCTTCAGATTCAGTGTCCCTCCTCTCTCTCTGCGCCCCTCTCCAACTCATGCTATCTCTCGCTCTGTCTCTCAAAAATAAATAAATGTGAAAAAAAATTTTTTAATCTTATCCTGCTTTTTTTCTGTACTATCTACAATTCCTATTGATTATCAGATTTATCTTCTTTTCCCTGAATGTGCCATTTTCCATATTTTTCTCGTTAACTTTTTATCTCTTTAAAGTTTGATATGTTTATTGATAGTTAAACAGTGAAATCTGGCATACTATTTTCTCTGACTAAAAGGAAATAACATCAAGGCTAAAATAGGATAGATTGATATAATATTTGTATTTTGTTTATTATTACTAATAATGAATGGCAAAGGTGGCTTATCACATCAGTAAGAAAAGGAAGTATTCATTAGTAAATGATCACTTATCATTTATTGGAAAAGGACTTGGTCTAATTTCTTATCAGGCACTATATATTTTAAATACTATGCAGTAAAATATAATACATCCTATAGAATTATGAGTAGGGATGTTCATTACAGTATTATTTATAATATGGGAATGGCCTAAGTATCCAATAAAATAATACTTTATTAAGCTCTCCTACTGGTACTATGAAATGGTTTGTAGCCACTAACAGCTACATTTTTATTTTTTTTTTTAATTTTTTTTTTTAACGTTTATTGATTTTTGAGACAGAGAGAGACAGAGCATGAATGGGGGAGGGTCAGAGACAGGGAGACACAGAATCTGAAACAGGCTCCAGGCTCTGAGCTGTCAGCACAGGGCCCGACGCGGGGCTCGAACTCACGGACCGCGAGATCATGACCTGAGCCGAAGTAGGACGCTTAACCGACTGATCCACCCAGGTGCCCCAACAGCTACATTTTTAAAAAAATGTTTAGTAATATTGAAAATGATACATTAAGCATAGCATGAGGTAGAAACTTGTTGAATCATTAATGTTGTATACCTGAAAATAATGTAACAATGTGTGTCAACTGTACTTCAGTAAAAAAAAGAAAGACAATGATACATTTTTCCAATTATTTATATACACGCACATATGAATTTTTACACATATGTGTTTGAAAGAAAAGGACTATGGAAAGTATTAAAAATGTTAATATAGGGGCACCTAGGTGGCTTTGTTTGTTAAGTGTCCAGCTCTTGGTTTCTGCTCCGGTCATGATTCCACGGTTCCTGGGTTTGAGCCCCACATTGGGCTCTGTGCGGACAGCAACGAGCCTGCTTGTCTATCTCTTTCTCTCTGCCCTTCCCCTGTTTGTATGTGCTCTCTCTCAAAATAAATATTTTTTAATGTTAATACAGTTCCATAATCCATTATATGAAACACTTGGGTCCACATGTATTTCTGCATTCCAAATTTTTTTAGATCTTTGAACAGTAATAGGTTTTCATAACATCTGAAGAAGTACTCTATAATCAAACATGTTAATATTTCTGCAGTGAAACATGGGACTATTCACATTAAGTAGGATACATAAAGTTTATAATTTCATGTCAGTTGAGGTTATATTTTGCTGCCAAATCAATTTGTGCCAAGCTTAATTTTTAAATTTCCTTTTTAAAAAATGTTTTTGGACTTTGGAATTGTGTGCATTTTGGACCAATAGTTATTTAAGCAATGAGACTACGAATGTTTTTTTAATTTTAATTTTTTATAATTTTTCATGTATTTCTGTATAAGACCGTATAATTATTTACAGAAAAATATTTTAGTAACAAATTTAAAAACTGTGAATATATACTTGAGTTAAGCTTTCTTACTAAATCTTAGCCTTCCCCCAAAGGAAGGGAATAGAGTCAGAAGATATTCACTCAGTGATTTAGCAAATACTTATCCAGTGTCTATTATTTTAATAAACATAGATAGCCTTATAGACTATCAAGAAAGTTAATATTTCAAAGTATGATATAATACCATTTCACATTCTTCTTATTGTCAGAAACTTAATATTCTGACAATTCCAGTAGTTGATCAGGATGCCGAGGAGCACTAGGATATTTCATACAGTGCAGTGTGGGTATCAATTGATACAACTACTTTGGAAAGCAATTTGATACTATCTAGTGAAGTTAATTAAACTTATATATGCTGTATCATGTCATGTGACTTTTCATTAATACATTGATTTTACTGTCTGGGAGTGGAACCTTTTCAATTTCTCCTGCTGCATCTTGCCCCCTGACACTTTTTATTCACTGTAATTTTATATGTGAGCATTACTAGGTTTCTGTGATTTTTTTTTTCTTTTTCCAGGGCAGTACATTTGCTGTTCAATAACTTGCTTCCTGAGCCTTTTCACGAAATAGGGCTTTTTATTTTTTTTTTTTAATTTTATTTTTTATTTTTTAAAATTTACATCCAAGTTAGCATATACTGCAACAATGATTTCAGGATTAGATTCCTTAGTGCCCCTTACCCATTTAGCCTATCCCCCCTTCTACAACCCCTCCTGTAACCCTCAGTTTGTTCTCCATAGTTATGAGTCTCTTCTGTTTTGTCCCCCTCCCTGTTTTTATATTATTTTTGTTTTCCTTCCCTTATGTTCATCTGTTTTGTCTCTTAAAGTCCTCACATGAGTGAAGTCATATGATTTTTGTCTTTCTCTGACTAATTTCACTTAGCATAATACCCTCCAGTTCCATCTACGTAGTTGCAAATAGCAAGATTTAATTCTTTTTGACTGCCTTGTAATACTCCATTGTATGTATGTATGTATGTATGTATATACCACATTTTCTTTATGCATTCATCCATCAGTGGACATTTGGGCTCTTTCCATACTTTGGCTATTGTTGATAGTGCTGCTATAAACATGGGGGTGCTTGTGCCCCTTTTATCCTGTGGATAAATGCCTAGTAGTGCAGTTGCTGGGTCGTAGGGTAGTTCTATTTTTAGTTTTTTGAGGAACCTCCATACTGTTTTCCAGAGTGGCTGCACCAGCTTGCATTCCCACCAACAATGCAAAAGAGATCCTTTTTCTGTTCATCTTCGCCAACATCTGTTGTTGCCTGAGTTGTTAATGTTAGCCATTCTGACAGGTGTAAGGTGGTACAAAATAGGGCTTTTTAAACAAAAACTTTACTTTTTTTTTTTTTTTGTTTTGATATGCCAATAGCCATGCAAATATTCAGCACCTTTACTTGTCAAATGTGGTATGGAATTAAGAGTCTTTTCCATTTTGCTGGGGTTGTTGTGCTATTTTCTGTAGACAAGCACAATGGAATAGGATGACTTGGATTACCAACCAAAATCATCTGTGGGCCTAGGCATGGAATCCATCTCTTTTATTGCATACTTCTCAAAAATCATATTTTTCTTATTTCTCAAGTTTTGTGAATCACTTTGGTTAGCTTTAGGATTGTTTTGTATATCTCTTTAAGTTGAAAATGTTAAAAGGCAATAGTGAGATTTGTATATTCAGCTTTTTATTCATTTAACAAACATTGAGTGCTTACTATGTATAAAGGTCAAGAATTTCTCTTAATCCCGTCTTCCAGGAACATAAGACCTAGCTAACAAACTGGCTTCAGTGTTGTGTGGTAAACGCTAAGATAGTTAAAGGTTGGATGGAATTAAGTAGCGGTCTTCTAAGTCAGCAACCCTTTTTTGTAAAGGAACAGATAGTATATATTTTAGCCTATGTGGGCCATACAGTTCTATCACAACTACTCATCTCCGCTGTCATTGCATGAAAGTAGTCAGTCACAGGAGATACATAGATGAATGAGTGTGGATGGACACTGAAATTTGAATTCCATATGATTTTTACATTTTTACGTGTTGCAAAATAATTTTTAGCCATTTAAAAATACTAAATTTAATATTACAAATATTTTTTAAACCTTTAAAAATCATTCATAGCCCTCAGACCACATACTAAAACAAGTGGCAGGCCAAATTTGGCTCATTGGCCATAGTTTGCCAACCCTTGTTCTGACCCTTTGAATTACAGGATGTTAATTGAATACGCCTCTTTCTGTTAGTCCATTCCATGTCAGCTACTTTCATTTAGGAGAGTTTAGTAACCTAAGTTAGGATACTATCAGTATCCTTGATATTCTGAATAATAACCATGATGCTATAAAAATAATAAAAATAGTAATAGCACTATTGCTATTGATATCACATTGATGCATTGATGATATGTAAGTTACTCCAGCAAAGATGACAAACTAATTTGCTTATAGGGACCAGGTGTTAGACCTGAATGTTTGGGAAACAGGGAGTTGTGTGAACTGGGGCAAAGTGAAAAGCATATGTCTCATGTAAAAAAAAAACCAGTAGCCACTACTTAGCTCCCATCCAGTATAGGGAAAGCAGCCCCAATGTTCCCTGATGAAAAACATTCAAGAGAAATCCAGACTTATATGTAAGTTAAATTATGTCTCCTAGTTGTTTAATATGGCAACAAATCTGTTTTTTGTTTTTTTAATTCTTTTTAACATTGTGAATCAAAAGCATCTTTAGGAGTCATTTAAGCAGACTGGCAACTAACTTGCCATCTCTGTCCCAGCAAGTTTCTTTAACTGTTTAAAAGGAGCTCCTACAGAAGTTTCTGTAGTGATACCCATTAATGATTTTATTTTGAAATCTTTGATCTCAGAGGATGTTTTTATCTCAATACTGAAAACTGTTAAAGCAGTTTTAAACTATAAGTCAATGCACATTTCTATACTGGATGTTCACATGTTCAACTGTCATAATTCTAAGCTTGAATGTATCCAGTGAATACATACTTGTAGCGGATTTTGTCATCCTAGCAAGCTCTTTTTTCTTTTCTTTTTGTAAACAACTTTATTGAGATATACTTTACATACCATACAAATCATCCATGTAAAGTATACTGTTTATTTGGTTTTAATATATTCATAGAGTTGTACAACTGTCCCCACAGTTATTTTTAGAACATTTCATCACCTGAAAAAATAAACCCCTGACCCTTTAGCAATGAAATTAGACTCCCAGTTCTTCCCTTATCCTTTCTAGTCCTAGTCAACTACTAATCTGTCTCCACAGACCTGCCTATTCCAGATATATCTTATAAATATAATTGTATAAATATGTGGGCTTTTCTGTCTGGCTACTTTGACTTAGCATGTTTTCAAGGTTCATCCATGTTATAGCATAAATCAGTACTCCGTTTCTTTTTATTGTTCAATATTATTCCAGTGTGTGGGTATATCATATTTTATTTGTCCATTCATCATTTGATAGACTCTTGAGTTGTTTTCACATTTTGCCTATTATGCATAATGCTACAGTGAACATTCATGTACAAGTTTTTATGTGGACATATGTTTTCTTTTCTCTTGGGTAGACACTTAGGAATGGAATTAGTGATACATATGGTAACTCTCTGTTTAACTTTTTGAGGAATGGCCAAACTTCCAAAGCAGCTGCACCAATTTGCATTCCTACCATTAGGATTTGACGGTTTCAATTTTTCCACATGCCTTGTCAGCAACACTTGTTATTATCTGACTTTTTTTTCTTCCTTTTTAATTATAATCATCTTCATGAATATGAAGTGATATCTCACTGTGATTTTGATGTACATTTCCCTGAAGACTAATGATGTTGATCATCTTTTCATGTGTTTATTGGGCATTTGTATACTATGCAGATTCCCTTTACTGATTTTTTTAATTGGGTTATTTGTCTTTTTATTATTGAATTGTAAGAGTTCTTATATATTCTGGATACAAATTTATCCAATATATTATTTCCACATACTTTCTCCCATTCTGTTGTCTTTTTCACTTAACTAATAGTGTTCTTCAGAGCACAAAAGTTTTTAATTTTGACAAAAGCCAATTTATTTTTTTTTTCTGTTTCTTGTGGTTTTGGTGTTATATCTAGAAAGTCACAGGTTATCAAGGTTTACCCCTAAAAAAAAAGATTTATCCCTAATGTTTTCTTCTAAAAGTTACATAATTTTAGCCTTTTAGATCTTTGATCCATTTTGAATTAATTTTTGTATATGATTGGTGTAAGGTGAGGAGTTGGGGTAGAAGTCACAGGCTTTAACCTCAAAAATCAAACCAGATAAAATATCTGAAAATAATAATAAGTAAATATGTAAATAAGTGGCAGGAGATACATGAAACAAGACTGTCAGAATATTGTGAAGGCTCAGTGAAGAATACATGGGATTTGTTATGCTATTTTCTCTAGATTTTTTGTTTGAAAATATCCATAGCGTTTTTCTAAATACCAATTTATTATAGTTTATTACCACTGTTAATTGTATTGGCCGATTATCTGTATCCTTAGTAGGTATTGGACTGTTAGTTATTAGATGGCCCTTAGTACAAGTTTGGTTATAACTATGAAAATCTTATTTACAGTAAGAAAAACTGTAAAATGAAGACAAATTTTTAATTTCAAGTTCTCTTAATTCTTGATTTACCCAAAACTTTTATTCTACTTAGAATTTTATGAACAGTATGTTTAAATGTGTCATATACAAATTTGTGTAGTTTACAGATATCTACAATGTACTTCTCAAAACTTGTGTTGAGGAACAGCTGTTCTGGAGAATGCTGAGTGGGGAAAAAGTCTTTTTTTTTTTTTTTTTTTTTTTGCCCCAAGTAAGCCTGCAGTTGAACAAAGTTAAACTGATTTCCTTACTGCAAGACTTCTTAGGACCTTTTAACATGCAAATACATATCCTAAATCTGTAAAATTTGGCAAACTGTTTTTTAAGCTTATTTGACCATTCACATACCATGGAGTAGTTTGGAAAACACTGGACTACGTATTTAAGATCATGTTATTGTCATATTTAGATAATTAAATAGTTTAAGTTATTAGTTGATTATCACTCTCCTAATGATTTTCATTTCTTAAAGTTTCTCCTTGTGTCCATCCTTTTCTATTGCTGTTACTTCTTTTTGTAGTTTCCTGTCATTTATTTATTTGTCTAACTACTGAAAGTGACCAGATTTTGAAATTGCTGTTTCTCTGTGAGTATGGGTTTGTAACAATAATGGAAAATATTTTCAGTTAATTATGTCTTTTAAGTATAACAAATTATGACTTTATATTTGTACTTGTTATTTTAACTAGTACAAGTTTTTGCAAAACTTGCAAAAGAGCCATGTTTAGAGAATTAAAACTATTAAATGTATTTAGGTGTCTTTCTAATTGAATTTTGCTTTATTCCAAAAAACTTAGAAAATATTGGTAAAGGAATAGCTAGCAAACTTTAACATTATTCAAAATTGACAAAACTGGTGAACTTTGATCCAAATCAGGAAAGATGGCACCATTACGATGGAGAAGCATAGGAGGATGATGAACATTAGCCTAAGGGTGATATTCAGTGTCAGATCTCTAAATAAGGCCAGTGAATACCACTGACCGTTGGCATTTTATATGCAGTAGTGAATGAGTGAAGGACTATAATAATGGTAGCTCACTACTTACTATTGCATTTGTATTAATATTCAGCTATAGGAATGTTTTGAAAGTCAAGTGAAGAATAAACTCAAAGGTAAAAGCCCCCCCCCCCAAAAAAAATTGTAACTCTCATCTGACTTCGCCTACCCCAAATCATTAGTGCTTTACTCCTCAAGTAACCACAAATAGTACTTTCCCAAGTGTCCTTTATTATTTGTTTCTTGAGTATCCTCTGTTGTTTGTTAATATTCATTGTAACATAAAATTTTGTATTTTGTATCTATTTTGTACCTTAACTTTTTCACTTTCAAGTACTTCAGAACAAGGGTATGAAGGTCATATAATACTTTACTGTAAATATTGTTATCATTTTATTATATTTTCTTTTTGTTCTGTCATGAACACGAGATCATGAAAGACCAGATGAACCTTGCTTACACACCTCAAAATTCCAAACTGGACCATTTTTAGTGTTTTAATATTTAATTTGTAGTTTATGTGGTGATGTAAATCCAAATTTAAAATCTGATTTAAAAGGACAAAATATTTTTTTTAGATTTCTGAACTTATATTAAGACCTATTAGAATATGAAAATTAAATATTTTGAAATACACTTAAAAATTTTCATTGCAAATGATTAAACAAGAGCCATGTTCTAATAATGATTTTTAAATTCCATCCCATCAACATATATGTAGAAATAAGTAAGCAAACCAGATGGAGAAAGCTGCTTTTAATATGTATGGTCTGTGAAAGCTTTTTATTCTACTTGAGATATTGTGTATATCAGAATATTACTGTTTTCTTGAACTGCATTTTTGTTTTATATTAAAACTTTTATTAATCAGGATTACAAGAGATTGAGCTATTATGGTTAATTGCATTTTGGTTATCTGAGGAATAATCAGTGGAACTTTGTATTTCTCTATTCCAATTTATTGTTGAAAATCTCCTGATTTATTGATAAAGATCAATACCTTTTCTTGCTTTAGTGAGTAAATATGTGTTTCCACTATTTGTCTATAAGAGAACCATGTCTAAACTATCTACCCCAGTCCCTCACACAAGGAATGTCAGGGATAAGATCAAATGCACAGTAAACGATTGTTAAATAAGTTTATTGTTGTCTTTCTTTGTTTTGGATTTGGAATGCAATATACTGATTTTTTCCCAGTAAGCTGAGCTTTTTCCATTATGTTGTTTCAAGTACATGTATAAAAGTTTGGAAAACATATATTAATAATAAAGCTAGACAGAAATACTAGTAATAATAATTTTGAGTGTGTTTTTTACATTGTAAATACAATTATTATAGTGAAATATGTTTTTAATTAAAAATTTAAGAGTTTTATGTTTTGAAGTTTGCACCTGCTTTAGAGAGGTATAGAATATCATGGGCCTGAGGATCAGACGTATTACATCTATGGCTAAAGTATTTTTCTTTCCTTCCTCTCCTCCTCCCTATCTAGTACACATACTTTGCTATTTTAAGCATGTTTTATATTTACATAGTTTCTTTGTTTCCTGTGATCTGTTTGCTAGAGAGAAAGTTAATTCTTGGAAACATTTCTGATTTATTTATAGACTGGTCAAAGAAAAAATGATGTATGAAAAGGAAGCAAAACAACAAGAAGAAAAGATTGAAAAAATGAAAGCTGAAGATGGTGAAAATTATGCCATTAAAAAGCAGGTAAAACTGAATCTTTGGGGTACCTAGGTGGCTCAGTCAATTAAGCATCAGACTCTTAGTTTCAGCTCAGGCTCAGGTCATGATCTCATAGTTTGTGGCTTCGAGTCCTGCGTTGGGCTGTGCACTTCCAGTGCGGAGCCTGCTTGGGATTCATATTCTCTCTCTCTCTCTCTCTCTCTCTCTCTCTCTCTCTCTCTCTCTGTCCCTCTCTCTCAAAAATAAATAAATAAACCTTAATACACACACACACACACACACACACACACACACATGCATATATATATGACCTAGTATTATATTAAATATACTTGTATATTTAAATTTACAGATATTTTTGTAAATATTTTGATTTGAAGACCACCAAAATAAATATATATGTTACCCTTTTTAGTGGCTTCTCCTGATTTTCCTCATGACAAATTTCAGTTTCCTTAGTACTGCATACAAGGTTCTTCTTGATTTGAGTGCCTGCCTATCCACCCTTATCTCTTGCCATTCCCTCCCTGGACCTTTTCATTTCCTGATCATGCTCTTTTCCTTTGCCGCAGACATACTGCATATGTGTGAGATGTTCTTCCCACTTCTCTTACCTACCTTCTCCTTATAAATTCGTGTTTATCCTTTAAACATCCCCTACACTCTACCTAAAGATGGAGATAGGTGCTCCTCCTCTCTTGTCCCATAACAGCTTATTTATTCTCATCATAGCATTTTTTTTCAAATTTTTATTTAAATTCAAGTTAGTTAACATACTCTGTAATGATGATTTCAGGAGTAGAATTTAGTGATTCATCACTTACATAAAACACCCAGTGCTCATCCCAACAAGTGCCCTCCTTAATGCCCATCACCATTTAGCCCTTCCCGCCACCCACCTCCCTCCATCACACCTCAGTTTGATCTCTATTCTTAAGAGTCTCTTGTGGTTTGTTTCCCACTCTCTTTTTTCCCCCTTCCCATCTGTCCATCTGTTTTGTTTGTTAAATTCCACATATGAGTGAAATCATGTGGTATTTATCTTTCTCTGACTGACTTATTTCACTTACCATGAAACACTCAAGCTCCATCCACATCATTGCAAATCCATCATAGCATCATAGCATAGCTGACACTTGTTTCATAATTCCTTGAGAAAATAGAAGCTATTGGGGACTTTCTCTTTTTCCCATGACACAATCTTTCAACCTATCTGCATCTGTACCTGTACTACCTTCCTTCCTATTAGAATGGATTATATTCCCTAACCCTTGTTAGAACCATCACTGATACTGTTTTCATGTCTTTGTCCTCATCTTACATCACCTCAACAGCATTTGACACAGGTAAGCAAGCACTCTCCTTGAAGCATTCTTTTATATTAGCATCTTTAATAGGATAGCCTCCTGTTTTCCTCCTGTTTCACTATCCTTATTCTTCAGTCTCCTTTGCTGAAACCCTCCTCCTCCCCCTGTGCTGTCTTCCCCCACCCTGCACTCCCCTGTGTGTGTGCGTGTGTGTGTATTTTAACCTTTAAGAGTTCTGTCTACAATCTCTGGGTAAGCTCATACCATTCTATAACTTTTAAGTATCGTTTTTATGTCTACTCATTTATTTACTCAACAGATATTTATTGAATCCCCTGCTACTTGCCAAATACTGTTCCAGGCATTCTTTTAGGTATGGCCTTTAAAAGAGCAGCAAAACAAACAAAAAACCAGAGTTACTGCTTACTTGGGAGGGACTAGTGCCAGTATCTCCCAATTTATATCTCTAGCCTTGACCATTCCAGAGATACATATATTCAACTAATCACCTACTTGATATTCTCTTGGGTGTCCAAAATAAAAGTCTGGGGCACCTGGGTGGCTGAGTCGGTTGAGCATGGAGCTCTTGATTTTGTCTCAGGCCATGATCCCAGGGTCATGGAAGCAAGCCTCATGTTGGGCTCTGCACTGAGTGTGGAGCCTGCTATAGTCTCAGTCTCTCTCTCTCTCTCTCTCACTCCCTCCCTCTCCCCCTCTCTCCCTCTCTCCTCTCTCTCTCTTTCCCTCCCCCCCCCGCCCTTCTCCCCTGCTCACTTGCTCTCTCTCTAAAATAAAATAAAAATAAAATAAAATAAAATAAAATAAAATAAAATAAAATAAAATAAAATAAAATAAAACAATAAAATCTTGGTCTTCGCTTAAACTAACCCACCTTCCCCAAACAAAAAGCCGTTCCTTCTCTTGTTATCCCCTTTCAGTAAATGATACCTCCAGTCATCCCAGTACCTAAAGCCAAAAATTTAGTGGGTGTCTTCCTGGTGCTTCTCTCTCTCTCTAATAATCACAGCTAATATAAGCAAGTCCTGTTTCTTATTCCATTTCTTTGCCTTCTGCCACCACCCCTAATCGTGTTCACTATCATCTTTTGCACATGCTATTGCAAAAGCCTCCTCCTAGTTGGCATACATCTTTGTCTCTTTGACACCTCCATTCCCTCCCACCACAGCAGCCAGATTGATCTCTTTAAAATAGTACATCAGGGGCGCCTGAGTGGCTCAGTCAGTTAAGCATTCGACTCTTGGTATCAGCTCAGGCTGTGAAATCAAGAACCATGTTGGGCTCTGCACTGAGTGTAGAGCCTACTTGGGATTCTTTTTCTACCCCTCCCCCCCCCCCCCAGCTTGCATTCTTTCTCTCAAAATAAATAAACTTCAAAATGGTACATCAGATCTTTTTCTCCTTTACTTAAAATCCATTGTGCAGTGCACATAGAATAAAATCCAGATGACACTAAGAAAAAGGAGAGTATAGGGGCGCCTGGATGGCTCAGTTGGTTAAGCATCGGACTCTTGATTTTGGCTCAGGTCATGATCTTGCAGTTTGTAAGTTCCAGTCCTGTATTGGCCTCTTTGCTAACAGGGCAGAGCCCGCTTGGCATTCTTTCTCTCCTCACCGCACCCCCCCCAACCTCTCTCTCTCTCTGCCCCTACCCTGCTCTATCTCTCTCAAAATAAATAAATTTTTTAAAAAAGAATATAAACAAGCTTATGCAGATTGTATCTTAAGACTTCTTTTTAAAATTAGAACACAGTGCAATCACAGTGGCTTTTATCATATAAATTATGTTACAAATTATAATAGCGAACACTCAACCCAGACTTAATTCAACAGTGTTAAATCACTTAAAATGGATTTTTCTGCAGGCAGTTGCTATCTGTGGTGCAAAAGGAACACAGTGTCATTTAAAACATCCAGGAAGAAAACCTTCTTAATTTTTGAGCTTCTGGGAGAGCCTGCCTTCCTCTGTGTGTGGTAAAGCAGAGGACATTTTTGTATAAGATACTCATAAATTAAGGGAGGATTTGTAAACAGATTTATAGATGTAATATGTCCCCCAATATACTGACCTTTAGGATATAACTGCTCTTCATAAGGATTTATATGTGGAATATAACTTTTTGATTTTTAAGATTATGATGGTTAAATGCTTTTGAAGTATGTACTTCTGTAAATATTTGTATCACTCTTATACCTCTCTCACTTTAATGCCCTGTATCGTTTTCCAACATCTAATAAGAAATAGTATGATATAGTATATAACTTCATTTCATTCACGTCCTTCTTCTCTTGAAATAAGGCTAATTTTTCCAGTTGTGTAGGTATTGACCTCACTTAGTTTTTTCTTTGCCCTCTTCTTTTAATCACCAGTAACATATTAAAACATAGCTGTATAACTAGGATAGGAGTTGTAAGTTACTGAAGTGAAGAATAAATATGTTGTCTTTCTAAATAAAATTCTACAAATGTCACAGATTATCACGGAATTTGTTTTACTATGTGTATATTGATCATCTTTCATTAAAGTTACTGCTTTATAGGTAAGGATTAACTCTTCATTGAATCCTGTGCTCTAATTGTTATTTAAAAGTATTAGCCTCTTACTACATTATCATTGACTACATATGCAGTTATAAAAAGGGGAAATTTTTTGTTTAAAAATCCTATCTGCATTCAGCCATGTCAAAATTCTCTGCTTTGTCACAGCAGTCATGGTTTATAACATGATTGCTTAGGTTCCTAGTCCACTTCACACTTACATTCAAAAATACCATCCCATATCTAATTACACAACAGTAAGTCTTTCTGTTTACTGCGATTATCAACCTGCAGTGTATACAGTTGTCAACTGCAATTTTATTTGTTTGATGAAACCTTGTCTTTAACTCAAGCTACGTGCTTTTCTCAATTTCCTTTCCCTAGTTTAGCTATACGGTGGTCAGAGATTCATGGTTTTTTTATATGCAGTGGGAGTTGCATTGCCAGAAGCACTGCTTTATTCCTGTTTGCCTACGACTTTAATGTCGGTAATAGTTTCTTTACATCTGCTGTGCCCCTCGTAGAAAATATCAAGGAAGCCAAGTGCTGTGTTTTGTGGGTTCTCTCCTCGTCTCACTGTAGTTCTGAGCTAAATACTCTCCTTAGCCACTTCTCACTACTTTGGCTCTTTTGTCATTTGGATCCATTTTGCTCTGGCTATCCTGGATCTTCTGAACCGGAACTATCTTAATAACACACATTTATAATGTCAGTCCCTACCAAACTTCTTACCTGTAATTGGTTGTCCAAATTGGACTTTCCTGGACTAGGCCTAATTTTGGTTTTTGTAAAATAAGTAACTAGGCAGAAGACGGATGCTAAGAGGCCAAAATACCAGTCAGTCAAAGAATTCATCTTTTCTGGCTCAACAGTGTAACGCAACCTTCAGATATTGCCCAAATTGATTTTGGTCCTCTGCTCACCATATCCCTCTTCTTCTCTACTCACCTCATCTAAATTAGGGATGGATGCAGAGGATTTTGCCCTCAACTAGTGAAGGTATTCTGGTCTTTTGTTTTTTTAAACCTATCTTGGAGCAGAAGTGATTAGCAGTGGTAATCAAACATGTATCCCTGTTATTTCACCTGAGGCATGACTCCTCTTATTTTCCAGAGGTAATATTAAAAAAACCAAACTGGTACAATTTTTCCAACAAGGATTTATAGTTATTACATATAATTGCAGAGTTGTAAATGTGTCTTTTTGAGAAAGATGCACACACATTGTTTTGTGATTTACTTGAAACATGAGTTAAACATTCATAATTGGATGTTTCTTTTTCCTAAAATGGAGAATTTTTTTCTTCAAATATGTGGAAAATAATAGGAAGCTTAAGTCGAAAAGAGGAATTTGATGAAGTGTCTTTCACAAGATTGATTCTGCAAGAAACACCATATTTTATCAATAACAAAAATATTCAAAATAGCTTCCACTGATGCAAGAAAATGTTATTGCCTCTTGTTACCTATACTCAAGTTTATAAATGATACTCTGTACACTTGTTTTGTGTTTTGTTATAGATTCACAGGAAGTTGCAATAAATGTTCAGGGAAGTCACATATACCCTTCACTATTGCTGCTGCATTGTTAGTAATGGTATCTTGTATAATTATAATATCCAGACCACGAAACGCACCACAGACCTTATTTATATTTCACCTGTTACACATGTACTCATTTGTGTGTGTGTGTTTGTATATAGTCCGATACAATTCTGTAACATGTGGTATGTATAACTACAACCACAATCACGATGGAAAACTATTCCATCACAAGACTGTCTGTGCTACTTCTTTGTAGTCCCTGACCTCCACCCCTGAATCCTAAGTAATTAATACTGTTTGAAGGATCATACAGTATGTAATCTTTTGAAATTGGCTTTTTCCTTGAGGAAAATAATTCCTTGAGGTCCACTAAAGTCATAGAGTCTATCAACTTTGTTTCTTATTATTGCTGAGCAGTATTCCAGGTATTCCATGGTATCATAGGTGTAACCACTGAAGGACATTTGGACTGTTTCCAGCTCTGGGCTGTTATGAAAAAGGCTGCTATGAACATTTGTAGACAGTTTTTGCATGAACATAAATTTTCATTTTTCTGGGATAAATACCCAAGAAATTGCTGTGTTGTATTAGTACTTTTTTTTTTTTTTTTTTTTTTAAAGAAAACTGCCAAACTCTTCCAAAGTGGCTGTATTATATATTACATTCCCACCAGGGATGTGCGAATGATTTGATTTTTCCACATCCTCACCAACATTTGGTGTTATTGCTTTTTTATTTTAGTGTATAGCTGTCACCTACATGATAGATGTGTAATGATATCTAATTGTGCTTTTAGTTTCGATTTACTAACAACTATAATGTTGAATATCTTTTGCTTATTTGTGTCTATATATTCTCTTTAGTGAAATGTCTGTTCTCACTTTTTAATTAGATGCTTTTTCTACTTTTAAGTTTTGAGAGTTCTTTGTATATTCTAGGTAAATGCCCTTTGTTGGATATGTGGCTTGGAAATATTTTCTTAGTCTGTAATTTGTCTTTTTAGCCTGTTAACAAGGTCTTTCACTGAGCAACAGTTTTTAATTTTGAGAACATCTAATTTACGGCTAATGCTTTCTTTTGTGAATTATATTTTGGGTCTCAAGTCTAAGTCCTCTTTGTTTAGTCCTAAGTCCCAAAGATTTTCTATTTTTTGTCTAAAAGTTTTGTGGTTTTATGTCTATCCTTTAAGGTGTGATCAGTTTTGGGGCACCTGGGTGGCTCAGTCGGTTAAGCGTCCGACTTCAGCTCAGGTCATGATCTCACGGTTTGTGGGTTCGAGCCCCGCGTCAGGCTCTGTGCTGACAGCTCAGAGCCTGGAGCCTGTTTCGGATTCTGTGTCTCCCTCTCTTTCTGACCCTCCCCCGTTCATGCTGTCTCTCTCTGTCTCAAAAATAAAGAAACATTTAAAAAAATTTTAAAAAAATAAAAAAAGGTTTGATCAGTTTTGAGTTAATTTTTATATAAGGGGTGAGGTTTAGTTTGAGGTACATCTTTTTGCCTATATGTGCCCAGTTGCTCCAGCAGTATTTGTTGAAAACGTTATCCTTCCCTCATTGAATTGCTTTTGTACCTTTGTCAAAAAGCCATTGGACATATTTGTGTGGGTCTGTTTTGGGATTCTCTTTTGATCCATTAACCTGTGGTTTATCCATTAACCTATTCGTTTACAAATACCACCCTGTCTTGGTTACGGTAGCTATAGAGTAAGCTTTAATTGTGGAAGAGTGAATCCTCTTTCTCCTCCTCCTCCTCCTCCTCCTCCTCCTCCTCCTCCTCCTCCTTCTTCTTTTTTTTTTCTTTTCTTTCTTTTTTTTTTTTTTTTTGGTTTGTTTTAGCTTTTCTACTTCCTGTGCCTTTTCATAAAAATTGTAAATTTGTCTAGGTCTGTAAAACACCTTGCTAAGTTTTGATAGGAATTGCATTAAACCTGTATATCAGTTTGGAGAGAACTGACATCCTTACTATGTCAGGTCTTCCAGTCAGTGAACATGAGAAGTCTTACAGTTTATTTAGGTCCTACTTCTTTCATCAGCATTTCATAATTTTCAACATATAGATCCTGGAAGTTTTGTTAGATTTCTACCTGAGTATTTCATTTTCTTTGAAAATATAAATAGTATTGTTTTTAGTTTTGGTTTCCACATATAGTATTTTGTTATCCAATATGGAAGTACATTCAGTTTTTTGTGTATTGATCTTGTAACCTGTGACATTACTGAGCTATCTAGTTTCTAAGATTTTTTTGTGTATTCCTTCTGGTTTTCTACAGACACAATCATGTCATTTGTAAGTAGAGACAGTTTTATTTCTTTTCAATCTGTATGTCTTACTTCTTTTTCTTACCTGATTGCTCTGGCTAAGACTTACAGTATTGTGTTGAATGAGAGTGGTCAGAATGGACATCTCCATTTGTTTCTAATCTTAGGGAGATAGCATTCAGTCTTTTGCCATAAGTGTGATGTTAGCTGTACGTTTTTTGTAAATAGTGTTTTTCAAGTTGAGGAAGTTCTGTATTCCTACTTTGCTGAGCATTTTTATCATGAATGGGTGTTGGGTTTTGTCAAAGGCTTTTTCTGTATCATGTGATAAAACCATATGAATTTTCTTCTTGGGCCTATTGATATTGTGGATTACATGGATTGATTTTTACATGTTGAACCAGCCTTGTATACCTGCTTATTCACTTGATTGTGATGTATAATTGTTTTCATATATTGGAGGATTCTGTTTGCTAATGCTTTGTTGAGGATTTTTGTATCGAAGTTTATGGTCTGCAGTTTGCTTTTTTTATACTGCTTTTGTCTGTTTCTGGTATCAAGTTAATTCTCATCTCGTAAAATTGGCTGGAAAATATTCCCTCTTCTCTTTTCTTAAAGTATTTGTGTAAAGTTAGTGTTAATTCTTTAAATATTTGATAAAATCGCCCAGTGGAACTATCTAGGTTTGAAGAGTTCTATTTCTTTTTTATTAAAATTCAATTCCTGGGGTGCCTGGGTGGCTCAGTCAGTTAAGCCTCTGAGTTCGGCTCAGGTCATGATCTCGCAGTTTGTGAGTTCGGGCCCACTTCGGGCTCTGTGCTGACAGCCTGGAGCCTGCTTTGGATTGTGTGTCTCCTTCTCTTTCTGCCCCTCCCCCACTTGTGCTCTGTCTTTATCAAAAATAAATAAATGTAAAAAAAAAAAAATTCAATTCCTTTCATGATTGTAGAAATATTCAGGTTATCATTTCAGTTTTGGTGGTCTGTAGTTTTCAAGGGATTGGTTCATTTCTCCTAAGTTGTTGAATTCATGATCATTATGAGCAGTATTATAAAATTGTTTGTGAAACTTTTTTTTCCTTTAATGGTTGCAAGATATGTAGAGATATGATCTGTTTTGTTACTGATATTAGTGATTTGTGCCTTCTCACTTTATGTTTGTCAGTTTTACTGGAGATTTACCAGTTTTTTAAAAACTCAGCTCTT
Source organism: Panthera pardus (assembly GCF_024362965.1). Lineage (NCBI taxonomy): Eukaryota > Metazoa > Chordata > Mammalia > Carnivora > Felidae > Panthera > Panthera pardus. The sequence goes on from NW_026526765.1 coordinate 97,208,453, forward strand.
TGTTTCCTAGATTGTCTCTGTTGTTTTTTTTATTTCTAATTTCTTTGATTTCTGATCTTATTTTTATTATTTCCCTCTTCTTGTTTAGGGTTTATTTTGTGCTTCTTTTTGTAGGTTCCTGAAGTAAGAACTTAGATTTTTAAATTGAGATCTTTCCTTTTTCCTAACATAAGCATTTACTGCTATAAATTTCCCTCTTGGCATTGCTATAACTTAATCCTACAACATTTGATAGGTTATATTTTCATTATCATTTATCTGTGTATTTCTCTGTTTCTTTTGAGACTTCCTTATTGACTCTTTGGTTATTTACAAGTATGTTGTTTAATTTCTAAGTGGTTTAAAGATTTCCCTGCTTATTTTTATTATTGGTTTTTAATTTTATTTCATTATAGTCATACATGCACTATGTGTTACTTCAGTTCTTTTAATTTAAATTTGTTGAGATTTTTGTTTGTTTTGTTGTTGTTTGACCCCGGTTATGGTATACTATGATGAATATTTCATGAGTGCTTGAAAAGTATTTGTATTTTTCTTTCTTAGATAGAGTGTTCTGTAAATGTCAGTTAGATCTTGTTCGTTGATGGTGTTGTGTTTTTTTTTTTTATATCTTTGCTGATTTTTTTGTTTTAGTACCTCTACCAATTGCTAAGAGTGAGGTATTAAAATCCCTGGGTATATGTGTGGATTTGTCTCTCTCCTTTTAGCTTTATCAGTTTTTGTGTTATGTATTTTGAAGCTCTGTTGTTAGTACATACACATTTAGGTATTTTTTTTCTTGTTGATCATTTTATTATTATGTAACATCCCTCTTTGTCTCTAATATTTATTTTTTTGCTCTGAAGCAGTATTAATATCATCACTCCTGCTTTTTCTGTCTTTTTAATGTTTGCCTGATAACATTCTTTTCCATCCTTATATTTTGAAACTCTCTGTTTGATTTTGTTTGAAATGAGTTTCTTGTGGGCAGTATATAGTTGAGTTGGCCCAATCTCTGAATCTCTGTCTTTGAGCTGGTGGATTTAGACCATTTATTTTTAAAGTAATCACTGACACCTTAGGGATTAAGGCCCAGATTATTATTATTGTTTATGTTTATTTATTTATTTTGAGAGAGAGAGTGCAAGCAGAGTAAGGGCAGAGAGAGAGGGAGAGAGAGAAAATGCCAAGCAGGCTCCACACTGTCAGCACAAAGCCTGACTTGAGAATGAACTCATGAATCATGAGATCATGACTTGAGCCAAAATCAAGAGTCGGACACTTAACTGAGCCACCCAGGCACCCCAGGCCCAGATTATTTTTTATTCATGGAATTCATTGCATATCCTTAGTCATTCATCAGTAACCACAAAACACAAGTCAAAATCCTTCTTTCCTCCTTCCTCCCTCCCTCCCTTCCTTCCTCCACTTCTTCCAGCATGACAACTGGGTCCTGAGAGAAGGATTTCCTAAAAATAAGCTTTTCAAGAAGCCCACGTGGAAGCTGGTCTTAGGTTCCAGAAGGCCATTGCTGCCATATTCCTTTGGTCATAGGCCCAGCCCAAATGTAGTGTGGGAGGCGACTGCACAAGAGCAGGCTCATTGGAGGCCATCTTTATGTCTTTCTCCCCTGTCTATATTGAGGTATAGTGGACAGTTTAAAATTGTATATATTTAAGGTGTGCAGTTTGATGATTTGATAAATTTATACATTGTAAAATATCCACCATAACCAAGGTCCTTAACATATGCATCACCTTACGTAGTTACACTTTTCTCTTTCTGTCTCTTTTAAAAGTCAGATGGATTTCTTAACATGTTTATTAGCACATTACCATTTTACCTCCATGTAAAAGGAGACTTAACCATTGTTACAGTAATCTCTGAACTACCCTAAAGCCCAGTTTGGCAAACTAATGTAGTTACCATTGGTTCCAGAGACAGCCAGTATACCAAAATTAGAGTGCCTATAGATTATTTTAGGTATAGCCAGCCCTGGGTGAATGGATCATTAAAGAAGCTAGAAATCTTATGTCAATTGAGCAATAGCAAAAGAACTTGACATTGGCCAGATTCTTTCATGGAACTCTTCTTTCTGAAAAAATGAAAATCTGCCAATTACGGCCTTTCCTTTCCCTCTCCAACTTACCTACATTTGATTATAAAGGAAATTGATTCAACTTTAGTTTAGTAATATATTCATTATTATAATCTGAGAGTTGCTAAGCCTCCCCAGACTTCCATTTTACCTGACTAACTTCCATTATGATACCCCAAAATCACAACTTGTTTTAAAAACAGTAAGACATAAGTAGGACCACATCCTGTTGTGTTCCCTAAGACTCCTTACCTACCTCCCCTTCCTCCCAATCTGTGCCAAGATCCTGACTTAGCCTCAGTCTTGTCCTAGTCAGCATTAGAAAAAACTGAGAGTTTATTCAGATATTTTAAACAGAGGTACCATTCATTTGAGTGACCCCTTCCTAAGGGAACATTTTGAAAGATAATACTCATTTAGTTTAGTTCAGGTATTTTGAGGGGTGTCTTTACTATATAATCACACCTTATATATGGTCTTTCAAAATTATTCCTGACAGTTGTAATTCATTGTTACAAGGTAAAGTACATGATTTATGGCCTTGATAAAGATGTAGTTTATGGATTCCACATCATAGTCATCAGTGTACTGTATGCCTTTGGCTCCCAGTGGCATGGTCTTCTTGAAGCTGTGTCAAGTGTTTATTTTTATGTTCATGCTCCTCTACTGGAATGGAGGACAGAGACCTTCTCTTTTCATTTTTATATCCCTCGTCCCTGGCATCCTATAGACATACATTAAGCTTATTTAAATGAATTGGGGCTGGTATATGGGAGAGTCTGATCTTTGGCTCTAGTTACATCAGAGTTCTGTTTTGATAGATTAATTGAGGATTCTTTTTATTTTTTATTTTTTATTTTTTTAAATTTTTTTTTTTCAACGTTTTTTATTTATTTTTGGGACAGAGACACAGCCTGAGCGGGGGAGGGGCAGAGAGAGAGGGAGACACAGAATCGGAAACAGGCTCCAGGCTCCGAGCCATCAGCCCAGAGCCTGACGTGGGGCTCGAACTCACGGACTCACGGACCGCAAGATCGTGACCTGGCTGAAGTCGGACGCTTAACCGACTGCGCCACCCAGGCGCCCCAAGGATTCTTGCTCTATAATAATGCATAGAATAATAATAGAAGTTTTTTGGGGCCGCATTGCTTGAAGCTTATTTCATTGACAATACTATACTAAAGTTTTCAAAAAAAATTTTTACAAGTAAAAACATTTCTACTTACTGTGTTTTTGACCTGTTTATATTCATTTCATCTTGTTTAATTAATATAAGCTATTCTCAAAGCAGGTCTATAAGGAAGAAATACGAATCATATATCCAATGAAATGTGCCTGTCACTGATTTTTCACATGTATTCAAACTAACCAGATACATAAGATAATTTAAAGGCAGTGATTACATTTCAGGGTATAGTATGATGAGCAGTGAAGTAAAGTCATGACCCTCTGTCTGAAGTTTTCAGCAGTGTCTCGTTAGCAAAAGAATTACAAGTTCAACAGTAGGTTTTCACCTGAAAAAATAGATGCGGACAGAGAGCATCCTTGTGTATTATGATTCTGATTTTTGTTTATAGTGTGAGAGCTATAACAAAACCATTGGGGAAAAGGAAGAAGATACTGGGAGTTATTTAAGTTTGTATTAAAATATAATATGATTACCATTAAGTTATGTCTTTCCTTTTTATTTTAGATGAGCTAGGTAAGAAAGCTTATTTAGGAAAAGTTCAGGATTTGTACCCATTTAACCAAAGGTATTTGTCCAAACACTATTTTTTGGAAATAAATGTTTAAATGATCTGTTTCTTTTTGAGAATAGTTTAAGGAGATAAAGCTTCCTACCACCTTAGGAAACAGACCTATTTGAGGGCCAACATCTGACACTAATTTATTTACCTTCCTGTTGATTGGTTTCTCAGTGAATGATTTGATTTTTTTCTTTTATGATTCAATATTTTACAGTCCAGCTTTGAATGCTATATTTTAAGTCCAGAAATATCCACGAGAATAAATATTCTTGTGTTTAATTCTGTTGTGTCTGTCTTCAAGAGGAATAGGCAGAAGTTCAGATTCAGAGGGGTGCCAGGTTGGTAATTTGGCTCAAACTGCATGGGGAGAATAATCTCTCTCCTAAAATGAAGCACAAGGATAAGTAATAACTTTTTATGCATGATAAGCATCAAAAATATGAACCTGCTGGTCTTTGCTTTTCATTTTTCTTTACCTCTGTCTTTCAGTGAGAACCTCCTGCAGTGTGCACACGATGTGATCAATAACTCAATAACTTTTTTCATGCAGTAATTATCTCCATGTGATATTATCTGAACAGTGTTTTTCTTTATTACTCAGAAGATGCAGGAGATATTTATATAACCAGCTGATCCCATTTTGGATAAAGGTGCTTTGTGACAGCAGGAAAAATAGTTTATTTTAAATGGCCTTTTTAAATAAATGCTCTATGAAAAGCTTTTCCAGCTAATTTTCACTTAGTATGAGAAGGTGATTACCAAATGATCAAAAACTTGTACTCTGAATATTTTACAGTATGATAGTCATTCTTTCTGACTTCTTATAATCACAATTTAAAGTATCGAACTGTTTAACATACCTGTAATTTTTTCCTGATTCCTCTCAATCATTTTAGATATTTACAGAGGCATAAACTAAACACATAAGTTCTACCATCTCTGCGTGTCTCACAGAGATTTTCATTATAGGCAGAGATCCTTCAAGAGTCCCGGATGATGATCCCAGATTGCCAGCGCAGGTTGGAAGCTGCATATAGTGATCTTCTGCAGTTATTAGTAAGCAAAAAATTCTCTGTATTCTGTTTAAAAATTCTTTCAGTCCAATGCATGGAAGGCCAAATCTTAGTATTCAACACTGTCAACTAGTTAGGGACTATTTTGTTCACTTGTCCTGTATACCAGTATATTTTAAAACAGTTGATAGAGATTAAATTGTGTTTTAAATTATGCCTCCAGTGGAAGTACTATATCTAACATGTTTATTCTGTTTAAACTTAGTTAATTAAATATATTTGAGTTACCATGGTAGATATTCATGGCACTAACATTGTCCAGCAATATCTTGAATTATTTAGTTTTCATACATAAAAGTCTTTTTTGGCACATTTTTAGTGATAAGCAGACTATTTAAAATTTTGAAAGATCCAAATGTTTCAAATGAATTTTTAAAAAGATCTAGAATTCTTTTAGAGTCAAACCTAAATCCATTTGAGAGGGAAAAAAAGCCTTGTAATATAGGCAGTCCTTGGATAACACTGTTACCGTACTTGATAGTGTAAATGCTTTGTGATACAGTGGCAGAATCATTTTATAAAGGATTCTAAGAATAATTAAAAGTCCTCTTATTTCTTTCTTAATAAAGATAACTGGATAATACTGTATTCAAGACAGTTGTTATTGCTGTTTGATGATAATTTGATAAATTCTAACATTTCCTTTACTAATCTCATTTTACGTTTCTATTTCTTGAGCTAATATTAACTAGCTACATAGCTTTCTCCTGAGTTATAATTGTCCCTTACATAACAAAAGTATGGTGAGAGATGATCATATGTATTCTTTGAAAAAGAATGACATTTGTTTTCCTACCCAAATAATATTAGGACTAAATCTGCAAGAAAAAACAAAAAGAGAAGTGTTTACATTTTACTTTAATTTTGACACAGAACTCCATATTTATCTATAGGAACTTTTTAAAGGCAGGGTAATTCTCCTTAACAGACAAAAGTAAAGCTGTGGTTTTAAAATAAAAGATAGATGAAAGCAGAAAATAATTACTATATTAAAATACTCCTTGAGACAGAAGCACCATTTGTATTTTCTGACAATTTAAATGCTTTTTTCTCTCATGAATATAGCAGCTAAAAAAGTAATATAAATTGCTTGAAAAAATTACACTGTCTTTGGATGATATATTTGTGTATTTGGACGTATCCAACAATATTTCTACCCTCAAAGAGCTTATATTTACCAACAGAGAACAAAGACATGTTTAGGTGTCATGTAGAGGTTTAAGAAATTCTTACCTGCAGTCTGAGTTAAGCAAATTCTTACTCCTTTTGCTTTAAATTTTCATATTAAATAAACACACATACCTGTTCCCTCTGCTCTACAACTATTTGTACAGCTCCCAACTTTTATTGACCTGACATGAATAACTAACCATGGCTTTACTTAATTTAAGTAAAAATCAAACATGCAAATTGACTTAGATGATATTATTTCGCTTATTTCTTAGCATAATAATATTAGCAAGAGCTTGATGTATAAAGTATCAAGAAAAGATTCACTCAGTCAAAAAATAAAAGACGTTAGTACTTTGTTTCCTTGTAGTACAACATATAATACTCATTAATAAGCAGACAGTTCAATTTTCTAATTTGAAGATGATACTTGACTCTGGTGTGACACCACTAGCCTTCTTGGTCGTTGTGAGTAGTTGGAAGATTAATTTGGTCTGAATGTTTCTATATATGTAACATTTTAGTAAATCATCTTTTTTTTTTTTTTTTTACTTTTAGTCCACTCATAATCCTTTTTGTATAGTGACATGTTGACAAAATGAGAATAAAATTTTGTATTAATTTTTTTGAGGTTTTTATTTAATTCTTTAATGCCAGTAGCTGTAGATGACCATGTTTTTCACTTACTCTGTCAGAATGCTATGTAGTGAAACAAAACCAAACCTATTTTTTTCTCTTCACTATAAAGGAAGAAAGAACTATGGGAAATCTTTGAAATTAAACAATATTTAGATGGGGATTGGAATCATTTTTGTGTTAATTTTTGAGATTTTTATATTGTTGGTTTATAATATTTGAGGAAATCACAAAGGACTAAAGCTGAGACGGAGAAATCTAATTTTTATTATATTTCATTTCAGGAGAGTGAAAAAGACTTGGAAGAAGCTGAGGAATATAAGGAAGCACGCTTAGTATTGGATTCAGTGAAGTTAGAAGCCTGAAGTTTTTCTGTACAGGGTGTTTTTTTGTTTTTTGTTTTTTGTTTTTTCATTAAATCCTGGGATCCATTCCACAATTCATTATTTTTGACCACTGTTGTATGTTCAAGTAGTAGGAGAATGTGATTCTTTTTATGCAGTTGCATATATTTTTCTTTGCCTAATTTAATGTGTCAAATAAATGAATTCGTCTAATAAAATTGTTTATATCATACTTTACACCATATTTTTAATTAACCTTTTATCATTAAATCATAGACATTTTTAACAGAGAATTAAAATCTGTCAGGTTCTCTTTGAAGTCTAAGTATTTTGCTTCCTAAGTATGGATTCAGTTAAAAATAAGATACCTTTCTTTTTAGTTAAAAATCCAAATTTTGAACAGTTTGTTCTAAATAGGGTACAATTCCTTCAAAAGAAAGAAGCTCTCTGTGGATAAGGCCTCACATATTTATCCTTTCATAGTCAAAGTCTAACATTTCCATTACTGTTAACCAATGGAAACATTTAAGTCTTTTCCCAGAAAGATAAATTTATACAGAAAACACCAGTGATTTAGGTCTTCAAATAAAATTCTTACGAACAAAGAATTGAATTGTATTTTCAAGGAATAATAGCTATTGTCAGTGGTGTACTGGGAAATGTTTAACAGATCTTCAAAATGGAAAGGGAACCTCTGACTTTGGTGGTATAAATACTCCCACTGTGATTAATTTCAAGTTACTAACATGACATCACTGAGCACAAAGTTGGGAAGATATGAGCCAGCTCCAGCATACACTGGCCATAGCCAAACCTGGATTATCTTGATTGACTAGAAAAGCGCATCATTTTATCACAAAGTATTTTTTCCAGTACAGTTGTAAACCAATGAATTACTTAATCATTTCAGTTTATTTTCTAAAAATATATGACAACTCATTTAGCCTCTTATTTCTTGAAAATGTGTATGAGCCTTATATCACCAGTCTAGCATGAACAATGATCTAAAGAACTAAAATAGTAATAATAGCATTTAAACTTTAAAACTCGTAACTGAAAAAAAAAACAGAAGCTGAATTTTTGCTGCTATAAGATACATACTTGTAGGAAGGTTGATCTGATTTTGGAAGTCACTAATCACTAGAAACCATAACGTTTATTGAACCTATCAAAAAGAGAAGAGAAAAATAATACTATTCTGTTATTTTTAAAGGGTACTATTGTTTTAAAGCACAGAATGCATAATTTTTTAAATAAAATCTTTATACATGCAGAAAATTACTTCATCAGGGGATAACATACATCAGAAGCATTTCTAAATTGAAGTGTCATCGCCTTAATATTACATGCCATTTTTAAAGTATACGAGGTGGGGAGGGGAAGAATGAAGAAATGAAAACATAATTACAATGTAAAACTTTATACTTAAGGCTTAATATTAGAGATTTGAGTAGCAGGAGAAATGAAATTCTAAATTATTTTGTGGTTGATATTTAGCATCAGAATAGGTTGGTTTATGGGAGAGGGAAGGGACCATATTTAGTTTTCCAAATAAAATATCATTTAAAAGGCATTTTACCATTTATGAAATGTAAAACAATCTCATTTCAATCTTCTGCCAAATACACAAATACCATACATATTCATAGGAAAAAATACTGGTCCCTCCAGAAAAAAAAGTAATACTGAAGGGGAAGTTTTGCAGCCAGGACCCAAATATTGGTTGCTGAAAAAAATTATTTTCTTGCCAAAAAGCCTAAGAAAGGAGAAATTAACAAGGTAGATGAAAGTAAGTATACCTTTAGCGAATTTCTATCTCAGCTATAGATTTTATACTGGATCTCTCTCCAGACACTGATCAGAAGCAGCAAGAAGCTTAACATTCTGTGAAGGTTTATTCCTGGAAAATTTTGACACATCCCAGTTATGTTTTCACAGCCATGGAGAGGCACAGTAAGTTAAGAACAGTTGTAAATTCATTCAGTGTCAACTTGTTTTTAAGCTTTGATTTAAAACCTTACAACTTTGGGACAGTTGGGTGGAAATTCCCAAAGGTAATATTGCCTTTTTCTTTCTCCACCAATACCTGACCCCAACCAATATATAGCAGTTGCTTAGTAAACACTTGTAGAATAGGTAAAAAGCAGGAACATCTCTAACCTCTGGAGTGATAGAAAGAATGCTATGAAGGATACCATTACATCACAAACACACTTAACAGTGATTTTCAAACTATTTTTACCACAAACCTCAATAAGAAACACGTTTTCCATTGTGACCCAGTACCTACTTAGAAGAGTCTATATATACGTAAAACAAGAAGTCCTCTTTAATATGTACAATTTCTCAGTTCTCTGTTTCATTTTATTTTATTTTATTTATTTATTTTTTTTATTTATTTTTTTTTTTAAGACAGCACAAGTGGGGGAGGGGCAGAGAGAGAGACACACACAGACTCTGAAGCAGGCTCCAGGCTCCCAGCTGTCAGCACAGAGCCCAACGCAGGGCTCGAACTCGGGAACGGTGAGATCATGACCTGAGCCAAAGTCAGACACTTAACTGACTGAGCCACCCAGGCACCCGTTTCATTTTTTCAATAATGATTATGACTACCTGCTATTAGGTTGTGAAAAATACTACCCTAATACAATAATATAAAATGCTTCTACTTATAAGAGTTCTCTCTCTCTCTCTCTCTCCATTTATGATTAAGGATATGTATCCTATATATAAATAAATGGTTATAATATATATAAACAATTGCCCCTGTGAATGTGTGCAAGGTTATACAGATTGCAGGTATAAAGTGTCATTGTAACATGTAATCATCTAACATTTGTTAGGTACCTTTAGTCCTTGCACAGACTATATAATACAATGGCTTTCATAGAGCAAATAGGCAAAACAAAGACAAGTGACAGAATTGAGTAGTAAACCTAACTTTTCTGTATTTTTCTGCATAGCAAAGGGCATATCATTTCTAGGTAAGAATGTGCATAGGATAAAGAAGTACAAACATAGCCTGTGGAATGAGTTAAAGTAACCATATCCAGGCTGGTTTTAATGCCATTGAGCATTTCCAAGTTCTAGCATTTTCACTTGGACATTTTTGGTCAATGGGACTGGGCTTTTGGGACGTTTATATTTTGGATGAGTATTAACGTTTCAAGAGCTGGGTTGTCTTTTATTATATTTTGTACCATATTAATTGCATAACCATTAGTTATGCAAACAGTTCCTTGGGAAGAAATGGAACTTGTAGGAAGTTTAAAAAAAAAAAACCTGCTAAAATAAGCACATGTTTATTTTATGAATAAGGAAGGCTGGTTGAAACAATATATTTTAATGTTCATTTAGCATCTCTTGACTTTCTGGTCAGGAACATTCAAAGCCCAATATTTAAAAATCGTCTCTATGCCTATACCTGTGCAGTGAATCACTTCCAAATTGAGCAGTCAAACCTGGTTAATCTAAATTACTTTGCAAACTTCATTACATTACTTGGCTTTTTAAAAATCCTATCAAATTTAATAAGGACATATCCTACAGCTGGTTATCACTTAAATCTTATTATTTGGTCATTTAGATAAACCAAGGACAGATTAATCCTTACTTTGATGGCAAGTTAGGGCCTTTTAAATGTCAGTGTAAACTTGACATGTATATTGAGCAAGCTCTGTGAAGCATTTGGCATTAAAGGGTTAATCAGATAATTTAGTCCTTGAGACTCTTTTGAGTGCTTTTAGCTGGAAAGAAATTGAATGGTTGAGAAATGGTGCACTATGAAACAAGTTATAAGTATTAGTGTACTTGAAATTTTCAAGAGTGCTTCATAAAAATCTATATTGCACTCCACTATTCGTCTTATTGCTCTTATAATACGAGAGGCATTTGTTCATGTATTGGACTGTTGCACTGAAAGGTATAATTAATTTATGAAACAGTAGATCAGAACCTTATATTTTGTTTATTGCTTTCTGTTGACTGCTGGATAGTTGACAAGTTTCTTTCAACATCTTGGGGGAATTAAGAGGTTAATATTTTTAATGCACAAAGAGCCCTTTCAAATTAAAGAATCCCCAGTATAAAAAATAAAGGATAGAAACACACAGTTCATAAAAGAAGAAATACAAATGGATAGGTTTTTCAAAAATGTTTCACTTCAGTAACCAAATTCAAATTTTAAAAACAATGAAGCAAATTTTTAAAAATATCTGTTGGCTGGGTGTGATACAGTTTTTACCAAAGACACTACATAAAGGATGAAGTGTGAAATAGTGAAAAAGTGAAAAAGATCATTTTCACTGTATGCAGTTGATATGTACTAGGGAAACACAAGAGTCACCTGTAAAGTAATTAGAAGAAATGAGGTAATTAAAGTGGGTAGCTGCAAAATTAGTATATGAAACTGTTACGAGTTGAATTATATCTCCCAAAAAGATATGTTGAAATCCTAACCCCCAGTACTCAGAATGTGACTGTATTTAGAAATAAGGTCCTTGCTGGAGTGCCTGGGTGACTCAGTCAGTAAAGCGTCCGACTCTCGGTTTCGGCTCAGGTCATAATCTCAGGGTTTCATGAGTTCAAGCGGGGCTTAGGGCCCTGTGTTGAGCTTCCTTGGGATTCTCCTTCTGACTCTCTCTGCCCCTCCTCTGCTTGCACTGTCTTTGTCTCTCTCTAAATAAATAAACTTCAAAAAAAATTTTTTTAATTACATCTTGCTGATGTAATTAGTTGCAGTGAGTTCATAACTAGGGTAGGCCTTTAATCTATGACTGATGTCCAAAAATAACGTGAGAGAGGAGGCCAGATGACAACATAGGTAGAGATTAGATTTATGCAAGCCAAGGAACACAAAAGTGACACTAGAAGCTAAAAGAAAGGAACGGAACAGATTCTCTTAGATTCCTTGAGAGGGTATGGCTCTGTCAACACCTTGATTTGAGACTTCTAGCCTCCAAAACTGTGAGACAATACATTTCTGTTGTTTTAAGCCTCCCAGTTTGTGACACTTTTTGTTATAGCAGTCTAAGAAACTAATACACAGAACCTAAGCTTTGATATATGCCAGAAATAACCAAAAGTGCAGAAACGAATCCCTACTGAGTCTTAGAGGACAACATTTTAAAAAATGACTTGTACTATATATGGAAAGTTAATGTCAAATGTGTTTTATTTCTATGTCAATCTGTAAATCCGATGAATTAAATACATCAGGGTTGGGGGAAGATGAGAATTTTAGGAAATTATTATGAAATCCAACTTAAAAACTGGGACAGGATATGAAAAAGAATAGTAATGAGGGAGAACTAGTTTTGCTCACTATTAAAAGTTTGTTTTTACAAGTTGCAGTAATTAAATATATGGTAAAAGAAAATAAGAGAATAGAACCCAGAAGTAAACCCAAATATATATTTATGAGAATTTAGTATATGCTTATGGAAATTTCAGAACCTTGGGAGAAAGAGAATATTTAATAAATCATATTGGGATAACTGGCTAATCAATGAGGGGTAGAAATAAAGCTGGATCTCTATTTCACTTCTCACACCAAAATAAATTTTAACTGAGTCAAAGATTTCAATATAAAGAGGAAAAAAAATTGAAAGGTAGAAAGAAGAAAACATTGGTGAAACTTATTGACAGTTTTTTTTTGTTTTTGTTTTTGTTTTTTTTTTAAGAGAGAGCATATGGGAGCAGGGGAGAAGGCAGAGGGAGGGAGAGAGAGAGAGAGAAGGAGAGAGAGAGGGAGAGCGAGAATCTTATGCAGGCTCCACACTCAGCTAGGAGCCTGACTCATGGGTTTGATCCCACCACCCTGGGATCATGACCTGAGCTGAAGTCAAGAGCCAGACACTCATCTACCTGAGTCACCCAGGTGACCCAAGATTAATGAAATTTAAATTGATATTATGCAGTGAGTGTATAGGGAAATAGGAAACCTAATACACTTAGTGAAAATATTTTAAAGATGTAAATTTTCCACAAATTAATATATAAATGTAGGGGCACCTGGATGGCTCAGTCGGTTAAGCAAGCATCCGACTTCAGCTCAGGTCATGATCGAGCAGTTTATGAGTTCAAGCCCTGTGTTGGTCTCCGTGCTGACAGCTTGGAGCCTGGAGCCTGCTTCAGATTTTGTATCTCTGTCTCTCTCTACCCCTCCCTGTTCGTACTTTGTCTCTCCCTCTCCCTCTCTCAAAAATGAATAAACTTTAAAAAAATGTAAATACATAAATGTAATACCACAATTACCAAAATTATAGAGAGAGAAAAAATAAACCAAGAAAATCCAAGAAAATCTTAAAAATGGAGAATTCGTAAGGAAGAGAGGATAATGTAGGAAATGGTGCAGATGGATGTCGAAACTTAAAACTACTGCATTTAAACACTGAAACTGGCACAAGATTAAACTCAGTCAGTAGAGGGGCACCTGGGTAGCTCAGTCGGTTGAGTGTCCAACTCGATTTCGGCTCAGGTCTTGATCCCAGGATTGTGAGATCCAGCTCTGCGTCCTGATTAATATTCTCTCTCTTCCTCTACCCCTCACCCCCGTCTTGCTCTCTCTAAACAAACAAAGAAACAAAAAAACAAACTCAGAGGAGTCCGATAGAAAACCCAAACAGGACCCAAGTATGTATAAATACCTAAGTACCTGGTAGAGGTAAAGGATGGATAATAAATAAATGGAATTAGGCAAGTCAGTTACCTACTGAGAAAAATAGATTTTTATCTCATCCCACACAACAAAGCTTAAATGGACTAAAAAGTTACAGTTGATCCTTGAACAACATGGGTTTGAACAGTGTGGGTCCACTTATACACGATTTTTTTTATACAGACAGTACAGTACCATAAATATATTTTGTCTTACGATTTTCATATTTGGTTTTCTCTAGCTTGCTATAAGAATACAGCATATAAAAAAAAAAAAGAATACAGCATATAATACATAAAACATACAAACTACGTGTTAATCAACTGTTTATGTTATCAGTAAGGCTTCCAGTCAACAGGTTATTAGTAGTCAACTTTTGGGGAATCAGAAGTTCTATGCAGATTTTTTACCACATGGGAGGGAGGTATCAGCATCCCTAACCCTGATGTTGTTCAAGGGTCAACTGTAAATTTAAGCAACAAGTATGTCTTGAGCCTCTACTATTATATTAGCCAGACACTATAATGGAGCTTGGATGAAATAGTAAGCAAGACAAGCAAAGATCTCTGCTCTCGAGGAACATACAACTCATGAAGACTGCCAATAAATATTGGCTGTGTAGCTAATAACAATCCCCAAGTTATGTTGCAGGACAGATCTGTACAGACACTAAAATCATTAGTTCTTTCTACATGACTACCCCCTGGACACTGCACACACCGGTTCCCTCTCTGCCATAGCTGTCCTAGGAATTCTGGCTACCACCACCTCCACCACCATTACCACCAGAGAAAGCACTACATTCTCGTTTTTGCTCTGCAACACCAGTTCCCACTGCAAAGTCTAGGATGAGTGTTTCTGATTTGTGGAGCCAAGGTTATGGGTTTACATCCTCCCTTTGGCAAGTGAGGCAGAGAAAACAAGCATGAACATTTTTCAGCATCTATCATGCAAGGCTCTGCCCCTGCAACACTTGCGGGTAGACAGGTGGTATTCAGATGCTGAAAATAAAAGACGTGGATGATAAGAATTGTAAGACAGGAATAGCATCGCCTGACACACTTCAAGGACAAGATGGAGGGGACACTTGAAGGATGGTGGGATGGAAGTAAGGAAGGCAAGCAGTTCTGACAGTGCTCCTTCGTGTGGTGCATCTAAGAAGGAAGTCAAGAGAGCTAGCAAAGTTACTGGCCTGAGTGGAGTGGAGGGCTTGCTGGACTAAAGAGTCATGGAGACAGGTGGTCAGGCTAGGTTTTAAATGCTCTTGGAAGCCAAGCAGGAAGCTTGGGCTTTAATAACCCAGGCCATGTGGAGACTCAGAGGTTTTTGAGCAGCAGAGTGACCTCATGTCTAAGAGTGTTTCATTCATTTATTTATCAAATCTTTGTTGTGCAAGGTAGTAGGAAGAGAATGGTGAACAAGAAAAGGCATAGTCCCTACCCTCAGGCAACTCTCAGTGGGGCAAGAAAGACAAAAAGCAGACAAGCAAATACAACATAGCATGAGAAACAGAATAAGAAGGCCTAGTACACAGGGATGGGGGTGCTCAATGTCAACTGTGGGTGATGGAAGAGGCTTCCTCAGGAAAGTGAAATTTAAATTGAGACCTGAAGTATTCCGGCCAGAAGAAACAGCAAACCACGTGGATCCTCACAATTTAAAGCTCACCCCCAGCGTTCCACAAACGGGATGCAAGTTATTAGTGTTGTGTTTAAGAACATGCACTATATAGAGAGTGACACTGCATGGGTTCTTCCAAGCTCTACTCTGTCATATGAGCGCACTATGTGAACTTGGACCATCAACTTAATCTGAGTTGTCATTTCCACAGTTGTAGAGACAGGGTGATGACAGTACCAGCCTCAGATGATGATGCATACTGGCACTTTATATAGAGCCTCACACACAGTAAGTCCTTCTACCAGGCAGGACCCTACCAGGAAAACAGAATCCAGGCGTTTCAAAGGGATTTTAAGAGAAATTCCGAAGAGAATTTAATGCAGGAATTTAGTTTTGTATGTGATGGGAAAGGTAAAAGCTGAAAGTCAAATAGGAAATGGTAAAAACAACAATAACAAGAACAAAAGGGAAATGGTAAAGCAACCAGAGAGTAACAACTTGCTGGAAGCTGCTGCCACCCCGCGGCGGGGGTAAAAACAAAGGGAAGAAGAATGTTGTAGAACCCCGGAGGCCCAGGGTTACCTACAGAAGCTAGAACCTGCCTGTAAGAACTGGACCCAGGCTCCTGCTCTGAGGGCCTGTTCCCGCTGTGCTGGGAAAAGGGATGAGGGTCTGTCATGAAAGTGATCGGGCTGAGCTAGAGGATTTGACACTACAGAAAATTGACATTTGTTAGGTTATCTCAGGGAGAAAGACAGCACTTGACATCTCTTCTCCTTTTAAAGGCAAATGATTTTCTGATGTGTTATCTGAGATCTTGGAGGTAAAGTGGACACAAGATAAAATTGAGGAAAGTAATCTATCAGTGTCTTTGCCTGCTCCAAACACTCACTTTGGAGAGCTTTTCCTGTTGCAGAGCAGGGACTGCCCCTCCCCTCCCCCCAAACCAGCTTCCCCAGCGTGTAGCTCCCCAAGCAAGTTGCCTACAGCTGAGCAGACTCCCAGGGAGAAGAGTAAAGCTCATGCTAGTGTTTCCCCCAGCTCCCTGGGAAATACAGCCATCAGTACCACAGTCTCCCCTCCTGATCAGAAAGCCCCAAGGAGAGGTAAGGCAGAGCTTTCTCAAAGTACTCAGATGGGTGACCTCCGTGTTAAAGGTTTCAGGTGTAAGGATCCTAAACCTTGGGAACTTAGCCTGGGCTTGGCTCTGGGATGTCTGTGGCCTACTTACCAGAGACTGCTCTGCCTTGTAGGACCGCTAACACCACTGTCCTGATTCTTCCACTCTCTGCGTCTTTCCACTCATTCCAGACCTTCTACTCCCTCCAGACCCCTGACAGAACATAGTTTAGTTTACAGGTTAATTCCAGTTAGAATTTGTTCTCTTCTGAATACCCATTTTTCACATCCGCTTCTACCAAAGACATCCCAGGGGTGGTAGGAAAACTATGACTCACAGCCAAAGCTGTATGTTTCTGTTAGGGGAAAGGCTGCATTGAAAATGAAACTATTACATTGTTTATAAATATCCAGGGAAGTTGACAAACCCTTGGGTGGGGAAGTAGCTGGGCCCATAGACAAAAAAAAAAAAAAAAAAAAAAAAGGAGCAGTAGCCATAATGATTTGTAATAAGAACACAGAGTTAGAACACATACTTCATCCATTCATTCCACAACCATTGAGTACCTACAATGCACCCAGGCACTGTGCCAGGCTCTGGGAATATAAAGCTTAAGAGCTCATAATTCCATAAGTAAGTCTTATAGTGCAGTGGACCAAATGCCAGGATAAAGGTCATTGTGATATTGCGATTTATAATAGGAAATACATATTTGGTCTTTGTCCTGTTTCTGGCACAGAGCTCCCAAAACCCTTTGAATTTCCTAAGCTATAGGAGGGATCAGATTTCTTAAAATTCATTAAAAAAAACCCTTTCAGCTACACCTGACTTTGTGTTAATTGGGTGGCTTTTTTTTTTTTTTTTTTTTTGGTAGCACAGAAGGATGAGGGCAGATTGCCCTGTGATTGGAGGAATCAACCCTGTGATTGGAGGGTTGGAACTTTCAGTCCCACCCCCCTGACTTCTGGGGAGGGGAAAGAGGTTGGAGGTTGACTTGATCACCAGCGGCCAATGATTTAACCAATCATGCCTGTGGAATGAAGCCGCCATAAAAACCAAACAGGAGAGGATTCAGAGAGCTTCCAGGTTGGTTGGTAAACCATGAAGACTGGGGAGGATGGCATTCCTGGAGAACCACTGAAATTCTGCCTCTCATCCCCATATCTGGCCCTGTGCCTCCCTTCCATCTGGCTGTTTGTGAGTTAAATCTGTTTATAATAAACCAGGAACCCAGTAAGTAAAATGTTTCTCTGAGTTCTGTGAGCAGCTCTAGCAAAGTAATCAAGCCCAAGGAGGGGTATATACCTCCAATGTATAGCTGATCTGTCAGAAGCATAGGTGATAACCTAGGTTTGCTACTGTCATCTGAAGTGGTCATGGGGCGGGGAGCAGGCTCACAGGACTGAACCCTTGACTGTGGGACCTGATGCTATCTCCAGGCAGATAGTGTCAGAATTGAGTTACATTGTAGGACACCCAGCTGGTGTTGGAGAATTGCTCAATGATACGGGGCAGGGGGAAACCCTTACATCGAAATTGGCGTTAGAATAGGAGTCGTAGAAGGCCTTATTGGAGCCCAGAGGAAGGGACCAACAGAAACTTTCACTTTTGATTTCATATGATATACCACAGCTATCAAAATTATCTCAAATAGGAGATAAAGTGAAAAACTGCAGAGCGTTTTCAGAAGACCTCTGGATTATATAGAATGTGTTCAGCTGACTAATACTGATCTAAACAACAAAGACGATCACAGTCTCACTCGAGTAGAATATGGGAGTACGTGGTTCTGAGTAAAGAGTAGCAGTTCAATGATATGATTTAGGGCTCAGACTGTCTCACCTTTTTGGCTTTAGCATTTCCAGCTTGTAGACACTGTCTTCCTTCTAATACCAAGACAGCTGCTGCCACGCTCATGGGCAAGTCCTTTAAATTTTCTGCTTCTCCATTTCTCCTCTATAAAATGAGATGTGATTGGCTGATGAGCTTTCTATGATACCAACTGCTACTCTGGTATGATAGTTTAACCCCCAAAATTTGAATGTACATCAGATTCACCTCGAAGGGTTATTAAAACAGTTTATGATTGTGGGTGCCTGGGTGGCTCAGTCGGTTAAGCATCTAGATTTTGGCTCAGGTCATGATTTTGAGACCCACATCTGGCTCCACGCTGGCCATGTGGAGCCTGCCTGGGATTCTTTCTCTGTCTCTCTCTCTCTCTTCCCTTCCCCAGCTTGATCTCTCTCTGAAAGTAAATACTTAAACTTAAAAAAAAAAAAAAGTTTCTGATTCAATAGGTCTAGAATGGGGCCTGAAAATTCACAAGTCCTAACTTCTACCAAGTTCCCAGGTATTGCTGCAATTGCTCGTCCAGGGACCATACTTTAAGAACCACTGGTTTAAGTTATCAGTGTGTCAGGTTCCCTGACTGGCAAAATGCAGGAGTGGCTCTTAAAGAGGAATCATATTACTCCTAGATAATTGCCAAATCCATTGGGGAGCTTTTTAAAAATACAGATAATTGAGCCTCACCCTTAGAGATTCTGATGCTGTGGATCTGGGGCTGGGCCCACGAATAGGTCTTTAGGTGATTTTGGGGTTAGACAGTTAATCTTTAAGGTCTTTCTAGCTCCCAGTTGGAAAAGCACGATTGCCCGTTCCAGGAACTTGAATAGTCACAAAAGAAAAAGAGCTGCAAAGGAATCAGTATTTTTACCATCTTTCCTTTCAAATTCATAGACATCTAGGAATCTGTATTTATATTTTAATATTTTATTCATTTATATTTTATTTGTATTTTAATATTTTGTTTATTTAAACACCTCCCTGCCACTAGGGGTGAAAAAGAAACTAGACCTTATCCTACTAGACTCTTCACTTCCCTTCAAGAAGCAGAGAAAAATCTCAGCTCTTCTAAGAAAATTTCCCTACTCTCCTCCTTCTGGAGGTGTATAAATTCTCCACTCTTAACTCTCTTAGCCCTTATCTATATTAATATGATTACTTTTTATAAATGTGTTTATAGTTATTTGGTTTTAATAACGCATGGGCAGAGTTTTTAAAATCGTATAACGTAAAAGGTTACAAAACACAGCAGACTCTGCCCACGTTCCCAGTGTGATTCTCCAGAAACGGTGTTAGTTCTTTGATCTGCTCCTTCTGGTGTTTACCTTCGTTCTTTCGGAGTCATGGGTGTAAACTGCTTATTTCTTGATTTCCTGATTTCCAGCCTCATTTACTGACTTCCCACAATGATAGTTGAGGGTTTTCTTCTCTTAAGCCAATTAATGTACTTTTGATTATATGTTTGATTTTTCCCCACAATTATTTCTTTTTCTTGTAATTAATAATAGCCTCAATACTTTTATTTAATTTTTATAAATCCATCCTTAATTTTTCCCAAATGCCCTGACAAATCTGTCAAACAGCTGACAAATGAGTCTTTCCAACTTTTAAACAGATGACATCTGTTCTTTTCTACATGGAGCCCTCCCTTCTGAAGCTTCTGTCCTCTGGCCCCACTAGGAACGGGTAGCTCCCTGCCACATGCCCGTCCTCCTGGTGGTGTCCTCCAGCCTTGGTCTTGTATTGAGACCTCTGTTGCCGGAATCCTATGTCTTCCTCTTTTTCTTTCTAGAACTTACATTATTCAGATATTGGATCTTCTGGACTCATCTCCTATATCTGTGCTTTCCATTATGGTGCCATCTAGCCACTTGTGGCTATTGAGCACTTGAAGGGTAGACTGTCCAAATGGAGGTGTGTTATGAGACTCAGTATGAAAAAAGATTATAAAATATTTTGTAAATAAATGTTATATTGATTACATATTGAAACGATAGTATCTTGAATTTATTAGGTTAAATAGAATATATTACTAAAATTAATTTTGCCTATTTTTTTAATGTTTATTTATTTTTGAGGGAGAGAGCATGTGTGAAAGCAGGGGAGAGGCAGAGAGAAGGGAGGACAGAGGATCCCAAGTGGGCCCAGTGCTGACAGTAGAGAGCCCGATATGGGGCTCAAACTCATGATTGGTGAGATCACGACCTGAGCTGAAGTCAGAGGCCTAACCGACTGAGCCACCCAGGCACATCTTGCCTATTCTTTTTTATGTGACTACTTGAAAAATCAAAATTAAAAGTGTGGCTTGTAATCTGTTTCTATGGACAGCACTGTTCTAATTTGTGTTATCTGCTCTGTTCCATTTTCCATCTCTTTATTCAGTCTGTTTTCTGGGAAATGTCATCAATTCCACCTTGTAATTCTTCTACTGTATTTTTAATTTTAACTGTCATCTTTTTACGTTTCCAAAAGCATTTTTTTATCTTTTAGTCTTTCTTTTACATAGCATATCTCATTTGTTTTATGAATGCAATAGTTTCTCATCTCTGATTTTGTAACTTTAGTTCTCTTGACATTTTATTCTGCTGTATTCACTGTTCCTACAAGCTTCGTCATTCTCTTTGGTCTCCATCTTTCACCTTAGAAATTTCCTCAAGTGTCTAATGCTTTTTGGCTACCCATTTATATTCAAGGGGTACCAAAAGAGCTGCTTAGGAATACTATGTGCCTTGACTTGTTGGCTTGTGGTCTTTACTGTGGATTGATGGGTAGGAAGCTGAACTTTCTTTTTGAGATAACTCTCATCACTCCCAACACCACATGTTAGTTTGTGGAGGTTTTTTCTCTGCTACTTTTTTTTTGGCTGATGTCTTGGTAAGTAGTTGTGGGAAGGGAGAAAGATGCTAGGAGCCACATATTCATTTTTCAGTTAATTTGATTATTTTCAGCATCTACTTATCCTGGGCCTCTCTGATAGGTTTCCAAATCCAGATCTTCTCATGTTCAATATCTCTAGGGAATTAAACCTTCTTTTTCTCTTGAAAGTACAGGTAGGTACTTGACCAGAGGTTGGAATGGGAAAGAGGATGTGATTCATCCAACCATGCTCTCCTCCATCACACAGTAGGGCCAAGAGCCTCCCTTCTTTTTGATGCCCTTTGTGAATACATAGGTTGTTTAATGTTCTCTATCCTGCTAAGTCAGTTACCATTCCTCTTTCTGCTTATCATTTTTAGAAGCTGTATTTATTTTTTTAATGTGTATTTATTTATTTTGCAAGAGTGAGCACCTGTGAGTGGGGGAGGGGGGGAGAGAGAGAGAGAGAGAGAGAGAGAGAGAGAATCCCAATCCCAAACAGGATCTGCACTGTCAGCACAGAGCCTCTAGCAGGGTTCCATCTCACCAGTTATGAAATCATGACCTGAGCCAAAATCAAGAGGTGGCCGCTTAACCAACTGAGCCACCCAGGTGCCCCTAGAAGCTGTGTTTAAATCTTTTCTCTACTGTTATCTCCTGTCCTGTTCTGGTTGTCTTTGTGGGTTAATTCATTTTTAATTATGTAGCATTTTCTTCGTAGGGTTTCAGTAAACAGAGGAGATCAACACACTTTCTCATCTCTACCTGAAGACCTATTTCCACCCTGAGCTCTAGTTATCTACTCCTTTTTATTTTTTCCTATAAGAGAGGGCAGGGTCAAAGTCTGCCTTAACTTTGAGTCAACTCCCCCCACTTTCTTTGTAGTGTCTACATGTGACTTTGTATATACTAAGCGCTCAATGGAGAAGGAAGTCACTCATGTAAATTATCTATACTTTTGACTGTTACTGGTTCCCTGTGTGCCTAGGTAAAGTCACTTTACCTCTCGGAGTCACAGGAGATCTGAGCTAGAGTCTGGTCTTTATCTTTAACGTTTATCTTTATCTTTTATCTTTAACGTTTAACATTTATCTTTAACGTTCTAAGAATCCATGTGCCCAGTTCCTCCAGTAGTTTTTACTGTTTGCTAATGTGTATCATATCATCAGTTGACATCTAACATAGAGACCTTTTGCAAAGGAAAGAATTTAAATCCATCAAGAGAGGCAACATTTGCTCCTAGTTGAAAGGCTTATAATCCATGATCAACAGCAGTGGCCAGGGGTGCCTGAGTGCCTCAGTCGGTTAAGCATCTGACTTCGGCTCAGGTTATGATCTTGCGGTTGGTGAGTTCGAGCCCCGCATTGGTCTCTGTTCTGACAGCTCGGAGCCTGGAGCCTGCTTCAGATTCTGTGTCTCCCTCTCTCTCTCTCTGCCTCTCCACTGCTTGAGCTCTGTCTCTCTCTCTCTTTCAAAAATAAACCAACAAAAAACCCAGCAGTGACCAAGTGTAGTATTAAAGATAGAACGAGAATACCAAGTGCAATGAAACCTGTCCTGAAACCAGTACCTTCTTCCTGTCCTACCTTTATAAGTCCAGGCATATCTCATGGGAAGATGAAGAAGGTAGGTGGGGTCAAGCTACTAGAAGTTGTTTTGTTTTAAGATTTTTTTTAATTTGTCTTTAATGTTTATTTATTTTTGAGAGAGAGAGACAGAGCATGAGCAGGGGAGGGGCAGATAGAGACAGAGATATGAAATCCAAAACAGGCTCCAGGCTCTGAGCGATCAGCACAGAACCTGACATAGGGCTCAAACTCATGAGCTGTGAGATCGTGGTCTGAGCCGACATCGGATGCTTAACCACCTGAGCCACTCAGGCGACCCTAAGATTTTATTTTTAAGTAATCTCTATTCCCAACATGGGGCTTGAACTTAACAACCCCCAGGTCAAGAATCACATGCTCCACTGATTGAGCCAGCCAAACACCCATAGAAGCTGCTTTAAAGTATACCTGCAATTTTGGTGAGGTCAACAGATCAGGAGACAGTTGTCACTGAAAAAATAATTTCTTAAAATTCCCAAGAAGGGACATGGTGTCCCTACATGATGTAATGTAGGACGATAGAGGGAAGCACTAGGGTGAGTCAGGAGGCAGAAGGAATGTGAGAAAAGCATGAGCAAGACTTGAGTGCAGTTTTTGCAGGAGGGAATGGGAGGGAATGGGCAAAGTAACAAGGAGCTGAGCAGGCTTAGGATTGGACAGTTTGATAGTTTGAATAATTGATAGCTGGCCCTGGGCTATAGGGGTAGTCCTCAGTTGTCCACTACCCGGGCCTGGGATGATTAGGGCAGAGGAATATTGCCTCCTAGAGTCAGATAGAGGTGGTTCAGAGTAAGGACTCTGGTTGATTAGTTTGCATTTGAAAGGTATTCTTGCTGGTAAGTTGTTTGCTGTCTCAAAGAATTGGCTAAGCCCTAGGAGGGCCAGACTCTGCCTAGTCAGGGAGGCCCCAGATACCAGAGGATCAAAAAGATAGAAAATGAGAAAATACAGTTAATACAGAAGTGGTCAAACAAAGGCTGAGTTACAAAGGTAGAAACTCATGAAGAAGCAGACAATCCGGCAGGAGTATGAGTAGGAGTATGACTCCTAGTAGAAGGAATATGAGTAGACCAGAACTTATAAAAACAATGGTCAGGAATGTTCCATGTTTGGGAAAACTGCAATTGTAGTATCATCATGGATGGACTGTAGGCAGGGTAGAGAATATGTTAGGAGATTTAGCTTTCTCATATAACCAGAAGTCTGGAGGCACAGGGTAGGGTTGATGCAGCCACTCGAGGAAGCCGCCAAGGAGCCAGGCTCCATATGACTTCATGCTCCACTAGCCTTTATACTGTTGCTGTTGTTCACGTGGGAACTAGACCCACCTGCCTGTGGGCATTGAGTCCAAGTCCCAGCCAGGGAGTAAGAGCAGGTGGAATGACAAAAGGCAGATTCCAGCCGATATTTCCCCTTTTTATCTTGGAGACAAGAGCTTTCCAATAGATTTCTGCTTATATCTCCCTGGCCAAAACTGAGCTACGTGGTTTGCCCCAAGGAGCAGGGAATCTGGGGGAAGTAATTGTAACATTTACATTGCTACCTCAAACAAAACGTGAATGGATTGTATTTAGTAGTGTCTACCACAGAAGGAAAAAGGAAATAGAAGCTTGTCAACTAAATGAGACAAACCATATAAAGTACTTAGCACAATGCTAGCTTATGTATGTACTCCAAAAAAAGAAAAAGAAGTTTGTTGTTGCTGCTACTCAAAACACGTTCCATCGTTGTCTTGATATTCGTTCCCAATAATTCAACAAATGTTTATTGTACTTTTACATTGTTGAGTCTTTAGGTGCTGGGGCTCAAAAAAAGGGAATACAATTCTGATTCCTGCCTTCCAGGAGCTTACCATTATGCAGATAAATACATGATGAATTGAATGTATTTATCAGCAGAGGCAGCCTTGGAAGTTATTTGAAGTAGACAGAACTTGAGAGCACCCGGCACAAATGAATCCCTCATTTCACAGATGAGGAAAGTGGGGGCCACCAGGGAAATGAAGGGGCTGGCCACAGCCACCCAGTTCTCTGAGAACGGGGTCTGCCTCCCAAGCCTCCTGATGCCCCCAGCTGGTGCCCCTTCTCTTAAACTGCCCTGTTGAAAGTGATTTGAAAATATAAAGCTGGATGAGGAGACCATAATAATACACCCTCTCCCTTTGGGGAGATGGGCAAGCCATCTCACAGAAGCATGCCCTTGGCCCAGGAGGAAACATGACCGGCAGTAGATTAGCTGAACTCCCAGGATTGTGATGTGTGTGTGCCGGCATGAAAATGAGGACCCTTCTGAGTGGCAGGTAGGAGAATTCCTCTGGGTCAAGACTTTTATTCATGCTGTGGTTTTTAATTAGCAATCCTGATTTTTCTAAGGATTGCATTAAATCAGCAAATGCTTCTTATAAAATTCCCCGCCTACTATTGGACAGCACGGGTCACTAAAATATGGAAAAAGAATGGAAATTCGGGGTCCTGCTGCTTGACGCAAGATTGGATGAGGAAAAGAACCATAAAATGTCATTCAAGAATGAAGATATTACATGCACTCTGTTCACTACAATGACCACTATATTTTTTTAAATTAAAGAATACTTTGTTCTGCTTGGCATAAGGATAGCTCTAGCATTTGTGAGTTTTTGTTGTTATTGTTTAAATGACTCAGTTAATGAAAATCGAAGACTGGCTGGCTGGCAGAAACAAAATAAAGCCACATCTGGAAACAGCTGCACTTGTAATTAAATGGCATCTAATGTGACTAATATCAAAAGGGTGGGTTTTCTCCCCCTAGCATTAGGGATGCAGAATTCAGGCTTCCTAGCTGCTCTATTATAATAGTTTTGAGTCAGTGGGTGTTTAGAAGTCATTCTGATATTTATAAAGGAAAACCCCCAGTGAGCTATAGAGGAGATTTGAGTCAAAAGAAAAAATGAACAAGAGCTGCGCAGTTGGAATTTTGAGAACTGACATAAATTTTACAGTTTTTTTTTTTCCTAAGCATTAACTGTTCAGTGTTTCAGTTCAATGAAATAAAGGCCTCTTGTTTCCCATACCAATCAAGTGACCTCCTGCCTTGCTGTAATTAGTGGTAAACTTCAATATGCAAGCTAAAAGACCACCTAATTAAAAAGTGTAATTAATTTACATAGATCATTCAAAATGGCTAGATTAGATAGCTTATGGAGATAATGTAAAACTCTTTGAGCTGCTTTTATTGGCTTCTTTCCCTGCTGTTCCTCAGGTTCTGAGTATTTTCATGGGAATGAGTTTATCAAAGTGGGAAGGGCTTTGAGGTGATGGTTTTAGCTAATCACTGCTAAACATTTAAAGCTTTGCAATTATTTTTTTATCAATTACTCAAGTATAAAACAAAAAAAAAATGGCCTTATCTTCCTGCTTGGTGCTGAGTGGCCTAATGTTATTAGTGAATATTTATTAAGTGCCACTCAAAACACACAGTTATTTTAGAGCTTGCCATGGTTAGCAATGACTCCTCTCCCTGGAACAGACAGCACTTCGATTCTTCTGATCACTATGAGATGGTTGTAGGACTCAAAAGAAAGGTAATGGCCAGAGGGTTTCTCTCTCCTTTTACTCATAATTCATAATGCCAAGCAATGTCTTGCATTATCTATTCTTCAATATATACAGCATCGGACTCCGGAGCTTGGCCAAGCCCCTGTGTGACAACCAGGAGACTGTTCCCAGGGTGCGAGAAGAGAGTTATGATTTCCTGCCTTCCCTGGTGTAGAAATCGTGGCCTTATGGTGACATTCGATTACAAATTTTTTTCTCTTTTACAGAGAAGTTTTCCCCCAATTTATGTATGGAGGAAATATATTGAGAGGGAGATCAATCAAGCAGGGCTTGTAAACAAAGAAGCTTCAGACAAGAGATTTGTTAATACAGGCTGTCTTTGGGAGAGAATTCCAGGGACCTTGGCAACACCTTGCCGAAGAACAATAGATAAATCATCACCCTCTTTAATTTCATCTGCTTTTCTCCTAAGAAGGAAAAATTGTCACAGCATTAGACGATCTTGGTCTAATTCTACAGGGTCGTCCTGGGAGTATCTCATAATAACAGCAAATGCCGATTTCCTCCTCAATACATTTGACAATATATATCATTATGACATGAACTTTCTGTAAGTCCTTAATAATTTGGGGTTCTGAATCATTTGGCAAGGAATCCTCCCCTCTCCATGAGATAAATTGTTGTGTTATAAGTGTTAGAACCTGAATTCCATCATTAAATTCCTATATAGCTTCTAAAATTTCACCTTTTTGTTCTCTGTAAACATAATTCAAGTGTCACTTCATTTTCCATGTGCCTCAGTTCCCTCATTACTATGCTTCAGATAATAGCATCATGATTAAGCAACTTAAAACTTTGTTACAATCAGTTAGAATGACAGCAAATATTAACTAAAATAAAGGTGGCCAAACATTGATGTACATAAGAATCTCCTGGGGAGTTTGGGAAAAAAAAAGTCCGAGTGCATCCCAGACCAAAGAAACAATCTCTGTGAGGAAGGATCCAGGTATCAATCAGGATTCTATCTTGTGTGATTGAGCAATATGTTATATGCCTCTGAGTTTTGAGGTGGCTTGTTATATGAAGCATGATTGTGATTGTAGCTCTCTGATCCACTCTTTCATTCCTTTATTCTCTGAATACTGATTGAGCACCTACTAGGTCCCAGGGATTTTCAAAGTATTGAGGATACAGTGAAAAACAATGATGGCCAAGGCCGTTGCCCTAGTGCAGTTTATGATCTTGTGATGAGCAACAAAGTGTACACATATAGCTATATAATATATTTTCAGGTATCATTTACAAGGATGGAGACAAATAATTCCATAGTAATGTGAGATAAAAACAAAGTGGTATGCATAACCCATATCTTACTCAGGATAAATTCCAAATACATTGATGACTTCACTTCTTTAAATGAAGAAGTCATGGGAGACCCAGAAGCCATAGAGTACATAATATCAAAATCAAAAGACCAAATTACAGAGCACCGGGGTGGCTCAGTTGGTTAAGCGTCCAACTCTGGATTTCGCCTCAGGTCATAATCTCATGATTCAAGGGATCAAACCCTGCATCGGGCTCCATGCTGTCAGTGTGGAGCTTGACAAGGGCTTGGGATTCCCTCTCTCCCTCTCTCTCTGTCCCTCCCCTGCTCGTGCTCTCTCTTTCTCTCTCTCAAAAAAAATAAACTTAAAAAATTAAGTTTAAAACTAAGAAAAAATATCTGTAGCTCATATGCACAAAGCAATACTTTTCCTAATATGTATAGATTTCAGGAAATTAATAAGAATAATATCCACAATCAAATAGAAAAATGAACAAATAGTTCATAGAAAAAGGAAATAATAATGGTTCTTAGATATAAGAGAAATGCAGCCAACTAATCTTTGACAAAGCAGGAAAGAATATCCGATGGAAAGAAGATAGTCTCTTTAGGAAATGATGTTAGGAAAACTGGACAGTGACACACAGAAGAATGAAACTGGACCAGTTTCTTAAACCAATAAGCTCAAAATGGATGAAAGAACTAAATGTAAGATAGGAAACCATCAAAATCCTAGAGAAAACAGGCAGCAACCTCTTTGACCTTGGTGGCAGCAACTTCTTACTAGACATGTCTTCAGAGACAAGGGAAACAAAAGCAAAAATGAATTACTGGGGCCTCATCAAGATAAAAAAGATTCTGCAAAGGAAACAACCAACAAAACTAAAAGGCAACCAACAAAATGGGAGAAGATATTTGTAAATGACATACCAGATAAAGGGTTAGTATCAGAAATCTGTAAAGAACTTATCAAACTCCACACCCCAAAAAACAATCCAGTGAAGAAATGTGCAAAAGACATGAACAGATACTTTTCCAAAGAAGACATCTAAAGGGCTGACAGACACATGAAAACATGCTCAATGTCGCTCATCATCAGGGAAAAATAAGTCAAAACCACAATGAGATACTACCTCACACCTGTCAGAATGGCTAAAATTAACAACTCAAGCAACTCAGATGTTGGTGAGGATTTAGAGAAAAGGGTACACTTTTGAACTGTTAGTAGGAATGCAAACTGGTGCAGCCACTCTGGAAAACAGTATGGAAGTTCCTCAAAATATTAAAAATAGAGCTACCCTACAACCCAGCAATTGCACTACTAGGTATTTACCCAAAGGATACAAAAATACTGATTTGAAGGGCACATGCACCCCAGTGTTATAGCAGTGCTATCAGCAATACCCAAAGTATGGAAAGATCCCAAACATCCATCAACTGACAAATGGATAAACAGGATGTGATATATATATATATATATATATATATATATATATATATATATATATATATATGGTATATATGCAATGGAAAACTACTCGACAATCAAAAAGGAATAAAATACTGCCATTTGCAACAACATGGATGGAACTAGAGTGTATTATGCTAAGTGAAATAAGTCAGAGAAAGACAAATGTCCTATGATTTCACTCAAATGTGGCATTTAAGAAACACAACAGATTAACATAGAGGAAGGGAAGGAAAAATAAGATAAAAACAGAGAAGGAGACAAACCTTAAGAGACTCTTAAATACAGAGAACAAACTGAGGGTTGCTGGAGGGGTGTTGGGTGGGGGATCGCTAAATGGGTGATGGGCATTAAGGAGGGCACTTGTTGGGATGAACACTGAGTGTTATATGTAAGTGATGAATCACTAAATTTTACTCCTGAAACCATTATTACACTATATGTTAATTACTTTGGATTCAAATAAAATAAAACATTATATATATGTGTTGTGTGTATATACATATATGTAATATATATATATATATATATATATATATATATATATATATATATATATATATTTCAATCCACATGTAATAATAGAAATGCATGCTAAAATCACAATGAGATACTATCTTTTACTCAACAGACTGGCAAAGATCCAGGAGCTTGATAATACACTGGGTTGGCCAGAGTGTGGGGAAACAGGCATTCTCACATACTGCTGGTACAAGTATAAATTGGCACAACTTCTATAGATGGCAAATTGCTACATTTTGTCCCAGTGTTTTGTTCCATTTCTATCTTATTCTACAGATGTATTTGCATATGATACAGCATTGTTTTAAATAAATATATACACGTGTGTGTGTATATATATATGTATTTTAATTTTTTTTAATGTTTTATTTATTTTTGAGAGACAGAGTATGAGCAGGGGAGGAGCAGAGAGAGAGGGAGACACAGAATCCGAAGCAGGTTCCAGGCTCTGAGCTGTCAGCACAGAGCCTGACGCGGGGCTCGAACCCATGAACCACAAGATCATGACTTGAGCTGAAGTCGGATGGTTAACCAACTGAGCCACCCAGGCGCCATATATATATATATATATATATATATATATATATATATATTCATTTATTTTTTGAGAGAGAGAGGGAAAGAGAGGATCCAAAGCAGGCTCTGCACTGTCAGCACAGAGCTCAACATGGGGCTCAACATCATGAACTGTAAGATCATGACATGAGCCGAAATCAAGAGTCAGATGCTTAACCCACTGAGCCACCCAGGTGCTGTGATGCAGCATTGTTTTAATGACAAAATATTGGAAATAACCTAAATGTTCGTCAACAGGGGATGAGTTAAATAAATTATGACCCGTCCATGAATACTATGCAGCTGCAGAAAAGACTGAGAAAACCCTTTATATGCTGACATGGAAAGATACCTCCATTATTCTGTTAAGTAAATACAAAATACGAACAAAAACAAAGTGTAAGATGGTAAATGTAAGTATACTACCTTTTGATGAAAAAGCATGTAAAAGGGTAGATTAGATACATGATAGATTCATACATAAATATATACAGAGATTGTGTATAGTGTGAGTGTGAAAAAGTCTTAAAAGAATATGGAGACACATAAATATTTGTTTATATATGCTTAAGTTATGTCATGGAGCATGCACAAAAGGCCAGTAATTTTTATTTCCTGTGGGAAGGAGAATTGCATGGCTTTGGGACAGGAGCGAAAGAGAGATTTTCACTATTTGCATTTCTGTAATTTTAGAATTCTGAGTCACATCATTATTCACAAAATTAAAAATTTTAAATACCAAATATATAGTATAAATGTGTTTATACTTAAACACATTTAAAATTGAAGATAAAATTGTTAGAGGGTAGACCGTATCAGAGCAGGCAGAATTCTAGATGAGATAGGCTCTTTGGAGAAGAGTTTTCTTCTGGTGTGGCATTTGACAAAGAACTGAATGAAGTGAGGGAGTGAGTTACAGGAAAGCTTGGGGAAAAAAACAGCATTTCTGGCAGAAAGAAAAGCCAATGCAAAGGCCCTGAGGGGAGATGCCTCAGAATTTGGAGCAGCAGTAGAGTGTTTGGAGATGTGGTCTGAAAGGGACCAGGGCCTGGTCACATCAGCCTTATGGCATGACAAGGGATTTTGAGTTGATTATGCATGATAAGAAGACGTTAGAGTTTTACATAGAAGATTTAAACTGAGATCTGGCTCAACATCACTTATCAGGGAAATACAAACCAAAACCACAATGAGATACCACCTCACATTCATCAGAAAGTTTAAAGTTAACACAAGAAACAAGTGTTGGTGAGGATGTGGA
This sequence comes from Panthera pardus, assembly GCF_024362965.1. Classification (NCBI taxonomy): domain Eukaryota; kingdom Metazoa; phylum Chordata; class Mammalia; order Carnivora; family Felidae; genus Panthera; species Panthera pardus. Next base: position 97,239,870 of record NW_026526765.1, read on the forward strand.
AGAAGGGGAACCCTCTTGCACTGTTGGTGGGAATGCAAACTGGTGTAGCCACTCTGGAGAACAGTATGAGGGTTCCATAAAAAAAAAAAAAAAACCCACTAAAAATAGAACCATGTAATGGTCCAGCAATTGCACTATTAGGTTTTTATCTGAAGGATACAAAAATACAGGTTCAAAGGGGTACATCACCCCAGTGTTTATAGCAGCACAATGAACAATAGCCAAACCTATGGAGAGAGCCCAAATGTCAACTGATAGACATTTGGGCTCTCTCCATAGTTTAGCTATTGTTGATGGTTGTGTGTGTGTGTGTGTGTGTGTGTGTGTGTGTGTGTGTATGTACATATATATGTATATACACACATACACACATATACACACACATACATACACTTACAATAGAATATTACTCAGCCATCAAAAAGAATGAAATCTTGCCATTTGGAATGACATGGATAGGGCTAGAGTGTACTATGCTAAGCAAAGTAAGTCAGAGGAAGACATGTACCATATGATTTCACTCGTGGAAATTAAGAAACAAAACAGATGACCATATGGGAATGGGGGTAAAAGAGAAGAGAGAAACCACAAAGACTCTTAACAATGTAGAACAAACTGAGGGTTGATAGAGGGAGGCGGGTGGGAGAAGGGTTCCATGGGTGATGAGTAATAAGGAGGGCACTTGTGATGAGCCCTGGGTGTTGAATATGTGATGAATCACTGAATTCTACTCCTGAAACCAGTATAATACCGTATGGTAACTAACTAAAATTTGAAGAAAAAAAAAACCAAACTGAGATCTGAAACTAAGAAACCAGATGTGCAAATAACGGGAGAGTAGCATTCAGGGGAAAGGGAACAGAATGTGTAAAGGCCTCAAATTAGGGGGAGAGATTGTTTTATGAATGTCCATGAGGCCAAGATGTCTGGTATGAAGTACACCAAAGGGGAGTAGGGAGACAGGTAGATGGCACTTATAGGATAGGGTAAGGAGGAATCTTACTGTGTGGGTATATTTACTTCTGAAAGGCAAGGAAAGACCAAAGTTTTATGGCTTTATGGTACTTGGCCTCAGAATTCTGGAAACAAAGGGGGGCAGGCATGCTATTTTGCCAAGACATGGCCTAAACAGGTTTGTTGCTGGTTACTCCATTATTCCATTACCACTCTCCTCTTTTCTTCTGAAGTTGCACTCCCAATATTTTCTCAAGATGAATTACTTCCTTGTTCTCTAGATCCTTTGGTTCCCAGATAGACAGAGAACTTGGAGTTCTTTGACAACCCAGATCAACAGTGTTGGTGGGCCCCCCTTTCACGGCAACATTTGTCTATTGCCAGTTGGCCCACTTTGCACCATCCCCTCAGGAGAAGGAGCAAAATTTGATGGCCGTGAATGGGTGAGAAAGAACAAGGACAACAAAATATTCGAATCAAGAGTTCCCAACCTCAAGTGACAGCACGGCATCCGGGAAGCAGTGTTGAGAGCCCGTGCGCTGTCACTGTGTGAGACAGACTTTCCTCCATCTACCACAAGCACTACACCAAATTTCAGAAGAGGAAAAAGAACAACCTAATGGTTAGCTGATGAGGTGATCAATATTCTTAATTTACCTCTTTAGCTCCAGGGTCCAAATTGAAAACAAGACTGTGAGAATCTCAAAGGGCTTCCACCGTGGCACGTCCCTGTCCCCTGAGGATCAGTGGCTTCTTTCCAAGTATTGCTGCAGACGTTTGGGGGCACCCACCTGAGAGCAGGGGGCTCCTGCTGCTCGGAGACTTACAGATCTGTGGGAGCTGCTTCAGGGGCCACAAGTATCAGGCCTGGTGAGAACATTACGCATCATGAACATCCCCAGACCCTGGATTAGAACAGGGCTCCAGGGGCCAATCCTGTTGTTTCCAGAATCACTGTGGTCAATAGTACAGCTTCTCTGCAAGAATATGGGAGATTTGTACACGAATGGATGGGAGTTAAGAGGGTAAATCACAAACAGCAATCGTTATCACTGAAATAGCACTTACAATATGTGTTCTCCACCAAGTCCTTTAAATCTCAACCTCATGAGGTACTTAGGGATTCTTTTCATAAGAGTTGCTACACTTAACATTGGATGGAAATTTCATCCAAATTCTGGAGGTTTCTATGAAACTAATCAGGGTTAATCCAGGAGAGTGGAACACCACCTGGGGTTGGGAGATCTGAGCCCCAGCTCTAATTCTCCACTAGCCAATATGAGCCCATGGCTCCTCTGGGTCTCAGTTTCTCATCATTAAAAATAGACATGTTAAGCATTAAGTCCCTAAGAATTCCTGGTTCTGATGGCATAGGACCTTTCATGTCAGCATTCTCTATTTTGTCTACCCGAAATTTCAGTCCAGTCCTCTGTTCAAACACTAAGTCTCTTACCACAATGAATCACATGGCAGTGTCTGCCCTGGCTCACTTTTCAGGGCTCACACCTGAGCACAGAGCTGGAGACGGAGAACCCTACTTCATTTGCAGAAGCTACACGCACTCATTGGCAACAGGGCCATCTTGATACGTCATGGGCAGTCTCATTCTGGATTGCTCTGCAGAAAGCTGGCCTGGTTAACTCCTTCCTAAATACGAGACCAGACATAAATCCCATAGTCCTGGTCTCTCCGTCATAATTCAGATTGCTTAATAAGCATAATTTGAACTAGGATATCTGATTCCCAACTGCTACTGAACAACCAGGCCATCCATTCATTCTTCCTTTCATTAATTCACTTAACAAAAACTTTGTTGAACATTATTACATATCAGGCACCTTAAGAGCTTTGGGGACACTAATGCAAAGAGGCAAAGTCCCAGCTCTCAGACGGCTGGTATCCTACTCAGATAGAGGCAAGAAACAAGCATGTAGCACCCTTTCAGGTGGTGCGGTTAGGGCTGTGCTGAAAAAATAAAGCAGGGTAAGGGGTAAACGATAAAGAATGATGGATATATTTGACTCTATGGGGGGACATCTTTTAGATTTGGGAAGGGGATGCAGATGAGGCATCTGTACAGAGACAACATTTGAGCAGAGGCCTGCATAAAGAGACAGTTAACCAGGTGAAGGTCCAGAGAAGTGTGTTTTGGGAAGAAGGGACAAACAGCAATGTACCATGGCTCTGAGGTGGGAGTGAGGATGGCCCATCCAAGGGACAGGAGGCTAGTGTGTATGCATATCGGTAGTGGCCTTCCATCTGAGACAGGAGGGCCTTCCTAACCTGACTGTTACAGCCTGAAAATTAAAAGTATGAGTTGCAGGGAAGAAATTGCACACAATGTGACCTTAAAGATGACAAAATACATGGCAAGACAGCCAGGCCTACCAGAAGCAAGAGAACAAAGAGAAGATCAAATACTGTGTATCTAAATATTTTAAAACTGTAAAGCAAGCTAACAAATCATTACATGAAAAATATTCTATATTTATCTTGATAAATAAGTCTTCATAACAACCTGGAAGTTCAAATTCAATTTCTATTTCTTGGAGTCTTAGGCCAAAGGCTCTGGGCTTGTCCCCTTTTCTCTTCTCACCCACCAGCTGCATCCAGGGCATCAAGGGGCCTCCCCCATGCACGAGTGGTCATCCTAGTCTACTTGTCCAAGCTCCAGCAACATCCCATCACAAACTACTGCCCCTCAGGGCTAGAGGTGTGTATACTACAGATGGACTGACATAGTAAGAAGCCCACATAAGTCCTGGAAGTTGGGCAAGGAATTCTGGAGCTCTGGGTGGTGCAGACAGGGCAGAATAGGCACTCAGTGGGCTGTGGTTGGTCCAAACAGGGCCATCTAAAGTCAAGGACCACGGCAGGGAACATCTTCTTGTCCGAATATAGGGTGATAGTACAGGCATTTTCTGAATAATTAAGGTTAAAACCAGCATCCTCCGTGCAGAAACAAGCTGAGGACCAAGGAAAGAGGGCTGGGGTCAAAGTGCAGAAGTTGGGCTAAACCTTTGGGACAAGAGTGACGAAGAGTTGATAGATATCTGAGACTTCTTAACCTGGAAAGTTTACAAGTTTCTTGTATTTTCTGTGTTTATTTCTTTGTTCTCTTGACATCTATAGTAAACTCTTTGAAAGCTCTATTCAGTCTTGGGAAAGGAAATCTAGGGGAAGGGCTCAATCTTTGCTTGAGCTGGAATATTTAAGGGGGCAACACACCTGGGGGACAGCAGAAACTCAAGTGAAAGAACCCAAAGAAGAAGGTAAAAATTTGTAGTTCCACTCCTCCACCTCTGCATTCGCTCCTAATAATTTTCTTCACAGAGCCAAGTTTGGAGGTTCTTTCTGAGTAAAAGAGCCCCTTAGCGCAACAAGACTCTGTGAGGCTCCCAATGTCCATTCTCTTCTCTCTCTCAGCAACAGAACCCCTATTGTAACCTGGGACATAACTGCCCAGTATAAAGACGCTGTTTCCCATCCTTCCTTATAGCTAGATGTGATTACTTGACCAAGTTCTAGTCACTGGGATTGAGTGAAAGTGATATGTATAACTTCTGGCTTGTTCTTTTAAAGCAAGAAGGATGCTCTCCTCTTCCCCCTTCTCCCTTCCTGCTGGCTAGAACGAGAGCCATCCTGGACAACATGGACAAGGGGCACGCTCTAGTAGCTGCTGAATCCTTATCCCAACAAACAGTACTTTCAGCACCTCTTGAAGGAAATGTTTTTCACAAGTTTAATTCCCCCTGTGTAAAGAACTTCCTTTATTTGTCTTGAAGATTGTGAGTTGTCTCCTAATCCATGTTTAGGAACTTGTAACTTGTAACTGTCTTGTAACTGTCCTGAATTGTATAGACTTTGACCACATTACCCCTCAATACATGTCTTTATAGGCTAAAATCCTCTGAGTTTTAGTCTGACCTTGTTGAGAACGCCTCTACATTTCCTAAAATTCGGTGACTTCAGCTTTATTCTCTGCTTTCAGTTAAATGGCACCATAGTCTATTGTCTATGAATAGACCTACAGCTACAAATGAATAGACCAGAACCTACAAATATTCACAGAATTGAATTAACTTGAATTGAACTTCAAAGAGCAGTTTCTCTTTACAGAGAGCATGCACTAATTACAAGTTTCCAGACTTCACAGCCTAGGCATTCATGTTCTACCCCAAGTAGACAACATGAAGCCATGGAAGAAATCAGGACTTGGATAGAATTCCTTTGCAGGAACCCTCTTCCTCTTCTGCCACCATCTCACCTCAAGTTCCCGGCCAATTCCTATGTACCCTGTGTGTCTCAACTTAGATGTCACTTCCCAGACCCCTAGACCAACTTGTTTTCCTTTCTGTTATCTCATGGCTTCTGATACTTTATACACACACACACACACACACACACACACACACGCACACACATCATGTTTGTATTTACTTCTCTGCTGTCTTTCTTTCTTCATCAACTGTAAAGGCATGACTATACCCATTATATCCATAGGTCTCAGCCCATTGCTTGGCTCACAATGCTCAATAGCCATTTGCTAAATGAATGAGTGAATGAACTGTCAATGAATCGATTAGCAATGAGTAGCATTGTCCTTGACTCTTTCTCATCCCTATGTCTAGAAGCCAATCCTAGGCTCTTCCTAAAATATTTCTAGATTCCAATCACATATCACTTCTTCCACTGCTCTCATTCTGGTCCAAACAACCATAATTTCTCCCTTGGATTATTGCGTTTGGCTCCTAACTGGTCTCTGCATTTTCACTTTCCCTCTCTTCTCCTCTAAAACATAGTAATCTTTCAGTACAAATATGAGGAAGTCATAAGTGAGGGCCACGCTGAAGATAGCACTTTTGTCCCTTCTTGAAGGAGCAGGAAAACCACGGAGAATCCTTTCTTAAGTTTTAATTCAGACAAACACTACAGTTCTCAGTCTCCATTGAGGTAGGTATGGCCAGATGACAAATTTTGGTCAATGCACTGTGACAAAAAGTGATAGATGCATTTTTGAGCCATGTCCTTAAAAAATGGTGGGGAGGTTTGAGCTCTCACCATCTCCCTTTCCAGCTGCCTAAAATACAGAGGTGATGGCAGGAACTGGAGCAGCCATCTCAGACCACAAGATGGAAGCCAAATGTTAGGAAGGCAGAACAAGGAAGCCTGGCCTCCTAACCTTTCGGAGCTGCTATATCGGCCTTGGTATGTGAGCCTTGGAATGTCAGAGAGAATAAAATGCCATGTTTTCTAAGCTACTTTAATTTGGGGTCTCTGCCACATCAGCCTAATATGTATCCTAATGCATACGCCCCTCCCTATTGCAGCTGCTTCATGGGAGGTCAAAAAAGATTATGCCAGGGAAATGTATATGGAAAAGTAAATATTCCTCCTGATGAGTGATTTGGGGACCTCTCGAATATTAAGGGAGAGGAGAATAAACCCTTGTTCTAAAGCAGCCAGGAAAGAACTATCTCCTGCCCCAAAAGACTCTCTGGTTCCATATGTTAGCATCTTGGGAAAGCTTGCGAGGGTGGAGAAGGGAGCTCTACAGCTTGGTTCCAGTGCCTAATGTGAAAAATTCCTTTGGGGAGTGAATAAGAGAATTAGCTTAAGCTCTGGATTTGGGGGCTTTAGTGGATTTAAACAGACTTTTAATCACCCTTCCCTCCCCATGGTCCCAGTGTGTGAATTTTAATCACATTCGCTTGCATTTCCACCCAGGGAAAGGTCCGTGTATTTATGATGCACCATCGTGTGAGGCTGCTGCCCTCCCCAGCCAGAGCGCCAGCTGCCTGCGGCCTGCATCTGGGGGCAAGAGCTGCCCACCAGCCAAGTAGGTTTCCTGACACGTCTCTGTTACATAGAAAAATTTTGTATAGGTCTGTACTAATGTCAACCTATATTTGGGTCAGATGGAAGATATGAATTTGTTATAGATTTGTTAGACTGTGTGCATCTTCTCACCAGTTGTTTTCTTGGAACTTACTGGTTGACAATTTATTTTTGATTCTTGACTCACCTCTTCCCTAGATGCAGATTTATTGTTAGAACTCCTCTTGAGTTGTACATTATTTCTTCTCTGAAAGTCTTAATCACAAATATTAAAGGTTCATCTAGATACCACTCTTTAATAAACTAGGGCTTGTGGGGGGCCTGAACCCCCTGAAGTTGTTGGCAAACACATGCATTTTAGTGGGAAGAGGGCCACAGCTTTCATCACATTCTCAAAGGGATCTGTGACTCCCCAAGGGGAAAAAAAAATTCTTTTAAGTGCAAGAGTTTCCACCAGAGCTAGTGATGTTGATTAGGGAAACAGAAGTTTGGGATAGTAGTGATTTACCTCCAAACTCTCCTCTCCCAAGCCTCCCCCTGCCATCAGGAAGATGTGGAAATCATTCATCTAGGCAACTTGCCTCTCCTTGAATTCCTCTTTTAAAATGGGAACATTCTAATAAAGGGCATTACATGAACTCCTAACACCTAAGAAAGTTGATTTGTCAAATTACTTTCTTCATTAGGATCCCAGATTCCTGGGTGGAAAAGGTGGGAGGCTCAGAGGACATAAGATCAATTGAGGTATTTTCCAGGTTTTTCTCTGCCTTCCAAAGGGTGCAATGGCCAAAGGCCACAGGCCCCATGGCTAAATAATCCAATGCAGTGCATGCTGAATTATAAGCTCCACTACGCCAAGGATCAGCCCCCACTGTTCATCTGACATTCTCCAGGGCCCAACTCAACGCCCAGCGCGTTAGTAGATGCTTAGTAACTTTTGGTCGGATGAATAAGGGAAAGTGCGTCAGCTCTTGTGAGTTTCCTTGTCCAACTCAGAATGTTTCCAAATGATAAAACTGAACCAAGGAGAGGGTTAACAATCTAATTAGAAATAAATACTGAGGTATCACCACATCTCAGTACTGGCAACGTGCATGCGTACACACCTTGATGTAAGGAAGGAATTCATAAACTCTCCTAAACCTAATAAGCCTGAAAGGTCAGAGCTACCAATTTAAGAAATCTTTGGAATAATTTAAGACTTTTTTCCTACGAGGCGATTAAAACAGAGTTGTTGCCTTTTCACTACTTTCATAAAGTTTGGGAAACGACGGGGAGAGAATGAGAACGCCCAAGGCCCGTCCACGCCAGGTCTCTAAGCTCCTGTGAAGACGCAGTGTTTGCCGCGTGCTGATGCCTCTCGCCACGCCGTACTCCTGCGTCTGAGCACCTGTTTGTAGTGACTCTTTCCGGGGCGAATTCACATCCCCCTGTCCCCCTGAGCCGGTTTCCACTTGCGCCCTGAGATTCCCTGGCCTGCCCCTCGGCACCCGCCCCGGTCGGGGGCTCCTCGCTGCGACCTGCTCCTCCGTCGGCCAATGTCCTCGAAGTTGTTTGTGCAAACCCGGCTCCCTACGCAGAGCTGACGGGCGCTGCCCGGGAGCAGCCGGCGCCCCTACGCCGGGTACTGTCGCCCCTGTCGGCCCCGCCCGGGCCCGGCGCGACCGCTCTGCACCGCCGGAGGGAGGAGGCCGCGCGGCTGGCGCTGCGCCCCCTGGGGGCCGGGCGGGACAGGCCCGGGTGCCCCTCAGGGACCGCGGGACGGCGCGACGGCATGAAGGCGCGGCGGCGGCCACTTCGGGCGGGCGGGCCCGGCCTGCACAGGAGTTGGGCTATTTTGTAACTGCACCATCCACCCAAGCCTCATTACCACCTCTTAATGAGACCCCTTTACTCCGTGACGTGCAACCGCTCCATCTCATTAAGGAAATCGCTCTTCAATGCTGATTATTTTATTTGCAGCCATAATTATATTTCTTTCGGCTAAATCACGGTTTAATCGAGCCCACATGGAGGGCAGCAGCACTAATTACGGCGGGGGATGCGGCGGCGGCGGCGGCGGCGGGCGCGGGCCGGCTGGGGGTGGGGGGCGGTAGGGGGTGCCCGGGTGGCGGGCGCGGCCGGGGGGCCTGCGGGCGGGGAGGGGCGCGGGCGGGGGGCGGGGGCCTGGGCTCAAACACAACAACTTATTACTTCTAATTCCCCAACTGTCACCAAATCACCTGCACGAAACAAGAATCTAATTTGTTAAGCTGGCATGTCTGCAGATGGAAGATCGATCTTCTCTGTAGATTTCTCTAATTGAGTGAATATAGACGCCCGGAATTAGCCGCACTCGGGCTGCGGGGAGGGGGCCAGGGAAGGAGTGTAGAGAGAAAAGAAAGGGAGGGAGGGAGAAGAAAGAAGAGGAACAGAGAAAAGGGGGGAAAGAAAGAGAAATGGGGAGAAAAAACGAAATAAAGGGGACACGAAGAGGCAAAGAAGGAGAACGGAAAGAGAACGAGAGGGAAGAGTGGGGAGACGAAAAGGCTGAATAGAGAAAGAAGAAAAAAGAGAAAAGAGGAAAAGAGAATAAAAGGAAGGGGGGAAAGGGGGAGTGAGGATAGAGGAGAAAGGAAGAGCAAAGGCAGACCGGTAAGGATAACGAAAGAAGGAAAAGACGGTGGAAAAGAAAATTCTCTTTGAGGAAGGCTCATTGCCTATAGAATTGTATCTCCCTCCCCTACTCCACCCCCAAAGTGTAAAGTCGCTAGAGAAACTTAGCCCTGGTGTCAGTCGTAAACTGGGACTAACAGCTTACAAAAAGGAAAAGATTGGGACGCTGGAGACAGGCGGGGAGCGAGGGGGGAGGGGCGGGCGCCGGCGGCTCCAAGAAATGGCTTACAGAATTACATTTGTTTTTCTTGTGATTTTATTAAAAGTCACTCCTCATCTCCAGAATGCGTGAAAATATCTACTTTCCACTCAGATACACCGCATTAACTTGTTGGAGGCGAATTTGTTTGTTTGTCTATTTTATTTATTTGCTAGATAAGATTGATGCAGTCTTATTAGCGCTATATCTAGTTATAGAAAGAGATAAGGATGAGATGTTTTTCTTTTTATTCCAATTACTAGCCTTGTCACCTAACTGAATAACTGATATATGATTATTTATCCTGAGTAAATAGAAATCAGAAAAGCAGCGAACTTAACACATACAAATAAAATCTCTACGTCGCTTATTGTATTCCGTGTGGCTAATTGGGGCCATTAAAATTACAGGGCTAAAGGCAAAAAAAAAAAAGAGACACGGAATCAGGGGGCGGGTACTGATCTGTCATTGTTTTGTGCAGAGCTTTCTGCGTTGAGGGCCATGGATGCGAGTGTTTAGAAAGCAAAGACAGAAAAAAAAAAAATAAGCAAGGGACAGACCCCAGCGCCTAAGAAGAGTCATGCAGGTGGATTGCATGGTTATAGTTTGCAAACTCGAATGTATGGGAAACTGTTTAGTTCAGAGAAAAAAAAATTAAGTTGAACTCGTGTATCGCCTGCGGCTTCCAAATAAGGTGGGAAATCAGACTGTTGGGGGCGAGTTTTCCGCTGCTCGGTCACTCCCCGCACATCCCTGAGGTTCGGGTAAGCAGGCAGTGGACGGACACACACTGCTCACACAAGCGCGCACGGAAGTACACGCGTCACGAACAAGCAGACCCAGCTCCCTGAACTTAAAAATAATAATAATAATAATAATAATAAAAGAGGCCTGGAGTATGGGTCCTTGGCTTTAAGCTCCTGGGCTGTCCCCAGCCGGGCCCTTTTTGCCAAGAGTTTTGTGGCCCTGGGCTCCTGCGGCGACGTCCCAGGGACGACCCTGGCTGAGATCTGCCTTGAGTCCCCGCGCTTCCGGCCTAAGCAGGCCTGGAGAATGTAAGTTTGGGTTAAACCCAAGCCAGGAGCCAGGAGGCTAGGAGTTAAAGGCGCTCACTTTGCGCCCGAGAGCCGTCGCCGGAAGGCGAGCCGAAGGGTTTTGCAGTGGCCAGGCAGAAGCACTCAGCCAAAGCCTCTTTGGCTGTGGTCTCTTTTGCTGGGAACCTCAAGAGAGTTCTTTTATGCAGAGAAGTGTGGAAGTGCCTGTCACCCTTTCCCAGAGACTTGGCTGCCCTCCCAGATTTCCTTCTTTCCACTTACCCCACTCTCAAATCGAGTCCCTTAAAATGAGCCATACATCAAGCAGTCCCAAACTCCAGTGTATGGAGATGTGGACCACTGACCCCTGTTCTGGACAGGAGTGGGGCATTGAGGGTGGGGGCTAGGGGAGCTTCTATTCTGGCACCTGGGGTAAGATATAGGAGAAGGTGATCACCATTGTTTCACACTAGTGGGCTTGAGAACTTCCTGTTTTTTCCGTGAGTATTTGCTCCCACCCTTTATTCTTTTTGAGGTTCTAAGGTAGGCCTGAGGAACGCAATCTGATTTGCCATCGCTTTTGGGTTATTGCATATCTGGAAAAGTAAACAGGATTGTTCAAGTCACTTGATTTGTTTTCTGTAAGCAAATAATACCCAAAAGCATGGCTGTAATTTACCACGAATTAAAATTGATTCTTTTCATCAGGCAAGAAAATAGGAAAATGTGAGATCGTTAATTATTGAGGGAGGCGCTCCTCATTAAAGGGAACAATGTTACAATTCAGCATTTAATAGCAGGAATGTGAATAATAACGCGCCATATTTCAGCCCACTGTCTGCAAAGAAAAGAGAGCGGTTTACAAACAACCCAAGCAGCCGAAAGTTGCATTTAATAAACACCCGAGGTTTCTGTAAGTGGAATAAACAATCAGGAGCTGGGCACACTACCCAATTCTTCAGGAGCACCTAGTGTACATTTTTATTCTTTCTGTCTGTCTCTCTGTTTCTACAAAAGATTCACAATGAACACAGAAATACAATTAGAGAGAAAATCAGAATTACAAACCTAATTAGCATAAAGGCATCATTAAGGCACTTGCTGCCAGGATCTCCCATGCCATTCACCTCCCGATCCAACCACACTGTATTTCTAAATCTTTCTCTGGACCAGGATGGCAAAGCAGGAGGAAAGACACGGATGTGGTTGCTGTTGTGCTTGTAGTTTACATAATCAGCCATCAAGGTTTTGGCTTAATATATATACATATATCCCAGAAAGCCCACTTCTCTCAAAACTACAAAGTTCTCATGCTCAGCCTGGGCGCTGGGTTGGTCGGCAGTGCGAGTGGGTTCTGTGGCCTTTAGATGCTCTTTGTGCTTCGTTAAAAAGAAGAAGGGGAAAAGAAGAGAAAGAAAAAAATGATTTCCCTGTGCATCGCCCCTTGGCAGGCTCTTGTACAAAATTCAATCTCTATTTTTTATGAGAAGTAAACTGTCTAAATAAATTTTATTAGGGGCAACCAATATATTTTCTGGTAGTTCCCTTTGTTCCACTTCTACGTGTGTGTAACAATCTAAAACCTATTTATTGAGGAAAAATCACTGGATCCGTCATAGAAAATCCTTTTACTTTGCTTTGAAGTGATTTCTGAAGACATTCTTGTCATTCCGAAGATTTGGGGGCCATTGCGCTAAAGCCTCGGCTTGTTAGGGACTTCAGTTCCCATGATCATGTGGGAAATGCCTTAAATTATCAATAGCAATGGGCCTGACCGGCACTTTCCCGGCTGCCCCAGGAACGTGGGAAGATGACGGGGAATAAAACTCTGGTAAATACATCTCAGGCGCTGCCCAGGTGGATTCAGACATTGGCCAGAACGAGCTGCCGAGAGGGAACCGGGCGCGGGGACGAGCATTTTACATCCAGACTATTGTCATTTTCCTCGCCACGCCTGCTGGCAGCCGGCTCCTGACAGTCGGCTGCAGCTCCAGCTTGCACCCTCCCCACCTCGACGCCCCCACACCACCCCCTATCACCCCCTCCCATTCTCAGATTTCCCTTTCTTTCTTTTTTTTTTCCTTTCCTTTATCTCCCCCCCACCACCACCCCAGATGCTTATGCTCTGAAGTCTTGGAAGAAATGATTTAGTTTGTTTATACTGCTATAAAAATCAAGACCAATAGAAAAGTCATAAAATGAAGCGGGCTATCAATCACGCCGCAACATTGTTATTCAGCGGTTACTAACAGAGATGGATAATCCTTTGATTTCGTCCCATTGTTATTACTCTGATGTGTCTTCACATTAACTATTACACATTTATTTATCGACCTGAAAGATACAACAAAACAGAATATACGAGCGAGTGCGTGTGAAAGGACGCCGCACGGCCCGGCGGCAGTTCTGGGAGTGGCTGTGGGAGAAGGACAAGAACGTTTGTGTGCACACTACGAGAGGACTTGGGGCCTCGCGCCCTTCTTTTTTCCCCACGTCGCGGCCTCTCCTCCCTCCCTCCAGAGTGAGCATCCAAGGCAATGCGGGCCTCCACGGACTTGCCTGTTTGGAGGAGCAGGGTCAGCTCCCAGGACCCCTGACACTTCTGCCCACCTCTGCCCCTGCGTTCCGGTCTTGGGACCCCCGCAAGCCCCACCCAGGTGGGCACCCCCCCCTCCCCCTGCGAATCCACTGAAACGCTCACCCGGGTGAGCACTCGGGCGCCACGTCCCGGGCTCACGCCGCCCCGCCCCAGGCCTCCGTCCGGCCTCTTGCTGCGCTCTTCTGGCGCTGTAGCTTCTAGATTTCGGGTTTCGTTCGGGGAAGGGAAGGTTTTACTGGAGGGACTTTATTTGCTTTAGGTTTAGGTATTCCCCTTCCAAGCAAGCCTTTCTCGAAAGGACACTAGGTGTTTGCTGAACACCCTCGTGGCTTCCGAATTTGCTCCTGCCACCTGGGCTCTTCAAGCTGCTACCCGCGTTCCCGGCGCCCCAGTCCCACACAGGCCGTGTTGGCATCAGTTGAGGCGGCCGCCGAAGCTCGGCCAGGCCCGGAGCTTCCGGGGAAGTGGTCTCCACAGCTTGGAAGGAACCGTTGTGGCTGATGCCCGGCATCCACGCGTGTGTGCATGTGTGTGCGCGCGTTCGTGTGTGTGCATGGGAGGAGGGGAACAGGCTGCAGGAGAGAAGGAGGAGGAAGCAAAACTGCCCCAGAGTTCGCCTTGCTGCCTCCTTTGTCTCCTTGCTCGGTCCCTGTCACACACACAGCTAAGGACACACACACACACACACACACACACACACACACCATTCCTCTCGCATCTGCTCTCAGGCAGCATTTCCAATGTTTTGTGTAAGTCAATTGGACGGCGAACAAAAAAAGCCATTTGCTCGGTATTATTTAAAACAGACTTCATAGGACCACCCTTTTGTGGAAGCTTTATTTGCACTAAATGAATAATCTTAATTGCATCACTCTCGAATTAAAAATCAATGTTAATCAAGTTGAGAGTAGTAAATATCAGTTTTCATTGTGCCTGGGTAGAGGGCATTTTTCTTGTGTTGCAAATAAAAATACAAGTCAAATAACTTTAAAAGGGCATTATGTTCTGCTACAAATACAATTGAAACGGATTGTTTAGGAGCAGATCAGAAATGGTACAGAATTTTGCACTTAATTTCCTCAGTTATCATTTACAATAAGAACCTCTGGGCTTGACAGCCAAGTCTAAACAGTAGTAAATTAGTACAAATTTATACTGATTTTACTCTAATAATCGTAATAAAAGCTTATAGATTTGGCACTAATTACATAAATGCCTAATGATCTTGAAAATTACTCTGGTTAGAAATATATTACTAATCTAAACTTTGTTGTTGGCTGGCTCTGAAAAATCAGAACATTAGAGATGGTTCGCTTCACTTGTGCAAAGCACTTTAAATTGTTCAAGTAGTTTAACATATTCAAGAAGAAAATAAAGAGCATTTAACTTTATTTACAGCCATAAGTGGAATTGGGAACCAAGCTGAACTTAGAAACTTTGACCGAAAGAGCAGGTTCCGGGCCAGGATGCGAGCGTGGGCCCGGTGGAGGAGCGGCAGCCGGGCCGGAAGGGTGCGGAGTGCACGGATCTACACGGTGCGCGGGGTCCTGACTCTGACTGCGGGCGCTGGAAGCGCAAGGGGAGTCGACTCTTTTGTTTGTTTGTTTGCTTGCTCTTTAGGCCTGCTGAGGGGCTGCTAGCTACTCTTTAGGCCCGGGGTCCCAGCCAGGGTATCTGTACCCTGGGCTCAGGCCTGCTAGGCTGCAGCGGAGTTTACGCGCGGTCTAGAGGCTGCGCGGTGCCCTGGTTATGCTGCGTAATGGCAGGCCCGAACCAGCAGCAGACCTGTGTTGCCCAGAGCGCGCGGGCAGAAGTGACTCTCGGGTCATGCGGGGGTCAAGCCCTGCTCGTCCCCAGCACTGCCTCTGCCGTAGGATGATCCTAGCTGTAGGAGACCGAGCTGCACCTTTGGAGGGAGCAGGGACAAGGAAAAGGAAAGGTGTGACTGGAGAAAATCTCGGGGAGGAACCTACGGGAGCCAGGCCCAGAAGCCCAGGGCGAGACCGAGGCGGCCTCCGCTGCTTTTGCTGCTGCTCGCGGCTGGAGCTGCCAGGGCCGCCGCCACCGCCTCCTCCGGGCGGGCGCGGGCGGGCGGGCGGAGTGGGGGACTCTCCCGGCGCTGACATTTGCAGGCTGCCCTCCTGATTGGTCCCCTTGCCGAGCTGCTCACGGGTTCATTCAACTGTTAAGCACCTCCCCGTCTCTCTAAAGGACATTATAATGCAAGAAGCCCCCTTTTTAACCACAAACCGAATTTTCTTTCATTTAGGTGATCTATATATATCTATATCGTATAGCTTATAGCTTATATCTATTTTAAATAACTTAAAGCCGCTAAAATTTGGGGGGGAACAGCTTTCGCCCTGGAGCGGTGCGCGATGCTGTCTCACGCCGACCTCCTGGACGCCAGGCTAGGTGAGTGCGCGCCTCTCGCCCGGGCAGCCAGGAGAAGCCTGGGCAGGAAATTGTCAATTTGTTCCTTATTTTACCTTAATGCGCCCTAAATGGACTAATTTCTTTAAAAGTAATTGTGCTGCATTAAAGTTTAATTTGATTTAACATCGTCTTTTTAAAAAAAAAATCTATGGAATATGTAGATCCAAAAGAGGACTTGGGAAGTGTTGTTACTTTTTGTTTTTCCTTTTTTCCCCTTCTTCCCTCTCCCTTATTATTATTAATTTTTTTTGAACGGCGATCTACCCTAAGCTAATTTGTTAGGAGGTGTTTTTCTTTCTCTCTTTCCCCCTCCTGTTTGCTTTGATTAGGAATTTTTTTTTCTCCTCTTTTTTGCTCTCTCCCCCTGCCTCATTCTCTACCCCTCATCTAAGAATGGTTGAATTTGTAAAAATCTGGCACAAACGAGAAGCCGCTGCAATCGAGGCAGATTTGCTAAGTGTGTTCATTGAGAAAGGAGAAAAGCCAAATTCATCCTCACAGGCATCCCCGCCTGCAAGGGACTCGGCATTGCCAATGGCTGAGAGAAACGCGCCTTTTATTTCTCCGGAAGGAAGTTGAATTCTGTAAAGTTTGATTCACTGCTCTGTCCATAGTTTCCTTGAGTTTCCTTAATGCTGTCTGGGTTGCTGGGCTCTGGGTTTCCGGTTTGGGAATCTTTGGTGATGGATGTGACTCCATTTTCCAAACACTTTCTCTGATTTGAGGGGGAGGCGGAGCTGATTTGGGTTGATTTCAGAGGGTGGAAGGCTTGGAGAATTATTCATCTTCCAAAAGTGAGAGGGAATCGGCTGAGGGCCGGCGGTAGAGTTCGCCAAGGTGTCTGAGCGCAGGTGGGGCAGCAACCAAGGAATCGTTTAATTTTCTTTCTTTCTTTTCTCCCCCCTCCCACCCCAGTCCAAGGATATGCTCTCGCTTTCCTGGGACATCAGGGGTACGGTTCATGAAAGGGACTCGAAGGCATGTTTCTTTGCCGGGACTGGGAGTGTTCCACTGCGGGAGATATGAAAGCATGTGCTGTTTACTACGAGAGCCGGCTGCAGAGAGAGGGGAAAGGGCCGGGAGATGGTATTCCAACTTGGCTGTCCAAATTCTGGGGAACCCAGCTGAGCATCCCGGGAGTTTCCTTCATAGGGCGAACGTGGGCGCAGAGGGAGCCAAGGATGGGGCTAAAGGAGGACCGCGCAGGGAGGATAGTCCCTCCTGGCATCGCCAGGAAGGTAGTGACCGCGATCCCCTTCCCTCCTCAGGTATGAAAGATGCTGCCGAGCTTCTGGGCCACCGGGAGGCGGTGAAGTGTAGGCTGGGCGTGGGGGGCTCCGACCCTGGGGGCCATCCGGGGGACCTAGCGCCCAACTCCGACCCAGTCGAGGGAGCCACTCTGCTGCCCGGGGAGGACATCACTACAGTGGGCTCTACGCCGGCCTCGCTGGCGGTGAGCGCAAAGGACCCGGACAAACAGCCGGGGCCCCAAGGAGGCCCGAACCCCAGCCAAGCCGGCCAGCAGCAGGGCCAACAGAAGCAGAAGCGCCACCGGACGCGCTTCACCCCGGCGCAGCTCAACGAGTTGGAGAGGAGCTTCGCGAAGACTCACTACCCCGACATCTTTATGCGCGAGGAGCTGGCGCTGCGTATCGGGCTGACGGAATCCCGAGTGCAGGTACGCCGGGCTTGGGCGCCGGGGCAGAAGGCAAGGTGAGGCGGGAGGATTTGGGCAAAACAAGCGGGGTCTTTTCCCTGTCGGGTCCTGGGCTGCTCTTCGGCTGCCTTATAAGTTCCATGGACAAGCTGGGCTCCCACCTCCCACCAGTATAGCCACATTCCTGCAGAAATGCCTCAAAAGCGAAACCGGCGTTGTTCTACTGTTAGGTCGTCTCATTCGTCCTGAGAAGGGAAGCTCTGCGTCTCCCAGCCTCCGCGTCTCCCAGGCGGCTAAGCTGAGCGCGCACCTCTACTCCACCTCGAGTTCTTCACAAGTATTTCATTACCCCTAATGAGTTTGTATTAAGCGTCTGGATAAATGGGGGGAATGCAACAATTCTACAGAAAACTTGAAAAGGGAGGAAATAAGGCATGATGGCACCTTACAAAAAATCCACACCTGAGTTTCACGGTGCAGCTTTATTCTCTTGCATATCACTCTCCAGCAGCTCTAGGACAACAAACCCCGAGCTTTGAGGTTTGCAAAGGTTTTAAACTTTGATGGTCTACCGAAGCGCTGCCGAGAGCGGCTGTAAAGATCCCCCAGTCTTTGAACCCTGGTTTTCCCCTTAAGGAAACTGGGGATGGGGGGACTGAAGGCTTTCTATTGCAGATATCCAATCTGAAGAAAGGACATTTAGGGCAAGAAAGATTGACAGGTAGCAGACGAATTCGTTACTGATACCTTGTTCTCGGCCAACCACCCTCCAAGTTGTAAAGTATATATAACTTTGAAAATCACATCTATAACTTTTCTGAAAATTGAGGAATAAAAGTATAAGCTCAGCGAATCTCATTTTCCCCCCGCTTTTTAAAAAAGAATGTAAACAATATATCAGATCTTTTATGGACCACTGCTCTAGGTGAAATACCAAGGCGCTCGCTGAGTCTTGAGCTATCCAGGGTTCTGAAAAACCTTCCTTTCCTGTCTCGAACATGATAGTTTCTCTATGTCATCCAGGGTTTCAATTTCATCTCTAGCTGCTTTAACAAATTAAGTTTAAAGATCCCAGTTGCTTTACATTTGATCTAAGAAGTAAGAGACAAGGGTGTCCATAATCACAGTGTTGAATGTTTATGTCTGCTTTCGACATTGTAAAAATAGTCTAACCTGGAAAAACAGATCTACTTCTGCTGTAAGTAGTCAGCAAATGAATATCGCTGGGAACTTAAAGTGGTAAATTAATAAAGTAATCATCAAGGTAGAACATAGATTAACATTTGTACTCATTGTAAGTCCAGGTGGTTTCGTCAGTGGACTTTGGAAACCCTGAATCATGGGCCATTGAAATTGAACACCCCAAAAGTGTTAACTGCATTGTGCAGATATATATTATTGTTTAAAAAGATTTTTACTTCCCACCTCTTTTTAAATCTGAAGTTGGGTCCAAAGCTTACCAGAAATATACAATTTCAATACTTTCATTACTGTTAATGATAATACTGGCTTCTTAAAATCTTGTAGGTTCAAAATTCATAAATTTGCTTTTTGTCTCTCAAGAGAAATACTACCTAATAATTTTTGTTTTAAAGAGTAAAATGCTGTTGCTTAACCTAGACATAGTGGTAATTAGTTTAAATTAAAATAGAACTTAGAATCACAAATAAAATATAATTGGACAACCGACTTTATGAAAAAAGAAAATGAGGTCTATTAAACTTTATTAGGTCTTCCAAAGGTTAATGGCAGTGGTTCTTTTAATAGAAAAAGTTGTAAATGAAATAAAATACAAACTATGTAATAGAAACAGTTATTTTCAAAAAGTACACAAAAGAATAATCAAGAAGAAAAAGACAAAGTACTTTAATTGTTCTAGCATAATGTTCAACAAAAGATAATAGCTTGAGGCTGCTGATAGGAACAATTTAATAGAATGGCAATTTCAATATTTTTAAAAATAATGTTTCATAGTTTAAAAAGTAATCAGATCAACATAACCTTCTTAATTAACATTTCAAAATGATTAACATTATGTAATGTAATGCAAAAATAATTTATGGAAAATGTATTTACTTCACAATTCACTGTACCATTGCTCCTTGACCAAATTCAAATTAAATAGTAATTGGTTTATGTTCTTATATGATGAGTACTTCATAGTTTTCTTTATAGTTAACAGATTGCCACACATTCTTTTCAGTATGTGGGCCACTGCACTGATTAAAAATGATCTAAACATTTAATTTATTACAATTGTATGCTTTTAAAGATGTTTTTTTAATTCTAGACTAACTGATCCAACATACTTATTTTTATCTATATCTGGTATATATCACACTTTTAAGTACTTATTAAAGCACTTCTACTCACATGGAGGCCAATTCCATGTCTGATATCGCTCCCCTTTTCTGGCTAGTGTAATAAAACCATTCCTTTTATAGCATGCCATTATTAGAAACCAATTTCAGAATTATTTATAACCTAGAATGGCTTATTAAGCAGCAATGCGAGAATCATGCAAATTACGCGATCAAATGCAATATAATAAGCATAATCATTAGTCTCTAGCACGGATTAATTAACTTTCAATATTTTATTTACATAAAAACCAAATCAGTGAAATAACTTCTGCACAGTCAGGCTTGCCTTTCAATATTTTATACGAACAAAAATAATGTGCTGTAATTCCATTGACCGTGTCCCCCAGAATGGCCCTGTCACCTGCCACATCTTAATAGGGGGACAAGCTGAGAGTATTTTCTAGTTTTCTAATGGAATGAGAAATTGCATTTTCTTCCTCTCCCAGCACTATTAAAGTGTAATGAATTCGGCCCAGAGTTCACGGCTGGCTGATCGAAATGAACCTGAGATCTCGGCTTTAATACAGCTCCCCAGATTTCCTCCCAAATCTTCACATTAATCATTTGCTGGATTCCAATGAGATCTTCATAAAGCGTTTGCTTCGAGGGGGAAAAAAGTAATATTCTCTTTCTCCCTCTCTTTCTCTATTTCTGAGCCATTTATAGGTGGGGAATTAAACGGGCTATATATTTTAAAATACATTTACAGTATGTCTATATTACTGTAACAGCAGATATCATGAAAGTGGATTTTTAAATTCCAACCTCCATTAGATTCTCACTGTTGTATTAAGCATTTTCTGAAAAGAGCTGCATTTCAAACTGAGTACAAAGTTGGCCAGTGGCTGCGGTTAATATATTTTCTGGAGTTGTCATCTGTGCATTCTCAAAATCTCCCTTAGGTTTTGCCTGCATTTTAATCCGTCATGCTCTAGTTTTCAAGTGGAAACATTCACATTTTAAAAACATATGCATCATAGCTTGGAACGGAGGTGCTCAGACCCCATGCAGATTTTTTTCACAACCCCAGTAAGCCATGAAACATAAAAAATTTTGTAGCCATCATTTGACTACTAACCCTCAAACATAATTGAGCACGATTTTTCGATTATTCCTATCATATTTAGTTCTTTAACAGCTGTTCTTTTCCACCTGTGCCCGAGGTCCAGAAACCTTTCTAGCAGTTGTGTTTTCCACTGTAGGGGCAATCCCTCCGCCCCGCCCTTCTTTCTTCTGCCTCTCCGGAACCCTCCCCCCCCCCCCCAGATGTCTGCCACCCTCTTCGCCCACTGCCCAGCCCAAGATATTCAAACATTTAGGGATTCACTGACACATTGCAGGCCGTTAGGAACCGGTCTTTATAGGTATCTTTCTAAATATACCCGAGTGCGGAATGTGAGATGTGGGGACCGTTTGGACATAGACATCCTCCCTGTCTAGGGCTCCATCCAGTCTACCTCTCCTCAGTGCAGCCTAGGATGGGTAATGCAAAGTGACCTGTGGCCACAGGTCTCCTCACTGTGCTTTCCTCGGCTCCTGCGGGTTACTCTCTGCTCCAGTCCGCTAAACAGCTCAATTCTCCGCCGTCGGCATTGATCCCAGTTACTATCAAGGACCCCGCAGTCTCATTAATCCGTTGTGCCACCTACTCTAGGGGCTTTAGCAATAAGGGACCCGGCATCTTTACACAATCAGGGAATTGGGGTAGGCAGAAACACGGGAAATGGGGTAGAAATCAGAGAAAGATGAAATGATGGGTGATGGCTTGGGTACGGTAGAAAGGCCAGGGCCAGCTCAAAGGCGGGCAATATGCCTAGAGTGCAATGCCGTTCACACTAGTAAGCGTGGAAGGTCTTCACCTGCACAGTGTAACATGCCTCTGTGAATAGCTGGCTTACTGAGAATAGGTCAGGTACATCCATACTCATGATCCTTTAGCTTGCAGAATAAACACTAAATAGCTTGGATTAACAGATGAATAACCTTTTGGTCATGAATATGGTCAAATTACGTTTGTCACATTCTAAGAGGAAACTCAATCAGTACGTGAGTTGTGTCTTACGTACTTTATATTTGTGCACACTAAACCTCCAACTGACTATGTGTTAAACTGCAAGCCTGCCAGGTAGGCGTACTGCAATTATTATTAAAAAACAAAACAAAACAAAACAAAAAACCACACACAACCCAAATTCAAGTATGGGGAAACAGGAAGTTCTCTTGGTCAGGCAGTTTACCTGGTATCTTTCAGAAGAACTCTTCCTTCCCCTGTGGTGTTGAATATGGCCTTAATTGTCAAGTTTGTCTGGTAAGTTCAGAAATTCAGAGGTATTGTTAAGAAAAAACGAGTACGAGGCTTATTTTTATTTGGAGTATATTTTATCAAACACATCTCCTCTAAAAAGAAAGATATGTGGGTCTGAAGCAAAATCAAATTTGATTCATTACTAGTGTGTGCTTTAAACTTGACCTCTAATTTGTACTGGTCAGAAAATTTGTTTTCAGTTTATACATGAAACAGATCAAACAGGGGAGACTTGAGGAATTGGAAACCTTGTAATTCGGGGTTCTCAGCAAGTTTCTGAAAATAGACTTGAAGGACGTGGGGCTCAGGGCTCTGGCAGCAGGTTCCAGCACATCTGCACAGCTCAGATAAAAGATGCCCTCAGAGGGGTTCGAGAATGAGGCATGGAGACTTGTGGCAGTAGAACCAGTCGCTACGAATCAGAAATCACGGTGGCGACCCAAACAACACCGTAGCTCAGTGCGGCTCGCTTTCCCACAAGGATCACTATATTAACCTCTCCGCTCTGTCATCCGTGGCGTTAGGGGTTTTCCTTTGTCTTTCGATTTTGAAACTGGCTATGTCATCCTCAGCCCTTCATCAATTTCCAAATTTCCAGCGTTTCTGAAAATTCTATAGCCCATCAGTGTTATAAGGCACGCTATTAAGCCACATGGGTACACATGTTTATCTTCATTTGTACACCTGTGGGTCCGATTTTGACACATGCCTGCCTGCAGACTTGTGCCTCTAAGCAGTGCATAGAATGTGCCAGCGTGCAGGGGCGTGGTGAACACTGCACGCGGTGGTATGTTTGCACCCAGTGTAAGCGCTCCGGGGCACTATCAGGACCCCGGAGGTTGGCGCTTGCTGAGTGCAAGGGACTCCAGTTGTCTCGAGCTGACGAAGAACCGCGGTCTCTGGCTGAGTGTACTGGCACTTTGGGCAGACGCTACTTGTCCCGCCTGGGGCAGTGTCTGACGCAGGTTTCTCCGGCTCAAGCCCCCGCCCCACCCCCTGGCCAGCCCGCTCGCTAATAGCGCTCTGTGTGTCTCCCGCCCCGCCCGCTCCAGGTCTGGTTCCAGAACCGGCGCGCTAAGTGGAAGAAACGCAAGAAGACCACCAACGTGTTCCGCGCGCCGGGAACTCTGCTGCCCACACCAGGCCTGCCTCAGTTTCCGTCAGCCGCCGCCGCCGCCGCCGCCGCTATGGGCGACAGCCTGTGCTCTTTCCACGCCAACGACACCCGCTGGGCGGCGGCCGCCATGCCGGGCGTATCACAGTTGCCGCTGCCGCCGGCTCTAGGCAGGCAGCAAGCTATGGCGCAGTCGCTGTCCCAGTGCAGCCTGGCGGCCGGGCCGCCGCCCAACTCCATGGGCCTGTCCAACAGCCTGGCGGGCTCCAACGGCGCGGGGCTGCAGTCGCACCTCTACCAGCCCGCCTTCCCCGGCATGGTGCCCGCCTCCCTCCCCGGCCCCAGCAACGTCTCCGGCTCGCCCCAGCTCTGCAGCTCCCCGGACAGCAGCGACGTGTGGCGGGGCACGAGCATCGCCTCCCTCCGCCGCAAGGCGCTAGAGCACACAGTCTCCATGAGCTTCACTTAATGCAGGCGCGCCCCAGCCCGCTCCGCCCCCGGCGCCGCCCCCAGGGCCGCCCCGAGGTCCTTCCGGCGCGCGCCCGGGCCCCCGCTCCCTGCCCGGGCCCCTGCCCCGGCGCCCTGCCCCGTCCCCACCCGGCCTCCGCCACTTCCACTTCTCGTTTTCTTCTCTCCTCTCTCGTTCGTTCTCTGGGGCTCTCCCCAAGCCCCAGCCCGCGAGGCCTCCCCTCCACCTGATTTCGCCCGCCCCGGTCCCCACTCTCCTCTCAGCTCCTCTTCCCGTCTCCCCCAACTCTTCCCTGGCCCCCTTCTCCAGCACTTCACCCCACCCTTTCCGGCTACCCCCCGCCACCCGGCTCGCAAGTAGCGTGCTCGCGCCCTCCTCCCAGCCTTCCGACTGGCGGCATTCTCACCTACACCTTCAACACGACGCCTACGACCCCCTCACCCGCCGCCTCCCCTCCAGTCCCTTCTTTACCCCGCACCTCACGCCCCTCCTCCCGCGCCCTGCAAAAAGCATCCTTCCCGCCATTTTACTTACCAGGGAGTCGACTCAGGATCTGAAATCAGACACCAATGGACTGGTTTGTGGGCAGAAACACACACACCCGCACTCTCGCTCACTTTCAGACACTACACATACACGTACACACACGCATACACAGTGCACCTAGGTCACACACGGACGTGTTCAAGGGACAGCACAATGTTAGGGATTTTCGTCTTAAAGGAGGACAAGCATCTGCTACAACCGCCTCATCTGAGGGCCCAACTGATATAATTTGATTTATCCCTGTATTCTTTCTCCAAACTCCTCTTTTTCTTTCCTCTCCCACCACCCTACCCTTGCCCCGTCCGCCCGGTCACATCCATGCAGCCCTCTATTGGCTTGCAAAAGAACACTTTTATTTTCTCTTACTTTTATTTTCTTTAGCACAACTGTGTGAGGTTATAGAAGGGAAGGCTTCTCAGGAGGAATATGCCAGGGAGTTGGGTGGCTGGAGTAGACTAAATCAGTCAGGTGATGAAGAAGAGGTGATCTTACCCATTTTGATAAGTCTTTATAAGGAAGAATAAAATAAATGTAAGAAAATTTTCCTTTTGTAAAAGTAAAAGCCACATCTCTTTTCTGGATCCTTCAGGACTGGGGTTTGTTTGCTTCCTTTTCCGTTTCTCTCCTCGCTGCTCTGTGCCCTAGGTTGTTTTGTGGTCGTCCTGTCGTCCCTCGTGCCCCTCGGCCACCGCTCTGGCCCTTGCCGGCTGCCGATGGGTGCACCCGGACATCTACAACCCTGCAACTTTGTACAGAGAAACACAATCAGCTCTTTCTGCATGTGCTGGTCAAATCCAAACCCAGAGAACAGAAGCGCTTTC
The DNA here is from genome assembly GCF_024362965.1 of Panthera pardus. Lineage (NCBI taxonomy): Eukaryota > Metazoa > Chordata > Mammalia > Carnivora > Felidae > Panthera > Panthera pardus. Next base: position 97,264,860 of record NW_026526765.1, read on the forward strand.
GAAGAATGAACAAACATGTGAAATAGGATGTTTTGTGTAGATAAAGCATTCTTGTTACATACTGGTCAATTTGTGATATGTTTTAACTTATTGTCTGTGCTTATTTATGGAATTTGGTTTTCTTAATAAATGTTTGAGCTAATATAAAGCATATTATTTGACTTTTCCGGACAAGTTTATATCAAGTTAAATGTAAATGGATAAAATAAAATCATTTTCAGTATGTGATATGGAGAATGATGGGTTTTGTTGTGACTTTGAATTTCAGGAGAGGGGTCAAGTGGGGGAGGGGAAGAGGGCTCGTCCTGTTGTATGTACGAGGGCTCTCAACTGGTGAAGATCCCGGATCTCAAGTGGCGGGAACCCCATTCAGTAGGCTGGGGTTCAGTTTCCGGGTTGCACCGCGGCCTAGGCAGCGCTCTGGTGCAGGAGGCCAGGCTTTGAATCACGCAGTCCACGAGCCGGAAGCCAGAAGACCGGGCCTCGCGCGAGCTCCAGGCCTCGCGAGGCTTTGGGCCTGCCGGGGCTTCCAGAGTGAGTCTCAGGGCGCAGCTGCCGGCACTAAACTCAGGGCTCGAGGGTTGATGAGCTTCTCTTGTGAACCGTTTCCCTACGGCAAGGGAGTGGAGGGCGACCCTCTTCGGCTGCGTGCTTGGTGATAGGAAAGCTGTAGGCCAGAAGGACCATAGTAAAGGAAGTCTGGGGACCGGTAGCTCTGCCCTCAGGCGTCACTAACCCAAAGTCTCCTCTGGTCCCAGGTATGCAGTGGACTGAAACGTGAAAGGGCTGGGCCGTCCAGGGAGGGGGTGGGGGTGTACTTTCCTAGGGCCTAGGCCTCCTGGCTTTTTGAAAGAGGCGACCTGGTTCCTTTGTTTCTTTAGGATCTGGACTCGGCTTCTTATAACCCCAGACCTCACGAGCGGAGGCAAACGGCAGGTCTGAAACAGGACGACCTGGCTTTGGGTTGTGCGTCTCAGGCTTTGATTCATCTGGCCGCTCTCGTTTTCTTAGGGTCCTTACTTGGTGTGAGCCAACCTCGAATACAGCCACGTGCTGAAACTAACTAGTAGTGAAAATTGCTGTTTCTTTGGTAGTCTGAGAGGGAAGGTTGTGGTGTGTTTTAAACTTGGAGACAAATCAATATCACAGGCATTCTTTGGAAGACTAATCAAAATTGATCTTGTGGTTTAAACTTTAAGGGTCATTATGGGCATTGAGAGTGCACCCAATCCCCTGGGAAGATTTCTCATTTGGTTGCCATAGTGTGTAAACCCTAAAAAGACTGTACCACTGGACTACATATGAATTTTAGGACCTGTTGTAATTGTTACTCAACTAAGAGCACAATAGAATCTCCTCGAAGGCAAGGACAAAAATACATGATTTTCTATGATCGAGAAAAATTGTGTCTTCATGTTACCTTAGGAATTTAATTAGAGGTAAAATTGGTGTGTGTGTTCACAGAATATTTGAATTTTACATTTTCTAAAGGGTATTTTTTAATATAAGGTTAAAATATTAAAGAAGATAAAAACATGCTCATTTGGGATTTCATATACAAATGGAACATTTCTGAATGTTAGCACTCTAGAATTTAGCAGCATAATAATCACATTTCTAAAATATCTGTAGATGAAAAATACTTTTTCTTGTTTTTACATTTCATCATATTCCCTTGAATTAACTAGTGCTTTTTTAGAGAAAAATTTGAATTCGTAGCTACTGTAATCTCAAGTCACATTTAAGAGATCACTACAAATTACAGATTGCTTTACCAGTGAGCATGGAAGGTTGTTTACAAGGATGCTAATTTTACAGCTTTTTTATGCTGCTATAAAGCATAACTTTATGATGTAGGAATGCAATAAAGGATGCTAAATGGAATCTTTAAAAATTGTATTTCTCAAAGGCAAGGGAAATCTTTCATTTGAAAAAAATGGGCCAACTCAGAACACTGATGAGAAGTTACACATCAACTCAAGTGATAGATGCTCTCAAAGATACTTATATTTCATAATATAGTGGTTATTTATCAATATTATAATGAAAGTGTACAGAGTTTTTCACTTGACCTGACTTTAGAATAATATTTGTTTCTATAGCAATAGATTTTTGTATTAAGAATCCTGAGCATTTTAATGTCATATATGGCATTAGCATAAGGGAAGATAACCTGGCCTAGGTTGTTAAAGTTGACAGTGTAGCAAAGATAAAAAGCAGAGAATGAGAATCTCAGTCACAAGTCTGAAAGATTTCTGCATTTTGAGGGAGGAAAAAAAAAACCTAACAACAGAATAATCCTTATTTTTTACTCTTTGTCAGCAGCAATTGTGTCTCCAAACTGTTAAAGTTATAATAATAAATAATTACATTCAATAAGGGAAAAAAGACAATAAAGGTGAATAATATTAGAAGACAAGGTAGATAGTACAACATGCTGGATATCCTACCTCTAATGAATTATACTTTTTGCCGAGGGACCTATTTGGCATTGAATACCATCACCACATGCTGGCTAGAAAGAGTCAAAGTTTATTATGATGTAACTATGTGATTGATTTATTTGACTACGCATATTCATCCTTGTGTAATTTTCTCCTCAAGATTGGTACTAAATAAATACATGTGGTAGAACATGATGACATAGTAATGGTGTTGCACTTAGTTTACCTTTTGCTGATGGTGGCAGAAATAGGATATAGGACTTCAACTTCTAAAGGTGATATTAGGTACTGGCTACAAAATAGGATGCAGAGCAATTTGGGTAAATCAAGGTAGGTAGAAATGGTGAATACGGAAGAAATTCTAACTTTGGAGCAATTTATGTTTGATTTCCTCAATGACTGCTTCATCTGAAAATGAAAATGTTTCTCATCTGTGTTGTGGACTTTACATTGTAATTTTTAGGATAAAGAGAAAACTTAGCCCACAAAGATGTGTCTTTTAGTAATGGCAGTAGTTAACTTGTCAGTTGAAGGAATGTAACCTTCCTTTTCTCCTTTTCATGACATAAAGGTAATCTCATCTAAGGGCATTTATGTGAAGAAATAACAGCATGGCATGGTGAGACTGCTGGCTCATTAATCCTGGCATCCACTTCCTACAGGGTTCCTTGATTAGTTAGATTCATTCATTGGGCATTTCAGAGTTTTTGATTTGTCACCATTGACTAGGTTCACTGAGTTCAGGCTAAATTGAGCCAGAAGCAATGTTTATTAGTAATTTTGTAGTACAGGCTACCCTAATAATTCAGCCCAAATATCTCATCTGAAAAATATCCATTCACCCTTGCTTCTAATGTGGGTTGCAGCTGTGTTCATAGGGAATTGAAAGAACACAAGTGATTGGGCATGTATTTTCTAAATTATTAATATGATGGCTAATAGCTGTAAACCCATCCTCGTATCCAATGCAGAAATTATGATTCATTTTAAAAATGAAAGCAGCAACAAAGGGGGGCACCCCCTGCCTGACTCTCTGCTCTCTCATCAGTGCAGAGCCTTTGGTACAGGAACCATGGCCTGTTTAGCATGTGGTCATTACAGAGAGAAACAGAACAATGCCTTTCGCTTTTCTGCTTGTGCTCTATCAAAAAAGGGCATGAATTTATAAGACTTACTAGAAAATACTTTTAAGGAATTTTAGGGATGAGCTACAAAGAGGCCCTCTCTTGATTTTGACAATATCATAATAGTCTTTAAGCAGGCATAATTAGTTGCTTGTGCAGTTAAGCTGCATCTTGTGTCCACATAATCAAATATCACATCTATCCAAGTTTCCATCTTTAAAGCTGAGTTGGATTTGCGACTTGTTGCAGTTGCTCATGCTGCCACAATCCATTTTAGTTCCTAGTTGAAGTAATTCACAAGTACCAAGAATAGATAATTAACCTTCATGACATATATACTGTATGTTCTTTATATCTTTCATTGAAATGTCACAGGGCTTTATATGCTTTTGCTCACAGCCATTATTGAATCTTTTAAAGATAAACTCAAACAAGGTCAGATTAAAAGCTCTAGAAACCCTTAACACTGAAAAGATTACATGTGATTCCTAAGAAATTATAAAAATAAAAATTATAAATTATAAAACTCAAAACATAGGTATACTGACATTAAAATAAGTTCTTTCTAGATTTTATAATTGCAATATTCTGAATGAGTTCAGTGATGCTGAACTGGTTTCTGTTTTTGCTGCCCTTGTTTTTATTAATTATTACATGCTTAGTCTGACTATGAGGTACTCCAACAGTGATTTCAGAAATAACATTTTCAGATGGTGTTTCTTATTTTCCCTCTAGTACCTTACATTTGAGCCCTGTTTTTCAATATACAGGGCACATTATCTCATTTTAATCATCATGCCACCTTTATGAAGTAGATATTATAATCCCTACTTTATAGATGAAGAAATTGAAACTCAGAGGCTAAATAACTTGCTCATTACCACATATCTAATAAGTGACAGAGATCATTTTTAAGTCAGGTCTTCAGGTCGTCGTTCAGCAATACCATTGTATACGTGACAAATAGATACTGTTTTTATTCTTAAAATACTTTCAGGGAAGAAATGAAACCACTTCCTTTACTTAGAAGTTTCATAATCCCCCCTGTTATTTAACAGGACAGATGATTTTTAAAATTTTTTTGATGCTTTGTATTTTATTTTATTTGTGCAAGAGAGAGACAGAGTGCTAGTGGAGCAGGGGCAGAGAGAGAGGGAGACTCGGAATCTAAAGCAGGCTCCAGGCTCTGAGCTGTCAGCACCAGATCCTGATGCAGTGCTTGAACTCACAGACTGCAAGATCATAACCTAAGCTGAAGCTTGACACTTAACCGACTAAGCCAGCCACGTGCCCCCATTTTTTTTTTTTTGAGAGAGAGCGAGTGAGCACAGGAAAGAGGCAGAGAGAGAGAGAGAGAGAGAGAGAGAGAGAAAATCCCAGGTAGCAGGCTCAATGCTCAGTTCAGGGCTTGATCTCAGGACTCTGAGATCATGACCTTGCCAAAATCAAGAGTAGGACACTCAACTGACTAGGCTACCCAAGCACTGCAGGACAGATGATTTTTGATGGGACATGATAGCTGCATTAAAATTAAGCATGGTTTTGGGTGGCTCAGTCGGTTGAGTATCCAACTCTTGATTTCAGCTCAGGTCATGATCCCAGGGTTGTGGGATTGAGCCCCATGCTCAGTATGGAGCCCACTTGAGATTCTCTCTCTCTCTCTCTCTCTCTCTCTCTCTCTCTCTCTCTCTCTCTCTCCCTCTCCCTCTCTCTCTCTCCATCTCCCCTGCTCATGTTAGCTCTCTCTCTCTCTAAAATAAAAATAATTACACATGGTTTCAGGAGTCTAGAAAACGCCTTTCCTCTTGATCTTTACCTGCTTTTTAGAAATGAATTCAAGATAGTTCTACTATGCCACTGAGAAGGCTCTTTATTTGTGTGGGGAATCTTTATCAGTGGAATTGTCTTCTTGTGACATGAGCTCTGGGCTGATGTAACAAGAAACTTGGGAGCCAGCTCTGAGAGTACTTTGAGGGGGATGGGTGGCATTGTAAGGGAGAGGTGATGGTTTGACTCTATCCACAAGGGAGAGCATCCTTGAATCCTTTGGTGCTACAGATATGTTTCTTGTCTTTCCATGCAAGATTTTATAAGAGGATCTTTTTATTTTACTTAATATATAATATTAAATATTCATAACTCAGGATAAGCTGTTTCTCATTTTTCTGTCCTTCACTGTCAACCATAGAATCATAAAATCTTAGCACTTAAAGGGATATTTGAAGTCACCGCATTCAAATTCCCTGAATAGTTGTCCTGTTTTCATTTCATGGCAAGTGGACTTGCAGATTCTGACTCATCACAAGACAGATCTCTAGTATTGGCCCAAGTACCTGGAAGTCCTTCATTTCATTGAGACTAGTCTGCTTCCTGTTCTTCCTTCTGTAGTCTTGCCTTGTTAGGACTTTCCATCACCTATCTTAGTACTGAAATGATTTTTATTTTTAGTCTTTTATTAATCAGTATAAGACTAGGATATGGTATGGTACCACATAAACCTTCTTTTTCTGGCTTTAAACAACCCAGGTCTATTTCTTGCTTACATAAATTCCACTATAAGTGAAGTGATTCCCCAGGACAGCTCCCCTTCATGTGGAGACTCAGTGATAGCAAGCTTTTTTTTTCCATTTTGTGGTTTGGCCACCTCATTATGGGGTTTCCATTGTCTTTTGGGAAGGAAAGGAGAGAACTGGAAGGCTGTGAATTGGCTCTAATGGTTTGGCCTGGAAACTCCTGCTAATATTCCAATAAGTAAGAACTAGTTATGTAGCTTCTAATTGCAAAAGAGCTGGCCAATATAGGGGAGCACATGGATATTCAGTGAGTAGAAAATACCTCTGCAGTCTTATTTTCTATGTCGTAAATACCCTTAGTTCCCTTATTTAACATGTTTTTCATAGTTTATAAGTCAATAACTACTTTTTTTTTTTTGCTTATTGGCGAGGCTGTGGAGATGGGGGTGCCAGAGAAATAGATGATGCCCAAGCTCTTGAAGAACCTATATCTAGATGGTGAGACAAATTTTAGTTAATATACAGTGCAAAAAGTGTTGTACACAAGCTGTTTTTAATGGTTTGATCAAGTGTTAAATTCTCTTATCCGTATAATAAATGCACTGGGAATTCAAAGAAGCAAGAGATCATTGGGACTAGAATTCCTGAGCAAGGCTTCCTGAAGGAACTGGGCCTCATAGGAGAGCACTGTCACCCTGGAGGATTCTCTTCTCCACTTTACTGGAATTTTTTTGTCCTTTCCTTGTGGGGCTTATTTTCAGATCAATAAAGTAGGTGTGGAATATTTATCTCTATCATTACCAAGTTCTCTATTACCCTCTTAAATTTGGAGTCCTTGATCAGATTTAGGTCTCTAATGACCAGGACAAGTGATGGTGGACCATCTGCCATACCCACATTAGTAGCCATTTATAATCTCATATAGTGTTGTTATAGTATCACAGATATTCCCCAAATGGATAAATTGTAGCAGTGTAATTCCCCAATAGCTATCATTAACTCTGGCAAATAGTAGGTACTCAATAAATGTTTATTAAGTTGAATTTAGGTTAGACAGGTCAGTGTTAAAGCTCCCAGCTTATTGCACTTGCTATTTGCCTGTTATCACCTAGGAGAGTGGTTACCAATATTAAAATACCATATATTAAAAGGCATATGTAATTATTTATTTTTATTTTATTTTATTTTTTGTATTTTTATTTAATTTATATTTTTTAAAATTTACATCCAAGTTAGCATATAGTGCAACAATGATTTCAGGAATAGATTCCTTAATGCCCTTTACCCATATAGCCCATCCCTCCCCCCAGCCCCTCTAGTAACGCTCTGTTTGTTCTCCATATTTAAGAGTCTTTTATGTTTTGTCCCCCTCCCTGTTTTTATATTATTTTTGCTTCCCTTCCCTTATGTTCATCTGTTTTTTTCTTAAAGTCCTCATATGAGTGAAGTCATATGATATTTGTCTTTCTCTGACTAATTTCACTTAGCATAATACCCTCTAGTTCCATCCACGTAGTTGCAAATGAAAGATTTCATTCTTTTTGATTGCCGAGTAATACTCCATTTGTGTGTGTGTGTGTGTGTGTGTGTGTGTGTGTGTATACACACACCACATCTTCTTTATCCATTCATCCATCAATAGACACTTGGACTCTTTCCATACTTTGGCTATTGTTGATAGTGCTGCTATAAACATGGGAGTGCATGTGCCCCTTCGAAACGGCATATCTGTATCCCTTGGATAAATACCTAGTAGTGCAATTGCTGGTGTTGTATGGTAGTTCTATTTTTAGTTTTTTGAGGAACCTCCATACTGTTTTCCAGAGTGGCTGTACCAGTTTGCGTTCCCACCAACAATGCAAAAGAGATCCTCTTTCTCTGCATCCTGGCCAACATCTGTTGTTGCCTGAGTTATTAATGTTAGCCATTCTGACCGGTGTGAGGTGGTGTATCTCATTGTAGTTTTGATTTGTATTTCCCTGATGATGAGTGATGTTGAGCATTTTTTCATGTGTCGGTTGGCCATCTGGATGTCTTCTTTGGAGAAGTATCTATTCATGTCTTTTGCCCATTTCTTGACTGGATTGTTTGCTTTTTGGATGTTGAGTTTGATAAGTTCTTTATAGATATTGGATACTAACCCTGTATCTGATAGGTCATTTGCAAATATCTTCTCCCATTCTGTGGGTTGCCTTTCAGTTTTACTGATTGTTTCCTTCACTGTGCAGAAGCCTTTTATTTTGATGAGGTCCCAATAGTTCATTTTTGCTTTTGTTTTCCTCACCTCTGGAGACGTGGTGAGTAAGAAGTGGCTGCAGCCAAGATCAAAGAGGTTTTTGCCTGCTTTCTCCTCGAGGATTTTGATGGCTTCCTGTCTTACATTGAGGTCTTTCATCCATTTTGAGTTTATTTTTGTGTATGGTATAAGACAGTGGTCCAGGTTCATTCTTCTGCATGTCGCTGTCCAGTTTTCCCAGCACCACTTGCTGAAGAGACTGTCTTTATTCCATTGGATATTCTTTCCTGCTTTGTCAAAGATTAGCTGGCCATACATTTGTGGGTCCATTTCTGGGTTCTCTATTCTGTTCCATGGATCTGAGTGTCTGTTTTTGTGTCAGTACCATACTGTCTTGATGATTACTGCTTTATAATACAGTTTGAAGTCCGGGATTGTGATGCCTCCTGCCTTGGTTTTCTTTTTCAAGATTGCTTTGGTATTCAGGGTCTTTTCTGGTTCCATACAAATTTTAGGATTATTTGTTCTACTTCTGTGAAGAAGGCTGGTGTTATTTTGATAGGGATTGCATTGAATGTGTAGATTGCTTTGGGTAGTATTGACATTTTAACAATATTTATTCTTGCAGAACAAATATTCCAGAAGCATGGAATATTTTTCCATTTTTTTGTGTGTCATCTTCCATTTCTTTCATAAGTTTTCTATAGTTTTCAGTGTATAGATTTTTTCACTTCTTTGGTTAGATTTATTCCTAGGTATTTTATGGTTTTTGGTGCAATTGTAAATGGGATCGATTCCTTAATTTCTCTTTCTGTTCTTCATTGTTGGTATATAGGAATGCAACCGATTTCTGTGCATGATTTTATATCCTGCCACTTTGCTGAATTCATGGATCAATTCTAGCAGTTTTTTGGTGGAATCTTTTGGGTTTTCCATATACAGTATCATGTCATCTGTGAAGAGTGAAAGTTTGATCGCCTCCTGGCCAATTTGGATGCCTTTTATTTCTTTGTGTTGTCTGATTGCTGAGGCTAAGACTTCCAATGCTATGTTGAATAAAAGTGCTGAGAGTGGACATCCCTGTCTTGTTCCTGACCTTAGGAGGAAAGCTCTCAGTTTTTTCGCATTGAAGCTGATATTAGCTTTGAGTCTTTTATATATGGCTTTTATGATCTCGAGGTATGCTCTTTCTATCCCTACTTTCTTGAGGGTTTTTATCAAGACAGAATACTGTATTTTGTCAAATGCTTTCTCTGCATCTATTGAGAGGATCGGTGGTTCTTGTCTTTTCTTTTATTGATGTGATGAATGACGTTAATTGTTTTGTGGATATTGAACCAGCCCTGCATCCCAGGTATAAGTCCAACTTGGTTGTGAATAATTTTTTTAATGTACTATTGGATCTGGTTGGCTAATATCTTGTTGAGGATTTTTGCATCCATGTTCATCAGGGAAATTGGTCTATAGTTCTCCTTTTTAATGGGGTCTCTGTCTGGTTTTGGAATCAAGGTAATGCTGGCTTCATAGAAAGAGTTTGGAAGTTTTCCTTCCATTTCAATTTTTTGGAACAGCTTCAAGAGAATAGGTTTAACTCTTCCTTAAATGTTTGGTAGAATTCCCCTGGAAAGCCATCTGGCCTGGACTCTTGTTTTTTTGGGAGATTTTTGAGTACTAATTTGATTTCTTTACTGGTTATGGGTCTGTTCACATTTTCTATTTCTTCCCTCCTGTTTCAGTTTTGGTAGTATATATGTTTTTAGGAATTTGTCCATTTCTTCCAGATTGCCCATTTTATTGGCATATAATTGCTCATAATATTCTCTTATTATTGTTTTTATTTCTGCTGTGTTGGTTGCGATCTCTCCTCTTTCATTCTTGATTTTATTTATTTGGGTCCTTTCCTTTTTCTTTTGGATCAGACTGGCTAGGGGTTTATCAATTTTGTTAATTCTTTCAAAGAATCAGCTTTTCTGGTTTCATTGATCTGTTCTACTGGGTTTTTTTTGGTTTCAATAGCATTGATTTCTGCTCTAATCTTTATTATTTTCTGTATTCTGCTGGTTTGGGGTTTTATTTGCTGTTCTTTTTCCAGCTCTTTAAGATGTAAGGTTAGGTTGTGTATCTGAGACCTTTCTTCCTTCTTTAGGAAGGCCTGGATTGCTATCTACTTCCTTCTTATGACTGCCTTTTGCTGCGTCCCAGAGGTTTTGGGCTGTGGTGTTATCATTTTAGTTGGCTTCCATTTAGTTTTTAATTTCCTCTTTAACTTCCTCATTAGCCCATTCATTCTTTAGTAGGATGTTCTTGAGTCACCAAGTATTCGTTATCTTTCCAAAATTTTTCTTGTGCTTGATTTCAAGTTTCATAGCATTGTGGTCTGAAAATATGCATGGTATGATCTCGAACTTTTTGTACTTGTTGAGGGCTGATTTGTGTCCCAGTATGTGGTCTATTCTGGAGAATGTTCCATGTGTACTGGAGAAGAATGTATATTCTGCTGCTTTAGGTTGTAATGTTCTGAATATATCTTTTAAGTCCACCTGGTCCAGTGTGTCATTCAAAACCATTGTTTCCTCATTGACTTTCTGTTTAGATGATCTGTCCATTGTTGTAAAAGGGGTGTTGAAGTTCCCTACTATTATGGTATTATTATCAATGAGTTTCTTTATGTTTGTGATTAATTTATATATTTGGGTGCTTTCATATTTGGAGCATAAATGTTTGTAGTTGTTAGGTCTTCTTGGTGTATAGACCCCTTAATTATGATAAAATGCCCTTATTCATCTCCTGTTACAGTCTTTATTTTAAAGTCTAGATGGTTTGATATAAGTATGGCTACTCTGGCTTTTTTTTTGTCGACCATTAGCATGATAGATGGTTCTCCATCCCCTTACTTTCAACCTGAAGGTGTCTTTGGGTCTAAAGTGTGTCTCTTGTAAGTAGTGTATAGATGGATCTTGTTTTCTTACCCATTCTGTTACCCTGTGTCTTTTGATTGGAGCATTTAGTCCGTTGACGTTTAGAGTGAGTACTGAAAGATATGAATTTATTGCCATTATGTTTCTTGTAGAGTTGGAGTTTCTGGTGGTGTTCTCCGGTCCTTTCTGGTCTTTGTTGCTTTTGGTCTCCCCTACCCCTGCTCCGTCTTTTCTCCCCTCAGAGAGTCCCCCTTAAAATTTCTTTCAGGGTTGGTTTAGTGATCACAAACTCCTTTAATTTTTGTTTGTCTGGGAAACTTTTTATCTCTCCTTCTATTTTGAATGACAACCTTGCTGGATAAAGAATTCTTGGCTGCATATTTTTCTGATTCAGCACATTGACTATATCCTGCCACTCCTTTCTGGCCTGCCAAGTTTCTGTGGCTAGGTCTGCTGCAAACCTGGTCTGTCTTTCCTTGTAGCTTAAGGACTTTTTTTCCCTTGTTGCTTTCATGATTCTTCCCTTGCCTGAGTATTTTGTGAATTTGACTATGATATGCCTTGTTGATAGTCGATTTTTGTTGAATCTAATGGGAGTCCTCTGTGCTTCCTGGATTTTGATGTCTGTGTCTTTCTCCAGGTTAGGAAAGTTTTACACTATGATTTGCTCACATAACACATCTACCTTTTTTTCTCTCTTCATTTTCTGGGACCTCCCCCCCCCACCATGATTTTGATGTTCCTTTTTAACGAGTTACTGATATAATTCTTAAATTGTGCTCTTTTGCCTTAGTCTCCCTCTTTTTTTCTGCTTCATTATTCTCCATAAGTTTGTCCTCTATATTGCTGATTCGCTGCTCTGCCTCACCCATCTTTGCCACCGTGGCATCCATTCAAGACTGCAGCTCAGTTATAGCATTTTTTTATTTCATCCTGACTAGCTTTTACTTCTTTTATCTCCACAGAAAGGGATTCTAATGTATTTTTGACCCCAGCTAGTATTCTTATCGTGATTCTAAATTCTGGTTCAGACATCTTGCTTGTATGTGTGTTGATTAAGTCCCTGGCTGTCATTTCTTCTTGCTCTTTCTTTTGGGGTGAATTCCTTCATTTTGTCATCTTGAAGGAAGAAAGGGAATTAAAAAGGTAAAAAAAATAAAATTAAAAAATTAAAAACAACACACACACACAAATCAAATAAATGATGCTAGATCCTAGGTGTGTTTTGGTCTGGTTGTTGAAAGGAGCTTGATAGATTAGAGAAAAAAGGGGGAAAAAAAAGGTTTGAGAATTTGAAAAAACGAATACAATGAAATAGAATAAAATGAAATGATGGAAGAAAATAGAATTTGAAAAATTTACAAAAAAGTAAAAAATACAGTAGAAAAACATTAAAGAAAAATATTTTTAATAAAAATTGAAAATAAAAATAATTTTTTTCTCTTTCTGTATTTAAGAAAAAGAAAAGAAACAAAAAAGAAAAAAATTAAAATTGAATAGATGGACCAGCGAACAGACTGAAATACGATTGAAATTACACCGTTTTTTTGTAGAGGTCAAACTGTGAAGCACTTTATAGTCCATAAACTAAGCAGGCAGAGAGACTTGTGGTGTTCCTGAAGAGCGAAGTTGGCCCAGTTGGGCAGAACTTAGTGTAATGGCTCCATTCTCCAGTAGATGCTGCTGCTTAGCTTTCTGGGGTGGATTGTTGTGGCACTTCTAAGTGTGTATGCGCATGCGTGGGAGCAGTGAAAATGGTGTCACCCAGCTACCAGTCTCTAGTTTGGGAACTCTGTTCTCCCCAGTCAGCAACTGCACACCCGTCCTTTGTCTCCAGCTTGCATCCATTCCCCGCTTTTACACTGTCTGTGACCAAGCTGTCAGATTGCCAGGTGGTATCTCCCTCCTGAGTTTTATCTCAGATGCGACTGCTCACTCTGAGGGACTGCGGCTTTGACCCAATCAGACCCTCTGAGGGTCTCACCAAGCAATGGCTGGGTGCCGGCCATGTCCAGGAACATTCGTGGGACTGTGCTGCTGCCGATGCCCAGAGACTGTGGCTGGGTGTCAGCCTGCCCCAGAAAAATGTTGCACAATTGTGTAGCAGCAGTATTTCAGGGATTATGGAAAATCACAACATGCATCTGGCACCAGGCTTCACACTTAACAACCTTGTTCCAGCACCACCAAATGTGGTTGTTCTCTGGAGTCTGCTGGGACTGGGTGGCTGCACAGCCTTTACCAATCTCCTTCCTGCAGAGGAGCCACCTCTCCCTGTGTGGCCCGAGGATCTCCAGACCTCACTCTGCTCCTGGGGATTTGCCCTTCCCACCAGAGCACTGCCAGGTACTGAGCTGCAGAGTTTCAGACTCTGTGCTCCCCGTGTTTATAGAGTCTTAATGGAATTTAAACCCTCTCCTTTCTCCCTTTTTAGTTCAGTCCCTGCAGCTGTTTCCACTTTTCCATTTTCTCTCCACATGGATTTTTTTTGGGGGGGTGCTTTTCCCATACTCTCCCCCCATCCATCCTCTCTCTGCAAGCAAAAACAGCTCCTTGCCCTTGTGGCCTCTCTCTTCCAGTTCACCTCTTTGTGCTGCCATACCTGCTGAGTTGGGGTTCACGTTGTGCAGATTGTTGTGTTAATCCTCAGCTCAGTTTTCTAGGTGTGTAGGATGGTTTAGTGTTGATCTGGCTAGATTTCATGGACGTGAGATGCAAACAAAACTTCCATGCTCTTCCGCCATCTTGGCTCCTCCCCCCCAAGGCTTATATGATTATTAAGATGAAAAATAAATCACTCCTGATAACAAGCAAAATAGTATTTTCATTCTCACAAAAAGAGACTATTCTCATCCTATGGTGAAGCACAGTGCTCACTTGGAGTAAACTAGTCACCCGCGGGAGGCTAATTACCTTTTCCAAAGAACTGGACTACCATGTAGTGTGTTCTCAAAAGTAATTTAGTAAATGATGCCCTGGTATCTTGAAAGAGTTAATATGCCACTCTTAGAGACTCCAGTGACTGGATTGTTTCTCACGATAGAGGGAGGAGTACATGCTTGTCAGAAAATCTGCTGTCTTAGATTTCCCTGTTGGAAGACTTAAGAGCTTCATTTTCATTTGAAGCCTAGTGGCTTCTCTGAGAACTGATTGTATGCCATCTGACATCTCAGATTTAAAGAGTTATGATGAGAATTCTCTCTTTAGGCATACAAACTCCAAAGTAGGACCTTGAGGTTCTTGTAGGGGTTGCTTTGGATAGCCTGAGTTAGGAGATCACTGCTTCTCAAGAAGGTATGTTTTTTTCCCTTTTAGTTTTAGAAGAACAATCCTTGCCCCTATTCTGCTGTAGTTGAGGACCATGAAGATATGCAGCAGAGTTTGGAAATCATAGTTGTAATCCTTGATCAGCTGTTAGCCTAACTATGATCTCAGTCCAGTCACTTAGCAGCTATGAACTTGTATTTCCTCATGGGTTACCTGAAGTTCTTTCCCAATGCTGACCAAATCTAATAATGCTATAACTGTATGGTTGACCAGTGTGGGGAAGTCAGTTTAAAAATACCTGTTAATCAGAGGCCTAGGCTGGTATTTGTCTAATCTTTCTTTTGAAGATAATTTTCTTTTATCTGGGAGGAGATGATCTGATTCTGAGTTAAGTTAGCATTGTGTTAAGGGGGTGAAAAGGTAAGCAGATAACATCAGTGTTCTACTGGAGAGTTCCTGCCACCAACAACTTCCCTTGCCTCCTTGTAATAGGATGCAGGCAAGGGGTTGGGACTGCATTAGAATTATTTTACAGAGTAGGAAAGGAAGTTTGGAATATGCAGGAATTTAACTTTCCATTGAAAACATGGCTTTGCAAAAAAATCCTCATCCCTGTGCTACAGTCATTAGTGCCATGGGGTTTTTATATTATCCAGTAAAGTATGTTTAGTCCATGAATTTAACAGAAAAAGGAAATATTAGAAAGAAAATAGACAACCCAGACATATTCTCCTATAGGAAACACTTAGTAACTTTTGGTTGGATTGACTGGACTCAAGGTACTAGTTTTTGTGTAAAGTTAGCAAGGCAACTGGACAACTACTTAGAAGCTAGTATGTGGCAGTGTCACCATATTTATTCAGTTGCCAAGGCAATGCCAGGTGTTTATGACCACATGAGAGAATGAAAAGAATGGGTAGTCTAGTGGCTGTTCAGGTCAGTGCATGGACATAGGCCAGGAAGTATCTCTGCTCATGCCTCTTTTTATGTATGGATGAAGGCAGATAGTTCAAGTCCAAGGGAAACTAGTGAAGCTTGTGAAGTATTTTAGGAGCCTTCAGCTTTCCTCTCTCCGCTGACATTTTTAGAGTCGGGAGCTTCACCTTCACATCCTTTCCCCATTCACAGTAGGAAATTAGTTGGTACTATTTACACTTTGAAAAGATTTAAAGCAATATGCTAATTCATCCATTTTAAACCCTTTGATTTTAGTGTAGAAAGAATGTCTTTATCTTAATCAATTAACAATTAAGCATTAGGAGGCAGGTAAGAATGGTGTTGGAGATAGAATGATTTGCACAGGGGCATTCTTCAGTTTAAAGAAATGATACCACACCTGAAACTGGCCCCCCAGATAAAATCCACTTTAGTTATTTATGGATGCTCCAGAATTTGGAGAAAAAGGAGTAAAGAAAAATACTCTTCATCTGGAGGGTGGAGCATAGGTGGGTTTTATTATTCTTTAAATGGTATATATATTCTTTTGTTCATTGGACATATTTCACAATAAGAGAAAAACAGTAAAAGTATCAGTTGTAGTTTCCTCCCCTCCACAGTTCCTGTCTTCAAACATCAGCTTTTCTAGAGTAACCAAGATTTTACAGATTTCCTTAGAGATTGATCGCCTCAAAACTTCTGAGGACACAAGTGGCAACTTCTGTATTGTTGCCTTCTCCTAGGTGACACCCTGGGCTCCAAAGTCACTTGGGCCATTTATGGCTTTAAAGTAGTCCTCCCCAGCCATTGCTCCCATACAAACCTCATCTCTTTCTTCCCTATGTTTTTTATTCCTCTGCTGTGAAATCCCCAGAGTCCATTTTTACTATGTAATATCCTGATTTGAAGCTTCCTTCTGCCTTCCCTATGGTAATCCTGTTGTTTCCTCTAGACAGGCAGTCCTCATCCTCCTGGCCCCAAATTTCTGCTGCTTCAGGGACATCTGGAACTGGGGTCAGGGCTTGGGAGAAGTAACAGCTGGACATGCTGCCCATGCATCTCTCAGGTAAATGGGGTGAGGGAGAGAGGGAAAATGGAGGCTTCATTGGGTATAATATAGGAAAGTCTGACCTGGAACATAGGGATAGGTTGAGACAACGAAATCTAAGTTTTGGGAGAATCACCCATGGGACTTTATCTCTTAACTTGTGTGTGTATTGATGATTAGTTCAACTGTTTCCTGGCCTGAATGCATGGCACCTGACACTTATTAGATGGTAAGAAATATTTGTTGAATAAATGATACTGAGGTGGTAATAAGGTAAAAATACAATATTTTACTTTAGGTATTGGAAAAGTGAAAGAGAAGTCAAGTAATTTGCAGTGTAAAAGTGAAAAAAAATTCTATTGATGTGAACTTCTTATCTGATCATCATGAACAACGAAGCAAATATATGTCACATCAAATACTTTCAAATGATATATGAGTTTTCTTTGGTAACAGTAGTAAATTCCATGAGATACTAGGTACGTTGTATCAAGGTAGGAAGGAAAGTCACTGGTTATCTAATATTATTGCTGGTCAAATCATTCACACAACTTACAGACCTTGTGGTCATACAGCATCAGCTTAGACATCTTCAACATATAGGAAACTCACCACCTGATGAGGAATCTCATTTCTTCAAATACATTCTTTTTTTTAATTTTAAAGTTTATTTATTTTTTTTTGAGATAGAGTGCAAGTAGGAGGAGGGGCAGAGAGAGAGGGAGAGAGAGAATCCCAAGCAGGCTCCTCAGTGCAGAGCCCAGTGTGGGGCTTGAATCCATGAACTGTGAGATCATGCCTTGAGTTGAAACCAAGACTCAGAAGCTTAACCAGCTGAGCCACTCAGGCACCCCTCTTCTAATTCATTCTTATATTACACTGAAGCCATCGCTCCTCTGTCTTAGCCTTGATGTCCTACAAAACAAGTCTACCTCCTTTATTATTACTTGACATATCTTCCCATGTATAAAGACAGCTTTCTTATTTTTCTTCCTTTCCTAAAATCTATGAAAAGATAAGAGGCTATGATCAGAGATGCTAGAGTTTCTCAAGTTATCAAAAAAACATGTTTAATCATCTTTATTAAATAGAAGACAGATTTTAAGTTGCATGGGGTGGGGTGTCTTTATTTTTCCTAACCCACACAGATAAAACAGATTATTTTTTTAAATCAATATGTCTCAGTCTCTAGGGATGGGGTTTAAGAATCTCATTTTGAAGTTTGAGAACCACTGTTCCAGTCACTGAAGCTGTCCAGGTGAATTAAGTGTAATTGATGCTAATCTCAGGAATGGGTCTCACCTAGAAAGCAGTATTGAGCGTTTGTTTGTTTGTTTGTTTGTTTTTGTTTTAGTTTAATTTAATTTTTTCTTTTTAAAATTTTATTTAAATTCTAGTTAGTTAACATACAGTACAATATTGGTTTTAGGAGTAGAATTCAGTGATTCATCACTTGCATACAGCACCCAGTGCTTATCATAACAAGTGTCTTCCTTAGTACCTATCACTCAACTAGCCCATCCCCCACCCACCTCCCTCCATCAACCCTCAGTTTGTTGTCTGTCTTTAAGGGTAATGTTGAGCCTTTCTGACCTCTCAGCTAACAGCCTTGGAATGGCCTCAAGTCTTTTACTGACTAAATGTTAACATTGACACCTATTAACTCTCATTTACAAACTTTCTTTCCCTCTTTCTCTTAGTCATAGATTTCTCAATTTTATTTGTTTATTAATGTTTATTTATTTTTGAAAGGGAGAGAGAGAGGGTGCATGAGCAAGTGGGGGAGGGGCAGAGAGAGAGGGAGACAGAGAATCCAGGTTCTGTGCTGAGAGCAGAGAACCCGAGGCAGGTCTCGAACCCATGAACCATGAGATCATGACATGGGCTGAAGTTGGATGCTTAACTGACTGAGCCACCCAGGCATTCCAGATTTCTCAGTTTTAGTTAGACCTTCCCCCGACAGTGCACAGGTTGAGTTCTTTTCAGTCTCCTTATCCTTAGCCCTCTAGGTTGCTGCCAATGTAGGATAGTTACCTATTCCCCAAATTCAAGTTTTCTGAGATTATTTCTATGCTTAGACCTTTATATTTCATTGCTCTTCAACCTTAATTTATTTTCTAAAGCTTTATGTATATGAATGAAATCCACTTATAATTCCTTCCTCCATCTGATTATTTTTCTTTGGTTTATGATACCTTCTAATCCTCATGCATGTGCCTATTTAATTTTTTGTGACCAAAAAAATAGATGGTATTTTGTATTCTTTCTCTGTGTATTTTCCATATTGGGGTATGTTTTCATATATGTAGTTTTAATGTCTATAGGATTATCTTAGAGCCTTTTGCGATACTAGTGTTACCTGTTTGTTGTAAATACTATTAAATATAAATACATATTTATTCATTCAAAATATATTTGAATCTGATTCCATAACCCCATCACTCAGTTAAATACTAAGATTTGATGTATGAGTGTGTGTGTTTGTAGATGAGAGCAAGAGAGAGACATAGAGACACAGAGAATGAAACCTGTGTGAAAACACAAGAAAGTTACTTATAGCTACGTCCTGCAGTATGGTAACCACTAGCCACATGTGCCTGTTTAAGTTAAATAAAATTAAAAGTTCAGTTCCTCAGTCACAATAGCCACATTTTAAGTGCTCAAAACCCACATGTGATTAGTGGCTACTGTGTTGAGTGTCATTACAGAAAGTTTTATTAGACAGTGCTAACTTACAGCATTCTAGGCTAGGGTGGTAGAGAATCAGATTGCTCTGCTCCTTGCTGAATTCCATGGGACTTCTGTGCTACAGTACAGAGTGAATTGAACAATATAAGCTGACAGTGAGTACTCCCCAAAGGCCTTTGAAGAAGTGCATGTACGTAAGAACTTACCTAGCCATGGGATTTCAGTCTAGATTTCAAAGTAAACTTTTTAAAAATGAGGTTAAGGGGAACTGAGCAAGGTGATTTTAATTACCAAAGGTACAGAATGGGTGAGATGTATAGTTCAGGTCTACTATTTCTGTACTTGCTATATATCCCTAGTTGAATCCATATTTCAGTGATTTTCTCTGTCAATGGTAACCAAAGAATGCTTTTTATATAAGATTTTTAATTTGATCTGTATGTGCATTTGGGGCTGTTCCTTGACTATTTAGAGTGGGTATATGACAGCTGTGGTGAGGAGTAAAAGAGAAGAGCATTGTGATTTGAGATAGACGCATGTCTGTGCACACACACACATATACACAGTTATGTCATAGCTGTTTCCGGAAAACAACTGTCTTACCACTTAGAGCTTGTCTGGTTCCTGATTTGAAATTAGGCATACTTTCTCCGCAGGACATCCTCAGTTCCCAGCAGATCTCAAAAATGGTTATATATCAAAACCCTGTGGACCTGGTCAAATGTGCTGTTACATTAATTATAATGCAGAATGTGGTTGTGGATTCTGTATGCAGATATGCATAGAAAGCCTGCAGATGTGCACAAAGGAAAAGCTGTTGAAAAGGCTTGAATACATTGCACTGGTGCCAGGCATATTTATCACAGGCTAGTTACTGAGAATGCTGTTGGATTTATTTAATGACTTAGTGTCAAGTATATCATGAAAGAGATTCAGCTCAGCTAGTAGGGGAAAAATATGTGTGTATTTAGTTCCTCCTGCTGCTTCACCTCGTCCAAAGCCCCCAGACAGAGTGGGCTTATAAAATTTTTTGAAGTTTAAGATGGTGACTTAAATGTAATCATTGAGTGTTTCTTTGGGGACTTAAAATAATTCTAAAATTGAAACTTACTTAAAAATGATCACCTTGTATCTTTGTTGCCGGTAATATTGGGAAGTCACAAACTTCATCATAGATTCGGTTTGTAGGATTGATTATGAGAGGGTATTATTGTAGCCATTAATTTTTTTTAATGATAAAAAATTGCAAACATATGCAAATATAGAAAAAATAGTACAATGAACTCATGTATAAAGCAGCCATATCTAATAATTTTAAGATTTCTGTTTCATTTTCTTTATTCATTATTTCATCTTTTTTCTCTGAGTGTGTTAAAGTGAATCTCAGACATTGTACATATTTCTATATGTATCTTTAAAAATATGAATAAATATTCTATTCATACCCTCCAACAATTAATTTTTTTGGTATAATCTAATCCATAATCAAATTTCTTTGACTATTTCAAAATATCTTTTTAGAGTTACTTAGAATCTTGTTCAAAAAAGTTTTGCACATTAGATTTGTCTCTTTTGGCTTTTAAAGAACAATTCAGTAATATTTAGTGAACTTAAAAGAGTTGGTCATAGTCCAGTTTTTTTTTCATTATAGTCGGTTTTTTGTGGTGTGTTTTAAAATTTTTTTTAATGTTTATTTATTTTTGAGAGAGAGGGGCAGAGCATGAGTAGGGGAGGGGCAGAGAGGTAGGTAGACATAGAATCTGAACCAGGCTCTAGGCTCTGAGCTGTCAGCCCAGACCCTGATGCAGGGCTCAAACTCACAAACTGTGAGACCATGACCTAAGCCGAAGCTGGACACTTAGTCAACTGAGTGACCCAGGTGCTCCTGTTTTTTTTTTTTTAATGTTTATTTTTGAGAGAGAGGGCATGAATGGGGGAGGGACAGAGAGGGGGACAGAGGATCTGAAGTGAGCTTTGCGCAGACAGCATGAGCCTCATGTGGGGCTCAAACTCATGAACTGTGAGATTGTGACCTGAGCTGAAGTTGGGTGCTCAACTGATTGAGCCACCCAGGTGCCCCATCATAATCCAGTTTTATTTATTTATTTATTTATTTATTTATTTATTTATTTATTTATTTATTCATTCATTCATTCATTCATTCATTCATTTATTTATTGTCATAATCCAGTTCAAGCTTTTCAACACTCCCCCCAAATTTCTTCAAACACATTTACAGTCAATCCTTGCTTCTGCCTCCAGCCCCTAGAAACCACTGATCTACTTTTTTGTATAAATTTTCCTTTTCTGAATATTTCATATCTTAAGTCTTAAAATCTGTAGTAGTGTCCTCCTCCCTTCTTTTCTCCCCCTGCCATTCACTTAACTGGTCAGTAGAAACCCCTGCATTCTAGATTTGTTTGCTTGCTTCTTTCTAGAGTCATGTTATTTGTTCCTTTACTCCTCTTATCCTTCCATATTTCTTGTAAATAGAATTTAGCTCCAGAGCAGCATTATCCAGTAAAACTTGTGCAGTGATGGAAATGTGTATCTGCACTGTTGTTCTGTACCTGTGCTGTCTAATGGCTACATGTGGCTTTTGAGTACTTGTGATCGAGAAACTGAATTTTTAATTTTACTTTTTAAATTTAAATAGCTACATGTGGCTACTGGCTATCATATTAGTGCACTGTAGAGGCTTTTAATCAGATTTAGGTCCAACATTTTTGGGCATGAATATTTCATAGGTTGTGCTGTATGCTTCATATTTGATCATATCAGGAAGCACACAGTGTTTGCTTGTCTTCATTTCAGTGATGCAGTGATCAACCAGGGGTTTCAAGTTGTTACAGCCCGATCTCCATTGTACAGTTTCCTATCACCACTTTAGCTAATGGTTTCATACATTTATGAATATTGTGTGAAGCATTTGCTTCACTAGGGCTTGCAAAATTATGATTTTCTCATTCTGTCATTCCTTCCATGTTGATTAGGTAGAATTCTTTAGTAAATAACTTTATTTCATCACCTAGAGCTATTTGATTATCCTAAAATACATTTTGTATGTGAAAGGCAGGAAAAATGTTTAATTTTTCCATTTTAACTGCAAATCTTCAGAATAAGTAATGTGTGCCCTAGTTATTTCCAGTAGTGTTTAATGAAGAGCTTTTTAAAGAAGTTTATTTGTTTGAGAGTGAGAGAGTATGTACACGAGTGTGTGCACAAGCGAGAGCAGAGAAAGAGGGACAGAGAATCCCAAGCAGGCTCCATGCTGTCAGCGCAGAGCCTGATGTGGGGTTTAGTCTCAGGAACCAAACTGCAATATCATGACCTGCGCCAAAATCAAGAGTCAGACGCTTAATTGGCTGAGCCACCTAGGCGCCAGGAAGAGATTTTTTTTTTTTAAGGTGTCATTTTACACTTGAGGTTTATATATTTGGTGTATTTTACTCAGTTGTATTTAGATATTTTTTGATGCTCTAAATATTCTATCTTTGGCCACTTGGAGCTCTTTGTGTTGGCTCATATGTTCTTTTATGTTTTAAATTTTTAAAAATGTTTTTATTTATTTTTGAGAGAGAGAGTGAGAGAGAGCGCGAGCGCACAAGCAGGGGAGGGGCAGAGAGAGAGGGAGACACAGAATCCGAAGCAGGCTCCAGGCTCTGAGCTGTCAGCCCAGAACCCAACACCGGGCTTGAACCTACAAACTGCAAGATCATGACCTGAGCCGAAGTTGGATGCTTAACTGACTAAGGCACCCAGGCATCCTGCTCATGTGTCTTTTGATTAAAACCATGAAGAATACTAATCATTAGGGAAATGCAAATCAAAATCACCTCAGACCCATCAGGATGGCTACGATCAAAAACCAAAACAAAACAGAAAATAGCAAGTGTTGGCAAGGATGTGGAAAACTTGGAACCCTTGTGTGGTATTGGTGGGAAAGTAAATTGTTGCAATTGCTATGGAAGATGGAGAGTGTTTCCTCAAAAAATTAAAAATTAAAAATTACCATATGATCCAGCAGTTCCTCTTCTGAATATATACCCAATGGAATTGAAAGCAGGGACTTGAAGAGGTATTTGTATACCCATGTTTATAGTAGCATTAATTGCAGTAGCCAAAAGATGGATGAATGAATAAACAAAATGCTATATATACATACAACAAAATATTATTTGACTTTAAAAAAGAAGGAAATTCTGATACATGCTACAACTTGGGAGAACATTGAGGACATCATGCTAAGTGAAATAAGCCAGTTGCACAAGGACAAATAATGTGATTTCACTCATATGAGATGCCTAAAGTAGTCAATTTCATAGAGACAGAAAGTAGGCGCATAGTTGCTAGGGCTTTGGGGAGAATGGGAGTTATTGTTTAATGGGTATTGAGTTTTAGTTTTACAAGATAAAAAGAGTTCTGTGTGTGGATGGTAGTGATGATTGTACAACAATGTGAATATATGTAATACCACTGATTTATACAGTTAAAAATGGTTAAGATGGTAAATTTGTTATGTACATTTTACCACAATTTGCTTAAAAAGCAGTTTCTTGAAGTCTTCTACGGGCAAAAGCCTAATTGGGTATGCATTTAAGTGAAAATGGAAGGAGTGGAATTGGAGAATCTAGATATAGGCATTTTTTTGAAAAGTTAAAATATATACAAAATCAGCAAAAAGTGTATTTACTTGTTTATTTTTTACACCCAGTGTGGGGCTTGAACTCATGACCCCAAGAGTAAGAGTTGCATACTTCACGACTGAGCCACCCAGGTGCCCTTTTTCTTTGTTTTTTGTTTTTTTTGTGTTTGTGTTTTTTTTCTTTAGTAAGAACAAAAGTATTTAAAAACCCATTTATATGCTACTTAAAAACCAAGCATTGTTATTTTTGTGTATTTTCCTCACATGTGTGTATATTATTATTTTTTAAATCAATGTTATGTTTTATTTATTTATTTTGAGAGAGCACAAGTGTGCACGTGTGTGAGTGGGGGAGGGGCAGAGAGAGAGGGAGTCACTGTGCTGTCACTGCAGAGCCCGACATGGGACTTGATCTCAGGAATCAGGGGATCATGACCTGAGCCAAGATTAAGAGTTGGACACTTAACCTGCTGAATCAGCCAGGTGTTCTATGTGTGTATTATTAAAGAAATTTATATACTTAAAAAAATCCACTGGGAAAATCTGCCCCCCCTCCACCACCTCAGTATCCTGTAATACTTTAAACACATTTAAACCAAACTTATCTTGGAATGTCAGATCTAGAAGAGTCATATAGAACATCTGGTTTAATCTCATTTTTAAGAAAAGGACATGGAGCCAGGAGGTTGTGTTTGTTCAGTGTTAAGTGGCTAAATGGTGATAGAGCTTGCAGACCACCTGTCCTGTGTGAAGTCCTTATCACTGCACCATAGATGTTTCTAATATCCCTCTTGAAAACTGGTTCTACCTCTTGGTTTCCATATATTTGTCAGTGTCATAGTCATTGCTACAGTTACCAGGGACTATATGGGGGTAATAATCATTAATCCCTATTCTCCTCTTTTCTTCTGTTTCCTACCTAATAAATAAAGTCCTGTGGAAATTTTCTTTGAAGTATTTATCACACTCCTGTTTTCTCATTTTTAGTGATGCTGGAATCAGTGGGGTCAAGTGGTGACAGCCTCACTTTCATTATTTAGTTCACTATTAACTTTTTATAAAACAGTTTCATCCATTGATGAATATTGCTCTACTCCTAATTCAGAGCCTTATTTTTTCTTGCTTGCCTTTTTGTGCTTTTTTGTTTTCTCTCCATGTCTACTACTGCTTGGTTTTTCTTCTTATATAACTTTCTGATCCTCCTTCTGTCTTACTCAAAACCTTTTTTTTTTTTAAGAAAAAACCTTTTATTGTTTTAATTTTATTTTTTATCTTTTAAAATTTACATCCAAATTAGCATATAGTGCAACAATGATTTCAGGAGTAGATTCCTTAGTGCCCCTTACCCATTTAGCCCATCCTCCCTCCCACAACCCCTCAGTAACCCTCAGTTTGTTCTCCATATTTATGAGTCTCTTCTGTTTTGTCCCCCTCCCTTTTTTTATATTATTTTTTTCCCTTCCCTTATGTTCATCTGTTTTGTCTCTTAAAGTCCTCATATGAGTGAAGTCATATGATGTTTGTCTTTCTCTGACTAATTTCACTTAGCGTAATACCCTCCAGTTCCATCCACGTAGTTGCAAATGGCAAGATTTCATTCTTTTTGATTGCCAAGTAATATTCCATTGTATATATATAGCACATCTTCTTAAGCCATTCATCCATCGATGGACATTAGGGCTCTTTCCATACTTTGGCTATTGTTGATAGTGCTGTTATAATCATGGGGGTGCAGGTGTCCCTTCAAAATAGCACACCTATATCCCGTGGATAAATGCCTAGTAGTGCAATTGCTGGGTCGTAGGGGAGTTCTAGTTTTAGTTTTTTTGAGGAACCTCCATACTGTTTTCCAGAGTGGCTGCACCAGCTTGCATTTCCATCAAAACCGTTTTCATAGCCCAGCAGAAGTCTGTGGCCTATGAACTTATTTTTTGCAACCAGAAAAGTATTTTTTCTTTAATTTGAATGGTTTTAGACATGACATAGTTTCACCTCATCCTGCATGACTTTCTATTGCTTTCTTTTTATAATTAAAAAAATTTTTTTGGAGAGAGAGAGAGAATGAGAGAGCAAGAGAGCAGGGGAGGAGTAGAGAGAGAGAGAGAATCTAAAGCAGGCTCCATGCCCGGCACAGGCCTGATGCGGGGCTCAATGTCGTGACCATGAGATCATGACCTGAGCCAAAATCAAGAGTCAGATGTCAATGGACTGAGTCACCCAGGTGCCCCTCTGTTGGTTTTCTCTAGCTCACTTCTCAAGTACTACTCATTTGTGCTTGCTACTTGTTCCTGTAGCCATTTTTAGTTTGCCAATCTTCCTGATATTTAGCATGGTCTTCAGCGCCCTGAATAATGGCTGCCCTCTGTATTTCCAACATTATTTCTTACTACTCCTCTACAGGAAACTTTAATCCATTTTCTTATGCTTTTGCTCCCTTTCTCCTCTCTTACCCTTATCCAAATGCTTTGAAAATGAACTCATCTCACACTGTGACCAGTTTCTAGCCTTGTGTGTGGAATTAATGGATGAGTGAGTTTTTCTGGCACTAGTTGGGCTCTTGAAATCTTTGTCTTCAGGGAGCTCAGACTGTGGGAGACTGTGGGAGACACTGGTATGTAACAAGCTAATTTTAATAGTAATTTTAAAAAGTCACTTGTGAAGAGTGATGAATTTTGCTTAGGAGGGCAAGAGTGGTAAATTTCGCCTGGGAAAGCCACATTTAACTTTCCCTGGCTTCTCCAAATCATTGACTTCTTTCTTTTTTCTCTGACCATACCATTCATTAACACGTATTTTTTAGTTTTCTACATCTATAAAACTAGATTACGATCTCCTTGAGAAAAGTGATCATATTTGAATTTTTTACTTCTGTATCCTCCCCTGCCCATAATAGGTACTCAGATTTTTGTTCAGAGTATATATCAGTGAAAGTTTTAATGACAAGAAACAGAGAACTATCTTGCTGTTTTAAGCAAAAAGGATGCATTGTGAAGATAATGGAGAATCACATGGGGCACCTCGGTGGCTCTGTCAGTTGAGCATCCGACTTGGGCTCAGATCATGATCTCACGGTTCGTGGGTGTGAGCCCTGTG
Source organism: Panthera pardus (assembly GCF_024362965.1). Taxonomy (NCBI): domain Eukaryota; kingdom Metazoa; phylum Chordata; class Mammalia; order Carnivora; family Felidae; genus Panthera; species Panthera pardus. Next base: position 97,291,772 of record NW_026526765.1, read on the forward strand.
TCCGGCTCTGTGCTGGCAGCTCAGAGGCTCAAACCTGCTTTGGACTCTGTGTCTCCAGCTCTCTCTGCCCCTCCCCTGCTCACTCTCTCTATCTCTCTCAAAAATAAACAAACATAAAAAAAAAAATAAAAAAAGATAATGGAGAATCACAGAAATGACAGGAAGCGAGAGGAGCAGGCTTGGAAAGTGAGCAGGAACCAAAAGGGCCCCAGAGTGTAGGCAGCTATAAAAGTCTGGCCAGCTAGTTGCTTTCATCTCTGGATACTTCCATCTTTACTGCGTTCCTCCCTAAATCCATCTTAATTCAAACTTTGACATTGGATTATTCTTCTTCTAAACTTTAGAGTTCTAAGCAGCTCTACCTTTCAGAGAGTAGAGAAAGGAGGGAATTGTCCCCTTTGGCCCCTCAGAACAAAGCGTGTCACAAGACTATACAAAATAGGTTCTCCCAAGTAGGAAAAGGATTTGATGCTGGAAAACTCCCACCCAGCATGTTCCTAGTCCCAGAGAGGTGGTGAAAAGCCAACTGCAATTATTCATTGCTAATAAATGAAGAATGCATGTAATCTTTGCCTTGGGAAATTTGGAAAGAGAGTATGGTAGAGAAGTGAGTTATGGTGAGGATTTTTGGGCATGTGGGGTAGGAAGAAAGATGAGTGGTGAGGACTTTGAGGATAGACAATGGTAAGAAACAGTTAAGAGTATGTGCTAACACAGGGGAAAGAGAAAGTTTGGTAGGATGAGGTTCCCAAGGATAGTCTCCATCATTTTACTTAGGGCTGGTTCTAGTCAGTAGCTGTCTTTGGTGGGTCATCCACGAAGTGAAAGTTGGCTCATCCAGTTGGTGAGGCTAGATTTGAAATGTTTTTCAACACATAATATATCCAAATGCTTAAAAATTAAAACCTAAGAGGATCTAGTAAAAAGCCTTCCTCCCACCCAACCCTGCCCCCATATATCAAAATTCTCCTTCTTAACAGGTGGTCATTAGTTTCCCATATATGCTAGAGATTTTTAAAGTGCATTATAAACAAATGTAGATTATATATTTTCCTCCCTTTTATAAACAAATGGTAACATTTTGTTACACCGTTCTATACATTTGTGGTTTTTTTGGTGTTAAGTTGTGTAAGTTCTTTATGTATTTTGGATGCTAACCCTTTATCTGATATGTCATTTGCAGATATCTTCTCCCATTCATTAGGTTGTCTTCTGGTTTGGTTGATTTTTTTCCTTCACTGTTTAGACACATTTTATTTTGATGTAATCTCAGTAGTTTATTTTTGCTTTTATTTCCATTGCTTCAGGAGATATATCCAGAAAAATGTTGCTATAACCTTATATTAGTGTTGTTGTTTCTTTTTAATTACCAAGTGCCAAAGTCCTTTTTTAATCCTTCACCTCTCCTCACATTATGGAACCCTGTGTTTTGGAAAATTTTCACTATCATATAGAATTTATTAAATAAATAATTTTCTCATTTGGAAAATCAGTCAAGGATATCTATCTATCTGTCTAGCTAGTGATGTATCTGACAGTAAGAGAGCTTCTGATTAGCAAGAGATAACCACTGTTAACTGCATAGAGTAGACATAATTCCTACTAAGAGCCAATAAATTTATGTTTTAGTTAACCTCATTAAGGGAACAGCTTTTACTCTTTTTAGAAATAGTAGTAATAGCTTGAGGTTGCTCATTACTGCATTTACACATCCCTAAATGTCTAGAGACTCTAGGTTTGAAATTACTATGCAGTTTCTTTTTTAGGAACACCTGATCTAAATATTAACCAAATGTTTTGAGAACCTGAACTTCTGGCTTGCTTAAAATCATAGTAATTCCAAAGCCTAAGGACAGGCTTTGGCATTTTGTTTCAGCCCTCATCAGCAGCTTTGGCATTGAACCATAATGGTCTGTACAAATCTAGTTGGACCTTTTGGAAAAGAAGAAAATTACATCAGACTGGACTCTTCCTATTGTTCATGCCAGGAAACTTAACCCAAACTTACTTAGGAAAAAGGGAATTTATTGACTAACATAATTCCAGAGACCAGTTTGGCTTTAGGCATTACTTGATGGGAGCTCAAGCATTGTTCACAAACCTAGTTCTTCTGTATCTCTCAGCTCTAACATTGCAATTTCAGGATGAACTCATTACATTCTCAGGCAGATTCTTCCCTGTGGTTCTCGGCTGGTTAAAGAAACTCCTGTCTGCATCTTAAACCTGCACAGGTTTAAGTCCAGTGGGAAAGAGAGAGGCTCTTCTTTCCAGGATACCTAGCAAGAATTTGAGTCTCATTGGCTTTGACAGAAATATATGGTCATCTCACACAAGTGACTGTGCTTGGGAAATGATGCACTGATTGTTTAGGCCGAGGCCCGTAATTCTAGGTGTGAAGCTCCTTCTAAACGTACGGACTGAGAACTGGGGCCGGGCATTTTGCAGAGGCAAGTTGGAATAAAGTTATCAGAGGAAGGACGTACACACTAGCATTTATCCTGCATTTGTCATTTCCTGTTTGCTAGGCACTGTGCTAGATACTTCAACAAATGTGGTTTCATTAAATTTCATTCTTACAATGTCTCTGTGAGATAGTTATTTTTCTGTCTTCTTTATGGTTAAGAAGATTATCTCAGGTTAAGTCATTGCCCAGTTTTTTTATCAGTGGTAATTTCTAGAACCAGGATTCTAGGACAAGTCTTTCTGTATCAAATTGCAGTGCATTTCTCACCACTGTCTGTCTGGTGTTCAAAAAAATAACTGTAAGCAGTAGCTGCTGCATCACTGGAAAATGACAGTAGTCTCTTTGATTACTTTGAAGATTGAAACACTCATTTGGATGTGTTTGTAAAATGATGAATTGTATTATTTTTAGTTTTTCCTTGTGTACACCCATATGGGCTGCACTCATTCATCTAATAAATACTTGTTGAGTACCTGTTTTGAGTCAGATAGTGTTCTAGGAATTGAGGATAAAGTAGTGAACAAAACAAGTATCCTATCTCACGGAGCTTACGTTCTGGTGTATACAACGAGGTATATACTATGAGATTAGGTGATTTTGAGGCTTCCCTTTTAATTTACATTACTGAAGGAGCTTCAACCCTCACACATTTTCTGGGTCAGGCAGATCCATGAAATTTCATTCATAGTTTGTATAGTATTGACTCATAAAACTGCTCATTGAGACCGAACTGATATGAGGGCCAGAAGCAAGATTGAAGAATGAAGTAACTACCTAAAATCAGTCAAGCTATAAAGAAAGCCAAATGACTTAAACATTCATTTATGTTCAAAATGTCTTTTCCTCATTTTTCTGGTTTATTTTTAGAAAGCGTTTGTTTCTCTTATTCCAACCACTGCCTTCCCTCCATACACGCAATATGTTAGATTGTTTAGAGCAGTGATTCTCAAAAGGTAGCCTTCAGATATCTGGGGTCCCCTTTAAGAGCTTTAGGAGATTAAAACCATTTTCATTATAAGACTAAGATGTGATTAACCTTTTTCACTGTGCTGACATTTGGTGTGATGGTACAAAAACAATGATGGATAAAACTGCTCATGTTTAGAGTGAATCAATACAATGACACCAAACTGTTCTAGTTGTCTGGGTATTCTTTAAAAAAAAAAAAAAAAAAAAAAAGTTTCACTTAATAACATTTAAAGGTGTGGTTTTTTTTTTTTTAATGTTTATTTACTTTTTGAGACAGAGCATGAGCAGGGGAGGGGCAGAGAGAGGGAGATACAGAACCCGAAGCAGGCTCCAGGCTCTGAGCTGTCAGCAAAGAGCCTGGGCTTGAACTCATGAATCATGAGATCATGACCTGTGCTGAAGTTGGATGCTTAACTGACTGAGCCATTCAGGCGCCCCTCACTTAACATTTTAGATGAACAGCTAAGAACATTTTGATCGGTAAAAAATTGATTTTATTAAGTATTAGCTCTGTAAAAGATTTTTTTTTTAAGGATCTGGGTGAGGAAATAGGAACCATGCATAAAGCACTTTTGCCTGCATATCAAAGTATGGAGTGGTTCTTGAAAGAAAAGGACTTGGGTGATTGCATTGTGAGGTGACCTAGCTGCTTTTTTCATGAAATACTATTTTTACTTGAGAGAACAAATGACAAAGTAGCTATTCAGAGTTGAGTATGTGGCAGACATTTTCTCAAAGATGAACAGCGATCTTTCAAGAAAAACAAACATAGTGTTTATTGCCATTGATAAACATTCAGCCTCTCAAGTGAAAACTAGATAGTATTTGGAAAACTTCTATTAGCCACGATGAACTTGATAGTGTCCCAATATTTAAAAACTTTTCTGATGAGATTTGTGGTTAATTGCTGAACATGATTTTTAAATATTAGATAATGAATTGTGTCAGCATTGGAAAGATCTACATAATTCTGTAAAATAATATTTTTCAAATCACCAATGCATGATGGTACTAAATCGTACAAGTTAGATCTGAAGTGTAAGATTAACCAATATATTTTTAATATAAGAAAGTATGAAAATTTCATTGATATGGTTTCAGATTCCATATTGCAACTAAATTACAATCGTTTGATACATTTTGGTTTTTTATCCAAGAAGAATATCCCCAATTATCCAAAACATCTGTGAAAATAACCTCTTTTCCAACTATATACCTGTCTGGGGCTGGATTTTCTTTATATACTTTAGTCAAAATAACGTATCATGATAAATTGAAGGCGGGCTTATGTATGAGAATTCAGCTGTCTTCTGTTAATACCATCTTCTCATTAATTTTTTAAGGGGGGAGAATACATTTATTTTTAATAAGCTATGTTATAGTAACTGGTAATGGGTTTATTTTTATGTTAAAATAACTATTAATTTTTTTAGTTTTAGTTTCTAATAATACAACTACTGAAATAATCTATTAAAAAAACTCTTTGAGGTCCTCAGTAATTTTTATGAGACCAAGAAGATTTGAGAACTCAAATGTTGAGAACTGCTGCCTTAAAGGGCTGTTTTTTCCTTCTAAGGATCACAAGGTTGTATCTCAGTTCTCTGCTTTTTCTGCATAGTGAGCCTAACTGAAGAGTTCCCCACAGAAGTAAAATTTTATCAGAGAATCCAGTTAGGTGGTAGATTTTACAGATGTCTCTCTAATTACCAAAGTTTAATTTCTAATAATTGAATTATTAGAATACAAATTATTGGAGCTTTTTATTAAAATTAGGATTTCATTTCAGGATGAGGCTGAAGTCTGTCTGGATAGGGAGCAAAATGTAGGGCCACGAAATATCTCTGGTATGCACTCCAGCTGATGACCCTTGCCTCTAGAGCTCCTCATGTCTTTGCCATGTGAAGTTATCATTTTATCTTGAGCCCAGTTAGGCGCTTTCCTCAAGTCACTGGTGCCAGAATCAGTACCTTAAAGTAGGAGACTCCTTCATATTCCCTGGCAGGTAGCAGAAGAGTGGGCAACCATAGCTGAAAGATACATGGTCTCGGTTTAAACTGTGAATGCTCTTTCCCGTTGAAATATGATACCATTTGTGGCTAGCTTCTATGACAAAGGTACATGTGGATGGAATAGGTATCTGTGGGCTTGTCTGGAAGGCTTAGGTGCCCTGAGTTCCAAATCAGATGTTTAGGATTTAACTTTTTCATTGTTGGAACTGCTTCTACTTTTTAAACTATTGTACATTTTAAATCAGGATAAATAATATATTCATATAAGGACAGGTAGAATTAAAGATGGTCTTACAGTACCATGTGAAATGGAGTAATTTTGCTCTTTATAAGGCTGAATGATGGAATTTGAACCATATGCTATCAAATTAAGCCCACAGGCAATATGTAAAAACACAACAGGGTTATTGATCAAGAAACGCCTGAATCCCCAAATTTTATAAAATGGCATCATATTTCTCTGGGCTGCTGGCATTCAAAGAAAAAAATAAACATTCCACAAAATTGTCTATTTTCTAGTTAAACTGATGTCCTATAACTGTATCTGAAAAGCTAAGTTGTAATTTTGAGGACACCATGGATGAAAGAGAAAAAAAATTACTACCACTAGTAACAGATGTGAAATTACATTAGATAAATATAATCATTAGTTTCAGTCTCACCCTGGTTAATTTGTTTGTGGAAATGTGCAACCCATTATTCATTAGATAATTTTTCACACATTGATTAGAAAGCCATGTCGAATTGTGACCCTGCACATTTGGGTTTACCTATCTTGCAATGAAGTATACCGCTTACAATAGTGGAAATGGGGGACAAAATGTTTATCTCAAGCTGATTTTGTGCCAATAAATAAAGTAAATCAATAGCCAGTGAAGTGTGAACAACATTTCTCTGCTGTATAATATGGTTTTGGGGGCAATTTGACATGCTACAAGGGGAAACAAGGGTCTTGAACAGAAAGGTAATAAAAGCAAATCATGCTGGTAACTGTTATTGAAGTCCTGTATTTTTCTATACTTGGGCAGCTTTAAGATGTGAAAAATAATGCACATAAAATTATAAAAATATTGAGGCAACTTTCCCCCATATTTATAAACATTCTTTCTTATAGCTGAACTTGATTTTATTGGTCATGCATTCTATACCTGTGACAAATCTTTTCTATTTTCTATTTGATCTTATTTAGTGCACAAATTCATATAACTTTAATATATTTATAGCAAATACAACACAAAGATCTTAAATTTCAAATAGACTTTATTAGCACTCAATAAGACCTCATCTGAATTTTACTTTTCAGTATTCAGATAACTACTTACAGTAATCAAAACGCTCTCAAATTAAAGAATATTTTCTTTGCCCTGCAAAAAGCTTCAAAGAGAATCCCTCATTTTATCATCTTATACCTTTCTTACCATTCCAAGCACTACAGAACCATAGGAAAATGACTCTCTTTTCCAATTCTCTGAGGAATAATGATATAAATGCATTTATAAAGTGTATATTCTTGCCAGTTTGAACCTCCAATGTTGTCTTTTAAATTAAGATGAAAGTAACACATTTTTCCATATAATGCAGGCTGCATTCGAGTAATTAATGGTTAATTAAAATCAGTTTTTTTCCTCTGTGGGTCAGACAGTGAAAGGCTACACTATGTTACCATAGAAAGGAGTAGAATAGGCTGTTAGGCTTCTAGAAGAAGCATTTTTGGCCCTCTTGGTCTAAAATAAAATCTTAGCCAGGGAATCCTGCAGCTTCAAAGGAGACATGGTTACTTGTGTCAGAGAAATTGTGTTTTCCTGCACAGGAATGTTACTTGCTTGGCAGATTGTGTGTACTGTTAGAATTTCAAAAAATCATTGGTATTTTAATAATGGGTGCTAACATGTAGTATATTTATTTATAGTCAGTGACTTGCTTCATGTGAAGAGTCCTTCAGTGACATATACATATGGCTTATTTTGAGATCACCTACTCTCCACCTTTTTTATTTGAACAGGGCTTCAGTCTAGTATAGATTAATTTTAAAATCTAGATTTAAGCATATTAATAATATATTAGTAATAGATGGATCTAGAGGGTATAATGCTAAGTGAAATAAGTCAGAGAAAAACAAATACCATATGATTTCACTCATAGGTAGGATTTAGGAAACAAAACAAATAAAGAAAAAAAGAGAAAAACCAAAAATAGAGTCTTAAATACAGAGAACAAATTGGTGATTGACAGAGGAGATGTAGGTGGAGGGATGGGTGAAATAGGTGGAGGGGATTAAGCGTACGCTTATCGTGATGAGCATGGAGTGTTATGTAGAATTGCTGAATCACTGTACTGTACACCCGAAACTAATATAACACTATATATAAATTTCACTGGAATTAAAAAAAATAAAGTTTTAGTAATAAAAGATTCTGGGAAATAAAATTTCCCGTTTGAATGTGAAACTAGCAGAGAAGTATAAGTACTTGTGAGAGCTGATAGAATAGACCATGGTTGAGATAGAATGAGCATTACATTGGGAATCAGATCTGTATTCTACTTATTGCTGTGTCAGTTAAGACCTGTAACTTTTCTGGTTTTGGTAGACTGGGTGAGCTCTAAGTCTTTTCTAGCTTTAATATTCATTGCATATAATACTTTTATAAAATAACATCATACTATACAGTGATGAATAAACTTTGTGATTCTGATCGTAGTCTACATTTAGTGTAAACATTTTTCTATGTCATTACATATTTTTTACATCACTCATAGTGGACACATTTATAAGGGCTGTATCAAATCTATTATATAGGTTAGTCATTCACAGCTATCATCATATCTTTCTTATAATGCTGTCTTAGTTTATTATTTGGTCTCACTTTTTCTGCTCTTGCCCCTATATTGTCTATAATCTTCATGAGATAATTTATTTTCCTTTTAATGGCTATAAGATGCAACATTGTCCTGATCAAAACTCTTCAACCAACCAGTCTTAGAATAAAATCCAAAATCATTACATGGCCTATAGGGCACTGTGTAATCTAGCACCCGCCTTCCTCTAGGACCTTATTTCTATGGTCTACTTCATTTCCCACTGTTCTCTTAGCTGTTCTCCAATTCTCTAGGCATGTCCCAATCTCGGGGCCTTTGTTCTTGGTGTTTCCTCTACCTGGGACACTCTTGTTTCTGATACTTGCATAATTTGTGCTTTTATTCGTTCAGATTTCTGCTTAAAGGACACCTCCTCAGATAGTTCTCTGGGTATCTTATCTAAAGTAACATCCCTCTACCATTAACTATTCTTTTGCTGTATTTTTTTCTCATAACCCTCATTACTACCTGACATTATGTTATATATATCTTTTGAAAAATTTTATGTCATCAATGCATAAACTCCAAAGTGGAGTTTATGCATTGATGACATAAAATTTTTCAAAAGATATATATAACATAATGTCAGGTAGTAGGGCTGCATCTGCTTTTTTTTTAATTGTTACATCCCTAGCACACACACAAAAAACTATGGTTACCTTATAGAAGGCACTTGAAAAATACTTGTTGAATGACTTGCGTCTTTGTTCACTGTCTTTCTGTTATAACTGTAGTTGGGATGAGGAAAGTTATTTTGTCGGTTATCTTTGTTGGTAAAAACATCTTGATTAGCATCTACACATGGGATGTGTGGCTGTGAGGAAATGGGTTGAAAGAAAAAGACAAAGACTTAGATAAAGTAACTTTAAAAAAGTGAATAGCAATTTATGGATAGAAGAGAGGAAAATGAAGAGGATAAGGGGATTAGTGTGGAGAGAGAGGATCAAACTATAAGGGAGAAGGCTAAAACATGAGTAGGCAAAAATGACAGAGATTTTCAATAGAACGAGGGTATTTCATATTGATATTTTAGTCATTTGGCAGTAAAAGCCTTCTTTCCCATTAACTCCTGCATCTCTGTAGCATAAAGCTACCTGATGTCATTGGCAGTTTCTAAAAAATTTTTTGTTAATGTTTATTTATTTTTGAGAGAGGGAGAGAGACAGAGGGCAAGTGGGGGAGGGGCAGAGAGAGAGGGAGACACAGAAACTGAAGCAGGCTCAGGGCTCTGAGCTGTCAGCACAGAGCCCGATGCAGGGCTCGAACCCACGAACTGTGAGATCATGATCTGAGCCAAAGTCTGGTGCTTAACCAACTGACCCACCCAGGTGCCCCGTGACAGTTTTTTATTGGGGTAAATCCAGAAAAGCCACATCTTATGTTTGAGTTAAAACCCAGGGGTGATAAAGGAACAGTTTGTACATGGAGAATGAGTATTGAACAGAAATCAAAATGAAGCCAGAAGTTACAGGGAGGTCACTGGTTTGCTCACTGGAAGTAGGAAGAGGAATTAAGTAGATCTCATCTAGCTCGCAAGCCTGAGTTATAGAAACAACACAGTGGTAAATATCTTTGTAGTTAATTTTTTTAATGTGTATTTATATTTGAGAGAGAGACAGACAGACAGAGCATGAGTGGGAGATGGGCAGAGAGGGAGGGGAATACAGAATCTGAAGCAGGCTCCAGACTCTTAGCTGTCAGCATAGCTCCAGATCATGACCTGAGCTGAAGTCAGATGCTTAACATGAGCCACCCAGGCACCCCTGTAGTTAATTCTTTGTACCATGACCACGATTTACTTAGGATAAATTTCTAAAACTGGAATCACTGAATCAAAATGTTTTTGCTTTTTTTTTTTTTTTTTTTTTTTTTTTTTTTGCGCGCGAGAGAGAGCAAGCACGTGAGCAGAGGAGAAGGACAGAAGGAGAGAGAAAGAAAATCTCGAGCAGGCTCCATGCTTAGTGTGAAGCCTAATGCAGGGCTCAATCTCATGACCCTGGGATCATACTCTGAGCCCAAATTAAGAGTCAGATGCTCAACAAACTGAGCCACTAAGGCGACCTCTTATTTTTTGTGTGTGTTGACATTCTTAAGGCTTTTGATATGTGATCATATTGCCTTCTGGAAAAATGGTACCAACTTAAAATCTAAAATGTTTTATAAAAGCAAAAGTTATTAAAAGAAATATCAAATTGCTTCTTGACCTTTTTGCTGAGATCAACTGTAAGAGAAACCTCAATATTATAGGCCTACTAGGCTGGCTTTCATAAAAAGATGGAAAATAAGTGTTGGCGAGGGTGTAGAGTAATTGGAGCGCTCACCTCTTACGGCTGAGAATGTAAATCGGTATAGCTGCTTTGGAAGATAGTTTGGCAGTTCATCAAAAAGCTAAACATAGAGTTACCATATGACCCCAGCAATCCCACTCTAAGTTATATACCCAAGAGAGTAGGATAAAAACAAACATCCACATAAAAAATTAAGCACACATGTTCATGACAGCATTATTTATAGTAGCCAAAAAGTAGAAACAAACCAAATGTGCCCATTATACATGAATGAGCCTTAAATACAATACCCAAGTAAAAGAAACCAGTCACAAAAGCCTGCATATTGTATGATTACATTTGTGAAATGTTCAGAATGGGCGTATCTGTAGAAACAGAAAGTAGATTAGTGGTTGCTTAGGGCTGGGGTTGGGGAGGATGAAGAGTGACAGTAATGAGTATGGGGTTTCTTTATGGGGGATGAAAGTATTTTAAAATTAGATTGTAGTGATGGTGGCACAACTCTGTGAATATATGAAAAAATGTTAACATACACCTTATTTTTTCAATTTTTGAGTTTTGATATTTTTAATTTTTTAATTTTTGAGTAAAGTGAGCACACAATATTACATGAGTTTCAGGTGTACAACAGAGTGATTCAACAAGTTTATACATTATGCTGTGTTCACAACAAAGGGGACCTTTGGTCCCCATGCATTGTTATTATGATATTATTTACTATATTCCTTATGCTGTGCTTTTTATTCCTGTGATTTATTCATTCTGTAAGTAGAAGCCCACTATCTCCCATTATCCTTCACCCGTTTTGCCCAACCTCACACCATTTTTCCTGTTTGGCAACCAACACTTTGTTCTCTGTATTTATAGGTCTGACTCTGCTTTTTGTTTATTTATTTATTTTAGATTCCACTTATTTTTCTGCTTTAATTTATAATTTGATATTAATATTGTTACCCTTGATTTTAATTTGAAAATATGCCTGAAATGTATTTGAAAATATATATTTGAAAAAATTTCTATATTTCTTTGTCTTTTGTATAGTGTATCTTTTACAAAGAGACCATAATTTACTTTTTGGATAATTTTTTTGTTTGATTTTCTTTCTTTATTTTTCATCATCATAAGTGTACTTTTTAATCCTCATCCCCTATTTCCCCAATCCCCCAACCCACCCCCCTCTGGTAACCATCAGTTTGTCCTCTATGGTTAAGAGTCTATTTCTTGGTCTGCCTCTCTATCTCTCTTTTTTTTCCTCTGCTGGTTTGTTTTGTTTATTAAATTCCACATATGAGTGAGATCATATTGTACCTGTCTTTCTCTAACTGACTTACTTCCCTTAGCATTATGCTCTCTAGCTCCATCCATGTTGTTGCAAATAACAAGATTTCATTCTTCTTTTCTGGCTGAATAATATTCCATAGTGTGTGTGTGTGTGTGTGTGTGTGTGTGTGTGTGTGTATACCACATCTTCCTTATCCATTTGTCTATTGATGGACATTTAGGTCTCTTCCCTCTTGACTATTATAAATAACACTGCAATAAACATAGGGCACATTATATCTTTTCAAATTAGTGTTTTTGTTTTCTTTGTACAAATACACAATAGTGGGTTCCTGGATTCCATGGTATTTCTATTTTTAATTTTTGGAGGAAGCCTCTATACTGTTTTTCATGTTGGCTGTACCAATTTATGTTCCCGCCAATAGCGCACAAGGATTCCTTTTTCTCCACAGCCTCGCAAACACTTTTATTTCTTTCCATTTTGATTTTAGTTATTGCTGAAAGGTGTAAGGTGATATCTCATTGTGGTTTTGATTTGTATTTCCTTCAAAATTAGTGATGTTGATCACCTTTTCATGTCTGTTGGCCATCAGTGTCTTCTTGGAAAAATGTCTATTCAGGTCCTCTGCCCATTTGAAAATCAGATTATTTGGTTATTTTATGTGCAGTTGTATAATTTTATAGAGTTTGGATATTAACCCCTTATTAGGTACATCATTTGTAAATATATTCTCCAATTCAGTAGGTTGCCTTTTTGTTTTGTTGATGATTTCCTTTGCGGTGCAGAGGCTTTTCCTGCAGATGTAGTCCCAGTGGTTTAATTCTGCTTTTGTTTCCCTTGCTGTAGGAGACATATCTAGAAAAATGTTCCTATGGCCAATGTCAAAGAATTTACCCTCTTGTTCTCTTCTAGGATTTTTATGGTTTCAGGTCTCATATTTAGGTCTTTAATCCATTTTCAGTTTATTTTTGTGTATGGTATTAAAAGGGTCCAGTTTCATTCTTTTGCGTGTAGCTCTTCGTTTCCCCTGCACCATTTGCTGAAGGGATTGTCTTTTTCCCATTTTATACTCTTGCTTCCTTTGTCATAGATAGATCGGTCATTTAATTGTGGGTTTATGTCTGTGTTTTCTATTCTGTTCCATTGTTCTATGTATCTGTTTTTGTGACAGTACCATAGTATTTTGATTACTACAGCTTTGTAGTATATCTTGAAATCTGGAATTGTGATACCTCCAGCTTTGCTTTTCTTACTCAAGATTTCTTTGGTTATTTGGAGTCTTCTGTGGTTCCATACAGATTGTAGGATTGTTTTAGTTGGCTAGAACAAATGCAGTTGGTATTTTGATAGTGATTGACTCAATCTGTAGATTGCTTTGGGTAATGTGGGCATTTTAACAATACTCATTCTTCCAATCCATGTGCATGGAATATCTTTCATTTGTTTGTATCATCTTCATTTTCTTTCAAGTGCTTTATGTTTTCCAAAATATAGGTCTTTCACCTCTTTGGTTAAGTTTATTCTTAGGTATTTCATTCCTTTTGGTGTTAGTTTAAATCATGTTTTTTTCTCAATTTCTCTTTCTGATGCTTCATTATTACTGGATAGAAATGCTACCAATTTCTGGCTATTAATTTTGTATCCTGCAACTTTACTGAATTCATTTTTTTATTTCAAGCAGTTTTTTGATGGGGTCTTTAGGATTTTCTATCTATAGTATCATGTTGTCTGTAAATAGTGACAGTTTTACTTCTTTTTTACCGGTATGGATGTCTTTTCTTTCTTTCTTTCTTTCTTTCTTTCTTTCTTTCTTTCTTTCTTTCTTTCTTTCTCTTTGTTTCTTTCTTTATTTTCTTTTTCTTTCTTTCTTTTTCTTTTTCTTTTTTGTCTGATTATTGTGGCTAGGACTTGCAGTGCTGTGTTGAATAATGGTGACAGGAGTGGTCATTATTGTCTTTTTCCTGACCTTAGAAGAGAAGTTTTAAGATTTTCACCACTGGGTGTGATGTTAGCTGTGAGTATTTTATATATGGCCTTTATTATGTTAAAGTATGTTCCCTTTAAACCCCCTTTGTTGAGCGTTTTTATCACGAATGGATGTTGGTCTTGTCAGATGCTTTTTCTGCATCTATTGAGATGATTATATAATTTTTATCCTTAGTTTTGTTCATGTGGTGTATCATATTGATTGATTTGTGAATAGTGAACCATCCTTGCGGCCCCAGAATAAATCCCACTTGATTGTGGTAAATTAATTAATTAATTATAAATGTTTTTATTTATTTTGAGAGAGAGAGATTAATTATAAATGTTTCATTTATTTTGAGAGAGAGAGAGAGACAGCAAGCAAGCAGGGGAGGGGCAGAGAGAGAGGGAGAGAGAGAATCCCAAGCAGTTTCCGAGCTATCAGTGCACATCCTGATGTGGGGCTCGAACTCACAAACCATCAGATCATGACCTGAGCTGAAATCAAGACTCAGATGCTTAAGTGACGGAGCCACCCAGGTGCCCCTAAATGATCCTTTTTTAAGTATATTGTTGATAGAGGGAGCTAAGATGGTGGTATAGTAGGAGAACCCTGGGCTTATCTTGTCTCTCAAACACAACTAGATAACTGTCAAATCATTCTTAATATCTCAGAAATCAACCTGAAGACTGACAGGACTAACTCTGCAACTAAAAGGAGAGAAGAAGCCACATTGAAGAAGGTAGGAAGTACAGAGATGTGATTTAGGGGGAGAAACAGATAGCAGATGTTGCAGAGAGGTCGGAGCCCTGGTCATTGAGAAAGGTGAGAGAAAGAGAGGAGCACACAGGGAAATGCACAAGGAGAACATTTCCCCAAATCCTTTGGCTGGGAAGACGAGAGGGGCTGGTTTTAATAAGTTGTTGGAATTAGTGGAGTATAGAGACTGCAGTTTTAAAGATCTGTGGCTTGGCTGGGATAGAGCCCTGGGGGTGCTTCCCTGCTCCTGGAGAAGAGTCAGGCAAACACCCTGGGGCAGATGGTATGGAAAGAGTGATCTGAAGAGCACCTGGGGCACACAAAGGGATATTATTTGTTCTTCTTGGAGAGTGTCCCTGAGAGGTAGCATTCACAGAGATGCCTCTCCAGGGACAAAAGAGCTGGCTGGGTCTGTTTCCCTCCTCTGCCCGTCAGCATAAATACAGAGCCACCCACCATCAGTAGTGCAGTGCCAACACTGGGTACCTAATCTGCTTACATCAGGTCCCACACCCCTGCTCTGTGGCAGAACTGCCCTTCACAGTTAAGTTTGCCTCAGTCCTAGTGCTGCAGGTCCTTTCCCCTGAATGAAGACCAGCAGAAACCACTGCCCACACCAAGTTCCCCAACCAGAGAGTTCTGCAGGGCTTCACTTCTAGTGGAAGCAGTATCAGGTCTAATTTAACAAGCAGACCAGAACATACCTAGTTAAAATTTGCTACATTCTGGTCACACACCCGACACTGCCCACTGCAGGCAAGGAGAGCCTCTGCAGATGACTGGCCTGAAAATATAGCACCTGAAACACAATAGCACAGTGCACGCAGCACACACCCACAGGCACTCCCTGAAGCACTAGGCCTCAGACACTATGTGACCTGTTCTTTGAAAAGCCATTTTTCTCAGAAGCATGGAAGAAACATAATGGGCTTTTCTAACACAGAAAAGGAGATAGAGACTTAGACAAAATGAGAAGAGAGAGGAATTCATCCCAAATGAAAGAACAAGATAAGCTCAGAGATCTAAGTGAAACAGATATAAGTAACATGCCTGACGGAGAATTTAAAGCCCCAATCATAAGGATACTTGCTGGGCTTGAAAAAAGAATGGAAGGCTTCAGGTAGGCCCTTACTACAGAGATAAAAGAATTAAGAAACAATCAGTCAAAAATGAAAAATGCAATAACTGAGATTCAAAACAGACTTGCTGTGACAAACAGGATGAAAGAAGCAGAGGAGTGAATAATTTAGAAGATAAAATACTGGAAAATAACGAAGCTGAACAAAAGAGAGAAGAATTACAGAACATGAGAATAGACTTAGGGAACTTAGTAATTCCATCAAACATAATAAAATTCATATTATAGGAGTCCCAGAAGACAGACAGAAAAGGGGGCAGAAAATTCGTTTGAGGAAATAATAGCTGAAAACTTCCCTAATCTGGAGAAGTAATCAGACCTCCAGATCCAGGAGGCACAGAGAATTCCTGTCAAAATCAACAAAAGCAGATCAACACCAAGACATACTGTAATTAAAATTTTAAAATCAAGTGATTAAAAAAAAAAATCTTAAAAGCAGCAAGACAAAAGAATTCCCTAACTTAGAAGGGAAGACCCATAAGGCTAACTACAGATCTCTCAATAGAAACTTAAGAAGTCAGAGGGGGTGGCATGATAATCTGCAGTCAAGAATACTCTATTCAGCAAGGCTACCATTCAGAATAGAAGGAGAGAGAGAGAGAGTTTGCCAAACAAACAAAAACTAAAGGTGTTCGTGACCACTAAACCAGCCCTGCAAGAAATATTAAAGAAATTTCACTCAGAATTCCTTTGCATGAAAAGGAAAGACCAAAAGTGACAAAGACAAGGAAGAAATAGAGAAAATCTCCAGAAACAATGACAAAACTAGTAATAAAATGGCAATATATACATATCTATCAACAATTACTCTGAAGTAAGTGGAGTAAACGCTCCACTCAAAAGGCATAGGATGACAGAATGGATAACAAAACAAGGCCCATCTATATGCTGTTTATATAAGAGACTCATTTTAGACATAAAGACAACTGCAGATTTAAAGTGAGGGGATGGGGAAACATTGATCATACACATGGACTTAAAGCGAGAGTAGCAATACTTGTATTTAACAAAATAAACTTTAAACCAAAGACTGTAACAAGAGATGAAGAAGGGCACTGTATCATAAGAAAGGGGACAATCAAATAAGAAAAAAAAATTCTAAATACTTAAACACTGAACATGGGAATTCCTGAATGTATAAAATAATTAATTACAAACAAACTCACTGATAATACAATAATATTAGGGTACTTTAACACCCCGTTTACATCAATGCACCGATCATATACACAGAAAATAAACAAGGAAATACTGATGATGAATGACACACTGGACCAGATGGACTTAACAGATATGTTCAGAACATTCCATCCTAAAGCAGCAGGATACATCCCTTTTCCAGTGCACATGGGACATCGTTTGGAATAGATCACAAACTAGATCACAAATCAGGCAAGGTAAAAGTCAAACTTTCATTCTTCACAGATGATGTGATACTTTATGTACAAAACCTGAAAGACTCCACCAAAAAATTGTAAGATATAAAATCAACATGTAGAAATCTGTTGCATTTTTATATACCGATAATGAAGCAGCAGAAAGAGAAATCAAGGAATCAACCCCATTTGCAACTGCCCTGAAACCTGTAAGATATCTAGGAATAAGCCTAACAGAGATAAAAGATCTGTGCTCTGAAAACTGTAGAACACTTAGGAAACAAACTGAAGAAGACACAAAGAAATGGAAAAACATTCCATGCCCAAGCATTAGACGAACAAATATCATTAAAATGTCTATACTATCTAAAGCAGTCTACAATTCAATTCAGTCCCTATCAAAATAATACCATCATTGTTCACAGAGCTAGAACAAACAATTCTCAAATTTGTATGGAACCAGAAAAGATACCCAAATAGCCAAGGTAATGTTAGAAAAGCAAAGTAGGAGGCATCACCATTCCAGACTTGAAGCTGTATTACAAAGTTGTAATCATCAACACAGTATGGCATTGGCACAAAAACCAGACACATAAATCAATGGAACATAACAGAGAACCCAGAAATAGACCCACGACTGTATGGTCAACTCATTTTTGGCAAAGCAAAAAAGAACATCCAATGGAAAAAAAGTCTTGTTAACAAACGGTGTTGAGAAAATTCGAGAGTGACATGCAGAAGAATGAAAGTGGACCAATTTCTTACACCATACACAAAAATAAATTCAAAATGATGAAAGAATCAAATGTGATACAAGAAACCATCAAAATCCTAGAGGAGAACATAGGCGGCAACATCTTTGATCTCAGCCAGAGTAACTTCTTATTAGACATGTCTCCGGAGGCAAGGGAGACAAAAGCAAAAATGAACTCTTGGGACCTCATCAAGGTCACTCCTGCACAGTGAAGGAAACAATCAACAAAACTAAAAGGCAACCTATGGAATGGGAGAAGATATTTGCAAATATATCGGATAAAGGGCCAGGATCAAAATCTATAAAGAATTTATCAAATTCAACACCCAAATAACGAATAATCCAGTTAAGAAATGGGCAGAAGACATGAATAGACACTTTTCCAAAGAAGGTATCCAGATGGCTAATAGAAACATGAACAGATGCTCAACATCACTCATCATTAGGGAAATACAAATCAAAACCACAATGAGATACCACCACACACCAGTCAGAATAGCTAAAATTAGTAACTCAGTAAATGACAGATGTTGGTGAGGATGCAGAGAAAGGAGAACCCTCTTGCACTGTTGGTGGAAATGTGAACTGTGCAGCCACCCTGGAAAATAGTGTGAAGTCTCCTCAGAAAGTTAAAGATAGAATGACCCTATGACCCAGCAATTGCACTGCTAGGTATTAATCTAAAGGATACAAAAATACTGATGGGAAGGGGCACATGCACCCCAGTGTTTATAGCAGCACTATCAACAATAGCCAAAGTATGGAAGGAGTCCAAATGTCCATCGACTGATGAATGGATAAAGAAGATGTGGTATATATATTCAATGGAATATTACTCAGTGATCAAAAAGAATGAAATCTTGCCATTTGCAATGATGAAACTAGAGTGTATTATGCTAAGTGAAATAAGTCAGAGAAAGACAAATACCATAGTATTTCACTCGTGGAAATCAAGAAAGAAAACAGATGAACATAGTAGAAGGGAAGGAAAAATAAAATAAGATAAAAACAGAGAGGGGGGCAAACCATTAGAGACTCTTAACCATAGACAATGAACTGAAGGTTGCTGGAGGGGAGGTGGGTGAGGGAATGGGCTAAATGGGTGAGGGGCATTGAGGAGGGCACTTGTGATAAGCACTGGCTGTTATATATGTGACAAATCACTGAATTCTACTTTCTGAAACCAATACTACATTATATGTTAACCAACTTGAATTAAAATAAAATCTTGGAAAGAAAAAAAAGCAGCAAGAGAAAAGAAGATAGTTACATATAAGGAAACCCCATAAGGCTATTAGATATTTCTCTCCCCCCCATGTGTGTGTGTGTGTGTGTGTGTGTGTGTGTGTGTGTGTGTATACACACACACATATATACATATACATATACATATATGTATATATATACACTTATGTGTATATATATATATATATATACATATATGTGTATATATACACATACATAAGTATATATATATATATCCTCTGTCACACTCCCATCAACCCTCAGTTTGTTCTCTGTATTTAAGAGTCTCTTATGGTCTACCTCCCTCTCTGTTAGAAAGTATTTTTTCTTTCTAGGGGATTTTTCAACAGAAACTTTGTAGGCCAGAAGAGACTGGAATAATGTTTTCAGACTGCTGAAAGGAAAAAATCTGCAGCCCAAAATACTCTCCCCAGCATGGCTATCATTCAGAATAGAAGGAGAGAAAGATTTTCCCAGACAAACAAAAGCTAAAGGAGTGTATGACTATTGAAGTAGCCCTACAAGAAATAATTAAAGCGGACTCTTTGGAAAGTAAAGATCACAAGTAAGAGTATTAAAAGTAGGAAACACAAAAGCAGTAAAAATAAATATATCTATAAAAATCAGTGAAGAGATTCACAAAATAAAAGGATGTAAAGTATGATACCATATACCCAAAATGTGGTGGTGGAGGGGAGGTGTAAAGAAGGGGTTGAAATTGAAGCGACCATCAACTTAATATAGACTGTTATATGCATAAGATGATATACACAAACCTAATGGTAACCACAAGTCAAAAACCAGTGATACACAGCAAATAAAGAGAAAGGAATTAAGCTATGAAGAAATCAAGCCAGCAAACCGTGAGAGAATAGAGCAAGAGAGGAAAAGAAGGGAGAACTACAAAAACAACCACAAAACAAGTAACATGATGACAATAAATACATACCTATCAATAATTACTTTGCATATAAATGGACTGAATGCTCCATTCAAAAGACACAGGGTTACGGAATAAAAACAATACAAACAAACCATCAATATGCTGCCTATAACAGACTCATTTCAGACAAGAAGACACTTGTAGATTCAAAGTGAGGGGACAGAGACATATGTATCATGCAAATAAATGGGAAAAGAAAGATGGAGTAGGCATTCCTATATCAAAGTTGACTTTAAAATGAAGACTGTAACGAGAGACAGACATCATATAATAATTAAAAAGACAATCCAACAAGAAGATATAACAATTGTAAATATTTATGTACCCAACATGATTTCACCAAAATATATAAAACACTTAATAACAACATAAAGGAACTAATCGATAGTAATGCAATAATGGTAATAGTATGGAATGTTAACACCCCACTTGCATCAATGGACAGATCATCCAAATAGAAAATCAACAAGGAAATGGTGGCTTTAAAAAAATTTTTTTTTCTTTGAGAGAGAGAGAGAGAGAGAGAGAGAGAAAGAGAAACAGAGCACGAGTCGGGGAGGGGCAGGCTCCAGGCTCTGAGCTATCAGCAGCTCACAAGCCGTGAGATCATGACCTGAGCCGAAGTTGGATGCTTAAGCAATTGAGCCACCCAGGTGCTCTGGAAATGGTGGCTTTGAATGACACACTGGACCAGATGGATTTAACATATATATTCAAAATATTCCATCATAAATAGAATACACATTCTTTTCAAATGCATGTGGAACATTCTCCAGAACAGATCACGTATTCGGTCACAAAACAAGTCTTACCAAATTCAAAAATATCAAAGTTGATTCATTCATCCTTTCTGACTACAATACTATGAAACTAGAAATCAACTGCAAGACAAAATCTGGAAAGACCACAAATCTATGGAAATTAAATAACATGATACTAAACAATGGTCAACCAAGAAACCAAAGAGGAAATTAAAAAAAAAATTGGAGACAAATGAAAATGAAAACCCAACTGTCCAAAACCTCTGGGATACAATAAAACAGTTCTAATAGGAAAGTTTATAACAATACAGGCCTACATCAAGAAGCAAGAAAAATTTCAAATAAGGTTATTCACTTTGTATCTGAAGGAACTAGAAAGAGAAGAACAAATAAAAGCCAAATTCAGCCAAAAGAATGAAATAATAAAGATTAGAGCAGAAATAAATAATACAGAAACAAAAACAAAAAACCCAACCTCCCCCCACCCACTCCTAAACAATAGAACAGATCAATGAAATCAGGAGCTGGTTCTATGAAAAAATAAAAAATACTGATAAACCTCTAGCCAGACTCATGAAAAATGGAGAAAGAAAGAGGGAGCCCACATAAACAAAATCACAAAGTAAAGATGAGAAGAAATAACCAACACCACAGGAATACAAACAATTGTAAGAGAATATTATGAAAAACTATATGCCAATAATTGGACAACCTGGAAAAAATGGACACATTCCTAGAAACATACAACGTACCAAAACTGAAACAGGAAGAAACAAAATTTGAACACATAGATTACTAGCAATGAAATTGAATCCATAATCAAAAATCTCCCAACAAACAACAGTCCAGGACCAGACATCTTCACAGATGAATTCTACCAAATATTTAAAGAAAACTTAATACCTATTCTCAAACTATTATAAAAAATAGATGCGGAAGGAAAACTTGCAAATTCATTCTGTGAATCCATCATTACCCTGTTACCACAGCTAGATAAAGACACCCCTAAAAAAGAGAAACTACAAACCAATATTGCTGATGAACACAGATGCAAAAATCGTCAACAAAATACTAGCAAATCATAACTCATCAATACATTTTAAAAAAACATTCACCATAATCAAGTGAAACTTATTCCTGGGATGCAAGGGCAATTCATTATTTACAAATTAATCAACATGATACATCACATTAATAAGAGAAAAAATAAAAACCATGTGATCATTTCAATAAATGATGCAGAAAAAGCATTTGACAAAGTACAACATCCATTCATGATTTAAAAAAAAAAATCCTCAACTAAGTAGGTTTAGAGGCAACATACCTCAACATAAGAAAGGCCTTACAGGAAAAACCCACAGTGAATATCATACTGCAGAAAAACTGACAGCTCTTTCTCTTAAGGTCAAGAACAAGACAAGAATGTCCATGCTCACCACTTTTATTCAACACAGTACTGGAGGTCCTAGCCACAGCAATCAGACAACAAAAGGAAATAAAAGGCATCCAAATTAGTAAGGAAGGAGTAAAGCTTTCACTATTTGCAGATGACATGATACTATATATAAAAACCTGAAAGACTCCACCAAACAACTATTAGAAGTAATAAATGAACTCATTAAGGTCACAGGATACAAATGAGTGAACAGAAATCCACTGCATTTCTAAACACCAGTAATGAAGGAGCAGAAAGAAAAATTAAGAAAATAATCCCATTTATGATTGCATCAAAAATAATAAAATACCTAGGAATACTTAAGAAGTGAAAGACCTGTACTCTGAAAATTATAAAATATTCATGAAAGAAATTGAAGACGATGCAAAGAAATGTAAAGACATTCCATTTTGATGGATTGGATGAAAAACTATTGTTAAAATGTTCATACTGCCCAAAACAACCTATGGATTTAATGCAACCTTATCAAAATAGAAACAGCATTATTCACAGAACTAGAACAAATAATCATAAAATTTGTATGAAACACAAAAACCCCCAAATAGCCAAAGCAATCTTGAAAAAGAACAAAACCTGGGGCGCCTGGGTGGCTCAATTGGTTAAGCATCCGACTTCAGCTCAGGTCATGATCTCACAGTTCGTGAGTTCGAGCCCCATGTCGGGCTCTGAGCTGACAGCTCAGAGCCTGGAGCCTGCTTCAAATTCTGTGTCTCCCTGTCTCTCTGCCCTTCCCCTGCTCACACTCTGTCTCTCTCTCAAAAATAAATAAACGTTAAAAAAAAAAAAAAAAAAAAGAACAAAACTGGAGGTATCACAAACTTCAAGTTGCACTACAAGGCTGTAGTAATCAAACAGTTTGGTACTGGCACAAATATAGACACACAGATCAGTGGAACAGAACAGAGACCCCAGAAATAAGCCCACAATTATATGTTCAGTTAATTTTTGACAAGGCAAGAATATGCAATGGGAAAAAGATAGTCTCTCCAACAAATGGCATTGGGAAAATTAGACAGCTACATGCAAAAGAATAATACTGGACCACTTACACCATACACACAAATAAACTTAAAATGGATTAAGGGCCTAAATATGAGATGTGAAACCATACAATTCCTAGAAGAGAGCACATGCAATAATTTGTCTGACATCGGCTGTAACAGAATCTTCTAGATACATATCCTGAGGCAATGGAAACAAAGGCAAAAATAAACTATCAGGAAAACATCAAAATAAAAAGCTTCTGCATGGCAAAGGAAATGATCAACAAAACTAAAAGACAGCCTACTAAATGGGAGAAGATATTTGCAAGTGACATATCTGATAAAGAGGTAGTATACAAAAGAAGTTACATAACTCAACACTAGAAACAAATAATCAGATTAAAAATGAGGAGAATGAGGCACCCAGGTGGCTCATTCAGTTAAGCTTCTGACTCTTGATTTCAGCTCAGGTCATGATCTCACAGTTTGAGAGTTTGAGCCCAGCACCGGGCTCTGCACTGTTAGCACTTGGGATTTTCTCTTCCTCTCTCTCTGCCCCTCCCCCACTTGCACATGCTGTCTCTCTCTCAAATAAACAAACTTAAAAAAAAAAAATATAAAAATGGGCAGAAGACATGAACAGACATGTCTCCAAAGAGGACATCCAGATAGCCAAAGACGCATGAAAAGATGCTGAACATCACTCATCATCAGGGAAATGCAAATCACATCCACAATGAGGTAATACTTTAAACCTGTCAGAATGGCTGAAATAAACAAGTGTTGGTGAGGATGTGAAGAAAAAGCACCCCTCGTGTACTGTTGGTGGGAATACAAACTGGTGCAGCCACTGTGGAAAACACTATGGAGGTTCCTCAAAAAAAATTAAAAGTATAACCACCCTACATTCCAGTAATCACACTACTGGATATTTACCCAAAGAATATGAAAACACCAATTTGAAGAGATACACGTACCCCTATGTTTACTACAGCACTCTTTGCAGTAGCCAAATTATGGAAGTAGCCTAAGTGTCTATTGGTAAATGAATGGATGAAGAAGATGCGGTATATATATATACAATAGGATATTATTCAGCCATAAAAAACGATTAAAGGGGAAAAAAAGAGAGAAGCAAACCAAGAAACAGACTCTTAGCTGCAGAGAACAAACTGATGGATATCAGCAGGGAGATCGGTGGGAAGATAGAATAGATGATGGGGATTAAGGAGTGCACTTGTTGTGATGAGCACCAGATGTTGTATGGAAGTGTCAACTAAATTGTACACCTGGAACTAATGTTACACTGTGTGTTAACTAATTAGAATTTAAATAAAAACTTAAAAAAATGAAATCTTGCCATTTGAAACAACAAGGATGGAACTAGAAAGTATAAAGCTAAGAGAAATAAGCCAGTCAGAGAAGGAAAAATACAATTTCACTCATTTGTGGAATTTAGGAAACAAATGAACAAAGGAGAAAAAAGAGAGAGCGAGAGAGAGAGAGAGACAAACAAAAAGACTATAGAGAATAAACACATGATTACCAGAGACGTGGTAGGTGAGGAGATGGGTGAAATAAGTGAAGGGGATTAAGATTACAGTTATCTTGATGAGCATTAAGTAATATATGGAATTGTTGAATCACTATATTATACAACTAAAACTATAACACTGTATGTTAACTACACCAGAATTAAAATAAGTAAATTAGGGGCACCTTGGAGGCTAGCTCAATTAAGCATCTGGCTCTTGATTTCAGCTTCAGTCATGATCTTGTGGGTCATGAGATTGAGCCCTGTGTTGGGCTGTGCACTGGCTTAGAATCTCTTGGGATCTCTCTTTTTCTCTCTCTGCCCCTCCCCTGCTCATGCACATGAGTACTTTCTCCCTCCTTCCCTCCCTCCCTCCCTCCCTCTCTCTCTCTCTCTCTCTCAAAATAAACATTTTAAAAATTAAGTAATTAAATATTAAAAATTAAGAAGTTTTTACAAGTTGTAGTTTAAATGTTTTTATTTATTTTTGAGACAGAGACAGAGCATGAGCAGGGAAGGGGCAGAGAGAGGGGGAGACACAGAATTGGAAGCAGGCTCTAGGCTCTGAGCCATCAGCACAGAGCCCGATGCGGGGCTTGAACTCACAGACTGTGAGATCATGACCTGAGCCGAAGTTGGACACTCAACTGACTGAGCCACCCAGGCGCCCCTACAAGTTGTAGTTTAAAAGAGCAACTAGCTTATAGAAGAGCCAGCCTTAGAACTCTGACAAACAGTGGGGAAGCTGGTGGAATCTTCAAGTAGGAGGGTCTAACAGACATGGTGTACACTTGCCTTTACCTTCAAAACACAGACCAGTGCACAGTCTAGTTACTGTAACCACCCTGCCACCTGAGTGAGCCCCAATCTCTAGCCCATACCAGCCCCAGCTGTCTCACCAAGGCATCCACAGGGCAGTGCACACTGGGACACCACTGGTTAGTGTTCACTACAGCCTCAGCCTTCACACCAAGGTGACACAGGTACAAAGCTCCCCAAAACACTCCAGGCTCACATCACTTCATCTTCAGGAGGCTTGCTATGGTACCTTGGTGCAGAATACACTGGAACGTCTCACTTGACATCTGCTTCAGATCTGGCCATCCCTGCTAGGGTAACCCCTGTGTGGAGCACCCTGGGACACTCATGCCCAGGCTGGCCTGGCCTCCAGTTGCCTGGTTAGGGCCAAACACCTTGGGATACCACCCAGTTCATCTTCAGCTGTCCTTCCAGGGCACATTTTGTGTGGATAGCCCAGGGACCAAACCAGTCCTTGCCCACTTTAGTTTTAGCTGTCACACCAGGTCGTCCCTGCATAAAGTGCCTCAGGACCTCTTGGCCTATACCACACCTCGACTCCAGCTGCCCCTCCAGGGTGCTCTCTGCACAGAGAATACAGAAACACCATGGTCTGCATCCACTTCAGCTTCAGCTATCTTACCAAGGTGTCTTCTGTCCTCCCAGCTTGCACCCACTTTAGGCTCAGCTGTCCTGCCAGAATACCCTCTGCACAGAGTTCAGGGGCTTTCTGGCCCACACACTTCATCAACTCCAGCCACCCTACCAAAGCACCCCCTGCGGCAAGCACCCTGGGATATCCTGGCATGCACCCACTTCAGCTTTAGCTATCCAACAGGTGTTCACTATATGGAAAGCCCACAGACTCCAGCCTATGCCAGCCACAGTCGGCCAGCAAAAGTCACCAACCACACACAGTATACACAGGAGACAATCATACACAAGACCATTCCTTCACATTTAGGAGAAGTAACTGCTGAGCCTAATCTATAAAAGACAAACACCAAAAGTCAAGCAAAATGAGGAGACAGAAGAACATATTCCAAAAAAACCAAACAAAAAAGCTCTTAGAACCTAATTCCAAGAATAACAACAAGCTGAACCATTTGCTTTCGTTATGTGTAACTTTGACTTTTAAAAATGCATGCTGAAGCTGCTGGCTATAGAACCTTCCAACTGTGAGTCATGAAGCTAGATGATGGAAGCCAGAAGATAATGGGTTAACATCTTTAAAGTGTTAAAAGAAAATACCCTTAGATTCTATACACGAGGAAAATTCTTCAGAAATGAAAGCAAAATAGGGACATTTTCTGATAAAATAATTAAAATTTTCAGCAGACACGTACTAAAAGGGAATTCTTTGTAAATACTGTGCGCTGATTGCACCACTGCAGTACCTTTAAAGGGAGTTCTTTAGCCAGAAGGCAGATGATCACTGGATGGAAACACAATAAAACAGCAAGAAATGAAGGGCACTAGAAAGGGTAAATATGTGAATAAAATTAAGTGGCTTTGGATTATCCAAAATAATAATATAGGGTTTAAAATGTGTATAGAATTCTATTTTAAAAATAGCACAAGATGTGGGATGGGGTTCATAGTGTTGAAGTAACATCCTTGCATGTCTGGAAAATGGTAAAAGTACTAATTTTTAGTAGATAATAATGCATGTTCTCATCTCTAAGGAAACTGATAAAAGAATAATAAATGAGAATATAACTAATGTACAGTAGAGGGTTAACTCATCAGGCCTTAGTTGATCAAACCGTGCACATTTCCAGGTCTTCAGGACTAGCTCTTGACCAACTCCTGAGAAATAATCTCTACGCCCTTGGATATTCTGCCTGGATATCCTGTCTTTGCATACATGAGGCTGTGGACCATGCCTGCTAAGTTTTTGCTAACAGTGTGAATTCTGGTAAACGTGCTTTTGTTCACCTGTGGCCCTGGGCCACATGCTTTATCAGTTTGGAGGTAGTGGTGGGAGGGGCTGCACTGGAGATTGATTAGCTGAAGTCAGTCTGACAGGTGTTCCATGCCTATATGTGATGACTGGTCCCCCAGCTCTCCCCATCCCAACCAAACCCTCTGTATAAGTCATTAATATCTCAGTAGAGCGGGGGTGGACCCCGGGACACTAAGACTTCAGTGAGTTTCCCTGGCCTTTCCCCTGTTGGCAGTTGTTTGCATGTGTTGTTATACATCATTGCTGGGAGGATTAAGTGCTGCTACTCTGATTCCCCTGGGAGAGGTCAAGTTGAGCGTGGTGTCTCCTAGATTACACTATGCACATTTTCCCTTGCTGATTTTAACCCTATGTATTTTCATTGCATTAAATCATAATGGTGAGTATACAGTTTTTCTGGGTTCTGAGTTGTTCTTGGAAATCATTGAACCTGTAAATGATCTTGGGATCTGCTGATACAACAAAAAAGTTGTTGATTAACAACTAACAAATTAACACTAACAAATCAATACAGGGGGAAAATGGAATAATAATATATTCTTGATAGAGAAAAAAGGAACAAGTAACACATGAGGCAAATGGAAAATATGAATTAAGCTGAGAGATTTAGACTCAAATATTATAATTATGGTCAGTGTAAGTGGGCTAAATACTTAAAAAGACAAACTCACACTCTATTTTTTTGTTAATTAAAAAAAATTTTTTTTTGAGACACAGAGACAGAATGTCAGCAGGGGAGGGCAGAGAGAGAGGGAGACACAGAATCTAAAGCAGGCTTCAGGCTCTGAGCTGTCAGCACAGAGCCTGACATGGGGCTTGAACTCACGTACTGTGGGATCATGACCTGAGCCGAAGTTGGATACTAAATCGACTGAACCACCCAGATACCCCTGTCACACTTGATTTTTGAATCCAACTGTATGCTGTTTATAGTGCCACATCTTAAATATAACATGAAAGATTTAAATTAAAAGGATGGGAAAAGATATTCCAGGCAAACATAATCCACAAGAAAGCTATTTATTGTAGACATATAAGATGAAGTAGATTTTAGTGAGACAGACACATTTAATGTTAAAATGGTCAATCCCACGGAAAAGTAACAGTCCTGTATTTGTATGCCTTTAATAACATATCAAATAAAAGTTATGAAAGGAAAATTGGCCGTTCCACAATCGTAGTTTCTTTATCCATTGAGATGGTCATTTGGAGGCTTTTTGTTCTTTATTTTGTTAATGTGAATTCCACTGGTTTTTGAAAATGTTGAACAAATCTTACATTCTTGAAATAAACCTAATTGGATTGTGATCTTATTAGCTTTATATAGCTGGATTCAATTTGCTAATATTTTATTCTTGATTTGTGTGTTTACATGCCTATGTTTGTTTTGATTACCTTACCAATGCCCACAGTGGGTTGGCAGGCATATATTTTTTCAGTAGGTTCAGATGACTCAGCACATAACATCCACACTGGATGCAGAAGAAACAAGTCAGATTTATTAAGACATACAACTCCATGGAGGAAGAACACAGCACACCTTGAGGGACCTCGTGGGTGGCAATAGGGGTGAAAGAAAGAGTAGAAAACAAAAACAGAGCTGGGAATAGGTTGAGGCCTTATATGACTTACAGGGTAGGGCTTCCCGTGTCAACCCAGTTAAACTGGATGGTTTGAATGAAAGCAGCTGGAAAACTAGGTCAAGACTAAGAGGAAGTGCAGAGAGGAACTGAGAGTGGATTGTTTTAGATAAAAAAGTAGACAGTAAGGAATTCTACTTATTAGGATAGCAAAGAGAGAGAGCTACTAGTATGAGTTGGTAGTTTCTGTGAAAAAGGAGGAGTTTCCCTTAGGGTAAGTCCGTTTTTCTCTTTAGACCCATGACAGATGTCATTGTAGTCATTGTGTCAAGAAAAGATTTTCTCACTACAGTGTTCAGGAGAGAGATCAGCCTCTAGTTTCTTTTCTTGTGTTTTCTTTGTTGGGTATTGGTATGAAAGTTATTCTAGTCTCACAGAATGAGGTGGAAAATGTACCCTCATTTTTTGTTTTTGGAAAAGTTTATGTATTGGAGTTAATGCTTAAATGTTTGAAAGAATTCACTAGTGAATCATCTGAAACTTTAGTTTTCTTTTTGAGTGGCTCTTCTAACTAGATTTAATTTCTTAGAAAATTTAATTGATTTTTTGAATTTCTCCTTGATTCAGTTTTGGTAAGTTATTTTTTCAATTTGTTTTGCTGAAAATTTCAGATTGGTTAAGTTTATTCCTAAGTATTCTTTTAGGTGCTAATATAAATGCAATTGTTTTCTAATTTTACTTTCCAATTGTTCATTGCAAGTATATAAAAAATTGATTTTTGTATATTGATCTTATATCCTGTAACCTTGCTCAATCATTTATGAGTTCTAGTAGAGTTTTAGTGGATTAGTTAGCATTTTCTGTATAAAAATTATAGCATCTACAAATAGAAAGTTTCACTTTTTTTCCCCCCCAATATATACCTTTTATTTATTTATTTTCTTACTTTGCTTATTTTGCTGACTGGTACCTCCAGTGCAGTGTTGAATACAAGTGGTGAGGGTGGCCATCCTCAATTTGTTCCTGATCTTGGGAGGAAAGCATTGTCTTCATTGTTTAAGTATGATGTTGACTGTGGTTCTTTGGCAGATATCTTTTATCGGCTTGAGGAAGTTTCCCTCTATTTTTAGTTTATTGAGTGTTTCTGTCATGAAAGATGTTGGACTTTGTCAAATGTTTTTGCTTTGTCATTGTGATGATCATGTGATTTTGTTTTTTATTGTAATGATTCTGTGTATTACATTAATTGATTTTTGAATGTCAAATCAACTGCATTCCTCACTTGGTTATGGTATATAATTATATTTTTGTGTTGCTAGATTTAGTTTGCTAGTATTTTGTTGAGGATTTTGTATCTATATTTATAAAAAATATGGTTGTCTTATAGTTTTCTTGTAATACCTTTGCCTGTTTTTGTTATATTGGGATAATACTTTCCTCATAAAATGGGTTAGGAAACATTTCTCTATTTTATATTTTTTGAAACAGTTTATGAGAAACTAGTATTCATTCTTTGTTTTATTATTAACTAAAGTTTATATTCAGATTTTCTTAGTTGTTGTTTTTTAATTTGTGAAAGGCTTCCTCCATCTAGTTAATTAACCCATTCATCATCTCATATCTTTTTATCTTTTTTTCCTTTTTTGGTGAGAACATTTAAGTTCTCTCTTAGCAAATTTCACTTATACAGTAGAGTCAGTATAGTATTATCAACTATAGTCACCATTTTTACATTAATTCTCAGACCTTATTCATCATATGGCTGAAAGTTTTACCAGCTTCTTCCTATTTTCCACATATTCTACCCCCTGGCAACCAATTTTCTACTGTTTCTACAAGTTTGACTTTTTTTTTAATTAATATTTCACATATAAGTGATACCATGTAGTATTTGTCTTTCTCTGGCTTATTTTACTTAGCATAATGCTCTCAAGATCCATCCAGATTGAAAATGGCAGAATTTTCTTGTTTCCCATGGCTGAATTATATCATTGTGTATACCATATCTTATTTATCCATTCATCTGTTGATGACCCTTATGTTGTTTCCATATCTTAGCTGTCATGAATAATCTAGCAATGAACATGAGCAGATCCTATTTTCATTTCCTTTGGATATATACCTAAAAGTGGAGTTGCTGGATCTCATGGTAGTTCTAATTTTAAACTGTTGAGGAACTCCCATACTCCAAACTCCCATTTTGTATTCCAGATCTTTAAATATTTGGTGAAATTCAGTGGTGAAGCCATCTGGGCCTGGGCTTTTCTTTGTGAGTAGTTTTTGATTACTCATTCCATTTCTTTGTTATAATCTACTCTGATTGTTTCCTTTCCTTGATTCAGTTTTTGTAGTTTGTGCCTTTTGAGGAATTTGTCCATTTTACCTAAGTTATCTAATTCATTGGTATACAGTTGTTCTCAGTATTCTTTTATAATCCTTTTTATTTCTGTAAGTTTCGTAATTATGTCCCCTCTTTCATTTCTGATTCTACTAATTTGATTCTTCTCTCTCTCTCTCTCTCTGGTTAATCTAAATAAAGATTTGTCAATTTTGTTGATCTTTTTCAATTAACTGAATTTTAGTTTTATTGTTGTCTATTATTTTTCACTTTAATACTATTTCTTTCTTCTTCTATTTTTTTTTTTTTTTGCTTGATACGGCTTTTAATCCTTTTTTTAAAAATTTAAATCCAAGTCAGTTAACATATAGTGTAATAATAATTTCAGGAATAGAATTTAGTGATTCATCACTTACATATAACACCCAGTGCTCATCCCACCAAGTGTCCTCCTTCATGCCCCTCAACCCTTTAGCCCTTTCTCCCATCCAACACCCCTCCAGCATCCCTCCTTTTGTTCTCTGTATTTAAGAGTCTCTTATGGTTTGTTTCCCTCTCTGTTTTTATATTATTTTTGCTTCACTTCCCTTATATTCAGCTGTTTTATATCTTAAATGCCCCATATGAGTGAAATCATATATTTGTTTTTCGCTGATTGATCTATTTTGCTTAGCATAATGCATTCTAGTTCCATCTATGTTGTTGCAGATGACAAGATTTTATTATTTTTGATTGCTGAGTAATACTCTATTGTATATGTATACTACATCCTCTTGATTTATTCATCAGTCGATGGACATTTGGGCTCTTTCCATACTTTGGCTATTGTTGATAGTGCTGCTATAAGCATTGGGGTGCATGTGCCCCTTCGAATCAGCATTTTTACATCCTTTGGATAAATACCTAATAGTGCAATTGCTGGGCCGTAGGGTAGTTCTATTTTTAATTTTTTGAGGAACGTTTATACTGTTTGCACCAGTTTGCATTCCCACCAGCACTGCAAAAGGGTTTCTCTTTCTCCACATCCTTGCCAACATCTGTTGTTGCCTGAGTTGTTAATGTTAGCCGTTCTGATGTGTGAGGTGGTATGTCATTGTGGTTTTGATTTGTATTTCCCTGATGATGAGTGATGTTGAACATCTTTTCATATGTTGGTTATCTATCTGGATGTCTTATTTGGAAAAGTGTCTATTCTTATCTTCTGCCCATTTCTTCACTGGATTATTTGTTTTTTGGATGTTGAGTTTGGCAAGCTCTTTATAGATACTGGATACTAATCTTTTTATCTGATATGTCAGATAAAGCAAATATCTTCTCCCATGCCACCGGTTGTCTTTTAATTTTTCTGATTGTTTCCTTCGCTGGGAACTATTGGGACTTCATCCCAAGTTTTGCTTTTGTTTCCCTTGCCTCTGGAGAAATGTCAAGTAAGAAGTTGCTGTGGCTAAGGTCAAAGAGGTTGTTGCCTGATTTCTCCTCTAGTATTTTGATGGTTTTCTGTCTTACATTTAAGTTTTTCATCTGTTTTGTGTTTATTTTTGTGTATGGTATAAGAAAGTGGTCCAGGTTCATTCTTCTGCATGTCACTGTCCAGTTTTCCCAGCACCACTTGCTGAAGAGACTGTCTTTTTTCTGTTGGATATTCTTTCCTGCTTTGTCAAAGATTTGTTGGCCATAAGTTTGTGACTCCACTTCTGGGTTCTCTATTCTGTTCCATAGATCTGTGTGTCTGTTCTTGTACCAGTACCATACTGTCTTGATGATTAAAGCTTTGTAATACATCTTGAAGTCCAGAATTGTGATGCCTCCAGCTTTGGTTTTCTTTTTCAGGATTGGTTTGCTTATTTGGGATCTTTTCTGGTTCCATACAAATTTTAGGATTGTTTGTTCTAGCTCTGTGAAAAATGCTGGTGTTATTTTGATAGGGATTGCTCTTCCGTTTAAGTTTAGTTTCCTTTAGGTTAATATGTTATGGCAGAAGATTTGGTTATTTATTTGCGATCTTTCTTTTTTTGAGAGAGACAGAGAGAGAGAGAGAGAGAGAGAGAGGGAGAGAGAAAGAATGCAAGCAGGGGAGGGACAGGAGGGGGGGGGGGGAGAGAGAGAGAGAGAGAGAGAGAGAGAGAGAGAGAGAGAGAGAGAATGAGAGAATTTTAAGCAAGTTCCACACCCAATGTGGAGCCTGATGAGGGCTTGATCCCATGACCATGAGATCAGGATCTGAGTCAAAACCAAGAGTCAAACACTTAATTGACTGAGCCACCCAGGGGCCCTGAGATCTTTCTTAATATACACTTTTGCCACTATAAATCTCCCTCTGACCACTGCTTTAGCTTTATCTCACAAGTTTTGGTATGTTGAATGTTTTCAGTCATCTCTAAGTATTTTATGATTTCTCTTTTGAAATATTTTCTGACTCATTGGTTATTTAGGAGTGTGTTATTTAATTTCCATGTATTTGTAACTTACCAAGTGTCTTTTTTCCCCCACTACTGATTTTGAATTTCATTCCAGTGTAGCCAAAGAACTTAATTTGTATTATTTTTAACCTTTTAAATTTATTGAAGTTTGTTTTGTAGGTTAGTATATGATCTCTTCTGAAGAATGTTTCACATGCATCTGAGAGGGATGTATGTTTTATAGTTGTTGGGTGAAGTATTCTCTAGCTGTCTTTCAGGCTAGTTGGTTTATAGTTTTTCTCATGTCTTCTGTTTCCTTGTTGATTTTATATCTAGTTATTCTTTCCATTATTGAAAGCAGACTGTTTAAGTTACCAACTGTAATTGTTGAGTTGTCTGTTTTTCCCTTCATTTCTGGCAGTTTTTGCTTTGTGTGTTTTGGAACTCTATTATTGGAGGCATATACATTTATAAGTATGTTTTCCTGATGGATCAACTCTTTTGTGATTATAAAAGTCCCTCTGTATCAAATTACATGGTTTTCTTTTAAAGGCTTTTTTGTTTTGTTTTAGTAAAGCTACTCCAATTTTCAAATGATTTCTGTTTCCACAATATATTTTTATTCACTTCTTTCAATCTGTATTTTTTTAATTTTTAATTTTTAAAAATTTTTATTTTTGAGAGAGAGAGACAGAGCATGAGCAGGAGAGGGGCAAGAGAAAGGGAGACACAGAATCTGAAGCAGGCTCCAGGCTCTGAGCTGTCAGCACAGAGCCCGATGTGGGGTTTGAACTCACGAACCATGAGATCATGACCTGAGCTGAAGTCAGACACCTAACCGACTGAGCCACGCAGGCACCCCTCAGTCTGTATTTTTAAATCTAAAGTGTGTCTTTTTTTAAAATTTAATCGACAGTCTCTGCCTTTTGATTGGATTGTTTAATCCATTTACATTTAGTGTTATTATTGATAGAGTTGGATTTACATTGGCCATTTTACTTATTGTTTTCTATATGTCTCATGTATTTTATATTCTTATAATTCTTTTTTACTCCTTTCTTTTGCATTTTGTGTATGTTTTTTAAGGTAGTATTTTAATGTCTTAAATGATTTTTTTTTACTTTGTGTGTGTGTGTGTGTGTGTGTGTGTGTATGTGGTTGCTTTAGGGTTTACTATCTACATCTCATTGGAATAAACTTCAGATTTATACTAGTTTAATTTCTGTGACATAAAGAAATGTGTTTGCTATATTGCTCTATTTATTTCCCCCCATTTTGTGGTACTTTTATACACATTATATCTATTAATGTCATAAACACAATAATACATTATTTTAATTATTAGTTTACTATCTGTAGTAATTTCTGTAGCCCAGTTGTATCCAACAAATTATGTCTCTTTCAAAGGAACATTTTCTGAGATCAGCATTTGATATTTGTTTTGATACCAAGAGGACTCTTTCTAGCTGTTTTATTCCTGTTTTCTCTTGCAAACTAATCACCTATCGTCTAATCTGTATTTTTCTTAAATCTGTTATTCTCTTCCCAATTGAATTTCACCACAGAGTCTACTGTTCATGAGAATACCTGAAGGTTTGAACCTCTTCATACTGTGTTGCAGATGCAGTGAGTTCATTTGGGAAGAGATTAGGCTTGCTTCTCCCACAGGCAAAATCTCTGAGGCAGCACTCTGCAGCTGGGGGTAGAGACAATGTAAAACTTCTCTCTGAGTGACACCCCTGATCTAAGAGCTGAGTGCTTAGTGAAGGTGGAGCCATTGGCCTGAGATCCTCTTGACTTGTTTCTCTTGTCATGGTACCATCGCCTCTTGAGTTGAGGCAAGGGTAATCAGGTCCCCATTATTCTCAGCATACCATGCCAAGATAGAGCCTCATTTCCACGAATGGGGGCAGGGTAAAAGAAGGCAGTTTTCACCTTTTGACCATATTTGCCCAGCACACGGCCTTAGCAGTAGGTTGCTCTGGGCAGGATGAAAAATGGCCAAGTTATTCTCCAGGAAAGCAAGCCATCCTAGGAGATGGGGGCAGAGGGAGCCCCGTGTTCTTAGTTGCAGCAGTCTTGAGTCTCTGCCTCATTAAGCTGGGAGTGGGAGGGAGCGAGCAGTCTTACTTTAAATACCATAGAGTCTGGCCTTTCTTAATGAACTTTCAGAGGTTTTTTTGAATACATGTTTCTTCATTTGATGTTTTCCCTTAGGACCATTTCCAGAGGCCCTAGAGGTTGCTTTTTAGTTATTTTCACCAGTTTCATTGGAGAGTGAGTTAGTTCATTGGAGCTCTTCATGCTATCATTCCAGAAGTCATTCTTTCATGATTTTTTCCCCCTCTCAATGTTACTTTGAAAATATTTATCCTCATTGATACATACTTCTAGTTAATTCATTTTTACTACTTAATACTATTTTACTGCTACTGCATTTAATTTTTCCATGAATAGAGTACAGTTTATTTAGCTCTTCCTCTTCTCAGGTATAATTAGGTTGCTTTCACCCTTTCATTAGAAACAATGCTGTAGTGTGCCTTTTTGTATGTATCTCCTTTTGCACGTGTGCAAAGCCTCTCTATGGTAAACCTTTTTTTTTTTTTTTTTTTAAGTTATTAAAACTTTTTAATCCATAAAGGACAACATGAGTGAAGTTAATATACAGATGTTAATTAACAGGCCAGAAATCATATTTGTTTCACCATCTAAAATCCACAAGGAAATAATATTTGGAATATAAAAAAGACTTCCTTATATCATTGAGTTAAACAGCATATGGTAAACCTTTTAAGTAAAATATCTAGGTTGTTGTAATGTTAAGGCCAATTTTACTTAGTATTGCCAAAGTATCTTTTGAAATATTTGTTGAATTTACACCTTCTCCATCCTTAGCAACATTTAGTGTTATAACACCTAGCAATTATTGCAATTCTGATTAATGTAAATGATTCTCTTTGTTTTATTAATTTTCATCTCTTGATTACCACTGAGCTTCTTATATTTTATTGGTGATACTTATTTCCTGCTTTGAAAATTATCTGTCTATACCCTTTGCCCGTTTTTCTGGTTTTGTTTTGTTTTGGTGGGGCTTTTGGGGGTGGAATGGGGATATTGATTTATAGGGGAGGTTTTTATATTGAGGTGCCAATTCCTTTTTGGCTGTGTGGGTTGCAGAGTAATGATTCCAGTTTGGGAGTCAAAGCTGATTGATGTACAAGGGACATGACCCACGCTGGGCCAATACTGTTCTTTCTTTAATAATATGAAAGAAACTTTGAACACAGAGCCTGGGAATTATGTTTATAATTAGGTTCTGGAAAAAAGATCATTTCCTCAAGTCCCCTGTGATATTCTTGTTCTACCATTTCCAATGTCATCTCTTCCTTTGAGTCTGTGAAATATTCTAGTATCCTTTCAATACCCAACTACTTAATAAATATTATGGTACAGTCTTGGGTCGATTTCTTTTGCTTCTAACTACAAAAACAAATTTTAAAAAATAACTTTAATACTAATGTCAAATTTCTGGCTTGAGTATTTCATCTCTTAATGGTGCTGTTAACCAAAGTAGGGATTATAGGTGAGGAGGAGGAAGTAACATTTGAGGAAAGGTAATTTATGCAGTTTTGGACATGCTGAGTTCTGCTACCTATAGAGTACCCAAATAGAACTGCCCAGAAAGAATGTGAGGATGAGAAAGAAAAAAGACTAGACCAGAAATCTAGCCAACACTCACTCTTAAAGAATAGGAAAGGGAAGAGAAGGCATAAAGAGAGGTAGCCAGAGCTCTAGGAGAACTCATATAACCTAGGGGTGAAAGAGATTCAAGAAGGACTGAATAGTTAACAGAATTAATAAGAGGCCGAAGTTTTAAGGAGGGAATAGTTAGTTATGATAGGTCAAGTAAGATTTGGCAAGACTGAGGGTAGAGCATTCTTTTGAGGAACTTGATATAAAAGGAAGCAGAAAGATAAGATGATATGTAGAAAGAGATGTGAGGTTTGGGAGGGGATGATTAAGATATGAGATACTGTACACATTTACATGTGAAGGAAATGGACTAGAAGAAGAAGGAACAAAGACAAAAGAGAACATTATTTTCAGGAAACAGGAAGGAGTGGAGCAGAACACAGACAAAGGGGTTCTTCTAAGAAGGAAAGAGGGTAAGGATGTGTTTTGTTACATGGCAAATAATTATATACTGTGTAAGATATGCTTTGAAGTATGTGCAAAGTAAAAAGAGGCTGTAAGGGAGAGAGCTATTAAATCCCTGTCTAGTGTCAGGAAGACTTCATCCATTTGATGAAGCTCATTATGATCTGATATAACTGACTGACTGCTTGTCTGTATAGCCTGAATACCCAGGGAACCACAGACATGAGCTTTGTCACTTCATGGTCCTTGGGATCAAGGATTTGTAGACTTTGATGCATTTTTTAGGCTCTTCTCTAACTATATTAAAATATGGCAGGTGGTAAAGAAAATGAATCTTGCTAACCTTACACTTTTTCCATGGCTCTATTCACAAATTCCATGAGGAGTCTCAGTTCTTCAGCCAAGTTACTCTCTGAGTCCAGAGGGCTTTCTTGCAATGCTTCCCAACTTCTTTCTTCTACATCGTGACCTACAGAAAAAAATAATATTAATCCTGCCTACTGGGGTGAACATACTTCTCCCAACTGATGCCAGGGGCTCCTGCCTGTCTGCCTCAAGAGCTTCAGTAGCTTGAGCACACTTGAACACACCTGTAACTCATTTGATGTGCTAGGGCATACCACTTGAGATCTCTGCTTTAAGATGCATTCTCTCACTCTTTTCTTTTCCCTTTACTCTTTTCTTTTCTTTCTCTTTTTCTTTTATTCTTTCTTTCCTTCTTTATTCCTTCCTTCCTTCCTTCCTTCCTTCCTTCCTTCCTTCCTTCCTTCCTTCCTTCCTTCCGTTTCTGCTATGAGGTAAAGGAATTTTCTCTTCTACCATTAAAATCTTTACCAAAATGATTCAACAGGTAGTATGGAAGGATGCTTAAATGCCAAAAGGATAGCATTTGCTGTTCTTTTATATATCTTCTTCACAAATGTATAAATTAAAGAACCATATATATTCAAATATATTTTATAGGTCTCTAATTTATTGTAATGTTCTTTACAATATTCATTGTAAAGTTCTTTCCTGTTTCTCGCTATATCAAATCTGGTATAGGTGTCAAAGCTTATTCTTTGACTCCTTTTCTTTTAGAAATTACAGATATTTCTTTCCCAAACTAGAGTGGTATAATGTGGGGAAAAACTATGTTCATTATACTAGATAGTATACCAAAATATATACTTAATACATTGATAAAGAAGGTTCAATGTAATAGAATCATTTATATATCCTAGTAGGAAATAAGTTATCTTTTTTTTAAATTTCATAAATGCATTTTAGGCTGTTCTCCATGGATAGAGGCTATTATGGAATGTGATTTTTGTAATTAAAAAAATTCCTCATTTCCAGTTGTGCATAATTTTATCTTTAGTCTCTGGAGATTAAGAAGTATCATTAACTGTATGTGCCCTTTGTGTTTAGAAAAGTTGAAGATAAGAAATTGGCCTTTCTCATTTAAATTGTAACAAGAAGAAAAATACAGGAATGTGTTATGCAAGGAAGTGTTGAGTTGTATGGGAAATTGTGTTTTAAGACCTACTGTAGATCTATGTCGGTATCTGTGAAAGAGAGGATAATTAGTGCCTGCACTCTCAGTCATATCAGACTAAAGGTAATGGGGTGTAAGAAATGGTTCATTAGGCTCTCTCAAGTACTTTTACTGTGTCCATACTATTTATACCAGCAGAAAAAATTCAGTCTTTAAAATCAAGTCAAAGCATTAGCCTTAGATTCTTCAATATGAGAAATAACATTGAGTAATGATCCCTTAAAGTCAAATGAAAAAATGTACATAAAAAACCTACACAGTGTTTATTGGCTTGTATGTCACCCACACTGAATAGTTAGAATGTCTGACCTCCTCTCTTTTTGACTGCTGGCTCCACACCTGATGTGTCTCTAGGAGTTTGGGGTGAAGAAAGAGGTGAAGTCAGAAATCAGTTAGCTAATAAACACAATCAGTGTATAGGAATTTTAATTGAAAAGGAACTTTATTATAACATGTCTCCTTAC
Organism: Panthera pardus; assembly: GCF_024362965.1. NCBI lineage: Eukaryota > Metazoa > Chordata > Mammalia > Carnivora > Felidae > Panthera > Panthera pardus. Next base: position 97,331,795 of record NW_026526765.1, read on the forward strand.
TTGAGGTGAGAGGGGGAGTATAGATGAGGGAAGCAGGCAATAATGAGGCCTCCATTCTCAGTCTTAGAAAAATTGCCTGTGGTGGTAGATAGGAAAATTAGGTTAATTAATAGAGGTTATAACTATCTTTCCACAAACTCATTCAAATGTTGCTCAAAGAGGTGTTGAGGCTGGGGCTCCTGGGTGGCTCAGTTGGTTGGGCGTTTCACTCTTGATTATGGCTCAGGACATGATCTCACTGTGAGTTTGAGTCCTGCGTCTGGCCTGCTTGGGATTCTCTGTCTCACATTTTCTCTACCCCTCCCTCATTTACTCTCTCTCTCTCAAATATAAATAAATAAATTAAAAAAAGAGAGGTATGGGGTGCCTGGGTGGCTCAGTTGGTTAAGCGACTGACTTCGGCTCAGGTCATGATCTCACAGTCTGTGAGTTCAAGCCCCACATCGGGCTCTGTGCTGACAGCTCAGAGACTGGAGCCTACTTCGGATTCTGTGTCTCCCCCTCTCTCTGCCCCTCCCCTATTCATGCTCTGTGTGAATCTGTCCCTCAGTAATAAATAAATGTGAAAAAAAAAGTATTGAGGTTGAGGTATAGGAAAAGGGAAGGATAGTGTGTTTGATGTTGCCTGGACGATATCTAGTTCTGATGAAAATGTGTCAAATCAGTCTCTTTAATCTTGCCCCTCTCCACTCCCCAGCCATCCTTGCTACTTCCTAAAACACTGCTGAAATGCACTTCTGAGTTTTGGAGTCAGTGCTGGGCAGGGATTGGTTGGAAATTCTGTGCCTGCTTATAGACCAGTTTCCCAGCTTATAGGAAGGAGGCACCATGAAAAGTTGGTATGGGGGAGATCTATCACGTTAGTAATTTGGGATAAGTTGCATGTTTAATTCTTTTGTGAGTCTCTTTTTGCAAGTTTAGAATTAGGGGTAAAGTTGAATAATCTGTAATTGTTGAATGGTGTCTATGATATTCAGGTAAAGTTCTGAAAAACTCATCAGATGGGGAGAATCTTGGAGTAGATGACGACAGGTACTTGACTTGTGCCTGGTTTAGTCTTAGTATTCCATGAGTTTCTGGACCACCTAAACCTTGCAGGTAGCTAAGCAAAAGTTGTGGAAAAACTCTATCCTTGATAGGAAGGGACCTTTGATTTTAAGTTCTTTGAGGACATTGACATCAACACAGTGGTTCTGTGGCACAAAGTACAATTGTTAGTAAGTGCTTTTTTAGTTTAATTGGTATGACAGGACAGGAAGACTAGTCGACAGGAAAAAAAAAAAGCACAGGAAATACACAGGAACTGCTCGCTCCTTTGTGCAATAAAGAGACCATGTTTTCTATATCATTTTTGGGGCTGAATTAATATAAATGAAGAGATACACAGTGAAAATCAAATATTGCTACTGAAAAAAATTGTCAGCAGGTATTTTGGTCAAATAAATGCCAAGAAACTAGCTTGAGGGATTTTAAAAATGAAACTGGCTGCTTTGGGAAACTTTGCCTTGCTTCAAGTAAATGTTTCTGAAAGGGTAAAATTTCAGAATAGCAAGAGAAGATGTTTCTTGATAGGCAAAGTTTTCAGTACTTTTGAGGACTGAGTTCTTATTTACTCACAAGACTGGTCTTCATTTACTGTCAAACTGGATCAGGAAATTTGGAAATGGCTAGGTAGAAATTGTCACTAGGAAATGCTTATAATTACTCAATGCTCTTTATCAGATATTAGGAGTTCTAAATTGGATTTAAAATCCTCGATCCAAAGGACCATGAAGTGACAACATGAAACAAGACAATAAAACTCTCTTGAACTAAACCCTCCTGAATTAAAACAATTTTTTTAATGTTTATTTATTTTTGAGAGAGAGAGAAAGAGACAGAGTGCGAGCAGGGGAGGGGCAGAGAGAGAGGGAGACAAAGAATCTGAAGCAGGCTCTAGGCTCCAGGCTGTTAGCACAGAGCCTGATGCAGGGCTCAAACTAACGAACCATGAGATCATGACCTGAGCCGAGGTCAGATGCTTAATAGACTGAGCCATGCAGGAGCCCCTTGAACTAACATTTTATTATTATTATTATTTTAAATTTTTGTTATATGTAATTTATTGTCAAATTGGTTTCCATACAACACCCAATGCTCATCCCAATAGGTGCCCTCATCAATGCCCATCACCCATTTCCCCCTCTCCCCCAGCCCCCATCAACCCTCACTTTGTTCTCAGTATTTAAGAGCCTCTTATGGTTTGCCTCCTTCCCTCTCTAACTTTTTTTTCCCCCTTCCCCTGCCCCCGGGTCTTCTGTTAAGTTTCTCAGGATCCACATATGAGTGAAAACATATGGTATCGGTCTTTCTCTGCCTGACTTATTTCACTTAGGATAACACTCTCCAGTTCCATCCGTGTTGTTACAAAAGGCCATATTTCATTCTTTCTCATTGCCAAGTAGTATTCCATTGTATATATAAACCACATCTTCTTTATCCATTCATCAGTTGATGGACATTTAGGCTCTTTCCATAATTTGGCTATTGTTGAAAATGTTGCTGTAAACATTGGGGTGCAAGTGCCTGTATGCATCAGTATTCCTGTATCCCTTGGGTAAATTCCTAGCAGTGCTATTGCTGGGTCATAGGGTAGATCTATTTTTAATTTCTTGAGGAACCTCCACACTGTTTTCCAGAGCGGCTGCATCAGTTTGTATTCCCACCAACAGTGCAAGAGGGTTCTCATTTCTCCACATCCTTGCCAGCATCTATAGTCTCCTGATTTGTTCATTTTAGCCACTCTGGCGTGAGGTGGTATTTCAGTGTGGTTTTGATTTGTATTTCCCTGATGAGGAGCGACGTTGAGCATCTTTTCATGTGCCTGTTGGCCATCTGGATGTCTTCTTTAGAGAAGTGTCTATTCATGTCTCCTGGGCATGTCTTCTGCCCATTTCTTCACTGGATTATTTGTTTTTCGGGTGTGGAGTTTGGTGAGTTCTTTATAGATTTTGGTTATTAGCCCTTTGTCTGATATGTCATTTGCAAATATCTTTTCCCATTCCATTGGTTGCCTTTTAGTTTTGTTGATTGTTTCCTTTGCAGTGTAGAGGCTTTTTGTCTTGATGAGGTACCTATAGTCCATTTCTGCTTTTAATTCCCTTGCCTTTGGAGATGTGTTGAGTAAGAAATTGCTGCAGCTGAGATCAAAGAGGTTGTTTCTTGCTTTCTCTTCTAGGTTTTTTATGGCTTCGTGTCTCACATTTAGGTCCTTCATCCATTTTGAGTTTATTTTTGTGAATGGTGTAAGAAAGTGATCTAGTTTCATTCTTCTTCATGTTGCTGTCCAGTTCTCCCAGCACCATTTGTTAAAGAGACTGTCTTTTTTCCATTGGATGTTCTTTCCTGCTTTGTCAAAGATTAGTTGGCCATACTTTTATGGGTCCAATTCTGGAGTCTCTATTTTATTCCATTGGTCATTGTGTCTGTTTTTGTGCCAATACCATGCTGTCTTAATGATTACAGCTTCGTAGTAGAGGCTAAAGTCTGGGATTGTGATGCCTCCCGCTTTGGTCTTCTTCAATATTACTTTGGTTATTTGGGGTCTTTTGTGGTTCCATACAAATTTTAGGATTGCTTGTTCTAGCTTTGAGAAGAATGCTGGTGCTATTTTGATTGGGATTGCATTGAATGTGTAGATTGCTTTGGGTAGTATTGACATTTTAACCATATTTATTCTTCCAGTCCATGAGCATGGAATGTTTTTCCATTTCTTTGTATCTTCTTCAATTTCCTTCATAAGCTTTCTATAGTTTTCAGCATACAGATCTTATACATCTTTGGTTAGGTTTATTCCTAGGTATTTTATGATACTTGGTTCAATTGTGAATGGGATCAGTTTCTTTATTTTTGTTCCTGTTGCTTCATTATTAGTGTATAAAAATGCAGCTGATTTCTGTACATTAATTTTGTATCCTACGATTTTGCTGAATTCATGTATCAGTTCTAGCAGACTTTTGGTGGAATCTGTCGGGTTTTCCATGTATAGTACTATGTCATCTGCAAAAAATGAAAGCTTGACTTCATCTTTGTCAATTTTGATGCCTTTGATTTCCTTTCTTTTTGTCTGATTGCTGATGCTAGACTTCCGACACTATGTTAAACAATAACACTAAGAGTGGACATCCCTGTCGCGTTTCTCATCTCATGGGGAAAGCTCTCAGTTTTTCCCCATTGAGGATGATATTAGCTGTGGGCTTTTCATAAATGGCTTTTATGATGTTTAAGGAAGTATGTTCCTTCTGTCCCGACCTTCTTGGGGGTTTTTATTAAGAAAGGATGCTGAATTTTGTCAAATGCTTTTTCTTCATCAATTGACAGGATCATATGGTTCTTATCTTTTCTTTTATTAATGTGACGTATCACAGTGATTGATTTGCGAGTTTTGAACCAGCCCTACAGCCCAGGAATGAATCCCACTTGATCATGGTGAATAATTCTTTTTTTTAAGCTGTTGAATTCAATTTGCTAGTATCTTGTTGAGAATTTCTGCATCCATATTCATCAGGGATATTGGCCTGTAGTTCTCTTTTTTTGCTGGGTCTCTGTCTGGTTTGGGAATCAAAGTAATGCTGGCTTCATAGAATGAGTCTGGAAGTTTTCCTTCCCTTTCTATTTTTTGAAACAGCTTGAGAAGGATAGGTATGATCTCTGCTTTAAACATCTGGTAGAACTCCCCTGGGAAGCCATCTGGTCCTGGACTCTTATTTGTTGGGAGATTTTTGATAACTGATTCAGTTACTTCACTGGTTATGGGTCTGTTCAAATTTTCTATTTCTTCCTGTTTGAATTTTGGAAGTGTGTGGGTGCTTAGGAATTTGTCCATTTCTTCCAGGTTGTCCATTTTGTTGGCATATAATTTTTCATAGTATTCCCTAATAATTGTTTGTATCTCTGAGGGATTGGTTGTAATCATTCCATTTTCATTCATGATTTTATCTATTTGGGTCCTCTCCCTTTTCTTTTTGAGAAGCCTGCGTAGAGGTTTATCAATTTTGTTTATTTTTTCAAAAGACCAACTCTTGGTTTCATTGATCTGCTCTATAGATTCTGTATTGTTTATTTCTGTTTTAGATTCTATATTGTTTATTTCTGATCTGATCTTTATTATTTCTCTTCTTCTGCTGGGTTTGGGGTGTCTTTGCTGTTCTGCTTCTATTTCCTTTAGGTGTGCTGTTAGATTTTGTATTTGGGATTTTTCTTGTTTCTTGAGATAGGCCTGGATTGCAATTTTATAATTGCAATTTTATAATTGCAATTTTATAATATTTTCCTCTCAGGACTGCCTTTGCTGCATCCCAAAGCATTTGGATTGTTGTATTTTCATTTTCATTTGTTTCCATATATTTTTAAATTTCTTCTCTAATTGCCAGGTTGACCCATTCATTCTTTAGGAGGATGTTCTTTAACCTCCATGCTTTTGGAGGTTTTCCACACTTTTTCCTGTGGCTGATTTCAAGTTTCATAGCATTATGATCTGAAAGTGTGCATGGTATTATCTCAATTCTTTTATACTTATGAAGGGCTGTTTTGTGGCCCAGTATGTGATCTATCTTGGAGAGTGTTCCATATGCACTCAAGAAGAAAGTATATTCTGTTGCTTTGGGATGCAGAGTTCTAAATATATCTGTCAAGTCCATCTGATCCAATGTATCATTCAGGGCCCTTGTTTCTTTATTGACCGTGTGTCTAGATGATCTATCCATTTCTGTAAGTGGAGTGTTAAAGTCCCCTGCAATTACCACATTCTTATCAATAAGGTTGCTTATGTTTGTGAGTAATTGTTTTATATATTTGGGGGCTCTGGTATTCGGTGCATAGACATTTATAATTGTTACCTCTTTATGATGGATAGACCCTGAAATTATTATACAATGCCCTTCTTCATCTCTTGTTACAGCCTTTAATTTAAAGTCTAGTTTGTCTGAAATAAGTATGGCTACTCCAGCTTTCTTTTGACTTCCAGTAGCATGATAGATAGTTCTCCAACCCCTCACTTTCAATGTGAAGGTGTCCTCAGGTCTAAAATAAGTGTCTTGTAGACAGCAAATAGATGGGTCTTATGTTTTTATCCATTCTGATACCCTATGTCTTTTGTTTAGAGTATTTAGTCCATTTACATTCAGTGTTGTTATTGAAAAATATGGGTTTAGAGTCATTGTGATATCTGTAGGTTCCATGCTTGTAGTGGTGTCTCTGGTACTTTGTTGTCTTTGCAACATTTAACTCACAGAGTCCCCCTTAGGATCTCTTGTAGGGCTGGTTTAGTGGTGATGAATTCCTTCAGTTTTTGTTTGTTTGGGAAAACCTTTATCTCTCCTTCTATTCTGAATGGCAGACTTGCTGGGTAAAGGATTCTTGCCTGCATATTTTTTCTGTTCATCACATTGAAGATTTCCTGCCATTCCTTTCTGCCCTGCCAAGTTTCATTAGATAGGTCTGCTACTACCTTATGTGTCTACCTTTGTATGTTAAGGCCCGTTTACCCCTAGCTGCTTTCATAATTCTCTCTTTATCCTTGTATTTTGCCAGTTTCACTATATGTCGTGCAGAAGATCAATTCAAGTTATGTCTGAAGGGAGTTCTCTGTGCCTCTTGGATTTCAATGCGTGTTTTCTTCCCCAGATCAGGAAAGTTCTCAGCTATGATTTGTTCAAGTACACCTTCAGCCCCTTTCTCTCTTCTTCTTCTGGAATTCCTATGATACAGATGTTTTTCCGTTTGATTGTGTCACTTAGTTCTCTGATTCTCCCCTTGTGCTCCTGGATTTTTTTCTCTATTTTTCTCAGCTTCCTCTTTTTTCCATAATTTTGTCTTCTAATTCACCTATTCTCCCCTCTGCCTCCATTTTATTTTGCACTTCATTTATAGCATTTTTAAATTCATCATGACTATTTTTTAGTCCCTTGATCTCTAGCAATAGATTCTCTGCTGTCCTCTATGCTTTTTTCAAGCCCAGCAATAATTTTATGACTATTATTCTAAATTCTTGTTCCGGACGAGGAGGGAAGATGGCAGCGTAGGAGGACGCTGGGCTCACCGCGCGTCCTGCTGATCACTTAGATTCCACCTACACCTGCCTAAAAAACCCAGAAAACCGCCAGAGGATTAGCAGAACGGAGTCTCCAGAGCCAAGCGCAGACGAGAGGCCCACGGAAGAGGGTAGGAAGGGCGGCGAGGCGGTGCGCGCTCCATGGACTGGCGGGAGAGAGCCGGGGCGGAGGGGCGGCTCGCCGGCCAAGCAGAGCCCCCGAGTCTGGCTGGCAAAAGCGGAGGGGCCGGACGGACTGTGTTCCAACAGCAAACGCGACTTAGCGTCTGGGAGGTCATAAGTTAACAGCTCTGCTCAGAAAGCGGGAAGGCTGGAGGACAAAGGGAGGGAGAGCTGCTGAGCCCCCGGACGGCAGAGCTCAGCTTGGCGGGGAACAAAGGCGCCAGTGCCATCTCCCTCGCCCATCCCCCAGGGAAAATCCCAAAGAGAACCAGTTCCTGCCAGGGAACTTGCTCGCTCCGCGCAAACACCCAACTCTGTGCTTCTGCGGAGCCAAACCTCTGGCAGCGGATCTGACTCTCTCCCGCTGCCACAGGGCCCCTCCTGAAGTGGATCACCTAAGGAGAAGTGAGCTAAGCCTGCCCCTCCTGCCCCTGTGCACCTTGCCTACCCACCCCAGCTAATACGCCAGATCCCCAGCACCACAAGCCTGGCAGTGTGCAAGTAGCCCAGATGGGCCACGCCACCCCACAGTGAATCCCGCCCCTAGGAGAGGGGAAGAGAAGGCACACAGCAGTTTGACTGTGGCCCCAGCGGTGGGCTGGGGGCAGACATCAGGTCAGACTGCGGCCCTGCCCACCAACTCCAGTTATACACCACAGCACAGGGGAAGTGCCCTGCAGGTCCTCACCACTCCAGGGACTATCCAAAATGACCAAACGGAAGAATTCCCCTCAGAAGAATCTCCAGGAAATAACAACAGCTAATGAACTGATCAAAAAGGATTTAACTAATATAACAGAAAGTGAATTTAGAATAATAGTCATAAAATTAATCGCTGGGCTTGAAAACAGTATAGAGGACAGCAGAGAATCTCTTGCCACAGAGATCAAGGGACTAAGGAACAGTCACGAGGAGCTGAAAAGCGCTTTAAACGAAATGCAAAACAAACTGGAAACGACGACAGCTCGGCTTGAAGAGGCAGAGGAGAGAATAGGTGAACTAGAAGATAAAGTTATGGAAAAAGAGGAAGCTGAGAGAAAGAGAGATAAAAAAATCCAGGAGTATGAGGGAAAAATTAGAGAACTAAGTGATACACTAAAAAGAAATAATATACGCATAATTGGTATCCCAGAGGAGGAAGAGAGAGGGAAAGGTGCTGAAGGGGTACTTGAAGAAATTATAGCTGAGAACTTCCCTGAACTGGGGAAGGAAAAAGGCATTGAAATCCAAGAGGCACAGAGAACTCCCTTCAGACGTAACTTGAATCGATCTTCTGCACGACATATCATAGTGAAACTGGCAAAATACAAGGATAAAGAGAAAATTCTGAAAGCAGCAAGGGATAAACGTGCCCTCACATATAAAGGGAGACCTATAAGACTCGTGACTGATCTCTCCTTCGAAACTTGGCAGGCCAGAAAGGCTTGGCATGATATCTTCAGTGTGCTAAACAGAAAAAATATGCAGCCGAGAATCCTTTATCCAGCAAGTCTGTCATTTAGAATAGAAGGAGAGATAAAGGTCTTCCCAAATAAACAAAAACTGAAGGAATTTGTCACCACTAAACCAGCCCTACAAGAGATCCTAAGGGGGATCCTATGAGACAAAGTACCAGAGACCTCACTACAAGCATAAAACATAGAGACATCACAATGACTCTAAACCCGTATCTTTCTATAATAACACTGAATGTAAATGGATTAAATGCTCCAACCAAAAGACATAGGGTATCAGAATGGATAAAAAAACAAGACCCATCTATTTGCTGTCTACAAGAGACTCATTTTAGATCTGAGGACACCTTTAGATTGAGAGTGAGGCGATGGAGAACTATTTATCATGCTACTGGAAGCCAAAAGAAAGCTGGAGTAGCCATACTTATATCAGACAAACTAGACTTTAAATTAAAGGCTGTAACAAGAGATGAAGAAGGGCATTATATAATAATTACAGGGTCTATCCATCAGGAAGAGCTAACAATTATAAATGTCTATGCGCCGAATACCGGAGCCCCCAAATATATAAAACAATTACTCATAAACATAAGCAACCTTATTGATAAGAATCAGGTCATTGCGGGGGACTTTAACACCCCACTTACAGAAATGGATAGATCATCTAGACACACGGTCAATAAAGAAACAAGGGCCCTGAATGATACATTGGATCAGATGGACTTGACAGATATATTTAGAACTCTGCATCCCAAAGCAACAGAATATACTTTCTTCTCGAGTGCATATGGAACATTCTCCAAGATAGATAATATACTGGGTCACAAAACAGCCCTTCATAAGTTTACAAGAATTGAAATTATACCATGCATACTTTCAGACTACAATGCTATGAAGCTTGAAATCAACCACAGGAAAAAGTCTGGAAAACCTCCAAGAGCATGGAGGTTAAAGAACACCCTACTAACGAATGAGTGGGTCAACCAGGCAATTAGAGAAGAAATTAAAAAATATATGGAAACAAACGAAAATGAAAATACAACAATCCAAACGCTTTGGGACGCAGCGAAGGCAGTCCTGAGAGGAAAATACATTGCAATCCAGGCCTATCTCAAGAAACAAGAAAAATCCCAAATACAAAATCTAACAGCACACCTAAAGGAAATAGAAGCAGAACAGCAAAGGCAGCCTAAACCCAGCAGAAGAAGAGAAATAATAAAGATCAGAGCAGAAATAAACAATATAGAATCTAAAAAAAACGGTAGAGCAGATCAACAAAACCAGGAGTTGGTTTTTTGAAAAAATAAACAAAATTGACACACTCTAGCCAGGCTTCTCAAAAAGAAAAGGGAGATGACCCAAATAGATAAAATCATGAATGAAAATGGAATTATTACAACCAATCCCTCAGAGATACAAACAATTATTAGGGAATACTATGAAAAATTATATGCCAACAAATTGGACAACCTGGAAGAAATGGACAAATTCCTAAACACCCACACTCTTCCAAAACTCAATCAGGAGGAAATAGAAAGCTTGAACAGACCCATAACCAGCGAAGAAATTGAATTGGTTATCAAAAGCTCCCAACAAATAAGAGTCCAGGACCAGATGGCTTCCCAGGGGAGTCCTACCAGACGTTTAAAGCAGAGATCATACCTATCCTTCTAAGCTATTCCAAGAAATAGAAAGGGAAGGAAAACTTCCAGACTCATTCTATGAAGCCAGTATTACTTTGATTCCTAAACCAGACAGAGACCCAGTAAAAAAAGAGAACTACAGGCCAATATCTCTGATGAATATGGATGCAGAAATTCTCAATAAGATACTAGCAAATCGAATTCAACAGCATATAAAAAGAATTATTCACCATGATCAAGTGGGATTCATTCCTGGGATTCAGGGCTGGTTCAACATTCGCAAATCGATCAACGTGATACATCACATTAACAAAAAAAAAGAGAAGTACCATATGATCCTGTCAATCGATGCAGAAAAGGCCTTTGACAAAATCCAGCACCCTTTCTTAATAAAAACCCTTGAGAAAGTCGGGATAGAAGGAACATACTTAAAGATCATAAAAGCCATTTATGAAAAGCCCACAGCTAACATCATCCTCAACGGGGAAAAACTGAGAGCTTTTTCCCTGAGATCAGGAACACGACAGGGATGCCCACTGTCACCGCTGCTGTTTAATATAGTGCTGGAAGTTCTAGCATCAGCAATCAGACAACAAAAGGAAATCAAAGGCATCAAAATTGGCAAAGATGAAGTCAAGCTTTTGCTTTTTGCAGATGACATGATATTATACATGGAAAATCCGATAGACTCCACCAAAAGTCTGCTAGAACTGATACATGAATTCAGCAAAGTTGTAGGATACAAAATCAATGTACAGAAATCAGTTGCATTCTTATACACTAACAATGAAGCAACAGAAAGACAAATAAAGAAACTGATCCCATTCACAATTGCACCAAGAAGCATAAAATACCTAGGAATAAATCTAACCAAAGATGTAAAAGATCTGTGTGCTGAAAACTACAGAAAGCTTATGAAGGTAATTGAAGAAGATATAAAGAAATGGAAAGACATTCCCTGCTCATGGATTGGAAGAATAAATATTGTCAAAATGTCAATACTACCCAAAGCTATCTACACATTCAATGCAATCCCAATCAAAATTGCACCAGCATTCTTCTCGAAACTAGAACAAGCAATCCTAAAATTCATATGGAACCACAAAAGGCCCCGAATAGCCAAAGTAATTTTGAAGAAGAAGACCAAAGCAGGAGGCATCACAATCCCAGACTTTAGCCTCTACTACAAAGCTGTCATCATCAAGACAGCATGGTATTGGCATAAAAACAGACACATAGACCAATGGAATAGAATAGAAACCCCAGAACTAGACCCACAGACGTATGGCCAACTCATCTTTGACAAAGCAGGAAAGAACATCCAATGGAAAAAAGACAGTCTGTTTAACAAATGGTGCTGGGAGAACTGGACAGCAACATGCGGAAGGTTGAAACTAGACCACTTTCTCACACCATTCACAAAAATAAACTCAAAATGGATAAAGGACCTGAATGTGAGACAGGAAACCATCAAAACCTTAGAGGAGAAAGCAGGAAAAGACCTCTCTGACCTCAGCCGTAGCAATCTCTTACTCGGCACATCCCCAAAGGCAAGGGAATTAAAAGCAAAAGTGAATTACTGGGACCTTATGAAGATAAAAAGCTTCTGCATAGCAAAGGAAACAACCAACAAAACTAAAAGGCAACCAACGGAATGGGAAAAGATATTTGCAAATGACATATCGGACAAAGGGCTAGTATCCAAAATCTATAAAGAGCTCATCAAACTCCACACCCGAAAAACAAATAACCCAGTGAAGAAATGGGCAGAAAACATGAATAGCACTTCTCTAAAGAAGACATCCGGATGGCCAACAGGCACATGAAAAGATGTTCAACGTCGCTCCTTATCAGGGAAATACAAATCAAAACCACACTCAGATATCACCTCACGCCAGTCAGAGTGGCCAAAATGAAGAAATCAGGAGACTATAGATGCTGGAGAGGATGTGGAGAAACAGGAACCGTCTTGCACTGTTGGTGGGAATGCAAATTGGTGCAGCCGCTCTGGAAAGCAGTGTGGAGGTTCCTCAGAAAATTAAAAATTGACCTACCCTATGACCCAGCAATAGCACTGCTAGGAATTTACCCAAGGGATACAGGAGTACTTATGCATAGGGGCACTTGTACCCCAATGTTTATAGCAGCACTCTCAACAATAGCCAAATTATGGAAAGAGCCTAAATGTCCATCAACTGATGAATGGATAAAGAAATTGTGGTTTATATGCACAATGGAATACTACGTGGCAATGAGAAAGAACGAAATATGGCCTTTTGTAGCAACGTGGATGGAACTGGAGAGTGTGATGCTAAGTGAAATAAGCCATACAGAGAAAGACAGATACCATATGGTTTCACTCTTATGTGGATCCTGAGAAACGTAACAGAAACCCATGGGGGAGGGGAAGGGAAAAAAAAAAAAAAAAAAAAAAAGAGGTTAGAGTGGGAGAGAGCCAAAGCATAAGAGACTGTTAAAAACTGAGAACAAACTGAGGGTTGATGGGGGGCGGGAGGGAGGGGAGGGTGGGTGATGGGTATTGAGGAGGGCACCTTTTGGGATGAGCTCTGGGTGTTGTATGGATACCAATTTGACAGTAAATTTCATATATTAAAAAATAAAAAAAAATAAAAATAAATTCTTGTTCCGTTATATTGCTTAAATTGGTTTTGATCAATTTTTTAGCTGTCACTACTTCCTGGAATTTCTTTTGAAGAGAATTCTTCCGTTTCATCATTTTGGCTAGTTTTCTGTCCCTTATGTGTTTTTAAAGCTTGTTGTGTGCTCTGCACCTGCAAGCAATGCTATATTAAAGGAGGGTCATACAGTGTCCAGGGCCTGGGCCTTCAGGAGGTGTTTTTTTGGAGACTGTTATTTGCTCTCTGTTGCTATGACTTTGGTCATTTTATTACCCTACTCATAGTGATATTTTGGACCCTCCACCCGGTGTGCTTTGATTTGTTCCTTGGAGTAGCCCTGTAAAGGAAAACAGACAAACAGGAGACAAAAACATGCAAACACACAAACAAATAACACAAACAAACAAATAAAAATAAAAAACTAAAGACTAAAAACCAAAAAACTCAAAAACCCCGACTACAAGTAAAGAAGAGGGTGGAGGCAGTGCTGATGGAAGAGCACATACAAAGAGTGAAATGACAGGAGTGGGGTGGGGGGGGGACAAAAAATAAACATTGATTAGGCAGAGAGACTAAAAGGCTTAATCCAGAGAGAGAGGAAACTAAAGAAGGAGGCAGGGAAAATGAAATGAAGATAAAGTTACCCAGACAGAGAAACTATATGGCTTGATTATTCCAGAGAGAGAGAAAGGAGTGTAAAGCAGGAGGTGTAGAACTTGTATCAAGAAAATGGATTAAATATGTCTGTTTAGACAGACCAATAACCAGAGTAACCAACCTAGGGGAGGGAAGAGATAAGGAGGTGAAATGGGGGGGCGGGGTGGTGGTGGGAGAATATATCTATATATCCAGAATTGATCTAGAGTTAATCTAGGCAATGCTGTGTCGCTTGTAGGTAGTAGCTGTCCACAGGGTCTGTGCCGATCTGGTGGATATGCAATTACCCAGGCAAAGGGGTGTGGTTTGGCATATTCTGAACCCACCTCCACTATGGGCTCTGGCACTGATCCCTGAGGCCCCGCCTTTGTGGTGGTGGTTGGGGGGAATGGTGATCCCCCAGTCTCTTCTCCACAGAGCCGGACCTGGTGGACTCCCTTTGAGTCGTCCTCACTGTGCCGTGGGCGCAGACCGGGAGGTCCTTCTTGCTCTGCCAACTCCCCTGACTCTGCGCTTGGCTAGGATTCAAAGTCCCACTCCGTGTGCTCTGACACTGGGGAAGCGCCTCTCAGTGCAACCGATAAGTGGTCCTGGCTGGCTTTGTCTGTGTGGCCACGCTTCAGGGAGGACCACCTTCTACTGTGGACTAAGAGCCGCCACCCTCGCTGTGAGCCTCTGGGGTGGCAGATGCAGGCAGCCTTTGTCTTTTCCCACAGCACTCCAGGGGAGACAGCTGCCTTTTCCTCCTGTAGACTGCGCCCTCAGTCCAGCCACTGCGCCTGGGGGGTGGTGGATGCAGGCAAGTTCTGTATTATTGCGCAGCCCTCCAGGGAGGGAACCACTTTCTCCAGGGAACCACTGAGCCCCTGACCACCACCGCACCCAGGGCTGGCTCTCCTCCTCCCCAGGTGAGTGAACCAGGAGCCAGCCCCAGTCCGAAGAAAGCCCCACAGTTAGAGATCGGATCCCTCTGTCTCAGTCCCAGGTCTTTCTCCTGTCCAGATATGGTCCTGCACTTCCCTACCCCCCCTTTCTCTTCCCTATGTGTCTCCGCAGAAGGGGGTCCCTCCCCTCCATGTCCACGCGGCCTTTTTTTTGTCTCCCCCAGTTCACAGTCACCCACCTGTCTTTTTTCCAGCTTTCCCATTTTCTTTCTAGTAGATTTGGTCTCTTTTCCTCCCAGGCTCTGGTGTTCAAAGTCCTTTGGCTTCTACACTTCTTTGTTTGAGAGACATGGGAAGTATGGATTCCCCCTACTTCTCTGCCATGTTGGCCTGAATTCTTGAACATTTTTAATGGTTATAGCTCTTACATAGTAGCAACAACTACTGAATATTCTTTTTTATATAAATTTTCCCAGTGTTATTGAGATAGAATGCTGTGTAACTTTAAGCTGTACAGTGTGTTGATTTGATACATACACATATTGAGAAATGAGTACCACAATGAGGTTAGTTAACACATCCATCACTTCACGTAATTGCCATTTTTTTTGTGGTAAGAAATTTTAAGATTTACTCTTGTAGCAACTTTGAAGTATACAGTACAGTATCGTTAACTATGGTTACCATGCTGCACATTAGATCCTCACATTATATCCTGAGTTATAATATTATCTATCTTAAAACTCAAAGTTGTCCTCTTTGATAACTATCACCAATTTTCCCTGTTCTCCCTGTTCCTCAAAACTACCAATCTACTCTGTTTTTGAGTTCAATTTTTTTATATTCTACATGTAAGTGAAATTATATAGTATTTGTCTTTCTCTGTCTGAAGTATTTCATTTGGTGTAATGCCTTCAAGTTTTGGCAGAATTTCCTTCTTTTTTATGTCGAGTATTATTCCATTGTGTACATGTAACCACATATTCTTTATCCATTTGTCCATTGGCAGATACTAAAGTTGTTTCCATGTCTTAGCTATTGTGAATGAACATGAGGTTCATTGAAGCTATCTCTTTAAGGTAGTGATTTCCTTTACTTGGGATATATACCCAGAAGTGAAATTGTTGGACCATAAGAAAGCTCTATTTTTAATTTTTGAGGACCCTCTATACTCTTTTCCATAATGACTGTATCAGTTTACATTCCCACCAACAATAGACAAAAGTTCTCTTTTCTCCACATTCTTGCTCACATTTGTTTTTGATAATTGTTGTTCTAATAGTTGTGAGGTGATATTGTGGTTCTGATTTGCATTCCCCTAATGATTAGTGATTCTGAGCACTTTTTCATGTGTTTGTTGGCTATTTGACTAGTGAATACTCTTGAGAGTTTTTTAAGTTGCTATGAAGTCATGTAGCTAGAGCAGATATATGTAAAAAAATTGAACACAAGATTTGGAGTCAAAGAGCTTTGCTGTTTCATACCTATGTATATCTCTTAATTTCTGAGTATTTCACTCAGATGTGAAATGGGTAGAATAACATTAAAAAAAACTGTGTCTCACAATTGAAGTATATTATTAGTTCTAAAATGCTGTACAAATAGTAATAGGAAGGGTGGCTGCTGTTGTTATTATTATAGTTTTATGAGGCGAACCTTGTCATCTTCTTAGCCTGTCTTACTTGACAATTTTCCATATTCTTTGAATTTTCAATATCCATTTTCATCTCAAACACACTAACCCAGAGAACTTAGAGAAACTTGGTTTTTAGGCCTTCCGTGGTTGCTTGCAAAATTGTGTGGCTGAGAAGCCTAGCATTTTTCTTGCTTATTCAGGCACTAAGAATGCAAATATTAACCCAGTTTTTCCATTGGTAAAACACTGTTCCCCCTTTCACTGAGAATTGGGATTTAAACACATTAACAGCAATTAGTACTTGAGCCAAGAATTCAGGTTTTGATAAAAACTATGGTTGACATTTGCTCCTGGAAGAGAGAGTGAAAAATGGTCCATAAAGTTTCTATTAACTTCAAAAGCAGCAACATCTGCTCCAATCCACAAAGCTTCAGAGTCTACCATGGAGGAAGAGAGTGCTCTTTGCAAGCTAAGAATCCAGTCAGCAGTCCATTCCACAGTCTTTCTAGCTTGGCATTAAAACATGGAAGTGGGAGAGCATCATTTCCAGCAAAAACTTGGAGAAGACTTAGAAACCAAGATGTGAATCCAGTATTGTGCTTTAGACTGGAAACTTGGCAGCCACCTGAAATAAGTGCTTCCAAAGGCATTTATTTTACAAGTGTTATTACAATTTCTGCTTTTCCTCCTCCTCTTTTTTTTCTTTTTGCCTCCTACTACAAATATTTTCATAATTCACATTAGAAGTTTATATCCTATAACTCTTGGGTTCTTTGCTGATAGAGGCACTGACTATTAAAAGCAACACCTTTTCCGAACAATACTGTGGTTTTCTCAGTTACATAAGTTTCCCCACCAAATTCAGGGGAATTCTAGACCATTTTGCAATTAGTTAAGGACTATATTTCCTTATTTTTATTAATTTTATGTAAAGTGGGATTTATCAGCAGAGCATTCATTGACACTGACTTCAATTTATTCTGATGAAACTGACTGACATCTGTGTGTGCTGTTCATCAGTCATAATTTAAACCATTCTTAATTGCATTAAATGTAAATTAAGACATTCAATTTCAGCCATTATTTTTCATAAAACACTGTGAACTGAGTTTTAGTGGGTCATGAGATCTTACATTCAAGATAAATAGGGTAAATTCAAAACTTACCATTGATGTTCATATTTCACCCTTTGTCGACGATTTCTTTTGTTGCTTACTAGATTGGAACAATTAATTTACTCTTTGAAGAGACGGATGGCTAAGGAAGATGTAGCTGCAGTTTTTAACAAATGATTTTATTATTTTTAGAGCTTGCTTATGTCTTAAATAATGTGATTTTAAAAAATCCTTAACTGTTTATCTCAGCTAAATGATAATTTGAATCAAAAGTGCCAAACTAAGTTCTCTGATTTGGAATTCATACCTTTAAATCCTTAGATTTTAAGAATTTACAATTACATATTTTTTTTTAAATGGCTTAATTATACTTATGTAAAATTTTAGCACTGTGGATTAGAATTACTAATGTAAAATTGGCAACATCTATATTACACATTATATGACATAATATAGTAGAGTATAACCTCTCCCCTCCCACCTTCTTGATAAGTGTTGCTTTTTCCAAGCAATACATTTTGGTTTTATTTGTAAGCAGCTGTCTTCAATGCCTGTACTTTTCCCCATTGAATGAAAACAATCATCTTTTAATCATATAATGATTATATTGACAATGATAATCATTGATAGTAAGTAATAATAGAACATTTGTATTATATATTTTCATGAGAAAGGATATAAATCTGTGGTTAATATTCACCTCTAAAGAAACATTCAAATAAGACAGATCATGATGAAGAGCCTGAGAGAAATCAGGCCCAAGTAAAAATCATGTATTAGCAAGTATTAATTTTCAATAGCATTAAGTATCAAATAGCTGTGCGTGAGAGATTAGATTTTGTTAGGTTTGCTTATTTTTATCTAGGGAAATATGGGAACACTTTTCTGGGTGGAGTTTTTGTGTCATTTTATTTACTTATTTATTTATTTATTTATTTATTTATTTATTTATTTATTTAACATCTTTGTCTCTACATACATGATTACATGCTGGATTATTCAGAGATAGGAAATTCCCAAGATCTTCTGGATCTGCACATTTGCTGAGGCTGTATTGCTACCCCTCCCACCCAGGAAATGTAGATTTATTTAAGAGAATACTCCTCTCCTGCTTACCCCAATCAGTGGTAAGAGATTTCCTTCAAAAACAAACTAGCTAGAACTCTGTGATGTCATTAAACCTTCTTGCTTTCCAAATAAAAGTTGGTCAACAAAGAGAAGGAAAGTGTCATACTTGCCTTAGTTACTCATGTAGTGAAATTTTATATGACTATTATATACGACATTTACTTTCTCATGTCAGTTCAACTGATGGAGAATGAAGTGTTGCAATAAGTCTAGAGATGGGTAGTGATGCAATCATCCTACCAGTTTCTTGCTATTAATATATGTCTCTTATTCATTTTTAAAGATAGCATAAATGAGAGTACTGAATATAAATGGCTTTTGTAAGTCATTCAGGTCAGTGAAGCATGTCATTGTTTGCAACCTGAGTTCCATGAGAGCTCTGGCTGGTTGATAGGCACACCATATATTTTTCTCATAAATGAAAAACACAAACAATATTCACAGTGTTTAATGAATAATATAAAATAATACAATATGAGTTTCCATAGAAAAAACTAGTTGCATGTACTTAATAATATGACCTTAGTGTGTCATCTTTAGAATATATAAAGCCTATATAGAAAGGCATTGTGTAATTTGTTTCTCCAGATGTAACATTAACAAACATTTTATTATGATTTATTTTTTGGCTCCTTGAAAGATGAAGTAAGTTCTTTAGTATTAGCATTGCTAATGATTTTAATGAGGCATTAAAATGTTGCAGTATTGTAGGAACATTTTTCTTTTTTTAAACATTATTTCATTAATATTTCACAGGAGTGTTAATGTTAAATTGATGAAAGAACCTGAGAGCATAATCCACAACATGTTAAAGTGCTTGAATAGTGGGAAAGAATCAGAGAAAGGCAGGACACAGTGATGCACTGCCCTGCACTGGAAACACTCCATGACATTACAGTCTATTATTGCTGAAATGAAGAAAAAACAATTTTATTTTCTTGAACAGGGTTTTTCTGCCACAGTCCACAGAAATCTAGCACACATAATAATACATACTGTTATATTCCCTGATTAGGCGTAGGGAAGCCAAGCATACAAGAGGTATTTTTCCAGGAGAGGACAGTCTGTTGATGGACTTCTATATTAGTCTTCCTCGTTGGATGTTTACAGTTTGAATCCTTTCTGCTACACACTGTTTAATAGTTTCTAGTGTTTTCACAGCATTTGAAAATATGCAGAATGCTTTCATGGACATTACATTATTTAATCCTTACAAAGATCCATGTGAACTATGGGAACCTTAAAGACAATTATCTTCTACCCCAAATCATACTACTTGTGTGAGGAGTTGCTATTTGAATAATTTATAGTTACCACAAAGTGGCTGTTCTTCAAAATATATGGACGAGGGAAAATAGGGACACAAGGTTTTGTTCCCCAGTAGCAGGGTTCTCCTCTGAGTCTATAATTCCAGGAAGAATGACTGGCTTTATTTTAGGCATTTGAGAAAGTTTAAACAACCAGGTGAACCAAGGACTAAGCAACCTTTGCAGCTGTACAGTGGAAATGCTGGCACAAAGGGGAATTGTTCTTGAATAAATTCTCCAATGTCACAGGCAAAAATAGCCCTTGTCATGGTTTGGCCTCAGCAGCTGCTTGTTCTGCCTGAATCAGAGCATGGCAGAATCGTATTCTGGCTGGACAGTATCACTATCTTGTACATTTCATTATCTATAAGCCTGATCTTGCCCTTAAGCAGCCCTCAAGGCTACTCCTTAAACCTCCATACACCCAGTAAGTGAACACTTTTTTTTATCACCTTTTGCTTTAGAGGAAGTGTATATTGGATTTTTAACATGGTCTCTCTGTCAGCATAGCTGATTTAGACTCAACTCATCTGTGGGACCCAAAAAAAACCAAAATAAGACCTCTTTTGGTTCTGGAACCAAATGCAGGGATATCCAACTCTATTTTCATGCCCTAGGCAGTGATTTTCAAAGTGTGGTCCATTCATACCTGAATAACTGGGGTAAGGGTAGGGGTGAATAGGGTAGAATAAGGGGTGAATAAAAGGAGAGGGAGGGGCTATTTCTTGAAATTCAGCTTCTTGGGCCCAAACCTGTTGAGTCAGACTCTCCTAAGGGAAATTTGGGGAATCATTATTTTAAATAAGAGTCTTAAGTGATTTAGAATAGCAGTAGCTCCTAGTCTTGAATTCTTACTATTATTTTTTTGATAGCTCGTTTAGGGTAAGTATCACATTTACTTCAGTATATAATTAGTCTGTAAAGGTACCATTTATAAGTGATTAAAAGCAGTTCCATTCATGAAATATTTGTATCTCTTCTTGAAATGGACAGTTTGCACTAACTGTACTGTTACCATGTGTTGTGGGTCGAGTAGCTCTGTGAGGATGAAAAACGGTGGTCCTCTTTCAACTCCAGCATCAGCCAACTACCTTGTAAATGCGTAACAAGTAGTTTGTCCTGGTAGACAAGCTGGAAGTGGAGATCTCTTTTTTCTATTGCCTCTCTTTAACACCTACCCAAGAACCCTAGAAGATGTACAGAGAAAACTAAACGCTGAAGTGCAAGCCAGTCAGTGATGCTGTTTGTTAGCTAATATAAAAGCTTCATTGAAGAGGAGATGGCTGAATACCTTGACTAAAATTAAATTTTTGTATTATCTGTGGATTTCAATTATTCATGCTATTCCAAAACTCCAGACCATGAAAAATCTAGAGCTGCTTATTACCTGTTCTAGTAGAGCCACCAATAAGTATGTGGAAGCCATTATCGGTGTAAATAGAGCAATGGACTCTGTCTCTCTACCTCATTTGTTTTTAGCCTTTTAATAGGGCTCACATTTTCAAGGGTCTGGCTCAAGATATGAAATTTGGTTCACTACTACCATATTGGACTCTTCTAAATGTTGGAACCTATTTTTTCCCATTGATATGAGCTGATAGAAATGTCTCGTTCTATCACATGGAGTGCCATTTAATTCTGGTGACTTGTGGTGCCCCTCAGATCATGCTGACTG
Source organism: Panthera pardus (assembly GCF_024362965.1). Taxonomy (NCBI): domain Eukaryota; kingdom Metazoa; phylum Chordata; class Mammalia; order Carnivora; family Felidae; genus Panthera; species Panthera pardus. Next base: position 97,353,185 of record NW_026526765.1, read on the forward strand.
TCAGGAAAACCAGACCCCTAGGCCTAAACACATCGTGCACAGACTTTGATTGCAGTCAGTTCATGCACGCTGAGGTATAACAGGTTTGTGTGTCAGAAGTATGTCATAAGAAGTATACAACATATAAACAGGATAGAAAACAAGTCACTACCTTGACACAAACAAATTATGATGTCTACTTTCAAAAAGCATGTTTTTTTAGCCCCTAGATTCTCCCTGCCCACTGGCATCTAACCACACACCCAAAAACATAACTCACTAAATTAACAAATCCCTTTCTTTTTAAAAAATGGCAGAAAAGACCCAGAAATATTGAAAAGGATACCCTCAAAATGTGTCTTGGCCTGCTTTAATGCTCCAGCAACCCTCAGTTTGTTCAAAGGCTTGTCAGGAATGGATAAATAAGTGGATAAAGTTTATAACCTGTGAATTACTGTGCGGTCAGGTGAAGGAATCTAAGGATATTATACATAGAAGGAATATGAACAGTATGTGTAGGGGACTGTTGGTTTGGTGAGCTTGTCTATAGAGTCATCTTAGATGAGAATAAGGTCTAGCATGTTGTTGTGCTGATGGGAGGCAAAGTCAGAGAGAAATCAGAAACTCCAAAGTCAGATTTCTGAATGTTAGAGGGGCCATTGACCTGTATGTGGTGCTTAAAGAAATAAAGATTTAGGAAGTCATTAGGCATTTATGTTAATAATAAAATCTGATAGCTTTGAAATTTCATTAAACTGGATGTTACCATGTTGCAGTTATGTATTTATCATTCATTAATTCATTCAGCTATGGGTTATGAATTCATTCAGCAATGCACATGAATTGAGCGCTTATAATGTGTCAGGCACAGGGCTAGGTAAGGTGATGATTTTAAAGATAAAATGGATGTGGTACTTACCCTTGAAGAGCTTATAGTCAGCTGCAGGAACTGAGAGAACAATAATAACAGTAAGAAATGCATTTATCAGTAAGAAGTTCAAGGAAGAGAGATTTCTTCTTGGGAGAATCAGGAATTTCTCCTGGAGGAGTTAGCATTTGAAATAAGTCTTGAAGAATGAATAGGATTTGATCACTTACAGATGTACTACTACTCTGTTTACTAGCCTCTTGGCATGAATTACTCTCACCTAAGTCAGAGCAAGTCACATGTATGTTTAAAAGGCAAAATTTACCATTTTTGTTTTTTCTACTGCATATGTAGAACACCCTTTAGTAGTCAAAATACTGAGGCAAAATGATACATAGGACAAGATGTTATTTTTTCTCTCTAAATTTCTCTCTTTCTAAAATAATTATCATACCATTTTTTGTTGTCTTAGAAAGAAAAAAATTTGGACATATGCAATGTTCTGTTGAAGACATCATTAAGTAGCAGAATTTATTAACAAGTATAGTTGAACCAAAGGACACATCAACTGATTGGTAGTTCCGTGGCACCAAATGAAGATATATTATCAGTATTTGTGTTAAACATTCCATTTTAACAGTGCAAATACATATTCATTAGTAGGCAGAATAACCTTAGAGTTTGCACTTTGCATATGCTTGTTATTTTCATGAAGTCTGAACAGGTTTTAAAACTTTGCATTACCTCCTGCACGTAATCTTACAGTCTGTCATTCACATGTAGAAAACTCACCTCTCTATTTAGCCCATGGTTGGTAAGAGATAGACATTTACAGGTCCCCTCTGCCCTTGAGCTGTTCCATTAGTGCATGGAAAGCACCTTGCAGCCTGTGACAAGCGCAGCAGATCGGCACTAAATCAAAAATCAGTGCCAGCCAGGGATCTAAGCCACCATGAAGGTCACAGCCATCAACTGCATGCCATCTCAATCCAAACAAAACACATTGGATACAGGGGGGATTTTCACAACTCACAATAGGTGACAAACACTTTATGTTAGAGTAATCCATAGCAGTGAAACTGGGAACTGACCTTTTAAGTACTTTTGAGTATTTAATCAAACTTTGAAAAAGCTGGAGGTAATTTTTGGTAATATTTTACATTTAAAGACAAAACAAGAAAATAAACCCTTCACAGCATGGTGTTACTGTTATCAAGATTTTGATGAAAAATTTTTTCGTTTTTGGTATTCATATGTGCTTTTAAGAAACAAAATCATCAGAAACTGTATATAAAAATTGTTTTCATTTGCTTTCTTGAAATATGTGCCATTGATTCATTATGAAATGTACAGTTTATGCTTTAAGCTTTCCGGTTTTGCCTATTCTGAGAGTTTATAATTAGCGTTTATGTTAAATAGGAAATATTAGGACTAACCTGACTTTAGTACAACCCTACCTTCAGCAGTGCAGTTCAACTGAATTTCGTGAATTTAAGTCTACATAATGATAGTACTTCTGTACTGTCTAATGAAGGTTTTGAATAATACTACATTATTTAAATGTTATGGATCAAATTTCCTTTTCACCTATAACACATGCACAGAAATCTGGAAGAAAAAAATGTATAAAAATTATCATTCTATTTGATAGGTTTTCTCTTATGGCATTCTGAGAATTAATTGGCTAGGTTAGTAAGAAGAATTGGATAGCCAAGCACAATAATCCAGATTTACTGTATTAATTTGGAAAATGCCTAAGCTTTACAAAATGAAAAGCTTATATGCAAAAGTTATTTTCAAAATGGAACTAGCATGTTAATATGACCGGGTTGAATTATATCACACTGCTATGGGGATGAGGCAAAGGTTAGTTCTTTTGCCTTTGATGAGATAACTGACAAGAGGCTAGCATAAGAGATATATTATTCTTACCAACATTAGCTTTTGTGAATGATAAACAGCAAAGCAGTGGATATGGAGAGCAGAGAAAAAATGAAATTTTCTTTACAATCTAATCAGGTTCACAGTGAACAAGACTGTTTTGAGAATATGCCATTTCAGTAACCCAACTACCTCTACTATTGAGTGAGTCGATGGTTAATTTACACTAGCTGGGGAAGTTTCATGAAACTGTGAACTCAAAGCAGTCCAGCAGGAGTGTATGTAATGGAAGAATGCCATCTGCTGGTGAACCCTATCAAGTCCATATTTAATTAGGAAAATCTGAGGACACATGCTCTGTAGACCAGAAAAATTCAAAGTTTGTGGAAGCATTTTCTGTCTTCTGAGAAATCTGTCATTAAGCTGATACATACCTTTGATATACATTATTCATTTTAAATTAACTTGATTACTAATTTCATGGAGTCACTACCCAGGAAAGCCTTTAAAGGAAATGGGTGCAAAGGGTTTTTTTTTTTTTTTTTTCCTTTTTACCAATTTACAAAGTTTTTGTATTCATCATTCATCAGTAGTCAGCCAGTGAGTCTGTTCTGTTTAAAAGCTCAGGCTTTTCACTTAATGCATCCCATCTGTTTCTGAAATAAATTGCAATAATCCGTGTTTAATTTTAATCAATGTATTACTAAATATGCAAATTATATTAAAAGCCGTGGTTTGAAAAAGCTTTCATTTGTAAATATGGTAGCTTAAAACAGGAAGCATATCTAAAAGCCATTTAGCTACAGTAGCCTAACTCTAACACTGTAGCTGATTTATAAAGCAGATCACAAGTTGATCTTTCTCCCACAAGGGGATATGTAAAACTGTTGCATATCAGATTTTGTTAACATCTGATGGGCCAGTGCTAACACTGTAAGAGACTCATACTTCAGCAGCCATGTCTTTGACATTTAAATTAAGGTAAGCTTATTCTACATCTTTCTTTCTTTTCTTTTTTTTTTTTACACAACCTAACATATGAATTTGCGTGATTGGTATATGAATCACAGTTAAAGCAATTTGAGCAAGCCTTTCAATCAATCTTAAATTTTTAGTGTCTAATTTACTTGGATTTGCATAATTAATTGTGGAAGGGATCCTTTGGGAATCTCTTTCTCTCCTTTTCCTTTCCTACCTTGTGTCTTGTTCACTGACTACACAGAGTGGGAAAGATATTGGAGTTCTTTCAGGCCTGCTGAATGACTTTGTTGGGAATCTAGAAATTACATGTTACATTGCTATGTCTGATGGAGCTGCAATAAGGAGTAAGTAAATTCTGAAAATTATGACTGTTATCTGCAGAACAGTCCATTAACATGACTCTCACTGAATCGGAAATGTAATTTACCAAGTAATTACCTTAAAGTAGAATTCTGGAATTTTTTTTCTATATACAGGTCATAAATTTATGGGAATATATATAATCATGTTTGTATACTGAATTCTGCCATTTACTAATTGTTGTGCTGGTTTGGGGACATTACCTAGAGTGGAGTCTTATCAGTTATAGGCTGGAACAAAGTTTCAACTGTGTCGTTAAACACAGCCCTTAAAAATAAAATTACATAAGCATATGTTAAAATTATACCAAAAACAAAGGTAGCTGTTCACACATCAAGTCCTAATTATTGTGCTACATTTTCTTGTTATTTATGCTCTTAAGGTTATTTACATCTATTCCTTGTATCTGTATGGTAAAAATACTAGATAATGATGTGCTACTGTACATTTCTTTCCAACTCCACATTTAGTAACATCAAATTGGTAGCTTGAAATAAGCACTGGTGGGAGTATTTACACCACAGAAATTGGCAAGTGCTACAGATCAAGGCTTTCTCTCCTCCATGCCACTAGTTGTTAACCAGCACACCACTGTCTTTAATTATAACACACACACAGCAATTCATTACATGTTCTCTGTTTATTTTTGGGCTTTTCTAAGAGAGTAACAGTAGCTCTCACAGACCCCTTTACGAAAAGCAAAATACATATTTGACCCCCCTATGGCATCTTAACCCCAATTTCTAGTTAAACTTTAAAAAATACATTTTTCTTCTTAGGATAATAGATAAATTGGAAAACAGAGAAAAACATTTTTTTAGTGACTGCATAATTTTGAAAGGAGGAAAGTTATCACATATCCGAGTTTACTAAACAGTTTGCATCTTATTAGTTTACCAATTTATTGCTGTCAAGCAATCCTGAGATTAGAATGTGTTAGAAAACTAGTTTGTTGAATAAACTCACTGTAAAAGTATCAATAGTAGAATTATGCCAAGGACCATCGTTGTTAGAAATAAACTTATTACCCTATGCAGAAGATTTATTAATTATACTTCAGGATGCTTAATAATCAGTGTAAACAAATTAAAAACCTCAGCTTGTGATCCAAGGTCATTTTCAAATTGGAAGCAACCTCAGCCCATCCTAAGAGGGCTAATGATGTAAAAATAAGTAGGGCCAAATCCTCTGGGGAACACAGCGCAGGTCAGCAGGCTCTTCTGGTGAATGCACCAATCTGTTCTGCTTCCACAGGCCCTTTGTGTAGCCAGACTCCCTGAGAAAGGTGGGCTGTCTGCTGTTGCCTAGCACTTATTTAAGAATTTTGTTTTCAGTTTTCTTCTTTTCTATTCCTGGGTTTATACTTACTGAGAAGAAATAGCTCACAATCCACTAAAAATGTAACCATGGTTAAGTTTTCCTCTTCTAAACAAAAAAAAAAAAAAAAAGAATTCAAGATCTATGATTTTTTTCTTTGTAAAAAGTTATTTTAAGTTAAATATTAAAAATATGTTAACATCTGGAGAATAAAATTTTTATGATTGTCTATGTGCCTACTCTTGCTTAAAAAACAACAGCAACAATAGGGGTGCCTGGGTGGTTCAGTTGGTTAAGTGTCTGACTCTTGATTTTGGCTCAGAGCATGATCTCATGGGTTCATGGGTTTGAGTTCCACACCAGGCTCTGAGAGGAGAGTGTAGAGTCTGCTTGGGCTTCTCTCTCTCCCCCTCTCTCTCTTTCCTCCCCCACTTGTGCTAAATTTCTCTCAAAATAAATAAACTTAAAAACAACAACAACAACAACAACAAACATTTGAAGTACCCTGTGTGCCCATCCCTTCCCTATCTACTTAAGGTAACCATTATACTGACTTGGAGTTTTCTCTTGCTTTCTTTGACTCACCATTTTGACATTTTTTTGGTAAACAATTTATTGATTAATTCCACATGATTTTTGTCTTTATGTAAAGAGAATTATAGTGTATATATTCTTTTGTGACTTTATGGCTTCTACCATAAGTCATTAATTTTCACTGTTATATAGTATTCCATTATAGGAATATAGTAAAATTTACTCATTCTATTATTGGTAGCATTTCAGTTACTTGTTACTTTTCTCTGTTACAAATAGTTCCACGATACTGTGAGTATTCTTTTTTTAAAAAATTTTTAAATGTTTATTTATTTTTAAGGGAGGGAGATTGAGAGAGAGAGAGAGGGAGAGAGAGAAAGAGAGAGAGAGAGATGGGGGGAGGGGCAGAGAAAGAGGGAGACACAGAATCGGAAACAGGCTCCAGGCTCTGGAGCCCAACGTGGGACTCGAACTCATGAACTGAGAGATCATGACCTAAGCCGAAGTTGGACACTTAACCAACTGAGCCACCCAGGTGCTCCATGAGTATTCTTATACATGTATTTTGGTGCATATGTGCAAGAGTTTCCTTAGGTACATGCCTAGAATGGAATTATACACTTCCACCTCTATTAAGCAGTGTCAAATTGTTTTCCAAAGTGATTATGCTAATTTATACTATTCACAGCAGTGCATGTGTGGTAGTGCCTCACATTAATACTTCATATTGTCAGAATTTAAAATTTTTACAAACCTGGTAGAGACAAAATTTTATGTTATTGTGAGCATCTTTCATCTTTTTATGCTTTTGACTACTTATAGTTTGTGAAATGCTTGTTCAAGTATTCTGTTTTCTATTGGGTTGTATGTCTTTTTCTTACTGATTAATAGTAGCTCGTTATGTATTTTGGGTTCAACTTTTTTTGACCACCTAGAGGGTATTACAAATAACTTGTTCCAGTGTATGTTTATCTAGTTACTCTTTTTGTAGTAACTTTTGAGAAACAGAAGTCATAACTTTTCCCTCCTGTCTACGATGCCATTTTGGTCAAAAACCAAGTCTGTCTGGGCTATTTTATTCTGCTGGTTATTTTGTCTCTTGGAGTGCCATTACCCCTGTCTTAATTGTTCTAGCCTTATAATAATGCTATCTGATATCTGGTAAGGCAAATCTCATTATTTTTTCTTCCTTAAAAGTGTCTTCTATGCTATTCTTGGCCCTTTTTATATTAATTTTAGAATCAGCCCATTTGCACAGAGGAATCTTGCTAAGGTTTTGATGGGAATAGCATTGAATCTTTACATCTTTATGAACTTAAGTCTTTCATTTCAAGAGTATAAGTTATATTTGTATTTATTCAGTAGTTCTTTAGTCTCAAGAAAATTTTATAATTTTTCCATAAGGATTTTATACATTGTTTGTTAGAATGATTTCTCAATGCCTTACATTTTTTTATGTTACTGTAATTTATGTCTTTTTTTGATTTTAGAAAATTGTGGATTCATGTGCACGTTGTAAGGAATAGTATAGTGAGGTCTCTTTAACATGTTGCCTGGTTTCTCCAATGGTGACCTTTTCCAAAACTATAGTATAATATTACAACCAAGAAATTAGTGTAAGTCAGTGATTTTTATTCAGATTTACCCAGTTATAATTTTACGTGTGTGTTAAGTACTGTACACTGTTATCACCTGTGTAACCTCAGGTAGCCACTACCACTGTTCAAGATACTGGACACTTGAAAACATCAATTTGAAGAGATACAAGCACCATTATTCATTGCACCATTATTTACAATGGCCAAGATAGGGAAGCAGCCTAAGTGTCAACTGATAGATAAAAGGATAAAGAAGATGTAGTGTATGTATATATATGTACATATATGTATGTATGTAAATACATACATTCATGATGGACTATTACTCGTCCAGTAGAAAGAATGAAATCTTGGCGTTGGTGATAACATAGTTGGAACCAGAGAGTGTTATGCTAAGTGAAATAAGAGAAAGACAAATACTATCTGATTTTTGGGATTGATTTTTCTTTCATTCAGAGACTCCTTCAAGTTGTATGTGTCAATAGTCTGTTCATTTTGATTGCTTAGTAGTATTTCATGGTATGTACATACCACAGTTTCTTTAATTGTTCACCTGTTGATTCTAGTGGGGTTTTTTTGAATTTTTTAAATGTTTATTTGTTTTTGAAAGAGAGAGAGAGAGTGCGTGAGTGTGCGCGCGTGTGTGTGTGTGTGTGTGTGTGTGTGTTTGTGTGTGTGTGAGAGAGGCAGAGAGAGAGGGAGACACAACTCAAAGCAGCTCCAGGCTCCACACCGTTAGCACAGAGCCTGACACGGGCTTGAACTCACAAACTTTGAGATCATGACCTAAGCTGAGTCAGATGCTTAATCATCTGAGCCACCCAGGAGCCCCTGTTGATTCTAGTTTTTTAGCAATTACAAATAGAGCTGGTATAAACATCCATGTTTAGGTTTTTGTGTGAAAATGACTTTTAGTTCTCTGGATTGAATGCTTAGGAGTGCAGTTAGTGAATTGTATGATAGCTGCATGTTTAGTTTTTAAGAAAATTGTCAAGGTTTTTTCTAGGGTGATTGTACCATTTCACATTCCCTTCAGTAATGTATGAGTGAGCCATTTTCTCTGCATCCTTGCCAGTGTTTGGTGTTAATATTTTTTATTTTAGTCATTTTGATGTATGTAGTAATAGCTCATTTTGGTTTTAATTTAAATTTCCCTAATAGTTAATGATGTTGAACATGTTTTCATGTGTTTATTTTACATCCTATGTCTTCTTAAATAAAGCTTTAATTTTTTTTTGTCCAGTTTCTAACTGAATTGTTTGTTTTTCACTATTGAATTTTGAGAGTGCTTTATAGATTCTGAATACTAGTCCTTTGTTAGATACATGATTTGTAAATACTTTCTCCTGGTCTGTAGTTTGTCTTTTCATTCTCTTCACCTGGGTTACACAGAACAAAAGTTTTTAATTTCATTGTGGCCCATTTTATCACTTTTTCCTTCTATGGATCATTGATGTCAAGTCTGAGATCTATAGGCTTAGCCCCAGGTCCTGATAATTTTCTCTTAGTTGATTTTCTAAAAGTTTTATAGGTTCACATTTTGTATTTACATCTGTGATCCATTTTGAGCTAATTTTTATATAAGATGTGCAGTTTAGGTCCAAGTTATCTCTCTCTTTGCTTATGCATGTACAGTTGTCCAGTATAATTTCTTGAAAAGGCTATGCTTCCTATTAAGGGCACCTGGATGACTCAGTCAATTAATTTAATAACCAAAATGAGCTATTACTACATACATCAAAATGACTAAAATAAAAAATATTAATACCAAATGCTGGCAAGGATGCAGAGAAAATGGCTCATTCATACATCACTGGAAAGATCTGAGCGGACATCATCAACTGGATTGATCAGTTAACTTTTGATCTTGGCTCACATCGTGATCTCGCAGTTCGTGAATTTGAGCCCTGAGTTAGGCTCTGGGCTGACAGCATGGAGCCTACTTGGAATTCTCTCTCCCTCTCTCTGCCCCTACCCTGCTCATGCTTTCTCTCTCTCTCAAGATAAATAAATAAACTCTAATTTTTTTTAAAAGCAGTATTGGAAAAAAAAAAAAAAAGGCTATGCTTCCTTCCTGGAACTGGTTTTGCACCATTGTTAAAAGTCAGTGTAACGTATATGCATCGGCCTGTTTCTGGATTTTCCATTTTGTTCTCTTGATTTATGTGTTTGTTTCTTTGCCCATACCACACTGTCTTGATTACTGTAGCTATGTAGTAAATATAGGCAGAATAATTTCTCCCATTTCTTCTGTCCAGATTATTTTAACTACTCTAGGGCCTCTACCTTTCCATATAGATTTTAGAATAATCTTGTCTATGAGAAAAATCTTGCTAATATTTTGATAGGAATTGCATACACCAATATGCATAAACTGTACACCAATTTGGGGAGAATTGACATTTTAATTATAATGAGTCTTCCAGTTCATGAACATGATATATCTCTCCATTTATTTTAGTTTTCTTTGACTTTTAAAAAACAACATTTGGTAGTTTCTAGCATATAGATTGTGTATAAGCAAGTATATAAGTGTATAAGCAAGTTTTTAATTAAAATGTATTTTTTTAAAAAATAATTGTTTTTGAGAGTGTTTTGCAAGTGGGGAAAGGGCAGAGAGAAGGGGACAGAGGATCCAAAGCAGGCTTTGCTCTGACAGCAGCGAGCTTGATGTGGGGCTCAAATTCACCAACCACGAGATCATGACCTGAGCTGAAGTTGGACGCTTAACCGACTGAGCCACCCAGGTGCCCCGTCTTGTTTATAATTTCACTTTTGATATGTTCATTAGTGTAATTGATCCTTGTGTGTCCTTTTGTATTTATATTAAATACACTTATATAATTAGATTGATTTTGACAGTTTTATTTAGTGATTTCTATTTGTCCTACCTATTGTTTCTCATTCTCCTCTGAATCAGTAGCATATTGTTTTTCAATTAATCTCTCCCTTATTAGTTAAGACATTTTATGCTCTATTATTTTTATTTTGATAGTTACTCTAGAATTAGCTTTTGAATTCTACCTTATGAAAATCTAACATTAATTATTATATTTACCCATCTTTTAAAATCACATCATTCCTGGTTATATGCTCTGACTTACATGCTGTTATGTTATGTTGTTATGGATTATAAATTTATCTTTTTTATTTAGCTCAGTAAAACATTGCTATTTTTAAAGTAGCGTTTGTTTAAATCTAATCACACATCTACCATTTTCTTTGCATGTAAGACCTTCCATTTGAGACAACTTTCATTTTATCTGAAGTATATACTTTTTAAACAAACTTATCCTTTTGTCTTTATGATCACATGTATGTTAGACCTTCTTACTCCATGCTCCATGTCTTTTACCTTTCTTTTATATTTTCTCCATCTCTTTTTTAGGTTTGTAGAAATATTCTGCTGCAGTTGGATAAATTACTGTAATCCATCTTCTAGTTCACTAATTTTCTTTTTACGTCTTTTTAATCTGCTATAGAATTTATTCATTGAATTTTATTTTATTTTATTATTATTATTTTTTTTTTATTTATTTTTGGGACAGAGAGAGACAGAGCATGAACGGGGGAGGGGCAGAGAGAGAGGGAGACACAGAATCGGAAACAGGCTCCAGGCTCCGAGCCATCAGCCCAGAGCCTGACGCGGGGCTCGAACTCAAGGGCCGCGAGATCGTGACCTGGCTGAAGTCGGACGCTCAACCGACTGCGCCACCCAGGCGCCCCTATTCATTGAATTTTAAATTTCAATTATTATATATTTGGTTCTTTTTCAAATATTTAGTTATGATTTATTTTCTTCTGTTTTTTTACCCTTAATTCTCTCTCACTAAATATATTAAAATACTTATATTCTGTGTCTGATATTCTAATACCTAAAGTGTTCATGCATTTGATCTTGCTCTTTGTTGTTTCTATTGGTTCTTACTCATAGCAGCTTGTGTGCTTATGTGTTTTGTGAATTTTGATGAGTATGAGTTGATTATTTCTTACAATAGTGGTAATTCTTTGAAGCTTGCCTTGGAAGTGAGTTACTTCATAAAGGATTTATATTTCCTACTATTGTATATCTGAGACCACTTAATTCTTGGCTTGAGGTGTTTTAAGATTGCCCAGATAATATGAATTTAGGATACAAACCATGACAAATTGCAATTAATAATACTTGGGTAGGTGTTTGTAGTTTTTATTTTTGGTTTTGGTTTTGGTTTGGTGTTTTGACTCTCCATTTATTCTGCACTAAGATCAGGAAGTTTTCCCTGCAGTTCTCTTTGCGGGTTTGAGGAAGGGGATTGGGAGTTTTTTTTCCTTTTTGAGACAGAGAGCATGCACATGTGTGTGCACTCGTGTGAAGGGGAGGGGCAGGCAGAGAAAGAGAAGGAGAAAGAATATTAAGCAGGCTTCGTGCTCAGTGGAGCCCAAAGCAGGGCTTGATCCCACGACCCTGGGATCATGACCAGAGCCAAAATCAGGAGTTGAGAGCTTAACTGACAGGAATTATTTTTAGTATATCTTACACAGAAGGTGTAGCACTCTGTGTCTCATCTATATTAAAGGAATCGCTTATTATGCTTTATAACTTGAGCAAACCCTCATCTTTTCTATCTTCCTCTCAGCTCCTGGGAGGCTGTAGAAATCTAAGATCAAGGTCATTTAAGTAGGTATACACTCTCAAGAGAAGAGTAGATTTTGGTGTTGCATTTTCCTCTGTGAGTTCTCATGTTCAGTTTGTTTTGACTTCTAAATATTTAGTATCTTGCAAGATCTCTGATGACTTTAAAAAAAGAGGTTTTAATACTTAATTTAGCATTTTAATATTTTCATTAGGAAGTCACGCAGGTGTCTGGTCTAGAAATGGATGTTCATTTTTCTTTTGAAGGCAATGAAAGTGAAGTTTATAATTATCCTTAATAATATTCACAATGATTTAAAATCATTTCTGTACGTAAGATAGATACTTTGGTTCAAAATTAGCAAAGGGCATATAAATAAATAGATCCTCTATCTCATATAGGTATTCAGTGTGTGGGGGGATCTACTCTATAGCTGTATTCACAAAAGTATATGTTAAAACAAATGGGCAGATTTGTACTGTTATAGCTTCTCTTCCATTTTTTTTACAATTTTTTTTATCAAGAAGTAGGAGATGTTCCTTACAACAATCATATGCAGTTGCTATTTTCATTGTATAATCAAGGTATTGTAAAAGTTGAAGCTGATAATGAGTGAGCATAATAATAGCTGCATTATATTCTTTTCCTTTTTTTAAAGTTTTTATTTAAATTCCAGTTAGTTAACATACAACATAATATTAGTTTCATGTGTACAATTTAGTGATTCAACACTTACATACAGCACTCAGTGCTTATCACAAGTCCTCCTTAATCCCCATCTCCTATTTCACCCATCCCCCGCCCACCGCCACCTCCCTTCTGGTAACCATCAATCCATCAATCTGTTCTCTATAGTTAAGAGTTGATTTCTTGGTTTGTCTTTCTCTTTTTCCCTCTATGCCTTGTTTTGTTTCTTAAATTCCACAAATGAGTGAAATCTTATGATATTTGTCTTTCTTTGACAGACTTATTTCGCTTTGCATAATATTCACATCATTGCAATTGGCAAGATTTCATTCTTTTTATGGCTGAGTAATATTCTATCACACACACACACACACACACACACACATCCCACATTCTTCTTTACCCATTCATTAGTTGATGGACATTTGACCTGTTTCCATAATTTGGCTATTATAGATAATGCTACTGCAAACATTGGGGTGCATGTATCCCTCTGAATTAGTATTTTTATATTCTTTGGGTAAATACTTAGTAGTGCAATTGCTGGAACACAGGGTAGTTCTATTTTTAACTTTTTGAGGAACCTCCATACTGTTGTCCAGAGTGGCTGCATGAGTTGGCATTCCTACCAACAGTGTAAGAGGGTTCCCCTTTCTCCATATTCTTGCCAACACTTGTTGTTTCTTGTGTTGTTGATTTTAGCTTTTCTGTCAGTTGTGAGGTGATACCACATTATGGTTTTGATTTGCATTTTCCTGATGGTGAGTGATGTTGAGCATCTTTTCATGTCTGTTGGCTGTCTGTATGTCTTTCAGACAAAGATCTATTCTGCCCCTTTTTAAATTTGATTATTTGCTTTTTTTGGATATTGAGTTTTGTAAGTTCTTTATATATTTTTCTTTAATTTTCACTTGTTAGTGTTAAGATTAGTTCTAGTCTTTTGGGTTTTTTGTTGTTGTTGTTGTTATAAATACTAAAGTCATAAATTTTGTTGATAGGAGTTTTTATCCTCCTTTTTCTTATAAGAGCATTCTTAAGTACAGGGTTTTTGGGTTTCATTTAGGTATGGGTTTTAAAAGTTTCATTTAGGTATGTTGACTTCAGATACTGCATTTCTCAAGCTTAGTATAATAACCTTCACAGAATCAAGAAATCCTTTATATTGTAGTGGTAGTGGAAACCTCAGGATCTTAGTAGAGGTCTTGGAAGAAAAATTTTTTTCCCCATGGTTTGGCTGCTCTTGCTTCTGTTAATTTGTAAAAAGGCTATTTTCCTGTTAATGGTCAAACTGTCCCCTTCATTGGTTGAAACTCATAGGCCTTAAATGTGAAAAGAGGTTTATACAACTTGATTGTAATGCAGCAGTTGAATTTAGACACAAAATTGTTTGACATGGAAGAATGATATAAACTCTAAGCAATATATTTAAAAAGGATTATTGGTTTACTTGGACCTGGGCAGCATGGCTGTAACCAGGGGTATAAGAGCACCTGTCTCCAGGGTCCCAAATAGACCAGGTCTGGCCACTCGCCGCTGACAAAATCCAAAGACAGAGATAGGAGTGGTAGTGAAACAAGAAAGGAATTTATTTCAGTGAGTCCCACCCCAGGAAGACAGCATTCTAGGTATACAATGTCTCCACAGTGCTGAAAATACTTCTAGGTTTTTGTGTTGGTTTTTTTGCAAGTGGGCTCCATGCCCAACTTGGGGCTCACATTCATGACCCTAAGATTAAGAACCATGTGTTCCACCGACTGAGCCAGCCAGGCAACCCTTAGGTTCATATAAAGCAGATGTGGAAAGGTCTCTGGGTACATGCAGGTGGGCAGTGAAGGTCAGGTTGATCATTGTCTTTGGGTCAATCACTCAGGGGTCTTGCTGCCTCAGGGCAGTTCTTTTTGCTTGAGGGGTTAGTTTCATTTCCCATCACTGGAGGCTTTGCCCTCCATGTCTTTTGCCTGAGTTAAGAGATAAGATGGAAGGAGGAACTTAATCAATTAGAAAGTACAGATGCATGTCAAAATGGAGGTAGTTGAAGCCCTCTTTCTTGGCCTCTAAATGTCTATTCACTCTTGAAAAGTTGTGAGAGTTGAGATTTAAAAATTGAGATTCTTTGACCATTTCCGTGAGTCAGCTTGAGGGAACAGTATCAGCTGTGGGTCTTGCTGCTGCTGCTATTGTACCTGCTGAGCTATGTCCACAGGGTTACCAAAGCAAGACTCGTTCCACAGGGTCCTGCCAGTTGCTAGAGTGACACCCAACCCCACTCCCACCTCCTTTTACAGAGTATAGGGAATATGGGATACCATAACCGTTTCCCTCTCAAGTAAGTATCTTCCTTTTTTCCTCATTACTGGGTTGAAGGAGGCTAGGAAATACTCTTAAAGATTGGTTAGCGTTTACCTTGTGTTTCATCCTGTGGATCGGTGTTCTCTTTGAAAAGGCCTAGTTATGTAGAGGGAAAAGAACGTATTCTTGTTTTCCTTCCAGGAAGGAAAAATGAATCTTAATCAGATCATTATAGATTTCTTTTTTGGGAGGTGATAGGTACCATTTTAAACTCCTGACCACCACTCTGTCAGGAAGTCTTGTTGGATTCAAACTTGGTTTATGAGGATGTCCTTCTGTCCTGAAGACTATCATTATTATTATTGCTGCTATAATTATTATTATCATCTTTATTATATTGCTGCATTTTTTTGGTGTTGTACAAAGCAATGTGCTAATTTTAGACCAACTCTATGAAGTAAGTGCTCTTATTATCATTTTACAGGAAACTGAGGCTTAGAGAGATGAAGTAACTTGTCTGATGCAATACAGCTATGATTCAAACCCATTCTTGCTCTTAGCCAGCTCTATGTACTATATTGCCTCTCTATTAATATTAGAAAATATTCATCTAAAATCTCTACAAACTTGGAACTCAAAGTGCAACCCATAGACCAACTACAAAGGTATTACCTGGTTGCTTATTAAAAGAGGCAGAGGGGCGCCTGGGTGGCTCAGTCGGTTGAGCGTCCGACTTCAGCTCAGGTCACGATCTCACGGCCCGTGAGTTCGAGCCCCACGTCGGGCTCTGGGCTGATGGCTCAGAGGCTGGAGCCTGCTTCTGATTCTGTGTCTCCCTCTCTCTCTGCCCCTCCCCCGTTCATGCTCTGTCTCTCTCTGTCCCAAAAATAAATAAACGTTAAAAAAAAAAAAAAAAGAGGCAGAATCAGCCCTACCCCACCCCACACCTTCTGAGTCATAATTTGACTCACATTAAAGTTTGAGAAGCACTACTCTAAAGCAGTATTAAAGAGGTGGATTAGCTTGATCAGGGAAGACATTCTGGAGGTAGGACATTAATATTTGAAGATGGGTAATTCCAACTTTTGTCTACAGATGGTATATAGTAATAATGAAAACTGCTTCTGGAAAAAGTAAGCAAACAAAAACTTCTTCAGTTTTCTAGTCGTTAACTGATCGGCTGATGTATTTATCCTGGCCTCATTACAGGACACATATATATTCAATAAATACTTCCAAATGTGTTTTAAGACTTGGCTTCTTGGCATAACATGCAGGTCTTCTGATGTGATTTCAATATACATTTTTTGTTCTAATCTCACCACATATTTTCATCTATTTTATACTTCAGTCACATTTAAATTTTTCATTCACTTATTCATCCGTTTAGCAAATATTTGATGAGTCTCTGTACTTACCAGGCATTGCAAAAGCAGTATGTATTTGACTGTATTATTTTATTTTTTGTATTCTTGGTGCTCTAGCATTTGGGACCCTGATCCTGAAAAGTTTGTCCCTCCCATGCTGGCTAATTCCTGGAAGTAGCAAATACCTCCCCTGTGAGCCTGCTTTTGCTATACAAGGCAACCAGTCCAGAGCCCGCAGCCAACATACTCTTTGTCAAATTCTCACACACCAAGCACATATTTTCACTTGCTGTGAATCACTCTAGGACCAAGTACTAGACAACTAAGGACCTGTAGCCCAGGGCCCTCTGAAATTATTCTAGGTATCTGTGAGTATAAATGTCTTCCCTCATGACGATTATTTATGTGTTTTCGTGCCTTATAATATCTGATAAAAACAAATCCCTGGTGCGTTTCTAGATTACAGTGATTAACAATGGTTATTCTTGGGGCGCCTGGGTGGCTCAGTCGGTTGAGCATCCTACTTCAGCTCAGGTCATGATCTCGCAGTCTGTGAGTTTGAGCCCCGCATCAGGCTCTGTGCTGACAGCTCAGAGCCTGGAGCCTGCTTCTGATTCTGTGTCTCCTTCTCTCTCCGCCCCTCCCTGACTCATGCTCTCTCTCTGTCTCAGAAATAAACATTAAAAAAAATAAAACAAAACAAAACAATGGTTATTCTCATGGAACCTACATGCTAGGTGGGGAAGACGGGAGGTGGGGGAGGGGAAGATATAAGTAAGTTGGTATTCACTTTATATGCACCAAAATGTCTGTACTGATTACAGCCAACATTTGTTTTGATTGGTTATTTGCCATACCAGTTGTTAAAGATTTTGAATAACATCTCTATTAGGTAAACCCTAATCTCACTTTTCTTATCAACTAAGTTTGTACAGAGAGTAAGAGATGAGGCAGGAACTAAAACAGTCTTGGGATTTAAAATCCAATGTTCTTTCTCCTTTAAAATACAATTCGGAACTACTTAACTCTTAAACCCCTTTTGATTTTGTTCATAATGCTCTTTTTCTTCTCTTCTCTGACTTTAGAAATCTTATTTCTAACTTAACTGCTACATCTTCCATAGAGACTTCTCTGTCTGGTATCCCCAGACAAATGCCACTACTTTCTTTTTTCTTTTTCTTTTCTTTTCTTCTTTCTTTCTTTCTTTCTTTCTTTCTTTCTTTCTTTCTTTCTTTCTTTCTTTTTCTTTTTTTCCCTTTGCCTGTGCATCTGTTAGAACTCTTATACTGTTTTGCTTTGTTTACATATCTGTCTCTTCTATTATGTTCTCAACTCTTTGAGCACGGGGAGATATTTATATTGTTATCTTCAGTACCTAGCACAGCACTGCACACACAGAGTAGGATCTCAGTAAATGCTGAAATGAAATGACTAATTAATCATCAGAAGACTTATGGAAGAGCTTGCTCCTTGGAACCTAAGTCCTAAATAGAATTTTCCTCACAAACAAGCATAAACTTGCATGTATACATAGTAAATGAGGATATTTGCAGTAGGCCAATGAAACAGTGTAGCATTCTCTCATGTATTCCAAGGAATGAAAAACTGATTAGACCAATAACTTTCAACTTTATCTGGCTCAGATCTTGATGACCCTGGTTCACTGTGGTAGTGAAATCCTTGGACAAAAATTTTGACTATGGAATTATTCATCCTTATAAGGGGAGAGGAAATAAAAAAAATTCACTGGCCCATTTCTCAGTAGAACTAAGCTGGTCTCATGAACTGGGCAGGCAAATCCTAGCGAGTAGGCTTCATTTGTTCTAATTTTCATAATTTAAAGTTCTAATGAGTCTACACCATAGTACTCCTAATTTATGAGCAGAGACAATTTGGTCTTGTCATTTTGCAGCTATTCATTAATGTTGGTGACTGCTAAAGGCTGGACAAATTAATAAAAACAATTTTTGTGAGCCCAGAATAAACAGTTGAAGTCAGGCCAACTGTTCCTTTTCCTATAATTTTGGCATTAAACATCTTAGTATTTTTGTGACTGAGGTAACCACTGTGGGAACTACTTAACTGGTGAGATGTGGCAGAAAATAAAATCTTTGTCAGTAGCCCTCTGGGCTAGTTATTCTTGCCTCTGAGCTGTGCCTACATGGAGGTATTTGTGCACAATACAGACATAACTGACATCAAAGCAAACATAATGCAATAGCTTTACAAGAGAGAAAGCTTTGTTGTTACCTTAGGGTCTGACATTACTTTTGACATTCTAAATCTCAGTGTTTATGAGAAACATCAATAATAATAACTACCCTTTGCATGGGTACAGCACCTTTCTCCCTAGGCTCAGAGTGTTTCATAAGCATGAAGCGTTCTGTGCAGAAGGGGAAGATGGAGTGGGAGAATCTGGCCCCAGACAATTAAGAGCTAAAATTCTTCTCTACAGTGAACATGGAACACAAAGAGGACAATTTAGGATAGGAAATGAAGGACATTGGGTCCAGCTGAGACTGTAAGGGGAATTTAGCAAGACAGTCATGACCTGACTCAGAATTTGTCCAGCTAAGATTCACCATGACTAGAAAGAAAGAAAGAAAGAAAGAAAGAAAGAAAGAAAGAAAGAAAGAAAGAAAGAAAGAAAGAAAACAGAAAGAAAAACACTTCAGAAATCACTAGATCCATGATCTCTGGTATTTGCTCACAACAGTTAAAATATCAGATAAAGTTTGATCATAACTACTGGCTTCACAAACTGATCTAATATAACTTCAAAACCATTTCATCTTAATTTGTGTGCATTTTATAAACACAGTCAAAACATTCCTTTTGGTCTGGGGAGTTAAGACATTCAAAACACCACCACCATCACTACCACCACCTATCATTTATTGTTTTTAGGCTTTGGTCTATGAGGGCAGGACCTATGTCTTATTTCATAATGATATCCCTAGCTTCTAGACTATGCCTTTCCCATATTAAATGCATGATAAATGTTTGCTTAAATTGAAATTTTGTAGGTGCTTTATAAAAACGTTTTCATTGTCATAGGGCTCCTGGGTGGCTCAGTTAGTTAAGCATCCGACTTCGTCTTAATCATGGTCTCACGGTTTGTGGGTTCAAGACCTGCCTCGGGCATGGTGTTGACAGCTCAGAGCCTGGAACCTGGTTTGAATTCTATGTCTCCCTCTCTCTCTGCTCCTCCCCTGCTCACACTCTGTCTTTTAAAAATAAATAAATGTTTAAAAATTTTTTAAAATACTTTTTCATTGTCTTTGCTCAGTTACCTATGGTTTTCAATTTTTTTGTCTGTGGAAACCGTTTTTTTCACATGTAATGGTATAGATGTAAATTTGTTCTAGAATGTTATCTGGAATTTTATGTTTTAAACATAATTTCTACATAAGATCTATGTAAATTAAAAGATTCTGATTCAAAAAATACTGTTTTATGATATGATTTTTTAAAATCAAAAAATATTTAATTTTAGAAGAGATAATGAATTTTTCAAAACTTTAATTAAACTTCTTTTCTTGGAATAGAACCTTTAGATTCAGCTGGGATGGTTGAAATTTCCTCCAGAAATGTTATATTGTATTTTTTAGGTTAATATTTATGTAGTAGCTGTAATGGTAATATGCCTTTCAAAATTACACATAGATGATATTTTTAGAGTTTCAGAGCTTATTTCTTTGATGTAGTTTAACAGCTTCAAAAAGTGATTCTCTAAGTTTTGCAAAGACACAGTGCTGGTGAGAATAGCTCTTTAATATTTTGGAAAGCACAAGCATAATAAGCAGAAGTAGTCACTGCAGAGGGAACCCTAAGAAGTGAATCTGGTAGGTTTTAAAGATGTGGATGGAGTCCTTGCACTGTTCTTTTTTCCCTCCACGTCTTAGCCAACACTTGTTATTCTTGTTTTTTGATAATAGCCATTCTAACAGGTGCGAGGTAACTCCTCATTGTGGTTTTCATTTGCATTTCCCTGATGATCAGTGATATGGAACATTTTTACAATTGTCTGTTGGCCTTCTGAATGTCTTTTTTTGGGACAATGTCTGTTCAGATCTTCTGTCATTTTAAAATTGGGTTATTTTTATTTTTTTATTTTTATTTTCTGCTCTTGAGTTGTAGGAGTTCTTTATATGTTTTGGATATCAATCCCTTATCTAATAAATGATTTGCAAATATTTTTCCCATTCAGTAGGTTGCCTTTTCATTTATGTTGATGGTCCAGATGTAAGCCCTGTTGTTAATCCAGGTCCTGGATGTAAGCCCTGTTGATTTTCAAAGGCAGCCACTTTAGGACTCCTGTATCTGATGCTGGTCTTAAGGCTTGGGATGCCTGATGTGGTGCACAAACCCCTCACTTCTCAAGGAGAAGCTTTGTGTTTGTGAGATCCCTCCTGATTGAGGGGGTTTTACCCTGGGAATGGAGTATTTGGCAAGCCTCCACTTCATCGTGATGTGGTCCATTTATCCTGTTTTGGGGAGGACTGTTCAGCTAGTTTTCACATCTTTTTCAGAGGGAATTATTTCATGTTTAGCTATAGATTTTTATTTTTTATTTCTATTTTTTTGTTTGAGTATAGTTGACCCACAATATTACATTAGTTTCAGGTGTACAGCTTAATGATTTGACAAAGTTACACATTGTGCTTTGTTCACCACAAGTGTAGCTACTATCTGTCTGTTACTTTGCTATTACAATATGCTTGACTGTATTCCTTATGCTGTGCCTCATATTCCTGTGTTTTATTTATTTCATAACTGGAAACCTGTATCTCCTTCTCTCCTTCACCCATTTTGCCCAATACTCTTATCTTTTTCCCCTTTGGCAACCATCAGTTTGTTCTCTGTATTTCTAAGTCTGATTCTTCTTTTTGCTTACTCATTTTTTAAGATTACACTCATGAGTGAAATCATGATATTTGTATTTCTCAGTCTGACTTATTTCACTCAGCATCACACACTCTAGGTCCATCAATGTTGTTTCAAATGACAAGATCTCATCCTTTTTTCTGGCTGTATAGTGTTCCTGTGTGTGTGTGTGTGTGTGTGTGTGTGTGTGTGTGTGTGTATGCATGTGTGTACACACCACATATTCCTTATTCATTCATCTGTAGATGGACATTTAGCTTTCTTCCATATCTTGGCTATTGTAAATAATGCTGCAATAAACATGCAGGTACATTTTTTCAAATTAATGTTTTCATTTTATTTGGATTAAAAACCCAATATTGGAATTATTGGATCATATTGTATTTCTATTTTTAATTTTCTGATAAACCTCCGTACCATTTTCCACAGTGGCTGTACCAGTTTACATTCCTAGCAGCAGTACATGAGGATTCCTTTTCCTCCACATCCTTGCCATTGTTTGTTACATCTCATCATTTCGATTTTAGTTACTCTAAAAGATGTAAGCTAATAATAGCTCATTGTGGTTTTGGTTTGCATTTCCCTGATGATGAGTGATGTTGAACATCTTCTCATGTGTCTCTTGGTCATTTTGAGGTTCTCTTTGGAAAAATGTCTGTTTGGGTCTTCTGCCCATGTTTAATCATATTATTTGGGGGGGGTGGTAATGAGTTGTTCAATTTTTTTAATATATTTTGGATTTTAATTCCCTATTGGATATATCATTTGCTAATATTCTTCTTCCTTTCAGTAGGTTGTCATTTTGTTTTATTAATTAGAATAATTAATATTCTTAAATGCCCATATTATCTAAAGCAATCTACAGTTTCAGTGGAATCCCTATCAAAATACCAGCAGCATTTTCACAGAACTAGAACAAATAATACTAAAATTTGTGTAGAACTACAAAAGACCTCAAGTATCTAAAGCAACCCTGAGAAAGAAGAACAAATATGACCAAAAAAAAGAACAAATATGGAGGTTATTACAATAGCAGATATCAAGATATTATACTACAATGCTGTAGGAATCAAAGAAGTAGGTACTGGCACAAAACTAGACACATAAATCAATGGAATAGAGACCCCAGAAATAAATCTATGATCAAATGACCAATTAATCTGTGAGAGGAGAAGCAAGAATATACATGGGGAAAAGACTGTCTTTTTAATAAATGGTGCTGGAAGAATTGGACAGCTGCATGTGAAAGATTGAAACTGGACCAGTTTCTCACACCATACACAAAAATAAACTCAAAATGCATCAGAGACCTAACTGTGAGACCTGAAACCGTAAAAATCCTAGAACAGAGCACAGTTGGTAATTTCTTTGATGTCAGCCATAGCAACATTTTTTCTAGATAAATCTCCTGAGGCAAGGGAAATAAAAGCAAAAATAAACTTTTGGGATTATATCAAAATAAAAACCTTCTGCACAGGGAGGGAAGCAGTCAAAAAACTAAAAGGCAACCTGCTGAATGGAAGAAGATATATGCAAGTGAAATATTCAGTAAAGGCTTAGTATCCAAAATATATAAAAACTGGATACAACTCAACACCAAAAAAACCCCCAGATAATATAATTAAAAATGGGCAGAACACATGAACAGATATTTCTCCAAAGAAGACATACAGATGTACAACAGACACATGAAAAGATGTTCAGCATCACTCATCATCAGGGAGATGCAAATCAAAACTGCCATGAGGTATCATTTCACACCTGTCAAAACGGCTAATATAAAAAACACAAGAAATAATAAGTGTTGGTGAGGATGTGAAGAAAAGGGAACCTCATGCACTGTTTCTGGGAATGTAAATTTTGACAGCCACTGTGGAAAACAGGGGAGGTGGGTTGGGGGAATGGGTGAAATAGGTGATGGGGATTAAAGAGTACACTTACCGTGATAAGCACTGAGTAATATATGGAATTGCTGAATCACTATATTGCATGCTGGAAACTAATATAACACTATATGCTAACTATACTGGAATTCAAATAAAGAACTTAAAAAAAAAAAGAGAACATTATCATTATCTAAGGAAATTCCTTCATGTTTTCTGCCAGTAATTCTTATCCTCAAACTCTCAAAACCAGAGTGATTTTTGGCCCACTGTTGATTGGTTTGGTCTGTTCTGGAGCTTCATAAAAATAAAATTGTTTGGTATATTCTTTTTTTTTTTTTTTTTTTTTGTATAGGACTGCTTTTACTAAGTATGTTTTTGAGATCATCCATATTGTTGATTTAGTTTTTCTTAGGGACCAGGGTTATTTAATTTTATGAATATGTTTATTTATATATATTTTTATTGATGAATGCCTGGGCTCTTTTCAGGTTAGGGCTCTTAGGAATAAAGCAGCAGTTGGTATTGTCCAAATCTTTTTGTGGGTATATATTTTTGTATCTCTTAGGCAAATACCTAGTAGTAGGGTTGCTGGGCCATAGGGTAGTTATACCATTTTTCTTTCCCACTAACAATGAATGAGTGTTGGACTCCTCCACATAATTGCCTCTTTTGATGTTGGTGATCTTTCTGACATTAACCATTCTGGTGGATGTGTGTTCTTAAGAGTTCATCTGTAGATTTTTTTTTTTTTGTATTTTCTTTGTATGCAGTTAAATATGTCAGCTGTGAATACAACAGTTCTATTTTTTTCTTTCCAATCCTTGTACCCTTTAAAGATTTTTTTTTTTTTTTGCCTTTTGTACTGTTATGCTGTTGAGTGCATAATTGAATAGAAGTAATGACAGTAAGCATTCTTATCTCATTCTACATTTCAAGGGAAAACTATTTCATTTAGTAAGATGTTGCTATTGGTTTTTTACTGATAATTTTTATCAGATTAAGGAATTCACTTCTTTTCCTGATTTGCTGAAAATTCTTTTTGTAAAAATAACAATGGGATGTCAGTTTTATTGAGTGATTTTTCTATGTGTATTAAGATTATCATGTGATTTTTCTATTAGTAATGTTCTTAATTTTACTGATTGGTTTCAGAATGTTAGCCCAGTCGTTAATTTCTACAATAAACATGTCTTGGTTGTGATCTATTATCTTTTCTATACATTGTTGGATTTTGTTTGGTAATATTTTTTTGTTTTGGATTTCTAAATTATGTACATGATGAATGAGATTGGTAATTTTCCTTTTTCCTTTCTCAAAATACTATTATGGGAACTGAGGACATGATAGAGGAATGCTTAGAATTCACTTGGAAAAATAAGGTGTTAGTAAATAAATGACATTAGGAAAATGGATCTTTTCTATAGAAAAAAATTAAATATGAATTCATTTATCAGTTTTCATTTATATTTAGTATTATTTTATAATTAGCTTCTGAAGTATTTTTTTCCACTAAGCATTGTCATTTCTAAAGCAGAAGTTTACTTAACCTCATATTGTCCAGTTTTATTTAACCAAAGTGCATTTTATCAGAATTGAGTAAGATCTAAATATTACTGTGGTGACTGTCTGACATAATGAAAGGGAGTACCTGAATTTCTGGCAGAATTAGACTAAACAAGCCATATTCATATTTTCCATATCATTTTATTGTAAGGTTCCAATTTCAGTGTTGACCTTTCTTTTGATGTTTTATATATTTTCCTCAGGCTATCATATATTTTAATAGTTTAAAACAGAAGGGAAATGTTTTAACACAACATATGGTATTTATTTCAAAAGCCAATTTATAAGCAGATCCATTTCTGGTAAATTAACTATGAGATAGAAAAATGTAAAGAGTAATAAATAGTCTGTGATTCATAACGATTTAAACTTAGACCCATTCATTAGGGCTTTATAAGTAATGATATGATGTTGAAAAATGCTGTTGGTCAAATAACTTTAATATTAGGACTTTAATATGTGAGGCAGTGGTTCTTACACATTAGTGTGTAGAGTAACCACTTGAGAAAGCTGTTAAAAATGAATATCCACATAAACTGTCTGAGAGATCCCAGGCACAGGTTTTTAGACAAGGCTAGAACTCTTCATTGGTAACAAGCACCCATGTGAGAGCCCTTTGACCACATTTTGGGAAAGATGGGGAAGGAGAATCAGGAATCTACTTTCAAGTTCTTCTTTTGACAAGTAGCATTTCCATTTTCCTCCTTTTTTGCTCTAAAAATTCAAAGAGGGAGGTAGTTGACATGGACATTGGCCAGGGTGGATAGGACGAGAAATACCAATTCCCTATATACTCTTTATCCTAAGGTTTTTTAAGGTATGTTTGTTTATTTGAAGGTTTCTGTCATTTTATGCAGTGACTTCATCCAAAAACCTGGGTGTTTGGTCCAACTTTTCAAACATTATCTCTGAATCTTGAATACCAAAACTGTAAGTTGGTCTAATTTACAGTGGTGCAGTAATGCTGAAATGAAATCACATAGGTACAATAAATGTGATGCATTTAGAAAATCATACCTTCATTATTAGATTTCATTTATTAAATATAATTAAAATATTCTAAAGATAAATGTCTATATTTTTGAATATAGGTAATTTTAAAAATTATTCAAAAAGGAGTCATATTACTATAAACTCTAAATAATATTTTGAATTCACATCCTCTTCCTGACCAGTGTATTCACAAATCTTTGATTGCTTCATGAACTAGGTGTAACCAGAAAGACTCACTTCACCAGCCAGAACAACAGAGATATGATATCTTTTGTATTTATTTAATCACTTGATCCCTCCTCTATATCCATTAACCATATAAGGCAGCAGCCCAGAATCTTCCTTTCAGGATATCTTTTGGCCAGTTGTCCCATATTTCTGGTTTTTACTCAGGTCCAAAGTTGTGGAGCTGCTTCCAAACACGAGGTGGCGAGCAGTGGAACATTCTCATCAGATGATTGTTGGTTGCTGATTCAGGGTTGCCATTGCCTCGGTTTCCAGAGGTTGATTTCTTCTTTTCCAAAAATTTGGGACTTTTCAAGTTATCTTTTAAAAATACTGTCATTTGGCTTAGTTACATTGTAGTCACAGAATATGTCTCTGTGATTTCAATTCTTTGAATTTGTTGAGACTTGCTTTTCAGCACATGCTCAATTTTTTTAAAATTCATTTTCATGTTAGTTAACATACAGCATAGTCTTGGTTTCAGGAGTAGAACCCAGTGTTTCATCTCTTATATATGACACCCAGTGCCCATCCTGAAAAGTGCCCTCCTTAATACCCATCACCCATTTAGCCCCTCACCCCTACACCAACCCTCAGTTTGTTCTCTGTGTTTAAGAGTCTCTTATGGTTTGCCTCCCTCTCTGTTTTTATCTTATTTTTCCTTCCCTTCCATTGTGTTCATCTGACAAAGCAGGCAAGAGTATCCAATGGAAAAAAAAGTCTCTTTAGCAAATGGTGCTGGAGGAACTGGACAGCAACATGCAGCAGAATGAAACTGGACCACTTTCTTACACCATTCACAAAAATAAATTCAAAATGGATGAAAGACCTAAATGTAAGACAGGAAACCATCAAAATCCTAGAGAAGAAAATAAGTACCGACTCTTTGACCTCAGCCACAGCAACTTTTTACTTGACATGTCTCCGGAGGCAAGGAAAAGAAAAGCAAAAATGAACACTTGAGACCTCATCCAGATAAAAAGCTTCTACACAGCAAAGAAAACAATCAACAAAACTAAAATGAAACCAACGGAATGGGGGAAGATATTTGCAAATGACATATTGGATGAAGGGTTAGTATCTAAAATCTATAAATAACTTACCAAACTCAACACCCAGAAAACAAATAATCCAGTAAAGAAAAGGGCAGAAGACATGAATAGACACCTTTACAAAGAAGACATCCAGTCACATGAAGGCAAATAGACACATGAAAAGATGCTCAACATCACTCATCATCAGAGAAACATAAAACCATAATGAGACACCACCTCATACCTGTCAGAATGCCTAAAATAAACAACTCCAGAAACATCAGATGTTGGTGAGGATGTGGAGAAAGGGGAACCCTATTGCCCTGTTGGTGGAAATGCAAACTCGTGCAGCCACTCTGGAAAACAATGTAGATGTTCCTCAAAAAATTAAAAATAGAACTACCTACAACCCAACAATTGCACTAATAGGAATTTATCCAAAAGATACAAAAATGCTGATTCGAAGGAGCACATGCACCCCAATGTTTATAGCAGTGCTGTCAACAATAGCCAAATTATGGAAAGAACCCAAATGTCTATCAATTGATAAATGGATTAAGAAGATGTGATGTGTATGTATACACACACACACACACACACACACACACACACACACACACACACATATATACAATGGAATACTACTTGGCAATGAAAAAGAATGAGATCTTTCCATTTGCAACAACAAGAATGGAATTGGAGGGTTTTATGCTAAGCAAAATAAGTCAGAGAAAGATGAATATATGATTTCACTAATTGTGGAATTTGAGAAACTTAACACATGCTTAATTTTTTAAAATGTTCTGTATGCATTTGAAAATTCATTTGAGCTGTTGTGAGGATAATCTGATCATATCAATCAGCTCAAGTGTCTTTTTGATTAAATTGTATATATATATATATAGTCTATATATTCTATCAATTTCTATTCATGATTGTCAATTTCTATTCATGATTTTACCTCTAGTTCTAAATTTTTGCTTTATATATTTGAGGTCACATTATTAGGTGCACACAAATTTAGAATTGTTGCATCTTTCATATGAATCAAGCTTTTTATTCTTATGAATTATCCCTCTCTATTTCTAATATTGCTTTTTTGCCTTAAATAATTTTTTGCCTGATATTACTCCAAAGACACTAGCTTCTTCTTTGCAAGTGTTTGTATGGTATATGTTTTTCTTCCATGTACTTTTAATACTTTTATATTCTTTTTAATACATGTATATTTTGAATAGCACAGAGTTAGGCTTTGTTTTTTGATCCGGTCTGACAATATTTTTGCTAGAACATTTAGCCACTAATATTTATTCTCAAAATTATGGGTATCTCTGCTCTGCTGAGGTGTCCTAGAGTTAGGCTTTTATTAAACTAAAGCTTATGGAATGGCCTGAGATATTTACAAGAAGGCTTAAGTTTTCCAGTTGTATCGTAGCTATCTTGAGAAAATTTCCTTATTTTTTAAAAATATTCTGAAAAAGGAAGGAGTTTCAAGCTGAGATTTAAAGAATAATTAGATTCCATAAAAGAGATTACTGTTAGAAGCACTGGCTAAGAAAGTAACCGTACAAATACCGTAACTCTACAAATACAGCCAGGGGCACTTGGGTGACTCAGTCAGTTAAGCATCTGACTTTGCCTAAGGTCATGATCTTTCAGTCCGTGAGTTTGAGCCCCTTGTCAGGCTCTGTGCTGACAGCTCTGAGTCTAGAGCCTGCTTTGGATTATGTGTCTCCCTCTCTCTGCCCCTCCCCTGCTAACTCACTCTCTCTCTCTCTCTCTCTCTCTCAAAAATAAACATTAAAAAATAAATACAGCCAAACTCAATCTTCAGTTTGGCATTGCCACAGAAAAGAAAATACTAGGCCTACTGAGTTATGAATACAGCTGTATGAATCGCATACCGCTATATATATATATATATATATATACATACACATAACAAATGTGGTTTTATCTGTAATATAAAAAGGGTCTTTTTAATGGGGCTTTACTGTAATTTTAATAGACTGGAGAAAGTAATGAGAGCCATAATTTATGTGTATTGGGGTGAAAAAGCAGGAAGGATATCTGAAGTAATCATTGAAGTGTTAAAAATATATCAAGGCTGGGATGAGGATTGGGGAGGTGTGCCTGAAGTTAATGACTTATGTATAAGGCCATTGTAAGTAAGGTATAAGTTCAGAATAGAAGTTGTAAAAAGCAAAAGAAATAGTATTGCTAAATCGAAATGTTGAATACTGTTTTGTAGTGAATCAGAAATAAATATTTTAAAGGACTGGAATAACTGTAAAAAAATTGGATATTAGATGTTATTAAGGAATCATTGTTAATTTTGTACATGTGACCATATTGTAGTGATAGAAGAAATTGTCTTTACTTTTCACTCACACACACAGAAGTATTTAGGATTGAAATGACATAGACACAATGTCAGGAATTTACTTTAGAATTTTGTGGTAACTGAAAGAAAAAAAGGAAATAAAGCACATGTATCAAATCTTAAAAACTATTGAATTTAAAAATTTTTTTTAATGTTTATTTTTTGAGACAGAGAGAGACAGAGCATGAATGGGGGAGGGTCAGAGAGAGAGGGAGACACAGAATCGGAAACAGGCTCCAGGCTCTGAGCTGTCAGCACAGAGCCCAACGCGGGGCTCGAACTTACGGACTGCGAGATCATGACCTGAGCCAAAGTCGGACACTTAACCGACTGAGCCACCCAGGCACCCCAAAAACTATTGAATTTGATCAATAGGTTATATGAGAGTGTATTATGCTACTTTCTCTATTTTGGTGTATGTTTGAAAGTTGTAACAAAATTTTAAAGAAAAAATACATTCCTGGAAAGGTACTGTATCACCTTAATATTAAAAAAATGTGTATGTTTTCATGATGGATAAAATTTTTATGAGATTTTTTAAGTCACTGGAGACTAGAAAATGAGTCAGAGAATGCTAAGGATGATGCCTGCTGGAATTTGTTGTAGTGGAGTGAACACTGGTTTGGTTATAAGCTTCAGACTGTTACTAATGAATGAGCTCCACCCCATTTGGCAAGACATTTCCCATTCTGGCCTCAGGAGTTTTTGTTAAGATGGGACATTGGCCTAAATGAGCTTAAAGTTCTTTGTAGGTCCTGTTATCTATGGTTCTGATGAACTGCGTGTATAGTGGGCTTGTTGGAATTTTTTGTTTACTTGGTAATGTGTATAAGATATAAGGTGTCCCAACTGAGGCCCTCAGGATTCTGGTGGTTTTAAGAACTCCTTCAAGTTGAAGGAAGAATGATGAGTGATCAAGCACCAAGTCAGTAGAACAGTTCATCTCTATTTTTTAAAATTCGTGTTTTTTGTTTTTGTTTGTTTGGTTTTAGGGTTTTTTGCCAACTTATTTTTTTTGATTCCTGGGAAGAGTTGGTCTTTCTGTGCCCACTGTGTATGTACAGTTCTTTTTATAGCTCTTACTCTCTTATAGTGCATGTGCTTTCCCACAGGTCTTTCCCACAAGATCCTTAAGGTAGGGATTTTATTTTTCATTTTTGTATCTTGAGTACCTAGCACACATCTAGCATGCAAAAGGGCATAATATATATTTGTTGATTGAACAAATGCATGCATGTATGAATGAAAAAAAATTTTTTTTAATTTTTTTAAAATGTTTTGATTTATTTTTGAAGGAGAGAGAGAAAGACAGAGCATGAGCGGGGGGAGGAGCAGAGAGAGAGGGAGACACAGAATCAGAAGCAGGCTCCAGGCTCTAAGCTGTCAGCACTGAGCCCGTTGTGGAGCTCGAACCCACAAACTGTGAGATCATGACCTGAGCCGAAGCCGGATACTCAAGCAACTGAGCCACCCAGGCACCCCTGAATGAAAGAAAGTAAAGGAATCTTGTGGCATTTAATTTAATGTCATGGTACATAATGAAAACAACATGAATATGTCTTTACTATTAAGTTTAGCAAATTTGGTCTTTTTAGTGGAGTTCATTTATCTTGGCCTGCTCACTCTCCCTATTGCTTGCCTATTCCATCTTTACTAGTAATCCTCAGCAGTACATTGTCTCCTGAAGGAGTACTTTGATCAGAAAGCATTAAGTTGTATACTCCCCTCATCACCTGAATTCCTTTAGCTATAGTTCCAAAACTAGGACTGATGGAAAGGGGGTTTGGAAAGCCATTGGTGAATTGTGGTATATCTTCCTAGAGGGCAGATTTTACACAAATATTTCGGAAAGTGAAATGTAAATGGGAGATAGTTTAGAACATTGTTTTATATTAAAACAAACACAAATGTATTATCAAATAGAACATTCAGGTAACACAAATTCTAAGATACATCTTTTTTTTTTAATGTTTATTTTTAAAAGATAGAGAGCACACGTGCATAGAAGTGGGGGAGGGACAGAGAGAGAGAGGAACAGACGATCTGAAGTGGGCTCTGTGCTAACAGCAGAGAGCCCGATGTGGGGCTTCAAGTTACAAACTGCGAGATCATGACCTGGACCGAAGCTGGATGCTCAACTGACAGATCCACCCAGGTGCCCCACTAAGATGTATCTTAAGATTGTTTGGGAGCCTTTGGGGCAATGACTGTCCATCCTACCCCAACTCCTGGGTCAGTGATTTATTCTTTGCTACGGTATTTTGGTAGAAGATGCTTGATTTGGACCAACCTAAGACATATATAAAAACTCTAGAGTAATAATAGAAAAAAGTTTATTTTATTTTTAAACTGTCACATTTTCTTTAGGAGTAACCTGATAGTTTTATCCCTGTGGATGAACACATGTACTCTGCTGTTTTGTATATGTGCTGTTGAAGCAAGCCCTCTACTCTGCTATTTTGAACTATGAAATATAATTTATAAAAAGTGCAAGAAAACACATTTAGTAAAATCCTAGTCAGCGTATATAATTTTTTTTTATAATTTGAAATACTTGTAAATTCTCCAGATAATTAGATGCCCCATTGTTATTTGATAAAATGATAGATAATTCAAATTCTTCCTTCATTCAGATCCTTTTTTTTTTCCTTGTTTACTTAGGCTTCAAATGAGTGGGCATTTAATTCAGTCAGTATAGTCAGTATTCAATGTTCAGATCTTACTGAACTGTGATTTGATATTTATTCTTTATATTCCAGTTTGTTGGTGTATATGTGGATATATTCTACTCTATTTCTCATCATTACTAAGACTGTTGAACTAAGAAAGTGGCTGGTAGTCCATAGGTCTATATTGATTATAGTGACATTAAATCCAAATATTCCTAGTTCAACTCAGTTAAAAAATTACTAAGCACTGAATAATGCCAGGCACTATAATAAGCATGGCACTAGTATGGCTTTCTGTAGATAGTATATAATCAATAAAGGCTTACTAACTAGAGATAGTAGTAGTAATGAGCAAAGTAGTTAAACTCTGTGCCTTCGCTCTACCATCTGCAAATTATCGTTATTTCTCCTTATCAAAGTTTAAGCAGAATAATAAATCAGATGCTTTCTAAGCCCCAGATAAATATAAAATTGATGCTAGTAAGGGGAGAAATGTTTAGATTATTCTAAAAAGTAGAAACTGTTACTCTCTTTTATTTTTCAAATGCTTGAAGTATATACCATTACTTTTATAGTTTTCCTTTTCATATGTCCCTACTACAGTTATTTGTACTTTCTCTCAAATGAGTGCTCTGCATCTGTCACCCCATTTCTTCACCAAATATCACACATTCCCTTGTAGTCTTTACTGTAACTACACTTTCAAAATCTGCAGTGACTTCCTTCCAAAGTATTTCCCCATTTGCTTACACACCTCAAAATCCCTCATCTTTTTCCAGCATTTAATTCTTCTGGTCACTCCCTTTAGAAAGTTGTGTTCTATCTTGGCTTTGATGGTGCTGTAGTTTTTGGCCTTCTCTCTTGGATGGTTCTTTCTGTTTCTTTTAAAGATTCCTTTATCTCTGGCATTCTCTGTGACTGTCTTTCTTGGAATTTTTCTCTGGAGTTACCTGCCATCTCAAAGGTCCAGTTTTTAGTTCTGTTTCCTTCTGGTGGATATAGAAGAAAGA
The DNA here is from genome assembly GCF_024362965.1 of Panthera pardus. NCBI lineage: Eukaryota > Metazoa > Chordata > Mammalia > Carnivora > Felidae > Panthera > Panthera pardus. Next base: position 97,386,309 of record NW_026526765.1, read on the forward strand.
GCCATAGGAAACTAAAAATTGGAACTTTGAGATGGCAGGTAATTCCAGAGAAAAAATTCCAAGCAATCTATCTGTACATCTGCCAGGAGGGCATCTTTACACATCGTCTCAAATGCCGACAGGTAAGAAATTTAGCGCATCTCAGGCATTCTGCACTTCCTAATTTCACCCCTGATGCTTTAGTTACCAATAGGTCATGAAGTTCTATTGATTCTTCTGGAAAAATAACTGTTGTAATTATCTCAAACTTATTAGGAACCAAGGACTTATTCAAAGTCACTGAGCTAGTAGGTGGTCCGAGAAATAAAGCTGAAATCCTAAAACCTAAAGACCAAAGGCTTATTGCTTATAAGGCTCGTAATGCCTTATCTGAAATCCTTAGTACTAGATATATTTCAGAAAATATCCTTTTGGACAGCACAGCATACATAATCAACATACTTTTATTTCTGCAGTAAAATACATGAATATTCACATGTGATAGATTAAGTCAAGACTATAAAAAGCCTCAGGTTAATTTAGGTAAGTTTGTTGTTGGTTTTTTTTTTTTTTTTTTCCCACAGAGTGTCGTCGGGTCAGGTGAAGTTTCGCCACCAAATGAGCTAAGAAAATTTTCAGTTTGGGGAGCTTTTTGGATTTTGGAATTAAAGATAAAGGATTGTGGACTTGGAAAATTACTCACTTGGAATTATTTTTTTTTATTTTATTTTTTTTAATGTCTATTTATTTATTTATTTATTTTTTAATATATGAAATTTACTGTCAAATTGGTTTCCATACAACACCCAGTGCTCATCCCAAAAGGTGCCCTCCTCAATACCCATCACCCACCCTCCCCTCCCTCCCACCCCCCATCAACCCTCAGTTTGTTCTCAGTTTTTAACAGTCTCTTATGCTTTGGCTCTCTCCCACTCTAACGTCTTTTTTTTTTTTTTCTCCTTCCCCTCCCGCATGGGTTTCTGTTACGTTTCTCAGGATCCACATAAGAGTGAAACCATATGGTATCTGTCTTTCTCTGTATGGCTTATTTCACTTAGCATCACACTCTCCAGTTCCATCCACGTTGCTACAAAAGGCCATATTTCGTTCTTTCTCATTGCCACGTAGTATTCCATTGTGTATATAAACCACAATTTCTTTATCCATTCATCAGTTGATGGACATTTAGGCTCTTTCCATAATTTGGCTATTGTTGAGAGTGCTGCTATAAACATTGGGGTACAAGTGCCCTTGTTCATCAGTACTCCTGTATCCCTTGGATAAATTCCTAGCAGTGCTATTGCTGGGTCATAGGGTAGGTCTATTTTTAATTTTCTGAGGAACCTCCACGCTGCTTTCCAGAGCGGCTGCACCAATTTGCATTCCCACCAACAGTGCAAGAGGGTTCCCGTTTCTCCACATCCTCTCCAGCATCTATAGTCTCCTGATTTGTTCATTTTGGCCACTCCGACTGGCGTGAGGTGATATCTGAGTGTGGTTTTGATTTGTATTTCCCTGATAAGGAGCGACGTTGAACATCTTTTCATGTGCCTGTTGGCCATCCAGATGTCTTCTTTAGAGAAGTGTCTATTCATGTTTTCTGCCCATTTCTTCACTGGGTTATTTGTTTTTTGGGTGTGGAGTTTGGTGAGCTCTTTATAGATTTTGGATACTAGCCCTTTGTCCGATATGTCATTTGCAAATATCTTTTCCCATTCCGTTGGTTGCCTTTTAGTTTTGTTGGTTGTTTCCTTTGCTGTGCAGAAGCTTTTTATCTTCATAAGGTCCCAGTAATTCACTTTTGCTTTTAATTCCCTTGCCTTTGGGGATGTGCCGAGTAAGAGATTGCTACGGCTGAGGTCAGGGAGGTCTTTTCCTGCTTTCTTCTCTAAGGTTTTGATGGTTTCCTGTCTCACATTCAGGTCCTTTATCCATTTTGAGTTTATTTTTGTGAATGGTGTGAGAAAGTGGTCTAGTTTCAACCTTCCGCATGTTGCTGTCCAGTTCTCCCAGCACCATTTGTTAAACAGACTGTCTTTTTTCCATTGGATGTTCTTTCCTGCTTTGTCAAAGATGAGTTGGCCATACGTTTGTGGGTCTAGTTCTGGGGTTTCTATTCTATTCCATTGGTCTATGTGTCTGTTTTTATGCCAATACCATGCTGTCTTGATGATGACAGCTTTGTAGTAGAGGCTAAAGTCTGGGATTGTGATGCCTCCTGCTTTGGTCTTCTTCTTCAAAATTACTTTGGCTATTCGGGGCCTTTTGTGGTTCCATATGAATTTTAGGATTGCTTGTTCTAGTTTCGAGAAGAATGCTGGTGCAATTTTGATTGGGATTGCATTGAATGTGTAGATAGCTTTGGGTAGTATTGACATTTTGACAATATTTATTCTTCCAATCCATGAGCAGGGAATGTCTTTCCATTTCTTTATATCTTCTTCAATTACCTTCATAAGCTTTCTGTAGTTTTCAGCATACAGATCTTTTACATCTTGGTGAGATTTATTCCTAGGTATTTTATGCTTCTTGGTGCAATTGTGAATGGGATCAGTTTCTTTATTTGTCTTTCTGTTGCTTCATTGTTAGTGTATAAGAATGCAACTGATTTCTGTACATTGATTTTGTATCCTGCAACTTTGCTGAATTCATGTATCAGTTCTAGCAGACTTTTGGTGGAGTCTATCGGATTTTCCATGTATAATATCATGTCATCTGCAAAAAGCAAAAGCTTGACTTCATCTGCCAATTTTGATGCCTTTGATTTCCTTTTGTTGTCTGATTGCTGAAGCTAGAACTTCCAGCACTATGTTAAACAACAGCGGTGAGAGTGGGCATCCCTGTCATGTTCCTGATCTCAGGGAAAAAGCTCTCAGTTTTTCCCCGTTGAGGATGATGTTAGCTGTGGGCTTTTCATAAATGGCTTTTATGATCTTTAAGTGTGTTCCTTCTATCCCAACTTTCTCGAGGATTTTTATTAAGAAAGGGTGCTGGATTTTGTCAAAGGCCTTTTCTGCATCGATTGACAGGATCATATGGTTCTTCTCTTTTTTTTTTTTGTTAATGTGATGTATCACGTTGATCGATTTGCGAATATTGAACCAGCCCTGCATCCCAGGAATGAATCCCACTTGATCATGGTGAATAATTCTTTTTATATGCTGTTGAATTTGATTTGCTAGTATCTTATTGAGAATTTTTGCATCCATATTCATCAGGGATATTGGCCTGTAGTTCTCTTTTTTTTACTGGGTCTCTGTCTGGTTTAGGAATCAAAATAATACTGGCTTCATAGAATGAGTCTGGAAGTTTTCCTTCCCTTTCTATTTCTTGGAATAGCTTGAGAAGGATAGGTATGATCTCTGCTTTAAACGTCTGGTAGAACTCCCCTGGGAAGCCATCTGGTCCTGGAATCTTATTTGTTGGGAGATTTTTGATAACCGATTCAATTTCTTCGCTGGTTATGGGTCTGTTCAAGCTTTCTATTTCCTCCTGATTGAGTTTTGGAAGAGTGTGGGTGTTTAGGAATTTGTCCATTTCTTCCCGGTTGTCCAATTTGTTGGCATATAATTTTTCATAGTATTCCCTAATAATTGTTTGTATCTCTGAGGGATTGGTTGTAATAATTCCATTTTCATTCATGATTTTATCTATTTGGGTCATCTCCCTTTTCTTTTTGAGAAGCCTTGCTAGAGGTTTGTCAATTTTGTTTATTTTTTCAGAAACCCAACTCTTGGTTTCGTTGATCTGCTCTACAGTTTTTTTAGATTCTATATTGTTTATTTCTGCTCTGATCTTTATTATTTCTCTTCTTCTGCTGGGTTTAGGCTGCCTTTGCTGTTCTGCTTCTATTTCCTTTAGGTGTGCTGTTAGATTTTGTATTTGGGATTTTTCTTGTTTCTTGAGATAGGCCTGGATTGCAATGTATTTTCCTCTCAGGACTGCCTTCGCTGCGTCCCAAAGCGTTTGGATTGTTGTATTTTCGTTTCCGTTTGTTTCCATATATTTTTTAATTTCTTCTCTAATTGCCTGGTTGACCCACTCATTCGTTAGTAGGGTGTTCTTTAACCTCCATGCTTTTGGAGGTTTTCCAGACTTTTTCCTGTGGTTGATTTCAAGCTTCATAGCATTGTGGTCTGAAAGTATGCATGGTATAATTTCAATTCTTGTAAACTTTTGAAGGGCTGTTTTGTGACCCAGTATATGATCTATCTTGGAGAATGTCCCATGTGCACTCGAGAAGAAAGTATATTCTGTTGCTTTGGGATGCAGAGTTCTAAATATATCTGTCAAGTCCATCTGATCCAATGTATCATTCAGGGCCCTTGTTTCTTTTATTGACTGTGTGTCTAGATGATCTATCCATTTCTGTAAGCGGGGTGTAAAAGTCCCCTGCAATTACCACATTCTTATCAATAAGGTTGCTTATGTTGATGAGTAATTGTTTTATATATTTGGGCGCTCCGGTATTCGGCGCATAGACATTTATAATTGTTAGCTCTTCCTGATGGATAGACCCTGTGATTATTATATAATGCCCTTCTTCATCTCTTGTTACAGCCTTTAATTTAAAGTCTAGTTTGTCTGATATAAGTATGGCTACTCCAGCTTTCTTTTGGCTTCCAGGAGCATGATAAATAGTTCTCCATCCCCTCACTCTCAATCTAAAGGTGTCCTCATATCTAAAATGAGTCTCTTGTAGACAGCAAATAGATGGGTCTTGTTTTTTTATCCATTCTGATAGCCTATGTCTTTTGGTTGGCGCATTTAATCCATTTACATTCAGTGTTATTATAGAAAGATACGGGTTTAGAGTCATTGTGATGTCTGTATGTTTTATGCTTGTAGTGATGTCTCTGGTACTTTGTCTCACAGGATCCCCCTTAGGATCTCTTGTAGGGCTGGTTTAGTGGTGACAACTTCCTTCAGTTTTTGTTTGTTTGGGAAGACCTTTATCTCTCCTTCTATTCTAAATGACAGACTTGCTGGATAAAGGATTCTCGACTGCATATTTTTTCTGTTTAGCACACTGAAGATATCATGCCAATCCTTTCTGGCCTGCCAAGTTTCAAAAGAGAGATCAGTCACGAGTCTTATAGGTCTCCCTTTATATGTGAGGGCACGTTTATCCCTCGCTGCTTTCAGAATTTTCTCTTTATCCTTGTATTTTGCCAGTTTCACTATGATATGTCGTGCAGAAGATCGATTCAAGTTACGTCTGAAGGGAGTTCTCTGTGCCTCTTGGATTTCAATGCCTTTTTCCTTCCCCAGTTCAGGGAAGTTCTCAGCTATAATTTCTTCAAGTACCCCTTCAGCACCTTTCCCTCTCTCTTCCTCCTCTGGGATACCAATTATGCGTATATTATTCCTTTTTAGTGTATCACTTAGTTCTCTAATTTTTCCCTCATACTCCTGGATTTTTTTATCTCTCTTTCTCTCAGCTTCCTCTTTTTCCATAACTTTATCTTCTAGTTCACCTATTCTCTCCTCTGCCTCTTCAATCCGAGCTGTCGTCGTTTCCATTTTGTTTTGCATTTCGTTTAAAGCGCTTTTCAGCTCCTCGTGACTGTTCCTTAGTCCCTTGATCTCTGTGGCAAGAGATTCTCTGCTGTCCTCTATACTGTTTTCAAGCCCAGCGATTAATATTATGACTATTATTCTAAATTCACTTTCTGTTATATTAGTTAAATCCTTTTTGATCAGTTCATTAGCTGTTGTTATTTCCTGGAGATTCTTCTGAGGGGAATTCTTCCGTTTGGTCATTTTGGATAGTCCCTGGAGTGGTGCGGACCTGCAGGGCACTTCCCCTGTGCTGTGGTGTATAACTGGAGTTGGTGGGCGAGGCCGCAGTCTGACCTGATGTCTGCCCCCAGCCCACCGCTGGGGCCACAGTCAGACTGGTGTGTGCCTTCTCTTCCCCTCTCCTAGGGGCGGGATTTACTGTGGGGTGGCGTGGCCGGTCTGGGCTACTTGCACACTGCCAGGCTTGTGGTGCTGGGGATCTGGCGTATTAGCTGGGGTGGGTAGGCAAGGTGCACAGGGGCAGGAGGGGCAGGCTTAGCTCGCTTCTCCTTAGGTGATCCACTTCAGGAGGGGCCCTGTGGCAGCGGGAGGGAGTCAGATCTGCTGCCAGAGTGGTGGCTCCGCAGAAGCGCAGAGTTGGGTGTTTGCGCGGAGCGAGCAAGTTCCCTGGCAGGAACTGGTTCTCTTTGGGATTTTGGCTGGGGGATGGGCGGGGGAGATGGCGCTGGCGAGCGCCTTTGTTCCCCGCCAGGCTGAGCTCTGCCGTCCGGGGGCTCAGCAGCTCTCCCTCCCTTTGTCCTTCAGCCTTCCCGCTTTCTGAGCAGAGCTGTTAACTTACGACCTCCCAGACGCTATGTCGAGCTTGCTGTCGGAACACAGTCCGTCAGGCCCCTCCGCTTTTGCCAGCCAGACTCGGGGGCTCTGCTTGGCCGGCAGGCTGCCCCTCCGCCCCCGCTCCCTCCCACCAGTCCGTGTAGCGCACACTACCTCTCCGCCCTTCCTACCTTCTTCCGTGGGCCTCTCGTCTGCGCTTGGCACCGGAGACTCCGTTCTGCTAATCCTCTGGCGGTTTTCTGGGTTATTTAGGCAGGTGTAGGTGGAATCTAAGTGATCAGCAGGACGCGAGGTGAGCCCAGCGTCCTCCTACGCCGCCATCATCCCCGGTTCACTCACTTGGAATTAATGTTTGTAGTTTTGATACAACATTTTTATTGGGCTGATGGGTGGTTTCTCCCCATTATTATCTAGGGAACCAAATATTTTGTATCCTAAAGAGAATTTGGGGGGATAATAGGGAGCCTAGGGGCAATACCAATTTGTTTGGTCTAGACTCATAGGGTAGCCAGAGTCTTCTGGCATATAAAACCTCCACAGGTTAGGGATCGAGGACTAGAAACTCAGGTGGTATTAACGAGTTGCAGCCAGTGAGGTGTTGTGGAGGCATGGGGGATTTACAAGGATGAAGAATGTATATTTTCAGGTAGTTATGAGTATTTTTTTAAATGGAGAGTTGCCCAGGCAACATACTTCTTTCTAATCTATTTTCTCCCCTCCTCACCTTTCTCCATTTCACTTCACTTCACCTTAGCATGCTTGCGGATTAGAGGTCTTTTATGAGTCTTTGTAGTGAGTAAGTAAGAAAAGGCATCAAGTGATAAAATTGAATGAGTAATGGATTACAACTTCAATTCCAGGTTCTGGGTTTGGTCATAATTTAGTTTCCTCATCCGTGGAAAAGGAGATTTGGTGAATTATTACAAAGGCCCTTTTCAGTTCTCAAATTTCAAATCTCAAAAATGCTATGATTGTGTCTTGTCATTTTATCCACAGTTTTTTTTTAATGTTTATTAGTGAGAGAGAAAGAGACAGAGCATGAATGGGGGAGTGACAGAGAGAGAGACACACACAGAATCCAAAGCAGGCTCCAGGCTCTGAGCTGTCAGCACAGAGCCAAAGGTGGGGCTTGACCTCACAAACCATGAGGTCATGACCTGAGCTGAAGGCAGATGCTTAACCAACTGAGCCACTCAGGGGCCCCTGTCCATAATTTTTTCTTTATACTCAGCCCATCTGCCTTATCAGAATCCCTACCTCAAAGTCCTGAATTTTGGTAGTCCATGGTTGCACCCAGGCTGATAATTAAGGTAGGTGGGAGCAATTAAACAAGGGCATGTAGAAACCGGGAGAATTTGAGTTGTCTAGAAGAGTACAGTTTGATGATATTTTTTCCTCATTGGAGAATGGTTATAACAACTAATCATTTTCCTGCTATATAGATGGATGGACAGAAATAAGTTTATAACAGTTATAGGTATACATTATATAGTAAGGTGTATATTAAGAACATAAAATGGAAAATGAAGTAATTATCTAATTATTTGGGACAGTATAAGATAGTCAGATATCATGACTCCAAAGATTGTAGTCCAAATAATTCCATTTGTTCAATTCTCCTGAAAACTGCTGGCTTTTTAAAAAATTAAATTCCAGTAACATCTTAGGTATTTTATATAATGCTCATGGTTTATATAATCTTAGCAATTATATTAACAAACCTACAAAGAAATAGATTTCCATGTTACAGGTGAGGAAGCTGAGATTCAAAAAGGTTAAGTAAATTGTTTAAATTCAGGGCAAGTGGCAGAAGTGGATTAATATCCAAGTTTGTCAGACTCTAAACTCCATTATAAAACCAAATTCTCTGCTGTTTTTTTCTTTTTAATAAAGACTATCGTTAGGTATTGCTATGTTAAATACTACTATGTATAATCCCCTCAAATATTATCTGAACCCACTTACCTACAAGTGGGTCTTTTTAATACCTATGGCATACTCCGTAATGATGGGGAATAGGGAGCAAAGTGACCTGCAGTTTTATGGGGTTCAGATGTGAAAGAAAGTTTCTTTCCAGGATGGATCAGCAGCAGAGGAGGAGCAGGATGGGAGAAAGTGACGAAAGATTTGATTACAAGGGAATAAGGCTAGTAAATTTGGTGATGGAGATGGTCATTCTGTGTATACCAGTGTTTAAAGCACTTCTTACTCAGTTGAGTTTCCAGTCTTTGAGCTCTGTTTCACTGCATGTGTGACTTTTAGGAAATTCATTTGTGGTTGATTTGATTTTTTCATGTGGAAAATTAAGCGAACCATACTTAGATCTTACTGCCTCACAGAGAAAGTGTGAAAATTAATGGGTTAATGGTGGAAAAGAGTTTAAAGATCTTTAGACAAAAATACTGTTATCAGTCCTAGCATAGAAGCATTTGGACTCTAGAATAATGCCAAAGCAATTACTAAGATATTGTCAATGTACACTTATTAATTAGAGTAGATATTTTTCACCTTATATCTGTGGTTTCTAAATTAACAAATCTGATTTTATTTAATCAAAGCATTCTAAATGGGCCTGGAACCCAGTCAGAGAATGATCTCACACCAAAAGTCCGAGATAGATAATTATCCTGGCTTTCTCTTATGATTGTTAGTTCTTCAATTAGGCATTTTTTTCCCAGTGAGGCTATGCATGGATACTCTGAAAATAACACTCTAAGAGACTTCAATGAAAGTAATTTAGGGAGCTAAATTTTTAAAGTTGTTTTTCTTTAATTTGCTAAAAAATAAAAAAAGTAATGTACTAGAAACACATATTGAAATATATTGAAAAAGTAAAGTGCTTTAATATTTTCAGTGAGTAATCCAGGGTCTTAGATTAACTAATCTTCTAGAATTTTGAATGTGATACCTTTTTTGTATGTGTCTGTATATGATAGATACCAGAAAAGATTTCATATTTTTTGTTACCATGAAAGTTATAGCTAAAAACTCATGAAAAAGTTAAGGTACATGCCCAGAATTGGAACATTTTTGGCATGGGATGCATATTTAACATAAAAATACAAACTTATTTAATAAAGATGAAAAAGAAAAGATTTTAAAAAGCTTGGAAATTACTTAATCTAGATGCAAACCAGGCTATTTATCAGTATTGTTTTAGACACAAATTTTAAATCTGCTCTAAGCTTTCACAAGAAGCTATTTTCAAGTTGAATCTTAAATAATTATGTCTCAATAAATATTTTGTTTGAATTTCTTAGTACATTAAGTTAGAGATAATTTGATACAGCAGTGGGTAGGTTAAATTTGGAAAGAACAAAGACTAAGTACTTAGAGTTAAATAGCAACCTGTACCTTCAATTTAATATAATGTTAATTACTTAGTAAAGTGAATACAAAAATTAATGTCCTATGGATTAAAAAAAAAAGAGACCTATCTATAAGCTGCCTAAAGGAGAATCATATTAGACCTAAAGTCACCTACAGATTCAAAGTAAGGGGATGGAGAAACATCTATCATGGAAATGGATGTCAAAAGAAAGCCAGAGTAGCAATACCTGTATCAGACAAAATAGACTTTAAAACAATGTAACAAGAGACAAAGAAGGACACTGTGTGACAATAAAGAGGACAGCCCTACAAGAAGATATAACAGCCGTAAATATGTATGCACCCAACATGGAAGCACCCAAATACATAAAACAGTAACAAACATGAAGGAACTAATAGATAATAATACAATACTAGTAGGGGACTATACACTCCACTTACATCATTGGACAGATCATCTAAGCATAAAACCAACAAGGAAACACTGGCTTTGAATGACACACTGGACCAGATGCACTTAAGATATATTCAGAATATTCCATCCTAAAAGAACAAAATACACATTTTTTTTCAAGTGCACACAAAACATTCTCCAGACTAGATCACATATTAGCCCACAAAACCACCCTCAATAAATTTAAGAAGATTGGAGTCATAACATGCATCTTTTCTGGCCACAATGCTATGAAATTAGAAGTCGACCACAAGAGGAGTGCCTGGCTGGCTCAATCAATTAAGCATCTGACTTTGGCTCAGGTCATGATCTCGTGGTTGAGTTTGAACCGTGTGTCAGGCTCTGTGCCAACAGTTCAGAGCCTGGAGCCTGAATTCTGGAATTCTGTGTCTCCCTCTCTCTCTGCCCCTCCCTCACTCGTGCTCTGTCTCTCAAAAATGAATAAACATTAAAAAAAATTTAAAAAAGAAATTCAACCACAAGAAAAAATCTGAAAAGACCAAAAATACATGGAGGTTAAATAACATGCTTCTGAACAATGAATGGGTCAACCAGAAAAACCAAAGAGGAAATCAGAAAGTACATGGAAACATAGGGCACTGCATGGCTCAGTCGGTTGAGCATTCAACACTTAATTTTGGCTCAGGTCATGGTCTCCTGGTTTGTGGGATTGAGTCCTGTGTCAGGCTCCATGCTGATGGCACAGAGTGTTCTTGGGGTTCTCTCTCTCCCTCTCTCTGCCCTTCCCCTGTTGGTGCACACATGAGCTCACTCACACTCTCTCAAAATAAATAAATAAACTTAAAAAAGAGTACATGGAAACAAATAAAAATGAAAACACAACTGTCCAAAACCGTTAGAATGCACCAAAGTGGTTCTAAGAGGGAAATTTATAGCAATACAGGCTGACCTCAAGAAGCAAGAAAAATATCAAATAACCTAACCTTACACCTGAAGGAGCTAGGAAAAGAACAATAAACAAAAACTTAAGCCAGCAGAAGGAAGGAAATGCTAAAGGTTAGAGCAGAAATAAATGGCATAGAAACTAAAAAACAATAGAACAGATCAATGAAAGCAGGAGCTGGTTCTTTGAAAAAATCAATAATATTGATAATTCTCTAGCCAGACTTATCAAGAAAAAAAGAAAAAGGACTCAAATATCAAATAAGAGAGGAGGAATAACAACCAACACCACAGAAATACAATAAGAGAATATTATGAAAAACCATATGCCAACAAGTTGAACAACCTTGAAGAAATTGGTAAGTTCCTAGAAACATAAACTACGAAAACCAAAACAGGAAGAAATATAAAATTTGAACAGACCAATAACCATCAAGGAAATTAATCAGTAATCAAAAAACTCCCAACAAACAAAATAGCAGGACCAGAAAACTTCACAGATGAATTCTACTAAACATTTAGAGAAGAGTTAATACCCATTCTTTCAAACTATTCCAAAAAAGTAGAAAAGGAAGGAAAACTTCCAAATTCATTCAATGAGGCCAGCATTACCCTGATACCAAAACCAGATAAAGACTACACAAAGAGAGAGAGAGAGAGAGAGAATTACAGGCCAATATGCATGATGAACATGGATGAAAAAATCCTCAATAAAATACTTTCAAACAGAATTAAACAATACATTAAAAAAATCATTCACCACAATCAAGTGGGATTTATTCTTGGATTGTAAGTGTGGTTCAGTATTCACAAATCAATCAACATGATATATTATATCAGTGGGAGAAAGCATAAGAATCATGTGATCCTTTCAGTAGACATAGAAAAAGCATTTGATGGGGTGCCTGGATGGCTCAGTCAGTTAAGCGTCTGACTCTTGGTTTTGGCTCAGGTCATGATCTCACAATTTCATGGGCTCGAGCCCAGAGCCTGCTTGGGATTCTCTCTTTTTCCCTCTCTCTCTTCCCCTCCCCTGCTCACATGCTATCTCTGTCTCTCTCAAAAATAAATAAATAAACTTAAAATAAAAAGCATTTGAAAACATACAACATCCATTCATTATTTTAAAAAATCCTCAACAAAGTAGGTTTTGAGGGACATACCTCAATATAATAAAGGCCATATATGAAAAACCCAGAGCTAACATTGTCCTCAGTGGGGAAAAACTGAGAGCTTTTCCCCTAAGTTCAGCAATAGGGCAAGAATGTTCACTTTCACTACTTTCAACATAGTTTTGGCAGGCCTAGCCACAGCAATCAAACAACACAAAGAAGTAAAAGGCATCCATATTGGTAAAGAAAAAGTAAAACTTTGACTGTTTGCAAATGACATGATACTTTATGTACAAATCCTGAAATACTCCACCAAAAACCTGCTAGAACTGATACATGAATTCAGCAAAGTTGCAGGATACAAGATTAGTGTGCAGAAATCTATTGCATTTTATATACCAGTTATGAAGAAGCAAGAAAATAAATTAAGGAAATAATTCCATTTACAATTGCACCAAAAAAATAAGATACCTAGGAATAAACCTAACTAAAAAGATCTATATTCTAAAAACTATAAAACACTTATGAAAGAAATTGAAGATGACACAAAGAAATGGAAAGACATTTCATGATCATGAATTGGAAGAACAAATATTGGTCCATACTGTCCCAAGCAGTCTACACATTTAACGCAATCCCTGTCAAAATACCAACAGCATTTTTCATAGACCTAGAAGAAACACTTCTCAAATTTTGTAGTTAAGTTTCTTAAAAGACCCCAAATAGTCAAAACAATCTTGAAAAAGAAAAGCAAAACTGGAGGCATCCCAATTCTGGACTTCAAGTTATATTACCAAGCTGTGGTAATCAAGACGGTATAGTACTGGCACAAAAACAGACACATAGATCAGTGGAACAGAACAGAAAACCCAGAAATGGACCCACGACTGTATGGTCAACTAATCTTTAACAAAGCAGGAAAGAATATCCAATGGAAAAAAGTCTCTTCGACAAATGGTATTGGAAAAACTGGACAACGACATCCAAAACAAAGAAACTGGACCACTTTCTTCCACCATACACAAAAATAAATTCAAAATGGATAAGAGTCCTAATAATGTGAGACAGGAAACCATCAAAATCCTAGAGGAAAACACAGGCAACAACCTCTTTGACCTTGGCTGTTTGCGACTTCTTACTAGATAGGTCTCCTGAAGTAAGGGAAACAAAAGCAAAAATAAGTTATTGGGACTTAAGAATAAAATCTTCTGTGTAGCAAAGAAAACTATCAATAAAATTGAAAGGAGGCCTTTGGCATGGGAGAAGATATTTGCAAATGACATATCTGATAATGGGTTAGTATTGAAAAAATATAAAGAACTTCTAAAACTCAATGCCCCAAAAGCAAATAACCTAATTTAAAAATGGGCAGAAGATATGAACAGACATATCTCTAAAGAAGACATTCACATAGCCAACAGACACATGAAAAGATGCTCATCATCACTTAGCATCAGGGAAATCCAAATCAAAACTAGAATGAGATATCACCTCACACTGATCATAATGACTACAGTTAACACAGGAAACAACTGGTGTTGAGGGTGTGGAGAAAGGGGAACTCTCTTAAACTGTTGGTGGGAATGGAAACTGGTGTAGCCACTCTAGAAAGAAATGTGGAGGTTCCTCAAAAAATTAAAAATCGAACTATCCTATGGTCCAGCAATTGCACTACTATTTACCCAAAAGATACAAAAATACTGATTCAAAGGGATACATGCACCCTGATGTTTATAACAGCATTGTCGACAATAGCTAATTTATGGAAAGAGACCAAATGTCCATTGACTGATGAATGGATAAAGAAGATGTAATTCTATCCATTCTGCTGCTTAACTTCTTTCCATTTTTCAGACCTCAGTTCAAAGGTCACATCTTTTTTTAAGTTTTTTTTTTTTTTTTTAGTAATCTCTGCATCCAATTTGGGGCTCAACTTCACAACCCCAAGATCAAGAGTCGCATGCTCTTCCAGTTAACTGAGTCAGCCAGGCACCCCCAAAGGTCACATTTTTAATTAATGATGCTTATCTTAACATATCACTCCATGTCAGTCAGGTTACCTTATTGTTTGCTTTCATAGAACCATGCTCCTTTCTTATATAGCACTAACCATAAATGTAGTTATTTCATCATCTTTTTCACAAGACTATAAAATATAAAAGCTCTGTGAGTACCAATACCATGTCTATCTACTTTTGCTTATCATTATATAATCTTATCATTATATAACCTTCTAACATAGTAGACATTAATATTCAACAAATATCTATTGACATGCCACTAAGTGCCAACAAATATAAATTTCTTGAATAAGGGATCCTCATTTTTAAGGCTCATTTGACAATCTTTCTGATATATATTATCATATTTTAACCACTCCCTATTATTGGATATTTAGATTTTTTCCAATTTGTAACTATTATGTAATAACATGAAGACTGTTTAGATTGTAGCAATTGGAAAAAACAGGTTACAAAAGTGAATGTACAGTGTGATTATGTGTAGAAATAAATGTACAGAAAGAAAGGTTGGAAAGGAACCATGAAAATGGTAAGAACCATGTAAATTATGGTAAGATTGTAGGTGCTCTTTCCTTTCATGTTTTCCCAATTTTCTATAATTGTGCTATAATTTTATGAAAAAAATTTTTAAGAAGTGCTATTTTTCCATTATGCTAATATATAAAACTATTAGCATAACTCATGTAGGGAAGCTTTAACTCTTACAGTAAAAGAAAGAAAAAAATTAACGTTTTTGTAAAACAAGATAAAGAAAATAAATTATTAAGCAGTCATTGATTGATAAAAGCCATCTGTGGGCATGTGCAAAGGGTATAAAAATTTGGCTATTCCCAGGGTAGAGGGAGGAAGGTCTTTTTGTAATCGAAGGAGCTAGAAAAATAAATTGGGCTCATGAACATTTAAAAAGCATACTTAAAATCTGGCAAATACTGTGTGGAAATTATTGAGTTTTGGGAAATTGTTCTTTTAATGTATGTTTAAATTTTTATAAAGGAACAAAGGTATAAATAGCCCTTTTAAAGGGCTAGTTTGGAAAAAAACTAAGCAACTTCTTTATGTCATCTTTAATATTGTGTGCAAAATAATTTCTATTCCTTCATTCAGTGTAAGGAGGAAGAAAGCAGGTGGATGAATGAGGAATAGTAATTTAGTTCCCAGGGAAACTAATTGGAGAAAAAGATCATTTTAGGATCTGGAGATATGGCGCTGTATCTAGACAACTGTGAATTTTTCTGCTGTTATTTTCTAATCTTGGAAGGAAGAAGTTGCATTACAGATTTTAAGTTTAAGAGCTAATTTAGTTATATTTAGTTATATGGTAAATGCTGATCACTAGCAACATTAGAAAGGCAATGCCAATGAAGAATTCAGGCTATCATGAGCAGGTGCACAGATCTGTAGATTGCCAAGCAGTAATAAGATATGACTCCATGACTTAGGCTCTGGAATCTTTATAAAGTTTCATTAATTAGGGGTTAACAGAAAAAGCTATGTAAAAAAGTACATATGACATATAGTTGACAGGAAGTTGATCACTGCAAGAATATAGAAGTGGAACAAATTCGTATATATTATTATATACCAATCACTTAAGTGTGTTTTAGCCAACATCTATGAAATAAAATCATAATTACTTAAAGCAGCCTTTACTTTCAATCAATAAGAAATTTATAAACCTTTTTATTATGCCTTAATCAGAAATTTTCCACTGCTACTTAAGATTCCCTGGGGCTTTGAAACAAGCCTTGGCACACAGCAAGAATATTATATGTGAGTGTTCAATATGATAATGTATTTATATATTAATTACTGACTTCTATTTTCAGAATTTTAATAAGGCTTTTACTCCTAGGAAATTTGGGGTCACAAGCTCAATTTTATTATTTATTTAGTTTTTTAAATGTTTATTTATTTTCAGAGAGTGAGAGAAAGAGATGGAAGAGAGAGAGAGAGAGAAAGTACAAGCAGGGGAGGGGCAGAGAGAGCAGGAGAGAGAATCCCAAGCAGGCTCTGTGCTGCCAGCTCAGAGCCCAATGTGGGGCTTGATTTTATGTCCTAAAAACTTCACATTGTTCTTTGTCTCTTTGTAACTACTCCCAGCATGCATACTCGTGTGTGTATGCACACACACAATTACAGAGCATGGCTTTTCTGAACTTTTGGCGCATATTAAAATCATCTGGTGAATTTTTAAAAATCTGATGCCCAGGTTGCTCCCTATCCCAGTTACATATATTCTGGGTGGAATCTACTATAATTTTTTGAAGTTCTCCAGGTGATTCTAGTGTGTTACAAAGTTAAGAATTACTATAATTAAAAGGGATTATAAACAATTACTGTTCTCGATGAGCAAGTAAACCAGAAAAATTATAAATTCATTTTAGTTTTTCCTCATTTAACCTAGCTAAATATATAATATTCTTGTTCTGTATTGACAGTTACTGGCTATGTATGCTCAATGGAATATTATATTCATTGATTGATTAACTTTCTGAACCCCTAAGGATGGTAGAAGTGGAATAGGTGATAAAGTAATTATAATACACATTACCTGTTACTGATTTATGATGTGCTCATCTATAGTATTAATAATTAGGGTGGCTTGTGGGTAAGAATCCAAACTTAAGTAATTCTTCTTGGTAACCTAAATGGAGATTTAGTATCTGAGAAGTTTTATGTACCAGAATTCTAAACAGGCACAGTGATAGTAACAATAAAGCAATTAAGCTAATCTATTCTTGCAACTTTCTAGCTGCTGACAGTGAACTAACCTAAGCTGACCTTTACTAATAGAACTGCACATGTGATAGAACTGTGGATAGATGTTTGAATAGATTCATATTGCTAAAGATTACTCCACGAGATACACAGAAAATAAAAATTCTTTGCTTGTGTTGTTCAGAGATTTAATGTGATACACTATTGCCTGACTGTGGTTGATTAATAAGTCATTAAAAAAAGTCTGAAGCTCATTCACACAATGGAAAATGTTATGGTGGATTTCTATCATCACCAATGCACTCATTACAAATCCTGTAATTATGAATGAAAAGCCATTAGAGATAGAGACCAGGAACTTCGTTTAAAATTCTACATTCTGCTTAATTCCATGAAGTATACAATACACTCTTTAGTAGGAATACAAATTCCTTAGCTGAACAATTCCTTGTTTGAGTGAGAGCTCAGGATATACTGGTGCAATGGAGTGTGTTGAAAAAAGGTCACCTGGAGAAAAGGAACTGGTTGTATTTGTTAAAGGGGAAATAAAAAAGAGCTTTAAATAAGAATTATGATCTAGTGGATCTTTCAGAGGGAGGTTCTAAAAATTATAAGTGATATTTTGTTTAATACAAATCCTAATTAATAGGGGTATGGTTTTTTAAATTCTTTTTTAAAATCTTGAGTCAGAAAAACCGGGGTTTGAGTCCTAGCTCCATTACTTAACAGACAGCATTAACCATGATTAAGTTATTTCACATGTTTGTGACTCAGTTCTATCATCTGTAAAATGTAGCTCTTTCTCTTGCTAAACTCATAAGGTAGTAGAAAGGGATTGAAACCTGAAAATGTTAAGTAAGTTTGTAGTAAAGATTATTGTTAGCCCATGCAATGGCTATTAACCATCTTTACTGGTTTTGGCAGAACTCTAATTTTGTTTAGATATTTACCCATCTGCCATGAGGTAAATCATGAACTCATTTAATGTGGTGATCCCAGTTCATACTAGTGATTTTTAGAAATGAGAAGGAGAACCAATCCTGGTCATTGAGATGTGTGGGGAAGTTCTTCCACAGGTTCTATTTAAGAGTTACTCACCTATGTTGGTAGAGTAGCAAGATTCAGTGACAACTTGAAGTTGTCAATAAATATCTTTAATAGCTTGAATTTTTAAAATAGCTTGATTGAGATATAAGTCACATGCAGTTTACCCATTTAAGGTGTACTACAGTTCATTGCTTTTTAATATATCTACAGATAAGTGCACATATTATTACAGTCAATTTTAGATGTGTTTATCAACCTCAAGAAAAAGTTACCATTGCTCTGACCCACTTCCCCCAGCCCTAAGCAACCACCAATCTACTTTATGTCTCTGTAAATTTCCCTATTCCGTGTCATACAGTAGGTGGTCTTTTGTGACTGGCTACCTTCCCTTAGTATAATATTTTCAAGGTTCATCCATGTTGTAGCATGTATCAGTATTTAATTCCTATTAGTTGCTGAATAATATCCTATTTATGGATTTTCATTTTATTTATCCAATTGATGGACTTTTAGTTTTTGCTCCCTTTTACCTGTTATTAATATGTGCTATAAGTACACATTTCTGTGAAGACATGTTTTCATTTTTCTTGGTTATATACATAGGAGTGGAATTTCTGGGACCTGTGGGAAAAAAGGGAATTCCAGGAAGATGGCAAACTATACCCCAGGGTGACGGATATTCATCAGGCCTGCTCAGATGGGAGCAGGAAGTTTGAAGTTTTAAGGAGAGAGGTCTCCAGAAATATAATGGAACTGGTATCTTAGAGTCACCGGAAAGAACCAGGAAAAGAGGCAGTTAAGAAGAGCTTTCCTGGGAACAGAACAAACCTTAAATTCTGACCTTAAAAACTGTCCTTGTCTGAATTTTATTGGATCATACTTTAAAGTATAAATTACTTGGGGCATTGTCAGAAACAATCAGCCTATGATTAGTGGAGACTAACAGCTGGTTGTAATACCAAAAGGGGCGGAACACTTAAAAGAAAAATTGGGGAAAGAGACAAAGAGAGCCCTGCCGAAACCGAACATTCAATGATGACTGTCCCATACTGAAGGCTCTGCCCTCTGATGAGCTACAGAAGAATTTTCATACTGTGCATGTAGCCTGGATATGTTTGGGGAACATGAGGAATAGTCTGTTAAACTAACCACAAGTCTATTACCTTAGTGATTTAGTTTAACCACTAAATCAATACACAAGCAAACAACAACAAAAATAAGCACCAGAGAAAAAGAGAAATATGCAGCCAGTGTTGATACAGTTGTATTACCTAAAAGTTCAGTTTTACAGAAACTACCTGTGAGGGTTGCTGGAGAGGAGGTGGGTGGGGAGATGGGCATTAAGGAGGGCACTTCTTGGGGGTGCCTGGGTGGCTCAGTCGGTTAAGCGTCTGACTTCAGCTCAGGTCATGATCTTGTGGTTCCTGAGTTCGAGTTCTGTGCTGACAGCTCAGAGCCTGGAGCCTGCTTCAGATTCTGTGTCTCCCTCTCTTTCTGCCCCTCCCCTGCTCATGCTGTGTCTCTGTCTCAAAAATAAATAAAACATTAAAAAATTTTTTAAAAAGGAGGGCACTTGTTGGGATGCGTACTGGGTGTTATATGTAAGTGATCAATCACTGGGTTCTACTCCTGAAACCCATACTGCACTGTATGTTAGCTGACTTGAATTTAAATAAATAAATTTAAAAAAAAGAAAGAATGAATGAAAAGTACCTATGAGGGATGCCAGACATAGGATGTCACAGAGTTCAAAGCAGCTTTTATAAATGTGTTCAAGGAGCTAAAGGAAGCTATCCTTAAAAAAGTAAAAGATTCTGTGATGACAACATCTCATCAAATAGAGCATACCAATAAAGAGACAAAAATTGTAAAATAGAATGAAAAGGAAACTTTGGACTTGGAAAGTTAAATAACCAAAATGAAAAAGTTACTGGAGAGCTTCAACAGCAGATTTGAACTGTCAGAAAAAAAGAATCTGCAAACTGAAGAATAGGTTGATATAAATTGTGTAAGCTAAAAAAAAAAGAAAAGAAAAAAATGACAGAACCTCAGAGAAATGGGGGACACATTAAGCATCCCAACATATAATATGAATATCAGAAGGATGAGAATGAATAAAGGAATAGAAGTGTTTAGAGATATGGCTGAAAACTTCCCAAATTTGATGAAAAACATTAATCTACACATCCAAGAAGCTCAATAAACTACAAGAAGCTCAATAAAATACAAGCAAGATAAATATAAAGAGATCCACACCTAGTTACATCATAGGAATGAAATCCTTTTACTTTGAGTCAGTAGTGAGTAAGCAACATTTACCATCAAATGTCACAGCCATAAGATTGTAAACACTGAATATTGATTTAACCAAAACTTTGTTATTTATTGAGAGGATGGTAAAAAGGAACATTGGTAATACAGTTGCGGTGGTGAGATGAGGCAAGTTTAATGTGAAGTTTAATGTGAAGTTTACAGTTAGTGTTAATCCTCATGTAACATAAGAAATCAAAGATCTCAAAATGATGCAAAGAGAACAAAAATAAAAGCAAAAGATAGCAGTGTGTGCACATTTTCAGAAATATGTAGGTAAATTGAAAAAGGAGCAGCTACAGCCTTCAAAGTGGTTGCTTTTGGAGGCAACACTGGGAATGGGTTGGACAGTGTGTTTTGTTTTTTGTTGTAAGCCCTTAGTACAATTTGACTTTATGTATATACATATTTTTTACATCCATAAAATGCAATTTAATTTTTTTACCTTACCACAAATGGTGATACTTCTTTTTCTTTTTCTCCAGCTTTATTGAGATATATTTACACATAACATACTTTAAGTGTAAGGTATACAATGTGATGATTTGATACACGTATATATTACAAAATGGTTAGTAAGGTTAGTTATCACCTGACATAATTATCTTTTTTTTTTTTTTTTGGTGGAGAGAACATTTAAAATCTACTGTCTTAGCGACTTTCAGGTATATAATACACTGTTGTTAACTATGGTCACCATGCTCTACATAGATCCCCAGAACTTACTTGTCTTATAACTGGAAGTTTGTACCCTTTGACCAACATCTCCCTGTTTCCCCCAAGTGTCTGGCAACCACTATTCTACTCTAGTTTTTATGAATTCAGCTTTTAAAAATTCCACATATACATGAGATCATATATTTGTCTCTGTCTGACTCATTTCACTTAACATAATACCCTCAGGGTTCTTCCATGTTATCACAAATGGAGGGATTTCCTCCTTTCTCATGGCTGAATAATAGTCGTGTGTGTGTGTGTGTGTGTGTGTGTGTGTGTGTGTGTGTCCCATTTCTTTGTTTAGTCATATTTTAATGGACACTTAGGTTGTTTGTTTCTTTGTTTTGGCTATTGTGAATAATGCTGCAGCGAACATAGGAGTGAGGATATCCTTTAAGATAATTATTTAATTTCCTTTGGATATATACCCTGAGGAGGGATTGCTGGATCATGTGATAGTTCTTTTTAATTTTTTGAGGAATTTTCATGACATTTCCATAGTAGTTGCACCAATTTGTATCCCCACCAACAGTATACAGTGTTTCCTTTTTTCCACATCCTCACCAATACCTGTTATTTCTTGACTTTTTGATAATAACCATTTTAACAGGTGTGAAGTGACTTCTCATTGTGGTTTTGATTTCGCATTTCCCTGCTAATCAGTGATGTTGAGGATCATTTCATGTACCTGTGGGCCACTTGTATGTCCTTTTTATTTATTTATTTTTTAAAAATATAATTTATTGTCAAATTGTATGTCCTCTTTAGAAAAATGTCTGTTCAGGTCCTCTGACCATTTTTAAATTAAATTATTTGTTTTTACGCAGTTGAGTTGTATGAGTTTCTTGTATAATTTGAATATTTACCCCTTATCAGATAGATGGTTTGCACGTATTTTACTCCATTACAAACATTGCCCTCTCGTTTTTTTTATTGTTTATTTTGCTGTGCTTTTTTAGTTTGATGTGGTCCCACTTGTTTATTTTGTTTTTTATTGCTTATATTTTTGGTGTCATGTCCAAAAAAATTATTGCCAAAACTAATGTCAAGGAGCTTTTCCCTTATTTTCTTTTAGTAGTTTGATGATTTCAGGTCTTACGTTTAAGACTTTAATTCATTTCAAGTTAATTTTTGTGAGTGGTTTCAGATAGGAGTCCAGTTTCATTCTTCTGTATGTACTTACCAGTTTTTCAAGCACCAGTTGTTGAAGAGACTTTTCTTTCTCTGTTGAGTATTTTTGGCTCTCTTGTCAAATACTAAAGTTACCTTTATATGTGAAGGTTTACTTCTGGGCTTTCAATTTTGGTACATTGGTCTATGTGTCTATTTTTATGCTAGTACCATTCTGTTTTGATTACTCGAACTTTCTAATGTAGTTTGAAATCACGAAGTGTGATGCCTCCAGCTCTGTTTTTCTTTCCCCATATTGCTTTGACTATTTGGGGTCTTTTGTGATTCCATATGAATTTCAGAATGGTTTGTTCTATTTCTGTGAAAAATGCCATTGGAATTTTGATAGGGATTGCATTTGATAGGGATTCATAGATGGTTTTAAGTAGTATAGACATAACAATATCAGCTCTTCTGATCATGAACATGGGGTATCTTTCTATTTGTGTCTTCTATTTTTTTCATCACTGTCTTATAGTTCTTGATGTCTTATAGATCTTTCACCTACTTAAATTTATTCCTAGATATTTTATTGTTATTGATTCTATTGCAAGTGGGATTTTTTCTGATAGTTTGTTGTTACTGTTGTTATAGAGATGCAACTTATTTTTTCAACAATGATTTTGGATTATGTAAGTTTACTGAATTTTTAAAATTCTAACTAATTAGTTCTATTAGTTTTTGGTGGAGTCCTAAGAATTTTCTGTATATAAGATCATATCATCTCTAAACAAAGACAATTTTACTTTTTTTTCCCCCTGATTTGAATGCCTTTAATTTCTTGCCTAATTGTTCTGGTTAGGATTTCTAGTATTGTGTTGAATAGAAGTGACAAGAGTAAGCACCTTTATTTTGTTCCTGATCTTAGAGGAAAAGCTCTCAACTTTTCACCATTGAGTATGATGTTATTTGTGGGCTTATCATGTATGGCTTTTATTATGTTGAGGTACATTCCTTCTTACCCCATTTGTCATGAGTTTTTATGAAAAAAGGATATTGAATTTTGTCAAATGCTTTTCTCTATCTGTTGAGATGATTATATGATTTTTATCTTTCATTCTATTGATAAATATTACATTTATTGATTTTCATATGTCAACCCACCCTTGCATCCCAGGAATAAATACCACTTGCTCATGGTATATGATGTTTTAATGTGCTGTTCAATTTGGTTTGCTAATATTTTGTTGAGAATTTTTGCATCTCTGTTCATCAGGAGTGCTGGCTTTTAGTTTTATTTTCTGGTAGTCACTTTATCTGGCTTTGGTATCAGGATATTGCTAGCCCTGTAAAATGAGTTTGGGAATGTTTCCTCTTTAATTTTTTGGAAGTGGTTGAGAAGGATTGACATTAATTCTTTTTATATATTTGGTAGACTTCACAAGTAAAATCATCTGATCTTTGGCTTTTTTGTTGTTGTTGGCAAGTTTTTTGATTACTGATTCTATTTCCCTTATTATTGGACCGTTGTTGAGATTTTCTATTATTTAGTCTTGGTAGGTTGTATGTTTCTAGGAATTTATCCATTTCTTCTAGACTATCCAGTTTGTTGGCATATAATTATTTATAGTAGTTTCTTATAGTAATCCTTTGTATTAATGTGGTATCAGTTATATTATCTCCTCTTTCGCTTCTGATTTTGAGTCTTTTTTTTTTTAGTTTAGCTAAAAGTTTGTCAATTTGTTTACCTTTTTAAAAAACCAATTCTTAGTTTCATGGATCTTTTCTGTTGTTTTTCTGGTCGCTATCTTTTTAATCTGTGCTCTGATATTTGTGACTTCTTTCTTCCTATTAACATTGGTCTTAGTTCCTTGAGTTGTAATGTTGTTTGTTTGAGATTTTTCTTTCCTTTCTAAAATATAGGTGTTGATCACTATGAAGTTTTCTATTAGAACTACTTTTGGTGTATCCCATAATTTTTGTTATGTTGCTTCCTTTTTTGTTTCAAGATATTTTGATTTCACTTTTCATTTCTTCTTTGACTCATTGGGTGTTCAGGAGTGTGTGGTTTAATTTTCACATATTTGTGAAATTTCTAGTTTTCCTCTTGTTTTTGTTTCTAGTTAATACCAGTGTGGTTGGAAAAGATACTTGGTATGATTTCAGCAATCATAAATTTGCTATTTCAATCTTCCTAAATCTGTTAAGATTTATTTTGTGACCTAACATGTAATCTAACCTGGAGAATGTTTTATGTACATTTGAAAAGAATGTGTATTCAGCTGCTGTTAGATGGAATGTTCTATATAAGTCTGTTAGGTCCATTTGGTTTAAAGTTTAGTTCAGTTGCAGTGTTTTCTTATTAATTTGCTATCTAGATGATCTGTTGTTGAAAGTGGGTTATTGAAGTCCCTGTTATTGTATGTATTGTCTATTTCTCCCTTCAAATCTTTTAGTATTGCTTAATTTTTTTAGGTGCTTCTATGTTGGGTGCATATATATTTACAATTCTTATATCCTCTTGAGAAGTTGACCCCTTTATCATCATATAATGGCCTTTTTTGTTGACGAAGTTTTGTGTTAAAGTCCATTTTATTATAAGTATGCTACTCCTGCTCTCTTTTGGTTTACACTTGAATGAAACTTTTTTTTTCATCCTGTCACTTTGAGTTTTTGTGTGTCCTTAAAGCTAAAGTCAGTCTTTTGGGGTGCTTCAGTGGCTCAGTCCATTAAGTGGCTGACTCTTGCTTTTAGCTCAGGTCATGATCTTATGGTTTGTGAGTTTGAGCCCTGTATCAGACTCTGTGCTGACAGAGTGGAGCCTGTTTGGGATTCTCTCTCTCCCTCTCTCTCTGCCCCTCCCCATCTTTTGCTCGGTCTCTCTCTCTCTCAAAAAATAAATAAACAACAAAAAAAGTAAAGTCCGTCTTTTGTAGGTAGGATATACTTAGGTCTTCAGCTAGTCTCTGCCTTTTGATTGGAGAATTTAGTTCATTTACATTTAAAGAAATTATTGATAGGTAAGGATTTACTAATGCCATTTTATTAATTGTTTTTCTGGTTGTTTTGTAACTCCCCCTGTTCCTTTCTTTGTAGATTGATGATTTCCTGTAGTGTTACGATTTGATTTTTCTTCTATTTATCTTTTGTCTCTCTCCTCTTTTTTTGCTTTCTGGTTATTATGAGGCTCACACAAAACATCATGTAGATATAATAGTTTGTTTTAAACTGATAAGAATTAACTTTATTTGCATATAAAACTCTCCCCTTTAATTCCTCCACATTTTGTTTTTGATATCACAGTTCACATCTTTTTGTATTGTGCAGTCATTAATTATTTTAACTATAGTTAATTGTAATTTTATTTTTTTAACGTCTTTATTTATTTATTTTGAGAGAGAAAGAGAGAGAACAAGCTGGGGAGCGGCAGAGTGAGGGGGACAAAGAATCCAAAGCGGGCTTTGTGCTAACTGTAGAGAGCCTGATGCAGGCTTGAACTCATGAACCATGAGATCATGACCTGAGCCAAGTTAGGCACTTAACTGACTGACAAACCCAGGTGCCCACTATAGTTAATTTTAAATTTTTTTTTTTTAACGTTTATTTATTTTTGAGACAGAGAGAGACAAAGCATGAACGGGAGAGGGTCAGAGAGAGACACACACACAGAATCTGAAACAGGCTCCAGGCTCTGAGCTGTCAGCACAGAGCCCGACGCGGGGCTCGAACTCATGGACCATGAGATCATGACCTGAGCTGAAGTCGGCCGCTTAACCGACTGAGCCACCCAGGCGCCCCTATAGTTAATTTTAATACTTTAGCCCTTTAACCTTTTACTAGAGTTGATTAACACACTACCATTTTACAGTAGTATTCTGAATTTGACTATATACTTACCATTACCACTGTGTTTTTTGCTTTATGGTTCTCTGTTACTAATTACTGAAATTGGGGAAGCTAATTTCTTGTTTTATTTCAGCTTGAAGAACTTCTCTCAGCATTTTTGGGTAAGGCAAGTCTAGTGGTGTTAAACTTCTTCATCTTTTGTTTGTCTGGAAAGGTATTTGTCCCTTCTTCATTTTTTAAGGACAGCTTTGCCAGATAAAGTACTCTTGGTTGGCAGTTTTTTTTTTTTTCCTTACGGGACTTTGAACATAATATCCCATTCTCTCCTAGTCTTATAAGATTTTTGCTGAGAAATTTGATAGCCTTATGAGGATGTCCTTATACATGAACTATTTTTTTCTCTTGTTGGTTTTAGATTTTCTTTGTTTTTGGTTTCAGAGTTTTATCACTTTGTGCCTTGGGGAAGATATTTTTGGGTTGAAATTAATTGAAGACCTTTTAGCTTCATGAATATGGTTATCCAGATCTCACCCCAGATTTGGGAATTTCTCAGCCATTATTTCTTGAAACAAGCGTTTTGCTCTTTTCCCACTATCTTCTCTGGGATTCCAGTAATGTGTAGATTCTTCATAGGATCCCCATGTGTTTCATGCTCTCTGAGAGCATTGGCTGCTCTTCTCCCAGCCACTCCCTAGCCCGCAGCTGTGCAGCAGACTTCGGTATTCTAAATGGGACAAGAAAGAAGTGGTTCCCTTTGACAGTGTCTTGCACAGTTAGGGAAAATTGGAACTCACTGATGTGCTTTCAGTTTTCTCCATTGGTGAAATCATAGGCCAACAAGATTTTTTTTGTCACTGAGATATGCCATCTTGGGGGCAGGATGATGTGGGTAAAGTAAAACTGTTCCTTTTACCCTCTTGAATGTGTCTAATCTTGGATTTTTTTTTTTCTCTGGTGGTATGCTGAAACTTTTCTGCTGGACTCCCAGAGTTTCACAGAGGTACTCACCTCCATGGGTGATTATCTAAATCAGTGCTAGTTGGGGGGAAGATGGTAGAAAACTTATTCCTTAATGTTGATGATGTCACTTTTTATTTTAAATTGTGTAAAATAAACATAATATAAAATTTATCATCTTAACTGTTTTGAAATGCAGAGTTCACTAGTGTTAAGTACATTCACATTGTTGTGTCATCAATCTCCAGAACTCTGATGATTATTTTTTAACCAGATTTTCTTAGAACTTACTCCTTAAACTTACTCAATACTAATTTGTGTGAGCATTTGTTACTCTTCAGCTGTTTCTTCTTAAAATACAAGAATCTCCTCAAGGGTAACCTAAAAATCTACTGTAAGTTCTTTGAGATCAATTACCATAAGATTTTAAATTGTACAATTTTGAGGATCCTCCATTCATAACAAAATGTCTCACAGTGTGTTCCAGTTCCCTTTTCTTCCTTGTAAAGTTTTAGAAGCAGCTTGTCTTTCTACAAGAAATACTCTTGAGATTTTCATTAATATTTGCCATCTGGGCCTTGAAGTTTCTTTTTCAGAACATTTTAAACTATGAATTCAATTTTGTTAATGGTTATAGAACTACTTAAGTTATCTCTTTGAGCTTGAATGAGTTTTAGTAGTTTTTGTTATTTGAGAAATTGGTTCTTTTCTTTTAAGTTGTGAAATCTGTGTATAGAGCTATTTATAATATTCTCTTATTATCTTTTTATGTCAGTAGGGTCTGTAGTAATATCCTCTTTTTCATTCCCTTTAATGCTAATTAGTTTCTTTCTTTCTCCTTTCTTGTCAGTCTTGCTTGAGGTTTATCAATTTTATTGATCTTAAAAAAAAAACCCAGATTTTAGTTTCATTGGTTTTCTCTGTTCAAGTTCATGATTCTTTACTCTAACATCTGTATTCTGCTATTGAGTCTATACAGTGAGTTTTTGATTTTGATCATTGTATTTTCCATTCTTAATTTCTGTGGTTCTTCTATTTTATATATTGTATTTCTTTGTTGATGTTTCGAATTTTAACATTTGTTTCAAGAATGTTCACAATTGCCATTTAAAGTTTTATAGTAGCTCTTTAAAGTCTTTGTCAGATAATTTCGGCATCTGTGTCATCGTGTCATTGACAGCTGTTGATTGTGTTTTCCCATGTGAGTTGAGATTTTTGTATTTCTTCATATGCCAAGTAATTTTGGATTGTATTTCTGGGCCTTTGAAATATGACACTAAAAAATGGTTTTATTTAACTCCTAAAGAGAATGTTGGGATTTTTTTTTTTAGTAGTTTACCTGGCTAGATTTAGATACAAGTTCCAACCTGTGACTGTGATTCCAATATTGGCTCAGTTTAAGCTTTTGCAGTGTTAGTTGAATTTGTCCTATGTGTGTACCACCTAGTAATTAGTCTTGGATTGAGTGAAATTGTTAGCTTAGTTCTCAGTGTCTTTCGTATGCTAATTAGAATAAGATCGATGCATATTCAGGTGAGAGAAGTGAGCCCTGGAGTTTAATTCAATATTTTATGGAGTTTTCCCTTTCTGTTATCTCTCTAGTACTTCCAGGTTCTTTGGATCTCTGGTCAGAAACCACCTACTTCCATCATTGTTCCACCTCTGTCTGGTGAACAGACAGAGGGGAAAAGAGCAATAAAAAGCTTTGGACCCACCATCTTGCTGCCTTAACTTCATCAAATGAAGAAGTTTCTTTTCCTTCAGGATTTTGGCTCCTGTGATCTCCTCTTGGTAGTCACTGTTGCCGCCACCATTGTTATGGGATATCTTGGAGTCTGTGACATGAGAGATTGGAGAAAATGGAATGAACCTTCCCAGGTGCCCCTTTTGGCTCCTTTTTATAATGTATTTCTCTTTATTGATATTCTGATCTTGTTTATGCATTGTTTTCCTTTGTCCCTGTCTTCCTGTACTTCTTTGAGCGTCTTTATTTTTTTTCTTTTAAAATTTTTTTTTTAACGTTTATTTATTTTTGAGACAGAGAGAGAGCATGAATGGGGGAGGGGCAGAGAGAGAGGGAGACACAGAATTGGAAGGAGGCTCCAGGCTCTGAGCCATCAGCCCAGAGCCCGACGTGGGGCTCGAACTCACGGACCGCGAGATCATGACCTGAGCCGAAGTCAGACGCTTAACCGACTGAGCCACCCAGGCACCCCCTTTGAGCGTCTTTAAAAAGACAATTTTAGGAGCTCCTGGGTGGCTCAGTCACTTAAGCATCCAACTCTTATTTTCAATTTAGGTCATGACCTCACAGTTTGTGAGATTGAGTCCTGCATCAGGTTCTGTGCTGATAGTGTAGAGCCTGCTTGGGATTCTCTCTCTTCCTCTTTCTCTCTGCCACTTCTCCACTCTCTTCTCTCAGTCTCTTCCTCAAAATAAATAAATAAACATAAAAATAAAAAGACAGTTTTAAAAAAGTCTTTGTCTAGTAATCTCAGTGTCTAGGCTTTTCAGGGTCAGTTCTGTCGATTAATTTTGCTCCTTTGAATGAGCCATACTTTTTGATTCTTTGTATGCCTTTGGTTTTTTGTTTTTTGAAAACACTGGGCATTTGAATCTTTTAATGTGTCAACTTTGGAAATCAGATTTCCCTCCTTCCCCAGAATTTGATGTTTTTTGATTGTTTTTGTTTTTGTTTTTTGAGTGTTGAAAGGTGTCTCTGTGTTGGGGATTAGCTTGAGTTGAAAGCTCAAGGTCTCCTCATGTCTTTTTTTAAGCCAGTGTCTTTCCCTGTGCACATGTGGGTTTCTAAATTTCTCTATGTATGTGGTTGCTTTTGAATGACTTAATCTTTAAATTAATATAAGGCCCAAAATAAGGAAAAGGGCAGGGAAGAAACGTAAAGATGTGTTATTCCTTTAAATGCCCTGTAAGCAGCTATAGTCAATAGGGATTGAAACAATGATGGCCAGGTTCTGTGCTAGCCAAGATTTCCCCTGAAAGCTGCAAACTTTTAAATATAATTTAGAGCTTCAAAATAGTTTATATTAAGTCTGCCAGTACACTTGTTGTCTAGGTAGAGAGAGGGGATTCCTGGTGCTTCCTACTCCTCCAGTTTCTCCGAGGTCACTCTCATAGAATCTTTTATAAATTTCTTTCTCAGCTGCCCTAAAAGGAACCAAGGGAGAAAATCTTCATCCATGGACCAGTGCTTTAGAGACCAGAAAAGTGTTCTGAGATCAGACTAATGAGACAGTGGGAACCCCTTCCCCACCAAGAATATGGAAACTCAGAAGGATAAAATTTAGTCTACGTGGGCAACCATGTTGCCTGATTTGAAGATTGACCTTCCAGGACCCAAATCCTGGTGTTTCTGGGTTTTGTTTCACTTAAGATGAGTCCCCCTTTACTAGGGCTAGTCAGTCTCTATTCAGTCTATCTTTATTTGCATACAGACTACAATTTTGGGCTAGCACATTGAGGGCAACCTTTTCCTGACCTTTTTGAGTGTTCCTTTGTCAAGTGCATTCACAATGAATACAAAGATGAATCACAGAAGATTCCAGTTCTCCAGGGACTGGTAGTTACATTGATCAGCTGCCTATAGCCAACATACCTTCATGTAGAGGGTATGGCCCTCTATTAGTGGTGTCCAGTACATTTTGCTTTGATCCTAGAGAGCAGCAATTTTACTGCTTTTGGGATCTTGGTGCATCTGTACCCAGTACATGTTTTTGAATTAATGCAGTGGTTGGGACAATTGTGGTAGGTTCTCTATAAGAATTTACTGCTAGGACCCTCATTTGAACCTAATCATCACATATGCAAATATATGCATGAACTTTTACAGACATAAGTATTAGTAGTCCCTAGACCAGTGATCCTCAAACCTTGCTACTCATCACCTGAAGAACTTTCCCCAAACCCTAATTCCTATGTTCTAACCATGGAGATTGTTTTAGTAAGTCTGAGGTGGAAGCTGGAAATGTGTGTTTTTCAAAAGCTACCTCATAATTTTGATAGGCAGCCAGAGTAGAGGACCACAACCCTTTGAATGCCTAAGAAAATCTAGTAGTCACAACAGACGATTTAAAGTGCCTTCTATTATTTAGGGAGATTCTGGGTTAGAAAGTCAAGAGCAGTAGTTTTGGAGCAGCATGGAGACTGTATTCCATTTTCAGTGTAGTCACTGAGATAAACTACTGATTTTTCAGAGCTTCGGGCTTTTTTTTTTTTTTTTTTTTTTGTAATGAAATAGGCATTATAGCCTTACCATGAGAATTTATGTAAAGCCTTACTTAGCACCTCTACTACAGCACACAATAAATGTTGGTCAGATTTATTCTGGTGTACACACGTGCCACTGGATTTGTCCAGATGCAGAATCTACTGAAGTACACCTTCTCTAGCCAGTTCTTTAGGAAACCAGGGGGTTGGAGAGGTTAGTTTTCTAGCCCCCCAGCCAAGTGAAGGTCAAAAGCCAACCAAGAAGGAGGAGGCTGTTGTTACTGGTTGCTCTCCGGGCTCCAAGTGCTGTGTTACGTATGTCCACCAGGGGCCGCTGAAGCTACCTAAACTCCGAGCGCTAACCTGGCGAGGCCTCCGCGCGTGCTCACTGGGTGCTACGCGTGCCTCTGAATCCCCTCCGCCATTCTAGCTTTTGGCTGCCCCAAACCAAGCCTCTCTGTCTGAGTAGGGCAGCGCTTTGGGGACACAAATATTCCCTCTTCTTTGGGCTTCGCCTTGTACTTCTTCGTTGCCAGGCCAAGTCTGGGGCGGCAAGTATTAGTGTCTCCATTGCGCTGCTGCCCAGGAGATAGAAGGCTGAGCCCCGCACAGAGTTCAGGCTGACTGGGTCCTGGGCCCAGCGAGAAGCTGCCGCTGCCCGGATGTTGCGATGGCTGATCGGGGGAGGCCGAGAACCTCAGGGACTGGCCGAGGTAAACCCCCTGGCGACTCTGCCTGCCGCCACAGAGGCCGAGCATGCCTGACCAGTGGCTTTTGTTAGAGTCCAGTGCCTCATCCAGACGCGGGAGACCCGGGCGGAGGCGGAGCCTGCGGGTTCGGAGGCCGGCAAGGGCGGGGTTGGCGCGCGGGCGTGCGGGGGACGCCCTTCCTGTGGCTAGTCTGAACTGTTGATCCCCCTAAGATCCTGAGAATTAAATATCCCTGTTTCAAAAGGAGGTAACTGAAGCTGATGTGATTCAACAGCAGGCTCAAGGACATTCAGCTAGCCTTCTCCGTGCTTAAACTAGCTTCATTTCAATTATAGAAGTATCTGGCTTACGAGAAACAAGTGGTGACTGCAACTTTCTACTTAAGGTTTATTAGAGTTGGTGTCATTTCCCACCAACTGATGCTTGCTCAGGAAATAGAATATTTGATTTACCCAAGAGCAAAAAAGGATAGAAGTATTTTAAGAAATTAATATGCTTCAAAGTCAAAAAAGTGATTTTGTAATTAACTGCTGTTTTTTGGTTCCATAGTCTGGTTTTCTTCATGGGCCTGAATAATTGAGTTGACTATAATGAAATTTACATTTGAAAGACTGAATACAATAATTTTGGAACCTTGAAAGATTTTCTTTGCCATCCGAGAATTAGAATTTGTGTTGAATTCCCTTTATTTCTCATAGGAAGTAGTTGTTTAGGTTGTTAAAAATGAAAAATTTGGGTTGTTGTGAGTCAGCAACCTTCTCACTTTAACTTCCTCATATTTTTGCAGTTGAGGCTTACTGCCTATTAAAAGCATTTATTTCAAATTAAACTCATTTCAGATAGGCTGAAATCCCAAGGATTATGGAAAAGTTGTAGGAAATTATCATCTATGTGACATGATAATTCAGAATTAACCCAATTATTTGATGAATCATATAATTAGATTAACTGATTCTGCCATTCCTGATAAATTTTCATTTAGGGCAAGTGGTATACAGTTTTCAGATTTCTCAGTTTTGTTTTTCTAGTCAGAACCACTGCCAGAAGTGAGATGGGATAAATAGATAGCACCCACTGCTTTGGGGATGATTTTTTTGGGAAAACACTTAGGCATGCTAGTTCCACGTTTTGTATAACTGTTGTGAATTTGCGCATTGTTGGAACCAATGATTTTCCTTAATTTATGCGAGAACTTTGTATCCAGACTTCTAGTTTCACAGTATTTCTCTGGTGGGATGTTTTGCCCTTAGGGGACATTTAGCTATGTCTGGAGACATTTTTTGATTTTCAGGATGAGGAAGGTTAGATTTCTATTAGCATCTAGTATGTAGAAACTACAGATACTGCTGAATGTTCTTCAGTGCACAGGATAGTCCTCAACCACAAAAAATTATTTGGCCCAAAATCTCAGTAGTGGCAAGTTTGAGAAATTGCGGTTCAGAGGTTAAGAACAAAGGTTTTATCATGAAATAGTATTGGGTTTGACTACAGAAATGAGGTTAATAAGACCTACCTTACAGAATTGTTGAGTGAATTATATGCCGTATATGATTTGCACAGTGTCTGGCTTATGGGCTGTGACCTAATTCTCTGTTAGCAATTATCCTTATCAGACTTACTGTCCAAAATGGAATTTATTGAATTTATCAACTCCGAAGGATTTCATCCTTTCTTTTATTCATTCAACAATCATATATTGAGTACCTATAATGAGCTAGGCACTGTTATAGTCTCTATTTTACCCTTTTGATCTGCAGTTTTGTTGTCAAGTTTTAATTGAGAAACACTCATTCTAAAATACTGAGTTAGATTGGCCCACTGATTTTTTTAGGTCAGGTTTATTGAGATACAATTTCCTTAACATAAAATTCACCCTTTTTGTAAATATATTGTGACTTGAAAATACTAAAATGAATGCAAGAGTGAGATTTTTTTCTTCCCTTTTAGATTGTTTTTAGATAACAATCTGAAGAATGAAGATCTGAGTTTAAGGATTATATTTATGTCACTTCTAACAAAGAAGAAAAAATTCATGATGTGAATTTGTGGTTAAGAGAAATATTTTATGTTAAATTGGCAGTTAGTTGATATTAGGGGAAATCATATATAGTATTAGAACATGATATCTTATAGCTTTTAAGTCTTATATTCTTAGATGTACACCATGTAGTAGGGTATTTTATTTCGCTATGGTTATTTATCATAAATAATTTAATTTCTCTTTCTCTCTTGTTTTTGTTTTCTTTTTATCCAATACAAGAAATCTCCCTTACAGACAATAGGTGAAGAACAAACCCAGAATCCCTACACTGAACTGCTTGTACTGAAAGCTCATCATGATATTGTACGGTTTCTGGTACAGTTAGATGAATACAGGTAAGAAGCTCTAGTTGTCCAGTTGCCTACTGTTTGGAAAGAGCTTTTAGGGAATTGTATATTTGAAAACAGCTTCATAATTAATACATCTTTTCTAAAAATTTCAAATCTGATCATCTGATCTAAAAATTTCAACTATTTACTCGAAATTGACATCTGCATCTTAATGAAATATGTGTCTGAAGTCATGTTTTGCCCAGAAGTCAGCATGTCATATTTGGTGATTTGATGGTTATTTTTATTTGAGGTTTTTTTTGTTTTTTATTGCTCAGGAAAATTTTTTGTTAGTTTAGAAGAAGTGTATGACTTTAAAATTGGCTTGTAAACAAATTTTAAACGAGTTTTGTTAAGGTGAACCTAAATTTGAGAAACACATATGGGAAATGTTTAACTATCAAGTACCTACCAGGAATGTGCTATTTTTAGTAGAAAGTAAATATTTAATCTGAATCTTTTGGTAATGAGGAAATCCTTTTAAAATGTTCATTATTTACTTTCTTGTCAACTGAGATAATACTGTGTTTAACTGCAAATAGAGATGAGGTATGTAGGTTTTAGGATTGTAGATTTAGCTCATTTCTGATGTATGTATCTGTTTATTAAGCCCTTAGTCAACTAAAGGTTATCCTTTGTAGCATGTAGCATAATAATAATTAGAGGTAACTAATTAGTAACTTAGAGGTAACTAAGTAGTTGTGTAACTACTTAATATTTGTCTTCACTAGAATCTAAACTTCATGGGAGGCATGTTTTTCTTATTCACCACAGTATCCTTAGTACCTGAGACAGTGCCTTACATATAGCAGGTGATTAATAGTTGTTAAATGAATGAATATGACCCCACAGACAATATTAAGTGTGCATGTTTTGTGCCATCCTAACTCCCGAACCCCCATCTGTTGTTCCTATCAGTTTTTCTGCTATCATCTCTAATCTTCTCTTTTACCTTTGATACTTTTTTTTTTTTCCATTTTTGACTCCATGGGTGACTGCTGTTGTGATTATTCCTAATTCTGACTATCACTTCTCATGTCTATTAGCCTTGTCTTCTCCTTTTTTTTTTTTTTTTTTAATGTCTTTGGTATTGCTTTTCCCATGTGCAGTGCAAGTATGACACTACCTGGAGTTAGATTAAATTTTACAGGTTAGGGACACAGTCCTGCACAGCACTCTCTGCACATCAGTCGCCAGTTGTAATCTCTAGGGGTCCCAGGCCACTCACACTTCTGACCAACTGGCTACAAATTTCCACTACCGGCTCAGGTGTGATGCTTACTAGAATGAGTAACAGAACTCAGCAAAGTGCTGTTCTTAAAATTGCAGTTTTATGATAAAGAATGCCAGTCAGGACCAGCTGAATGCATGGATGCATAGGTCTAGAAAGATCTCAGATCCAAAGCTTCTCTGTCTTCAGGACATGTCACCCTTTCAGCACATCAGTATGTATTACCAACAAGGAAGCTCACTTAAGTTCTGAGTATCCAGAGTTTTTATTATCCAGAGTTTTATTGGGGTTCATTACATAGGAATAATTGAGTCATTTGCCACCTGATTGAACTCAATTTCCAGCCCTTCTCTCCCTGCCCTTTCCCCATACTTCAGCCCCAGGTTGGAGGGTCAGGCTGATATCCCAGGGCTCACAGCACCAAACCTTTAATTACGTGGTTCATATTTCCCACATGGCCAGCCCCTATCCTTAATTGTCTAGGGATCCCACCCTAAGTCATCTCATTAGCATAAACACAGGTGAGTTCTGAGGAGCCCAGCTCCCTTCTAGAAACGAGGGACAAAATCCTGCCACATTATTGTACAACACTATGTTCCTCAACTTTTGCTTGAAAAGATTGACCTAATATATATTACTAGCCTTCCAACACTGTTTTGTTGTGATATGACCCAGACAAATCATAACATGTAAACCATAATATAAGAATCTTCAGCCCTTTGGTAGTATTCATTGCTCATATGTTCTAAGAGACACTCTGATTTTTTAGTCAGCCAGCCAGTCAGATTTTTGAAGCTAAGCATCGCTGGAAACATGGGATGTTTGGACCGCTAAATTTTTTTTTTTTTTTAAAGTTTACTTATTTATTTTGAGAGAGATAAAGAGAGCAAGAGCAGGGAAAGGACAGAGAAAGAATCCCAAGCAGGCTCCGCACTGTCAGTGCAGAGCCTGATTCCGGGCTTTAACTCGAGAACCATGAGATTCTGACCTGAGCCGAAGCCAAGAGTCAGATGCTTAACCTACTGAGCCACTGAGCCACTCTGCCCCTGGACAGCTAAAGTTCCTTACATGTTTTACCATAGTAAGTTGCTAAGTAGGTTTTAAAAAAACCCAAATATAGTAAAACCTTGGATTGTGAGTAACTTGTTCTGCAAATGTTCCACAAGATGAGCAAACATTTCTAATAAATTTTAACTTGATAAACGAGCAGTGTCTTGTAGTATGAGTAGTGTGTGACTCCAAACATTGCATGATCACAAGTGAGCCAATGGTTCTTGAAATTTGCTTTAATATACAAGTGCTTTGGATTACAAGCATATTCCTGGAATGAATTACGGTCACAAACCAAAGTTTTCTTAGACTATAATCACTAATATTTGGGTCTTAAGGAATCCTCAGATCATGTTGTGTAAGAAAATTAAATAAAAATATACAGTGTACTTTCAGGATGTGATCTTTAAATTTTTATATAGATTAACTGTTAAGATTCCATGTTCGTTACTACCTGTCCTCTGAAATGTCCTCTTGGCTTTTATTACATAGTTAGAATAAGAATCTGCAGAAAAGGCCATCACCTAGAATAATGATCATTGTGAAAATGCTAATATCTGATTACATTTTCCCCACAGTGATGTTCCTTTATAAATAAGTTGTTTAATGATATAGTGAATGTTCTGTTAACAGTAGAAAGTTATAGATAAGTGTATCAAGTTATATATTGCTCTTTTAAATACCACCCCAAACTTAGTGGTTTAATACAACCTGCTGTTTACTTAGCTCACCAATTATTGGGCTAGGTTCAGCTGGGTGGGTGTTTTCCATCTCTGCCAAGATCAGCTGATCTTGGTTAGGTAGTAAACCTAACCTATGTATCTCTGGTCAACAGGTAAATGGGCTGGGCTGGGTGATTGACAATGGACTCAGCTGGGTTGACTGGGATCACTCTTCATAAGGTTGCTCAAGTGCTTGTGCACGTAGTGATCATGGAGTTCTCATAAGAACGAAAGGGAAAGCCCTGTTGTAAGCTCTTCTCACGTCTTTGTGGTGTTTGCTGCTGTATTGTTTGCCAAAGCAAGTCAGGAGCTGGCCAAATTCACTATGTGGATAAATAAACTCTACCTTTTGAGGGGAGAAGCAACTAAGTCCTATTGTAAATGGTGCTAGACAAAGGGAGAATAACTTGTGGCCATGTTTGCTGCCCACCGCAGTGAATCTAAATGTCTAAAAATGGATGCAAAACTTACATTTTGGGTTTTGCAATAAAGTGAAGATATTACTACATGAGTCACGATTAATTATTTGTATTCAAGTTATTACTGTGCCAAAATTTACATCTAGTTAGGAAGGTTTTCTGTCAGTCACAGACCTATAGAACTTTCAATCTGTGTTTTGCTTTAAAAAACTGAATTCTGCACTGAAAGAAAAAAACTAAGTGGTCACTACTGGTAAGAAAGATACAAGAAATATACAAACCGTATAAGTATTTATTTAAATGGAATTAAGAGCACAGCATTTTCATTCTCAATTTTGTAGTTTAGATAATTTAGAATTATCTTTACTATTCCAGAGGTATATTATTTTTGCATTGTCAAATTACAGAAATACCTTTTCAGTTTTAAAATACATATTATATTTTATGTTTTTTATTTAATTTTTATGGACCTTACATTCTGGTTTTTTGGTCAGCTGTTGTAATCCAGGTTTCACGCTTCAGGTCTTTAGATAATATCATTTTATTGAGAATTTTGCAGAAGGATTTTCTTGTTTTCTTGGTGGCTCAGCTAAAATCAGTGAGTGGAAAATTTTCACAGATTGGTTTTTGAAGATACCAAATAAATCCTGTATAACCTAACAGACAGCTGCCTTTTCTTTTCTTCTTTAGTGTTTTTTGAACATGAAGTAAGGGTCATATTGATTGGGAGATCACTAAAGAAGGCTAAGCCTCAGCAAGAGTCTTCCAAATAATGGACTGTGCTAAAATTGCATGTAATACTCTAGCATTTGACACATTAAACTAAACTGAGTTCATAACACATTTTAAGAATAGTTTTTTCTGTTGCTCATTTGACCATTCCTTGCTCCTCCAGGAAACAGACAAGGTTATGTAGGATGGTGATCATGACTGGAAAAGAATCAGGTGACCCATGAAATGCCAGACTGGAGAACAAAATGTGCCCTTAGGATAGCTGGTGAAGCTGTACATTTACAAGAAACTAAGTCAACTCAGTAGAGTTTGATAATTCACTAACAGTATGCTATATCTTTAAGAAAATATTCTTAAGACTATCTTTCTTCTATTCAGAGAATAGAAATCAATAGTCAAGGTGATTTAGACCCTCTTAATCCCTGAGTTCCCTGCAAAGCAGATAACAAAATGGAATTAAATATGCAAATGGTTTATTAGAAACACCAGTGAAGGGACAGAGAAAGAAGCAGGATTGGACAAGGGGAGCTGTCTCAGACTATGGTCTAGATCTGACAAAGTCTCTATAGGCCCCATGGGGAGCTCTGGAGGAAAGAATGCCCTTTAGGGGAATTCTATGTTGGATAGAAGTAACTGGGACTTTTAACTCTGCCTTGCTTAGTCATTAGCTGAGGGTCATCCAGGAACATGCTTCTGGCTTCCACCACCTTGTTTAAGTTCCATTACCTGGAAGCCAACTGAGGTAGTATGACTTTGGCTTCAAAACTGAAATGGACCCTGAAGTCAACAGGTGGACGCTAGTAACCACCTTTCTGAGAGCTGGGCAGCTTCTACTGAAGGGGTATCTGCAAGATCTGTATTGCCTTTCCCATACAGACTGTATCTGGGATCAATAATAATTGATGGGAGGAAATTTCTTTTTATAGAAGAATTCAGGCTAGGAAAAATTGTGGAATTGGAATATTGTAATTTTGCAACTTCTAATAAATTTAGAGAGTTTACCGATGGCTGTTAACCTTACATGCACACAAAGAAAAGACTATGAGAAATTACATTTCCTGTTGGAGTATACAAACTGCAAGGAGAAAAATATGAAGAATAAATAGAACAGACTTTAAAGCTATATCAATTACTGCAATTATGAACTTTATTTAGATCCTCCTTCTAATAAAATTTTAAAAAATCATGAGATTGGGAAGTATGATCACTGAGTATGTGGTGACATTAAGAAATTAAATGGTAACTTTGATGTAAAGGATTCCTAAAAGATACACACTGAAATATTTACTGATGAAATACAGCTAATTGGATTTGCTTCAAAATAATCTGCAGAGGGGGGATTGGGTGTGGTACGGATGAAACAATATTGGTCATGAGTTGATAATTGAAGAGAGATGATGAGTAACTGGTGATTTTTGTCATACTGCTTGCACTTTTATATACATTTAAATTATCCATAATGAAAAATTGAAAAATGATATATATTTGATATAGAGGAAATAAAAATGCCAATTTGAAAGGTATTTTTGTTTGGGTATAAAACTGTTTCTTAAAGGGGCACCTGAGTGGTTCAGTTGGTTAAGCGTCTGACTTTTGATTACAGATCAGGTCATGATCTCACAGTCGTGTGATCCAGCCCTGCATCAGCTCTGTGCTGAGCGTGGAGACTGCTTGGGATTCTCTCTCTCCTCCTCTCTCTGCCCCTCCCCTCCTCACTTTCATCTTTCTTCCTCTATCTCTCTCAAAATAAATAAAACTTAAAGATGAAAAAACAAGAAAACTTTTTCTTAGATACTGGATGCAGGCAGGAATCACATAGATGGACCTGAACATATTAAGTAATAACTGGCAAAAAGCTGGATTAAAGGATGTTGGCTTTGATATACGACTGCTCTGGGATTTCTCATACTTCATCCTGAGGTGGGTAGACATATCACTCAAATCACTGGTACACCTGGACATCTGCAGGCCTCCCACTCATATGTAAGCTTACCTCAAAAACAAGAGCAAACCAGAATGTTCCCTCTCTGTATAAACACATCCTCAGAGAAAGCCCTGAAGGATTTGAACTGAGCATGCTCAGTTCATTCTCACACACTAATTTAACTGGTGGGGCAGAGAGGCCAAGATGTTTCTTTAGTAGTTAGAAATTCTTTCACAGAAACTTGAGCTCAGGTAAATAGAGCTTCCCTTTACTAAAAAAATTTTTCTTAACATTTTAATTTATTTTTGAGACAGACACAGCATGAGGGAGGAGGGGCAGAGAGAGAGGGAGACAGAATCTAAAGCAGGCTCCAGGTTGTGAGCTATCAGCACAGAGCCCGACACAGGGCTCGGGCCCGCCAATTGTGAAATCATGACCTGAGCCGAAGTCAGACGTTTAACCAACTGAGCCACCCAGGTACCCCTAGAGATTCCCTTTAATAGAAATCACAGGGAGTTTTGATTTTCTAGTAGTTGAAAACTTTGATGTGTAGTTTAGCTTCCTGTTTGTGATTTGGTGGAGGGGAGAATTTACAAAGGGTTTACCTTTCCTAATGACCATGAAAACTATGGAATCTTCCAATACCTTCAATGTATGTGAACTAAAGAGGGACATCAGACATTGACATATTAGAGTTATGTAGTTGTATGCATTTTTTTTAATGTTTGTTTATTTTGGAGAAAGAGAGGCAGAGTGCAAGCGAGGGAGAGGCAGAGAGAGAGGGAGACACAGAATCCTAAGCAGGCTCCAGGCTTTGAGCTGTCAGCACAGAGCCTGACACGGGACTCTAACCCATGAACTGTGAGACCATGAGCTGAGCCAAAGTTGGACACTTAACCAACTGAGCCACCCAGGCGCCCTGATGTATGCATTTTTCTTAAGGAAAAAAAAAATCATGTTCAAGTAAATCTAATGAAAGGATCAATGACATCAGTATCTCTGGGTCATGAAAATGCTTTCAAGTTCCCTTTCATTTCTCTACAGGTCTCTACATACTTCTTTGATTTTCTTCAAGTAGTTCTAGCAAAAAGATAAATAAAAATCTATTTCGGTATTTATTTTTTTAAGTTTATTTTTTTTGAGAGAGAGCACAACCAGAGGAGGGGCAGAGGGGGAGTGACAGAATCTGAAGCAGATTCACTGTCAGCGAAGAAGAGCCCAATGAGGGATTCGAACTCTCACAAACAATGAGATAGTGACCTGAGCCAAAATCCAGAGTCAGACGCTTAAATGACTGAGCCACCCAGGAGCCCCAGTAAAAATCTATTTTATTTATGTATGTATATGTATGTATGTATGTTTATTTCTGAGACAGAGACAGAGCATGAGGTGGGGAGGGGCAGAGAGAGAGGGAGACAGAGAATCCGAAGCAGGTTCCAGGTTCAGAGCTGTTAGCATAGAGCCCAATGTGGGGCTCGAACTTTCAAACTGTGAGATCATGACCTGAGCCAAAGTTGGTCACTCAACCGACCGAGCCACCCAGGCCCCCCAGTAAAAATCTATTTTAAATGAAATTTTTGTATATTTTCAATTGTGTGTGGTTTTGGTATTGTAGTACCATTTTTCAACTGTATTTTATTATAAAAAATGTGTACTACTTTAGTTGCATCATGTATTAGATTTGTGGATTATGTGGGAAGTTAGTTAACTATAAGTATTTTCTGTATTGCCATAATATTCTGTTTTTATTTTTCAAGTGCTTTATGATTATGTAGATATTGAATACAGGAAAGTTTATGTGCAGGTTTGTGGACTGTACTTTTCATTATATCCTCTAAGGTTATATTGGTATCTGTAGCCACCTTTGACTTAATTGAAATAAATTCAAATGAATAAGAACTATTAAATAAGCACTTAGGTAATAGCCATAGGAATTGTTGTGAAAATATTTTATACAAATCTTTGTGAAGCTTTGCTGTACATTTCAGTTCACAGTTGGCAAGAATGAGAGCACTTTCTCTGAGATGTTCAAAGGGAAAGTTAAACACCTTCCTTTAAAAGGAATGATTTCGGGGCGCCTGGGTGGCTTAGTCGGTTAAGTGGCCGACTTCGGCTCAGATCATGATCTCACTGCCCGTGAGTTCGAGCCCCACATCGGGCTCTGTGCTGACAGCTCAGAGCCTGAAGCCTGTTTCAGATTCTGTGTCTCCCTCTCTCTCTGACCCTCCCTTGTTCATGCTCTCTCTCTGTCTCAAAAATAAATAAATGTTAAAAAAAATTTAAAAAACTATAAGGAATGATTTCTATAAATTAAATTGAATATAAATGAGAATTCTCAATGGATTCATGATGTGGACCCTGTAGCATTACTTAGTAATGTAGACTGAGTTCTTCAAGGGTAAGAACTGTCCTTTTAATCTTTACTTTCAATATCAAATATGTATTATCAAATATAATTAAATTTAATGCTTAATATATAGTGTTTAATAAATATTTCTTGAATGAGTGAATCATCAACTCTTATGGTAAATTTAGTTCTCATGATTAGGGGAGGAAAAGATGGGACATTCTAAAAGTTTTTTTATAGGTCTTCTTTAAATCATGCTTCACCTTGTTAAGCTTCTTTTCATGCATATAGTTTTTTACTTAGTCATTTAATTGTATAGTCTGAGTATTTTTAAAGATGTGGTTTCATGTTGAAGATTATACATAAATATGGGACAGGGACATGAAAAAAATAAAAGGAATTTCATGTGTGGAGTGGGATGCTGGATTTTAAATTTTTTTAATTTTACTTTTTGTTGTGACAGTAAATATATTAACAATGATAAAAGAAAAAAAGTGAGGTTATGTTAATAAACTGAATGATTATCTATTTTACAGAGCCCTTGCAACACTTAAATGTTTGCTCATTCATTGAAAAAACATTTCTTTAGTGCTTTAAACCTGTTGGATATAATCAGAGTTTTGTTGGACTAGAAAGTGCCACATTATAAACATTAATAAATATGGCAATTATTATGTTGATTCTAAGAAGACTATTTTTTTCCTATTTTAACCTCTCTGAAATTTGGAAACAGTATATATCTGATGGTGTCTTTCAGTTATAATTGGCAGTATTTTTATCTTAATAATCATAAAATAATAGAATGTCTTATAATTGATATCTTAGATTTGATGAAATACAGTACATTTCTAAACAATCGCTGAATTTTAAGATCTTGAAACAAGAACCACATGTAATTGATCTTGATATTTTCATCACCTAGCATGAATCTACTAAATACATTTTGTGCCATCAGTAAAGAAGCATTTCTCTTAAAACCTTATCTTCAGATGTGAATTTTGGATTCTATTAATTTAGAATGTTTTAAAAATTGTTATTATAATTTTAATGCAATATAGCCATAATTCTTCCTTCTATTGAATAATTTAAACCTTATTGGCATTTTAATTAGTCCTTTTTTATGGTTGATTATTTCTGTTTACCAATTATAATGTATCTTACTATTAGGAATTCTTGGGTTGAATTTTCATTTATGGTTTGCAGATGGCTGAAGTATGTACTTGACTGATTAGGATAAACTGATTTACTTTAAGATAAACTGATGAAGTGTAGCTAGTTTTCAATTATCCATCCTAATAGCATGGCTAATTATAATTTGTGAATGATCTCCCAACCCTTTGTTATTTTATGGGAGATACTAATATGTAGGAAAGTGATATTGATTTGTATTTTTAAGCTTCATGTTTTTTCTTTAGAGGAGGTAATAATAAATACTGAAATGGCACCAAAAAAAAAAAAAAAAAGAAAAAAGAAAAAGGCAGCAATAGAATATATAAGAAAATTGAAAGGCCTGAATAATCCACCAACTAGGTAATTGACCTCTGAGCAATAAAAAATTGGCTGTGATTTCATGCATTACTATTGAGCATTGTTTAGATTTAACTTTTGTTCACTACTGATTGAATTAAAGTTTGAGGTGAAATGCTCTATCATTTCTAAACTCTCAACCATTCAATCATCTCTCATTGTGAACTCATGAGATTCAGACACGATAAAACAATAATGAGAAGTTAAAAATCAGGGTTAGAAAAAGTATGTATTTTAAACCTGCAGTCTTCTAGAAAGGAGAA
This sequence comes from Panthera pardus, assembly GCF_024362965.1. NCBI lineage: Eukaryota > Metazoa > Chordata > Mammalia > Carnivora > Felidae > Panthera > Panthera pardus. Next base: position 97,430,692 of record NW_026526765.1, read on the forward strand.
AAGCAATTATAAGAGTTTCGAGAATCAATAGAAATTGATGTTTTATACCAAAGAAAACTTAAGACCTTGAGTCCTGCCTCCCCACCATCACTATACAAATAAAAAGAAATCAATAAGCCTAGAAACATAAGCTCTTAAAGATTGACGTCCAGCAACTATTTTTGGTACTCATGCATTGTTTACTATTCTGATTCAGAAAAATGTATGTTATTAAACAAGAAATTGTATTTTTAATTTAAAAATGATTGTTTTGTTTTCTTTTAAATCTCCAGATCTTTTATATATTTCGTTTTGAAATAAGAATAAATGTTAGGCATGGATTTAAAAATAACTCTGCAGGTGATTTCTCACTGGTTACCTAGGAAGTTTTGAAGGTCCTTTCAGTTAAAAAGATAACGTAGTTCTGTATTAAACAAATTATTAATAGACTTTGGTAAGAATGTATTTGACCAATTTCCCATCTCCTGAATAATCTCTTAGCTCCTGTAGTAGGAGATATAGTTGAAGGATTTTGAAATGAGTGCTGAGTGTGGGAATTGTCAGAGCCAGTGAAGATAGCAGTTACTTATGGGACTTTGAAACTGAATATGAGAAATTAGAACTTGAAGCTCAGTTTGGAATGTTAAGGAAATTGTTATATGACTGAAGTAGTGAAATTTTATGGATCTCATATAGTGGTAAAATTCATTGGAACAGATAATCTCAGGAACAAAATAATTTTTGTGTCGTAGTGTGTCAGTTCACCAACAATAGACATCTGTGCCTAACAATGTTTACTTCAATGAAGACATTCAAGGCATACCCAGATTTTATGAAACACACTAACAGTTTTGCAAGGAAGAACATGTTTTCTAAATGCCATAGCTGCTAATGAATTATCATTTATTAATGGTTGTTAACTATAAGGGGCCAGTTATACACAGTTCTTAGCTGGCTTTCTATAATACCACTTCTCTCTCGTATTCAAGCAAACCTTGAATACAAGTGAATGAAAATGATATTATGTGAACAACTTTGGATCAATTTTGATTTATTAAAGAATCATTTACAAACTTACATTATTAATAACATTACTTGACATGCTTACAGTGTGATTGCTGTAAACCATTGTGTTGGGACATTGCTTGAGAACAGTGCTTTCTTGATTTTATTATAATGCAGTCACTATGATGAGTAATCCTATATAACAAATTACTTTTCTTGACAGTGTTTTTATCATGGATAACTTCTACTCTACAAAGTATAGATAATTGTTCCTTTATATATAGTGAATGGGAAGTAAAGAGGAGAAAGAAGCTATAACCAGGTTCATCACAGCTCTTTTTTTCATGCCAGCAAGCAAACTTTGCTTTACTTCTTTCCATTTCAAGCATTTTCACTGAAAAACAAAATAAAAACCTTCAAAAAACCTCAAAGCTTCCAAACTAAAAACATGGTATTTACATGGAAAGACCAAGAGCCAAGAGGAGCAAAGGAGAGATCTTTGCTTTAAATAGGAAACTAATTAAAACATCTTAGCAGAGAAAATAATAGAAATAATGAACTTATCTGAGAAAGTGACTCCTTCGTTACATTCTTGGAATATCACTTCCCATCAAGTGAAGCTCTTCCTCAGCTTAGTTTCCTATCACTTACGTCAGGGTTTAATCATATAATTCAAGCCAGGAAGGACTTGAAAGATTAGTTATAGGCCTCCCTCATTCTTACAGTTCTAGCTGCTGATTCATTGGAACTCTGAATGGTTTTATTTATCTTTGCATCTTCAGTTTTATTTATCTTTGTACCTGGCCTAAAACCCAGAAGATATTCCTTAGGTATTTGTTGAATTAGTTTAACCTAACCTGAATTAATATTAGTAAGTTAAAATACCATTAATAAATTCTGATATTTGTAAATTATTTTAGCAAATAAATGTCACCAGAGATTTTTCTTTCACTTTTTTTCTCTACCCAGGTTTGCATCTGCTGGTGATGATGGAATTGTAGTTGTGTGGAATGCCCAGGTGTGTATTAAAAATTCTATGTGGATTGTGTAATAAAGACATGACTGTAGGGGTGCCTGGGTGGCTCAGTCGGTTAAGCGTCTGACTCTTGATTTCGGCTCAGGTCATGATCTCATGGTTGGTGAGATGGAGCCCCGTGTTGGGCTCTGTGCTGACAGTGTGGAGCCTCTTTGAGATTCTCTCTCTCCGTCTCTCTATACCCCTCCCTCCCTCCCTCCCTCCCTCCTTCTCTCTCTCTTTAACGTAAAAAAACAAAACTTAAAGATTTGACTATATAGTTGAGGATGCATTCATAAACACTATCTAGGTATGTACCTGCATAGCAGTATAATGCGACTAATTGATAGTTTAAAAAGGCTACTTAGGATGAATCCATTTAAAATGGGGATCAATATTTCATAATAGAGAAAGGTTTTGAATTAAGATTTTTTTCCTGAGAAACAAATGCCAAATTACAAAAACAAAAGTTTTAATCTTATTCAACAAAACTTATCAACAACTATGCACTGATTCTGAAAATGAATCAAGTGTTGATTTTTGGGAGAGATACAATTTTTATTTCAAAATTGTATGATAATATAATATTCTCATGTTTGACTTTAATAGTAATATAATAAAAGACTAATTTTTGTTGTGTAAAATATTTAAGCTTCATCACATTTTTCCAGGACCTCTCTTCCTGATCCTTTGATGCTCAAATTATTCCCTTTTGAAGCATTTATCTTCTCACTGTTAATTTGGATTGGTATCTGGTCTGACTCTGTCAGATCCTTATTTTTCAATGGTTTTGCCCGTGATTAAAGCAATTATTTAGCATTATGTTTACCACATTCATGAAATACTGCAACCTTGGAACGATTTGCAGTTTGTTATATTTACTTAGGATTTTTATATGTTTACTACTTGGGAAAAATCAGTGAGATACTGATAGATGAAGACATTGGATGGGTAAGAATAGCTGTTGGTGTTAGAGATGGAGTGGAGACTGACTTTATGAACAGTTGATATATATTGGATGTATATAGTGTATATATTGTGTTATCATGCTTTTATTTCCTTCAACATTTTAACTGTGGAGACTTAGATAACAAATACTTAAGGATAATGCAGACTCCCTATTTTTTTCTACTGATCATTTACTGATATTTTTATACTTGATTTACACAGGTCTTAAAACCATATAGGAAGATATTCTTTTAAATTTTCATATAAAATATGCTAGAATTTAGTATTTTCTATTAGCAAATAATTAAGATTATTTATGGCTACTCTTCCAGTACCTGTTTAGATTCTATTTGATTGCTTAAGGTTAAAGTATAACACCTAAGTAATTAAAAATGGAATTATGTATTTTGTATATGGTGATTTTTCTTAACATTGTCATTTAAGATTATTTAAGTTATGAATATAATATGAGCCTATTAAAATTTTTTTTGGTATTTCAGACAGGAGAAAAACTTCTGGAACTTAATGGGCACACTCAGAAGATAACAGCCATTATTACATTTCCTTCCTTGGAAGTTTGTGAAGAAAAGAATCAACTGATCTTGACAGCCTCTGCTGATAGAACAGTTATTGTATCCTTAAATCTGGAAGAGAGTAAAATACCTATAGTGACCCAACGGACCAGTACCTACATTATTAGTTTTAGCCTTTTGGGGCTTGTCTGTACATTAATTTGAGCAAAAAATGATTTTGCTTTAGCCTTCATAATACACTTCTTAAAAGTATTAGGCAACTGAAAGTATTTGACTGGATATAGGTTAAAGGCTTATTATTGATGGAAACCGCATGACTAAAGTTCTTTCCAGAGTTACTATTATATCAAGTTATATAAAATGGAGAAATTGGGAGAATTTAGGCTTAAAAGTACTTATCTCCATTTGCTTTTCAATTTAGAGAAACAAAGATGAGTTGGACTGGAGAATAATTCACATTTTCCTCTATACGGCATTGTACAGCAAAAGAAATGTAATGGCCCCAACCCGTAAGAAATCTTTGAGCATCTGAGTCTGGCAGAAAAGTGAATTGCCATCTCCTCAGTGGTTAATATTAATATTTAGTGTTTAAAAGCAGTTTTAAAAGAGTAAATTATCTTCCCTCCATACTTTTAGGTAAAAATTTAAGGTATAACAGCAGTAATGTTTTATAGAGTGCTTATGTGTGCTAGGCATTGTTCTGTTTAACATATATTACACATATTTTTACACATATTACCTATTACATACATTAGTCCATTTAATTCTTATAGTAAGTATTTTCTCATTTACAGATAAGAAAAGAGGCACAGAGAGGGTAATTAAGTAACTTGCCCCTAGGTCACACAGCCATTATAGGGCAGAAAGCAAGCAGTCTGACTGCAGAGTCAGAACTCTCAACCATTGTATAATACTGCCTTTATAAAAGATTTTCCTTAAACATTCCTTAAAATTCAGCCTTTAATATTTGTATGAGGAATTAGATTTAAGAAAGCCTTAATGGCCAGTTACTTATGGAAACTAATCTTTACTTATTTTTTTAAAAAGGTATCAAAGATTCGCTTTAAATCATCTGTGCTTATCTGAGAGTTCTGTTTTAAATAGTTTCAAGCATTAGTGAAGTAAGTTTTGGAGTAAGTCCAAAGGAGTAGATGTTTCCCGGGCTTCTATACAACCAGGACAAACTTTTTGACACACTGTAAATGAACTCAAGTGATTTCTAGACACATTGTCAGTAGGTGAAAAAACTTCCAGGTACGATTTACATGTGGTAAACTATATTCTGTGGTGATGACAATATTGCATAAACAGTATTACTATGTATGTTTAGGTCAGTGTAACTTTATTAATACCGTTCTATTGAGGTAAATATTAGTTTAGGCACTAAAGCTTTTGCTTTTAGTATCAGTATAATCTCCAAAAATAGAATTTAAAATACTTTGTTTAAAAAATTTTTTTCATGTTTGTTTATATTTGAGAGAGAGAGAGAGAGACAGAGCCTGAGTGGGGGAGGGGGCAGAGAGAGAGGGAGACACAGAATCCGAAGCAGGCTCCAGGCTCTGAGCTGTCAGCACAGAGCCCAGTGCGGGCCTTGAACTCACAGACCGTAAATCATGACCTAAGCTGAAGTCGGAGGCTTAACCAACTGAGGTGCCCAGGCACCCCTAAAATACTTTGGTTTTATTAGACCATTCCTAAGGTACTGTAATAATATTTAGAGGCACTTACTGAATTATTATAGTACAGGAATGAGTAGCTGAGACAGTATCAGCATGAACTTTACTTGTAAATAATGGTATAGAGTCATTTGCTTCACATAATGAATTTTCTTGTTAAAAATCCAGTTCCAGGGGCGCCTGGGTGGCTCAACTGGTTAAGCGTCCGACTTCGGCTCAGGTCATGATCTCACGGTCTGTGAGTTTGAGCCCCGCGTCAGGCTCTGGGCTGACAGCTCAGAGCCTGGAGCCTGTTTCGGATTCTGTGTCTCCCTCTCTCTGACCCTCCCCCATTCATGCTCTGTCTCTCTCTGTCTCAAAAATAAATAAACGTTAAAAAAAATTAAAAAAAAAAAATCCAGTTCCAGGCTGCTTGAGTCTCCACTATTAACAAACTTCATTAAATGCTGAAGGTAAATTTTTAATTTTTGTCAGGTAATAGTCTTAACAGTCTATCCATACACATATGTGTGTATGTATATGTGTGTGTGTGTGTGTGTGTGTCTGTGTGTGTGTATATACATGAATGTCTATATGTAAACATGTGCTCAGACATGGTGTAGAATGTATATGTTACCATAGGAAGTGGGATAAAAAATTTGAAAATGGTTATACTTCTTAAGTCAAACTAACCTTGGACACTCATAGAAGGTCCTCTAATTATTTTAAGAATGTGTACAAGTAATACACTGTTACTGGCTTTTGTCAATCAGTATAATAGTAGTAAACGTGCCATGCATGTTGAAGGAGCTTTCAGTAAGAATTAATGGAACTGGTTGTTTTTAGTGTAAATACTTTATGTTGAGCATTTATTAAATCATGGTGGACTATTTTGGAGAAAACACTTGGAATATTTAATGCCTATAAATATTGAGTATTCAGATCATTCATTCCTTGACATTTTCTGATAGTTTGGTAGTAAAATTTACCTCAAACATATTTTAGATTATAAGCTTGATATGCTGAGTTGATAATTCATTATATGAATTAATTTTAGTAACAGTGTAGATGGTAAATATACTTTATTTAAAGATTTTTTTAACTAAGAGTATAACATTTGTGATTTAATTATTAGAAAACTTATCTCTTAATTTAGATTTTAATGTTTTACTTAGAAATTATTTCTTAACATAAGTTTAGGTATGGGATTGTGATACTGGCAGACAAGTTCAGAAAGTATCATGCTTCCAGTCTACTGTAAAGGTAAAATCTTACGCTGATATTTTATGGTAATTATCTTTTTTTCTCAGCAAAAATCTTCAATAAGTAGATGAAGTTACTTTTGTAGGTTTTAAGAATTATTTCTTCTATACATACTTATAGTCATTTGATTCTTGGAAGACTAGATTTTGAGGGAGCATATAAAATGTTGGAATGTTTGAATTTGGAACTAGATCAAGGGGTGAATATATAGCAAGATAAGGAAATGGTTAGTACCTAGTATGTTTTTGTAGGTAATTCTAGGAAGACATACTAGTTGTAGAATGACTATAGCAGTAGGTAGTCTGTTTTCTTTACACTTTGAACTAAAAACATGGATTTATTTGTCCTTCATTCTCTGCCTTTTATAAGGTCCTGAAGATAAGACATTATCAATTACTTAATTCCAAAGAACTGTCATATGGCTAATTGGCTGTTACTATTAGGTTCACTGATTTTACAAACAAATAATAATTGGAGCTTATTACATGATAGGAACTCTGCCACATGTTGGAGAAACAAATTTGGAGAAGACTTGGTTATTTGGATTCCTACAGAAGAAATTCTTAGGTCTTCTTAGAAAGTGTGTCTGTTTTTCAATAATGTCAGCAAATGTGGCGGAAAGGGTCTTCTAAAATGAGATGTTTCCTTGTTTTATTTTTTAAAAGCTTTTATTTATTTATTTTGAAAGAGAGAGCAGGGAGGGGCAGAGAGAGTGGGGGAGAGAGAATCCCAAGCAGGTTCCACACTGTCAGTGCAGAGCCTGATATGGGGCTTGAACTCATTAACCCATGAGACCAGGACCGGAGCTGAAATCAAAAGTTGGATGCTTAACCAAGTGAGCCACCCAGGTGTCTCACCTTATTTGTTTTAAAGATACCTTGTCTCTTTATTTGAGCTTACACTTTTTTTTTTTTAACGTAAAAAGAATTGTTGTGTCTCAGTGTTCAAAGTATTTGATTTTTTTCCTAAAAGGCAGCATCTCTGGTAGCCATCTCATGCTACTATGCTATTCTTCATTATCAATTTAGTAGGGTTTCTGGGGGAAGAAAGTGCCCAGAAATGCTTGTATCCAATTTAACAATAGATTGTCTTTGAGGGAGTTATTAAAATATTGATTTGATGAAAATTTCTGTTTTATGTGATCTGAAAAGATGCTTCTTTAAAATACCTTAAAAATATTTTTGCTAGTTGAGGCTATTAGGTTTCAAGTGAATATACATGAGTTGAAAGAATAGGGAACAGGAAAACTGGAGAAAATTTTGGTATATTTTGGACAAATTCTTTGGGTGAACTGTTTCATGAACTGTTTATAGGAACTGATCATGAAAAAGTATCTTACTTATTTTTTAAAGAGGTTTTACTATAATGCTAGTCAGCTAGATAGTTGTATATACTCCTGCTGTGATGTTTCTCATAAGAGATTGTTTAAAAGTATCATTTCACTCACTTCATTTCAGTGGTTCAATTCTTTAACAGATAATTTATCAAAGAAATTCAGATCCCTAATAAATATAAGAAATGCTATTATTTATTTTTTGAGCTAGTAGTTTTTATAAGGGTTTGTATTAGCAAGGAAGTGGTGAAATTAGCATTTTTATTAAATTGATGATATTCCTAGCAGACAGTTTGGCATTATTAATGAAAATTTTAAATGATTACATGAATTGACCCAGAGACTCTACTTACAGAAAACTCTTTAAAGGAAAAAAAAAAAACAAAACAAAACAAAACTTGGGCAGAGATTTATGAACAGAAATGTATATTGCAAATATATTTCATAAATGTATGATTGGCAGTATCCTAAATATCTTACAGGAAAATAGTTAAATTATGGTAGATACATATGCTAAAAGTGGTATTTAGAGAATTCATAAGAAGTTTGGAAAATTCTGATAAGATATTAAGTAGCAGAAGAAGTATATTATCCTTAACAAAATACTAGCAATCCAAATCAGCAACATATAAAAACATTCTGCACTATGACCAGATAAGACTTATCCCAGTTTAACATCGGAAAAATCAGTAACTATAACATACTACAGTAAGAGTAAAGGACAAAAAACATATGATCATCTAAATCGATGCACAGAAAGCATTTGACAGACAGCACCCTCTCATGGTAAAAGTAGTCAACAAAATAAGAATAGAGAACTTCCTCAGTCTAATAAAGGGAATTTATGAAAACCCTGGAGCTAATATCATATTAATGGTGAAAGACTGACTGAATACTTTTCCTCCTGAGATCAGGAATAAAACAAGGACGGTATTCAGTGTTATAGGCAATAAAAGAGAAATAATGGGCATCCATATTGGAAAGGAAGAAATAAAACTATATCCACAAGTGACATGATCTATATACTAAATCTTAAATTCATAACCAAACTATTGGAGCTAATAAATGGATTTAGTAAGGTTTCAGTATACGATATCAATATACAAAAATTAACTGTATTCTTCTACACCAAAAATGAACATCCAAAAATGAAAAAAAAAAAAAACAGTTAAGAAAATGAAATGAATTTACAGTAGCATCCAAAAGAATACAATACTTAGAAACAAAGAAGAAACAGAGTTGTACATTAAAAACTACAAAATAGTTTTTGAAAGAAACTAAAAATCTAGACATGAAAGTCATTCCATATTCATGGATCAAGTTGAATATTGTTAAGATTGCAGCACTACCCAAAATTACCTGCAGATTGGACACAGTCTCCATCAAAATCCCAGCAAGCTTCCCCTCCTCACCCTCACCCCTGCACCCAGAAATTGACAAACCAGTCCTCAAATTCAAAGCATTTCTTTTTATTTTTAATACTTATTTATTTATCTTAAGAGAGGGAGAGAGGAAATTTAGTGTGTGAGCAGGGGAGGGCAGAGAGAATCCCAAGCAGACTGTGTGCTGTCAGCACAGATCTGATGCAGGACTTGAACCCACAAACAAACTGTGAGATTGTGACATGAGCCAAAATCAAGAGTTGGACACTTAACTAGCCACTCTGGTGCCCCAGGATCCTCAAATTTGTATAGAAGTGCAAAGGACCCCAGAAATAGCTAAAACAATTTTGAGAATAAAGAGCCAATGTACAAGAGTTAAACTTCCCAATTTCACAATTTACTACAAAGTTCAATAATCAAGACGGTGTGGTTCTGCATAAGGATAGACATACAGATGAATGGAATACATTTCCAAATCCAGATATAAAACCTCACTTATGTGGTTAATTAATTTTCAACCAGGATGCCAGGTCTTTTCAAAAAGAGCAAGAATAGTCTCTTCAACAAATAATTCTGGGTCAACTGGATATCCTTATACAAAATAATGAATTTGGATCCCTACTTCATGCCATATATAAAAATTCAAAATGGATCAAAGGTCAAAATTTAAGAGCTAAAACTATAAAACTCTTGGAACAAATATGGGAGTAAATATTTGTGATCTTGGGATAGGGATCTTGAATATGACACCAGAAATACAGTAACAAAAGAAAAAAAGTGATAAATTGGATTTCATCAAAATGAAAAGCCTTTATACTTTTAAGGACACTATCAAGAAGGTGAGAAGACAACCCAACACATAGGGTGTGAGAAAATACTTGTAAATTATATATCTGATAAGGAACTTGTATCCTGAATATATAAAGAACTCTTAAAACAGCAATAAAGGGGCACTGGAGTGGCTCAATCGTTTAAAGAGTCTGACTCTATCTCGGCTCAGGTCATGATCTCACAGTTCATGAGATCAAGCCCCACATCAGGCTCTGTGTTGACAGCATAGAGCCTACTTGGGATTGTCTCTCTCCCTCTCCACCCCCCCCCCCCAACTCATGCACATGTGTGGTCAATCAAAATAAATAAACTTAAACCCCTCAACAATAAAAACACAAGTAACCCAGTTAAAAGTAGACAATTTGAAAGACATTTACCCAAAGAAATATACAGATGGTCAATAAGCATGTAAAAAGCTCAACATCATTAGTTATTAGAGAAATGCAAGTCAAAACCATAATATAATACTATTTCACTTACACTAGAGGGCAGTAACGTGTTGATAAGGATGTGGAGACAATGGAACCGTCACACATTGCTGGTGGAATTGTAAAATGGTAGAGCTGCCTTAAAGAGTTATCATTTGGCCCAATAGTCTCACTCCTGGGTATTCTTATTTCATTGTCAAGAGAAATGAAAATGTATGTCCACACAAAAATTTGTACGTGATGAATGTTCATGGCACCACTGTACATAATAATCCAAAAGTGGAAATATCCTAAATGTCTTCCAGCTGAAAATGGACACATGTGCTATATCCACACAATGGAATATTATTCAGCAATAAAAGGGAGCAAAATAATGATACATTAAATATTCAGAAATTAGGGTAGGGATTCTTAAAATAGAAACTGCCTTATTTTCAACCCTTTTTATTCCAGTAGTTTTAAAAGCTAAGCTTGGACAAGACTATCAGAATCTTTTCCTTTTCTTGTTTATTCTTCTCCCTCACTCTTGTCCTTTTATTCAATCAGAGTCTTGAGTGGGAGGAGTATGATTAAAGGTGTGGACTTTAAAGTACTGTTAAAGGTAAAGGAGTTCTATAGACTTGAAATACTCATTTTCTTAAATGAATTAGGAGGTATTGATTTGAGAGTTACATAAAAACTAAGGTCATATATTCAGTTTTATTTTAAAGGAAGTTTAAGCCTTGTGTGTTATCTATTACCGAGTAACAAATTACCTCGAAACTTAGTTGCTTAAAACAATAAATATTATCTTACAGTGTTTGTAGTCAGGAATAAAGAGCAGCTTAGCAGTTCTGGCTCAGTATGTATTATGAGGTTGCTGTCATTTGAAGGCTTGACTGGGGTTGGAGGTTCCTAGGGGACTCATATGATTGGTAAGTTAGTGCTGGCTGTTGTCCAGGGTCTTACTTTTTTGCATGTGCATCTTTCTCCATGTGGCTGCTTGTGTGTTTGCCCTAGAGTGATTCGAGAGAGCAAGGAGGAAGCCACCTTGTCATTTATGATTTAGTCTTGCAAGTCACACACCATCTCTTCTGCTATATTCTTTTCATTAGAGGCCACTTAGTAGAGTCCACATTCAAGGGTGGGAAACTTAAACTCCACCTTTTCAAGAGAATGGTTTCACAGAACTTGTGGACATATTTAAAAACCACCAATGAATGCTTGAAATTCTAAACTGATATTTCAAATGAATTTTTCAGTGCTTAATTGTTCTTCAGAGACTAGATATTTGGCTCTCTGGTGGGAATGACCTATGTGTGTGGAACCGAAAATTAGATCTCCTATGTAAAACCAGCCACCTTTCTGATACAGGTAAGAAATCAAATCAACGTAATTATGAACCATGATTGATATTCTTTAAAAGACATAATGAATCTTCGAAGAGACTTCCTATGAATACCTCTGTATTCATTAATTAATATAGGGGTTTTTCTTTTCAGTTCTGAATATATCATGTAACCTTATTTCTCCAGTTTGATGGTTGTATAAAATATATTTCTATCCCAAATTGGAGGGAGAAGCCTCCCCCACCCACTTATAACAGAATTTCTCAAAAGTGGTCAAGAAAAACTTTGATTTATACTCTTGGTCTGCGTTCCTAAACTGAGTTAGATGAGCACATTGATACATGGAATTACACCTTTCCAACTTTATAATAGAGTTTTCTTCTTTATTTGTGGGGCCATTGGATTTTGAATAGATTCCAAAGGATGACCTCATTTTACAATTGGTTTTACTAGAAAGTCCATGCATTGTGCAAACTTACTAATAAAGTTCAGAATTTGGTTAATATTTTTGGTTTTGAGAAAAGAAAATCAGTTTGACTTCTGATACCAAGGATCTTAAACAATAAAATAAAAAATTATTCAGAGTAAAAATATTTAAGTATAAATGAGAAAATTTAAAGAATAACCTTGAAGTTATGTGATATACTGTTAACTATGTTTGTTTCTAAAAGTAATCAATAAACCCATTGACATCCTAGAAAGAATATTATTAAGCATATTGATACTGTAAAGGTAGCAGGAGCCCTGTGAATTGAATTTACAGTTCACAATTAGAACTAACTTATCTCCACAAAGATACTAAATCAGAAAAGTAATGTGATGTCTTAACAAAACTAAATCACTATGTTTCTAGGATTTTCAGTTTTACCTTTCAATTCAATGTTTGATCACTAGTAATGTTGGTAGTATCTAGATTGTATTTTCATGTTTCCTGTTATCATGAGTTATATCTCTTTATTTACACGTATATTTTCCTTTCTGTTTCTTACACTAGCCTGTGGTTACCTGTGAATTTTATTCCATGAATTATTAGTAACTATGTTATGAAATAATGAAATAAGGACTAACAAGAATATTTTGTCTGATAATGGAAATTACCTGTTATTGTAGTCTCCCTTTTGCAAGTTATCTTTGAGAACTATTAAGTAATCATAGTATTGTCCTATTTATCAGTGTCTCAAGAGATAGTGGAAATCTTTGAGAAAATCTGTTAGAAACCTTTTTTTTTTTTTTTTTTTTTTTTTTTTAATTTTTTTTAACGTTTATTTATTTTTGAGACAGAGAGAGACAGAGCATGAACGGGGGAGGGTCAGAGAGAGGGAGACACAGAATCCGAAACAGGCTCCAGGCTCCGAGCTGTCAGCACAGAGCCCGACGCGGGGCTCGAACTCACGGACCGCGAGATCATGACCTGAGCTGAAGTCGGCCGCTTAACCGACTGAGCCACCCAGGCGCCCCTCTGTTAGAAACCTTTGAGAAGGCTATCAGTTATTATTGGTGAGCCTTTTGTGATTTGGGTTTTCCAAATTACCAGATGCCATTGAGTTAGCCGTGCTGTTACACCTTTATGTCATGAAGCTCCTTTCATGAGGCTTGCTTGATTTTTGGCTAGCAAGGCTTAAAAATTATGGTCTCTCTACAACCATTTCATGATTCAGCTATAAAAAGATACTCAGAATTCTATCTTTATATCTTTTCGATCTAACAGAAGGAGAATCAGAACTCGTTTCCAGATTCAACGTTGAATATGCAGCAGACCCCTTCGCCCTATTTTTCCTAGCGAAATATGCTAACATTATCATATTAAATATTCTCACAACAATCCTATTCTTTGGAGGATTTCACAACCCATATATACCAGAACTATGTACTGTTAACTTTACCGTCAAAATCCTATTCCTAACATTCACTTTCCTATGAATTTGAGCATCCTACCCATGATTCCGATATGACCAAGTCATAGGTCTTCCAAGAAAAAATTTCCTACCCCTCACTCTAGCCATATGCATATGATGTGTATCCTTGCCCATCATCACAGCAAGCATTCCACCCCAAACATAAGAAATATGTGTGAAAAAAGAGTTACTTTGATAGAGTAAATAATAGAGGTTTAAATCCTCTTATTTCTAGAATTCTAGGACTCGAACTTAATCCTAAGAATTTAGAAGTCTTCGTGCTACCATATTATGCCATATTCTACAGTAAGGTCAGCTAAATAAGCTATTGGGCCCATACCCAGAAAATGTTGGTTTATATCCTTCCCGTAGTAATTAAACCCCCATTCTCATTATTATTATATCAACACATCTCAGGAGCCATAATTGTGATAACAAGCTCCCACTGACTAATAATCTGAATTGGCTTCAGAATAAACATACTAGCTATTATCCCCATTCTTATAAAAAAAAATATAACCCACAAGCCATCGAAGCATCCACATAATATTTTCTTTATATCTTCTTTGAGCTAGTCATCTTCTAAATGGTGATTATCTTTAGGGATTCCTGGTTAAAAAAAGTTGACCATAATAGTGAAAGTGTCAACAGAGCATATCCTACCTTTAGTAAATCTGCATCTTCTTTAGGTCTCTAATACTTATCACAGACTCATTTTCCGTGTGCAGGTGAGCAGGGAACCATGATGTAGTATATTGTGTGTGCTTTATTGTTACAACCCTTTTATGGGAAATAACTTGCATAAATCTGAAAATGTTTTTATTTTTCATATAATCTTTGAAGAAAATAATTTGACCTTTGTCATATATATTTTTGAAGGGATCAGTGCTTTGATTGAAATACCTAAGAACTGTGTTGTGGCAGCAGTTGGCAAAGAACTGAGTGAGTATGACTCTTTTTCTTTTATTTTCTTTTTAAGAAAATTTAAAACTAGACTTGTATACACATTTTAGAAAGACAAGTTTTTTATTTAAGGGACATCTACCCCTGCCCACGTCTTGACCTGCGATTGTTGGAAGCGATGTGGAGACTGAGACATTTTCAAGACGTTAGGTCAGTTTTTGTACTGTGCTTGGTCTAACATAGCCAAGTGGGGCATGGTAACCCCATATGTCTGAGGCCAGAGAAAGCCGTTTACATTCCACAGTTCTGTCTGCTCCTGATCTATAGTCCTACGCTTAGCAAAAATACTGACCACAGAAAGCAACTATCAGCATTCTGGAAACTAAAAACTTGATTTGGACGGGTTGGAGGATGATTACTGTGGGAAGCCACTAAGGCAGGAACTGTGGTGTTTTTGGCTCGGGAAGCCAGAGTGGGTCCCATTTTCTTGGGAAGAGTTTCTGCCATTTCCTTCAGAGTGGTGGGATAGCAGAGAGAGGGGGTGGCAAGAGGAATTTTGTAAATTTATTAATTGATTATAAACTTGCTGTTTGAAGACTATTTGGCTGGTGATGGTTAGCTAACCCATTTACTGCCATGGAGCCCATAGTAAAAAATAAAGTCTCTTGTTCCTACTGCCTTTTGAATAGAATTGGGGTGCTGAGAAGTGATAGAGTAAGCATGCTTCTTCAAGACTCCTTATTTCTTGAAGAGTTTTTCTAATGTATCCCAGAGAGCATATGATGTTGCTTGTGCTACTTTCTTTTTTTTTTTTTCAATGTATGAAGTTTATTGTCAAATTGGTTTCCATACAACACCCAGTGCTCATCCCAAAAGGTGCCCTCCTCAATACCCATCGCCCACCCTCCCCTCCCTCCCACCCCCCATCAACCCTCAGTTTGTTCTCAGTTTTTTTTTTTTTTTTTTTTTTTTTCAACGTTTTTTATTTATTTTGGGACAGAGAGAGACACAGCATGAGCGGGGGAGGGGCAGAGAGAGAGGGAGACACAGAATCGGAAACAGGCTCCAGGCTCCGAGCCATCAGCCCAGAGCCTGACGCGGGGCTCGAACTCACGGACTCACGGACCGCAAGATCGTGACCTGGCTGAAGTCGGACGCTTAACCGACTGCGCCACCCAGGCGCCCCTGTTCTCAGTTTTTAAGAGTCTCTTATGCTTTGGCTCTCTCCCACTCTAACCTCTTTTTTTTTTTTTTCTTCCCCTCCCTGATGAGTTTCTGTTAAGTTTCTCAGGATCCACATAAGAGTGAAAACATATGGTATCTGTCTTTCTCTGTATGGCTTATTTCACTTAGCATCACACTCTCCAGTTCCATCCATGTTGCTACAAAGGGTCATGTTTCATTCTTTCTTATTGCCACGTAGTACTCCATTGTGTATATAAACCACAGTTTCTTTATCCATTCATCAGTTGATGGACATTTAGGCTCTTTCCATAATTCGGCTATTGTTGAGAGTACTGCTATAAACATTGGGGTACAAGTGCCCCTGTGCATCAGTACTCCTGTATCCCTTGGGTAAATTCCTAGCAGTGCTATTGCTGGGTCATAGGGTAGGTCTATTTTTAATTTTTTGAGGAACCTCCACACTTTTCCAGAGTGGCTGCACCAATTTGCATTCCCACCAATAGTGCAAAAGGGTTCCCGTTTCTCCACATCCTCTCCAGCATCTATAGTCTTCTGATTTGTTCATTTTGGCCACTCCGACTGGCGTGAGGTGATATCTGAGTGTGGTTTTGATTTGTATTTCCCTGATGAGGAGCGACATTGAGCATCTTTTCATGTGCCTGTTGGCCATCCGGATGTCTTCTTTAGAGAAGTGTCTATTCATGTTTTCTGCCCATTTCTTCACCGGGTTATTTGTTTTTCGGGTGTGGAGTTTGGTGAGCTCTGTATAGATTTTGGATACTAGCCCTTTGTCCGATATGTCATTTGCAAATATCTTTTCCCATTCCGTTGGTTGCCTTTTAGTTTTGTTGGTTGTTTCCTTTGCTGTGCAGAAGCTTTTTATCTTCATAAGGTCCCAGTAGTTCATTTTTGCTTTTAATTCCCTTGTCTTTGGGGATGTGTCAAGTAAGAAATTGCTACGGCTGAGGTCAGAGAGGTCTTTTCCTGCTTTCTCCTCTAAGGTTTTGATGGTTTCCTGTCTCACATTCAGGTCCTTTATCCATTTTGAGTTTATTTTTGTGAATGGTGTGAGAAAGTGGTCTCGTTTCAACCTTCTGCATGTTGCTGTCCACTTCTCCCAGCACCATCTGTTAAAGAGACTGTCTTTTTTCCATTGGATGTTCTTTCCTGCTTTGTCAAAGATTAGTCGGCCATACGTTTGTGGGTCTAGTTCTGGGGTTTCTATTCTATTCCATTGGTCTATGTGTCTGTTTTTGTGCCATGTGCTACTTTCTCCATAGGCCAGATATGAGATTTGCTGTGACCGTCAGTTGGCATATTTGCAAATGCCAGTAAGACATGGGCTAATTGTTTACCATTTATTAACTGCTGTTTGCAGACTCCATGGCTTTGCAGCCAAGTTTCACTTTCTTCATCTGACCTTGCCATGTGTAATCATGTCAGAGAAGTAATTTTCTAAACACTGTGCTTATTACCCTTTTTTTCCATAGAGTAGTTTCAAAAGGTATTAGAATTTTTGCTTAGTTTATTTTCTCTTCCTTGCAGAAATTTAGTTTTCTCATGTTTTTGATCAAGCTGGAAAGAAGCTTAGCTTTTCCCTGGCTTTCTCCTCTTGTAGTGAGCCAGTCACTTTGAGTTTTGCTGATTTTACTGCTAACTCAGTGGTTCTCAGATTTTAGTGTGCATTAAAATGACTTGAATGGTTTGTTAAAAAACACACATTACTCGGTCTTACCCCTAGAGTTTCTGATTCAGTGGGTCTGGAGTATGGTCCGAGTTTCTGCATTTCTAACAGGTGTTTTGGTGGTGCTAGGGTTGCTGGCCTGTAGGCCGTACTTTGAGGACTCCTGCCTTAAGTACTTTGATTCTCTTCTTTCCGTCTCACTACTGTTGCTCAGTTCAGGCTCTCATCTCCCCTCTTGCCTGTTCTGTTGTGCTAACCTCCGAACTTTATCTTCCTTCCTCTACTGTAGTGCTTCTCCAGTGCCTTCTCCTCCTCTAGGTTAGGGCTTCTCCGATACATTTCCCAGGAGGTGCTAGGGGTGATCTCTCTAAAAGGCAGGCTACTCCCCTGCTTCCTTTGTCTATAGCAGTCATTTCTAGACTCTCAAATTTCTGACTCGTATGATAGTTCATCTTTTTGGAGATCAACTGAGAGTTGCCAAATTTGTATTTTACTTAGTAAAATCATTAAATACAAAAAAAAAAAAGCTATCATTTACCATCATCATTTTGTAAAAATTACTTTTTAAAAAAAATTTTTTTTTTTAACGTTTATTTATTTTTGAGACAGAGAGAGAGAGACAGAGCATGAACAGGGGAAGAGCAGAGAGAGAGGGAGACACAGAATTGGAAGCAGGCTCCAGGCTCTGAGCCATCAGCCCAGAGACCGACACGGGGCTCGAACTCACGGACCGTGAGATCGTGAGATCGTGACCTGAGCTGAAGTCGGACGCTTAACCGACTGAGCCACCCAGGTGCGCCTGAAAATTACTTTTTAATAAAAAAGTATGAAAAATGTGATCTCAGCAAAGAATAGGACTTTAAACTGAATATATTTTTGTACAAAATGTATGTGGCCCGTATTTTTTCTCATTTTTGCCTTACATGAATGACATCTTTGCTCCGGGGGACCAATATAAGACCACCAGTAAGATAAAGTCTAGACTTTTCAGCAGATCACATCCACTTCTTTATTCTCTTCCTCCTCTCTCCTCTGAGTCCTGTATCACGTGTTTGTCAAAACTGAATTGCCCTGGGTTCTCCAACCTGAGGTGTTTCTCACCTCTTTGCCTTCATTTCTCCAGTCACTCTGTATCAGGTCTTTGCCCCCTACTCATTGTCCTCTTTGATGTTGCTAATTCCTACTTACTCTTTAGGAGCTCCAGAATGACATTTTTTGAGGCTGAAGGCTTGCTTACCTATCCTCTCTGCTCCTAAAAGTTTTTCTTCTGTGTTCTCATAATCTCTTATGTGTCATTTCACTTACTACTTAAAAAAAAAAAAACTTCTCTTTGCTATTTGTTCTTTCCTTGCCCTTCCCTTGCAGAATGTGAGCTCCTTGACAACTAGAGCTTTTTATTCACCTTTCTGTTAAAAGATGGGAGATTTTTATTGAATGAATGAGTAATTGAGTCAATTCATTTATGTGGTAATAAAAGTATTACTAATGCCTCAACAGAAGTTAGAATATCATGTAAAAAAAAAAAGGAAGAAATGAGAATTGGTTATATTCAGAAAATAATTTGTAAAAAATATGTATTCTTAAAAACAAGGTTTTGCATTTTATTAGTTTCATTATAAAATATAGTGCCATTTTTCCTTACATAAAAATACATTTCATTCTCATAAATAGAGTGTCTTTTCTATTTCCAAGACCAAGCTTGTGCCCATTTCCTTGGTTTTAAATGTTCCATACTAATTTCTCTTTTTCTATGTGAGGCCGGGCTACTTTCACCATGAAATACAGTTTGTGAGTACCCATGTGACTGTGAGGCTAATCAGCAAGGCTGTCAGCTCTGACACCTCATCTTGGTTCAGAAAACCAGGCTTTGTTCTTAACCCTTTTTTAGAATTCACTACTCCTTCTCTTTTGTCTTAGGATCTAACTTATATTTGTTTTATTTCCTTGAAGTTACTACATAGGTGACCCTATGAATACTTGTCTGTTGGGGCCATATTTATGGATTCACTGAACAGTTTCACATTATCTCCAGTACTTGGTAGTTCTTTGTGGAAGCCTCCTTTGTAAGGTTTTTTTGTCTGTATCTGAGGTTACTTTTTGTTAGTTTGATTAAATAATACATTGCCCATTATTCCACATTCCCAATCTCAAGATCATTTAGTAGTATTCCAACTATAAGTAGAATTTTTACACAAGTTTGACAGGTATCAGGAAGAGTTCTTTTATTTAATGAAAGACCTTCTTTTGCCAGCCACAGTTTGAATGTGAACGGCTGTCAGGATGAAATAACTTTTTCTAGAGATTCATCAGTTGGTAAAATATTATCCAGAGAGATACAAAGGAATGTGGTATGACCCATTTTCCAGAGAGGAATGTAAAAAAAAAAAAAAAAAAAAAAAGAGACTTTAGTAATTAGCCACCACCTGGAAAGGATCTGACTTCTGAGACCTTCCCACTTCTCAGATATTAGTGATCCTAATCTGTGAGCATCCATAGTACTTGGTACATTGGCTTATTTCTAGCCCTTAATACATTGATTATAAGCTTGTTTATAAGTCTCACTCCCACTCTAGAATGCATTTCAGGGCAGTGATTGGGCCTTATTCACATTTAATATCTAAGTTGCTGGAACATAAAAGATATTTAGTAAATGTTGATAGAATCACTCCTGTTGATTTGATTTTTGGTTTTCTGTATTGATTAAAGTTAGGATTTATACAAGTTTAAATAAAACTATTTGTTAATGTCAGACAGTGAGTAAAGCAACACATTGAACATCTCTTATAGTCAAAAGTATAGTAAAGCAACACATTGAATATTGACATAGAAAAATTATAAGGCATGTTCTCAGAGAACATATAATTTAATAGTTTACACCTAATATAAGGAAAAGTTAAAAAAAATAGCTTCTCACGTCTTTACTGAGTTGAAGTTAAACATGAATTTGTAGCTTATTTTGTAGCAGTGCATACTGACCTGAGAACATGAGTAGAGAATGATGATGCTGGAGATGACTCTGGAATGTGGACCAGTCACTGACCAAGGAGAGAGGGAGGCAGGTTAGCCAGACATGCCCTGAAGCCCCAGAGAAGATGGGGATTTCTGGTTGGTAATGGGTTTAGAAGAGTTTTAATAAAAGAACACTTGTAAAGACACACTTATTTGGGATTTTAGTAGATCATCTCAAATATCTCAAGCATTTGAAAGAAATACTGTGGTATGAATAAGGCTTTCTTTGGAGTTGGGTTTTTCAATATTTTAGATCTTTCTCACTTAATGAAATACTAGCTTTTTTTTCCCACCAGAAATAGAATTCCATCTTCTTTGACCATTTTAATAAAATCATATCTGTATTTTCATTTAGTAATTTTCAGGTTGGTAACACCAACAGGAGAATCACTGGAATGGGATATTCTTGAAATTAAGCGCCTTCTTGATCACCAGGATAATATTCTCTCCTTGGTTAACATCAATGGTAAGCTTACTGTGTATTTGTTTATATTATGTAAAATTTTGCACTTGTTGACAGAACTTTGGTCTTATTTTGTTCTAGAGTTCTGTAATTACCATCATTAAAATAATGCTTTAGACTAGTACAGGTCAGCAGTCTAATATACTGTGGGGTTTATTCCAGAATTGATCAAGTTTTATAGATAGGTCTAAGATATAGGTCCAAGAAGAATAGAGTGGGGCAGAGAAAAAAGATGATGGGGGGAGCATAATTATCTCAGGTGCTTTGTGATAGCTCTGAGATGACTGTCATAGGCTATAAATACTAATGCCTAGTAGCATTTCAGCATTTTTGGCAGATGGTTCTGGCCAGTTCCTCTTTTGTAGACCACACAGTATAATACTACGTAGCAAGTTATACATTTAGATCAGAAGGAGCAGAATTCAAGTGGATTGCAATCATGATTGAAGACTTCCAGAGAATAACACCAAGATAAAGTAAAGGTCTGCAAAAATTGGGTCATATCTGCCCATCCTCATGGTTGTATGTTTTGACTTGCCAGACATCTTATTTGGCTTCACAGTGATTTTAATCATGTCTCCTGGAAGCTGAATCTGTCATCAGATGGCAGAATAGGATCAGACACTACCAGTCTTGGGATTTGGTTGGCTCACTTTGAAGTAAAATGATGCCTTGTATCATCAGAACTCTGCTGGTTAATTGGTATTCTGGGGTCACACAAGAAGAGTCCTTGGTGGCTTCAGTTTGATAATCTGAAGGAAACCGTAAGAGTTTTGTGAGGATGCCATGAATATACTGTAGTGGGAGGACTGGACTGCACTCCCAGACCTGAGACCTGGGTTGGCTCTTTTTGAAGAATACTTTGTATAACCTTGAGGCAAAAGGAAAGAGGGGCACAGATAGCACCAAATGTATTCTCCATTTTTATGCCATTTAATCACATGCTCAGATACATGTGTGAGAATGTCCTTCCCAGCTTCAAAAGCCTCTTACCTAATAGCCATCTTCTTACACAAGTCTTACTTACTGCAAGTCTTTCTAAGGACCAGATTGTCTGTGGTGATAGAAGTTAACATGTTGGGAACACCCTTTGATTTTTCTCTGGGGGTTCTCTTTTCTTCTAGCCATGGATGGCAGCACAGGAGACAAGTTCTTATTTGGGAGACCCTGTGACACAGAGTCTTAAACTCCAGGGCCCTGGAGCTGCTAAGAAAAGCAAGCGTTGTCCTCGCCCATTACACTGGTCATGCCTACTTGTTCTGTTTTAGTGGTAAAACATTGGTGTCATTGATCCAGCACGGTTCCTTATTGAAGGTGATAGGATGTTACTGAAGAGGTCTTAGCTTCATGGCCCTTCTGCTGTGCAATATGCAAAGAAGCTTGTAACAGTTGAACCAGAAAATATTTCTTTGCCAACTTCTTAAGGGAAAGAAAATGGAAATCTAAAGCAAAAATATTGTTAATGAAAATTACAGGAAACCCATAGTAGTTTTTACTTTATTAACTCCCTGACTATAAAATTACATTACAGATAATAAATAAGCTGTAAGCATTTTGAGGAATCCTATATGGTCAAGTAGTCTGTTAAAATTTGAAAATGATATTGTGACAGTCTCTATTTTGTACATAGGTAGGTTTGCTGTCCTGAAGATTTCAGTGATCCTGAAATTATTATGTTGTACGGTTCCCAGCTCCACTCTCAGCCCTGTTTCTTTTACTACCAATTACCAGTGGAAGATGTGGCTAGTTCTGGGTTTGTATTTCATAGGAGAAGTGCATTTTCATGGAGGTGGCCACAGGCAACCTTAGAATGGTAGGACAAAATTCCCATAGATGTGAATAATGAATAACAGAGAATCTGATAATGAATGAAAAAGAGATCTGAATGCCTGAGCAGAAGGTTTTCTAACACAGACATACAAGATAACCTAGTTTATATTTTCTGGCAAAAGGCTCTGGTGCTGCTTCATTTTATTCCTTTTCTTGTGTTGACAGCATGGTATGGTAATCACAAATTATTAGTACTAGTGAGGGAAGGTAGACAGATATAAGAATGGGAGTTCCTACTAAGTGACTTTTTTTTTTTTTTGAGAGACACAGAGTGTGTGTGTGTGGGGAGGAGAGGCAGAGAAGAGGGAGACACAGAATCCAAAGCAGGCTCCAGACTAAGCTGTCAGCACAGACCCTGATGCGGGGCTCAAACCCACAAACCATGAGATCAT
This sequence comes from Panthera pardus, assembly GCF_024362965.1. NCBI lineage: Eukaryota > Metazoa > Chordata > Mammalia > Carnivora > Felidae > Panthera > Panthera pardus. The sequence continues at coordinate 97,453,753 of NW_026526765.1, forward strand.
GATCTGAGCCGCAGTCAGACGCTTAGCTGACTGAGCCACCCAGGTGCCCCTATACTAAGTGACTTTTGATACTAACATAGGATGAAAATCCATCTCTGTATATCATTGAGCTTGTTTTGTGTGAAACATTCTGAGTGACCTGTTTGAGAATATATAGTGATAAATTTATAGTAATAAACTACACTGACGCAGCTGAATGCCAGTATTTTAAGTGAAAAATTCCAGCTGGGCACAAATATCTTGTTTCTGTTGCATAGATGAATCACAGACACTCGGGAAGATTAAGTTAGAGCAGACAGCCGTGTGGTCTCAAGTTCAGTTGACTCTGTTATGATGGCATGCAGAGTTAGTGTCAAGAATCTTCACTCCTTAATGTCTCTGGTTCTTTTGTATTTTGAATGAAATTGGAAAGAGGAGGGAAAGGGATGGAAAAGAAGGTCATGGAAAGAGTAGTACAGCTTTAACCGTCCCATTATTAGTAGTCCATTAATAAACTATAGAACTTGGTCTTGGAACCAAGACAAAATAAAGTTTACATGTATGACTGCTGGTAATTTTTTATTTCTAAGAGATTGTTCATCTAATTATTAGATATTTCTGTCCTGGCTTATTTGGTAAATGGAATCATTAAATCATAACTAACTCATCTTTGTATTCCTAAATTAGAAATACTGGAGGTTTTAATACCATTAATTTGGAATAATACTAGGAGCTCAGAATAATGCCAAAGACTCAAAGATAATGTTTGATGTCTTTTTTTAAATTCGTACACATTTATTATTGGCTTTTTCATCTAGTGCATGAGAAATCCAAGATAGAGGTTAAATGACTTTCTGAGGACTAGATGGCTAGTAACAGAGCCACATTTAGAACTTGGGTTTTTAGACTCACCTTGTATTGTTCTCTTCTACCTTACCTAAATATGTAAGGATTAAAATAAATTACATTTATTTAAGATAGTTTTTAGTGTCAGCAGTAGTACATTTTCTATTAATTATGTAATTTACAAAGTGTCTTAGTTGGCCCACTAATTTTATTTTCGTTTAAGGTAATAAAAACTTGTTATTGTAGAAGTAATATCTAGTCATGGTAGAGCAATGAGAAAAGAGTGAGAAACATAAAGTCTGTAAAAAGGAAAATTATCCCACACGACAGTATTAAGCACTGGTCCGTATACTTCTAGGTGTTATTCTGAGAATATGTATGTGTATATCCATATGGCTTGCTGTTTTGTAACTGTATGTCATGAATATATTTCCGTAGTAGTATAAACATACTTTTACAACTAAAATTTTTTTAAGTTTATTTATTTTTTTTGAGAGAGAGAAAGAGAATGCAAGTCACAGAGGGGTAGAGAGAGAGGGAGAGTGAATCCCAAGTAGGCTCCACACTGTCAGCACAGAGCCCGACTCAAGGCCTTGAACCCACGAACCATGAGATCATGACCTGAATCAAAGTTGGACTTTTAACTGAGCTACCCAGACACCCCTACAACTCAATTTTTAATAACAGTTACTGTTTAATTTTATAGAAGTCTTATTTATTCAGTTCCCAATTCACATTGTTAATATTACGTATAATAGCCTTGTTACATTTATCTTTTATGTGCTTTCCTCAGGATAAATTTCTAAAGGTGGAATTGTTGGATCAGTGGGTTTACATTTTTTTTAAGGTTTTGATGCATATCACCACATTTGAAAGGATTGTACCAATTTATACTAGGACATTAGTACGGAAGTATGTTGATTTTATGCTTTTGCCAGCATTGGGGACTTTGCTATTTTTTCATCTTTCCCAGTTTTCAAGTCATTGAGTAGTATCTTACTGCTTTATTATTATTTTTTAATGTTTATTTTTGAGAGAGAAAGATTGCACATGCAAGCTGGGGAGGGGCAGAGAGAGAGGAGGAGACAGAGGATCTGAAGCAGGCTCTGTGCTGTCAGTGCACAGAGCCAGATGCAGGACTCAAACTCAGGAACTGTGAGATCATGACCAAAGCCAAAGTTGGTCGCTTAACTGACTGAGCCACCCAGGTGCCCTTCTTACTGCTTTTAGATTTTTTTGATTATTAAGGCACTTGAACATCTTTGCCCATGTTTACTGACCATTTGTATTTTTTATTTTGTCTGTTCAGGTCTTTTGCCCACTTTCTGTGATGGAGTATTTATCAAAATTTGGTTTCCAGGAACTCCTTATTTATCAAGTATAATAAACCCATTTTGATACCTGAGTTGCAAATTTTTCCCAGCCTTTTGTCATTTAAATATGATTGTTTTCACTAAGCAGATATTTACATATGTATCTTTCTTTCCCCACCCTGCCTCCTTTAGAGCTTTTTAGCACTCCATATTTATAAAAGCATTTACCTTTATTTTTTCAATCCTTTAAGTACTTTTAATGTTTTAATGTATTTGAAACTTACTTTGGCCTATGTAAAATAACAGAAAAAATATATATTGCTCTCTGCCCCCAGTTCTTGGCACAGAGCTCCTAAAACCATTGTAATTTCCTAAGTGATAAGAGCTCAGGGAGCATCTTTTGTTCTAATATTTGGTCTAATATTTGCTGATCGATATTTCTTGGAATTTTCTGAGTGATAGTAGTGACTTTTGTTCTAATGAGACCTTTGTTTCTTGGTGGGCTTCTAGATGGGGGCTGGTCACCAGAAAGACCAGCCATGACTAGAAACTTGGAAGTTTTAGCCTACCCCTCATTTTCCACAGAGGGGCTGGAAATGGAATAATTGATCATGCTTACATGATGAAGCCTCCATAAAAATCCCAACAGTATGGGGTTTGGAGAGCTTCCTAATTGCCCAGCATGTAGAGGTGCTGGGAAAGTGGCATGGTTGGAGAGGGCATGGAAGCTCCACAGCCTTCCCACACACCCTGTCCTACACATCTTCTTCATCTGGGTGTTCATCTTTGTCTTTTATCGTATTTTATAATAAACTGGTAAACAGTAAACTGTTTTCCTGAGATCTGTGAGCTTCTCTAGCAAATTAATTGAACCCAAGGAGAGGGTATGAGAGCCTCTGATTTATAGCTGATTGGTTAGAAGCACAGGTAACAACCTGGACTTGCACTTGGCATCTGAAGTAGAGGGAGTCTTGTGGGACTGAGCCCTTACCCTGTGGGATCTGATGCTTCCTCCAGGTAGAGTGCCAGAAAGGAGTTAAATTGTAGGACACTCAGCTGGTGTCACAATTGCTTGATGTGGGGAACCCCCCCCCCCACATCTGGTGTCACAAGTGTTATATGGTAGTAGTGTGATAGTAAAAGAGAAACATAGGAGAAGGGTCTGTTCCCTCCCCTTCCCCTCCCTTCTTTTAATGTTTATTATTTATTTTTGAGAGAGACAGAGTTCAATCAGGGGAGGGTCAGAGAGAGCAAGACACAGAATCTAAAACAGGCTCCAGGCTCTAAGCTGTCAGCACAGAGCCCGATGCAGGGCTCGAACTCATGAACCAAGAGATCAAGACCTGAGACGAAGTCGGACGCTTGACTTACTGAGCCACCCAGGTGCTCTGGGTCCGTTTTCTAAATAGTGTATGATCCAAGATAAGGTTCTTTTATTTCTGTTCCCCAAATAGTTAACCAAATATTCCAGTGTGAGGCATTTCTTCCCTCACTGAATTGAAATGCTGTTATGACATACTAAATAAGTAAACTTGAGTCTGTTTCTGGTCTTGCTATGCTGTTATATTGATCTTTTTGTTTGGCTTGTCTAGGTACCTCACTATTGTAAATGCTGTGGTTTTATAGAGCATTACCAGCAGGCAGTCTATTTCTTTTTTACCTTTAGTGTATGTAAAATGATCACTAAAGAGACAAATATGAACTCTGCCTAGATTTGAGTTTTGTAACTGGCTCCCATGTTGGAGAAATGATCATCTGGAATATTCTGGACTGGACAGTGCAGGCCCGTGAATGCAACTTCTGGGACCCATCTGCACAGCTGGACACCCAACAAGAAATAAAACTCTGTCAAAAACCCAATGACATTTCTATTCATCACTTCACATGGGATGAAGAGGTAAAAAAAAAAAAAAAAATCTGTAAACTTGTCTTTTTTAATACACCCAGTGTCTAATTTTTTTTTTAAGTTCATGTATTTTTGAGAGAGGGAGAGAGAGAATCTCAAGCAGGCTCTGTGCTGTCAGAGCAGAGCCTGATGTGGGGATTGAACTCATGAACTGTAAGATAATGACCTGAGCAGAAATTTTTATTTTTATTTAAAAAAATTTTTTTTTCAGTATATGAAATTTATCGTCAGATTGGTTTCCATACAACACCCAGTGCTCATCCCAAAAGGTGCCCTCCTCAGTACCCATCACCCACCCTCCCCTCCCTCCCACCCCCCATCAAACCTCAGTTCTCAGTTTTTAAGAGTCTCTTATGCTTTGGCTTTCTCCCACTCTAACCTCCTTTTTTTCTTTTTTTTTCCCTTCCCCTCCTCCATGGGTTTCTGTTAAGTTTCTCAGGATCCACATAAGAGTGAAACCATATGGTATCTGTCTTTCTCTGTATGGCTTATTTCACTTAGCATCACACTCTCCAGTTCCATCCATGTTGCTACAAAGGGCCATATTTCATTCTTTCTCATTGCCACATAGTACTCCGTTGTGTATATAAACCACAATTTCTTTATCCATTCATCAGTTGATGGACATTTAGGCTCTTTTAATTTGGCTATTGTTGAGAGTGCTGAGCAGAAATTTTTAAACTTAATCTCATGATGGATATAAAAAGGTATCATTCCCCGTATTCAAGTTGTGCTTTAAAATGTTGTGATATTTTTCAGGGTGCCTGGGTGGCTTAGTTGATTAAGCGTCCAACTTCAGCCCAGGTCATGATCTCAAGGTTGGTGAGTTGGAGCCCCGTGTTTAGGCTGCTTCGGGCACTGTGCTGACAGCTCAGAGCCAGGAGCCTACTTTGGATTCTGTGTCTCCCTGTCTCTCTGCCCTTCCCTCTCTCACAATAAGTAAAGCTGTCTTTTTTTTATTTTTTGAGCTGTCTCTCAAAAACAAGTAAACGTTAAAAAAATTTTTTTAATGTTCTGATATTTTTCATAGATTGCAGAACTTCCATTAAAAAAGCATTTTAATCTTAGCTCCTGTCTGTGAGGCAAAGAAGTGATTACATGTCTATAGATTTAAAAACTCTGTTGAAATCTTTGGTTGGATTAAATAAGAGTTATGGTCCTAAAAATTATGTTTTTTATTTGGTACCTTTTTTGCTTGTAAAAATTAGTATTTAAAGTTTTTTCATTTTGTATTTTTTCTTCTCACAGATTTTGATTGAGGTGTATTAATTGCTATAAATGCTTGATAAAGCATTACTCAGTTTTCCCTAGTATTTCTTCTTTTATAGGGGTTTGTTTTTTCTATAAGGGGACATTAATTATTGATTATAGGTGATTGATAGAGTGACTCTGATGAGTAATAGCTGCCCAAGAGTTCATTAATTCTCCAGCTGTGCTTATAATTTCCTTTGTGCTCTTTGGTATATCACGTAAACTGCACAGATTTCCTGGTTTGTAGAACTAGTTTTTGGGGTTTCTTTGCATTTGAATTGCTACCCATAGGGCTCTAGATTTTAGCACGTTGACCAGTTTTCATTAATGCTCCTGACACTTGCCCTCACTTTGCGCTGCTAAGTGCAGAGTACTGATCCAGAGGATCAAGGGGATCTTTCCACATTTAAACTCTGGTAAGCCTTGAGGGCATGCTATGGTCTAGATACTGTGAGTCTGAGTTGGGTTTGTAGGCCTCAATGGAAGAGAAGAATTCCTCAAGAGAATTTTTTTGGTAAAAACAGGGAGGCTAGATCTTAAGGGATTTTTGAAAGATCTGCCTCACTGGGGTACCTATTGCATAAGAAAAGGATTCCCAGGCAAGTGCTACCAAAAGTCTAGTGATGTGCAAAATAATTTCAGAAGCTAGGTAGTGTGGTGTGAGTCAAGAGCAAGGGACTGGAGTAACATGACCTTGATTCTGGTATCAGCTCCATGTCTGAACTTAGTGTGTCGCTTTAATCTTCTAAAATTTTAACTTGTTTCTGTGGAAAATGAGATGTTGTTAGGCTATAAGAAGATCAATATTGGTAAAAGTACCTTCAAAAGATTAAAGTTGTTTTCTAATAATACATTTGGAAAAATGTTTTTTGTGAATTCTTCGGAGGATCTTAAGATGATAGTGCCACTATAGCATAGGCTTTTTTGTGTCCTTGCATTTGTAGGTCTCTTGCATTCTTAAGAGTATAGTGTTAGGTGAATGAAAATCTAGGTTGTGCCTCAGCAGCTCCCACTGTACCGCCAGTCTGCCAGCCAGAGTTCCTCTTTCTAGCTGTCATATACAGGACTTCTTTGGAAGTTCCCTATTGAATACAGAAGGTAATAGTGGCCTTCTGATGTCATAGCAGGACTGGAAATCTGTTGTACTACGTAGTGGTAAGGATTAATTTTATGTCCATTTCTGAACTTTTCTCCTGACCAGAATGTATTTGCTGCCGTTGGAAGGGGTTTATATGTGTATAACCTTCAAATGAAGCGTGTGATTGCTTGCCAGAAAACTGCCCATGACTCCAGTGTCCTGCACATTGCCAAACTTCCAAACAGGTACTAGAAGGTGGGCCAGAGTAGCCCATGAGCTGTAGTCTGCCAACTGTAGTTTAATGAAAAAATACCACCCTAACTTTGACAAAGATCATGTTAGTATTATTTAAAAAGGTCATTTACAGGGGTGCCTCGGTGGCTCAGTCGGCTGAGCGTCTGACTTCAGCTCAGGTCGTGATCTTGCGATTTGTGAATTTGAGCCCGGCGTCGGGCTCTATGCTGACGGCTCGAACCTGCTTGGAAGCCTGGAACCTGCTTCAGATCCTGTGTCTCCTCTTTCTTCCCGTCGTCCCATCTATTCTACAACAAATGAAATAGATTCCCATTTCCCAGTTCCACCATGGTAACTTCTGAAGTGGCAAAGTTATTTGGCTCCATGGTTTGACCTGTTAGATTCTTTTAGAAATGGAGAATACCCATGGCTGTCTCTAACAAAAGAGTTTGTGGTAATGTGTTATAAAATTTACAAGAAGTAGACTTTGGGCACTATTTTTCTTCTTGTATTTTCCATAAACCCACCTTATTGTTGCAGTTGTTGATGGCCAGAAAGAAATGGTCATCTCCTTGTTATGTGGGGCTACTAAGCAAGGGCTTTCCTCTAAAGGTAAATTTGGCTTCTGAGTTTCTAGGGATGAAATTGTAGGAGGGGAATACTATTTTCTCTGCAGGATACTTTTAGAGTGAGAGCCACCCTGAGAAGAGATACAGTGAGAGGAGGGAAGGGGACTGTTCAGGATATTGTGAAAGTGTAATTAATTCATAGTTTTCCTGAATACATTAAAAAAAATTTTTTTTACATTTATTTATTTTTGAGAGACAGAGGCAGAGCACAAGCAGGGGAGGGGCATAGAGAGAGGAGGGGACACAGAATCAGGTTCCAGGCTCTGAACTGTCAGCACAAGGTCTGATGTGGGGCTCGAACTCACAAGCTGTGATAATCATGACCTGAGCTGAAGTCAGACACTCAACCGACTGAGTCACCCAGGTGCCCCACATTTTTAAAAACAGGATGATACATTTATCACATTTAAGCCAGTGGGACAATATAATGTGCCCTTCCTGAGGAGTGCTTTTACTTAGCATTGTAAAGCCATGTTAAATAGTGATTTTTATCAACTCCTGCCAAGAGCTGAAGAGAAGCAGTTGAGGGCGCTGATTTCTTTCACTGCAAATTTAGCATAGGCCCTTGTTGTGCACTTGCTTTTTGTCAGTTATTTATTTTTTTTCTGACAGGCAGTTAATCTCATGCTCGGAAGATGGCAGTGTACGCATTTGGGAGTTAAGAGAAAAACAGCAGCTTGCAGCTGAACCTGTACCAACAGGTGTGTCTTTTCTTCTATGAAAAACAGAAGAAAGGCAGTTAAGTGCAACCACAGGAATAATATACAGTGCTCCAAATAGGCATGTTTACATGAAGCATATGCTAATTGGGATCTCAAATTCACATCTTAATGTTGCTTTAATGTAGAACTGCCTGTTTATTTCAATTCAAGTCAACTAGTATTTTACTGTTTTAAGGGGAAACTCTTACTTTCTGGTAATCTGAACAAATGGCCCATTGAAGTATTCAATCATTTTATATTGTCTATCATAATGCTTGATACACAAATGGGATTTGTACCATCAGTTATCACATTAAAGTGTTCTTTCAGCCTGGAAGCATTAACATCGAATTCAATTTATGGAAAAATACACTTTTGTGTTTCTATCATAATCTCCTGAGCTCTTGACCTGCAGGTATTTGGTTTGAAAAACAAAATCCTGGTTCATTAGCATCCTTTGCATAGGAAATCCGATGCTAGTACCTCTGGAGTTTCTTCTGGTCATCTGAAGTCATAGGGTATTGTATTTGGACATATATGTTGCTTTTCATCTACTTTTGTTGATCTGAGTTGTGTGGTTTTTGTTTTTATTTTTTTTTTTTTTTTGACACTGGCATTCAGGCCTTTTGCTGCTCTCTTTTATTCCCAGTGCATTTTGTCATGTGAATACACCTTCACCAGTGGGTGAGGAGGGGCAATAAAAGAGATGAGCAACAAACCTTGTAGTTAAGATGAAAGGAAGTAACATATTTACATTTAAATTTTCTGTTTTTCTGATCCTTTATTCTGAGTAGAGAGCATAGTAATTTTGGGAATGACTGAAATGATTACTTTTCTAGGTTTTTTTAACATGTGGGGATTTGGAAGAGTAAACAAACAAGCCAGCCAACCTGTTAAAAAGCAACAGGAAAATGCCACTCCGTGTTCTTTGGAGCTTATTGGAGATTTGATTGGACACTCCTCATCTGTGGAGGTATTATTTTTAATAGGCATATAAAGGTTTAGGGAATTCCCACTTTTGCATCTCGCTGCTCTTCATTCAGTTGGTATCGTTTTTTTCTGAATCTAAACATGGATAGGTTATAGTACATGCAATTAAGATCTCCCTTTACAGAGATACGATGTGAGTAAGCAAGGAATGTGTTACTTCTAAATATGGGCTTAATCACCATTATTTGTGAGATGGAGACAGCCAACAATGGGACAAGGTGAATAATGTGGAATACATATGTTTAACAGTAGTAGAGGGTGCGTGGACAGTTGGGGTTATATGTTGAGTTAAAGTCTTCCAGAATTGAATTCAGGGGGTCTTAATCAAATTCAAGAACAGAGCCCTGTTTTTACCTCCTTTTGAAGGATATATTGTTAGCTTCATAAAACACAGGGCTTGGTTAGCGTTGTGCATATATGAAAATATTAGTTGAGAATTATGTATACAGTTCAAACTTGGGGAAATCTAAATACATTAGTATTTTACTATATACACTATTGCCTATAATGAAAGGAATAAGATCAATTGAGATAGATGATTGGAACTGATAACAGTATAAGCAGAGCCTTAAGGATTGAATTTCTTAAATTGTTTTTCCCTGTCTCATTGCCAGGGAGGAAAGAACTACTTTCCATGTGGAAGTGCATTTATGCCTAGCATTCATTTCTTCTATTTTAGGGCAGTGTACTAGACACTGGAGTTTACAAAGAAACCTAAAACATAATCCTTACCCTCGGGACTCATACTTGAGTAGACAGGAAGGCTATAGATCTAGTAAGCTGTTAACCTAAGCTGTTTAGGATAGACCCAGATGATTGTACACAGTGAGTACTCAGGAATTAGGAGAAAATGGTTAGTGGAAGATAGAAAATGGACTTGACCTGTACCTTGAAGGGTAGGGAGGGTTAACATAGATAGCCTTATGACGGTAAGTTTCCCGATGTTGGGTATCCTGTCTTGTTTATCTTTGCTTTCCTCTAACAGGTAGCCCAATTGTTTTCATTTTGTCCTGCTTTTTAACTTTGCTTAGGTGGTTATAGTGTAGTTGGGGAGTAAGGATGTAATGTGGTAGACAGAAGTGCAAAGATAGGATCTCCTTGCTGGCAAAGAGCAGACTGGCTAGGCTGGAGCAGTGGTTTCCCGTGAATAGACGCCAGTAGGCGTTAAGCCTGAGAAAGTAGTTTTGGGTCAGATTATGAATGTCCTTGTATGTAAGGCTCAAGAATTTGGACTTAATTTTTAAAACAGTAGGTACCCATTAAAGGTTTTTAAATGGTGGGGGAAACATTCAAAGTGGCGTATTTGCTGTAAAGTGTTGACCCTCAAGTATTTTTTTTAAGTGTCTCTGAAATTTCCTCTTTTAAGTGTTACCTCCTCAATTTCCTCATTCCTTTTATATTTTTATCTTTACTCTCTAGCCATCTAAATTCTTAATCTTCCATCTCCTGTAGTATTTGCTTCCATAATTGCCCCTCTTATATCCCATCAGCTGAGGCCTTATCGTGCTATCTTCAAAACTGTGTGTTATTTCAGAGAGAACTCTCATCCTCTTGTTCTTTAATGTTGTATTTCTATCCTTTATTTCAGTCTTGCCTTTGAGGAGCTCTGTTCTACATCGGTGTTCATGCTGCCTTCTCACCAACACTCCGTATTTTTTATTCTTAGCTCCCAGCCTTTCACTATGCATGACCTTCCCTTTATTTGGGAAATTTTGTTTTTGAACCGTTGACATTTTCAGTGGTTACTGATCTATGTTCCCTTTTTCTGTGGCAAATCATAGTGTGAACTACATTTTTTAGGACCTGATTATATAGTCTTCGTTTTAACAACTGAACTAGCACCTTTTTCATGGTAGTGCCGTCTATTATGCTGGGTTCCCTAAGTAAATGCTTACTGACTGATTAGAGTGCTGAAGCCAGTGTTTATCTTAGAGAATTTGGAATTCAGACATTTAACTGGTAGCTATTAGTGTGTACAATAAATGATGAACCAATTCTGGCAGGACTTCTGATATAAAACCAATACTTGAAGAATTAGATTATGGTAAAATTGAGAAGATTCAATGGGAATTCATGTATTTCACACACAAAAAATAGCTGTTACAGTTCTGATTATTAAAATACAGGATATTAGTCACATAAATAGTAGACCATTAATTTCTCATGAAAAATGATCAAGAAGTCTCCAAGGTACATATTTTACAAGCCATGTTAGTGTATAATTAGCCTTGCCTCTTCTCTTTAAATTTCCTATAATCAGTAGCTTTAAATGTCTTTACAGATGTTTCTGTACTTTGAAGATCATGGACTAGTGACTTGTTCTGCTGATCATCTCATTATTTTGTGGAAAAATGGAGAAAGAGAATCTGGATTGCGCAGTTTAAAATTATTTCAAAAACTGGAGGAGAACGGTGACTTACATCTTGCTGTGTAGTTGAAGGAATTTGGAATACTTGTACATGAACCTTGAACATCAAATATAGGGTAATACTCAAATTTGTATTGTATTATTTATTTTTTAGTAATCTCCACACCCAGTGTGGGGCTTGAACTCAAAACCCTGGGGTCAAGAGTCATATGCTGTAATGACTAAGCCAGCCAAGTGCCCCTTGTAATGTATTACTTTTTCTGGTTACTCCATAAAATTCTGGTTGAATTTTTTTTTTTTGGTGGGCCTGCAAACCAGCAGCAACTTGCTTCTCAGGTATTTGTTTAACTTAAGAAATGGGTCTAATTTTAGCAGTGAATTTTCAAAAGTACTCAGATCACAAATATTGGTTGATACAGAACTAAATTATACATGGCATCTGTATAGAAAATTTTTTAATTAGGCTTAAAGAAAATTCTATACCAGAAATTGTATGAGCTTAACAAAGAAAAGTGCTCGGACCTCTCACTCCCTTTATTTAGCATACTTTTGTTGCCTCTACATTACCACCAAAAATTGTTTTAAAAGGTACATGTACTTTTTTTGTTGGTGGTGCCAAATCAATCATTTTTTGTTTTAGTTTACTACAATTCCTCTAAACTCAGATCAATAGGAATCTTATCAGGGTATATCCCCCCCCCCACCCAAATAACTGTTAGCTAGATTGGTACTAGACCAGCAACTGCCCCTCATATAGGCCAGGGATGACAGCTAGGTCACTAAAGACTTCTGTCGCAGGTCAGAGACCATGAGCCCAGAGTACTTGATTTGTCTTAGCATTGCTTCAGATAGGAAATACTTGCAGTGACCACTCAGATTTAATCATCTTCCTCACCCCAGCAACCTTAAAACAGAATACTTTCCTCCCTTTGGGTACTAAAGAATAAAAATTTAAAAAGAAAAGTGGGTGACCCTTCCCCTTTCTGCTGACTCATGTGTTCATCCCATACAGCCTAAATGGAATCTTTATAAACTGTTGTTTCCCCAACCATCCACAGATGAAAAGACCTAAAGTCATCTGTGCCACACCAGTGCCCTAATATTAGGAATGAGTAAAGGCAAGCGATACTATTATTTTTAATTCACAATGAAAATAGCTTTATGGAGAAATATATTAAAATCTCTCTGCCAGCTTTCTAAGTTTTCATCCTAAAATTAGAGCGTGAGTAGTTTCCCTAAACCATGCAGACATGCATTCTAGTCTTAGTGCATCATATTGTTTATCACTTTAGTGTCTCCAAGTCATTTTCAGGCTTTTAAATTTTCCTCTATAATTACTAGCTAGCTTTTTCTTTGGAAATTCTACATGAGGTCTTGAGTTGTGTAAGACCTCTTCAATGAATTATACAAGGAATTCATAGATTTGCATTTTCAGGTAGTAATCTATTCCTATGGAGTGATGGAAACCATAGGTGAAAGCTCCAACTCAGAAAGATGGGAGATTTTAGTAACAGCCCAGACTGGACTGCTGCTAAAAAGTTGAACTTGCATTAACTTGCAAGCCTTTATGGCTGCATCCTCTGGCTGTATTCACATAATACAATCAAGAGCTTAGATTTCTGAGGCACTGTATTATTCCTTTCTCAGCTTGAGGCTGGTTCTTTGCCCCCAAGACTAACCAGCCCTGAGTTGCTTAGACAGCAAGCCAATTTTATAAAGTAAAATTGGAAATAAAGAATGACCTTCATGGTACTAAGGGTCTTCTACCTGTATTAGATTAGAATTTTTCTAAATTAATATGGCTCCCCTTAACCCAGAATGTTTTGGTAAACAACTAAGTATAAAGTATACCTTCTGAAAGACTATATTTCTAATAAATTGTATGGAGGAATGCAGTATTTAGTTAGCAATTCAGAAGATTACTCCACAATAGATGACACTGATAAAGGACATAGCTGTGTTAAAGCTTTAGTACCTGGCAGTCTTCGAGGATTTAACATTTGAGTTCTTATGAAATTAATTTAACATTATAAGGAGTAAGCTGTAACATTCATATAGAACATGTCAGACATATGATAAATGTTACTTACCAAATGGAAGTGAAAGCAACATGGTGAGGAAAATACTGTCCTTGCCTCAAGCAAGCTTCTGAAACCTCGGCAAATTACAGTGGGATTTTGACATCCTAAACTTAATGTGTCTGAAAATAAAGTTTGTGATTCATGAAATAAAGGACACTAAAGCGAAATTTTGAAATAATGAAAAGTTTAGGCCAAAGAGATGAAATAAAAACAGCTGTTGGGAATGAAAAATGGCTGTAGGAATTTAGTTACAAGTACTTCACAAAAACATTTTCATCACATTTACATAATGCAGCATCACAACACAAAGCAGGCTGCTGTCCTGACCAAGCACATTCGCTTATCATCTAACAAAAATAATTTAGATACATTTCTTTGCATGGAATTATCATATAGGTTTTCATTTTTTTGGTACAAAACATAGAAAAAAACATTGGCACATTATGTAGTGATGTCATTTTTTTTCTTCCCATTTCCTAGTTTCCAGTGTTCTGCATTCCAATTCAGTCTCTGTTTATACCTCTGAAAAATGCAGCATGGAGTACAGAGGATTTGAAAAGAAAATGAAGCTATTTTGTTTACGGAGTTTCTAATATTTACAATACATAGAGAACAGGTGGCCGGTAAAAGAGAAAGGAAAATCTCAAGTCTGACTTGATGGAGATCACAGAAAGTTTTCAAAAGAGCTGTATAAAAATATGCACTTGTGCTTTAGAAGCTTTTAGCATACAATTAATAGCTTAAAATAGTATTTACTGCTTCCCCTTACGTCTGTTTTCTGATATATTTACACACCTTGCAGTCTTTTCTGTTTTACATCATTAAAGCAAAATGGCAAGGTCTCAAATATAGATTAAAAACATCTGAACCCTGAAACTTCCCCATCCTTCCCCAAATACATTATGTATAGATGGTACACTGCATAACATACTCCATGGACTTGTACCCAGGAAATTCAGATTGCTTTAATAAAAATTTTAAACTGTGAATGTATATAAATTTTCTTTTTTAAAAAATCTTATCCAAGGGCATTCAGGTTTAATGGCTTTTATATAATACTCACTATATGGCCTTGTGACTGCCTCTGTAAACCAGAAACAAGGGAAGTGCGTGGATTCCCCCCAAACAAGGTGTCAGTCCCTTCCCTACCGTGAATGGCTCACTGTTAAGGTGAATTGCTTTTATAGGAAAGAAGGCTACACAGGCTGCTGCTACCAGTCTTCAGAAGGCACTCACCAGGCCCAGGCTGCGGTCTACCTTGGGTGTCACCCCCTTGATCAAAAGAACTACTTAGCCACAGAGGCTGTGAAACTAGTTTATCAATAATTTGGTCCTAGTTGTTTTGCTCATTTTATAAATAGTTTTTTTCCTTAGGTGTTTTTATGAATCTTTCAGACTGGTGCTCTTGAGGAAAATAGTCAAGCTAAACAGCGATGTTGACTTTTATGGTAAGAGATGGGCTCACAGGCACCAAGTTTTTGCTGCTTGTATCCTGCTAGAGTAAATGAGCTCCATAGTTTGATGAGGACACTAAGTGTTCAAAAGAAAAAATATTTTTCTTAATGGAACATAACTTTCTAAAAATGCAATTTGGGACTTGAATGACTCAAAGTCAAAAATTAAACACTAACCCCTTAACCTACACCTGTCTTTTCAGTATAAAGGAAAGCCTCTTATTTACACTACTGTGATTCACAGTGCCCGTTGCAGATCAAGAGGTCCCCTTGTCTCTCGGGTTTAGCTGTCAGATGGAAGCCTCAGACTTTTGCACTTTAGGTCATCTAATGTCTTCCAGTGTTTGTAGTTATCAGCCAAATGTTGCATCAGGGCTGGCAGATGGGCAAAGGCTGCAAGGACATCAAAGAATCACAGGTTAGATGCCAGGAACATTTATAAGGCCGGTGCTCTGTGAGACATATGGAGGCTCAATATAGGAAGAGAGGTACCCTAGGTCAGGCCTTATGCTACACGTGAACATACAAGCATGAGAAGGGTAGATCGTTAAACACTAGTTTCTGAAATACAAACAGGTCCTCTTAGTTAAAAGTGGAAGAGCCATTTATCAGCAACATTACAAAATGTATTAAGTCTACTCTGAATCAGATTCTTTGGGTATTCTTTCTAGAGTTTCCTCCAATGATAGGAAAAACTGCTATAAGCTTTGGAACCCTATGCTTTGAAGAAGTGAAGACTTGTAGATCCAGTTATCAAACGTCCATGGAGTCTTCTGTACTCAGAGGTTCTCTGCAAGGTGCTGGCCATGCAGAAAGTGGACATGCACGCCACCATAGCTAACTTAAAAAAACAAAACAACATTTCACATACACCTGTAGGCCCAGCCTATGTCCTTAGGGGTTATCATCATAAAGCAGAACAAGATATTCTGTTGAGGTGACAGAACACCAACTCTCTTACCATCCCAAGCATCAAACATGTCTGTTATGAAGTAGTCAATGAAAGAGATTTGGGATTTGGGGATGCTACATGTATTCCGGTCAAACACTGGCATCACCACAGGGAGCCCCTGTCTCTTCTCTTCATCAGTCTGCAAGACATGAGAACACAGACAGGGCTGAGGCACATGAGGAGCTGTCACGGTAGCATTTAGTTTCTCAGAACAACTCTGGAAAGGGGTCATCATCCAATTGTATCTATGAAGAAGGAGGCTCAGCAAGCTCCTGAGGCCTATAGAAATCAACCACCTGATGAACTGTGGTGACTGAATTCAGGTCTTGTGAGTCCGAAGTCTCATACCATACCACAGTCCCTCCTGAAGCATCAACCTCCGAGTTCTTAACTCCTTTCCTGAGATCGATTTCCAAAGTAGTACCAGTAGTATTAATACTAATAATCCTGACATTTACAGTGAGGGTGCAGTGGGTAAACCTTCTTGTGCTTTGGCATGAATCGGCAACTGTCACTAAACTGTACCAATAATCATTTTATTATTCACTGCTACATGCCTGAGGTTTAAAACCCCAATTTTACTTAGGAATATCCTCACTGAAGCAGTAAGAATTACTAATCTTATTAAAGTTTAACCTTTGAGTATGTATCCTTTGAAAATTCTATGTTTTGACAAAATGGAAAGTTCACATACAGTCCTTATACTGCATACCAAAGTATAATGGTTGTCTTGAGGAAACGCATTTATTGAGGTGACCTAGCCTTTTTTTTTTTTTTTCTTTCATGGAATACAATTTTCACTTGAAAGGATGACAAACTATGATTGTTCAGATTTGGGTACTGGTCATGCAGCTCTCTCAGGAAGTATGTAAATCTGAATAATTTGCACATTAGAGTGTGTAATGTGTGTGTGTGTGTGAAGGCCATTATGTACTAAGCTGAATATTAACATCCACATTTCCTGATGGTGTGTTGAACCAGAGGCCACATGATCAGAGGCCTCTTTTGTAGCTTCTGATTTTTAGGTCACAATGCTTGTGAACGTCAGTACATTCCTTTTTGGGAAAAGGACCCTTAAACGGGGAGCTTCTATTAAGGAACTTAAAAGTGCTTCTTTCCCATTCCCTAATCACATACTTAGGAGAGTATTAGGAGTAGGATTTCAAGTCTTCTCTGGATCCTGGGAAGCCCATTAATGGCCTCCTGCCAGCTTTGGGCTCAGCTTGCTCATTTCAGATGAACTGATGAGGTATCCTTAAAATATCCACTGTTGCTTAAGGAGTAATTTGGGATTTTTAACCCCTTGGTTCTGGCAAGCCGAACTGCCTGTCCTACTTTTCTTCAATTCAGGGCTCTTCCCAGCCTTGAAAGCTGCAGTTAACTTACTGGATACTTGGCTAGTCATTCCCTCTGGCAGTCCTTCTAGACATTTTCAGCTATTTTTTATCCTGCCTTAGTGGTAGAGCCTAGCCATATAGGTCCCCCCAAAATACATTACTTGTAGCTGTTTGTTTCTATGACACATACACACCTCAATTCTTAGGGCCTTTTCTCTGGAAGTAGGCTTGTATTTAGAATGGCATCTTGTGGTCTACTAATTTCTCGATTTTTTCCCTTTAACTCCTTTTCACACTGGCTAAGTGAACTACATATTGCTGCTCTTGTTAAATAAAAATTCTATTTTTCTTCATAATTTTGTACATTTTTTCTCTCCCAGAAAGTCCTTTCCTATTTCCATAATTATCTTTCAAAAGAAAAACAAAAACACAACTCTATTACCATTTCCCCAGGGCTTTTTTTTTTTAATCTAGGAAACAAGGTTTCTTAACTCTGATAGCCCTTAACATACTTCCTTTTGAGCTATTTCCTTTTTGTAGCAATGTGTGGACCTATCTATGTCTACACAGCTCCCTTACTATATTCTGAGCTGCACCCGTGCAGGAGTGTGTCTTCTTCCTATCTGTGTCCTCACATGCTCCATGGTGAGAATAACCTAGTGAGCGAATGGACGATAGTTCAGATTTGGAGGGAGTTCAGGATCTAACAGTCTGATGATGAAAAGGTACTTCCAAAGGCTCAGTTTACCCTTTTCCCCTAGAGTAACTTTGGTTACTGACCAGCCACATGAATCACTCCTGAGGGAACCAGAAGCCATTTCTCGAAGAGAAGTGGAGCTTCCCTAGAGAGGCAGTATACCTGTGCAAAATACTCCTCAGAGATCCTCCCAGCCCATTCAATGCACAGGTCCAGGGGGCGGCATGGGTTGGCGACATCAGCACACTTGATCATCATCCGCTTGATCAGAATTTGGTTTTCAGGAAAGTTCTTCCCAGTAAGGTTGCATTCACAGTCGCTGCCCTCCATCTGGAGAACAGATGGTCAGATCATGGTTAAAATGATGATGCGATCACAATGACCAGACACTAGAGAGTTATCACCCAGGTACCTTTGGACAGGACTGGGACTCAAATTTTCCCATCCTTAATTCCAATTGTATTAATTCCTTAATTCCATATTCCATACACTGATCTATTCTCATACAAAAATAACCTCAGTCAATACAAAACCAGAGTTTACTATTTTTTTTATGTTTATGAGAGGGAGGGGAGGGGAGAGAAGAGGACCCCCCAAAAACCAGTTTAAAACCTCACAGTCCCTATCACCACTCATCCACTCCCTCGCTTCCATCCTCTTCCCCAAAGGTAACTGCTACAAACAGGGTTTTGTGCCATATTTAGTAGTTTAGTATGTAGTCTTAAAGGTGAGCTTCTCTCCCAATTTTATCAGGACATGTGTAAAAGCAACTTTCAGGTTTAAAAAATATGTTAAAGATGGGAAATAACACATACCTGTGACCCTTCAATCATTTCTTCATTTACTTCTATTTCTTATGCCTGCCAGCTCCTTCTGTCCCACCCCTACCCACTTTGTTTCTTTCTCTTAAGGCATCTGTCCGCTCATGTTTTCCTGGCTGCTATTCTGAGTGGTAGGGAGTCATGAGCCATGTACATTTTGGGGGGTGGGGGTATGAAGAGAAGCAAGTGGATCAGGGCGGGACTCTGTGTGTTCAGTCATGTTTAAGAAGACTGGGCATACATGAAAAGATGCTCCACATCACTCATCATCAGGGAACTGCAAATCAAAACCACAATAAGGTACCACCTCATACCTGTCAGAATGGTTAAAATTAACAATACAAGAAACAAGTGTTGCTAAGATGCAGAGAAAAGGGAACCCTCTTGCACGGTTGGTGGGAATGCAAACTGGTGCAGCCACTCAGGAAAACAGTATGGCAGTTCCTCCGAAATTACAAAATAGAACTACCCTTTGATTCACCAACTGCGCTGTTAGGTATTTCCCACAAGGATACAAAGATACAGATTCGAAGGGGCACATACACCCCGATGTTTACAGCAGTGCTACCAATAGCCAAACTATGGACAGAACTCACGTGTCCACTGACTGATGGATGAAGAACATACACACACACACACACACACACACACACACACACACACACACACACACAATGGAGTATTACTCAGCCATCAAAAAGAATGAAATCTTGCCATTTGCAATGACATGGGTGGAGCTAGAGTATGATGCTAAGCGAAATCAGAAAAAGATAAACACCATTATTTCACTCATGTGGAATTTAGGAAACAAAGCAGATGAACATTAAACAAACTGAGGGTTGATGGAGGGCGGCAGGGTGGGAGATGAGCTAGATGGGTGATGACACCCATCTAGGAGAACACTTGTTATGATGAGCACTGGGTGTTGTATCTAAGTGATGAACCACTGAATTCTATTCCTGAAACCAATATTTCACTCTTCACTAACTAGAATTTAAATAAAAATTTGGAAAAAAAAAAAAAAAAAGAAAAGACTGGTTGTATAGTAGTGTATACTGAGTGATGGATGTCAGGTCAGGGGTCCTGAACCGAGTGGCCAGGTCTAGGAGTAGGTTTACATAAATGCAGTAATAGGCCAATTATACAAAACCTGGAAGATTGCTATTCTCTTCTTTCAAAGACATCATCACATTGTGTGAAAAATTAATTAGATCTGCAGACCTCTGCCAAAGTGAAAGCATAACATTTAAGAGTTTTTTGTTCTGTTTCAAGATCAGACCTATTTATTAAACCATCAGTGGGCTTCTGAAGGTAGTTGTTTTGATTACCTATTACTGGGAAGTTACTGCTTGCCCTAGGTGATAAATAATAAACCTCAACACAGAGCTTGGGGCTTATTTGATGGGTGACTTTCCTCAACTCTAAATTCTGTGGTTCTGTATAATTTTTCCCTCCTGAATCCCTAGATCCTTACCCCCATAAGTCCTCTGTGGAAAGAGAAGGCCCTGACATGATGCTGTGGGATCCCTGGAGGATGAAGCTGAACAGATGGGGTGGACACTGTTCGTGCATCTGGCCCGGTCAGGTGATGGGTCCTACACAGAGAGTCTCCATACTGATCATCAGGTTACTTTTAAGACAACCATTCATCACCCATCAACATATGCAACCTCTTCTCAACGGAATGAGCAAAAAGCTTTTCTGACTTTACAGGGCTATGAGCAGCTTCATGGTCTCAGAGGTCAGTTGATTTCATTTTAAACAACTTGGATGTGAACTCTCTGTGTTTCTAAAACTCCAGTTTATAGAGGCCTTAAGGCAGGACTAAGGTACGTCCTTAAATTTTAAAATTTATGTCCGTAAATTTTAAAAAGGAAAAATGACTTATGCTTTTGTTATCAACTAGCACTCACAGTTTGTATATAATCTTTAAGTACTGATCTGATGTGGTTTTAATGCAAATCATCAGGAATACAGTTCTTTAAAACATCCGTGTTTTCTTCTAATACTAAATTTCAGCTTCTGTTTTTACTTTTGTTTTTATTAAGTTTTCTAATTCCAGTAGAGCTAACATTCAGTGTTATGTTTAGTTTTAGGTGTACGATGTAGCGATTCAGCAATTGTATACATTGCTCAAGTGCTCATGATGATAAGTGTCCTCTTTTATCCCTATCACCTATTTCACCCACCCCCCTCCCCTCTGGTCACCACCAGTTTGACCTCTAGAGTTAAAGAGTCTGTTTCTTAGTTTGTCTCTTTTTTAAAACATCCACTTTTGAGGTCTCCAATGTAACAAAATTAGAAAAGGCTTTGGGTGCCCTAAAATACCACCATTTATCCAGGCTCTGCTGTCTGCAGTTCTCATCTATCTCACTCCTGGGCCTATCTCCTCCTCCCGTCACCACTGGGTTTATCTCAGGACCTTTCTTTCTAAGGAAGGCAGAATTACTGTGGACACTATGGCCAGTATTTTCAGCCCGTCTTTACCACCTGCAGGCAAACAACCATCTTGTGTCCAGGATGAAGAGAAAGTACGTTGCGGCCAGCGCCGGCTCTAATGGAAATAATACGCTGATGTATCTCATTATAGGTGAAATGCTTACCTCAGCCGCCAGGGGCTTATTGATGCTGTTCACAAATTTGTTCACATGTTCAAAGTGTTTTGTCATCTCTGTTGCTAAAACCATGTCAATAATAGCCTGGCGTAGTGTTCGATAATGGTTCCTAAAATAACCAGAAGACACAGGGCCTTGTTCATATCACGTCCAGAATTAGAACTGTTCTGCTACCATTTCACCATACTTCCCACACCATATGAGGCAGCTGGGGACACAGAGTTAAGAAATGAGTGCAGATCATAAAAAAGTTTACCTGCCCCTCTTTCCATTATGCCAGGACTTGATGACACCATTCGATTTTCCCCAGTGAAGCTGACTCTTCCTTGTGGGGTGTGTGTGTGTGTGTGTGTGTGTGTGTGTGTGTGTGGTAACTGGCACATAGTAGGCACTTATTTTACAAAGTGGTTTCCTTCTACCTTCCCTTGGAAACGTATCAATAGTAAGATAGAAGGAAATGCCAAGTTCCTTCCCTACAAGACTGACACAGCAACCTGACGAGCCGTCCCCGTTATATTCGGCGCAGACACAGTGATTTGAATTACAGAGAACTGTCATTACTTCTTTAGATGATGGTAGGGGAATAATGTTTTCCCACTAATAAGTAACTCTCTAACTCATAAATATGGAGAACAAACAGAGCGTTACTAGAGGAGCTGGGGGGGGGGGGATGGGCTATATGGGTAAGGGGCATTAAGGAATCTATTCCTGAAATCACTGTTTCACTATACGCTAACTAATCTGGAGGTAAATTTTAAAAAATAAAAAAATAAACTTTGAAAAAAAAGTCATTCTCTAAAATAGAAGTGACAACCCATGGGGCAACAAACCTGCCAAAACATTACTCTCCAGTTCCTACCATCTTTTTCTAACTTTCAGGAGCCAGAACGGGGAGCTGAATAAAATTGGCTCTTGGATAAAATTCTTTCAGTTAAAGTTTTAAAAAATAAGCCTTGATCCTGATGAAGTTTAAGTTGAAGGTAGAATATCTGGTCTCCATGTTTTCGCAGATGTCTGGAAATCAAAGTGATAGGTCCATGTTGACAAGTGTTCCCCAAGGCCCAGGTGAGCCCTGTGCTCTGTGTAGTCTGCCCTGCCCCAGAAGTCCGCTCTCCAGCCTGGCTGGTGCCGTGTGGCAAACAGCCATCGTCTGACTGCAGGCCTGTGGCAGCCAAGAGGAAGTGCTCCTCTCGGTTCACAGCTGGCCAACTTTCACCAGACAGGAGTACAACAGCCAGGGGGAAATGCCCAACCCTCTGGGCTCTAACGACTCTGCCGGGACCTGTGGAACAACGCTGTCTCCTCGTGAGTTAGGATTTTAAGTGGCAAAAACTCAACTGGGGAAAGCCAAGGAAAGATGCATTTTCTGGGAGTGACACAAAAGGCAGGATGTCCCCTGGGAGGGTAAAAATATCTGCTGTATTTATTAGTAAGACAACCAGGGTTTTAAGTGTTTTTGCGCAGTGTGTAAAACACGTTTGTGAACTCAATGAAGAGCAAATGAAATTCAGAAAGATGAAAGCAGTCTGGAAAGTATAAGTAAGCTTATAAGGGCAAGGTGATTACTCTACCGTCTGGTACAATGGTCCAACTATTGTTACTTCCCCCTTTCCCTGCCCTAAGAGAAGCTAAATACTTGGAGAAGTTACGTAAGACTGAATGTCCCACTACTGTTTCACAAACCCGAGCAGAGGAGCCCAAGCACAAACCTGTCAATGTTCTTGAAAATGTTGCATTTGCTGTCCTTGACCGTGAGCTGGAAGGCCAGGGCGGTGTGGTGACTCTCCAGGACAGCGGTGTCATTATAGAGCACAGCGAGTTCACTGCCTGCGTTGCACAGGAACGAGTTGGTCCTTCCCGGGTGATCCACATCGTGGACTGTGGCGGCAATCAGCGCTGCCACCTCATCCAGCTGATCGAGGCTTCCCTGGGGTCGCGAGGAGGCAAGGTTGAACGTTATCCACTGAATGTCCAGATCCTACACGTCTCTCAGGGGATGGGCCAAGGGAGTTGGGATTATCAGAATGTTCTCTTAGTCTGATGAGCCTTCTCTGACTTCCTGGAAGTTGAGAGGCTGCCTAGGATATATCACATCGCCTGGTGTTGCTGTGGATTATGTGGAAGGAAACAGAAATCTGAGTTGTCGTATGTGACAGACGTATTATCACGGACACCGAAATTCTTTTCCCAGGATCTGTTCACTCCAAGTCCTTTGCAAGAAGAAGCCAAACAGGACTTTTCAAGTGTTTGCCCTGTGGTATTTATTGCTGACTCTTTTCCACACGTGAAGAGCAGAAAGTGGCCTAAGATCACAAGTATTACTTATTTTGTTTGCTTACTTACGCAGAGATTGAGAGAGTGGCAGTAATGGCACAAAGACAACCAAACTCTTCACACAAAGGTGAAAAGGGGTAAAGCCAAGCAGTAGAAGAGCATCAAGGACAAGAACAAGAATTTTCCCGTGAAAACTGAGGCTAAAGGGGCTCTTGCAATTAAGAACAAAATTCAGCTCTAGGTGAGCAGGTGGCAGAGGCACAAAGGGAGACCCTCTTTCTACAGCTCTCGGTATGTAATTTAAGAACACAAACCAGAGCAGAAGGGCACACGGATGTTTTCTCAGATCACAGCCTTAGGAAGAAGTTAGTAAATGGGCTACTATTATAGAAGAGATCCTGTACTTCAGGAATTCATTCAGTAATCATTTATGATACACTTACTGGGTTCCAGCTGTGACTCAGAATGCTGGCACTACAATGATGACCTACACTGGCATGCTCTCTGCACTAATGGAATTGATAATTTCCTGGGGAAGGCACAAATCACACACACACACACACACAAATACACTTGGTCTTAGCCAAAAGGCCGAGAAGTGATCACACACACACACACACACACACACACACACACACACGAAACTGACTGTGAAACGTGCTAAGAAGGAAAGTACAGATGCTTTGACAGAGTAACCCCAAGGCCTGATCTGGTTTAGGGCAGGGCTGTTGGTTCAACTCTCTGTGATGATGGCAATGTCTGTGCTGTCCATATATAAACCCTGGTCACACGGAGCTACCAGACACCTGAAACGTGGCCAGTGCAACCAAAAACTGAATTTTTTCATTTTATCAGCATAAAAGCCTGAAGGAGAAGCAGAAATTAGCCGGGCAAAAAATGACAAGAGAGAGAATGCCAGGCAGAAAGACTACATGGTGTTCCTGAGGTCCAACAAAGAAGTGGTTTATTCAGGCAACTTAAAGAGCATCGCTGTGGCTGAAGGGTAGTGAGTAGGGGAAAAGTGGTACCCGAGAAGAGGCTAGAGGGGCAGCCATAATTTTCTGGCATTACAGAGTTATTCTCCCAGGCTGTGGGAGGTAAAAATGCCAACTGCTTCTCAGACCCTAATGGGTAAGGGAGCAATGAGTCTGAAGCTAGCCCTGAAAGGTTTCTTGAAAGCTGTCCCTACCAGAAGACAGCCATTTCCATTTCCAACCCTGATCACCTGGAGCAGGAGTGGGGGTGGGGTGGGGGGCAATTCCTGGCTTGGCCCCAGTCCACACATATAGCTTTCCTGACCAGGGACAGCACTCGATGCTGTTCCTTTCAGCTCTTTTCAGACACTGATGATTGTATAATGCCCAGAGCAAGCAGAAAAGCTGGCCCCGTTTTGCTTCTGGTCAGGGAGGTGCAGTCAGGACCCAAAGCTGCCCTGATGGGGCTCTCCTCTGACTCCACCTGTGCAGGGAGGACCCATGGAACCCACACTTTGGGCCTGCAGCTAGCGCTCCTGGAGTATGTTCCACCTTGACTGGAGCCTGGGGCCAAGTTGTTGCAGTAGACACACAAGTGGCATTAGATGAGACATGTCTTTTCTTCCAGCTTACACTGATTTAAACCTGGGGGTGGTTGTGGTGGGAGGCAGGAGAAGAAGGCTGGGCCCCCCCCCCCCCCAGCAGATGGGAGAAGCAAGCCCTTCCTGTGGGAGGGAGGGACCGTCTGCGGAAGAAAACTTCCTCACCAAACCCACAAGAGGAGAAATTTCAGACCTTTGGAGATGCAGAGAGTTCTGCACTATTTTTGCCTTCTTTAACCAATGGGAGTAGATTTGGATCACCCTGAGGCAAACTGGCCAGACTGGCCCCCATTTTAGATGAGCCTTTCAAACAGTTCCTTCCCTACGACGGTCACCTACACCCAGAGAATAACAACAGGGCACTGGCTACCCTGAGCACTCTGGTTGCAATGGTTCCTGGGAATCGGGAAGAGTAGGGGGAAGAGTAGGGGGAAGAGAGTATCTGTGACAAATTCAAGGGGAAGGTCAGCTCTGGACATGTTATCCAGCTGACTGGGGTGGGGATGTGGAGCTATGTCACAGTGATATCAAGATTTTTAGTCTGGGGGCGCCTGGGTGGCTCAGTCGGTTAAGCGTCCGACTTCGGCTCAGGTCACGATCTCACGGTCCGTGAGTTCGAGCCCCGCGTCGGGCTCTGGGCTGACGGCTCAGAGCCTGGAGCCTGTTTCAGATTCTGTGTCTCCCTCTCTCTGACCCTCCCCTGTTCATGCTCTGTCTTTCTCTGTCTCAAAAATAAATAAAACGTTAAAAAAAATTTTTTTTTAAATAAATAAACGTTAAAAAAAAATTAAAAAAAAAAAAAAAGATTTTTAGTCTGAGCATAAAGAAATGAGGGTGACGGATGGGTATTCGGTAAAAACACATTTTCCTGACTCTCCTCATCAGTGGCAGCAGGTCTGGCACAAGAGTCCCCAGGATTAAATCCTGCTCAGAATGCCTCACGGTGGACGAACCAGTGGTCTGGGGCTGCTGACTCAACCTTGGAGATAAGGAGCCCCCTCCACCTACTTCTCCAAGGTTCCTGGCAGTTCTAAATTTCCTGATTCTCTGGCAAGACTGTCAGAAAATGTCTTTTGAATTTGAAGTAATTATAGTCTTAGCCTTGTTTCTATTGCTACTTGAGAAATTCAATCAGATTTTGAATACGCTAGAACTCACAATCTAAAGAAAAATTCCTGGGGGAGGGAGAGTATGGGAGGTGATAAAGTGACCAAGAGTTCCCTGATTTATCAAGCATTTAATGTGTATTTTTATACAGTCGTTCTGCCTAAGTGAGGGTCATCTTTACGTCCTGCCCTCAACTTTGCAGTGCACAGCCTCAGCTGTCTAAGGTTTCATGCAGTGTAAAATGGAGGAACATGAGCCTGGAGTAGGAATCTCAAAGTGTCTTAGCTCTTCAAAGGAACGTGCTATCCCAACAAAGCCTGAGGTCACCTTTTTGAAAAGGAGGTGATAAAAGTCTTCAAAAGCATCATTCTTGGACCACATTCTTTACTTCGCTGATGATGAAAGTGAATACCAACATTAGCTTTTGGCAAAATTGAGAAGGAAACCTCCTCTTTCCCCCATTTTGGTCCCATTTCTAGCTCCTGCTACCTGTCCTGCTATCACTCTTCTAAGTAGCCAGGGTCTTAAGACTAAGGATATGATCTAACGTCAGGCCGCTGGAGGTTGACAGGAATTGCAGTGTCTATATAGTACTTCTCGCAGGGGCATCTACATTCTAAGCTTCAGTTTTAACTGTAGCAAAGGAATTACAGGCTTCACTGCAAGTGATGGTAGTTGGGAAGGAGGAGAGATGGAGATCTCTTGCCAGCTGTACATGGGGTGTACGTAGGGCTGTCCTATAAATCAGCACCTATTCATAGCAGTACAGGTGCTTCTAACTAAGATTAAGGGACGTGGACCTCCTTCAGAATGATTATGCAAGTCATTAATGTAGGATATACACATTCACACCTACACAAAACACACACGTATATATGTATGTATATTAGTAGAATGCTGAGTGGCTCCTGTCTGGGTTACCAGGCACCAATGGCCAAATTGTGATCCTAAAATGTAACCTCTAGACCTAGTAACCATTTGCTGTAATAACTAAGTCCTGTCCTCTAATTCAGTATCACAACGGGCTCCCAGTGAATACTTGGAGAACAGGTTCATGAATCAGCCAGGCCTGGAAGGGAGTCTACAGTGGCATCAGTTATTATTTTAGGCCTTTGCAAGAGGGGAGAGCTGGAAGCAAAGGCCATGTCTTTACAACACCAACATGACAAGTTAATTTGATAAAGAACTATGAGATTGGTTGCAATTTATATATACATAAATGGTTATTTGCCTTATATGTTTATGAGGATTGAGCTCTTGGACCTCCAATCTAAGCAGGTAACTAGATCATGATACCGAAATTCTACCTTTACTCTTTCCTTTCCGAGGAAGAAGGCAGTGGCGTGCAGGACATCGGCGGCATGGGTGGAGTTATGATAAGCATTGGAAGAGTGGTAGTTGGCCTCAATCACTTGGAGCCAGGCCCGAAGAGTAGTTTCAGAACAGTGTAAAAATTCACAGACTCCAAACCGGGAAAATACCTTTAAGCCCAGGTAAACCAATGGCCTGGAAAACAGGAAAACAGACCCTGATTCATTGTGTTCACTGGTCTAGAAACTGCTTTCTTTGATGACACTGGGGAATAGAGGCATTTTTCTTGTGATGTTTACTCCGCATGAACAAGAGCTTAAAAAACATCCCCTCCCTAAATTAGGAGATAGAGCATCTCCTCATCAGTCACTTCTTTACAACTAGGTGCCTCATGGTGGTCAATCCAAATGATTTCTCGATTATCTTAAACTCAGACGGCCTTCAGTGACTCTAGCAACCAAAAAAGATCCCTGATAGTCCCTCTCCATCTCTACTTCCATATAACCTCTGTATTTCCTCTGTGTCGCCTCACAAAGTTACTGAGCCTAGGGGCAGTGGTGTCAGTAGAGTCCTACCATTTAAAATCATATTACTTAGATTTACAGGTGAGAATCATTCACATGCTATAGACCAGCATCCTTGAAAGTAGCTGTCTCCTACTATAGAAGAGGACTTTCTGACTTATTTAATCTTCTCCCTGCCTACAGGATGGAACAAAAGTCAAGTCTGTAGTGCTTTCAAATTTATTTTGTAAGGTCTAGCTTCAACAAGTTTGGGGCCAACAGTGCTTGGAACTCTCGGCTCACTAGCACAAAGGAACGGCCTGGATAAATGTGAAAGGGACACTCAGTATGTCCTCATCCTGGGTCATCACCAGGCTAATCCCACATCTTACCCACTCTGTCTCCATAAAGGAGCTCACTCAGGGGCCACAGTCTCTGCTTGTGCGACATCCCAGCAAGGCATGAAAAGTAGAACCTGTGAGGTTTCTTGTGGCAAGAACTCACGTCTCCCTCAAAGTTTCCAGATGTGAAAGTCTTGAGCGTGGCCATCAATCTTTCCCCACCTGCAGCCAGAGAAGCCACATACCTTTTATGTGTAACAGCTTCCAATTCAAAGATGTTGAACTCCCAACTTTCCTCATTATCAAGTAATTGAGCGATACAAGGGGGGACATCGTTGATGGTTATTGGCATCGCAAGGTGACTGTGACTCTGGTGCACATCTGAGCAAACAGACGGGGTTGAGGAGGCTGGTTAATTGTGGAATCTTAAGTGCCCCCAAACATTTGTTAGCATCTTCATGGTTGCTACTAGAAAGAAGTCTTGAACTTCCAAGGGTTAAGATTTTCACTTTAGGGATCTTCTCTTGAAACTTCCCCCAACAAAAAATAAAAATAAAAAAGTAATTCCATTTAGCTGTCTGTCTGAATGTACACAGAGCTGCAATTCTTATTCTGACAGTGCTCACAGAAGTCATTTTAATTAGGAGACCTGGTTTCAAGTGCAGACTACAGAGATGGTTAACTCCAATGAGACCAACAGCAAGCCACATCAAGGCCCTCCCCAAACAAAAATCACAACACTGGAGAAGGCACAGGCTGGAGACAGGTTATCAGTAACAAGTGGACAGATGACAACTTACTCTTAGTGAACACATACTCGTTTCCTGACAACCTTCTCAAGCCATCCTGGAATAAAGAAAGCTACTATTAGAAGCATACTTTGTACGCGGTTATCATTATTCTCTCATTTCTTCCATTAGCCAAAGATGAGGCTCGAAATGAACAGTATCCAGAAGACAGAGGACACTCCCCCTTCCACAGCTATTAGCCCCAGGAGATGGAGAATTGAGAGTAAAATGGATAGGACTTCATTCAGGTTTCACACCTGACCTCTGAGCTGCCTTCGTTGCCTTTCTCACACCATCCTTGTCTTCTGAATCCTGAAGCCACATTAGTGAACTCACGGAAGGGATCTTGCTTTCGGATGCAGGTTATTTTGAAGAGATCCCACTTACCCTTCTAGGTACTATGTTATTCTTGTGTTCTCAGATTTACATACTGGGGACCCAAAGCCATGGGCCACATTTTGGGGATGATTTAATGTAAAGCTTTAAAAAGGTTGGGCTAATTTTTGATTAGTATCTAAATTTTTTTTCCAACTGTATTTTCTGCTTCGCAACGTGAACACTGCAGTTGGCCTTTAGAAGAAAACTTTCTGGATTTGAGATCTTTGGAAGGGCAACCTAAGGGAGTGGAAAGAGTCCTAACGATCTGCCATTTACTAGGCTGGTGATGTTCTTGCATGTCAGTTCCGCTTCCCTCCACTTTCTACCCTTGAGTGCCTAATTATTTAGATCTTTGCTTAAAAATCATTTATAATTGCTTATTTGTCTCCCTAGAAAGTGTGTGCTAAGGTTTAAAGTATTAATGAAGGGCTCCCCTGAAGTCACACCTTGGGACCTTTAGGCCAAGAGCTGAACTTTTAAAACTCTATAAATAGGTAGGTGACAATGGCTACAACCATCCTGCCTCTAAGGTAGGTATCACAGGGCACTCCCCTGCTTCTTCTTTGCCTTTCTTTTTCCTCTTCTCTAAAACTAAATAAAAGTAAGTGGAATCCTACACTGGTTCCTCACAGCAGGACCCGGAGAGGAACCACAAGATGGTATGGCCACAGGGGGAAGAAGCAGATGACTTGGTTCCAGAAACTGAAATCCTCCTGATGCGGTGCTGTGGCTGCCCTCCTGACTGGCCGTTGCCAGCGTTCTCCAGAGCTGAAGCCTGTGCTGCACTGGGATGGGATGACCAAGGCCAGCCCAGAAAAAGGAAAAGGAACAGGAAGTCACTCAAATTACAGGCTCATCGAAGACCTTTTGCAAGAACAGGGAGAATGGACTAGAAAGCCAGTCAACGCTCAGCATTTGGTGACAGGGCTAGACACAAACCTTCAAAGTCAAACTCTCAGATGCTCCTGGAGTCTGTTTCACCCCAAGAATTCTTCGAGCTTCACCCTCTGATAAGAACTACAAATGAGTAATTTGAATCTTCTTCTTTTTCTTCACTTGCTGATAGATGGTGATTACAGCCAAACAGATTACAGCCAAACGCTAGAACACACGAGTCCTTAGAAATCAGCTACTCTTGGTGGTCACAAATAAATGGTGGTGGTATTGGTGTGCTGGGAGGGGGTGCTTCCTTCTCCCTCCCCTATGGAGCCAGAACAGCTCTGCTCTGCTTTTACTGGATTATAAAGGGAACTTCTATATAACTTTTTATTTAAAGAGAAGATTCTAGAGCTGAGATTTTGGGAACTAGTGCTATAATCTAAGTACAAACCCTTTCATTACATAAAAAGCCTGTAGTCCAAGGAAACCTACCCATAACCCTCAATCCAATACTGTACCAGGTCAAGGGAGAGAGGTAAACAAGGGTCCCGTGGTGCATATTTAGCCTTCAATCAACTGCTTCTTTGCTCCTTATTATAATGAGGATTCTGAAGGACTGTCTCCCATCGCTATAATCAGTTAGCTTCATGGAAAGGTAAATTCAAGAAATATTTGAATTATACCACACATATAATCCAGAAATTTTAACACGGATGCTTCTGATTACACTGATGTTAGCCCCCACAGCGGATGTTTCTGCAACTATATGCAAGTTTAAATGTTACATGTTATATGTGCTCTAAAGGGCATTTAATGTTGTCTCCCTGCATTTCCAGTTTTTCCTCATCACTCACGGTCATCAGGCCTCCAACGAGATCACTGGTGTGAGGATCTTCATCTTTGGTACCGAGCTGAGGGGAATACAGTTCCGTGGTCCGTAAAATCTCCAAAACTCTATCCAAGGCTTCTGCTACTGTCACGGGGCTGTTTTCTTGGGCTGCATTGATTATATTTATAACCTAAGGAAATAAAGAGAGAAAGAAGAAATTTGAGAATATAAGAATTCTAATTCCCAAAAGTCAAACACATGCTTGCAACCCAAAAGAAATCAGAGAGTGACACATTTTATTGTTCAAAATGAGCCGGGTTTTCACGGAACCACTCCATTCTTACTGCAACATGCCTTTCCTCCCAACCTCTCCCGGTTGTTCTCCCACCTCAGAGACCACATTTCCTTCAGCTCCTTTGCTGATCCTTCTCTAGCTGTCTCCTGCAGGTTGGAGCTCCTCAGAGATGGGTACGGGGCCTTTCACTCCACAGTGCTTCCAGAACCCAGCTATTCCTATGAGTTTGGACACATAGGACCTACAATGCCAAGGGCTCTCAAATTTATATCCTGCCGGAACTCATTTTTGACCTTCAAGTTTGTATAATTCAATTACCCATGTGACATATCTATTGGAATATCTTGTTCACATGTCCCAAACTAAATTCATGATATTGCTCCCTTCTCCCCAAAGCAAGGAAAAAAGTGGACCAAAAAAGTGAGACAAGAGCTCCTTCTCTGGTTTTTACACTAGAGGGAAAAACAAACAAACAAAAACGAAACAACAACAAAACAAAACAACTTCTATCCACCTGTGCTCAAACTCAGAACCTGGGTGGCCCCAGCTGACAAACAGCTTTCTCTATCACCCTGATAATGTTATTCATCGTCCAAATCGATTCTATCCCTGAATATTTCTTGATCTATTCATTTCTAACTCCACTGCTTTGATTGTAGTACAGTTACCACCATTTCTTGCCTGGAATTCTGGAAAAGCCCCCTAACTGGCCTCTTCTCTTTCATTCTTGCCATCTCTAGTCCATTCTCTGCATGGCAGCTGGGTGTTCCTTTTAATAAACATACTGGATCATGTCATTCCCCGACTTGAAACTCTTCAGTGGCTTCCACTGCACAGAAACTAAAATACGAACCCCTCCTTACAGCTCCATGTCACCATCTTCTCCCCTCTGCCCTCCAAGCTCTAGCCACCCGAACTTTCTTTCAAGTCTTCAAATACTCCAATCCTCCTTCTCTCACCTCTATGCTTCATCTCTTGTTGTGCCTACTGCCTAGAATTCTCTTCTCCCACCTCGTCTTCTAACAGCCTTGCATGCTTCAGTTCTTACTTCAAGCATCATTTCCTCTAGAGAGAGACTCTGCCTGATCATCTCACCTAAGGTAAATAGAGCCGTAATCTGATTTTCTCTTAGAACACTATTGTTTTCCTTACTAACAGTCAGTGTAATTTAGAACTACAAATTAATTACGTGTTTATTTAATACCTGCTTCCTCTACCAGACTGTAAACTCTGTGTTATCAGTGACAAGTCATTTATCATGTCTGTCTGTAGAAACGAGCCCAGTGCTGGGCAGCCCTGATTGCAGAGTGGAGGCAGCAGCTGTCACTCACCTTTGTGATGGGAGCTTCGATGGTCATGGAATGGATCCTTGCCATGGATGGATAGCGACGATTCTGGAGGCTTGGTGCTGGGGAGAAGTAAATAAAGTTGTATCTGGTTCTGGTGGCTCAGCTTGGCTAAATATAGCAAAGGAGCCCTTCACAGACTGGGGACCTGATTCTCACCGGACTACATCCCCAGGGCTCTCCACAAAGCAAAGGATTCACACATCTCTTAATCCTAAAAGGTTGAGAGGTCAGCCACTACTTGACCAAGTCTAGAAAGTGTGGTTTGGTCTGGAACTATGACGGAAGAAAGGCTTTAGGAGTATTAGTTCCATAAGGGAAATTTCAGAGAAGGTTAATTGGGATCCTGAGGCCCCATCTCAACAGCCTAATATACCCTACTCACTTTACTATAAATCACCAAAGCCCAACTTTGACAGTTCCTAACTTTCAGTTCCCAGCTTCTGGCCATGGGACTGGATAAGGATATATATTTATAGATCACATCTTCTTTATCCATTCATATGTCATAAACACTTGGGCTGCTTCCATAATTTGGCTACTGTAAATAATGCTGCAGTAATCATAGAGGTGCATATATCTTTTCAAATTAGTGGGTTTTTTTCCCCTATGGGTAAATACCCAGTAGTGGAATTACTGGATCTTATGGTAATTCTTTGAGGAACCTCCATACTGTCTTCCACAATGGCTCTATCAATCTGCATTCCCACTGACAGTGCCAAGGCTTCTTTTTTCTCCACGTCCTCACCAACGCTTGTTATTTCTTATATTTTTGATTTTACCCATTCTGACAGGTGGCAAGTGATATCTCATTGTGGTTTTGTTCTGCTTTTCCCTGATGATGAGGACTGTT
This sequence comes from Panthera pardus, assembly GCF_024362965.1. Classification (NCBI taxonomy): domain Eukaryota; kingdom Metazoa; phylum Chordata; class Mammalia; order Carnivora; family Felidae; genus Panthera; species Panthera pardus. The sequence continues at coordinate 97,487,485 of NW_026526765.1, forward strand.
GAGTATCTTTTGGCCATCTGTATGTGTCCTTTGGAAAAATGTCTTCATGTCTTCTGCCTATTTTCAATCAGATTGTTTTTGTTGTTGAGTTGTGTAAATTCTTTATGTATTTTGGATACAACCCTTTATTGGCTATGTGCATTTGCAAATATATTTTCCCATTCACTTGTTTTTTAGTTTTCTTGAGTATATTTTACTTTGTGAAAGCTTTTTATGTTGATGTAGTCCCAATAGTTTATTTTTGTTTCCCTTGTCCCAGGAGACATATCTAGAAAAATGTTGCTACAGCCAATGTCAGAGAAATTACTGCCTCTGCTCTCTTCCAGGATTTTTATGGTTTCATGTCTCACATTTAGGTGTTTAATCCATTTTGAATGTATTTGTGTGAATGGTGTAAGAAAGTAGTCCAGTTTCATTCTTTTGCAGGCAGCTTTCCAGTTCCCTCAACACTATTCATTGAAGAGATTATGTTTCCCCATTGCATATTCTTCCCTCCTTTGTCAAAGATTAATGGGCCATATAATTGTTGGTTTATTCCTGGGCTCTATTCTCTACCACTGATCTATGTATCTATTTTGTGCCATTACTATACTGTCTTGATTACTACAGCTTTGTATTATATCCTGAAATCTGGGATTGTGATATTTCTACTTTTTTCTTTTTCAAGACTGCTTTGGCCATTCGGGGTCTTTTGTAGTTCCATACAAACTTTAGGATAATTTAGTCTAGTTCTGTGAAAAATGTGGCTGGTATTGTGACAGGGATTGTATTAAATCTGTATATTACTTTGGGTAGTATAGACATTTTAACAGTATTTGTTCTCCCAATCCATAAGCATGGAATATCTTTCCATTCATTTGTGTCATCTTTAATTTCTTTCATCAGTGTTTTAGTTTCATAGTACAAATCTTTCACCTCCTTGGTTAAGTTCATTCTAGGTACTTTGTATTTTTGGTGCAATTATAAATGGAATTGTTTTCCTAATTTCTCTTTCTGCTACTACATTAGTAGTGTAGAGAAATGCAAAAGATTTATGTACATTGATTTTGAATCTTGTGATTTTAAAGAATTCGTTTATCAGTTCTACTAGTTTTGGGGTGGAGTCTTTGGGATTTTTTATATATAGTATCATGCCATCTGCAAATAGTAAAAGTTTTATTCTTCCTTACCAATCTGGATACCTTTTATTCCTTTTTCTTGTTTTATTGCTGTGGCTAGTACTTCCAGTACTGTGTTGAATCAAAGTGAGAGTGGACATCCTTGTCTCATTCCTGATTTTAGAGGAAAAACTCTTAATTTTTTTGCATTGAGTATGATGTTACCTGTGGGGTTTTTATATGGGCTTTATTACGTTATGTTCCCTCTAAACTTTGTGGAGGGTTAGCATAAATGGAGTTTATGCTTTGTCAAATGCTTTTTCTACATTGAAACGATATGATTTTTATCCTTTCTCTTCTTGATGTATCACATTGACGGACTTGCAAATTCTGAACCTCCCTTGTATCCCAGTAATTAAGTCTCACATGATTGTGGTCAATGGTTTTTTAATGTATTGTTAGATTCAGTTTATTAACAATTTGTTGTGGATTTTTGCATTTAAGTTCATTAGACACATAGGCCTATTGTTCCCTTTTTTTGTAGTGTTTGTATATGATTTTTTAAAATATTATTTAAAATTTACATCCAAATTAGCATATAGTGCAACAATGATTTCAGGAGTAGATTCCTTAGTGTCTCTTACCCATTTAGCCCATCCCCCCTCCCACAGCCCCTCCAGTAACCCTCAGTTGGTTGTATTTCCCTGATGATGTGTGATGTTGAGCATTTTTTCATGTGTTGGTTGGCCATCTGGATGTCTTCTTTGGAGAAGTGTCTATTCATGTCTTTTGCCCATTTCTTCACTGGATTATCTGTTTTCTGAGTGTTGAGTTTGATAAGTTCTTTATAGATTTTGGATACTAACCCTTTATCTAATATGTCATTTGCAAATATCTTCTCCCATTCTGTCAGTTGCCTTTTACTTTTGCTGACTGTTTCCTTCACTGTGCAGAAGCTTTTTATTTTGATGAGGTCCCAATAGTTCATTTTTGCTTTTGTTTCTGTTGCCTCCAGAGACGTGTTGAATAAGAAGTTGCTGTGGCCAAGATCAGAGAGGTTTTTGCCTGTTTTCTCCTCGAGGATTTTGATGGCTTCCTGTCCTACATTGGGTCTTTCATCCATTTTGAGTTTACTTTTCTGTTTGGTGTAAGAAAGTGATCCAGGTTCATTCTTTTGCATGTCACTGTCCAGTTTTCCGAGCACCACTTGCTGAAGAGACCATCTTTATTCCATTGGATATTCTTTTTTTTTTTTTTTAATTTTTTTTTTTAACGTTTTTTTATTTATTTTTGAGACAGAGAGAGACAGAGCATGAATGGGGGAGGGGCAGAGAGAGAGGGAGACACAGGATCAGAAGCAGGCTCCAGGCTCTGAGCCATCAGCCCAGAGCCCGATGTGGGGCTCGAACTCACGGACCGTGAGATCGTGACCTGAGCTGAAGTCGGACGCTTAACCGACTGAGCCACCCAGGCGCCCCTCCATTGGATATTCTTTCCTGCTTTGTCAAAGGTGAGTTGGCCACACGTTTGTGGGTCCATTTCTGGGTTCTCTACTCTGTTCCATGGATCCGAGTGTCTGTTATTGTACCAATATCATACTGTCTTGATGATTATAGCTTTGGAGTATAGCTTGAAGTCTGGGATTGTGACGCCTCCTGCTTTTTCTTTTTCAAGATCGCTTTGGCTATTTGGGTTTTTTTCTGGTTCCATACCAATTTTAGGATTGTTTGTTCTAGCTCTGTGAAGAATGCTGGTGTTATTTTGATAGGCATTGCATTGAATATGTAGATTGCTTTGGGTAGTATTGACATTTTAACAGTATTTGTTCTTCCTATCCAGGAGCATGGAATCTTTTTCCATTTTTTTGTATCTTCTTCAATTTCTTTTATAAGCTTTCTATAGTTTTCAGTGCATACTTTTTTCACCTCTTTGGTTAGATTTATTCTTAGGTATTTTATGTTTTTTTGTGCGACTGTAAATGGGATCATTCCTTGATTTATCTTTCTGTCACTTCATTGTAGGTGTATAGGAATGCAACCGATTTCTGTGCAATGATTTTATATCCTGCAACTTTGCTGAATTCATGAATCAATTCTAGCAGTTTTTTGGTGGAATCTTTTGGGTTTTCCATATAGAATATCATGTCATCTGCCAAGAGTGAAAGTTTGACCTCCTCCTGGCCAATTTGGATGCCTTTTATTTCTTTGTGTTGCATGTATATGATTTTGCTGTAATCAAATGCTGACCTCATAGAATGAATCTGGAAGCTTTCCTTCCTCTTTGATTTTTCTGGAATAGTTTGAGAAGAAAAGGTATTAATTCTTCTTTAAATATTTGGTAGGATTCGCCTGTGAAGCTGTCTGGTCTTGGACATTTGGTGGGAGTTTTTGATTACTGATTCAATTTCCTTGCTGGTAACTGGCCTGTTCAAATTTTCTATGTCCTTCTGATTTGGTTTTGGAAGGTTCTTTGTTTCTAGAAATTCATTTCTTCTAGGCTGTCCAGTTTGGTGGCATATAATTTTGAGTCTATTCCTATTGTATTTCTCTGGTGTTGGTTGTTACTTCTCCTCTTTCATTTCTGATTCTGAGTCTTTCTTTTTTTTAATTTTATGAGTCTGCCTAGAGTTTTGCCAGTTTTGTTGATCTACTCAAAGAGCCATCTCCCAGTATCATTGTTTTTGTTTTGTTTTCATTTCATTTATTTCTGCTCTATTATTTGCTTCTTCTACTGGTTTTGGGTTTGATTTGTTCTTTTTTCTAGCTCTTCAGGTGTAAGGTTAGGCTGTTTGAGATTTTTGTTTGTTGAGGTAGGCCTGTATTGCTATAACTTCCTTCTTAAAACTGCTTTTGGTGTACCCTAAAGATTTTGGACTATTGTGTTTTCAATTTCATTTGCTTCCATGCATTTTTTTACTTACTCTTCAATTTCTTAATGGACCTATTCATTGTTTAGTAGCATGTTATTTAACCTTCTGTATTTGTGTTCTTTCCAGCTTTTTTCATGTGGTTGATTTCCGGTTTCATGGTGTTGTGGTTGGAAAAGATGCATAGTATGACTCTGATCTTCTTGAATCTGTTGAGATTTGTTTCGTGGCTTAATTTATGATCTATTCTGGAGATGATCCATCTACACTTGAAAAGAATGTGTATTCTGCTAGTTTTGGATGGAATGTTCTGAATACATCTCTAGATTAATCTGGTCCAGTGTGTCATCCAAAGCCATTGTTTCCTTGTAGATTTTCTGTTTGGATGATCTGTCCAATGATGTAAGTGGCATGTTACAGTCCCCTATTATTGTATTACTATCGTTTAGTTCCTTTAGGTTTGTTATTAACTACTTTATGGTATTTGGGTGTTCCCATGTTGGATGCATAAATATTTACAATTTACTATCCATCTTGGTGTCAACCTCCTCGGGTTGATTTTGTTAGGTGCTCTCTGTGCCTCTTGAACCTAGATTTCTGTTCCCTGACCCTACTTCAGGAAGTCTTCAGCTATTATTGTTTCAGAATCATTTTCTGCTTCCTTCTCTCTCTTCTCTTTCTGGGATCCCTATAATGTGAATGTTATTATTCTTGATAATTCCCCAAGTCTTATTTTCATTTTTAATTATTATTTTTCTCTCCTATTCAGCTTGATTGCTCTCCATTACTCTATTCTCCAAATCTCTGGTTCTTCTGCTTCCTCTAGTCTACTATTTATTCCACCTTGTGTATTTTGAATTCCAGTTATTGAGTTCCTCATCTGCAGTCTTATGGTTTCTTTTTGTTAAGAGTCTCACTGAGATCTTCCACTCTTGTCTCAAGTCCAGTGAATATCTTTATGATCATTACTGTAAATTCCCTATCAGTAATATTTCTTTTCTCTGTTTTGCTTAACTCTGGTGCTGTGATTTTTTCCTGTTCTTTCATTTGGGACATATTTCCCTGTCTCTCATTTTGTCTAACTCTCTGTTTCTGTGTGTTATGGAAGTCACCTACAACTCCTGCTCTTGAAAGTTGTAGTCTTGTGAAGAAGAGGTCCTGTAGTGCCCTGCAGTGCACTGTCCTCTGTTCACCAGAACCTGGCACTTGAGGAATGTCTCCTATTTGTTGTGTGCACCCTGCTGTTATGATTGAACTGCTTTTTCCTTTGGACCAGTCGACTGCAATGGCTCTCTTTTCCTGTTGTGGTCAGGGTTTGTTTGGTCCCTGTGTTGTTAGTAGGCCAGTCTGGGACCACCTCGGGTTTGGGTCAGTCCATGGATTTTCCAGAGAAGCAGTGTCAGTGAATTTCAGGGCACTTTGCCTGTGTTGTCCCTTGTGAAGCTTTTGTTGGCAGGCAAGGCCTGCAGTCGGACCAGATCTCTGCCCCTAGCAATGTGCCTGGCTGTACTTGGACTGGTGGGTGTGGTTATCTTCACCTCTACCCAGGGCAGGAGTCACTTTGGAGGGTGCTGGTCCTACTGGGGCTGCTTGCACATGCCACACTTGTGGCACTGCTTTGGATGTGCTCTGGCCAAGGGTCTATCGGGAGGGAGCAGGTCCAGAGGAAAGCATGAGGATGGGTCACACTGTGTTAGCAGGGTTTGTGTGGGTCTGCAGTGTGAAGAGACCTAGAGGCGGAGCCTGGCTGGAGAGGGTGAGTTTGCAAGAAAACTCAAGCGTGGGATGCACTGTTAACAAGTTAGGTATTGAGTGTGAGCACTAAGGTGGTTCCAGCAGGTATCCATGTATCTAGGCTGTGGGGGTGGGAGAGGAAAATGGTGGCTTTCCAGCTCTTTTGCTTCTGGAGAAGTCTTCCAATGGTCAATCCCTGCCCCTCCAGCACACTCTCTGCGGTTACTAAACAGTAACCTCCCTCCAGTATACTCCAGGCATTATTCAAGATGTCGTTTCTATGCTGTATTTCTGAGGGGCTGTCTGTTGTGCTATTTCTATAAGGGCAGAGATTCCGTTTCCTCTCATCCTTCCAGCTCTCTCAGAGCCGACTGATTTTTAAAGGTCAGATGTTAAGCCTGCTAATTGTAAGAGTTCATGAAATTTCCCCCCTCTCGCTTTCAAAGCCAAATGTTATGGGGATTCCCTGTGCCTGGGGTGCCTGGCATGAGGCTCTATTTCTCTCCTCTCTCCAAGTCTGCCATCCCTCCCTCCCATGGGTCTGTTAGCTCCCAAACATGTTTCTATTCTTCCTAGTCTCCGCTCTGTGGCCTCTTCTCTACATTTAGCTGTGAAGTTTGTTTTGCCAGTCTTCATGTTATTTTCTGAGTTATTTATACTGATGTGGGTTTTATCTAGCTGTATCCATGGGATAAGGTAAGGTTCCTGCTACTCAGCCATCTTCTCCATTGTTTTTTGTTTGTTTGTTTGTTTGTTTTGAACAGGTAATGCTTACATGTAGGTAAAAATTCCAAAGGGAGAAACTACCTTAAAAGCCCCTGTTATATGTAAGTGATGAATCACTAAATTTTACTCCTGAAATCATCATTACACTACACGTTAACTAACTGGGATTTAAATAAAATATAAAAATTTTAAAAAATAATTATAAACCTAAAAATAAATAAATCAGTAAGAGCTCTGATCCCATCAGCTCATCCTACCATTGCCTGTGAGGCAGGAAGGAGGGATAAAATCCTCATGTTACAAATGGGATAACTTAATCTAGCCGATATCAAGAAAGCTTACCTGCTGCTCAGCCATCATTACAGCCTTCTTCTGTACTTTGCAACCTCTACTTCTCCATGTTCTGGAGAGATGATGGTCCCATCTCAAACTTTACACTGAAAACTGGGCTAATCTAGTTCAAATTCTCTCATCCATTATCCTGTCCATCTAAAATGTTCTATTTACATCTGAAAATATTTCAGTTAATCTTGTTTTACATTTTTGGCCCCTATCCTTTGCATGCCCTATGATTTATCCTCTTTCCTCTATGAATTATTCATCTTGTCTCTAAAGTCTTCAGTCCTTCCTAGTTTACCCACTTCCCTCATAATCAGGTTTCCCATTGTGACCCATAGGATTGAAAAGTCCTTCACTTGCCCTTCCAGTTTATTCCCTTAAGTTACCATCCTACTTCTCTCCTTTCTATCACAGTCACTCACCACCCCTCCTCATGCCCCTAGAATGGATGAGTGAAATCCACTAATCTGTTCTCGGTGCTTAAGCTCACTGATCTCTGCAGCATATAATACTGCTGGCCATCTCCCTTCTCTTGCTACCCTCTTGTTCGTGGCTCACCCCCAGTTCTCTTGTGCTCTTCCTTGGCCCTATTTCTCCTGCCTCTCCTCTAACTGAAAGAATGCCTTCAAATCTAGAACCTAGACCTTCTTTTCTTTTCTCTTCTCTCTCTCTTCCCCTGCCCCAACCTCCCTCCCTCCCTCCCCCCCCCCCCACACCCCTTACAGATGTTCCTCTGCTCAAAGCATCATCTATCACCCCTAGGGCTCCCAAATCCACACCTCTAGCCCGCAGTACTAGTCTTGTATTTTAGCTTCCTTGGCATCTTCATTAAAATAAAAATAATCATTTTCTCCTCAACCCCCCACATGGCCATACATGGAGACTCCTATTTCTGAAAATATTACTCATATTTTCCCAGGTACCTAGGAATGAAATTTCAAAGTCATCTTGGACTTTCCCCCCTCCCTGCAAATCCAAATGATTCCTCCTTAAGGCGTGCTTGAACTCAAATAATGTTTTGGTAAATTATGTTTAGCAGAGCAGAACTGTTGTGCTAAATTATGTCCCACAGTATTTCTATGACATTTTATTAAGGGTAAGGGTGTGTAACAGGTACACTGAAAACTGGGAAGTGTTGAAGTTGGGAAGTCAGGACTCCGCAGTTCCTTTTCTCCCACTCTCACTTAAGAATGATCTAGCTATTATATTAAAAAAATGACCTAGCTATTAAAACTCTGAGCTGCTCTGGTGGTTATATGGCTCAACACAGTTTAGGCCATCATGGAACAAGTGTGGAGTCATTTCAAAGAGAAGACACTATAAAAAGTAAAAAAGAGTAAGAAGTGCTAAAAATTTTTCAGTTTATGGCGTAAAAAAGCAAGATGTATTAAAACTCTGCTACTTGGGGTTTTGTTTATATGCTGACAAATTCTTGAGTATATTCCTCTGTCATCTTCTATACTTTAAAAAGGCCAAGAAATCTGAAAAACTTCTTACCATCACTGCCTCGAGATGATATCGATTTCACATCAATGGACTCTTTCCTCCTGTTCTTGTATCTAAATGAATGAGACTCTAAGGATTTCAAGTTAATAATGGAAGGTGAGTTTTCAGCTTATTTACAGGTGAAGTTTAGACACATTTCCCCCTCATTATCCAATGAAAACATGGTTCCTTTTTAAGCACTATAAAATACTTTCAAGAAACAGCAAACCACCTTCTCTTCAACTCATCAACAACACAGAATTATCAATCATATTAATTGCAAAATGATACTCTTTTCTTACGGCTGTTATGTAATGGTAATAGGCTTTTTATCAAGAGTTCTTTAGTTCCATTAATAAAATACCTTTTTAAAAAATAAGTATTAAAACTTGGGTGAAATTTGGGGGGGGTTCATTTCAACCTGAAGGACAGTAAATGTAACTGGGTCAGGAAGGCTGTTACAGAGATATTTGCAGAAGTAAAATACCAGTGAAATACAAAGAAACTTGAATTTATTTGAGAATCTACTATGGACTAATTTTAGGCCCCTCTGAAAGGTCAGCCCACCAGATGGTCTTCTAGGTTCTCCTTAGGATGTGATTTCATCAAATGAGGCATAGTGAAAATCCCAGGAAGGAAGGGAAGAAAAGGCAGGTTTATAATCCCAACTATTTCCACAACTCACTTCTGTCCCTATTTTCTAAGGGGAATAAAGCACTTCAATTCTGCACAAGTCTTTGCTGACTTTAACCCTCAAAATGTGCTGTCACATTAATGAAATATTGAAGCATGGAGTGAGGACAAAGAGACAAAAATGTCAGGGCAGCAGAATTACCTTCAGAAACATGCATTTTCAGGGCATTGGCTTCTTGTGGGAGTAACCCAGTAGCAAGGAGAGAAACTTAATCGTAACACAGAATTGTTCCCCACTGTGCAAAGACAGGAGGCACACACGCAGGTTCCAGCAGGAAGAATATATTTCTTATACATCAATAAGTGTTCATATTCCAAGAAAGAAGAAAAAGATGCAATAATGCTCTTTGGAGAAGTGTCTATTAATGGTGGGCCTGGGGGCTCAGTCAGTTCTAGGTGTCCAACTCTTGATTTCGGCTCAGGTCATGATCTTGCAGTTCATGAGTGTGAGCCCCACATCAGGCTCTGCACTGACAGTGTGGAGCCTGCTTGGGATTCTGTCTCTCTAACCTCTCCTCCTGCTCCTCCTCCACTCTCAATCTCTGTCTCAAAATAAATAAATAATATGAAAAAAAATTGTCTATTAACACCAAAAAAAGGCACAAGAGAGAACAGTAGATAACAGAACCAGTTCCAGAGCCAACTTGCCAAAATTCAAGTCTCCAGAATGCCATCATCTACTAGCTGTATAACCCTGGCAGTGTTAACTTCTCTGTATTTCAACATCTACATCTATCAAGTGGGGATGGTTACAGCATCTCATTCTTAAGTTGCCGTGTGACATAAATGAGTTAATCCATGCAAAGCACTTAACACAGTGCCTGCTACACAGGAAGTATGTAGTTTGTACTGGCTGGTGGTATTGATTACATCTGGTCATTTGCAAATATACCTTCTTTCTAGGCATACGTGGGATCAGGTTATAATATTGTCTGTTGACACTGACATTGACAATGTTCTCTTGTCTGTTTTCACTTTTTTTCTGGATCAGCTTTTTAACTATTTTAGAGTCCTAAAAATTCTGATTCAATTAAAAAAGTTAAATCATCAACTAAACTTGAATTATATACAGCTAAAGACAAAAGCAGAATTATTATGAAGTTGATCTAAACACCTTAACCATACATATGGCTTTGTCTTGTGGATTCTGCCTTAATAATTTTCCTGGCCGTGGATAGGAGTTTCAGTATTTGTAAAGACACCTATAAGTAGTAGTACTTTAAATGACATTGTTAGGATCATATGGCATCTTTCAAACCCTGAAAAACTAACAGTGGTGACTCGCAAAACATTCCTTTTTAGCCTCTTCAGGGACTTAATAATCATATACATTCCTAGCCTTTACCACATAATAAATTAAATCTAACTGAATAAAGATTTAAGATTAAATTCAAGACTGGGGTGCCTGGGTGCCTCAGTGGGGTTGAGCGCCAATTCAAGACTGGGGTGCCTGGGTGCCTCAGTGGGGTTGAGCGCCCAACTTCGGCTCAGGTCAAGATCTCATGGTTCGTGAGTTCGAGCCCTACGTTGGGCTCTGTGCTGACAGGTCAGAGCCTGGAGCCTGCTTTGGATTCTGTGTCTCCTCTCTTTGCCCCTCCGCTGCTCATGCTCTCTCAAAAAATAAACACTAAAAATTTTTTTTAAAAAGATTAAATTCAAAATTAAAAAAACCTCATTCCTCAAAATGTAGTTTCTAAATAAAACCAAAGTAGGGAAGTTAGTCTCATGACTGTGACCATGCCTGGCTAGCTGAATACTAAATCATTCACTAGAAATTACTCCAAGATATATAATTCTTGTTCTTCCTGATATTATCTCAGCTGAAATTAAGAGAATGTAGCAACAGAAATTACTAATAGTTTGGAGAAATTATTCTTCAATAAAGGCCATTTAAGTCGAATAATTCATTATTCATTCTCCCAAGAGATGCTTTGGAATGAATTTACAGACCAAAGAAAACAAAGATAAAGGAAATTTAAATAACTTTATTCAATGGCAAAAGGGGATATAGTGTCAACAATTAAAAAAAATAGCGAACATTTACTGAGCACCTTCTCTGCACCAGACATTGTGCTTCAATATTTACTTTAAATCTAAATTATCTTATGTGATCATTACAACAATTCTGAAAGTACATAGTACAGTCTTCATTTTACCAGTGAGAAAACTTAAACTTGGAGAGATTATGTAGGTAGCTCCAAGTCAAAGAGCAGGTCAAACAGTGGAACCTATGTTTTGTAAGATGGGATAGTTCCAATTTATCAATGTTTTGGGAGCGTTTGTTGAACCTAATATGTGCAAGGCAAGGCTGGGCACAGTAAAGGATATGAAAATGCTTGCAACATTTTTTGGCGCCTAATAAGTTCATTAAAATAATACTCTTACAAGAGATAAACTAAAACATAAAGAGAGAGAGAGGCAGAGACAGAGACATGGAGGGAGGGAGGGAGGGAGGGAGGGAGGGAGGGGCAAGGGCAGAGGAAGGAAAAGGGTAGAGGAAGGGAAGGAGGATATCCAAGAGTTAAATGGCAGGTACAGTCACATATTATATACACTTTCTCCTTTATTTTTCATAACAATGAGATGCACATTGTTAATTCATTTTACAAGTGAAGAAACTAAAGCTCAGAAAGATGAAATTGAGTCTGAGTATGTTAAAATATGGTCCCATCCTCGAGTCAAGGAGAGGGACTAAATAGGTAGCCCAGGGTCTAACTTTATGCACTAATGGTTGGGAAAACCACTAACAGAGGAAAGAATATCGTGTGTGTGTACACGAATAAGAATTTTAAATTTCTGATAGACTGAATTTTGCCTCTAATGATCAGAGAAATCCAGACCTTTCAAATATAGAAGTCATCTAGTCATTTCCTCATTTGAGGGTTGAGGAATCCAAGGGTCAGACAGAGTACTGCCCAAGGTATAAAGCAAGGGAGTGGGGACTGAAATGGGACCTCAGTGCTCTGGACTTCCATAACAGGCTAACCCACATTTTCTAATTAGACAGACACCAACAGCTACGAAGAACAAGTAGCCTGACCAGGGTGTAACAACAGTTGTCTCTCTCCTGGACTTCTGGCCACTCTCTTTTTAAGGTGTATCTGCTCTATATGGTCTCCAGCCAGTAAAATAAAACCAGCATGATAAAGGCATTCAGTAGAAAAGGTTGCCATGAATGAAGATTCCAAACTTTTGAAGGGATTCTGCTTTTATGCTGGCTCTCCAGCCTTCCAATATCCACACTCAGATTTTAGTAATCCATATTCTGGGGTGGTGAGTGTCAATCTACACTTCTTCAGAGTAATTTACAGACTTGAACCCACAAATGCCAGTGGAGTGAAATTGAAGTATTCTCACCTGTCTGAGAATTGTCTCCTGAATCACGATGAATCTTGTGAATCTAAAGTTGTTCAAAAAGTTTGGTAAAACAAGAGAAAGAAATTTTAAATATGGTATTAGCTACATTTCCAGCCAAACAATTTAATCAAAAAGCTCTGAGGACTCAAGAAATCAAGAAGTTACACAGATAATATAAACAGATGAAAGATGTACATCAAGTGATAATACTATAAATGCTCTATTACATTCAGACACTTATAGAATGGCTGAACCTGAGAGCAAGGAGATACCCAAGGGATGCACTTTTTACCCAGGGCATCTACACCTCCACTCAGCTGTTCCCATTTTGACCATTTGCAGAAATGCAGAAAGACAAAAAGCCGTAACAAAAAAATTTTTATAAAGCTAACATAATTTAAATTTCAGATGGGTTATAAAATTTTTCTGTAGTATAAAAACAATCAGAATTTAAGCCCAGGATTTCAAAAAAACCATCCTAAAAATCTCTTCCAATGCTCCTCAATTATGGACAGAGTCATTTTACAAAATGTGTATTCACAACAAGATCTGAACTTTTGATGTAGCTTAACACCTACTTCCTTCTCATTATCAGATTTTTTGTGTGTGCTAATGATTTTATGCTAATGCTCACTAAATATCCATCAAATGATGAATGAAGTCATTAACACTAGAAAACAATATACATGCTTTGGGATGTTGCATTTTTTCTGCTTATAAGTGAGACACTGTTACCAAGTTGCATTTAGCTGTATCACGCTTAAAATCATGCTCCTTTGCTGCTAACTCCACCTCCTTCCAGTCGTTTGGACAACCAAGCCTTTGCAGCCACTCAATGAATGGGATAAGTTAACTTGAAAAACAAGACAGGTGAGTGTGTGGTACTATGAAGGAAGATTAGTATGGTTTAGCAATATCAGCTGTAATAAATAGCCACAAGTTGCCTATATATCAGATAACGGGTACAACGTTCCAGCTTGACTGAACCATTGAAAAATAATCATGTAAAACTGACATGTTAAAAATGTCAAAACTGACATGTCAAAATGTGACTGAGGGCTATGACACATAGCAGGTCATAAAAATGGGATCCATAATTATGGGACCTTGTTATTTCTTCTGTGAATGGTTGCTTTATATATTTTCTTTACAGATGAAGACCATTTGTTACAAAGCTACTGATGAGTACAGTGTGAATTTTTGATACTCTATCAAATGAATACAACTTTTGCCTTGTTTTCTCAATCAACTTTAGCTCAAAAGCAAGTTATCTTTAAATATTTAGCTTTTCTCTCTGAATCACAATACATCTCTCCCGTAGGAACAAAGTCCTATGACTTCCCTGATTACCTAAAAAGGCCATTGGCTCGTCTATTGGTGACCCCCACAGGCGAGATGACTGAACTGTGGACCTCCTACAAGGTCAATGTGGCCTTTGTGTTCTGTCTAGATGAAGCCAGATGAAGCCCTAGGTCTAGTATACACATAGCCCAACTCTGCCTTTAGTATGGAAGTGCCTTGGTCCCAGATGGGAGAAAAGGCAACAGGGAGGAAAGATGAGAGGTACCAGGTCCATCTTCTGAGGCAGCTTCCTTTCTATCTTTCTCCACACAGGATGTGGCATTTGGCACTTTTGGAGGTGAACTCACTGCACCCCCTCCACAACTGCTGCCCCTGAAATGGCTCATCTAACTCTGCTGGATTCTCTTCTAGGGACAGTAACACAGACGGGACATACCCTTCGATGTCACTTGCTCTACAAACAGAGGATGTGCAGGGCAAGGTTAGCACCTGCCACCCAGGATCCTATTCCATGACTCATTTCATGATCCACTGCAGCAGGTGCGGTGCCTAAGGACCTTTGCTGCTTACTCTCCAGCTGTGCTAAGTTTTATCAGAGCTTCCACACTCAGGTTATCTACATTACTCTTCTGAATAATGTCCTTCCCCACAACCCTTTTACAACTAAAGATTCACCTGGATGAAAAAAATCTTTAAGAATTTGAATTTTTTTCTTGGAGGTCTAAACCCACCAGTCATTTATGACTTGGCATGAATGACTCCACTAAAATTATTTTCTCATAATTCTTGGTCATGCTCACTGAGGAAGTAAACAGAGAATGAGCATTTCCATAGTTTGTTGTTCTCTGGTAGGCAGCCAAGCAGGGAACATGGGCCTGAGGACTGTAGGGCAGGAAGAGAGATAAGTCAACTATGCCCATGCATGACAACAGCACCCCTGTCACCATTAAGAATCTTGATGGTTTGGGGCGCCTGGGTGGCTCAGTTGGTTAAGCATTCAACTCCTGATTTCAGCTCAGGTCATGATCTCACGGTTTGTGGGTTCAGGCCCCATGTTGGGCTCTGCACTCATGGCATGGAGCCTGCCTGGGATTCTCCCTCTCTCTGCCCCTCCCCTGCATACACTCTCTCTCTCTCGAAATAAATTAACATTAAAAAAAAGAATATTGGTGTTTCATGGGAAGAGGTCAAAATAACATTAAAAAGAATTTGAAAGAAGGTGATTTCCAACCCTAATGATGGCTTTTATGAATTCAATACTGTGGATGGTGTAGACATAGCAAGAGAATTAAAATGAGAAGTACAGCCTGAACCAGGGTGATCTCTGTGTGGAGAGCCCTGAAACCCCATGGCTTGCACCCACTTTAGCTTCAGGTGTCCCGCCAGGGCATCCCCTGTGCAGAAAGTTTCAGGAATGCCTCAGAATATGCACACATCAGCTCTACTCAGCCAACGACACCAGGTACACACAGTCTACACAGGGGATAACAATACACAACATTCCTTCTAGGTTAGAAGAGTAGCTGTTATACCTAATTCACAAAAACAAACATAGAAAGTCAAACAAAATAAGGAGATGACAGTGAACGAACTTAGTGAAAGCTTCAACAAAGAGAAATACAAAAAAGGACCAATCAGAGTTTCAGAATAAAATAACTGAAATGAAAAATACACTAGAGGAAATCAACGGTAGATCAGAGGATGCAGAAGGAATCAGCCATCAGGAAGGCAGAGTAATGGAAAACACCCAAACCGCACCACAAAAGGGAAAAAGAATTTTTTAAAAATGAGGATAGGTTAAGGGATCTCTTTGACCATGTCAAGAAAACAAACATTAGTATTATAGGGATCCCAGAAGAAGAAGAGAGAGAAACAGCATAAAGCTTACTTGAAAAAAATAATAGCTGAAAGCCTCCCTAATGTGGGGAACAAAACAGATACCAGTTTCAAGAGGCACAGAGAGTTCCACATCATGAACATCACAACACCTAATAATCAAAATGTCAAAGTTTAAAAACAAAGAGAATTTGAAAAACAGCAAGAGATAAATATTTATGTACAAGAAAAACCTCATAAGGCTGTCAGCTGATTTTTCAGTAAAACGTTGCAGGCCAGAAGGGAGAGGCATCACATATTCAAAGTGCTAAAAGGAAAAAAAAAAACCCTGCAACCAAGAATATTCTGTGCAGCAAAATTATCACTCAGAACTGAAGGAGAAATAGAATTTCCCAGACAAAAAAGTAAAGGAGTTCATCACCATTACACCTGCCTTACAAGAAATGTTAAAAAGACCTCTTTAAGTAGAAAAGAAAGGACTATAATTAGAAACAAGAATATTACAAAAGGCAAAGGGATTCACAAAAAAAAAATTTGTAAAAAGATGTGCACATACACAAAATGTGGAGGGGGGATAGTAAAAGTTCTTTCAGAATGTGTTCAAACTTAAGTGACCATCAACTTAATATAGACTGTTACATACTTAGGAAAACCTGTAATAGATACACATATACAAAAAGAAAAAGAAAACCAAGCATAACACTAGAGAAAATAAGAAATCACAAGGAAAGAGAGTAAGAGAAGGAAAGGAATAGAGTATTACTAGAAAAACAACCAGAAAACAAAAGGAAATGGCAATAAATATCTATCAATAATTAATTCTAAATGTAAATGGTCTAAGGGCTCCAATCTAAAGACATAGGGTGACTGAATGGATTAAAAAAAAAAACACCTGAAAAACAAAAACAAGGCCCATCTATATGTTTCCTAAAAGACAATCACTTCAGACCTAAAGACACATACAGACTGAAATGAAGGGATGGAAAAAGATATCCCATGTAAATGAAAGTGGAAAAAAAGAGCCAGGTAGCATACTTATATCAAAGTAGACTTTAAAAGGAAAGACTGTAACAAGAGAAAAAGGCATTACATAATGATTGAGGGATCAATCCAACAAAAGGACATAATACTATTAAATACCTACGCACCAACAAATTTAAGTATCTACATACCCAACATCAATCTAACAAGAAAACATAACAATTTTAAATACCTATGCACCCAATATTGAACCGCCTACATATGTAAAGCAAATATTATCAGACCTAAAGAAGGAAATTGACAAAAATCTGACATAAGAGTAGGAGACTTTTATAACAGTGGATAGATCATACAGGCAGAAAATCAGTAAGAAAACAGTGGCTTTGAACAACATATTATACCAGATGGACTTAACAGATATATACACAACATTCCATCCAAAAACAATACAGTACACATTCTTTTCAAGTACTTAATGGAACATTCTCCAGGACAGATCACATGTTAGGCCTCAAAACAAGTCTCAATAAATTTAAGAAAACTGAAAAATACCAAGCATCTTTTCCAACCACAACAGTATGAAACTAGAAATCAATTACAAGAAAAAAAAAATGGAAAAAAAATCCACAAACACATGGAAGCTAAACAACATGCTACTAAACCACCAATGAGTCAACAAAGAAGTCAAAGAGGAGATCAAAAAAATATGTGGAGACACATGAAAATGAAAACATATTGGCCCAAAATCTTTGGGAGAGAGCAAAAGCAGTTTTAAGAGGGAAATTTACAGTGATACAAGCCTACCTCTAAAAACAAACAAAATCTCAACAATCTAACCTTACACCGAAAGGAACTAAAAAAAAAAAAAAAAAAAAAAAGGAAACCCAAAGCCAGTAGGGAGAAGGAAATAATGAAAAGCAGAAATAAATGAAATAGAGACAAAAAATAGAAAAGATCACTGAAACCAAGAGCTGGTTCTTTGAAAAGATAGCAAAATTGATAAGCCTTTACTCAGACTCATTAAGACAAAAAGGGGACCCAAGTAAAATCAGAAATGAAAAAGGAGAGGTAACAACTCACACAACAGAAATATGAAAAATTATATGCCAATAAATGGGACAACCTAGAAGAAATGGATAAATTCCTAGAAACATACAATCTTCCAGAATTGCATCAAGAAGAAATAGACAATGTCAACAGATTGTAACTAGTATGAAATTGAATTGGTAATCAAAAATTCCAAACAAAGTAAAGTCCAGGAACACGTGGATTCCTGGGCAAATTCTACCAAACATTTAGGGGATTCCTATTCTTCTCAAATTATTCCCAAAAGAATGAGGGAAATAGAAGGAAAGCTTCCAAACACATATTCAAGGCCAGCATTACTCTAATACCAAAACGAGAAAAAGGCCCTAGAAAAACAACGGAATCCAACTACATGCCAATATCCCTGATAGAAATAGATGCAAATTCTTCAACGAAATGTTAACAAACTGAATTCAACAATACATTAAAAGGATCATGCATCCTGATGAAGAAGGAGATTCAAGGATGGTTTAATATCCAGAAATCAATTAATGACACTATGTCAACTAAATGAACAATAAAAATCACATGATCTCAACAGATGAAGAAAAAGCATTTGACAAAATGCAACATCCATTCATGATAAAAACTCTCAACAAAGTGAGTATAGAGAGAATCTCAACTTAATAAATGCCATCTATGACAAACACAATTAACATTACACTCAGTGGTGAAAAACGAAGAGCTTTACCTCTTAGATCAGGGACACCACAAGGATGTCCACTCTTACCACTTTTATTCAATATAATAATGGAAGTCCTACTCGCAGCAATCAGACAAGAAATAAAATATATCGAAATGGTAAGGAAGAAGTCAAACTGTCACTATTTGCAGAGGACATCCTATACATAGAATATCCTAAAGACTCCATCAAAAAAAACTATTAAAAGTAATAAGTGAGGGGCACCTGGGTGGCTCAGTCAGTTAACTGTCCAACTCTTGGTATCAATTCAGGGCATCATCTCACAGCTTGTGAGTCTGTCAGCACAGAGCCTGCTTGGGATTGTCTCTCCCTCTCTCTCCTCCTTGCCTCGTCACTCTTCCTCTGACTCTCTCAAAAATAAATAAGTAAACTTAAAAAAAAAGTAATGAGTGAACTCAGTAAATTTGCAGGATAAAAAAATACAAAAATCTGTTGCATTTCTACACACTAATATCAAAGTAACAGAAAAAGAAATTAAGAAAACAATTTCATTTATAATTGCATCAAAAATAATAAAAATACCTAGGAATAAATTTAACCAAGGAGATTAAAGACCTACATTTTGAAAACTGTGAAACAATGATAAAAGAAATCCAAGATGACACAAACAAATGGAAAGATATTCCATGCTCATAGAATGGAAGAATATTGTTAAATTGTGCATACTACCCAAAGCAATCTACAGATTCAATGTAATCTCTATCAAAATACCAACAGTATTTTTCACAGAATTATAACACAAATACCAAAATTTGTATGGGACCACAAAAGACCCTGAATAGCCAAAGCAATCTTAAGACAAAAAAAATGTGGGGGCACCAGGTTGGCTGAGTCGGTTAAGCACTGACTCTTGATTTCGGCTCAGGTCATGATCTCATGGTTTGTGAGATCAAGCCCCATGTCAGGCTGTATGACAACAGTGTGAAGCCTGCTTGGGATTTTCTCTCTCCCTCTCTGTCTGTCCCTTGTCTGCACTCACTCTCTTTTTAAAAATAAATAAAATTTTTTTAAAAGGACAACTCTGAAGATATCACAATCTCAGATTTCAAGATAGGCTACAAAGCTATGATAATTTAAAAAGTATGGTAATGGTACAAAAAATAGGGCAATGGAACAGGATAAGAAAGCCCAGAAGTAAACCTATAATTATATGGCCAATTAGTCTATGACAAGGGAGGCAAGAATACACAACGGGGAAAAGATGGTCTCTTCAATAAATGATGCTGAGAAAACTGGACTGTAATTAAGGTAGCACGGTACGTCAACTACACTTCAACTAAAAAAAAAACACATACTTAAAAAGTGGAGCCTGAAAATGTGACTGAATTGCGGCAATCTCATAGAACTTTAACAAACGAGGAATTGCTTCTTGTGGATGAACAAAGAAAGAAAGTGGTTTCTTGAGATAGAATCTGCTCCTGATGAAGATACTATGAAGACTGTTGAAATGACAATAAAGAATTTGGAAGATCACATACACGTAGCTCAGAAAGCAGGGCAGGGTTTGAGAGGACGGACTCTAATTTTCAAAGAAGTTCTACTATGAGTTAAATGGTATCAAATAGCATCACATACTACCCTGAACTTGTTGGGGAAAGGAAATGTCGATCAATGTGGCAAACTTTCCTGTTGTCCCATTTTAAGAAATTGCCATGGCAACTCCAGCCTTCAGCACTCACCACCCTGATCAGCCATCAACACTAAGGCAAGACTCTCCACCAGCAAAAAGATCACGACTCAATGAAAACTCAGATGATGGTTAGCATTTTTTAGCAATAAAATAGTTTTAAATTAAGGTATGTACACTGTCTTTCTAGACATAATGCTATTATGCACTTAACAGACTACAGCATAGTGTAAACGTAACTTTTATATGCCCTGGGACACCCCATAATTCATCTGACTTGCTTCACTGAGATACTTCACTGTAGTGGACTGGAACCCAACCTGCACTGTCTCCCAAGTATGCCCGTATATTGTTTGTTTTTGGGTCTCCCTCACTCCCACGTATTATGAAAAGAGGTAAAAACTCTGGTTAAAATGAAGACAAGTACTATTTTCTAAAATTAGTGTAGCTTACAAAGCCAACTTATTAAGAAATCTTTTTTTTTTTTTTAAGATTGGACATACTTGATCAACAACTTCAAGACAAAACTGAATGCTTTCATGTATGTGACAAGACTTCAGTAGAGTTCAAATGCTGGATGAGAGATGTGATCACAGAAACTGAGTCATTTGAGACCCTCCCTTCATTTACATGTAATAAAAATGACAGTGTGTGATATAATAGTTTCTTTGATCATCTTTCTTTACTGAAAATACCTTCTTTACTGAGAAGTATTTCCTTGGATGCTAAAAGCATCTGATGCACAGATCAAAGATGTTTTCTGTCTACTCTATTTTCAAAAACTATTTGATAACACACTTCTCAAAATTCCCACCAAACGGCAAACAAACACCAAATGGAGCAATGCCAGATCTAGTATGTTCAGATATCACTGATATCCCTCAGTCAATATTTTCTTACCTTAGTGCCAGTGCCCGCCAGCCCCACATTCAACATGCATTTGCAAGAGCCATTACAAAGAAGCACTCATTATGTAGCCAGTGATAGTTTTTTTTTTAAATCTTTATCTCTTATCTCTTGGAAAAACACTGAATTCAGGTACCATTCCAGTTGAAATGTTTCATTCTTTTTTCCCTTGGTCAGTTTCTCTTTTTAATGGCTTTCAAAGACCTACAATGTAAGCACCACTTTGCTTCATACCTGGAAAATACTGAGTTTTCTACTATGAAAATATGACAGTGTTTCTCAAACTTCAGCATGAATAGAACCACGGTAAGGGCATGTTCAAATAGGGGCAGGGGGCCATCTGCAGAGTTTCTGATGCACCAGTTCTGGGGGAAGCCTAGAATCTGGATCTCTAACGTTAAAGTTCCCAGATGAGGCCAAGGCTGTGGATCTGGGGGCCATGTTGTAATACACGAGGACCCCCTACTCACAGTGCTCTGGGCACCAGCAACTTGGCTGACATCTGGGTGCTTGTCAGAACTACCGACTCTCAGACTCTCCAGACTCGCTGAGTGAGTATGAGAATCCATATTTTAACAGTTAATCTCTAGGTGATTTTAACATTACAGTGAATTGAAAAATCACTGATTTAGGTGGAAAAATCTCAGGCATGCCAACAGATGTCTTAATATCTCCATTTCTAGTGGTATAAACCTGGTACGTTACGAACTTTACTGAGTCTCAGTTTCCTTATGGGTAAATGGGGACCAACGCCTACTATTTAGAGTCTAGATCAAATGAAATAATGTGTGTAAAATGCCCAGCCCAGTAGCTTCCAAGCTGGCCTTTTACCAGAATTACCTGGAAGGCTTGTGAAAGCACAGGGCTTGGCTCCACCCCCACCCTTTCTGTTTCAGTAGATCTGGGCTGGGGCCTGAGAATTTGTGTTTCTAACAAGTTCCCTGTGAGGCTGAGGCAGCTGATCCAGTGGCTTTTTTTTTTTTTTTTAATTTACATCCAAGTTAGTTAGCCTTTCTTTGAGAACCACTGGACTAGCCCATGGTGGGTTCCCTTTACCTTCTCTTTCAGAGATGTATCTTGTTTGTGGAGAATCTGGATTCGGGGATGTTTCCATTGTTTATTATTTCAGGACTGATTTTAGTTTACAAAAACCATTTCCTTTAAAGCATATGCTGAGCATATGTGGTGTGCTCCGATGTGCTGTGTTTCTCACTTTTATGCCATCATTTGCTTGGCCTGTGTCCCCTCACCGCTCAGTGACAAAGAGAAACATATAAAGAGCTTCCGAAGGAGATTTCATTTTCCTTAAAGTTTCTTCCTTTTAAAGAATTGTCACAGACTGATGGCACTTTTGTGAAACACTTTTATGTGTAAACTGCTATGCCTACTCAATTTTGTCAAGAGAATGAGGAAACTGCAAAGATCACAGTTTCCCACCAATGTTCCACTAGTGCTCAACAGAGTCATTCAAGTGTTTAATGACACTGGGGGCCTCTGTTGCACTGTGATTAGCCTAAGACAGAAGCAAGCAGCAGGACCTTTGCTTTGTAAATCAGGCCCTTTGATAGCTACTGCAGAGAGAGGACAGCACAAAGGAAAAATTAGTAATAATGAGAGAACAAAAGAGTAAAACAGCTTTATCACTGTGTGTCCTGAGGTTCTGAAAATGCTGTTCATTAGAATCTCTGTTTACATTTGTGAACAATCACTCCCAGGAGAAAAAGGCCATTTTCTAGCTGATACCTCATTTTCTAGTTCAACTCCAGAAATATTTATTGGGCCTTAGACACAAAGATGGTTAGAACAGAGTCCCTGCTTTCAAATGATTTACTGTATAACAGGGGACAAAAACCAAGTACTGTCACAATGGATCTATTCATTAAGTGTTTGTTGAGTGTATACTATGTGTTGGGTAATGTTTTCGGTACCAGGGATGTGACCGAGAATAAAAGCTGGTTCAGAAGTGCCAAAGACAGTATTTTGCAAGGGGTGGGATGGTGAGGGTTAAAAAGTTTAGGGGATTCCAAAATATGATGCTAAATAACCTTGCCTCATATATTCAAGTCATTTACTCTTCAGCATTTTTCCAAGCCTTCTGAGTATACCAAGGGGAAAGCCTCAGGGTGGTGCTATTATGTTTAACACCTAACACTTGGTAAAGAATTTGATACATTGACGGTCTTTCTATAGGATATCTATATTTACTGTTACCTTCCATTGTGGCTAGTGATTTTGGTATTCCACTTCAATTATTATGGTTATACAAAGTTTTAAAAGTGGCTCTTTCTAAAGAAAAACAAGTATGAATAGGTTAGGTGGCATCTAGATATGCCAACAGTTGAGATCCAGGAGTGCCCCAAATGTGGGAAACAGAGTTATGAGGCATGTGCCCATCCCTGACCTCCCAAATGCCGTGGCTTCAGGGGAGAAGAATACGGGCAGAAGTAGCACCCCATGAACTGGAGGGGCTGTGGAAGTCACACTGACCAGCCAACAGCTGGCTGGACCTGGCAGGCCCTTTTAAGCTGAGTTCCCTCTTGTGTCAGATGGATGGGTGCATGCTCAGGAGTGTCTGACAGGGTTCCCAGACACCATCGCTAGCTCCTAATTCTCAGTGGGACTCTGCACAGCCCTGTGCTGCCTGTGCCTCTCACTTCTGGGTCACTGCTGCCATTTCTGGTCCTAAGCTGCCAGTCTATGCTAGTAAACGAGACCATTCATCTAATTTGGACTGGAAATGAAATGCTCCCTTAGGAATGAAGACACAAGAGGGGCATTACACAGTGCTCCTGTACCCTGAAAAGGGGTAACATGATGGATGAATCAATCAGGATGCATAATTCTTAAAAAGTATATAAATCCCATGTGGCAGGGACAGCCTTTTTTACCTTCCAGACACAATAACAATGCCACTCAGGCCGAAGCAGGAACATCGTTACTAGAAGGCTGTAACTGTACCTCTTTCTTCGGTCAGTAATGGCTCTGAGTGGAGTCTGGTGATGAGAGAGGCTAGCTGTAGGAGGACACTGAATTTTCCGGGGTGGCCTGGCTGACCCAAGGGACATAGGAACAGATGGTATCAAATACAGTCATGAGATACATCCTCAACTTTCAACAGACAGATGGGGTTTCATTTCCTCTTTTCCCAATCTTTCAATTCTACAGATTCTGATATTATTATGCTGAAGATGTGCCAGGAAAAAGTATCTAAAATTCCTGTCTGAAAGCAGCTGGAAACCCAAAGAGACTTAAAACTGAAGGATTTTCTGTTATAGTTTTGGTCCTGTCCAGGTAACAATTTGGGATCATTTAGACTGGTCCACTCATCTCACCTGATCCTCCCTTCCTGCAGCTATTCTCTGCTTCGGTAGAGAAGATAATGTAGTACAATAATAAGGGACTGTTTACCACCCTACCAAGAACTCTTATCAAGAGAAACTCCTAGAGACACAGCTGGGGCTTCCTTAGTGACCTCATCAGGGCAATGGCATAACATGTAAATCATCACACATGTGGCAGCTATTTGATACTTTTCTGGGATGGGAATGTTCTGTCTCCTGGGCACTGTTCCAACATCTAAAAATCCACATTAACAAGGCAATTTCTCAAGAATTAGAGAGCCTAAGATAGATTCACAGGTGAAGTCTATCAAACATTTCAGATGAATTAATACCTATTCTTCTCAAACTATTCCGAGAGAGAGAGAGAGAGAGAGAGAGAGAGAGAGAGAGAGAGAAGGGGAAAGAAATCTTCCAAATACATTCTGAGGCCAGCAATACCCTGATACCAAAGCCAAAGACAGTAAAAAAACCAAAAAACAAAACAAAAAACAACAACATACTACAGACCAATAACCCTGCTGAACACAGACGCAAAAATCTTCAACAAAATATTAGCAAACTGAATTCAACAATGTATTAAAAGGATCATTCACCAGGATCAAGTGGGATTTATTCCAAGGATACAAAAATAATTCAAAATCTGCAAATCAATCAGCATGATACACCAAAGGGACAAAATGAAAAAGAAAAAATCACATTATCATCTCAGCAGTTGCAAACAAAGCATTTGACAAAATTCAACATCTATTCATGACAGTAACTCACAGCAATGTACGTTTCAAGATACTATACCTCAACATCATAAAAGCCATAGATGCCAAACACAACTAACATCACACTTAGTGGTGAAAAAGTGAGAGCTTTACCTTATGGTCAGGAACACAACAAGGAGGTCCACTCTCAGCACTTTCATTTGACCTACTAATAGAAGTCCCACACACACCAATCAGACAAGAAGTAAAAGACATCCAGGGGCGCCTGGGTGGCTCAGTCGGTTAAGCATCCGACTTCAGCTCAGGTCATGATCTCACTGTCCGTGAGTTCGAGCCCCGCTTCGGGCTCTGTGCTTACTGCTCGGAACCTGGAGCCTGTTTCAGATTCTGTGTCTCCCTCTCTCTCTGACCCTCCCCCGTTCATGCTCTGTCTCTCCCTGTCTCAAAAATAAATAAAACGTTAAAAAAAAATTAAAAAAAAAAAAAAAAAAAAAAGACATCCAAACGGTAAGGAAAAAGTCAAACTGTCATTATATGCAGGTGTCAGGACACTATACATAGAAAACCTTAAAGGCTCCACCGGAAGCTATTAAAATAAATAAATTCAGTAAAGTTGCAGGACACAAAATACAGAAATCTGTTGCATTTCCATATGATAACAATGATGCGGCAGAATAACAAATGAAGAAAACAACTCCATTTACAAATCCATCAAAAAGAACAAAATACCTAGGATAAACCAAGGGGGTAGAAGACCTACACTTTGAAAACCATAGAACATTGATGAATGAAACTGAAGACAACACAAATGGAAAAATATTGTTAATACGTGCATACTACCCAAAGCAATCTACAGATTTAATGTAATCCCTATTAAAACACCAAAAGCATATCTCACAGAACCAGAACAAACAATACTAAAATTTGTATGGAGCCAGAGACCTCAAATAGCCAAAGCAATCTTGAAAAAGTAGAGCAAAGCTGGAGGTATCACAATCCCAGATTTCAAGATATGCTACAAAGCTATAATAATCATAACAGTATGGTACTAGCACAAAACGAGATACACAGGTCAATGTAACAGGGTAGAGAGTGCAGAAATAAACTTATGTGTATGTGGTCAATTAACCTACAACAAAGGAGGCAAGAATGTACAATGGGGGGGAAGACAGTCTCTTCACAATAAATGGTGCTGGACACAATGGAGAGCTACATGCAAAAGAATGAAACTGGACAGCTTTGCTACACCATACACAAAAATTAACACCCAAGGGATTAACCTAAATGTGAGACCTGAAACCGTAAAACTCCTTGGAAGAAAACATAAGCAATACTCGAAGAAACATTTTTCTGGATATGTCTCCTCAGCCAAGGGAAGCAAAAACAAAAGTAAACTACTGGGGACCACACCATAATTAAAGGCTTTTGTAGAGCAAAGGAAAACATCAATGAAATGAAAAGGAAACCTAGTAAATGAGAGAAGATATTTGCAAACGATGCACTGAAAAGGGGTTAGTATCTAAACTATATAAAGAACTTACACAATTCAACACCAAAATAACAAATAATCTGATTTAAAAATAGGCAGAGGACCTGAATAGACCTTTTTCCAAAGAAGACACAGAGAATACCCACAGACACAGGAAAAGATGCTTAACATCACTAATCATTAGGGAAATGCAAATCAAAATCACAATAAGATAGCACCTCACACCTGTTAGAATGGCTAGTAACAAAAAAACAAGAAATAACATGTTGGTGAGGATGTGGAGGAAAGGCAATCTTCATGCACAGTTGGTGGGAATGTAAATTGGCACAGAAATTGTGGAAAACAATGGAGGTTTCTCAAAAAATTAAAAATAGAATTACAATAGAAACCAGAAATTCCACTACTGGATGTGTACCCAAAGAAAATGAAAACACTAACTTGAAAAGATGTATGTTCCTATATGTTTATTGCAGCATTATTTACAACACCCAATATACAGAAGCAACTTCAGCGTCCATCAGCAGAGGCATGGACAGAGAAGATGTCTGTCTGTCTGTCTGTCTCTCTCTCTCTCTCTCTCTCTCTCTCTCTCTCTCTCACACACACACACACACACACACACACACACACACACACAGGAATATTATTCAGCCATAAAAAAGGAATGAAATCTTGCCATTTGCAACCACATGGATGGAACTAGCGGGTATTATGCTAAGTAAGTCAGACAGAAAGACAAATACCATCTGATTTCACTCATGTGGAATCTAAAAACAAAACAAATGAACAAACAAATCAGAAACAGACCTATAAACACAGAGAATAAACTGGTGGCTGCCAGATGGGAAGAGGGTGGGGGGACAGACAAATTGGGTGAAGGGGAGTAGGAAGTACAGGCTTCCAGTTAGAGTTAAATAAGTCGCAAGGATAAAAGGTACAGCACAGGAAATAGAGTCAATGCTACGGTAATAGCATTATATGTTGACAGATGGTAGCTATACTCGTCAGCATAGCATAATGTATATAGGTGTGGAATGGTTATGTTGTATACCTGAAACTAATGTAACATTGTGTGTCAACTACCCTTAAATAAGAAATCATGTCTGATCATATATCAAAAAAAAAAAAAAAAAAAAAAAAAAAAAAAAAGAACTAGAGATCCAAGAGTTGAGGGGTGTGTGGGAGACTGGTTTAGTCCACAGCCTGTAGGCAGTTAAGACATCTACTGACATGTCAGAGGGAGGAGGCACCGGGACCAAGTGTTGAGGGGATTTGCCTAAGGGGACAGAACTGAAAAGAGATAGGGTGGAAGGACAGAATAAGCGTTCATGCTGTCTTCTCATCAATCTTTAGTGCTGAGATACAGCAGATACTTGGGTAAATACTAGAAAAAATTTCTCTTAATTTTTTAAAATGTATGTTCAGGGCAAAAATAGCAGCACTCTCTTATGGGGTTTATAATATATATGAAAATTATAGCCTAAAGGATAGGAAGGAGAGTTGGTAAATAGACAGTTGCAAGGTTTCTATGTTTCACAAGAATTGGTACAATATTGGGTTAACTAGACCGTGTAAAGTTAAGGTTATAGTAATCCCTAGATCAACCATTAAAGAAATCCAAAGAGATTTAACAAAAAGCCAGTAGATAAATAAAACAGTGCTTTAAAAGTTGTTTAATCTAGGGGTGCCTGGGTGGCTCAGTCAGTTGAGCATCTGGCTTCAGCTCAGGTCATGATCTTGTGGTCTGTGAGTTCAAGCCCCGCGTCAGGCTCTGTGCTGACAGCTCAGAGCCTGGAGCCTGCTTTGGATTCTGTGTCCCCCCTCTCTTTCTGCCCCTCCCCCACTCATGTTCTGTCTCTCTCTCTCCCTCAAAAATAAACAAACATTTAAAGAATAAAAATAAAATAAAAGTTGTTTAATCTAAAAGAAGGACTGTATAAAGAAACAGAGAAAACAAAAACAAAAGTACAAATAGCAAATAAAATGATAAACCCAAACCCAACCATATTCACAGTTACATTAAAAGTTAATGAATTAAACATTCCAATGAAGACACAGAGATGGTCAGAACTGATAAAAATCAAACCCCAACAATATGCTGTCCATAAGAAATATACCTCAAATAGACACAGATTCAAGGTAAATGGATGGGAACAGATAGATCATGAAAACAAATTTAAGAAGGCTAGAATGAATGGCTATACTAATATCAACTAAAATAGATTTTAAGATAGAGTATTACCAGATATCAAATTGGATTTTTCATAATGATAAGAGCATCAGTTCATCAGAAAGACTAATCATTTATCTACATTACTTAACAATAGAGCTTCAAAAAACAAGAAACAAAATTTGATAGATTTAAAGGGAGAAACAGACAACGTTCACAATCACAGATAAGGATCTTAATGCTGCTTATAGCCCATGACTGAACTAGAAAGTAAGTAGTAAAACACAGAAGATATGGAGAATGCTATCAACCACGTTGACCCTCACTGGCATTTATAGGACACTACTCAACAACAATAGAATACATAACCTGTCAAAAGAATTTGAATGTTAATTAAACAGATGTGCATCTGGCTATAAAACACATCTCAGTAATTTTAAATGGATTCAAATCACAGAAATTATGTTATCTTGACCACATAAAATTAGAAACCAGTAACAGAAATCTATAAAATTCCTAAATAATTGGAAAGTAAAAAACACACTTTAAATAGCCCATGGACCAAAGAAGAAATAAAAAAAAGAAATTAGAAAGTATTTTGAACTGAACAGAGTTAAGGTTCAGGGATTTCAAACTTTAGAAGAACCTGTTTGTAGGGTTGGCCACTGGCTGGTGTCTGAGAACTTGACTTCTGGAATGTTTCCTACAACGACCAGACTGTCCAGCCCATTTAGGGTACTTACACCTGTTTTCCTTCTGGGATATGGGATTTTTGCTATTTGTGTCTGGTTCTTGTGCCTCTTTTCAAGTGCTCATGGAACATTCTCCAGGACAGATCACATGGTAAGCCACACGATCTGAAACAAGTCTCAATAAATGTAAGAACAATGCAATAATATCAAACATCTATATGAAAGTAGAGGAAACTAGAAATCAATTATAATAAAAAAAACCTGAAAAACCCAGAAAAAAGAGGAGGCTAAACAAATGTTATTAAACAACCAACAGGTCAACCAAGAAGTCAAAGAGGAAATTTAAAAATACCAAGAGGCAAATGAAAACAAAAACAAAATGATTCGAAATCTTTGGGATTAAGAAAAAGCAGTTCTAAGAGGCAAGTTTATAGCAATATAGGTCTACCTCAAGAAACAAGAAAAATCTGAAACAATTTGACCTTACATCTAAAAGAGCTAGAAAAAGAACAACGCCCAAAGTTAGTAAAACAAAAACCAAAAGCAAACAAACCAAATATTAAAAATAAGACCACAAATAAATAGAGACTAAAAACACAATACAAAAAAATCAATGAAATTAACAGCTGGTTCTTTAAAAAAAAAAAAAAAAAAAAAGAACAGACAGACCTTTAGTGAGATTCATCATGAAAAAAAAGAAAGGACTCAAATAAAATTAAAAAATGAAGAGGAGGGGCACCTGGGTGACTCAGTTGGTTAAGCGTCCGACTTCAGCTCAGGTCATGATCTCACGGTTTGTGAGTTTGAGCCCCATGTCTGGCTCTGTGCTGATGGCTCAGAGCCTAGAGCCTGTTTTGGAATCTGTGTCTCCTTATTTCTCTGCCCCTCTCCTCACTCAAGCACTCTCTCTCTCTCTCAAAAACAAACATTTAAAAATTTTTTAAAAATTGAAGATGAGACTTCTTGGTTAGATGGCAGAGGAGGACCCTAAACTCACCTAATCCATCAGATACACCTAGATAACACTCACATCAGTGCAAACAATCCAGAAAATGACCCAAAGCCTGGCCAAACAAATTCCATACCTTAAATGTACAGGAGAGGCCACACTGAAGAGAGTAGAAAGGGCAAAGACATGCTGGGAACTTAAATATTGTGGGACTGACTGCCTGAGGGAGGGAGCCATAGCCACAGAGATGGGGTAAGAAACAGGCTATCATATTGAGGAGCCTCCAAGAGGAAGAAGAATCCATATGGCATTTGGCTTTAAAAATTATAGGAACTGAATTTCCTGAGTGCTTACAATCAGCCGAACTTAAAGCCTGGAACTTTGAAAAGGAATAGGCTAGGCTCTGGGAAAGCCCACAGAGTGATAGGAAGCTGAGTCCCTGCTTTTAAAGAGACAGTACAGCAAACAGCCTTTTAAAAGGCATCTGGGGCCTACCAGAGGGAGAGTTAGTTACTGGTGTCAGTCAGCTGCGGGATTTCTCCAGGAACAAAGGAACTGGCAGGTGCCATTTCCTTCCCCCGATCCCAGTAAAAGTACCTAGCCACCTGTGAGAACAGTGCGGTGTCCAAATTCACTACCTGACTTGCTTACACGACACCCTGCCCCTCCAACCAGCACTCCCTCAGTCCCTGGGCTGCAGATCCTTTCCTCCTGAAGACCCCGGCAAACCTTGCCAAAACCACACATCCCAACCTCTTGCAGAGGATGCATGCACTTGTTAAAACTGCAACCTTGTTTCCTGTGGTTAGCAGAAGGGCCCTGGCTGGCCCCAGTCTCTGGTGGTGGCTGTACATCCCCTGTGGAGGAGGACCAGTGCCACCTAGAAAAAAGGGCACATCCTGCTCACTACTTTAATAGTAAGAGATGTAACTGACATTCCTAACACAGTGAGACAAAATGAGGAGACAGAGGAATGTATCACAAATGAAAGAACAGGACAAAACCATAAGAGACCTAAACATAACAGATATAAGTAACATTATAGAGATTTTTTAAAAAATGATCATAAATATACTAACCGGACTTGAAAACAGTAATGGACAAAGTAATGGAATGTAATCAAAATGAACAAATGAGAGGGAAAAATTATGCAAAATTAGACTAGATTAGGGAACTCAGTGACTTCATCAAGCATAATAACAGTTACATTATGGGGATCCCAGAAAGAGAAGAGAAAATGGGGCAGAAAATTTCTTTGAAGAAATACTAGCTAAAAATTTCTCTAATCGGGGGGAGGAAACAGATATCCAGATCCAGGAGGCACAGAGATCCACCAAGAAAATCAAGCAAACGAAGTCCATAACAAGACACAGAAGAATCAAGATTACAAAAGGTAGTTATAAAAGAAAAATTGTTTTTTACCTATGATCCAGTAATTGCACTACTAGGCATTTATCCAAAGGATCCAGGAATGTTGATTCAAAGGGGAACATGCACCCCAAAGTTTATAGCAACACTATCGACAATAGCCAAATTATGGAAAGAGCCCTAACGTCCATCAACGATTAACAGATAAAGAAGATGTGGTGTGTGTCTGTGTGTGTGTGTGTGTGTGTGTACACACAGAATATATTGTGTGTATACATAAACACACACACACACACACACACACACACACACACAAGAATATTACTGGGAGATCAAAAAGAATGAAATCTTGCTACTTGCAACAACATGGATGGATCTAGAATGTATTATGCTAAGTGAAATAAGTCAGTCAGACAAAGACAAATATATGATTTCACTCATATGTGGAATTTAAGAAACAATACAGATGAACACAGGGGAAGGGAAGCAAAAATAAGACAAAAACAGAGAGGGAGACAAACCTTAAGAGACTCTTAAATACAGAGAACAAAGTGAGGGTTGCTGGTGGGGTACTGGATCAGGGGATAGGCTAAATGGGAGATGGGCATTAAGAAGGGCACTTGTTGGGATGAGCACTGGGTGTTATACGTAAGTTCTGAATCACTAGATTCTATTCCTGAAATCATTATTACACTGTATGGTAACTAAGTTGGATTTAAATTTAAAAAATATGTATGTTATCAAAAATAAAAATAAAAATAAAATTTTCCTGATAGTAAAAAAAAAAAACAAAAAACAACTTTTAAAGCAGCAAGAGAAAAGGAGACAGTTACATACAAAGGAAACCCCATTAGGCTATGAGCAGATATTTCAGCAGACACTTTGCAGACCAGAAGGGAGTGGCATGATATATTCAAGGTGCTGACAGAAAAAAGTCTGCAGCCAAAAATACTCTTTCCAGGAAAGCTATCATTCAGAATAGAAGGAAAGATAAAAAGTTTCTCAAACAAAAACTAAACAATTTCACGACCACTAAACCAGCGTTACAAGAAACATTAAAAGGGACTGAGTGGAAAAGAAAGACCATAAGGCAGGGTATAAAAGGTAGGGAACACAAAAGCAGTAAAAATCAGTATTTCTGTAAAAGAATCAGTCAAGGGATTCACAGAGTAAAAGGATGTAAAATATCACAACCATACACCTAAAACATGGAGAGGACTGAAAAATGTGTTCAAACTTAAGTGATCCTTAATTTAATATAGACTGCTATATGCAGAAAAGATTATATGCAAATCTAATGGTAACCACAAATCAAAAACCAGTAAGAGATGTGCAAAGAATAAAGAGAACGGAATCCAAGTGTATCACTAAATAAAACAAGCAAATCATGAAAGAGAGCAAGAAAAGGATCAGAGAAAGCCTACAAACACAACCAAAAAACAAGTAACAAACTGGCAATAAAAACTTATCAATAGGGGCGCCTGGGTGGCTCAGTCGGTGAAGCGGCCGACTTCGGCTCAGGTCATGATCTCACAGTCCGTGAGTTCGAGCCCCGTGTCGGGCTCTGTGCTGACAGCTCAGAGCCTGGAGCCTGCTTCAGATTCTGTGTCTCCCTCTCTCTCTGACCCTCCCTTGTTCATACTCTGTCTCTCTCTGTCTCAAAAATAAATAAACATTAAAAAAAATTTAAAAAATAAAAACTTATCAATAATTAGAATGCATGTAATTGGACTAAATGCTCCAGTCAAAAGGCACAGGATGTCAGTGGATAAAAAAACAAGATCCACCTATATGTTGCCTACGAAAGACTCACCAGACCTAAAGATGCCTGTAGATAGAAAGGGAGGGATGGAGAAACATTTATCATGTAAATGGATCCCAGGAAAAAAAGCTGGAGTAGCAATACTTACATGAGATAAACTACACTTTAAACAAAGACTGTAACAAGAGACAAAGAAGGGCACTATAAAATAATGGAAACAATCCAACACGAAGATAGAACAGTTGTAAACATTTATACACTCATCATGAGAGCACCCAAATAGATTAAACAGTTAATAACAAACATAAAGGAACTAATTATTAATAATACAGTAATACTAGGGGACTGTAACTCCCCACTTGCATCAATGGACATATTGTCCAAAGAGAAAACCAACGAGGAAACCAAAGGCTTTGAATGACACTGGACCAGATTAATCTAACAGATATATTCAGAACATTCCATCCTAAAGCACAGGATACACATTCTTTTCAAGTGCACCCAGAACATTCTCCAGAAGAGATCACTTATTAGCCCACAAAACCAGCCTCAACAAATTCAAGAAGATCGAAGTCATACCATGCATCCTTTCTGACCACCACATTATGAAACTATGTATCAACCATAAGACAAAATCTGGAAAGACCATAAATACACAGGGATTAAGTAACATGCTACTAAACAATGAATGAGTCAATGAAGAAATCAAAGAAATAAAAAATTACATGGAAACAAATGAAAATGAAAACACAATGTCTAAAACATTTGGGATGTAGCAAAAGCACTTCTAAGAGAGAAGTTTATAGCAATACAAGCCTCCCTGAAGAAGCAAGGAAAATCTCAAATACACAAGCTAACCTTACACCTTAAGGAGCTAGAAAAAGGGGAACAAACAAAACTCAAAACCAGCAGAAGAAAGGAAATACTAATGATTAAAGCAGAAATAAATGATATAGAAGCTAAAAAAACAAAGAACACATCAATGAAACAAAGAGTTGGTTCTCTGAAAAGATCAACAAAATTGATAAACGTCTGGCCAGACTCATCCAAAAAAAAAAAAAAAAAAAGACTGAAATAAAACCAGAAATGAAAGAAAATAACAACCAATACCACAAAAATACAAACAACTGTAAAAGAATGAGAAAGTTATGCCAACAAATTGGACAACCTAGAAGAAATGGATAAAGTCCTAGAAACATATAGCCTCCCAAAACTGAAGCAGGAATACAAAATTTTAACAGACCAATTACCAGCAAGGAAATTGAATCAATAATCAAAAAACTCCCCCCACATCCCCCAAAACAGCCCAGGATCAGATAGCTACACAGGTGAATTCCACCCAATTTTTTAAATTAAAAAAAAATTATTTATTTTTGAGAGAGAGAGCACACAAGAGTGGGGGGGGGTGGAGCAGGGAGAGAGGGGGACAGAGGATCTGAAGCAGACTCTGTGCTGATAGCAGAGAGCCTGATGGGGGACTTGAACTCACAAACTGTGAGATCATGACCTGAACTGAAGTCGTATACTTCACTGACTAAGCCACCCAGGTGCCCCTATGAAAACATTTAAAGAAGAATTAATACATCTTCTTCTCAAACTATTCAATAAAAAAAGAAAAGGAAGGAAAACTTCCAAATTCATTCTATGAGGGCAGCATTACCCTAATACCAAAACCAGATAAAGTTACCACAAAAAAGACCACTCTCTCTGATGAACACAGATGTAAAAACCTTCAACAAAAAACTAGCAAATTGAATCCAACAGTACATTTAAAAATTCATTTACCACAATCAAGTGGGATTTATTCCTGGGATGCAAGGGTGGTTCAATATTCACAGATAAACCGGCAAGATACATCACTTCAGTAAGAGAAAGGGTAAGTACCATATGATCCTTTCAACAGAAGCAGAAAAAGCATTTGACATCATACAACACCCATTCATGATAAAAAACCCTCAACAAAACAGGTTTAGACAGAACATACCTAGACACAATAAAGACTATAAATGAAAAACCTACAGCTAACATCACAGCTCAATGGGGGAAAAACTGAGAGCTTTTCCCCTAAGTTCAGGAAGAGGACAAGGATGTACACTCTCATCACTTTTATTCAACATAGTATTAAAAGTCTTGTCACAGCAATCAGACAACAAAAAGAAATAAGTTGCAACCAAAGTGATAAGGAAGAAATTCAACTTTCACTATTTGTAGATGACATGAAACTATATATAGAAAGCCCTAATGTCTGCACCAATAAAAAAAAAAAACTACTAGAACTGATAAATGAATTCCATAAAGTCACAGGATAAACTCATTGTGCAGAAATTTGTGGCATTTCTACACGCTCATAATGAAGCAGCAGCAATAGATATTAAGAAAATAATCCCGTTTACAATTGCACCAAAAATAATAAGATAACCAGATATAAATTTAACCAAGAAGTGAAACACCTGTACTCTGAAAACTATAAAACATGGATAAAAGAAATTGGAGATGACACTAAGAAATGGAAAGATATTCCATGCTCATGGATTGGAAGGATATTGTTAGAATGTCCATATGACCCAAAGCAATCTACACATTTATTGCAATCATCATCAAAATACCAAAAGCATTTTTCACAGAACTACAACAAACAATCCTAAAATGTGTATGGAAACATAAAAGATCTTGAATAGCCAAAGCAACCTTGAAAAAAAAAAAAAGCTGGAGGTATCACAATTACATACTTCAAGTTATTTTACAAAGCTGTAGTGATCAAAACACCATGGTATTGGCACAGAAATATACACAGAGATCAATAGAACAAAAGAGAAAACCCAGAAGTAAACCCACAATTATATGGTCAATTAGTCTTCAAAAGAGGAGG
Organism: Panthera pardus; assembly: GCF_024362965.1. Classification (NCBI taxonomy): domain Eukaryota; kingdom Metazoa; phylum Chordata; class Mammalia; order Carnivora; family Felidae; genus Panthera; species Panthera pardus. The sequence goes on from NW_026526765.1 coordinate 97,523,576, forward strand.
AAACAATAGGCAACAGGAAAAAGTGTCTTCAGCAAATAGTTGAAAAATGGACAACAAATAGGGAAAACTGGACAGCTACATGTAAAAGAATGAAACTGGACCACTTTCTTATACCATACACACAAATAAATTCAAAATGGATTAAAAGGATATAAATATGAGACTTGAAACCATAAAAATCCTAGAAGAGAGCATGGGCAGTAATTTCTCTGACAATGGCCATAACAACATTTTTTATAGATAGCTCTCCTGAGGTAAAGGAAGCAAAAGCAAAAATCAACTATTGGGACTGCCTTAAAATAAAAAGCTTCTGCCGAGTGAAGTAAACAATCAACAAACTAAAGACAACCTACTGAATGGGAAAAGTTATTTGTAAATGACATATCCAACAGAGTTAGCATCCAAAATATATGAAGAACTTATACAACTCAACACCAAAAAAAACACATAACCCAATTAAAAAATGGGCAGAAGACAGGAACAGACATTTCTCCAAAGAAGACACCCAGATGGCCAACAAACACATAAAAAGATGCTCAACATCAGTCATCATCAGGGTAATGAAAATCAAAATCACAATAGATATTGCCTCACACCAGTCAGAATGGCTAAAATCAAGGACACAAGAAACAACAGGTGAGGATGTAGAGAAAAAGCAACCCTCCTTCACTGTTGGTGGGAATGCAAATGGATGCAATCACTATGGAAGGCAGTATGGGCATTGCTCAAACATTTAAAAATAGAACTACTCTATGATCCAGCAATCCCACTACTGGGTATTTACCCAAAGAATATGAAAAACATAATTTGAAAGGATACATGACTCTTTATGCTGTTTATATACTCTTAATGCTGTTTATAGCAGCATTATTTATAATATCCAAGATATGGAAGCAGCCCAAGTGTCCATCTATAAATGAATGGGTAAATAAGATGTGGTATTTACACATACAATGGACTATTATTCAGCCATAAAAGAATGAAATCTTACCATTGGCAATGACATGGATGGAGCTAGAGAGTATTATGCTAAGCAAAATAAGTCAGAGAAAGACAAATACCATATGATTTCACTCATATGCAGAATTTAACAAACAAAACAAATGAGCCAAGAAGAAAAAACGGAAAGAGATGAACCAAGAAAGAGAATTTTAACTACAGAGAACAAACTGATGGTTACCAGAGGGGAGGTGGCAGGAGGGAAGGATGGGTGAAATAGGGGATGGGGGTTAAAGAGTGCATGTGTCGTGATGAACACTGAGTGATGAAGGGCATTGTTGAATCACTACACTGTACACCTGTAACTAATATAACAGTGTATTAACCATGTTGGAATTAAAATTAAAATTTAATAAAAAAATAAAATAAAGAGTGAGTGTTATGACACCACAGAAATACAAAGGTTATAAGAGACAACTCCAAAACATCATATACCAACATGATGGACAACCTAAAAGAAATGGCTAATTTCTAGAAACACATAATCTTCCAAGAATGAATAAGGAAAAAATAGAAAATCTCAACAGACTAATTACTAGTAACAAAATGAACTGGTAATCAAAAAATTTCCAACAAAAAAAGCCCAGGACCGGATGGTTTCACAGGGGAATTCTACCAAACATTTAAAGAAGAATTAATACCTCTTTCAAATTATATCAAAAAGCAGAAGAGGAAGGAATGTTCCCAAACTCATTCTATGAAGATAGCATTATGCTGATACTAAAACCAGACAAAGACACTGTATAAAAAACTATAGGACAATATCCATGATAAACACAGGTGTAAAAGTCCTCAACAAAATATTAGGAAACCAAATTCAACAGCACATTATAAAAATCATTCACTACAATCAAGTGGGATTTATTCCAAGGATGCAAGGGATCTCTAACAAGGATGAAAGAATTAATACTGTCAAAATGCCAATAGTAACCAAAGCAGTCTACAGATTGAATGCAATCTCTATCAAGGATGTTCAGTATTAACAAATCTAAATGATACAATACATTAAGAAGAGGAAATATAAAAACAGTACGGTCATCCAACAGAAGCAGAAAAAGCATTTGACACAATTCAACATCCATTCATAATAAAAACATTTAACAAGTCATTATTAAGGGATCATAAACTAAATATAACAAAGGCCATAGATGAAAAACTCAGCTAACATCACACTCACAAGTGAAAAAATAAGATCTTTATCTCTAAGACCAGGAAGAAGACAAGGATGTCCGCTCTCACCACTTTTATTCTTCATGGTACTGCAAGAGTCCTAGCCACAGCAATCAGACAAGAAGTTATAGAAATACAAACTGGTAATAAAGAAATAAAGCTTTCACTATTAGCAGATGACATGATAGTTAGTGTACACAAAAAATCCCTAAAGACTCCACCAAAAACCTAGAATAAATGAATCCAGTAATGTTACAGGATATAAAATTAATATGTATAAACCTGTTGTATTTCTATACGCTAACACTAAAGTAGCAGAAAGAGAAATGAAGAAAACAACTCCATTTATAATTGCACCAAAAAGCATAAAACACCTAGGAATAAATTTAACTAAGGAGGTACAAAACCTCTATTCTGAAAACTCAAACACTGATGAAAGAAAATGAAGACAAAATAATTAGAAATATATACCATGCTCATATATTGAAAGAACTAATACTGTTAAAATGCCAATACTAACCAGTCTACAGATTCAATGCAATCTCTACCAAAATACAAATCACATAATTCACAGAACTAGAAAAATTATCCTAAAATTTATATGGAGGCACATACAGCCAAAGCAACCTTGAGAGAAAAGAACAAAGATGGAGATTTCACAATCCCAGACCCTAAGATATACTACAAAGCTATAGTATTCAAAACAGAGACAAAATACAGACACGTAGATCAATAGAACAGGATAGAGAGTCCAGAAATAAACCCACAGCTATACAGTCAATCTATGACAAAGGAAGCAAGAATATACAATGGGAAAAGATAGTCTTCAATAAATGCTATTGGGAGAACTAAAGAGCTACATGCAAAAGGATGAAACTGGACCACTTTCTTACACCATACACATAAACTTCAAATGGATCAAACGCCTAAATGTGAGACCTGAAACCATAAAACTCCTAGAAAAAAAACAGGCAATAATCCCTTGGATATCACCCTTAGCAATTTATTTATGGACACGTCTCCTCAAGCAGGAGAAGCAAAAGCAAAAATAAACTACTAGGGCTTCACCAAAGTTAAAAGCTTTTACATAGCAAAGGAAAACATCAACAAAACAAAAAGGCAACCTACTGAATGGAAGAAAAATTTGCAAATGATATATCCAATAAAGGACTGATATCTAAAATATATAAAGAATTTACATAACCCAACACCAAAAAACCCAAAAAATTCAATTTAAAAATGGGTAGAGGACCTAAATAGACATTCTTACCAACTCAACACCCCAAAAATAAATAATCCAGTGAAGAAATGGGCAAAAGACATGAATAGACTCTTTTCAAAGAACAATTCCAGATGGCTAACAGACACATGAAAAAGATGCTTAACATCACTCATCATCAGGGAAATACAAATCAAAATCAAAATGAGATACCAATTCACACCTGTCAGAATGGCTAAAATCAACAACACAAGCAACAACAGATGTTGGAGACCATGTGGAGAAACGGGAGCACTTTTGCACTACTGGTCACAATGCAAACTGGGGCAGCCACCCTGGAAAACAGTATGAAGGTTCCTCAAAAAAATAAAAATAGAACTATCCTACGGCCCAGCAATTGCACTACTAGGTATTTATACAAAGGGTACAAAAATGCTTAAAGGGGAACATGCACCCCAATGTTTATTGCAGTGCTATCAATAACAGCCAAACTACGAGAGGAGCCCCAATGTCCATCAACTGATGAATGGATAAAGAAGATGTGGTGTGTGTGTGTGTGTGTGTGTGTGTGTGTGTGTACACACAGACACAATGGAATATTACCGAGCAATCCCAAAGAATGAAATCTTGCCATTTACAACAATGTGGATGGAATTAGCATGTATTATGCTCGGCAAAATACATCAGATGGAGACAAATTTCTGATTTCACTCATATGTGGAACTTAAGAAACAAAACAGATGAACATAGGGGAAGGGAAGGAAAAGTAAGATAAAAAGAGAGAGGGTGGCAAACCACAAGAGACTTTTTTTTTTTTTTTAATCATGGCATTCTTTTTTTTTTTAAGTTTATTTTTCCAGGGAAAGAGAGACAGAGAGACATAAAGAAAGAGAGAAAGAGAGAGAATGAGAATGAGCAGGGGAGGGGCAGAGAGAGGGAGGGACAGAGGATCTGAAGCAGGCTCTGTGCTGACAGCAAAGAACCCAATGCAGGGCTCCAACTCACAAACTGATACAAGGACCTGAGCAAAAGTCAGACACTTAATGAGCCACCCAGGCACCCGAAGAGACTCTTAAACACAGAGAACAAACTGAGGTTTGCACAACTGAACAATTGAACACAAATTGACAAATTGCACATTTGAACAACTGAACACAAACTGAACACAAATTGACATTAGATGAGCTGGCAAAGGGTTCTTATTATTCGGGACTGCTTTTGACTTCTTTTATGACATGGACCCTTCTATGATTCAGGCACTGAAACTAGAGCAAACGACGGGAGAAGGAAATGGTAATGAAAAAATAAAAACATTTTTAGACGAAGGAAAAAGCCAAAAAGTCAGACAGGCATCACGATGTATTTTTGTAAATTTACACCAAGCATGCCCACCTCTCCTGCCTCCCTGTCCACCTCTGCCATCTCTTGATCCCCTAAGAGAGCTGGACCAACTCCTCGTGCTCCTTCTCAGGCTACTCAATGTCAAGAGGATGAAGACCTTCATGACGATCCACTTCCACTTAATGAATAGTGAACAACTGTGCTTAAGATTAATAAGCTTACCTGTTGTGTATGTGTGTGAGCGTCTTCATGTAGAAATCCAGTAACTGTATGGCAAGAACTGTCTTGAGACATTTTTGTGTCCTTGCCCTTGCCTGAGCAGTCATCATGTAGAACACCACATGCAAGACATGTATGAAGCAGACAGCCCATTCTAACACAGGCATAAGGTGAGTGAAAGTGAGTATTTAATATAAAATTAATCACGTGCCTTCTGTTTTCTAACTTTGCTTTCAACTATACAGAATGCCTCTCTCTCTCATAACTGAAGAAATTGAATGTCAGCCTATCATCGCAGGTAAGCAGTTTTCAAAAATAAATCTAAGAACGTTTCCAATACTGTATTATGAATATGACTATAATACTATATGCCATATAAATGTTGTAACAATTCATTCTTTACCATATAGGCTAGGCTACTATGAGGCAACCATATCGGTTACACCAGACTACAATAAAGCAATTATAGTGCTTTGTTATCAATGCATGAATTCTTACACCTGTAAAAAATTATGAATTTCTTTTTCATATTATCTTACCATTTTTTGATGTTTATTTTTGAGACAGCACAAGCTGGGAAGGGGCAGAGAGTGAGCAAAACAGACGATCTGAAGCAGGCTCTGCACTGTTAATATAGAGCTGGACTTGGGGCTCCAACTCACAAACCATGAGATCATGACCTGAGCCAAAGTCAGTCACTTAACCAACTGAGTCACCCAGGTGCTCTTTTCCTGTCATTTGTGATGTCTAGTGTAAGATGTGTAATATATACAGCACTCTGTATTATATAAGACAGTACTGATGTAGGTACTGATGATTCATCTGGTAAACAGATGATGTAAATTATAGTATCAATAAATATAGAACAGTACTGTAAATGTATTTCCTCTTCCTTATGATTATAACATTTCTTGTAACATTTTCTTTTCTCCAGCTTACTTGATTGTAAGAACATAGTACTTAATACATATAACATATCAAATATGTGTTCAATGGTTGTTTATGTTATTGTTAAGGCTTCTGGTCATCAGTGAGCTATTAGTACTTAAGTTTGGGGGAGTCAAAACATTTTTTTAAATGTTTATTTGAGAGAGAGAGTGTGCAAGTCGGGGAGGGCAGAGACAGAGAGAGAGACAGAGAGAGACAGAGAGACAGAGAGACAGAGAGAGAGAGAGAGAGAGGAAAAGAGAGAATCCTAAGCAGACTCCATGCTCAGTGCCAAGCCCAACATGGGGCTCAATCTCACAAACTGTGAGATCATAACCTGAGCCAATATAAGGAGTCAGTTGCTTAACCAACTAAACCACTCAGGCAGGAGTGCCTGGGGGAGTCAAAAGTTTTATGTGCATTTTTGTGTGTGGGGTCAGCACACCCAACCTCCACAGTGTTCAAAGGTCAACTGTGTTACTCACCTACCTAGCGCTGTGTAAGGCCCCAAGGGAAGAACAAGACACTGAAAGCTGCTTGGAAGCTAAGTGTAGTGGGACAAAACCTGACCAAGTACTGGGCTCTGTGATGCAGGGCCTCAGGAAGGACACAAGGCCTGTGGAGGGGACATTCGGCAGAAGGAACTGGATTCCTGAATCTGCCTTTGCACATCTATCTTGGACTTGGGAGCTAAGACTAAAAAGGGTGCCAAGAAGCTGAGCTTTCCAGAGTGAAGCTTCCACGGAGGAAAGCATGTGCCACATCCAAGGAGGGACAAGGGGCAAGTACTGGGACCTGGAAGTCACTTGGACAGACTTCAGAGGCAACAGGGAACCAGTGGAAGTTTTTAAGATGAAAATAAATGATCCAAGTGCCATCTTGGGAAGATGAACCTGGCACAGAGTGTAGGGTGGACTGGGAGTGGAGGAGTGGCTTTAACTCAATGATGCTACAGAAAGTGAATGTTCTTCTGGAGGAAGAAAAGATGCATCTGAAAGACTGTCATGAATCACAATTCGTTTCTGAATATGCTAGCAAAAATGCAACACTAGAAGTCAAGATTTCTCTGGGGAATCTGATGATTTCTACACTTGAGGAACCCGATTCCCCCATGGGGAAGTATTAGTTACAAAGGTCATACCACCTTTATTCGCTCTTGCCAAGGAGTTGGAGGTGACAGTCACACTCCGAAAGGATGTCCAGTGGAGTCACTTTATGAGAACAGTATGGGCTGATGGTGAAAAAATGCACACACAGACAACTCAGGTCTGTGATCCAGCACTGTTAGAACCTTAGCAAAATGTAAAAGTTCCCGGGCTACCACTGATCTTTTGAGAATCAAAGGTCAAGGACACTGCCAGCAAGACCAGCTGGCAAGTGTGTTTTGGGCCAGAGATGACTTCGAACCCGAGAAGGGGTAACTCTTCTGCATGGCCCACTCCACAAGGGATGGCACTCACTCTCTGCTTTACACCACTGAACCCGAGGAACGTGACTGTGTCCCAGAAAGTCAAATGCTGGTTCAACTCCAGCTGCTGCATAAGGAGGACTTTCATTATGAACATGAAACATGTTTTTTTCCTTTCCTTTTTATGGAGAGACGCTTGTATTTTCTTAGGAAACCAAATTTCATAGCCCTTCTTTTTAACTTTACAAATAGTAGTCAGTATTGTCTAAAAAGAAGTTTTTGGAAGACTTTTTTCCCTAGTACTTTACCCTCTTGCTCCAATAGAAGCTGATGAGTTGAGAGGCCCCCAAGGGTCTTTTGCCTCCGGAAGGGTTATTCTGGGCCTGACTTGCATCATCCAGGGGCACCCATGTCCTGAGTGGATACCCTGCACTGAAGGGCCCTTGCTGGCCACCAGGAGGCTGTCAGTCACAGGCAAAGCCTAGAACCCTGAACCTTCCATTTAGATATTTTAAAGATGCTACAGTCTTGATATCACTTTAAACTCCTAATCCAGGAGACTACTCTGGAGAAACTGCTCAAACAATCCCTGTTAACTTATTTATCAAAAGTAAGGCAACATGCATGGGGGCCTTCCTGGCCCCACAATCCTGCACCTCAAGGACCGGCCAGGCAACACGAAGCTGCTGCAGCCCATGGAGAACCTCCCTTCACCCTGAAGGCTGCCTTTCCACAGTGATGAATTCCCCCAAGCACAGGCACAGAGGTTCTCGGGCCCAGAGGCAGAACCACTGGCCACAGTGAGGGGTAACAACCTGTTCTCTAACTGCTCTCAAGCACAAAGCTGCCCTTGCCTCAGCCTGGTGGACCTGCACAGCTCACCATCCCCAGGGCGTTGGTTCCTGAGGGCTCAGGACCGCCCTGCAGAATGCTGTTGCTAGGCTCCTTCCAGGTTAACACTGTCCCTTCGCCAGCGCTGCAATCTTGGGACACAATCTGGCTATTACCCCGCAAGCAGACCACTTACACAGAACACACTGCTCCTGTGCTAAAGAGGGCAGCCAGTTTGCCGCCTCACCAGAGAGAAACAAGCCTTGGCACCTCAGCACTGGACAGTCACAAGGACAATGATTTATTGAAAAGTGCTTTTTTAAAAAATAGGTGTTCTCACGGCCTAAAGGGTACTAGGTGAAGGTTTCAAATTTAAAGTCAAACAGAAAACTTAATAAACACCATCCACACCATTACTCTCCCTACCAGATCTCATAGCCATGAAACATTCATATGGAAAAGAAACGGGGAAAAAAAATCCCATTAGCTGAAATGGATAAAAAGGGCTTGGGATGTAGACTGTGGAATTAGTTTTGTCCAGGTATCCCAAATCTGACTGTAACTGGGAAGTAAAGAACCTTCAGGTCAGGCCTTGCTCCCATGCCTGCAACCACTCCTAGGGAGAGTGATAACTGGGCAGAACATCACCCACTATTCGGGAGCAGCCCTGACATGCCAGGATCTGCGCTGGGAGCTTCCTCAGGAAGCGGGCAAGGTCTCTCTCCTCACAGAGTTGACAGACCCAGGGCGGAAGGCAGTTTTTCCCCGTGGGGCTGCTCTTGGGCCAGGGTGTGTTGTAGAAGCCCTTCCTGCAGACTTACTGAACTCAGAGTCCACGCCGTGCTGCGTGCTCCCTAGTCCAGACATGGACAGCAGACAAGCACACACAGGAGCCACTTCTGCTACCCTCACTCTGCAGCTTCTCTTCCCCGGATGCAAACATTCACTCCACACGCATTTTCTGTGTGTCCCCCGGGTGTGGCTCAGGAGGGACTTATAAAGATGAGGAAGACCTGGTCTCACCTCTGGCAGTTCCCAGAGTGGCCTGGCCCTCCCTGTATGAATTACACACACACACACACACACACCATCCTTCCATGTGCTTACCCTTTTGTGGTTCTTTGGTCAAACCATACTCCTATCCTTCTATAATGTCCAGCAGGAAACTTCCCAATACTAATCTAACCAATCAGGGCAGATCCAAAAAACTCAGACGCTTCACTCTGTAGCCTTGTGGTTCTTGACCTTGACGGTATTCTGGCATCTCCTGGGGGGCTCTTAGAAGTGCTCATGCCCAGCTTCTACCCTAGACCCATTCCATCAGAATGGGTCCAGGGGCCCAGGAACCACTGTGCTGTTTTTTTAACCCGCCAGGTAATTTCAGTATGCAGCCAGGGCTGAGAACCACTGCATTAGCCTTTCATATTCCTCATCTTTTAGCCCAAGAGCTTATGGGTGCTGTTGCTCTCCAGAACCAGTGGACAGATGTAACTGGTCCTCCCACGGGGATTTCCATGGTAGAACTCCTTCTGGAGTATAACCTGCTTATTATGAAACTGCCTTTTACTTCTTTTAGAACTCCAGGGCCAACGCTCTATGATTAGGACTTCAATTCCTTTTGACAGCTCTAATGATCTAAAAGCTTTTCACAAAAACTCTACTAGACTCAAAGCCATCTGAAAGCAGGCTGCGCCTGTGGTTTCTCTGTGTTGGGCCGTAGTTCTGGTTCATGCTCAGAATGAAAGGTAAACAAGCACTGGAAGAATGAACGGCACCAGCTGAGCCCAAGCCCTTTGCCTTCTTCCTTTTTACTCCCAGGTACAGATGCCTCACCTGTTCAGCGTACCATTCTACAGCCAACTTGTTTGATTAAGATAATAGGAAAAATATCATTTAACCCATTCCTTACATCATAATTCTGGGTTTAGGTAAAGAATTGTCATGAAAAAGAGAAGTAAATTGCTTCTTTCTTCAGTCTCCTACAGCTTGCCTCTGAAATCCCAACCAGAAACTCTGTCTTCAGGAAAACTGGGCAAGAAGTTGACTTCAAGAGACAAATTTCTACTGACTGGAGCAGAGCAAGTTTAAGAGAAGCCTCTCAAAATAATTCCTCCTCTTCCTTTCTTTTTCCAGCAATGGCACTGGAGGAGCCCATCCTTACTGGAATTTTGTTCTTGAAAATAAGGGATCACATAAGTGAAGGCCCAGAAGTTTGAATAAAATCCTCTGAGATGAACACTGCTCTGACTACAATGGAAACAACAGGTCCCTTCAACAAAGATGCTTGAATTACTATGGGTGGTGTTAAATTTGTTTTATTTTTTTGTTTCTGTTTTTGTTTTTTTTGAGACAGACAGACAGAGAGAGAGAGAGAGAGAGAGAGAGAGAGACAGAGAGAGGAGGGGGAGAGGAATCTTAAGCAGGCTGCACACTTAGCATGGAGCCCGATGAGGGATTCGATCTCACAACTCTGGGATCATGACCTGAGCCAAAATCAAGAGTTGGACACTCAATCAACTGAGCCACCCAGGTGCCCCATGTTGTTTTTAAAAGTAAGCTCTAGTCCCAATGTGGGGCTTGAACTCACAACCCTGAGATCAAGAGCCATGTACTCTATCAAGTAAGCCAGCTAGGCGTCCCACTATGGTTGGGTTTTACGTTTTGATCGGCTACATACCTCCAAAATGCAACAGAAAGATAAATTTTTACATGCTGCAGTTATAATTCACAAATGCAATGTATACTACTGCATACTAGTGACCACCCAGTCATGGAATGAGGGGCTCCAATGGCCTTAACAAGCAGCAGAGGTCTGACACTCCAGATTTTCTAAAGAGAGGCCCACAACTCCTCTACAATTTGCTACATCACCCTCTTAGCATTCTACCTCCCAAAACGCTTGCTGTAACTTCCTCCCATGGCAGATCAAATGCACATATAAACTTGATTTCATCAGTAGATGGAAGTTGGATTGCAGGAGGGAGTACATAGAATTTACTCCAGTCCAAACACCCATTAGGATGGCTCTGGACCCTGACACACCTTCCAGAGGGTACAGACTGTCAGAGGAATCTAGGCAAAGGCAGGCAGGCATGTGGGCAGCTGCACCCCAAGTTCACCCTCACCTCAATCTCCCTCACAGTAAAAGACATTAAAGGATCAAGCCAAGTCCAGCCATTTTTGCTTCTCCTATCTCTGGTTACCTTTTTGCTTGTGCATGGGATTCTTCTCTAAGGATAAATTCTATCTCACCTCAGTCTGCACCTTCTCCATTAAGTTGTTGCCCAGCTTCCCAAGTAAGGGTACACTTTCTCTTGTGTGACTGCTCAGACATGTACCTAATACTTATTTTTTAATGTTTATTTTTGAGAGAGAGAGAGAGCGAGCGAGCGAGCGAGAGAGAGCGCGCACAAGTGGGGGAGGGGAAGAGAGAGAGAGGGAGACACAGAATCCGAAGCAGGCTCCAGGCTCTGAGCTGTCAGCAGAGCCCCATGCGGGGCTCAGACCCACGAACTGTGAGATCACGACCTGAGCTGAAGGTGGACACTCAACTGACTCAGCCACCCAGGCACCACCCTGCCCCCGCCAATACTTCTTTTATAATTTCTCTTTTTAATGTTTATTTATTTATTTTTGAGAGAGAGATAGTATGAGCAGGGGAGGGACAGAGAGAGAGGGGGAGAGAGAATCCCAAGCAGGCCTCACACTGTCAATGCAGAGCCTGATTTGGAGCTCAAACTGATGAACTGTGAGATCATGACCTGATCCAAAATCAAGAGTTGGACGCTTAACTGACTGAGCTACCCAGGAGCTCCTGTAATCTCTTTTGTATATGCTAACTACTTAGAATTTGAATCCTGGCTCTGCCACATATGAACAATGTGAAACCTGGACAGGTTTATTAACCACTTCAAGCCCCAGTTTCTTCATTTGTAGAATGGGGGTCATAATATTTACCTGATGTAGGTGCAGTGAGGATGACAGGAGTTAATGTAGGAAAAGCACTTGCAGAGTAAGGGACACAAAATGTTCATTCAATACATGATACATCTTATTATTAAAATAAGAAGATTCTCAACAAGCTCTACTGATCAAATGTTTACTACATTCAGTATCATCAGTGGAAGATGGGTATGCAGGGCACTGAGACATGATGTTGCCCTTGATAAGCTGGGTCCAGCGTGGGAAGTGCTAGATATACTACATAGATGAAAGGAGAAGCGAGTGATCAGGGAAAATCACAGAGAAACATAACCTGGGTCAGGTGAGCAAGGGTTCCCTGGGAGGACAGGGGGAATGAAAAGTAGGCAAGACAGATGGAACGGTACAGTGTCCACAGGGATGGAAAGTCTTGGTGTGTTGAGGGAAGTACAAAGAGCTTGGTTTGGAACAGCAGAAGGGCAGTGAATGACATAGGCAGTAGGCAGAGAGAAAGGACGACCAGGCACTTCGTGTGCTCCTGAAAGGTGTGTTGTAATTTTTTTTAGATGATGATGAGCTACTGCAGGGAGTCCTTCAGAATGGGGGCTGTGGACTGGATGGCATGCTAGTAAAGATTTAACAACTGCCTCATTGAAAAATGCATAGATATCCATATCTAAGTTTACTGTGAATATTACTAATTAAAGAGGTCAGTAAACTATGGTCCATGGGTTTCAAAAATATAATTTTACCCAGTTTTATAATTATAATTTTATTCTAACATAGACTTGCCCACTTATTTATACATCATGATTGGATTATGGCTGCTTTCACGCTACAATGGCAGAGTTGAGTAGTTATTACAGAGACTGTAGGGCCTAAAATACATACCATCTGGCCCTTTAAGAATAAAAAACTGCCAACTTAAAAGATGTGTAGCAACTCCTAAATAATACTAACATAAAAAATTCTTAACATAAATTTTATATAGCCCAATGGATTCTCACAAAATGCTTCTGTTGACTTTTGGCTGACCTCTTGTATGAATAGCCTATCTATGGTTTCAACTGATGAATGAGTAGTAGAGTTTGGATATGAATATGAGTTGCCATTTTCACTTACGTAAAGCAGTAAGATGAAGGCAACTGAACAAATGCAGAGGAATGTCACTCATTTGTTAATGATGTGAGCAACTCCTCTGTTGAATCATGTAATAGTTTCTGAATACTGGAGGGGTATTTCTTCAATTTCTTCTGCTATCCACAATGAAACTGCTATAAACATGTGCATTTAAATTTAATCTGTATGATTAATATTTTCTTCCCAACTTTCATAAGTGTAGAAACTAAAAAAATAATCATGGGAATTTTTAGATTCAAGGAGGTGACATAGGAGACTCCAGAACTTACCTCCTCCCATAGACACACTAAATCTACAACTACATATGAAACAATCCACTCTGAAAGAAATCCAGAAACACGTTGAACAACTCCTATAGATCAGGCAAATGAGGGGGAAAAAAACCTCACAAAAAAGTGAGTAGGAGAAGCTATAAAGAATCTTTCCATAAGTCCCACTCCTAGTAGGTCAACACACAATCAGGAGGAAACTCAATCTCCACCATATTTCTGTGAAGACTCTGAACCCCAAATCTGGCACCCCAATTTTTAAGACTTCCACCGACAAGATGGATCCACAAAACATCTAGTTTTGTAATTCAAGTGGGCTTGCACCCATGAGACCCACAAGGCTATAGAGAACTAATCACTCCTAAAGTGCTCAGGCAGACTTAAAATGGCTAACATCTAAGGCCCAGGGCAAAGACAGCAAACTACAATCACCCAATTTTTCTGGGAAAGAGGCCCATTTGCTGATCTTAAAAGCTTTGGCCTGAGGGGCAGGCTTCTAATTTGAAACACATCTAGGAGCTGACTGCAACAGTCTCTAGAGACTGGTGAGGCTGCCAGACACCATCTTTCCACTCTCCCTCTGTCCTGCCCCACATTACTGATATCATCCAGAAAGAAGCTTGTGCACATATATGGCACCTTGGTTTTTGTGGCTGTCACCCAAGGGACACCCCTTGATCATTTAGGTCTGATGGCTCCTGGGATTTGTTTTTGCGGATCCTCTAAGACTATAACAAACAGAGAAATAGTTCTTAACAGTCTGCCTGTCTTACCCACACCCCAGGACACAGTGCAGAGGTAGTACAAGAAAATTCCCATCTCTTAGTCTTACCCTATAAAAGGAATTGCATACTTTAAAAGTTGCTGCCTGAGAGTCAACTCTTCTAATCAGCTTGCATCTTTCTTCTGACCAAGATCCTTGTCTTTGGGACACTAACAGGTCTTGGCACACCCTCAACTACTGAAACCACTGAGAACAAAGTAAGCTGTTTGGACAATCACAAAGGTGTGAGAGACAAACAAGAAGTAGGGCAGCACAGAATGTTAAGTTTCAGCTCCTACATGACGCCACTCTATCAAGGCAGAGAGGTGGCTGTTTAATGTATAGAAACCAACAGAGTCAAGGAAGATGAAGAAATAAAGGAATGTGTTCCCAGTAAAAGAGCAAAAAGCTTCAGAAAGAGATTTTTAATTAAACAGAAGTAAGTGATGTACATCTTCAAAATAATGGTCAAAATATTGGTCAAAATAATGGTCATAAATATGCTCACTGAGGTGAGGATAACAATGCAGGAACACAGTGAGAATTTCAACAAAGAGAAAGAAAATATAAAAAAGCTCCAAACAGAAAACATAAAGCTGAGGACTATAATAACTAAACTGAAAAATGCAACAGAGGGGTTCAAGAGCAGACTAGATGAAGTGGAAGAAAGGATCAGGGAACTTGAAGACAGGGCAGTGGAATTCATCCATTCAGAGCAGCAAAAATAACAACAACAACAACAACAACAACAACGAGAGTGACAATAGCTTAAGGGACTTAGATATCAAGAGGATCAACATTTGCAATACAGGGGATACCAGGAGAAAAAGAAGGAAAGGGGCCAAGAATTTATTCAAAGAAATAATAGCTGAAAACTTCACTAACATACAGAAGGAAACAGACATCCAGATCCAGGAATTCCAGAGAGTTCTAAACAAGATGAATCCAAACAGACTTACACCAAGACACATAATTAAATCGTTGCAAGTTAAAGAAAAGGATAAAGTATTAAAAGCAGCAAGAGAAGAGCAACTTGTTACGTACAAGGTAACCCCCATAAGACTATCAGCTAATTTTCCCGCAGAAACTTTGCAAACCAAAAAGGATTGGCATAATATATTCAAATTTGGTGCTGAAAGGGAAAAAAAGACTATCAACCAAGAATCATCCACCAGACAAGGGGTCCTTCTGTCCTTCAGACTCAAGAAAAAAAGAGTTTTCCACATAAGCAAAAGTTGAAGGAGTTCATCACCACCAGTCCAGCCTGACAAGAGGTGTTAAAAGGACTTCTTTAAGAAACAAAAGGAAACTAATTAATAAAAGAAAAACATATGAAAGTGTACATCTTTGTTAAAGATAAATATACAGTAAAATACAAAATAATCCAATGTTGTTAAGGTGGTGGGTTAATTACTTATAAAGTTAATATGAAGGCTGAAAAAGATAACTAGTAAAAATAACTATAAATACAATAATTTCTAATGGATACACAAGACAAAAAGATGCAAAGCATGACCTCAAAAACAAATTGTGGGGGAGGAGGGAGTAAAAATGTAGAGGTTTCAATATTAAGTTGTTAATACGGCAATAAGTCCATACCTATCAATAATTACTTTAAATGTCAAAGGACTAAATTCTCCAATCAAAAGACACAGAGTGGCTGAATGGATAAATGGTTAAACAAGACCCAACCATATGCTGCCTACAAGACTCACTGGCTTTTTAAAATTTTTTTATGTTTGTTTATTTTTGAAAGCAAAAGAGACAGAGTGCAAGTGGGGGACGGGCAGAAAGAGAGGGAAACACACAATCCGAAGCAGGTGCCAAGCTCTGAGCTGTCAGCACATAGCCCAACATGGGGCTTGAGCTCACGAACCAGGAGATCATGACCTGAGCTGAAGTTGGACGCTTAACTGACTGAGCCACCCAGATGCCTCAAGACTCACTGGCTTTAAGGGCACACACAGATTGAAAGTGAAGGTACAGAAAAAGACATTCCATGCAAATCAGAAACCAAAAGAAAGCTGGGGTAGCTATTCTTATATCAGACAAAATAGAATTTAAGACAAACACTATAATAAGAGACAAAGAAAGTCATTATATACTGATAAAGGGGTCAATCCAACAAGAAGACATAACATTTGTAAATATTTATACACCCAATATAGGAACACCTAACATATAAAGCAAATATTAACTGATGAAAAGGGAGAAACAGCAATATAATAATAGTAGGAGACTTTAATATCCCACTCACATCAACGGATAGATCATCGAGACAGAAAGTCAATAAGCAAATACTGGACTAAAACAACATGTTAGACCAGAGGGACTTAACAGACATTTACAAAACATTCCATCCAAAAGAATACACATTCTTCTCAAGCACACACAGAACATTCTCCACAAGAGATCATATATTAGGCCACAAATCAAGTCTTACTAAATTGAAGAAAACTTAAATCATATCGAGTATCTCAACTAACCACAATGTTATGAAACTAAAAGTTAATTACAAGAACAACTTGAAAATTCACAATTATGTCTAAATTAACCAACATTCCCCTGAACAACCAATGGGTCAAAGTAAAAAAAAAAGAAGAGTTAAAAACTATCTTGAGACAAATTAAAATGAAACACAAAATACCAAAACTTAAGAGATTCAACATAAGCACTTCTAAAAGGCAAGTTCATAAACATCTACATTAAAAAATAAGATAGATCTTGAATAAGCAACCTGACTTCATACCTCGAGGAACTAGATAAAGAAAAACAAACTAAGTCTAAAACTATTAGAAGGAAGGAAATTAAGATCAGAAGAGACATAACAAAATATAGAGTAAAAAGACAAAAGAAGAGATCAGACTTAAAGGAAGACGGTGGTGTAGGAGGACGCTGGGCTCACCGCGTCCTGCTGATAGCTTAGATTCCACCCACATCTGCCTAATTTACCCCGATAACCACCAGAAGACTAGCAGAACGGACTCTCTGGAGCCAAGCATAGACGAGAGGCCCACGAAAGAGGGTAGGAAGGGCAGAGAGGCGGTGCGCACTACAGGGACTGGCGGGAGGGAGCCAGGCGGCGGAGGGGCAGCCTACCGGGCAAGACAGAGCCCCCGAAGTCTGGCTTGCAAAAGCGGAGGGGCCGGAGGGAGTGTGTCCTGACAGCCAGTGAGACTTAACATCTGGAATGTTATAAGTCAACAGCTCTGCTTGGAGAGCGGGAGGGAGAGTTGTTGAGCCCCGGAGGACAGAGCTCAGCTTGGCGGGGAACAAAGGCACTGGGAAGTGCCGTCTCCCTCGCCCATCTCCCAGCGAAAATCCCAAAGGGAACCAGTTCCCATCAGGGAACTTGCTTGCACCTCACAAACACCCAACGCTGTGCTTCTGCGGATCCATCGGACAGGTTTGCCTCCCTCCCAGTGCCGCAGGGCCCCTCCCAAAGTGGACCACCGAAGGCAAAGCGAGCTGAGCCTACCCCTCCCGCCCCTGTGCACCTTGCGGATCCACCCCGGCTAATATGCCAGAGCCCATCAAAGCAGCACCACAAGACTGGCAATGTGCAAGTAGCCCAGACAGAGGCCACACCACTCCACAGTGAGTCCTGCCCCTGGGAGAGGGGAAGATAAGGTACACACCAGTCTGACTGTGGCCCCAGCAGCAGGCTGGAGGCAGACATTAGGTCTGACTGTGGCCCCGCCCACCAATGCAAGTTACTCCAGACAGCACAGAGAAAGAGCCCCGCAGTTACCCGCCACTCCAGGGACTATCCAAAATGATGAAACGGATAAGTTCTCCTCAAAAGAAACTCCAAGAAGTAGCGACAGCTAACGAACTGATCAAAAATGATTTAAGCAATATAGCAGAAAATGAATTTAAAATAATAGTCATAATATTAATTGCTGGGCTTGAAAAAAGTATAGAGGACAGCAGAGAATCTATTACTACAGAGATCAAGGGACTAAGAAACAGGCAGGAGGAGCTAAAAAAGGCTATAAATGAGCTGCAAAATAAAGGGGAGGCGACCATAGTTTGGATTGAAGAGGCAGAGGAGAAAATAGGTGAATTAGAAGATAAAATGATGGAAAAAGAAGAAGCTGAGAAAAAGATAAAAAAATCCAGGAGTATGAGGGGAGACTTAGAGAACTAAGTGACATAATTAAAAGAAATAATGTATGCATAATTGGGATTCCAGGGGAGGAAGAGAGAGGGAAAGGTGCTGAAGGGGTACTTGAAGAAATCATAGCTGAGAACTTCCCTGAACTGGGGAAGGAAAAAGGCAATGAAATCCAAGAGGCACAGAGAACTCCCTTCAGATGTAACTTGAATCGATCTTCTGTATGACATATCATAGTGAAACTGGCAAAATACAAGGATAAAGAGAATTCTGAAAGCAGCTAGGGATAAACATGCTCTAACATATAAAGGGAGACTGATAAGACTCGTGACGGATCTCTCTACTGAAACTTGGCAGGCCAGAAAGGAATGGCAGGAAACCTTCAAAGCGATGAACAGAAAAAAACATGCAACCAAGAATCCTTTATCCAGCAAGTCTGTCATTTAGAATAGAAGGAGAGATAAAGGTCTTCCCAAACAAACAAAAACTGAAGGAATTCATCACCACTAAACCAGCCCTACAAGAGATCCTAAGGGGGGACTCTGTGAGTGAAATGTTGCAAGGACCACAAAGTACCAGAGACATCACTGCAAGCATGAAACCTACAGACATCACAATGACTCTAAACCCATATCTTTCAATAACAACACTGCATGTAAATGCTCCAACCAAAAGACTCTAAACCCATATCTTTCAATAACAACACTGCATGTAAATGCTCCAACCAAAAGACATAGGGTATCAGAATGGATAAAAAAAACAAGACCCATCTATCTGCTGTCTACAAGAGACTCTTTTTAGATCTGAGGACACCTTCAGATTGAAAGTGAGGGGATGGAGAACTCTCTATCATGCTACTGGAAGTCAAAAGAAAGCTGGAATAGCCATACTTATATCAGACAAACTAGACTTCAAATTAAAGGCTGTAACAAGAGATGAACAAGGGCATTATATAACAATCACAGGGTCTATGCATCAAGAAGAGCTAACAATTATAAATGTCTATGTGCCGAATATGGGAGCCCCCAAATATATAAAACAATCACAAACATAAGCAACCTTATTGTTAAGAATGTGGTAATTGCAGGGGACTTTAACACTCCACTTACAACATTGGTTAGATCATCTAGACACAGGATCAATAAAGAAACAAGGGCCCTGAATGATACACTGGATCAGATGAACTTGATAGATATATTTAGAACTCTGCATCCCAAAGCAACAGAATATACATTCTTCTTGAGTGCACATGGAACCTCTTCCAAGATAGATCACATACTGGGTCACAAAACAGCCCTTCATAAGTATACAAGAATTAAAATCATACCATGCATACTTTCAGACAACAATGTGATGAAGCTTGAAATCAAACACAGGAAAAAGTCTGGAAAATCTCCAAAAGCATGGAGGTTAAAGAACACCCTACTAAAGAATGAATGGGTTAACCAGGCAATTAGAGAAGAAATTTAAAAATATATGGAAACAAATGAAAATGAAAATACAACAATCCAAAACGCTTTGGGATGCAGCGAAGGCAGTCCTGAGAGGAAAATACATTGCCATCCAGGCCTATCTCAAGAAACAAGGAAAATCCCAAATACAAAATCTAACAGCACACCTAAATGAAATAGAAGCAGAAAAGCAAAGACACCCCAAATCCAGCAGAAGAGAAATAATAAATATCAGAGCAGAAATAAACAATATAGAATCTAAAAAAACTGTACAGCAGATCAATGAAACCAAGAGTTGGTTTTTTGAAAAAATAAACAAAATTTATAAACCTCTACCCAGGCTTCTCAAAAAGAAAAGGGAGAGGACCGAAATAGATAAAATCATGAATGAAAATGGAATTATTACAACAAATCCCTCAGAAATACAAGCAATTATCAGGGAATACCATGAAAAATTATATGACAACAAACTGGACAACCTGGAAGAAATGGACAAATTCCTAAACACCCATATGCTTCCAAAACTCAAACAGGAAGAAATAGAAAGCTTGAATAGACCCATAACCAGCGAAGAAATTGAATCAGTTATCAAAAATCTCCCAACAAAAGGAGTCCTGGACCAGATGGCTTCCCAGGGGAATTCTACCAGACATTTAAAGCAAAGATGATACCTATCCTTATCAAGCTATTCCAAGAAATAGAAAGGGAAGGAAAACTTCCAGACTCATTCTAGGAAGCCAGCATTACTTTGATTCCTAAACCAGACAGAGACCCAGTAAAAAAAAGAGAACTACAGGCCAATATCCCTGATGATATGAATGCAAAATTCTCAATAAGATACTAGCAAAACGAATTCAACAGCATATAAAAAGAATTTCACCATGATCAAGTGGGATTCATTCTTGGGCTGCAGGGCTGGTTCAACATTTGCAAATCAATCAATGTGATACATCACATTAATAAAAGAAAAGAACCATATGATCCTGTCAATATATGCAGAAAAAGCATTTGACAAAATTCTGCATCCTTTCTTAATAAAAACCCTCGAGAAAGTCAGGATAAAAGGAACATGCTTAAACATCATAAAAGTCATTTATGAAAAGCCCACAGATAATACCATCCTCAATGGGGAAAAACTAAGAGCTTTCTCCCTGAGATCAGGAACACGACAGGGATGTCCACTGTCACCGCTGTTGTTTAACAACCTCTTGTTGGAGCAATCAGAGAACAAAAGGAAATCAAAGGCATCAAAATTGGCAAAGATGAAGTCAAGCTTTCACTTTTTGCAGATGACATGATATTATATATGGAAAGTCTCATAGACTCCACCAAAAGTCTTTTAGAACTGATACATGAATTCAGTAAAGTTGCAGGATACAAAATCAATGTACAGAAATCAGTTGCATTCTTATATACTAATAATGAAGCAACCGAAAGACAAATAAAGAAACTGATCCCATTCACAATTGCAGCAAGAAGCATAAAATACCTAGGAATAAATCTAACCAAGATGTAAAAGATCTGTATGCTGAAAACTACAGAAAGCTTATGAAGGAAATTGAAGAAAATATAAAGAAATGGAAAGACATTCCGTGCTCATGGATTGGAAGAATAAATACTGTTAAAATGTCAATACTACCCAAAGCAATCTACACATTCAATGCAATCCCAATCAAAATCACACCAGCATTCTTCTCGAAGCTAGAACAACCAATCCTAAAATATGTATGGAACCACAAAAGACCCCGAATAGCCAAAGTAATTTTGAAGAGGAAGACCAAAGCAGGAGGCATCACAATCCCAGACTTTAGCCTCTATTACAAAGCTGTAATCATCAAGACAGCATGGTATTGGCACAAAAACAGACACATAGACCAATGGAATAGAATAGAAACCCCAGAACTAGACTCACAAATGTATGGCCAACTAATCTTTGACAAAGCAGGAAAGAATATCCAATGGAAAAAAAGACAGTCTCTTTAACAAATGGTGCTGGGAGAACTGGACAGCAACATGCAGAAGGATGAAACTAGACCACTTTCTGACACCATTCACAAAAACAAACTCAAAATGGATAAAGGACCTGAATGTGAGATAGGAAATCATCAAAACCCTAGAGGAGAAAGCAGGGAAAAACCTCTCTGACCTCAGCTGCAGCAATTTCTTACTTGACACATCCCCAAAGGCAAGGGAATTAAAAGCAAAAATGAATTATTAGGACCTCATGAAGATAAAAAGCTTCTGCACAGCAAAGGAAAAAATCAACAAAAACTAAAAGGCAAACAACGGAATGGGAAAAGATATTTGCAAATGACATATCGGACAAAGGGCTAGTATCCAAAATCTATAAAGGGCTCACCAAACTCCACACCCGAAAAACAAGTAACCCAGTGAAGAAATGGGCAGAAAACATGAATAGACACTTCTCTAAAGAAGACATCCGGATGGCCAACAGGCACATGAAAAGATGCTCAACGTCGCTCCTCATCAGGGAAATACAAATCAAAACCACACTCAGATATCACCTCACGCTAGTCAGAGTGGCTAAAATGAACAATCAGGAGACTATAGATGCTGGTGAGGATGTGGAGAAATGGGAACCCTCTTGCACTGTTGGTGGGAATGCAAACTGGGACAGCCACTCTGGAAAACAGTGTGGAGGTTCCTCAAAAAATTAAAAATAGACCTACCCTATGACCCAGCAGTAGCATTGCTAGGCATTTACCCAAGGGATAGAGGAGTTCTGATGCATAGGGGCACTTGTACCACAATGTTTATAGCAGCACTCTCAACAATAGCTAAATTATGGAAAGAGCCTAAATGTCCATCAACTGATAAATGGATAAAGAAATTGTGGTTTATATACACAATGGAATACTACGTGGCAATGAGAAAGAGTAAAATATGGCCTTTTGTAGCAACATGGATGGAACTGGAGAGTGTTATGCTAAGTGAAATAAGTCATACAGAGAAGGACAGATTCTATATGTTTTCACTCCTATGTGGATCCTGAGAAACTTAACAGAAGACCATGGGGGAGGGGAAGAAAAAAATGGTTAGAGAGGGAGGGAGCCAAAACATAAGAGACTCCTAAAAACTGAGAACAAACTGAGAGTTTATGGGGGTTGGGAGGGAGAGGAGGGTGGGTGATGGGTATTGAGGGCACCTGCTGGGATGAGCACTGAGTGTTGTATGGAATCCAATCTGACAATAAATTTCATAATAAAAAAAAAAAAGAAGAGATCAATGAAACTAAGAGCAGGTTTTTTGAAAACATGAACAAAATAGGCAAATCTTTAACAAGTCTCACCAATAAAAGAGAGAGGACTCAAATTAATAAACTCAAAAATAAAAGAGAAGAAAAGAAAGAAATAAAAAATAGAAGAGAAGACATGATAGTGAACACAACAGAAATACAAAGGTTCAAAGAGACTCATAGGAATAATTATATACGAAAAAAATGGGACAACCTAGAAGAAATGGGTAAATTCCCAGATACATACAACTTACAAAGTCTGAGTCATGAAGAAGTAGAAAATCTGAACAGGTGTATTACAAGAAAGAAGAGTGAATCAGTAACCAAAATATACTCTATTAGCTAACTCGAAAATAAATTAAATTTTAAAAATAAATAAATAAATACATAAAATATGGAGTATACATACAGTGAATTTACTTGGCAATTTAAAAAGGAATGAAATACTGATATATACTACAACAAGAATAAATCTGGAAAGCATTATGCTAAGTAAAAGAAGCCAGACACAAAAGGCCTTAAATTGTATGATCCTATTTATAGGTCTACCTCATTTTATTATACTCCACTTTACTGTGCTTCACAGATAATGTATTTTTCACAATCGGAAAGTCTTTGGCAACTTTGCAGTGAGCAAGTCTATCAGCATCATTTTTCCAATAGCATTTTCTTGCTTTATGTCTCTTTGTCACATTTAGGTAATTCTGACAATATTTGTTACGGTGATCTGTGGAATTATTATTGTAGTTGTTTTGGTGACCACAAACTGCGCCCATAAAAGATCGGAAGGAAGGAAGGAAGGAAGGAAGGAAGGAAGGAAAGAAAGAAAAGAAAAAAGAAAGAAAGAAGGAAAGAAAGAAAGAAAGAAAAAGAAAGAAAAAGAAAGAAGGAAAGAAAAAGAAAGAAAGAAAGAAAGAAAGAAAGAAAGAAAGGGAAAGAGAAAAGAGAAAAGAGAAAAGAGAAGAGAAGAGAAGAGAAGAGAAGAAAAGAAAAGAAAAGAAAAGAAAAGAAAAGAAAAGAAAAGAAAAGAAAAGAAAAGGCAGGCCGGCCCAGGACCAGATGGCTTCATTGGTTAATTCTAGCAAACATTTAATGAAGAATTAATGTTAGTTCTTCTCAAAGTCTTCCAAAAATCTGAAAAAGAGGGAACACTCTCAAATTCATTTTAAAAACCCAGCATTATCCCAATACCAAAACCAGATAAAGACACGACAAGAAAAGAAAATTAAAGGCCAATATCCCTGATGAACACAGATGTAAAAATCTTCAACAAATTATTAGCAAGCCAAATTCAACAACATATTAAAAGGATCATACACCATGATCGATTTGGATTTATCCCTGGGATGCAAGGATGAGTGATCTCCCTCAATGAATAAAGAAAAATTTGACAAAATTAAGTGTCCATTCATGATAAAAATTCTCAACAGTTTTTCACAAAGGTGACACTGAAAGCTAAGAAAAACTTCTGTTCCCACAAATCTGATGCCAAAGCAAAGGCTTTGAAGCCAAGAAAGTAGTGGTGAAAGGCACCTTGCAGCTCCCCTGCCCCCCCTCCCCTGCCCATGAATATTCACAGGTCACTGACTTTCCAGCAGTCCAAGACACTGCAGCAATGAACGTAGCCCAAATATCATCAAACAGAGCATCTCTTCGAGAAACAAGCTTGACTAATATGCCATCATTAAGTTCCCCACAACTGCCAAGACAGCCTTGAAGAAGGCAGAAGACACTAGTGTTCACTGTGAATGTCAAGGCCAACTAGCACCTGAACAAACTGTGAAGAAGCTCTAGGACATTGACATGGCCAAGGTCAACACATTTTTTTAAGTTTATTTATTTTGAAGGGGGCGGGGAGGGAATGAGTGGGGGAGGAACAGAGAGAAGGGAACAGAGAATCCCAAGAAGGATCCACAGATGGGGACAACAGGGGACTTGAACCCATGAACCATGAGATCATGACCTGAGCCAAAACCCAGAGTCAGATGCTTAACTGACTGTGCCACCCATAAGCCCCAGGATAACACCTTATTAGGCCTGATGGGTAGAAGAAGGCATTATGTTCAACTGACTCCAGACGATAATGCTTTTGATGTTGCCAACAAAACTGAGAGCACCTAAAGTGAGTCTAGCTAATTATAAATATTTTCACCATGAAAAAAAACAAACCTCTTAACAAAATGGGTAGAGAGGAAATGTACTTTCATAAAATAAAAACTATATATGACAAGGACACATCATACTCAACGTTGAAAAATTGAACTTGCCCTGTATTACTTGGAACAAGATAAGGATGTCCTCTCACCACTTTTATTCAACATAATATCTCAAGTCCTACTTGCAGGAATTAGGCAAGAAAAAGAAAAAGATATCCAAATTGAAAAGGAAGAAGTAAAACTGTCACTATTTGCAGATGACATGATCCTATATATAGAAAACCCTAAAGATTTTACCAGAAAACTGTTAGAATTAAAAAATACAGTGAGGCTGCAGGATTTCAAAAACAATATACAAAAACCAGTTGTGTTTCTATACACTAATGACAAACTATCAGAAAGAGATACAGTATTAAGAAAATGATTCCATTTACAATTGCATCAAAAAGAATAAAATACCTATGAATACATTTAGCCAAGGAGGCTCTTTCTCTTCAATGAAAGGTAGCCAAGCAGTTTGGTGCTAATAGCCTTGCAGTGGACGTAGAGATGTGGATCTTTGATGGGCAAGATCATCACCCTGGAAGTTGAGTCCAGTGACATTGTTGAGAAGGTCAAAGCCCAAATCCTAGACAAGAAGGGCATCCTGCCTGACCAGCAGTGTCTGATTTTTGCAGGCAAATAGGTGGAGGATGGCCACAGTCTGTTAGACTACAATATTCAGAAAAAGTCCACCCTACACTTGGTGCTTCACCCTGGGCAGGGAGGGTGGCATCATCGAGCCTTCCCCATACCAGCTGGCCCAGAAATACGACTAAGACAAGATGATGTGCCCCAAGTGTTATGCTCACATTCACCCCTGCGTTGTCAACCACTGCTAGAAATGCGGCCGCATCAACAACCTGTGCCCCAAGAAGGTCAAATAAGGCCCCTCCACCGGCTCTTCCTTTGCCTGCAGGGTGGCCTCCTGCCTGGGCCCCAAGGCCCAGTTCCACCTGCACTGAAAAAAAAATTTAACCAAGGAGGTGGAAGACCTATATTCTGAAACTATAAGATGTAAGACACTAATGAAACAAACTGAGAAATACACAAATAACTGGAGAGAGGTCTCATACTCATGGATTGGAAAAATTAATACCATTACAATGCCCATACTACCCAAAAGAATGTACACATTCAGTGCAATCCTTGTCAAAACTCCAAAGATGATTTCAGAGAACAAAACAAACTTAGAATTTATATGGAAGCACAAAAGACCCCAAATAGCCAAAGCAATCTTGAGAAAGAACAAAGCAGGAGTCATCATGCTCCCTGATTTTAAACTCTATTACAAAGCTACAGTATTCAAAACAGTAATGTATTGACATTAAAATAAACACATAGATCAACAGAACACAATAGAGAGCCCAAAAATATACCCACAATTACACAGTCTATTAATGCATGACAAAGGAACCAAGAATATACAATGGAGAAAGGACAGTCTCTTCAATGAATGGTCTTGGAAAAGTGGAAAGCTGCATGCAAAATAATGAAACTGGACCACCAACTTAGACCATACACAAAAATCCACTCAAAATGGATTAAAGACTTAAATGTAAGACCTGAAACCATAAAACTCCTAGAAGAAAATGTAAAAGATCAGCATCTTGACATCTATCTTGGTGATGGTGTTTTAGATGTGATACCAAAAGCAAAAGCAGCAAGAAAAACAAAAGATTGGGACTACAGGAAACTGAAGTTTCCCCACAGCAACAGAAACCATCATTAAAATGAAAAGGCAAACTACCGAGTCACATATCTGATAAAGGGTTAACATCTAAAATACATAACAAACTCCTACAACTCAATAGCAAACAACTGGATTTTAAAAGGGACAGAAGATTTGAAGAGGTATCTTTCTAAGGATGACATATGAAAGGCCAACAGGGACATGAACAGGCTCAACATCACTATTCATCAGGGACATTCAAATCAAAACCACCATGAGACATGAACTCACATCTGTTATTGTTACTAGTTAAAAGACAAGAAATAACAGGTATTTGAGAGGATGTGGAGAAAAATAAACACTTTCATGCTACTGAAAATGTAAATTGGTCTATCCACTATGGAAAAAAAAGTATGGAGATGTCTAAAAAATAATTAAAAATAGAACTACCATATGATCCATCAATTCCACTTCTGGGTTCTTATTAGAAGGAAATGAAATAACTCTGCCAAGATACAGGTACCCCCTGTTCATTGTAGCATTCTTTCCAATAGCCAAGACATGGAAACAACCTATATGTCTGTCAACTGATAAACAGATAAAGACAATGTGAAATGTATATACAATTGAATATTGGCTGTAAAAAAGAAGGAAATCTTGCCATTTGCAACAATATGGATGGCCCTTGAGACATTATGCCATGTGAAATAAGCTAGACGGACAAAGAAAAACACTCTATTACCATATTATCTTACCCACATGTGCAGTCTAAAAACCAAAAACCAAAAACCAGAACAAAACAAAACAAAAAAAACAAATCTGAGCTCAAAGATACAAGGAACAGACCTGTGATTCTGGCTGCAGGGGGTAGGTGAACTGGGTGAAGGTGGTCAAAAGGTATAAAGTTCCAATTATAAGATAAGTAATTCCTAGGGATATTATGTATGGCATATTGACTATAATTAACAATACTCTGTTGGATATGTGAAAGTTACTAAGAGAGTGGATTTTAAATGGTCTCATATGAAAAAATATTTGTAATTGTGAGGTGATGGATATTAACTAAATTTATTATGGAGATCATTTTGTAATGTATTCATGTGTCAAATCATTATGCTGTACAGCTAAAACTATACAATGTTATATGCCAATTCTACCTCAGTGAAAAAAAAAAATCTGAGCCAATATAGATATATTTTGATCTAGAGTAAGCCACAAATATGGATTAAAAATTTTTGGCTTGGGGCAGCTGGGTGAGCCAGTTGGTGGAGCATCCCACTTCAGCTCAGGTCATAATCTCACAGTTTGTGAGTTTGGCCCCCATATCGGGCTTGCTCCTGTCAGCGCAGAACCCGCTTCAGATCCTCTGTCCCCCTCCAGCTCTGCCCCTCCCCTACTCAGGGTCTCTCTCTCTCAATAAATAAATGAACACTAGAAAAATTTAAAAATAGAAAATAAAACATTTTGGTGTTCATCCAAACATATCTTACCCAATTGCATTTCTCTACAGTGTGTTTCTCTGTTCAGAATTTACCATGGGTTTATGTTGTTACAGGATCAATTTCAAGACCTAAATAGTGAACATATACATAAGTATGAACACTGCTTGGAGAGGGAGGGAGTTGTCCATTCATTGTCTGTCTTCACTATAAAGGTATTAAAAAGAGCACTTAAGGGGCACCTGGGTGGCTCAGTTGGTTGAGCAGCCGACTTCGGCTCAGGTCATGATCTCGCAGTCCGTGAGTTCGAGCCCCGCGTCGGGCTCTGTGCTGACAGCTCAGAGCCTGGAGCCTGTTTCAGATTCTGTGTCTCCCTCTCGCTGACCCTCCCCTGTTCATGCTCTGTCTCTCTCTGTCTCAAAAATAAATAAAACGTTAAAAAAAAATTTAAAAAAAGAGCACTTAATAAGCTAAATAGGTTTTGTCTAAAATTTTTTAAAAAGTCCTGATTTGTAGTGTTTGCTGATTTCCCTGGTCTAAACACACTCCCAGCATGGCTGTTTGAAGCTACCAACATGACGTCACTGGATGTGGCAGCTGAGCTTCATACGGTGTTTCCACCACACAGCTAAGACAAACGTAAATGACCTCAAGAGCTCAGGTAATAGTATAATGGAGTAAAACACTGAAGAAGTGATGGATTTTGAGTGCTTACTATTAAGTTTTTAGAAACTGAATTACATGTTTCCATAACTTGTATTTTTAACAATGGGTGGTTTAACAACTGACTCACATAGTTCCAGAAAATTAAAACATCTCCTCTCCTGGGCCTGTTTGAGCCGTTGCCAGTCTATCTCTTCATAGAGGCAGAGAACAGATGGGCGGCCAGAGCAGGACAACCAGAAGTCACAGTGGGATAAAATGGGGTGGGATGGAGAGAAAGGCACAGAGAGTCTAGAACTGTTAGGAAGACACAATCTTCGACTAAATGTCTTCTAAGATGTGGGGGACACAAGAAACCAAGCGTGCCAAAGGTGGTTCCCAGGTTTAGGGTGAGGATGACTGAGTGGATGGTGGGGGTTCCCTTTAGCCAGCCAAGGATTTCGGCAGGAGTAGATGTGGGGAGAAACCTATTACCTCAGTCTGATCTGTCCTTGTGACTTATACTGGGCGAAAGGACTCAGGGGCAACTGACGCTCACTGACTGGATGAATGAATGTTCAGCTAAGGCCAAGCATGCCCCAAACTGAAAAGTTCTCAATGTGAAGTAAACGAATTCCTCCTGAGAAGTCAGCCACCAACTGTTAGTTTGGAAAACAAAACAAATTCCAGATAGGGCTAATATCCACAAATGCTAAATGAGCAATCCTTTCAACAGTCAGGTCTAAGATAATGTGAAAATCTCTTCGGCTCAATTAGTCTAAGTCTGCACAGTGAGCAGAATCTTGCAATAGTCTGAATGACAGATTATATAAAAATGCAACCTTTACAATTTCAGTTAAATTTTGGAGGAAAAAAAATCCCTTCTCCCCAAATCAAACATATTATCTCCTCGTTAAATCCTCATTGTCTTCAATGTGTCTTTGCCTCTTTACTGCTTATTACCAAACCTATCTTACTTTTCTCAAATCAAAGTGGTTTTCTTCAAGCTAAGGGCTCCCCACTGGAGCTGGGTTGGGCTTCATTACTGAGAGGACATGGACAGCTTCACAGGAGGCCAACTTGATCAGCACCTCAGAATTTTAAGTCCCTTCCCTCTGTTTTTCCTATCCTCCACTCCTAGCTATCCCCAACGTGGGCTAAATACCCACTGCCATGGCAGAGAGGACGCGATAAGGATCACACAGTGCAAAGGAACCCAGTGCATCACTGCGCAGGGTGGACAGCCCCAGGCCTGTGGTCCTGCTGAACACACCGGGCCAAGTTGCTCCAACAGGGTGAAGGCACTTGTGTCTTCTTGCTCCCCCACCAGGCTCAGTGTGGGTCCGCGTTGGCCAGAATGTGCCTGATTCACCCTGTGCCTGGTGAGCACGGTGATGCCCTCTCAGCTTCAGACCCCAGGGGTACTTTCTGAAGCCTGTCATCATGGGCTACGGCAGCCAGAACCAATGCCCGCCATGAAGCTGTGTCTCTCCTCTCCTCTGACTCAAGACTTTCCCACACATGTAATCCCATCTCTCCATTCTCCGGGTCCCTGCCCACCTCGTGCTCCCTCTCCCTGCCATGACCTCCCACTCGTCTGCACCCTCCGACACTTCGCAGGTACTCCACTTATGAGTGCTGAGGGTTCGGCAGTTCAAATGTAGTTCTCAGGGGGGAAAATGTGGTTTTGCAACATCGGGGGACTTTTTAAAAAATAGCTTCATGTAAAAATGTACTAAAGCTAAATGGAAAAATGGTGTTTACTTAGTGGCTTTATCAAATACATTAACAATTATTTGGAGCACCTGCTGTGAGTCCAGTACATGTGTATAAATTCAACATCATGCTAATACACTGATTACATAAAAAACATTTCTAAATGTGAGTAGCCACTTCCTGGGATGAATGAGGTCATGTTTTCAATCGCAGTTCCCTTTTTCTCCAACTGTCTTGGAAGAACATGGAAAATACATTAGAGTATGTGTGACATATTAGCTACATACAGACCAATACTGAACACATAATACTAATTTGGGACTAGATAAAAGCTTCATCTTTAATCTCCTATGCCTTTCAAAGGTTACTGTGTTAGGGAGTAAACATTAGTTTTCATAATAACTTCCCTATGTCTCCTGGGCACACACAGTGGGGTCCCTGCCCCCAGGTGAGAACTGATCCAAAGCAGGATAAGATTAAGAGTCCAATGGGCAATGCAGAAGAGAAGCAGAACCATCGCCTCATGGCAGGTGCAGGAGAGATATGGCGGGCAGGTTCTGGAAGTTTTCTTGGAGGGAGGAGAAGCTGGGTAGAGTCCTAAAGAACAAGGAAGCTGCAAACAGTCCACGCCATTAAAAACATGAGACATACCTCAAATCCTGGGCATTTAGGACAAATTTAAACATATTTATCACTAGCAACGAGCAGAAAGCAGCCTGTAATTCTGTCTCTGCTTGTTGCCTGCACCAGACTTTCTCTCAGTTTTACAGAGAGTGCCTGAGCTACAGTACTGTTTTAGTATTGAGGAGCCTATTCTGCCACGCCCTAGAAGAGAAGTCCAAAAATCATGGAAAGGCTTATTATTAGCCCAGCCACCTGCCAGGAAGGAAAGGACTAGAGGGAACAGAAGTTGGCAAATGTGGGGAGAGTAGAGGCCTAAGAACAGAGAAGGGCAAGGACAGACCTAAGAGAAAGCCAGTCTGGGGCTGCAGAATGGGGATGGGCCTTGTGGCAGGGGGCAGAAGGCTGTCACAGGACAAGGCACCTGGGGTTCCTGCTGTCTACTGGAGAGCTCTAAGAGCTTTTTGCTGCAGTTTAAGAACTAATGAAAGGTGCTCCCACAATTCCCCCAAACAAAAGTGTTCCCTAAAGACCTGCTTAAGTGCCCAGCAGATCATCTTCCCATAACAGGGGGAGCATTGCCAGGGGCCTGGAGAATGGGTCTTAGCCTCATCTCTTGGGAGGCCATCTGCTGCCGGTTCACTGGCTGAAACCAGATAGTGTGCTCAGCTTGTTAGCCCCTGTCACCTGTGAATGGGAAGGGGGATTCAGGGTAAGATTTGACAGGGGAGGGAATGGCGAAACCAGCTGCCTGACAGAAATACAGTGTGAGCCACAAACGCGAACTACATGTGTCATTTTAAATTTTCTGGCAGTCACATGAAAAAGTAAAAACAGGCAAAACTGATTTTAATGATCTTTTAGGTACGATATGTGCAAGTATCATTTCCACATGTCATCAGTCTAAGACTATGATACTTTTAATGAGATCATTTACATTCTTTTTCATACTAAGTCTCTGAAATTTAGCACGTGGCTTACACGTGGAGCGCATCTCTAGCCATATTTCAAGACTGGACATGCAGCTCTAGGGGTCCCCTGCAAGGCAAGGTCCTGAGCAGCATGGGTCAGGGTCCCCATATTCAGGAGAGGAGGGCTGGATGGCTGCCACAAGCGAAAAAAATCTTTTCCGACTAGATTTAACCCAGAACAGACCCTACTGATGAACCAGTGATCCAACTTTATAGTATCAGAGCCTGACAGCCATTCATCCTGTCCAATAGCTCTTCAACCTCAGAGTCCCATCAGAAGCCTTGTTAAAACAGATTGCCTAGGCCCACCCTTGGAGTTTCGATTCTGTTGGTCTGACTTTGCAATTATAACAAGTTCCTGGGCTGCTGCAGCTCCAGGGAACTACACTGGGAGAAACCACTGACCTAGCCTAACCTCTGGCCAGTGAGCGACCTCCCCCGACAGCTTTTCCTACTGAGTACTCAATATACTCCTATTTGATTACCTCCCTTAGTGATGAACTCACTAGCCACAAACTACCTAGGAGCTTGGCCCATTCTGTTAATTCTTTCTTATGTTGAGCATAATCTGATTCCTTAAAATTTTCCACTGTTTTTGCCTTCAGGGCCTAGTCCCTCCGTCCCCACACAAAGCCTTCCCAAAAGGTTAGACCTGTTCTTTCACCCTTCTTACTCCCTGCCACTCTATACCCTCTGTATCTTGTCTTAGGCACTTTTGACAGGTTTAGTCATATGCATTATAATTGTAGTGAAGTTCTATTTTTTCCCTAATTTTTACAATTTCAAGATTAAATAGCATACTATACAACAAAATAGGAATGAACCCCAAAAAGTTCATCTCAAAGCAAGAATCCATCACTGCAAACTTGGACAATTCAGTCCTCATTTCTGCCCCTATTATTCTCAAACAAGTTACACAGATAAAAGTGCTTTTAAAGCAGTGACCCCAAACGTCTGTCCCCAGAGTGATGTTAGGATGTTACAATGCTTATATCAGTCTGCAGTGGAAGAAACAAGTGTTTTTACTAAGCAAAACTTATTCAAGTTAAATAGCTATTCTTCATTCAGAAATTATGTCCTTCCCTTCTTTTTCACTGTTGAAACAACTTCTCTTCCCTAAAACGAGGATGTGGAGGTGGTCACTAGAATTCCAGTATTCTCTCCCTCCCCTCCCTCACTACTGCCAGGTCTGGAAAGTCCTGTGCAAAATGCAGGTTAGACTGCTCTCATTCTGTTCTCCTTCAGCCTTTGTCTCAGAACCTTGATGAGCCAGAAATCAGCATGCCACCTCAGAGCCTGATCAGAACCTTCCCCTGCTACAACCTAGTAGAACAGGGGATATTTTCTGGAGCTGTTCATTGGGTGTCCGTGCTCCCTAACTTCACACACACACACACACACACACACACACACACACACACACACACACACAAAACGACCTTCCTCTTAATGGACAGGCAACCTCTGCACCTCCCTTGGGATTCTCCATGACCTGTGAGTCATCCATCCATGAGAAGAGGGACCAGATGATCCAAGCTAAAGGACACAAGACCGCCAGTGGCACCACCACCCTCTTGCCCCCTGGCTTCCCATACTCTCTGCCAGGGCTCCATGCCTGCAGCATGTTGGCTTCTGGGAGCGCTGGGCTCTCCATATTCTCATGGCCAAGGCTTGGAGGAAAAAGCAAGAATGGGGGACGCACTAAGGGTGGGCTAGTACTATAGGGATGCCAGTGGTGAGGCCCCTCTGCTTTGATGATGCCAGCTTAGGAAAAGCTGGTGTGAAGATGGGATCCTAGAAGTGTCCTTTCCCAGCATGAGCTTGACACCTGGAGCATGGTGGCAGGTCCCCGAAATTCCACTTTGAGTCATGCATTTGGATTTGGATTTAGACCTCGTGAAAAGGCAAAAGCATTAAGGAAACAGGTCCTCACGTCTTACTGCTACACAGAGGTTGAGATGGGCTCTGCCCCAGGGTGCAGGGTTGACAGGAGGAGGCCATTTCTGGGATCCCAGGAAGAGTGTACCTGGCCTAGGAAGGCGGGTAGATCGAAAAAGAAAATTACCTTCTGGAAATGTGGAAATGTGGTCAGCAAACTTTCTCTGTGAAGGGCCAGAGAGTAAATATTTTAGGCTTTGTAGGCCACAAGGTGTCTGTTGTAACTTCTCAGCTGCTGTAGCGTGAAAGCAGCCACTACGTAACACAGAATGTGGCTGTATTCCCACATAACTTTACGTGTACGACAGACCACATGTGGCCTGTGGGGTGTGGTTTGTTGCCCCTTGTCCTAGACGACACCTAAAAAAACTCTAGCCAGTCTCCTTTGGTCCTACGTTCTCTGTTTCTCCTGCTCTCACTTCACACCTCCCCTGCACGGCGCTCTAGAAATGCATCCTGTTTATCAGTCTGTAACCCCCACAGCTTCTGGGGCAGAGACTGTCCCTGGCACCAGTACAGGTGTTTAGTACATATTTGGGGAGCAAGTGTGTGTGGTGGAAGGGGAGACGGTATTTACAGCAGACAAACCTCACTGACCACTTCCAGCCCCTTGGCAAGAAGCTACAGGGCTCACACAGGAAAAGGGATTTTTGCTGACGACAAGCACTACCAGGAGATAGCATCCTGGCTTACAATTTCATTCCTTGTTAAAATGCAAACCCATGGGCGGATCTTGACGTCAAGGCTAACATCCCAGAAATCAGCACAGCCAGAACCGCCTTCAGACAGGCTGCTCCCACCTCTGGGGAGCCCTTCCCGTCACAGACTCATCACCATTCACTCCAGCCTCCTCCGATGAGGAGGAAAAACACTGTGGCCGCCAGAGACATAAAAATTCTTTGTTATTGGAAAATCTAAGTGTCTCTCCAGGCCTGTGCAGCACCATTAGGTGACGTCAATGGCTCAGGGTATCTGAGCTCTGCGTTTCCACTCTTCTCAGAACAACAGCTAATTCACGGCAATAAAGATGTTTCTATTTACAGCATCAGAAAAGAGGTGGCCCTCTTTTCTGTATTCTGCACCCCTAAGTCCTGTACTAAGGGCTTGCCTGCTCTCCCTGGGAAGCAGGAAGGATTTGTAGGTGGCAGGAAGCCAGGACCTAGACATTCAATTCCATTCAAGCTAACCATCGGCCAAAGGGCCCACCGTGCATCAGGCAGCATGGGCCCCCAAGGACAAGCACAGTCTGGTGACCGCACTGGAGAGGAGAGGGCATTGAGGCACACAAACAGCCATGATGACGGTGGGGGTGACAGATGGGTAGAATGTGGGCACACGTGGTTGTGGGAAGACCGGTGACAAGGAGGCTGGGGGTCCGACTGAGAAAGAAAGGAGGAAGATCAAGCATCGGCTGGTGGGGGAAGGCTGTGCTTGATACTGGCCACAAAATGTACTTGGCTCATCTCTGGCATGAACACGAATTAGCACAGGTGGGCCTACACCGTGCACAGCAGCTTCACAGCCCATGACAGGTTGGCTTGCACTGCGTGGGTTCAGTGGTTCGTCTTTCAAGAGCCACCAGGATGTCTCCCCACCTGTCACCTCTCACCCAGATCTCTTTCTTTCTCTTGGAATGTGTAAACTTTGCTATTGACAGAATCTACTTTTCTATGAAAGTCAACTCCCTTCCTTTCCCAGATGTCTCGGTAGTAAATGAAAACTTCCTGATTCTAGGTGAAATTCTCCGTGCTGAAGGAGGCATTTTATGATGAATTAAATACTATGAAAACGTACGATTCCCTTCACTAGTCCAGAATATTTTGCTAGAATAGCCAAATCACTCTTGAGAAAGAACAAAGCTGGAGGCACCATGCTCCCTGATTTCAAACTACATTACAAAGCTGTAGTGATCAAAAGAGTATGGTGTTGGCATAAAAAAAGAAACATACACCAGTGGGACAGAAGAGAGAACCCAGAAATAAACTCACATATATATGGTCAACTAATTTATCACAAGTCAACAATATACAATGGGGAAAAGACAGTCTGTTCAATAAATGGTACTAGGAAAACTGGAAAGCCACATACCAAAGAATAACACTGGACCAGTATCTTAGACCATACAGAAAAATCAACTCAAAATGTAAGAAATATTTGAACACGATATCTGAAACCATAAAACCCTTAGAAGAAAACATAGGGACTAAGCTCCTTGACACTGGTCTTGGTTATGATTTTTTGGATACAACAGCAAAAACAAATGCAACAAAAGAAAAAATAAATAACTGACACTACCATCATCACACTAAAAACCTTCTGCATAGCAAAGGAAACCATCAACAAAATAAAAAGGCAACCTACCAACTGGGAGAAAATACTTGTAAATCATAGATAAGGGATTAGTACCCGAAATATATAAAGAACTCCTACAAATCAAAAGCCAAAAAAATTTTTTTGATTTAAACACTGGCAGAAGATCTGGACAGACAGTTTTTCAAAGAAGACATAAAAATGGCCAACAGGTACATGCAAAAGCGCTCAACATCACTAATCATCAGCAAAATGCAAATCAAAACCACATTGAGATATCAATTCACATCTTTTGAAGCGGTATCAAAAAGATAGGAAATGTCAAGTGTTGGTGAAGATGTGAAGAAAAGGGCACAGGTGCTATGTAAAAACACTTTGGAGGTTCGTCAAAAAATGAAAAATGTTACTACGATATGGTCTGGCAATTTACCCCCGGACATTTATCCAAAGGAAACAAAAACACTAACTCAAAGAGATATATGCACCCCCATGTTCACCGCAGCATGGTTTCCATTAGTCAAGACACAGAAACAACCTAAGCATCCACTGATGGATGAATGGAGAAAGAAAATGTGGTCTCTCTCTCTCTCTCTCTCTGTCTCTAATACACACACACACACACACACACACACACACACACACACACACACACGATTATTCAGCCATCAGAAAAGAAGGAAATTTTGCTATTTGCAGTAATATGGATGGACCTAGATTATCTCCTAGATATCTTAAGTGAATTAAGTCAGACGGAGAAAGACAAATACCATGATATCACTTACATGCAGAATGGAAAACAAAAAACTGAATGTATAGATACAGAGAACAGGTTGGCTGCCAGAGGTGGGGTGCGGGGATGGAGAAATGGGTTAAGGGGTCAAAGGTCCAAACTTCCATTTATTAAGTAAGTTATGGGGATATAATGTACAGCATGGTGACCATTGTTAACAATACTGTAATGTAAATTTGAAAGCTGCTAAGAGAATAGGTCTCAAACGAAGACTTCATCACAAAAAATGTTTTGGAATTATGTGTGGTGATGCATGTTGACTTATGGTGGTGATCGTTTTGCAATATATACATGTATCAAATCATTATTTAAAAAAATCAGGCATGAAGACATGAATACCTTCAATGGACTGAGATACCAGCTGAAAGCCCACCACAGGCTCACGGCACCCAGGTTGGACTCCCCTCCAGGAGCTGCCTATTCATGGGGGAGGAGCCTGGGCATCAGCAAGTCCTATGACCCCAAAGTTTCTCTCCTTGTCTGGCCAGCCTCCACTATCTGATCCCAAACTTTCCAAGTCTCCAACATGCTCCTCTAAAATGGGTCATGCCCCAAAGACCTTCATATCCTTTCAAGACATTATCCCTTCTTTTAAAATCTCCATCTATATCAAAGGCCACATTTTGTGTTTTCAAAAACAGATCACTAGTAATTATGTATGTTCAGGGCTTTTTAACCAATAAACCTTAAAGGATGAATGAAAATACACACAACCCAATATTAAAAGTATAAGAAAGAAAATTTACCAATATCAGCATTGTTCTCTATGACAAAACTACCTTTATAAGTTCTTAAATATAGCAACGTATTAAAATTCTGTTATTCCAGAAGACAAGATTCTAACGTATTGTTCTGCATGGTGTAATGGTAAAAATAAACAGTACTAATAGTACTAATTTTTACTAACTTGGAATGATTGTTTTTGATATGAATTGGTGGGAGTGAAATGCTCAAATACATACATGCTTTTCATTCATTTAAGAAATTATGATAGAAAAAGAGGACTTTTTTTATTTGGAAGAAGAATTTTATGCTCTCATGAAATACATTAGTCTTTAGTTGCACAGCCACAGGCTAAATCATAACTGCTGTATATTACTAACAAAGCAACATAAGCCTGCAGGGAATTTTTTTTTCTACTATTTGCCTGTCAAAGGAGCCTAATTTTGCCATACACCTCCTAAATTGGCAAGTACAGGAAGATATGGATAAAGACAAGCAGAGAACAGTGGTGAGAATGTAACATGTGGTCAAGCTGACAAAGCAAAAGGAAGGAAACTGAATACCATACCTGCTTATTATTGTCAGTGGTACAACACAGCTTCTTGAGGGAGACAAAATGCCTAATTTTCCTAATAACATAAATTATCAGTTATTAGTGAGTCAGATAGGAGATGATTCAACAAATCAGCAAATGAAAACATCAACAGAATTTCTTAAAGCAAAACCCCAGGGTCCATTCTAGGGCACATTTAAATTTCAAACAAAATTTACGGAAAACACATTTTTCATACACAGCCCACACATGCCTCCAGAAACTGGGCTTCCCTTTTAATCACAGTTGGCTCAGAAACACTTTCCTAATGGATATTTCATTTTGCAACTGACTCCTGAAGCTTGTCTCCCAGATATCTCCAGCGATAGGATGAAATGCTCCTCGAGAAGTTGGTTTTAGTTCCGCTGACATGAATAATTTTACAGCTTATATAAAAAGCAAAAGACTCATTTGGACAATGACCAAATTACATGGCTGCTGTTTTTATATTAATGTTCCATATTCTTTCACAGCATGGTCATCACAATGATGGCATTTTTCAGGCAGAGAAAAATCCTCTTATTTCAAGGTTATGGACAGAATCCCAAAACGGCCTATGGTCTTGCTCATTACCACAAGGGAGACCAGAAAAGGCTATCCAGCTCCCTGCACAAAAATCAGCTCAAGGTAGATTTGGTACTGAGAGGGGAGCCAGGAATTCTAGAGGGCTATGTGAGATTTTATAGGAACAGGAATGAGTCTCCTGTTTCGCTCTCTTTGATTCAGTTTTCTCTGGAGGACTGAAGAGAGTATAGAAAATACTGGATATTCTGTAATAAGCCTCAGTAAACAGGAAGAGATAAAATTTCCCTACTTTTAATAAGAATTTCCTTTGATAGTGCACTGTCTACAAGTGAGGGAAAAATAACACTGCGTCTAGACAAAAGAACTTCCCACTTATCTGTAAAATCAGAGAGATAAGAAAAATTCATTCTGACAGAAATTACCAAGCAAAAGTGTCTCCTCTGCCTTGGTCACCTAAGAATTCTGGCCACACACACAGAGCGAATATTAGCTTAAGTTTTCTGAGAAGATGGTACCAACGTGACAGCCATCATGGCCTCTGAGCACAGACTGTTAGTGGAAATGGCCATGCCAAGGCCACCAGCTCAAGGGGCAGGGGGTGGCAGGGGAGGCCTCTCTCTGTGCTCAAAACCCTTGTCAGGCCTGCCAATGCCCCAGAGGGAAGCCAAGTGTCAGGAAATACGAGATGATGGTCTCTGAAATGAGGGCTAACAATTTCAAAACTTATCAAACAAGTACAATTGGAGAGGAAACAACCTAAGACATTTAGCTGACTTTACAGAATGTTTTGTTTTCTAACCACCCAACAATTTGGAAGGTACTCAGGTAGTCTTACGAGTCACAGGCAGGACTCACCACTTCTGGTTACTGGCATGACAACTGCTACCTCTTCTTTTTCCAAAACATCACGTGACAGCATGGGTCCCTTGTAAACCATGCTATGAAGCTAGTGTTGACCTTCAAGGTGGTTTACTAGAGGCTCCTCAGTGGCGTACTTGTTCAGGGATCCTGTTTGGCTTTGTAAACCCTCTCACAAAATTTAACTGAGAGAAGGAAAAGAAATTATGTATTGACCTTCTCTGATAATCTGACATTAAATGGAATCTTATCACCTGATTCTGGCCAAACACACCTTTATCTATGTAACCATGACCTCCAGGACTCTCTTCACCTTGTGGAACAAGCCGCGAGCCAGCCTGAAGAGAACCACTACAGAGCTGGTGCCTCAAGGAGAGAAAGGTGGCTCCCAGTGCAGGGCTGAAGCCAGCGAGCCTTGTTGTTTTGTTGTTGCTGTTATGACAGGGGAAAGCCTAAACACAGCTCCTTCAGAGGGTAGTGAGGATAATGGAACCACAGACGATAAGGCGGAGGTGGGCAGCTGGGGAGATGCTTTGTAAAGCCCATAAGCAAGAGAAGAGAGGGAAAGGGAAAGCCACGTCTAGAGGCTATTGCCAGCCACATGGGTCTGTCCACAGTATATGCTATGTACAGCCCAACCCCACCGTATTAGTGGGTCTAGTGCTTACACTGGTATTTCAATATGCAAACCCAATGCCCACATGAGCCCTTCAATTAAAAGAGTTCAAGAGTTCGCTCTCACCCTCCTTGGCCAATCACTGGGGTAATCTTCACGTGCTGCTGGATGCTGTCCCCGGATTTCCGTCTGGCATAGTAAACCCCCTGCCACTCCTACATGGACAAAGAGAGCTCTTAAAATCCTTCCATTGAGGCTAATGGCTGCTTCTTCAGAGGATCTCATCAAGTTGAGCAATAAAGTTCCCACATGCTTTCATTACATTCCATAAAACATTGCTTTATCATTGTACCTATTGTAACACTTATTACCTAAGGCTCGTGGTCACCCTGCACTAAGACCCCAAGACCAACATGTCCGCCTCCAAGATGGCCCCTCAGGGTCCTAGGACAGTTGATGAGTGGGTAGAGCTCCACTCTCAGTCCTATGGGTCTAAGTGGCACCAGGTCAAGGGATTCTGATGGGGTCTTCCTTCAAATCTTCACAGCAACCTGTAAGCTTGATATTAACATCCTTAGTTTTCAGATGGGTAAACCAAGGCTCAGAGATTCTAACTAACTTGCCCACATACACAGAGTGGAAAATGTGGTTCTAAGTTCTTGTCTCTTAATTTATCTTGAAACCTGTCTCCCTACTTTCTACGGGGCATCCTACCAAGACTTCTCGGGAATTCATCTGACTCCTGGCAGTTTCTATGAGGTTAAGGAGAGTGTGAGCATTCTTACTGTCTCTGGACCCCAGGGAATTAGCTCATCAAGAGCCTGGTGGTCCCTCTACCATGTCTGAGAGGAAGGAGATAAACCAGAACCCAATTTTCTCTTCAGCCCGTTTCTGCCCCCTCCCTCACACGAGACGGCTAACTGGTGTGCCTCTTGGGCCACTACGCGTGTGGCAGTACCACCCTGGCAAAATTTTCTAGAGTACTTGATAATTGTCCTGATTCCTTTTCAGTCTCACTGCCCCTATTGTTTAAAAATCAACATTGGCTGTCATATACAACCCAAACGTATTTTATTCCTATAAACAGTCCCCAATTAAAAGAACACAGTGCTCATTTCACTATTTCACATCAGAGAAAGCACACAAGATGAAAGACATAACTACGTGAAAGCATTCTGAATGCTTAAAAGAAAATGCACAGGGAGTTCCAGCTGCCAGAGCCACACTCCACTTCCGGAAGAGAGGGCTTCAGGGAAGCTTCCTGCCACACTGACAGCCCTCTCTTTGGCTGCTGGACAAACTGACATGACAGGGAGAAGTGAGTTGCATGTCTCTACTCAACTATGATCAGGAAAGAGAACAGAAAAAGGGAAAAGTGACCAAGAACAGGGCCCACATAGAAATACGGATACATGTACTTCCAGTCCCCCAAACAATGGACACACTAAAAACACACAACATCCCTGTGGGCAGAACTCTGCTCAGAGGCAGCAACGATACTCCAGCAAAGAGAGCGAGGACAGATTCATGGAAAGGATAAACTCTCCTTACACAAAGTCATCAGGTTCTACATCATCGTAAGTGCTTGATTCACTTGTATCCAAAATTAACCCCCAACTTGACTCATTTTGCCAACATAAGAGATCTTTCACTTAATTATCATGTCATCAAAGGAGCCAATCTTAAAGACGTGACATAAAACTCAGAAACAAAAATGCATTGGGGAGGGGTTTGCAAATCTGTCTGTCGCACCCACCTTGCCCTTCTTGATGCACGTGTTGATGGTGTCAAGAAGGTCTGCCCGGTTCTTATCACTTTTGGGCAGCTCAGCGAGCTCTTTCCCCAGGAGCTCGCCTT
Organism: Panthera pardus; assembly: GCF_024362965.1. Lineage (NCBI taxonomy): Eukaryota > Metazoa > Chordata > Mammalia > Carnivora > Felidae > Panthera > Panthera pardus. The sequence goes on from NW_026526765.1 coordinate 97,566,072, forward strand.
TGTGGTAGCCCATCATCCTTTCAAAGGCTGGGTTGACGTACTGTGAACAGGAGGTGGTTAAAGGTCAGTGTGGGTATGCTGTGTGCCCTCAGGAGTGCTTGCTGGGACACAGAGGAACAGGTTGGAATATCAAGTAAGAAGTTCCCTGGATGAGCACTCTCTGATGTGGGTGCCGACTGGTCTCTGTCACTTCAATAAGCCCCCTGGAGTCGCTGCCTCACTCCTGAGCATCAATGTATTCATTCACCACCCCAGCGCCCTAGTTCTCTCTGGGGCATTGGAAGAAATTCCTTAGCAGACAAAGAGCAAGAAGTCCTCATCTAGTAGAGCCAGCCTCTTGTGGGCCTTACTCATCCCCAATCGGCCAAGAAGAAAACAGTCAAAAAATAAAAATGAGTTAGAATAAAAATGAATTGGTTGAACAGGTTGTGGCTTCTATTAGTCACATCTCTACAAGGCAGAGATTGGCTCTCTCATGCCTCCTTTCTAACTGCCACTGCCTACTAACCAATGCTATGGCTTGGGGCCACTTCCCATCTCACCTGAACCATAAATCTAGTTAAACAGGTTGTGCAGGAGGCAGCCCTTTCAGTACTGGGCACATGTGGGTGTGAGAAGAGGCCACCTTGGCACATCTGGAGCCAGCATACTCAGAGGTTTCTTTCTAAAATTCTGCCCAGGGCCCTGGAATTCAGAGTTATTTCCTTGCCTGACTCCCAGGTCCCATCTCCACCCTCCAACTTCTTCTCCAAGAACAATCTACTAGATGAGAAGCTGAATAAGGGAGACAAGAAAGACAAAGAACATGGGTAAAATGTGACCGTACAGCCTCTAGGTCATGGATTTCTTTGGGCATCATGTACATCCATCTGCTGCTTCGGAAACATTCTTGCAAACTATAATCATCATCACTCTTGCACTCCACTATGACGATAGTAGTAAGTAGCCTGGTGATGCAGGGACACTTGGGGAGCTGTTCCCCTGCGAACAAACCTACTAACACAATTAAACTTGGGAGCTGGAGAGGTTTGGAGGGTGCTCTGGAGCCTGAGCACAAGGCCTTATGAGGCTGACAGAAGAGTTGGGGTGGTGACACTATCTTCAGCGATCTCCTATCACCACCCTCCTGGGGCCAGGCAGCAGGCTACTGCTCACCAGGTGGGCCTACACCTGCGTGCTGAGCTCCCTGTACTTCCTCCCCATCTGTGGGCCTCTGCCTACGTGTTCTCTCCCCTCACAACGCCCCTCCCCAACTCCATGCCCTGCCAAGTTGGATTTGTCCCTCCTCCCATCTCCTCCCCTCCGCTAGCAAGCCGCCCTTGACCCCACGCCCATTCTGAGCTGGAGCCACTTCTATAGGCTCCCACTCTCTTCCTGTGCAGGCTTCCAGTGACTTCTCGCACTCAATCCAAATTTTTATTTATCTCTCTCCCCCACTAGACATAAAATCCTCCAGGAAAAGCCTACTTTGGATTTATCTCTGGATACTCAGGACTGTTTAGTAAATATGTGATGTATGTATTGTTTTCCTTGTTGGCCAAATCCTCATACATTTCCATGTGTGTTTATTCTACCTTCACTATTCAGTTGCAGATAGGGGTACAAGTCATGGCCCTTTGTTCATGCTAGGGTTCCCGTAACCTCAGAATGCAGCAGGTACTCAAACATAGTGCCTTGGAGCCAAGGCACTCAAGTTCAAATCCTGGTTCTGCCAATAACGAGCTCCACGACTGTGGGCAAGTTACTTGTCCCCTCTGGTCCTCAGTCTCTTCATCTGTAAAATGGCTACAGTAGTTCCTGGCTCATAAAGTTGTTTTAAGAAATAAATGAGAATGTGTAAAATGCTTACTGCTGTGCCTGGTATATGGTAAGCTTTGTGTAAGTGTTTTAAAGCAAAGAGTTGAGATGGATGGATCGATGGATGGGTATATATTATTCTTAAATTTAAGGGCCATCACCTAACCTCTGAACATGCATAGTCACACAGAGGCATAAACCCCTCAGTGGCCGTGCCCTGAGAAGGACTCTGGTAATGAGTAAGAATATATGTGAAATACCCTGTCCATGAGGGCTCCTCTTGAAATCCCTAACACAAATGTCATTTTATTTCTCTTTTCCCTATCACATCCTTTATTCAACTTCTTTCCCCTTGTTTTTGAGTTTTATATTCAGATTGCCAGTAGGTTTTTTAAAGGGCAAGCCTATTTCCTCCTGGTCACAGTAAAGGTGGGCAGGGGGTGACACCACCACCATGTCACCCCCTCCCCACCAGAGATACAGGGTCTCTAACCACCAGATGCTCACCATAGAACGAAGGACTCTGCTCCCTGTTCAAGGAGTCATCAGACGACAACTGGGGAAGGCAAGTGGAGAGCAGGGAGCCCCTTCTCCTCACTATAGAAATCACAATCTGGCTGCCCACTGTCAGAGGGGGGTGCAAAGCAGATCCGTTTCATGTTTGGAATGGATTGTTCAAGTCTGGACAGAAGTGAGGGGGATGTGAGATTTGCACTTGGTCGATAGCAAACATGTCTGGTTTCTCTGCAGTCCAGGATGCACACCTGTGTGTGCATAGGTGGGCACTAACAGCAACCAGAGGAAGCTTTCAGACCCACAGCAAGGAACAGCCACAAAAACAGATTCTGGAAATACAGCCAAACACGGAACCAAGAGGGAAGGCTTTATAATCAGAAAGACATGGCTACAGATTTTGGTTCCAATACTTATTACTGGGGCTTTCCTTGGGTAAATTCCTTGACCTTGCTGGGCCTCAGTTTCCCCCATCAGTATCATGGGGCACTTGTGTTTCTTTCACAGAGTCATTGAATGGAAAGGAGACAACATTACAAACATGTTAATGAAGGGGCCAAGGCAGGGTGGGCTGCTGCTGTTACTGGTTAGGTTTGACAGCAGGGTGTATCCGTGTGCAGTGGGGGCTCTGTTGTGTGGCCACCATATCCTGAGCACTGTCTTTGGTTTCCACTGAGGACAGCAAGTGTTCCTTACACTCAGTGCCATTATGCAAACCAACTCCAGGCAGGCCAGTATCCGTCGATGGAGAAGTCCACATTTCAGATTATTGTTGTAGCAGAAATGTCTTACCTTCCAACAAATACAGTAAGATGACTTCATTTCAACAAAGGTTCATCTACTATACACATTTCCTTAGGAAGACAACTTTACCATACAAGACTGCTATATAATTAGAATACCAACTGCAGGCAAATAAATGAATACCTTTGAAAACATTTCATTCCCATAAGCATTTACTCTACAATTTTGACATACTTCTGGCGTGATTTAAATGCTGTCTTCGCAAATTATCAAAGAATTTACCCTATCTTGGTCATAGGAAGCATAGGTTTGGATCCAAAATAATTTTTTTATTCTTGGTGCATATCTAATTCTTAGATTTCAGTCTATCAGTTTTCTTTACATATTTTTGATGTTCCTTTCTCCAAAGAAAATACACAGTAATGTGAGGATTATAGGAAAGTTCCTTGGAAAAGGATGGCTCCAACTTGAAAGGTTCTATTTTGACATCTCCAGACAAAAAGTGTCTCCGTACCTGAATCACATGGTCATCACTTGTAATTTCTATGGCTTCATGACAGTGGTCTAATGCTGTAAACACTGAATTACAGGCCCTGAAAGTTGCGAAAGATCAATGTTAGTGAAGCTATAAAACCATTAGCGTTTCATATGTTAATTTATCAAAGTAAACAGTTCCCCCAAATTCATTAAAGCCATGTTCTTTGTGAAGGAAAAAAACCTCTAGCCTTTCAAAGTAAGCTAGTTTGTTTGACAGCAGCATACATTTCTCTGACTATGACACAAAGAAGAATTGTAATCCAGCAAAATCTTCATGGATCATGGAAAGAACCACCTATGTGCTCAATGAAACCTTAATACAGACCCAAGAGAATGAAGTTGCAGGAGGCCATCTTACAGGTCTCCCGGATCTACATCAACACTGTTCTTCTGTTTCATTCCTAGTGTGGCCACGGTGGAGTCAAGTTCCCAATAATTAGAACTGAGCGTTGGTGGTATAGTGGTGAGCATAGCTGCCTTCCAATAATTAGAACTGAATTAAACCCAAACTGAATCTGAGGTATTCTGTATGCCCTTTTTCAATAGACACAGAAACACTTTTTCCTCTTTTCTTACTTTCGTAATCTCTGGTCCATAAGCCTTTATATGGTACTTTGCTTTCAACCTCACCCACTGGCACGATGGAAGGCACATATGGCAAGATTCCTCTTGCCTCGTTAACCCTACAGCTCTCCAGGTAGGCACTTTTCTTGGTGACCTTTCTAAGGTACATGTAGAATACTGGAAATATTTCAACTTCTCAATTGCTTAGAATTTTAAGTACCTTCTAAATCTAGCGCAACTCCAAATATGGTAAGTTATTTACTATCTAACACAGAAAGTATGTGGCTAGTTTCTAGAGCTTTTATATTTGTGCTGGCTGTTTAAAGAATCCCAGTGAGGCCTGTCTGACACATTATAAAAAAAAAAAAAAAAAAAAAAAAAAAGATTTACTTGATTCATGTTCCTTCTTATAAAACATACTGTTTTATAAGATGTTATTCATTTTTTTCCACTCATGGAGGCATCTAAATTTGCCATCCTGTTTTAAACTATTTACAAGGAAGAGGGGGAAAAAAAACCTGGCTGAAGTCTGGTTCTGTATTCTGCCAGTTATGGCACCACAGGCAACTTTTTATCTTTGCTGGCTCCCAGTTACCTCATCTATAAGTGAGAGTAGTAACACCTGTTTTATAGGTTGCTGTAAAAATCAACAGTTTATGTGAGGCATTTCTCAAAGTGCTTCAGATAATGTAAGAATTCAGCTCATAGTACTTGTTATTACCTGTCAGATCTCGGAGCAGTATTTCCCTACTCTCTAACACTTTCAAAGGCCATTGGTGGAAAGAAAAGTAAATCATAACCTATCTTTTCTCAGGAGAATACTTGAACTATCTAACGAAGAACTGCATTCAATAATAGCAAGGTAACCTGCATGAGGAGTGAAGGATTTTAGTCCATGGTGCAGTGATGAAGGTACCAGTGTGGAAGGGTAAATAAGTAACTGTGATGGGCGAGCTGAGGAGAAGGTAAGTCTAACTTGTCTGAGATTCCAGATGGGTAGAGTATGTTTCCTCATTTAAATTGTACCAGTCTAATTTCAACCATGTACTGCCTTAATACCATTGCCGCATTTGTAAACAAGATCACCTAAAATAAGGGGGAAAAAAGATTTTTAAATTATTACCAAAGTCACTAGTACCCTGCCTCCCACAAAGAGGCAAGCAACAGCTAGTCGTCTCAGAAGTATTTTCCAGGCATGTGCGTACAGAACCCGATGTTGCAGCAGAGGCAAACATTTCCCATCCCCCAGGAGTCAGACGTGGAAAAGCACATTCTGTGTGGACTAAACCTTACATTTGAGAGCTAGATAATTAAGCTATAACACATTTTATCAAATGACAAATTCATCTTTTGCCCATTTTCTTAACGTATCTGTGTGCCTCACCTAAGCATTTAAAAGGGTACTTCAGAGTATTAGTGTTTTTGTCAAGTCAAGAGCAGCCTTTATGTAAGATCTTAGCTCCAAATGTCCAAAATTCATCTATTAAACATTCGTTGTATGATTATCCACAAAGCATAAAATCTTCAGTATAATGCCCAATGGGACAAAGCAAATTCTCATGAACAGTCAAGGTAGAAGGATCTGGATGGGGCCAGCAGATGGTTTTCTCCCAGTGACATGCTGGACTGCACTGTTAAGAACTAGGCTTTAAAGCAATTTGGCTGATGGTTCTATTTAAATAAACCTGCAGCAAAATGAAGTAATCAATTTGAATCATGTTCCTAAAGTTTGGGAATTTAATAGCTTGTATTAATTATTAATACTCTTCATGCAGAAGAGCCTTAACTTTATTAATTTTCTGTTCTTAGGAACCACGTAACTGTGCCTCAGATATATTTTTGTACCTTTCAGGTTGAGAAGTTGGAAAATTGGAAAAAGCACAAAGGAAAGGTAGCCGCGATGTGGAAACCCATGAAGTACAGGCCATAGAACCATGTCCCCTCACCTTCTTAAGGAGCCCTTGAAGGTCCAGATGGAAAAGGCAAATATTACAGGGGCCCAAGTGTCATGTCTACAAGTCTACAAAGAACACAGTGGTGTGACAGGGTGGTGAGTGCATCCGACTGAAGAGCAGGATGCCGGGATCCAACCCCAACACTGCCGCCAACATACTGGGTAGCTGTGATCATGTCAAGAGTCTCCCTGGCTCTCAGTGTTTTCCTCTGTCCATTGGGGCAGGAGTGGTTGGGTTGCATTATCTCCTGTATTCCTACCACGGATATTCCAGAATCTACTCAAAACACATATATACACAAAACGAGGCTGCCTGCAAAAAGGCAGGACTGTGCAAGGTGGTGGCTTCAGGGAAACCTAAATCTGAACCTAAATCTACATCCCAGCAGGGTCTGGGAGGCAGGGAGAGGGAAGCACAGGTGGCCAGGGCGTCATGGACTTGCTCCTGGTGAGCCCCAATCCTGGGTAGCCGTACCATGGGAGCCAATTACATTTAGGTTTTACTGCTTGGACTCTACTCCTGTGACAGTGCCTGTCACGCAGGGCCCATGATGAAGTGCTCTATAAATGTCTGTTGATACTGAGAAGTGTGGTATTCCATGGAACTCAAGTTTTGTCCATCAGAGACTTTGACTCCTGAAATGGAGGACCGCTATTCTCTTTAGACTTGGAATCAAGTGAACATGATGATTTGGGTCTAAGTCCTAGGTAAGAAAACAGGACTGCATTAGTATAAACTTAGTATAAACTTACCAGTTTAAGCTCCCGGTAAGCAGCTAAATCCTATCTGCATTTAGGATAACACAGTTCTTTTCATGATAAAGAGGCATAAGAACATTGGAAGAGAAGTGATCATCATTTACCCTATATTTCCCTAGACAGTCTCCATTTCATTTGTCCCCTAAACAATAGTACTGTTTAATAAAGTAAACTCATCAAGCATACAGAGATGTGATTTATCTCCTCTCTTTAGAAGTTATTCTTTATAATGGAACTTTAAAATTAAATATTTTTTCTTTGATCACATGATCCTTCGGTTTTCTTGGCTAAATATGGTTACCATACCCCAGGACCTGGACAAGAGTGTCTACCTTCAACATTTGACATCCTCCTTAGAGTACAGACTGTCCTTGCAGAATGCTAGTAATGTCACATATTTAGCTGCAGCTGGGGGCGGAATTGCAGAGAAAAGTATTATATAATTAGACTATAATTATTCTGGCATTGTATAATAAAGAGCCTCATTTTCCCCATCTGCAGCAAGTGACAGAGTTGCCTGCCTGACTCTGAGGTCCAGGTGGAGTCTTTAGATGTCCGTGAATACGCATGGAGCTGGGGAGATCATGGAATGGGTCACCAACCCGACTGCTAGGCTCAGATACAGGGTACCCAGGAAGAGTCAAACCATGTACACACACCCTTCTCCTCTAAAAAAGGAAGTTGGAGATGCTTGAGGCAGAACTAGCCAAAAACCAATGGAAGAAACTGACCACATAGTCCTTCTCTGGCCTTCTGGGGAGAACTCTTGCTTTCTTTTCCCCACAGCTGGGGCTGCTCTCTTGCTGGGTGCTCATGACCAGGAAGAGAGGCTCTTGACCAGTCTTTACCAGAGGCTCTTTACCTTAAGCTGCTGTGGAAAGGGATCTGCACCCTGGGCAAACCTACCTTTCGGACACCACTGCTTGCCTGAGTCAACTCCATTTAACAACTTCACACTGATCTGCATGCATTAAGAACTTGAGCTTTCTCATTATGACCTCCTCAATGGGCTCAACTCCTCCAACCAGCTCCAGTCAGTGAGGGGTGAGAAGTTATGGGACTTATGCAGGGTTATGTACTTAGAAACGTGCTAAGTTCAGAATGTGATGAGACCCTCAGAAGTGTTCAGTGCCCTGGCTCTAAGCAAATTTTATCAGCACAGTAACTTCAAGCCCGTTCTTTTAACCCTTGCGCTGGCTGAGAATGTTTATTTCAAATTGCCAGACCTGCCTTTGCCCTGCTGACAATGAATGAGGCTTCTTTTTTTAAGAGAGAGAGAGCGAGAGAGTACGTGTGCACATGTGAGTTGGGGAGGGGCAGAGGGAGAGGGAGAGAGACAACCTGAAGCAGCCTCCACACTCTGCACAGAGCCCAACACGGGGCTCAATCCTACAACCCTGGGATCATGACTAGAGCCAAAATCAAGAGTTAGATGTTTAACCAACTGAGCCACCAGGCATCCTCACCTTCTGACATCCTACATGTGCCATCACACTTATATGTTGCCTAAGAAACCTCAAACCTCAGTTATTTAAAATCAAATGAAGGAATTACCTATCAAAGCAACAAGGGGTCTGCTGTTCATTCTTGTTATGGATCATACGCAGTTAAAGAACTGAAACAAAATGACATCCCTCTTTTTCTATCTATCATGAAAAAATCTAAACGTATAGTCTTTTGGGGGCACCTCGGTGACTTAGTTGATTAAGCATCCCACTCTTGATTTCAGCGCAGTTCACAATCTCATGGTCATGGATGGGATCAAGCCCAGGTTGGGCTCTGTGCTGAGCTTGGAGTCTGCTTAGGATTCTCTCTCTCCTTCTTCCTCTGCCCCAAACCCACTCATTCCCTGTCTCTCTCTCTCTCTCAAAATAAGTAAATAAACATTAAAAAAAAAAAAGTACAGTCATTTTATCCTTAATTAAAAAGAGTAGAGATCCCAAGGAATAAAAACAATGTACAATAAACATCATAAATTGCTGAAGTCAAGGCAGTGTGGTTTTCTTGAAAACGTCTCTTAAGTTCTCTGAAGTTAATAAATACATGGATACAAAGAAACCTAGGGATTTCACTTATATATTCAAAAACCGTTACCAGTATTCCTCACTGAAGACTTTTAAAATATCAGAATTTCCATTAGTTTGACTTTTTAAAAAAATATTTCCCTGCCTAAGGAAGTGACTGTTTCTCCCCACACTATTTCTTAAAGCTCTCTGTCCACCAAAAAGTGACTTCCCTGACCAGGGTAAACAAACCCCAGAAAAACCTGCCTTTATGGGTTTATGCCAATCCATTTTACTTCCAAGGATGGCAGAGAAAAATGAAGTTTACACAGGGTTTTGTCCACTTTGAATGCCAATCAAGTAATCAAGAGAAGCATAATCATTATAGTGAGATGCTATCTTACTTATTTTTCACTAAGCCTGAAACCGTCATGACCTCTGGGTTGGCCACAGAGAGAAACCATGCCAGGGACCTTCTGGCATCCAAAAGCCTGGAGCCGTTAAGGGCTGGACTCCCAGGAGCTATAGGCTGGCAAGAGCCTCCTCTCTGCCCTTCTCTCCTACTTGAGGGGGATAGGTTGAAGAAATCAAGGTCTGATGTGCTAGAGGGGAACCTCCACAAAACCGGGCATGAGCTAGGGCCCTGATATCCCAAGATGTCCCGGAAGCAGAACATCTTTCCAGCAGACAGATGTCTAGACAATTCCATCTCAGAAGTGAACATTATGAAAAGCCTGCTTTTAAAGCACTATTTGCCTTTAAGGAGACTTAAAGTAAGTTTCTTGAACACACTTCATGCATACTGAGGTCACAAACAAACCTCATGAAATTGCTATCATGGTTACATAGCAATTATTATGGCTGGCATAATAGATATACCATGGGTTTGCTCCTGTTCTTAACAATCCAAGCAAGAATTTATAAATGTTAAAAGAGTAGTAAATAGAAAGTAATCCTCAAAGGCTACTCTTAATCTCAATTTAATTGTATGAAAATTAAACATTACTTTTCCTAGACTATAATTTTAAAACTGCTTTAATTAGTGGAAAATACTGTCAAAGAAAGAAATGCTTTCTAATTTATTTCATTGAGCAAAGGGCTGTTAGTTTGGATTCTGCCATTTACCAGCTACCATTACCTGTCTAACAGTTTCAAAATCCCTGGCATTCAGCTAGGAACCTGTGAACATCAGTCTGATGACAGAAGCTTTTGTACAACATTGTTAACCTTGTGTTCCTTCTTATTTTTGCTACATACCGTAATTTGAACTGTGAGCGAACTTCCCCGTGTTCTATTTGAATCAGTTCATTATAGCAAGCAATTATGCTGCTATTCTCCATAAATCTCTGCAAAGAAAACAAAGATAATATGTAAGACATACAATGACTTCTTAAGGAGTCAAATAAAGGAACTTAGTTTTTCCCACCCCAGGTAACTCTGTTATATAAGACAACTTGAGAAATTGAAATGAAACAAAACAGTTGTCAAACTCTTTCAAATGCTTGTTTAAATGTATGAGAAACAACCGATAAGGTAATACTGTATGTTTAACTCCCCTGGTAACAAAGGTGGGGAAAAACTTCATTACAAATACTCACAGGAAAATAAACACACAAGGGCAGAGAGAGCATCTACCCCCTTGTTAATTACTGAAACATTTTGGCTTTATTTTGCACTAAGAAAAGTCTTTTCAAACCCCACACTGGACACTCATACTATGTGCCACAGTATGAATGGTCATTTTCAAGGGAAGAGACCCTTCTTTGCTAACTTCCTCATCTTCTGATTGCCAAATGCACTCTCCTCTTACACACACACACACACACACACACACACACACACACACACACACACACCATGCATCTAGTATGGATGGCTTCTCCCTGGGGAATACTTCTGGTTCCCCACTACTCCAGGGAGAAGCTGGTAGAGGGTAATGAAAAGGGGGGGCATGAACACAGAACACAAACACACAGAAGGGAAATACTTTCTCTTTTTCTGCAAAGTTAAACATGGTTAGGCTCAGGCTGAGCTTCTGGATGGGTGGAGATTATGTAAAAGCCTGTAGACAAGCTCTGAGCATTGTGAGCAGATGCTTTCTAAGATACTAAAAAGGATCTGTGATAAAAATCAGTTTCAAAAGTGTTACAATCAACAGTTGGGCAGATTTTTTTTAAAGATACCAATTTTAATAAATTTTATTGTCTGTTTTTTTATTATAAAAGTTATACACATTAATTTAAAAATGTGTAAAGAAAGTCACGGAGGAAAAAACCCCAAGTCACTAACAATGTTATAAGCTGGAGATATCATTACGTTTGGTTTATCTCCCTTAAGCTCCAATGCCTGTGTGTGTGTGTGTGTGTAATACTTTAAATAGAGTCTGTAAAATCATACTGTATTTTCACTTTCATTTAAGTACTAACTTACTGAGATCTTATTTTTCTTTAGTTCTAAGAACTTCCATTGTAGTGAAAAAGAGCTTTCTACAGGTGATGGTTTCTAAACACTGGAGCCCTTGTTTTGCACACCCCTTGTCTGGCACTTAATGACTCTTCTATAGACCGAAGGTAGAAGATTCTCCTCTTCTTTGGTGGTTTTCTAGGCTATGTTAACTCCTATTATTGAAATAATGTGAGTGGATCAAAAGTAGTGAACTTCAAACTTCAATATGCTAGGAATCACCATGCATTCTTCCAAAAATGTAGATTCATGGACCCCACATTCAGAAATTTAGAATGTTTCTTTAAGACAGAACTTCTCAGAGCATTCAATATGCTCATGTGCAATGTTCCTAGCATGCATTGTGCATTTCCAGGGGTGGGAAGAGGAGGAACAGTTCTCACTGATTTCCCAAGCTTATTTGACCACGGAAGCCTTCTTTCGTGGAACACCTATTAAGAACTTTTGGAACATGAGTGCGCCACAGAATAGTTTGGGAACTACTACTTTGGTGGACCCAACGTGGAGTTTGGAGTTAAGTAACACATTGTTCCTCCTTAACTTTGTCATGACTATGAGCTCTTGCAAACTATTTAGGCATTCTGAGCCTGCTTCCTCCTCTGCAAAAATGGAGAAAATATTAAATTTCTTATGTGTAGATGAGGATTAAGTAAATCCCCTCAAATGGAGCCTAACAGTCCATCTTAGCTCTCCACTTTCTCCTCCATAGGAAGCCTCCCCAGCGCATCCAACCACTGTACCCACAGCAGGCCTACCCCATTGTATTTCATACAGTAAGTGCTTCATGAACACCTGTTGAGCAAGTAAGTGTCATTTCAAACAGAAAAGGGGCACGTAAAGGTTGATATAAATGCAGCTGCTATTGCCCTTTGCTAATTAAGATATTGGTTTGTAAAAGGCTCCGAATGTACTGAGTACCATGCAGTGAGCCACTTATACACAGCTACCAAAGCTTCATGGAGAGCTGTTGTGGAATATCTGATGGCACAATTTGTTCCTGGATCCCCACTCAGGGACCTACAGACTGATGCACTGGCCAATTAGCTAGCACCACAGACCAGAGTTTTAGCAGATGATTTAATACAGTCAAAACAACCCAGAGATGAGAAACAAACTCAAGAATAGCCAGCATATTTGGAAGGGTGCTTGGGGAGAAAGCTGCCAAAGACAAGATTTTACCCAAAAAAGGAGACTAGCCACCTGGAGAGCTTCAGCTGATCTTGAGCCACAGTAACCCAGGAGGTAAAGCCTCAGTAGGTTTGGCATGCTTCTCACAGGAGAGCTCAAGCTATCTGGGGAGGGGGGGGGGCCCCTGACCTAGCTGGTAAATGGATTTGATCAGACTCAGCATTAAAGATTGCCAGGTGGTCCCTGACAGGTACTATCTTTCATGCTCCCTTGAAGAGTGTTATCCACAATGGCTGACTGCCAAGAGCAGCACCACAGCCCAACAAAGGGAAATGAAACCTACTAGAGCAGCAAGGACAGGTTACCAAAGGAGTAAAAAGGAAAGTGTGAACTTTACCTCCTCAATGTATTTAGTGGCATTTGTACCCAAAGAGGGTCAGGTGTTCCTCCTGGATATAATGGGCAATCTCAGCCCTCCAGACAATCTCTAAACCAGTTAGAGGTAGGCTCACTGAATTACAAGCAGAATATTCCTGAAGGATGGTTAACAGCACCTATGTAGATCCTCACTGACAGAACCTACAGTGTGTCACGCTATTCTGTCAGCTCCCAGATAGTGCAGAAAACCTGCCTCCTCACACTCCCAGAGATCCTGCCTCACAGGCGAAGAACAAGGCTGGGATGGGGATCACCATTTAATGTAAGACCTACGAAAGCTGCAAATGACTACATCATTTCTTAGGAAGTGCCTAAGAAAGGAAGTCTCAGCCACATGGCTTGACAATTTCCTTTTGCAACTCTCCATTCCCGGACTCAGAAGCACTGTCCTAGGCATTCTCATTAAGACATGACTCCCAATGCCAGCCTTTGATAGAGGAGATGATGGACAAAGCTGTCAGGAGAGTTACAGTGCTAGATAGAAATATTTCTATTACACAGGTGAACCACTATGCTACCTTGAGTATTTTATAGAGAACTGCTCCTGCACACCGAGGCATACCAAAGCACAAAACCACATCACACATTCCCGCTTCTCTGTGCTCTATGACAAGGATTGTTTTTTTAACCCAGGGTAGCAAAGCACCATTACATATTTGGGTTCAACCTATTTGGGGCCCTCTGGGCCCCATGGATCTGGATGTCCATTTCTCTCCCCAGGTCCAGAAGTTTTTAGCCATTATTACTTTAAATGTACTTTCTGTCCTTCTTCTTCTTCTGCAAATACCTATAATGAGAATATTATAAGTATTGGGCTTTTTTTCCCCCCATTGTGTCCCATCATTACCTTAGGCTTTCTTCACTCTTTTTCATTCTGTTTTTTCTTTTTATTCCTCTAACTGGGTGATTTCCGATGGTCACAGATTCTTTCCAGGTCACAGGTTCTTTCTTCAACGTGGTCAAGTCTACTTCTTAAACTCTCTACTAAGTTCTTTAATTCAGTTATTGTATTTTTCAATTCTATGATTTTTGTTTTGCCTTTTTTTTTTTTTTGATGGCTGCTATTTCCTTGTCAAACTTCTCATTTTGTTCTTGCACTGTTTTCCTAATTTCATTATTTGTCTGTGCTTTCTTGTGGTTTACTCAACTTCCTTGAGATGATTATTCTGAATTCTCTAACACTTCACGGATCTCCATTTCTTTAGGATCAGTTATCGAAGCTTTATTAGTTTCCTTTGGTGTTGTCCTATTTACCTGATTTTTCACGATCCTTGACTCCTTCTGTTGGTGTCTGTGCATCTGAGTACCTGGGCTCATCTTACAGACTTTATAGGTTTGCTTTGGCAGAGACTTCATCAGTCAACTCAGTCTGGGTTTCTGGGTGTGATTCCTGGTAATGACCTTGGTCAGGTAGGGCCTATTATGATCTATTTCAGGGCAAGGCAAGTGTCAGACTCTCATGACAGGGATGAAGCAGTGTGCTACTGGCTTGTCTCCCTACCCAGGCAAAGCTACAGGATGGGTTCTACAGTTGACTGAAGTTTCTGGTCAGGCTTACCTGATGGTCAGATCTGTGTACCGTATTCAGTAGTAGATGAGTCTGGGAACGACCTTCCCGGCCCTGCCCCGGCAGGGCAGCAGGATGGGATCCCAGGCCTGTACTGCTTGTTTTTTTAGGGACCCAAATTAGGCCAGAATGTGCACTGGATTTCCTGGTCAGGTGAGGCCACCAGTTGTGTTCTGAAGACAGGCTGTACAGTCTGTTCAAGCACCTCTGTATGTAGGGCTGCTGAGAGGGCTATGCAGCTTTCTGTGTGCTGTGGTTCAGTTCCCTGGCTGGAGAGGCTAAACGTTGTGTTCAGTGATGAGTGGGGTTACGAATTACATTTCCTGCCTGCAGCGGGAGAAGCAGCTCTAAAGCTAGTAAAAGTCTTTGTCTTAACTCTAGGGGGCCTGTTTGCCAAGTGTCCTGATGGAATAGTGCCATTGGCTTTGTTATGCAAACCATCAGTTCTTCCTTGTCCAGCCTGTCGGCTCCAGTGTTGTTGGGTGGCATCCAGGAGTTATCCCCAGCCCTTCTGGGCAGAAGGGGCTGGAAGACACTCCACAGCCAGTGTAGCTTCCGTGCCTGGGCAAGAAGGGGAGGGGTCACTCCAGGCTACTCTCAATTTCCCAAACTGACTCTGCAGGTTGGGAGAGGCTAGGAGCTAACCTCAGCCTGGGCTATGAATTAATCTGCCTTTGAATAGCAGATAGCTCAGAAATATTGCATGCCCAGTACGGCCTCTACTCTGGGGACAATCAGCTCTGCATGCCCCTCCCTCAAGAGCCCCCGGGGTTGTACTGCATCCAGGAGTTGTTGCCAGTCTTTCTGGTCAGACAGGGCCTTAAGACACTCTCCACAGAGGATGGGCAAACCAGCTATAAGGCCAGCAAAACTCCTGTGAGGATCCAAATCGGGTAGATCAGCACTCTGCAGAGTTCCCTGGTCAGATTGCACCTGTGACTGGGTCCTGAAGATGAGCAAAACCACTGGTTGGGGTTACTACTTGGGAACTGCAAGTATGAACTTAGTCTGCCAAGATCCAGGGGCTGGTTGTTGCCCAGCCCCGCCTCGCCCGCCCCCCACCTCAGTCACATTCCCAGTGGCAGAGCCACAGAGACTTCCTTGGATTCCCTATACTGCAAGATCAGAGTACAGGCTCCCACAGAGTAACCCATAACACTGGGGTCGGGGAGCTGGTAGTCACCCCTGGGCTCCCTTTCCACTTCAGTATGAGGGAAGACTTCTCTGGGTGGCGCTGCACTGGCCAGGGGAGGGGCAGCATGGTCACTGGATAACTGCTTTTCCTACCTGGCCTGCTGACACAGCAGGGGTGATCACACTGCACCTGTGATGCAGGGGTGCCTCAGCCTCACCTCCATGTCCTAGGATCCTCTCAGCAGTCTCTTGCTCTTGAACAGTTGTCGTTCTCGTGAGGAATTAAGTCAGGAACAACCTGCGTCTCTCTCTTGGTGTCATAGCCAGTGGAGTAATCCATCTCAAGCTTTACATTGAACATTAGTGTTATTCATGTAGTTGTGACTCAAGTAACTTTTCTTTGCTGACACGGATGGCTTAAACCACGAGTTGACAGATGTGAAAGCCATCATGGGTCTGTCCCTAAGGTATAAGCTCTGGCTGGGCCCTGAGGCACACAGAACCCTAGGTGCCAGTTTGGTGGACTTTAACCATATACCGTATAACATTCACAAAGACTGAGTCTCACTGACTAGACTCATTTAAGTGAGGTTACTTTGGGACTACAGAATTTTGACCTGTTGATAATAAGATGTGCCTTTAGGTCATTACATTTCTATGACTAAGACACATGAAGTTATGAGAGAAAAAGCTTGAGTAGCAGTCGCTTATTACTGTCCTGTGAGAACAGCTACGTCCTTTCCCTCAAGGTCCTGGAACTCAGTTCCCTTAAAGGTTATCTGTGGCTGTGCTATTAGGTGAGAACCAAGGATGAAGCATCGGTACCGGACAGGGGTGCTGAGTCACCTCCTACATACATACCCTATTGAATCCTGCATGCAGGAGCGGGAGGACTGAGGCCTCTTCGTGGTCGCCTGATCTGCAGCAAAGCAGAAAATGCAGTCACTCACCAGATACAAACCAGGGTTCCTCACATTGAAACATGGAGAGCGAGCAGCGAGGCAAGCATGGAGTTTGCGTTAAGAGTGGTTTCCTGACCAGCATGTGTCCATGGGATGCACCTGCCTTCAAGCACCCAGAGTCCCACATCTGCGTTCCAGATCCAAAAAGAACACCAACAGGAGAGAAAACTCCAGCAGTGTGTCTGAAAGCATGACCACGGCACACATGAGTGGCCATCTCCAAAGCTGGGCTGGCCTTGAAAGCTGAAACACATGGATGGGACAAGGTGGGTGCATTGCTCATCCCAGAGACTATCCTTTATGTTTTCCCCCAAACTTTCTGGAAATACAATACCCACCCCAAGACCTGGCTGGGTCCAACTTGCAATGTGAGGAAGTCAACTGGCACTATAGACTGCAGCACCCCATAACCAAATGGAAAAGAAGGGTCATTAAGAATGCCAAGGTAAAAGGGAAAAAGAGAAAAAAACTGAGGGTATTGTCCCTCATTTCATGCAAGGTTTCCTATACTGAGCCTATAGTTGGGTCTCAGAACAATCTGAGTACAATGAATGTCTGCTCATAGCATGACAAAGACATGCTATGTTGGGAAACAGGGAAGTAAAATGGAATAAAAGATAAATAAAATGGGTGGAGGGGCAGGTGGAGAACAAGAAGAGAAATCCCGGTGCTTGTTGGTGGCATTACCTACAGCTCATGCCTTCCCTATAGGAAAGCACAGTCCTCTCTTTTCTACCATGGAACTCTAGATTCTACCTTCTCTAAGTGACAGATTGGAATGGGGGAGGGGGTATGGTGGCACACGAGAGGTCTGAAGGTAGCAACAACATTCCATTTCATAAGCTGTATTGCACAAACTCAGCACTCATTTTGTTATTATTCTCTATCTGTAAAAAATATATTATTTAAAAAATAGGGGGGAAAGGGTGAAAAATAACAAGCCATAGCAAATCATTATTTGTCAAGGATCAGTAAGTATTTTTAATATGTGACTAGAAAAAAATTAGTATTTCTCTTCTGCGTCCATGGAATGAGTCAGCCTTGGGGAATATGCACGTGGCCTGGTATCTCCTGGTATCCATGTCTGAGACTCTAACACCCTATTAAGACCTCACAGTGCCCACAAGACAAAATACAAACAAGGGGGCAAAGAAGCTGAGTGTACATCTTGATTCCCCTCACTCATTCTCCTTGAGACCCCATATATCCCATGAGGATAATGAAGTGGTAAGGAACCAATGAGGATAATTTCTTTCCTTTCCTTGGCCCACAGCGGGAATCCAAGTGAAGTGGCACAGCTCCCAACAACAGACCCAAGTAATAGCAGGGAAGGAAGAGTCTTTGTTTGGGGTAAAACTATGGAGCCAGGATTTCCTCCTGTACCAATATGGCTTTAGAAGACAGTATTTCAAACCTCCCCGGGCCAGGCTTGCCTGGGGGAGACCTAAACTCCCCAGTCTCTGTTGCCGGCTTGTCAGCAACTTTGCTGCAGACTCTGTGAGAGCTGCCACAATGGAGCCAAGTGCAGTAGGTCCTAGGCCCTAAATAAAGGTCTTAGTCTCTCAGAAGCTAATGATGGCATTAAGCAAACACCACAATTTGGATACTGCAAGGATTTCAAGGGCTGTAGCTTGTACAAACAACTTTTTTTCTTTGAGGTCTTTCATCCTAAGTGGTGGCCATTTCAGACAACAAACCCTGAAGAGAACCTTCTCATCCCACCATCTCAAACCTACAGCCCAATCCCCCTTTTTTGCCTTCCAACGTTGGCATGCAACCTTGTGTCCTGCTTCTAGACACTGAAGAGTCACAGTCCAAATTATACAATCCTTTCCTTCCAGCGTATTTAGAGTGCTTCTTTGTTCTCATGCTGTAATTTGTTTCTTCTTTAGTGAAAAACAAGCATTCTCCCTCCTCTTATCTTCAAAGAAAAGATAAGCGGGAACAATGTTCTTCCCAGACCTCTTTGTCAGATTTTCTCATTATTTCTATCATGCGAGGAGTGCTCATTTTTTCCTAAGATGTACAGGTATGTGTTAACAGCAATTAAATATGACAGAGAAAAAGGTGAATATTTTCAGAAACTTGCAAAACAAAGAACACCCCCACAGAGTGAGATCTAAGGTTGGTGTTGTAGGGCCGAGGACATGCCCAGTGCTGTGCTGGCTCAAAGACTGGATTCCACCAGACAAATGTTTCAGAATGAACAGTACTACTTCCAGCTGGGGATGGAGGTGAGCTTACGCTTGGGAAACCACCGCCAGGATCACCGTGTGCTCGGAGGGATTTGTGGCTCGGATCGACCTGCAATGAAAAGGCTCAAGTCAAACCAAGTGATCTAAGCTTTGTTACAATGAACGCATGCGGAACTTCACATTGAAAATGGCACAAAACCAAATCAAGAGAAAGTCTAAAAACACATGCAAGACAACAAAGAAAGATGGCCTTGTAGATTAGGACAAATTCTTTGTTTTACTGGAAAAAAAAAAAAAAAGATTTTGTTTTTAACGCCAAGGCAATTATCCAATAGGTCAGACCTGCCAATTTTCCACTTCAAAAACTGGCAAATTCCACTTAAATTCCATGTTTTCTGACTGAAATTCCACTCTGCAAGAAAACTGGCAGTCCTAGAGGTCTCTAGTTATCAGTTTGTACTTGGGGAGCTCATTGCATTGGACCTTTTTTTCTTTTAAAATAGCAGGGAGCCCAGAAAGATGACCTTATTATAAAAATTAATACACTCACTGGCAGCTGGACATACAAACTCAGTTTAAAGCCTATTAAGGGTGGTAAAAACAAACACCTAATTTTGTTGGTTGCACTGTTGTTTGGCTCAAATACTTGAGACAACTGGATTGTCAACTAGGGCTGAGAAAAGCTGCAATATAGCGTCTATCACTGTGAAGATACCTGTTTTGTACTAGGACCACCTGTATATACTTTATTCCCTAGGAATTTAATAGGATTAAAATAATTAAGGATAAAGAATTTTGAGGTCTGTGCATCTTCTTAGAAAATGTGCTATGTGTATTCCTGCAGCTCAGATTCTGGATTTTTCTGGTCAGGGGTGGTGAATTGGATGAACTTTTAATCAAGGGTCCCATACTTGAATCTTACTACAAATAAGCAGTATGCTTGTTTTGACCCATCTCCCTGGTCTGGACTCTGTTTATTTTGAGAGCCCTGGGAAGAGAACCATCATCTCCAAGAACAGAAGGCTCAAGGCTGCTCCTGAGTCATTTGTGAAACAGCATGTATTTGTTGATCTTTCTAGCTATTGGCATTTCAGCTCTTCTCCATTTCAACATGTTTGTACTACCGCTCCCCCAGAAAAAGCCAGCTTGTATTGCTTCATTTCCTTCAACTCTAAAATTTCCTGATCTTTCTCAAAAAACGTACCTTCCCATTTCCTATTCCTGGAGACCTCACTCTACGTGGGTGGAAGGCTCAAAAAAATGACCAGCTCTGGTCTTCCTGGGAAGTAAAGGTTTCCCTGGTAGATAAATGGTATTTGAACAAACTCCTTAAGTTCAATGGTTTCACTCACTGTGGAACAGAGGAGTAAGTCAATATCCCTTCCAAGGCTAGCACAGACTACTTCCTGAATTCAGCCATCCCATAGCACAAGTCCTGGTAAGGTGAAGCTATAGTTTTTGTCTACCTACAAACCTACTGAATTCTCAGCAGCACCTAATGAAAAAAATGCACAGCAAGTCAGAGGTATGCCCTACTCTCTAGGGAAATACTAAGCACTTCTCACCTTTGTTGAGCCTCTTCCACCCCAGTGAGGTGTTAAGGCTATATTGCTAGGCTATGTTCTAAGGGGGTGGGCCTCAAGAGGCTCAAACTCTTGTTACGAACATAACAGGGCTGGGGCCAATGTTCGCTTAGCTTCTTCTGAAACTGGCTTGCATGTTCTGGGTTGCTTCTTGTCGGTATTTCTTCATTCTTCTTCCTCCCAAAGAAACTGGTACGGTCAGAGACACCTGGACCTCTTCCTGACTGAGAGGACTAAGGGGGACTGGAATAGGTGGGCCACAAGTCTAAGGAAGCATGTTAAGCTAAGGTCCAGTCAAGCTCAAAAATCCAGGGATCCTGGACCAGAGATGACAATGAAGATTGCGCATGTGTCAGGAGTGGGTCCCTTACACATCTTAGGAACATATGCTGGCAGTCACACATTCAGGATTCTGGCTGCACGTGACATAACCACTAATAGGCAGTAATCACACTCCCAGATACACAACCTGGCTTCTACCTGCACAGATCCCCCACTGTTTTTCTGTGTGGCTGAGACAGAAGTATATTTATTAGACATCAAAACTACATTTCTTTATATTGAAGGAAGATGGTAAAATCTGCTAAATTTTGTCTTTACCTGAATTACAAGAGTTTTTTTTATTTTTACACCTGAAGTTTGTCTTAAATCATTCCATGTATGCACAAAGGATTATGGCGTTTTTAGTATAAAAATCATGTAAGAAAGGTCAAGGCCAAGAAAAAGTAGATCTATTTATAAAGGACCCAATGCTATCCGTTCAATCATTTAAAAAGAAAAAAAAAATTCCTGATACTGAGAGTATCATCCAAATATTTTATGATATATTTATTCACATACATAATAATTGAGTAGGAAAACATTTCTATGCAGCATGCCAAGATATCTGAGACCAATAAGACATGTTAAAATATGTTCTGTAGGAAAAATTCTTCTTTAGGAAAATGAAAATGGTCAAAAAATAACAAGGCCAGGCCTTTAATGAGAAACGTCTCTTACTTAATCCAATCATTTCTTGCCAGAGTACCCAAGGATCTGAGAACCCACTTCCCTGTGTTTCATTTCACTTACTAATATTCAAGAAAATTCCAGCTCCATATGTAATTGGAGTCTGTGCCGGTCTAGCATTTAATTAGTGACCTCTTGCCATCTAGCTTCAAAGCATTCCAATTCTGCTAAACGGATCAGTTCATCCACGGCTAACTCTTAGGACTGCATTTATTTATGAACAGGCATGCATTTCTCCACCCGGAGTGCAAGCGTTTCTGTAAACAAGCGGAGAGTTTGGATCCCTGGAAGATTTCCTGCGGCTGTAAAGTGGCTGCCTTTGCTCCGCGATTACTGTACGATCTACCCCATCTGTGTCAGGCAGGGAAAAATGTGTATTTCACACATTTCTGATGTTCATTTGGGGACAGAATAATTAAGATTAAAATATCTGGTTTAAATCCAAACCATATCTGTATAATAAGAACTGTGTGAATTTTAATGTCTTTTGTGTGTGAACGCGTGAAATATGAGCGATTCTCAGAGGGAGAAAAAAACACCTTGACATTTTCTGAGGCACCCAGATCACACCTCTAAATTCAATGGAACTCAAACGTGGAAAAACAGAAAAGGTGAAATAAATTCATAGGAGGACCTATAGCTTTCATCACAGAAATCTGTATACACTGCTTAGAAACATCAACACACAGGGGCGCCTGGGCGGCTCAGTTGGTTGAGTGTCCGACTTCAGCTCAGGTCATGATCTCACAGCTCATGAGTTCAAGCCCCGCATCAGGCTCTCTGCTGATAGCTCGGTGCCTGGAGCCTGCTTCGGATTCTGTGTCTCCCTCTCTCTCTGCCCCTGACCCACTTACATTCTGTCTCTGTCTCTCTCAAAAATAAACAAACATTAAAAAATTTTTTAAAAAAAAAAGAAACATCAACACACATTTTAGAAATACTTGGGATGGAACTAAAGACATCTATAAATGAATTTCATTTTTAGCTACTGGGTGAACATTTAGTGAGCATGTTACATTACGGAAGGTACCTGCACACTGCTTCTGCATCAAAGTTTCGAGTCTGTCTGTGATCTATTACGATAATTTCATGATGTTTATCTAGAAAGCATTCCAGGGCTGACTCTGGAGTCCGGGCAATATTGCATCTATAACCAGCTCGGTCACAGGCCCACCAGAATCCATCACTCTGGCTATCTTCCTTTGCAAAGATCAGCAAAACCTGAAATACACGCAGAAAAGCATCTTACAAGAAATCATCATTCTTACGAGACTCTATTAAAAAACAAGTCTACGGTATACTGGTTAAAAATGCAGTGTCTAGAGAGAAGCTACCCGAGTTCAAATCCCAGCTCCCCCAACTGGTTCCAGTGTGTCTTTGAACAAGGTATTTCCTTCATTTTTCCTACAGTTCCTCCACTGTCAGACATGCCATGCCAGCTAGTTGTGAAACTTTCAGGAGCACGAAGCAGGCACTCAGTCACTGGTGGTGGCTGATGCTCATTTTTAATTTCCCCAGTTGGCTTTGTTTTTAAATATTTAAGCAGTGAAATTATTAACAGGATAATTATTAACACAGGTGAGACTACGGTTCACACTTATACCTATTTGGTTCCAGTACAGATGGTGTTGGCCTGACAGTACCTGAAGACCAACCCTCTGAGCCTAGCAATTAGATCCCTAGAAAGACACAGGAAAGGGAAATAACTCAAAGCAACCTCAAAAACTAATTTTAACACCCAACCCATGCTAGAGTCTGGAAAGAATGACCATGAAATGTGAAGATAATGGAGCCAAATTGAGGAAAACTTGCCCCTTTCTGCCTGAGAAGTGCAGCCCCACTGGAAAGAAGGTGGCAATACCCTGTGTCCCCCCTCACCAGCCCCAGGGCTCCAGCACCAGATTCTCTGGCAGAAAGCCCGAGAAAGCCTTCTCACCACCTGAACTTGTTCATTTATTTGCTTGATTATGCTCTATCCTCCCAGTGGAATTGAGCTTCAGGACCGCAAGGACCTGCCTACCATGTTCCCAGCTACCCCCTCCCTCACCCGTGTGCCAAGATGGCACTTACTAGCTGCTCAGAAATATTTGGTGAGTTAAAGGTTAACTAACTGTAGAGTTCTCTGCAAACCACAGAAGGGTTTTATTTACTATGATTAGAAATAAGAGGTTCTCATAAAGAAACGCAATTATCTCAAGACACACATAAGGCACTTAATGTTTTTCAGCATCCACTTCTGGTTTAAACAGCAACAGAAGGGTTTTCGTCACAACATGAAGTGCCTTTAAGCCAATAACCAATATCAGTCTTGATGATGAAATATCAATGTGCTTCGTTTACATTCAGAAAGACGAATTGTGCAGCCATTACCATTACATTTTTTAAATGTTTTATTAAAAATTGGCAATATATAGAAAACAGACACAATACTATAATAAACCTAATGCACCCAACACCCAGCTTCAGCAATAACCAACTCCAGGCCAATCTGTCTTCATTTCTACCCTTCCCCAATTTTCAACACTTGCACTGGTTTGCAGCAAGGCCTGCATATCACATTATTTCATTCATTGGCATCTGTTAAAGACTTAAAAAAAAGAAAGAAAAGAAAACCACAACACCATCTCATACCTAAACCTCCCCAATAGCTCCTTAACATCATTAAATATCTGAATGCATCATAAATGTCATTTGTTTTACACTGTTTAAGTCATTTCCTGTTTTCCCAAATACCATGTTTCCAGAAGAGACAGAATCATTTTCAACATGATTTTGACATTTTCTTCTTTTTTAATAGAACTTGTATTTATTTATTTACTTTTTTTAAGCTGTATTTTATTTTTTATGCAATTTATTGTCAAATTGGTTTCCATACAACACCCAGTACTCATCCCAACAGGTGCTCTCCTCAATACCCATCACCCACCTTCCCCTCTCCCCTACCCCCCATCAACACTCAGTTTGTTCTCAGTTTTTAACAGTCTCTTATGGTTTGCCTCCTTCCCTCTCTGTAACTTTTTTCCCCCCTTCTCCTCCCCCATGGTCTTCTGTTAAGTTTCTCAGGATCCACATATGAGTGAAAACATATGGTATCTGTCTTTCTCTGCCTGACTTATTTCACTTAGCGTAATACCCTCCAATTCCATCCACATTGCTACAAATGGCCGGATTTCATTCTTTCTCATTGCCAAGTAGTATTGCATTGTATATATAAATCACATCTTCTTTACCCATTCGTCAGCTGATGGACATTTAGGCTCTTTCCATAATTTGGCCATTGTTGAAAGGGCTGCTATAAACATTGGGGTACAAGTGCCCGTATGCATCAGCACTCCTGTATCCCTTGGGCAAATTCCTAACAGTGCTATTGCTGGGCCATGGAGTAGGTCTATTTTTAATTTTTTGAGGAACCTCCACAATGTTTTCCAGAGCAGCTGCACCTCCCAACAACAGTGCAAGAGGGCTCCCGTTTCTCCACATCTTCTCCAGCATCTATATATAGTCTCCTGATTTGTTCATTTTAGCCACTCTGACTGGCATGAGGTGCTATCTCAGCGTGGTTTTGATTTGTATTTCCCTGATGAGGAGTGACGTCGAGCATCTTTTCATGTGCCTGCTGGCCATCTGGATGTCTTCTTTAGAAAAGTGTCCATTCATGAGATTTTGACATTTTCTTCTTAGCACATGGCTTGAAATCACACACTAGTAACACAGGATGCAGCCACACTTATTAAGAGCTCACCCTGGGCTAGGTCTGTCACTCCTCAGTCCAGAGTGCTCCTAAAAGTCTTTGACCACAGAGCTACTTCTAGGAAGTAGTGGCAGGTGGCTCTTCTAAGAGAATTGAAGGGCACAGCCTTGTGGATTTGATAATGAAGAGAAAGTCTTCAAATGAAACTATTAACAAGAGAGCTACAATGTACAAGTCAGGTAGAATAAATTGGTTTGTGTGTAAAGTCAATAACAGCTATGGTATTAACACGAAAAACTCAATACACGGGGCTTAAAAGTCGGAAAAGATGAGAGAATTTCTTCTTTTTTCTTTTTTTGGAGTTAATTCTTTTTTAAATTTTTTTTATTTTTTAATTTACATCCAAGTTAGTTAGCATATAGTGCAACAATGATTTCAGGAGTAGATTCCTTAATGCCCCTTAACGCATTTAAACCATCCCCCCTCCTATAACCCCTCCAGTAACCCTGTGTTTGTTCTCTGTATTTAAGAGTCTCTTATGTTTTGTCCCCCTCTCTGTGTTTATATTATTTTTGCCTCCCTTCCCTTATGTTCATCTGTTTTGTAAGATGAGAGAATTTCTTCTCAGTCCTCTGTCGAGCTGAACTAGGACTTGCTAAACAAGAACCTCAACACTTTAGATTTCCTTTATGCCATCTGGCCTCAATAACTGACTAATACAATAAGAACACACTGTATTCCCATGTTGGGCACTGCTGAAGATTAACCTCGTAATACTTACAGACTGTTCCACTTTTGGAAAAATAATGTCATTAATAAACAAAAATTTTCCAAGCACCTACTACATTCCCAGCATTGTCTTTAACTGCTTAGAGAACAGTGATGAAAATAATAAAGATCCTTGCACTATAGAGGTAGAGGGGTAAAGAACATGAATAGTAAGTAAGCAAATGACACTGAATGTTAAAAGTGCTAAGTGCTACGTACAAACAGTAGGAGAGGGGAAGGGAGAGCAAAACTGGGCACTGGGAGCAACATTAAGGAAGGTGATTAGGGTAAGGTCTCGCTGAAAAAGTAACATAGGCACAAATCCTGAAGGAAACAGAGAAGGAAGCCAAGTTGATGTCTGAAGGAAAAGCACTCCAAGCAGGAGGGGCTCTACTGGCCCCTAGAGTTGGAAGTGTGCTGGGTGTGTTCAAAGAACTGTAAGGAAGCCACTCTGACAGAGGGAAGAGTGAGAGGCAAAGTCTAGTTTGCAGCAGAGGGCTGGGTCAGATTAAGGCCATTTGAGGAACTTATACTGGATTTCACATGAGAACTCACAAAACTGATTCAAAGTGAGCAAGGGTATTAACCATGTCTTGTTATTTTCTGTAGTTCTAACGCTTTGGCATCTAAAGCCCTGCGACCCTGCGCCTCCAAAGAGGGTTAGTCAATTTCTGGAAATAGCAGAAAACATGCCTAGAAAAGCACCCTTCAAATGCAAATCAATCCAGAGCCCAGACTCCTACCACTTCTTTTATCACGCTTTAATGCATGGAACCACTATTCCACCTACCCTAATCACTCCAGTGCCAGGAGTCAAACAACCAGAGACAAACCTCTATGCCCCAAATTCCCCTGCGATGATTCAAGCTGGCCAAACCTGCTTACCCTCCTTTACCCATTCCTTCCCACAGAAGCCACAGTGAGACTCTTGCCCACGTTTTCCCCTTGGTCCCTCTGCCTCCTGAGCAACCTTGGTGCTAAACGTGTGGTCTGTCATGGCATAGGGTGCCCCCTCCTCCAAGTGACAAACTGTTTAATCATAGTCATTTCCTGATCTGTTGGCCTCACCCTACCTAAATAATAACATCTTCATTTTAAAACAAGACTAATTATATTGTAAAAGCACTCATGAGAGAATTTCTTTGGGTAGTGTTTAAAATTCTTCCCATTTAAGGGTAATGTATGGAACTATTAAGTTATTATAATGTATACCTGAAACTAATATAACACTGTATGTTAACGGGAATTAATACTTAAAAAAATAAAAGTCTTCCCATTTATTAAAAAAAATCAGAAAGACTACTTTTCAATAATTCAACTCCTAAGTGAAAAATCTACAGGAATAAAAATATATATGCATTTTACAGTGAAGTACTATAGTAATTACCTTTTTTTGATGTACGCCTATCTCTGGAACATTGCACCTTTTCTAGGAAAGTCGCCGGCCCAAGTAACTAGGGTTGGACTTTCTGTCCCTATCTCCCAGCGCAGCTGGGCTAATGATATTCTGTTTACAGAAATTTGGGGTTTGAACAAAAGAGACACAAAGGCCAGGAAATGAGACCTGTAGCTCATTAATAGTAGAGATATGGAAGCAAGAGCCTTCAACTTTTGCTGTCAAAGTACTCAGAGATGGCTCACTGCCACACTTTCTAAGCCAGAGCTTTCAATTCCTCCTTGAATTCTACAAAGAAAAAAAAATTGCACGAATACGTTTTTATTCATTTATTTACTTTGTTGTATAAGGCAGCTCTCACTTGCAACCAAAGAAAACCAAAAAGACCTAAAGTGATACAGTCCCTCTCCCTATTTAACATTCTATGTATCGGGTGCATGGGTGGCTCAGCTGGTTAAGTGTCCAACTCTTAATTTCAGCTCATGTCATGATCTCATGATTCTTGAGATCAAGCCCTCTGTCAGGCTCTGTGCTGGCAGTGTGGAGCCTGCTTGGGATTCTCTCTCTCGCCCTCTATCTCTGCCCCTCCCCCACTCACACTGTCTCCATCTCTCTCAAAAAAAAAAAAAAACTTAAAAAAATTAAAAAAATTTTCTATGTATCAGTACTTTGTTAGTCATGGCCACTCTTAAGTATTTACTGACCCTTCACTGAGGCAAATCTCAAAATTTCAGAAAATAAACTTTAAACATAATTATTAAAGGCATACGAATGAATTTGATTTGTAAAGAATAAGACTTAAGCGACCCTTTTATTTGCTTTAATAATATAGAGAACATTCAAAGAGTATGTATTGATGATCTATTATAAAGTGTTATGAACTGGGAGAAAAAGCTGATAGAGATGGACAAAGTCTAGTCTCTGTCCCTAGGAAGCAAGCAGCGGAGACAACCAGGGGAAGATAAGCATAGTAAGTGCACTACTGAGCAGTGACCACACGAGGATAAGGACATGACATCCAAGAAGAGAATCTTGGCACAGGGGAATGGGCAGAAGGAAACAATTGTGTTGTATCTACTTCACTGCACTGCTGTAAACACATCAAAAGAGTAGATTAAGATCTGATCCAGGTTGAAGCTTGGGACAATGAGACAACACCTTCCTTCTGGGACAGATCTGGGTGGACTTGAGTCCTGTCCAGGGTCAGAACACTACTAGAGGCAATCCTTGCTTCACATGGTAGGGCCAGGCTCTAACAGCAACCACAAAAAGCAGCCCTAAATGATGGCAAAAATGACTATTCTATGACCTTCATAAATTCTGTCCAAACATGAAAAATCTTAGTTGGTATTAACTGTGTAATGAAATAAAGTAAAACTGTCAATGAAAACGTTAGAAGCACTGAAAACTAAAATATTTTCTTTTAAAAAAACTTACAAGTAGCTTGAACAGTATGTGCCTTCTCCAAATTGTGTAAGCATAGAATACACAGTGAGCATCTTTTCTATGACCTGGTGAACTACAAAGTCCTAAACTTCGATCAGCTTCCAGTATTTCATCTGCCCAACTTCCAGTGCCACGAAATAGGCCGAGTTTCATTAATTAATACGTAGTTTTCTTTCTGTTTTTTTACTGGTACCACTTCCTCTGTGACATTTCATTACTTTCATCACAAACACTCTCCATGGATTCTGATCATTGCTGCAAGTTTAACGACCTCTGGCTGCAGATCTAGAACATCTCAATATGACAGTGTGAACATTCCCACCCCAATCAGCTCTCTCCGCTAACCTCATTTACATTCAATTTAATCTTCCCTCTGGCAGGATCACTTCTCATTTCTCTGATGCACTTTCATCTGTGTTGGCTCATTCCCTCTCTCAATGATCTGTTTGTGTGTAAGGTCACGTGTGTGGTCATGGAGAGACAAGATGGTGACAACTAACTACACACTTTGCTGTCTGTGCCTGCATGGACGAACAATAGGCAGAGATCAATCATGAAGACGTTGAAAAAGGTGACATCATTGGTTACTGATTGTGCCACGCATCTGTTATTTACATAGTGGTATGTGGACTGAAGTGCTAGCAACACAGTTCATATTTAAGGCAATTATTCAATGAGAACACTGATGTAATTGCAATCCAAAGCATGTTGTGGGGATCTGGTGTGATTTATCTCAACTCTGAAACCTGTACACACTGAAACTGTGCAAAGCTGGGCAACCTATACTGCTTTTCACATGTAACTACAAAGAACTCAAACTGCCAGGCAGGGTCTCCCTCTTTCTGCAAGGAAACTGCTACCTAAACCTTCCTAGAACCACAATGTTTTATTCATCTCTCCATCCAAGCTAGAATGACCAACTAAGGGCTGATCTGTGGCAGGGCCAAGAGAATCAAGCACAGGGGTCTGGTGGGAGCAGCCTCACAGGGGTAACACAGACTTCAGGTGACTGGGAGAAGGGGGTGTCCCAGTAGCCATTACAAGAACAGGGCCCAGGACTCTCAGGACTCCTGTAAGCAGGAAAGGACTCTGAGGGTGATCCATTACCCCCCATTCCACAGATGAGGATAGTACCTTCCCAAAGCCAAGCAGCAACAGAGCTGGATCCACATCTGCCAACTCCTGCTTCGGTGAACTTTCCAGGGCTCCAGTAGAGCTCTCTTGCTTTGCTGGAAATCCTTGTAACTATTCCTTTGACAAGTTTAATCAACAAATGCTTACAAATACCTTTGAGGAAAGCAATAATCTGACTCGGATAGTCAAA
This sequence comes from Panthera pardus, assembly GCF_024362965.1. NCBI lineage: Eukaryota > Metazoa > Chordata > Mammalia > Carnivora > Felidae > Panthera > Panthera pardus. The sequence continues at coordinate 97,596,046 of NW_026526765.1, forward strand.
TCAGTATGAAACTATTTTCTCAGTAAAGACTAATTATGAAAAATATGAAGATAAAACTAACATTTCCCTAAAGAAATGTCACTTATTAGTATTTGTATAAACAAAGATGAGTCTACACATCTCTACATGCATTCCCCCTGTCTATTAAGCATCAATTTTCAGAATACTTGGTTTGGCTTTAAGCAAACACTGGGTAACAAAGAGCTTCTAGAATAGACCACACGTATAGATTTTATTAGTATTAGCCACATACTAAACTATTGACCAATGTGATCAGGTGAGGGGTGAATTCAGCAGGCACAAAATGGTTTGAGAGCATTCCGTAAACGTCTCCAGGAAGGTGATGCTATTAACAGCTATGGTTTGATGAAAATTTAAGAGCCAGCCATTATAATGAAAGTACTTTAAATAGAGGATCTTATTCAGTAACTCTTCAACAATTCTTTGGAGGGTGGAATTATCTTCAATTTAGAGACATGGAAACAAAGTGCTACAAGTGTTAAGAGACTCACCCATAGCCACACAACTAGCAAGATTTGAACTGAGGTCAGCCTGACTCCAGAGCCTGAGCAATGATGTTAATTTTTTTTCCCCCCTGAAATATGGGACCAAAATTCCTACCGACTCTGTAATTGCATGGAACTGACTGGGCTAGGTGGAAGCCATGACTTCACAATAAAATGAAGGACAGACAGGACAGTAGAGTCCTGCAGCAAGTTACCATGTCAAAGCATCTCTACAACTCAGTCATTTCACTTAATATGTAAGGATAGCCCCGATGAGGCCATATGAGCTCCAATACTGAACAGTTCCAGAAAATCCGTGTCCGTGCAATATGGAAGAATAAATCTTAAAGCCAAGTACAGCCTTGGTAGGAAACACTTAGGCCACAGTTGTGATGAATAGGATTTCCAAATCCAGTTGGAAAGCCCAGTGGGAGTGGCAGAGCGGGGGAGGCAGTGGACAGCACCGTAAGCAGAAACCTGCCAATTCTACATACTGAACAAGTAAACATCCTCAAGGCAGTGATGAAGCAAAGGCCACTTCATTTTGAAATGCTGATATGAATCTCCTGCCTCAAAATATTTCTCCTATTTTTAATTTTCTTGCCAAGACTGGACAACAGGACTTTTAGTATCAGTCCCGGCCACTTCCCCCAGGAGAGACGTCCTCTATGATACCATGCTGCACTTCTCCCCAACACTTCCACCCATTCCACTTCTCACACTGCTCCTGACAGCTCATGCAGGGCATGCAGAGCTCCATGTTACATGTCCTGACATGGGAGCAAGTTTCCCCCAGTGAACTGAGAAATGCACCCAAAAAGCAACCACATCCTGAAGTATTCTCATCAAGCAAGTTCCTCCCATGCCCTAAGGACTCTGGCGGATCCAGCTCTTTAACATTTGCAGCATGCCAGTGAAGTAAAAATAGATATTTTTCCCCAAGTTGGGGGAGGGGGAAGGCAGGGGGGGAAAAAAAACAAACGAATACGAAGGCACTGGACATAGTATGATTTTTCTAAGACAGTCACATTATCAGTAGCAGAAGCACAAAAACACTTCACTACATATGACTGCCCCTTAAGCTGGAGTGTTACAAATGAGAGAACTGACTGAGCACACTTGTCTTCCACTGTAGCACCTATGACAGAGCCTTGAACATACAGGTGCTCTGGAGCTGGTTTCTGAAGGGATCAATGAAAGTATGCTTCAATCAGACCAAGTGGGAATGACACGTTAGTTCTCAGTTGAGGGTGTTATCTTTTTAAAAACAATCTCTTGATTGCTGTGTACCTCACTCAGAGAAGGACTCCTGACCACTTGCATCTGCAGGCATCTAGGGCCAAACTCATGTGATGGGAATCAAGCAGCAAACACAGTAGCACTGGTAACATTCCAGCTCTTGCCCTGAGTGATGAGTTCACCGTATTCATTTTGTTATTTCATAGTTTACGACTAGCAGTTAAAAATAAATCCAAAATTAGAGACCACTGTTTTTCAGTAGTGGAGTATAGAGCTGTTTATGGGAATTTTAATACTACCAAGGACTAAATCATGTCTGAGAAGACAGAAATACAGTATATTTGAGACTCTGTTATAAAAATCTGACCACCAAACATGCATATTAAAAAATTACTCAAGGGGTGTCTGGGTAGCTCAGTCAGTCAGGCATCCGACTTTGGTTCAGGTCATGATCTCACTGTTCATGAGTTTGAGCCCTGCACTGGGCTCTGTGATGACAGCTCAGAGCCTGAAGTCTGCTGCAGATTCTCTCTCTCTCTCTCTCTCTCTCTCTCTCTGCCCCTACCCTGCTCACACGCTGTCTCTGTCTCTCTCAAAAATAAACATTCAAAAAATTTTTTAAATTACTTAAGGGTAACCACCCCCCCCAATAAAAAGAAGCACAACGTATAGTTTAAAACAGAAAAAATTCTGAAAACTGTCAATTTGACACAAAGCAAAAAGGGTGAAGAGACAGAAAATATAAGACTAATTTTATCAGTAATCACTCAGTGTAACCAGACTGAATTCAAAGGAAGACCAAAAATCAGAATAGATTTTAGAGAAATCAAAGCTATATGCTGCTTACAGGAGACATTTTTAATATAAAGTTATAAAGAAAAACTGAAAATGGACAGAAAAACATACCAGAAAAACATGACCAAGAAAAGCTGGTCCAGCAACATTAGCAACAGATAAAACAGAAGGTAAGGCAAAAGTTTAAAGAGACACCTCATAATAAAAAGGAGAGTCACCAAGAATATATAATAATCAAGAATATATATTAACACCACAGATTCAAAACATCAGCAAGTATTAACAGATATTGATATTGACCTATATCCACTGCCACAGAAACTGAGAAATCAGTGAAAAACTGAGAGAGAGAGTTTGAACAGCATAAATGAGGTTGAATTAATTCATGTACACAGAACCGAGTATTCAAATAGAGATACATCTTTAAAAGCTTTGTGTGGAATATTAATTCAAAACTGGTTACGTTATTGCTCAATCAAGTTGCAACAAAGAATCAAAGAATATTAATGGAAGATCATACAGTCTTTTCTACAAGTGAATCTAGAAAAACTGGGTATCAGTACAAGGATAAAACATGAGCTTTTACTTCTCTATCACTCCATATCCCAAAATGAATTTCAGATTGATTATAAAAATAATATTAATTTTTTTAATTGTTTTAACAAAGAACCTAAGAAATTATCATCTTGAACTGGGAGTAGGTAAAGACTTTTAGAATACAGAATGTAATAACTATAAGAGAAATGATAACTTAGGCTACATCAAAATTAAATTTTGCTCAAAAGCCAAAGTTAAGAAGATGAATAGAAAAATCAGCCTGGAAGAAAATATTCACAAAATCCATTTTTTTATTTTAAAGTTTTTATTTAAATTCAGTAGAGCTAACATATAGTTTAATATCAGTTTCAGGAGTGGAATTTAGTGATTCTTCACTTACATACAACACCCAGTACTTGTCACAACAGGTGCCTTTCTTAACACCCATCACCCATTTAGCCCATCCCCCCACTTCCCCTCCAGCAACCCTCAGTTTGTTCTTTACAGTTAAGAGTGTCTTATGGTTTGCCTCCCTGTCTTTTTTTTCCTTTTCCCTTCCCCATGTTCATTTTTGTTTATTGAATTCCACATGAGTGAAATCATAGGATATTTATCTTTCTCTGATTGATTCATTTTGCTTAGCATAATATACTCCTGCTCCATCCACGTAGTTGCAAATGGCAATATTTCATTCTTTTTGATGGCTGAATAACATTCCATTGTATATAAATACCACTTCTTTACTCATTCATCAGTTGATGGACGTTTGGGCTCTTTCCATAATTTGGCTAATACTGATAATGCTGCTATAAACATCAGGGTGTATATGCCCCTTCAAATCAGTATTTTTATATCTTCTGGATAAATTCCTAATCATGCAATTGCTGGGTCATAGGGTATCTCTATTTTGAGTTTTTGAGGAACCTCATACTTTTCTCCACAGTGGCTGCACCAGTTTTCATTCCCACCAACTTTCTCCACATCCTCGCCAACACCTCTAATTTCCTGTGTTGGTAATTTTAGCCATTCTGACAGGTGTGACGTGCTTTTCTCATTGTGGTTTTGATGTGTGTTTCCCTGATGATGAGTGATACTGAGCATCTTTTCATGTGTCTGTTAGTCATCTGGAAGTCTTTGGAAAAATGTCTATTCGTGTCTTCTTCCCATTTCTTAACTCCCCATCATTTGTTTTTTTGTTGAGCTTGATAAGTACAAATTTGGGATCATAACCTTTCATCAGGTCATTTGCAAATATCTTCTCCCATTCATAGGCTGCCTTTTAGTTTTGTCAATTATCTTCTTCGCTGTGCCGAAGCTTTTTATCTTGATAAAGTCTCAATATTTCAGGTTTGCTTTTGTTTACCTTACCTCCAGACACACGTCTAGCAAGAAGTTGCTATGGCAAAAGTCAAAGAGGTTATTCCCTGTGTGAAAATTAGGATTTTCTGTCTCACATTTAGGTCTTTCATCCATTTTGAATTTATTTTTGTGTATGGTATAAGAAAGTGGTCCAGTTTCATTCTTCTGCATGTTGTCATCCAGTTTTCCCAGTACCATTTGTTGAAGAGACTTTTTTTTCCATTGGATATTCTTTCCTGCTTTGTCAAAGATTAGCTGACCATATAGTTGTGCATCCACTTCTGGGTTCTCTGTTCTGTTTCACGGATCTATGTGTCTGTTTTTATGCCAGTACCATACTGTCTTGATGACTATATCTTTGAAACAGAGCTTGAAGTCTGGAATTCTGATGCCTCCAGCTTTGCTCTTCTCTTTCAAGGTTGCTTTGACTATTCACGATCTTTTGTGGTTCCATACAAATTTTAGAAATGTTTGTTCTAGCTCTGTGAAAAGTATTGGTTGTAATTTGATAGGGACTGCATTTCAAGTGTAGATTGATTTGGGTAGTATCAATATTTTAACAATATTTGTCCTTCCAATCCATGAGCATGGAATATTTTTCCATTTCTTTGTTTCCTCTTCAATTTTTCTTGAAAGTGTTCCACAGTTTCCGGAGTACAGATCTTTTATCTCTTTTGTTAGGTTTATTCCTAGGTCACTTATGGTTTTCGGTGCAATTGTAAATTGGACAGATTCTTTGATTTCTTTTCCTCCTGCTTCATTATTGATATATAGAAATGTAACAGATTTCTGTACATTCATTTTGTATCCAGTGAATTTGCTGAATTTATCGGTTCTAGCAATTTTTTGATGGAACCTTTGGGTTTTCTACACAGAGTATCGTTATCATCTGTGAACAGTGAAAGTTTGACTTTTCCCCTGGAAACCTGGGTGCATTTTACTTCTTTTTGTTGTCTGATTGCTGAGGCTAGGACTTCTAGTACTATGGTAAACAACAATGGTGAGAGTGGACATCCTGGTCTTGTTCCTGACCTTAGAGTGAAAGCTCTCAGCTTTTCCCCATTAAGGATGATATTAGCTGTGGGTCTTTTTTATCCAGCTTTCATGATGTTGAGGTATATTCCCTCTATCCCTACTCTGTTGAGAATTTTTATCAAGAATGGATGCTGTATTTTGTCAAATGCTTTTTTGCATCTATTGGCAGGATTATATGGTTCTTATCCTTCCTTTTATTAAGGTGGTGTATCACATTGGTTGATTTGCAGATATTGAACCATCCTTGCAGCCCAGGAATAAATCCCACTTGATCATGCTGAATAATTCTTTTAATGTACTGATGGATTCGATATGCTGGTATTTTGTTGAGAATTTCTGCAACTAAGTTCATCAGGGATATTGGTCTGTTATTCTCCTTTTTAGTGGTGTGTTTGGTTTTGGAATCAAGGTACTGCTGGCCTCGTAGAATGAATTTGGAAGTTTTCCTTCCATTTCTATTTTTTGGAACAGTTTGAGAATACGTATTAACTAGTCTTTAAATGTCTGGTAGAACTCCCCTGGGAAGCCATCTGGCCCTGCACTTTTGTTTGTTGGGAGATTTTTGATTACTGATTCAATTTCTTTGATGGTTATGGGTCTGTTTAAATTTTCTATTTCTTCCTGTTCCAGTTTTGGTAGTTTATATGTTTCTAGGAATTTATCCATTTCGTCCAGATGGCCCAATTTATTGGCATATAACTTTTCATAATATTCTCTTATAATTATTTGTATTTCTGTGGTGTTGGCTGTGATCTCATTGTGATTTCATTGGTGGCTTTATATATTTGGGTCCTTTCCTTTTCTTTTTGATAAGTCTGGCTAGGGGTTTATCATTATTATTAATTCTTTCAAAGAACCAGCTCCTAGTTTCATTCATCTGTTCTACTGGCTTTTGTTTCTATATCATTTATGTCCACTGTAATCTTTACTATTTTCCTTCTTCTGCTGGCTTTAGGCTTCATTTACTTTTCCTTTTCTAGCTCCTTTAGGTGTAAGATTAGATTGTGTATTTGAGAGTTCTCCTGCTTCTTGAGGTAGGCTTGTATTGCTATATACTTCCCTCTTAGGACTACTTTTGCTGCATCCCAAAGATTCTGGACTATCGTGTTTTCATTTTCATTCACTTTCATGTACTTTTTTATTTTGTCTTTAATTTCCTCATTAACCCATTCATTCTTCAGTAGGATGTCCTTTAACCTCCATGTATTTGCAGTCTTTCCTTTTTTTTTTTTTTTTCCTGTGGTTGACTTCAAGTTTCATAGTGCTGTGGTCTGAAAACATGCAAGGTATGATCTCAAATCTTTTTGTACTTGTTAAGGACTGATTTATGACCCAGTACATGATCTGTTCTGGAGATGTGTATCCTGCTGCTTTAGGATGGAATATGCTGAATATATTGGTTGTCTATCTTGTCCAGTGTGTCATTCAAAGCCATTGTATCCTGGTTGATTTTATACTTAGATGATCTGTTCATTGCTCTAAGTGGAGTATTAAAGTCCGTTACTATTATTGTATTGTTATCAATGAGTTTATGTTTGTTATTAACTGATTTATGTATTTGGGTGCTTTCAAGTTGGGGGCATAAATATTTATAATAGTTAGATCTGTTGAATAGACCCCCTTTATTATGATATAGTGCTCTTTTTCATCTCTTGTTATAGTCTTTGGTTTAAAATCTAGCTTAAGTATGGCGACTCTGGCTTTCTTTTGATGTTCTTTAGTATGATAAATGGTTTTTCATCCCCTCATTTTCAATCTGCAGGTGTTGTTAGGTCTAAAATGAGTCTGCTGTGGGCAGCATATAGATAGATCTTGTTTTCTTATCCATTCTGATACCCTATGTCTTTTGATTGGAACATTTAGTCCACTTACACAGCAGTATCTATTATTGATAGATATGAATGTAGTGCCATTGTATTACCGGTAAAGTCATTGTTTCTGGAGATTTTCTGTTCCTTTCTAGTCTTTGTTGCTTTTGGTTTTTCTTTCCCAAAGAGTCCCCTTTAATATTTCTTGCAAGGCTGGTTTAGTAGTCAAGAACTCTTTTAGTTTTTGTTTGTCTGGGAAACTCTTTATTTCTTCTTCTATTCTGAATGACAGACAGCCTTGCGGGATAAAATGTTCTTGAATGCCTATTTTTCCCATTCAGCAACTTGAATATATCATTCCACTCCCTTTTGGTCTGCCAAATTTCTCTGGAGAGATCTGCTGCTAATCTTATTAGTCTTTCCTTTCAGGTTGGGGATTTGTTTTCCCTTGCTGCTTTCTTTTCCTCTATTTTTCAAATTTTACTACGATAAGTCTTGGTGTTGGCCTTCTTTTGTTGATTTTGATGGGAGTTCTCTGAACCTCCTGGATTTGGATGCCCGTTTCCTTCCCCAGATGAGGTTAGCCTTCAGCTATAATTTGCTCAAATAAACCTTCTGCCCCCTTCTCCCACCCTTCTTCTTCTGACAAATGGTATTACACTTTATGGGGTTACTGAGTTCCCTAAGTCTACATTCGTGATCCAGTATTCTTTCCCTCTTCTTTTCAGCTTCATTATTTTCCATAATTTTATCTTCTATATCATTTATTCATTCCTCTGTTTCTTCCATCCTTGTGGTCATTACATTCAGTCGGTTTTGTACCTTGATTATACTGGGGTCTTCTATTGCTTTTCTTAAGCCTAGTTAGTATCTTTATGACTGTTGGTTTAAATTCTGGCTCAGGCATATTACTTATATGTGTTTTGATTCGATCCCTGGCTATGACCTCGTTTGTTCTTTATTTTGGGGTGAATTCCTCCACCTTGGTATTGTATCTGGGTCTCTGTCTTCTGTGTGTTAGGAAAATCTATTATGTTTCCTGCTCCTGAGAGTAATGTCTATATTAAGAAGAAGTCCTATACTGTCCGCTTCAGGAAGTGTTTCTGGTGGATACTGTGTGCACTCCACTATTGTGTTTTGGCTGCACTTTCCCTCTGGTCAGTCCTTTGCACAGTTTCTCTTTGCCTGCATGAGAATTGTCTGGAACTTGTCCGTTGTGTGGCAAGTTTTAACGAAGTGTGCTTTGGTCTGCTTATTACAAAAAGGTAGATCCTATTTTCCCCAGAGCTGAAGCTTTTAGCACTCTACGATCAGATTTGGTGGACACAGGGGTTTGTAAAGATCTTCTGGGGTTGGTGCCTGCTGCTGCTCTGACTCTCAGGCCCTAGTTCACAAGCACCTGTGGAGAGCAGGGGATGAGGCTTGGTGTAAATAATTCAAGCCTCCATGTTACTCACTGAAGTCCATCCATACTAATGGGCAGGGGTAAAAATGGCATCAGCTGGCTCTCTCCTCCCAGAGAGGAGAGTTCATGCCTACTACTCTTCAGGAAGCCCTCACAGAAGAGTGAACAATCTCCTGTAATTTGTTGCAGACATCCATCAGATCCCTGCCTTCACCCTATGTCCAAGCCATCTGCCCATCCAGCAGTGCAGTGCTCCTGTGTTTTACATCAGGCATGCCAGATGTGTTTCAAATCTCCGAATCTTAGGGACAGGGCATAGCACATACCTGTGTTGATCCTCTGAGGGAGGGTCTTGCTGCACTGTGGCTCGTGCCCATTTGCCCCAGAAGGGCAATCACATAAACACAAAGGGGCTTGGAGTGTATGGTTAAAGTGAAGCAAAAAGCTGGCATCCAATTAGCTGCCCTCAGCAGGTGTCTCTGATTGTATGCTAATTAATGGGGCAGTTCAATGGCACCCACTAGCTCTGTGGTCCCTGGAGAGGCAGTGCCACCTCTCCCAAATGCACTCCAGGAAGGGGAACTGTCTCTCCCAGTGCGACTCAAGGGATCCTGAGACCATTCTGTTCACTTCTGGGCCCTCTGCCCTCCTTATCCACAGAAGCACCACTATGCCCACCAGGCTCCACCCAGCAACGGCACAGACTTCTAAAACTTTAGTCTTTGAGCTCCGTGGCTTGTAAAAACTTGAAATAATCAGCCCCTTTCGTTTTGCCTGCCAACGATTTTAGGGAAGTACTTTTCTTGTGCAATGCCATGCCCTCTGTTCTTTCTGTCCCTCTCTCTCCCTCCCTCTCTCTCTCTCTTACTCTCTTACTCTCCCTCCCTCCCTCATCAGGGATCCCTCCCTCTGCAGCACTGGTGATTCTTTTCTCCCCCAAATCACATATCTTCTCCCTTCCACAGTGTGGCCTCTTTTCTCCTTCTAGTTGTACAGTTTGTTCTCTCAGTCCTCAGATCAATTTCATGGGTATTCAGAATGATTTAATATTTTTCTAGCTGTGTTTGAGGGATAAGGCAAGCATAGGGTCCTCCTACTACTCTGCTATCTTAACTCCTCCTCCAAAATTCTCAAAATCTGACAAAGGACTTGTAATAAGAATATATAATGAACTACAATTCAATAATGTTTTAGAAGTCAATCTAATTGGGTGACTGGATGGCTCAGTCAGTTAAGTGTTTGACTTTAGCTCAGGTCACGATCTCAGGATTCATGGGTTTGAGCCCTGCATTGGGCTCTCTGCTGTCAGTGTAGAGACTGCTTCAGATCCTCTGTCTCCCTCCCTCTCTGCTCCTTCCCTACTTGGGCGCTCTCTCTCAAAAATAAATGGACATTAATAAAAAGTCAATCCGATTAAAAATAAGACTTAACCAAACATTCACAAAAGATAAAAGAATTGCCAATAAGCCACTAAAATTCTCAACATTACTAGTCATGGAGGAATAGAAATTTAATTCACCATAAGATAATTAGCTAAAATTAGAAGACTGCAACACGAGTCATTACCATGGATTTGGAATAACCAGAACTCTCATATTGTGTGTAGGAATATAAAACAGTACAACCCACTTTGAGAAGAAATATCGAAGTCTCTTACAAAATTAAACACACCATTATTTTGGAGTTTCTAACAAGACAAAGAGGCAAATAAAATGAAACAAAAGGCATTCCGATTGGAAAGGAAGAAGTAACGGCATGACCCTGTATATAGACAATCCTCAAGAACCCATAAAAAACTCCAAGAGCTAATGAAGGAGCTCAGCAAGGTTGTAAGATACAAGGTAAAGAAACAAAAATACATTTTATTTCTATATACTAGCAATGAATAATGCAAAAATGAAATTAAGGAAATAATTCCATTTACCACAGTATCACACAATAAATTTAAAATACCAAAGACATACACTATACAACACTGTTAAAAGAGGTTAAAGAAAATCTAAATAAATAAAAACATCGTATTAATGAACTGGGAGACAAAATTGTTAATGTTGCAATATCCAAAACCAGATTCATAATCTGTTGTATGATTTGCAATCTTTTAGGCGACTCACACCACACACAGCACAGTAATCAAGATAGTGTAGTACTGGCACAGGACAAACATACATACCAGTGGAACAGAATTGAGAATACAGAAAATAAACCTTCACAGTTATGGTCAGTTCATTTTTGACAAAGGTGCCAAGACAATTCAATGGGGGAAAGAATATTCTTTTTAACAAGTGGTGCTGTGACAACTCAATATCCACACGAAGCCCTACCTCATATCATATACAAAGATTAACTCAGAATGAACCATAGAGCTAAATTTAGGAGGTAAAACTAGAAAAAACCAAAGCAATCAATCTTTGTGACCTCAGATTGGACAACTGATTCTTACACACGACATCAAATGATGATGAATGAAGAAAAATTTCAGAATGATACCTATAGCCTCACCCCTTTGACATAAAGCTTTAAAATATTCAAAAGCAGAGTAATTATTATGAATGGACACACACATATGTAGAATAAATATACAAACACCTAGCATAATCAATTTCCAAAGAGTGGTTACTTTTAGGGAGGTGAGGATTGGAGGGGAGCAATACAGAAAGATAAGGGGAATCTTTAATTTCTGGAGAACAAACTCAAACAGAGAAAGTATAATGTTAATATTCAATAAAAGGGGTACAGCTATACTCATGTACTTTAATGAATATTTGAAATACTTTACAATTTGACAAATTATGTTTTTAAAAGTCGAGACATCCTTAGTATGATCATTAATTTCCAGTACAACAGAGAGTAAAAATTAAGGTAAATTAAACTAATTGTTCCAAAACTATACTAATCTCAAGGAACATTCTGGAAATTGCTTTGGGAATAAACACCATTATTAGATCCTTTGTCATTGCCTTTATTCAAAATGGAGCACAAAGTACACGCCCCCAGAATGATTACTGGAATTTTCCACTTGTTTGTATTCTATACAGATAGTTGTGGCTTATGTTTATTTTAGTAAATTCTTTTTTCTCTCTCTACTCCTAAATTTGTTTTCATCCAATTTTCCCAAGCTAAATATCTTCCTTTTGTTTTTTTCCTTTCCCTAGATTTGTATTTCCTTTCCTAAGCAACAATAAAACATTATTTTCTTTTCCATTTGCTCATAAATCAAACAGTACATTTCCTTGTTTGGTTTTTCACTTTCATCTACATGTTTGGTTTGCTTACATTTTTTTTTCTGCATTCTGCACTTTTCCCAAGTAATTTTCCCAATGCACAAGCTTCCAGGTGTTAACAAGCTACTTTTTTATAGGGAGAAGGCTTGCTCATTTAGGCCTATCGGGAAGATGTGTATGCAGATGGAGATTTAACAATAACCACTGTTGATTTAAAAGGGTACCAATCCTTCCACCCATGTTCTTCTGAAGCGGCCAATAGACCCTGAGGGCTGTGGGGAGGATGGCTGCAAAGCTGCTGCCATTTTTAGAGTCAGGTGAATGCCATAGGCACTGGGCCTTCTCTTCCTGGAGCTCGCTCAGTACTAAAGAGTCCAGACGAACACATGGCTCAAGACACAGGGGACAGGAAAGAGGAGCCTCCTGTCATCTTTTCTTCCCAGCCAACAACAGTTGTCATTTACTGAGACCTCTGCAGCCAAACAGTCTTCTAGGCACTCAGTGCAATTTAATTTAACCCCTAATTCCCCATGAGAGAGGGGAATTATCATCTCTACAGACAGGGCACTGGGTAGAGAAGTCAAGCAATATAAGCAAGGTCACATAGCTTAGTGACCCGGCTGGTAGAGCCAAGACTCACATCCACCTGTGGCTCATGGCAAAAGCCCTGACGCTTGCTACACATAGCTTCTTCCCTTTCTGACTGCTGCAGGGTGTGAGCAGTCCAAGTTTTTAGTGAGAGTTGTCCTCCCTCCCAACCCACCACGCAACCTACCTCCTGTATTTATACTCAAGACGGGGCAGTGTTTAAATTCTCAAGAAAACAATTTGATTCCTCAAGTATGACATTATGAAAAGTCAGCAGTTTCACAAAGACATATATACACAGTCTGTATGCATGTACAGGTGTGTTTGGAGGGGCAAGGATGGCTACGTGCTGTGATACTGAAAGAGCCCCTCCAGGAACAAAGCCCCAGCTGAGTAATGGAGGCATACCTGAATAGGATCCTGCGTCAGTCTCATGGGCCCAATGCGTACCTCCGCAGAAGAAACCTGCTAAATAAAGGACAAAACATGAGATGTGTCGACTCAAACTACCAGGAGTGACGAATTCTTCCTTCCTCAGAATATTACATTATGCCCCTTTATAGACCCTAACTGTAAGGATTCAGTTTACGGACATGGAGAAAGTAAAACATCATACACAGCATAATCCTGGTTTTGTGTAAGAATATATACAAGTGCTGAAATTGTCTTGGAGGGATATCATCAAATATGAAGTAGTGGATTTCAGGTTGTTTTTAAGTATGGGTTTTTATAATAAACAAGTACCGTTTTATGGGAGAAAAACATTATTTTCTGAGCACCTACTATGTGCTCGGCACCATGCTAGACAATTATTATTCTGAAATCTTGAGTACAAGTTTTTCTTAAATGTGGGAACTACAACATCTCTATGGTTTTAAGATCTGTTCCTTTATTTAGATCTTCATTTCCTTATCTTCATTTTATATGAGGAATAAACAGCTTATTCTTGCCCATGTTTACCATGAATAAACTCATTTCAATTGAACCTCTTCAAATCAACTAAGGAACCCCATAGCATGCCAAGAGGCAAACCGTGATTCACTCCAGGAATGAGCTTAGGTGTTCAGCGGCCAAAGCCATCTCACTGCTTCAGCTGTAAGCATAGAGCAAATATTTGTCTTTAATTACTGTGCTTGGATTTCTAAGAGGAATTTTTCTCTAGATTACTGGACCAAGGGTCTTGGCCTCACCTCTATGGATCCAATTTTGTTTTTCTCCAAGAAGATGTAGTCATTGTGCCACCACTTGGAAGTTTATCCTGCAGTCTACACACTAGTTCGGTCCCTGTCAATCCTATGGAACACCTTCAGCAAGCATAAAAATCCACAGTGCGGGAAATAACTCAGTAATAAACCAAGGACCAAGACGAGGCTTTATCAGTTAATAACAGCAGAGCTCTCATTACGCTTTAATTTTGAAAACTAAAAGTTTCCCTTTCTCCTTTCTTCCTTTTCCTCCGTGCTTGATTCCTGCTGGGCATGGTCTGTATCTTCTCCAAAACATGACTGAACTGTTCACACTTTTCTCTTTAAAGTTGATCCCTCAACCCTAGCATCATTGCATGAAGCAAAGCTGCTGGGGGGCTTTGGTCTTTTACCAAACTAGCCAGCATAAAACTCAAAGCCCTCAGATGACGGCTCAAGTGAGGTTCTTGGTCCTCTGTGGTAGGTTCCGCTTGGAAAGGCAGCTTCTGGACAGTGGGTCCGTCCAGTAGGCCTGGCACAACTCGTAACAGCCCAGGGCCTCAAGTCCCGGAACCCATGGACCAGTAACAAGTTCCTTCCATGTTTTGCTGCTACCTTCAGGTCAAAGAACATGAGACCTCATGCTTCTTCCCTTTAAACAAAACAATATACTGCAAAGCGTTACTGCTGGTAGCAGACCCAGCATATATGCACAGCCCCAAGAATGACTCCATTGAAAAAGGACCAGCACCACACCTCCTGGGTCACTAGGACTCTGCATCCCCCCGGCCACCCAGCTCTACCCTAAAAACAGATTTTAGGGGCTACCGGGATGGCTCAGTTGGTTAAGCGACCAACTTTGGCTCAGGTCACAATCTGTGGTTCGTGAGTTCAAGCCCCACATCAGGCTCTGTGCTGACAGCTCAGAGCCTGGAGCCTGCTTCAGATTCTGTGTCTTCCTCTCTTTCTGCCCTCCCTCATTTACACTTTGTCTCTCGCTCTCTCTCAAAAATAAGCACTAAAAAAAAATATTAAAAAATAAATGAAAAGGTTTTGTCTGAACCAGACACGGCCCTTCAAAAGCAGTGCAACTGCTAGAATTTTATTTTAAAGCTAATAATTAAGAAGCAAAACCAATTTGGTACAGTAAGATAAATTTGACTGATAATCTAGGGTATCTCTTCACGGTCTCTGTGCCCTCTTTTGGATTTACTGCACCCACCACATATGTAAGCTCTCCTCCAACAGGCCACCTGTGAATGGTTTCTCCAGCAAAACTGGCTCCCAAAGTGGTCATCCAGGGGCAGAAAATAAATGAAATAAGTAGTATAAAGTTTGAAAGGAATAAAATAAGAAGTGACTCACTTTGGAAGGCTAAGGGATAGGGAGAAGGATCCTTGCTGGAAGGGCACAGACCATCCAAAAAAATAATTCACTCTACCCATACATTTCTTTTTTTTTTTTTTTTTTAACATTTATTCATTTTTAAGATTGAGGGAGACAGAGCATGAGCGGGGGAGGGCAGAGAGAGTGGGAGACACAGAATGAGAAGCAGGTTCCAGGCGCTGAGCTGTCAGCAAAGAGCACAATGCAGGGCTTGAACTCACGGACCGCGAGATCATGAAGTCAGACAAGCTTAAGTCAGACACTTAACCGAATGAGCCACCCAGGTGCCCCGTAACCCATACATTTCTGTATAACTTTGTAAATAACCACCATGTGCACGAAGTACTTACATAGATAGCTTGCTTTTTTTTTTTTTCCTCTGTTGACTAAGAGCTCACAATATATTCCTGATGAAATCTCTCCAGAACAAATCCTGTGGAACAGTGTAATGACTGTTGGCACACAAATGACTAGATTCTCTTCAAGGAAATTATTCTCATTATTGTCTCCTATTCATTTAGGCCCAGAGGACCCAATTACATTTCAGCTTTTTATGTTACTGAATTTAGACATGACACAGGTCAAGTCACTTTTTCACATAGGTCTCTTGGTGGGATAAAAGCCCTGAGAGGTGGCATTTGTGGGTTTTTAATATCAACATTAAAAATAAAGTCAATTACATTTTCTTTATAGGTAAGGAAATAATGACTCATTTGGAGTAATTCTGAAATAGTCTTTGCATTATTGTCAACACTGGCAAATCTTTTAAACTATGATCCTTTCTGCCATGCATTTTATGTCTTTAGAAAATACAATGCTTTTGCTGGAACTATCAAATAAGCTCAGTATGTTACCTCCAGGGGACTGCAAGATTTGAACGTAGAGGAAGAAGTGTTCTAAAAGGAGGACAAAGACCTTCTCAATGACTTCTGATCACAACTCAGAAGAAGAGGGAAGGAAAAACCCCTGAAGCTTATTACTTCATTGGCATGAGGTAAAATTTTTCATGTATTTTATTTCTTTTATTTTGGGGAGGTAACTATTACTTTATTACTTTATTTATTTTTGGCGCTAATGAGTTAACAGGCCCAGGGTTGCGAAGGTTGATAAACTGACATGTTAAAATGACTTACATGTTTGGTACAGTGGTAGGAGCTTAACAGTATTTTCTCATTTAATTCTCAAAATCCATTTCATTATTTTAGCCATGTGAATTACAATAGGCTAGATTATACTGTGGTATCAAAGAGACCCAAAATCTCAGTGGCCTAATATTATAAAGGTTTATTTTTTTATTCATACCAAATTCACTATGGTGTGAGGCGACCTTCCAAGGCAATTCCTCCTTGTGGTTACTTAGCAGTCCAGGCCAAGAGAAAGGCAGAGGGAAAGTCACAGGAGACTCGGGCATGGGTTTTTAAGGTCTCAGCCTGTAAGTTACACACACTGCCTTCCCTCAGCCCAGTGGCCAGACCTGGTCACATGGTCCCACTTCACCATAAGGAGGTGGGAAATCTAAGGAAGCAAATGGGTACAAGTTATATAGGCCTTTTTAAACTTTGCCAAGAGAACATCACAAGATGATGGGAACACTCCTCAAGCCCCCCTGTCTCCCAAAGACTCTGCTAGTCACTTTCACAGGAGTGACCTTAGGGGGAGACAGGCAATGGTCACTGAGTAACAGTACATAATTTTCGAATCGACACTCGACCTAGAACATATCCTTTTCCTGCCATGACAGGAAAGACCCTACCGTCTTCTTCTATGGCCCCAAGAGTCCCTGGCCTGCATCCAACATTTTAACCTCGGCCTAACCCAGCTCAGCAGGAAGCTGCCATCTGAGGCAGGGCCCAGGAGAAGTGGTACAAGTTTGGCTGAATGTCTTCAAGACCCCTGCCTGTCACATCTCTACCCACCTCCTCTCAGCCCTACTTCACTGTAGCACACTCCACCTCCAACACCAGCTTAGGCCTTGGGTTATCAGCTCCCTTAGTCCTGACCTACACTTAGCTTCCTGTCTCTTGGCTTGCCTCTTCCTTCTTAGTCTGTGCTCCCAGTCATCTGACCTTGGCCTCTGTGTCCAAGCCAGGTCAGCTAGCCCAACAGAAAGGCAGAAGGTCTCCTTGCTGGCTCTGGGGGCGGGCGCAAGGCAGCGACCAGCAGAGGTAAGCCAGCGGTAGGCATATTCACAGCCGCACCAGTTTGCAGAGTTCTGTTTCTAACATGGGAGCCTTACTGCCTACATTTCACCAGTTTGTCAAAGGGTGTTTATGAACATCAACAGGAGACCACATACTGATGACTCTGTAACTGAGCCAAGATTCTCCACTTCAAAGAGTGAACTCTGAGCAAGTAGAGAGGCACACATCCTCAGTTAGTGTATTAGTTCTGAGTCCAGGCAGTCAAGAAGTCTGCCAAGGCCACAAAGCAAGCAAAGGAGGGGGTCACAGGTAGCATAATGCCAGCACCCAGGAGGAGAAGAGGATGAGACAAGAATGCGAAGAGAGACACTTCCTAGCTGCTCTGACCACACTGCTTTCCCCAACCGCCCAGGGAGGAAGGACTGCTGACCGACAGTGCAGATTTAACCATCCAGTGTTTACCACGTGTCAAACACTTGTGTGTACACACGTCCACACATGGTAACAAACACATGCAAATACATGCAGCAGGCTAACCAATTCACAGAAAAGTTGGCTCTCTAGGGGGAAAAAAAAGCCCTATTTGTGGCATTTGCTGATTCTGTCGTGTAAATACTTTCACTTAAATTAATCTCAAACTCACACGGTTGGCCCCTGACTGTATCTTTTCATTGTGAATGGAAAGGGTGTGTGAGTGGCAAACTCGATGAGTCTCTGTTGGTCTCCACATGTCTATCGCTCGCTTTTGTCTGACAGTTTAATGAGATACAGAATTCTGGTTGATAGATTTTTTCCCTCAAACTTTGAAGCTAAGAGAAAGGAAAAAGTACTTCTGGTTTTCAGGGCAGAGAGATCAAGGAGGCAAGCAGCTCATGAAAAACAGGAGGATGTTAAGACTGTGTTGGGAGAAGAAATTCCAGACATACGGAACAAGAGAATCAAAGGAATGGAGGCCAGGTCACAAAGGTACAATGGCAGAGAAACTTTAGACTGGGAGGGCTGGGTTCAGTCCCTTAGAGGATCCCGGAAGGAGTGCCCCTCCCCACCCCTTGCTTTTTTACCTGTAGGCACCAACCACACTGTAGGTTTCTGAGTGGAGAATTCACACAATCAGATTTAGGACTTGGGAAAACAAAAAATCAAACATCTGGTTTGTCTACTTTCTGGATAGATAAGAACAGATTTAGCAAAACCAAAACAAACACACTGCCATGAGTAGGAACTAGAGCACTGAAAACAAGTGGGAAAAATATGTCACAATGAACAACAACAAAAAAAAAAACGGACCAAAAAACCCCCACAAAGCCTGGCCTCATTTCAATGGAGAGGCAACTCCAAGATGAAAACCAGCTGGTGCAGGTCAGGCAGATGAAAGACAAAATCTGGAGAGAAATCAAGGCAGTTGAGGCTGGCTAATTTGCCCGTCACCGCACCATGTTCCCCGCAGCTGACTGCCACACTGCAAGGTATTTTCAGCTTCAGGAGGTTTGCCAGAGAACCTGCACTTGAGTTTTAGAGCTTCCCTCAAACAGGAAGCAAGTGAGAAGTCAGGAAGAAAAGCAGCTGACCTGGAAAACCCTTGCTACCCCACCTGCCAGGCACAGCTGCTCGAGTGCCCCCACCATGAGGGCTGTCCAAGCCCAGCTGCACCCTGGCACCCCTAAATTGCTCTCCTCAGCACCCTCCCCTACTGCAGAGCATTTACTGTATTACTCCTTTCTCCTTGGCAAAACCGAGTTTCCTGAGGACACAGAGTCTGTCTTCCTCACCAATTTCTTCCCAGGATCCATAAGGTATTCAATAAATAAATGCAACTGAAGCAAACTGCCTAAAATCACACAAATTTTAAGTAGTGGAGTCAGGACTGAGACTTCATTTCTCCCCTGGCACACCGAGTGCCATGTTCTTCCATCATGCTCCAGCATTTAGAGAATTCTGACTGCACTTTTCTGTCACGAGTTTCTGGGTGTGGTTCTGATTTCGCAAAACACATGATCCAGTCTCCACCAACCCCTGCTCGGGTCCTGGTTGTCCATACTAACAGGGCTGCTGCCAGGACTAAGAAGAAGAAAGTCAAGTGTGTGTGTACGTGAGTGTCTGGGCTACTGTGTGGGGCTTCATTAACTTCCACCTTCCAAAAAACAAGCTCAAAGTCTGAATCTTCCCCCACTTCAATGACTTCGTATTTGGAATCCCTTCCTCCCTGCCATCATCAGTACTGAGTGTTCACACAGGTGAACACACACGCACAGCTCAAAGCAAATATGACTTCACTTCTATGGAGAGGGGCGACTCCCTGGTAAAGATCATTTCCATCACCAAAGGGAGCTGTAGGCTCAGGAAGACTCATTTTTAAATGCCCTTAATCAACTGTGCCTGCTGACCCATTGCCTCTGACTTTAGTACTGAATCCTCTCAAGGTGTTCCCTGTCCACCCTCCATTCCCCCGCCAAATTCTTTATTCCTCTGAGCAAGCAAAGGCTGTGTATCACTTTTGCCTTTTTTAATAGGCCCAAGCCTGCCCTCTGGCTTTCAGTCCGAAAGGCACCAGTACGGACTATGAGGACGCACGTGCCTGTCTCGTTCTGCTCTCCTGTCTCATCCACTCCTCAGGCTCCCCTGCCCTCAACACATCTAACATGCTTCCTTCCGTCTCTGTCAGCCATGGGGCCCTCACCGTGGGCTCTGTCCTCACATCAGCCTCCAGGCCCCCCCTTGCTTTGATTCTGGTCACCCTAGAGCATCTCCTGGCAACTCTGCTGCTCAGAACTTTCAGGGCCCAGTAGGTGGTTCTGACCCTCCCCTCAACTTCCTGCTGCCAGTCTCTGATCTAGAAGTTTTCATGTGCCTTGCATTACAAGTACCTGAGGTTTATTAAATGTATATATGTCTGGGTCCTACTTCAAACCAAGAGAATCACAATCTCTAAGGATGGGTCCCAGGCATCAGCACTTTTAAAATCTCAGGTGCTAAGCTAGGGTTTAGAACCACTGGTCTATTCTAAGCAAACTTGTCTGTTGTCAACAGCAGACTCAATTACGTGTTAATTCATTCAAGAAATAACAACTGAGTAATTACCTCCTGAAAGGGACCAAAATCTACCCAAACACCCTCTCCAAAATCACAAGATCACTTAGGCAAGAGCAAATCCTTCACATGTGATGATTTCCCCAAACCAATGACTTCTAAATTAAAATTTAAAAAAAAATTTTGTCTGTGTTATAAAACACATATATGGAAGATTACTTACAGTCATGGATACAGTGGGTGACATATCTAGTGATTTTTTTTTTATGCTCTGTTTTGTGATCTCTTAGAACAGTACATTAATTTGCCAGCATGATGTTTCATTGCAAAAACATACAGATAACTACACATCAAAATATATCACTGTCAAAGAGATCGATTTGCCTCTGAAATTTAAAACTTCTATTCACCAAAAACTAAAGCAAAATCAAAAAATACTAATAAAAAGGGAAAAAGGGAGAGCCCAAAAGATAAAAAATCAAAAATTCAGGAAACAACCAAGCATTGGTAACCAGAACATAACAAAAACCTCTAAAAACAATCAGGGGAAAAACGACAACCAAAAAGAAAGTTGGGCGAAAGATTTGAAAAAGAAACTTGCAAAGAAGGAAATGTACGCATGAAAAAATGCTCAATCTTTAGTAATAGGAAAATACTGCTAAATTACAATGAGATCCTATGTCACACCCAGCCATTTTTTAAAAGCAACACATTGGGAGAAGTAGGAAGTCAAACAGTATCATGGGCCAGAAGGCTGACCCACACGAACTCATACATTGTTGGTGGGTAGGTAAATTGGTCCAGCCACTTTGATAAATATTCTAAAAAAGATGTAGAAGTGTATGTGTACAATCCAACTCCTATGTGATCTCTGTGGGTTTCTCTGGGGGTATCCTGCATTTACAAGAATATTTGGAGCAAATTTTTTTTTTTTTCAACGTTTATTTATTTTTGGGACAGAGAGAGACAGAGCATGAACGGGGGAGGGACAGAGAGAGAGGGAGACACAGAATCGGAAAGAGGCTCCAGGCTCTGAGCCATCAGCCCAGAGCCTGACGCGGGGCTCGAACTCACGGACCGTGAGATCGTGACCTGGCTGAAGTCGGACGCTTAACCGACTGCGCCACCCAGGCGCCCCTGGAGCAAATTTTTAACATAAAATTTGGAGACAGCATAATCCAAAATCCATTAGCATGCATCACCAGAAAAAATATTTTGAGGACTATCCATATAATGGAATTATTATACAACAAAAATATCTCTTCTAAGAACTACTCATTCAAAATGGATGAATCTCACAAACCTCGAGTAAAAAAAAAGATCTAGAAAAATACACAGCTCAGAACACCATTTAAAGTTTTAAAATATTTAAAATACTGAATATAGTTTAGGCATATTTTAACAGTACAGAGAAAAGCTTATAAATTTCCAATTAAGGCCAAGTGGTCCGGCTGGTGGAAAGGGGAATGTATATAGATAGGAAAGGAACTACCAGGGGCTTAGGAGTGACTACCTAGGTGTTTAAAGAATTATATTTTGTAGTTTGTCTATCTTAAATACTGCAAAATAAATTTATAATATATTTTATTGGAAAAATCTATTTTCTATTTTTGAGTTAACAGCAGTAACCACTATACAAATAGCCTACATATACTATTTCTTTCCTTCTAAAATCTTCATATGGCAAACTAAGGTACTGTGATTAAAATTCCTCAGAATAGAGATAAAATTTCCTTGAAACTTAGTAAAATGAAATCCTAGAAAACTGGGCTGGGATTCAGGGGCCTCACTCAAGAGAACTGCTCTGTGACTCAGTATGAGGTGGCTGATGAATCCCCCCCAAACATCAGCTCATGTAATAATCACAGCAACCCCACTTTTTAACTGCTGAAGACTTTAAAGCTTCCTAAAGGTTAAGGAACTCACCCAAGGGGCTAGAGTTGAGATTTAAGCCCAGACCCATCTTACTTAGAAGGCCATGCTCTTACTTATATATTCACTTATATTTTGACTTGTTCTAGAAAAGTCTTAAGATGATATGCAGAGAAACTAAGAAAACTTTTTAAATGATTTACAATTAAATGAAAGATCTGGGGGCGCCTGAGTTGCTCAGTCGGTTAAGCCTCTGACTCTTGATCCCAGCTCAGGTCTTGATCTCAGAGAAGTGAGTTCAAGTGTCATGTTTGGGCTCCGTGCTGGGTGTGAAGCCTACAGGAAGGAAGGAAGGAAGGAAGGAAGGAAGGAAGGAAGGAAGGAAGGAAGGAAGGAAGGAAGGAAGGAAGGAAGGAAGGAAGGAAGGAAGGAAAGGAGGGAGGGAGGGAAGGAAGGGAGGGAGGGAAGGAAGGGAGGGAGGGAAGGAAGGGTGGGAGGGAAGGAAGAGTGGGAGGGAAGGAAGGGTGGGAGGGAAGGAAGGGTGGGAGGGAAGGAAGGGTGGGAGGGAAGGAAGGGCGGGAGGGCAGAAGGAAGGGCAGGAGGGCAGAAGAAAAGGCTGAGAAATAAGGAGCACTGAGAAATGAAGTGAGGAGATCCTTACGTACAGCCTACGTCACAGCCAACACAGCTGTCAGAGAGAGAGACGCAGCCCTCAGCCACGGCCACATACAAGATGAGACAGTGATGGGCTTTCCAGCACTGTGTCTTACAATGCCCCCCACCCATGACTTCTTCTCCATTTCCCAGACACTGGTGTTAAAAAGGCTGTTCTTTCTTACCAAGTATCACTGCTTCCCTCAGCCAAGTGGAAAAGGTGATCATCTATCATACTGTGCCTGGAAAACACTGCAGCAAGAAAGGACAGAGACCACTGAGGTCATCCTCATGTTAGCGCTGAGGTGGTAAAAGTCAACACCGAAGATATCTGGATGCCATCAGATCCTAACACACAAAATGTGGCCAGCACAGTCTAATGGAGGAGGCATTTTCTCCCCCGCACACACCCCACAAATCAGATGACAGATATTATTTATTTATTTACTTTTCAAGTTTATTTTTATTTATTTATTTTGGGAGTGTGTGTTTGAGCAAGGGGGGGCAGAGAGAGGGAGAGAGGGGGAGAGAGGGAGGGAGGGAGGGGGAGAGAGTGGGAGAGTGGGAGAGTGGGAGAGTGGGAGAGAGGGAGAGAGGGAGAGAGAGAATATGAATCCCAAGCAGGTTTCACACTGTAAGCATGAAGCCCAACACACTCAGGGCTCAAACCCATGAACCACAAGATCATGACCTGAGCAGCTGAAGTTGAGTCAGATCAGATGCTTAACAGACTAAGCCACCCAGGCACCCCCAATCAGATGACAGAAACTATTTAGACAATGTAGTAAATTCATCTACAACCATGAGAAAAGAACTCCACCTGATAACAAATACACATTAAAATAAAAAGAAGAAAAATGGCCAAGTAAACAATCCATGAAATGGTGAGTACCCGAAAGAGGCTAGCACAAGGAAACCTTACAAAAAATTAGCTTCAGAGGAAAAAAAAAAAAAACCTAACCATACTGAGATATGATTACGTCAAAAGGCTTTACATTATACATGCAGTCCAAGAACCAAGGCATCAGCCTTCACAAACGTAACAATTCTGACACTATCATTGGGTTTGGTGTGTATAAACTTAACACTATTCCCAGATTCCAAAGGTCAAACCCAGAGTCTGACTTGGAAAGCAGAGGAATGTACAGGCAACCGCAAAACGTGACATCTCTCAACTAACTTCCTTCCTTTTATTAGGGATATTACTGATAATGGACACTGCCGGATGGCTTGAAGCATTTACAATGACATTGTATAACAGAGAACTAACAAAGCACAGTCCATCTCTAATTATTCAGGAGGCAGTTATCCAGATTGTGGAAAAACCCAAGCGTTTCTCATGCTCTTCCAGCCTACTCTGTGCCTTCTCTGGAACATTAAATGAAGGCAGGAAAAAGTGAAGGGGGATGATATTCAAATCAGTCAATTCTGCTACATGGTCAGCAGTTCTGGTAAGCAGATTTGATGGCAAGGGAACAGAAACCATCTGCTAAAAATGAGTTTGAGATTTCCTGTGGATTTCAATCATTCATACTGCCTCTGTCCTCAATTTTGCCATTGATAAGCTAGAGTTGTCTTAGAAAACCAATAGTGAAATGTCTCCGCTACTTGGCTCCAGGACAACATCATGCTAGGGACCCAGTGACACTGAAACAACTCTGTATTTTTCACCACACCTAGTACTGCACCAAAAGTTCAACACATACATTTTTCCTGACTCTGGTTTGTCAGGGCCACTCACACTGAAGTAAGTTGCAAACATCAGTCCCCGAGTCCATGGATCATATGGACACTGGGGTTAATAAAACAGTGTCAAGCTCGGATTCCCAGTTAAAAACAAATCCCATTTAAAAATAAGTATTTCTGGCGCCTGGGTGGCTCAGTCAGTTGAGTGTCTGACTTCAGCTCAGGTCATGATCCCACAGTTCATGGGTTTGAGCCTCATGTCGGGCTCTGTGCTGACAGCTCAGAGCCTGGAGCCTGCTTAAGATTCTGTGTCTCCCTCTCTCTCTGCCCCTCTACCATGTGTACTCGGCTTCTCTCTCTCTCAAAGATAAATAAACACTTAAAAAAAATTTTTTTTAAGTAATTCATGAGAAGTCACCTATAAAATGCAAATGTTCCCTTTTTTGGAAAAGAAAGTTTTAGTTATTTGTTAAAAACAATAATTTCTAAACAGTTACTCATAAAAAGCACCATTCACATCCTAAAGATGTATGACTTAAGTCAAACACTACACAGTTAAAACCTCAACATTTTTACCAAGTTAGCAAGCAAGACAGCCACCCATGAGATAGTATCCCAAGAGCCCTGTGACCTCTCCTATTTACACAAGGTTGCACACAGCAGCAGTCAAGAGCCCAGGGTGCCCTGGCCCTATGGTTCCACAGGGCTCACATCAAAAGCCAATGGGACAACACCCACAGTCTTATTCCTTCTTTTCCAAAAAAAATTTTTTTTTTAGATTCAGAGATAAGGACACTTAACTGAGCCACCCCACCCAGGTACCCACAGATAGCTTAAAATTTTAAATGGAAAAAAAAAAAAAAACCATAAGAACACTGAAGAAAACATATAGGTGAATACTCATATCATTCAAGGGCCTGGAAGGCCTTGCTGAAAATAACAACAAAGACATAAACAATGAAGGAAGTGATGGTTAGAGTTTTGCTAATAAAAATAAATATGTAAGAGTATAATAAATATAAAATTACAAACGAAACTGAGAAAAAATATTAGTAATATATGGTAGAAAACAAAGTGCTATACTTATTAGAGTTCTTCAAAATTTAATAGGATAATTGTTAAAAAGCAAGCATCAAAAATGGGACAATAAAGGACAGACAATTCACAAAACACACACACAAATAGGCTGTAAAAATTATGCAACAATGTTGGGCCTTTCTGGCAATCCAAAAACGTGAATCAAAACTAGATTCCACTTTTGCTCATCAAATTCCCAAGATTTTACAATGATGATCCCCAATGCTGTTGAAGGTCTGAGGAAGTAAGTATTTTCTTTGCTGGAGGGGAGGAAAACTGTCCCAGTGACTCGGCATTCCTTACCACACCAAATGCCTTCCTGGGCTATGGTAACGTAAATGGTTAGAACTTTCAAACGTGTTTGCGACTCTTTTAGTTGCCACCCCCTTTCCTCTGTTTATACATCCACCATGATGTTTATCATGTGATAATTCTGCCACCATAACCACTAGCTGTCAGAAGCAGGAGGATCCTAGGAAACAAATGGCAACTCCATCCAACCCCAGATAGAGAACCAGTAAATGATCAGCTGTGACAGGTGCATCCCAGCACCCAACACCCATTTCCATCTGCTACAACCAGGTCTGACAGCTTTTGATGAGTGGGTGCTTAATACATCATTAAAAAAACAAAAAAGTCCTTTGTAAATCAAAGATCATTCTGCTCCTTGGCACAAAATGCAGGATGCTGGAGAACCAAAGCTGCCAATGTTGCTATCTGGTAAAAGGTTTTCAGTGTAACACCAAATCTGATATCCTTTTCCCCATGTGTAACTAAGGGGCAATAACACATGCTCCTTGGAGGGCAGATGCTGAGTCTGTATTAATCATGGATGGGTCTCCAGTGCTTGGCACTTCAGGCAATTGATAAATGATAGATATTATTTTCACAGTATCTCATTCATTCTTTTGGAAAATCCTTACTGAGCGCCACAGTGAGCTAAAAACTTAATAGGTGCCTTACACTTATAAACTAACTTCATACGCTGGATCATCAAAGCATAAGCTCTTTCTTTACATTGCATTAAAATGTAGTCCCCGAACATTTGACTTGCTTACATGAAAACACAAATGTCCACTTGTGGATTAGCTAACTTTACCTAACACTTCCCCCACTGTCGCAGAAAATCAAGAATTGCTTTACATTCTTACTTGTATTGTTAGAAAACAGTCTTCCAGGTATTGCCTCCTGGTAAATGATAATTGCCAAGAATTTGGGAACTGGAAGGCTCCTGAGGGATCGTCTCCCTTAACCCTTTCATTTTACAGACTGCCCAGTAAGGCTTAAGAGGCTATGTGGTATGCTTGAAATCATACACAAGCGAGATGGTAACACTGGGATACAATCGAAGTCTCCAGGCTTGCAGGCCAGTGATACTTCTACCCTGCCCTGCTGTTTCTTCCTGGTACTCACCAAAATGCTTTCCCTTTAATAACAGAAGCAGAGAACACCATATTTTTAGGCCTTGCAAAGAGAAGATTTTAGAATAGGTTTACCTGTGGTCAGCTTTAGTCCCAATCCCAAACGCATGACTGCATATAATTTCAGAATCTATAAATACATACCATATACTTGAGCAAATGGCAGACTAACCACAAAGGTTAATAGCCTTTACTAGCCATTCTGGAAGAGATTGTGAATTATTTTTAAATGAAAAGGCTAATCATGAGTTTAAAAATATCCTCAAGGGGCGCGGGGTGCCTCAGTCAGTTAAGTGTCAGACTTCTGCTCAGGTCATGATCTCACGGTTCGTGAGTTCGAGCCCTGCATCAGGTGAGCCCTATTTCTCTCTCCCTCCCTCTCTCTCTTCCTCTCTGCCCCTTGCAGTATTCTCCCTCTCTCCTTCTCTCTGTCCCTTGCTCACTTGTGCCCACCCTCGCCCCAAGAAAAATGTCCTCAAATGTCTCATGGTATCATTTTCCTCTACAACTCATTTTCTAAAGCCTTTTACGAAATATGACATAATTTACTCAGTCACAGAAAAGACTAATTAAGCAGTCTCTGAGGCCACTCAACTAGAACACATGTCTTTTAGTGTGGACTCATTTATTAGTCAAAGGCAAGATATAAGTGGCAATGTAAAAATCCAGAGAATAAAAGGAAATGGATGGAGGGAAGGGAAAAGCAGGTAAGAGCTGACATTCATATATGGTTAGGTAAATCAAGGACAAATTTCCTACCAACAACAAAAAAATTCCTCTTGGACCGGCTAAGATGCAGGTCTGGGTCCCTGAGAAATAATTAAAAAAATATTAATAATAACTGAGATCAGCAAGGTGTAATAAGGAAAACCTGATTGGGGATCAAAAGCCTATGTTCTTTCCCAACTCCTACGTTAACTAGCTGTGTGTTCATGGACAGATGATACCATTACTCTGGGTATCAGTTTCATAAACCGAGAGTTAACCTCAATGCTTCTCAAACTTGCCTCAAACTCAATGCTCCTGTCCCTTGCCCTGCTGCCAGCCAGATGCAATAGTAAATTCTGTCTGGAAGAATATGCCATCACACAAACTCTCAAAGTGCTCAAATATATTGTCCAATACTCAGTAAAAATAACTAGTCTATAATGAGAAAAAAGAAAAAATATTGACCAAAAACTAAAAAGGGAACACAATTAGACAAATAGAAGTTTCAGATAGAGGAGTTAGCATACACAGACCTTAAAATAACCACAGTTAATATGTTCAAAGAATTAAAAGACAAGATATAAAATTTTGGCAAAGAGACAGAAGCTATTAAAGATATCAAATGACAATTTTCACACTGAAAAATACAGTAATTAAAAACAGCCACCAACTGGGTGGGTATATAAGGCTCTGAAATACAGGGAGGAGAGAGAAACGGGGGACTGGGATATACATCGGAAAAAAAGATCTAGACTAGAGTACAGGGAGACAAAAGAATAGAAAATATAGGAAGGAGTTTAAAAGATACCTGGAACACGGAGAAAAGGTGTCATATACATGTAATGTCATTGGTGGTCAACTGAGAAAGAGAGAATGGGGCAGAAACAATATTTGAAGAGCAAATAGCTGAGATTTTCCAATACTGAAAAAATAAATCAAGCCACAAATTTAAGAAGTGAGATAAACCCCAGGAATAAAAAATACAAACAAAACAATATCTACGGATATTATTTTTAATTTTTTTTTTAACATTTATTTATTTTTGAGAGAGCGAGACAGAGCATAAGCGGGGGACGGGCAAAGAATCCAATGCAGGCTCAGAGCCTGATGCAGGGCTCAAACCCACAGACCATGAGATCACGACCTGAGCTGAAGTCGGATGCTTTACCGACTGGGCCACCCAGGCACCTCTACTCATATTATTAAAGAATAATTAAGAGCAAAATACAAACTGAAAAATATTTTAAGATAGCCAAGGAAAAAGATACATTGCTTTAAAGGAGCAATAATTGTAACACTGACATCTAACTTCTTGATGGAAATAATGGGAGGCAGAATACAATGACCTGGTAACTTCAAAATGCTAAAACAAAGTCCAGGCCAGCCTAGAGCTCTATATCCAGCAGCAATATACTTCAAAAATGATAATAAAATAAAACTTTTATAAATATACAAATAAAATATATATAGCATATGTATTTTATAATATATATAAAACATAAATACAACAAAAACAGAGTTTGTCATTAGGTGTGTAGCACTAACAAAAAGACTAAAGAGGGATCTTCAATCAAAAAGCATTGATCTAAGTTGAAAGCTCACAGACAGAAAATAATGAGTATCACTGGGAAACGTAAACATGTGAGTAAATCTAAGTGAATACTGAGGGTAGAAAACAACAGTAATGTCTTCTTCAGTTTAAAAAATATAAATAAATAAAACACCATACACGACAACAAGAACATAAAATTAGTAGGGAAATTTATTCTCAGTTCCTTCTATGGTCTGGAAGGGGTAGAGGTATTAACACTGGACTACTGAGAGTTAATTTTGTAATTTCTACTCATTACAAAAGAACATTAAACAGAGTTTGTAGCTAACAAGGTACTAGAGTGGAGAGACAGAATAAAGTACATAAACTAACAAACCAAGAGAAGAAAAATATGAAGTGTGGAACGGGAGGAAAATGAAGCAAACTAAAATAATAGCATTGAATACCAATATATCGCTAACTGCATTTAATATAAACAAACCTAAGGTTCCACTTCTAGTAAGAAAGCGTTAACTCCTAAATCACCAACCCTCTCAACTGATAACAGTGATAAACTCTAGACAAAAGTGACAACCTGAGGGCTCTGGACCGTGAACAAAGCAGGCAAGATTCAGGAAGGGGACTATCAACTTAGAGAAAGAGTCCAACACCTGTTGTTGAGGTTACCAGTTTTTCAGTTTTGCCTTGAAGGCAGGCCATAGTCACAGCAGGGCAAGGGAGGATCAACCTCTGACAGACAGTTCACCATCAAGCTTGCCTAAGGAACCAGAAGATGGAGTGTGGGGCCACAGGGGCTGCTAGACAGTGAAGGGAGAGTTCCAGCAAAGAGGGAAACCAGAGAAGAATTCTAAACTCTGCCCAAATCTCTGGCTGAAACTTGAACAACATATGCCCAAACCAGATTCCAAGGAGCCCAGCTCAAGATCAAATAGCTTAACTGATATTTGAATTGCCTCCACCTCAGATGACAATAGTATTTACAGTGTGTGTCTAATAAACTTAATCACCTGCTAAAACAAACCAACTAAATCAACACTCTCCAGAAGAATCTGGAGTCTTCCCAACACATCAACCACAATGTCCCTGATACAATCCCAAATCACTGCATATCTGTGCTGACAGCTCAGAGCCTGGAGCCTCCTTTGGATTCTCCCTCTCTCTCTGCCCCTCCCCTACTCATGCTCTCTCTCTCTCTCTCTCTCTCTCTCAAAAATAAACATGAAAATTTTTTTTAACTTAAAAAAAAAAAGAAAAAAATCACCCAGATATTGCAATGACCAGACAAGGATTTTGAAGCTATTATAATTATGCTCAATGAGGTAAAGAAATATATACTCATAACAAACGAAAAAGAAGAAACCTCAGCCAAAAATAGATAATATAAAAAAGAAATAGAATTTTTACAATTGAAAAATACAGTACCAAAAATAAGTATTCCCTAGATGAGATAAATATCAGAATAGCCATTACAGAGGAAAGAATCCATGAACATGAAAATAGATGCATAGAAATTATCCAGTCTGAAGAAGAGAGGAACATACTGAAAAAAAAAAAATCGAGGGCGCCTGGGTGGCGCAGTCGGTTAAGCGTCCGACTTCAGCCAGGTCACGATCTCGCGGTCTGTGAGTTCGAGCCCCGCGTCAGGCTCTGGGCTGATGGCTCGGAGCCTGGAGCCTGTTTCCAATTCTGTGTGTCTCCCTCTCTCTCTGCCCCTCCCCCGTTCATGCTCTGTCTCTCTCTGTCCCAAAAATAAATAAAAAACGTTGAAAAAAAAATTAAAAAAAAAAAAATCGAGACCTAGGGATCTGTGGACAATATAAAAAGTCAATTGGAGTCTGGGGTGGAGAAAGGGAGAGAATGAGAGATAAAAATACTAGAGAAAAAATAGGCTGAAACATTTCCAAATTTGCAGAAAGACCTATGTTTACAGATTTAAGAATTCAACAAAATCACGAACAAGAAAGAGATGAGGAAAGCTACGCCTAGGCACATTCTCATCAATCTGGGAAACGTTCAAGATAAAGGCAGCCACAGGAAACTACACACTGTGCACAGTGGGACAGTCCCAACAAATGTTGAACGTTCTTGAGAAACAGTGGAAAAGGGACAACTCTGAAGTTAAGATAGTTCTAGACAAAGGAAAATTAGACAATTCGTTGCCCACAGACCTGCAGTACAAGAAATGCTAAAACAGTCATTTCAGGTTTAAGGGCATAACAGAAGGAAACAATCCTGTTGAGGAATAAATAAAGAGCATCAGAAATAATAAAATATAAAAGGTTATTTTACGGGATGCCTGGGTGGCTCAGTCAGGTGACCATCCAACTCTTGGTTATGGGTCAGGTCATGATCCCAGACTCATAGGAGGGAGCCCCACATCAGGCTCTGTGCTGAGCATGGAGCCTGCTTGAGGTTCTCTCTCCCTCTGCCCTTCACCCCTGCTCTTGCGCTCTCTTAAAAATAATAATAAATAAGAACTCTTCTAAGAGATAATATAGGAGACTACCTTCATGGCCTTGGGGTAGGTAGAGATTTCATCAACTACACTAAACTTCTATTCATCAAAAAACATTTATTTATTGTCAAACGGGGATGATTTTGAGAAAAAAAAAACAGCACAATCATTACTCTGGAAGACTGTGCATAAACTGGGACAGTTAGGCACAAACTTAAAATACAGTGACACTACCTACCTACTCCTAGATAAATAAGCAACGAGAGTGTGCCTATATGTGCATCAAAGAATGTTCACAGCAGCATTATTTATAATAGCCCTAACTGGAAACATCCCCAATGTCCCTTAACATTAAAATAAACAGAGATACAATCATGTGATGAAATACTATAAAAGAATGAAAACAAATAATGCAACACACAGTAAGATAGATTCATCTCTGAAATGTAATACTAAGCAAAAGAAGCTAGACATAAAATAATACAGGCTATATGATTTCATTTACATAGGATTCAAAAATAGGCAACACTACTGTATAGCTTTACAGATCAAACTAATAAGACAGGGAGTAATGATTGAGAGGTGGTTTCTAGAGTACTGGTTCTATTTCCTAACCTGTGTGATAATTACGTTTATGATGATGCATCAGATAGTATATTTATGATTTTTAAACTTTTCTGTCTGCATAGAGTTCTTCAATTAAACAGTTTATTTAAACAAGTAACCTAGACCTAAATGTAAAATCAATGCTACTAAACTCCTAGAAGATAACACAGGGGGAAATCTACATGATCTTGGGTTTGACAGCAACTTTTACACACAACACCAAAGGCATGACCCATGAAAGAAATAATTGATAGGATGGACTTCATTAAAATTAAAAACATCTGCTTTGCGAAAGACAATGTCAAGAGAATGAGAAGACAAACCACAGACAGGGAGAAAATATTTGCAAAAGGACTGTCACCCAAAATATAGAAAGAACTCTTAAAACTCAACAATAAGAAAACACCCTGACTAAAAAATGGGCCAAAGACTTTGGCAGATAACTCACCAAAGATATACAGATGGCTGATAAGCACATGAAAAAATGCCGCACATATCATTTTTGCAAATTAAAACAAATTAT
The DNA here is from genome assembly GCF_024362965.1 of Panthera pardus. Lineage (NCBI taxonomy): Eukaryota > Metazoa > Chordata > Mammalia > Carnivora > Felidae > Panthera > Panthera pardus. The sequence continues at coordinate 97,628,834 of NW_026526765.1, forward strand.
ACACACATCTATAAGAATGTATAATTTTTGCAAATTATACACACATCTATAAGAATGCTGAAATCCAACACCCTGACAACATCAAATGCTGGCGAGGATGTGGACAACAGGAACTCTCGCTAATTGCTGGTGAAAATGCAAAATGGAAGAGTCCCTTTGGAAGACAGTTTGGTGGTTTCTTGCCAAACAAAATATACTCTTACTATATGATCCAGCAATTGTGCTGCTTGGTATTTACCCAAAGGAGGTGAAAATTTATGTCCACATATATGCACCTGGATCTTTGTGGCAGTTTTATTCATTGCCAACACCTGGAAGCAAGATGTCTTTCGTTGGTGAATGGATCAGTAAATTGTGGTACATCCAGACAATGGAATACCACTCAGTGCAAAAAAAAAAAAAAAAAAAAGCTCTCAAGCCATGAAAAGACCTGGAGGAAACTTAGAAACTTAAGTGCATATTACTAAGTGAGAGAAACCAACCTTAAAAGACTGCATACTATATGATTCCAACTATATGCTATTATAAAAATGGCCAAACTACTGAGACAATAAAAAGATGAGTGATGGCCAAGGGCTGGAAGGAAGACGGGATGACAAACAGACAGCACAGATGAGTGTGAGGGCAGTGAAACTATTCTGTATGATGTTATAATGGAGGACACACGTCATTATACGTTTGTTTCACCCATTTAATGTACAAAACCAAGAGTGAACACTACTGTAAACTATGAACTCTGGGTGATTATGACATGTCAATGCAGGTTCATCAACTGTAACAAACACACTACTCTGGTGCAGGATGCTGGTAATGGGGAAAGCTATGCATTTTATGGGAAATCTCTGTACTTTAGACTCATTTTTTCTGTGAAACTAAAACTGCTCTAAAAATAAAGTCTACTAAAAAAATACTAAAAACTACTTCACTGCTTATGTACATAATGTAAAAGATTTGCAAAATTCTTGTACTCTCGTCGATAACACATCCACACTTTTATTATTAAAACATATTTGGGGCACCTGGGTGGCTCAGTCGGTTAAACGTCCGACTTCAGCTCAGGTCACGATCTCGCGGTCCATGAGTTCGAGCCCTGTGTCGGGCTCTGGACTGATGGCTCAGAGCCTGGTGCCTGCTTCCGATTCTGTGTCTCCCTCTCTCTCTGCCCCTCCCCCGTTCATGTTCTGTCTCTCTCTGTCTCAAAAATAAATAAAACGTTAAAAAAAATTAAAAAAAAACATATTTGAATTACATGGAATTTAATAAACTGCTAGTCTGGGAGAATGCAGTTTATCTGTGGCTTCCTGGTGGTGCAGGCCCAGCTTGGACAGCTCTGGAGTTGCCTCCCCGCAAAGGAAGCTCCAGGAAGCACTCCCCAAGCTCAGTCTAGAGTTTAGGTTCTAACTCTCATGACATATTCCTTTGCTTGGCATTTTATGGTTCCATCAAAGGGAATTCAGAACAACCTTATCCAGGAAGCCTTGCGAAGCAGCTCAGATCATTTGCTCTGCCTGGCTCCTCCCTCAGGCCACCAGGCAGAGAATTCTTGACTTCCAGCTTTCCTGAGTCTGCTGGACACGGCTCCACCAGGACTCAGAATTTGCTGTCAGAGAAGACTCACAGCCTAACAGCCTTTCCCCAAACTCCAGCTGCTACTTTGTATGTGCTGCCTGCACTGCTTCCTAAGTGGAAACAGAAGGCCCCAGAAGGTACCAAGGCCCTCAAAAAGAAGAAAAGGTCTCCTGCTAGCACAGGGTTGTGAGGAGGCCCTCCAGGGCACTCTAATGTCTGACTTCTAGCCAGGAATGTTCAATGACATATCAGCACAGGATCAGCAAGCAAATTCAAAGTCGGGCAGCGTTCACTCATTTCCAGCCCTCTTCCTATCCAAGGGACAGCGCATGGCCTGCGAGTCAGTTGGCTCCTTAGGTTCCTGAATTGTGTGTGTCCTACTAGGAAAGAGCTGAAGAGCTCTCCCTAGCTGTCCCTCCTTGGGAAGGTGCATCCCACAGGCCAGCGGGGAAAGGAAGACAGCTGGGACCATAGGGCCAGGCTGGGGCACTGGCTCTGTCACATAGCTGGCACTTGGGGGAAGGAGACATGCTTGCAGCCCAAATCTCAGGGTCTGCTTCAGTCCAAGGGGCAGTCTGGTGCAGGCAGGGATGAGAACTCCAGCCTCAGAAGGCCTGGGATTGCATGCACCTGCCCCACCCCCTTGGACAATTATTGAGCCTCCTTAACTAAGGTTCAGTCTCCTCACCTCTAATGGAAGCCACAGTACCTGTCGGGTCATGTGAGTATCAAATGATCTAAACTCTCAAGTCTTTAGCAGAGCGTCTGAAACGCAAATTATTCAATAATTACTAGCTGCCATACTAGCTTCCCCAGACTCTGATGACTTGAGATCACCCTACCTTGCAAGTGGTTGAGTGTTGGAGAAGAGAGAGATGGGGGTAGTACACAAAAGAAGCAAGACTTAGAGTGGGTCAGATAACAATGATATGCATCCCCAGATCTGGAGGGGGTAAACCGAATAACGTCCTCCAAAAAGATTCAGGTCCTAATCCCTGGAACCTGTGAATATCACCTCACATGGCAAAAGGGTCTTTACAGGCATGATTAAGGATCACGACATGGGATTATTCTGCATTATCAAGGTGGGCCCTAAATGCAGTCCTAAGTGTTTTCATAGGAGGGAGACGGGATGACAGAAGAGGAAAAACAATGTGACAACCAAAGCAGATTAATCTGACAAGCCCAAGAATCCTGGCAGCCACCAGCAGGTTGAAGAGGCAAAAATGAACTCTTCCCATGAGACTCCAGGAGGAACCAGCCATTCTGACACCTTGATTTTACTCTGGAAGACTCATTTAGATTTCTGGCCTCCAGAGCTGTAAGAAAAAGTGCTGTTGTCATAAGCCACTAGGTTTCTAGTCATTTGTCACAGCAGCAATAAAAACCTAATGTGAGACTGGAATCCTGGCCAACAATTGGACATTCAGGCGGCAAAACTGAGTCCTGTGGGGGAAAAAGGTGGCAAGACCCTCTCAGGGCCACAGTCATGTCAGTTAGGGTTCGGGGCTGGGCGAGGACCAGCAAAAATCGCAATGAAACCAGGAGTTGAGGCAGGGGCCAAGTTCCGAGGGCAGAGCTGTCATGGAGGATAGCAAGGCATAGGCAGGTCAGGAGCCGCTGTGGCCAAGGGTTTGCCCAAACTTTCTGCACATCAGGCTGACCACAGCAGACACAACTCCAGACCTGTGCCCACATACGTACCACCAGCCTCAGTCCAGGCAGGCTCTGGGCCAGCTGCTCAACGTGTACTCTGCAGGCTGGTACTGGCCTGTGGACTGTTACCCAACAGTCATGACGGAAGGACAGAAATTCAGAATTAAGCGCCTAGAACTTCCAGCAATTCGGCGTTTTGGGAGAATGTAATCTTAAGGCTGCCGCATCTGCTAAGAAAACATTTCAGCTTTTTGCATTCTCTACGTCTTTTTTAAAGTCATTTTTCCAGTAACTCGTTGTGATTGTATTTTCTGAGTACTGGTCTGCAGTAAATTTGTAATTAAATACGCACCCACACACTCAGAACACTCGTCCTTTGCTACCACCAGGGCTCCCAACCACCACACAGCAGGTGCCTGCTGGTGGGCAGGGAGGGGAGCTCTGTGGCATGCGTGTATCTGACAGTTGTTCCCGCAGAGGGCTTGCAAAGAACCACCTGAGATACGAAGGCCCAGTGCCTCGAGGGCAACACGGTGCCCAGGCTCGAAGGCAGTGTGGTGCTCTGCTTAACATCCAATCACCTGCCCTCTCGCAGCCTTGGGAAAGGTCCCAAGGGCAAGCCCTTTCCTCCCGCTTTCCTGCTTATTTAGGTGTTTGCAGTTTCTCCACACTTACGCAGCGCACGCTTACCCAGTGCCGGGTGCCCGCCGGGTGACAGGATGAAGCAGGCCCCTTGGGAGACACTGCCACCCATAATGCGTAAGGAGGAAAATGCACACGGTGAAAATAAAATGACTACGCTGCTGTACGAGTAGTACCCATGCTGCCCAAGCACAATAGGATGTTCTGCCTCCTTTTCCTGTCTTGTGCCTCCACATCAAGGAGGCATGGATGAGACAAGGAATGTCACTCTCACTAGTGAAAATGCAAGGTTTGTTGCGAGAGGTATGTACAGGGTAATGAGTCAAGGGCAGGCTTTGGATGTAAAAGCTGTCTTCATCTCCCACCTTGGTCACCACCCACGAGGGTAACCCTAAAGTTACCAAACATTTCTGAGTGTATTTGTAAAATGTGAATACTAACATGTACATCACAGGGTTCTTGTGATAATTAAACAAAGCAAGGTCTGGGAAACACATGAGACACAGCCCCGTGCCCAGAGTCCCCAATAAACGATGACTTTATAAAAGGGGATCGGTGAGGGGGGACACACAAGGTGTCAAGGAGCTCCAAGGACAGCTGTTCCTCTGGCGCTCATGGCACAACACATAGACGACTCCTGGGAAGCTGAGAGCTACAGCCACGTCACGGGCTCCAGAGGGATTGAAAGGACCTAACATCAGGAACACTGAGAGGGAAAAACACCGCATAATATAAAAGAAACAGACATGGGAATAGGAGCTCTTGCTCAAGTCACACTTCACGTTTTGTTTTTGGTTTTTAATTTTTTTTAATGTTTATTTTTGAGAGACAGACAGAGAGAGAGAGACAGAGTGAGAGTGGGGGAGAGGCAGAGAGAGAAGGAGACACAGAATCCGAAGCAGGCTCCAGGCTCTGAGCTGTCAGCCCAGAGCCCGACGCGGGGCTCGAACTCACGGACCGCGAGATCATGACCTGAGCCGAAGTTGGACGTTCAACCAACTGACCTACCCAGGCGCCTCTCACACCTCACAATTTGTAAACGATACAAAAAATTATCCTGTTGATAATCACATGACCAAAGAATTGGAGATTTTGCAATTAAACAAGTGTTTCTTTGCTGGTGTCCCCCTGAACCTAAATTCCCCAAATGTAATTTTTATTACATGGACACACTCATCAGAACTCCACATAGTCACCTGCAGTTTGTGAAATGTGACATAAAAATATACTAATGAATGGGACAAAAACAATTTAAGAAAGCATTTAAAATCATTTCACAAGCTGGTTTATATTTATTTCATTTCAGAAGTTTCTAATAATTAAGGTACTACACCAAACACTGTCACAGTCATGAGTACTAGGAGGCACAAAGCTTCCCCAACAGTGAACCAAGTGGGGACTTTTTTTGAAATGTTCACTTAAACTAGTACTTATTAGAGAGAAATTAAAGTGATGAAGATTGTGGGGCGCCCGGGTGGCTCAGTCAGTTGAGCGACTTCAGCTCAGGTCATGATCTCGCAGTCTGTGAGTTCGAGCCCCACATCGGGCTCTGTGCTGACAGCTTGGAGCCTGGAGCCTGTTTCGGATTCTGTGTCTCCCTCTCTCTCTGACCCTCCCCCGCTCATGCTCTGTCTCTCTCTCTGTCAAAAAAATAAACAAACATTAAAAAAAATTTAAAAAAGAAAAAAAAAGTGATGAAGATTGACTGTATACTGTTTTCAGTGTTAGTATTAATAATCAAAACTATCCCCTGAGATATATGAAAAATTTCTCTCTCTTTAAAATAACATGGAGTCTTACTATGATCTCAAGTAGAATTGCTCAAAGAGACTTGTCCCTGTGGTTTCTGTCTCAGAGGAACACAGGAGTTGAAAAACTGAAACCGAACAGCCTGGAGCGAGGCCATCATTAGGGCTAGGGACGTTTCATGACAACCCACGCTGACATCACACTCTCTTCTTACCCAGGAATCAGGCTCTTGCCTACCAGAACGTAACCAGAACATTAAGGGCAAGACAATGGCCCAAGTACCAAACAGGGGATCACTCAGGGGACTTTTTTCTCTAGAACAGGTGGAAGTACACTTGGGTTCTAACTCAGCTGATTATACTTGCAGTGAGGACAAAGTCAGAAGTTACAAAGCCCCAGTGACGGTCCTAGGAAATGGCAGAGTGGCAGGCTGAGAAAGAAATGTAAGACCATGTGGTGCCCAGGAAAACAACTCTGGTGACCTCAGCCTCCAAAGCATGGCTTTCTCCAAAACTGGCCTCAGACAATAATGGAGGTTCACTAGGATGCCCTTGACTCCATGAGCATGTGTTCTGCAAAGTTTATTTAAGAAATGAGGAACTGTGGGGGCACCTGTGTGGCTCAGTCGGTTAAGCGTCCGACTTTGGCTCAGGTCACGATCTCGCGGTCCGTGAGTTCGAGCCCCGTGTCGGGCTCTGGGCTGATGGCCCAGAGCCTGGAGCCTGCTTCCGATTCTGTGTCTCCCTCTCTCTCTGCCCCTCCCCCGTTCATGCTTTGTCTCTCTCTGGCTCAAAAATAAATAAACGTTAAAAAAAAAATTTAAAAAAAAAAACAAAAAAAAGAAATGAGGAAATGTGAATTATATTTCCAGAGTGATCAAAATAATTATTTAAAAAAAATTTTAATGTTTATTTTCAAGAGAGAGAGAGAGACAGAGTGTGAGCGGGGGAGGGGTACAGAGACACACACAGAATCCGAAGCAGGCCCCAGGCTCTGAGCTGTCAGCACAGAGCCCGACATGGGGCTCGAACTCACAAACCTCAAGATCATGACCTGAGCCGAAGATGGACGCTTAACTGACTGAGCCACCCTGGCGCCCAAGTGATAATTATTTTTAAAGTTATAGTGGCTAATGGATTAAGTCTCACCTATGTGGAAAATGTGCTCACTGGGAGTCTTTACTGTCTGACCATGATGAGTACAAGGGGCAGGAGAGAGCTGGGATGTAGGGAACGCTGCACTGATAACTAAGTACCTCTGATCTCCATTTCCTGTAAAATGGATAAAAGAGAATAAGGAGAAAGAGCAGATAAAATGCCAGATGTAATAAAAACTAGACACAAATTTCAAAAACAGAGCTGCTTGAAAGTAAGCCTAAATTTCAGATAAGAAGCAGAAAGATGTGTTTTTCTGGTCAAGAGGAATAAATCCCCAAGTAAAATCCCTAGCAATTACACAGAGGAAATTTTGCCACATTTGATGCTACCACTGTTAGAAGATCCCCTCTGACTGGAGTTAGAGTGGAAACACAGACACAATAAACACAAACAGCACCCAGAGAAGAGCTTCCTGCACTGAAGAGGGTTTCAGTTTTTGCATTCTGACAATCCCAGGCACAGATAATAGGAGTTTCCTATAAATGCACTGATAAAGGCCATCTGAGCAATACCATGTTAATATACATCTCATTCACAAACATGACTTTATAAAAGCGATTTTAAAACAAGACTAAAAAGTTCATGATATTTAACTTTATAAATGCAGTTTTCTAAAAACCTCCTGGTTCTACCATACTGCCTCTGGGAGAATCAGAGTCTTATTTGGGTAACTTCAGTCCCTCATACACTATACGAACACTGGGATGGCAGGGTCATGGTGAGAACCACCACCCTATCTATCTTGCTTTGGACTCAGGAGATGAGCACCCCTGTATCTAGAGACCGGGAAGGGGCTGTCACTGGAACGACTGTTTGATTATGGCAGAGGAAGTGGCATCCCTGTGAACTCAGAGAAAAACTAAAATGTGCATAAAAAATACACTGTAAGGGCACTTCACAATGACAACTATGACATAACAAGACTAGGTCTTTCGAACGAAGAAAGAGATGTAAACATCACACATTTAAAGAAGATCATTATAGAGGTGCCTGGGCGGTTCAGTCAGTTAAGCATTCAACTTCGGTGCAGGTCATGGTCTCACAATTCGAGCCCCACATCAGGTTCTGTGCTGACAGCTCAGAGCCTGGAGTGTGCTTCAGATTCTGTGTGTGTCTCCCTCTGCCCCTCCCCCGCGCACACACTGTCTCTCTCTCTCTCAAAAATAAAGAAACGTTAAAACTTTTTTTAAATAAAATTAAGATTATCATCCCAAATCCTACAGGTTTAACATGCATTCATCATTCATTCACTCATTCATTTATTTCCAATATTTACTTTTAATTTTGGTATCTGAAGGGTTAAGCGTTGATTATCCAAAAATTTCACTGAGATCAGTACTGCTGAGCAGTACCTCCTTGCCATCCCCAGAGCCCAGTACGGTGACTTACACACTGTAGATACACCATGTGTTTCTGACACTGAATAAACGAAGGAGTGAATGAACGACAGAAGAATGACCAGAGAAACCCTTTATTCATTCAACAGGTATTTACTGAGGAGTCAACTATGTGCCAAGGCAGAGGAGTAAGCAGAGAAACATGATAATGACAGACTGTGACAAGTGTCATGAAGGAAATAAATCTGATAGTACCATAGACATTAACTGAAGGGAGAAGATGCTCTAGGTAAGGTAATTCTGGGACACTTCCTGAGGAGGAAGCTTTTGAGCTGAGACTTGAAATATGAGAAGACATTATTCTGTCTTGAGAGGAGGGTAGGGGAGTGTTAGTAGTCAAACAAAGGTAACAATAGGTGCAAAGGCCCTGGGATCAGGAAAGACTTGAGTTGTTTACAAAACGGAAAAGAGACCCCTGTAATACCACATTTTAAATGCTGAATAGAGTAATGCACACAGAAATGTTATAACCTAGAAATCACCTTCAGACTTCAGACTTAAGACAATCACTTGAGTAATTTGGGCAATTCATCATATCATTACTATACCCTATTTTAGACTTTATTCTTTTACATAATTAATTCAGCCTAAACACAATATAAACACACATGATAATTGCTTCAGTTTAAAGGATAATAATATAGACATTTTTACCCCATTTTATATCATTTTTAAGCTCTCTTTTGTGTGTTCATAGGATAATGAAGACTTTTAAGCTTGCCAGTCTCCTGTGGTTAGATTTTTTGTTTCCTTGTTCATACATAAATGAAATTCATCACGGTCCACACGGCTTGGGGGTGGTATGCTCTCGGGCACTCAGGTATACCAACTGCTAAAATCCAAAAATACTAATGTTTTCATAAGATATTTAAGTTGTACTCTTTCCAACTATAGCATTTTAAGAACTATCTTGGAAGCAGTCTGCACTTGGGAGACAAAGAATTGTAATCCTCAGAACCATTTCTCACAATTCGTCAAATCTGACTTTTAGTGTGGGTGGATTCTTACAAGTTCACAGAGTAAAGAAGAATTGCATAGCAATTAGAAAGCAAATCCACAACTTCCTCAGAGGCTCTGGTAGTATTTTAGTCAGATATTTCTCTTACTCCCAGGCTTCATGCACTGAAGAATGCTGCCCCCAAACTGACTACTGATCACCTTCACAGCTGTTCCTACAACCTGCTGACCTTACTGGCATTTGTGCCCTCATCAGAGCAACTTTAAGACACTCTCTTAGGGGCGCCTGGGTGGCTCAGTCGGTTAAGCGTCTGACTTCAGCTCAGGTCACGATCTCACGGTCCGTGAGTTCAAGCCCCGCGTCGGGCTCTGGGCTGATGGCTCAGAGCTTGGAGCCTGCTTCCGATTCTGTGTCTCCCTCTCTCTCTGCCCCTCCTCTGTTCATGCTCTGTCTCTCTCTCTGTCTCAAAAATAAATAAAAAAACATTAAAAAAAAATTTTTTTTTTAAATTAAAAAAAAAAAAAAGACACTCTCTTAAAAGCCAAAGATAAGTTGGGGCACTTGGGTGGCTCAGTCAGTTGAGTGTCCCTTGATTTTGGCTCAGGTCATGATCCCAGGGTCATGGGATCAAGCCCCACATCACGCTCCATGCTGAGCATACAGCCTGCTTGAGATATTCTCTCCCTCCCTCCTTCTCTCTCTCTCTCTCTCTCCTTCCCTCCGCCCCTCTCCCTTCCTTGTGCACTCGTTATCTCTCTGATTAAAAAAAAAAGTCAAAGATGGAATGGGAGAAGATATTTGCAAATGACATATCAGATAAAGGGTTAGTATCCAAAATCTATAAAGAACTTATCAAACTCAACAACCTGAAAAACAAATAATCCAGTGAAGAAATGGGCAGAAGACATGAATAGACACTTTTCCAAAGAAGACATCCAAATGGCCACATGAAGCATCCAGACACATGAAAAGATGCTCAATATGTCTCATTATCAGGAAAATACAAATCAAAACCATTGACATACCACCTCACACTGGTCAGAGTGGCTAAAACTAACAACTCAGGAAACAACAGATGTTGGTGAGGATGCGGAGAAACGGGAACCCTCTTGCACTGTTGGTGAGAAAGCAAACTGGTGAAACCGCTCTGGAAAATAGTGTGGAGGTTCCTCAAGAAATTAAAGATAGATCTACCCTATGACCCAGCAATAGCACTACTAGGAATTTATCCAAAGGATACAGGAGTGCTAATGCACAGGGGCACATGTATCCCAATGTTTTTAGCAGCACTTTCAACAATAGCCAAATTATGCAAAGAGCCCAAATGTCCATCAAGTGGTGAATGGATAAAGAAGATACGGTTTGTATATACAATGGAATACTACTTGACAATAAGAAAGAATGAAATCGTGCCATTTGCAGCAATGTGGAGGGTACTGGAGGGTATTACACTAAGTGAAATAAGTCAGAGAAAGACAGATACCATCTGTTTTCACCCATATGTGGAACTCAGAAGACCAGGGAGGAAGCGAACGGGGAAATACAGTTTCAAAAAGACAGGGAGGCAAAACTAAAAGAGTCTTAAATACAGAGAACAAACTGAGGGTTGATGGGGGGGAGCGGGGGAGAGGGGAAAATGGGCGATGGCATTGAGGAGGGCACTTGTTGGGATGAACACTGGTGTTGTACATAAGCAATGAATGGTGATAATCTACCCCCAAAATCAAGAGCACACTGTATACACTGTTATGTTAGCCAACCTGACAGATAGATAGATAAATAAATAAATAAATAAATTTTAGCATTTCAAAAAAAAGTCAAATTTAATAATAGGCCCAGAGCAGTATTAAATTTAAAAAGAGCACATGGCAGAAAAATTAATGGCCCTGTTTTTGTAAAAAAAAAAAAAAAAAAAAAAAAAAAAAAAACAAATGAAGACTGTATATAAAAATTTAAATAAATATACCTGTCACTATGAGTAAGGAATAAATATGAGTCACCATTCAGTAAAGGAGAAATTACATTGCTAACAGGGGTCACCTGTGGGTAGCACTGGAGGAGTAGGCTATCAGGGAGACAGACTTTCATATGTCTGTCTGTATATATGTATATATGTGGGTATATATACACACACACACACAGGACAAATGGAGAAACAATTATGTCGATATAAATATAGATTATATTTCTGACCACGTAACTTTATCTACTTGCCAACAAAATCTCTCAAACATTTATGTAGACTTTTTTTTTTTTTAATATTTATTTCTTTTTGGGAGAGTGCAAGAGGGGGAAAGGCAGAGAGAGGGGACAGAGAATCTGAAGCAGGCTCTGAGCTGAGAGGCTAACAGTAGCAAGCCTGATGCAGGGCTCGAACTGATGAACCATGAGATCATGACCTGAGCTGAAGTCAGATGCTCAACCAACCGAGCCACCCAGGTGCCACTATTTATATGGACTTTTTTCTGTATCACAACCTGCACGACTCTGGTGAAGTATGCTCTTGAGCACTCAGGTCTATCAACTGCTAAAATCCTGTAATATTAATGTTTCCATAAAATATTTAAGTTGTAGACCTTCCAACCAAGACATCTAAATATTCTCCATTTTTCCATCTATTACTTCTCAGTGAGCATTGAGCCTTTTCTAATTATTTGATGAGGGTAATCCATTAAGATATTTGATGAGATCAAGAAAGCAAATTGGTCCTCTAAATTTAAGCTTAATTGGAAACCTTAATGTCCCAGAAATGTCAAGATATTATTCGTTTCTCCATGTGTCCCACACATTTAGCAGGAAACATGGCACAGCATAGCTGTGTTGCCAGGGCACCTACAACTTAGCTCATGACAGCAGCCCCAGACTCCTAGCACAGTCCCTGGGACACATTAGACATTCAATAAATATTTGTGGAACGAATGAATGAATGAATGATTGTCAGTGTATGAACAGGCCCAGAGAAAGAGGGAGTAGTAGAAAAAGAATGAACTTTGGAATCAGACCAATCTGTTTGAATCCTAGCCCCGCCACATACTAGCTATTTGACCTTAAGCAAAATGATTAACATCTCTGAACCTCACTTTCCTTACCTGTTAATGGGGAGAATAATACCTTCTCACCTCATCACGTTTTCATGACAATTGAGAAAGTATATATGTACATGTACCTAAACGTTAGTATTCACTAAATGGTAGTTCCTTTTTGTGGATAAACTTCTGTCTAAAAATGGAACCATGTCTCTCTTTTCACCACAGTGTGCCTGTAAAAAATAAAAAATTACTTTTATATACTATTTTGTCTACCTAGAAGGCCATTTACCCTATTAATTCCTGTCAAACCTTGTCTCAACCTCAAGGTCAAGTTGAACATCGATCTTTGCCTCAAAGCTTTTATCACCTACTCCCACCCCTAAGCCAAAAGCAAGTTATTCTCCCTCAAATATTCTCCCACCTCTTTTATAGCATGAGTTACATAGTTTAGAGTTATTTCTACCTGGGATATCTCCCCTCCTAGGGTGTCAGCTCCCTGAAGGACAAGGGTAATTTCTGTTTCATGACTGCATCCCTCAAAAGCATTGGTTCATAGTGCTTTCCAGGTAACAGATGTTTAGGGAATTTTTAAAGACTAAATTAAGAAACTTGATTATATTTTCCCATGGGAAGAATGATATAATAGGCTATTACACGCCTGTTCAAGAAATTGATTTGAAATAAATTACAGATAGAATTAACCAGGTAGAAGCCCAGATTTAGTAGCTATAAAAATAACTATACAAATGTCATATTAGGCTTTGGGTCCTATGAAATGTATACAAATGGGAGCTATGTACATTACGTTGATCACAAAAGCTTCAAGACAGCACAAAAACTTATCAGTAGCCTAAAAAGAAAACTGTACCATGTCATAAATTTGTCCTGACTCCTATTATCAGCTACAACAAATACAAAGTTCTCTTAAAAGAACAATACATCAGAGGAGCTGCCTTCTTTAAACTGATGCCTATTCTCTTCTGCACCTTGAAACTGACCTTGTAGAAGCAGAGCCATTCAAAACCATTCCACTGCCTTCTCACCCTTCCTTTCTCAGCACAGAAAACTTAGTCACCACATCAACATGGCTTTTGCTAGAACCTTTGGTCATTTTTGCACCCTTTATATGGTGCCATTTTTTCTCAACCACATGTTCTTCTATTCTCAACTAACTTGATGCCTTCTCCTGGACCAACAGCAGATGCTTCCTGAGTGCTGTGTTCCAGGTGACATGCTAAGTTCTCCAGAGATCACACACCAGCCACAGCCTTGCAGTGTGCCAAATGGGACCGAGGAGAGTGGATGCTCCAAATCACACTAGGGGTGGGGTGGTTAAGGAAGGCTTTTCAGAAGAGACAGCTCTCAAATGGAGGTTTTAAAGGATGGGTCAAAGAAGAAAGAGAAGGAAGTGCATGTACAAAGGGTATCGAGCTGTGAAAAAGTAGGGCATGCTCAAGGCCCTGCAAGTCCTTTCATAACAAATCAGCCAGCTGTGGTATGACACTCCCAAAAGACTGAGTAGCTGAGACTGTTAGAACAAGCAGAGTCAGCTGACATCATTTGGGCATTCTCTCTGGAATGCACAATTGTATCAATGTATTTGAAACCGTTGTGCAGTAAAGCCTTAATCTGCGAATTAACAAGTATCATAACCTTCTAGAAAGAAGTTTTCTCTTAATACAGACCATCAAATTCCTGTGACTGCTGTGCCAATCCATCCTCTCGCTTCGGCCCTCATCCTGCTCTCATGACTTTGCCAAAAGCAGAGAGCTAAACTAGCATCCTATACTCCAGCATCAGTAAGGGGCAGAGGTCCAGACTGGGGTTCGCCTGGCAATCTTGTTAAGATGCAGGTTGGTTTCAGTGGGTTTGAGAACGGGGCCTAAGAATCTGCATTTATTTATGTTTATTTTTGGGAACGAGCGAGTGAGCGAGCAGGCACACATGAGCAGGGGAGGGGCAAGCAGAGGGAGACAGAGGATCCGAGTGGGCTCCGTGCTGACAGCAGAGAGCTCAATGCAAGGTTCAAACTCATGCACTGTGAGATCATGACCTGAGCCGAAATCAGACGCTTAACTAACAGAGCCATCTGGGGCAACCCAAGACTCTGCATTTCTAACAGGCTTCCAGATGCTGCTGTTTCTAGGACCACACTGGGAGAGCGGATTCTCCAAGTCACAAGGACAGGATTGACACTGCTTCTTCCCAACAACACCCACCTGAATAACCTGCTGTAAACTCCAGTTTTCTGACCTTAAAGCAGCTGCTGTGAAAAATTAGACGACAATGTGTGAGAGGCAACTGGCACCTATTCGGCCTTCAAGAGACGGTGACTTTTATTGGTAGTAGCAAATACCTTTGGGAGCTGTCCATATGCCCACCTTCAGATGCTAAAAAATAAACTGTCCTGTGACTTTGTCACTACCTTCTTGTTTCATAGTTCAGCTTAAACCTGAAAGATTTATCTCCATGCCTTACCTGCCCCGTCTACAAGTACCCCACCCCACAATCTCAACTGTCCACCACTGATCCGGGAATACGGAAATCCTACAGTCTCTCATATGCTGTCATTCTCCTTTAGTTCCTGATATTGGTTGCCCATCACTCAAGGGACTCAAGAAGAGGCAAGACAAAAGCAGGGCTTGGCCATTTAAATGCAGTCATAGCGCATCTCCTTACATTTTATAGTGCCCTCTATTGGGAGTTTGGTCAATGTTCCCACAACGTCCTCACCTCAGGAATTCAATGCATAGTGATATTCCCCAGGGCTGATTTTATTCCTGAGCAAATGGGAGGGTTGAGCCTCTGCTCTACACTGGGAAGGGCACTGTTTTCAGGAGATTTTTCACTTCCTGTGTGACTTGGGAGCGCACCCAACTCCGGTCCGGCTGGTGAGGAAGCCAGGCTAAGAACCCCGACAGCTGCCCCCAGAGAAAGCCTGAAGACTGCCACCCCTGCTACACACCTCAGACAGGAGCTGGATCTCTGGTTGGCCCTTCCTTCTGCCAGAAGAGTTCTCCGCATGGTCCAGTGGAGAGAACTCTCCTGATCCCACATTTGGATGTGCAGCCAAGGTTTAACATCAAGAGCCATCAACAATCTCTACCTTCTGTGCCCATGCCTCCTGGGGACCTCACCATGCAGGGTGACTAATTAGGATTGAGATTCAGAAGCTCCAGGACCCTTCATCCAAAGACCATCATCATGTCCACCCATCTCTTAGCAGGTGCTAGCACCAGTGCAAAGAACACAGAGGCAGGGGTGAAGATTTAAGAGGGAACAGGGGAGGAAGTGAGACTCAGAAAGCACAAAGAGCAACGAAGGTGTTTAATAGTCAGTGGTAGTCACTCTCCTTTAGCCAAACCATCTCTCCTATCCCTATTGCCCAGCCGCCCTTGCAATGGTTTTGTTTTTTTCTTAACCTGGTAAACAAGGACAATCACTAAGCCAATTTAGCATGCAAACACACACTGTTCCATAAGGACATCTCTTCAAGGAATCTGCTCACTGTTATGTGTTTCAGGAAACATTCTAATCTCAAACTAAACAACTTCCCAATCCACCTGCAGACAATCCATTTACTCACTAAAGGCACTGCCCTCGCCTGAACTCTTCCTTCTGACTGCTCTTGTAAGCAATCTCTTTGTCTCACGTCATTTGTTTCAACGTCAAACAAGAAACCCTTTGGAAGTTGGGATGTGGCCCCACTTGTCTGGGGATTAGATCACTATGATGACTGATGAGGCCTGGTAAGAAACCTGATTATCATCTTGGTTAGGATCAAGAATGGGGAACCATGCAAGTTAGAGAGGGATGAGACTCAGGGCAGCCGCTTCAAAGTTGGGCAGGCACAATGAGGGATGTTCCAACTGCATCCGCCTCCAGAAGAAACTCATTCCACCACCCCTGCTGACATATGCAGGGGCGGTGGGGGGGATTATGCTTATGGCAGCACCCCCCCCCACCAGCTCAGCTAAGGGAGGAACAGAGGGGAGGGAGCTGCAAACTCAAAAATGAGGCAATGCCCTCACTGCTATTCAATGTTTCCCTGCTATTCCTACAATGGTGCTGAACCTCCATGAAGTGAGAATGATGGACAAGCACATTGGAATGCGAGAAAATGCACCAGATGGGCTTACAGGATATAGAATAAATCAAATACTATAATTAATTTTCAACAACACATGAGTATTTATATAGTGATGTTTTATTTTCTCATCAATATTTTGTAGTTATTATTAATTCTTACCAAACTTTCTTGTTCAGGAAGACTCTTTGGAGAGAAAACTAACAAAATGAGTACTACTAAGAGTACAAATGGTCCTTTCAAAATTTGTGAGTGAATATTACACTCTCTTTACCAGCACATTAAAAGGCTTCTACATTGGAGACCGCGAAATGATTTGTTTACATGAAATTCATTCACTAAATACAATCTTCCAGCATTTGATATTTTATTAATAATCTTCTCGAGATGCCCAATAAATCATTCTTTTCTAAGTTCAACATATTATGAATGCCTCGGATATAAAGAGAAACACATCCATACGCTTACCACATCCTATGAAAACATTACAGAGAGAGAAGCCTGAGCAAAGGCTGAGCTCTTCATTAAAGAATGGCTCAATGTTTGGAACAAAGACCTTGCAGATGACTTTGACAAGGTTTTCAAAACTCAACTTAACACTATGTAGTATTTATAATTTGTCAAGTGGAATTCTCCAGACACAGAGATCAACAGAGCCAAGAAATAATAAGCCCTATGCTTTCCCGTAGAGGGCCGAAGGCAAGGTCTCACAAACTTGAACAACTATGAGGAGAGGAAGAGAGATAGTTCATTCTCATTTATGGTCTACAAAGTCACAGCCAACAACAAATTAATAAATACCAAACCATCATGCCAAGAGAAATACAGGGCTAGGTTCCTGCAAGCCTCTCTTTACAACATTTTTGTCAACTGATCAATATATAACCTTATTTAATGTGTGTTTCTATTTAAAGACATCTTGTTGAGGGGCACCTGGATGGCTCAGTCAGCCCAACTCCTGATTTCAGCTCAGGTCACGATCCCAGGGTCTTGGGATCAAGCCCCACATCTTGCTCCACACTGAGCGTGGAGCCTGCTTGGCATCCTCCCTCCCTCCCTCTCTCTCTCTCCCCCTGCCCCCACCTCTGCCCCTCTCCCCTGCATGTACTCTCTAAAAAATGTTAGAAATTAAAAATGAATAAATAAAACACACCTCATTTAATATACTGTTGATTTATTAAGAGTGAACTCATGGCCACAAGAACTGTAACTCAAGCCTGAATAAAGCTTATCTAACATATTTTCTTCACAAGGCACGTCATAGCCTTCTTGCACTTAGGAACACAACACATGTGCACTTCAGCACTATGCTTGAGGGCTATTTTACATAGCCAAATCACCCATCAAAAGCACAAAAACGTGAAAATCCTGACGCTAAACAGACTGTGAGAAAAGGACGTCTGTTCATAGTGTGAGAGCTGAAACAAGAAGGCAGAGCATCACCTTGTTAAGCCGATGAGGACATACACGCTGGGTGATCTGAAGTTTTCGCTGCTCGGCCCATGTCCACAAATGACCACAAAAGCACTGTATTGATTTTGGGGTTACAAATACATTTTAGGGAAGAGGCAAAATCTCAAGTACACAGATAATGAGGACTGACCGTGCTCTCTTCCACCTCAGGGACGACACTGCTCTGCGGCAGGATGCCCCTCCAAGGCCCACCCCACCAGGCAAGGGTGAGGTCCCCTTATTTCCTGAGCAGCCTGGTCAAAGCAGAGTTTGAGCTGAGCTCTCCAAAAGGCCTCAGGAGCAGGGCAACCCTGACTCCACTTTCACAGGATGTACTCTGACCTGCTCCCTAGAAAAGAAGGGGAAAAAAGCCTACTCCCTATCTATACATCTTCATCAAGGACAATTTGAATTATCTCAGAAGCGCTTGCAGTTTAAACTTCAGCCCATTTTCCCTGCAGGACATTCAATCTTGAGAGAAGTGCGTTTTTATCAAGCATTTTGCCTTTTCTAATTAAATTCTGGGAGAACACTCAATAGAGTTGTTCTCCTTACATATCCCTAGCACAAACAAATAAGAGGCGACCCGAGATGGTAGAGAGCCCAGAGAAGGAAGGCATCTCTTCCAAGAGCCACTTGACTAAATCAGATCATGAGATTTTCAAGAGAGCTATCATTCTGGATAGAAAAGACAGTGATACTTTATGGGTAAAATTTTTAAAAAATTCAAAAATAGCCTTATAGTGTTTTTTTAAAAACCTGTAAGATTAGAACAATTAAAAATACAATTAAAAAACTGGAAGAAGAGCTGTAAATATATTAAAGACACTGGTGAATTAAGTTACTATGGTTCAACAAAACAAACCCCTCTGCCCTGAGCTATCTGTCAGCAAATGAGTAAAGGCAACATTTTCATATATAGCTTTCATCAGTAGATAAAGGCTAACCTGACAGATCATCTCGTCTAGAAAGAATACCTTCTGTGGGTATTCAAGTCCAGCCTGTATTTATTGGGCCAACACAACCACTATTATGATGTCTCAGTTTCTGGGCCAGCTGATGCTCAATAGGCATCACCCCGGCCAGCCCACAGGAGGACCACAAGCTACTGCCAGCCTGAGGAATCCACTGCCAGAGTGACAGGGAACAGGGCTAGGGGCCCCCACCCAAGGCATCTTGTAAGAACACTATCAGCTGGTCACTAAAAACGGAGTAAGTTGACAAAAATCTGCAAAACCTGAAGATCTAACAACCTGCATCAACAGCCAGGTGAGGCCCAGGAGAAGGATTCATTTCAATGTCAAAGAATGTCCCTGGTAACAAACTACAGTAAGAGTACTTAAAGGTCTGATTTGATTTCCTGTTACTGGAGCCCCTGGACAATTCTGGACAAAATGGCTTATAGTTGGTTCACCTGGGTAGAGTTGTCTCACCTATTGAACAGAGTCGATCTACCACTGTATCTTACTATTAACAACAACACAATTGGGGCGCCTAGGTGGCTCAGTCAGTTGAGCGTCCAACTTCAGGTCAGGTCATGATCTCGCAGTTCGTGAATTTGAGCCCCACATTGGGCTCTGTGTTGACAGCTCAGAGCCTGGAGCCTGTTCAGGATTCTGTGTGTCCTTCTCTCTCTACTCCTCCCCAGCTCATGCTCTCTCTCTCAAAAATAAATACACATTAAAAAATTTTTTCTTTTAAAGAATAACATAATTGTATCCTGTAAAAATGATTTTAAGGGCCTTGATTCCTTTCAAAATAAATGTAGATTTGATCATTACAAACAGTAATAAGTACCCTGAGGACATTATGATAAACCTGGACATGTCCTTCTAGTTGAATATTTCCAGTTACTATTACTCCCTGGCACTCAACTCTGTTCCCCATAAATATCCCCCTACCTGCCTTTATTCTACTACTCTGAACAGGCCTCCATTCCCCAGAATTCTAGAATAATCCAACTCTCTAGTTAGCTTGGGATATTGACACTGGTTCATACCTGATATAATTAATAAGCACTCACTTTCACTCTCAAAACTATCCCCAGTGTAAGAAAAAATATATAATAACAAATGTTGCCAAAATGTGGAGATTCTGTAACCCTCATACACTTATTTGTATAAAAACTTATACAGCTGCTTTGCAAAGACAGTCTGGAAGTTCCTCAGAAGGTCAAGCTTAGAAGTAAGCAATTCAAGGGCGCTTGGGTGGCTCAGTCGGTTAAGCATCTGACTTTGGCTCAGGTCATGATCTCACAGTCGGTGGGTTCGAGCCCTGCATCGGGCTCTGTGCTGACAGCTCAGAGCCTGGAGCTTGCTTCAAATTCTGTGTCTCCTCCTCTCTCTGCCCCTCCCATGCTCATGCCCTGTCTCTCTGTGTCTCTCAGTAACAAATAAATGTTAAAAATTTTTTTTAAAAAAGAACTAAGCAATTCACTCAGTAAGTCACCCAGGAATTCCATTTCTAGGTATACAAACAACAGAAATTAAAATACATGAATATCTAAGCTTGTGCATGAATGTTCATAACATTTTTCATAATAACTCAAAAGTAGAAACAATCCAAACTCCATCAACTGATGAAGGGATAAATTACAGGGTATATCCATAAAATGGGATATAACAGTCATATAAAGGAATAAAGTTATCGAGATACACTGCAACATATATGCACCTTGAGAACATCATGGTAAGTCAAAGAAGCCAGTCACAAAAGGCCACATACTGTATGAGTCCATGTATATCAAGTATCCAGAACAGGTAAATTTATACAGACAGCAAGATTTCTGTTTCTCTGGGGCTGGGAGGTGGTGGTGAGAGGGAATATGGTGGTGATGGCTAATCCATATAAAATTGATGATAGTGATGGTTGCACAACTCTGGAAATTTACTAAACGCCACTGAATTGTACACATTAAAGGAGTGAATTGTATGGTAGGTAAATTAAATCTCAAAAAAGCTGCTATAAAAAGTAATAATGAAAGAGTCAAAATAATAACTCCCATCAGGAAATTAGTTATGTAGTCACTCTACACAGCACCAAATACCAGGTAATTACAGGGGACATGGAAACCTTTAGCAATGACCTGGTAAAACCCACTCAACTTCAATAAGCGATGTGAATAAACTAATTATGGTATTTTCAAATCATCCTATTTTGATGGGTGGGGGACTGGAGCGGGATGATGAGTTCCTATAATTTAGTCTTTCCATGCAAAAGAACCAAATTTGTTTTCTATGAAAAATTACTTACCAGAATATTCAACAGCATTGCAGAGACCATGTATCAAAGCCGTTATACTAAAGAGGAAAAACCTTTATTCACTTAAATATGATCCAAGAAACAAAGGTTTTTATTTATAAATATGTTCCACTGAGACATAAGACTATATTAGCTCACTGCAAAATCAGCTTTTGAATAAAATTTCACATTGCTCTTAACTCACTATATACAAAACATTTCCTATTCCCTGGACCAAAATGTAGTCTGCCCTCAACTCTGAGGGCTTGTCTCCCTATTCTACTTGCCACTGATCACTCCAAAATTCCCTTTGATGGCCTCTGTATGATCCAGTGATCATTTTGCTTTGTTTTCTCCATTTTGATTCTATTTTGGTGAAAATTTCTAACACTGTCCACAAAACCCATGTGTTATAGTCAGTTCAGTTGATTTCTATGAAGTGACAACCATGTCCATTTCAATTAGTCTCCAGGACAGCCATTAAAAATTACTATTATATCAAAAATAAAATGAGTGAAGTCTTCTGTTGAGGATTTTCTATCAAATGACAAGTAAAATAAAAAATGGATGACTACTAATCCTTGTGAAATCAGGTGAGAGTGTCTGAGTGGATAGAGAGGGTACCTAACTTCTAAACAAATAAAGTCCTTAAATCCTGTGATTCAACAAACAAATTTTGGCAAAGAAATCAAGGGCCTCCTTCAAGTCCACCCGGCCTCCTCTCAAGGACCGGTCCTGACAGGGACAGGATAGAATAAGTGCAGTAAAGACCAAAGTAGAAAACCAGAGGGCACAATTAATTTCTTATATGGAGTAATAAAAAGTAATACAAGGTGCCAAATTAAACATAATAAAAGAAGTGTATTTTGTGCACAAATAATGGATACAAACACACATCATACGTACTTGCTAATAAGATATAAAGTATAGAAATCAATTTTTGTGTAAGGGGTATGTAAGCAACCTTGTTACTTTCTACTCTTATATAATCATGTGTTTTAAAAATGAACACCAGACCCACTTCAAAAGTCCGTGAGGGGAAGATGGCGGCGTAGGAGGACGCTGGGCTCACCGCGCATCCTGTTGATCACTTAGATTCCACCTACACCTGCCTAACTAACCCAGAAAAACACCAGAAACTAGCAGAACGGAGTCTCCGGAGCCAAGCGCAGACGAAAGGCCCACGGAAGAGGGTAGGAAGGGCGGAGAGGCGGTGCGCGCTCCACGGACTGGTGGGAGGGAGCCGGGGCAGAGGGGCGGCCTGCTGGCCAAGCAGAGCCCCCGAGTCTGGCTGGCAAAAGTGGAGGGGCCGGACGGAGTGTGTTCTGACAGCAAGTGCGACTTAGCGTCTGGGAGGTCATAAGTTAACAGCTCTGCTCGGAAAGCGGGAAGGCTGAAGGACAAAGGGAGGGAGAGCTGCTGAGCCCCCGGACGGCAGAGCTCAGCTTAGCGGGGAACAAAGGCGCTCGCCAGCGCCATCTCCCCCACCCATCCCCCAGCCAGAATCCCAAAGGGAACCAGTTCCTGCCAGGGAACTTGCTCGCTCCGCGCAAACACCCAACGCGGTGCTTCTGCGGAGCCACCCCTCCGGAAGCGGGTCTGACTCCCTCCCACTGCCACAGGGCCCCTCCTGAAGTGGATCACCTAGGGAGAAGCAAGCTAAGCCTGCCCCTCCTGCCCCCGTGCACCTTGCCTACCCACCCCAACTAATACGCCAGATTCCCAGCACCACAAGCCTGGCAGTGTGCAAGTAGCCCAGACGGGACACGCCACCCCACAGTGAATCCCGCCCCTAGGAGAGGGGAAGAGAAGGCACACACCAGTCTGACTGTGGCCCCAGCGGTGGGCTGGGGGCAGACATCGGGTCTGACTGCAGCTCTGCCCACCAACTCCAGTTATACGCCACAGCACAGGGGAAGTGCCCTGCAGGTCCGCACCACTCCAGGGACTATCCAAAATGACCAAACGGAAGAATTCCCCTCAGAAGAATCTCCAGGAAATAACAACAGCTAATGAACTGATCAAAAAGGATTTAACTAATATAACAGAAAGTGAATTTAGAATAATAGTCATAAAATTAATCGCTGGGCTTGTAAACAGTATAGAGGACAGCAGAGAATCTCTTGCTACAGAGATCAAGGGACTAAGGAACAGTCAGGAGGAGCTGAAAAACGCTTTAAACGAAATGCAAAACAAAATGGAAACCATGACGGCTCGGATTGAAGAGGCAGAGGAGAGAATAGGTGAACTAGAAGATAAAGTTATGGAAAAAGAGGAAGCTGAGAAAAAGATAAAAAAATCCAGGAGTCTGAGGGGAAAATTAGAGAACTAAGTGACACACTAAAAAGAAATAATATACGCATAATTGGTATCCCAGAGGAGGAAGAGAGAGGGAAAGGTGCTGAAGGGGTACTTGAAGAAATAATAGCTGAGAACTTCCCTGAACTGGGGAAGGAAAAAGGCATTGAAATCCAAGAGGCACAGAGAACTCCCTTCAGACGTAACTTGAATCGATCTTCTGAACGACTTATCATAGTCAAACTGGCAAAATACAAGGATAAAGAGAAAATTCTGAAAGCAGCAAGGGATAAACGTGCCCTAACTTATAAAAGGAGACCTATAAGATTCGTGACAGATCTCTCTTTTGAAACTTGGCAGGCCAGAAAGGATTGGCACGAGATCTTCAATGTATTGAACAGAAAAAATATGCAGCCGAGAATCCTTTATCCAGCAAGTCTGTCATTTAGAATAGAAGGAGAGATAAAGGTCTTCCCAAACAAAAACTGAAGGAATTCGTCACCACTAAACCAGCCCCACAAGAGATCCTAAGGGGGATCCCGTGAGACAAAGTACCAGAGACATCGCTACAAGCATAAAACATACAGACATCACAATGACTCTAAACCCTTATCTTTCTATAATAACACTGAATGTAAATGGATTAAATGTACCAACCAAAAGACACAGGCTATCAGAATGGATAAAAAAACAAGACCCATCTATTTGCTGTCTACAAGAAACTCATTTTAGATCTGAGGACACCTTTAGATTGAGAGTGAGGGGATGGAGAACTATTTATCATGCTACTGGAAGCCAAAAGAAAGCTGGAGTAGCCATACTTATATCAGACAAACTAGACTTTAAATTAAAGGCTATAACAAGAGATGAAGAAGGGCATTATATAATAATTACAGGGTCTATCCATCATAAAGAGGTAACAATTATAAATGTCTATGCACCGAATACCAGAGCCCCCAAATATATAAAACAATTACTCACAAACATAAGCAACCTTATTGATAAGAATGTGGTAATTGCAGGGGACTTTAACACTCCACTTACAGAAATGGATAGATCATCTAGACACACAGTCAATAAAGAAACAAGGGCCCTGAATGATACATTGGATCAGATGGACTTGACAGATATATTTAGAACTCTGCATCCCAAAGCATCAGAATATACTTTCTTCTCGAGTACACATGGAACATTCTCCAAGATAGATCATATACTGGGTCACAAAACGGCCTTTCATAAGTATACAAGAATTGAAATTATACCATGCATACTTTCAGACCACAATGCCATGAAGCTTGAAATCAACCACAGTAAAAAGTCTGGAAAACCTCCAAAAGCATGGAGGTTAAAGAACACCCTACTAAAGAATGAGTGGGTCAACCAGGCAATTAGAGAAGAAATTAAAAAATATATGGAAACAAACGAAAATGAAAATAAAACAATCCAAATGCTTTGGGACGCAGCGAAGGCAGTCCTGAGAGGAAAATACATTGCCATCCAGGCCTATCTCAAGAAACAAGAAAAATCCCAAATACAAAATCTAACAGCACACCTAAAGGAAATAGAAGCAGAACAGCAAAGGCAGCCTAAACCCAGCAGAAGAAGAGAAATAATAAAGATCAGAGCAGAAATAAACAATATAGAATCTAAAAAAACAGTAGAGCAGATCAACGAAACCAAGAGTTGGTTTTTTGAAAAAATAAACAAAATTGACAAACCTCTAGCCAGGCTTCTCAAAAAGAAAAGGGAGATGACCCAAATAGATAAAATCATGAATGAAAATGGAATTATTACAACCAATCCCTTAGAGATACAAACAATTATCAGGGAATACTATGAAAAATTATATGCCAACAAACTGGACAACCTGGAAGAAATGGACAAATTCCTAAACACCCACACTCTTCCAAAACTCAATCAGGAGGAAATAGAAAGCTTGAACAGACCCATAACCAGCGAAGAAATTGAATCGGTTATCAAAAATCTCCCAACAAATAAGAGTCCAGGACCAGATGGCTTCCCAGGGGAGTTCTACCAGACGTTTAAAGCAGAGATCATACCTATCCTTCTCAAGCTATTCCAAGAAATAGAAAGGGAAGGAAAACTTCCAGACTCATTCTATGAAGCCAGTATTACTTTGATTCCTAAACCAGACAGAGACCCAAAAAAAGAGAACTACAGGCCAATATCCCTGATGAATATGGATGCAAAATTTCTCAATAAGATACTAGCAAATCGAATTCAACAGCATATAAAAAGAATTATTCACCATGATCAAGTGGGATTCATTCCTGGGATGCAGGGCTGGTTCAACATTCGCAAATCAAACAATGTGATACATCACATTAATAAAAGAAAAGAGAAGAACCATATGATCCTGTCAATCGATGCAGAAAAGGCCTTTGACAAAATCCAGCACCCTTTCTTAATAAAAATCCTCGAGAAAGTTGGGATAGAAGGAACACACTTAAAGATCATAAAAGCCATTTATGAAAAGCCCACAGCTAACATCATCCTCGATGGGGAAAAACTGAGAGCTTTTTCCCTGAGATCAGGAACATGACAGGGATGACCACTCTCACCGCTGTTGTTTAACATAGTGTTGGAAGTTCTAGCATCAGCAATCAGACAACAAAAGGAAATCAAAGGCATCCAAATTGGCAAAGATGAAGTCAAGCTTTCGCTTTTGGCAGATGACATATTATACATGGAAAATCCGATAGACTCCACCAAAAGTCTGCTAGAACTGATACATGAATTCAGCAAAGTTGCAGGATACAAAATCAATGTACAGAAATCAGTTGCATTCTTATACACTAACAATGAAGCCACAGAAAGACAAATAAAGAAACTGATCCCATCCACAATTGCACCAAGAAGCATAAAATACCTAGGAATAAATCTAACCAAAGATGTAAAAGATCTGTGTGCTGAAAACTATAGAAAGCTTATGAAGGTAATTGAAGAAGATTTAAAGAAATGGAAAGACATTCCCTGCTCATGGATTGGAAGAATAAATATTGTCAAAATGTCAATACTACCCAAAGCTATCTACACATTCAATGCAATCCCAATCAAAATTGCACCAGTATTCTTCTCGAAGCTAGAACAAGCAATCCTAAAATTCATATGGAAACACAAAAGGCCCTGAATAGCCAAAGTAATTTTGAAGAAGAAGACCAAAGCAGGAGGCATCACAATCCCAGACTTTAGTCTCTACTACAAAGCTGTCATCATCAAGACAGCATGGTATTGGCACAAAAACAGACACATAGACCAATGGAATAGAATAGAAACCCCAGAACTAGACCCACAAACGTATGGCCAACTCATCTTTGACAAAGCAGGAAAGAACATCCAATGGAAAAAAGACAGTCTCTTTAACAAATGGTGCTGGGAGAACTGGACAGCAACATGCAGAAGGTTGAAACTAGACCACTTTCTCACACCATTCACAAAAATAAACTCAAAATGGATAAAGGACCTGAATGTGAGACAGGAAACCATCAAAACCCTAGAGGACAAAGCAGGCAAAGACCTCTCTGACCTCAGCCATAGCAATCTCTTACTCAACACATCCCCAAAGGCAAGGGAATTAAAAGCAAAAATGAATTACTGGGACCTTATGAAGATAAAAAGCTTCTGCACAGCAAAGGAAACAACCAACAAAACTAAAAGGCAACCAACGGAATGGGAAAAGATATTTGCAAATGACATATCGGACAAAGGGCTAGTATCCAAAATCTATAAAGAGCTCACCAAACTCCACACCCGAAAAACGAATAACCCGGTGAAGAAATGGGCAGAAAACATGAACAGACACTTCTCTAAAGAAGACATCCGGATGGCCAACAGGCACATGAAAAGATGCTCAACGTCGCTCCTCATCAGGGAAATACAAATCAAAACCACACTCAGATATCACCTCACGCCAGTCAGAGTGGCCAAAATGAACAAATCAGGAGACTATAGATGCTGGCGAGGATGTGGAGAAACGGGAACCCTCTTGCACTGTTGGTGGGAATGCAAACTGGTGCAGCCACTCTGGAAAGCAGTGTGGAGGTTCCTCAGAAAATTAAAAATAGACCTACCCTATGACCCAGCAATAGCACTGCTAGGAATTTACCCAAGGGATACAGGAGTACTGATGCATAGGGGCACTTGTACCCCAATGTTTATAGCAGCACTCTCAACAATAGCCAAATTGTGGAAAGAGCCTAAATGTCCATCAACTGATGAATGGATAAAGAAATTGTGGTTTATATACACAATGGAGTACTACATGGCAATGAGAAAGAACAAAATATGGCCCTTTGTAGCAACGTGGATGGAACTGGAGAGTGTGATGCTAAGTGAAATAAGCCATACAGAGAAAGACAGATACCATATGGTTTCACTCTTATGTGGATCCTGAGAAACTTAACAGAAACCCATGGGGGAGGGGAAGGAAAAAAAAAAAAAGAGGTTAGAGTGGGAGAGAGCCAAAGCATAAGAGACTCTTAAAAACTGAGAACAAACTGAGGGTTGATGGGGGGTGGGAGGGAGGGGAGGGTGGGTGATGGGTATTGAGGAGGGCACCTTTTGGGATGAGCACTGGGTGTTGTATGGAAACCATTTTCACAATAAATTTCATATATTGAAAAAATTAAAAAATAAAAATGAACACCAGCATGATGCCTCCAGCATAGATGAGTTCTTCAATATTTCAGTAGGGGTACAAAGTGACAGGCATACCTATTTTCCTCTCTCAGCTCAATTTTTGAAAAGTAATAGTGATTATGCTTAATAACCACATAGGGGAGATTATGGAGAAACAAATCAATGACCATTTTAATTCTAAAGATACATGTTAAGAAACTGGCTCCACTGTTTCCCTTCACCTCCATGAGCACTTTGTTGTGTCTGTCCTCCTATTTCTTTTCGTTTTCTGCCTTTTTTGCCTTTTTCTCACCAGATGTTTTCACTAGTCCCACTCCCATTTCCACATACAGGATTTCTTCATCTTAATCCATCATAATATAGACATGAAGTATACTGTTATGATTCATAAGGTGGGTAAAGGTGCATTTCCTGCTAGTATTTTTAATGCATACAGTATTCTGATAAAAAATGTTTTTCATGTATGAAAAATGCAGCCCAGCTTATTTTATCCTGAGCAAAGATGCAGAGAGGAAAAATGGAAAACACAAGAGTGTCAGTAAGCTGCAGAGGAATGCCCTCAAAAGTAACACAGGAATAAAAATTATTTCACTGTGAACACAAGATACTTCTCTGAATCCCTGCAGGGAAAATCCCCTTTGCTGCTGAAGGCAAAGTCAGGGAAAACTTCTAAAAGCTAGGTGCAAGGCACAGCCAAACATCTGGATTCAGAAGGACAGCAAGACGGTATTTGTTCCTCTTGCATATCCTTAGAAAGGGCATCCCTAGGATCTCTCGTGTATCTACTAGCATGTTACAGATCTAGCTGTGTAGAACACACCCACTGGCCAACAACCTGGGCAGCTCCCATGAAACAGAAAGTGTATCTGACAAGGAAGAAACAAAATGACATATAAATTATGCATAGAGCCTAATGTCTACCAACTGATGAATGGATAAAGAAGATGTGGTTTATATATACAATTGAATACTACCGGGCAATGAGAAAGAATGAAATCATGCCATTTGCAGCAATGTGGATGGAAATAGAGGGTACTATGTTAAATAAAGTAAGTCAGTCAGAGAAAGACAGATATCATGTTTTCACTCATATGTGGATCTTGAGAAACTTAACAGAAGACCATGGGGGAAGGGAAAGAGAAAAAAATAGTTTTAAACAGCGAAGGAGGCAAACCGTCAAGAGACTCTTAAATACAGAGAACAAAATGAAGGTTGATGGGTGGAGGGTAGAGGGGAAAATGGGTGATGGGCATTGAGGAGGGCACTTATTGGAATAAGCAGTGGGTGTTTCAAGTAAGCAATGAACCACGAGAATCTACCCCAAAAACTAAGAGCACACATTAAACAGTTTATGTTAGCCAATTTCACAACAAGTTATATTTTTAAAAATGGCATAACTGAGAACAAAACACAGAGAAATAAGTGTGGTTCCCAGAGTCTTGCCCAACTGTTATCAGTCACTTAATTTCATGTTGGTTCCCAATACATCTAGATCTACGTTAAAGAGACATGTTTTACAACCACATCATGTCCAGCTCTCAAAAGGCCTTGGGCTTATACCAATGTGCTAAGGGATTAGAGCTCCTTCATAGCGTCTTTCCTCCTCTTCATGGAGATGACACTCCTCATCACAACATCTGTATGTATTGTACGGTGAGGTCCCTTCATGGGGACTACAGGCTGTGTTTATTACCTCCAAGGGAGAATTCTAACAGAATAGCTTCTAATTTTTTTAAGCCATTATACTTTTTCTAAACTTTTAAAGATGCCAGGCCGTTTTTATTTTCGTACATTTAAAAGCAACAGAATACAACTATCTTGTATATAGTCTTAATCAGTGGTCTCTCCACAATCCCACAGAATTAGAGGGTGGTCTTGATCAGTATCTCCTAATGTATTTCTCCATCTACAGTCAGAATACAACAGTCATGGTCTTATTTTCTCATCACTTTTCTGATAAAGAAACAGGGTACTTTGGGAAAATGGGCCAACAATTTATTTAGAAGTAAGCCTTAGTGGAAATCATCAATAAAATGTCTGAAGATACACTTTTTATTATAAAATTAGTATTCAAATTGTATGAAACTGGTGTCTATGGATGTACTTAATATTTCCTAATTTATCAAGTCATTAAATTGTACATACAATTTTTCCAGAAGAATTTACATATATGGTGGCTAATTTTTAAATGTTACTTTTTAAAATGCCCCTTCCAGGAAGAAGCCTCTCCCTTTCCAAACCAGACTATAAACTGCTGAGCTGATGTCTAAGAAACACCTTTAATTCAGCAAGATCTTCTATTTCTACTGCCATATTAAAGTTTTCCAAAATAATCTTGAATGACCAAATTAGCTGGTCCTTTACATTTCATTAGTACAATTAGATGTAAATGACAGCTTTATACATATACTCACTTTTCCACACATAACAGGTGTTAAATGGCCACAAGCTGAAATAAGGGTCACTACACCATAGAGAATGACCTACAGAGGACTTGCCAGGATAGGGGTATGCACTGCCACCACTATTAGCTCATCTCCCACCTCCAGCCTATTTGAGAGAAGGCTGGAGATTTGCTGGCTGAATGAGGAATAATTTTTAAACAGTTGTTGGCTTGGTAGGAATTGCACTGGAGCCTCCCCACACTGCCTTCTTTTTAGAGCATGAAGGGGAGAGAACATTCTCCCTCCAAGGAGAGCAGCAGCAAAAGAACTCCCTTAAGACAGGGGAGGGACAGAAAGGAATCTGGCACCTCCCTTCCACCAGAATTATTGCTGAGCTACAAAAGGAAATGCACAGGCTCCATATGCTATCACCAGAAAAGCTGTGGAGAGGCAGGGTCCTATATGATAGAGACAAGGGCTGCCTAGAGCTGTACTCAATGGAAGAGGTCAAGAGGATAGTGGGAGAAGGCTACACTTCCAGAGTTTTGTGGGGCAACGATGTGTTATCTGTCCTGTGGGGCAAGTGGACAATGAGTACCTTGAAGGGAACCTATCCAAGAAGGCTACCTGCCCCTGGAGCGTGGTGGTGCCAGCAGAAAGATGCTGGAGCTGTATCCCTAGGAGTAGGATCCAAGAGGGAAGGGCATGATAAAAGGTCAGGTGGAGAGTACATTCCCCAAGGCAAAAAAAAACAGGAAAAGGTGGGGGGGGGGGGCGGGGGGTGAACAGAGGTTAAGACAAAAAAACCCACCAGTATTTATTGCAATATATTTTGAAGTCCTATTACTATATGCATATTATAGTATTATATAGTCCTGATTCATTGACTCATTTTTGGAATGGACTTACTTTGGAATGATATTTATCACTGCTCATATTCTCAGATCCAAAATTAATTTTGTTTGACATTACTATATTCACTTCAGCTTTCTTTTGATTACTATTAGCATGGTGTATCTTTTTCTATCATTTGACTTCTAACCTTTCTGTGTCTTTATATTTAAGGTGGGTGACTTGTTGACAGCATCCAGTTTTCTATATTCTCTTCTTCTATCCAATCTGATAATCTCTGCCTTTTGAGGTTTTTAGACCACTTACATTTAATATAATTATTGATATGGTTAGGTTTACATGTATCACCTTACTCTTTTTCACTTATCTCCTCTGCCCTTGGTTGTCATTTTCCCTCTTTTTCTGCCTTGTTTTGGATTTCCCAGATATTTTAAAACTATTTAATCAATTTAATTTTCTGTGTTGTTTTATTAGATGTATCTTTCTTGGAGGAGGGGGTTGTTTTAACTTAGCATATTCTATGTTCACTATCATTCAGTTCACTTTTACTACTCTGGCAACTGGAAAAACGCCTCCAGTCTACTTGAGGTTCAATAATTTGTTGCAGAATAAATTAATAACACAGCTAAGCAAAGTCCAATTAAACAAAATGCTCAACACATGGAATATTCTTGGGGTGCCTGGGTGGCTCAGTCATTGAATGTCTGACTCTTGAATCTGTCTCGGGTCATGATCTCACAGTTCATGGGATCAAGCCTTGCATAGGGCTCTGCATTAACAAAACAGAGTCTGCTTGAGATTCTCTCTCTTTCTCCCACTCTCTCTCAAAACAAATAAATATAGTTAAAAAAATGGAATATTCTTACTAACCAAATTTCTAATCAAATGAGGGTTGTTGAGAAAACTATATGCTGGTGTTTTTTGTTTGATTTTTTTTTCTAAAATGTGATAGTTGGCACTCAGGCCTTACAAATTTGCTGTGCTGGAAATAATTTTGCGGTACCTTATTCTCATCATTCTTAACATCAGTGATACTCACGTCTGAACACAGGGATGGAAGAGAAGATACAGAATGGAATATATCTGTACAGAGCTCAGGATATACCCTAGAAGTTAAATATTTCATTTCTATTTGTTTGAAAAAAACTGTAACGTTATGTTTTCTCTGTAATCTGACCTTGTCCGTAATTCAAAGGGGAAAAATTCTTCTAGTTGCTGAAGACTAAAGGAGGATATTTTCTGCATGGTTCAACAGAGTAAAAGCAAAAAGTCATTTCTATGCCAGACTCACAGAAACTACTATAGAATTTTAAAACTGAAATTAAATCAAAAGAGATTACAATAAAAATAATAATGTACTAGTAAACATTGAATGCCTAATAAAATTGCCTACACATTTAAATGTAGTCAGAACATGATAAATAGACCAAATAGTGCATTAGAACAGCTCCCAGCTCCCACAAGGGTTACACTTCTTTTGTGGTACATAAAAATATGACCCCATCATTGCTTTCACATGTTATTTCCAGTTCACAATCCTCTAGGGCAAAAACTATCCTGAAGATGTGAAAATAAATTTGTTACTGTAAATAATAATTAAATAATAATAAATGTCAAATAATTGTAAATAAACATTCCTAAAGAGATAAAGGATACTCATGAATTTAAATTACACCTTGTCTGAAGCAAAGCTTTTAAATAATGATTAATAACAAATACAGATCACATTTTAAATCTGTAAATCCTTGTTATAAAAAGAAACCTCTATAAACTGAAAAAGTTCAAGTAATCAGCTGAACTACATTTCTCTGTAAACCACAGCAGTGATAAACATCCATTAGCCAGTGAGTATTCTCATGCAACTTCTAGAAGATGGCATAAAGGGTTACCAAACAGGGTCCTTGAACGTTGGTTTCTTTGAAGTTTATTTCACCTTCATGATTGACTCTGTTAATGGGACTATACGCAGTATTTGCACTATAATATTTACTTTATAATCAACATTGGGCCTGTGATGTGTATGTGAAGGGGTGTATATGTGCATATGTACATACATACATATATACACATAATATACAGGAGCATAGTCCTTCACTTGCGAATGGGAATATAGAAATCCACTAAACTCCTAATCAAACATATGTCAGGTAGCAAGCCAATCTATACTATAAACACCCATATCACCTATTCCTTCCCAGCATAGTAAGGCAAAAGAATAAAGTAAATGCCCAAATTAGAAATCAGTAAGGAGGTCTAGAAAACATGGGGCAGCTGAGGCTTAAAAGACTTTGTTATCTGTGCTACACAGTATAATGGGGTTAATACTTGGCCTCCCAAGAAAGCCAAGAAGGCAGAAGATGTGCACGACCACATGCATGGATGTGCACACAGGTATGTGTTCTGCACAGAGGTGCTACATCTCTCAGCTTACTGTGAAAGGCCCTATGGATGGAAGTCCCACCATCCCACTGGATCTGAAGAACTGAAACATTCTTAATCCTTACAGGCTGGAAAACGCTGGTCCACTGCCACCTGCTGCATGTCAAGGTTGGGGAATTAAGACCTTCCTCAATCACCAATGGAACAGGTATAGTTTCGCCCCTAGCAAGGACTGCCAGGTCCTCTATCCCCTCCCATCATGACATTGCCTGAGAGGTTCCAGAGCCTCAATGTGTTGGTGGTGAGGGCATACAACCTAGGAACAGGCAAAGAAAACCTACAACCTCTAAAAGGGACCTGGTCCCTGGAGGTAGGGGGATACAAACTAAAATGAGACTTCACCAACAAAAGAGACAAAAACAAACAAACAAAGATAAATTAATGGACACAGAAATGCAAATCCTGAAGGTGATCTAATTAGGACAGAAAAAATATCTTCTGAAATGACAAAGATTTGGGAAAAATTTTTTTAAATGCATAACCTACCTGAAGGAGAACAAAATAAGTGGTCTGGAACAGGACTTAATAAACTTTTTGTAAAGATCAAATTAGTAAATATTTTTGACTTTGTGGGCCATATCTTCTGTTGAAACTGCCCAACTTTGCCACTGTGGCATGAAAGAAGCCATAGATAATACATATATAAAATGTGTTTGGCTGTGTTCCAATAAAACTTTATTTATAGAAACAGGCAGCAGCATGGATTTGGCAAGCAATATCAAGCCTGTAGATCCCTGGTCTAGAAGGTCAAATAAAAAAATCTATCCCAACACAGAAGAAAAGAAATAGATCTAGAATATTTAAAATGCAAAATCAGTAACTCTAGAGGGAAAAAAGGTCCAGATGAAAAACACATTAACTGAAGAACAAACACAAGAAAACTTTCCTTGGAAATCCTTAAACCTTCTGGGGGCCTGGGGGGCTCAGAGCCCCACCTCAGGCTTGTTGCTGTCAGCACAGAGCCCACTTTGGATTCTCTGTTCCTCTCTCTCTCTGTTCTCTCCCATTTGCATGGTCTCTCTCTCAAAAATAAACATTAAAAAAAAAAGCATTGGACATTCAGGCTTAACCAGGCATACCCTGCTGAAATATCTGAAATACCAGAATAAAGTTAAAATTTTATTAAAAAAGGAAAGGTTACCTAGAAAAGAGAGAAAATTAGTGTCAGATTTTTCATGAACATCAACACTGAAAGCTATCAAATGGAGGAACAATTTTTAACAAAGTGATGATACAAGAAACTGTACCTGTTCCATTGATGGTCTGTCTCTACACTAACATTAACCTGTAAGAAACAGAAAACCAATTTCATACATGATGGCAAAAACAGGTATAAAACCCAGAAGGGAAACAGATAAATATTTTTAATTACATATGTTTAAATTAATATTGAAACTTAGATTAATATATAAAATTCTGATCCAAAAATCAAAAAGGTTTTTAGAGTAATTGGAAGCAATTTTTTTTAAGTTCATATGAAAGAGTATATTAGAATTGATAAGAAAATTTTGTAAAATAAAGAAGAAATAAAATGACAAATGTTTTTCACCAAATACAGTATTATAAAACCATTACATTTTAAACATTATGTCATTGGCAAGGGAATACACAAATGCATTAGCAGAATAAAACGGAGAATCTAAAAATAGATCCAAATGTATGTTGAAACACAGTAAGTGATGAAAAATGGAAATGAAGGCATTTTTCAAAAATGGTAGTGGCTATAATAATTAACTATCTGAAAGGAAACAAAAATTATGTGAGATAAAATATACAGAGTTCAAGTGGATTCCAACTATTTTTTAATTGTAAGAAACTTAGCAGAATGTGTTATAACCTCAGTATTAGAGAGACTTTCTCAAGCAAGTCACAAAATACTAAACCAGAAAGAAAACAACATTTAACTTTAATAACTTTATGGCAAAGACATCAAGTCAAATGACAAACAGTAACTGAGGAAAAATCTTGCCAGACAGATGAAACAGTAGGCCCAAAACTCTTTCAAAACAGAGAGGAAAGGGGTGCCTGGGTGGCTCAGTTGGTTTAGCTTCTGACTTCGGCTCAGGTCATGATCTCACCGTCTTTGAGTTTGAGCCCCATGTCTGACTCTGTGCTGACAGCTCAGAGCCTGGAGCCTGCTTTGGATTCTGTCTCCCTCTCTCTCTGACCCTCCCCGGTTCATGCTCTGTCTCTCTCTGTCTCAGAAATAAATAAACATTAAAAAAAAAAAAAACAAAAACAAAAACGGAGAGGAGGAAGACAGGTATTTCAACAGAAAAAATATACAGGGGATGAATAAGAAATCCAGAGATAAGGAAACGCTAGTGGATAATACATGAGAAGATACTTATTTGCTGTCTTGTTTACAGCACTAAAAAACTGGCAACAACTTAAACATTCATGTGATGAAACTAGCAAATGAATTATGGCAAATCTATATGATGAATATAGAATATTATATATTATTAAAAAGAATGAGTCAGATCCATATGTATTGAAAATAGAGGGACTTTCAGATATCAAGATTTTAGCATTTTTGCAATTCCTCAAAAAACTCCACAAGGTACCAAGTGAGAGAGTGTGCGTGTGCATGTGTGTGTGCATATTATACAATCATGACTAAAAGGTTGGGACAATCACACATATACATCCACTGTGAACACTGGTTACTCTGGAAGAAGGGGAAACAGAATGTTGACTTTTACTTTGCACACATTTATGTTGTTTGTTTTGCTGCAATAAGTATTAACTGCTTTTATAACTTGAAAAAAAATTCAACAAAGCAAATTTTAAAAAATCAGGAGCTTCTGGTTTCCCAGGAGATAATGACAGTTGACTAAGTGACAGTTGAATCTCTCCCAAAACCATACAGATCAACCAAGAGAACAAGTGAAATCACCCATAACTCATGTCTAGAGCCAAGGCTCAAAAAACAATTGGCAGGGCCCAGCACAAAACGAAAATGAGGGGCCCCAGCCAGGGCAGAGATATCAATCTCCCCTCCCCAGGGGCCTATCACTGCCAACAAGCCCGGACTGGCAACCTGCCAGGAATTCCAACTTCTGTGCTAGGATACACTGTGCACCTGGATCAATGGGAGATAAAAGGCCCCCCTCTGAGTCACCTGCTGAATGCACTGTGACAGTGACAAACGGAGACAAGGACAGCCGCTGCTTTGCCCTGATCCCAACCCCTCCTGCACACACTTCTCTGGTGGGTCTGGAGGAATGGACAGAGCACAGGCCTCACTGGGCCACCCCAGCCAGAGAGAGGCAGTGATCACAGACTAGGGGCAAGAACAGGTGGCTGACCCGATCCAGGAGAGGTAGAGAGCGAAAGAGGAGGTAGAACCCAAGTGGGAGGCTTTAGGGCCCTGATACATGTCCACTGTGCCATCAAATTTCACTTACAAAACACAAACCTAAAGATTAAATTATTAAGAATTTCATGACAGTGATGACAGAGAGTTCAACTCCAAGTGTGAGGCCCTTCTGAGAACTGGGCCCTGTCGAAGTGCATGGTAGCTTGCCCAGGAAACCGGCCTGCCTAGAGCATAGACAGGGATGGAGCACACTAGAAATTTCAATAAATGCACAGGGAGGTAACAAACATCTGAGATGATCAGAAACCTGGCTAGAGAAGAGGGTCAGGTGGCAGGTTGGGATGGCAGAGCAGACCAAAATCACCTCCAGAAAGAGCTTCCCACCCTGAATGTGGAAACACTGAAAATAAGCCTGATGATTCTACTTCCAGGAATACAGGAAGCTGGAGGGTCGCAGCCCTCCGATGCCTGATGGTTAAGGGGAAAAAAGAAGGACACAATCGAAATTAAGGGCCCTTTGGAAAGAAAAGCGATTCACAAAATCGTAAGACACATCAACCCTCCTTTTCTCTCCCCAATAGGCCCTATTTATGAAAGAAGCTACACTTCCCTGTACACAAACTAAGAAACCTAGTGGGCTCTCACCTCTGCTGGCAGAGAATCACCAGTTACTGCTAGACTAGCTAGGAAAACAGAAGACATTTCAAGATGAACAGAAAATGGCAGACACGAAAGAAATCCGTCAACCTTGAAGGACTAATAGTGAGAAAAAGAAAATTAATTCCAATTAGGCTTCTTTTCATTTCAAGTCACAATGAATGTTCCAACCATTATTCAACTGTATTTCAGAAGTAGCATCTTGGTAGAAAAGAAAAACAAAGAACCCAAAAAACAAAGACTGGAATATCAGCCCCTTTCTGAGAAAGGCAGAAGGAAACGAAGTGGGTGCGTCATTCCACACCTGGCGTTGAGGGTTTGGGGTAACAATACAATGACTGCAAAAAAGAGGCGGTGAAAAAAACCATTAGAGATGGAAATCTTGAAAGACAGCACCAACCTATCATTCTCCAGGGCAATGATTTCAATTTTTTTTTAGCGACTCAATTTTCTACACCGAAAAGCATTTATTCACATAGTTCGCGGAGATCTTTCCTACCTACTTTTGAGACTGTTTTTCACTGTGGTTCTTTTCTGAGCACAATTCATATCTACTTTAAAATTAAGAGATTCACAATGTCCAAGGTATCTCTCAATTTCTGAAGAATTAACACTTAAAAAGTTCTTTGGAGGAGTCCCAGTGTATGTAATCCAGTTGCTAAGCAACAGCAATCTTTTGGAACGGTGACCCAAATGGATCTGAAAGGTATATGCAAAATTTTCCAAGGGAAGATACAATCATAAAGATCATGCTCTTTATTGATTCCACACAATTTCCAATGCCTTATTTCTATTTAGTAACCTTTTAGGCCCATTAATGAGGACAAAATGAAAGCACACTTCATATCGATAGTAACAGAAACACCTAAAATATAAAATACTCCAACGTCCTTTTAGTCTATTCTACACTCATACTAAATCCATCCACTTAGGAGTTATTTATGTATCAACTAAGAGAGAAAATACTTTATTATTGTATAGTGCATTTGTGACCAATGATATCACCTAAGATTGCCTTTCTATAAGATTCGATTTCAAGTTTCACCTCAGGGCTGTACAACTAAAACTTCAGGTACAGGTTCCCCTTGGTGTCTGGAAGTGGAGCATTTCTATAAAACCTTTAGTAAGCAGCAATGGCATAAAGAAGCAATTACCACTCATTTCTATTGAAAAAAATTTTAGTATCTCCAGACCTCAAAAATACCCTCTCTTGGGCTTTTCTGATACCTTAGGACACATCTTGCTAGCAGATGCACAAAAGAAATCACAAAAAACACAGATGCTCACAGACGCAGTTCAAAGCCATGGTGGCTGGATGCTGAGATGCTGACTGTAGCTCCCAGGAAGGAGCTTGGTGACACCTCTCTCACAGCTCGAGGTGCACCCTGCCTCTCTAAGGGCTGGCTGCAAAACAAACACTGAATGCTATTTTTGCTTTTCACCTTGTTTCATACAAGTGAAAATCCTTTTCGGATTTCTTTTGTTTGTCAAAACCAGGTACTAACATAGGTCTTTCATTAAAGTGAAGTGGCACACGGCAAACTTCTGAAAAAGAGGGGTACCTGCCTGGATCCTAAGCTTTTACTCCAAAACTTGTGTTCCAGTTTTCTAGGCTGCCTTTGGAGAACAATGTCAAATAACGAATGGTGAAAGGTAACAATATTCATTGTAAGTTGTTTTCATGCCAATGAAATTCCAAGTGAATAAAATACCTACATGGGGCAATTTTCTATTTCTTTTTCTCTAAGGTTTCTCTAAGAAGCAGAATAAAAATGTTAATATTTTGAACAGCTTTTACCAATCATTTTGAAGGCCAATGCTTCAGAGATAGCAATTTGGGATCTAAGGATGTAAAGAGGGAAAACTGCTAAAAAAAAAAAAAAAAAAAAAAAAAAAAAAAAAAAGAATACACATTAATAACACGAAAAGGCACTTCTTATAGTCAACTATTTTTCTCTGCAACCTCACACGCAATAACGATTATGTGTCTCCAGGTAAAGAACACATTTTCAAACACTACCTGAGTATTGCAATGACGTATCCTTTAAAATACATACCCAGGCAAAAAAAATAATAAAATGAAAAAAAATACATACCCGTTCAAACTAACATTGCAACATACTTGGAACATTATTTTCTTCATAATTGTTGTGAGGCAATATATTCATATATGAAAATACAAACTGCCTGCCGAAGAGTGCCTGATGTTGCCCAGAAACAAGTGGGATTGGCTTCTGCTCCTTGTACACTAATGTTCTTGCTACTTTTTTACTGAGGTACATTTATAGGCAAGAAATCAGTTCTTTCACATACATGGCATTTGCTCTCCAAAAATATAAGGCTTTACAATAGGATGCGATGTCATGGTGGAGAGACTAAACTGATAAAATACAAAGTGGAAAGGTTGAAATGGGAATTATCTACCCAAACTCAGTAACAGAAAAATTTATGGAAATATCGATCAGATATATTTTTTTCCAAAGCACCAGTTATCAACCATTCAAAAAACTTCTCGTACCTCGAAGGCTCTCTCTGCCAGTTGGAAAGTACAGGTAGCAATAACCTCCCTTCCAGAGTATCAACACCTTTCTACTCATTCCAAGAAGAGGAAATGGGCAGATACAAAATTATCTTCCTAAACAAACACAATTAACAGGGCCACCAATCTTGCTGCATCCAAGTCAGAACAGGAACTTAATTGCACCTCCAATCATGGGACACTGGGAAAATTAGGACCAATTCCCAATAAGGACACGGAAAAATACTGAATAAGGTATCTTAAAGCATTCTCTCAAAGGCTTCAAAGAAGTATCAATATAGCGAGGAATTCCAGGTCAAATTCTAGATCAGAACCCAGTTGGGTAAATGTACTATCCAGGATTATTTCCTAATTTGAAAGAAAGAGTTGTGAAACTGAGCTCCTTGTTTTAAAAGAGTCAAAGGGGAAAAGGAAACTAAAGCGAAAGCTGGAGGCCACCAAAGGTGGAGAATGTGGGGAACCACCCGAGGATTCATCTGTGGCCCTAAAGGGGAAAAGAGTGAGCTGAAGTGAACCAGTCATTGGGCACACTCAAAGCATGCTTGCACCAGCTAGGTCATCCAGGGAACCTGCAGCCTTGAACTCAGGTTAAGCCAGTTAGTGCAACCACCGAACCTTGGTGGAAGCAAAGAAAAAGATAACCAGGCACATGTGACAATATAAATGAAAGCCAAAAGAAACAACAGAAAGAGAGCCAGCCTTCACATTCTCAGATTATCAGATGCAGACTATAACACAACTATACTTACAACATTCAAAGATACTGAAACCAAAAAGCCTGAAATTTTCAGAAGAGAAGTGAAAATCGCATGTTAAAAAATGATTTGGTAGACTTGAAAAGAACCAAATAAAACTTCTAGAACTAAAAAGTAATAATCCAAAATAAAGCAATGGAAAGATTTAACAGCAAATAAGCTACAGTTGAAATGAGAATTAGTAAACCTTATGATATCAGAAAAACTATCCAGAATGTATCACACAAAGACAAAATGGAAGAGAGAGCAAGAAACACGTGATAGAGACGTGAGAAGGTCTAAGATGTATTTACTTGGAGTTTAAGGACAAGAGTCAGAAAATGAGGGAGAAGCATTGTGTGAAGCAGTCATAGCTGAGGATATTTTAGGACCCATCAAAGACACCCATCCATGGACTTAGAAGGACTAACAACTCCCAAGCAGTCTAAATTAGAAGAAATCCCCACCTACACACATTGCAGTGACACCGTGGAAAATCAAAGACCAAAAAAAAAAAATCTTAAGAGCAGCCAGAGGAAAAAATACAGATGACCTTCAAATGAATCACCCTCAGAATAGATACTTCTCAGCAGCAATGAGGGAAGCCAGAAGACCGTGGAGTGGTATCTTCAATGTGCTGAAAGAAAATAACCACCAAACTAAAATTCCATATGCAGTGAAAATATGCTTCAAGAATGACAGGGCAATAAGGATATTTTTAAACAAAAATAGAGTTTGCCAGAGAGGTCCCACACCAAAAGGAATAGGGGTGCTCTTCCGGCAGAAGAAAAATGGTCCCAGGAGGAAGGAATACAGGAAATAACAAACAAAAACGGACACACGGGGTCAACCCGAAAAACGCTGACTGCAGAATGCCGTAACGTATCATGAGGTTTAACACGTACATGGAAACAACATACAAGACAACAGCGGGTAAGTCAAAGGGAGATAAACCTGCTGTGTTCTTGGAGGCAGAGTGGTGCTGAGTCACTTTGGACTTTGGTAAGTTAGAGGTGCATTCTCTATTTTCTCCAGTGACCAAGAAGAGACAAGAAACACACTAGTGGGAGGGGGAAATCAAATGATTTAAAAAAAAAAAAAAACACACAACAAAACGCAATCCATCTAAAAGAAGGCAAGAAAGGAGGGAAACAAAACAGATGGGACAAACAAAATAAAAAAAAAAAAAGTGGTAGATTTAAACCCAAATATATCAGTGACTACATTAAAATATAAATAGAATAAAACATAGCTGGTATG
The DNA here is from genome assembly GCF_024362965.1 of Panthera pardus. Taxonomy (NCBI): domain Eukaryota; kingdom Metazoa; phylum Chordata; class Mammalia; order Carnivora; family Felidae; genus Panthera; species Panthera pardus. Next base: position 97,670,914 of record NW_026526765.1, read on the forward strand.
GGATCAGAGCGCTTTAGAATTAATAGGAGCTTTAAAGCTATTCTGAATTCCAAATTTCACCTCTCTCTGCTATTTAACCCTACTGCTGTTAGGATAACATCTAAATTCTAAATTCTTTAGCATGCCTCTTGTGAAGGGCTAACCACCTTTTCCACCTTGTTTTCCAGCCCTCTTGGTGCTCCCATAGCCACACTGGGCCAATACAGGACAGGGCAGCTATGGAAGGGGCTGTGAAATGCTCAGTAAAATCTCAAAGATGGGGCACTTGTGTGGCTCAGTGGGTTGAGCATCTCTTGATTTCAACTCAAGTCATGATCCCAGAGTCATAGGATCGAACCCACATCAGGCTCCATGCTGAGCATGGAGCCTGCTTAAGATATTCATTCATTCATTCATTCTTCTCTCTCTCTCTCTCTCTCTCTCTCTCTCTCTCTCTCTCTCCCCGCCCCCCCCCCCCCCAGCTTGGACTCTTTCTCTCTAAAATAAATTTAAAAAATTAAATCTAAAAGAACACAAACTTTAATGATACTGTATGTTTTGTGATTACGTTGGTAAATTAATTACCTGAAACACCCTGACGCTGGATAATTGACCTTGACCAGCTATTGCACAATTGTAATCACATCTGTTTCATTGATTTCTGTGTACTTTATACCAAACACAGGGCCTGACACATAGTAGGTACCTGACAGCTAACGAATGAATGAAGTACACTAATGTGGGATGCTGCCCAACTACTAATCCTCATTAGCCTACATTAACTTGCAAGTTAAGTAAATCAGAGCTGATGGCCTGAAGATGCTAATACCAATATTCTCAACCTCCTCCGCACATGATCACCGTAACCATCACCATCCTAGCTAACCATCTACAGATCTCATTATGGGCAAGGCCCTGTAACTAGGAACTTTTCACAGATTGCTGAATAGTCCTAACAATGCTCTAAGGTACTATTACTATTCCCATTTTATACATGAAGAAACCAGAGGCACAGGTAAGTTAAGAAAACTTGCTCAAGGTTACAGGACAAATAAATGGCAGAGCTGGGATATGAACCTGGGCAGCCTGACTCCAAAGTCCAAGCTCTTAGCTATTACTGCCAAAAAGCTTCCCCAGTTATCAAACTGTCTTCAAGAACCCATAATGTGGCTGAAAGATGCGACTACAGATGGCTATTTAATAAAGAGTACCCGTATTCTGTACTTTTATAACGTGACCTAGAAGAACACATCTCATGATGTTCAGCTAAAATTCACTTGCAGAATCATGATACTTCTCCTGTAGCCTTTCCTACCCTCTCTCTGCACCTGTGAAGAGAGAACTCAGTGGTCCCAGAAATATGTCTTGCTCTCCAGAGTTGACAGCAAACCCCTAGTACACCAGCGACCCAGGCTGAGAAGTCAGTACAAGATGACTATCAATCATCCAAAGCTACAAAGACACTGAGAGACCTCCCCATAACCCAACCCAATCCAAGATGTTTAACCCCTCTATTTGTTAATTTGTAAAAGGTTGCTTGTGTAAACAAAGATAGGACATACCCACCTAAAGAGCCTAGCACAGAGCCTGATAAAGAGTAGCATGTACAATAAATATGAATTTCTTATTCCTCCTTCCAGTATGATGACATATCCACAGGTGCATGCTTGTTCCCTTAGATATTCGTCTTTTTGTGTTGTTTGTGCTTCTCTTGTTCTTTTTGAAACAGAGGCAACTGAGAAAAGCAGCACTAATTGTGTAACAGGGACGTGTGCACACAAGCCTGACCACCAGAAGGAACCTCTGCACACACCGTCTTACAGAAGGCCTGCACCCGCCTGTAATTGCTGTTTTTGTTTTCACAAACCTTCCTGCTTTGCAAAGAATCAAATCCAAGCCTCCAGATGCCTTAGCCAAATTATTTCTTCTGTGCTGGAAAACTTGCCCTAAAAACTTCATTCCCCTCATTCTTATCAGCAGCAGATCAAGAGCGGCTCAACAGCTCGCTTCAGGTGACCAAGAGCAAGCAGCCTTGACTGCTGAGAAGTCTGGATGCCACTAATGCCTTCCCCAATTCTCCTCACTCTGCATAGTAATTGCTACAAATGTGGCATGTTGCAGCCCACACGCTTCTGAGACATCCATTACTTCAGAAAATGCTGTCAGGTAAATTAAGGACAAAGACAAAACTTTAGTTCTAAATTTTCCTGCTATCTCCTGGAGTGCCAGCACTTTATTTTAAGCTCCTTTTTGCCACTTGGTAGATATGACCATTACAGATCAGGGAAGGCACCCCACCTCCCTGAGCCTACACATCCCTGCCTAAGGGTCAGAGGCCAGGCCAGGGTTCGACTTTGCCACTTACAAGCCATGTGGCCTTGCAACCCCTCAAATTCTCGGACTGAGAATTTCCGTACATCTCACCATAACCCAGCACAACGGTGATGAGTGAAGTGTTTATGGTGTACCTTTTGTAAACAGAGGGTAATTAAGTGTAGTTTTCCCTGTTATGAAAATATGGACCATTATACTTATTCGGATACAATTTATTAACTGCTAGCAGCATCATTTGGAGAACTCTGCTTGTGCTGTTGAATGTAAAAGGCTTTGCGGCCAGATCCTGGATCTATCGACAAATGAATGTACTGGGAAGCCACATGCATTAGTCAGCCCAGGCTGCCTAACAAAAACCACAGATTGGAATCTCCAGAAACAGAAATCTGTCCTGCAGTTCTGGAGGCTGGAAAGTGCAAGGTCAAAGTGCCAGCATATTTGGTTTCTGATGAGAATCCTCCTGCTGGCTTGGGTGGGGCCTTCTCATTGTGTCCTCACATGGCCGACAGAAGAGTGAGCTCCCTGATGTCTCATTAGAAGACTAATCCTACTGGATCAGGACTCCACTTTTACGGCCTCATTTAACCTTAAGCACCTCCATAAAGGCCCCACCTTCAAGGCATGGTGGGGGGCGGGTAGGGTTTCAACACAGGAACTTTGGGAGGACGTAATTTAGTCCACGGTACCATCTTTGGTGTGTCAATGTCCAGACATTTTCTGGCCTAACTAGATCTCCCTTCCCCCCACAGATAAACGAGATTCCGCAAGTGCATCTCACATATTGTCTGTGTGGCCTCAACACAGTTGTTTCATTGTAGTAGGTGCACGTGGAATCCTTTCTTGCAGCGATGATGTACACTGGGGTGAGGAAGGTCTTGTCACTCAGGGCCAATGATTGTGTTGTGGATGAGCAATAAATTGAAGCTACAAAATAAGTGAATTTGATTTGGGGTTTCCATGTACTCCTTGAAGATACAGAGCATACCACTCGATGTACAGCCGCGCTCAGTCCCTCGTTCGCTGTCCAGATAGGGAGCTCCTGGTTCCTCTGCACCTTGGCCAACCAACACTCACTGGGAACTGACCACAAGCCTGGTACTGTTCTAGGCTGTCGGGATCCAGTCGGGAGTAAAACAGGCAATGATCTCTGCCCTCATGGAGCTGGAAGTCTGGCCACTGCTTATTACACCTTCACTTTCCATTACTGCCTTTTGTTTCAGGGTCAGAGCTGGCTCTGGAAGCCCAGCAAGGGACTATCTGCCACTTTGGGAATACCACTGAACCTCTCTGCACCTCTGTTTTCTCAGATGTACCAGGGAGAAAAGCAGGTATGACCTACATGTGCTGTTCACGCAAACCGACACCATGCTTCGGCTCTTTCTCTGTCTGCCTACTTGTAACCTCAGACTTCCTTGCGTGGGTTCTGGAGAGCATGTTATGGGAGCAGGGGAACCTTCTTGAGAGAAACCAAATCTTTCCAGAACGCGGGCCCCCAGGGAGGGACAGGGACACATTTTACCCAGTACCAGGAGAGGGACCCCCCCCCCCAGATATACAGGACAACTCTGCAGGGATTTTCCAAGCATTAATGATACGAGCAGAACCCCCAGCCCAAAGCCTGGCATGTGCTACATGCTCCATAAAAGAGGTATCGAATTCATAGCATGGCTCTACCTCCCCACTGGCCTAAGAGCCATGCCTATGGCCCCATATGCCACTGGGAATGCAGTCGCTGTGATAGGACATGGAAGGAGGCCGATGTGAGAATGATGCCACCCACGTTTGGGGCCCTGAGGGCCCCGGCACAACTGCAAGTGCCAGAACGGTGGCTCCTGAGTCGAGTCCTGGAGGAGAGGCAAGAGCCCTGTGAAGAGGCTGAGGTAGGGAACTGACGGCCCAGGAGAAAGAAGGGAAACGTAGGTCTATGTGTCCCTGTGCTGGGGACAGAGAGTCTCAGGAAGCCAGAGGTCTTAGCATTGTGAGGGTGAGGTGCTACCCCCAGAAGCCAAGTTTTGAGTGCTACTAGCACCCTACTGTACCTGGCCTGGAGAAAATATCCATGCCCAAGGACGAACATTAACTACCTGATTTGTGCATTCTATTTATATGTGAAGCACTGTTTACTTGCTTTACATATAAACATAATCCTTGTAACAACCTATGAGGTGGGAACTACTGTCATCCCCATTTTACAGATACAGAAATGAAGGCACAGACAGGTTAAGTAATTTGCCTAAAGTCACACAGGTGGTAATCAGGAGAGTAGAAATAAACCCAGAGTCTGAGAAGCTCTTACCAGGAAGTACATCATATTATTGGCTGCCTCCCTCTCCTTAATGAAGTTCAGTAACCATCCTCAAGAAGCTCACAGTTCTCGAGCCTCCTCCAGTAGACCATGGGCTGGCTACATTTTTCTGTAAATGACCAGATAGTACATATTTCTGGTTTTGTGGGTCACTTGGTCTCTGTCACAACAACTCCACTCAGCTACTGTAGTGTGAAATCAGATGCAGACAATACAGAAATGAATGAGCACGGCTCTGTTTCAATAAAACATTATTTATGTTCACTGAAATTTGAATTCAATATAATTTTCACCTGTCACAAAAATGTTCTTCTTCTACTTTTTTTCCCCACTATTTAAAAAACGTAGAAGCCTTTCTTAAAGCTATAAGCCGTACAAAGACAGGTGGCAAATCAGATTCGTTCCTTGGCCAAAGCCTGCAGATCCCTGCAGAGGACACAACTAAGTATGGCTCTGCCTTTGTTTCCCCACCCCTGACCTCGGATGGCTGGGGGGCCCCCACTAACTGCCCTGGGCCCTGCCCCTCACAGAGGCACTCAGTTATCTCCAGATCAACAAGGTAGATAAGCAGATCAAGCATGCAGTGCAATAAATCCATCAAAGGACCTAAAATACATTCCTGTTTTTACATTATAACCAGTTGAGGGGAAAAGAAAAGAAAGGTGACCAGGAGACAGAAGGAGTGATTCAAAATACACAGTATCCACCTCCTGGGGCTGCTGGGAAGACCAAATGAGATTGTGTAAACAGGACGGTAAGCGCACACACAGCCTGCCTCATGGGATGAAGACCAAAGAGAAAGCAGAAATGCGGCAGGTATGGGAGGCCCCAGCATGACCACCTCACTCTATTGTCTGAGCTCCAGGTTGCAAAAGGACAGGCCTTGAGTTCTTTATCTGCAGAGAGACTGCGGATGCTCAAGAAGTAGCTGTTGGTGGTGATGATGAAGATGAAGAGGAGGAGAGAGGAGGAGGATGTTATCCACATGCCTCCTAAAAGAACCTAATGTTTTGCACCTAATGTCCTCGAAAAGTTACAAAGCACTGATGGAGATTCTTTGGTGTCAATTTGACTGATATTTCAGTAGAAAATGTGTAACAGAAGGGGTTGATATCTTTCCTTTAGTCTCACTAGTAAAATCTAACCATGATAAACTAGATCTCCAAATCATACGTACGTATTATCTTGCTAGATTAGGAATGGATCTAGCTTCTTTTAATATTTAAAAATGGCTGAATTCCAGACAGCTCTGGACCCCCCACTATTTTGTTTTTGTCTGATATCCTCCATAACTAGTCATCTTTGAAACACACTTTAAAACTTGCTGATGTAGATGAAATATGCTTAGCTAATATCTGTTATCTTCTCCTTAGACAACTTTGCTAATGATATCTGGTCACCTCTCTTTTCTCTAATTCTCTCTGTAATTAAAGGGTCTGTGCCAATGTTTTCTCTCCTTTACTAGATACCTTTAGTGTGGGAAATGACATCCCATCTTCCTGAAATTAAAATTCCCACTTTCAATGACAACAGACCCATCTCTTACCCCTGTGTGATTCAGAAACTTTCCACCTGTCTCTGCAACACACAGGCTCCTCCAGCTTCAGATCTTCTGCTAAGGTCTTGGGTGAGGTCAAACACGTTCCTGTTCAGAACTCTCTTTCTTGTAATAGCCTAGGCTTGTCTCTCCAGAACGCTCTTCTACTTGGGTGGCATGTAAAGCATGTTTAGGTATTGCTGCTACGGGTCCATTATCCCATGCGAACACAGTGTCTCTTTGGGGGAGGGGGGACGGTCCTCAGGCAGGACAACACAATGCAGCACTCGGACATCAGTCTACCCGCGTGCAGCCAAGTTTCAGGGGTTTTGCTTCCTTCACCAGTACTTTTTCTGTGATTCTTCCATTTCAACAAACTCTCCAGTGACAGCACTGAACTTAAAATGAAACCATTTTGTGCTTTTTGTTTTAGTCATTTACCAGAGCATTTTTCAGAAGGGCAATTTGAATTTTAATTAAAACTGGGGCTCACAAGATGACATGTAGACCGGATTCTACTCATGTATGCATAACCTAGTGTACTTCGGCCTTGTCGTTGGCCAAATAATCCAATACCGACATCTCCATCACTGGGAGCTAGTTAAGATCATTTCTAGTAAAATATTCATTTAAAAATGTTACGCCCACATTTCAATTATTCAAAAGCACCTGAATTTCGGGGCACTTGGGTGGCTCAGTCAGTTAAGTGTCCGACTTCGGCTCGGGTCATGATCTCACGGTTTTTGAGTTTGAGCCCTGTGACCAGGCTCTGTGCTGACACCTCAGAGCCTGGAGCCTGCTTTGGATTCTGTCTCTCCCTCTCTCTCTGCCCTTCCCCCACTCACACTCTCTCAAAAATGAATAAACGTAAAAAAAAATGTTTAAAAAAGTATCTAAATTTCAATTAACTAAGCAATTATTTAGTACCCATTTCATGCAAAAGACCAATAAGCATGTAAAAAGGAATAAAGAAAAATATATAATTATTACCTCCAAGAGCTTCCTGATTTGCATTTTTACAAAATAAAAATATTTTGCCTTTCAAATTCAGACTTCCAAATATGGAAGAATAAAATATTTAAGAAGAACTTTTGAATAATATATAATTACAACCAAGCAGCATTTTGATAAATATGTTTGCAAAACTTCCTGGGAAGTGATCAAAGTGTTATTCATTTCAGTAAAAACATAGTGATTTTTTTAAATGTAAAAATGGAGGATGAACAAGACAAGAGTAAGACAGCTGCAAACAAAAACTACAATCAACACAGGAAATAGCAGCCCTTGAAAAGAAGTCTTTTTCCGGGGCACTCACTAATACACCACCGTTGGAGGCACAGCTCTTGGAGGAAACATCCAGAAGGTAGGGTGATATGGTTACCATAACTCTACCACATACACGCCATGGCTGTTCTTCAGTAAATACTGAAAGTAACTCACAACAACATTCAAATGTTTATTCAAATACTTTCATGCGCAGAAGTAGTTCAAAGCCTATTGCTCTCGAATCTCAAGACAGAACCTTAACTGATGTTCGATATGAACTGAAATACTGAGAGGAGGAAAGTAGTTAGATGCCATGTATTTCAACACATTTAAAATAACTTGAGGCAGTAGATAGGCATAATCATATAGGTCACAAAACAATCACAGTAAGAATAACTACTAATATTTATTAAGCAGCATATGAAGAACATTACCTACATTACCTCACTGAACCACACAGGTGTGCCATGGAAGCACAATGATTATTATCCATTTTGCCCAAGAAGAAATGGGGATTAGGGACATTTGGTAGCTAGAACAAGATCACACAGTCACTAAGCGAGGACGCCAAGACTGGAAATCAAGTATGCCAAATAGCAAGGCCAGTTCCCAACCACCTTCCCTGACACTCTCATGGGATTAATGTGTTCTTACAGCAAAGTTCTCATTAGCCATTTGATTATTTCTCTGGAGAAATAAGAAAGCTACATTGATTTGCTGAAGAAACCACAAGTGTCTGGCCAACCTGCATTTCAGATTTTGCATTTAAAGGCTCCAAAGTTATCCTTTAAACAGAGCTACCGCAGCTCTAGAAAAAACGGCAGCAAGAATGCACCACCTTCTTCACCATCACCACAAACAGCACCAGAACTTTTTTATGGTTCAAATCCTTCCTTGACTTGATCCCACAACAAACTCATGCATGACACATGCATATAAAACAGCCAGAGGTTCTGGTTAAGATGGAGTGAACACACTTCATTTTGACTCTCCAACCTAGGGCAATTATAAAACCTGGAACAGGTTTGCAACAGAATGCATGGAACAGTTATTTGAGAACCCTGAAAAGTAAACAGTAGCAGGTAGATTGGAGAAGACAACCAGAACTCAAAGTATCATCAAACTACTGGTGAGCTGATCATTTTTTCCTCACTGGTATCCCTTGGCCTGTATTCAGTGCGCTGTGAAAACCATTAGTGCTCTCAAAATAAACTCCAGAAGAAGCTCTAGTTCTGGCTCAAGGAATGGGAAAGGGGTTTCCTAACACTTTCAGGAGAGTTGGGGAGAGAATTCCCATTTTTAAAAAAAATCTTTCTCCATTCTCTCACATCCCAGCCTTCAAGCTACCCTGTGAAAGCAGCAGCAGGAGTCCACAGGAGACTAAAACTCTAAAGAAAGGAAACTTTTTCTCTAATTAGGGATGCCGTGTTCTGGAGAGGGTGTTACCGTTACTCTTTTTTCTCACTCCATCTTCTCATCGCTTTGCTGAAAATGTGGCCACAGTCATGACGAGTGAGACAAAGAGTGCAGCAAAGTGAAATAAAGAGAGGTCCAGCTTTCTGGCCAGAGGACCAAGAATGGGAGCCCTAGAGAGCTAAAAAAATAAAAATAAAATACCAAGAGATTGCAAAGAAGGAAGAGCTTGGAAAAGCAAAACCATAAAGCTGTTTATGTAGTTCTGAGGTCACCTCCAAGTTGCAGACACATGGATCTCATGCTAAATAGCATACCAAAGACTTTGAAAAGTAAATTATGAAATAGATCCCCTCCCAGGTCACAGACTGGCCACTGGGTGGCATCCACACCAGACTGCTCAAAGAGCACTGTAAAGTCTTTGAAAATGGACCTCATATGGAAACCACGGCCCAAAGAAGGCTAATAGGAATTTGTAGCTTGAACGGAACTGAGTTGATTCCCTGCTCAAGCAAAAATATCACGATTTATCATGTGATTTATCAAGATATGAAGTCTCATAGCACAATCCAAAATTCCTAGACATCAGAACCAGGAAAGTGACAACGTGCATGGGAAAAGATAATCAAGCGATGCCAACATTAAGATGACAAAGGTGCTAGAATTATCTAACAAAGACTTTAAGTCAACTATTATAAATATGGTCCCCAAAGGGTTAACACCTGAAACAAAGAGAAAGCTAGAAACTTTCAGCAAAGAACAGGAGATATAATGAAGAACCAAATACAAATTGTAAAAGTGAAAGCTAGAATAACCAAAGTGAAAAACTATACAGGTTCAATATTAGATGGACATAAAGGAAACAGGTGGTGAATGTAAAGATAGATAAATAAATACAAGTTATCCAATCTGAACAGCAGAGAGAAAAAAACTGATAAAAAATGAACAGTCCGATGACACACCGAACTGTAACAAAAGGTCTGACATTACGTCCCTTGTGTCTGAAAGGAGAGAAGAAAAAGTATTTGAAGAAATAATACCTGAAATCTTCCCAATTTTAGTGAATTCTGGTGAAACCTACATATTCAAGAAGCTTAGCAAACTACTACTACACAGAAAATCAACTAGGATGTGGAAGAACTGAACACCATCAAACAGCTGAACGTAACTGACATTTATAGAACATGTGCGCGACAGTTATCATCCCATTTCTTTCCTTTCCTTTACAGCAAAACTGCTCAAGTAATTTTCCAATGTTGCTGTCTCCAAGTTCTCTGATTTATTCTCTCTTTCAACCACTCTAAGCAGATTTCTGCCTCCACCACTGTGCTGACACTGTTCTGGTCAAGTTCAGCAATGACTTCCATGTCACTAAACCCAGTGATCCAATATTGGTCCTCATCCTACTTGATCTAGTAGCAACATACAACATGACTGATCACTTATTCTTTGCAACATTACTTGTCACTTGGCTTTCGAGTCACCATACTCTCTTCCTCCTACCCAGTGGTCACTGATTCTCAGGCACTGGTTTTCTCCTCATCAACCCAATCTCTAAATGTCCTGGGTGCTCCAGGACATAGTCTTGTATCTCTTCTTTCTATCCACACTCACTCCTTTAGTGACTCCATCCCAGCTCACAGCTTTAAGTGTCATCTATATAGTGATTACTCCCAAGTTTATGTGCATAGGTAGGACTTTGCCCCTGAACTCCAAACCTATACATTCCAATGTCAGAGCAGTATCTCCACAGAGATAGGGTCCATAAAGGAACTCCAATTCAACATATTCAAAACTGGTCTAGCTATTATCACCTCTTTTTAAAAAAGTACTAATCCCCACCTCAGTGATTTTCAATTACTCAAGGCAAAAAACTTTGGTTCACTCTTTTTCTCAGTATAGAGGCAATAAAATGTAGTAATCAAAAGTAAACTCTGGATCCAGATCACCTAGATTAGAATCCTATTTTCATCACTAACTAATCTGTGACACTGCACAAATTGCCTAAACTTTCAGCGGCTCAGTATCCTCATCTATGGGATGAGGATAATAATGGTACCTCCTTCACCCTGGATTTGTTACAGGAATTAATGGACCTAGTATGTGTAAAGTATTTAGCGAGCATATGTAAACATTGGCTATTGTTTTTAAGATCATCATCACCATCTCATGCTCCCACATATAATCTATCAGAAAATATGTCACCCATGTCTTCAAAATATATTTGGAATTTGAGTACTTCTTACTATCTTTGCCACCAGCGTTGTCAACTAAGCCATTGACAGTTCTCTCCTGAATTATTCCAAGCAGCTCCTAACTCGTCTCTTTCAGACTATTCTCAATGCAGCAGGCGAAACAATCCCAGTAAAATAAATCACTCTTCTGGTCTGAACTCTCCAGTGGTTCCTATCTTGTTTGAAGCAAACATCAGAGTCCTTATAGACAAACTAAGCTGACACATGATGTGCCCACCCTTCACCTTTCCAACCTCCCTTCCCCCTCTGTCACATATTTCACTCCACAGATACAGGTCCGCTTGTGGTTCTCAACACGCAAACATATTCCAGACTCAGGGTCTCCCTCTGTCTAAGATACTCTTCCTCCAGGTATCCATGTGGCTCTCTCCGCCTCCTCTTTCAAGCTGTATCTCAAAAGTCACCTTTCTGGTAGACCCTCTCTGACAATACATTACAGCAGTTTAGAGCCTAGACTCCACAGTGTTCCAATCCTGACTTTGCCACTTTCTGGTGGTGTGACTTTAAGTAAATTACTTAATCTCTCTGGGTCTCAGCTTCTTCATCTTTAAGCAAGAATAATAATGGGCCACCTGGGTGGCTCAGTTGGTTAAGCATCTGACTTCAGCTCAAGTCATGATCTTGTGGTTCATGTGTTGGAGCCCTGCCCTGGGCTCAGTGCTGAAGGCTCAGAGCCTGAAGCCTGCTTCGGATTCTGTGTCTCCTGTTCTCTCTGTCCCTCCCCTGCTCGTGCTCTCTCTCTCTCAAAAATAAACAAACATTTAAAAAATTAAAAATAAAATTAAATAAAAAATAAAAGAAGAACAGTAGTAGCAACATAATAAGGTTGTGAGGATGCGATGAGTGAGCTAAGCAATTACACTGTTTAGAACAGTGCCTGGTATATGGTGTCATATTTATTTAGACACAATGCATTATGAGACACACCATTATTTCACCCGCCACTAATGAAATGGTGTCAATTAAAGTAGCAGATACTGTCAGTTCTAAGCTGCATCCCAAATTTAGAGCTGTAAAAATGGTTTTTGAAAAAAGTCCATTTTAACATTGATGAAATCTGATGTTAAGTGCCAGCTATTTTATAAGGTCATTTCTTCTCCCCTTCCCTAAACTGTTTCCCTCCCTTACACCCGTCACTGACGTATTTGTCTTAGTCAGTTCAGGATGCTATACTGAAGTCCCATAGACTGGGTGGCTTCTAAATAAGAGACATTTATTTCTCCCAGTTGTAGACGCTGGAAGTCCTGGGGCAGGGTGCCGGCATGGTCTGGCTCTGATGACAGCCCCCCTCCAGGTTGCAGACTGTGGACTTCTCATTGTGTCCTCATATGGCAAAAAAAAAAAAAAGGTGAAGAAACCCTCTGGGGTCTCTTTGATTAGGACACTAATTTCTTTCATAAGGGCTCTAGCACATGATCTCATCAACCAACCAAAAGCTCTATCTCCTAATACCATCACTGGGGGTTACGATCTAAACATATGAACGAGAAGGGCACAAATATTCAGTCCATAGCAATATTTATATTTTACTCATTTTTTTATTGGTAGTCTCCCCAACTAGAATGTAAGTTCTAAGAAGACAGGAACTTTTGTCCTTTTTGTACTGCTGTAATTATCTTGAACATTACCTGACATGTATTAGGTCCCCAATCAGTACGTGCTCAAGAAATAAATGAAAGTCTAAGTGAAAAAGAAGGATAAGAAGGAAACATTTCTTTTCAATAAGCAGATAAACACAATTTCAAGATGTGTTTAATGAATGGATTAAAATGGTGAATGAATTACAGCCTAAGTTGCATAAGAGTAAGGACCTCGTTTGTATTCCCTGGGCCGAGGACACAATAGGCACTCAGTGATCACTTGCTGAAGAACTGACGGCATGAACGAAGGTACTGTATGCAGTCCCTTGGTCCTTGATCTCTAAGAGAGTGAGTCCCCAACAGGGAGAACATGAGCATGGCCCAGAGAATCTTATTGCCATACTGGCAGGCCAAGCACTAAGGTACACATGAGAAATGGGGGTAAAATGCTGGACAGTTTCTAGAAAAAGCTACTCTGAATACTTCTTCAGTTTAATAACACACCCAAAAATCAAGGAATATAGCCAAGTGTTAGTCTATGCCCCAACTTGGAGTTCACATGTGCACACGCACACACACACATCACAACATATAGATAGATACTGTTAAGAAGGTAGGGCCACGGGTTTACTCTGTGATACAAGAGGGGCCCTGGAGTAGCTACGGTGTGAGGTAAATGATAGGTGCTAGCTTCTTTGGGGTTCATCTGTGGGATAAAGGCTGTTGTAGTTATGCTGAGGCCAGGCAGACTAAGGATGGTCCTCAGAGATGGGTGGTGAGGTGACTAGAAGGGAGGTCTTTCCAATGATGTAAGGATCACACACATTCACCAGGTGTCAGGCACTCTGCTGAGCATTGGGCACGTATGCTCCCGTCTGATTCTCACCCACAGGAAACAGGGATTACTCTCACCCCACGAAAGAGATGAGAAAACAGCCTAAGCAATGCCACTTATTCTCAGAGATGGCATATATCCTGGGACAGTCTTAGCCTCACGTGTCTGGACTTAGGTCTAGGAATCTTGAGCAGGACCTCTGGAGGAAAAAGGATAAAGCTCAAACTGCTGTGAAGAAGCACTGGGTAAGGAAGGTCACACTGAGGTCTCTGAGAGACTGGACGAGAGCTGCCAGCACCTGAGGGCAAATCAGAGCATCCAGCTTTTGAGTGGTCTCCCTGCTTCTTCTCTTCTGTCATCCCTGAGTCTTCAGTCAAGTCCTCCTGAACATGACAGTCTTGTCTCATCTCTGCTCCAGGGAAGCACAGACAGGACCTCTAGGTGGATGGGTTAGACGACTCAGGTAGGGAGGAGGCCCCCACTCCCACCCTGAGGTCAGCGTGGGGGTAGAAGCAGCTGGATCAAAGCAGAAAACAACACACTGGGGGATGGAGTCGAGAGCCACCAAGTCCCCTCACGGCTAGTTTCTGGGGGGGCATTTTACCAACAAAGGTGGCACTCCAAACACAATGTCAATACTGGACGGTCATTCAGAAACGATAAGCATGTGTACCATGTTGTCACCAAGAATGCATTCCAACTCTACAACAGGGCAAACAGCCAAAGTTCTAAGAAGCACTTCACAGGAACACATGGACCTCGGCAAGGGATCCTAATAATATGGTTACAAGATGGCATTCTCCTGGTTGTGGCCCTTCTGGACAGCCTAGGGCTCTAGCCAGCCTTGGTCTTTAGCTCTTTAAAGGTGCCTCCTGGCTCCTAACAGTTCTTTTGTATATAAGAGGTTTACCAGAAGTACCCATCACAAAGTAGGTGTTCAGTAATACTGAATGAATGAATGAATGAATGACAACAGATTTGGGCCTTAAATGCCGCTTAATGAAATACTGATTTCATTTGGCTCACTTACCATTATCACTCTTAGGACTCATGCCTAGAGTCAAAGTTTTCCCCATTAAATCCAAAAAAAACTCAAACATATATTAAACTTGCAAATATTAATAAAAGATATTTTTAAAAGGTCTAAAACAAATGAGCAGATTTAATTCAATGCAGTTAAGAGTCTACTGTGTGCACACACACACACGCACACAGCTGGGGGGTGAGGAAAGAAACCCCGGAAGCTGTATCTCCATGGAGGCAGATGAATTACTAAATACAGTATAAAATCTCCTTCCAGTTCAGTTCTCCTAAGTACTTTCATTTGACAGTTTATCCTAATAAGCTAGTGATCAAGATACAAGCAGCATCCATCATACCTACAATGCTAGAAAGTTTGCCTTCAATCCACAGCAGAGGGAAATATTTCTTCCTTAAGGGCCCTTGTAACTACCACAGGAAGTCCGGGCCGACGGACTCTGCTCCAGTGTCTGCTCCGGGCAAGCGGGGGTGTCGGGGTGGGTGCTTCACATAGAGAGCAAGCCCACGGCACCGTTTCCTTATGACAGGCCCTTGTCACAGCACAAGACCCTGCCAAAGAACAAAACCCTGGCTACCTTGCTGAGAATCACAGGGTTGGGATACTGCATTCCACCTCACTTCTAAGCTCAGAAGCTGGGGTCAGTAATAACACTCCACAGCAATAAGCTCCAGGGTGAAATCATGGTTTTCTTACTCAAAAGACAAGCACGAGAACAAACTGATGAGCTCCCGTCACTACATACAGCCAGGCCCTGGCCAACGTGAATTACATTGCCAGTGAAATTTTCCCACACAAAAGACTTGCTACTCACAGCAATATTCCCTTTAAAGTTATTGGATTTTTCATTACACTTTTTTATTTTTTTATCCATTAACCCTGGATTACATTTTTTTTTTATCATTAAAAGATAAATTAGTCAGACAAGGCAATGATGCACTTGGTTTCCATGACAACGCTTCACAAAAAAGTTCAACCTGCTGCATCACCACAAAGCACTCTGAAAATCATTTCCTAGCAACTCCATAGGCACCCAGAGACACAGACCTTCATCTGCCCTTTCCTCAGACCTAGGAGAATTACTCACATGATGTCAGAGAAAAAGCAGGTCACCCGGTCACCACAAACCTTTCAAGTGGGCGTATTTCATCAATGTATGGAGCAACCTGATCCCCAGCTTTGCCTGCAGGAAGACGTGCGGCTATCTGGACCTCTTCAATGCTGCATCTTCCTCTCAGGAGTAGGCTACAAAAATGCTATACTCAATTCCACTTGGGCTAATCTGACATGAAGACAAGTGACCACCTTGGAATAATTCACACGTATCTATGCACTATTCAGAAAAAGAGGAATTTATTTAAACATCACCCTCTGCCATTCTTAGAGACAGCACAGCTGTGTTTCAATCTTCAAGCAGTGCAGTGGTAGGCACTAATGTATTGTAGAAAATACAAGAAAAATGCAAAGTTTAAAAGACTTCATAATGAAATTGACCACGTAAAAGATAAGAAGTTTTTGCGTAAGTAAATGTGAAAAATGGTGGCATTTTTTAAAAGTGAGAAACCAACAGGGTGCCTGGGTGACTCAGTCGGTTGAGCTTCCAACTTCGGCTCAGGTCATGGTCTCACAGCTCATGGGTTCAAGCCTCGCGTCGGGCTCTGTGCTGACACCTCAGAGCCTGGAGCCTGTTTCACATTGTGTCTCCCTCTCTTTCTGCCCCTCCCCCACTTGCACTCTGTCTCTCTCAAAAATAATAAACATTTTTAAAATTTTTTTAAAAATGACAAACGAACATTTTTCTCTACTTGCAACATTTCTTGAAGTCCTCCAAAATAACACCTTCTAAAATAACAAAAAATAGAATATACTCATTGTAAGAGAGTTGGTTAATTGGTCTCCAATTGCAAACCACCACCCCCATGCACCCTGTGCCATGCTGTGGGCCCTGTGAGGCTCACCTCTGTGGTCTGCACCATTGGCCTCCCTTCTCAGCTGGCTTCAGGTTGGGCATATCCAATGGGAGGCACTGGCAGGGCACTGGAGGGTGGGCAGAGATGGAGGTTGGGTCATTTCTTCCCCACTCCCTGCGTCAGTACCCTGCCTGGGCAATAACTTGCGCCTTCATGAACAAGGCTCTTTCCTCTCCTGGTCCCTTCAGCCCTAGGGCTGTTAAGGGTTTCACAGAGTTGCCAGCAAGAGCACCTCCCTGTCTTCCCTAATCTCTGCTCACACCTCTGTAAGCAGAATCTCCATTTAAGTTTCTTCATTAGAACCATCTGGGACAGGGGCACCTGGCTGGCTCAGTTGGTGGAGTGTGTGATTCTTGATCTTAGGGTTTTGAGTTTGAGCCCCATGTTTGGTTTAGAGGTTACTCGAAAATAAAATCTTAAAAAAAAAAAAAAAAAGATCCATCTGGGATAAATTGTTTCCCCTGGGACCCTGACTGATGCAACTTTGACAACTGCAATCACTTCTGAATTAACATGTAGCAAAATCTTTTGTCACACAGCTCCCTTTTGACATTATTACCGTTATTATCATTCCTACCTTCTCTGATTATCATGCAAAAGAACCTAGTAAAGAAGGTTTGAAATTTTCTCCTTATTTTAAGCCTAAATCTGATTCACTTCACTATAACCTGAGAAGAACAGCCTGAAGAGAAACAGAAGGTTTCCTTAGGAACTTCAGCCCATCTACAAAGCAATGCTATTTAGTCAAAATAAGAAGCAGGAAGAGTTGACTGGAAGGGGAGGTTTCCACAGACCTTGCCCTAAGTCATTGTGAGGGGGGTCTTCACAGCTTAGCTTGTTGTGTTCGCTGCAATTTTCCATGCCATCGGCTGCATCTGCATTCGTATGAGCATGTAGAAAATGCATTCCAAAAAAATTATTCCTGAATTTTGCATGAGCCACCATTTGGGAATTATCTTTACCACCATTCCCTCTAAATTAGTAAAACAAATATCAAGAACCAGCACATACTGTGTGACTCATTGTGCCCAAACCAGAAAACTGGCCCCATATTCAATTCCAGTGCTTCCAATGATTTCATATTCACATTAAGCTTCTGAACCCAATCTAAACCTTAGTTTCTGAAATGTCAAAATGGTGAACTCTCAGTCGTTACTGTGAGATCTGAACCACATATGCTCAGGAGCACCTCCTATGGCAGCAAAAGAAAGTGCTGCGAAACTCCAAGTCTCTTGCCTTTCCTCCAGATCCTACCAACAGCTTCTCTTAGACTGCGTCAGGGCAACAACTCCAACAGGTAACATTGGGTTTTTTGGTTTTTTGGTTTTTAATAGTTATTTTATTTTTTTATTTACATCCGAGTTAGTTAGCATATAGTGCAACAATGATTTCAGGAGTAAATTCCTTAATGCCCCTGACCCATTTAGCCCATCCCCCCTCCCACAACCCTTCCAGTAACCCTCTGTTTGTTCTCCATATTTAAGAACCTCTTCTGTTTTGTCCCCCTCCCTGTTTTTATATTTTTTCTTCCCTTGTGTTTATCTGTTCTGTGTCTTAAAGTCCTCATATGAGTGAAGTCACATGGTATTTGTTTGTCTTTCTCTGATTAACTTCACTTAGTATAACACCCTCTAGTTCCATCCATGTAGTTGCAAACTCCAAGATTTTATTCTTTTTGATTTCCGAGTAATACTCCATTGTATATATATACCACATCTTCTTTATCCATTCATCCCTCGATGGACATTTGGGCTCTTTCCATACTTTGGCTATTGTAGATAGTGCTGCTATAAACATGGGGGTGCATGTGTCCCTTCGAAATAGCACACTTGTATCCCCTGGATAAATGCCTAGTAGTGCAATTGCTGGATCGTAGGATAGTTCTATTTTTAATTTTTAATATTTTACTGTTTTCCAGAGTGGCTGCACCAGCTTGCATTCCCACCAGCAGTGCAAAAGAGATGCTCTTTCTCCACATCCTCGCCAACATCTGTTGTTGCCTGAGTTGTTAATGTTGGCCATTCTGACAGGTGTGAGATGGTAACGTTGGGTTTTTTGTTTTGTTTTAGTGTGCAGGCTGGGGCCCTTCAGATTGTGATTCTAGAGCTCTGGGATAAGACTCCACAGGGAATTCTGGCATGTATGGGTCTATGGCCGTATATAGGAGTGTAAAGCCAGTGTGAGGAATCATGCCTGTGTGCTGCCTTCCTGAAGCAAAAGGCTGCAATGTAAATAAAAATAACTAGGAACATTAGCACAGTTATTCTGGGGGAGAGGGGGGTCCCCTGAATCTAGCACAGAACGAAGAACAAAATTCATGTCAGATTTCACCTATGGTATCCATTTAATTCTTAAAAACTCTGAGCCACCAGGGAAATGTAAATCAAAACCACAGTAAGATCCAACTTCACACCCACTTGAATGGCTATAATAAAAAAGACAGATAATGACAAGTGTTGGCAAGGATGTGGAGAAACAGGGACCCTCCTACACGTAGCAAAAATGTAAAATGATGCAGCTATAATGGAAAATAGTTCGGTGGTTCCTCAAAAAGTTAAACTTAGAGTTACCATATGACCAAGAAATTCTACTCCTAGTATATACCCAAGAGAAGTGAAAGCATATGTCCACACAAAAACGTGCACAAGAAGGTTCACAGCAGTATTTTTCATAATGGCCATAAAGGAAAGAACCCAAATGTCCATCGGTAGACAAATAGATAAACTGTGGTATACCCATACAATGAAATATTATTTGGCAATAAAGAGGGATAAAATGGTGATAAAACATGGATGAACCATAAAAACATTATGCTAAGTAAAAGAAGCCAGACACAAAAGACCACATATTGTATCAGTCCAGTCATACAAAATGTCCAGAATAAACAAGTCTATGGACTCAGAAAGTCTATTAGTGGTTGCCAAATGCTAAGAAAGAAGGGAATTGGGACTGACTGCTGATAGGTATGGAGTTCCTCTGGGTGTAATGGAAATCCTCTAGAATTATACCGTGGTGATAGCAGCACAACCTAATGAATATACTAAAAGTTAATGAATTCTACACTTTAAAATGGTGATTTTTGTATTATGTGAATTATGTTTCAAAGAAAAAGTGAGTCACATGACACTTCATAGCTAGAATTTTGTAGTAGGACTTGAACTCAGGGACCAGACTCCAAGATTCCAAGCACTAGACAGGACTGGGCAAGGGATCGCCACCTGTGGTCTTAGCTTACTGAAATTCTAACACCAACTTCTCTTTTATCAAACTGTTTGTAAGTAAAAATGAATTCTGTATTTGATTCTATCTCCTATCACTGAGGCATATGGTTTGCCTAGAAAGTAAATTTACATAGTGACACTGATTAAATTGAGAACATAAACATTGTAAAGAATACTTTGAGTCAAGCTCTCCTGTACGCAGTCAATAAATTTACAAACCTACATACACACTACAGACCTCCTCCTTCCACCCTTTTTCTCCCTCTCCCCCATTCTCTTCCCTCCGATCCCGAACAAGGATGTTCTGCCAAAACTAAGCCAAAACCTGGGCATCACTCCAGATTGTTCCATCTCCCACATCTGCCTCATCCCAGAATTCAAAGAACTTTGTGATTTAAAAACATAAAAATCGATCCCCTCTTCTCTATTGCCACTACTTTAACCCAGACCCTCTTCATCTCCCATCTGAATTATTGTAAAAACTACTGAAATCAATCTTCCACAATCTTCGGTCAAGAAACCACAACTCTGATGACATCACATCCTGTTCAAAATCCGCCCCGTGATCCCCTTGGTAAAGTCCTCATTTTTTAGCCTAGCAAAGGAAATACCTCCCAAAAAGACCCTTGCCTTACATTTTTGACTCTTTCACATGTCTTCCCCATTCCAGTTTACACTGAACTACTGGATGGTGGTCCTCAGACATCTTTTTCTATTTAACCTCCTCAGTATCCACTGACGTCGCTCCTCCTGCCTCCTTTCCCCTGCCATATACACACCAAGTTAATATTTATACATCCTTCAAGGAGGCTACACCTAGACAAAGCATTACTTGAGAAGCCACTTCCAAGGCAGGCTGAGTCAGATGCTTTTCCTTCATGCCCCTAAAGAACACTACCTCTTTCACACACTACAGAGCTATAGTAAACACCTGTATATCAAGCAGACTATAATATTGCCCCCAGCGATTCCTACCTCCTAGTATTCACACCTTTGTGTAATCCCTTCCTCTTAAGTATGGACTAGTAGCCTAGTGACTTGTGTCTAATCAACAGAATACAGCAAAGATGATAGGTTATCATATCTGTAACTAGGCTACACAAGATTGTGACTACCATCTTACTAGCAGACTGTCTCTCTTGTTGGCTTTGATGAAGCATGCTGCCATGTCTAGGAGGTCCGTGTGGCAAGGAACTGAGAGTGGCCTCTGGTCAACAGCCGTGAAAGAACTGAGGTCCTTGGTCTAAAAGCCATTAAGGAATTTAATCCTTCCAACAACCATGCCACTAGGCTTAGAAGAGGACTCTTCTCCAGTCAAGTCTGCAGGTGAGACCGAGCCCTAGCCAACACATCGCAACCTTGTAAGAGACCTTGACGTAGAAGTCCCAGATAGGCTATGTCTGGATTCCTGACTCATAGAAACTAAATACATGTGTGTATCTTAAACCACTACTTATTTGTGTGTCTCTCTAGACCTAACTAGAATATAAACTTCCATAGTGAAGGAGTTATCTTATTCATCTTTGTACTCCCAAGTCTAACACAGGTGTTTGATTTTCAGACGCTCAATAAGTATTTGCTGAACTGTCGAACTGAACCAGTCTATCCTAAAGTTTCTCTGTATTTGACGACCAACCTGCCCTAGTTTGACAGCATTACCGGAGGGCTAACACGATGAACTGTGACCCAACCTTGAGTCTGCTTAACTGGGCCAGATAAACTGTAAACTGGGCTTAACTGTCTTCAATGACACACAGTGAAGCTACTCTGCCTTCAAGAGCATCTCTTTTGGACATGCATAGGCGTATATCCACTCTTTATAGCATTTTCTCCATCTTCCAGTTTCCAGCATGCACCGCCCCCCCAACACAATGTCTCTCATTCTTTCATATTTGCAAGCTCTCTCTGCTGCTTCCTATCTTTCTCCCCCTGCCCTACCCCAGCTTCACTGCACTTCCTCATTCACTCATATACAACAAGTGGAAAGCCAAGAAACCACATTGAGCACCGCTAGGTGATGAAGTTGATCTATCTGTATAAGGTAAAAAAAAAAAAAAAAAAAAAAAAGACCCGTTTATAAACAATATTAAACATGAGAAAGCACTTTAGGAAAAGTATCCCACAGATCAGACATGTGATTTTACCACAAAAATAGAATCATATTTTTAGAAGTTTTTTTTTGTTTTTTTTTTTAAGTTTGAGAGAGACAGAGGGAGAGGAGGAGAGTGGCAGGGGATGGGTAGGGGAGAGAGAGAGAAAATATCCCAAGCAGACCCCACACTGCCAGCGCAGAGCCTGACATGGGGCTCAAACCCACAAAACTGTGAGATCATGACCTTAGCAGAAATCAAGAGTGGGACACTTAACCGACTGAGCCAACCAAGCCCCCCTAGAATTATATTTTTTAAATACATAGGGGCACCTGGGAGCTTCAGTCAGTTAAGCATCTGGCTTCAGCTCAGGCCATGATCTCACAGTTTGAGTCCAAGCCCTGCACTGGTCTCTGCAGTGGTAGTGTGGAGCCTGCTTGGGATTCACTCTCCCTCTGTCTCTCTGTGCCCCTTCCCCGTTTCCACTCTCGCAACATAAACAGACTTTGAAATTTTTTATTTTAAAAACTAACAAAATAAAACATAAACAATACACACCCAGGCATTAAATTTCTTAAAACAAAACAAAAAAAACCCTTGGTTTTAGGTCTTAATGATTAAAATTAAGATGAAGAGTTTACTATGTTCTGAGTCCTTACAAAAGCTCATGGAAATTCTTTAAAACAGTGACACCACGCCGCCTATGGCGTTCTGTTCATGCTAACAAGTTGATGATGGTGTCAGCGCACAGAACTTTGAGTATGTGAAGATGTAAAGACAAACTGTTTTCTGCCACGAAAAGGGAGAAGTGCAGTTACCCACAGATGTTTACCACTACAGGGACCAATCTCCTCTAGGAAGCTGGTCTCTGAGAACTCACATCTCCAAGAAAACACAACTGGTGCTATGTTAAAAGCAGAAAAGAGGGGTGCCTGGGTGGCTCTGTTGGTTAAGTATCTGACTTTCGCCCAAGTCGTGATCTCACAGTTCATGGGTTCAAGCCCCACATGGGGCTCTGTGCTGACAGCTCAAAGCCTGGAGCCTGCTTTGGATTCTGTGTCTCCCCATCTCTCTCTCTGCTCCCTTCCCCGCTTGCGCGGGTGTGCGCGCTCTCTGTCAAAAATAAACAAACATTAAAAAAAATTTTTTTAAAAAGCGGAAAAGAAGTTTTACTCACAGAGAAGCCTCTGATAGAGATACTAAACTTGAGCCTGAGAAACAACAGTGCCTGATGGCAGCTCGCTACACGATGGGCAGAAGTTAATGATATACCAGATTAGGTAAAATGGACTTTCTGGGGGGAAAAATTTCTCTCTTGTACTAAAAAAACTTAGACTTTGTAATATAAAAATGATGTCAGCACAAGGCCATTCTCTGCAGCGACACTTATAATAGCAAAAACTAATGGAAATAATCCAAAAACTATCAATAGGGGGCTGGTAGAATAAGCTAATGGAACATTATGCAGCTATAAAAAGGAATGAGGAGTATCCACTAATTATGACGGAGTGATGGATCTCCAAGATAGATTGTTAAGTGAAAAAAGAGAAATGTACAAAAATAAATTGGTATGTTACCATTTATCTAAGAAAAGGAGCACATAAACATATCTTTCTGTGGAAGTAAAACAATGGTATGAAAACTATAAAAATTTTATGGGGCTCCTGGGTGGCTCAGTCAATTAGGTGTCCAAGTCTTGATTTCGGCTCAGGTCATGATCTCACAGTTTGTGAGTTCAAGCCCCACACTGGGTTCCACGCTGACAGTGTGGAGCCTGCTTGGGATTTTCTGTCTCCTTCGTTCTGCCCCTCCTCTGCTCGCCCACTCACTCACTCTCACTCACTCTGTCTCTCTCTCACTCACTCAAAATAAATAAACTTTAAGAAAATTTTTAAGGAAACTATAAAAAATTTAAATATAGTTACCTACTTGATGGAGGGCATAAAATTTAAGAGATAGGGGTTTAGGGGCGCCTGGGTGGCTCGTCGGTTAAGCGTCCGACTTCGGCTCAGGTCATGATCTCACGGTCCGTGAGTTTGAGCCCCGCGTCAGGGTCTGTGCTGACAGCTCAGAGCCTGGAGCCTGTTTCAGATTCTGTGTCTCCCTCTCTCTCTGCTCCTCCCCTGTTCATGCTCTGTCTCTCTCTGTCTCAAAAATAAATAAACGTTAAAAAAAAAAAAAAAAAAAGAGATAGGGGTTTAAACATCTCTGAATATGCCATATTACAAAGATTTTACTTTGTAACATGTAAGTAATATACTATTCTAACAACATTAAATTGAAAAACTTTTAAATTAAAAAAAAGACCAAATCAAAAGTAAAATGGAATAAATTAACGTAACTGTTCATAACCATGAGTTAATCACTAACCATTCCACTGTTAGGACTGCTACATAAACAGGAACTGACTCAAGCAACTTACAAACACAATAATTTTCCTGGTTCATTCCAAGTAGAATATATTCTAATGTCAAAAATAACTGGGAAAAAATACTCAGCTGTTTTCGGTGATGATTCTGAGACTGCTGTGGGTGTATTAAGGACAGGACAAATGAGGAATTGCCCCGGTGTTGTTAAGAATCAGTATTTATGTCACGAGAAGAGGAAATGGAAATATAAGACTGATGAGGTTAAAGAAAAGTCTTGTGGTCCTAAATTTGAATTTGAAGTGTAAGTATAAACTTGTGGTGCATTTTATCTCTAAAAAATATTTTTTTCCTGGCCATGTCCACTTAAAAAGCCAAGAAACAATAACCAGTCCATTAGCAATGACCACTCCACTGCCCAGATCATGTCTCTAAATACCATCTTTCAATAAAAAGAATTAGGTTCTGAGAGAAAGTACTGATTCCAGATCAGGGAAAGAACACGATGAAACTGGAACATCTTGTCATACTATCAGCAAAATAACCTACCAAAGAGACCTAGGGGCCAACGTGGCTACTCCCAGAAGCCCAAGGTACAACAACTGAGCCTAAGTAAGGACAATAACCACAACAGACTGGAACACATGTAATATTTATAAACTGGTAACTTTATAACAATACTAAAAACATTACGGCAGGATGGTAAAAATCAAGTCACTATTTTAAAAAGTCATCAATAATAAAATAATCAAGCATTTATCCTACCTTTCCCATATGAACTGTACTGTAGGATAATCAAACGGTTGATGAAAAGGAATTTCTCTTGATAGAAGCATTCCAGAAGTATTGTAGAAAAAAAGAAATGAACGGTAGACTTTGGCAATCCCTAATGAATTAATAGATCCAGGCAACAATCATCAAACATCACAAAAACAAGGAGAACCAGACATTATGTGCTTCCTGATGTAGGTACGGAGCATTACCTATAAAGGAGTCTTGCCAAAATAAGTATGTTAATAAGCCTGAATCCTACCAAAATACCTCTAGAGCTAAGTACCAATATATAGGGAATATGAGGCCAGAAGAACATGGTACATGATACCACAGGAAGGTGATCAGCAAAATCGAGACTGTGGGAAACTCTGCTGGACAACTGACCCAGTATTTTCAACACACGAATTGTAAGATTAAAAAGAGAGAAAGGAGAACTTATAAATTCAAAGGTATTAAGAAACACATCAACCAGTGAGTGGATCTTATTCCAAAGATGATTCAAACAACAATTTTTAAAAAGACATTTATGAGATAATTAGAGTTTGAATACTGTCTTGGTATTCGATGATTTTTAGGTATGCTGCTAGTACAATGGTTATTTTTTAAACAGTCCTAATCTCTTAAGGTTACATGCTGAAATAGTTACAGCTACAATAATATTTTAGATTCATTTAAAAATAATCCCAGAGTAGGGGGGAGAGTGGGTGGTGTAGATAAAAGAAAAGCCTTAATTTTCTAACTGTTAAAGCTGGGTAATATGTACATGAAGTTCCATTATACTATTCTATTTTTTTATACGTTTGAACTTTTCCATGATAAAAAATGTTAAATGGCAAGTCTTCAAACATTAGTTTGTATATTGTTATCAATACTCGACAACACTTACTGAGAGTGATGTTCAAAGCAAACAGTAATGTTTATATATGTGTGGGTATACACACACACACACACACATATGTAAATTATATCAACAATTCTAGGAGGCAGTTACTTTTATTATCGTCCGTAGACAAGGGAAGAAATTGAAAACAAAAGAAGTCACAGAACAAAGTGGTGCACACGAGATTATAACCTAGTTCCGTCTGCCCTCAGATGCCCAGTGTCCAGTGGGAAAAACAGAAACTACTGTACATATATTAAGCAGAGAAAAACCAATGTAGAGAACTGTTTACAAAGTGTTGGAAGGTGTGAAAGAGCTAAAAGATGGAAGTGAGCTGGAGAGACAGACGATCAAAGGGTAACATCCAGAGGAAAGAAACCCTGAGCTGGCACCCAGAATCCCACACTCCTAGTCATCAGAGACGCTGGCACCATCATTGTTAAAGCTGGACCACTGCTACTTTGCAGGAGCCCCTGCTGACATATCTTCCTTTCTCTCACTCTCATTTTCCTACCAGTACCTCCTACTTGCAGAATCTAAGAGGAGACCAGCTGGCAAGAGCATTTCAAAGAAGCAGTTTGTAGATTTCTAGCCCCACATAATACAAAGGAGAATATGGAAAAGCAGGTATGCAGCAGAGAACCAAGAGACAAATAACCAACTACGGTGCAATACTCCTTGTCAAGTTACAATGTCAAATCGTAGTTGTTCAATTTAGAACTCTCATGTGCAGTTTTACTTTCTTCCTCCCTTCTGCCATTATAATTCTATATTCCTCCACACAGTAGCTATTCTGTGCCTATTAAGCACTTGAAATGTGCTAGTCTATATTGAGATGCACTGTAAGTGTAAAATACATTACAGATTTCAGAGACAATTACACACACATATACACACATTCACGAGAACTTAGAAGGTTTACAAGGATTGTACATCTGTTATACTTGCACCAAACGTTTTTTAAAAAAAAATTTAATGTTCATTTTGAAAGAGAAAGAGACCGCGAGCAGGAGAGGGGCAGAAAGAGAATCCCAAGCAGACTCTGTGCTGTCAACGCAGACCCCAACTGTGAGATCATGACCTGAGCAGACCAAAAGTCAGACGCTTAACGAACTGAGCCACCAAGGTGCCCCTGCACCAATCTTTGTGACGGTGCATTATTCCCACCTTGCGAAGAGGACTTACACAGCTTCTCCAAGGTTGCAAACCTTGTGTGTAGAGCAGAGCCAGAACTCAAGCCTGGGCCAGTGAGTATCTTTCCCTAGCACCAGGTTGTCTCTTCATAGCCACAAAACTTACACGAAAGGAGCTGCTACAATGGCTCCTCTCCCAAGTTCCATGACATTAGAGGCTTGTAGGACAAGGAACCACAAGGCAGGCACTGAGACCTGTCTCCACCTCCAGATGCTCAGCAAGTCCTCATCTACACAGAATGTTTTCTTTTTTTTTTTTTTTTTTAAAATTTTTTTTCAACCTTTTTTATTTATTTTTGGGACAGAGAGAGACAGAGCATGAATGGGGGAGGGGCAGAGAGAGAGGGAGACACAGAATCGGAAACAGGCTCCAGGCTCCGAGCCATTAGCCCAGAGCCTGACGCGGGGCTCGAACTCACGGACCGCGAGATCGTGACCTGGCTGAAGTCGGACGCTTAACCGACTGCGCCACCCAGGCGCCCCCACAGAATGTTTTCAAAATAAGGACATAACTTAATCAATTTCGCCAAAACTATTTCTTCAGGAAAAGTGCTCTATCAATTTGAATTCGCTCCCTCCAGTCAAAAATGGGCAATTTGGACACCCCAAATATAATCACTGTAACGAGTTAACACACATCAAATAAATGTGTGACCCATAGTGATTCATAATGATTCCAAGAAAGCAAACAAAGAAACGAGCAAAAAAAAATCCTTGTCACCTTAGGAGAATGCTAGAGAATCAACTCATTATTTTGAAAACTGGAAATAAGAGGCAAGACTGACGCATTTAACCTGCCTTCCCTATAAAAACTGTATCCCAGGGAAACCAACTAGTTGGTGAGAAGTTTTTCTTCTTAGCGACACTGCAGCTAATAAGAAATGATAGAACAAGAATATCACCAGTTTACATCCCCTAATGAATGGATGTAAGCAATGATCATTACTACTGGTTAGCATGACAACAAAAAGATCATGTGTCTCCTGCTGTGAAAACACAGTAAATATCACTGAAGAAGTATTCATGCCCCACTCCTACCCCCCAAAATTGAGCATAATGTGATCAAACCTCTAAATCTAATAACTACAGGTTTCTAGCAAACACAGAAGGCACAAAAACACATTGGATGTGCTCCAAGCATGCAAAAAGTAAAATGTAAATGGGGGAAAATCCACAGGACATACAACCAAGGGTCCTCAACAAATTAATTACAAATATAAAGATAGAAGGATAGGAAACCTATAGATTAAGAGACTTGAGGGACATATCAATCATTTGTAATGGGTGAATTTTATTAGGATACCAACAAACTGTAAAAACAAGTAAAGCAAGTATAAAAACTTACTGATATTAAGTAGTTGCTATAGACTGAATGTTAATGTCCCTGTCAAATTTTATGATGAAATCCAAACCCAGTGTGATGGTATTAGGAAGCAAAATTTTGGGGAGGTGCCTAAGTGTTGAGGGTGAAGCCCTCATGAATGTGATTAGTGCCTTTACAAAAAAGATCCCAGAGAGTTCCTTCTCTACTCTGCCATGTGAGGTCACAGTAAGAAAATGTCTATTTATGAACCAGGAAGCCATTCCTCACCAGAAACGGAACCTGCTGGTGCCCTGATCTTGGACTTCACAACCTCCAGAACTCTGAGAAGTAAAGTTCTGTTGTCCATAACCACCCAGTCTATGGCATTTTTGTTACAGCAGCTCGAACTAAAACAGTAGTCATTCAATTTCTGGCGTATAATGGGTTTGTGGGTTGTTGGGTTTTTTCAAGAATTCTTTTAAGAATTTAAGAATTTAAGAATTAAAAGATATATGCAGAAATATTTGTAGATAACAAAAAAAATGAGCACCTAAAAGAAACAAGACACACCCCTTTAGTGCCTTTGGAGGTGAACTAGCAGAATGAAAATAGGACAGTGTCACAGCATCGCTCTGAGTCCCTCATGGGCCCTGCACCCCAGCTCTCTCCCTCACCTCCTCAGAACACCAACCATCAGGCAGGATAACCACTCCCTGAGGGAATGGCACAGGCTCTCCCTCGTCTGCTTCTTCACCCTCTAATTAAACCCGCTTCTCCCAAAAGACACATGTACAAAAGAAACACTAGTTCTAATTCAATTTTACGTTTCTATCACAACACTGTAAATATACTCCAGCTACATAATGGTCTACATACTTTTTTGGGTTAACCCAGAAACCTAAATGCCACATATAACATTGCTTCTATATGAAAATCCTTTCTCAATACCAACTAGATGGCTTACAAAGTATTTTTGTCATATAATCTGCATATAAATGTGAGGGTTGTCTTTTATGTTAATCCAAAGTATTTCCAGATTTGTTTTTAAGTTTATTTATTTTAAGAGAGAGAGAGAGAGAGAGAGAGAGCGCACAGGCACATGAGTGGGGGGTGGGCAGAGAGGGGGGCAGGGAGGGGGGAGAGAGAGAGAGAATCACAAGCAGGCTCCATGCCCAACACAGATCCTGATTCTGGGTTTGATCCCATGACTGTTGAGACCATGACCTGACCTGATTTTTTTTTTTTTTTTTTGATTCAAAGTTCTCACCTTTGACACAAGGAAGTGGTTCTAGCCGTTTGTTCCACCTTCTTCCCCCTTCTCAAAAATTTCCACAAAGATGAGGGGTGAATGTGCCTGCAACACTCCACCCTGCCAATGTCCTTAGGGAGGGCAGGATAATGCACCACACTCCCTTCCTTTCACCAGCTCCTCCGAAAGGGATGAAGGCTCCCTGACCACTCAGCCAGCCCTGAAGTCTCACTGTAGTCTCATGGTCCTAAGGAGCCATATCACTGCAGAAAGGGGTGCTGGGCTTTGCAAAGCTCACTCAGGGCAACACTCGTGACTCAATAAATGGACAAAGAAGCCGACCACAGAGACAGAGGGGCCTGTGGGGATCCAATGTATATAGGGTCCCAGAACAGCTCGTACATTTGGGAGGAACAGGGCACGAAGCTTCATGCAAAGCCATCAGCCTCAGCCTCCTGCCCCAGCACCGCCTCCCAGAGCACTCACATGGTGGACTCCAATGCTTGCCCCACCACTGACAAAGCTGATTCTTTGCTCTGTTCTACCTTTATGTGGCTATCACTGTTTTGGGAATCACTCTCTCAAGGGAACTCTGGGAAGGAGATATTATATCCAGAGTTTGTATCAGATCGTGGGGGCAAAGAAAAACTTTCAGTTCCAGCTACGGCTCAGATCAAAACACTATTAAGGCTTCTGAAGCATCAACAGATGGGGCAGCTTTTGCTTTCATCACAGCCAGTTTCTAGGCCAAGATTGTCAATCGATTTTGTAAGCTAAAAATGAAGATGAGTCTCATATGGCCCCAAAACCACTCCTAAGTGTGGTTTGGGCTATTGGGTCATTACCAGCCTCCATAAACTGGTACTTTCCTTTCCATGTGGCCTTTGCTCTTACTTGAAGCTCCCTCAGCAGGAACTCGGACATGGACAAAAGCCCCACCGACTCTGAACTCATCACCTTCCAGGTCTACAACTTTAATGTTATTTGTGGATCTGATGTCAGAAAACAGCACTTTTCTTTTTATCCATGTTACCCTGCATGACAGGTTGCTAAAAAATCTCCCATGTGTCTTCCTGTAGAAATTCCCAACATTCGGGGTCTTCTTTCAGTTTTCTGACTCACACAGGCAAGCCGGTCCCAGTAGCTAATCATTACACCTTCCTCTCGGTCTTACATTTATAACATATTGGGTTTTTTTTAACAGTAGACCACAAATGACAGCACCTGAAATGCAGCAATATAAAAAGCAACAGAGCGTATGCAAAATGGCTTTAAGCCCAGTTTGTAGACTAAAGCTTTAGGTTATAGGTTTACGCCAAAGAATTCCACACAGAACCACCTCGAGATAACCCCAAGGCCTCGATCTTTGAAGGCAGAAGCTTTGTGCAGCTTCTGGATGCCATGGGAGCCAAACCCCAGCTTCCACCTTGGACTGGCAACATTCTACCACGCCGTCTCCTTTGAAAATTCAACAGATACAGGGGCGCCTGGGTGGCTCAGTCGGTTAAGCGGCCGACTTCAGCTCAGGTCATGATCTCACGGTCCGTGAGGGCTGTGAGTTCGAGCCCCACGTTGGGCTCTGTGCTGACAGCTCAGAGCCTGGAGCCTGTTTCAGATTCTGTGTCTCCCTCTCTCTGACCCTCCCCTGTTCATGCTCTGTCTCTCTCTGTCTCAAAAATAAATAAATGTTAAAAAAAATAAAAAAATTTAAAAAAAAAAAAGAAAATTCAACAGATACAGATCAAACCCATGTCTGCAGCAGCAGTTTCCAAAGCTTCAGGATAACACATCTATATTTAAATCCAGTTAGTCACCTACATTGGCCAAATCAATCTACTTGTAAGTGGAATAAAACACAAATATGTGCCTCAAAAATGTCAAAATCTCAATAACCAAAATCTTGTTTTAATGACAAAACAGAAATCATAGCAACGGCAAGATTATTGGGAGCTAATATTTGTACGACACTTACAAAGTGCCAAGTACTATGTTCAGTTAAAAACAATGACAACATGGTCTGCCAAAGCTTCTCCAATTTTGTACACATTTTACACTCTCCACCCATCTCAAAACAACTACCAGTTCAAGCTAATAGAAGGGATGACAGTGGATGTGAAAAACCTCACCCACAAGGCCCCCCGACTACCACCCCCACCCAACCTGTTTGTCACCACTCAGCTCTAAGTAACTCCATACACAGTTCTAGCAGCAGCCATGCTTACTCGCGCCTTCCTGCTGGTATGGGAGACAGTAAAGTGCAGTAGGTGGTTCTGAGTGGGATTCAAACAATCTTGACTCAAATTTCAGTTCTCACCTTGAGCAATTTATCCCCCTGCACAGTAGCGCTTTCCTCTTTTGTAAAATGGTGGAGACAATTTTTAGCTCATAGTGTTTTTTAAGTAGATTGGGTGAAACAATGTTTACGAAGTGGTCTGTAAACAGCAAGGACTTTAACAACGCCTAATATTATTATGTGCATTCTACATACCTTGTTGCAAAATGTACACACCATACATGAAAATCTGAATTCTCTTGGAAATAAGAGACAACCATGAAGTATTCTTTCATTGATGGATTATCCAAAAGTAAAACAGTCACTTGATTTTTATTACAGCAATCACAAGGTTCTCAACTACTTTTCTGTGAACTGTCCCTAAGGGGGCAGAAAGGAGATCAAAGAAAAGAATGGTAAATAGTAAAGCAACATAATCCTAAATAAAAGCTAGCTTTTATCCACGAGTGGGAGAAGAGAGAAAATGGAGAGGAAGCTATCAAGACCCAATTCTAAATACTCCAACTTGTTAAAAAGTGGTATTTTCCATCAGATGTTTTTTATCAAAACATAACTACCCAGATTTCCACTGTATTACAGGTAATATTTACTTCTAAAAATGAACTCCTAAGCACATTTGAACATTTTCAAATTTGTTTTCAATACATGTATTCTTCATTGAAAATATCAGCTTGTAAACACATGGTAAAACTTGTTTAACAACTTTCTGAGGCAGGGAGCAGGAAAGTACAACCTGACCAAAAATGTAATAAACTGGCTAAACTGGGTTCCCATTTAGGGAACTTCAACCTTAGAGTACTTTCTCCCTCCACAGCCTCTTCCTGGGCTTTGAGATCAATGGGAGAGGGGACAGTGAGCCAAGGGGAGAGCAGAGACATTTCTATTAGAGACCAAACATTTGTGTCCTCCAAAATCCCTATGTTGCAGCCCTAATCCTGATGGTATTTAGAAGTGGGACCTTTGGGGGGGGCCTGGGTGGCTCAGTCGGTTAAGCGTCCGACTTCAGCTCAGGTCACGATCTCGCGGTCCGCGAGTTTGAGCCCCGCGTCGGGCTCTGGGCTGATGGCTCAGAGCCTGGAGCCTGCTTCCGATTCTGTGTCTCCCTCTCTCTCTGCCCCTTCCCCGCTCATGCTCTGTCTCTCTCTGTCTCAAAAATAAATAAACGTTAAAAAAAAAATTAAAAAAAAAAAAAAGGAGTGGGACCTTTGGGAGGTAATGAGATTTAAAGGAGGTCATGAGGGTGGGGTTCTCATGATGGGATTAGTGTCCTGTGAGAAGAAGAAAAAACACCACAGCTTGCTTACTCTCTGGCATGTGAGGACACAACAAGATGGTGGCCATCTGAAAGCCAGGAAGAAAACTCTCACAAGGCACAGAATCTGCCAGCACCTTGATCTTAACTTTCCAGCCTCCAGAACAGTGTGAAATGTCTGTTATTTAAGCTATCCTGTTGATGGTATTTTGTTATAGTAACCAAAGCTAAGAAAGTGTCCAAGGAGAGCCAGGGCAGAGAATGAACAAGGAGGAGGACATGTTTTCAGCAATAACTTAGAGGTCTCCCAACAAGGTAAATGGACATATTTTAGTATTAGTCATTACAAAGAAAACAAACAATAAATTAACTGACCATTTAAAAATGCCACTATTGGGGAGCCACTGGGTGGCTCAGTCAGTTGAGGGTCCAACTCTTGATTTCGGCTCAGGTCATGATCGAACGGTTCGTGGGTTCAAGCCCTGTATTGGGCTCTGTGCTGTAGGTACAGAGCCTGCTTGGGATTCTGTGTCTCCCCCTCTCTCTGCCTACCCCCACCCCTGCCCCCACCCCTCTCTCAAAAATAAATAAACTTAAAAAAATAAAAGAAGAAAATGAGAATAAGGAAAAGAAAGTATCTTCTGATCTTTAAAAAAATAAATAAAACTAAAATAAAAATGCTATTCTTTCAGAAAATTGTCAAGATTGCCCATCTTAATTTGAGCTTACTAGGGCACCTCTAATGATGTCGAATATCTTCTAACATTTGTTACAGATGGCCTTCTTGGTATGACCAGGATATTCTCTATCCTACTCTGGAAAAATCAGCAGGCTCCCTTGCCCTCTGTTTTCCAGGTGTGTTTGGACAAAAATGTCACTGGCTGGAGAACAACAGCATGAAGGTATGTACTCCTTTGACTCCCCATGCCAGGCCCAGGCCTCTGCTCACTGCATTCCTCCTTAAGACCACACCTTCTGGGGGCTTCCCTGTCCAGTAGGTTTGAGTTCTCAAGTTCCCATAATCATTCCCTCCTGTTACCTCTTCCAGGTGTTAACAGTACCCTCTTCTTCTAGCCTTAAAGGGCTTCCACATCATTTGTTGATTTCCTTTCATCCTGCAAACACATCTGATATAGTCTCTTCATTACATTAGTTGCAATTAAATCCTTGTGTATATGCAATCTGTTTCCTGCCCAAATGGCTTGGGTGGTCTTGCCTCACCTAGGTACAGGGTTTAATCATAGTCCTCTGACTGGTCACTGGCATCTCCTGTCGGTCCTAAGCTCTTTACACTTAGCAGGGGACCTCAAACAGAACAGAAAGTAAACACCTTTTGTTCCCCAATCGGAAGTCTCAACCTAACTTCACAGCAGTCACCTTTACTGAGCTCCTAAATTCCAGATTTGACTTGTCCATCTAGCCCTGAAAGGCTCACCTGCTCCTCCACACTCTGGACTCTGTCTTCCCACCTGATTCTATAGGGCTCACTCCCTTCTTCCAATTTTAATTCTTAACAACCCAGTTAAGAAATGGGCAAAAGACACGAACAGACACTTTTCCAAAGAAGACATCCAGATGGCTAACAGACACATGAAAGAATGCTCAACATCACCCCTCACCAACCTGGTACCATAGGGTCTGTTCTGCCCTCACCAGCATGTCCCATCCTGCTTTAGCCCAAGTCCTGACTGGTGGTCAACAGGGTGTGGTTTCTGTAGACAAGTATCACCTCTGAAAGTCAGCATCTTACACTACATTACACTTCCTGGTTAGAAGACTTACTTAACAGTCAAAAGGAGAATCACCTGATATTTCTTAAAATTTAGTATAACTACAGAGGAAGGCAGTGAAAATTAGGAAAGTTTGCTCACTGACTATAATTAACACATTGGAAGAAAGGAGGGGGGACTAAACTGTGATGAGATGAACTATGGCAGAAAAGAAATTTGAGTTTTACTAAATCAATTTGCAAGACTCATTTGGGCTTACTAAACTTTATGCTCCATTTAATAAGGAAAAACTGGTGAAAAGGACTAGCAAGGACTCCAAAAGCTGAGAACTGAATTTGGGCCTGGATCATGCCATGTCAACACATCTTAAACTCCCCCTTGCCTTGCAATTTCCCATCATGCAGGACATGGCCCAAGCAGGGCAGAGACACGCAAGTGGCTATGATGGCAAAGCAAGATATAAGGACTTGCAAACCCCAGTGGATCTTGAGGAGAAGTCAAACCTCAAGAAACCAGAGTGGGACTACATGATCTAACACTCTCCCCATTTAGAGACTTTACAGCCAACCCTGGAGGCTCTGAGTCCGACTTCATAAATGGGTATGAGAAGCTGCCCATACAGAAGCAAACTACAATGAAGGCGGGGTTTATGACTAATATCCCAAATACATGCAGTACTAGCCACTCTGCTAGAAGCAGCCCCACATAATGTCAAAAGTCAATTCATTTAAAAGCACTGGTTCTCAAAGTGTGGTTCCCAGATCAGCAACACCAACATATCCTCAAAGCTTGTTAAAACTCCCAGTTCTCCCCACAACTATATGGTCAACTCATCTTCTACAAAGCAGGCAAGAATATCCAATGGAAAAAAGACAGTCTCTTCAACAAAAAGGTGTTGGGGAAAAATAGATGGTGACATGCAGAAAAATGAAACTAGACCACTTTCTTACGCCATACACAAAAATAAATTCAAAATGGATGAAAGATCTAAATGTGAGGCAGGAAACCATCAAAATCCTACAGGAGAAAACAAGGGGCAACCTCTCTGACCTTGGCTTCAGCAATTTCTTACTAGACACATCGCCAAATGCAAGGGAAACAAAAGCAAACCTAAAATATTAGGACCTCATCAAGATGAAAAGCTTATGCACAGTGAAGAAAACAATGAACAAAATAAGGTAGCCTACAGAATGGGAGAATATATTTGCAATGACATATTTGATGAAGAGTTAGTATCCAAAATCTATAAAGAACATAACTCAACACCCCTCAAAACAAACAACCCAGTTAAGAAATGGCCAAAACACATGAATAGACATTTTTCCAAAGAAGACATCCAGGTAGCTAACAGACACATGAAAAGATGCTCAACATTCACTCATCATCAAAGAAATGCAAATCAAAACCACAATGAGATACCACCTCCCACCCATCAGCATGGCTAAAATTAATAACAGAAGAAACAACAGGTGTTGGTGAGGATGCAGAGAAAGGGGAACCTTCTTGCCCTGTTGGTGGGAAGACAAACTGGGGCAGCCACTCTGGAGAACAGTACGGAGGTTCCTCAAAAAGTTAAAAAGAACTACCCAACAATCCAGCATTTGCACTATTAGGAATTTATCACGATTTCATATATTGAAAAAAAATACAAAAATAAAAAATTTTAAAAAAAGGAATTTACCACAGGATACAAAATTACAGATTCAAAGGGGTACATGCACCCCACTGTTTACAGCAGCATTATCAACAACAGCTAAACTATGTAAAGAGCCCAAAGGCCCACTGACTAATAAATGGATAAAGAAGATGTGGGGTACACACACAACCACACACACACACACACACACACATAACAGAATATTACTCAACCATCAAAAAGAATGAAATCTTGCAGTTTGCAATGATGTGGATGGAGCTAGAACGTATTATGCTAAGCAAAAGAAGTCAATCAGAGAAAGACAAATACCATGATTTCACTCATATGTGCAATTTAAGAAACAAATCAGATGAACACATGGGAAGGGAGGTCGGAGAGAAGAGAGGGAAATAAACCACAAGAGACTCTTTTTTTTTTTTTTTTTAATTTTTTTTCCCAACGTTTTTTATTTATTTTTGGGACAGAGAGAGACAGAGCATGAACTGGGGAGGGGCAGAGAGAGAGGGAGACACAGAATCGGAAACAGGCTCCAGGCTCCGAGCCATCAGCCCAGAGCCTGACGCGGGGCTCGAACTCACGGACCGCGAGATCGAACCACAAGAGACTCTTAATGATAGAGAACAAACTAAGGGTTGATGGAGGGAGGTGGGTGGGGGGATGGCCTAGATGGGTGATGGTATTAAGAAAGGCACCTGTTGGGATGAGCACTGGGTGTTATAAGTGATGAAGCACTGATTCTACTCATAAAACCAGTATTTCACTGTATGTTAACTACAATTTAAATTTAAAAAAATCCAAATTGTCAGGGCTTACCCAAGGCCTAGTAAATCAGAAACTCTGGGAATGGGGCCAAGCAATCCACATTTTAACAAGCCTTCCAGGTGATTCTGATATACACTAAAGAATACTTAGAGAACAAAAATGACTTTTTCAAAATGGTTTATCCCTCCTCCAAATAACTACCAAAATTATTAGTTTTTATTAATTATCATAAGGTCAGAAAAATATTTTTCCTTTTATATACAATCAATTTGGGTTTGCCCTCACTGATTCAGAAAGCCATGGGATGGATAACATAGAAGTCGTTAGTGACTCAGGCGCACCCGCTTAAAAGAATCCGCGTTAGGCTCTGCTTACCAAAGTTCACGGATATTCACTGAATCCCCGGCATCTACAACGGAGTATGGCACCAACACTGGCTGAGTGAATAAATGAGCATGATGAATAGAGGAAAAAAAGGGAGTTGGTGATGCTGCCTATCAACACAGAATCACTTGGAAACTAACAAGGTCCTGCGCCTGATCCACAACAGTTAACCCACCCAGAGACAGCTGCAAGTTGACTATACTGTCAAGGCAGACAGTTGTAACTGGCTGCTTCGTCCTGCCTGCCTCCCAGCTGCAGCAGCTGGTATGAGAAAAGAAGACTTACAAGAATCACCTGATCTTCTCAGAGACAGGTTCGACCATCTCCTCAGGAATTCCGAACAAGAATTAGACAACTGGTACAGTATGAGGAGCGGGCATTCTGCAGCCGTCTCCTGCTGGAGTACTATTTTTAAAAAGGCAAACCAGAGGGAGACAAATTACACGGAAGTTGCATTTTTACAGCAATTGGGAGACAAATCTAACTTCTTACCAGAAATGGAAACCCATATGATATCATTGTACTGCATAATGAATTATTAATGCTTATAATTTTTTTAATAAATTAGGTATTCAGGAAGGTTCCTGTTGACATCATGTTTGACATCATAATGCTTCATCATTCTAAAAGCTTAATGAGATGAATTATTGCTAGAAAAGGGAGAGAGAGAAATCAAGCACACATTTTTGCACTCTGGGGAACAGACCAGAGACCAAGTAGATAATGAGAATATGGTTTGGAATTGATGTACAAAGAGGAAATTAAAAAAAAATAAAATAAACTATTACAACCCACTACCACTGTAAATAGGACCAAATGGCAAAGACTTTATTTTTCCACCTGAGCATTTAGGAAAAGGGGGAGGGGAGGCATGACGAGCAACTATCTCAAACTGTTAAGGCAGAAGAATTCTTATTCTAAAAAAAATGGAAGTAAAGTTTTTATAAAATTAACTCATCCACAAGAGTATGGAACATGTGAATATTGGAAAAGATAATACTACATTGAGTCACAAGTCCCAAAAGAATACTACTAAATATACTAAAGCAAGTCTGTGATAATAATTCTTTATGATTTGTGTAAAATAGTAACTCTGGTCTCAAATTTAATTTCAAATATATAGTTTCTGAGATCTACACATGCAACTTAGCATTGAATTACTGAACCAGCAGTTTCATTCCCAGCATTCTTAGTAAAGGGTTGGACTTAATTAAGCTCTTATTTGGAAATCCTGTTGATAAAGCAATGCGAGTTAAATTCCTATTCAGGTCAAGCCTTTAACACTTCAGTCAAGCAGCAATGATATTTCTACAAGTTTATACTAGCTGCTAATAATTGGGACTCATTTTCCCTCCAGTTTTTACTCCATTTGCTAAGGAGCCTCTTGAGGGAAGTATTAAAACTTGGAGAGTGAATTCATTCATTATTCTTTCAATAAACAAACATGGAATAGCTAAAGTTGCCAGGTAGTAAATTGGGATTCTTGCTACTCTAAAAGGCAAAAATATACATTTTCGCTTACACAACCAAAAAATGATCACGGAGTTCATAAGTTGTCACCAGCCTGAACTACTTCATATCTTCGAATTTCCTGTTCAACGAGAAATCAAAAGCTATTAAATAATTTTTTCTTTTAATGTTTATTTATTTTCGACAG
Source organism: Panthera pardus (assembly GCF_024362965.1). NCBI lineage: Eukaryota > Metazoa > Chordata > Mammalia > Carnivora > Felidae > Panthera > Panthera pardus. The sequence continues at coordinate 97,710,238 of NW_026526765.1, forward strand.
AGACACACAGAACGCAAGCAGGGGAGGGGCAGAGACAGGAGGAAACACAGAATCCAAAATAGGCTCCAGGTTCTGAGTTGTCAGTACAGAGTACAACGCGGGGCTCGAACCCACAAACCGTGAGATCACGACCTGAGTCAGTCGAAAGCCCAACTGACTGAGCCACCCAGGCACCCCAAAAGGCTATTTTTTTAAATAATATCCCTATTTAATTATTTCACCAAATATAACATTTTAATCCCATTAAATTGCTAATGCCCTCCCCCCACCCCGTGAACCAGGGGGCGGAGGGAGGGAAGCTTAACAAAAGAAAAATACAGTGTTCAGCACATGCCTCTATAACAAATATTCAACTGATAAGTTGTACTGTCATGAATCCAGGTCTCCAGTCTTTGGATATTCTGTCATCATACAGTTAATATTCAAGAGCTGGAAGAGAAAGCTTATACCTGGTACACCGTAGGTACTCAATAAATGGCATTTTCATTATAGTAATTATCGTATTATCATATTACGTGACTATTACCAGAGAAATACCACAACTATAAATAAATCTGGTTAAGCTTCGTGTTCAAAATCAGATGCTGTTATGGTAAGTTCACTAAAAGAAGCTTTTGGTCTCCCAGACTGAAACCCTACATGGCACTCTTCTCTTCACCCTTCCACTGAAGGCTGGCTTTATCCAATCAAGACTAGGAGCCTACTCACACTAGGCCAACTGTTGAACAACTTCTCAAGTGTCAAACATACAATTGTGTCCTTCTCAAATAATCCTTGCAACGGTTCCTAGTAATCAATTGCCCATGTAAAAGCTGCGATTCTAAGTAACATGACCAGTCATAGAGATGTATTTTTTTTCCTTTGCACAACGGGATGTGTCATTGTCATTCTGTTTGCTACAATGATAAAAGGCCCAGTGGCCAGATTTACACAATTAAAACCCTCTTGAATTTAACAGTATTTTGAGAACAGGTGGGCCTATTAAAACAATCGCTTTTCTTCTGTCATTAAAGAAATTGCTAGTGACTGCTTTAATCATTTAAACAATTTTTTCCACTTCCTCAAAATTCCACTCTCCTGTTAGATGAAATGCATGTTCAGAATCTTCGTCTTCAGACAGCTGCACTGCGCTGGAAGCCACTTCCCCTCACTGTAGCTCAGCTGACCCTCCAAACTCACAGCCAGGTTCACCCAATTATGTCCAGGATGCAGCCATCCCCAAGAAGTGACAAAGAACAGGTCTCACTCTAGTCTCCTTCCTCTATTCCCTTCCTATGTCTCTCCACAAAACACAAACACCCTTATTCATTCACAAATCCCCACACTCGATCCCTGTGGCTAAGACTCCGTGCAGCTTGGCTGGCCTTCCCAGGTGAAACGCTGAATACGAGGCACTATCGTATCCTTGCACCGGGGCTGCACCATTCACCTGCAGGGCAGACAAATCCAGCCCCGTGCTCAGATTTCATTCAGTCAGACTCGCCACCCAATGCTCTCAATGATATCCACCCCACCTCCTGAGTTAACGGAGCCACAGCCTTCCGGCCCTCAATGAGAAATCGGCCAACCCACCAGCTTCCCACCGCGCTCTCTTCTCCACCCGGTCCCCCAGAACCAGCTCCCAGGACCCCTCCAGGGGTCTCTTCTGCTCACATTTCCCAGGCCCCCATCGCTCCCACACATTTAAAGTAAACTCCTCCTTAGTGACAACCTCCCAAACCAACCGCGTCACGGCCACTCAACTCCGCCGGAGCCCCCTACTCGTGCTAGCCCCGCCCGGACGGGGCGGGCGGCCCCCCACCAGCCTGAGCCGTTTACCTTGACGCTGGTGTAGCTGGTCTGGGTCTCGGCCTCCGCGCTGCTGCAGCAGTGGCGCCTCCGGCCCCTGCAGGTGGTCGTGGCGGGGGCTGCGGAGCCCGCGCTGCTGCTGCCGCTGCTGCCGCCGCTGCCCAGCTCAGTGCGGGCTCTGCGGACGCGGGCGGCCCCGGGGGGTCCAGACGCGCGGCTCCGGGGAATAACGTCGGCGGCGTCGGTCTGGACGAAGAGGCCGTGCAGGGGGGCGGCGGGGCCCTGCGACACGCTGGTGGTCTGGCGGGGCGAGTTGGACTCGTCAGAGTCCCGGCAGTAGATCACGCCGCTCTGCGAGACGTGGATGCTGGGGGCACAGCCCATCCCTCGGCCGGGCTTCCCCGCGCGCCCGCCCGCGCCCCTGGCCGCCCGGACCCAGGGCACCCACGGCCACCTGCAGTGAGGGGGCGGGCGCCTCGGCGGCGGAGGAGGCACCCGAACTGCGCGCCCCCCGACCTGCCTGGCCGCCCCTCCGTCGGACTCGCCGCGGCGGCCCCCGCCGAGCCTCCGGGGGCTGCGCGCGTCACCCCAACTTTCCCTTCTGGGCCATCTTCCTCCCCGAGCAGGAGAGCGCGCACACACAGCGCCCCGCGCGCACCGGCGGCCGCCACCCTCCCTGCCGCGGCGCCCCAAACACGCTCCTCTCGCCTACGGCTTCCCCTCCTCCCTCTGCTCCTCCGGCGCCGCCGCCCAGCTGGACCTCGCCGGGCTCCTGCGCCCGCGGCCCCTGGGCCAGGGCGCCCGCCCGCCTGCACCTTCTTTACCCACTTTCGGTCCGCGCCCGTCCCCCTCCCTCCCTCGCTTCCACCCTCCTTCCTCTCCGGGTGCCCCCGCTCCGCAGCCGCCGCCGCTCCGGCCCCACTGCGCCCCTCGGCCCCGCCCGACGCTCCCGGAGCTCTCCCCGGCTGGGCGAGCGTGCCCGCCGCCCCGCTCGGCCCACGGGGCTCCAACGCGCTGCAGCTGGCTCCACGCCTCCGCGCCCGCCCTCCTCCTGCGCGGTCCGAGGCCTCGTCCCTTCTGTACCCGCTGCCCCTCGCGGCACACACTCTGTGCCGGCCCTGAGGGCTGTGTACCCTGGGTAGCACTGCAATATGCTTCTCGCCTTTCACGAAGGAACACATTTTACCGCATGCCTGAGCAAAACACCAAGACGCCCCTCCCCAACAGCCCAAGCCCACCCAATTGACTAGCTTGCCTCTCGGCATACTCAGGGAGTTAAGGAAAGACCTAACGCTTCTGTAGTCCACCCATCACTTCCCCCACATACTCTAAGAGCTGAGTTGAATGGAGTCTGAGTCTTCAGAAGAAGTCCATTCCATGTCTAACCTCAACATTTGGAGGTTCATGCCAAGGGATGGGAGGCCCTGCAGAGGAAAGAACCCATAAACACACACAAATTCCCCCCTAAGATCCATGCAAGGAACATAAAGAAGCCACCCACGTGGTCCTGGGCTTTCTCCTCCAGAGGTTTCACCTCCTGCTTGGGTGTCACCTAATTTTCACCCTGGCTTCTACCCCATCCAGCCTCCTGCTGTCACCTGGTGTTGCCCACACTCTGGGCTGGGCATTCAAAACTGCCTTCCCTTCTTTACCTGAATGAGGCACACATGAGCCAAGCTCACTCAAGGAGGATAAGAATACCTTTAAAAGCAAGGCTGCCATTCATCCTCCCCATGATTTGAAATGTGGATTAGAGATGCGAGACACCACGGCCATTTATTCATTGGTTCTTGCAGTGATTCCTGGCGGCTGCCAGAGGCACAGGGGAGAAATGAGACGGTCTAAGAAAGAAGTCAATCTAGAGTTGTTTACATGAGCAAGGGCAAGAACACAGAGTCATGGTGCTAAGTACAAAGAAATAAGTATCCAATTTGAAACAATTTGTTTGGTTCTTCACTTCCTTTCTGTCTTAGTCAACTTTTAAAGTGGCTGAAGACTTCCAGTGACAGCTCCTAACCTTAATAGAGAAGCAAGGTGTCACCCCACATCTCAAATTCAAATATAGAAAGGAAAAACAACTAGTCTAATCTAATTCTATCTTTGTTTCTCTGCTTTTCAGGTTAGTACTCCAACTTTCCAACTTTTTAGTCTTCTTTTTTTTTTTTATGACATGAAGAATTCTCCAGTTATCGCAGAAAAAGTCTATGCTGTGTTTCTAATGGACAGGCAAATTGCTCATAAAATTTCTGTGCAGGTTGGGTTCCCCAAGACTCTGTGATGGTGTTTAGCAGGCAAAAAGATTTATTAGAAAGCCTTCCTAGAATCACCAACTGGAAGGGAAGGAGGGAGTGAGGCAGGAGAGATTGAGCAGAAGGAGAAACTAAGCTAGAATAAGGTCTTAATGAAAGCCTCAAGCATCCCTGCAGGAGGGGAGGGATTCTGCAGTTGGGATGACCTTTCAGAGTCATCTGAGGCGAGGCTAGGAGGATGGGTCTTTACATCCCCACTAAGTGACTGGTAGGCTATCTCAGCAACGTTGGGCAAGGCCGCTCTCTTCAACTGAACCAATCCCCTTATGAGACTGACAGCTGAACTGAGGGCTTTCGGCCGGCAGCTCTCCCCCAGCTGGAGTGTTATCTTTTTCCTGGCATCATGCCTTCTTCCTCCACAGTTCCCTTCCAGGCTCGCTGGGTCCATGCTTCCTTGGCCCTATCCATGCCAATAAGAGCACCACATTAAATGGTCGAGACTGAGAAATAGAGATAATCATTCATTTGAAAAATGAGCCTCATGGCTGCCACCTGCTCTACTTCCAAGGGACTATTAAGAATCTGAGGAAACATCATCAAAGTGAAATTATAAAAGCACTATTCTCCAGGAATAAGTGCTATTCTCAGGAGCTAATATAAGTGATATTCTCAGGAGCTAATCATTCCTAAAGCTCATCTATGATTCTCTTATATGTACCCATTTCAGTCATCCTTCAAGGAGTGGCGGCCTTTTTTGCAGTTTAGAGCCATGCTAATTCTCATGCTACAGTGTCCACTTCTTCAGGGTTTCCTCTAAGAATGTGGTTACTATATTGAAACCACCCAGAGAAGAGAAAAGGGCCAGTCACTGGCTGAGGCTTTTCAAGGCAAGAAGATAAAACAGAAATGACAAGCACTCTTCTGGTGGAGAGCATTCGAGGCTGAATCACGAAGGGACAAGGTTCCCCAGAAACAAATTTAGGTTGAACTTTCTACATTAAAGAAAGATTAAGCCTTGACAGAGTAGATAACATCAAGGTACCTATCAAATAGTACAGAACTGCTTTAGTATATGAATTGAATACTTTGTACTGGGACCAGTGCCCTTCACTGAATGCTACTCTTCTGAGCAGAAGATGGAATGAGGGAAATGCGCTAAGTATCCATTTTTCCACCTATTCCCAGAGCAGCAAGAGTTCCAGTATCCTCCTCAGACACAGCTCCCACTGCCAACTCTGGCTTTGTAAAAGGAAAAGAAAAAAAAGGTATCCCTATCATCTCCACCAAGTGTTCTCAGTGGGAATGTGTAACCTCCCCTAGGATTGGCACTGATCTGGTCACTGAAACACGTGGAAGTGTAGAAGTGTGCAAGTGAAGGAGAAATGGCTTCACTGAAATCATTCCCTAGCTTAGCTCTGAGGTCTGAGTTCTTGCTTGGATACGTGATTTCTGGACCGATTCCCATGCCACAATTTCAATGCATTCCAGGACAAAAGCAAAGTCTACAAGCTCAGACACTCCAGATAAAATTTAGGCTCAAGTTACATAATAGGGCCAGAGAAACCAACATTATAAAACAATTAAATTAAGTGAAAAAAAAAATGTAGTTACAGTCAATGTCCAAGAAACAAATCAAAAGAAAGCAACCTAAATCAGAAATGTCTTCAAAAACTAAACCTCAGATATGTCCAGGGTCAGCTGAATGGCCTGTATGTTTTATACTGATGTCAAATAAGAGCTTATTTCAGAATTATGACCCAGAGGCACCGTAAGATCATGAACAATTAAGGTCATTTCCCATTCTAAAATGGCATGACTCTTCCAGAACTCCTCTAAAGAAGCAGAAAATGTGATTAATACATTGTGAATGATTCTTAACCAAAAAGGTTAAAACAATAGCAGCTTTCTGATCGATCTTTAGATAACCAAACATTTAATCAACCAATCAACCTTACAGAGCTTCTGGATTCAAACTACATTCCTAATGGCGGAGCTTTATTGGAAATCTAACCACCTGATAAGTGAAATGAGACAGTGTATTAAGAAGCCTGGTACAGGGGAAGGTTCATTGAACTCCAAGTGAGGAGGGCGAATCCAAAACCTACTGCTGCCTCTTATAGCTGTATAACCTGGGGCAAGTCACTTAACCTTGGGCCCCCAATTTCCTAGGTAATCTCCAAAATCTCCAAATCACCAACATTTGGGGATGCTATGAAATTTTCACTTCCTCTTATTAAATTATTTTAAATTTAGAAGAATGGAATCTTTGAACAGAATGAGTGATGTCAAACCTGACTGCACATCAGAATCATCCTAAGGAATTTGTCAGAAATATAGCAGTTCCCTTGTCCCATCCCTGGGACTTAGATCCAGGGGTCAAGGACAGGTCCAGCATCTGCCAGCAAAGAAAGCAAGTCTAGTGTACACTTTCTACAGACTCCCCTGGGAACTAGAGTAAAAGTCACAGTCCTTATAGGAGCCTACAAAACCCTACCTGATGTGGCCCGTACCTGGCCTTTCTCAGCCCTCTTCCCTCTTGCCCTCACTCTCTCTGCCTCAGGCGGACTGGCCTCCTGGCCGCCTCTCCAGGAAACCTAACATTATTAGCCAGGAGCTCTTCCCTCTGACATGGCGAACTTCCTCACTCTCCTTAAGTCTCTGCTCAGATGTCATCTATGTAGCAATTCCTGTTTAAAATCACAACCCACAACCCTCCATGGTCTCTCCATCACTCCTGATTCCCCTCAGCCTGCTCTAGTTTTCTTCTTCCATGGCGCTTATCACCTTCCAGCTTATTATATAATTAGCTCCTTTATTATTATGCTGATTGTCTATCTTTACCCACTAGCATATAGGCTCTACCAGGGCAGGAACTTTTTGGTTTCTTAGTCACTGATGGCTCCCAAATTCCTAGAACAGTGCCTAGCACATAGTAGGTGCTAAAATATTTGCTGAATGAATTTTTTTCTTCTATTTCTTCCTCCTTTGCCTTTCTCTTAACTGTTATGACTCAAAAAAAATTTTTTTAATCTTGTAATGAGAGAGTTTTATGTTCTATGCTCTTAGTTTTTAAAGTCAATTTGATCTAGGGGCGCCTGGTTGGCTCAGTCGGTTAAGTGTCCAACTTCAGCTCCGGTCATGATCTCATGGTTTGTGGGGTCAAGCTGTGCTGACACAGCTTAGAGACTGGAGCCTACTTCGGATTCTGTGTCTCCCTCTCTGTCTGCCCCTCGCCCATTCATGCGCTCTCTCTCTCTCTCTCTCTCAAAAAAACATTAAAAAAAGTTTTAAGTCAATTTGATCTAATAATCCTCCTTTTGGTAATATACATCAGAAAAAGCCAACAGAGAGGTGCCTCAGTGGCTCAGTCAGTTGAGTGGTTGAGCGACCACTCTTGGTTTCAGCTTAGGTCATGATCTCACGGTTTCATGGGTGCGAGCCCCGACTCGGCTCACAGAGCAGAGCCTGCTTGGTATTGTCTCTCTCTCCCTCTCTCTCTGCCCCTCCTCCCACTTGCACTGCTCTGTCTCTCTCAAAATAAATAAATAAAATTTTTAAAAAGGCAAAAGAATAAAATGATTTATACAAAGATGTTAGTAATACTATTTGCAATAATAAAACTGGAGAGAATACAAACATCAAACACTTATGGAATGGCTCAAAAAACTACACCAACATGTCAGAATACCACTATTTAACTGTGCACAGATGAAATAATGTTAGGTGAAAAATATGTAGTATATGTAGATTGATTACAGCTATGTAAAATGTGTATCTATCTGTCAAGGCTCATAAGTGAATGTAAAGTGACATAGATGAGAAATAGGAGCTTACTTGATTTCTTTTTCTGAAAAACTTAACACAAAAACATGTAAATGAATAAGCATTATGTTGCCTAATATCTCCTCCAAAAAAAAATTAGCTAAATGTATTTTCTTTTTTTTTTTTTAATTTTTTTTTTAACGTTTATTTATTTTTGAGACAGAGAGAGACAGAGCATGAACGGGGGAGGGGCAGAGAGAGAGGGAGACACAGAATCGGAAGCAGGCTCCAGGCTCTGAGCCATCAGCCCAGAGCCCGACGTGGGGCTCGAATTCACGGACTGTGAGATCATGACCTGAGCCAAAGTCGGACGCTTAACCGACTGAGCCACCCAGGCGCCCCTAAATGTATTTTCTTTCAGGAACTTCCACTGATTATTTTTCCTTCAGACAGAAGATGGAAGATGGAAAAAATTAAAGAAGGAATCAGAGATAGATGGAGACAAAGAGAAATTAAGTGCATACACATTTACAAAAGAAATACTGAGCCAGACACAGTATACAGGCAAAAAGAAAGTGAAAGATAAAGACATAGGGAGCCACTTACATGGTGAAATACTCCTGACAAATGGGTATACAGATACAGGTCCTTTAAGAATTATACATTTAACTATAAGTGCATCACTTCTTGGACCTTTTGCCATGGACCAAATGAAATTTAGGAGAAGGTTTGGCTCGTAGGACAGTTTTCCTATGCCAGTTGTAAAATATGCAAACAGAGAATATGTAACAAGAGATTCAGCCAACATCTGACTTCCTAAGGTCAATATCATTAAAATGGAATCCACTGTGCACTGGGCCCTGAATCCATGTTATACAGAAGTGATCCAACCTTCCCAATTACAAGAATACCTCAGGGGGGACTGGCTCAGTGTTAGACACGGAGTCCAAAATATCTTTGCTACTCAACTTCAGAATTCTCCTGGACTCAAACAGGCTATGAGAGATATAACATTCATTTCCAAAAATCTTGTAAATACATTTCACAAGAGTATCAGGCATTAAAAAATATATACAAATAAAACACACAGTATAGCCCTACTTCAAAGGAGCTTATAAAGCAATCAGGTAGATGGGACTTACACACAAGAAATGACAGAGCATAATACAAGAGTGTTAAGGTATGAGAGCAAAATTGAGTTGTCTGGTCAATTCTTTATAGTAGTTTTGACAACTGGGGAAGGCCTGTTGGAGAAGGGCCATGTCAGCTTTTCAAGTGAGGGAAACAGTATGAGCAAAGGCCTAGAGGCAGAACTAACCTTGGTGGATTCAGAAGACAGTTAGCAGATGAGATCTCTAGACAGTGTCTCCTGAGGGATGGTAAAATTAGAAGGGGAAGAAAGAGACAGAAGTCCAAAGACCCTGAAACTTCTATACATAGTGGAAGTCACTGTTGGTTCCACCATCCGTAAAGAAACTCTGGATTTACAAAACAAATCTATTGTCATACAAAATAAATTGGTGTCTGCCAAATTATTAAATGTTGGCATTTTAAAAATAGTACACTGCCTGGGGGCGCCTAAGTGGCTCAGTTGGTTAAGCGTCCGACTTAGGCTCAGGTCATGATCTCATGGTTCTTGAGTTCCAGCCCCACATCGGGCTCTGTGCTGATGGCTCAGAGTCTGGAGCCTGTTTCAGATTCTGTGTCTCTCTCCCTCTCTGCCCCTCCCCTGCTCCTGCTCTGTCTCTCTCTGTCTCTCAAAAATAAATAAATGTTTAAAAAAATTTAAAAAAATAGTACACTGCCTGGCTTCATAAACACTCAAAGAGCACTTTGAGTTTTGGCATATTCAAAGTCAGGGTACAAATTATTCATTCATTAATTCAACCTGCCTTGAGATATACATAAAGCAAAGCACATTTATTTCTACATTAGTGTGCAATTTCCTGAATGTCTCTTGAGTAACAAAAAATGGTCAGACCTCTAAGCAGGTCCTCCTCTGCCTGCATGCCCTTTGCTAGGCATACCATCTGCTCCAAAAGATTTCATTCCGTGATGTGAGGCCGAAGTCATCCATTCATTCATTAATTCACCAAATATTTACTGAGTGGCTACCATGTATCAGACACTAACTGGGTACTTGGAGAACAAGACAGAAACAGTCTCTTACATCTATGGAGTTTAGAATATTATGGAGGGTTGGAAGGACAAACAACATAAGTCTCTGATAGTGGTGAAGCTTGTACAGAGATTTAAAATGTGCTGATGTGACAGAGAGACACTGGGGTAGGGTTCTGGACCTTTCCTCAGAGGAGATGGCATTTAAGTTAATATTCTCAGAAAACCTTATCAAAGGAGTATCATCCTTTTTCAACCATCCATCTGCCCATCTGCAGGGAGAACATCGTTTGAGTACCCACCACTGTGCCAGGCACTATGAGGGACACACAGAAGTAAAATCCTCAGTACGCACTCTCAGACAGTTCCACGGAGAACACAGACATACACACAGAGAAGTGTGTTAACACTTGCTTTGAAAAAATAATCCAAGCCCAGAGAGAAAGATCAGTGTGGGTGGAAGTGATGGTGAGGAGATGGGAGTGTGGCACTTGGAAGAAAGGGCAGCATTTGAATAACTGGGAAAGAGGACAGTGCAGACAGGATAACGTGAGCAAAGACCTAGAGGTGGGAGGGCACACACACTGAATGCCTGCAGAACTATCAGTAGACTATTCAAAAGGTGGGTGGTGTAGGGGAAGGGAATAGCATTCTTTTGGCTGACAAGGTAGGCTATGACTGGGGAATCAAGTGCCAGATTAAGGAGTTTGGTAAAATCCTAGTCACTGGGAATCACTGAAGGTTTTCAGTAAGACTGTACCTTAAGAGTACTGTTTTACTTCAGTGAACCTGGTTGCATATTCAAGAAGAACTGGGGAAGGCCATCAGGAATAGGGATTAGTAAGGAGCTATAATAAGCCAGGAATGAGATAATAAGGACTGGTATGAACTGGATAGTGTCCTTCCCACCAATTTGTATGGTGGAGCCCTGACCTGCAATGTGACTATATTTGGAGATAGGGCCTTCAAGAAAGTAATTAAGGTTAAATGAGGTTATATGGGTGAGACCCAAATCCAGTAGAATTGGTGTCCTTAAGAAGAAGAAGAGACACCAGAGCTGGATCTCGCTCAAGTGCTCTCACCTTCTCTACACACACACACACACACACACACACACACACACAGGGAGGGAGGGAGGGAGGGAGAGAGAGAGAGAGAGAGAGAGAAAGGGTTATGTGAGTACACAGTGGAAAGGCACCATCTGCTCCAGACCTGTGAGAAAATAATTTTATTTAAAACACCCAGTCTACAGTGTTTTGTTATGGTAGCCTAAGCAGACTAATACTAAGACATTGAGATGATGGAATTTCTAAGAATGGAAAAGAAGGGAAATTCCAGAGACCGTACTGAGAACGAATCCCTGGGACGAGGAGCCGACTGGATGAGGGGCCAGGGAGCCAGTGATATCAAAACCAATTCCAAAATTTCCAGCTTGGATACCAAGGTGCATATGAGAATGGGCAACACAACCAGGAAAAATAAATCTTGTTCATAAAAGGGATTCTTTACCAGGATTTGCACTCTCTGAGGTCCAGAATCTTGAGTCTAGAAACCAGAAAGTACACGCCCAACACCAGCACTGACATTTCGCCATCTTCAGGACGCAGCCAGAATGTGAGGGACGTGAGGCCTGGATCCTCTTCTGTGTTCACTGCTGGATCTCTAGCGGTTAAGATCCAGCAACAAGCAGATGTTCAATATTTGTTGGATGAATCATGGACTTTTATGAAGATGACAGATTTCTCTGCCTCCAGGTCCTCCACACAAACAAGCGCATGGCCCCACTTTCCCAGTGTGGCTAAGAAAACGGTCTCTTTGTCCAGACTTCCTTGGGCTTCCCTATGGCATGGTCTACACAGGGATAGGAGTTTCTTGCTTCATGTCTAGATTGCTAACTTCAGTCTTTTGATACTCCATTTCAAGAACAGATTTTGAGCCTAGGGATTTTACTTCTTAACTAGCTAAAGGTGCCTCAAGGCTGCAGCTCAGCCCGAGGGCCCTGCGTTAGCACCTTCTGTGGTTCTGATGTCTTAATCCTCTCCCTTTGGCTGCTAGGACTGTGAAAGAAGGTGTTCTAGAAGGCTTTTGGCAGAAAATCTCTTCCTTCTTGGAGTTTGACATTTGCTTAGCAGCATGGCACTTCCCGTGTTACACCATTAAACATCTCCAAGGCAACAGTAGCTGGGGACATGACTGATTACATCTTCATACCTCATATGATGTGGCGTATAATAAATTAAGTCAGATATAGGAGACTTTCTGGGGTTCTCCACACCAGCTGCTGTTCAACTTTAACATACATCATAATTATCTAAAATATAGATGGCAGAGCCTGAGAATTTACGATTCTAACTAGTTCCCCAATGATGCTAATGCTACTGGTCCCAGGTCACATTTTGAAAACCACTGCTATACATAAAGATATTGAAAACCAAAAATAACAACCCAAAACCCCTCACCTGTGGTGTTTTATCTTCTGAGCATAATATAAGTTGTGCTAAAACCTGAATGTCGTTACACAAAAGAATGTTGCAAAGCACTATCATCCACAAATGTTTAAGAATTGTAAGGCTGTAGATCTCAAGTAGGTCCCTCCAACCCAGTGACTTCTAAGGACATGTATTCAATAGTCTTCACCCTTCCTGAGACACGGGAGTGGGGGTTGTTTCTAGAAGTAAACTGAATGTTTAAGTACACACCAGCAGACTGGGGTGCCTGGGGGGCTCAGTCAGTGGAGCGTCTGACTCTTGGCTTCCGCTCAGGTCATGATCTCACAGTTCGTGGGATTAAACCTGGCACCCAGCTCTGCACTGACAGTGCAGAGCCTGCCTGGGATTCTCTCTCTCCCTCTCTCTCTGTTCCTCCCCCGTGCGCACTCATTCTCTCTCTCAAAATAAACAAATACACTTTTAATACATATATACATACATGCATACATACCAGAACTACATAATTTTCAGTACAGTGACTTTCCTTTTCTTAATATATGGTGTTCAAGCCTAGGATGACAAAAATCCCCCTAACTTTTACAAACAGTAAATAAAGTTCCAGGAAGCAGAGGCCTGGGGAGTGAGAGAAGGAAGACAGTATGAATTCAAACCACTGTAAGTACACAAAGCAGATAAGATTATTTTCAGAACACCGGTTGAATGATAAAATAATAATAATAATAATAATGTCTACCAGTTGGGAGAAAGCTTACTATGTAACAGTCTTATATTTTACAGGTTTTATCTTTGTATAAAATCTCTGTATGTATGATATATCACCGGATGCTTCTCTTTTTTTACCCTTTGGATATAAAAGCTCTCAACATCTCCTTTCTGTTTATATTAACCTGAACTCCCGCCTAGCATGGCTAAGTAATCATTTGCTTTCTCCTGAGCATGGAGCCATCAAACTTTTATAGGTTATAAAAATCCTACATAACCCTTTTATAAAAATATATGGCTAAGGCAATATATACTGCATTTCTCACTGAGATCTAGAAGATTAGGTTTAGAACCTTTTTAATGGGGGATTTTAAAAAATCACCAATATAAACATCAGGTTTAAAAGGTAAAAACAAACAAACAAAATAAAAAAACATCCCTAGACTTTAGAAACTAAAGTGACATGTTATGAGAAATGTAGTATACGGATTGTCTCTTGTTGTTAAATTAAGAAATCAAGCCAGTATTTAAGATTTTCCTTCTCTTACACATTTGTGAAAGCTGGATCCCAGCCACAAAGTCCATACATTTATAAGGCTTGTTAAGCATTAAACTACAGAAAGTTCTGTAAGAAATTCAAAGCCTAATACAATTCAGATGGTATAAATATCCACATTAATTGTATGTTAAACATCTTCTATTTCTCCTGTATGTACAATGAGTATAAAACATATATAATAATGAGTTAGAGATGCCACATCTATAAGTAATCTCCATTCTTGGAAAATATAAGAAGCAAGCCTTGAATGGCCATTTTTAGAACTCCAGCTATGAGGGCCTTAAAAATTCCCCTGGGAAATGTCTGAGAGCCATTTCAGAGATTAAATACTATATCAAAAAGTTGTGTGAGTCCTAATTGGAGTGCGTGTAAGGGAATACAGATAGTTCTGCAATAATAAACGTAAACAATGCAGTGCAATTCTTCAAATTTATTTGAAAAATCCATAGTTTATTTTTTGAATTATGGAAGAAGAATGAAGAAAAAGGAACACAAAAAAAGCTCTGATTGTATCTTCAAAGTGAATATCATTTTGGGATGGCAACTTTTTGTATAGGATGATGAATAAGTATTTGTAGTATGGACTTATTTCTGGCCGTGATGAAGAAAATTGGACCAAAATTTACCTTCTTCCCATTAAGAACTAGAAAATCAGCTAAAATATATGAAACAACTATTTTCCAACTTTGGACAATAGATAACTTAGAACTGTCAATCCTGAAAGAAGAGAAACAGATGAGTTATAAAATATTACCTCAGCTTTCACCCTGGAGGCACATTCCACACCTTGGAGTAGAGAAGAAATCCCAGGCAGAGTCCAGAGATTTTGCTGACTTGCAGTGACAGAAATCAGAGTCTGGAAAGGTTTATGTGGCTAGAGTTTATAGGGCAGAGCTTCAGAGAGAGGAAGCTCCATATACAAGGCACACTGAGGAGCACTTGAAAGTTTAGTAAATACTAAGACACGCATGAATAGGGTGAAATTCCACAGACCAGGAAGAAAGTGACTGGAAAGCTGTAAGCTGAATAATTCACAGTGCTCACGAAGACCTAAGAGCCATCAAGTGTTCACCAGCCAGAGTGGAAAGTTCTTATTGAGCCAGTGAGTCATGACTTAATAGTAAGGTTAAAGAATACTTAGCAAAAAGACTACTCTAGACCTACCTTTGGAAGTCAGTCGCTTCAACGCCCATCTTCCACTCAGGTCATGATCTTGTGGTTTGTCAGTTCAAGCCCCACATTGGGCTCTGCACTGACAGCTCAGAGCCTGGAGCCTGTTTCATAGTCTGTGTGTCTCTCTCTGCACCTCCTCCCCTGTTGTGTTCTCACTCTTTCTCAAAAATAAATAAATAAACATTAAAGAAAAAAGTTTGAAAATAAGCCTTGAAAGGATCACAGTGAACCAAAATTAACTTAATTGTCTCCCAGAACAAAATCCAATGTTCTTTAAAGAAAAGAAAGTCTAAACACAACAATGCACCATTCAAAATGTCTAGTACACAATCAAAATTAGTAGGTATGCCAACAAGCAGAAAAATATGGCCAAAAATCCAGTGAAATATTAATAAATGTAAGTAGAAATAAGAATTAGCAGATAAGAACAATAACTATTAACCAAGTATTGAATGGAAAACATAGACACTGTGAGAGGAGAAATGGAAGATTTTTAAAAAATGAATCAGATGGAGTCTCTAGAAATGAAAAAGACAAGTTCTGAAATTAAATTGTCACTGGTTACAACTACGAGCATATTCAACATTGAAAAATAAAAGATCGGTAAAGTGGAAAACATGCTAATTAAAACTATTCAAATTAAAGCAAAGAGTGGAGGAGAAGACTAAAGAAAAATTAACAGAGCTTCAGTGATTCACAAATCTAAGAAATTCAGCAAATCTCAGGCAGGATAAGCCAAAGGCATACCGTACCAAGACACAATATAATTTCTGAAAACACTGATAAAAAGAAAATCTTAAAAGAGAAAAAGGATACAGTAAGTACAGACAGGAGGTAAGAATGACAGACTTTTCTCATAAGAAACTATGAAAGCCAGATTAAATGGAGAAAAATCTTTAAGATGAACTGTCAACATATATGCAGGAAAAATATCTTTCAAAAAAGGAAGGTAAATGAAGACTTTTTCAGACAAACAAAAATTGAGTGGAGTCATCAACAGTAATCATTCATAACCAGAAAAGTTCTAAAAATTTTTTTTTCTTTCTCTCTTTTTTTAAAAAAGTCTCCATGCCCAACATGGGGCTCAAACTCACAACCCTGAGATCAAGAGCCTCAGATTCTACCAACTGTGCCAGCCAGGTATCCCTGAAAATTCTTCAAGTGGAAGGAAAATGATACAAGTTAGAAA
The DNA here is from genome assembly GCF_024362965.1 of Panthera pardus. Taxonomy (NCBI): domain Eukaryota; kingdom Metazoa; phylum Chordata; class Mammalia; order Carnivora; family Felidae; genus Panthera; species Panthera pardus. The sequence goes on from NW_026526765.1 coordinate 97,726,228, forward strand.
TGTGACTATGCGGAAATGAATGAAAAGCATTAAAATGGTAAACAGGAAGGTATATATAAAGAGGCTTTATTCTTATTTTTATTTAAGCTTATTTATTTATTTTGAGAGAGAGAGAGAGAGAGAAAGAGTGAGACAGGGGCAGAGAGAGAGGGAGACAGAGAATCCCAAGCAGGTTCTGCACTGACAGTGCACTGACTGTTCGATGCGGGGCTTGAACTCACAAACTGCCAGATCGTGACCTGAGCTGATGTCGGTGCTTAACTGACCCAGCCACCCAAGTGCCCCTTTATTGCTTTTAAAAGATAATTAACTTCATAGCAAAAATAATAACAACATATTGTGGTATTTACAAAATATGTAGAGGTAAAATCAATGCCAAAAATAGCACAAAGGATGGGAAAGTATACACAGAAGTAAAACGTAAGATTCTTCCATCATACACAAAGGAATAGACAGATCAATGGAATAGTGTCTAGACAAAGACTCACAATTTTAGGGTCAATTAATTTTCAATCAAAGTGCCAAGACAATTCAATGGAGAAAGTACAGGCTTTTTTTTGTTGTTGTTGTTAACAAATTGTGGTGAAAAGACTGGACATCCCTATGCTAAAACACAACAAACAACCCACAGCGCTTACCTTTCACCAACACAAAGATAACTTGAAATGAATCACAGAATTTAAAGAGCTAAAACAAAAACACTTCTAGAAGTAAACTTAGGGGAAAATCTTTATAAACTTAGGTAGGCAAAGATTTCTTAGAAAGAATATAAAAGACATGAATCATGAAGGAAAACAAATTGATAAATTGGAATTTATCAAACTTTTAAGAGTCTGTTCCTTTAATGATAGCTTTAAGAAAATAAAAAGCCAAGCCACATGCTGGGAAAAATATAATATATTCAAAGCCTCGTATCCAGACTATATGAAGAAGTCTTACAGTCAATAATCAGAAAACAACTCAATTAAAAATTGTGCCAAAAATCTGTAATAGACTCTTCACAATATAAGACACTGGAATGACTTGAAAACACACACACACACACACACACACACACACACACACACACACACCTCATCAACATTAGTAATCAGTGAAAAGCAAATAATACCACAATGAGATATCCCTATACAATGTAATAGCTAAAATGCAAAACACAGGCTATATCAAGTGTTGACAAGGATGTTGAACAATTGGAATTTTCATACATTGCTGATGGAAATGTAAATTAGCACAATCACTTTTGGAAAATAGTCTGACAATTTCTTATTAAACATATGCATACCATACAACCATGAAATTTCATTCTAGGCATTCACCCAAGAGAAATGAAAACACATGCCCCAAAATTTGTCCATAGCAGCTTTTTAAGTAACACCCCAAAAAATGGAAACAAGCCAATGTTCACTAGCAGGTGAATAAATACATAGTGACACATACATAAAATGGAATAAATACTACTCAGTGATGAAATGTGACAAACTACTAATATAAACAGTAACAGGGAAATCTCAGGATCATTAAACTGGGTGGAAGAAGACAGACACAAAAGGGTAAATATATGATTTCACTGATACAAAACTAAAAAAGCTAAACCTTGGGGCACCTAGGCAGCTCAGTAGATTAAGCATCCAACTTCGGCTCAGGTGATGATCTCACGGTTCTTAAGCTCAAGCCCCGTGTCGGGCTATGTGCTGACAGCTCAGAGCCTGAAGCCTGCTTTGGATTCTGTGTCTCCCTCTCTCTCTGCCCCTCCCCTGTTCGCACTCTGTCTCATTCCCTCTCAAAAGTAAACATTAAGAAAAATTGTAATTAAAGATTTAAAAAAAATTTTTTAAATAAAAAGCTAAATCTAGTTTATTGAAATAAAAAGATTAGTGGCTACTTAGGGACTGTGGTAGAGGCTGAGAATCAACTGGGAAGGAGCACAAGGGACAGGGTGATAAAATACATGGATATATCATATGATTATATACTTTGTTAAAACACACTAAAAGGCATACTTTAAAGGTGCATATTTTACACTAATAATGGAGCAGCAGAAAGAGAAATTAAGAAAACAATACCATTTATAATTGTACCAAAAATATTTAAATACCTAGGGATAAATTTAAACAAGAAGGTGAAAAAAAAATCTGCCCTCTGAAAACTCTAAAACACTAATAAAAGAAATTAAAGATGATACAAACAAATGGAAAAATATTTCATGCTCATGGACTGTAAAAATATTGTTAAAATGTCCATATTACCCAAAGCAATCTACCCATTTAATGCAATCCCTATCAAAATACCAACAGCATTTTTCACAGAACTAGAACAAGCAATCTTAAAGTTGCACAAAAGAACTTGTATAGCCAAAGCAATCTTGAAAAAGAAAAATAAAGCTGGAAGTATCCCAATTCCAGATTTCAAATTATACTAAAAAGTTGTGGTGATCAAAACAGTAAGGTACTGGCACAAAAATAGACACATAGATCAATAGAACAGAATAGAGAGCCAAGAAATAAACCCACAATTATATGGCCAATTCAACTTTGACAAAGGAGGCAAGAATACGCAATGGGAAAGAGGCAATCTTTTCAACAAATGGTGTTGGGAAAACTGAACAGCAACATGTCATAAAATGAAACCGAACCACTTTCTTACACCATACACAAATATAAATTCAAAATGGATTAAAGACCTAAATGTGAGACCTGAAACCACAAAAATTGTAGAAGAGAGTACAGGCAGTAATTTCTCTGACATTGGCTGTAGCAACTTTTTTTCTAGATATGTCTTCTGAGGCAAGAGAAATAAAAGCAAAAATAAACTATTGGGACTACTTCAAAATAAAAAGCTTCTCTACAGTGAAGGAAACAATCAACAAAACTAAAAGGCAACCTACTGAATGGGTGAAGATATTTGTAAATGACATATTTGATAAAGGTTAGTACCTAAAATATATAAAGAAGTTCTAAAACTCAACACCCCAAAAAACAAATAATCCAATTAAAAATGGGCAGAAGAAATGAACAGACATTTCTCCAAAGAAGATATCCAGATAGCCAACAGACACATGAAAAGATGCTCATCATCACTCATCATCAGGGAAATGCAAATCAAAACTACAATGAGATATCATCTCACACCTGTCAGAATGGCTAAAATCAAAAACAAGAAACAGTGAGTGATCGCAAAGATGTAAAGAAAAGGAACCCACTTGCACTGTCAGTGGGAATGCAAATTGGTGCAGCTATTGTGTAAAACTATATGGAGGTTCCTCAAAAAGTTAAAAATAGAACTACCCTACGATCCAGTAATTACATTACTAAGCATTTACTCAAAGAATACAAAAACATTAATTCAAAGAGATACATGTACCCCTGTGTTTATAGCAGCATTATTTATGATAGCCAAATTATGGAAGCAGCCCAAGGGTCCATCAATTCATGAATGGGTAAAGAAGATGTGATATATAGATATATAATGGAATATTATTCGGCCATAAAAAAGAATGAAATCTTGCCATTTGCAACGACAAAGATGCAGCAAGAGAGTATTATGCTAAGTGAAATAACTCAATCAGAGAAGTACAAATACCATATGATTTCACTCATATGTGGAATTTAAGAAACAAATGAGCAAAGGACAAAAAATGAGAGAGAAAAAGATACAAACCAAGAAACAGACTCTTAACTATAGAGAAGAAACTGATGGTTACCAGAGGGGAGGGGAGTGGGGGGATGAGTAAAATAGGTGATGGGGATTAAGGAGAGCACTTGTGATGAGCACAGGGTGATGTATGGAATTGTTGAATCACTATATTGTATACCCAAAACTAATATAATACTCTATGTTGACCATACTGAAATTAAAAAACTTTTAAGGTATAGATTTTATTGTATATAAATAATAACTCAACAGTTAAAAAAAAAAAAAACTTGCAGCATCTGCCTGAGGTTATGAACTGAAGTGTGTCCCCCAAGATTCTTAGGTTGAAGCCTAAACCTCCAATGTGACTGTATTTGGAGATAGGGCCTTTAGAGAGGTAATTAAGGTTAAACGTGGCCATAACAGCCTGTAGGACTGGCGTCCTTATACAAAGAGGAAATCACCATCGAGCTCTCTGTGAGCACACAGAGAAAACACCATGTGAGGACATAGTGAGAAGGCAGCCATCCACAAGCCATGAAAATGGGCCTCACAGAAACCAACCCTGAAGGCACCCTGATCTTGGGCTTCTAGCTTTCAGAACTGTGAGTAGATAGATATCTGGGTTTCAGTCGCCTAGCCTGTGATATTTTGTTATGGCAGCCTGGGCAGAATAACACACGTGAGCATCAAGCACCAGACAATGATACACTCATCGTTCCTTACTAATCATATTATTCTTGGGCCTATTATATCTTTAGCCCATTGAGGCTTTTCTAGAACGCGTACTGAGAGACTAGCAGTTGTTTTAAATCTATAAAAGGTCTTGACCAACCAGTGGCCAACAAGTCAGATAGCTGGCTTGTATGTGAAACCAAAAGTGATGATGAGAACACAACTTTTAGGCCCTCAAGAGCAACCATTGAACCCAGAGAGACATTTTGAGGGTCAACTAGGAGGAGGAAGATTGCAGCAGCATCTTGGTCACACCCCCACACCCCAATTGTGTGACAGATCCTATATTAGTTAAAGAATTGCTTTATCTTGGCTTTTGACTATGCCTTATTTGGCACTGGCACCAAAACCATGGATTATGGGAGTCTCTCTTTTTTTTTCTCTACCATCTCATTTATTAGATAAATTTCTGCAAGCAATGATTCCATTGGTTCTCATCTTTCCACTGGTTATGGTTCAGTTAACCAGAGGAATAATTTTTAGCTCACAAACTATGATCCATCCTTCTCCTTTAAAGCTATTTTAGGGAAATTAACATCGGGTTATGAGGAAACACTTCTCGGGGGGAGGTGAGCCTTTATTTTGACCTTGGCTTATTGAGAAGAGCTCTTGCAGTCAACGTCCGGTCTTATATATCCCTTGAAGGTGTTCTCTTCCAGGAAAACCAAAGGGCAAGAACTAAGCCAGACCATCATCACTCCTGATATCAACCCAGGTCACCAGAGTCAATCATGAAGAATTCCTAAGAATAAAAACGGACAGGGGCCAGGTGGCAAGGATCAAAAACAGATGGTGAAAACTGATACCATGTTAGTGCTGCAAAGAGATATGAGAGATATTCTAAAGTTATCTTAGGGTCTTTCTCACGCCATGCCCCATCTGTCTGCAAATCCTATTAATTCCACTTAAAAAGTAATCCAGAATCAGACCATCATTCATCTTCACTGATATCATATTGGTCTAAGCCATCACATCTCTCACCTGGATTATTGTGATACCTCCTAGCAGATTCTCTTGCTTCATCCTGGCTCCCTTCAGGCTACTCTCAATGCTACAGCCAACAGGGGTGTTCCGCCCACAACTGAAGTCAGATTCCATCACTTGCATCTCGCTACGTCTTTATAGCAGACAACAAGGCCTCAGCTGTCTGGCCTCCATGACCTCCCTGACTTTAGTGTCTACTGTCCTCCCCTTGCTTGTGTCCTCCTTGCCACACTGGTCTCCTCGCTGCAAGTTTAACTTATGGACATGCTCTTTCCGGGCCTTTGTACCTGCTATTCTTCCTACTTGGAATGTGCTTCCCAACTATCCATATGGCTCACTCCCTACTTCCTTCAGGCCTTGGCTCAAATGTTCCCTTTCCCAGGGAGGCCTCCTCTGACCACCCTATCTAGTTAGGAAACATTCCCCCCCATCCTGGGGAGTCCTTATTGACCCGCCTGCTTTATCTTTCTCCCTATCTTTCTCTACTTTCTCCCTAGCACATACCACCAAATGACCTTCTTTCTCTCTGTTTTTCATTCTTTACCATCTCCTCACACCGGAGGTAAGCTCCAACAAGGGAAAACTGGGTCTGTTTGGCACATGCTGGATGCTCAGTAGTTACCTGCATGACCAGTGGAAACCTACTCCTTCCATAGATGAGAAGTCACAGGGAAGAAGTGACCACCCTCACTGTCTTCAAACTCCTCTGCCGCTCACAGCTCTTACTGACCTCCAGATCTTGCATAGACAGAGACAGAGAAAAGTCCTGCAGACCAAGCATGTGCCCCTAAACATAGGGCTTAAGGAAGGAACAGAAAGACCAGCTACACTTAGGCCAGCGTTAGAGGCCATCTAGGTATGTGAGGCAGGCATGGGCCCATTATGCAGTGAGTGGTCTCTGAGCCCCTCCCCTCCCTCCACCTGACAGCTACACTCTCCACCAGGGCTTCTCACCAGGGGACTGACCAAACTGTTACATCACGCCAAGATATTGATTCTCTCAACCCGCAGGTCACCCATGCAGGGCCTTGACCAGATCCCAAGTCTTGTCCACTGACTCCACTATCTCAGACAACAACGCCGTTGTCCTCTGTGCGCTGTGATGCAACTAGATTGGGAAACACCGCTTGACTCTTTATCCACGCAGCCTTCCCCCTCTACTCCTTCCCCTACCTTCTCCCGCCTTCCTGCTATTTTCCTCTTGTGCAATCCCTGCAGCCATAGAATCTTGTCTGCTGCTGCAGAGACCAGTGGGTGAGGTATAGCCTTTCTGGCAGAATTTTTTCCCACAACGAGTGACAGCACATTGAGAACTCCAGTGCAAGCCACATTAAAAGATACGAAATGCCCTTCCTTAGACAGAAAAGCCTGATCGCAGATGGTGAAAACACTTCAGTGGCCACTCTCCCTCTAAAAATGCTATTCTAGGATAAAACTAAGTTCTTCTTTGAAACATGAAAACATGCATTGTAGAATGATGCTCTTCAGGCAGAAATGATGTCCAATGGGCTGTGTGACAAAGATGCTTACAGTACATATACCCTTTGTCAACATTATGCATCTCAATCTTGTGACTATCATTCCATCACCAGCCAGGACAGAATTTAGAACTCCTAAACCTTCCAAAGCACTCTGAGGTTACTAAGAGGACCTCCTGTGCTGATTTCAAAACAGAGGGAATCTGATGAAAGCTACCTGAGGAATTTAATTTCCTCTTTATATTCCATTCCATTGCAAGGAAGATGGTTTTAAATTTTCTTTTAAAAATACTAAACGGAACTAGAAAACAGATCCTAAAAACATAGAGAAATCATTTGTTTTCGTATTATTTAATCAGCCATGGCTAATTGTACATACGTTCAACCGTAAAGAATTCACGCAAGGTGGTAATACATTTATTACGTTCCTTTCCTCACAATGTCCCGACCACTTTCTTCGTTTTCTGTAGTTTTCTTAGTTTTCCGTAGATCTCACCCAGGAGGAATAATACTTACAATGGAGGATACGAGCTGACCATGTGTGTTGGATGACTACATTTTCATCCACTTACATCTCCATTTAATTTTCTTAGTCATCTAGGGAAAATGAGAAACTCATTCAAAAATCAAAACCAGGGCAGAGACTATAGTGAGGCAAGCAAAGCAGGAGGCTGCAACATTTAAGGAGGTGCTCTGACCCCACACTTGGGGGCCTCCTTAAGTTTCCCACTCTAGGCTCCCCGCATTTGAGGCATGCATTCTCTGGGTCCTGCAAGTGACCTATCTCACCAATCTGGACAGTGGGGTCAGACAACACCTGGGTCAGGGATGTGCACTTTGTGCAGGCAAGGCACCTAGGTTCCAGTCTCCTCCTGGTTGCTTTTGCCACATTTCACCAAACTAAGACACTACTGATTATACAAAACACCATCACTTTATGTATCACCAAGAAAAAGATGCTGCCCATTAAACTATGACATAATGGTCTAATGACAGTCCCATAAGTTGCAAGAATTCATCCCACTAACCTCTCACAGCTTCGAATTTTTTCATCTACACTGACAGATTAGGCAATTTCTCCTGCCATCAGCTTAGTTACTTGACATGTAATCCTCCTGCACATATCTCAAAAACAAAACATAAATCTAGCTTTATGTACTTGCGGGTATCTTTTCTTTGTTAAAGGCCTTTGGCTGCTACTTAAAAAAAAAAAAAAAAGAACACCAAAACTAAAATTGCGTCATCCTCCAAAGACAAATATTTGCTTTATCAATATCAAATTTATACCCCGTTCTCTATTTCCTTGACTCTCTGTGTAACTGTGTAAACAATAATTTCTTGGTTTCAGTGCTGAATCACAGTATAACCTTTTTGAAGTCATCTCAATCAGCAATTAAGCTCAACACATGGATTATCAACAATGTACCCACCTCGACTGAGAAGGTGAAAATATCAGAAGTTAAAACTGAGTAAATACATCCACAAGATGACAAGTACATCACAACCACTGCCTGGCCGACAGCAATTTACAAGGGGCCACCCCTTCCCCTCCCACCTCCCAGCAGTGGTGGTCACAGATTCAGACTGGTAATCAAGAGACTTGGCTTTAATCCAACACTGCCTTTACTTGGCTTTATAGTAGCAAGCAGGATAGAAAATGCAGCGTGCACAGTGTCTGCTATCTCGTAGGAAGGCTGGCAACTACCCACGATGCAGAGTGTTGGCCTCCTCGCACCACAAGGGGGATGCACACGGTTGCTAGGGATGAGGTGCATGGCTCACCTTGACCCAGAAAAGCCACTGCCCTGGTTACCTACTGGCTTGTTTACTACTCCAGTACTGGAGACCCAAGGCTATATGACAGCTCCACGCTCTCCCACTCCTGATACAGGAATCTAGAGTTTCCCAAAATCAAGACAGAATCATCCATGCCAGGTATAGAGCAACCCACACTCTCTTATGTTTCCAAGGGAAAGATGCTGTCAGAAGGAAAGTTGGCGGCTGTCTTTCTAGGCCTAACGCTCAGCTGCTATTGACTGAAAAACACCCTGATTCTGGGGGCATTCGAACGGGAAAGGGAACGTCTCAGAAAAACTCAAGTGCTGCCTTTACATATTACTTTAACTGCCAACCCTACTTGCCTCAACTGAAATGGAGAGAATGATTTTAAGGGCTACTTAGGAGGATAGTCTCTTGCGTTCCTTTTCAGGTCACGGATCTAACTGTGAACCTAAGACTTAAATGTGTGGGAGCTCCTGGAGTTATAAAATGGTCATGCGATGACTCTCCACGAAGGTGTACACACCTCCGAGCAGGGCCTGGAAGCCCTGGCAGCTCAAGCAGCGGAGCCTCTGGGTGGTCTGTGCCCCTAGGGTGCAGGCCGGGGCACAGTACACTGCGCCCCGATGGCTCCAGGAGCTTCTGAAGTTGCAAATAATAAAGGGCATCATCCTGACCCCCTAGTATATGCCAGGCACTCTATATTTATTATCTCATTTAACTGGCACACTAGCCCTGTGAGTTAAGTACTGTTCTTCCCCTTTTACAGATGAGGAAATATTGCTGATGAGGGGTAGAGCTGGGATTAGAACTCAGCCAACTTCAGGAGTCACACTTTCTTTTTTTATGTTTATTTATTTATGTTGAAGGAGAGAGGGAGAGAGCAAGTAGCTGCCAGCAGGGGAGGGGCAGAAAGAGAGGACAGAGGGAATCTGAAGCAGGCTCCAGACTCAGAGTGGAGCCAGACTCGGGGCTCGTTCCCAGAACCGTGAGATCCCAATCTGAACCGAAATCAAAGTCAGACACTTAACCGGCTGAGCCACACAGGCGTCCCAAGGATTCACGCTCATCCTGTCTCACCTACAGTCTCTGTCTCATGTTAGACCCAGTGCCATTTGTAAAAGGTGACTTGATGCGAGTAGTGACCACTTGAAAATAACACCCAGGGAAATGAGAACACAACACTTTTCTTGGTCAATAGGGGAGGATGAGATGTGGAGAGAAGGCCCTGGGATGTGGCTTCGGAAACACCCTGACCTCCTTGAATAAAAACAGGGTGACTATACCTCAGTAGGGGCCACATACTAAGACAATGAATTATAGGCTGAATCATGTCTCCCCAAATTCTTAGGTTGAATTCCTAGCCCCCTCCCCACTGTACAATGTAACTGTATTTGGATTGGGCCTTTAAAGAGGTCATTAACATTAAATGAGGTCATTAGGGTGGATCCCAGTCCAGAATGACTGAGGCCTTGATAAAAAGAGGTTAGGGACAAAGACACAGAGAGGAGATCACGTGAAGATGCAGGGAAAAGATGGTGAAGGGGAGCAGGATGTGCTACCCCAAAATACGCCTCTTTAGCATAAGGATTATTTTGAGCTGATTATCATTTAAGGAACTGCAGACACAAAAGAAGCTCTGAAAACAGAGTAGAAGTTAGCCTTTTGTAAGGGAAATTTACATTAGAAAGGGATCTTGTACCAGGAAGAGAGCTATTACCAGAGATAACTTTTCCCCTGAAAGACTTATCTCTAGGGCAGGGCAACCTTTGTTTACCAAACATTCGCTCTTCACACCTTCCCAAGAACTGCCTTTTCCCCTTAGAAATCCCAAACCCCTTTCCCCTTCCTTAGCTCAGGATGATATATAAACTGCAATCAAGTTGCTTGCCTTTTGAGTCTCATAGCTCTGTGGGGCTCCTGGATGTGCATAAGTATATGTACCCAATTAAAACTTGTTTTTCTGGGGCGCCTGAGTGGCTCAGTTGGTTGAGCATCTGACTTCAGCTCAGGTCATGATCTCACGGTTTGTGAGTTCGAGCCCCCCGCGTCAGTCTCTCTGCTGACAGCTTGAAGCCTGGAGCCTGCTTCAGAATCTGTGATTCTGTGTCTCCCTCTCTCTCTGCCCCTCCCCTGCTCATGCTCTCTCTCTTTCTCAAAAATAAACATTGAAAAAAGATTTTTTTAAATAAATAAATAAAAATTTGTTTTTCTGCTGTTGATCTGTTTTTTATTTTGGGGGGCAGGGCCTTAGCCAGGAACCTAGAAGGATAGAGGGAAAATTACATTTCCTTCTCTACACTAGCCATTTACAAACCAAAAAGAGAGGCCCTCAGAAGAAATGAATTCTGCTGACATCTTGATCTAGGACCTCTGGCCTCCAGAACTGTGAGAAAATAAACTCCTGTTGTATAAGCCACCAGGCTGTGATACTTTGTCGTGAAAGCCCCAGCAAACTAATGCACAATGCTATGCATTTACCACATCATTTCCTCTTTCTGGACATCAGAGAACAACTTTTTCTAGCCTCCCTGCGTTGGGGTGAGGTCCTTGTAACTACTTGTGACCAAAAGACCATAAATAAAAGAGATATGCTTCATTCCTAGGCTGAGGCATTTAAGGGCAGGTGTTAACCACTCACAGTCCTTCCTCCTTCTCGACTGCCCTAGGACAGCAGGGCCTTCATGTTCTAGATACTGCAATTACAAGATGGCAGAGCTTCTGTCAGCCTGGCTCCCTCAGTGACTGTGTGGAGCAGGGTACTCTGCTAACCTGCTTTGGATATATAATATAAGAAATAAACTTTTTTTTTTTTTTAAGCCACGGAAGTTTCAGGGTTAACTTGTGACTGCAGCATAGCCTAGCCTCCCCTCGCATACACATCTGCCCCAGAAAAGATGGGACTACCAGAAACATATTTCAGGACTTCATGTGCCACTAGGTGAAACCATATTGAATTTCTGGTTTTGTAGGTAAAAATGCTCACATATGAACAATTGCATTTCTTCAACCTCTAATTGTACGTATTTGCAGAAGCAACCTTAAAACCAGTAAGTTTTACCACCTCTAGTTTACAAATGATATGTCTGAGACCCATTCAGATTCAGTGATTCGCCAAAAGCCCAGAAACATGTTAGTGGAAGAAATGGACTGCAAACCAGAAATTATATTTCTTTTTGTGAAGGCAAGTTGGCAATATCTATTAAAAAGTACATATCAAATGGTAACCATGTTCTTTTGCATAGCAATTCCCCACTTCCTAGGAATTGATCCACCAGAAATATCTGAACAGATGTGCAGAAATATATAAATGAGAAGATACACTATTCTAGCGACTGTATGTGATTGTGAAAATTTTGAAATAATCCAGGTGCCCAAAGGGAATTGGTAAAATAAATTATGGTTCATCCATCTGCACTCAGATCTACATAGTTAAAAAAGAGTTCAACCTTTTTGTCCACATGAAGTGCATCCAAGACACCCAAGTCATATTATAGAAGCATATTGATAAAAAGCAGAAAAAGAAAACTAAATTGGGACACCTGCGTGGCTCAGTCAGTTAATCATCTGACTTCGGCTCAGGTCATGATCTCCTGGCTGGTGGGTTTGAGCCCCACATCAGGCTCTGTGCTGATAGCTCAGAGCCTGGAGCCTGCTTCAGATTCTGTGTCTTCCCCTCTCTCCGCCCCTCCCCTGCTCACACTCTGTGTCTGTCTTTCAAAAATTAATAAATGTTAAAAAAAATTTTTTTAAATAAATTAGCACTCATAAAAGATTTATTAATTTCCATGCACTGAGGTGTATAAAGTGCCTGACATTTATTTAGTAGCCACTTTTTGCCTTCCCAACCTTCTCTCTGTTGCATTTTGATTGAATCATTGCAAATAAACCCAAGTAGGTGGTCCAACTCTACCTACCAGCTGTGTAATGTCAGGCAAGAAGTTTAGTTCTCACACCTATGAACTGAAAGAAATAATAGCACTTCCTCCAGAAGGTGTTGGTAGGATGACCTTATACTGTGTACATAAGGTGCTCAGAACAATGCTTGGCACACAAGTGCTTAATAGATATTCACCATTATGGTAATGGTGATGATGATGATACTCATCTCTGGAAACTGAAGAAACAAGGTTTCTTGCAGCCTGTGTTGTATTTACTTCTGCTTTTTTCTCTCTTAAAAAATTATCTAGTAAGAAAACATAATAAATCATTCTGCTTATTTCCCTTGCTGAAATTAAATAAAAAGGCAATGCTTTTGAAAGCAGGGCTTATCCCAATAAACTCTAGTAACGTTAGGTATTCCAATACTTAATGTGGCTTCTAAAGACAATTTCATTACTTCATTACCCAACCGATAAACTGCTTTTCTGGAGTTCATAATAATGGAGTCATTCATAAATAAAGTGTTTATCAGAGAAAACCTGAAGTACCTCCACTAGCTATACAGCACACTCACCCTCTTCTACCGCAGGATCAACTTGGGGCTTCTCCTCTACTCATTTCTGTAACACCCTGCTTGTGGCAAGGATCTTTCAAATGCACAGAAAGAACCTTTTATGTAACCACACACTAACTTCAACAGGACTCTCTATTTGAGGTCCTTCGCAGTGCACTCTAAGTATTAACTCGACCAACCACGCTTATTTCCACAGACCTTAAGCCTGAAAGATTTGTGTGGCTCTATAAACAGACTGGAATTAAAATTCAATTCACCCACCGTTCTGATCCAGTATCCTTTCAATCCATGCAGTCTCTGTGGAACCAAGTATAATGAAGAAGGCAAAAATCTAGGCTAAGCTTGACAAATTTTGACTTCAGTGGACCCCAGGATTGAAGGTTCTTTTTCAGTGTTTTGCAGTAACAGAGGCCCAGATTTTGTGTGGCCCGCCCAAAAGTGTCACAGCTGGTCAGTGGTACAGCTAGGGCTAGAACCCAAGGACTGGCTTCCCAATGAATTCTCTTTCTGCTGCTGCAGACTATCATTCTTCCGTTTTTGCTTCTTGGAAAACCAAGCAAAGTTAAAATAGCTCATTCGAGGTCAGAGGGGCAGTCAACCAGAACTGGCAATGCCAGCAGGCAGATTATAAAATCCTAGAGGGAAGGTCCTCTGCACTTCACCTACCCCCACCGGCCCTATGTAAATGTTTTTGTTGATTGTCTCCCAACACAGCTTGGAGAAGCTTCTCTTCTAGGTGAGTACTAGGTGTTTAACTTCAGGTTCTGACACACGTGTCTGTTACCGACAGAATAGGCAGCACGCCACCCCTCCCCCCGCACACACACACACCGCCCCAGTGCCGTAAAGTGGCAGCTGGCAAAAGTTTCGGAGGCAGATGCCCACCACTGAACTGCAGTGGTCGTGCAGTCCTAGCAACTCGCCGCCTGCCACTCGCCTATAGCAACTATTCAGCGACCTTTTATTTTTCCCCCTGGAGTTGGTAACTTGGAGACTGCAAACTGGTGTCAGATTGAGCCGGAAGCAGAATGGATGGGCACGGCTAGTCTTGAGGGTTCAGGAGAGCCCGTTGCAGATTTTAGACCACTAGCCAAGCCTCATCTTCCGCAACAGTCCGGGGACCCGTGTCTACTTGATTCTGGTAACTAAGTGCACTCGGGTGACGCTCGGGCGCCCAGCAGAACGCCCACAAGTTCAGAATGGCAGCTTGCGGATGCAGCTTCCCCCTTGGACGAAACGCTCCTCCCTGACCTGCAGGCTGTCCTCACCCGCGCTTTCCTATGCCCTACGGCGTGAGAGCCTCCTTTGCACCCACGTTCCATCTCCCCCACCAGAGGCGGGTGGTTTAAACCTCACACTCGGTCTGTGTGCCTGGCGAGCGCTGTCCGGGGAGCTGCGCACGCGGGTGGGAGCCGGTCTCCGGGATCAAGGAGTCCGGAACCCCGAGCGAAGGCGCGGAGGCTTCCCGCACCTGGACGCCTCCTCTTGCCCCCCCCCCTCCCCCCGCCGCCCTCAGTCTGGGGCTGGCGCCGGTTCGCTGCCCGGGCAGGGGAGCAGCTACAGCAGGAAAGCAGGGACGCCGCGGCGGCGCAGAGAAGCGTGGGCAGCTCGGGGTGCAGCGGGAACCCGTGGCCCCCGCCCGGCGTCCGTAGCCCTGACTCGGGCTAACCCCAGGGAAAGAGGCGCGGCGGCTGTGCAGCGCCATCCCCGCAGGGCCGGCTGCTGCTGGTGGGCGACGGTTAGCCCTCGGAATTATGAGCCGGGCGGCTACACCGGACGCTCCAGGTGCTCCCCTCCTGGGAAGCAAGAAGACACTGGGGCACCACGACACGCAGTGACCGAGGGGAAGAAGAAACACCCCTCCTCAGCCGCGAGGGTGTCCGAGAGGGGCTTCGGGAGGCAGCTCTGGCCTGGTGCCCGCGCACTGTGCGCGCACAACCCGCTCGCCGCCCGGCCCCCGCGCCCGCGGCGCGGGGGGTGGGGACGAGGCGGTCTCGGACGACGCAGGGCGCTGTGCCCGCGGGACGTGCGGACCCCGCGCAGGGGGGCTCACCTGGCCGGCGCTCGGCGGGCAGCGCGTCTGCTCCATGCGAGCGGCGGGCACGCGGCTGCCGCACGCCGCACCCCGCGCCTCGCGCCCACGGGAAGGGTCCGGGCGTTCCGAGGGACTCTGGCCCCGAGCCTGAGCCTCTTAGAGCTTTCACTCCCCAGGCACGTCCCGAGGCCGGCGGGTGCCTGGGTCCTAGCGCCCCTCCCGGGGTGTGGAGCCCCGACTTCGAGCCCGCTTAGCGCCCCCCTAACTACTCGGCTCCCCTTCAGCGCCTCCCCCGCCCCTCGAGAGAAGTCGGGTCTCGCTGGAGCTGCCCAACCTGCGGCTGCTGGAGACTCGGGGTTCGGGCACAGAGCTTTCTCCTCATCGTGCCCACCCGCCTCCACTCTTCTTAAGTCTCTTACCCCCAAGAAAACGCTGAAGGATCAGATTTGCCTCATTCCTCAATTCAAATTCGTATACGTTATTATTTTTAAAATACTGAAAAGTCAGAGACATTAGTCATTATTAATACCTAAAATATAGCATATATAATAAAGATCATTCGCCCTCAGAGTGAAGAACTTTTGTATTCGAATGATTGTGTAAACGATACCCTATTGTGTACGTGTTGTGGGGGGTGGGGGCAGGTAGGATTATCCCTGTCTTAGCGCAGACAATTTACCAACTGTGATGTGAGTCAAGCCAAAGGTGCTGCCACCCTTTCTGCTCCACCCCGCCTCCCAACTCCAAAACTGAAGAGCTGGAATCAAAGATCTGGGCAGATACTACTATGAAGCTTGCAGACAATTTTTTAAAGTAATAAATTGTACCTAATTAAATGCCTCAGCTGTAAATAAGCCTGGCTTATTGCTTGTAGTAATTATCGCGCCTGCCCCACACCTGGCTCCTTCAGGTTGGAGGGATTTCTAACAAAGACCTAGAGAGCATTTGCAAAGACCTTTCCTTTTTCCCTGCCCACAGGGCTGAGTCGGTCCAGTTAAAACCAAGATCAACAACAGCAGTCTTTTCCTGCTGACTTTCTCATCCAGAGAGGCTGATGAGATTTCTAAAGGCAGATAAGGAAAACAAATCCTATGAAACTAGTCCATAGGACATGGAGAGAGACAAAGAGAAACATTATTACTTTGTTGTTAGCCATAATCTCTACAAACCAACAATCAGGCACGGCAGATGTATGCATATAGACTTTATAGTCTCTTCCTAAGGAGCTCAAAGTATTTTCCCTCAAAAGCACTCCTCTCTGTACAGACAGACTCTAATATGGCCACTGTTTATCGCCGTCTCCTCGTGTCCATGCATTTATAGAATACCCTCCCCCTGAGTGTGGAGGAACCCTGTGACTTGCTTCCTACCCATAGCATATGGTGACAGGATATCACTTCAGTGATTATGTTACATAGCCTTGCTAGGAGAGGAGACTCTTCCTTGCTGGCTCTGATAAAGCAGAGAGTCATGTTGAAGAGGCCCATGTGGCAAGGAACTGAGGGGGCCTCTGGCCAAGAGCCAGTAAGAAACTCAGTCCCCTAGTCCAGAAGACTAAAAGTAACTAAGTCCTGCCAGTAACCAGGACAGCTTGAAAGAGCACCCTTTCCTAGTCAAACCTTGAGATGAGATTATAGCCCCAGCTAACACAGAGGTCCCAATAAAGCCATGCTCAGACTTCTGACCCACAGAAGCTGTGAGGTAATGCGGGTTGTTTCAAGCCACTAAATGTATGTGTTATGCACAATTGCAACTAATACACTTCCTCCTTCCAAAGATGAAAAAGGGAGGCAAAAGAGGAGGCAAAAGGTAGAAGGGCTAAGGTCATTTAAATTGGCAGCAAAATCCATCATTATGTCGCACTCATAGCCTTTTCGGGCCCTGTAAAGACAAGGAAAAGCAAAGCAGCAAAGACATCAGGAGGTAAAAGGGCAAGTTCAGACTGAGATTTGGTGGGGGTAGAGCAACAGAAGAACGTAAGAAGTCTGAGACAAAAATAACCCAGCCAGCGAAAAGACAGTTTGGAAAACACAGGGTAAACTGACCCGAGCAAAAAATACAGATGTTTTGAGAAAGTAAAGCAAGTAGATTAAAAGAAAAACAAAAAAGAGAAAAATAGCAACAAAGAGACAATGAGGAAAGGCAAAGACACTGAATGCTCTGAATCCCTTTTCTGATTATCTATAAAGGAAAAAATGAAAGCTATATTTTCTCCTGTAAATGTGGGGATTTCCCAAAAGAGCTGCTCAAGAAGTCCTAGCTGGCTATCTGCACACAGCACAGGCCTGTGGCAGCCAGCAGGTTGTCTATGGTTCCCAAGATATTGCATAAAATCAATGTCTCAAAACTATTAGCCAGGGTTCTGAGGGCTTGCACCTATTTATTAGATTTTAAGTGTCTTTGAATGCCTCGTGTTTAAAACTTTTCTCTTCAATCCCTGTGATAATACAGCAAAATTGAGCCCAAACATAACCCACTGGACATTTCCTGTCATGCACCTTGAAGGCTATTGTGGAGTAGTGTATAATTTTCAAAGAGAGGAAGAGAAGGAGGGGGAAGAGAGGGAAGAAGGGAGGAAGAAAAAGAAAAGAAAGAAGGAAGGAGGGGGAAAGACAGGAGGCAGAAAGAGCAGAAAAGGGAACTGAAATAAAGGAAAGAAAGAAAAAAGATAAGGGGAAAAAATAAAAGAAACCAAAGGCACAGAGTTCCCAGTCTACAGAGATGCACCATTTAGGGTCCTTTGAACATGTCATTGGTCATTCGTTGAACACTGAAGATGTTGATGTTGCTGACAAGCTAGTGCTTCTGTGATTGCCACAATACAAAAGACCAGAACAATCAAGTGCTACCAGTGTTGAGTCATTTCTGGAAGAATGAAGTCTATGGTTTACCTTCCGTGATCATCAATGTCACTGGCAATACATGTATTAAACTCCTTTTGTAACTCTTCTATCTAGCTGGCATAGCATTATCCCATTGCCACTATCCCTATCCTGAACCAAGGGAATACACAAACAGTACCTAACTGTGCTCCTGACAACAGAGGAACAGATTTTGAGAGGACACTTGAGGTCACCTGTGGCCTCCCTCATTCTAATCTATGAGTAGTTTCAGCATCCTAGCCCGTTTTTCCTCATCAGATTGAAATCTCACACAAATTCAACCAAAGCTACTCTGAGGAAACCAAACACATCTCCTACATAATTCTAGTCCAGACATTCTCCAGCCTGGATCCCTGCCCTCAGGATGGCTCAAGACAGAAAGAGAGAGGAAAAGCAAATTATCACATGGATGGGCATTAGCCCTGTGGTCTGGAATTACAAATTTGCAAAGATTAAATGTAGACTCGGAAGTTCAGTGTTATCAGTAAAATATCACTTATTATTATTTATTAGCAGGGGGTCATAAACATTAACAATAAGAGCCTTGCACTTGTATCTGAGGAGAGGCCACATTGTCAAGTAGCTGCCACACATTTAGGTGTGTTTGAGAGCCGAGCCTCTCCCACTCTTCATTGATACTTATACCACACCCAACATATCTATCATCTATCTATCTATCTATCTATCATCTATCTACCGAGGTGTTTCTTTTTTTTTAATTTTTTTTTTTTTTTGAGAGAGAGAGAGACAGACAGAGCATGAGCAGAGGAGAGGCAGAGAGACAGGGAGACACAGAATCTGAAGCAGGCTGCAGGCTCTGAGCTGTCAGTGCAGAGCCCAACACGGAGCTTGAACCCACAAACTGTGAGATCATGACCTGAGCCAAAGTCAGACGTTTAACTGACTGAGCCACCCAGGCGCCCCCTGCTACTGAGATATTTCTTTTTTTTTTTTATTTATTTTTTCTTTTTTAAAATTTACATGCAAATTAGTTAGCATATAGTGCAACAATGATTTCAGGAGTAGATTCCTTAGTGTCCCTTACCCACTTAGCCCATCCCCCCTCCCACAACCCCTCCAGTAACCCTCAGTTTGTTCTCCATATTTATGAGTCTCTTCTGTTTTGTCCCCCTCCCTGTTTTTATATTATTTTTGTGTCCCTTCCCTTATGTTCATCTGTTTTTTCTCTTAAAGTCCTCATATTATTGAAATCATATATTTGTCTTTCTCTAATTTCGCTTAGCATAATACCCTCCAGTTCCATCCATGTAGTTGCAAATGGCAAGATTTCATTCTTTTTGATTGCTGAGTAACACTCCATTATATATATATATATATATATAATACATATATATATGTATATATATATATATATGTATGTATATATATATATGTATGTATATATATATATACACACATACACACATATATATATATATGCCACCTCTTCTTTATCCGTTCATCTATCGATGGACATTCGGGCTCTTTCCATACTTTGGCTATTGTTGATAGTGCTGCTATAAACATGGGAGTTCATGTGTCCCTTCGAAAGAGCACACCTGTATCCCTTGCATAATTGCCTAGTAGTACAATTGCTGGGTCATAGGGTAGTTCTACTTTTAGTTTTTTGAGGAACTTCCATACTGTTTTCCAGAGTTGCTGCACCAGCTTGCATTCCCAGAGGTATTTCTAACAGAGGCAAAGTTGTTCAACTTTATAGTTGATCCTTGAATATGGGTTTGAACTGTAAGGGGTCTACTTACACATAGATTTTTTTTTTCAGTAAATACAGTATGGTATACTATAAATATATTTTCTCTTCCTTACTGTTTTCATAACACTGTCTTTTCTCTAGGTTACTCCATTATAAGAACACAGTATATAATACATATAACATACAAAATACATGTTAATCAACAGTGTATGTTATCATTAAGGCTTCCAGTCAACAGTAGGCTATTAGTAGCTAAGTTTTGGGGGAGCAAAAGTTTCAAGTGGATTTTTGACTGTGTGGAGGGAGAGAGGAGTGTCAGTGCTCCTAATCCCTGTGTTGTTCAAGCATCAACTATACATTCATTCATCCACCCAACAGATACTTCTGAGCAAATATTACATGCCAGGAATGATTTTAGGTGCTAAGAATAGATTGTAAATAACATGAATCCATATTGTCATGATGCTTATGTTCTAGTGAAGGGAAGAAAGATAATTAACAAGAAAAAGAAGGAAAATAAAAGATCATTTTATTATGTTATGAAGATAAAAAAATAAATTACTACAATAGAAAGAGACTGAAGGGTAAGCCACTTTAGTTTGGGAGGTCAGAAAAGGCTTCTCTGGGAAGGGATATTTGAACTGAGACGTGAATTACCCCCATGGAGCTGGGAATGCAAAGATGTAGGGGAGGAGGATGCCAGACAGGGGAATAGCACATGCAAAATCCTCATGGCAGGAAAGAGCTTGGCAAATTCGAGAGACAAGAAGCTAGTGTAGCCAAATGCAACGGGAAGCCTTGAGATGGTTTTAAGCAGAGAAGAAACACAATATGACTTTTGGGAAAATCACTCTGGCCACCTTGTAAAGAATCAATCCTAGGCAATCAAGGGTGGAAGCTGGTAGGTCAGTAGGAGGCTGCTGGAGTGAGCCAACAAGAGCTGGGGACAACCAGGGAGAAAGCAGTGCGGACTGCTAGAAGTGTTGGCTTCAGGATGCATTCATTTTCTTTTTTTTTTTTTCCAATATATGAAGTTTATTGTCAAATTGGTTTCCATACAACACCAAGTGCTCATCCCAAAAGGTGCCCTCCTCAATACCCATCACCCACCCTCCCCTCCTTCCCACCCCCCATCAGCCCTCAGTTTGTTCTCAGTTTTTAACAGTCTCTTATGCTTTGGCTCTCTCCCACTCTAACCTCTTTTTTTTTTTTTTCCTTCCCCTCCCCCATGGGTTTCTGTTAAGTTTCTCAGGATCCACATAAGAGTGAAACCATATGGTATCTGTCTTTCTCTGTATGGCTTATTTCACTTAGCATCACACTCTCCAGTTCCATCCACGTTGCTACAAAAGGCCATATTTCATTCTCTCTCATTGCCACGTAGTATTCCATTGTGTATATAAACCACAATTTCTTTATCCATTCATCAGTTGATGGACATTTAGGCTCTTTCCATAATTTGGCTATTGTTAAGAGTGCTGCTATAAACATTGGGTACAAGTGCCCCTATGCATCAGTACTCCTGTAGGATGCATTCATTTTCAACATAAGGCTGACAGGACTTGTGATGAAGTACATGTGGGGAGTGGAGTGAGGGGAGAAGAAGCAACAATAGTTCCAAAGTTTTTGGTCTGGGCAGTTGGGGGGATGGAGGTATCATTTACTGAGATAGGGAAAGGTGGAAGAAGAGCAGGAAAAGAATGGGTGGGAAAGCAAGAGCCCTGCTTTGGCCTTGTTCAGTTCAAGTCTCTATTAGACATACAAATGAGCTTGTCAAGGGGGCAGATGGATCTATATGTCTTGAGCTCAGCAGAAAGGGCAGACTGGAATCATCACTTTGGGAGTCATCAGTGTGTAGCTCCCACCAGAAGCCATGGGACTAGATAAGGTCACCAAAGGAGGCCATATAATCAGAACGGGGAAGAGGGCAAGGGCATAGAACCCACACTCTGCACCTGCCAACTGTTATAGGTCAAGCAGAAGAGCAGATGCCAGCAAAGAACCTCAGGAGCCAAGGTCATACAGAAGGAAGAAAACCACCAAAGAGAATGAAACTATTTTAACAAGTTGTCCACTGATATGAAGAGCTAGAAAATGGAAAACTCCCAAATGATTTTACAGGAAAAGACATAGAAATTTGCACATTATCAAGATATATCTGTTGGTGGAGGAAAGCATGGGTTGGAGAAGACTAACGAGGATACTGAAATAATTAATAACAATTCAGAAGGAGCTGAAAAGAGCCTGAAGAGCAAGGGTGTTAGGAATGGAGGGGCAGGAGGAGAACAGGAAAGACACTAGGAGATAGAATAGAATAGGACTTGGTAATGAATGGGCTGTGAGTGAGCGACTCCTAGATGCAGTATCTCCCACTAAGACCGGTGCTACTCAAAGCAAGCACTCCAGTGACAGTTTGAGTCTGTTGGATCTGAGGTGTCTATGGAACACAGAGGAAAGATATCTAGTAGGTAAGAGGAAACAGGTCTGCAGGTGATGGGAAATGTTTGGGTTGAAGCTAAAGATTCAGCCATCGTCAATACATAGATACAAAAGGAAGCACTGAGCAGGAGAGCTAAGGATCCAGACTCAAAGACTTTCAAGAGTAAACACAGAGAGGAGTGCACAAAGGAAACTCCAGCAGATGGAAAGTAAGACAACCTGCCCTCCAGCCAGAGGTTGATTCCAGCCTAATTTCTTCCAGGCAAGGACATCAAAACTCTCAACCCCTTAAAGATGACAAATAGAGAGTTACTCCCTAACAAAAGTAATGTTTTTAACGGAAGATGAAAGACAGCTCTACACACACACACACACACACTTAACCCAGGAAAACTTTCTGGGGCTGGAAGGTTATTCCTCCTTTAAAAAAATGAGATAGAGACAGGGAGTAGTAGTTAAAAAATACTTTTGTTTCTCAAATTTAAGAATTAAAATGCATTTCAATCAAATTCTTAGCAGGCTTTTAAAAATATGGATATAAAACTATAGATACAGATAAATTAAAAAGCCATTGCCCTTAGATTCTTACCAACACTCTATTTCTCCCCCTACCCTCCACTCCTCCTCCCCAACTTATGTTTTTCCTTTGATTGCTAGCATAATACTCAAGTTAAAGACAAGAAATGTCCCAATTAACAAAACCTCTGGGAATGAAGCAATTTTGTAAGAGAACTGTCCATGTTTTGAAGTCAGCCATGAGCCTTTGTAAATCAGGTGGACCAGTATTAATACTGTGTACCCTACATTCAGTTACTAGAAGCTAAAAAACAAACCTGCAATCACAAGTAAGCAAACAAGCCTCCTCATGTATTGTCCACCTGTTTGTAAACAGTTCAAGTTAAATAGCCTCCTCCAAATTCTGAAGTCATTGAGGCCCCCTGCCTCCCTTTTTCACCTGTCCTCTCCTCTTTTCAATCCAGATGCCCACTCTGTGCTCTCCTGACCTCTTGCTCCTCTTCTCTAAGTTGAGGAAGGACTGAACTCCCCACTTGTGCTCATGGATTGGCTTATAGCACTTTGATGCGAATGCATCCAAATCAAAGTGTTACCTCAGCTAGGAATTTTTATTAAGTGTCATTTATTTACTTACTACTTCCTTACTTACTGGGGGTTGGGGGATGGGGAGGGATGCCAGGGATAAAGTAAACAGATGGAAAAGTGCTTCAGGACTCAGCTCTCCTAGGCTGAGACCTCCAGCCTGTGTAGGATGTTCGCCTATTTCTCCCACAGTGGCCCGTGCTCCCCACAGCTAACACAAGTACTATACATTCCTAATGCCACGTCTGTATCTCCTACCAGACTAAGCTCCTTGAGGGCTGAGTTTGTATCTGTCTTAATTTTGGATTCCCAGGCACAAAATACGCACTTAGTAAATGTTCACTGAATGAATAGATGAATTAATTGAAGTTGGGTTGCAGGAGTTATAATGTTGTCCTTTCAAATGACTGAAAAAGATGGAAAGATTGTTTAAACAAAGCAAAAAGGCTATTCTGTATCTCCCAATACCTTTGTTCCCTGAGTGGTGCTAGAAGCTTTGACCTAAAGAGGCAGAAAACCAGACACTGTCATCACCTTCTTCTCCTAGTTCCAAAATGTTAGTTCCTGACCCTAATTTTGGATTCTCCTGTCCTGAGACTCCCAGATGCACATTTTACATTGCTTGGTATTCTTGATGTTTCATCTATCACGTCAGTCATACAGACATTTATTGGGATATACTAAGATCCAGGCACATTGTAGGGCATCGAGGATTTGACAATGTACAAGACCAGCCTTGTCCCTGTGTTCACCAACCTTGCAATCTGGTTGAGTCACTACTCAGTCAACTATCTCAGCCAAAGACTCCTTCACCATCCACCCATTCATCTCTCTACCTAATCAATTCCCTGTACTTCTTATTCTTTATAAATTTCTGAGAACAACATTGGTTTTTGGAACAGATTTGTTAAATGAAGGTTTACTGAAGTTTGGATGGTTTTGGAATCATAGAAATATTAAAGCTAAAAAGGATTGTGCCGGATACTCTCTGTCTGCTCCTCCAGATGGGCTGTACATCCTTCCTTCCCTACCCTGTGCCCTGGGAGGTGGACTGTACAGAATGAAGCAATGTGCCCCTTGCCCTCTAGCCATTAGGAACAACATGGGCAGTAGCTATGTGACTCCATGGCAGCACAGAGCTCTTTCCAAGTTCCAATGTTTGCTATGTCCCCTGTCCTAAGGATGTTACCATCAGCCTACAGATGGTAACAGCTTCGCAACTCTCACTAGCTCATGGATACTGCACCATCCCTTGTTGGTGTAACTACACCTGTCAACACTTGTGGAGGAAAAGACTTCATCTGTTTCCTGAAGGGACTCTAATACGAAACCCTTCTCTTTCAAACTCCAGACATGGAATCATAAATTCCTGAAGAATAAGACCTACTTTCAATTCCTGGCCTTTATGGCAATTTGGAGCCACATTGTGATTATATTACTATCGGCAGACACAGCCTGATTTTTTAATTAATTTATTTAAATTCAACTTATTTAAAATACAGTGTGGTATTGGTTTCAGAAGTAGAACCCAGTGATTCATCAATTACATATAGCACCCAGGGCTCATGCCAACAGGGGCCCTCCTTAATGCCCATTACCCAATTAGCCCATTCCCCAACCACCTGCCCTCTAGCAACCCTCAGTTTGTTCTCTGTATTTTAAGACTCTCTTATGGTTTGCCTCTCTCTCTCTCTCTGTTTTTATCTTATTTTTCCTTACCTTCCCCTATGTTCATCTGTGGTTTTTCTTAAATTCCACATATGAGTGAAATCATGATATTTATCTTTCTCTGCCTGCCTTATTTCATTTAGCATAATATACTCTAGTTCCATCCACGTTGTTGCAAATGGCAAGATTTGATTCTTTATGATTGCTGAGTAGTATTCATATATATATATATATATCTCCCACATCTTCTGTATCCATTCATCAGTTAATGGACATTTGGGCTCTTTCCCTAAATCTGGCTATTTTGGCTATTGTTGATAGCGCTATTGGCTATTGTTGATAGTGCTGCTATAAACATTGGGGTGCATGTGTCCCTTTGGATCAGCATTTTTGTATCCTTTGGATAAATACCTAGTAGTGCAATTGCTAGGTTAGAGGGTAGTTCTATTTTTAATTTTTTGAGGAACCTCCATACTGTTTTCCAGAGTGACTGCACCAGTTTGCATTCCCAACAGTGCAAAAATGGCCCCCTTTCTCCACGTCCTCTCCAACATCTGCTGTTTCCAATGTTGTTAATTTCCCATCTGACAGGTGTGAGATGGTATCTCATTGTAGTTTTGATTTGTATTTCCCTGATGATGAATGATGTGGAGCATCTTTTCATGTGTCTGTTAGCCATCTGGATGTCTTCTCTGGAAAAGTGTCTATTCATGCCTTCTGCCCATTTCTTCAGTGGATTATTTGTTGTCGGGGTGTTAAGTTTGATAAGCTCTTTATAGATTTTGGATACTAACCCTTTATGTGATATGTCATTTGCAAATATTTTCTCCCATTTGTTGGTTGCCTTTTAGTTTTGTTGATCGTTTCCTTTGCTGTGCAGAAGCTTTTTACCATGATGAAGTCCCAATATTTGATTTTTACTTTTATTTCCCTTATGTCTAGTAAGAAACTGCTAAAGCCAAGGTCAAAGAGGTTGCTGCCTGTTTTCTCCTGTAGGCTTTTGATGGTTTCCTATCTTGCATTTAGGTCTTTCACCCATGTTGAGTTTATTTTTGTGTATGGTGTAAGAAAGTGGTTCAGTTGCATTCTTCTGCATATCGCTGTCCAATTCTCCCAGAATCATTTGCTGAAGTTACTGCCTTTTTTCCATTGGATACTCTTTTCTGCTTTGTCGAAGATTAGTTGGCCATACATTTGCGGGTCCATATGTGACAGACTGACTTTTGAAAACATATCCTATCGGCTGGATGAAATTATGCCAAGTTGAAGGTCAGGCCTGAGATACCAACTAAAACAAGTGTACAAGAAACCTAGTGACAGATGCTTGGCATTTCAAATTCTAAGAAGTCACAGCCAGTGGAATCAAGTTCATATTTGACTGTGAGGCTGACATCTACCTATTCCAGTTCTTTCCCCAAATCATACTTGTAAACATGGAAAAGTGCCATTTCTCAGTGATCTCCCAGCCTTTTTGTTCACAAATCTACCTCTGTCTGAAATATCTTCCCTGCCCTGGTTTCTATATGTCCAATGCCTTCTCATTATAAAAGCCCTAGCGCAAATTGCTTCTCCATAAATTCTCAAGCTTTCTATGATTATTCCAATCAAGAGATAGCTTGTTCTCCTCAAGATACTTGGATTATTTTATTTGTACTCACTCATATTATTTATCACCTACTTGTGTTAGAATTATTTGCATTCAGGTGTTTTTCTCACTTCTAAACCCCTGAGGAATCCTGAGGGCAGGACAGTATCTTATATATCTTTGTTGCCCCTCAATGGCCTCAATGGCAGTGCTTCAAAAACTGAAATTTCTAACTAAATGTTTGTTGACTGACTACATAAATGAATGAATTAACCACCAAAATGATTTTAACTTGGGAGGGCGATACAGTTTCTTCTGATTCTCAGAAGACCAAATCATATTTCACTTTTTCATCCAGAAATAGCAAATTCATAAAAGCAAATGGCACTATATTTGAGGAGAAATATTTTCAGATTGTTTCCATATGTGTTTCTATATATAACAGTTTATGCAATTTTTTAAATCAAATTCAACACCATGTGGCCATGTATCTTCTAGAAGCTCATAATGATGATTTAGGTCAGAGCTTAAAACAATAACAAAAAAGTTCTTAAAGGAGGTTTGTTCATCTATCCTTCAGTTCTGCTCATTCTCTAGATGTTTCCTTTCTAGACTTGGCTCTGATGTCACTTTCTGTCTGTGACTTTCTCTGACTACCCCCCAGCAAAACTGCTGTCTCCTGAGTTTTTATTGCCCTTGTACAGATCTTTGTTGTGGCTTTTATCCCATTGCTCTGTGTTACTTATACGCCCATATCCCAGTGAGCGTAGAAGCTCTTCAAGAACAGGGACCTAGCTTTGATCACCTACTTCTGTCTTCCCAACACCTAGAATAGCACCTGGCACAGAGTGAGCACTGAGTAAATGTGGTCTAAATTGAATTGGCATAATGTCAACTGTGCACTTTGGCTCCAAAACCCAATCCATGCTTTCTTTGATTTAAAATCTGTGACATTTATGAATTGCATGAGATGTAAGAAAACACACATGCACACCTGCTCGTTGGAAGTGGTGTCCAGATTTCTTATCTATACCCAACTATTTAACCTTATCCCAGTTTACATACCATGGGTCACTTTGACATTCACTCTTTTTGCTTGAAGCTATAGGTTAGCACCTTAGCACAAATTCAGGAACGTGTCCTCTTATAGCTAAACTATAGACAGGGCCAAGTTTTGAGTCAGGGAAGGTGGGAGGACAGACATCTAGAATAGACTGAGTATTTGCTCTGTGCTCAGCCCTTTGCCTACCTCACCATTTTGAATCTTCACACTGTCTCAGGGTCAGCACTCTTCCATTAGCCCTATGTTGCAGTAGGACATCTCCAAGGGTCAATGGAACCATTAATCTTAGACAAAGTACCCCTGGAGTGTTTCTGTTGGAGTATCAGGATAGGAAATTTCTAACTAATTTCCTAACATTACCTCATCAGGTACACCTCTAACATTACCTCATCACTACAGGTTCACTAATTCACTGCCTTGTAGACACACTTTCCATTACCTGAAGCCCCCAAGATCTCTTCCACACTGGGGCATTTGTACATGCTGCCCCCTCTGCTGTACTGGTGTTCCCTCCACTCTCTTTACCCGGCTAGTTCCTACCAATCCTCCAGCCTCATGGTTCTCAAAGTGTGACCTCCAAACCAGCAATCTCAGTATCATCCAGTAATTTATTAGAAACACAGAGTTTTGGGACCCACATCAGACCTACTGAATCAGAAACTCTGGTGGGAAGGGTACCCAGAAAACCTTTTTTATTTTTTTAACAAACTCTCCAGGTGATTCTGATGCACATTGGAATTTGAGAAGCAGCGTTCTAGGCTTTATCTGTCACCTCGTCAGAGAGAACTTTCTTGACCCCAACTCCCCTATCTGTATCATATCCCCACTGTTAACTGTCTCATAGTAGTTACTCATTCATCACAAACTGCAAATTATGCAAGTTGGTGTGTTTATTTGTTTAAAAATCTACCTTCCTCGCCAGACTGAGTTCTGTGAAGGCAGGGACCATGTATACCCAAAGCCTTACACTGTGCCTGCCACAGAGTAGGTACTCAGTCAATGTTTATTTATTGGTCAGTTTTTCCTAGCCAATCTGGCTGGGAGACCCTGGAGTATTCCTTGAGATCACTGAGTACTTCTTTTGCCTCCATCCATAAAAGGCATATCATGAAAGACAGCCAAGTCTCAATTAGTCACCATCCAGAGTATAGACCACCCATGACTCCCTGTGTCTCAGACTCCCTTCCCTGTCCATTGCTGAGAAACCACATGTATAAATGAGAGGGTGGGGAAACTAGGGAATTCGGGAAATTAATTATCAGTAGCCCAGATAAATAATTTAGTAAAGGAGGAGAGCAGAGTTCTCAGCTATACTATATTTTCATATTCTTAATGGATTCTGACCACTCTTGTTTTTTACTCAGAACTACTCTAAAACCTGCAGAGAAGCCTCACTGCTCCTATTAATGTAAGGACTTATTCTTCTCTTTCAGGACTAATGTGTTTAATATGGAATCAAGATTCACTTTCCATCTAGGCTTGGTTAGACAGATGTTTGGATTTCAATTTCCTCAGAAAAAAATTTTAATACACCTTTTTCTCCCAGTGGCCAATGGAACACCCCTGTGAAATCCCCCTTGACAATAGTATCACTCAATTCTTTTCCTAGCTGAGTCTTCACCTTCTACAGGAAGACACCCAGAGGATTGTGGGTAGCTGGCAGCTGGGGGTTAGGAGTCAGGAGAAGGGGCTAGGGTCTTGTCTCGGGGATTCTGGCTCAGGGTAAAGTGTGCTATGTATCCTCTACCATATCTTGATGTTCCCTCCCTGAACCCCAAGACAAAATCAGGTTCACCTGAGCCTTCAAGGCAGGATTAAGGCAGAAACAGTCCTGGCAGAGGCACCCCATCTAAGCCAGCTCTATCTTGGACAGCATGGCGAGGATCAGGCCAGCCATGTTTCTGTGTTCCTCAGGTCTTCTCTTCCAACACTTGTTCATGAAGACAATTCCTCTGTCCACACTGTATCGCTGAGCCATGGGGTTCACTTGTCTCTTCACTGCACATCTTAATCAGCACAATCATATCTCCTCAGTCAGCATACAGATTTCCAACTTCTGCATCTGTCACAGAGAAAATTCAGAGAAGTGAACCACCCACCTGGGCTAAGACTTAAAAGCAGGACTTCTGTGGGGTTCTCTGATCCCCAGTCCAAGAAGGGAATCCCTACTATGTGCTCAGTGCTACAGACATGGTTTGTTTTCCTAATCTCATTCACTTCCCACATTAACCCTATGTGACAGGCTCAGTACCTCCCTTCTACAGACATGGGAACTGAAGCCTAGAAGGTTTAAGTACCTTCCCAAGATCACAGAGCTAATAAGGAAGCATTTGCACCCTGGACTATCTGACAACACCTTTCATGCACCTGTCCCAAACCACCTTCCAATGAACCTTGGGAAAGGGATTTCTAAGTGACACCAGCATCCCAGTATGAAACCTAGAGCTTGTCCAGTTATACCCTGAGCCTGTGGAGTCCACTTAGTGTTTCCTTACTACCAAACTTTTCTTTCCCATAGCCTTGTGTTACTTGTGTACTTTCTGGGTGATGGAAATGGCTCTAATTCACACCTCCTTTGCCCTTAGCCCTCACCTCCACCCCTGGCATCCAGTAGGAAGCACTTGATACAATCACCCATGGGAAGCATGTGAGACTAGCTGAAAACACATACACAGGCTGTCAACATTGGTCTAAGCTGGGCTGTTGCAAAAGGAATTGTAAAGGCCTGGCCCCCCAGCTGCTGCACATGAAGACAGCCCCTTCCTCCCCAAGCAGCTGTCACACCTGTAGGCCAGTTAGGGGTGAGATATCAGGGCAGCTTAGAAGATGTTCTCGTTTTCCCACACTGTATTTCTACACAACAGCTTATTCTGTGCCAGTTTTACCTAAATTGACTGAGAAAATTGACACAGAGCTAGAAAGCAAAACCAAGTCAAGCATAGGAACTCCAGTAGATTCAATAAAACACAGATCCGATTTTGTTGGTGCTATGGGAAACCCTTGTTTCAAAAACAAATCGAACAAGACATCCAAAGTAAATGTAGTAAAATCACGCAAACACCCATTTCTAAATATCCTGGAAGATTTCAGGTGACAGGAGCTGGCACTGTGCCACCTCTCAGGGCGTGGCTGTCCTTAGGCTTCTCAGTTTTCAAATCCTTGGACTCTGTTGGTTTACTAACTAAGAAGGCCTGAGGCCTCTCTTATCAAACCTCTGCATCAGAATCCCGAATAGCAAACATCTTCTGAACTGAGTACAAGGAAGTTGAGATTACTCTGGGGTCAGAGGCTGAAAAACATGGTTGAAAAGCTGGCGACAGGAGGCCCCACCAGAGGCCCAGCTTTGCTGGGACCCAGGGGGAGCTTTCATTTCATTTCAGGGTAGGAAGAGGACCCCACATTAGAGATACTGTGTCTGGATTTGAGGCCCTGGGAGGTCATGGAGGGAGACCTTTGATAGGGCCAAGGCCCCTAGTCCACTCCACAGCAGACCAAGCAACTGGGGTAAAGTTCACTCTGTCCACTTGGTGGACACACATCCATTCTTTCCTCCATCTTAGGCACACCCTCAAAGGCTGTTTCTGTGCATGGAGACATTACTGACTTTTGCCACAGCACCCTCTAAGTGCTCCTGCCATTCCTTCCAGATCAATCTCTGCTCCTAAACCTGTCCTGCCTGAGGGGCAGAAGGCACGGGACCCACCAGGGCTTGAGAGGCAGGGTAGTTGCTGCACAGGCAGTTCTGGGTCAGAAAGCTAGAACCATGCTCCTGGTGCCAGAGCCCAGTTTCATGCCCAGACAGCAGCCAGGGCTCTGAGCCAAGGCTGCCGTGCAGCCCCACTGCTCCCTGGCCTCCTGCCAGCGCCCATGCCATGAAGGAACAGCCTGTCACCAGACAGGAGTGGGCACCTGGATGCCTTGAGCTCTGACTTCTCAGGCAGTCCTGCCCTGTAGGAGTACGATGCCTTTTGCCCACCTCGATGGTCAGTACAGATGTTCAAGGGAGGGGCAGGCGGGTGGTAAGCTAGAAATAGACACCGAATCCTGCAGGGTCCCTAGCTTTGAATTTAAAATGTTGTTTTCCAGGCTCATGCACAAAATCATTTGTCATCACTCGGGCCCTAACGGAGGAAAAAATACAATGGAAAATTAGATCCTGTGTCATAATGTCATGGGTATAAATAAAATGAAAGGCAAGCTTGACGTCAGTAATGAGGATTCTCACATTCCACTTCGCTTCCTCATCATCAAATATGCAGCTCAATTTACCCCCTTGGGTGGTGGAAACCGGCTAGTGTAAACAGGTGGGGGCTCTGATGTTGTGAGGACTCTGTTTCTTTCTCCCTCAAAATCCCACAGGAGGCCCAGGCAAACAGTCCCAAGGGTAGGTCTCCTTCCTGGTGCTGGGCGTCCTCTGGGTATGCAGCCCCATTCTTAGCAGATGCCACAAATCCCTCCACAAGTCCCCTCTGTTTCCCCTATATTCTTGCACTCAAACTTCCCCTCTTGGGGGCAGCCAGCTTGTCCCTTCACCAGGCTCCCCGAGATTAGTCGAAGGGACATTTCTCTACCTAAAGAGAAAGGAGGACAAAGGGAGAGAGAGCTGAGCGCTCCTTTGCACAGGGACTGGGCTGGCCTAGATGGTGGCTCCAGCCTGGGGAATATTGAGTCATATTGATTCATATTTTTTTAAGTTTATTTACTTATTTTGAGAGAGAGAGATGGGGGTGGGAGAGGGGTAGAAGAGAGGGAGAGAGAGAATCCCAAGCAGGCTCCACAGCGTCAGCGCAGAGCCCAGTGCGGAGCTTGATCCCACAAACCGTGAGATCATGACCTGAGCCAAAATCAAGGGTTGATCACTTTATCCGATTGAGTCACCAAGGCGCCCCATATTAATTCATATTTTAAACACCCTCTGGAATATGATGATCTAAAGGAACCCCCTGGTAAATAATTTTGTAGCACAAAATTACTCCCTCCACCCCCACCACCAAGTTCTATCTTTGTAAATGCAGCTATTTACATATTCCTCTAGGTCTTTCTCAGAGTGAGAAGCATCCCTGTACCCCAAAGGCAAAATTAGATATGGTCTGGTACATAGTCTAACACACCCTTATCATCAAAAGTCACCTGACTTCACAGCGTGCCAAAGAGTGCTGACAAGCAGTGCCACTTATGAGTAAACCAGTAGCTGTTAATACAATAGAAGGATTGGTGTCTCCCATTATCTGCTTCTGAGTCGATTCAAGGAGTATCACTGGACCTGGGGTAGTTGTGGAGTTTCTTCCCAACTGACACGCTGCAAGTCAAACACTCAGATGTTAACTCATTGTTCTGAAATTACTGTATTCAACAAGCATTTGTGGACTCTCTTCTGTGCTGGGAACCGTTCTTGTGTTGGGTGTCGCGAGGTAAGGATGACCCAATTCCAGACTTCTGTGTTCTGATCTGTGAAGGACAGGCATGGCATCAGCACAGCATAGGGTCTTTGGTTTCCAGCAGATCAATTTAAAACACAGTTCTAGCACTTCTTGGCTGTCAGACTGCCTACTTCAGAGGTTCTCAAGCACTGTGTGAGGGAACCGGCGGAAGGTGCTGCACACAGTGCTTGGGTCCTGAGGAGTACTCAGTAGTGTTCCCTCCCTTCTCCCAACTGCCCCATTCTCCAGTGTTTTATCTGCTGCCTAGAAAGAACACCTGGAAAGAGAAAGAAAATTATTGTCGCATATATGCACTAGTATTCATTCCCTCGCTCTAGCCTGCATACACGAGCATGTGCGTGCAGACACACACACACACACACACACACACACACACACACACACACACATTTTAACCTGGCCTTTGATAGGTGTGATTATTCCAAGCCACAGATTACAATGATATTTTTAGAACTAGATTTGTACTCTGCTGCCTTTCAAGAAGTAGATTGGATTGATAATGTACTGAAATGGCATTTGGTCATTTTCCTCTCCATGTGTACTCAGCAGGGCACAATTTGGTAGCACCTAGGCCTCAGGCACTTCTCATTTTGTGTCTCATTACGGCTGCTGGGGACAGCACTGTGGCCTGAATTCTGGGAGACCTATTTTATAAGGTGTGTTTCTGAGACCACAGGTTTTTTCTCTTTACCATAAGAATCTCGTGAGGAAATGTTCAAAATTTGTGCCAGTTCTGGCAATTTCAGCATCCAGCATCCAAATACCATACCTGGCTTCTAGAACCTTCTATGACAGTCTCTGTCTGTTTTGACATAACCCAAGCTCTCCTCTTCCTTCCATCTCAAAACTCACCCTTCCTATAAACCTTCCCTCCCAGACCTACTATCTAGATGGATATGGGTTAACCATGAGGTGAGATGAAAATTCTATGCCAGCAGGGTAAAGATTTTGGAGAGTTTTTTTGTCTTACTTTTTGTTATTGTGATGGTTAAAGAAGTCCACTTGTTTGTCTCAGACCCATTTAGGGCACTTCTTCTGCCAGAGTAGGGGATAGAGTAGGAACCAGGAGTCTTGTGTTCTCCTCAGAGTTCGAATATTCCTCTAATACACTGAGCATTTTGTTCTTCTCCTTTGGACCCAAAGTCCAAAACCAGCTTGTACTGGGCTCATGAGAGGTGAGTGTCAAAATTTCAGGAATCTTGCCAGATGGTTGTTAAAACACTGCCATTATTGAAAATTAAATTATATAGGCATACAGTTAGATGAATTATATTAAAAACAAAGGTAATAAATACTTAAACCTCATCACTTCCTAAATATTTCATTATGCCTACTCTTATCTATGCACTTGAAGCTATTTATGTCTACTGGATCTCTATGTGGGAATACTGCATATGGGGTGTTACTGCACATTTCCTCCCAACTCCATTTCAATGACGTCACACTGGTAGCTGGAACTCAGCCATGGTGGGCAGTATTTACACCAGAGAATCCAGCAAACACTACAAATCAGGGCTTTATTTATTACTCCTTTCCCCGCCAAACCAATTGTTAAGCACTTATCAGCAGACCCCTATTTTGTTCCCCACTGGGGTCAGGAGCCAGGCCTGTAGTCAGCTAGGAGTGCTAACATCCAACTTCATGGATGTGGGGAGACATCTGCAGAACCTTCCAAAAGCTCTGCCTGTGCCTTCCCAAAGCCATTTTTCCTAGACATCTTCGGACACTCTCAAGTAACTCCTAGCATGTTCCCACCACCACCCCAGAGACACACATGCCCCCCACCACAGGCATTCTTGCTTCTCTGTCTGTCTGCCTGTCTGTCTCTCATGGTCCACACAATCTGCTTGGGGTGAATTCTGTCAACTCCAACACAATTCTAGGGAATTTGAGAATCTGTAGCCTGGGGCTTGGGGGTATCTGAAGTTATCGGAAGGGAGAAGCAGCAACAAAAGGAATATTTTGTATATAAGGTAACTGTGAATACAATCTCCTAGCATTTGGTCACACATATGACCTTAAAAACTGGGAGATGAGTGGTTCTCCTTGGTTCTCCACTGTAGACATTTTTTTTTTGGCAGACACACTGGAACTGGAATTTTTAAAAGTTGTTGGGGGGTAGGGGAGAGGGGAAAGTGGGTGATGGGCATTGAGGAGGGCACCAGTTGGGATGAGCACTGGGTGTTGTATGGAAACCAATTTGACAATAAATTATCTATTAAAAAAAAAGTAAACCTATAGCTTTGACTTCTGATTTTCAAGACACTCAGCTTTTTTTGCCTATCGCCCCCCCCCCCCCACAGTGCATAGGGTCAAAATGTATCACTGTTAAAAGAATACAGAGGGTTTTGCACTTCATATGGCCATATCACAATGATTAGTATATTGGCTTTTAGAATGACACAGACATGGGAGCAACACACACTGCTATTCCCATTATGAACAAAGGAGGCCGAAGATACCTATTTTAGCATTGCCCACCTGGCTAGTTTGTGAAATGGTGGAGATTAGGCCTCACAGTACCAAGTGGTTTTGGAAATGCCATACCTTACAAAGACCAGAAAGAGGACATGCCAATTATTTTAACCTGAAGTCAACCAAGTCAACCCACGTGCTATCCTCTTCCTCCTCCAAGGACTCTCATGTCAGCATTCCACCTGATTCCACGGCATTGAGCTATTTAGAGATTCGTCTTGGCCTCAAAGACCATTTTTTACTAGAAAGTGAGATTAGAGGTTGACCTTCAGTGTCCTTAACAGATGACACCAGAGTACAAAGAAGAAGACCACAAGGCCATGGCACTGCAAGGCCACAAGATCAGAGGGGGACGCAGGAAGTGCCGAAAATGTCCTACTTGTAAAACAGAGTATGGGGTTCTTGAAGTGTGAATCCACATACCATAAACATCTAAACAATTTTTTTTTTATGAGACTGTAGTTTATTAATTCCTGGCAAAAAGACTGGATGACATTGAGACTTATTAACTTGCTGGCCAATTGGGCAGAGACTGGGAAGGGGGAAAGAAGAGAGGCCAGCTTTGGCAAAACAGCTGCTTACCCAGTCCTTGAGCCAGACCCAAAGAACTGGGGGAAAGAAACTCCTCATTATATCCTTGTAAGTGAAGGTTTTGTTTTACAAACTGTGACTGGAAAAAAATTTGTCCCAAACTGTTGATAGTAGTTATTTGAAGAGAAATGAACACTCTTTAAAAAATTCCCACTATTGGGGCACCTGGGTGGCTTAGTCGGTTAAGCGTCCGACTTCAGCTCAGGTCATCATCTCACAGTCCGTGAGTTCGAGCCCCGCGCTGGGCTCTGTGTTGACAGCTCAGAGCCTGGAGCCTGCTTCGGATTCTGTGTCTTGCTCTCTCTCTGCCCCTCCACTGCTCATGCTCTGTCTCTCTCTGTCTCAAAAATAAATAAAAACATTAAAAAAATATCCCACATTTGCAAATGACATATCAGACAAAGGACTAGTATCCAAAATCTATAAAGAGCTCACCAAACTCCACACCCGAAAAACAATCCAGTGAAGAAATGGCCAGAAAACATGAATAGACACTTCTCTAAAGAAGACATCCAGATGGGCAACAAGCACATGAAAAGATGCTCAACGTCGCTCCTCATCAGGGAAATACAAACCAAAACTACACTCAGATATCACCTCATGCCAGTCAGAGTGGCCAAAATGAACAAATCAGGAGACTATAGATGCTGGTGAGGATGTGGAGAAACCGGAACCCTCTTGCACTGTTGGTGGGAATGCAAACTGGGGCAGCCACTCTGGAAAACAGTGTGGAGGTTCCTCAAAAAATTAAAAATAGACCTACCCTATGACCCAGCAATAGCACTGCTAGGAATTTACCCAAGGGATACAGGAATGCTGCTGCATAGGGGCACTTGTACCTCAATGTTTATAGCAGCACTGTCAACAATAGCCAAATTATGGAAAGAGCCTAAATGTCCATCGACTGATGAATGGATAAAGAAATTGTGGTTTATATACACAGTGGAGTACTACGTGGCAATGAGAAAGAATGAAATATGGCCTTTTGTAGCAATGTGGATGGAACTGGAGAATGTTATGCTAAGTGAAATAAGTCATACAGAGAAAGACAGATAACATATGTTTTCACTCTTATGTGGATCCTGAGAAACTTAACAGAAGTCCATGGGGAAGGGGAAGAAAAAAAAAAGAGGTTAGAGAGGGAGGGAGCCAAAACATAAGAGACTCTTAAAAACTGAGAACAAACTGAGGGTTGATGGGGGGTGGGAGGGAGGGGAGGGTGGGTGATGGGTATTGAGAAGGGCACCTTTTGGGATGAGCACTGGGTGTTGTATGGAAACCAATCTGACAATAAATTTCATATTTAAAAAAAATCCCACTATCAACATACAATTTTAGCAGATAATCACCTTTTTTCATTCTTCCTTATACTTTCAGAAGCACAATAATAACACCTTAAGTGTGTAAAGCAATTGAGCCTTTGCAAAGTGTTCTTGTCCATTACTTCAACCGATCCATATACATCCTATATAAGAATTCTCCTTGCACAAATCGGACTGAAACCTCCCCAAAGACGAAAGAAATGTAGGAAGACTTCACACTGAGGGCAGAGATTGCTATGCAGACCATTGTTCTAACTCCCTCTTGTAAGCTGCTATTGCTGTGTTCACTTAGGGTCCACATAATTTTACTTCCAACCCTCAATCCTACCACAAAATTGAGTTCAGAAGGTATTCTGTTTGGGTTTTCTCTTGGTGTTTATTTACATGCCTGCCTCCTGGCTAAAATCAATGACACATGGCTACTTTGAGAAGGAAGACAGAAATCATTTTAACATAACTTTCCCAGGAGTAAGATTAATGCCCCCTTTCACCTGTCTTCTTTATTTGAAGTCAAGTAGATTTAGTCTTTCAGTCTGGTTAAAGCAATTTTGAGAACCAATTCTTTGTGTAAATAAGTCAATTACTACTAAGAACTACCGTGAATGGTTAATAATTCTTTGGGGGCCACCTGTAGACTTATATGCTGGGAAAGGCAATTTACAAATTAGACCTCTGTGATTTGAAAAAGTGCCTCATTTTCTTTCGTTGGTAAAATCAAGACCACTGAATTATTGGATAGTAATGGGCTAGCTTCCCAAAAGCTTTAATATTCCTGTTTTGCATTACTCTCACCAAGTAAAATTACTTCAATATTAAAATAAAAAATATTCTCATAGGTGATGTATGTATTAATTATCTTGATCTTGGTGATCATTCCACAATATATATGTTTCTATCAAACCATCACATTGTACATTTAAAATATATACAATTATATTTATCCATCACTCCTCAATAAAATTGGGAGGAAAGAGGGGAAAAAAGAATATTCTCACCAAATCCAAATATCAAGATGATATGATGGAGAAAGGTGGCCACCTTGGAAAACATCATCAGATTTCAACACATCATTGAGGAAAAGAGAAAGAAAGAGAAAAAGAAAGAGGGTCAGAGAGAGAGAGAGGGAAGAAGGGAAGTCAGAATTCATAGGCTACAAAACAGAAAAAAATATTACAGCTAACGAAAGTGTTCAGTTGTTCCCATGGCTGGAAAATAGGATAAAAGGACCAGAACTGACCCTTGTCTATAATATTTTAATATTTAATAAACATGGCATTTTAAATCAGGGGAGGAGGACAGAATATCACTAAATGGTATTGATATAATTTGCTACCATGTTTGAAAAGTAATTCAGAGAGAATAAAAATCCTAATTTTATTTTAAGTTTAGATTAAAATTTTAACATTATAAAATTGTCAGAAAATTATAAATCAACAGTTGTCTAATTTTGGGGATAAAAGTATCTTTAGGAATAACACCAAAGGCATCACCATAAAGTAAAGACAGACACATCCAACTTCTTAAAAATTTAAAGTTTTTGTATATCAAAAGCATCCACAAGGGGCGACTGGGTGGCTCAGTTGGTTGAGCATCCTATTCTTGATTTCAGCTCAGGTCAAGATCCCAGGGTTGTGGGATTGCACCCCACATCCACCTCAGTGCTGAGCGTGAAGCCTGCTTAAGATTCTCTCTCTCTCCCTCTCTGCCCCTCTCCCTTGCTTGTGCACGCTCTCTCTTAATATTAAAAAAAAAAAAAAAAAAAAAAAAAAAAAAGCATCCACAAGGGGCACCTGCATGGCTTGGTTAAGCATCTGACTCTTGTTTTTGGCTCAGGTCATGATCTTGTGGCTTTGTGGGCTTGAGCCCCAAGTCAGGCTCTGCACCAATAGTGAGATATCTGAGCTGATAAATAAACTTTAAAATAAAATAGAATAAATAAAAAAGCATACAAGATACAAGTCGTTTGTCAGGAAACATATTTTAACATGTATTAAAAATATTTTCTTGGGGCGCCTGGGTGGCTCAGTTGATTGAGCATCTGACTTCGGTTCAGGTTACGATCTCATGGTTCGTGGGTTCAAACCCCATGTCAGGCTTTGCTCTGGTAGCGAGAAGCCTGCTTTGGATTATCTATCTCCCTCTCTCTCTGCCCTTCCCTGACTTGTGCACACACTCTCTTTCAAAAAAAAAAAAAAAAGAATAAACATTTAAAAAATATTTTCTCATCTTCTATAAGTTGTCTTTTCATTTTCTTAATCATTTATTTTGAGAACAAAACAGCATGGGTGAATTTCAGAAACACGCTTTGTGAAAAAAGTATACTTTGGATTATTCCATTTATATGAAGTTCTAGAAAAGGAAAAATTAATCTAAAGTGATGGAAATTAGATCCATGTAAAATGGACAAGGGAACTTTTTGGGGTGGCAGAAATATTCTATATCTTGATTGTGGTAATGGCTACATGGGTATATACATTTAACAAAACTCATTACATTGCACACTTAAAGTGGATACATTTTATTGTATGTAAGTTGTATTGCAATGACAGGGAAAAAAAAAATCCATGGTAAACATCAAAGAAAATGACAAACTGAGAATATATGCAACATCTAAGACAGATAAATTTGTGAGGTCCTCATACACAAATGACTCTTAAAAATCAATAAGAAAAAAATGAATATCCTAGTATAAAATTGCAAAAACACCTAAAGGAGTCACTCATAAAAGGGGAAATAGAAATTGAAAGTAAGTATGAAAAGAATCTAACTTTTTGGAAATCAAACACAAATTAGAAAAACAACAATACAATTTATTATCTATCAAGCTGATTATTTTTAAAAATATATATTAAGTATGTAGGTTTGCTGAGGGCAGGGAGAAAAAGACATTTGCAGATCCCTAGTGGAGTGTAAATTGGTACAATATTCCTGGAAGAAAAATTGTCCATATATGTATCCAACATCCTTTTGCTTGAACAGGATGTCTAGATGTAGGGACTATGGGAGGGCATGCCTATTTTCTCTTCAAATACCCCTGGTTCAAATATCCTTAAGTTTATGCCTCTGTTATGTGCTTCTGTCCCGGAAATTAAAATATAACCTTAATTGATATAGCCCAGAATAGCACTTGTAGACACCAGATCTCCAAAACAGGTATCAACTGATAGTCTCTGAATGTGTACCCATTAAAGGGACCAGAGGGGACTGACTCATCAAATCATAGGTAGGCCCCTGGTTTCACATCAGTGTTGGCTCACATGGGGCCCCACCATTGTGAATGGCAGTCTCCTGTAGCTCATGGCTAGCAGGCTGGATGGCAAGGAGCCCACCTGTCACCAGGCTTGGCCTAGTCACCATGGCCAGGGGGATGGAGTCCTCTGGTTGGCCAGATGGGTTGTATCCTCTCCCCCGGCGGTAAAGGTCAACATATTTGATTTAGTCTCATTTAGATCAAACAGGGTAGGGGAGGAGTTCCCAAGAGAAGGAATGATGGCCAGGCTAAAAAGATAAGAGATTTTACTTTGGAGACAAGCAGGCATTCTTTTACCTCCATGCTCAGACTCCAACTTCCTCTTACTCTGGGGCCATTTCTCTGTGTTACCTAATGAATGAGCCATCGAGTGAATAAACTCAAATCTCGTGTGTGCTTGCCATCCCATCATCCCTCGCGCACCAGGAGAGATGGTGCCTCTTTCTTGGCTGTAGTGGGATTTGTCCTCCCTGCTGTGGTCACAGGTAATGTGTAAAAAAAAGAGTGGGCGAGGTGGCATCTGAAGAGAAAACCGAAAGGGCACCTGAGTGGCTCAGTCGGTTAAGCGTCTGACTTCGGCTCAGGTTGTGATCTCATGGTTTGTAAGTTCCAGCCCCACGTCAGGCTCTGTGCTGACAGCTGGGAACCTGGAGCCTGCTTCAGGTCCTGTGTCTCCCTCCTTCTCTGCCCCTCCTCTGCTGGTGCGCTCTCTCTCTCTCAAAAATAAATAAATAAACTGTAAAAAAAAGAAATAAAAGGAAAACTGGAGTCCCAGAAAAAGACTGTCTCAACCTGAGAATGTGTATATATGAAATAGGCTCTGGGCTATGAGGCAGAGGAGTTTCACTATATTCTGCGCATCGGCCATCCATACTAGGTTCCATCCACAGGTGCCCAGAGCTGGAAGATTAACCAAGTGCCTTTTCCAGTCGATACTAACCTCTCCCTTCTTTAATTTCCCGCTGCAGTTTGCATCAGCCCACGACTGACCTTCAAGTTGTTCTTGCATTGTTTCAAAGGAATTCGGTATGCCTCCTTAAATACCAGGAAAACCACAAGGCAAATTCTACCTCCTGAAGCCTTTCTTGATTATCCCAGTCTGGGGTGATCTCTCTCTCATTATCCCTACCATCACATTGGTGATAATCACATTCTGGTTTGTGGCAGCTTTTCTTGTGTTGCCTTGAATTACGATATATTTTTTAGCATCAAGGTTTACTCTTTCCTCCCCACAGATTTGTCTGACTTGTCTTGAGATGCCCAACTGCATACAGCACACAGTGCCAAGCAATATAACTTCAGTGGCTCAGAACCTGGGCTCCAGAGTCAGATACGTAGATATGAATTCCAGCTCTGCCACTGACTAACTGTGTGACTTGTTCCTCGCCTCTACGTATCTTCCTTATCTATAAAATGAGGACAAGAGTGGCACCTACTTCACTGGGCTGTTATCAGGAATGAGACAAATGCATGGCAAGGGCTTAGCCCAGTTCCTGATGGTGTTATAAGTGCTCAGTAAATGTCAGCTATTAGAATGTAAGTGCTTAGTAAATACCCACTGATTGAATGGCTCTAGCGGAGAGAAACTTTAATAGAGGGCTACTCTAGAGTGGCGTGAATCCCTGAAAAGGGGAAGGACAAATTCACAGACCTTGTCCAACAGGCTGCACAGGACAGGTCAAATATTATCGTGGCACTGAGGGTTCAGGTTGAGGTGGGAGAACTGTAAGGAAGAAAGGGCACACCTGAGGTTTTATGACACAAATAAATTGTTGGAATATTATTAATCCATTCAACAAGTATTTACTGTGGTATTGCAGGAAAACAAGAAATTTCCTTTATTGGACCTAATGAAGAATGTGATATCCAGGGCATTTCACTTCTTTTCCATATTAATGCATCAAGCTGTTCTAGTTCAAGCCTCTATGGCTTTTGACCTGAATCATTGGTGATTGTCTCTTAACTAGGCTTCACACCCACCCTGCTCTTTTCCTTACCAATACACTGAGCAGAGTTAGTCAGATGAGTTTTCTAAAATACTTGAAAACTTTATTCCCTTTCTGAAAATCCTTACTTGCTCCCTGCTGCCAGGGTGTTCTGTCTCTCCTGGACACCCGAAGCTTCTCACACATCCAAGTGTATTGAGGACGGTCTTCCCTGGCTATCTATCTAGCAAATGCTTTCTCTCCCTTTATGAACCAGCTCCAGGATCAGCGCCCTTGAGAAGCCCTCCATGTCCATCAGAGCCCAGCTGGAAATACAGAAACCACCTTCTCTATTCAAATAGAGTGAATTTAGTATAGGGCATTGGTTTCCAGGTGATGGAAAAACCAGGGGACAGTGAGGCAAAGCAGAGATTAGCACCAGCAAGAAGCTGCTACCACTCCCAGGCTGGAGGTGCAAACAGGTTACCAGATCCCAGGGGCTGGGATCGCCCTGCTGAAGCTAGATCCCAATGGGCCTGTTCAGTAGGAGGTGGTGTTATGGCAGAGACACAGATGCTTTGCAGATTTTGAAAACAGCACTCCAGGCAGGGAAGGAAAGAGAGATACCCTGACTCTCCCTCTCTCCCATCCTCCAGTCTGTCACCATTGCCTCTCATTGGTTGAACCAGCCAGAAGCCAGCTGACACTGGTCTGCAGGAGTTCCCTACTCCCACCCACAAAACAGAGCAAAGCCAAGGAAGAGTGAGGAATGGGGCTGCTCTCTGTCCTGAGTCCCTTAGGCAGATTGTCATAGTCTCTTCTCTGCTCCCTCAACTCTGCCCCATCTTTTTTATAGCCCTGATATACTAGGCTGTGATTTCTGTGTTTTTAAGTCTGTTTTCCTTAAAGGATTGTGTAATTCCAAGGGGTTAGACAATGGCCTATTCATCTTGGTATCCTCAGTTCCTGGCATAGTTCACAGTACATAACAGATATTTACTTTCTGTTGGATATCTACTAAAAGGAAACTCCTAGAGTCACCTCTAGCTAGCCCTCCTCTTCCATCTTCTTGCTTGATTCATGTACCTTGACTGAACTCTCAGCACTAAAGAATGAATAAGAAGGAGCTTGGGGTCCACTCAACTCTCTGGGTCTGCAATTCATAGCCTTACATTTAAATGCACCCAACAACAAATCACAATAATAATTTATACTCAGAGCACCATCAACATATTAACATTCTACCTTCCCATAGCTACATGAAAATTATCCATGTAAATTCCCTCCAAATCTCAAGACACCATCCCTCCACCACCCAAGATGTTTCTAGGCCACCTCTCCCTGCTGTTAATCAGTGTGTGCTCAGGGTAAACAAACTAATTTTAAAATCAGCTTAAGCAAAACATAATTAGGAAGATAAATTAGCTGCCCCCCCCCCTAAATTGCATAATGAATGCCCAAGGAGAAATTTTTATTATCTACCATTTCTATTATCTGTGTAACATTTTCTCTTCCATCATTGTAGATGATACTCAGCTGACAGTGCAGAGAAATACCACAGAACTTCACTTCTGACCTTGACTGTCTGTACAATGATTACCAAAGGAGAAAACTGGCTATTTGTGTTTTTGTTTTTCTTATCTTGAATTTATAACACCAGCCTAGTTGGAG
Source organism: Panthera pardus (assembly GCF_024362965.1). NCBI lineage: Eukaryota > Metazoa > Chordata > Mammalia > Carnivora > Felidae > Panthera > Panthera pardus. Next base: position 97,770,452 of record NW_026526765.1, read on the forward strand.
AGGGAAAGAGGTCTGTAATTACAGTCAGACAATCAGGGTTCAATTCTTGGCTCTGATTTATTGCTGTACAATCATGGACAAGTTAGGTCAACTCTGAAAAATCAGTTTCTTCATATGTTAAATAAGGAGGATGATAATGCCTATCTCATGGACAATCACAGCCACACATTCTTCCTCTCTGGCTCTAAGCCCTTCATAAGAATTGATTCCTCTAATCTTTGCCATGAATGACTTACCGTTATTTTTTATTTTACACATAAGGAAACAGGCAAAAAGATCAAGTAACCTCCTCAAAAGGCTGTTGTATAAAGTGAGTGTGATTTTGTACATTGAGTGTGATTTGTACATTTTGTACATTAAGTAATTGTTTAAAACATAGTAGGTGCTCGATCAATTTTTTCCTTTACAAGCCCCCTGCCCAACCCATCCCCCACCAAAATAACTAGTGTGTATAGAAATTGGTTTGTTATTGAAGTTCCTTTGATAAGAGGCCTGGATCCTTCATTCCTAGTTTTGCATTCCCTGTACTGTGTAAAATGAAATATCAGACCGTATCAGCAGCTACCAATCAGTGGCCTATGAGAGGAATCTGGCCTGCAGTTACTTTTGCTATCTTGCATAATATTTATATTTAAAGTTTTTTTAATGTTTATTTATTTTTGAGAGAGAGACAGAGAGAGAAGAGTGCAAGCAAGGGAGAGGCAGAGAGAGAGGGAGACACAGAATCTGAAACAGGCTCCAGGCCCTGAGCTGTCAGCACAGAGCCTGACACGGGGCCTGAACTCACGAGCCGTGAGATCAATTAAAAAATCAGTAGGTTTCTGTCTGTCTGTCTGTCTCTCTCTCCCACACACACACTCACTCACTCACTCACTCACTCACGAGGCTTCCCTTGAAAAACCAACTCATATGGCCACGTGGACTCTTACTCCCAGAGGTCAACATTCATTTCAAGTTGACTGTGGCCACCTCCTTTCACACGGGACACAGATTTCCCAGTTTGCCATAGTCCCCACTTCTCACAGCTTCTTGCAGACATATGGGTCTTTCTCCTTTCCATCACTAAGAGTCCATGATTCCCTGACACCTGACAGCACTTCCCAGAGGAAGCATCCACTGTAGGGCACCATAGTTTTTCACTGAATGTTATTGTCACCCAATTCATTCCAATTTAATTAGGACTTACCCCTCACTACCATTTTTTTAGGCTTAATTATTTGAGACATAGAGAGAGCACGAGCGGGGGAGGGGCAGAAAGAGAGAGGGAGACAGAATCCCAAACAGGTTCCACAACCCCTTTTTAAACTGAAAGTCCTGCATCCAGGAACTCCTTGGTCCCAGGCAAACCAGGCTGGTCATTCTGTGTCACACCACAAGATTAGCCCCACAGTGGGCCCTCCCATCTGGGACATGATGATGCCCTCCTCTGGGACATTGCTTCTGAGTCTCCTTGGGCAACTGTGCAGTGCTGAAAGAGCATGTATCTGTGGGGGGAGCTGGGGTGGGCTGAATGAGAGAGCCTAGACCTTGTTATATGACTAGTTCTCCTGATGGGGCTTTGTATGACCTTAGGTGGGTCATTTTGTCTCTGGGTCTCTCTGCTTTGCTTTTCATTCATTCACCAAATATTTACCAAATGCCTTCCATATGCCAGGCACCATTGAAGGCACTGAGGTCACAAGAATGAATAAGCGAGAACAGGTCTTTGCCCTGAGAGAACTCATATCTGTAAGAAGAAACAGATATTAAAACAAATAATATGTGATAAAATTTCAGGTGGGGATAATGCCATAAAGAAACCACTGACCATGGAGTGCCTGAGTGGCTCAGCTGGTTAAGCATCTGACTTGGGCTCAGGTCATGATCTCGTAGTCTGTGAGTTTGAGCCCCACATTGGCTCTGTGCTGACAGCTCAGAGCCTGGAGACTGTCTTCGGATTCCGTGTCTCCCTCTCTCTCTGTCCTTCCCCTGCTCACACTGTCTCTCTCTCTCTCTCTCTCTCTTTCTCTTTCTCTCTCTCTCAAAAATAAATAAAAAAAAAAAATTAAAAAAAAAAAGGAGACAATTGACTATATGAGAGAAGCAAAGGACCCAGAGGCCATCACCAATTTTGGTGGATGCTAAGGAATATCAAAAATCAGTCAAAGTTCTGCCTGGACTCCTGTTTTGAACAATATGTGATTTTCCTTTTTTTTTTTTTTTAACCTATATTTATTTTTTCAGAGAGCGAAAGAGAGAGCAGGAGAGGGTCAGAGAGAGAGGGGGCCTAGGGGCTCCAAAGTGGGCTGCACACTGACAGCGGAGAGCCCAAGGTAGGGCCTGATCCCATGAACTGTGATATCACGACCTGAGCCAAAGTCAGATGCTTAACTGACTGAGCCACCTACATGCCCCTGAATAACTGTAATTCTTAACCTTAGGATCTTTTGGTGCAAGGAATATATGTAACAATTTAATTGTTCAATTACAAAATATATCTTTCTCAGTGAAATACTGCTTTATGGCTACAATCCATATCAATATCAAATATGGTTTTCATACAGATGGATTGGAAATGTATCAAGTCAAATCCACCCAAATAACAGCACAAGGGCTGAGAAAAGAGAGAAGGCCAAGCTTATCAGCAAATCTGACATTTTATTAAACAAAGTGTAGCCGGAGTCAGAAGCCCATGTGCTAAAGCCAGAAGCAGAAAAATAAATGAATGAATGAATGAATAAACTATCCAATACCTGTTTCTCTCCCCTGAAAAGAGCTGTATACTGCCTTAAAGAAGGAAGCAACCACTTTATAACAAATTCAGTAAGGGACAGCACTACAGTATGCCATTCATTCATTCGTTCATTGTACAAATATTGAGTACCTACTATATGCCAACATTGTTACTATAAATAATGAAAGAAGGTGATATTTGGTAAGTCCAAAATATTTCTCTATGTTTAAAATAGCCTTTATTTTACTTTTCTGGTTATAAAATAATAAAACGCTAAGAAATTGCTTTTTATAATTTTAAAGCTTAAAAATGTAATACAAGCCATCCTTTACTAAGCCAGGGCTTTTCAACCTTGGCACTATTGACATTTGGGGATGGGAAATTCTTTGTTGTGGAGGCTGTCTTATATGCATCGTAGGATGTTCAGCAGCATCCCTGGCCTCTGCCCACTAGACGCATCAGAGTTGTTAACATTAAAAATGCCTCCAAGCTTTGCAAATGCCCCCAGGAGGCAAAATCTCGTGCGTGAGAAGTGCTACTGTAAGCAATCCACTTTGCTCCCACAATAGGGAGCTCAGAAATGAAGTCTTAAGGAGAGGCCCCTTTTTTCCTCCGGGCAAATAAACAGGAGATTTCCACCTGGAAGAGCCCTGGCACTGCCCTTCCCTTCTTGATGCCAACACACCAACCCTCTGGAGAAAGGCAGCACTGTCCCAAGTCTGGGAGGGGAGGACGGGCAGGCTTGGGCTCTGCTAAAGGGATCAACCAGCTTCTGAAGCTTACACTGTGTGCGTCATGGCTGCTGATCCAGGCCGTGCCCCAGCCCTGGGCTCCTCCAAATGAGCTTTGCTAACAAGCCTGAGAGAAAAGCTTCCCCTGTTTGAGGCTTACACACCCACATGTGAGTCCAGCAGTCTAAGCCAGGCAGATTAAAACTGTGCCTGTCTATCTTGAGCACTGTTATGAGCGAGTCTCCAAAGCTGGAAGCAGGGCACGCCTGCCTGTCCTTGCCCTTCTATAAGGACTTTACAAAGAGCCCATTGTGCACAACCTAATCTGAGGTAGAACTAATGCACCTGCCTACCCATTTACTCCCAGCTTTGGCTGGTTCTTCAGAGCAAACTCTAGTTGTATAGAAGCAAACATTTTGAGTTGATAGAAAATGTCAACATGAGCCCAAATCAGGCACGACGTTTGTAGGTGCCTGTAATCTGGGTCCTGGCTGCTTAGAACAAAAGGGAAATTAGTCTCGTGTGTTATAATTTAGTAAACTCAGATTCAACGGTTCTCAGTCACAAAAAAGAGAGCTGAAGAAACAGGGAGAGGGTAAGAGAATCCAGGTTCTGCTTTTATTCACTAATTTCCTAAATATTTGTTGAGTCCCCGTCATATGCCCAACACTGTGCTCTATACGTGGGGAGAACTCAGCTTTAGATGGAAAGTTTACGGGCCACTCTTCAGCTCCAGCTGCTTGTTGTCATAATTATCTATAAGTCAGTTTTGCAAGATCTTCTGAATTTCCAAGAGAAACCAGGAAACATGATTTTTATGTAAAACCTTTTAAGTTTTAAGCATAGATTAAAATTTTAAAACAAAAACAGAACAAAAAAATCCCTTGAGGACAAATCCAGTTTCCAAGGCTTCTAGTGTAGAGGCAGTGAGAAGTAGTGGTTAAGAGTGAGGTACTCTGGGGGCATGTGGATTTCAACTCAGGTCATGACCTCACAGGTTCACAGGATTGAGCCCCGGCGTAGGTCTCTGTGCTGACAGTGTGGACTCTACTTGGGATTCTCTATCCTCCTTCTCTTTCTGCCCCTCCCCTGCACACGCACACTTTCTCTCTCCTGCTCTCTCTCAAAATAAAAAAATAAACTTTTAAAAAAAGAGTGAAGTACTCTGTGATGAACACTGAGTAATGTATAGAATGGCTGAACACCTGAAACTAATATAATACTGCATGTTGATTATCTTGAAATTAAAATTACAAACTTAATTTTAAAAAAGTGACATACTCTGGCTCTACCTCTTGCTTCCTGTGTGACCTTGGGCAAGTTATCTAAGCTCTTTGTGCCTGTGCCTTACTCTCCTCATGTGTAAAATGAGTATGATAAAGCATATTGTAGATTTAAATGTGAGAATACATGTACATGCCTGATCTATAATATCTCAGTAAATGTGAACTATCATTTTTTTAAGTTTATTTATTTATTTTGAGAGAGAGTGTGAGCTGAGGAGAGGCAGAGAGAGAGAGAGAGAGAAAGAGAGAGAGGCTCAAGCAGGCTCTGAGCTGTCAGCACAGAGCCTGATGTAGGGCTCAGTCCCACAAATCGTGAGGTCATGACCTGAGCTGAAATCAAGAGTTGGACACTTGACTGACTGAGCTACCCAGGCACCTTGTGAACTACTAGTTTTATAGGTCATTTGCTACAACAGGAATCTTTTACAGCAGCCTTGAGAACATTTAATCACCGTTCATGTATATCCTGGGACAGGAAGCTCATGACTTCTTAGGGAATGCCAGTTGTATAACAACCCCCATTGATGGCTTAATCCAATGTATGTTCATTTATTGCTCATGTCCCAGTCCAATGTAGTCAACACAGAGAGTGCTCTATTCTACTCCATGCCCTTTGAATCCATTTACCTCCTATCTGGTGGCTTTACCATCCCCAAGGACCTTCCCAGAATCCTCTCCTGGGTTCTCTGCTTTCAGCCAGCTAAGAGAGTGAAAGAGAAAAAGAGAGAAATTGAGAGAATATCAGGTGTATTTCATCTGCACATTATAATTTGCTAGAACCCTGTTACATGGCCCCAATCTAATTGTAAAGGAAGTTAGAACATGAAGTGTTCCTCTGCATCAAGGAAGAAAAACTAGCATCGGTGAACTTCTAAACAATCTCTGCCATGCTATGCATTCATAGAAACACAATTATGCAAACTTAAAATGTTATCTGTTTGTCCCTGGCTTGCCCTTCTTTGCAACATGTCCAGGAGAGCAGGAAGACACAAGTGTGGGAACAGATAGGTTTGGATTTGAAACTCAGTTTCTATACTTGCTCAGTCCAATACTATGGACCTTGGGCAAATTCCTTTAAGTCTCTGTGTGTCAGTTTCCTCATATGAAAAATGAAGATTGTCATTACCTCCCTGGGTTGTTGTAAGGATGGATAAGTTAATGTATGTATTAGCATACTACATAATATCTGGTATATAACCTAGAAGGTGCTCATTTAATGCTGGTCTCCTCTTTCACATGAATGGTATCCAAGTATTTAAAGATGACTATGATTATTTCTGTTAAGTTTTCTTTTCTCATAGTTTCATCAGCTAGTTTCATTATTTTTATGTGAGAACCTTTCTTGAATCATAATATTTATTCATGGCCATCACATGTTCCTTGGGGGAAAAAAAAACAAAAGATAAAATAACTATCACTGTAATCCCTACACTCAGACACAACTTCTGTGAATGTGTGGGGTGGATTCTCCCAGACATTTTTGTTAGAGGCTCTGTAGCACACTCACTGTCCTGATGACCAATTCATGGAAATATCCCAGTTTGTCCAGGGACCACACATGATACCTGCCTTAGTTTAGGTTTCTCTGAATGCAGACCCTGAAACAAGATTTGGGTGCAGAAAATTTAGGGGTGGGGGGGATGTTATCTTAGGAAACACACATGAAGGAAAGGGGCAAGAGAGAAAAGTCAATAAATGAGTGGGTTACAGTTTGGGAAACGGGTTCAATCCCACAGGAGGCTCTGAGGAACCATGCAGAAGTCATCTTAGAATTGTCCCATTCTATGCCCTGCAAGATGGAAAGGCCGGGCCATTTATCCATGAGATCCTGCTCTTATTGGTTTAGGGCTGCCTCCAACCAGGGGGCATTAACTGCCTTGAAATTATAGGTTGTGTCTACATGTAGCTGAGCAGGCTTTCCAGGCTTCTGGAATGCAAAGGTGAGAGACACTGTGATATGATCTTGTATGGACACTGGCAAAGTCCATGGCAATGTTCATGCCACAGCTGTGTTGAAATCTGGGGGCTGAAGGATGTGGCTCAATACATCATAACCTGTGCTACAGAGCCTCTAACAAAAATGTCTGGGAGGATCCAGCCCACACATTCACAAAAGTTGTGTCTGAGTGTAGGGATTACAGTGATAGTTATTTTATCTTTTGATTTTTTTTTCCCCAAGGAACATGTGATGGCCATGAATAAACATTATGATTCAAGAAAGGTTCTGACTGGTGCAGAACAGAAGATGTAATAGTTCACTAAAAGCAGACTAAGGATAAAAAAAAAAGAAGTAAAACTGCTTCTATTCATAGATGACATCATCCTGTCCATAGACAATCCCAAGGAACACAGGTGCCTGGATGGCTCAGTCAGTTGAGCATCTGACTCTTGATTTCAGCTCAGGTCATGATCCCACAGTCATGCGGTTGGGGCCCACAATGAATATAGAGCCTGCTTAAGATTCTCTCTCTTTCCACCCTCTTCCCCTTGCCTTCATTCGCTCTCTCTCTCTCTCTCTCTCTAAAATAAAAAATAAAAAAAAGTAAAATATTAAAAAAAAAAAAAAAAAAAGAAAACCCCTGGGGCGCCTGGGTGGCTCAATCGGTTAAATGTCCAACTTTGGCTCAGGTCATGATCTTGTGGTCTGTGAGTTCGAGCCCCGCATTGGGCTCTGTGCTGACAGCTCAGAGCCTGGAGCCTGCTTTGGATTCTGTGTCTCCGTCTCTCTCTCTGCCCCTCTCCCACTTGTGCTCTGTCTCTCTTGCTCTCAAAAATAAATAAAACATTAAAAAAAATTTTTTTAAAGGAAATCCCAAGGAATCCACATACAAAATGACCAGAATTAATAAATGAGTTTAGCAAAGTTGCAGGATACAAGATCAATATTTGAAAATCAATTTTATTTCTACATTAGCAAAGACAAATCAAAAAATGAAATTAAAAATTCTATTCACAAAGCATAAGCAGAATAGAATATGTAGAAATAAATTTAATAAAAGAAGTACAAGACTTGTATGCTAAAAATTATAAGATGTGACTAAGAGAAATTAATGAAGAGTCAAATAAATGGAGAGAAACTCCCCATTTATGGAATTGGAAGACTCAATATTGTCAAAATAGAAACTCTTCCCAAATTGATCTATATATTCAACACAATCTCTCTCAAAATCCTAATAGTTTTTTATTTTATTTTTTGTCTTTTTTTTAAAGTTTATTTTTTTTAGTAATCTCTATACCCAGTGTGGGGCTTGGACCCACAATCCCAAAATCAAGCATTACATGCTCTTCTGACTGGGCCAGCCAGGCACCCTCCCCCACAATAGCTTTTTAAACAGAAATTGACACAATGATCCTAAAATTTATATGGAAATGCATAGTATAGTCAAAACAATTTTGAAAAAAAGATGGAAAACTTATATTACCTGATTTCAAATCTACTATAATACTATGAATTGACACAGTGTGGTATTGGTGCAAAGACAGACATATAGTCCAGTGGATGAGAACTGAGACTATAAAACTTCTAGCAAAAAACATAAGAGAAAATCTTGAGAACTTTGGGTTGGGCAAAGAGTTCTTAGATATAACTCCAAAACATGACACTTAAAAAGTGATAAACTGGACTTCACCAAAATTAAACATTTGTACTTTAAAATATCATTAAGAAAAAAAATTTTTTAATATGTTTATTTATTTCTGAGACAGAGCGGGGCACAGCATGAGCGGGGGAGGGGCAGAGAGAGAGGGAGACACAGAATCCGAAGCAGGCTCCAGGCTCTGAGCTGTCAGCACAGAGCTCGACGCGGGGCTCAAACTCACAAACCGTGAGATCATGACCTGAGTCGAAGTCAGTACCTCAACTGACTGAGCCACCCAGGCGCCCCAAGAAAAAAAATTTTTTGAACACACTACAGACTAGGAGAAAATATACAGAATCATGGACCTTATTATTAAGGACCATACACAGAAGAAATAAACTCTTAAACTCAGTAGTAAGATAATCCAAATTTTTTCTTTTCTTTTTTTTAAATTTACTTATTTATTTTCTAATTTACATTCAAGTTAGCTAGCATATAGTGCTATAATGATTTCAGGAATAGATTCCAGTGATTCATCGCCTATGTATAACACCCAGCGCTCATCCCAACAAGTGTTCTCCCTAATGCTCCTTACTCATTTAGTCCATACCCCCACCCACAACCCCTCCAGCAACTCTCAATTTGTTCCCTGTATTAATGAGTCTATTATGTTTTGTCTCCTTCCTCGCTTTAATATTATTTTTGCTTCCCTTTCCTTATGTTCAACTGTTTTGTATCATAAATTCCTCATATGCGTGCACTTATATGATATTTGCCTTTCACTGACTGCCTAATTTCACTTAGCATAATACCCTCTGGTTCCATCCATACAGTTGCACATGGCAAGATTTCATTCTTTTTGATTGCTGAGTAATATTCCATTGTGTATATATATTATATACACATGCACACATGCCACAGCTTCTTTATCCATTCATCTGTTTATGGACATTTGGGCTCTTTCCATACAATTGTTGATAGCACTGCTATAAACATTGGGGTGCATGTGTCCCTTTGAAATAGCACACCTGTATCCCTTGGATAAATACCTAGTAGTGCAATTGCTGGGTCGTAGGGTAGTTCTATTTTTAATTTTTTGAGGAATCTCCATACTATTTTCCAGAGTGGCTGCACCAGTTTGCCTTCCAGCGGTGCAAAAGAGATCCTCTTTCTCTGCATCCTTGCCAACATCTGTTGTTGCCTGAGTTGTTTATTTTAGTCATTCTGACTGGTGTGAGGTGGTATCTCATTGTGGTTTTAATTTGTATTTCCCTGAGATGAGTGATGTTGAGCACTTTTTCATGAAGACAACCGAATTTTTAAATGGGCAAAAGATTTGAATAGATACTTCACTAAAGAAGGTATATGGATTTCTAATAAGCATGTGGAAACTTAATCAAATCAATAGTCAGTAGGGAAATGCAAATTAATACTACAATGAGATTCTACTTTACTGAAAGAGCTATGATGTAAGAGAAGAAATACCAAGTATTGGTAAGGATGTGAAAAAAACTGGGACCTTCATACACTGTTGATAGGTGTAAAATGTTACAGACACATTGTAAAATAGTTTGACAGTTTCTTTAAAAGTTAAACATACATTGATCATACAACCTAGTGATTCCACTCTTAGGAATCTACCCAAGAGAAATAAAAACATATGTCCACATCAAGACTTGCACGTGAATAGTCATAACAGCATTATTCATAACAGTCAAAAAACTGGAAACAACCCAAATATCTGTTAGCTGACAAATGGATAAACACAATGTAGTACAACCACACAAGAGAATATAGCACTCAGCAGCCAGGGTGAACTTTTGAAAGTGCAAACTAAACTTGTGATTTTAAGGTTAAAAATATAAGAGAATTGTACTAACTTTGTTAATAGTTTTAAAATATGTAAGACTAGGTGTGCCTGGGTGGCACAGTCCATTGAATGTCCGACTTCAGCATAGGTCATGATCTCATGGTTTGTGAGTTTGAGCCCCACATCAAGCTCTCCGCTATCTGCATGGAGTCCACTTTGGATCCCGGCCCCCCCCCCCCCCCCGCTCTCTCCCTCTTCCCTAATCTCTCTCTCTCTCAAAATAAATAAAACATCTAAAAAATATGTAAGACTACATAAGTTTATATGATGTTATACTTTGGTACCTGTATAAGTCATTTTGGAGCTGACACATATTGTTGCTGATCTGCTGACTTATCTCATTGGTGTGAAGCAGCATCTGGGCTTGCAATTACTCTATCTACTTCTTTGGATTCTCTTTCCGTTTTCCCCACTCCTATGTATGTGTTTAGACAAAGGAACCCAGTTTCTACAGGATAGCCATGTGAACAAGGTCAAAGGCAACAAGAACAAATACAGATTTCAATCTGTCCTGATGGGACAGTATTCCTTATGTTCATGAGATACAAGCCTGCTTGTGATCTTACCTTCCTACCTACCTGCCTACAGACTTCAAATGTTTGACTAGAGTTGGATCTGCTTCCAAGTTCATGTAGCTATTAGAGCACTTAGTTTCTTGCAGGTTGTCAGATTGAGACCCTCCTTTTTTTTTTTTTAATGTTTCTTTATTTTTGACAGAGAGAGACAGAGCATGAGCTGGAGAGGGGCGAAGATGGAGACACAGAATGTGAAGCAGACTCCAGCCTCTGAGCTGTCAGCACAGAGCCTGATGCAGCGCTTGAACTCACAAACCATGAGATCATGACCTGAGCTGAAGTCTGCTGCTTAATCGACTGAGCCCCCCAGGTGCCCCAGAGAACCTCATTTTCTGGATGACTGTCATTTGGAGGCTGCCTTCAGGTCTTTGCAGCCTGGCCCTCTCCATATGGCAACTTGCAACATGGCAGCATGCTCCTTCAAAGTCAGCAAAGGACAGAGGGTCTTCTAGCAAGGTGGATTACAATCTTAAGTAGTGTAATCATGTACAAATAATCACACACATCCCATCTTCTTTGCTAAATTCTACTAGTTAGAAGCAAGTCACAGGTTCCATTAACACCCCAGGAGAGATCACACAAGGGTTAAACCAGGAGGGGCTCCTGGGTGGCTCAGTCAGTTAACTGTCTGATTTCGGCTCAGGTTATGATCTCTGGGTTCGTGGGTTTGAGCCCTACACTGGGCTCTGTGCTGACAGCTCAGAGCCTGGAGCCTGCTTCAGATTCTGTGTCTCCCTCTCTCTCTCCCCCTGCCCTGCTCATGCTCTATCTCTCTCTGTCTCTCAAAAATAAATAAACGTTTAAAAAAAAAACAACCCAGAGGTGGGAAATGTAAGGCTATCCATCACAGTCCACCCTCTGATCCCCAATGATTTGTGTCCCTCCCACATAAAAAAAATACATTTACTCCCTCCCAAATTCCTCAAGAATCCCATACCATTACAGCATGTGCTTAAAGTCTACAATTTTATTACCTAAATCAGGTTCAGGTATGGATGAGGCTCTTAGGTATAGCTACTCTCAATCTACAAAACTAAAGGCAAGCTATCTGGCTTCCAACACATTCAACATACAATGGAGGAACAGACACAGTAAAATAGTTACAGACATTCCATTTAAAAGGGAAGGGTAGGGGCGCCTGGGTGGCTCAGTCGGTTGGGCGTCCGACTTCGGCTCAGGTTATGACCTCGCGGTCCGTGAGTTCGAGGCCCGCGTCGGGCTCTGTGCTGACAGCTCAGAGCCTGGAGCCTGTTTCAGATTCTGTGTCTCCCTCTCTCTCTGACCTTCCCCCATTCATGCTCTGTCTCTCTCTGTCTCAAAAAAATGAATAAACGTTAAAAAAAATAAAAAAATAAAAGGGAAGGGGAGGAATAGAAGGTAAAAAGGAATTAAGGAGTTACCAGTTCAAAGCAGTGTTGAAATTCAGCCTAGCGAATTCCTGCCAGAGCTCCTTGATTAGATTTCAAGGCCTGGGAATAATCCACTCTTTGGTTAATAGCTCTTGGTTCTGCCGTCAGAGTCATCTTTCCTTTTTCATGAAAGGTAGCACGTGCTTGCAGGTGCGTCCTGCCGGTATAATTATGGAGATCTAATAGCCTCCTTTGATTGTGTATTCTTTCTGTCCCATTCAGTTTAAGTTGGCGGTGCTTTTGCTGACATAAATTTCTCAAATACATTGTGAGTCTCCTGTCAATTTCCCCTTGCACAAAAGCAACATTTACCGTTCTTTTTGAGACATGCCCTCCTTCACCCAGGATAAGGATGCAGAGATGGTTAAAGGACAACTCACACTTGGAAAGGTCCTAATGTTGGACAAGTTATATGGGGCATACCCCTGATCTCTGGAGGGGACCCTTTGTGACTGACTACTCTTCTGATCCTCTGGTCTTCCTGAGGTTTTAATAAAACCTTGTACAATCACTACCTGGCTTTTACTCTAGGCCAAGGCTTTTCTCTAGGCCACAAGCTTGAAAGTCATTTCCTAATTCTAACATCTTTTGCCATTCAGAGAGACTAAGAATTTTTAAAGTCATCAAGTCCTGGTTCCTTTTTGTTTACAGTTCTTCTCTCAATTTTTCTTTCTCCCCTTGCATTTTATGATGGGCAGCAAGAAGTACCTTCAACACTTTGCTTGAGAATCTTAGCTAGATAGCCCAGTTCATTACATACTTGTTCTGTTTTTCCCATAATTGCAGGAGACAATTTTGCTACATTTTCTGTTACCAACCAACAAGAAAGCCTCTTCCTGAAGTTTCCAATGACATGTTTCTTATTCCCTTTTGAGCCCTCACTGGCAGCATAGTCCAAGTTTGAGTTTCTGCTGACAGTCTATTCAAGGCAACTTAGGCTTTCTCTATCATGCTCCTCAAAAATTCTTCCAGCCTGTAAACAGTGCCAGAATCACTCTTAATGGTTTACGTATTTGTTACAGCAGCACTGGACTTTCAAAATAGAACCTGACAGTCTATTCAAGGCAACTTAGGCTTTCTCTATCATGCTCCTCAAAAATTCTTCCAGCCTGTAACCAGTGCCAGAATCACTCTTAATGGTTTACGTATTTGTTACAGCAGCACTGGACTTTCAAAATAGAACCTTGTGTTTCTAAGTTTAATTGATTATATCTATTAGAACTTTAAATACATGGGAAGGTTCTGTATGTTTGTAAGAAATTTCAAAACCCATCAACTCCTTCCTGAGCTACCCAGTGATGATAAAAGAGATATTATTTGCTTTAGAATCTGACAAAGGTACTATATCATCAGGAAAGTAAAGAAATACATATTTTAAAGAGATACTCTCTATCCTCTGTAAGAGTCCAAGAATACTTATGAGAGTAAGTATAGTGATAAAGAAGAAATAAGTTTAAATATATAAGTACTTCATAACAGTTTAAGTTTAAATATAATAGTAACTTTTGTAATCCTTGTGATGTTTCACTTGCTTGTGTTTCTGGTGTTTTTTTTTGTAAGTTTATTTATTTATTTATTTATTTATTTATTTATTTATTTATTTAGAACAAGTGGGGTAGGGGCAAAGAGAGAGGGAGAGAGAATCCCAAGAGCCTAACGTGGGGCTAGAAGTCACCAACCATGACATCATGACCTGAGCTGAAATCAAGAGTCAGATGCTTAACCAACTGAGCCACTCAGGTGCCCCATGTGTTTCTGCTTTTTAAGGCATTTGTTGTCTTTAAAATATTCAGATATAGGATATGCATGATTGTAGGAGAATTTAATTAGTTTGGAAATTAAAGGTAAAATGTCTGGGAAGTGCAATGTCAAATTTACAAGCTTTAGTTTTATAAGAATTTGAATTTTTAGAGAAATACTGCTTAATCCACTTCTATAATTAAAATATTAAGGATGAAACAAGGTACAGATAGCAGCCCAACTGTGCCTCTTGATGTACAGAAGTCCCCTGAAACACTAAAGAATTTAATCAGATGGTGGAGCTCCAGAAAGATTCGTGGAGGAGACCTGGAAAGCAGCGGAATGGAGACATGAGTCAGAACCCGGTACCAGTCGCTGTTCAACCCCAGAGCGGGGAGGGCGGCTCTGCAATGTCGCTGTCCTGACTCCCTCTAGCGGCTCAAACAGCAAAGCCCGCCTTCCCTGAGCACCATGAAAAAGATGCTTGCTTCTAGGGGCATCTCGCTCTCCAACAAGTTTCATTTGATTAGCGAGACCCAACAACAACAATAACAACAACAGGCCCAGAAATGTCTTCCGCCAAGGTTCTGGTGAGCTATTCATTCACCCTTTCCACAAACACTCCCTGCGTCACTAGGCGCCGCAATCTGCTCTGAGTTATCTCTAATGATGACACAATGCTTCCTTCTTTTCAGCCCGCCGCTCTATCCCTGCAACCTGTACTCACTGGCTCTGCGTTTGCCCTCTGGAGCTGCACAGCAGCCTATCTTCCACCTGACAGCCTTCCAAATATTGGAAAACAGCCTCCTGTCACCGCACCCTCCCCCACTGCCTTTAAAACGCTTATCTTCTCCAAGCCAACACCCTAGTTCCTTCAACTGCTCTTCCTTTGACCCACTTTCCAGTTTCTGTTCCAGTTACTTTCCTCTGAAGGCATTTCTAGTTTGTCAACATCCCCTGAAAATGCACTGACTGTAAGAACTGCATCCACTCCCTGGGAAGTGACCCACCTGTCCCACATGTTGGGGTTCGGGGGCGGGGGGGTGCTGCCACCACCTTCCTGATACATACCACAACCACAGTTCAGTGCTCTTTGGAGCAGCTTTGTCAAATGATGAACAGAAAGCTGAGATTTCTCCTGTCTGGATTTTCCCCACATGAGGCAAGTTCACACTTGCCTTACTTTACCCGCTTTGTAGCCCTGAAGCATTTGCTGTAGTTGGGCAGAACTCCTCAGTTTCCCAAATAATAATATATGCCAACAACAGAAGGCAGATGGCCAGGTCTGGGTGAGCTTTACCTGCCAGTGACCAGAGAGCTCAAAAAACCCCTCAAGAATGACAGCCTCCCTTGTGAGATTGAAGCTTGGCAACCCAAGAATGGGTTCTTATCTTCAGGTTGGGGACATCTGACTAGCCTAAATCCCTTCTGCTGTAGTTTAAATTCATTTTCTCTCATACTGCTCTGTGGGGACACAGAGGGGAAAAAAAAGACTTGGTGTCAATAATGTAATATCTCTTTATAGTTTCAAGACTGATATTCAGTCTACTCACACCTCTCTTCTCTGAACTAATGTAGACTCTTCCCTGAAGGGCTATTTTTCAAAACCTTTCAACATTTACTTTGTCTCCCCTGGCTCCTTTCCAATGTCTCTGTAACATCCTCCACTTATGGGCCCCAGGACTGAACAGTATGTTTTAATGACTGATATTGGCTATAGATTAAGAATTATATCTGTGAAAATATTTCCATTATAGCATAGCTCATTGTTATTAAGATTTATATCCCTAAGGAGTCTCTGCTTGGCATATATAAGTTATGTTTCTAAACTTTCTTTGTAGATCAGATATCTGGGCACAGTTTTCCACAGAAACAATGTTATATCTGGTACTTACTTGAGCTCCCAGCCCAGGCAACAAAAGCCAATTTAATTCACAGAGCAATACTGACATCAGGCTGAATTTACATAATAAGAATTCCCTAATCTTAAGAATAAGAGACACAGGTAGATAGAATGGGAATTTCTTCCTCGGTTTCTCATCAGAGGCTGCTGTTTGGGAAAATTTGAAATGGGAAACTCTTAACTTTGGGTATTTCCTTCCTTCTTTTCTGGCCTTCACCCACCTCTTTCGGTCCTTATCCCAGTATCCTGTTCCCAATATCCTAGTGTTACCCAAAGTCTCCTATGGTGCTGCCTAGATCTCCCCACATCCCCCAATTCTCCCTGCTTCAACACAATCCTAGTTCCCCTCTCCCACAACACAAGCATCCGTTCTTCTAGTGAAGCTAAACTCAGGTAGGTGTTAGGATGACAGGCATCTCATTGAGCCAATTGCCATGAATGAGTTCTCAATGATGTCTCTGGTTTTAAATGGATAGCTTATGGGCACCTGGGTGGCTCAGTTGGTTAAGTGTCCAACTCTTGGTTTAGGATCGGGTCATGATCTCACGGTTCATGGGTTCGAGCCCCGCCTTGTGTCAGGTTCTACACTGACAGTGTGGCACCTGCTTGGGATTCTCTCTCCCTCTCTCTCTATTTCTCCCCCCTCTTCCTGCCTCTCTCCCACTTGTGCCTACTCTTTCTCTAAATTAAATAAACAAAAAAAATAAATAAATGGGTATCTTAGTTATCCACAAGATTCTCATTTGTGCAGTGTCAGGAAATGAAAAATACAGGTAATGTAAGGGAAGATTTTAGTGAATATGGAAGCCATTATGGTAGATATGCTTGCTCTGCCTTACTTGGGAGTCTATTCTAAATGTTACCTGCTTTCCACAGATTCTCTCCTTCCTCCATTTCTGAATCACAGATCAAATGCTCCAGATTGTTTTTCAGCAGTTACAAGATTAAAAAAAAATTTTTTTGAGAAATTGCCATCCTTTTGAGAAAGTTAGTGAAAGCAACCAGACCCCCTCTTAAAAAATTTACATACTGGGGCGCCTGGGTGGCTCAGTCGGTTGAGCGTCCGACTTCAGCTCAGGTCACGGTCTCACAGTCCGTGAGTTCGAGCCCCGCGTCGGGCTCTGGGCTGATGGCTCAGAGCCTGGAGCATGCTTCCGATTCTGTGTCTCCCTCTCTCTCTGCCCCTCCCCCGTTCATGCTCTGTCTCTCTCTGGCTCAAAAATAAATAAACGTTAAAAAAAAAATTAAAAAAAAATTTACATACTGTAGGATTCCATTTGTATAAAATTCTAGAAAAAGCAAACTAATCTATAGTGATAGAAAGCAGATCAATGGTTACTCAAGTTCAAGGGAAGAGGGAGAAATGGGTAACAAAGGGGCTTAAGGAAACTTTTGCGTTGTCTTGACTGTGGTAAAGGTTTCACGGGTAAATACCCGTCAAAATTTATCACACTGTACACTTTAAATATATGTAGTTTATTGTACAGCAAGTATACCTCAGTAAAATTGTAAGAAAGGGAAAAATGCGAAGAGCCTAATCTATATGCACATATTTTTCACTCCAGAATTGAAATTTTTTGTTTATCATATTTGCCTCAAGTGTTGTTTATATAAAAGAAATTAAATAAAACAGATTATAGTGATGTCCCTAACCACAGTTCCATTTCTTCACCCCAATCCTTTGAAGTAACTATCAGGAATTCAGTGTGTATCCCAAACAGTTCATTTTTAATAACTTCATATGCATACATATGTATTCTCAAGCAATATATATTATTTCTGTGTGCTTTAAAATTTACATAAATGGAGGTGCCTGGGTGGCTCAGTCAGTTAAGCGTCCTGCTCTTGATTTCGGCTCAGGTCATGATCTCACAGTTCGTGGGTTTGAGCCCCGCATTAGGCTCTATGCTGACAGTCAAGAGCCTGCTTGAGATTCTTTCTCTCCCCCTCTACCCTTCCCCCACTCACGCTGTCTCTCAAAATAAACAAACATTTAAAAATTTACATAAATGACAACATGTATATTTTATTCCACAAATTTCTTTTTTCTTACAAGTCGACATCATGTAGAGATAGACATATTTTACATAAGGATATATTATGTTATAGTTAGGTACAATCCATTCCTTCAAATAACGTTACAATAATTCATATCATAATACAATATTGTAATTAATATCACAATACACTATGGGTATTGTGATAATTCCTATCACAATATAATGTGAATAAATCACATTTTATTTACCCATTTCCTCTCTGACAGGCATTTCAGTTGTTTTCAATTTTTCATAATTATAAGCAATATTGCAAGAAGCTGCAAGGTTTTTAAAACAAGTCGCACGGGATTGGCAGTAGGAGTTACTGGGTAGTGACCACCAAGTAGACATACACATAGGTTTTCTAGGAGTCAAATGTTGTTAAGGCAAATGTCCGGCTTCAAGGGTCTATGGACTGCACAAAAATAGCCAAAGTTGGATATGACCCTGTCCCCAGACAGCAGCTTAACAAAGCAGTTCTGTGATGTATCCTGCAGAGCTGGAGATGATTCAGAGGACACTCTGGTGGCTGACAAGTTTAAATCTGACTTGGATACAATAGGAATCTGAAGCAGATGACCTTCCATGAAGCAGGTGGGGCAAATGCCTTTAGCAACAAGCATGGGCCATTCACTGTATCCATTGCTATTTAAATTCTTGAGGATTTAATGTTGAGCATCATAAAGAGTATGTTCACTGCTTCTAGGTTATTAAGTTTGATATGTATGTATTAAACCTACCTTGTTTACAGCATTATTCGCATCCTTCTGTGTGTAATTTTTACTTTCTTGACTTAGTCTCAGTGGAGCAGGTTAAAACCTCCATTACTATTGTGTTTCCAAAATTTTTTGCTTTGTATATTTTGATACATTGTGATTCAGCACATACATATTCCCAAATGTTATGTCTTTGTTGTGAATTTTACCTTTAATTATTATAAAATTGTATCTCAAGAGTGTGGAGGGAGAACATCCAGCAATCCAGCGGACTGAGACGACGCAAAAAGTTCTGCTTCAGCTACTATTATTATCACAGAGAAACACTGGACAAAATAGTTCTATATATAACTGAGAGAACAGGAACTCTGATTACAGAACCAAAGAGGGAACTCAGACTGGCAGTAAATAAGGGCTAAGACCACAGTAGCCTGTGGGGGGTTGGGATCAACTCTAGGCCCTAAGAGCTCCTGGGATTTTAATACTCTTGCAAGTTAATATGTCTGGTGTGAGCAGACGACAACTGGAATTGAGCGCTCTTCAAAATCTGAGTTGCTAAGTGCTATGCTGTTGGCAAAAACAAAGTCACACAAATTCCTATGTCCTCAGGCTATAAGTGAAAACAAAAGTTCATCCAGAAAAACTTGAAACCAAGCCAGTGCCATATATTGACATGAGTTCTGAATTTTCACTGTGAGAAAGAAATATCAAGCTGAGAAAAAAACATAAAAGCTGGTTGAGAACTGGTGATATATCTAGGACTTGAGCAGAAACAAACTTACAAACACAGTCAAGGGACAATCTAACAACCCCCAAGGCACACAGTTCTTCTCCAGGGAGAAAATGTCCATGCTGAATATAAGCTCTTAAGAAAAATTACAAACCACAAGAGAAAAGCATCTTGAAGGTAGGATTACAAAATTAGGTTAGATCAGGAGATTTAATGCCCTCAAAGCTAGAGAAAATAGATCTACAGCTGACTATAAAATAAATGTGTTAAATGATTTACAAGACTTTTTTTAAAGGAAATAGAAAATATAATGAAAAATGGGAAAATATGTAAAAAGGCAGATTTAGAAAAGGTGCAAATAGTTCTTTTATAAGTGAAACTGATAGCCATTGAAAGTCAAAACTAAGTAGAGATATTTAATACCTGAATAGAAAAAAGCAAATTGGAACTAAAGAAATGACTTGGAGTGCAGCAGAAATAAAAATGGAAGAAAAATGAATAAGAATTTAAGAATCACAAAGGACAGAATCATAAATGACAGAAAGGACATCCAATAAGAGTTGTCGAACGGGTGAACAGAAAATGGGAAAGAGGTAATATTTGAAGAGTGGTTAGTTTTTTCAGAATTGAAAAAAGACAAAGATTTTTAGATTGATGAGTATACTAGGTCAGTATCGATTGCATAAAAAAAAAAAAACCCAAAATTCAGTGGATTAAAACAACAATCCTTTAAATCGTAATTCTGTGGAATTGAAACAACCCTTTATTTAAACCATAGTTTTGAGGGAGAACAACTTGGACTTGGCTCAGCTGAGAGGTTAGTGGGCAGATGTGGTCAGCAGGCAGTGGCCTCACTCACATAAGCTGGCTGAGAAATAAAAGGGAAGAGAATGAGGCTCAGCCCATGACGGCTCCCTGCAGGGTGTTCTCTGTTTTACTTGGCAACAGTTAAGCCAAAGCCAAGTTAGCAGCAATCGAAGGCCTCTGTGTTCCGATTTAATGTTTTGCAGCTGGGTTTTCAAATGTGCTGTTGTATGCTTGTTCTGTCCTTTTACACAGATTGTGACAGATGTTGACTTATTGGGAACAACTTGGTTTTAAGAGGGGAGTTGGAATCATTTTCGTTAATAACCTGGTATTTCTTTACCTCTGTTGCAAACCTGAAGTAGCAAATTGTTAGTTTTACCTATGACCTTCCAAATTCAGTTCAAAGTATCTAAATAAAAAATAAATCTCCTTGGTCAGTGTTAAAATTTTCTCTGCTAGGACTACAGTACTAAGACTTTTTTTTTTTTTTATTGCGGTTAATGTTTAAAAGAATCAACAGGAATTATATTTACACAATCGTGTAGACTAATGGATGTGACAAATAGGAAAGCTGGGTCTGGATTGTGGGAAATAAAAACAGGTAGAAAAATTGGAAGTACAGATTAATTAAAAAGAGAAAACAAGATTTTCCTATTAGGGATTTGCTAAACCATAAGTCGCTATTCCTCTCAGCCAAGAAGTGGAAGCTAGAAAGTAATTTGTCCTTTCTAAGTAAACTCCACACTAGAATCTTTGATAAACAAACTCATAGGAAAGAAGGAAATCTTGTTAATAATCACAATAGATTTTAGAATGAGAGTAGCCTGTTTACATCTGTTCTGGAAACAATTTGTTCTGGAAAGGGCTCTCAGGCAGGTAATCCTCATACAATTGTTCTACTCAAAATATATAAGCTATTGGGCAAAAAACTGAGTGGCAAAAGAGTAAAGTGTCACCTGTTGTAGGAAACCACTAACTTAATCCATTTAGGATTAAGGCAGGGCCAGAGGATGAGGGGTTAGGGAAGGATGGAGACAAGAAATCACTGAGGTGCTTCAGGATGAGAGGGGCTGAGGAGATGGCACCCCTAGGCTCCAAATTTCCAAGGATGGTACCTGTTTTGAATTTTCAGACTGGAGTGCCCTTGGATTTGTCATATTAGATGTTCAGATTCGTGGTTTTAAAACTCTGGTCCCTATCAATACACAAAGTCTAAGAGGCTAGGGAAGTGAAAGAAGTCTTTCCTGCTGCCTGGGAAACCATTGTTACTTTTAATAATTCTGGGGTTTCTGTGCCTTTGTTCTTATTAATATATAGATTTGGTGTCTCCCTTGGCCTTCTCAGACTTTGAAGTCTTCTCTTAGCTCTAATGATGACCAATCTCTAGCCATATGACCCCACATCTAGCATATCCTATTTTACTCCTACAGAGGAAAAACGCCCAAATTAGACAAGACCTGAAAAATGTGGGGACAAAGTAGAGCTCAAAACTAGAAAAAGCGTGACTCTTTGAAATTTCAGTAAGGAGGCCTTTTCTGTAGGGTACACGGAGGGCACTTTGTGACCCTGTATTTTGACCACTTATGTTTCTTCCTTTGTGTTAAGACATTGAGAGCCAATAAACAGTCTTTCCTAGGGCAGTGGCATCAAGGTAGGCCTCCCGGGCCACTAGGAGAACTGGACAGAAATTCAAATAAGCTGTTTCAACCCTGCCTCTGCCTTGGCCAGCCCATCAATACTAGCACATCTCTTCCTGTTCCTTTTTCCACATAGGACTGTGTCCACCCTCAACCCAATTACCAGTTCCCATTCCATTTTTAAAAAAAAATTTTTTTTTTAATTTATTTATTTATCTGGGGGGGGGGGACAGAGAGAAAGAGAGAGAGAGAGAGAGAGAGAGAGGACCCCAAGCAGGCTCTGCGCTGTCAGCGCAGAACCAGACTCAGGGCTCGATCTCACAAAGCATGAGACCATGACTTGTGCCAAAATCAAGAGTTGGATGCTTAACCAACTGAGCTACCCAGGCACCACTGCCTCCCATTCCACTTTGAACAGACCATTTGGAAAAGTGCTTTTTCCCAGCTTAGTCATTTTCCTGCTCTTGGTGTCCTGTCCACCTGCATCTATGGACACCTCTATTGTTAGTTCTCCCAATCCTCATAGGCCAGACTCTCCTGCAATAATCTACACAAGTTAGTTATGAACTAGGCATTTGCTCTTTTCACATGAAAAGAGCCTGGGAAGACTTGCAGTTTTAAGATGGTAGAGAAAAGACATTTTATTCTCCTCTCCCCTCTCAGCAACAAGTAAGATGAAATAGAAACACATGTGCAGCACTGATGAAACTCGTAGACACTTCTGTTCGTAAATCATACTATATGAAGATAGAAAGTAACTGGAAGATTCCAGCCTTAGAAGAAAAGAGAAAGGTTGAAGACCTGCACCTGCAGAAAATGAAATCACCAAGAAGCAAATGGATTTTGTGCTGTAAAACCCCTGAAAAGCTCAGGTTTAAAGGCACTAGTTGGGGTGAGGCAACTGATGAAAATAAGGAGATTTGTTCCAAACCTACTTAATGAGCATTTCATCCTCACCATCAACCCAAACAAAGGGATAAAACACTTCCCTACATATATTTTTTGGGGAAAAAAATTCTAGTATGGTGGGGTTAGATCCTGGAGTAAAAATATGAATGATGGAAATGTCTCTTTCTTATTGTT
Source organism: Panthera pardus (assembly GCF_024362965.1). Classification (NCBI taxonomy): domain Eukaryota; kingdom Metazoa; phylum Chordata; class Mammalia; order Carnivora; family Felidae; genus Panthera; species Panthera pardus. The sequence continues at coordinate 97,793,269 of NW_026526765.1, forward strand.
CTATTATATACAGCTAAATACTTCCATCATTTTCTCTGGAGAGCTCTTGGCAGAAATCCAAATATTTTTAGATGCATATTATAACTTTCAAGTTACCAAATATTTATAAAACAGTTCATCCCTACATAACACAGATCATATTTTTCTTTCCAGCTTCCTATTACCCAGTCTCCAAACAAGTGTCCCTATGTTTTGTTCTTCTTGTGTCTATAACTCACCACTTATACCAATTTCTGATACTAATTTGAACCAATTTCTTTATACCAACAGCTATTGCCACAAAATACTACATTACAAACATCCAAAAACTCAGTGCCTTAAAAATAATTGTAATTTATTATCATTGATCTGTGAGTCACCTGAGAGTTGGTAGAGCTCAGCTGGACTCTGGCCTGCTCTGCTGGTTTAGGTTGAACGTGGCTAGGACCAATTGACTGGTTTTGTTCTATTTATTACTCATCCTCCGTGAACCAGTAGGCTAGTTATCAGCATGTTCTGCTGCTTCTGATGGCATAGTATGAGAGAGCAAGCACAACCACATAAATGCCTTTCAAGCCTCTGCTTGTAACATAGCTGGCTGCTAATATCCCATTAGCCAAAGTAAGTCACATGGCCAAACCTAGCATCAGAGCACCGGGAAGTGTACCCCAACCACATAAGTGGGACAGGGAAAGAGAACAGTGAATATTTTTGAGCAATAATTAAATCTACCACATATGGTACTGTGGAATTATAGAATCACCTCCAAAGAGAAAAGTCATCTGGTCCAAAGGATTGAGAATTAGAATGGCAGAACTTCTCAGAATGATTCCATAAGTTAGAAGTCAGTGGAATGTCTTCCAAATTCTGAATGAAACGATTTAAATCTAGAAGCCTATATCCAACTAAATTAGTCAGTTATAAGGCTAGGATATAGACATTTTGAGAGATGCAGAGTCTCAATCAATTACCTCCCATATATATTTCTACTGGAGAATAAGATTCACAAAAAAAGGGACTAAATCTAAGAAAGAACAAGATGACGAATACAGGAAATATGAAATCTAACATAAGAGAGAGATGAAAGAAATTTCCAGCGTGACAGCACATTGAAGTTCTGTCCTGTTGCATGAAGAGAAAGAGGCATGCTGAAGCAGAGGGATGCCCCAGGGCTCTCTGCAGTGTGGGAAAATCTAACTGTGTGAAAAATATATAAAATGCAATTGTACAGAATGGGAAAACTCAAGTACATAAACAATGAAGAACTAAACAAAGAAACAAAAAATGGTGCTATTATTAACTCCAGGAAAATATAAAAGATGTATATGAAAAGAAATATAATCATAGTTCACTCTGGTTCAGCTGTAAACAATATTTCACATTAAGGTAGTCATGAAAATTGTACTATTGGAAGAATGGGAAGAAGTGAAATCCTATCTACTATATTAGATAGTTACTAGATAATATACAACATGGATAAATCAGAAGTAAACAATATAATACATATTATTTAGCAATATGGAAGAAATGTATTGACTCTGGAGACTGGAATTAGAAAATATAAAGGGTAGGACATAGGATAGCTATTTTGCATTGCAAATCTTTTATCAACACTACACTCTTTTGTAAAAATGTGTGCATATATTATTCTGATAAATATTTTAAAGGCTTAGGGAAAGGTAATAAAATAATCCCGTATAATACTTGGTGAGACCAAATTTCCTCCATTTTGTCATTTATTGAATAATCATTTATGCTTGGCTCTGAGCATCAAAATAATGATTAACAATGCACAGTGTTGGGGCACCTGGGTGACTCAGTCATTTAAGTGACTGACTTTGGCTCATGTCATGAACTCACGGTTTGTGGGTTCGAGCCCTGTATCAGGCTCCACGCCGACAGTGTGGAGCATGCCTGGAATTCTCTCTCTCTCCTTCTCTCTCTGTCCCTCCCCAGCTTGTACTTTCTCTGTCTCTCAAAAATAAATAAACTTAAAAAAAAACACAAACAATGCACAATGTTTAGTGATCACAAAACAATATTTGCATATAGTTTTGTGATTTGATTCTCACAAGTCTGTAAGATTGATACAAAAGCAAATTTACCATGATACTAATGAATCTTAAGCTTCAGGACCTCTCAGTGAATGAACTGTTTCCTAACCCTGGGAAGGATCGCTAGCAATATGCTTATACGTCTTAAGTTTTTGTAAATGGCCTTTCCTTTTGTTAAGACAACTGTTTCTTTCCAACCTCCAATGCATCATACTTCCCCTTATGTACCCTTAGGCATTATTTCTAAATAAATACACATCTTGTATACACCTAATGTGTATTCACAATTTTGTATTCTTTTCCTTAAAAAGGGCTTTCCCCAATAGTATCAACTTCAGGCTCCATAAAACCTAAATTAATCCCTGGTTAAGTATTATGTATCCCATTTTATAAATTAATGAATGAGGTTAAGTGGTTTTGCCCAGATTTCCACATCTGGATTTAAATTCAGGTATTTCCATGTTCAAGTCCATTTTTCTTTCCACTACTCCACAAAACATCTCTAGATGGTGAAAGAAAGGTTAAGAGGAATCAACTACTCTACTGGGAAAATCAGTTCTGGAACGTGGGTGGACAGGAGGCAAACCTGAGCCATCAAGATTCATGTGGTGGTGTTCTGGGTAACAGGTGGGGGCAAAAGATACAAAAGGAAAGGTCACTGAAGACAAATCACGATGACACATAATCTATCTTCAGCTGGCTCTGCTGAGTGGTTGGAAAGCAAATACACTAAAATGCCTCCTGTGAGACACCACGTACTTGGAACAGGAAGAGGTCTCTTTTTTCCAGATGTCTCTCCTTTTAACCTGCTTCTGGGAACAGATCTTGGTATCTCTTTGAGAGAGCCCGTGGCAGGTTGAAGTCAGACGTCAGGAAATCAAAGACATGGATTGAAAGAGACAGTTGTGGGGATTTACCCCAACTCCTCAATGAAGGGAGCCAGACCATGATGAGAGGCAACACACATAGTGGTTAACAGCATGAATGAACTTGGCTTCTGTTTGTGGAAGCTGTATGACTCTAAGCAAGTTATCTACTCTCTATGCCTCAGTTTCTTCATCTGTAAACCAGCGTTAGCAAAATGAGTGCAGATTCCCTTGTGTACAATTCAGAATCCATAAATCTAAAACTACTTCAAACCTTATTTGGTGGATAGGGCTAATCGGAACTGATCTGGCAGTGAAATCTAACCTAATTCATGTAAAGGTATTTATTCCATTTAATGTAAAAATTCATATGTCTCCAACAGACACATAAAAAGATGCTCAACATCACTCATCATCAGGGAAATGCAAATCAAAACTACAATGAGAGATCACCTCACACCTATGAGAATGGCTAAAACCAAAAACACAAGAAACAACAAATGTTGCCAAGGATGGAGAGAAAGGGGAACACATCTGGTCTTACGGCTTTCAGATAAAATACTATGGGTCTGAAGTGTCTCTCTCCTAAGGCCATTGTGAGGATTAAATTAGTGACATTGGAAATGTACTGAGAATAGTACTTGTCATAAAATAAGTACTCTACACAGGCGTGCTATTGTTCTGGGAAACCCCTCTATAAGCATATTCCTGAGAGATTTTATCTGACTCCTATGGAGGAGAATTCACTTGTTTATGAGACAATCTAGTTTAAATGCTGGACATTTCTAATCTAATCTTATAATAGCTGACCTGTCCCTTCCTCTAACATCCCCCCACTGGTCATAGTTAAATTTTCGTACAGCTTTTGCAGATAGCTGTTGTGTCTGCCCTGTGTCTTCTTTTCTCCGTGATTAATTCTTCATAATACACTGCTCCCAGACCAACCTGTTAGCTCTGCCCTGACACACTGTAGTTTGGTAATAGAGCCTTCCAAATACAGTGCCCAAAATAAAACCCAGAAATCCATATGGGTTCTGAGCAGCATAGAGTACAGTCCCTGTTTTTTCTGCGCTCCAGACTATGAAAAACAACTGTGTCAGTATGAAAAGAGAAGTGAGATAGGAGGAGATTTGGAAAGACACAATCAAGGCCATCGCAGAGTTTCATTAGAAAAACATACTAAAAAAATTCAATTTCAAGCAATTTTTGTTTCTGGTTTCCCTGAACTACAATGGAAAACAGTCAGCAGCCTAGACCAATTCAAATACAAGAGTCAAACAGTGTAGAAGTAAGGTCAGTGACGTTATACGAATTCATTTACTGTGAAATACTACAGACAGTACTGCTGGCGCCTGTGTGAAGGTCACGGACCATATCCCACAGTCCAAGAAAAACTAATGCTATTCCAACAGAAGGAGAAGAAGAACAGAGCTAAATAAAACTCTGACAAGTATCAGCATCAATTTACAGTAAATTACTGAGAAACAGAAGGACACCGCTCCCTCTGGTAGGCAGCTAGACTCTTCCTCATCTCTGGCCTTGACCCCTCTGGTTAAAAAGAACCTGAACAAATAAATCCACTGGAGGGGAAGAAATCCATTTCCCAGGTGGGCAATGTGATCACTCACTCAAGCTCTGACGGGGAAAATATTCTTCTCTTGCAGTAGCCATCTTGGATACCTGCAAAGTGTGCCTAGAATTCTAGATTCCTTGAAATTCTAGATTCCTGAATTCCATCTAACTCTGATTTCTGTCATCATCATCAAATGATCTGTACTGCAAATAAAGCAGACTTTGTCCTTGAACACTGGTGAGTAACTTAAAACAAATTTATTTGGTAAAATATACATACATAAATTTACCATTTTAACTATTTTTAAGTGGATTGTTCAGGGGCATTAAGTACATTACAACATTGTGCAACCATCAACACTCCAGAAAATTTTCATCATCCCAAAGTGAACCTCTAAACACATCAAGCAATAACTCTGCATTCTCCCTCCCCCCAGGCCCTGATAACCTTTTCTGTCCCTATGAATATACCTATTTTGAGTATGTCATTAATATGATTTGTGGAACCATACAATATTTTCTTCTTAAATCTGGTTTATTTCACTTAGCATAATGTTTTCAAGGCTAATCCATATTTTGGCATATTTCAAAATTTCATCGTTTTGAAAAGATGAATAATACCCCATCATATGCATATACTACATGTCAGTTATCCATTCATTTACTGATTGACATTTGGGCTGTTTCTATCTTTTGGCTTTTTGAATAATGCTTCTAGGAACAGCAGTATACAGTATCTGCTTAAATCCCAGCTTTCAATTCCTTGGGGGATATACTGAGAAGTGGAATTGCTATATCATGTGACAATTCTGTTTAACTTTTTGAGGAATCACCAAACTGTTTTTCCACAGCTGCAGCAGCATTTTACATTCCCTCCAGCAAAACACAAGTGTCCCAATTTTTCCACATCCTCACCAACACTTAGTTTCCTTTTGGAAAAAAAAAAAAAAAGATAATTCATCCTAACAGGCATGAAAAATTGGACACTTTTTACTTTTACCTCTTCAAATATTTTTTGATCCCTTTCTTTCTGATACTTCAAATGCACACATAGTAGACCACTAGATATTATTCCATAGCTAGCGATGCTTTGCTTTTACAATCTTTTCTCACTGTGCTTCAATGTGGATTTTTTGACAGTTTTTTTTATTTAAAAAATTTTAAATGTTTATTTTTGAAAGAGAGAGAGAAACAGAGTGTGAGTGGGGGAGGGGCAGAGAGAGAGAGAGAGAGAGAGAGAGAGAGAGAGAGAGAGAGACAGGAGGAGAGCAGAATCTGAAGCAGGCTCCAGGCTCTGAGCTGTCAGCACAGACGTGGGGCTGGAACTCACAGACTGTGAGATCAAGACCTGAGCTGAAGTTGGATGCTTAACAGACTGAGCCAGCCAGATGCCCCCTTTTTTAAAATTTATATTCAAGTTAGTTAATGATAGTTTTTTTCTATGTCATTATGTTCACTGCCCTTTTCTTCTCTAGTATCTAATTTGTTATTATATCCAACCAGTGTGTTAATTTTGGATACTTTATTTTTAACTCTAGAAGCTTGAGTTGAGTCCTTCTTAAATCTTCCATTTCTCATCTCATCATTTTCAGGCTCTTCATCTTTGAGTATATGCAGCATATTTCTAATGGATGTATTAATATTCTTGTCTGCTAATCCCATAGATGGTCATTTCTGAGTCTGGGTCTTGTGACTAATTTTTCTCTTGGTTATCATTCACATTTTCCTGATTCTGCATATGTCTGTTACTTTTGTGCTGAATTCTGGATATTGTAAATTGTAAGTTGTTGGATGCTAGACTTTATTGCATGTCTTTAATGAGTATTGGACTTTTCCTTTTGGAATTTTTCTTGAAGATAGTTGATCCTTTTGAGGTATGTTTTTAGGCTCTTCTAAGGAGGTTTAGAATAGCATTTAATTGAGATATAACTCAGCCCCACTTCAAAGTGTTGCCTTTCTAGGATTTCTACTAACTTTCGTGTGTATTCGCCAAGGTCTTTTTACTCTAGCTTGAGGGATTTCAAATGGCTCCCAGTCCTGTGTAAACTTAGATTATGATTTGTCTTATAGCTGACTCACAACTGGTCTTTTATTGGAAGTTGTTCTTGCCCAGACTTCTGGAATTGCACCATATTCCTGTGTAGACTGATGTTCAGACAAAGATTAAAGAGTATTCCTACAAAGGCTGCTTGAGCTCTTTTTGTAGTCACTTTTCTCAGGTATTCTGCCTTGGTCTTCTTATAGTTACTATGAATTATCTCGGTCTTCTTGAACTACAATCTGTATCTACTTCACTTCATGGGATTGCCACACTCTGTATGGTTCCCCCTTTCAGAATCACAGTCTTGGGGCTATCTACAAGCAGAAAGTCTATGCAGTTGTAGGTCTTGGCCCATTTTCTCAGGGACTGCAATCTTTGGCTCTTGTCCAATGTTTGAAAACAATTATTTCCTACATTTTGTTCAGTTTTCTAGTTGCTTATGTTCAAAAGGCAATTACTCCATCATGGCTAGAAGCAGAGCTTCTTGGAAAGTCATTTTAATAACTCAGCTAAAGTGTCAGCTCAGGGACAACATTCTGCTATTATACATACAGAATACTGTATACACATGCTAAATACATACAGAATACTGTATACACATGCTAAAGCAACAACTGGCATATGGTACCACGTCCCCAGTTTCTAGCAACACTGGTCCAGGAAATGTGAGGTGGAAGTAGATTGGCCCCTCTCTCACCATCACTCTTCATGATCCAATTAAAACGTTGTGTTTCCTACCCCCACAGTTGAAGTCTGTTGAATTAACAGTCCTACTTTCAGGTAGGAAAATATTTCCTTAGGGGAAGTGGTTGGGCTTCCACTGAACATGAAGACATTGCTACCACCTGTTAACTTCAGACCTTTCAAGGCAGTAGACCAGCAAGCTAAGAAAGATGTTACCATATTGGCAAGAGTCACTGACTCTGATTACCATGAAGAGCTAAACTTCTGTTACAGAGTGTGTGCAGGGAGGAGAGTGCCTGGAATGCACAAGATTCACTGGGACAGTGATTGATGATTCTATGACTGGTGATGATGAAATGGGAAATTGCAATCTGGCCTTACACAGACAACCAAAAATTCTGACCCCGCAGAGATGGAAGTCTGAGTCATCCATCAGGAGAGCAACCTAGATCAGCCAAAGGACTGGCTGAGGGCAAGGGAAATCTGAGCAGATAGTGGGAAAGGGAAATGACAAATTACAGACTTGGGGCCTGTTGCAGCAGAAGTGATTGTAACTTCTTCTACTAGCCTTCCTGTATTAAATTTTTGTAGCATATGGATCTGGCCACTACCTTGAAGAAGACTCTGGACAGACTGGACTAAATGGAGAGCATAAAGTTTCTAAAAAGTAAAAGGTTGAACTCTGATACAAACAGGTTGTGGGGGCACCTGGGTGACTCAGACAGTTTAGTGCCTGACTCATGATTTTGAGCCCTGCATCAGCCCCTGTGCTAACAGCGCAGAGACTGCTTGAGGTTCTCTCTCTCCCTTTCTCTCTGCCCTCCCCCGCTCGCAGTCTCAGTCTATTTTTTTCTCTCTCTCCCTCTCTCAAAATAAATAAATAAACATTTTTAAAAATCTGTTGTGGTTTAAAAATATGTTCTCAAATGCTTTGAGGGTCCTTCCTTCAAAAGGTGAAACCTACTTTTTTTCCCCTTGAGTGTGGACTGTATTTAGTGACTCAATTCTAAGGAAGAGAACATGGTGGAAGTGATAGTGTGTTTCTAGACTTCTGAGACTAAATAAAAGTAATGTGACACACATCTTTCCTCTCCTATCCCCTGCCTGCACACACCCCTTCCCCCTCTATCCCTCTGCCCACAATTTCATCACTCACTCTGGGGGAAGCCAGTTGACATGTCATAGGGACATGCAAATAGCCCTCAACTATGAGGTTCACATATTGGGGGTATTAAGACTCTTGCCAAAGGCCATGTTGTGAGGCATGGTTCTTTCAGGTCTAAATCAAGTTTTCAGATAAATGCAGCCCTGGCTTTAAATACTGGATATAATACCATGGGAGACCCTGAGCCAGAACCACCCAGCTAAGCTGATCCTGAATTCCTTACCCACAGAAACTGTGGATAATAACTGTTTGTTGTAAACAGATGAACATATGGGAAGTGGGGGGTTAGGAGAAGAGAGGGAAACCACAAGAGACTCTTAGTGATAGAGAACAAACTATGGGTTGACAGAGGGAGGTGAGTGAGAGATGTGCTAGATGGGTGATGAGTACTAAGGAAGGCGCTTGTGATGAGCACTGGGTGTTGTATGTAAGTGATGAATCACTGACTTCTTCTCCTGAAATCCACATTGCACTGTATGATACCTAAAATTTAAGTTAAAAAAATAATTGTTTGTTGTGAGATACTAAGTTTTGGGGTAATCCATCATGCAGCAATAGGTAACTAACACAATACTTCTGCAGCACTTTATAACCTCTTGTCTGACTCTTAACTCCAGCTATTGCTGCAAGTGACCAGTTCTGCACAGGTTTTGACCAGATGCACCCAAATGTAATCTGAAGCATCCAACCTTCGCCCATTGCTATGTACTTCTAGCTTCCTACAACGGGAATTCTATAAGGTGTGGGGCACCTGCCAGAGGCCTTCCATTATTCATGTGATAAGAAAGAAACCAATGAATAAATGCTTTACCTTTCACCACCAACAAGCTAAGTTCTGAGGTAGACTTCATAAGACTCCTCAGAACATTCCAACAGACTTCAACAGGACTTGCTCAGCTGTGTCTACACTGATACTGTATTTTTCTTTTTACCCTACTCTTTATTATGAAAATTTTTCAAACACAAGGAGAAATTGAAAGAATTTTACAGTCAAACCCATGTCCATTATCTAGATCGTACAATTAACATTTCACTCCTTCTTTCTTACATGTCTATTCATTTATCTATCCTTCTATCCATCTACTAAGTAATCTTATTTTTAATGCATTTCATAGTAATTTACAGATAACAGTATAATTCACCTCTAAATACTTCAGCATGAATATCACTGACTGTAATTCAATATGTTTATGATTTTTTTCTTTTAAGGCAAAATTCACATTCAGTGAAAGGTAAAAATCTTAAGAGTATCACTAAGTGATTTTGAAAAATAAATTTACCTGTGTAACCCAAACCCTCTGAAGATACATAGCACTCCCTTATATACCCATTTTCTGTCAATCCGCATTTAAAAACACACACATACCACTATTTTTTCTTCACTGTAGATTAGTTTTGCCTATTCTAGAACTTCATATAAATGGAAACACTTAGTACCCTTTTGTGTAAATGGCTATATATAATACTTCTTTCACTCAGCATATTTTAATATTTATCCATATGTTGTATCAATAGTCTTCCTTTTTACTGCTGAGCAGTACTCCACAGCATGAACGTATCACAGTTTGCTTATCCATTCTGTAAGTATGCTGTTTCAAGTTTTTGACTATTATAAATACTGCTGCTGTGAACACTCTTATACAAGGTTGTTTGTATGTAGATATTTGCACTGAGTAAGTATCTAGGAAAGGAACTGCTGGGTCATAGAGATGTGTGTTTCATTTTATTCTATTTTTTAATTTAATGTTTACTTATTGTTGAGAGAGAGAGAGAAAGTGAGAGAGAGAAAGCACATGCAGGAGGAGGAGGGCCAGAGGGAGGGGGAGACAAAAATCTGAAGCAGGCTCTGCCTGTCAGTGCAGAGCCCAAGGTGGGGCTTGAAATCGTGAACTATGAGATCATGACCTGAACTGAAGTCAGACGCTTAACTGACTGAGCCACCCAGGCACCCTATGTGTGTTTCATTTTATAACAAACTGCCAGACCTCTCCAAAGCAGATACACCATTTTACACTCCTACCAATAATTTATTTATGAGAGCTCCAACTACTCCACAGGCTTGCCAATTTGTTGCGACCAGCCATTGTAATTTAGCCATTCTCGCAGACCTCCAGCAGGTATCTCATTTGATTTTAATTTTAATCCCCCCAATGACTAATGATATTGGGCACGTTTTCATGTGCTCATCAGTCACCTGTGTATTGAGAGTGCATTCTTGTATTGGTTTTTCCACCATTCCTGTTTTACCCTCTTATCCCTCACACTTGGCGTCTAGTATCCTTTCTCAAATAAACTACCTGTTTGTGATTCGTCTTGGGTTTACTTTAGGGATAGCCAAGCTAAGATATCAGAAACAGCTGAAGAGCTAAGAGGTTACAAATCCATCCTATCCCCTTTCCTGTGAAAATAGCAAAGAGGATGCTTCTCTATTCTGGTAAAACCTCACCCCTCACAGGTCATTAGGCTGGCTTCTGTGTGATGGAGGGGAGGGGTATCCAGAAAAATGCACCTACGACTGAGAGGATTCTGTACTGACTAAATGCAGGTGGGTTTCTATAGCTTTTACAATCAACGAAATCTTATGTTTTTTAAATTTTCTATTGTCATTGTTAGAATCACTAAGATGGTCATTCACACTAAGTTCAAACACAAAGAACAATGGTTTAAAAAACAGGCAGAGAAACGGCTTAGAAAAATAAAATTCTTCTGGGGCACCTGGGGTGGCTGAGTTTGTTGAACATCACACTCTTGATTTCAGCTTCAGGTCATGATCCCAGGGTTGTGGGATTGAGCCCTGTGTCAAGCTCTGTGTTGAGCGTGGAGCCTGTTTAAGATTCTCTCTCTCTCTCTCTCTCTCTCTCTCTCTCTCTTCTGCTCCTTCCCCCTGCTTGCACTCTTTCTCCCTCTCTCTCTCTCCCTCTCTCTCTCACGCGTGCACGCTAATTAATTAATTAAATTAAAAAACCAAAATTCTTCTTCTGTTCATCACTTGGGCTTCACAGGAGACCCAGGTTGGCCTTCACATAGTGGACACCATCTTTCCTCTGCACCCAGAGTACCCTGAAGTACCTCACGACTCTCCAGTATCTAGGACCAAAAGAACAAGCCTGAGAAAGAAGCCCCCCCCCCCCCCACCTCCTTCAGCCTGTCCTATGCTTATGTTCTGCCCCAACAACAGAAATAAACCTTAAAATTTAGCTGAGGTTTGTAGACTTGAACACAGAACTATTACCCAGAACAGTGCCTTGTGCATATGCATTCAGTAACTGTTGGTTGAAAAATAATGAATACATAAGTGAACAGATGTAGATTTAAGTAAAAGGACAAAATAGTATGTGGTAAACACACACATATCACACAGAATGATACAAAGGGTAAGTTCCATGGGGAGGTCCAATTATGGAAGAGGAAAACACACGCTCCTCCCACCTGTCAACTGGTCTGGGGCTGATCAAACCTGTGGCCTCACTACTCCCAACCACGCCCAGGAGACTCACATCAGTACCAAAGGCCCTGAGGAAGCCAAAGAGATACTGATGATGGCAGACACAGGTGGTGGCAGCTTGGGGACCATCTCACACTCGCTACCCCACCTCCAGAAGAGGGACTCCATCTTTGAACTCTGCAGGCTTTGACTACACTGCCCAGGTCTGAGTCCCTGGGAGTCATGGTCACAATGCCAACAAAACAGGGCAGGAAGAGGCTTCACTCCTCACAGAGTGTGTGATAGCAGCCTCTGCTTGGGTGGCTAGCAACAGCAGCTTGAAAACTGATTCTGAGGGTGGACAGCTGTGATGCCCTGCCAGGCAGAAGGCTCTAGAAATATGTGGCACAGATGGGTTGGGGTGTCAGGTGATGGCTGGGGTGAAAGCCGTGGAAGTGACAACTAGAAAGTGCACCATCTTCTCAGTAACAACAGAAGAGAAGGTAATGAAGGAGGAGACGGTGGACAAACCAGTAGGTAAAAAAATAGATGTGTCCAAACTGAGATGTACTGTAAGTGTAAAGTGTATACTAGATTTCAAAGACTTAGTACAGAAAAAAAGAGAATGTAAAATATCTCCATTCTATATTGACTACATGTTGAAATGTTATTTTTGAAATATTGCATTAAATAAAATATGATTTAAATGTTTTGAATGGAAGAAATCAGTAGGCACGAATGGATATAAAAGATTTATGAGGGGCGCCTGGGTGGCTCAGTCGGTTAAGCGTCTGACTTCAGCTCAGGTCATGATCTTGCAGTCTGTGAGTTTGAGCCCTGCATCGGGCTCTGGGCTGATGGCTCAGAGCCTGGAGCCTGCTTCCCACTTCTGTCTCCCTCTCTCTCTGCCCCTCCCCCGTTCATGCTCTGTCTCTCTCTGTCTCAAAAATAAATAAACGTTAAAAAAAATTAAAAAATAAAAATAAAAAGATTTATGAAAGCTGAACAATCTGAACTGAGCCTTGGAGGGTAAGTAGGATTGAGCTGGGTAGGAGAAAAAGAAACAGCCTGTAAGAGAAGACACAGTCTATAGAGACCTGAATTCTTTTTGATGACCCTCTTCCTGGCTGAAGTTAACTTTCACTGCAGCACTGAAAAGGTCAGGGACACTACCATCATAAGATTTAAATTTAAAACCCCCTTTCACTATTGATTTGTGTTGAACAAATCAATAAATGTGAGCCTCTGGTTTCTCATCTGAAAGCAGGTATCAGAAAAATTCTATCTCATATGGCTATAGTGATACCTAAATTAGGTAATATGTTAAAGAACTTTAGGGGTGCCTGGGTGGCTCAGTCGGTTGAGCGTCCGACTTCACCTCAGGTCATGATCTCACGGTCTGTGAGTTCGAGCCCCGCGTCGGGTTCTGTGCTGACAACTCAGAGCCTGGAGCCTGTTTCAGATTCTGTGTCTCCCTCTCTCTCTGCCCCTCCCCCGTTCATGCTCTGTCTCTCTCTGTCTCAAAAATGAATAAAACGTTAAAAAAATTAAAAAAAAAAAAAGAGCTTCATTATCAAGCATCTTGAAATCTATCCTTCTCACTTCTCCACTATTTCAGAATTGGCACATCTTCCCAACAATTTATTTCATAAGCCCTGTGTTTCTCCTTCAGTATGCATGTATAGTCACGGAGGCCTGTGTATTTGAATATATTTTCAGACACTTGAAAATACCTTACTCCCCTTCTGAATACATATCTCTTCCACAGATAGCAGACTCTTGTTACTGACTTTGGGGGGCCATGGTATATAGAGAGTAGAGTCCCTGCAGAGGAAAACGTCCATTTCTCATCTTCCTGATTTTCCTGCTCACTGAGTGGCAGCACCATGCATCCAGCTGAGTGAGCTAACACCCAGGAGTCACCCTCACAACACTCCCTCAATCCCCATATCCAATCTGTGAATAAGCGCCGTCTGTTCTGCCTGTCGGCCATCTCTCACTTCTCTGGCTGCCACTCAAGTCTAAGCTTTCAACTTTGCCCGAACTACTGCAATAACCTCCTAGATGGCATTATATCCTGACTTTTGCCCACCTCTCTACAATCCATTCTGCATTCTGCAGCCAAAGTGATTTTCTCAGTATTAAGGAAAAAACATTCACTCATGCACCATTCAGTATGATGTTAGCTATAGGGTTTTTATAGATGCCCTTTGTTAGGTCAAGGGAGTTCCCTTCTATTCCAAGATGGCTAAGTCATGAATGGGTGTTGAATTCTGCCAAATGCTCTTGATATAGTAAATTATACGAACTTTGCCTGTTACCTAAGTATTGAAGGGAATTAGCTAAATGGGAGATAGAATTGGAAGGACAGAGCAAGATGATATTGTCTGAAATAACTGGATGCATTATGGCCTGGTAGAAGGGAAACAACTAGACGCCATGTGGAAGCCTCTGCTGCCTCCATGATTCAAAGGCAACTGGGCACATAGCATGTACTCTGAAACTACTGATTCCATCTCAATCTGTGGTTGACAACTGAGATCCATTCTTCAACTCTCAGAGCACTGTTTTTGGGAGGCCCCTATAAGGTTTCAGTTAGTATTCATTCCATCTGCCTTGCTGTCCTTCAACAAACAGCAACTGTGACATCTCCAACATGAAACTGGGGATACAGGTTACTTATTATTTACAGACAGTCCTTGTAATTAGCTGTTAAACTTCACTTGCCAAACCCCAATGCAAATCTACTCATCAGAGGATAATTAATTAAACTTGACTTTCTCATTAAAAACCTATGGTTTCCCTAACCTTTCATTCAGGTCATGGATTCCATGTGATACATATCACCTTAAAATTTGTCATATAAGTCAGAGCACTCTATTTTATCCCATAGAATGGGAGAGAATATTTGCAATACATACATCTGACAAAGAATTTGTATGCAGAATACATAAAGAATTAATACAATTCAACTATGAGGACAGAGGGGCATCTGGGTGACTCAGTCGGTTAAGTGTCTGATTTTAGCTCAGGTCATGATCTCACAGTTTGTGAGTTTAAGCCCCGCATCAGGCTCTTTGCTGTCAGCACAGAGCCTCAGATCCTCTGTCTCCCTCTCTTCTCTGCCTCTCTCCCATTCATGTTCTCTCTCTCTCTCTCTCTCAAAAATAAACATTAAAATTAAAAAAAAAAAACTATGAAGACAGAAACCAATTAAATATAGGCAAAATATTTGAAATCACACTCCACAAAACAAGCTATATGAATGACCAATAAATACACGAGAAGACCTCAACATCATTAGCCATTAAGAGAATGCCAATTAAAACCAAAATGAGGGGGTGCCTGGGTGGCCCAATCACTTGAGCATCTGACCCTTGATTTCAGCTCAGGTCATGATCCCAGGGTCATGGAATTGAGCCCTGCATTAGGGCTTAGCATGGAGCTTAGCCTGGAGCCTGATTGAGATTATCTCTCTCCCTCTCTCTCTCTCTCTCTCCCTTTCCCTCTGCCCCTCCCCCCAAGCGTAGGCATTTTCTCTCTCTCTCAAAAAACAAAATAAAAAAACAAACAAAATGAGGTACTACTTCGCACCCACTAGAATGACCAAAATGAGAGACAGACCATATTAAATGTCATTGAGGATGTGAACCCCTGGAACTCTCATATGTTGCTGTTAGGAGTGTAAAACATTACCACTACATCAGAAAACATTTGGTAGTTTCTCACAAATTTAAACATACAGTCACCATATTATGCAGTCATTCTACTTCAGGTATCTATCCAAAGGAAGTTAAAATATATATCCACACAGGGGTGCCTGGCTGGCTTAGTCGGAAGAACACTGGACTCTTGATCTTGGGGTCATGAATTTGATCCCCACATTGGGTGTAGAGTTTACTTAAAGTAAATAAATAAAAAACTTAAAAGTATATATATCATATATATCCACACAAAGACTTATACACATATGTTCATAGCAGCATTTTCAAAATACTGTATAAACAATACCCTCAAACCAGAAAAAAACCAAATGTCCATCAACAGAGGAATGGATAAATGAATTGTGGTATATAAAACTCAGCCAAAAAAAAAAAAAAAAAAAAGAATCCACTGATACATGCAACATAGGTGAATCTCAAAAGCACTATCTATGATAAATGAAAGAAGCCTTTTATATTCCATTTGTATGAAATTCTAGAAAATGCAAACTTTTCTATAGTGACAGAAAACAGATCAGTGGTTGCTTGCGGATGGGAAAAAGGAAGATTTAGTGAACAGGGTATAAGAGAATTTGGGAGAGTTATGGAAATATTCTGTATCTGGATTTAGGTGGTGCTTACATGGCTGTACACATTTTTCAAAACCCATCAAACTATACATTTAAAATGGTAGCATTTTACTGTACATAAATTGCACTGTAAAGTTCATTTTAATTTTTTTAGTTTTTATTTTATTTTAGAGAGAGAGAGAGAGAGCACATGCACAAGCGGGGGGAGGGGCAGAGATGGAGAGAGAGAGAAAAAGAGAGAGAGAAACTTTTTAAAATTTTTTTTAATGTTTATTGTTTTTGAAGGAGAGAGAGAGAGCGAGCAGGGGAGGGGCAGAGAGAGAAGCAGACACAGAATCCGAAGCAGCCTACAGGCTCCAAGCTCTCAGCACAGAGCCCAACTCATGAACAGTGAGATCATGACCTGAGCTGAAGTCGGATGCTTAACCGACTGAGCCATCAAACTCACCCAAAAAACAAATAATCCAGTGAAGAAATGGGCAGAAGACATGAATAGACACTTTTCCAAAGCAGACATCCAGATGGCTGACCAAGAGAGGAGAATCTTAAGCAGACTCCATGCTTAGTGCAGAGCCTGACACAGGACTTGATCCCACAACCCTGGGATCATGACCTGAGCTGAAATCAAGAGTCAGACACTCAACCAACTGAGCCACACAGATGCCCCTGTAAAATTCATTATTTTATTTTATTAATTTTTTCTAATGTTTATTTATTTTTGAGAGAGAGAGAGAGAGAGAGAGAGAGAGACAGAGTGTGAGCATGGGACGGGCAGAGAGAGAGGGAGACACAGAATCTGAAGCAGGCTCCAGGCTCTGAGCTGTCAGCACAGAGCCCGATGCGGGGCTTGAACTCACAAACTCTGAGATCATGACCTGAGCTGAAGTTGGACACTTAACTGACTGAGCCACCCAGGTGCCCCTGTAAAATTCATTTTAAAAAGCAACAATAAAAAAACAAGTTCTTCAATGCTCCACTAGCTGCCCATTGTCACCTAAATCATAGGCTTGTAAAGGGGACATCTACTGTACTTAGGCTCCTCCAGACAAATGTGTACCTGGCTCCCAGGTCATGGTGTAGTCCCTTACCATGGTGAAGAGGACTAGCCCCACAAGAACCCCAACATGGGGCCTGGACCAGAGGCAGGTTTGAGGGCCTTCTGTGCAACCCTCATCCTAAGATCCCACTTAGCTTTCTCAAGGGAATAAAGGGCACCTCGTCCCAAGTAGGGAGCTGAGCCGGTCTCAGGAGGAAGGGGAAGAAGGGTACAATGAACAGAAAATATCCCTTGTGCTGCTTTATAACTCATTCAGGGACAACTACCATGGTTGACTAATGACTCACTCTGGGCAAACACTGTGGTGAGAGTTTTTCATGTGCTATCATATTCCATTCTTGTCATAATGCTAAGTGTGACTCCTTCTGTTATGCAGTTTAGACAGGAAAAAGCGAAGGAAGCAGAGAAGCTAAGGAACCATTCCAAGCTTTCAGAGCTAGTATATGGCAAAGCTGAACCCAAGCACCATGTTCAAAGCCTGTGTTCTTAACCACCACACTGACTTTGCTTGTGAACGAGCTCTGCTTCCGACTGCCTACACCGGTCCCTCCCCTCATCACCCTACACCAAGTGCACACTGTTGGGGGCAGGCTCAGAGGACAGTTTTCTGAACAAACAGGACCCAGGCCTGGAACACGGAGTCCTGTTCTCCCCCGCTCCAGCTATATCAAGAGTGCCCAAAGTTCAGAATCGTATTAAGTCATTTTCTCTATAATTCAAATACAGAAGTACTTTTGAGAGACATGGCATTCCGGCTATTCCTGTGTGCTATAAATATGCAATTTATGGGGGAAAATGAGAACTCTGTGTCACATTGAAATTGAGAACTATCTGAAGAAAGGAGAAAAATATCCCATCTTATTGAGTCATGGGGAAAAATGTTTATAGTATATCATACTAGTAAATAGGAATGTAAAAATAGCTTCTGTTTGGAGGTGGAGATCAAATGTTAATGTGGCCTTGAGTTCATTTCAAGTATTTTTCATGAAGCATTTTCACTTCCACAACCTGATAAGTCCCCCTTATTAAACCAAAGTCAAATGATTTTAGGTGCCAACTTAAAAACCCTTAAGACCAAAGTGTTCAACTCCCTTTGAAAAGAAGAAACAGGGGCACCTGGGTGTCTCTGTCGGTTAAGCATCTGACTCTCAGTTTCATCTCAGGTCATCATCTCACGGTTTCATGGGATTGGGCCCCATGTTGATCTCTGCACTTGCTGGAAGCCTGCTTGGGATTTGGGATTCATTCTCTCTCTCTCTCTCTCTCTCTCTCTCTCTCTCTCTCTCTCTCTCTCTCTCTCTCCTCCCCCACTCACGCTTCTCTGTCTCTCTCAAAATAAATAAATAAACTTAAAAAAATTAAAAAAAAAAAAGAAGAAAAGAAGAAACATACAACAACTGTTCTTTGAAAACAGACATACAGGTCATTAATGATTAAAGAACAAGATACTTGAGGGTAGGGCCCCTGGCTGATTTTTCTTTGCCTTGCCCAGAGCACAAAGCTCAGTGTGGGGTGGCCATTTTTCTTGGCCCAACACCCCTTTATTTCAGGACACAGAACTCTTCACTGGGAAAACTCCCTCCCCCACTCTGAGTCAAGTAAGAGCAGCCAAACCCGTCCCCCTGACCACACAGGGGAGAAAACCAGCCAAGCTGGGTCCCAAGATTCTTCACACTTGAAGAGCCTGAGAGCAAAGGAGCTCCTGGCAGCTGTGTTTCTGGCTGAGGTCCTAAGTAACTTGCCCATATTCACATCATCACTAGCTTTTTGCCCTTACTTTGAGGGCAACTGTAACACTGCTTGGTCTAGATTTGGACTCCTCCTAACCATTCCTGTGTAGGCACAAATTACAAAAACAAATCTAAACTAAAAGCCTGGTATAAATGTTCTCATTTTTTTTTTTTTGTATCCATGGAGCTGGCAAGTGAGAGCTGAACCCAGTCCCTTGAGCCTACCTAGCAAGCCCATCAAACTGGTAATTTCGTTCACCCATAGTATTGACCCTGCACAGGGTTACTAGGGAAGGCAGATGAGAGTAGAACTAGGGAAGAGCCTCACATTTCTATAGAATGTGACTTTTAGAAATATTTTTTCTATTGTGGTAAAATTTGCCATATTAACCCTTTTAAACCCTTTTCGTGGCATTAAGTACATCCACGTTGCTCACCCACCAACCATCTGCAGAACTTTTTCATCTTCCTAAACTGAAACTCTGTGCCCGTTGAACATTAACTCCCATTTTCCTGCCCTCCCAGCTCCTGGCAGCCACTCTTCTACTTTGTCTTTTTTTAATTTTACTTTGTGTTTTATTTCTTTTTGAGAGAGAAAGAGAGACAGAGTATGATGGGGGGAGGGGCAGAGAGACAGGGAGACACAGAATCCAAAGCAGACTCCAGGCTCTGAGCTGTCAGCACAGAGCCTGATGCAGGGCTCGAATTCATGAACTGTGAGGTCATGACCTGAGCCAAATTCAGATGTTTAACCGAATGAACCACCCAGACACCCTGACTTTCTGTCTCTTTGAGTTCGACTTCTCTGAGTACCTCATATAAGTAGGATAGTCTATGCTTTGAATTTTCAACTCCTCCACCTGTTTACTGAAACCTACTATTTGTATAGCACTGTGCTAGGCTTTATGGACAGAATGTATAAAATATGAGATCTGAATCCTGCCACTAAGATCATTATATGATTGACCCTTGAACAACACAGTGTGAACTGCTCAGGTCCACTTATATGTGGATTGTTTTTTTTTTTTTTATCAACACAGAACTATAAATGTACATCTCTTCCTTGTGATTTCTTAATAACATTTTTTCTCTAGTTTCCTTTATTGAAAGAATATAGTATATAATACATAAAACATACAAAATATGTGTCAACTGACTGCTTATGTTATTGGTGAGGCTTCTGATTTACAGTAAACTATCAGTAATTAAGTTTTTGGGAAGTCGAAACTTATGTGAAGACTTCTGACTTCACAGGAGGGGGTCAATGCCCCAATCCCTGTGTCGTGCAAGGGTCAGCTGTACTTGAGCTGTGAAGGCAAGGCTAGCTTCTAAGATACAATGTGAATGTGTACGTGCATGATACCAACCTGGAGGACAGGAGAAATTTAAATGAGCGAGATCCACCATAACCTGGTATAGTCCAAGAAGTCTTCATAGGAGTGGTGACTCGAGGAATGAGAATGAGGTTTGGCTGGGCGTGGAGGAAGGTTCTGGATTAACTAAATCATTCATACATTGAGGCAGGCTGGATCTTCCCAAGCAGCCAGAGCCAGAGCCAGTGGGCCACAGCATTCTGATCCTGTCTTTCTGAGGATAGTATGATAAACCCTAGACCTGTGAAATCAGACTTCTGGTTGCAGACCCAAGCCATACATGCAATGGTTTCCTTTTCTCCTATTGCAAAACAGACACAAAAGAAAGTCAAAGGATGCTTATTGTTGTTATACTTTGTAATTACGTCAAGAAATAGCCCAACCAGGTCTTTTGTGCAAGTCTGTCTTTCTCCTTTGGCAAAAGGAGTTGGTAAGAACTTCTGAAACTTGTGAGGAATGTCTGACACCAGGTCAGGTCACATCAACTCTGACCACAGCTGGGGACACAGACCCCTGGGGTTGTGGTGAGATAAGCCTCCAGATGCTCACACTAACCAGCCACACAAGTCCTTTAAACAAGCAGTCCACAACACCCCCACTTTCCCCCGCTGCCGCCAATATTTGGAGCAAGTGGCCAATGGAGCAGCACCCAACACGTCACTTTGTAAGCATAACCCTCGCTAAGGACTCTGTTTAAGAACAGTAAGGCCTGCACTGCTGCATCATATCTCCTTGTCTTTTTTTTTTAACACTTTTTTTAAGTTTATGTATTTACTTTTGAGACAGAGAGATCAAGTGAGGTAGGGGCAGAGAGAGAGGGGAGAGAGAATCCCAAGCAGGCTCTGCGCTGCCAGCACAGAAATCGATATGGGGCTCGGACTCACAACTGTGAGATCATGACCTGAGCTGAAATTAAGAGTCAGATGCCTAACCGAGTGAGCCACCCAGGTGTCCTCTCTCCATGTGTTTTCTTGTGTGTTCTTTCTTCCTGGCCTCCCTTTCTTCCCTTCAAGATGTAGTAGTGAACAAAAAGGTAGTCCTGACTTTAGACGTAAACATTCCTCAGTGCGTCTCACAGCAACAAGGTTTGATTCTGTCCATTCAACTGTATGTATGTTCACAGAAATTGCAACTTTGGGGCCAAGTGAAGTGGCCAGAAAGTGCACCATGGGCCTTTACGAGGAATTTTACAGCCCTAAGAGAAGAAAAATGTAAAATGTTATCAAGTGCGCCCTGCAAGCCTCCCACAGTCAGAGGCATGGAGTGGTCCATGGCAAATGGATGCACATAGACCACAAAAGAACACAGGATAGGGAACCAATGGATTCTGCAAAGGTACTGAATTCTGAGATAAATCCTTGTACTCTTTCTTCCTAACAGTTCTGAGAAATAGAAATCCTTGTCTAATGCTTCGCTGAGAATTCCCATAGGAAGGGCCGCCACCAGTGCTTTCTTCTCGTTCCAGTGACCTGGAAAAGGCCCCCTGGGAAGCACTACTTTCTAGAGGTGAGTACACAGGCGTGTTACTGTATGAGCAGGAGCTCAGTCTCTTCAAGGACACTGAGGCAGGTAAAAGATAGCAGGGAGATGGGGGAGTTACTTATTACTAAGCCATCATCCACCTGTTCTCTTGGTTATTACTTTCCGCTACATACTGAACAGTGTGAATCTTAAAAAGACCTCAGCTCTGGTCCACAATATTGCAATACTCCAACAGGCCTACAGGTCTCTAGTTTGTGTTCTTCAAACACGGTCCCACTACTTCCCCAAGGTGGTATACTTAAAATATAAATGTCACTATCAATGCTCTTGCTTAAAACTTCCTTCAGGATAAACTTCAAGCTTAGTTCACTATATTTCTAGCAAAAAAGAAAAGTGCATTTATATGTAATTACAGTGAAAATGTAAAGGTTCAAAGATACGTCTAAATAGTTTCATAAATCTTCAAGCAAAAAGCCAACCAATGAAAAAAGCATAAAATCTATGTGAACATTTTTTCTAAACATTAGATGGCAGAAAATGATAGACATAAAAAAATGAAGAAGTTGGGTCTGAAAAAACCTAGAGGTGAGGACTGAATATAGTCTACTATATGGGAATAAGTTTTGTTACAAGTGTAATAGCAAGTATAAAATGAAAACATTATTTGAAAGACACATTTATAGTTAACAAACTAAGCCTCTTCATCTTGGTGTGCATTTCTTTCTTACTCTCCCTGTTGCCGGGGCCTCACTTCCCATGATCACCTCTCAGACCACCTGCATTCAGTTCTTGTCTCAGTCACTGCATTTGGGGGGACCAAAGCTAAGAGAGTAGGTACCAGAGTGGTCCCAGAAAGGAGAAGCTTAGAACCTCCAAACCTCAGGATGGGATTCTGGACCTGGGTTGTTTACCCACCTGATGGTAACAAGAACCCCATTTCTGGTTGTAAGGGAGTGATGATAACTCTTGGTGGGCTGTAACAGCAGGAGAAAGATTCTCACCTGTAATGGATTAAGATGAGGAACAGATGAAAGAGGAAATGCTGGTTTATTTGGTATCTTTGGCTGATTCTATAAAATATACACATCCAGAAGCAACTAGCCTGATATACCATTAGAACAACCTATTAAACGGTCAGCTAAGATGTCATTTAGGGAATATCCTGTAGGGATAGGGTGCTGTCCTCTAAGGTAAATTGTATGCATTAAATCAATGATTTATGGGTCTGTGTCCCCAATAACTAGAATACATGGGTTCTCAATACTGTGTATGCTTTCAAGCACCACAAAACCTGATGTCTATTAATATGGGTATTAAAAAGTAGCTAGATCAGAATGATCTTGACACTTGCAACAACACAGATGGAGCTAGAGAGTATAATGCTAAGTGAAATAAGTCAGAGAAAGACAAATACCATGTGATTTCACTCATATGTGGAACTCAAGAAGCAAAACAAATGAACAAAGAAAAAAAGAGACAAACCCAAAACAGACTCTTAACTCTAGAGAACAAACTGATGGTCACCAGAGGGGAGGTGGGTGGAGTGATGGGTGAAATAGGTGATGGAGATTAAGAGTACACTTATCAAGATGAGCAATGAATAATGTATAGAATTGTCCAATTCTGTACTGTACACATGAAACTAATATAACCCTGTATGTTAACTATACTGGAATTAAATAAGTAATGAAGTAAGTAAATAAATACTTTTTTAAAGGTAGCTAGATCATACCTGTCTCCCAATTCTCAGCTCTTCAAATTACCTTCCACTTTTCTCTAGGTCAGCTAAGCTGTAGTCCTCCTAAAAGAGTAATTCTGAGAACACTTTTCCAGTCAGTCTTCCCCATTCCATTCCCCATTCCAGCAACTCTGTTCTCCAAGTTCCGTGTCTGATTTCTCTTGGCAAACTTTTCTTCCTCCCTTCCTTTTTCTCTTTTCTTCCCTCCTTTTTTCCTTCCTTTCTGCCTTCTTTCCTTCAAATTCTGCCAAGATGCATATAATTAAGAAAAAACTAAGTATTCCAGGGCATCAGGACAAAAGGAAAATAAAAGATTAGCACAGGAACTGGTAGGTGTTACAAGTTGAATTGTGTATCCTTCCCCCTAGAAAAAGATATGTTGACGTCTTAAGTCCAGGTACCAAACCTGGGGTTATTATTTGGAAACAGAATGTTTGCAGATGTAATCAAGTTAAGGTGAGGTCATTAGATAGGGCTTAATCCAATATCACTGGGGTTTTTATAAGAAGGAAACCTGCATACAGCACACACAAAGGAGATCATGTGCAAGAAAGGTGGACACTAGAGTGATACAGCTGCAAAGAAAGCAAGGATGGCTGGCCACCACCACCAGAAGCTAGGAAGAAGCATGGAAGGATTTTCTCTACAGGTTTTAGAGGGACCATGGCCTTGCTGACACCTTGATTTTGGACTTATAACCTTCAGATCTATGAGAGAATAAATTCCCAT
The DNA here is from genome assembly GCF_024362965.1 of Panthera pardus. Lineage (NCBI taxonomy): Eukaryota > Metazoa > Chordata > Mammalia > Carnivora > Felidae > Panthera > Panthera pardus. Next base: position 97,817,454 of record NW_026526765.1, read on the forward strand.
TATTTAAGCCAATGAGTTTGTGGTACTTTGTTACAGCAGTGCTAGAAAACTAATAGAGTAGGCATCCCATATTTGACTCTTAGTCTCTTCCTAGCAGCTGAAGCAAGGAAACAGTTTGTGGAATGATCCACAGTGCCCACAGGATTAAATGGTCCTATTTGCTCAGGGGATGCACAGCTTTTTATGACACTGAGAGATCAGAGAATGGTCTCCTCTACATCCTACAGAAAAAAAAAAACCACTGTAGGAATCAGTGGACAACATGTGGATGCATCATGACACTAGCCCCAATAAGAAATTTTATGCAGCTATTTCCTACAAGGTGCACATCTAGGAATCAGAAATGAAAAAGGAGACATTACCATCAACCTTGCAGAAATTAAAAAAAGTTAATTAAGGAATAATAGGCACAACTGTACATCAACACATTAGGCACCTTGGATGAAATGGACAAATTCCTAGAAAGATACAAACTACCAAAACTGACTCAAGAAGGAAGAGATGGGGGTGCCTGGGTGGCTCAACCAGTTGAGTGTCCAACTCTTTATTGTGGCTCAGGTCGTGATCCCAGGGTCAAGGACTGGGCCCTACGTTGGGCTCCATGATGAGCGTAAAGCCTGCTTACAATTCTCTCTGTCTCTCCCTCTGCCTCTCTCCCCCACTTGGGCATACTCTCTCACTAAAATAAATTTTTTAAAAAAAATTAAAAAAGAAAAAAAGAAGGAAGAGACGATCTGAATAGACCTACAACAAATGAAATGATTGAATTAATCAAAAAACTACTCATAAAGCCCAGGCCCAAATGGCTTCACTGTTGAATTCTACCAAACATTAAAAACAAACAAACAAACAAACACCAGTTCTTTGCAAACTCTTCCAGAAAGGAGGAAAGAATACTTATCAACTCATTTTATGAGGCCAGTGTTACTCTGACACCAAAACCAGACAAAAATGCCACAAGGAAACTGCAGACCAAAAGCACATATAGAATGTACCAAAAGAGTATGGTCCAAGTACACAGCTCTATAATTTTATGTCTTTGAGGTAATTTCCATAAATAGTTTTCTCACAATGGGTTTTTGGTAAGGTCAGACAGCAGATTTCAAGGCTATAATCTTTGGCAAGCATCTGGTGAGTAAATATTCCATGTTACCAATGAAATGCAGGTCTTAATGCTTTGCCAACATCCAGAGGAGGGGAGAGAAATGAGGTCTTCTGATGAAAACTAAATGTTATTTATTTATTGCTAAATGTATGATGGGGGCTCCTGGGTGGTTCAATCAGTTAAGGATCTGACTCTTGATTTCAGCTCAGGTCATGATCTCACAGTTCAAAAGTTCAAGCCCCATGTCAGTCTCTGTCTGTGTCAGTGTGGAGCCCGCTTAGAATTCTCTCTCCCTCTTTCTCTGTCCCTACCCCACTCATATTCTTGCTCTCTCTCTCTCTCAAAATAAATAAGTAAACTTAAAAAAAAATAAATGCATGATGAAGGTTAGGGGAACTGCCACTACCAAAACAAGAATTGAAGAGCATTTTTCTTGCTGAAACTTGAAGAGTGTGGGGCAAAGAAGAAGAGTTATTAGGTATTTGAGAAATATTTTATAATTTATTTAAAAGTTAATTTAAAACTATAAGAAAGACGTTTTAGATTATAAGAAAGTTTAGGCATTGAATCAAACACAGAAGACAAACAGACTCTGTTTCTCTGGACTTTGAAAATAAATCCAAAACACATCTTGCTAGGATAACAAACATGTAATTTCAAGAGTCCAAATCCTACCCTTTTTCAAATTTTGGTTAAATGCTGCCAGTAAAAAAAAAAAAAAAAAAAAAAAAAGGAGCTGTTCTCAAATTGGTGTGGCACTTGAATGTTTCCTCTTATATAACTTTCCACTTTCTTCTTGGAATTGAATTTGTCTTACTGTCTTACTGAAGTATAATCTTCCTGAGGGCAGGAATGGTCTCTCAAATTTCCAGACTCCTACTCGGGTTTAGGACAGTGCTTTGTTCACAACCAGCACTTAGTAAAAACTATTCTATGAACTAATGAAAATATCATGTACCTCATTACCTGATCAGTCTAAAAAATGGATTTTTAAAGTACTCAAAGTAATAAAGCCTGTTGTTAGGGGCGCTGGGGTGGCTCAGTCGGTTAAGCATCTGACTTCAGCTCAGGTCATGATCTCATGGTCAGTGGGTTTGAGCCCTGTCAGCTCTGCTGACAGCTCAGAGCCTGGAGCCTGCTTTGGATTCTGTCTCCCTCTCTCTCTGACCCAGCTCACGCTCTGTTCTGCCTCTCAAAAATAAGTAAACGTTAAAAATAAATAAATAAATAGGGGTGCCTAGGTGGCTCAGTTGGTTGAGCGCCCGACTTCAGCTCAGGTCATGATCTCACAGTCCATGAGTTCGGGCCCTGTGTCGGGCTCTGTGCTGACAGCTCAGAGCCTGGAGGCTGCTTCGTATTCTGGGTCTCCCTCGCTCTCTGCCCCTCCCCAACTCATGCTCTGTCTCTCTCTCTCTGTCAAGAATAAATAAACGTTAAAATTTTTTTTTTAATAAATAAAGCCTCTTGTTAAAAGGATTGCCAGATAACAATAAACTTTAAAATTTTGTTTATGAACTAAGCCATGAATAAGAGATGACTTAACAAGATTCATTTATACTAGTTACTATTCTTTTAAGCAGACATCCACAGCATTAAGTATCCTTCTGAGAAGAAAAACATTAACCTGATAGTTAATCTTCACATTGCAAAATTATCCCTTTTAAGACATCCAACCAGTCTCTTCTGAAACCATTCTTGGAATGGTAAGGAGAAATTCCATTAATAGGCTTTGAAACTTAGAAAAATGTCTAATTTATAGAAAAAATAAGGTTGAAAAAAAACTACTTGAACCAAAGCATATAAGTGGACTATATTATTGTAACCAAAAATTTCCTGTCCTCCTTTTAAGAGAATTATACAATCTCTGCCCATTGTCATATAACTTGCAAGGTTTCCTTTTGAGAGTGTACTTTCTGGCCCCACTGACAACAGGCTTTGTCATATGACTTGCTTTGGCCAATAAAATGTGAGCAGAACTGAGGTGCACAGAATGTGTTTTAAGTTTTAAGAGCAGCACCTACCAGTGGTGTATAAGAGCTGATTGTAACATTTCCAGAAATTTGGCAAGCCACTTGTTAAACTTGTTAACAGTAGCTTGTTAAAAGTAGCTTGAAATCAGCCATAGTGGGTTTTTACATCACAGGTGAGTATTTACATCATGGAAACAGCAAACACTACAAACTAGGACTCCTCTTCCCTCAAAGTTGATTCCAGCACGTGGTGAGGTGAGTGTGTCCCAAAAAAGTTGATCTTTGAACCTGGAGCCTGGAGTGAATGAAACTAGTGGAATAGAGCCAAAGATACCTGCAGCAGATATAATTTGCTTGAGAAATGAATCTTTGTTATTGTAAATCACTGAGTTGTAGGGGTTGTTACCTCAACATAATCCATGAAAAAGGTGACTGATACCACTAGCTAGCATTGTTAAGTTTTAGAGCACCAACGAGCCCAACCTTTATCTGTCCAGACCGTGGTTCAGTTGGCAACAACTTGAACCATCAGACTCCTTAAACCTGAAAAGATGCAAACTGCACTCAGACTCAAGATAGGAATCCAGGTCTTGGAAGGTTAATGTAAAAGTATAAAATAAAAATTACATTTTCTAAAAGCACTAAACAATTGTATCATTTTTAAACCTTGGCAACCACAAGTCTGTCACTCGTGGACCTGGATAGTTAAGGAGTGACTCCCCAGTCCTTTCCCCTATAGGCCACACGTTACCACCCCACCCCCACTTTTACCCCCAGAAGCGTGAATTGAACGCTGTGTCTTTAAGGGAGACGCGCGCAGTGGTTTCCGCACAGGACAAAATGTCTGCGAGGATCCTGGAGGCGACCGGGCGATCCCAGACTTCCAGCCCGCCTTCCGCTCCCGCCACGCTTCGGGGGTGATGGGGTGAGTGTGCGCCACCACGCATGCTGTGGCGCTCCCGGAGGCTGGGTCAGGGCGCCGCAGGCCAGGGGTGGGGGGAGGGGACCAGCCACAAGCCTCGGGGCCGCAGGTGAGCCTTCGACCCGCAAACGCCAGTGTCCGCTATTATCACAGACTGGCTGGTGCAGAGGCCGCCGGACGTGCCCTTCCTTCGCTGTGGTCAGGTTGTCCCCGGTGTAAAAGATGCGTGTGGCCCCAAAGTCTGAATAAAGGCACCGATCAGCTTCTTTTAGCACCTCATTTTTGCTCCTCCACAGTATCCCTTCAAAAAAGTTATTTGGGAATATCGAAAATCATCTGCTCTCCTTTTTAGTAAAATTGCCTTTTTTGCAGTCACACTTTTAACAGTGCAAGTGGTTGGGTGCCCTGTAGTGTGCTCTTTCTCTGAGATTATCTTAAGGTCTCAAATTTTGGAGAAGAGAAAACGGAATGCGAGCCAAATGCTCAAACAATCCCTGCCCCCACTTCCATGATACTCAAACAAAAGAATTTTCTGATCCTCTCTGAGTACACAGGAGCAGTTTGCTGTAACTACTGACAGTAGCCAAATGCCCCAAGCTTACCAAGCAAAATTATTTTTCCTTCCATGAAAGAAAAAAATAACCACCATCCGAACTTCTAATTAGCCCAGACTACATGGATAGGGTGTTTAAGAGAAACTGTTGTAGAGCGAGCTTAATAAATTAACATAATTAGGGTAATTATTTTATGCACTTCGCATTAATCTATTATTTGTACACCCTTTTTGGCCAAAAATAGCTTGAGGCAAAGGACAATAAAAAGTATACAACAATGTGTAAAATGGCCAAGAGCCAAAACAAGGAAATTCTCAATTAAAAATTCTTTGTTACAAAGGCCTTCAAAGTAGGACAGCTTTAAATTCTTCTAATTCATATCAAAGTATGCATTTTACAAGACAAAATGGATCAACACTCTTCTTTTCAGGAACATATGTATTAAAGTAATGTAGGCCTGAACTAAAGGTCCACTTCAGGGTAGAAAATTTTCATTTAAAAAAATGCATGAATAGAGAATACATCAGAGCCTTTTAGCTAATGGTAGAGGTATCTAAGAGTTTGGCTTAAGACATGTAGAGAACATCTCTGACTCTCCATATAATTAGTTGTGGGTCCAGTAAATTTTTTTAAAGTCCATGTGTAACCTTTATCTAATATTTTCACACTTATCCCTTTCTTGCCTGAGCCAAGTATCTACACTTTACTTGGTTTTTAACTTCATCAAAGTCTTCAGCCTGGTGATTCCAGACTAGTTTTTCTAATTGTCTCGATTTGTTTATAAACAGATTAATTCATTAATTAATATTAGTAAACTAATATTTCTACAGAGAGGGACAAGTAACAGATGAATGAATTGTGTTTTCCTTGATATTTGGGTCAATTGTCAAGGCTAATTATTTGTTTTAATTATTATGTTCTGCTTTGATTAAAGTTACTGGTGGATGAAGTAAATGAAAATGTTTTTATTGTTTCCACACAAATCTATGTGGATTTTGCATTAGTGTGAATTTCTTACTAAAATCCAGGCTCAACCTACACATACTTGTTTGTAATCCTGCCAGATTAATCCATCTGAAGTGATTGGCCTTGGGTGTGGAAGGACAAATACAGCTATAATTCATTTGTTATTCCCTTTTGAGAACATTGCCTGGTTCTTTGGCCTTTAGCTTGCCTAATATGTTGTCTATGTTCAGGTTTAAGTGTAAAATAAAAAAAATTAGTTTGTTTTATAGGATGATTTTTTAATGTTCCAGTCATGTTTTTTATGTACATACACACATATTTACACAAATTACTCATCCAGGTTTTGATCTCCCTTATTCTCTATACTGGTATTCAGGGGGGTCATACTGAAGAATCTCCATTTTAATCTGATAGGTTTTGAGAAGACTGAACTTCAGAGAACTGCAAATAAAACTTTAAATGCAGTTTGAAGTAATTCATGTGAATTTATTATCTTCCACAGACTTTAACTTCTTACCATCCCTTCCAAATAGTGGATACTCAAATGAAACTCCCTTTGGGAGAGAGCAGAGGGTGGTACACTACTACTCTCTCCTCTTCCATGAAATAACAAAAATCTGCTTTTCTTTCAGCTTTTTTCCCTCTGAAACCGGACTAAAAAACTTCTACTGTTCATTTCATGCTAGCCACTTTTTTTTTTTTAAGTTTACTTATTTATTTAGAGAGAGAATGTGCACATGAGCTGGGAAGGAGCAAATAGAGAGGGAGAGAGAATCCCAAGCAGGCACCATGCTGTCAGCACAGAGCCCAACGTGGGGGTCGAACCCACAAACCAAGAGATCATGACCTGAGCCAAAACCAAGAGTCAGAGGCTGAACCAACTGAGACACCGAGGTGCCCCTAGCTACTTTCATTTAGCATCAAGAAATTTTATTTTAGGAGCACCTGTCTGGCTCAATTGGTAGAGCACCCGACTCTTGATCTCAGGGTCTTGAGTTCAAGCACCATGTTGGGCATGGAGCCTAGTTAAAAAAAAAAAAAAAAAAGAAGAAGAAATTTTATTTTAAAATATCAGCTGGAGGGCACCTGGGTGGCTCAGTCAGTTAAGTGTCTGACTCTTGATTTTGGCCCAGATTATGATCCCAGGGTTTGTGAGATCGAGCCCCATGTCAGGCTCTGTGCTGACAGCATGGAGCCTGCTTGGGATTCTGTCTCCCTCTCTCTGCCCCTCTCCCACTCATGCTCTTGCTTTCTCTCAAAATAAATAAATAAACTTAAAAAAATAAAATATGAGCTTGGAGGTCTAGTTATAAAACTAAAGAACTTGGTGAGAGTTAGCACTAGTGGCAATGTGTTTTTGGGCCCTGAAGGAGGTGGAAAGGGAAGAGATGCTGAAGCAGGAATCTCTGCATGAACAGTTGTATAGGGCCCCCAAGGCCTACCCTTTCCCCAGCATGGACACCGTGTGATGGAATTCACCCTCATGAGTGAACACTGCTCTGACATTTACCACCTCTATCAGAATTATTGCTGGAAGCATCTCTCCTCACCAGATGGTAAGCTTCTGGAGGGGATGGATTATGTGGGTCTTCCCTTGGCATCCTGGGTAGTAAGCCCTTGCCTGACCCTGAGCAGGTGCACAATGAGCAATTTGAATGAGAATGGATGGAGTGAATGGATGTAAGGAAAATAATCACATTCATTGGCACCTTTCTTATAATTTAAAAACTGTTTAAGCAGAAGAGCACCTAGGTGGTTCAGTCTGTGGAGCGTCCTACTTTGGCTCAAGTCATGATCTCCTGGTTCATGGGTTCGGGGCCCATGTTGGGCTTTGTGCCAACAACGAGGAGCCTGCTTTGGATTCTGTCACCCTCTCTCTCTGTGCCTCCCTCACTCAAAGGTGTATATTCTCTGTCTCTCAAAAATAAACATAAAAACAAAACAAAAAAACCACCTCTGTCTTAAAAAAAAAAAACTAAGGAAAAATTTAGGGAGTTCTTATTTTTCATTTTCTTCATATTAGCTAACCGTAAGTTAATAGGTGTGTGTTTTTGTTGGGTACTTGGTAAGGAAGAAATGCATATCAAAGGGCTCCAGGAAACCAGACCTCCCCATCAATTTTTTTTTCCTCCATCATTTTCTACCTGAGAGGTGAGCAACCTAATTTGCATGTAGGTCAATTTAGGAAATGAAAATAAATTGGGTTGGGGAGGGAAGGTGGATCTGTGATTCTTTGTTTTTTATATTCAAAAACCCTCAAGGGAATTCTTCCAACTTAAACTACCTATTGTAGTGAATAATAGAATGTCAAAGAGAGACATAACACTGCCTTTAGCTACTAAGATCTTAATGTGGGCATGTATGAACAGTAAATGCTGGTAGCTTCTTTTTGCTCATGCCTTGAATTTATATGATATAGCACTGGAGAGTCCAACAGTGAGATCATCTGCATTATTTGATTTCAGCCACCAGTTTAGAGGCAGATAATCTTATCATTTCCCTTGACAGATGGGGAGATTGGGACTTGGTGAGCTGGGCCTAAGAAAAGTAGAGTCAGGTCATTACATTGAATGCAATGTCCCTTGAGTGCCTGCCTGTGCTAGGGAGATGAGTGAGGTGTGGATCGAGACTCTCCTTCTGCTCAGGCAGGGCACAGCAAACCACCTGATATCGAGCAACCCTCCACACTGGGTTCCTTCCACGGCCAGATGGAAGCACCCTATGCCCCATCGGACTGATCCTCCAGTCTCCATAGTTAAGGTTGCTTAGCCCAGCCTGAGCTCACATACCCAAGGATTGTTTCATTAAATTATTTTGTATTTATGCTGTCACGAGCACTCTGTGAAGGCATGTACACAAGTTCTGTCTTTCCACAATGTCAGCTTTATTTAATCATAAAGCAAGGTTAACATAATTGTAAAGCAGATTCAGAATTCCAAACTCAAAGACCTTTCACTACGTGTTTAACTTGGCGTCGTACGTGACACGCAAAACAAGAAAGATACAGTAAGGGTAAGTTAATGAATGAAATGCGAAGTCAGTCCATGAGCACACAGCTGGGATGAGGCCTTGACCAGTATGGGTCCACTCAGCGCTTCCTGCTTACTGTGTTCAAGCAGTGGAGGATCTCCATCACTTTCAGAGATCAAACGAGCAGAGCCTTCAGTGGCAGTTGCCTGATGCCAGTGGGACATGGAAGGGTCAGCATCTGGAGAATCCGGCAGTTTGCCTCAACAATCTTCCCTTTTTAAACGAGTTTCATCAGTCTAGCCCTTTCAGACTTCTGGGTCTAAAGATTATCGGTTCTCGGTTCTTCCAGGCTCCCTTGGTTTTGCTGGTTATCAGTTCTGGGTGCCCCCAGACAGTTAACAGTTCTAGCAGTATCTGTTCTCAGCTCATCACCCTTGTCTGCTTTCTTGATTCATTACATCCTTGCCTGACATGAGTGACTCCATCTTGCTCTCTACGTATGTACAGACCCTGCCATATATGTAGTCTACCTAAATGTGTCCACAGATGTGCATGCTTTCTTAGTACCTTTTTCCTCTTTTGTGTTGGATGCTTCCCTTTCTCCTTTCACACTAGCTGCCACACCCTCAACCGTCCCTCAACCAACCGTGTATCTCCTTATTTTTATTCAGATATATATAAAATCTTAATATATCCTACACAGATCTATATATTATTTAATAATAATGACATATTATACATACTTCATCTGACTTTTCTCCCTGTAGAATTCCTCCAGAAATCCCTCTAGGTCATCTAGCAGAGTTCCAATCCATGCTTTGAATGGCTGCACAAAATTCCCTGGTGTGAACACATTATTTACCCAGCTATTCTCTGACAGGTGTTCCCATGTTTCCAGTTTTTTGACATCCCAGATAATACTGTATTAAATATCCTAATACATTACTTTACGTATTAGTACTTTTAGTTCTACAGAATAGATTCCCAGGAGTGGATCCCTGATTGTATTTATTTTTAATTAATAGAAATTGCCAGATTGCTTTCCTAAAAGCCTTCACATCTCCACTAGTAATGTATGAACGTATCCTTTTCTTTGCCTCCCTTCTAGCTTTGGCTGACAGACCTCTTCATTTTTGTTAGTGCGACAGATCTGAAACCTTATTGTTACTTTAATAGCACTTCCCTGAATAGAAGTGATGTGTATCTTTTCACATATTTCTTGGCCATCTAATTTTGTTCTTAGGTCATTTGCCTATTCATATTTCTTGCCCATTTTTTATTGGGTTATTTGTCTTTTTCTTGACAGTTTGTTAGAGCTCTTTGTGTATTAGGGTTGTGACTGAAGATGCTAACTAAGGGTTCTCTTCCAAGCCAAGATGGTTGGCTAGGCAGCTTCCCTCCCTCTGCACTGTAGGAAAAGTTGAAACAAGCTGAGGGGTTGTTTAGCAGAACTAGGAAGGCTGTTATGACTTGTGGCCACAGATTGCTGGTCACGGTTTAGATACTTAGTCTGAACAGAAGACTGTATTGAACCAGAATGTAGCTGTATGCGGAGGACTGAGAAGGTGAGGCAGTTCAGTACTGTGCTGCCTTCCACCGGTTAAGACCTCCGAGAGCGAAGGCCTGCCAAGGCAGAGGATGTCCCTCTGCTGCCCTTGGAGGGGCAGCGCTGTGCTGGCCGACATTTGTAGTGCTGCTTGTCCATGGCTCAGATGAGGCAGTCCACTAAGTCTAAGTCCACTAAGTCTTAATTCTGATTAAGACATCAGAATCAGTGCTTCTCACTCTTGTTTCCACCTTCGCTCTTATAACAGATGGCATTCATGTATGTGGCACTCCTCTGGGCATCCCAGATTTTGAAGAAACCCAGAGACATCTTGCAGGGAGGTAAAGCATGACTAATTGTTCACCTCTGGTACTTTTAGGGGCACTTCAGTAATGACCACTCTCAGAGTGTGGCACAGGTAAGACAGTCTACAGCTTATGCATAGTTTTCAACCCCCAGCTCAAGAAAGCATATCAGAATTCAAAGTAATAGTCTTGATATTCTAGAATACCTTTAAATCTCTTTTAATTTATAAAAAAACAAAGATTCATAAAACTATTCTCTCCACTTTTATTTATGTTTAGCAATAAAACAAGGAACTCTGAAAAGAGAAGATTCCAATGTAGACGAAATGGAATTCTAAAAAAAATTTTTTTAGGTAAATTTGGGTAACAAAAACAAACTCTAATACTAAAATCTGGTCTGTTGACTACCCATAATGTTATATAACCATAATGTTTACTAAGCGTAAAGAAAATTATCCTTGAAAGTGGTCTGTAACTCCCCTCCTCATCCTATTACTCCCTTTTTGTGGACTTCAGGGATTTAGTAAATCTCTTGGAGAAAGTTTAGCCTTTAATTTTTAAAGATGTTTTATCATAATTGGCCTTCATGAGTAACCATATTCAAATCAATGCCTAATGTATCAGAAAATATGTAAATAGCTATTTCTTTTGTTAGAAGAAGGCTGGTACTTACTTGTCTTTTTTGATGATTCTGGTAAATTCCCTCTTTTTTTAAAAATACGAGCGATATGTTAAAGGTCATGCCTGAGCCTGATTAGACTTGCTTGGTGGGGGAAAAGTGAGCTTTGGAAAACTGTAATGTATCTGTAACAAGAATCTTAGCAATTGAAATAAAAGCTTACGCTAAACACTACTGCTATTATAGCAACTTATTTTTCCAACTTTGCCTTCCATCATTCCCAGTTAACGTTTAACCAAAAAGATTCTGGAACTTTATTACCTCCACTGCTGCTGGCTCAAAGCCTGACAGTATGAATGGGCACTGACTATCTCATGGCGCATCTTGGCCTTGATATTCCCCCTGAAATAAATTCTCAGAAGAGCTCCAAGTCTTCCATGTGTTCTCTTACTATTTTTAAAGTTCCAGAACAAAGTTGTTTAGAATCACACATTTGCTCCTTTGTGAAGCTACTTTCTGAAGAATCAACTTCACCTTTTTTAATTCCCCCTTGGTTGGTAGGTTATTGCTATGATAAATTGTTTTAACAGAAAAGACTTTGCAGTGACAGTCATTGGGTTGTGTTTGGATCCTTTTAACAACATACACGTTGGACAGAGCAAGTAGCTCTTACTTTTCTTTATTTTCTTCCTTCATTAAAAGTAGTGATCAAGCCTTTTATCTTTTAAATATATAGAAGGGAACACTGCATTGTGATGAGCAATAAAGAAAACAAATTTTGTTTTGTAACTGGAGCACCTGTGACAGGGTCAGAAAAACATGAACACTCGAACATGGTGCTAGCCAGCATTTCTAGTATCTATGTTTAGGGAGCGGTTTGCTGAATTTCTTTTACTCACTGCCTGTCCTCTGAATTTACTCCTAGCACTGCTGATGGTTCTTCAGAACTCAGGATTCCTGCTCAGTGTGTCCACCTGAGAACTTACATTGGCTGGAAACCATGAGGCAATGACAGGGACCCCCCAAGGCCGAGAGGACATGGCCTAATACCTAACTTAAAGGTAATGATTTAGAAAACTGCTTTGTATTTTTGTTTTCCTAAAGACATACATTTTTAAAACTAAAGTTTTAGTGGTTTTTAGTGCTGCCATTTTCCTCATAAGCACGTTGTTTTTAAATTCACACAACAAAGACTTATTTTGAAAAAAGTTCCCTCATTGAGAGGTTTTTAAAAAGCTGTTCAACTGGCACTTTCACCCCTAAAGTGTAAGAAACACATTTTTCATTCCCAAAGCTTTCTTGTCAGCTCGTTTCTACAGTTTGTTCCCTAACACTAAGAGAAGAAAACAAAACGGAGCCTTGCTCTTGTTCTGAAAAGGCAGTACATTTTTAAGAAGAAAAGGAAAGGGGCGCCTGGGTGGCTCAGTCGGTTAAGGCTGTGAGCTCAGCTCAGGTCATGATCTCACAGTTCATGAGTTCGAGCCCATGTGGGGCTCTGTGCTGACAGCTCCGAGCCTGGAGCCTGCTTCGGATTGTGTCTTTCCCCCTCTCAGCCCGTGTCCCGCTCACGCTCTCTCAAAAATAAATAAAAGCATTAAAAAAAATAAAAAGTTAAAACTCATACATACAAGAGCACTTGTTTAGCTGGTTTTTCCACTGAAGAAGCTTGGCTTCCCAGTTTTTAGTGTAACTACCCGCTAGCTGCGGACCCACGTGATTTTGAAGAGCGTTCCTAGTTCAGGGAAGAAGGCCTGGACACGTTGAACATTTTCTGAGGAATAAACAGTTAACACTTTAAAAGCACCCCAGGTACTACCCGAACGGAAGGGGTTTCCTCAGTTGTGAGCGTGTGTGTGCGTGCGTGCGTGTGTGTGTGTGTGTGTGTGTGTGTGTGGCTGGCGGCTGCCCTTACCTGTTTCTCCCTCGAACGCAGACGCCGCCGCGGAGAGAATGAGGAGTGACGAGCCGACGACGCCCATGGAAGACAGCGGCGCGCCGGACGACGCTACGGCGCAGGGCGGCCCGTGTCCCGGCCTGGCCCCGGCCCCTCCCGGCCGCCTGGGGGCGCCCTACTGCGAGGCCTGGGGCTACTTTCACCTGGCCCCCGCGCGCCCGGGCCACGCGGCGGGCCAGTGGGCCACCTGCCGGCTGTGCGGGGAGCAGGTGAGCCGCGGCCCGGGCTTCCACTCGGGCACCCCGGCGCTGTGGAGGCACCTCAAGAGCGCGCATCGACGGGAGCTGGAGAAGAGCTCCGCCCGCAGCTCGCCGGCCGCCGCCCCGGGCCCGCTGCCGCCGCCGCCGCCTCCTCGCGGGCCCTCGGCCGAGGGCGACTGGGCGCGCCTGCTGGAGCAGATGGGCGCGCTGGCCGTGCGCTGCAGCCTGCGCGAGCGCGAGCTGGCGCGGCGCGAGGCGGCGGTGGAGCAGGGCGAGCGCGCCCTGGAGCTGAGGCGCAGGGCCCTGCAGGAGGAGGAGCGCGCGGCGGCCCAGACGCGGCGGGAGCTGCAGGCCGAGAGGGAGGCGCTGCAGGGGCGGCTGCGGGAAGTGAGCCGCCGCGAAGGCGCCCTGGCCTTGGCCTCTACTCCGCTGCAGACTCCGCTCAAAGAAGAGCCCTTGGGGGAGAGGGACGGCTACATAATTACCAAGGTCCTGTAGGTCTGGGCCGCTTTCCACTCCCAACCCCTCCGGTGCCAGCGCTACTCCAAGAGTGGTCCACGGATCAGCCTCACCTGGGAGCTGAATCTCAGGCCCACCAAGATCTGCAAATGTGGACCCTTAAGAAGCACTTAGGAAACCAGAGCAGAACCAAAAATCACTTAATGCTCTGTGCCCCGCCACGCCTCGGGATGCCTGGGAGCACCAGCTCCAGGGGCCTCCTTTGCTGTTGGGCTTCGGTGCAAGGAGGTGGTTTTCCTGCAACTCCTCTTGGAAGGACAGCTCCGTCCTATATTACCCGGAGTCCTGTAACTTCCATACGTACCAAAGACTGCCACACCACGTGGCTGGACACCTGCCAGGGCAACCCAGGGTGGAGGGAGCACGGAAATGAGGATCGAGCGTTTTATCCAAGGAGAGTTTTATTCGTTTCCTCATGAATAAATCTTTGGCAAGTTGGCTTTGCCAGGCACGAGGTTCTGAAAAGGGGGCCATTTAGCCTCCACAACTGTTCTTTACCCTGTCATCCTAGTGCCTCATCAGAGCAATCTGGGAGAACCCCTGTTTGCTCCCCAGCTTGAAGAGAGCGCACCCCAGCTGTTCCCTTTCCGTTTAAGACCCAGTGGCAGCTGTGGTGCGTTTGTGCCTTACGCTTCCTTACTAGCAAAACATGAGCTCCTCCCTCCTTAGGAAGGGAGCTTGGTTCCCCACAAAACAGTCCTCACTTCTGGGCCACAAGAGAAGACATCTCTCCCATCTGAGGTCACCTTTACTTCTTCCCGTTTGCATCCATTCCTCTTCCACCTTTACTGGACCTTTGCTCCATTACCGTTTCTTCTTTCCTCTGACTCATTCCCTCCCTTCCCCAGACTACTCTGGTTCCTCAGCAACACGTCTCCCCTTGTACTAAAAAGAAAGATTTGCCCAGCTTGACTGTCCCCAGCTTAACACTACCCAAGAGGGGTCCAGTTATCCTTGCTGCCTGTATTTCCTCCCCATACTTAAGTCCTTTCCTGGAGGTCAGCTTCCCATTCTACACTGGACCCGTAAGCTGAATATAATTTGTTTTCAGCCTTCATCTTGCTAGTAAAATGAACACCCACATATACCCTCCACCTAGACTGAACACTTGTTAACATATTGCCTTATTTTCTCTGCCCTCTATCCCAAACATACATGGCATTTCATCCTGAAGTATTTCAGTCTATATATCCTAATAGCTTCTAATACAGAGTCCTTAATCAAAATTCCCCCTTGTCTCAAAAATGTCTTTTTATCTTTCTTACAAAACAGGGTCCAATCAAGGTTCATACATTACTTTTTCATAACTTTAGTCTCTTTTAGTCTAGAATAGCTCCCTTATTACTTTTTTTTCCATGACACTTTTTTTTTTTTTTAACATTTATTTTTGAGACAGAGCATGAACGGGGGAGGGCCAGAGAGAGGGAGACACAGAATCTGAAACAGGCTCCAGGCTCTGAGCTGTCAGCACAGAGCCCAACGCGGGGCTCGAACTCACGGACCGCGAGATCATGACCTGAGCCGAAGTCGGCCGCTTAACCGACTGAGCCACCCAGGCGCCCCTCCATGACACTTTTTGAGAGTCCCAGCCCTCTGGCTTCTAGAATGCCCTTTATTCTGGGTTTGATTGTTTCCTTAACCCAATTTATGCGCTCATTCGTGGCCCACCTGCCTCTGTGCCAGTGACTCCTGACTACCTCCAGCCTCACGTTTTCTTCCCAAGTTCTGCCCTTCATGCCCAATCCCTGCTGTGTGTCTCTATCTCTGTATAGCGTGCCACTGCAGATGGAAAGGGCAAATCTCTTCAGTTCCACATCCCCACCCCTCACCCGATTATAACATTTATGGGGCTCTGAGAATGTATTAGGTATATACTGCACACTGTACATGTACCATCCGACTCTATTCTCACAGCAGCTCCTTGAGGAGGTAATACTGTGCCCACTTACAGCTAAGGAAACGGAGATAGGGGCTAAGTAGGTTGTAAGTAGTAGCTTTGAGATCCAAATTCAGTCTATACCTCCAGATGCCCTGTTCCTAGCTGCTGCACCATCTCCCTTGCTAGTCACTGTGTGGACACCAGTTTCCTCCCTAACTAATTCCAGGTATACTGGCACCATGTGCCAGAGCTGTGCCAAATGCTTTAGAATAAGTGCATGGGCAGCAACCCCATGACCTAATTATTCTTATGCCCATTTTGTAGAGGAAGAGACAAGCTCAGGGAACTAAGTAATGATGAGGGAGAGTGGGATTTGAATTCATCTCACTGAGGGACACCTGGGTGGCTCAGTTCGTTGAGCATCCTACTCTTGATTTTGGCTCAGGTCATAATCCCAGGGCCGTGGAATCTGTGTTGGGCTCTGCTGAGCATGGAGCCTACTTAAAATTCTCTTTCCCTCTCTGTCCCTCTCCCCCACTCACACTCTCACTCTCTCTAAAAGAAGAAAAGAAAAAAGGTTTGAATTCATCTCACTCAATCCTAGGCCCCTAATGTACTGAGGCTATTTCTATAAAGTGTCACACCTGTCTTCCTTCTGATGCCACCTGCTAAGATCAAGCCTCACTTAGCATTCATCTGGGGTTCATCTTCCCATCCTCGTCTTCCCCAATTGCCCCCTTCCTAACACTCAGCTTGGCCAAAGGAACTGTTCTAAGCCAACGTTGATTATATCACAATTCCTGCTCAAAGCCCCCACCCCCAGCCCCATCACCCATCGTTAAGCTTCAACTTTGTGGCCTGACATTCAAGTGCCCCCACCCTGGTGCCAGTCTTATCTGTCCCTTCCCCTACATGTACTGTATGCTCCAGCCAAACTAGACTCTTTGTTCTTCCTGACGTGTCCTGTTCTTATGGCCTTCCCTCCACTTAAAATGCCCCCTCAAACTCTGAGTATGAAAAATCCCACCCATTACAAAGACCATGCTCAAATTTGACTGCCTGCATGTAGCTTTCCTTGATTTCTAATTTAGAGACGATTCTTTACTTCTCTGGGTTCATGGCATTTTGTATGTAAATGTCCATTATTGGGCTGTTTGGTTTGAATCCAATCAATTGTACTAGTATGTCATTATCAGGAATGTTTTTATCCCCCAGGGAGCCTGGGTGGCTCAGTCAGTTAAGCCTCTGACTCCAGCTCAGGTCATGATCTCACAGTCCGTGGGTTTGAGCCCCTCATCAGGCTCTGTGCTGACAGCTCAGAGCCTTGGAGCCCGCTTCAGATTCTGTGTCTCCCTCTCTCTCTCTGCCCCTTCCTAGCTCACACCCTTTCTCTCTCTCCTTCAAAAATAAACATTAAAAAAAAATTAAAAAACCAAAACAATCCCCCAAAGTCTTGTCATCTTAGTAAAACTTCTGTAAACTTTGTAATGTATTTTATTCTTTTGTATTTCATAATTTTTACATTATTCTAATAATAGTATGTTATTTCTATTAAGTATTGAAATGTAACTTCTTCACGTGGATTTGAAAGTTGGGCTATACTATAGGAATTTGAATTTTTAGAAGGGAAAAAAAGCTTCTACCAATGTTACTCTTCTATTCCACCAACTGTTAGAACCGTTAATACCAGCAAAGACTGAGTTTTAGAATTTTAACTGCCTCCTCAAGAAAGATGACTAATGGGAGCACCAGTAGCCTCTGTTTAGGGGACGGGGGAACAATATCAGGGGCCTGATTAACTTAGTGCTGGTTGTGGGAGAGATTTTACTTTCTCTTTTATATACTTCTGCCTTGTTGTACTTTTTTTATACCAAGCATGAATTACTTTTATAATCAAAAATAAAATAATTCACATTTCTCAAATGAGAACTCCTGACCATCAGCTTTCTACTTCCTTAGTTAAAATAAACAAAACCTCCAATACAAGGACTGATGTAATCCCCAGTTCTAGAAAAGCCTAGAAAGAAATGCAGCCCTTGTCTGGTCTATCATTTGACAGAGGGGGGAAAAAGAAGCCCCAGGGTGGCTTGCTCTCAATCAGAAGACTGCAGCTATGGTGGTTCACCTGACTCCAACCTCAATAGATACTGTGCCTCTTTGGCCTTGAGGACTTACGCTGGCTTGTCCAGCAAAGCATGAGGGCTGTCAGGACTCATAAGCCTGCATTGGCCTCTCTGCCTGTGACACAGTCGGCTCACAGAGTTATCACTGGCAATGGGTGATAGGGACACACCTTGCCTATATTGGCCGGGCTTCCCTGACTTAAGTGCCTGGGCTTACTAAGAGCGTCATCCAGGTGCTGCCTTTGAGAGCAATGCACACAGTGGCGAGGTGGGTGGCTGGAATGGGGGTACACAATGCCCTGAACCCAACTCCTGAAGGCCTGCCATGATGTAAAGTGATCAGTCACTTCTTTCAGTTAAAATCTGTCAGGGAGGAGGGGGAGGCAAAACAAAGTACTAACAGCCAAGGCTGAAACAGCTAGGGCCCTTTACACATCTAAGCTGTCACCCTGGGAGCTGCAGAAGGGGAGAAAGCTTGGCTTGGTTTGAGCTGAGTTTCTATTTTAAATGACTGTCCATGTCTTTAACGTCTTGGAAGGAATTCATAAAGACTGGGCTTTGGTTTTGCTGCCACTAATCAGGGAACTATATATCTAAATGTTTTGAACTTCTTACTTTTCCACAACCTGAATCTGTTTATTTGTCTGAAAAATGGATGAGGTCATCATTCAAGTCCTCTTTGGCTGCTAACATGGTATGATCCCATGAAATAGTTAAACATCAATTGTCCTTTAAGTCAATGAGTTGTTCTATTTAACTGGATTTTCTTGTTAATTGCAAATTTAGAAATAAATGTTGAAAGTGACATGCCTATTAGTAAAAAATAATACTAGTGGATCCAACTTCTTCCATAGTACTGAGGTACTAACTCTATCACTCACTCCCTAGAACTGAAAATGTATACAGCAGTAATGAGTACACTCTCTCGTACCCACTCTTTTTGTCCTCATGACACCCTGCAGGTAGGGCAGGTTTAGCTGCCCATATTTTACAAACGAGATCACATACTCCAACAAGGTGACGTGGTCTTTCACCTGGTCACTTCACCTTGTTGAAGGGTGTGGCCTCACACCACAGTTTGGAGGTTGGAGCTCAATCCACGGATCCCGGCCATACCTGGGGCTAGAGCTGCACCTCCTTCCAGGCCTCCCTTCTGCTCCACCTCTTCACCAGTACTATCCTGGCCGGAGCACCTATGGACACTTGGGTTGATGCTGGCTCCTCTCCACCCACAAGCTCTTGGGCTGATGCTAAGCCAGGCCTTAAGGAAGTGGGGTTGGCCTTTGCGTTAATTTCTTACTGCAGCTGTAACAAATTACCACAAACATAGTGGCTAAAAACAACTCAAGTTTATTACAATTGTAGGTCAGAAGTCTGAGATGGAACTCAATGTCGGCAGGGCTGTGTTCCTCTCTAGAGGCCTTGGGTGAGAATGCCACCTTTTCCAGCTTCTGGCCCCTTCTACCTTCCTTGGCTTCTGGCCCCTTCTACCTTCAAGGTCAGCAAGGGCCAATCTTTCTCAGATTGCATCACTCTATTACCCTCTTCCATATTTACTGGACTCTCTCCTTATCTTACTGTCAGTTGGTTAACAACCTAATTCTTTCTGCAACTTTAATTCTTCCCTGCCAGGTAACATATTGATAGTTTCCAGGGATTAGGACATAAACATTTGCTGGGGGGCAAGGGTGGGGGTCTATTATCTGCCTACCACAGCATTATCCTGCCTGGCTCAGGTTTGAGGGTACATGAGAAAGGCAGAGCTTGAAGGGGGGCCCCTATTCTCCAGAAATCAATACTTTAATGGGGGTCCTAACCTTCCCCGCCTTGTAAATCTGCCTCATGCAGGTGCAGGGAGTACTCACAAACTTTTCTGAGACAGATACCTGAAAGGTGGGTGTGAAGGATGCCTTGAGGGTTAATCAGAGGCCTCCATAATGTCAAGAGCTAAATATTTAAATATCTGAGCACTAATTAGGATCTTGCTGACTAGGAAGGCCAGGTGGTGATATGTGAAGAGCTGATCAAGCCTTTGGAGTCAGATACGAATTAAAATTTAAGCTTCAAAAAAAAAAAAAAAAAAAAAAAAAAAGAGAAAGAGAACTCAAATATTACAATGGAGAAAAATATTGAAATACTTTTAAAAAATCTCAGTTCCCAACCAGGGTATGTTAGGTGTCACTTTGGCAACCACCTTAACCTCTCTGAAACCCAGCTTCCTCATCAGTAGAATGGAGATAATACATACCTTACAGAGTTATTATAATGACTAAGTAAGATGTTATTCAGGCAAATTCTGATACAGAGTTTAAACTCAGTAACTATGCCTTCTTTCTCTTTCTCTTACTTACATGAATGGGAGTGCAAAACCAATCCAAAGGATCTCAGAAAGAGCAGGTTCCCTCAGATGATTCCTGAGAGCAGCTGCTCACAGGCCACAAAAGTTGGCCAAGTCATTTTCCTTCACGACAGAACTCCTTTTCTATCAAGACATAAGTTCCATACCTGTTATCGCAAATGAGATAATCCAGTCAAAATTCTATATGACTTGTGACTATAAAGTAGTCTGACAATCTTATAAGTGAATATACCAAAATCTATCCATCTAAGTGCTTTTCCCTTCAAAGTAGTCACTTTGAAAGACTAAATAGTTTTGGAGCATCTGGGTGTGGCTTCAGTCGGTTAAGCATCTGACTCAATTTTGGCTCAGGTCATGATCTCACAGTTTGCAGGTTCGAGTCCTGCAATAGGTTCTGTGCTGATGGTGTGGTGCCTGTTTGGGATTCTCTCCCTCTCTCTCTCTTTCAAAATTTCATTTAAAATATGAAAAAAAATCAGATTAAAAAAAAAGGAAAGACTAAACAGTTATTCCAAAAATGTTTCCATGCTTAAAACATCTCTGGAACTCCTCTTTTAGAGTTGCTCTCAGAGTCTCTGACACATTCTTTAAAACATCATTAAGTTGGCAAATACTCATCTTTCCAGGAAAATTTTGATTTTTGAAAAAAGCTGCCAGTCATTCAGAGCCCAGGCTGATAAATACAGTAGATGGTTAACCAGATTAACATTTCAGGCTAATAAAGTGTGATTATAATAAAGCAATCATTATTTTTGTGTGGTTCATAAATTGGTCTTGATAGTGTTATATATTAAGGTTAAATAAAGGTAGCTTGGCCATAGTAGACATTAAAGCTCACTTTAGTGGGTTTATGATGTGAATTAATTCAGATAGCACTGGGAGTCATTACATATTTAAAAAGTATTAAATGCTTCTTTTCATGAAAATCTTAATTATGACATTCTCTGAAATCTGATTTCATAGTATTAAAATAAAGGCTTTAAGGAAAAGCATTAAGTGCTAATGAAAGCTTTATTATTTCGGTATATATTCTCCTGGGCCTTTGGTCAAGATAAGTAATGATCAGATGAATGAGTTGGAAACCTTCCTGGCCTCTGAAGTCTACTAGTAATTGGAAGCTAAGTAACACACTGTCACTAGCTTGAATACATTTAATAATATTCCACCAACTTCTCCCTGTCTTTTGCTTTCTGGACAATGAAATACCATGGCATCTTAACGCAGATGAAAAAAGGTAGCAGGCAGAAGACGATGTATGCCTCCATTCACATTAACCTCCTCCCCAGGGTGTCTGCTTCTCATCTTCCAGGGACTTTCTGATTTACATGTTCTCCATCAACTCCAATTTCCAATGACCTGATTCATGGTTTTAATTTTGTTTTGTTTTTTGGTACTTTAATGATCTATCGTTCAGACTAAGAGCCACAATACCCAATGTCTGAGTAAGCAGAGTCACTATCACTCTCAGGTAACCAGAGGAGATACATAATTGAATGAAGGGCGGCAGCCTCAGTAAGGTTTTACTGTTGTCTATATATCCAAAACCCTCAAAAACATGAATACAAATTTTTTGAAGGCAGAGATGATAAGATTCCCCTAAAAAGGTCCTGTTTAGAGACAGATCTGAAAACATTTGAAAAACACAAATTGCTCCCCTCCCACCCCAAGAACTTTTGCAAAAACTCTGAAATGAACAGAAACTGTTTTGTTTAACGCTCAGGAACTATCAAGGGCTTCATATGACCAGTTGGCCTTTACATTCTACAAATACCATCTAAAAATAAACATAAGCTCCAAGACGACAGTCTTGTCCCATTTACTACTGTATCCCGCGTGCCTAGAATAGTGCCTGGCCTGTACTAAGGGCCCCAAGGCTATCTGCTGAATGAATATGTGCTGTTGAAAGATTTTACTGTCTGAAATCTAGTTCCTCTTTCAGTTCTCCCTATAGTTCTCCTGCTTCTAGAGTGTACTGAACACCAGGGTGGGCCTGCTAGATGTCCCTGTCACTTTCTCCAGAAGCTTCATTCCCAAAGTCATGCAGAATCCACCCCTTCTTGGAGGATGACCTCAAACGGTCACATACAATACCTTCTACCCTTTCTCACTGTCTATCATCAACTAGTCTCCTGCTCATTCTGCAGTACTCGTTAAGAAATCCAGCTCCTGGGGGCGCCTGGGTGGCTCAGTCGGGAAAGCGTCCAACTTTTGCTCAGGTCATAATTTCACAGTTTGTGAGCCTGAGCCCCGCGTCGGGCTCTGTGCTGACAGATTGGAGCCTGGAGCCTGCTTCGGATTCTGTGTCTCCCCCTCTCTCTGCCCCTCCCATGCTCATGCTCTGTCTCTGTCTCTCAATAATAAATGTTTAAAAAAATTTAAAAAAGAGAAAAGAAATCCAGCTCCTGTAATCAAGACAGTATGGTACTGGCACAAAAACAGACACTTAGATCAATAGAACAGAATAGAGAACCCAGAAATGGACTCATAAATGTATGGCCAACTAATCTTTGACAAAGCAGGAAAGAATATCCAATGGGATAAAGACAGTCTCTTCAGCAAGTGGTGCTGGGAAAACTGGACAGCGACATGCAGAAAAATGAGCCTGGACCACTTTCTTACACCATACACAAAAATAAACTCAAAATAGATGAAAGATCTAAATATAAGACAGGAAGTCATCAAAATCCTAGAGGAGAGAGCAGGCAAAAACCTCTTTGATCTTGGCTGCAGCAACATCTTACTCAACGCGTCTCTAGAGGCAAGGGAAAACAAAAGCAAAAATGAACAACTAGGACCTCATCAAAATAAAAAGCTCTGCACAGCAAAGGAAACAATCAGCAAAACTAAAAGGCAACCGAAGGAATGGGAGAAGATATTTGCAAACAATGTATCAGATAAAGGGTTAGTATTCAAAATCTACGAAGAACTTACCAAACTCAACACCCAAAAAACAAATCATCCAGTGAAGAAATGGGCAAAAGACATGAATAGACACTTCTTCAAAGAAGACATTCAGATGGCCAACCAACACATGAAAAAATGCTCCACACCACTCATCATCAGGAAAATACAAATCAAAACCACAATGAGATACCACCTTACACCTGTCAGAACAGCTAACATTAACAACTCAGGCAACAACAGATGTTGGCGAGGATGCGGAGAAAGAGGATCTCTTTTGCATTGTTGGTGGGAATGCAAACTGGTGCAGCCACTCTGGAAAACAGTATGGAGGGTCCTCAAAAAATTAAAAATAGAACTACTCTATGACCCAGCAGTTGAACTAAAGGTATTTATCCAAGGGATACAGGTGTGCTATTTCAAAGGGACATATGCACCCCAATGTTTATAGCAGCACTATCAACAATAGCCAAAGTATGGAAAGAGCCCAAATGTCTATCGATGGATGAACGGATAAAGAAGATGTGGTATATATATACACTGGAGTATTACTCGGCAATCAAAAAGAATGAAATCTTGCCATTTGCAACTACGTGGATGGAACTGGAGGGTATTACGCTAAGTGAAATTAGAGAAAGACAAGTATCATATGACTTCACTCATAGGAGGACTTTAAGAGACAAAACAGATGAACATAAGGAAGAGAAGCAAAAATAATATAACAACAGGGAGGGGGACAAAACATATGAGACTCTTTTTTTTTTTTTTTTTTTTTAAATGTTTATTTATTTTTGAGACAGAGAGAGACAGAGCATGAATGGGGGAGGGTCAGAGAGAGGGAGACACAGAATCTGAAACAGGCTCCAGGCTCTGAGCTGTCAGCACAGAGCCCGACGCGGGGCTCGAACTCACGGACCGACCGCGAGATCATGACCCGAGCCGAAGTCGGCTGCCCAACCGACTGAGCCACCCAGGCGCCCCCATATGAGACTCTTAAATATGGAGAACAAACAGAGGGTTACTAGAGGGGTTGTGGGAGGGGGGATGGGCTAAGTGGGTAAGGGGCATTAAGGAATTTACTCCTGAAATCATTGTTGCACTATATGCTAACTAACTTGGATGTAAATTAAAGAAATACATTAAATAATTAAAAAAAGAAAGAAAGAATTCCAGCTCCTGAGTCAGCCTTCTTATCCACACCTATCTATCATCACCTCAAGGAGTGAAGATGACCCATCCATTTATTTGCCCCACTGCTCTCACTTCAATAACCACCATACCCACTGCAGAATGCTACTCCTAAAACTGTACCCTTGCTATGGGTAGCAGGGCATAACAACACAAAAAATTGCTAATATTTGAGGACTTCTTATGTACTGTACATAATAACGTACATATTATGTACGTACAGTATTATGTACTGTTCAATATGACATAGGCCTTATCTCAACTTCCCAGTGACTCCATGAAGACTAATTAAAGTATACAGGCTTAAATAAACTTTTAAACATCACTCAGCTCAGGAGTGGTTGAGCTGTAATGTGAATCCAGGTCAGTCAGACTCGTAAGCCGGTGCTCTTAATAGTCCACTGGGATGAAAAGAATAAAGATTTAAACCCAAGCTCTACCACTCTGCCACAGAGACTTTTTAGAGGTGCCTGGGTGGCTCAGTCAGTTAGGTGTCCGACTTCGGCTGAGGTCATAATCTCGCAGTCTGTGGGTTCAAGCCCTACATCAGGTTCTGTGCTGACAGCTTGGAGCCTGGAGCCTGCTTCAGATTCTGTGTCTTCCTCTCTCTCTCTGCCCCTCCCCTGCTCATGCTCTCTAAGAACAGATAAATATCAAAAAAATATTTTTTAAATAAATAAAACATAGAAAATAAAATAAAAAGTCTCCAAATCTCAGTTTTCTAACTCATAAAATAGTGGCAGGAATTAAGAAGATAATATATATTAAGTGCTTAGCACAGTATTTGACATAGCACAAATGTGTGTTCCATTCAT
The DNA here is from genome assembly GCF_024362965.1 of Panthera pardus. Lineage (NCBI taxonomy): Eukaryota > Metazoa > Chordata > Mammalia > Carnivora > Felidae > Panthera > Panthera pardus. The sequence continues at coordinate 97,842,349 of NW_026526765.1, forward strand.
CCTACCACAAATGCTCACTGAACACCTCCTAAACATCCAATGCTGTGATAAGTACTGAAGATACAGCAGAGAATAAGACCAAAAAGGTCCCTGCCTTCACAGGTCTGCACAGCTCAATAAATGGGTGCTCAATAAATACCAAACAGGGGGAAAAGCCCTCACAGAGGTCTGTCAGCCTCCACTCTGCCCCTCTTCAGTCAGTCATAGCTATTTTGCTATAAAGCGATACAATCAGAATTAGATTCTCTGCTTAAAATCCTCCAGGAATTCCTCACTGATGAAGAGACAAAAAATCCAAATTTCTTAACACTATATTTGAGAATAGCTGTAGATATGTGGTTCAGTTCCCCTCCCCACTGGCTCCTCTTTTGTTTTTTGTTTTTTTTTTAATTTGTTTTTTCTTAATGTTTATTTATTTTTGAAAGAGAGAATGTAAGCGGGGAAGGGGCAGAGAGAGAGAGACAAAATCTGAAGCAGGCTCCAGGCTCTGAGCTGTCAGTACAGAGCCCAAAGTGGGGCTCGAAGTCAAGAACTGTGAGATCATGACTTGAGCTGGTATCAGAGGCTTAATTGACTCAGCCATCCAGGTGCCCCTCCCACTGACTCCTCTTAAAGAGGTAAAACCTTTCTCCATATGAAATCTATCTGGAAGTTTGAATTGTAAACCAGTCAATGTAGGCCAGTTCTGGTAACAACACAAGAACAAGAGTCACCAGTTTGGCACCTCAACCTCTTCCCACCCCCATCACCCATTCTCTGTCTCTGTCTCTCTCTCTCTCTCTCTCTCTCTCTCACACACACACACACACACACACACACACACACACACACACACCTGCAGTTCTGTAGGGCAGTGTCAATGTCATAGATTCTGTCAAACCATCTGAAAACCAAGCTTTCAATCCATATTTTTCCAATTGTAGGACACAGGCCATCAGTGGATTATACAATCAATTTAGTGGCTGGAATCAGTGACTTGGAAAACAAAATAAAGAGTCCATTATGTGAACAGCTAAGTACTGGTGTATAAAACTTGCTATAAATGCATACACAAGACACATACTGAGCTGTCATATAAACTGTATTTCTTAACATGGACCATGGTCAAAATGGTTTGAAACCCATTACCTCATACCCTCTATGTAGCCTCAGTTCCTTCCATGTTTCCTCAGTCACACAAAACCCATCTGTATCAAGCCGCTTGCAGTTCCCCAAACCCACCTTGCTCTTTCACTGTTTGCCTTTAAAAGGCCAGGCTGGGTACTAGGAATACAACTGTGAGAAAAACCCAGGCTTTGCCTACATGACATGTAAGAATCTAGACAGACAAATGCTATACTAATCACATTAATATATGTGAACTGAAATAGTCTAAATGAAACAAATACAGATTTTCAAGAACATTTATCAAAGGCAATCCAGTCTACTGGACAAGGGAGGCATCCCTGAAGAAAATCAATTAGCAGAGATCTAAATGTCAGAGTTAACTATAAGGGTATAGGAAGAACATTCCAGATATACCAGAATAAAAGCGGCCTTAGGGTAAGAGAAGGTGTGGCATGTTTGAGAACTGAAAAAAAGGTTCCTGCTCTGACAGGGACCAGAAAAGCTGGCAGTGGCTAGACCAGGTAGAATGTTATGGGCTAGGATTTTGTTTTCTGTCCTCAAGAGTAATGGAAAGCCACAGGAGGATTTAAATAGGAAATGATGAAAGAGGGGTTGTGAAGACACTGTCCGTGCCTGCAGCGTAGAAGATGGACTGGAGGGAGGACAGAGTGACTACAAGCCGACCAGCTGGGAAGCTAGTAGAATAGTCCATGTGGAGGTTCCTCAAAAAAATTAAAAATAGACCTACCCTATGACCCAGCAGTAGCACTGCTAGGAATTTACCCAAGGGATACAGGAGTACTGATGCATAGGGGCACTTGTACCCCAACGTTCATAGCAGCACTCTCAACAATAGCCAAATTATGGAAAGAGCCTAAATGTCCATCAACTGATGAATGGATGAAGAAATTGTGGTTTATATACACAATGGAATACTACGTGGCAATGAGAAAGAATGAAATATGGCCTTTTGTAGCAACGTGGATGGAACTGGAGAGTGTGATGCTAAGTGAAATAAGCCATACAGAGAAAGACAGATACCATATGGTTTCACTCTTATGTGGATCCTGAGAAACTTAACAGAAACCCATGGGGGAGAGGAAGGAAAAAAAAAAAAAGACGTTAGAGTGGGAGAGAGAGCCAAAGCATAAGAGACTCTTGAAAACTGGGAACACTGAGGGTTGATGGGGGGTGGGAGGGAGGGGAGGGTAGGTGATGGGCATTGAAGAGGGCATCTTTTGGGATGAGCACTGGGTACTGTATGGAAACCAATTTGGCAATAAATTTCATATATTAAAAAAAAAAAAGAGATGAACAAGAAAATAAATAAATTTTAGAATACTATTAAAAAAAAAAAAGAAAACGTACCAAATTAAGAAATAATCTTTAAAAGAAAATTTTTTTTACATTTGTTTATTTTTGAGAGACAGAGCACAAGTGGGGTGGGGGCAGAGCGGAAGACACAGAATCCAAAGGAGGCTCCAGGCTCTGAGCTGGCAACACAGAGCCCGATGCAGGCCCTAAACTCACTAACCATGAGATCATGACCTGAGCCAGAGTCAGACGCTTAGCCGACTGAGCCACCTAGGCACCCCTAAGAAATAATCTTTAACATGAAAAGTTGGAAGGTGTTTGATTTGGGCGAGCCATTAATTTTCATTAAGTTCAGAACAGAATAAAAATGAAACATCACAAGTAAAAACTTTTAAAAGCAGGGAGAAAAGTCTGTTATGAGGAAAAACTGCTACCTAGCTATTTAATTCTACAAAATAATTTCTTTATTTTACTCTAATGTTGACGGTTTCTTCTCTTCTCAAATTTCACCAGCTTCTCATGTTCTGGCAAAAAGAATCCAGCAACTTGTAGCTCCACTTAAAATAAACCTTTGGGTAGCCTAGGTGGCTCAGTTGGTTGAGCATCCAACTTCGGCTCAGGTCATGATCTCAGGGTTTATGAGTTCTAGCCCCACATCAGGCTCTGTGCTGACAGTGCACAGAGGCCAGAGGCTGCTTCGGATTCTGTGTTTCATTCTCTCTTCCCCTCCCCCACTCGTACTCTCTCTCTGTCTCTCAAAAATAAATAAATGTAAAAAAAATTTTTTTTAATAAAATAAAAAAATAAACCCTTAAAGGCTACCATAATTAATTTACACTGTGTGAATATAATTTAAAATATGAGACACAAAACAATTTTATGTGTAATCCAAACTACATAATTCACATCTACGCTTCTAAACAAACAGAAGCTCACATCTCTGTACTTTTACAGTGTACAAACTGCTTTTATATACATTTTCTCATTTTCTATTCAAGACAGACACGTGAGATAAATATTATTCGTATTTCACAGATGGAAATAGACTTAGACATTATTCAGTCCTTTATCTGCCATATAGTATAGCCCTGAGACTTTAGATTTGCAAAGGGTTTTAATAACATAAATGTCACATATATTTCCATTTTTATCACCATTTTCAAGTCTCCATTTTCTTAACAAAAGAAAGCAATGAAAAAAGTTTTCTACAATCTAATAATAAAAATGGGAAATATTATATACACAGTTGTACTTTACTCAGTGAGTAAAATCTACCACAATTCTACTTTGGGCCTCCTATACTATTACCTATATACAGGGCCCAAGTGCCAGAAACACATGTAAATTTTTGTTTTCTATTTAAGAGAAAATAATGCAGAACACTTCTGTTGCCTTCAAGTCTAATGTACATAAAGAAGTGCTGGGTTGTGTAGGTGGCTAGAAACAATACAGAAAATGACTTTTTGCAGATCCGGAGTTATAGGGCCTCTGACTATCCCAGTTTAGGCCTGTAGGGTCTTGACAACTTGTTTGGTCATATGTCCCATCTTTTGTAATAAATTTATTTTTCTTTCCCCACACTCCTCTTTTCTTCCTAAGTACCCTGTACCATCCAGAGTAGAAATTCCAACAGGGCGTCTTTCTTTCTGAATTATCTTCCCCATTACATACTTTTTTTTCAGAACTTTCTTTTCCTATTTCTAAATCTTGAAGATATTTCTTTATAGTAGATGAGGGGGGAGCTATAGCTGATATTCACTGCCAGGAAAGAGAAAGTCCCAGCAATAATTTCCCAGCAAAAAGCTGAGACAGAAGTTAAATGGAGAGGAAAAGAACAGTGATAACTGGCAGGGCAGGGACATCTGCACTCAGAAAGCTGCACTGCAGTTCTCCAATATTTGAAGTTCTCCTGTTGTTACTACTCTGCCAATTTAAAGAGAAAATTCTGGCTGGTCGTGAGTTCAAAGCAGACCAATATATTTAAAACATTGGTTCAATGAATCACTCTTTTTGATATTATGATTATAATGTTTTTATTGCATTTGAAGACATTTTCAATAAATATCTTGAGTTTGAGGCCTGGGCTAGGCAATCCTTTTGCAATAGAAATCAGATTTCTCTGGCACAACTCCATTGCCAGCAATGGGATTTATCAAAACTATAAATGCCAGCACATGGAATATTTCAATACTGTACTCAATTGCTCATATCTAAATATTTCAGCTATAAAACAAACCAAGTGTAAATGCTTATTATATAGTACAAACCAACAAATTCTTCACAGAAGAAAACAATGAAAGACTAATTTTCTATAACATATCACCTGTTCATTAGTTCTTCAACAATATTACTTAGGATATTTTAGGAATAAAATTTATGCACCACTACCCCTGTTTTCTCAACATTTTCCACCTAGGTTCTAAAGGGCATAAACAAGGATGCTTGTAATCATACTTGTTTTTATAAACTTTCGATGTTTCTCTTGCTGTGTATCTTATAATGATGAATATATGGAGACAAGGACAAATGTACATTTAAAATTACTGGTTATATGAATTTTGCTTATATGGGTCTTATAAATGACAAGATAAAATAACAAAGTCTGATAAACTCAGCCGTGCCCTGTGAACTTTAGTTTGCTCACAGCATAATCTAATTCAGTTACTATTTATTAGTTTTAAAAAAATGTTTTTTAAAAGCTGCAAACCACCCTTTATTACACATTTCTGAATCATGAGGGGGTAAATTGTGATACAGTTCCCTCATGTTAGGGACTCTTTTGGAGGGAAAACTTTTGCAATAAAGTAAGAGTTTCCAAACTCTTTTAAAAAAGCTTGAATTGTGTTCTATGACTGACATTCATTCTACAGTCCCTTTGACCCAAGGGACAGTCGCTGGCACATCTTTTTGAGATTTAGTTTCTGGGAAGTTTTCGGCAAACCTCTCGCGTGCTTTCTCCCAGTTCTTTTTGCTCTTGTTTTGGAGAAGGTGAATGTCTTCAATTGAGGATGGTTTTCCTGTCCCCAAGCCTGCATGTGTTCGCCGAAGCTGAAGCTGGATCTGTTACCAAAAAGTGAGATGACTTACTGTGGAGTCTAAATACACTGAAATCTGCTGTACCTAACGTGGTACTTTAATTCTTTGACTTAGAAAGACTGATGCAAAATAAAAACCTGTCAAATCCATCAAATACATAAAGAGATACATACGTGATTATACATAGAACTTGAACTCATTTTTCTACTATGTCTTGTCTATCAATAATGTCTATGTACTGTCTATCAATAATTACAGCTGTCTCAATACAGAAAATACAGTGCTCCTTAAATAGCCATCACCGAATTTCAATGAGATGCTGCACAATCTGTCATTAATCCCACTCTAGCCAGAAGAAAAGGTAATACTACTATCATCCTAGCCTTACCTAAGAAAGTGAATGGGTAGATTAAACATTAAGAGTCATAAAGAGGGACAAAGAGAGTCATAAAGAGAACCTGACTGTTTATTTTCATGAAAAGAGGGAAAGGACTTATCATTATTTTGAGAACCATTAAAAGCCACCAGTTAGTTACTAAATGCCTACTGTATGTCAAGTACCCCACTTGGGACTTTACCTTCATGACACCTCTTAGAAAACAATCCTTATAATCCCCATTTTTACTGATGAAAACTGAAGTCCAAACTTGCCCTACATCACACAACTAGTAAGTGATAGAGCACCTATTCTAACAAAATAATTCTATTTAGTAGGTTTGACTACAAAACCCATGTTCTTCTCATTGTACCTCAGTAAGAAAGAAAATTCACATTAAACCTCATACTGATGTATCCATTACTTCTTTAGGTACCAGGTAATTATCAAGAAAGTTCTTTTTTTTTTTTTTTTTTTTAATGTTTATTTATTTTTGAGACAGAGATTGAGCATGAATGGGGGAGGGTCAGAGAGAGAGAGGGAGGCACAGAGTCTGAAACAGGCTCCAGGCTCTGGGCTGTCAGCACAGAGCCCGATGCGGGGCTCAAACTCACGGACCGTGAGATCATGACCTGAAGTCAGACGCTTAACCGATTGAACCACCCAGGCGCCCCAAGAAAGTTCTTTAATCATGTTACTTTGTAAGGTTTTTGTAAAAGATAATTTAAATTTCAGGGCCCCTGGGTGGCTCAGTCGGTTAGGCATCCAACTTCGGCTCAGGTCATGATCTCACAGCTTGTGAGTTCGAGCCCCACATCGGGCCCTGTGTGGACAGCTTGGAGCCTGGAGCCCGTTTGAGACTCTGTGTCTCCCTCTCTCTCTGCCCCTCCCCCACTCATGCTCTGTCTCTCTCTCTCTCCCTCAAAAATAAATAAACATTAAAAAAAAGTCTCGGAAAAAAAAAAAAGATAATTTAAACCTCTGATGAACCATGGGGACTGCAGAATTAAACCACTGTACTGTTTTCTAGACATTATTCCCTCTACTGCTTGTTACATGACCTGATTATTTAAATCTAAAACAGATTATCTAATACAGAATCTGCCTGTTTGTAAAGTAACACTGTGATTGTTCCCACACTATTTAGTACCAGACATAGCATGGAAGTCATTAATAACAACTAAAAGACACAGAAGAACCTATGGCTCAGGAAATGACATTTACTATCCCAGCTTTGAGGAAGGAAAAAACTCTAACGGGTTTCCAAAAAACGTTAAAAACAGAACACATACACATATATATATTTGGTAATTGTGAATACCACAAAAACGGTAATCCTGTCTGTGTTTGATATTATATTCCTGAAATGTAAGGCAATGCCTGGCACATAGCAGGAACACAGTAAACATATCTGCTATAAGAATAAAGAATGAAAGAAAACACAAGTCTTACCGGAATTTTCATTCCTCCACCATCCTTCCCTAGGCCCTCTCCCTTCTTCCAACCCATCTTCTCCAACATCTTCCGACCTTTGTTGCTATCAGTAATTTCACTTTAAAGAAAATTAAGATAGTTGTTGATTTCTAAAAGAACATGTAGGTCACGTTTATAATAAACTAATAATAAAAGTAATTGGTGCAAATACTAAAGACAATTGTTTGGCACTACCTAATAAACATACACAAATTCTCCTCCCCGTATTACTTAACAGAAAGTAGTGCACCAAAAAGATATGTACAAGAATGTTTCTGCAGCAAATCTAATAATAACTACAAGTTGAAAACAACTCAGATGTTATCAATGGTAATATGTATAAATTGTGGCATACTCATGTAAGAGAACATTATAGAGCATTGAAAATAAAATATACCTAACAAAATAATGTTGGACAAAAAGAATATAGACACAAAATAAACAGTGAATTACTCATTTAAAATTCAAAAACAAGTGAAATTAATCTGTTCCTGTTGGAAGTCAGGAGAGTGGCTGCCTTTGGAAAGGAAAAAAAACAAATAGCTATCAGGAGGAGGCACTAGGAGGGAAGGTTTCTGGGGGTTACTGATAATTTCCTATTTCTTGATAAATGTGTATTCTGCAATGTGTTAATCTTACAATATATTATTAAAATTGATACTTAATTTGTGTCTTCTTTGGTAAGTTATATATCAATAAAAAGGTAAAAATAAAATGAAATAAAAGCTCTCCTTCATTGTGTGCATTTTGTTTTATGACTTTATTTTATGCTAGTTTAAGGGTATTTTAATTTTATGTTCCGACACATTGTATTTTCAGTACTACAAAATATGTTAAATTAGCTCTTCAATAACAATAAACCAAGCAATGTCAGACCAATGTATTTCATTTTTTATTTCTGCCTTTACTTTAATACAATCTTCATATTTTCCAGCCATTACATCAAAAAATATTAAACTTTAAAATGTGTCATGTTGTTGAGTCTACCTAATTCAGAATGTTATATTCTATCAAATCTGATAGATATAAGATGAAATGTTGTTTTATGTACCATAAAGAAAAAAATTGCTGTCCTATGTAACTAAAACTCTATCCTAGTAGTGTATCTTAGAATTAATAAAATATATTTAATAAAAGTTTATAATTAGCTGCCAGTCCTACCTGAAAGGTTTAAATTCTAACTAAACCCTGCATTTATATTCTCAGGAAAAAAATGTAGCTGATAAAATATTAAAAGCAGAAATATGGTCATATTGTATAGGCCTCAAAATTATATTCTTCATATTATCACTGCTACTTTACCCAAAGAACAGTACTGAATCAAAAAATAAGACAAATAGTATTTCAGGGTCAACAAGAATAAAAGTGGATGAGTACTGAAATAATTATAAAAGATACCAGTCCATACTAATTTCTTACTAGCCCAACCTTCTAGATATCTAGTATATAAAAATATGTTTACTCAAGTGGGTGGCTAAAATGTTAGCTATGTGTATATATGTATGTTTAAGTATGTGTACTTATGTATATGCTAAGCAATTTTCTAGGGAATGAAATTCTAATTAGAGGAATACTCCCACCTTGTTATGAGCCATTCCTTTAAAGGCTACTTATCAGAATATACAACCCTGTAAGTTATATTACCCTACAAATGTGATTATGGTACAAAGAATGTTTCAAGCAATTCAAATGTAGTACTTACGAGTGAACGGATGCAGGAGCATCATCTCTTTGGAAAGTTCCTTCACTTCCAACCTGCTCCCTACGTTTTCCAGCTCTATCTTTATATTTTGGATTCTTCAATGCCTTTTCATCTTCATAGTCTGTATTCTTTATAAACATGAAATATTCATTGAAGAAAATAAAACTGATACATACAAATGTACTATCTGCATATTTGCTTTACCTGGAAATATGGTTCAAAATGGTCTCTATTAAAATAACAAAGCAGGCCATGATATAAATTGATACAATTATGTTAGAGTATGCTATTTTTATTCTATCTCCTTTAAAATGCTTATATTTTGTCCTGTGTCAGGCTCCACACTGGGCATGGAACCTGCTTAAGATTCTCTCTCTTCCTTGCCCTCTGCCCCTCCCCCTCCCTGCTCACGTGTGTGCTCTCTCCCCTCCAAAAAAGTTTGTATTATTTCAAGTTGTAGAACATAAACTGTATGTAGAAGATAATATAAATCATATATAAATCATAAAATGTAATCATAAGAAATAATACAGTGAAAATATTGTATGTCTTGACTTAATACTATGTATTCATAGTCTCATATGAACTGACAGTATTCAAAGAAATATGTAGAACCCCTGGGGTTGGCAAAAATCTTTCTCCTTTTCTCTAAGGAAATCAAAGTTCAAAAGGACCTAAAATAGTGTAGCATTATTCCTTGAAAGGGAAAAATATAAAAAGTGTGGTACTCTTTTACAGTAATAATAGCTTTTTGCTTCAACAGTGTTCCATTTATATGATTAGACAGCTGCTCAAGAAATGTTTACTGAATGGAGACAGCTGGGTGGCTGTCAGTTAAGCAACTGACTCTTGATTTTGGCTTAAGCCTCAGGTCATGATCTCACAGTTGTGAGGTCGAGCCCCACATCGGGCTCTGTGCTGGGCACGGAGTCTGCTTAAGATTCTCTCTCTCCCAGTCTTTCTGCCCCTCCTCCGCTCGCACGCACACATGCTTTCCCTCAGAAAAACAAAAAAAACCCCACAACTAATTCTGTCATTTAGCAGCTGGGTGACCCTTAGCCTAGTTTCCCAAATGTAAACTGGAAATACTAATTACCTTCCTGGTCCACTTATGGGATTAAATGGTAACCGCCCCACCACCTTTTTTTAATTGTTATTGCAATTTAATTAACTATAATAAATTGCACATAAAGTATACAATTAGGTGCTTTTGAGATTTGTATATACCTATGAAACCATCACCACCATCATGATAATAAACAGATCTATCTCCCACAAAAGTATCTTCATCTTTCTTCGTAATCCATCACTGCAGACTCTCCCTGTGCATCCTTCCTCTCTTGTATCCAGGCAACCACTACACATTCTGTCATGATATGTTAATTCGCTCTCCTAGAATTTTATACAAATGGATGTATACAGTATGTACTCTTGTTGTCTGGCTGCTTTCTCTCAGCATAATTATTTCGAGTTTCTTCCATAGTGCAGCCTGTATCAACAGTTCATGCTTTTCTATTGCTAAAGAGTATTTGACCATATACATTTACTACAATTTGTTTATCCATTCATGATGGACACATGAGTCTTTTCCAGTTACTGGTTATGAGAAAAAAAGCTGCTAATACCACAATGAAATACCACTTCACACTAATGAGAATGGGCAATATGCAAAAGACAAAAAATAACAAGTGCTGGTGAGGATGTGGAGAAAAGGGAACCCATGCACTCTTTGTGGGAATGTAAATTAGTACAACCACAGTGGGAAACAGGATGAAGGTTCCTCAAAAAATTAAAAACAGAAATACCACAGGATCCAGGAATTCTACTACTGGATATTTGCCCAAAGAAAATGAAAACAGTACTTCAAGAAGACATATGCACCCCTATGTTTACAGGAGCATTAGTTACAACAGCCAAGATATGGAAGCAGCCCAAGCGTCCATCAATAGATGAATGGATAAAGATGTGGTACACACACACACACACACACACACACACACACACACACAAATATCACTCAGCCATAAAAAAGAATGAGATCTTGCCATTTGTGACAGCATGGATGGGCCTAGAAGTTACTATGCTAAGTGAAATAAGTCAGAGAAAGACAAATGCAATACAATTTCACTTATATATAGACTATTAAAACGCAAACTGACAAAAACCAAAAACTGACTCATAAATATAGAGAATAAGCTGGGGGTTGCCAGAGGGGAGGGGAGGTAAGGGATGCATGAAATAGGTGAAGGCGATTAAGAGGTACAAACTTCCAGTCACAAAATAAATAATCCATGGAGATGAAAAGTACAGAATAGGGAATATGAATATTTTAATAACATTATTTGGGGACCAATGGGAACTCCACTTATGTGGTAAGCGTTATCTATCTATCTATCTACCTACCTATCAATTTATTTTTCAAGTCACTATTCTGTTCCCCTGATCCATTTATCTTTATTCCAATACTGTACTAATTACTGTAGTTTATAATAAGTCTTGAGATCAGGTAGTACCAGTCCTCCAAGAACATCCTTCAAAGGTACCATTTTAATGCATATTTTTTAAAAACCAGAAATGGCTATTCAAATGTTGGATATTATTATCATTTTTCTACTCTAGCCTCAACAGTTGTTGAGGTAAACAGTAACCAACTTACAGAAATCACATAAATCTCAAAATCATTATAAACAGCTCTATTTTTATATATAAAATGGACTAAACATACCTAAAGACATTTTTAACTTAGAACCAGATGAACAATTAATACATGTAACAATATTTAACATCCTTACCTGCAAACCATATTTTACTCGTATTTTCTTTAATTCTTTTCTCCTTTCCAACTCTTTTTCCTCCTTACTTAGTGCTGGACCAACTAAAAGGAAAAAGTGAGTTTCTTTAAAAAAAAAAACTAAACCTGACAGATTTTACATAAAATAGTGTTGTTTAATAATAAAATTAATACTAATCCACCTGCATATCAACTAAAAGTTCAAATAAGCATTAATATAAAAGAATCTTGGGTTGTGGTGATGTCCTTTCAGCATTTTGGTAACTAAATCTACTTGGAAAATAAACCAAAACCCAAAAGTTATAAGAATGTAACAGTATGGACACCAAAAGAAACACTGAGTTTTTTAATATTATCATATTTAATATTATCTTAACTTTTTAATATTATTTTAATAGAATCCTAAATGGAGAAATATTGTTAATTTTCCAAAGGAATACAGGCATGTTCAAATGAAAAATCACTGAACCCAAGATTCATATTATTGTGTAATGTACCATAACTCATTTTCATAATCTAGTATCAGAAAACAGAAAATAGGGGGTCCCTGGGTGACCTTAGATTAGTGGATATTTTTTTAATGTTATTTTGAGAGAGAGAAAGCACATGTGTGCGCATGCATACACACACAAGCGTGCACACATGAGCAGGGGAGGCAGGGAAGGGAAGAAAAAGAGAGAGAATCCCAAGCAGGCTCTGTGCTGTCAGCAGGGCTTGATCTCACTCACCATGAGATCATGACTTGAGCCAAATCAAGAGTCGGACACTTAACTGACTGAGCCACCCAGGTGCCCTTGGATGAGTGGATTTTAAAGCAAGATAGCAACCTCTTACGGCGTTACTATAGAAAATAATGGTATATTGGGGCACCTGGGTGGCTCAGTCGGTTAAGCGTCCGACTTCAGCTCAGGTCACCATCTTGCGGTCCGTGAGTTCAAGCCCTGCGTCGGGCTCTGGGCTGATGGCTGATGGCTCAGAGCCTGGAGCCTGCTTCTGATTCTGTGTTTTCCTCTCTCTCTGTCCCTCCCCCATTCATGCTCTGTCTCTCTCTGTCTCAAAAATAAATAAACATTAAAAAAAAAAAAAAGAAAATAATGGTATATACACAAATGATATATCAACACAAACTGTAAGTAGGAAAGCAAATGTTATCAACCAATAACTCTTAATACCCTGGTCTATTATTTTCTATGTTATTATCTGACAGAGTTTGTGGATAACTTCTTCATATCCCCAAACAGAAGTCAAAAGCAAACCAATCTTTACTATAATTATGTCACAATTCTTTTTTAAATTTTTTTAAATGTTTATTCATTTTTTGATAGACACAGAGTGTGAGTGGGGGAGGGGCAGAGAGAGAGAATGGGGGAGACAGAATCTGAAGCAAGCTCCAGGCTCTGAACTGACAGCACAGAGCCTGATGCGGGGCTCGAACTCACAGACCATGAGATCATGACCTGAGTGGAAGTCAGATGCTTAACTGATTGAGCTACCCAGGCAACCCCACAATTATTCTTTTGAAGGACATTTAGCTATCACTGCAGTGCTGCCTCCAAAGCCTACTAAACTGGATTAGCAAAAATAGCTCATCATTACATGTCAGAAAGCAACCTAATGCTGTAACAGCACAGCTAAATTGCTACACAGAAAAATCAACTAAAATCATAATCTACTAGTCTAGGTTTCAAATTTCAACTATACGTCATTCCTTAGTCTCATGTGATAATATTCACTGAAATCCAAATGTATCTCAATATAGTGTTATATCAAGTAGATATGAAAGTTGGTAGTTGATACATTTTAGAACACTCCAGTGAATTAAGCAAAAAACTTATCATGCTTTCATATAACAATACATTTCACATACCGAAAGATTCATCTTTCTTATCAAGACGAAGGTGAGCTCGAACCTGTCCTGGTTCACAGCCGTCACAGGTATCACTGCCAGGGTGGATGTGAAAGGACAGTACAGTCTCTCCAATTTTCACTTCGTCACCATGCTCAAGTACATAAGGGTCACATTTAGTTTTAGGCTAAAAGAAAAAATTACAAAACAGAAACCCAAGTATTACATGAGATTATTTTATGTCTATGCTAAGTAATGTCTGATTAAAAAAAAATATTTAGGATGGTTCTCACTGAGAAAGACACACATATGCACATACGGCATACATTTCCACAACTTGAGGATGATAGAACTTCCAACTAAAGGAGAAGAAAGCTGAACTGAGCAACTTCTAACTTTTATATTATCAAATCCCCTAATCTCCCTGGCTCCATGCACAATCCTATAGAAATACCCAACCCAAACATCAAACAATCTATTACCAAAACAAATATCCATCACAGTCAAAAAGATAAAATGTTAAGGGGATAAGGGCACATTTCCCTTTTTTCCTCTTATTGTCTCTGATAATTCAGTTTTATTTCATTTTTTATTCTTACAGACTAAAAATTAAGGTATTCCTCACTCCCTTCCATATAGTTTATTACGTGCTAATAAGCACCTTAAAGAGTTCACTGGATAGACACAGCCTCTGTCTTCAAGGAGTTTCCAATTTAGCGGTATTTCCATTAAAATATTTTTTTTAAAAACACCAAAAAAAAAAAGGAGTGCCCCTAAAGTTACTGTAAGAATGTTTACTCTGAATAGCTTTAAAATGCATTTATTTCTAAAATAAGATAAGATATACAATTATGATAAAAGTCAAGAGTTAAGTATCCGCTTATATACATTTTTCAGCTCGTTCTGGGAACCCCCTTCCATGTAATACATTTGGGCTTGAACAGTAATCTGAACCAAATGATAAGTATAATAACTATGGCCTTCAGGAATAAAAATTTCAGTTCGGTTTTTAAAACTGATGTGCAAGTAATTAATAAATATACACTCACCTGAAGAATCTGTTTTCCGTTAACAATTGTACCATTTTGACTACCTTGATCCACAAGGACATAACTTTGTAAGTCATGGTCAAAATAAATTTCTGCATGAAACTTAAAAAAACAAAAAAAACAAAAAAACCCTGAAGTAATTATAAAATTTAATACTTTTTTTTTTAAACCACAGATAATTTCTCTATGATAGGATAAGATAAATTTAAGGCTCTGATAACTTTAGCTATTTAAAAAAAAATTGTTTTTAAATAAGCTCTAGGCCCAATGTGGGGCTCGAACTCACAACCTCGAGATCAAGAGCTGCAAACTCGGGGCGCCTGGGTGGCGCAGTCGGTTAGGCGTCCGACTTAAGCCAGGTCACGATCTCGCGGTCCGTGAGTTCGAGCCCCGCATCGGGCTCTGGGTTGATGGCTCGGAGCCTGGAGCCTGTTTCCGATTCTGTGTCTCCCTCTCTCTCTGCCCCTCCCCCGTTCATGCTCTGTCTCTCTCTGTCCCAAAAATAAAAATAAAAAAGTTGAAAAAAAAAAAAAAAAAAAAAGAGCTGCAAACTCTACCAACTGAGTCAGCTAGGTGCCCCAACTTTTGCTATTTTTCATACTTTTTTTTTCTGAATACAGAAATATTGTAATCCCCCTGGCAGAAATGTGATGACTACAGAAAAAAAGTTCCTTATAATTCCGTCTATCATTGCCATTAATAATTTAGTATGTGTCTTACATTTTCTAGTTTTATAACATAGTTCAGATTATATTACAACAACAATTTGAAATTATTTTTCACCTAATGTAAGTATTGGTATTTATCATTGAAAATTCTTAATATAAAAGTTGATTTAAAATATTCAAGGTGAACTTTTAAAATTTTATTATTTTTTTTAACTTTATTTTTACTTATTTTGAGGGCGATACAGAGCAAGCGAGGGAGGGGCAGAGAGAGAGGAAGCCAGAATCCCAAGCAGGCTCTACGTGGTATCATTACATAGCCTGATGTGAGATCGCGACCTGAGGTGAAATCAAGAGTTGGGTGCTTAACCAACAGAGCCACCCACGCACCCCTGAAGATTTTATTAAAAAAATTTTTTTAATGTTTTTATTTATTTTTAAGACAGAGAGAGAGCATGAGTGGGGATGGGGCAGAGAGAGAGGGAGACACAGAATCGGAAGCAGGCTCCTCCCAAGCTGTGAGCACAGAGCCCAACGCGGGGCTCAAACTCACGAACTGTGAGATCATGACCTGAACTGAAGTCGGATGCTTAACCAACTGAGCCACCCTGGCGCCCCAAAATTTTATTTTTATAAGTAATCTCTACACCCAAGATGGGGCTTAAACTCACAACCCTGAGAGTCACATGCTCTACTAACTGAGCCAGCCAGAAGCCCCTGAAGATGAACTTCTCAGGGAAGTTTTTCCAGATTTTCAATACTCAGGACCAAGCATTCCCTCCTTGCTCCATAGTACTTTCTTTACATGGGGTGCCTGGGTGGCTCGGTTGGTTAAGTGTCTGACTTTGGCTTAGGTCATGATCTCACAGTTCATAGGTTTGAGCCTGCATTGGGACCTGTGCTGACAGCTCAGAGTCTTCAACCTACTTCAGATTCTGTCTCCCTCTTTCTCTGCCCCTCTCCTGCTCATGCTCTCTCTCTCTCTCAAAACAAAAAAAAATTTTTTTAAAGTAAACTCTATCACCAACATGGGACTCAAACTCACGACCTTGAGATCACGAATCACATGCTCTATGGACTGAACCAGCCAGGTGCCCCACCTAGTCTGCCTTTTGAATTTGTTTAAAAAAGAACTTCAAACTTAAATTATTCAAAATTATCTTGTCTTCTGTGATTTTTTCCTTTTTCTAAACTTAGAAGTTCTTCTCCTATCCAGTGGTTAAATATGTGTTTCTATTTTTTCCCCTAATATTAAGTGTGTGGGTTTTTTTAAATTTTTTCATCAACTTGGAAATGTGTGATATATACTGTCAAACTGATTTCACACAGCAAGAAACTATTTACCCCATCACTGAACACCTTAGTTTAAAAGAAAGAAAGAAAAGGCAGAAACGCCACCACACAACTACCTATATTTTAGATAGAGTGGGAGAAGGACTTCTTTGCTATTTAAATCACAGTTTTCTTTGGAGGCAGAAGAATTAAGAGTCATAGTAAAGTAAAAAAGCAAGATAATTTGCTCAGAGTTAAAATTATGAAAATTTCCTCCCTTCTAAATGAGTCAAAACAAAGTAAAAAGAAGTATACTTTTGAACAAATAATGGAAAACAAGTTTCATCCCCACAAGACAAAAATCACATAAAATATATACTTTAAATCCATATTACATTCTACTAAATAGAAACAAAATGGGGATTATGAAAGATCAGAAAAAGAAAAAAGATAACAACCATAAAAGAGAAGCAGAAAACAACAGAAAATACACAAGAAGATAATATCAAGTATACAGAGTCTCAGTAGCAAAACCTTTTGTTTTTCTTCTTGTAACTAAAATTGTAACTCTGTTCTTACTGTTTCATTTGAAAACCCAAGTGTTCTTTTTCCTGAAACCATTACAGGAGCAACCAGGAAGAGTTATAAATGGAGAGCCTTGGGTGGTGGAGGACAGATTGTTCTGGAGTTGTAAAATACTCTGGACTCAAACACAACCGTCTAATAACAGCCTGAATCACAACCGTCTAATAACGTAGCCTGAATCCAGGTCTGATTCATTTTTAAACTACAATCATATCTAGCACATTTATTTCATTTAATAAATGTTTGTTAAATGGGTGTTACTTTAATACTTAAATTAATCCACATTTCTACTCCCGCTCCAACCTGTTAAAAATTAAATATAATTTTGTTTACTCAAATTTTGATAAAACGTTATTTTCTCAAGCAGTGGAATAAACAAATCTAAATTGTTTTCATTACCATCACTACCTAAACTATTAAATTTCTACTAAATGAAAAAGCCCCTAAGTTTTCTGCCATAATGAAGATTCATAAAATCAATATCTATGAAGCTACACATTTGAAAAGCCAAAGAGCTTACCTTACTAACACCAACTTCAGGGATTCGGAGAGTATGCTCCATATCTTTTTCTCTGCAAAGTAAGATGTCTTTAACAATTTTTGAACCATATATAGATTAAGCACTTACAGTTAACAAAGAAACAATTTTTTTAATATTTATTTAGAGAGAGAAAGAGAGAGAGAGAGAGAGAGAGCAAGTGCATGCACGTGAGAAGGGGAGGGGCAGAGAGAGAAGGAGACACAGAAGCTGAATCAGGCTCCAGGCTCTGAGCTGTCAGCACAGAGCCCGACACAGGGATCAAACTCACCAACTGTGAGATCATGACCTGGGCCAAAGTCACATGCTTAACCAACTAAGTCACCCAGGCACCCCAACAATTTTTTTTTTAAGATTTTGTCATTGTTGTTTTAAAATATAATGTTAAAATACAAGCCTTTCTATTATACTAAGTCCAGTTTCCTTAATCCTACTCTAAACTTCCTATTTGAAAGGAAGTTCCAGGATCACTTTTACTTTTTGAAACATCTACCCCAAGTTAATATTAACATCCAGTAGGACGCCTGGGTGGCTCAGTCCGTTAAGCATCTGACTCTTGATATCGGGTCAGTTTACCATCTGATGATTCTGAGATGGAGTCCCACGTGGGGCTCTGCATTGAGTGTGGAGCCTGCTTGGGATTCTCTCTCCTCCTCTCTCCCTGCCCCTCCACCATGCTCATGCACGCACACTCTCAAAACAAAAATTTTTTAAAATAATAATAATAAAACATCCAGTGGGACAACATATCCTATCTACTAGTATCAATCACCTATTCCAAATCTGTTGACTATTTGCCATTTCTATTATTGCATGTAAAAGGACCATACTATTCTCAAGAATTTAAAGTTAAGATACTATATAGAATCTGAATTAAGAATAGATTTTTCTTTCTGGTTGGCAAAAAATGAAATTATCCTACTCATGATTGAAACCTACCTCTCTACCAAGCTGGTTACGAGTCACAAAGAAACAGAGGAGGATTAAATACCAGACAAACACTGGATTTAAGTAAGTACTTTAAACCTAAAAAGTTAAGAAAATGACAAAATCTCTGTGAGAAAACATAAGTATCAACAATATTTTCTGAGTGGAAGAGGGAGGAACATGGATGTCATTAAGTGTCTGCCCGGCAAAAAGTGTTTGCACATTTCAAGGTAACAGCTTGAGTAATGTACAATCCACTGGAATAAGATAAATATACAAACATAGTAACATTAAACATTTTTACCTTCCAAT
This sequence comes from Panthera pardus, assembly GCF_024362965.1. Taxonomy (NCBI): domain Eukaryota; kingdom Metazoa; phylum Chordata; class Mammalia; order Carnivora; family Felidae; genus Panthera; species Panthera pardus. The sequence continues at coordinate 97,861,342 of NW_026526765.1, forward strand.
TGTAGCAGGATTAACAGCTGTAATGATAAAAAGCGATCCTGTCTCCAACACTGGTGATCTAATAACAATTACTCTAATACATGGGGGCCAAATTTTTTCCTCATCTGTTAAAGAAAAAAATCGGTAAAGTATTAATCCAACTGCTATGGGAAAAAGTTAGAGATGTCTAATTTCTAGGCAGGAATAAGAAGCATCCATAAAATAAAATGTATTGATCAAAATCTTAATTCTGTTTGAAACAACCTTCTTAAATTCTGTTATATGACATACATAATAAGTAAGGCTTTAACACTTAAGATTTAAAGGGATCAACCTAGGGGCACCTGGGTGGCTCAGTCAGTTAAGAATCGGACTCTTGATTTAGGCTCAGGTCACGATCTTATGAAGGTTTGTGGGTTCAAGTCCTGCATGAGGCTCTCTGCTGTCCTCACAGAGCCTGCTACAGATCCTCTGTCCTCCCTCTCTCTCTGCCCCTCCCCAGCTAGCACTCTCTCAAAACAAAAACAACAACAAATTTCTCCTAAACAAGAATTCTTATATTAACTTAGAAAAACTGAGTCCTCCTTTAAAAAAAAAAAAGGAGGGGGGGTGACTATTTTCAAGAAGAAAATAAGTTCATATGGCCTAATATGAAATCTTGGGTTTTAAAAGTATGCCTTTATGACCTCAAGTTAAAAAATGTAAGACTTACCCTAATACTTACGTAGCTTAATTTATGGACTACATGTTTTTAAAGGCAATTTATTTTTTCCCTTCAATTTCATAAGTGGCCTCCAAAGATCTAGCCCACTCAGACAGACAACACATGTATCTTTAGGGTTAGAATATATGTAACTTGGTTTTGTTCTACTGGTTAAAACCTTAAAGGTCCAAGTATTAGTCATGTATTCAAATCCTTCCCTCTAAAAATAACCAAGTGGTAGCCCACATAATTTTCAACACTATCATTAAAATAATCAGCTTCAAACAGTTTATTTTTTGGCAGTTACTTTACATGCGTTTCTAACATTTTTAACGTCTTGCTCTTTTACAATGACCAAACTGGGTTCTTTATAGAAAATTAAACAATGGTTATTTATTCACCTTCATCCTCAGTATCTTCTGCAGTTACATTGTCCTCACTGGTAATGTCTTCATCATAACTGTCCTCTGTCTGAGAGTCTGTAATTTCACCTTCTTCTGGCTCACTATCAGTCTCCATGATTTTCTCATCTTTAAATGACATTGAATTATAAATGTTTTCATTAAGAGAAGATTCTACAGTCTTTCCACTAACTGGAACAGTGAATTTGGTGGGACTGTTTTTGTAATGAATGTCCATTTTGGCTTTCTTTTTCACATTTGCAAAATCTTCTCCCTCACTGCAGCCTATATGTTCAACACTGGATGCTTTTTGATCTTCTGAATTCAAATCCTGGAAAGAGGTAGGTAGGGAGGTAGGAACAGAGAAAAATGTCTTAAACATGACCATCTTCTAATGTTTAATGCCAAATGTTTTAATGAATTAATGAAGATATACGTACATTATATATGAAATAACAACAGCTCTTACCTATAACCTCCTCTCACGTTCCCTTTCTTGCTTAATGACATTACCATCCATTTATCATCCACATCAAAATTCGTATAGTTATCTTTGACATCCCCTTCACTATTACATGGAATCAATTACCAAGTGCTATGGACTATGTTTATACTTTATCCCAATTCTCTCTCCTTATCATTTGTCCTAGTACAGGCTCTTATCACATATTGCTTAGACCACGCGACAGCCTAGACCACTGCTGTCCAACAAAAATATAATATAAGCCGTGTATATACTTTAAATTTTCCTAGAAACCACAGTAAAAAGGTAAAAGCAGGTGAAATTCATTTTATTATTTTATCTACCTAGTATCTACAAAATCTTATCATTTATTATATATAAATAACATTTTATCACTATAAAATGATTAATGAACGTGAGCACACTCAAGTAGGAGAGTTGGGGAGTGGCATAAAGAGAGGGAGACACAGAATCTGAGGCAGGTTCCAGGCTCTGAGCTGTCAGCACAGAGCCCAAATTGGGGCTTGAACTCCCGAGCTGTGAGATCATGACCTGAGCCGAAGTTGGAGACTTAACTGACTGAGACACCCAAGCGCCCCTAGTATCACAAGCATTTTTAAAGTTCCCCTCTGTCTTTATATATTACCATTTTAAGACCTAAAGAATGTTTTTTCAATTAAACATACTATCATTTTCTTAACCAGGATCTTGCAGGCCATATGAACTCTTCATTTTCTTCTGTTCTTAAAAATATTGCTATATAGGGGCACTTGGGTGGCTCAGTCAGTTAAGCATCCAACTCCTGGTTTCGGCTCAGGTCACGACCTCACGGTTTTGTGAATTTGAGCGCTGCATCGGGCTCTGCATGGACAGTATGGAGCCTGCTTGGGATTCTCTCTCTCTCTCTCTCTCTCTCTCTCTCTGCTCCTCTCCTGTTCATGCTGTCTCTGTCTCTCTCAAAATAAATAGACTTAAAAAAAATATACTGCTATATAACAAAGTATTTTTCTTTCTTTGGATTTTGAAAATTACTAGAAATGAGATTTTCCAGTTAAAGAATATGAACATTTTTATGGTGATTGATACAAAGGGCCCATCTACTTTCCCCAAACACACCAATTTCCACTTCTAATAAATATGTAACTACCCTGTATTTGCTAGCAACTGATTTAATGTTTGCTAACATAATAGGTAAGAAATAGCTCAACATGATTAAGAAGCTGAACTTTTATCTACACCTACATACAATCTGTGCTTTTCTTTTATTATTGTAAATTGTGCAATTACACAATTGACTGAGGGTCTGACTGCTCTTCTTCCAAATTATGTAACACATGAATATTTTAACTGCCCTAAATCTACCTCCTTCAAACTTTAAGAAATTCCTTCTATTTGTAGTGACTGAGAATTTGTGAAAAAGTACATGTTCGCCCCCATGTGAATGCTCCTTGGTTGATAAGATTCTGATATCTTGTTATCTTCATATGCTTGAAATATAGTTACTGAATTATGATTTTCAGTTTCATCAAAAACTTTGACAGAATTACATCATTATATAAAATTTTAAAATTATGGGGGCGCCTGGGTGGCTCAGTCAGTTAAACGGTCGACTTCGGCTCAGGTCATGATCTCGCGGTCTGTGAGTTCGAGCCCCGCGTTGGGCTCTGTGCTGACAGCTCAGAGCCTGGAGCCTGTTTCAGATTCTGTGTCTCCCTCTCTCTGACCCTCCCCCGTTCATGCTCTGTCTCTCTCTGTCTCAAAAATAAATAAATGTTAAAAAAAAAAAAAAAATTTAAATTATGAAGACATTACCTTTTCCTCATTTGTTATAGAAGAATCTGGATCCTTTCTTTTCTTCTTCAATTTTTTATCCTTATTTTGTTTTGTGCCACAAGTCTGATAAGGTTGCAAATCAACTCGAGAATGAAATTGGTATCGACCACTTTCCACATCACAGTAGTAATAAATTCCGGTGGAAGGATCATAATATAGTTGATTTTCCTTTCAAAGACAAGAAAACAGTAAGTTCTAATCAGGTAAGATGAAATAAAATTTAAAAATAAACAACATAAACCAAATACATTCAAAAATAGTAAAGGTTTCTTTTTTTTAATAAATGTTTCTAGTATTTTCTGAAGATAATGAGTAAAGATGACAGAAAGGAAAATGCTCATAATTTTCCAAAATACTTTGCCATGCAATATTTGCAGTGATTTTCTTAGTATGAAAAACGAATACATTTAAATATTAAACTGAATCTCATGAAACTGGCAATATTTGACCATTTTCACATTTACAAAAACAGGAATTTCATATGGTTCAACTTAATACATTAATGAAAAATGACAGCAAAAAAACCTTTCAGAAGTCATGAAAACTAACGCATGCATCAAAAACAGCTGACCATAAAAGCAATTCCAGACTTATTATCCTTATGATTACCCAATAATGGTTTGGTAGTATAAAACCTCCAACCATTCTCTCAATGTCATAAAACAAATATCTGCCTTTTAGTGTTCACGACTAAAAGCTCTGAAGAAAAACTGAAATTAAAATTAAGCTCTGGGGTGCCTGGGTGGCTCAGTCAGTTGAACATCCAACTCTTGATTTCAGCTCAGGTAATAATCCCAGGGTTGTGGGATCTATTCTGTCTCTGTCCTTCTCCCCAGCTTGTGCTTGCTTGCTCTCTCTCTCTCTCTCTCTCTCACAAAACAAAACAAACCCTCAAACTTACAAAAATTAAGCTCATAAATACAACATAATAGTTTATATAAAGAAAGTGATAAATAACTGTCTTTACTAATTCTACCGTAAGTAATTAAGTAAAAGAGCTATGCAAAAATGAATTTTGGCAAATTATGGATAAAAACCACAATGATTAATTTATATAATCATCTATATTTATTAGATACTGGCCCATATTTTATAATCAAGATTTAATGGAACAATCTATGTTTTATTTACATCATAAACCTATATAAATCAGAGTTGGAAACATCTTACAATATACTAAGGTTAACCAACTAAACCTGCCTGGAAAAGACTATTTTCTAAGAGTTGATATTACTGCAATTTATTGTGTTTAATTCACTTTGCGGATCTCTTACAAAAATACTGAGAATTCTCACTATCTTTCCTGAAACTAAAAAACTGAATGGAAGTGATGATAAAACTTTTATAACTCAAACCTATTTAATCTCGTGTCTTTCAGTCCAGAACACATTTTCAAAAATAGAAGAAAAATGAAAATTAAAATAAAAAAATAAAATGAAAACTGGCACAATAAAAAGGGCAAAACAATGATGTCCCTAATTTACTAAAACACAACCTACACAATGTTACACATAACCACTTATAGAAGAGATGTAGGAGGAAAGAGACAGAAAGGAAGGTAGACGAATGATGAAGACTAACATCATATACGTACAAACTCTGTATTCTCCTCAAAACCAAATAAATATTTAACAGCTACTCTCTTTGGTAATAAAAAACATTAATTTTTTGGGTATTAATTAGCATTGTCAATTAGCATACCTCTGTGGAAGAAAACCCTTTCTTCATAAGGGATTTACAAAGAAAACCAAGAGCAAACTGACAAGCTAATGAAATCTTTCATCTATTTAGTATTATCATTATGTTCCTTCAATTAGCTAACAACAATAATTCCAGTGATTGGAATGGTGAACATCTGCTCCACTTTGGGGTACCACATTCTATAATTCCTGAGGAGATCACATGCCTAAGCCACTGAGGTTGAGGTATATACATATGTAAGTGCCATCATCATTTTCATCAAATCCTAAATGAAATCCCATTTCAAGTACCAGACGGCAACAGCCATAATACTGAATTATAAATCATGAACTTTGTTTTCTCATTCTGTCCTGGTCAGTGGTCCATTACACGCATAACATGTCTGATTCCATACTAAATCCCTAGTTCTGTTAACATTGATTTTTAAACCAAGTGAAATGCTGGGGCACCTGCGTGGCTCCATCAGTTAAGTGTCTGGCTACTGATTTCATCTTAGGTCATGATCTCACAGTTCATGGGATCAAGCCCCATGTCAGGCTCTGTGCTGACAATGTGGAGCCTGCTTAGGATTCTCTCTCTCTCCTTCTCTCTTTGCCCCTCCCCTGCTCATGCTCTCTCTCTCTCAGAAATAAACTTAAAAAAATAAAAATGAAAAAATAAAAAGAAATGCTTGAAAGCCAAACAAGTTTTAAACTAATAATAAACATGCTACTGAGAATTCCAGAAAAAGACTCCCTTTGGGGCTCAAACGGATTAAGTATTTGAAACAACTCTAAAGTATCTCAGGCCAAGCCTAGCATTAACAATGTCACTTCCTTATCAATTCTATGAAAAAATATTAGTTTAGGTTTTTAAACACTGTACAACAATATAGTTAACTGTTTTTATTAATACTCTAAAATCGCTTCTTGGCCTTTTGGCTAAGATCAAGTGTATTGACACGCTAACATCTCTGCATGTTACTTGACATATATAAAAGGTTATTAGACCTTTCGGAAATATTAATCTATAATAACCACAATTAACTTATTTAGTTAAGAACATAGAAATGTAGCATCATAAGCTATTCTACAACTCTTTATTCATGTCAAATAGCCTTGAATCAAATAGTTTTGAATTTAAACACAGCCTCTTGCTTTTCTTAATTCTTGTTTAAGGTTGAATACTTGGTATCGAGCAGCAAGGACACAACCATACAACACTAAACGGTCGGAGATACTTACAGAATCATAATAGAAGCCGGTGCTGTGATCAAAATACAGTCCGGTGTTCTCATCATAGCTAAATCCAGTCTGAGACACTGCAGCTTCTGCTGCAGCTCTCAAACTTTCAGCTAAAGAAGAACCTTCTAAGGATGTATCTTCTGTTGCTAATACGGACGCTGGCTCCTAGGTAAGATACATTCATGTCAAGTAAGACCAATACTTCCTTGTGTCAATTTAGAAGTTGGCAGAATTAAAAAAAAAAATAGACTTAAAGCAATTTTAAATAATAAGACTTCAATTTCTGCAATAGAAAGAAATGGCTATCAATTACAGTGTGGTCCAGTGTAAAAAATATTACTAGTGTTTTAGTTAATTCAATTTTGATCCAGTTTTGAAGATATTAGAAGTGAGTGAGTGACCATTACTCAAAAATATTGCCTGATACTACAAGGTAATAATCTACAAAATATAGACTCTGATATATTCTTTAAGAATATCTTCGGATCCTGGGATCCTGATTGAAAGTGAAGAAACAAATTTCTATGACACTCAGGCAATAGTGGGAAGATATTTGACATTAAATAAGAATTAAAATAATTTTAGTATGGGGGTGCCTGGCTGGCTTAGTTGGTGGAGCATGTGACTATTGATCTCGGGGTTGTGAGTTTAAGCCCCACACTGGGTGGCAAGATCACTTAAAAAATACAATCTTAAAAAAAAATTTTTAGTGTGAACAAGATATTGTGGCTATTGCCCAAAATTTTTTGGTTGGGTCAAAATATAGTGATAAATTTTCTTTTAGCTTATGTGTATCACAAATTTTTAGAACACAATAGAGTAGAAAAACAATTATATATATTAACAAGTTCCAATTTTTGTTTCCCAAAAACTGTTAGTATTCACTGCATAACTATGCATAGAATGTTTGTAACTCTAATATATGTCATAAGGGACAAAAGAAGTCTATTTTTCTATATAATAACAACAGAGAAAGATATGTTTGGGGCATCAACAGTTTTTTTTTTTTTTCTTTTCTAAGTTTTATTTACTTAAGTAGTCTCTACACCCAACATGAGACTCAAACTCACAGCCAACTGAGACAGCCAGATGCCCCATCAACAGTTTCACACTAAACGTTACCTGTGAATTTGAGGCAAAATGGTCTTCCGTACATTTAACATGTTCTGTTATATCAGTACCAGCGTAAGCATCATTTTCTACTTGTGACTGGTCTTCAGAATTAAAAGTAGAAGCTTCGATATCCTGATCTTGGTGAACTGAGAGTTCAGTCACCTTATTTGGAAGACTAACATCCTTATAGTATGTCTGATAATAATAATCTGTAGCAAAAACAAATTAGGTTATATCATATTATAAAAACATATATAAAAGAAGTTAATTCCAAACCACTGGCACTGAACACAAAACAGCACACAAGGCAAACATAATGTATTTTTATAACTGTATACAATTTAACAGATTAAAATGAATAGTGCAGATAAATCTGCAGAAGTAGGTATCTTTGATTGTAACATCACCTTCAGTACCCCTGCTGTCAAACTAAAAAGGAAAAAAAGTGGTAGATTTGGATTTTTCCATAGCAAGAGTAAAAAAAGAAAAAACGTATATAGGTCGTGTTCTGTCAAAAGAAATGAGCTTCTCATCATGTACAACCTTAATATAGTTGCCTATCAAATGATCATGGGATAAAGATCAAGCTGATTTTTTTTGGTCAAGTTTCTCTCATGATGCTGACTTAAAAAAAAAAAAAACATATATATATATGTGTGTGTGTGTGTGATCATGTTATATATGTTATATATCATATATATATATGTGATCATATTATATATGATATATATATATCATGCATATATGTAATGTTAATTCTACTGCTGTGTTTAACAATTTAGTCAAATCACATACTGAATTTAAAAAAAGCAAAACTTAATGCAAAGATCATTTCTTGTGATCCGTATTTATTAAAACTCAGTTGCTCAGTTATTTTGCCTCACAATGTCATTGATGAGGTCATAGCTGTGAGCTCATCACTCTCACGAGAGCCTAAGAGAATGGCACTGAACACAACACTAAGTGGAATGCAACAACAAGAAAACACATGTGCCTGGTCACAAGGAAGGCCAGATACGAGTAGATGGTTCACAGCATGGCAAACATTACTCAGTTAATGTGCCACTGAAAACATATTAGCAATACTACATATTTACAGGAATGACATTTCTATTTTCCCACCAGAGCAGCATATAGATTACCTGAAAACACCAAATCATATGGAGAGAAGTCAATGTAACAGTTCTCATGTTTATTTAGATATCTGTCTATTTTAAGTTTAAAGAAAACTCTGCCTTAGCAGGATGTGAATGTAACAGCATTAAGATAATTTCATTATAAGTTGAATACCTGAGATTGACCAAGGAGGGTGGTTCTCCGTTTGTACTTCTACATCAGACTTTTTATTATCCTCGTTTCTCTCACAATGGAGTATTTTACTGAGCTCTTCTACCTAAAAGAAAACAAGACTTAAGGAAAATAAATCGTATAGCAACCTAATAATATACACACCATGCTCCTGAAATTATAATAATCGTATTTCTTGGTAAAAGTTTTAGAGAAGTACCAAAGCTTCTAGTCCCCTTTTCATAAAAATAAAAAATGCTATAACTGACTTTCTTTCACCTTTCACATTTGCATAGGGAAATGTTTTCTTTTTTTAGGTTTTTAAAATTTTTTTTATTTAAGTAATCTTTATACCCAATATGGGGCTTGAACTCACAACTCCGAGACCAAGAGTCACAAGTTCTTCCGACTGAGCCAGCCAGGCAGTCCAGAGATGTTTTTATTCTTATAATCTCTTGCCAAATCTCAAAATATTTCCTCCAAAAATCAGATGAATTAAATTAACAGGACTTTTCAAAAAGGATCCCTTATTTCTAACAATACAAATGTTTTTATACTAAAATTTTAATCAGTTCTCCCTAAAGAATTAATTTTAAAAAAACATTAATTCTTACTCATCAGATGAAGCTATCTAGCATTATTCAGTGTCCTCCACCTGGAATTAACTATTCACCTAAATATATTAATACTCATATGCTTTAATGCACTTTTTTTCTTTAAACAGCAGACATGTTCTTTAAACAGTCTGTTCTTTAAACAGTCTCATGACTAAGTAACTGCAGCAAAAGGGAATGGAGGTGTGCCTCAGAGGGCTATCTATCCTCCCTGTGCCTCACTGAATGCCAAGGTCAGAGCAGCAGTATGGAAACACCCATAAGCAGATGACAAGCAATCCCATAAATACATCTCATTTGGGAAATATCTCAGTGTGAGACAACGTCTATTATAGGCATAAAACTAAAAAACAAAAAGAAAAAATGAAAAAGTTAAATATTTAATGACACATAAAGCTTAAAAGGCGAAAGGTGGTAATCTGATTACACAAAGATTATCTAGCCACCTCATTAGTTATCAGATCCTATTAGTACCACCCAGTGGAACTAGAGTGAACCAAACAAGGCACCAAGACCACAAAATTTAAGGAGGCACTCATTCTCAGCTTCACAGAAGTAGAGGGTCTGTACCAGACAATGAGTACTCCTTAAATTTTTTGCCCTGGGTTACTGATTGCCTTGCCCCAGTCCTGGCTCTGGCTACTACCACTATTACTAGATAATTTATTTAGTATTTGCTACATCCTTGGCCCTGAACTTGGTACTCTGGATAACCTCTCATTAATTCTTCCAAAAACCTTACAAAATAGTGACCCTAACCACCATTTTGCACGAGAAATCTGAACAAAGTAATTTGCACAAAGTTCTTCTGACTCCCAAACCTGTATTATGTTTATCAGTTCACCCTCAATTCTCAAGCCACTCCAAATAAAATACTAGTGATTTGGGATGACAGTTAACATTGAAACCATACCCACCACCAGGGGAGGCTCACTGGGAGGAGGGTAAAGAGGAGTTACTATCAACAGTAGACTCAAGGTTTTTTATGCATTCCAATTTTCATGTTAAGACCACCATATCAAATTAATACTAGTAACAAAATGCTGGCTCTTCGAAGACTGAAAAATGTTCTTTTAGATCTCTGTAACAAGCAGTACTTTAACAATTTATAAGTATAAAAGGTTTTTTTTTTTAAGGCTGTCATATTTTGCTCCCCTTCCCTCATATTTTAACCATTTGAGTAATCTCCTAGCACAGTCCTTATGCACTCATGTTAAGTGTTCAAGAACTAGTTAGTTACTGAGCAAACAAATATATTTTCTATAACGTCCTATCAACAACCTATACAACGGACACACAAGTCACTGCATCTCGGCAGTTATTTTCACAGATCATTTGATAACAAAGCATAACAAAGTTTGCTGCCATTTCATGTAGAGCCTTTATGTGCAGTTTTGGGAAATGTACCAGTATATCACAAAGAACTAGACAATTTAACTGACATTAATAATTAAAGGAAAATAATTTGCTGGGAGAGTGTAACTGCCCAACAAATCAAGCTGAGGAAAAAAAAATATGCTCGTTTTTAAAAGTGAGAAAAAAAGAAGTGTGACTGCTTAAATATTTATGCTTACCCCATTTTATGGAAATGAAGTCAGCTGGTTAAAGTCTCTAACAAAGACAGTTTGGGCCTCCCTACTTTCACCAGAAAACTCAAGATGGTAAATGCCCAGAATAACAACCTGGCAAATATATAGCGTTCAACAGTGTGTAAAACTCTAAAACCATTTACTCACACTTAATTTGCTTGTGTGGTACTAACATTCTCATTTTACGGCCAACCGAGGCTCAACATCAGTTCACACCAAGTGAGTGATAAATGGGACCCTACTTCAAAGCCAGAGCTTTAACAAACTCAAAAACGATCTAGAAAAAATAGTATAAATGTTCCTAACGCCAAGGGAACGTTACAAATGAGAACCAAAACTAAGGTAATGAAGTTCACTTCCCACCATCAGCTCACGCACTTGTCTAAATCGAGGAACCCAAACTCTTAGGCTAGTTCCAAAAGTACTTGGATTTGTAACAGCACCGAACTTTTATTTCAGATAACTCTATAAAGCAGTTCTGGGCCCCTGCCAGGCAGCCCTTCCAAGGCTATCAAAGGCTCCGGAGGCATCGCCTTGGGTGGAATGGGGCACGAGGCTGGAAGCGGACCGCGCACCTGGGTGCGGAGCTCCTGGTTGTTGCTCTCCGCGCTCTGGTACAGCCGCTCCGTGTGATGCAGCAGCTTCTCGATCTCCCGCACCTGCCGCTTGCAGCTCCGCAACTCGCATTCCAACTTCTCCACCTTCCGCCTCAGCTGGGCCAGTTCAGGCTCGGGGGAGGGTGGTGACGACGGCGACAGCGAAGGCGACGCAGCCTCGGAGGCCATGGAGTCTTGCGCAAGGCGGCCCGCGGGCGTGGAGGGACTGCGCTCACGCTGAGGTGGTCGCCGGCGGGACCAAAAGCCATGAGAGCCCGCGGGCAACCGAAGTTGGCCTCAGACCGGCCGGGCCCGATCGGCCCCTGGCCATGACACCTTAAAGCTCCTTGCCAGTAGCCTAGAAAGACTGCGGGCAATAAGCAAGGGGACAGAGGATGAGCCCGGCCCAATCCGCCAGACTTTGAAACGGGGAAACTTTATTGGCAGCTACCTTCCCCACAACCGAAAAAGCTGAAAAAAACGTTGGAGAAATGGTCGGCCACAAGAGCAGTGGCCAGAAACTCGGAAGCTTCCTGGGCCGAGCCGGAAACGCTGGTGGTGGGCGGGGCCAAAGCCTAAAAGGAAACTACGGGAACTGGGAAGGGCCTTACGACACATGCGCATTCTCTCTACCTTACCACCGAACCTCTCTGCGCGCCTGAAGAGAATCGGTATGAAACTGTGTGCAAGGCCCTGGAAGCTAGGCTGAGGGTCGCTTCCTCTGGTTGCGTTTTTTGCACTTGGCTAAGTCAGGGAGCAAGAATTCGTGTCTCCTCAAAGGTCCTTATAGCTGCTCTAAGAATCAAATTCACATGAGACATACTAACAAGAGAAAAATCAAATTTAACAGGCGTAGGTATGGGGAAATGCACATAGAAGAGGAAATTTCAAAGATAAGCAAAATGAGGTTTTTATGTCATTCTGAACTAAAAAGAAGGTAGAGGTCTGGGACTTAAGAGGAAAGGAATGCACTTCCACAGAATGATAAAATGGGTAGCTGTTTGGTACTTAGATGTTTGCCCTACCATGCAGATGGGTCACTCGGATAAAATTTATCTCTGTTAATAACCCTTATTCTGGAAAAGACCCAATTTAGGTTCTTCTGTGGGTAAGGAAGGACAAAAATTTCTTCGAGCTCTCAGGGCCTCAAGTGACTTCAGCTCAGGATAATCCACATGGCAAAGTGGCATATTGGGAGGGGGGCAGTAACTGTCCTAAACCCCTTCACCTACTAGCAAAAAGTTTTCACACTTTTTGCAGAGTCCACGTTCTAGCTCCTCATTTCACAGATGAGAACACTGAAACTCCAGAAATAATTTGTCATGGTTTATAGAGATAATGCCAGACAAGGACTAGAAAATAGTTTTCGGATGCTCTGCTTACTTACCATTTCTGCTGATTTTGTGAGTTGAGGCCCCCAGGAGATGAAAGCAGATTCATTAAGTCTGAGCCGAGTTGCAGAGAGGAACATCTCTGGTGAGAAAATAAGCAGCTATATCCTGTGAAAACGGGAGAGAAAAATGCTCTGTTTCAGCAGATTTATGTGCTGCTTCACCTGTGTAGAACAGGCATTTGTTCACCAGCCTTTAAACTGATGAGGGCCTCTTGAAGTATCTTTCTTTCACCACGGTCAATTAGAATAACAGCCTGAGCTCAGGAGGATGTGCCTGAGACCTTTGGAGGTCAGCAACTATGCCTCGCCAGTCCTTTCCCAGGGTCCAGCACAGTGCCTGTCACAGAACAGCTTTCCTTAAGTGTTTGCTGAACGCAGCCAAACAAAAGAATTCCGTTTGATGTCCTAGTTCAGTGTGCTTTTTTGTCACTTGCACTGCCCACAACTTCAGTCACAGGCAGTGGGTTCTACAGTGGGGATCTCCCCTTTCTCAGTCCTGCATACATTATACTTTAGTCCCTAAGAGCCCTTCTACAAGGCACCCTATGTCAAGGTAACAGTGATATCCTAGCCATCAAAGGATATTTAGTGAGAAGGCACAGTATGTCCTCCCTCATGTAAAATAGAGATATCCTGCAAAAAAAAAAAAAAAAAATCAGACTTACCTTAATGCATTATGACTCTGGTCAATAATTTATCAAAACCTTTTAAAATAAAAGCTGTATCTTCCACTCTGTCCACCTTTGGGGGGTAAGAAATCCCATGAATACCACCTATAAGGTAGCTTTGAGACAGAGCTCACTTCCTAGGTTCTCATTTTACAGATGGGAAATTTCAAGTTTTAACTATTAGCTATTGAATGAATAAATATTTATTAGCTACAACTTGAAAAAGTGTTTCTTTCATTTGTCTTAAAGGTAATCCATTTAAGCCTAAATTCTGGCTTCATCATGCTGCTATTCTATAACTTCTGACCATTAGTCTGGAAGAAAAGAAGGACAATTTCATTTTTAAAGAAAAAAAGAGGAAGCCTAGTGTGTCAGTAATTGCATTAAGATTAGTAACAGCTGTTAGTCTACAGTAAACAAACTAGGAGTTTATTCTATTACATTAAAGATGTATGGATACAGGCTTCCAGAACTGGTATAGTGGCTTTACCAGGTCTTCAGGACCCAGGCTCTATCTGTCTCTGTGCTCTGCTAGTTTCAGAGCATTATTTCCACCCTTCCAGTCAATTCATTGTACAAGATAGCAAGGTACAAGAGAACGTTCCTGAAGCTCCACTCAATGACTTCTGTTTATATCTCAATACCCACCTTTGCTACAAGTGTGGCCAGGAATTGTGTTTATTCCCAATAATAAAGGGTTCTATAAGAATGGTAGAGAATATATATGGTGAGTGGTTGATCATCAGTTTTTACCACAGGTAGTTTTCAGAACAACAGTTACTTACTATAGTGGGCAGGGCCAGTGCCCTAGAGAAGCATACTACGTGATGCTCTTCACAATTTCATTTTACTTTTGTAATGTTTTTTTCTTAGTCATTATTTTGGACCTCAGATTTTAGTCATAGTTCTTAGTTCATGACACATTATCAACATTGGCCCATGAATGGTTCCTAGTGTCACTCTATATCCCCAGTCCCCAGTCCCATTACCTCCTTTCTGCCAATGGGTAACCACTCTCATGTGTCTGCTATATGTCTTTATTTACTTTTTTTTTAGTCATCTCTACACCCAATATGGGGCTCAAATTCATGACCCCAAGATCGAGTCCCATGCTCTTCTATCTGAGCCAGCGAGGCATTCCTCTATGTCTTTACATATAAATCTATCCTTATATGTTTGTGTGTGCATTCATTTTACATAAATAATATTTGGTTTTAAATCTTACATTGTTTCTTATTTTTCCACATTAAGAGATGTTTTTAAAATTCATATATATTGCTATGTATACATCTAAGTGCTCCATAGTATTCCAAAGTGTAAGTATACCACATTTAATTTATCTATTAGTTGTCAACATGTAAGTTATCTCCTATTGAGATATCAATTATTCTCCATTGATACCACAATGGAAACCCTTGTTCATCCCACTTTGTTGGCCTGTGTATTCATTTCTTCGGAACATGTAGCAAGGCATGTGACCTCTGGTTCCTAGGGAGAACATTTCACTCTTTTCCACTACATTGTTTTCCAGAATGGCTGTATGCTCCCTTCGCTAAAGAGGCAGAATCTCCCCTCCACCTTTGAATCTGGATTTGGCCATGTGATTTGCTTTGGCTAGTTGAGTGAGGTGATTTCCAGAACAGTGGACTAGTTCTGAGCCTATATCTCAAGAGGCCTTAGTATTTCTGCTTGCTTTCTTGGATTTCTTCCATTGCCAAGAGAGGAACATGCTCAGGTAGGTCTGCTGGTCTTAGATGGGGGATAAATGACACATAGAACAGATTTGTTCCAGCTAAGATAAGCTGAGTCTTATCTTAGCTGGTCAGCTAAGTCAGCCTATAGCAGAGATCCCAGGAAACCCTTAGACAGTTGGCAATCCCAGCAGACATCAGCCAGAGCCCCCCTCACCCCAGGTTTGTGAGAAATAATAAATTATTTTTACTGGAAGCCACTGAGTTTGGGGATATTTTTTATGTAGCAATAACTAACTGATACTCAACCTAATCTAGAGCCACTCCAGGAACCTGTAAGTTTCAGCAGGCTAGAGTCCAAGTACCAGAGATATTCCTATATCTGCAACAGAAGAATATTGTCAAGTATGTAAAACTTGATTTATATCCAATTTCATTTAGAATGTCATCAATTCTATACTTAATGAACATTCACCTGTCATAATTTATCTTGGATCCAATGGGTAGCAAACTCTCTCTTATCTGATCCTACTGTTTGATGTCACACAAGAATATCTGGGGAGCCATAGCATTTCAGTAGTTCTAATTTATTGCTCCATATTACTTTTGGTCAATTGACCATTACCTATTTCCACCCACTGGAGACCCAAGGAAAGAATGAGTGGGTGTAACACTAAAACACTGGAGTGATGGTAAAGGAAGGAGGCCAAAGGAAACGAGGCAAGCCCCTCTTCTCCATCCCCAACTGAAATACTTGCATTTTGCACCTTCATTTTATGATTGTACACTGAACTTAAAAATTACCATTTTGTAGGGACGCCTGGGTGGCTCAGTTGGTTAAGCATCTGACTGTTGATTTCACCTTGGGTCATGATCTTGCGGTTTGTGAGTTCGAGCCCCACATCAGGCTCTGCACTGACAGTGCAAAGCCTGCTTGGGATTCTCTCTCTCCCTCTCTGCCCTCCCCTGCTTGCACTCTCTCTCGCTCGCTGTCTCAAAATAAATAAACAAACAAACAAACATTTTTAAAAATTACCATATTGTAAATTTTCCCATGTGCCCCTCCTCCACCCAAATCACTGCTCCCCACACAAATCACTGATATTCAGAATGCTGACTCTAAGGAGAATCTGTCTCCACTGGACCAATTCTAGGTTTTCAAGATGCAAAATCAATGCTTTAGACTGGAACAGTACTTTCTCAAACTCCACTTTGAAAGGCCATTAAAAAAAAGTTCCAATCCATGTAGATTGATACTTTTGTAAAATACAACAAAATCTGGAAGGGATGCCCGAGCTGTTGCTGGGTAGTATGAAATGATTCCCCTTAAACAGTTTTCAAGGTGTGCAAGTTGAAGGTTAGGGATTTTAGACTATTCTAGGCTATTTGAACAGTGTTTCTTTGAATGCACCTGGTCATCAGGTCAGGAATTGTTAGTGTTAAAATTTGATAAAAAATGCAAAAACTAGCAACTATGCATCCTGCTAAATTCTTTTGAGGCCGTTCATTGCTTGGTGGTAACTTACAGGCATCCTACAGCATAAGTGAGAAGGTGTCTGGCTAATTCTTTAAAATCACTCAAGCCAGCCTATTCTGAACTATGTCTAATTGTCTAATGCTGGGAACATAAACATCTTTGTCCTGAGACTGAGCCTGTAAAAAACTTCTATTCAGAATGTTGACTTCATTCACAGTGTTGCCTTCAAAGATCATGGGACTTAAACCCTTCCTGGATTTAACTTTAAAATGTTTTTTTTTTGTTTTTTGTTTTTTTTTTTTGTGGCAGACACTGCTAGTGGTCAATCCAATAGACATTCTCCTTTCTTCTTACAAGAGAACCCAAATTTTGTTTAGTGTAGCAACAATACCTAATACCTGTATTTCTCACCCTTCCTTGCAGCTGGGTGACCATGTGACATACTTAGGACCAATGAGGTGTAATTAGAAGTCTAGAGGCAAGGTCCCTGCGAAACTATTGCTTTCCAATAAAAAATGATAGATTCAACCTTTTGTCTTTGCCCTTGTCTTTCTTTTTATTCTCCCTATCTGGAAAGTGGTGATTATGCTGGAGGTAGAGCAGCTTCATTGTGACCATGAAGCAATCATGAACATGAACACCACACCCTAAGGAAAGCAAACCAGAAGGATAGAAGGATCCTGTTGAGGCCAGGCTTGACTTCAAAATCCTCAACGCTTCTCTTTCTTCTTATTCTCCCTATCCTTCATAATCCTCAACACAACTATTCCGGGTGCCATAACCCATCAATGAAACAATCATGTGTGATAAAGCTTTAACTTGTCTGGGTAAGAACTGGAGACTTTGGGGACACAGAAGAAGACATAGGTCTTTAGTATGGTTCAGCCAATATTCTCCTTCATCTTTATTTCTAAAGTATGAATAAAATCCTCAATATGGGGGCACCTGGGTGGCCCAGTCAGTTGAGCACCAAACTCTTGATTTTTGGCTCAAGTCATGATCTCATGGTTCATGAGTTCGAGACCCCCAGGGGGCTCTGCACTGACAATGCAAGCAGAACCTGCTTGGGATTCTCTCCCTTTCTCTCTCTGCCCCTCCCCAACTCTCTCTCTCTAAAATAAATAAACATTAAAAAAAATCATCAAGGTGGGCTTTAAAGGCAAAATTGGGCAACATCTATTTGTCCAACAAGTATTTAGGGAACACCAGCTATGTTCCAGGCATACTACTGGGCTCTCCAGGGGTACAATGGTGAATGAAAATAGAGTGAGTTCACTGTCATTTACAGTCTAGTGGGAGAGATAGACAGTGCTTAAGAAATCACATAAAAGTTTAATTATAAAACAAGATTACTCTATCACTAGAGACATATCATCCATTGAATACAATTTATCCCAAAGAACCACAAGTCTAAAAATGTAATGGAAGTTATGCTTAAAGGACAAAAGTGCTAAAAATTATCAGAGAAAATAAAGTAAAGGAAATATCCTTAGAGAAGTTAAGGAGCTAAACTAAAGGATAGGTTTAGGGGCTGGGTTGGGAGCAAGGAAACATTGCTCTAGGAGAGAGAGTGTGCACACTGGCCTGGAAGAGCTGGGCAGGTAGATCCGAGAAAGGACCACCATGAAGGCTATGGATGCAGGGCCCAAGAACTGCTTGGAAACTGAGCCATCATCACTTGTCATTTGCCCTGCTTTGACTAAAGGGAATGTCTCCACCACCTGCACGAGAGGACTCTGGTAAGTGTCTTCCCTTGGAATCCATGAGGACTCCATTGCTACTGCATTCTCTCCCCACTGATCACCTAGGAGGCCTTGCAGACAACCCCTTCTCCCCACTTCGCTGCCCAGTGCATACAATACTCCCAAGACACCCGGGAACCCCTTGGATAGGGAGAGGACTGAGGGGGTCCTAGACTGGACACCCCAGCAGAGTGCATGTGTAGAAGCATTGCACACTTGTCCTTGAGGTGTGGGTTGCCGACTGAATGTATCGTAATGCCGGAAGAGTCTTCTTCCCTCCCTGCCCTTCTCTCCCCAAGATAGAGCAATAGCTATTGACTTCTCTTGTAATAATTAAAAGTATTTAAGAATATAAGACAGAAAATTAAAATTAAGCAAAGGAAGTATTAGAGTGCCAAGAATACATATGTACCTTCTCGATGTTTTGAGACAGGGCCTGGACATGATCCTATCATTGATTAGAGTACATGTACTTTTTGCTTTGCTTTAGTCCATGAGAATTTAATGGGAGATCACAATGAAGGATTCTTTAATCACGAAAGTCATGGCATTAATTTGTTGAAACAGTCTCTGGAAGAATAAGGACAGAATGTGGGCCTAACCACTTCTTTGTTATCATCACATGTTGATTAAACAGTCATGGTATTTAGTTTCGTATTAAATGTATCTTGATATAACACAGCTATGAATAAACTAAGGCTCATCTGATATATGCCAAAACCCTAAAAGAGAAAGACAAAATTTGGTGTTTATGCAGCTCATTAGGGTTAGAGAGGACCTCTAACTTACACTATTTGAGTGTAAGATTAACTTGATAAATTAGTGAAGTGGTACAAATGCACAGGGACGTGTGTGGATGAGTAAAGTAACTTTTAGAAAGAGACAGGTTAGGGGCGCCTGGGTGATTCAGGTGGTTAAGCCTCTGACTTCGGCTTGGGTCATGATCTCACAGTATGTGAGTTTGAGCCCCACATTGGGCTCTGTGCTGACAGTGTGGACCCAGCTTCGGATCCTCTGCCTCTCTCTCTCTGCTCCTCCCCCAAAATAAATAAACATTGGTCACTCTAATGAGGGGTCACACTTGGACCACACTTGGACTCCCCAAAATAAACAAACATTGAAAAAAATTAGATAGAGACAGGTTAATTACATTTTAGCTGTGCTATATGCTAACTGCGTGACTTTGGGCAAGTTATTTCAGTGTACTGTGCTTCAGTTTCCTAATTCCCAAAATGGAGATTAAATAATACCCTTCACATAGGCTGGCGGGTAGATGAAGCACAATAATGCATGTAAGGTGCTAAATTTAGCACTTGGCACATGGTAATGTTAATTATTATGGTTATTGCTTTCTTTAATAAATGTTTACATAGTGCTTGCTATGTACCAGACATTGTCTAATTACTTTACAAAAATAATTTATTTATGTACTATTATGTGCTAGGTAGTACTTTGAGCACAGTGTGCATATTAATCTGTTTCTCATCACAATCCTGTGGGATAGGTATTATTATTACCATGACCACCTCCACTTTACAGATGAAAAAATTACAGTCCACAGTTTAGTAACCTCATTAAAATAACACAGCCAGTGAGAGCCAGAGCTGACGTTCAAATTCAGACAATCTGCTTTCATGGGCAGTGCTCTTAGCCATATGCCATCAGGTCTCCGCACATTATCACCATCATCATCATCACCACCACTAACACCACCATTATCTTGAACCACAAACTGAATATGATGCACAAGGCATTAATATATATGTATGCTGATTATTAAAGTTTTTTCTACATAATAGATCTTTTCATAAAATGTATATGTCACTTTTGTAAACAAAATTATATTTTAAGTGCAAAAATAAGCTTACTAATGAAGAAAGCATATATGGAATTGTTCTAGAAAAGTTAAAAAGATTAATAGGACAAAATATCTGTAAGGAAATTTAAGGGCTAGTCAATAATCCCCCGTCTTCTTTTAAGGTATTGTTGTAAAATCATTTTATTAATCATGCCTACTTGTCTCTCAAATTAATAGAGTGGCCAAATGTGAAAGAGTTTTATAAATTATTTTTTAAAAACCTCTAGAAATACAGTTACAATTTTCTGGGGTTTATTCCCGTACGGATTCAAAACAGAATTCATTTGTGCATGTGTGATATAAATAGACATATACATGCATTCACATCCTTGGAAAGTTTTTAAAGAATTATATACTATTCTATCCATGTTGGTTGCCACTGGCAACATAGGATTGCTGATCTGACAGGGATTTAACTTCTCTTAAATCCTTTTTATGGGGAACCCTCAAAACATGAAGATATATTGCAAAGCACATTTCGACCAGAAGGTGGCAGTAAAGCATTAGTATTTTCCAAAGATTCCCCTGCCTGACAATTAACTTCTGGTAGGTGTAATATATCATAGGAGACAAAATATTGCCTGGAGGTTCTGATCATCTGGATCCTGTGGGCACCTCCCTATCCCCACCTGTCCCATCCCTGGCCTGGAGGAGCCTCAGACAGAGATTATGGGGGTATAGTGTGGTAAGTGCTGCCCTCAGAAACACACAGGGCTCTGGGAGCAAGGTCATTTATCTGAAAAGTATACCCCCATCTTAGAATCCTCATTTAAGTTAACTTTATTGCATAAATAGAATGATAACTGGGATATTGTGATCATCTTATTTTAACTCTTTAATGAAGTTTTTCCATGTACCAATTTTAATGTGATTTCTCTTTGTTCTTCATATAAGGAATGACAAAGAAATACTGGGAGAAATGGTATACGCTTTAATATGGCCCCCTCACCATTCACTCCAGGCAATCAAGAAACCCCCTCAAACTTTCTTCATGCTGGAAAATGCACATTGGTGTTCTCTAGTATAGACTGGGCTTGGAATTCTTAAAAGAAAAAAGTTACTCTGACACTTGTAAGGAAGAATTTACTTAGGACCGTTGTCCTAGGTGTAGATGCCACGACGACTGCAATAGAAGAAACAGATTGGACTCAACTCCAGATGCAAGGAGAAGTGGAGATTTATAGTCAAGGAGCTGATGGGGAGGGTGGGGGGAATAATTTCAGGAGACTCATGAAAGGACACATATGGGGGTGTGGTCTGCATAGCAAAGGCAATTCCACAATCAAGTTATTTGCTATCTCCAGGAATTAGCTTACCTTGGGAAGAGCAGCCACTTCCTATGTCTTGCAAGTCTTGGGGATGTGAATGCACCATAAAATATAGAAACAATTTTGAAACATGGGTAATACAAGTGCTTTGCTTCTAGCTTCTAAAACACGATTTCTGTCAACCAACCAAGCACCTCATGAAATTAGGAAGGAATGAATAAGCAAGATCATCTGATTTCACCTAATAATCTTGATAGGTAACATTCACTTAGTTCCCTTTTATATGCTACCTCATGTGCTACGCACTTTAAATGATTAACCCTATTTAATCCACATATTTGTATCTTGATCGTAGTGATGCTTATATGTGATAAAGGGCTACAGAATTCTACACAAAACTCTAAAAAAAAAAAAAGGATCTAAGCGGCGTCTGGCTGGCTTAGTCATTAGAGCATACTACTCACAACCACTCATAAGCTTGGAGTTGTGAGTTTTAGCCCCATGTTGGGCCTAGAGTTTACTTTAAAAAAGAAAACAAAAACAAAAACAAAATTAGTGTATGCAAAAACTGGTGAAATATGAGTCAGAACTATGGTCTAATTGTTCTAATTGTATTATACCAATTAATTTCTTGGTTTTGATCATGTATTATAGTTAAATAAGATGCCCCTGGTGAGGTAAGCTAGATAATGGACACATGGGACCTTACTATCTATTCTTGTGAATCTACAATTATTTCAGAATAGAAAGTTAAGAGTCCTTCAAGGCCAATACTATTATTATCATCCCCATTTTACACTGGAGAAAACTAGGGTTGAAATGGTGAAGTAACCTGCCTAAGGTCATTCACACAGAATGTGTGTGGTTCCAATCCAGAGCTGATGCACTATCAACCTCCCTCCAACATAGAGAATCTTCACATAAAATAATGATTCCTGCTACTCACAGAATGTTTCTAGGTTCCAATAAGTTTTTGAAAAATACATCAATAAATTCAATTACCCTACACTGCTTGAAAGTTAATCTGCAGCACACTTAGTATAGGAACTGGGACAGGTCTTTAGCAAGAAATAATGACATGACAATGTTCCATTTTATGGGCTTCCTTCAGCAACAAATTGTAGAAAATCAACACCTTCTTTTTTCACTAATGTAGAACACCAGGTATCAGATTAATCGTTATATAAAGAATGAATTCATTTCCCAAGAAAAATCTTAGACATGAGTCATAAATAACAAACAATGTATTTTGTACAATTCAGCCCTCTCTAATGGCAAAGAAATTGGCAACATATTTCCAGATTCTAATTGCATTGTAAGTAGATGAATCAGAACATTTTCTATGACACATCTGTTAGAAGCCTTTTCGCTTCACTTAGTCTTAATTACAGCGGCAGTGAACAGCCCTGGACTGACTGAGTATTCATAGCTGATCTCAAGGTCTAGAAAACGTCAGAAACACATTCGGAGACCCGATAACTTTTCTTTGATACATTATGCGCCTGTAGAGTTTAATTCATAAGTTATGAGTCAATGACCTCTACCGGTTTATTAACCACTTTGTGCCATTTCCCAAATATTCTCCATTACTTTTGCCTTTGGTTATTTCTTTTATTTGGTGTAGCGTGATGTGGTCTTTTGGATTCTTGGTAATTGGGCATCATAGGAGGCTTGGGGCAGGTCATGGTTTACTGTGAGACATGGGCTGTACTCTGACTAGGTTAATGGATAGGAAGAGACTGTGATGTGTCTTCCTCAGCTGGTTATTGCCATAGTCTCCACTTCCTCACCCTAAACTGTCTCTGCAGAGCAGGCTTTTCTGTAACAGGGAGGGGGTGACCCAGTGCAGGGAAGGACTAGCTGGTAACTATCACCAACTCCACCCTGGCCTGCCTGACTGCCTAGAGGGAGGAAAACCAGCAGAGTTGGGTGGGTTTGTTTTTTTTTTTTTTAAGTTTTATTTATTTACGTAACCTGTAGACCAAACATGGGGCTCAAACTCACGACCCCAAGATCAAGAGTCACATGCTTTTCTGACTAAGCCAGCCAGATACCCCCAGCAGAGTTTGATTTAATCAGCCAATGACTAAAGATAAAGTAGAGTGGGGTTTAAGTTTATCTATGTAAAATACTACACAGATTGATGATCATTTTCAAAGACGGAGAAAAAAAAGGAAAGAAACTAGTGTGAAATCATTAACATTTTTGAGTATTTGATGAATTCTCACCTTCATTTTTTTTGTTTGATTCATTGTGACTATTTCAATTTCATCAGTGTTTCTTTACAATTGACCCAGAGCTTGAAGTTCCCAAGAGACTTTTATAGACAATGAATCCCACTCAGATACGAAGTGTCATAGGACATGAATGCTCATTTTCAAGTCTAATATATTCTCAGATACATTTTCCTTATCAAAAGGACGAAGTAAGGGTGCCTGAGTGGCTCAGTCGGTTAAGCGTCCAACTTTGGCTCAGGTCACGATTTCATGGTTTGTGGGTTCAAGCCCTGCATCAGGGTCTGTGCTGACAGTGTAGAGCCTGCTTCAGATTCTCTCTCTCCCTCTCTTCTCTACCCCTCTGCCGTTCGCACTCTCTTTCTCTCTCTCAAATAAGTAAACATTAAAAAAATAAAAAAATAAAATTCTTAAAAAAAAAAGAATGAAGTAGATTTAATGAATGAGTGCAGTTTTCTTAATTGAATTCCACACAATTTGGTTAAGGATACAAAAAAGATCTCATGCGATCAACCACCAGGTAAATCCATCTAGGTCATGATGGCTTAAAATTTTTTTTTAATGTTTTATTTTACTTTTGAGACAGAGAGAGACAGAGCATGAACAGGGGAGGGTCAGAGAGAGAGGAAGACACAGAATCTGAAGCAGGCTCCAGGCTCTGAGCTGTCAGCACAGAGCCCAACATGGGGCTCAAACCACAAACCATGAGATCATGACCTGAGCCGAAGTCAGACACTTAACTGACAGAGCCATCCAGGCACCCCTAGGTTATGATGGATTTACAGGTAACTGTAACTACACAGGACATCTTGAGTCTTTTTGACAAGAGGGCCTCAAGCTAACAAGATAGCTGTGGCCAAGAAACAAGATCTTCGCTGGCTTTGAAAAAACAAAAATTGAAAAGTACTATAAGTGTAGAACTATAAAGTATCTCTGTAGCATTAAACACTCTGTAGCTGTCAAGATGGTAATATGTAGATATATTGATTATATTTAAATGCATATAGATTACACACTTTTACTGTGAAAAATCAAATTGCAAAACACTTTATTTCATCTCTATATATGTGTACATATGCATAGAAAATAGCCTGGATAAACACTATAATATATATGGGTCATATATATGGTTGAGAGATAACAGGTAATTTCCCACCCCCCCACCCCCCACTCCCCCCCTCCTTTTTTTTTACTTGGGTAAAGTTCCCAGATTCTAAAATTAGTTTATAATAAAACTTTTAAGAATGAAATGGAAAAAAAAAATGGAAGAACCTGTAGTAGCAGAACCTATAGGAATCTGAAAGTTAACAATTCAGTTAGCATTATTCACTCAAAAAATACTCAGCAAATGTTTATTATCTATCTATTATGTGTACAGAACTTTGCTATGTCCTGAGGGAGATGTAAATGTGAATTAACAAATTCTCTACTGTCAAGGACTTAATCTTAGAGGTAAAGACACCCATGAAAACAATGAAAATTAATCCAGAGGCAGAATGAAAGACACAAAAAGGAACAGACAAGGGGCTGTGGGAAGGCAGAGGAAGGAGTTAGTAACTGCTGAGGAGACACTGACAAAAAACACAGGACCAGACTGAGAAGTGACCCATTCACTTGTTCAGACATGCTTTGTGTTGAGGTTTCAGCACTACAACCAAACCAAGTTGAGGGTCTCGGATGGCAAAGCTAAGTCCTGTCTTCTACTTAAATAAAATACCAACTTTATGCTCAGGCTCCTGAACTGTTTTAGCTATAAACCTACCAAAACAAATAAGAGCTCTTGCTAAAGCCCAGTATTAGGCTTTCATGGGGAACTATCTGGATGTGTTGTCCTTTAATGGATAAAATATATTTTTCATCACTTGAACCAATATGCCCAATGGATCATAAACAGTAAGATGAGGCCTAGCCGACAAGCTGCAAAAATGCATAGAGGACTAATTTAGATAGGCTTAAATAAGTAGCTTGACTACCAATTTGGGGGAAGCAGGAAGATGAATATTTTTTTCTGGGGACTCCATCTGGGTTGAACTGTTTAGATGCCCACTAAACTAAGAGAAAAAGGCAGTGGAAAGAGCCATGGCTGTTGATAAGGTATGGATGTCATCACCAAATCACAACCACTGACAATCCATCAGGGGACTTGTTACTTAGTAACTCACACTGCATTCTCTCCCAGCTTATCCAAGTGTTTCATATGGAGATAAACCTCTTCTGCTCAATTTCAGATCCTGTTGCAAATGTTGCTCTGTCCTTGGAGCTCAATCACATAATTAAAAAGAACATGCAAATGGAACCAGTAATTACCCAAGTCATCAGAATCCAAAGGATTGTGATAACAAATGTTCTCTTACGGATAAACTGGAACAGGGATAGGCAGATAAGTATATCAGAATATCAACAATATAATAAGAACATCAAATAATCTCACCCTTGTCTCACCTCAGGCTTGTTTCATGGTTCATCTTGCTCTCCTCAATTAAATGGCCCAAGAACCCTCCTGATCATCTGGCCAATGCTAAATGCACACATATTTTGTGGCAAAACATCAGGTTTGGGATGGTTTTCTCATATGCCTAATACTGAATAGGAATATTCTCACTATTTCCTCATACGCCTAATACAAGTGTAGCAATTTATTAAAGGTTGAATTTTCCTCTTCCAAGAAATGAAATTGAAGGAAGTTGTGAACAAAAGCATGGCTAAGAGTTGTGAATGCAGCACACCTGGAGTTTATCCCCCAGGATCAAGTGCTTTTCAATCACTAACCATAAACCTGTCCATTCTGCTCAAAAAGGCAGGCTGATCTCTTTCCCAATCTGGTGAGAAAGTATTATTTGTTATTCATCTGTAAAGTATGTATAACTCATCTGCAACTGACGATAGCTCATTTATTTTAATTACAGCTTAACTTGACACTAAGCTGTAAAACATGCACAGATATGCCTTTCTTTAATGCAGTGAGTACATTCCTGGCAAAAGCTGCTTAACAATTGGATTGTTTCCTTGCTGAATTGCATTACAATTTAGAGTTCAATGATTATTTTTCAATTGACAACACTTTGCCTTTAAATTTTTTAGCTTAAAATTTTTTCTTTTTAAATTTATTTATTTATTTAGAGAGAGAGAGGGAGTGGGAAGAGAGAGAGAGAGAGAGAGAGAGAGAGAGAGAATATGAATCCCAAGCAGGCTCCATGCTGTCAGCACAGAGCCAGACATGGGGCTCAATCCCACAAACCATGAGATCATGACCTGAGCAGAAATCAAGAGTCACTCAACCAAGTGAGCCACCCATGCCCCCCAACTTAAACAATTTTCTAACAAACTATTCATTAAGGCCTGATCACGTATGTATATGCAGTTTTCTTGGGAAAGGACACAAAACATGTAAAATATGGACCCTATTCTCCAATGCCTAAAATCTAATTATGGAAGGAAGACATTAGAGACTTTAAACAATTGAGAAACAAGGTAAGAAAGTTATGATAAGTGCAGACAATACTTTGAAAAGAAGAGATTTAGAATAATCTGAAAGAAATAAGTCTCCAGCTGAGCCTGACTGACAGATAATGTTTAAAAGGGAATAGAGGGGTGCCTGGCTGGCTCAGTTGGTAAAGCATATGGTCCTTGATCTCAGGATTGTGAGTTAGAACCCCATATTGGGTGTAGGGATTACTTAAAAATAAAAAATCTTTTTAAAAAATAAATAAATATATGGGGTGCCTGGGTTGTTCAGTTGGTTCAGTGTCTGACTTCAGCTCAGGTCATGATCTCATGGTCTGTGAGTTCGAGACCCGCATTGGGCTCTCTGTTGTTAGTGTAGACCCCGCTTCGGAAACTCTGTCTCCATCTCTCTCTCTGCCCCTCCCCTGTGTGCTCTCTTTCTCAAAAATAAATAAACATTTATAAATAAATAATAAGTAAATTGATAAAAGGGAATGGAGAGGGCATTTTAGGCAGTGGGCTAACCTTGGGAACATATCTGCAGTCACTACTGAACATGATTTATACAGAGGTGGGAGGACTTTTGGCAAAGAGAAATACCTTATAATGTACACAGTCATTTATCCCATATATTAGTTTTCTATTGGTGCTATAACAAATTACCACAAACTTAATGGTCTAAAACAACACAAATGGTATGTTCTCACTTACATGTGGAATCCAAAAACAGCAACAACAACCCAAACTCATAGATACAGAGAACAGATGGGTGGTTGACAGAGGTGAGGCTTGGGGGTGGTGAGATGGGTAAAGGGGTCAAAGGATACAAACTTGCAGTTATAAAATAAGTAAGTCACAGGGATGTCATATGCAGCATGGCATATTTCATATTTGAAAGTTGCTAAGAGAGTAAATCTTGAAAGTTCTTATCACAAAAAATTTTCTGTAACTGTATGGTGACAGATGTTAACTAGACTTATTGTGGTGATCATTTCACAATATATACACATATAGAATCACTATGTTGTATACTTGAAACTAATATGATGTTGTATGTCAGTTATACTTCATTTAAAAAAATGTAGGATGTTACAGTTCTGTAGGTTAGAAGTCCAGCATGCATCTCACCAGACTGAAAGTGTCAACGGGGCTGTATTCCTTTCTGGAGACTCAAGGGAACAATCTATTTCCTTGCTTTTTCCAACTTCTAAAAGCCTTCCTCACCCCTTGGCTTTGTGGCCCCCTTCCTCTGTCTTCAAAGCCAGCAGCGTTGCAAGATTGTATTCTTCCATAATCACATCTCCCTCTCTCCACAACCAGGAAAGCATCTCTGTTTTTAAGGACTCACTGATTGCACTGGGCTCACCTGAACAACCCAGGATATTCTCCCATTCAAGGTCCTTAACCTCAACCACATCCACAAAGTTTCTTTTGCCATGTAAGGTACCCAATTTTCTCTAACCCCTTGCTTTCCATTCTCATTCCCATGTTTGTTTTTTTTTTAATTTTTTAATGTTTTTTTATTATTGAGAGACAGACACAGAGAGTGAGCAGGGGAGGGGCAGAGAGAGAGGAAGACACAGAACCTGAAACAGACTCCAGGCTCTGAGCTGTCAGCACAGAGCCCGATGTGGGGCTTGAACCCATGAACCGTGAGATCATGACCTGAGCTGAAGTCGGTTGCCCAACCAACTGAGCCACCCAGGTGCCCCTCATTCCCACGGTTTTAATCAGGTTCTTACACCCTCACTTGGGATTATAGCAAAACCTGCTAATCCACTTCAATTCATCCTTTGCATCAGTTCATACAAATCATCTTAAAGCCCTACTAAAAAAAAGAAATTCATCTGAGTAAATTTTAAAGATCTTATTGGCTTTATTGAGTGATTCACGAATCAGGCAACACCTGATCTAGCAGATAGAAAGGAGCTCCTAGGAGCTGTACAAAATGAAAGGATTTTATAGGCAGAAGGAAGGGGGAACAAACAACAAAGTAGGTTGGTTATTGCAAGGTTACTTTCCTTTAGGGGACAGCAGGGAGTCTATCAGGCAGATTAACTAACTAGTACTGATCAAGTAATTCCTGATAAACTCGTTTAAGAGTCCATTTCTGGGAGAGCCAAAACTAATTTTTGCACCTATGAGTATATATTCTGGATACGCATAAAACACTTCTGAAAGCATACCCAAGAAACTGTAAATGGGCTGAGAAGTGAAATGCAGCAGTGTGGGGGTGGTGAGGGAGGCATAAAAAGTTCTAAAAGGATATACTAGAAACTAATAAAAGTGATTAGCCATAGGGATGGAGGGTAAGAATTCAGTCAAAAGGGGGATGAGAATCAGAAACATTTTGTAAAAAAAAAAAATCAGTATCATTTCTGATTTTACATATTCAAGCTTTTTGAACAATGTAAGTATTCCATATTCAAAAATAAACAAAATAAAAAAAAACCAGGAAACTAGATTAATGTTTATGCCAGTCAGTGCTATGGTAAAACGCTAAAGGTTTTGTTTTTGTCATTTTTTAGATGAATGTATTTTCTTTCTTTCTTTCTTTCTTTCTTTCTTTCTTTTCTTTCATTTATGTATTTACTTTTAAGTGGGTACCACACCTCACATGAGGCTTGAACTCACCACCCTGAAATTAAGAGATGCATACTTTACTGACTGAGTCAGCCAGACACCCCAAGTTGAGTTTATTTTCTTAAGAGTTCATTCAAACTCAAAACCCAAATGGTAAGGGGGTGCCTGGGTGGCCCAGTCAGCTAAGCGTCTGACTGAGGCTCAGGTCATGATCTCACAGTCTATGAGTTCAAGCCCCATGCTGGGCTCTATACTGACAGCCCAGAGCCTGGAGCCTGCTTCAGATTCTGTGTCTCCCTCTCTCTCTGCTCCTCCCCTGCTCATGCTCTCTCTCTGTCTCTCAAAAATAAACATTAAAAAAATTATTTTAAATAAATAAATAAATAAATGAATGAATAAAATGTATTTGCTACTGTGCCTTCAGGGGGGATTATGCCACGGTGGTTTGGGCAAGTCGGGACTTTCTTATTAAAAGCTAACTCTTTTATTAAACCATCTTTTCCTTTTTTTTTCCTCTTAAAAAAATGTTTATTTTGAGAGGGAGAGGGAGAATGTGAGTGGGGAAGGAGCAGAGCTAGAGGGGGTAGGAGAGAGAGAATCCCAAGCAGGCTCCATGCTGTCAGTGCAGAGCCTGATGTGGGACTTGATCTCACCAAACATGAGATCACAATCTGAGCCAAAATCAAGAGCCAGAGGCACGACCAACTGAGCCACCCAGGTGCCCCAAAACCTTTTCTTATACTGCAAATGAGATGCTGTTGAGAACACCTGACAAGTGCTGGCAACACAAAAATGATGATGTTGGTAACAGTCAGGCAAAGAGTGACCCATCTAGAGGTCAGCAGAATAAAGAAAATACACAGGCAGAAAATGCTCAGACAACAGCTAGACTCCTGCTTCTACCCTGGCTCTGGGAAGCTACAGCCAGGTTTTACTTGGTTCAGAATCCTTATGGGAGGCAGCAGTAGTGAGAGGGCCATGAACTCCAGAAGTTGCTGCTGAGCGCATTTCCAAATGTAGCACAACTCCTGAACTGTCTGATCCACAAACATCCAGCCCACCCCTCAGGCCTAGCAGAGTAGTAAAAGGGTTTCTGATGCAAAGGATTCGCACAGGGTAACTGTGTTGTTTAAATCAGTGCTTCTCAAAGGGTGTGGTCTCCGGCACAGCAACATCAGCATCACCTGAGAACCTGTTACAAATGCAAATACTCAGGCCCTGGCCAGATCTACAAAATCAGGAACTCTAAGGGGGAAGGGGTGTCTTCACAAGCCCTTCTGGTCTTTCGGGGGCGGGGGGACTACAGTTTAAGAATCACTGTTTTAAATAAATATTTTCTCCACTTCCATAATGATAACAATCACCAGGAGAGGGGAAAGAGGGGCTGGGCAGTTTGTGAGCAATGCATATTCCTGGGTCCTAACTCAGACTTGCTGAATCAAAATAGCCTATAGAGGAACCTCAGAATCCGCCTCTAGAGATGACTGAGAAACTGGCTTAAACGACTCCTAGTACCAGATGGACCATGCTGAAAAACAAACTTGCCTTATGACTCCCTGAATGTATCAGATGTTTCTTTTTCTCAAAGTAAACATCCAGGCTGGCCTTCCAGCTCAAACAAGATTTCTTTCAGACTACCTAATGCGGAACAGCCTCTTCAGGGACGTGTTTGTCATTTCCGACCCACAGCTGTGTTGTGGTCTACATCTTGGAATCCTAATTCCTGACAGTCATCCAAATAAGGAAGTACAGATCCCTTTGGCTGTTTTGCTGACAACCATTCCCATAATAAATTCAAAGGTAGGCCACTTAAGACCCACTCCCCACTGTTGTCACATGGAAGGGGATCCTAAGGAATGACATGTGAGATGATGGATTTAAGCAGAGGTAAAGGAGGAATTTGGAGACCTGGTGCTGCTTACTGCCCTGGGCGATGGCAGACAGCTCTGAGGAGAGCAGCATGAGAGGGAAGCATTACACTTTCTTCCACTGAGTCATACCCTGTAGGCGGTGGACCGGCTGCATCACTCCTTAATTCTAAAAGCAAGAGAACTTTCCCATGCCCATCCCTCCATTCCAAACACCCTTGTCCCCTGCCCTGGGGTGTGGGGCAGGCAAGTGGAAGAGTTGCTGGGTGCATAATTTCTAGGTCTTAGGACTGGGTCAGCCTCACACTTTGCAAGCACTCTGGAGAAGCTCCTTCCCAGAACTTGGCTAGGAAAGCAGGGGAGACGGTGACGAAGCCCACAGGGGGTCTCACTCCTAAGGGATGGTGACATTACGGGACGGTGACATTGAAGACAGTACATTGAGGAAAATGGAGGACAGCAATAACCTAAAGAGTAACTTTACCTCCTATTCATTGTACATACTGTGAAATAATCAGTGTCCCCAGCAGTTTTCTTCCAAGTTCAGCTATGCTTAACAAGTCAGGCCGCAGCTTTGCTGGTCCAAAGTATGTGAGTACAGAGACCAAAGGTTCCAAGGACAAGACTGTAGTCTTTGACAAACAAGAGCATCACTATAGCAGGAGAAGGATCCACACCTGTTAAACTCAGCCAGTGATTCCCAACAGCAATTGCCACTGAGTGTTTCCTGCCCACTGTGCCACGGACTTGTGTGGCTGGGGGGTTTGGAGGCCTATTTGTTGTCTGCAGGCTCTAGTACACTGAGCTCTCACAGCAGAAAGAGAAAGGACATGATGAGGAGGACAGGAGGGGGCAAGAGTGGGAGTGGGGAAGCAGCTAATGGGCAATTACTTCAGGAGGAGCATCAAGAGGAATCTCAGCCTCCACCTGCTGAGGTGAGTTGGCGTTTTGTTCTTCAACCTGGACTTACAACATCTTAGGCCATTTTTTAAAAAAAATCCACATTCATCAGCCATTTTGTCCCAAGAAGAAAAAAAGCTCCCAAGCTGAACCTGAAGAAGTACTTTTTTTTTTTTTTAACGTTTTATTTATTTTTGAAACAGAGAGAGACAGAGCATGAGCAGGGGAGGGTCAGAGAGAGAGGGAGACACAGAATCCGAAACAGGCTCCAGGCTCTGAGCTGTCAGCACAGAGCCTGACGCGGGGCTCGAACTCACGGACCGCGAGATCATGACCTGAGCCGAAGTCGGACGCCCAACCGACTGAGCCACCCAGGCGCCCCAAACCTAAAGCAGTACTAATGCAGAAGTTGGCCCATGCGGCGCCTCGGGGCCTTACCTCACACTCATGCAATCTCAGATGTCTCCTGTGCTGTCAACGGTCAGGGATTTGGGCCATTTGCGGTTTAATACCTTTGTTGCTCTATTTTATGCAATCTGCCACATTTTACCCACTAAGAGGACTAAAAATATAAAGAAACATCTGAACAAAAAGAACAGTGGCTCCTTTTAAAATGAATATGAAAAAGAAAGATAAAAAGAATATGAACTCTGGGAGGACAAGGATCTTTGTTAGTTCTGTTTATACCACTACAGACTAAATGTTTGTGCCCCCCTACATTCATATGTTGAAATCTTAACCTTCAAGGTGATGGTAGTGGGAGGTGGGGGCCTTCAGGAGGGGATTAGGTCATGAGGGCAGAGCCCTCATGTTTGGCATTAGTGGCCTTATAAAAGAGACCCTGGGAGCTAGCTCACCCCTTCCACCATGTGAGGTTATAACGAAAAGAAGGTCATCCATAAACCAGGAAGTGGACCTCACCAGATATGGAATCAGCCAGTGCTTGATCTTCAACTTTCTAGCCTCTGGAACATGAGAAATAAATTTTTGTGGCTTATAAGCTATTTGGCTTCTGGCATTTTTCTTATAGCAGCCCAAATGAACTAAGACATAATTCCAATGTCTAGAAAGTGTCCAGCACATAGTAAGTACCCTACAAGTATTTATTGTATAGAAAAGGGTGATCTCTGGTCAGGAGTAGAAGCCAGTACTCTACGGGATCATTGACAAAGAGCTACAATGGGATTTGTCCTCCATGTTAATGCCTGTTTCATTTGTCACACCAAGGAGGACCAACAAATGCCTATATCGTTTGTCCATTTATTTGAGCTTCATGAAATTTCTTTGCATTATTTTCTTTCAGTTGTGTCTTGCTTTGTCACTACATATATGTGTTTTACTTTATTGGCCTTTTAGTCCTTCACACTTGCTTCAAGAGCTGCCCAGAATTGTAGATGAATATCATGGAGGCCTGGGGAGTTACATGTCCTCCCCACGTCCCCCAGAAACAGTGATAAGCCAAGATAGGTGGTATAGGCAGGGAAAGAACATTAGTCATCATGTAGTCCCAAGAGAGAAACCATTTGCACGGGTACCCTTAGAGCATCCGATTTGTTTAGAAACATCTTGGCCCACTAATATCATGGTGATTTAGCATGACTTCCTTGGCTTTTCTAAGTCCTTACTAAAAAAATTATGCTATTTGGGGAAAGCTAATTGCTACTGGAATCCCTTAAACTGTTTGCCTATCATGCTCATTTTAGGGCGTGGGTTTTTAATGATAGGTTTTATGAATAAGCTTATCCAGCGAAAGAGGGATG
Source organism: Panthera pardus (assembly GCF_024362965.1). NCBI lineage: Eukaryota > Metazoa > Chordata > Mammalia > Carnivora > Felidae > Panthera > Panthera pardus. Next base: position 97,895,730 of record NW_026526765.1, read on the forward strand.
GGATGTAGGACAAATCAGTTCTAAATGGGTGTGGAAAAGGTCTTAATTCATTATACAAGAAAAAGAAACTTTAACAATCATTTTGGAGAGGCAGCATACCATAGAGAGTGATGAGTCTGGAGCCATACAGCCTGAGTTCGAATCCCAGTCTTGCCACTCACTAGCTCAGAAGAGTTACTCAAAAGTTCTTTGTCTCAGCTTCCCCATCCATCCTTATCAGTAAATAGAAGGCAATAATAGTGGAGCTTGTCCTTTATAAAGGATTCAGTATGAGGCACCTGGGTGCCTCACTCAGTTGAACATCCAACTCTTGATTTTGGCTCAGGTCATGATCCCAGGGTCATGGGATCAAGCCCCACATCAGGCTCCATGGAGTCTGCTTAAGATTCTCCCTCCTCCCCCCCCACCCCCCGCCCCACATGCGCAAATGCGCTCTCTCTCAAATTAAAATTTAAAAAATTTTTTAAAGAAGAATTCAGTATAGCACCCAATACTTACACGTTCTCAAAATATGGAGGACATTGTTTCATTGTTTTTTCTTTCCAGGTCTGTTCAGGTAAAACTTTGCTTACGTTTGTCACTCATTTCTAGAATGAAACATATCCAGATCCATGGTGCAGGACCCACTCACCATGTCCAAAATTGTCTTTCTACTTTGACCAAGGGTAGAGGGATGAAGAAAGGTCTAGGGAGAAAATGATGCTGGAATGCCATATATGGTGTTCACTCTAAGGGCAGATTTGTAGAAGTTAAATTTACAGTTTAAGGGGCGCCTGGGTGGCTCAGTCGGTTGGGCGGCTGACTTCGGCTCAGGTCACGATCTTGCGGTAGGTGAGTTCAAGCCCCGCGTCGGGCTCTGTGCTGACAGCTCAGAGCCTGGAGCCTGTTTCGGATTCTGTGTCTCCCTCTCTCTGACCCTCCCCCGTTCATGCTCTGTCTCTCCCTGTCTCAAAAATAAATAAAAACGTTAAAAAAATTTTAAAAAAAATTTAGTTTAAGAACACCCCATTTTAAGCTATTTGAGGATAGTCTTAAGAACCTGGATTGAGTTTAGTGTTTATCATTATTACTTTAGGTTTTGGGGGGGTCTACATCTAAAGAACATAAACATGGGGTCTCACAGTACAGGTGAGTAATTCAATTAAACAAATATTTGTGGAACTCCTCTTAAATACAAGGCAGTGTCACATACAAAATTCTGAGGGACATGAAGACAACTAAAAAGCAGTTCTCACTCTTGGGTTTAAACAATAGAGTCTGTTGAAGATAATTGAATGCATCTAATGGCATTTCTATCTAAAAATAGGCGAGGAAGGAATCATTTATAAAAGATTATCACATTGTCATGAATTCCTTCCAAATGCCTCTTATCTACTTTGCCTCTAACGTCATAACATTATCCTAAACATCCATCTCTGAAGTTCACTTCGCTACAAATATCCTCTGGTGAACCGAGAAATAAATTATATGATCAGAGATTATTCTGGGTGTCATCAAAAAGGAATGAAGGGTTATTTTCTGAGGCAAAAAATAAAGTGACAGTTCCACAAAATAGAATGTGTTCTCTTCCCAGTTCATAAAGATATAGAGCTATAAAAGGCAAAGCAATTTCATGTTAGTTTTCTGATGAATACCCAATACAATTTTATTTCAAGTTTACTTCATGAAATCCTTACAGGTGTGTATTGTCAATCTTCATTTTGGGGTTTTACTGTAGACTTTAATTAGTTACTTAAATCCAAACATATTAGTATATAAAACTAGGGGGAATGCCTTTAAGTGAAAAAGTTTTATTGCCGATATTATAATTCTTTCATGTTCTTGGTACAGAAGTTTGAACATCATTAACATTACACAATGCTGAGTTCTAGATACATTCCATGAGAGGTGGTTAGCCAGTAGTCTGGAAACTTGGGAGTTTCAAGAACAAATTCTACTTTGGCAGTAACTCACTAGCAATGTTGCACAAATCTTTCAATCTTGTGTTTGCCCTTGTATTAAGTGAAGATACCCATGTTCTCTTGGTTCACAGAGTTGAGTCCTTGCACACTGTAGAGAATAAATAAAGACACATGAAAGTCCTTTAGGAAGTGTTAAAAAAATACAAATAGTAGTAATAAGTCACTATACCTAGTACAACTCAAGTCATACTAATACAGCATATATAAATCTCATGCTACATTGAACAAAATATATCCACAATATGATTCTGCCTATCACAGTGGCACCCAAAGAAAGCTTTGTTGACACATATTATATGACTCATATTATACCACATGTTTAACTTCCTTTAATAAGCAAATCCATTCATTCAACATATGTAATTGTAGGTCTGAAAGCATAGCAGTGGACAAGATAGACAAGGTCCCTGCCCTACTGTAGTTTACATCCTTGTGGACAATTCCCTGTGGATTTGTCTTTCTCAAGCTTTAATGTGCATATGAATCATCTGGGAATTTGATTTAAATGCAGACTCTGATTCATTAGGTCTGGGGTTAGAGCTGGGGGCCTGTTGGTCCCCACTTTGGGTAACAAGGAACTAGGTACCCAGTGTGTTCAACTCTCAAGCAACAGGACATCTTAAGACAAGAAACCTTAAGGACTGACCATGATATTGAGAATTTCAGGCAGCTAGTGACAAAAGAGGATGAGGAGGTGCATACGAGCAAATGGACTTTTTGTAACCTATCAATAAAGAGGCTGCTCAGAAGAACCCAGGAAGGATAAGACCCAAGAGCCATGCTCAGCCCCAAGTTCGCTGGAAGGAATCTTGACCCACAGGAAGCCAGGCTCTGATCAAGAGTACTGATTACATATAGCAAAGATTTTCACTGCTGGCTGCACATTAGCATCTCCAGACCAATCTTTGGTATGGCTAGGACCCAGGCATCAGTACTTCTGAAAGCTCCCCAAGTGATTCTGATGTGCGAGCAGAAATGAAAACCATTATTTAACAGGTATGGATCTTCAGGAACAGTTCTAATTTCAGGAGTTTTTATTATATTCTTTAAAGGTGAATTATTAAATTGTAACTGTAATTTATTTTTATAGATTGTTACAAATCTTTAAATATATATACATTTAAAAATCAGGAAAACATCCTTTTTCATAGCATTTATCCTACTTTTTAGCTTGGAAAATATGACAACTAATGGGAGAATAATATGTACAGTATAAATGGCAAACAGTGTCATTAGCATATAAAGACTTTAAAACCTTAAAAAAAGGCAATCACCACAATAGGGAAATGGGCAAAAGAAATGAAAAGGTTGGGGCACCTGGGTGGCTCTATCAGTTCAGTGTCCACCTCTTGGTTTCAGTTCAGGTCATGATATCACGTCTATAGGACAGAGCTCTGAGTTGGGCTCTGTGCTTGGTGTGGACCCTGCTTGGGATTCTCTCTCTCTGCCCCTCTCCCTGCCCCTCCCATGCTTGTGTTCTCTCCCTCTCTCTCTCTGACAAAAGAAAGAAGGAAGGAAGGAAGGAAGGAATGAAAGAAAGAGAAAAGAAAGAAATGAAATGAAAAGGCAATTCAAAAAAGATAAAAATGCATGTGATCAATAAACAGCTTTTAATTTTTTTTCCCAATGTTTATTTATTCTTGAGAGACAGAGACAGAGTGTGAGCAGGGGAGAGGCAGAGAGACAGGGAGATGCAGAATCCAAAGCAGGCTCCAGATGCTGAGCTATCAGAACAGAGCTCAACATGGGGCTCAAACTCACAAACCATGAGATCATGACCTGAGCCAAAGTTGGACACTTAATCAACTGAACGACCAGGAGCCCCAACAGCTTTTAAAGGTTTAACCTCAGCATTAATAAAATGGATACCAATTAAAATAATGACATTTATGATTAAAAAAATAGGGGTACTCAGGCAGTTGAGCATTTGATTCTTGATTTCAGCTTAGGTCATGATACCAGGATTGTGGGATTGAGCCCTGTGTCAGGCTCCATGCCGAGCATGGAGCCTGCTTGAGATTCTCTCTCTCCCTCTGCCCCTCTCTCTGCTCACTCCCACTCTCGCTTTCTCAAGTAAAATTTGAAAAAATAATAATGACACTTATGAAAGAGAGCAAACAAAAAATTTTGGAGGAAACAAACTATGGAAGGAGATGAAAACTAACAAGGAAAAAAAGGTATTATTAGTATCTTTGGAGAAGGAAGAGAAGACATTATATTCTTAGGACAAAAATAAGCTAAGTCACAGACTTCAAGCTGTATTACAAAGCTGTAATCATCAAGACAGTATGGAACTGGCACAAAAACAGACACTTAGATCAGTGGAACAGAATACAGAACGCAGAAATGGACCCACAAATGTATGGCCAACTAATCTGTGACAAAGCAGAAAAGAATATCCAATGGAATAAAGATAGTCTCTTCAGCAAGTGGTGCTGGGAAAACTGGACAGCGACATGCAGAAAAATGAGCCTGGACCACTTTCTTGCACCATACACAAAAATAAACTCAAAATGGATAAAAGACCGAAATCTAAGACAAGAAGCCATCAAAATCTTTGAGGAGAAAGCAGGAAAAAACCTCTTTGATCTTGGCCGCAGCAACATCTTACTCAACACGTCTCCAGAGGCAAGGGAAACAAAAGCAAAAACGAACTATTGGGATCTCATCAAAACAAAAAGCTTCTGCACAGGGAAGGAAACAATCAGCAAAACTAAAAGGCAACTGACAGAATAGGAGAAGATATTTGCAAATGACATATCAGATACAGGGTTAGTATTCAAAATCTATAAAGAACTTATCAAACTCAACACCCCAAACACAAAAAATCCAGGGAAGAAATGGGCAAAATACATGAATAGACACTTCTCCAAAGAAGATATCCAGATGGCCAATCAACATATGAAAAAATGCTCAACATCAGTCATCATCAGGGAAATACAAATCAAAACTACAATGAGATACTACCTCACACCTGTCAGAATGGCTAACATTAACAACTCAGGCAACAACAGATGTCGGCAAGGATACAGAGAAACAGGATCTCTTTTGCATTGCTGGTGGGAATGCAAGCTGGTACAGCCACTCTGGAATACAGTATGGAGGTTCCTCAAAAAACTAAAAATAGAACTACACTACTACCCAGCAATTGCACTGCTAGGTATTTATCCAAGGGATACATATGCTGTTTTGAAGGGGCACATGCACCCCCATGTTTATAGCAGCACTATTGACAATAGCCAAAGTATGGAAAGAGCCCAAATGTCTATTGATGGATGAATGGATAAAGAAGATGTGGTATGTATATACAATGGAGCATTACTTGGCAATCAAAAAGAATGAAATCTTGCCATTTGCAACTACGTGGATGGAACTAGAGGGTATTATGCTAAGTGAAATTAGTCATAAAAAGACAAATATCATATGACTTCACTCACATGAGGACTTTAGGAGACAAAACAGATGAACATAAGGGAAGGAAAGCGAAAATAATATAAAAACAGGGAGGGGGACAAAAACATAAGAGACTCTTAAATATGGAGAACAGAGGGTTACTGGAGGGGTTTGAAGGGAGGATGGGCTAAATGGGTAAGGGGCATTAATGATTACTCCTGAAATCATTGTTGCACTATATACTAACTAACTTGGATATAAATTTAAAAAAAAGAATAAAAAAAAAGAAAAGACTCCTGTGTATATGCTATAATTCTAAGTACCCATGAAAGCTTTTGTCTGAACACCTTAACATCTATTTTTTGAAATAAATTCATTTCTCTCACGAAAGAAAGAAAGAAGAAGGAAAGAAAGAAAGAAAGGAAGAAGGAAAGAAGCTAAGTCATTAAATGTGTTGTCTTATTCACTGGGCCCCTTGCTGTCAAAGACTTCACCCAGAATATGAATGGCTCACTGCCAAAAGGCCACAATGCTCTCAAGTGGTCCATGCAGAGACCATATGGAGGGGCCCTGGGACTACAGGTAAAGAGAGAGATGCTTGGCCAGCCCCCAGCTGCTCCATTTCCCTGCTCTCCCAGTTCCAGCCATCATCCGATTGCAACCACATGAAAACCCTGAGCTGGAACCTGGTAGTTGGGTCCTTCCCAAATCCCTCATACACAGAAACTATGAGAGATAATGAAATAATTTTTGATATCTTGGGGTGATTTTTAAGTCAGTAATAGATACCAGAAGAAGATTTGGTACCTGGAAGTTGAATGCTGCCATAACAAAACCCTAAAACAAGTGGCATTTGCCATTGGCATTGGTGGCCAGAACCAGAAGGGTGTTGAGTAGACCATTGGCAGAAGTCGAAAAGTAAGGACCAAGACAGAACTACCACACTAAGTACTTGCCAAATACCCAACCCACAGTAATAATGAGATTTAATAAAATGACTATTATTGTTTTAAGCCAATAAGTGTTGGGATGTTGGGGCACCTGGGTAGCTCAGTCGGTTAATCGTCTGACTCTTGATTTCTGCTCAAGTCATTATCTCACAGTTTGTGGAATTGAGCCCCACGTTGGGCTCTGTGCTGACAGCGCAGAGCCTGCTTGGCATTCTCTCTCTCCCTCTCTCTCTACCCCTCTCATGCTCATTCTCTCTCTCTCTCTCAAAATAAATATTTAAATTTTTTTAATGTTTATTTATTTTTGAGAGAGACAGAGACAGAATGCGAGTGGGTTAGGGGCAGAGAGAGAGGGAGACACAGAATCCAAAGCAGGCTCCAGGCTCTGAGCTGTCAGCACAGAGCCTAACACAGGGCTTGAACTCATGAGCTGTGAGATCATGACCTGAGCCGAGTCGGACGCTCAACCAACTGAGCCACCCAGGTGCCCCAATAAATAAACATTTAAAAAACAATAATTCTCCCTTAAAAAAAAGTGTGGGGATGTTTTGTTACACAGCACTAGGTAACCAGGACACCTCATATCTGGTACGAAAATTCTGGATTGGTTACTATTCAATAGGAGAAACAGAACCACCATGAGTTATACATAGGGATTAGACATTATACAATTGTGGGAGCTGCTTATGGCTGCGGCATCTGCTTCTGCTTCTGGTATTGGGCTTAAAATTGGCAAACCAATCCCAAATGGTTGTTTGTGAGATTTCCCAAGAGGTGGATGGGATTTGAACTGTAGAGGTTTGAAGATGTTCCCGTGGAAAGCCCAGACTTGAACCATTAGCAAAGTGAGGAAATGGAACTCTATGGAGGGCTTAATTCCCAGAGCCTGTTTCTTTAGACTGTAAGTCAAATTTCCCCACAGTTTTAAATTCTTTCCAGCATACGTTTTAACTCCTTTGATTTCCCCCACTCATTATTTTCCTATGGGTGCTGTGATGAAGTACCATAAACTGGGGGGTTTTGAACAATAGAAATTTATTCTCTCATCATTCTGGAGGCTAGGACTCTGAAATCAAGTTATTGGCCATACCAACAGCTCTAAAGGTTCTGGTGGAGAATCCTTCCTTGTCCTTCCCTCACTTCTGGTAGTTGCTGGCAATCTTTGGAATTCCTTGGATGGCATCCAATCTCTGCCTCCACTGTCACATGGCCCTCTTCTGGGAGTACGTGTGTGCCCTTTCCTCTTATAAGGACACAGCGATTGGATTTGGGGCTCATGCTGACTGTGACCTCGTCTTAACTAATTATTTCTACAAAGACTCTATTTCCAAGCAAGATTCCACTGTGAGGTACTTGGTAGATATTAATTCAGGGGACACTATTCAACCTAGGACACTCATTAATAAAATTTTCAGTGCAGTGTGATGATGTTACAGGGGGAAGTAAAATAGAGAACCAAAAAGGGAAGTGAGAGATGCACTGCTCTCCTAACCCGTATCTCATCCGGTGTCAGGTGGGACAGCAGTCCATGAGTCCTCTGGGCCACAACCAAATGCGAAGTGAGTAGGGTGGTGAGGACTGGTGAGGGGCAGCAGCCGAGGTTAGGCAATGCCTCCGGAGAGGGCTTGAGACAATCCACTTTCCTTCCCCCCAAGCTGAGGCTTTAACCGTAAGCATAAAACAAGTTGCTAGAAGGGAAGTTGTGGGCCCTTCTTATTTCTCCATCTATAGTCAAAAGTCACTGAAGCATAACAAATAATGAGGAGTTTCAAACAATTGAGACTGGCTGCCCGTAGAAGCTTTTGTGTGCTCTGTGGGTCGGGGCTGCTGGTGAGTAACGGTAACTGAGAAGGTGTTCTCCTTCTCAGGGAAAGTGTATCAGATGTTTAGTTATAAATGGTCAGAAAGTGTATTTAACAACACAGGGGTATTGATCAGGAAATAATTGTTTGCTAGAAAAGGGGCAGTCTTTTCCATGGGCAATTAAGATGGTGTCACTTGATCCCTAGTCCAGGGAGAATCACTCTTCCAGCGCAGTGTCATTAACCTGGCGTCATGGCAACAGGCTGGTCGTGGGTTCTCCCTCTGGAGCTTTCTTTTATTAATGTGTCTGCTGTTCACAAGTTCCAGCTTGCCCTTGCATTGTGTTGCTCCAAACACAAGTGACAAGGTGGAAAGAAAACGAAGTAGACTTTATTATTCAGCACAAGCCTTCAAGAAAATAAAAAACAAATAGACCAACTGTGGGCTAGTCACATTGAAAGGTAATCTCCTTTCTCTATGCAGGTCTGTATATCCTTGTAGTTCGTGGACCAGTAACATCAGCATCATCTGGCAGTTGTTAGAAATGCAAAATCTCTGACCCCACCCCAGAATCAGAATCTGATCTTTGATAAGATCCCCAGGAGATTCACATTCACGTTAAAGTTTAAGAAGCATTGCCAAGTATAAATTTTCCTTTAAATAATAACATCACCAGCAGCTGCCTACCGAGGGTTTCTCTTCTGAGGCACCACTCCTTTTCAGTAGCCTTGGTGGCCTGATAAGATTTTTTTTTAAGTGGAAAATTGTCACTGTGTTCTGCAATAAGAAGAGGAAGCCTTGGCAATTTAGGCTCAGTTTATCATACAAATAAGTTTCCAAGCTGTGCCAGGTATTGGGTCCCCAGGATTTTCTTGTGCCCTGTCTAGTTTTCGGAGACATGTTCCTCGGACTCTGGCTCACCCAGTCAGCTCAGAGACTCCATCAGTGAATCAGGCACCATGGTCTGCAGCACCGAATGGAGGAGGCTTTTGTTCTAGAAATACTGCCTGCAAACTGCCAAAGAAAAGCTCAAAAGCAAGTTTTATGTCCTCCAGCCAGGACAGAGTGTGATACTGTTGCTTCTTATTCATCACAGCGCTGGATTTCTTATCTAACCTTGCCCAAGGATCATTATGAAAATGTTTTGATAGGCAAAACACCCAGTTTGAAGGACTTGCCTTCATTCCTAGCAGACATATGAAATACCAAAGACCAGCTCTTAAAATTAAAATGAAATGAAAAATGAGGGAAAGGACCCTGAGCTTTCCATTAAAACCAAATAATGAAAGCAAACCCTTCAGTTATCTAGATACTTGTTTACCAGACTTTGTACTTTTTTAATTTGGGGGAAGAGAGGACGGAACAGGATGGATTGTAAAGAGGAGAAGAGATGGGGCATAAAACCTGTAGTATAAAAGAATGATAATTAGGAATAGGATGAGTCACTGTGGCCATGGATTAACCTTGACAAAGCCATGTGAATTGTTTCCCGTTATGATGGGCAGCTGTATAACCTTGGGTAAGTGACTGAACCTCTTTCTGCCTCAGTTTCTTAACTGGTAAAATGGGGATAATCGTACTACCTCCTCTTTGGACTGTTGCAAGATTAAATGAGATACTATGTGAACATAAACCATTTCACAGGGGTTAGTATGTAATAAACACTGAGTACATGTGAGATTTATTGCTGCATAGAAATGAAGTAAATTCTGAGACTAAAAGAATGTATTAGAGCAAAGATCTGAGTATCATGTAGATTAAAATCTACCTACATAAAGAAGTGAAATGAGGAAATGAGGTGCTTTACACAATGACTAGGGGAATGAGCAGATGAATCAGGCTTGGGAGAGTTAGTCTGTGCAGGCTGCTACAACAAAAAGGCCATAAATTGGGTGGCTTATAAACAATAAACATCTGTATCTCAGAGTGTTGGAGTCTAGGAAATCCAAGAGCATGGCTCCAGGAGATTCAGTATCTGATGAGAGCCATCTTCTCACTGTGACCTCATGCGGCAGAAGGGGCCGGAAGCTTTCTCAAGCATCTTTTATAAGGGCACTAATCCCAATCACTTCCCAAAAGCGCCACCTCAAAGTACCATCACACTGGGGACGAGGATTCAACATATGAATCTGCGGGCGTGGGACACAAATCCCTCATAACAGAAGGGTTCCCCTGAATTATTAGTTTTGTTCACCCGCATTCATTTAATTAATAGAAGTAATCAGTTCCTCACAGCATCTTTATAGACATCACTTTTTGAGAGAGTAGTTTTCACGAGAACTATTTTTAAAAATCTGCAGAGTATCTGAGAATATTAGTCTTTTATAACAAGGAGAAACAAAATGCCTAATACACAGTGCATCTCATTCTACATGCAGGTCTTCTGACTTCCTTCGGAACAGATTTTTCTCAGCTTGTCCCAGCTGCTATCAAACCCATCTAGTGAGTTTTATATTTTACTGTCTCTTTTCTTCATCTCTTGCATTAAAACAAATGAACCTTCTGAGTTTCCCCCCTATAATGTTCCCCTCTTGTCTTATCACATACATTCCAGATGTTTCTGCAATCCTAAACAGAGCACATTTCATTAGGGACCTGAGGAAACACATTGTTCATTCATGCATGAGGGAGTCCTTTCCAGTTAAAGACATTGCTTTGAACGAGTCTTCCAAATGGGTTTCATTGATAAGAAATGAAGGAAGTTAAAAGCTTGTCACTTAAGATTTGACAACAGCCAGAAAACTTTCGTTAATCATGAATGTGATTAGCATGGGTTACAATTAGAATATTGCCTGGAATTTATGTAGGCACAATCTTAAGTGTCTGTGTGACTGTTGGCTGCTCTTTCTACAGTTCCTCCTAAAGATGAAATAAAGCTTGGGGCGCCTGGGTGGCTCAGTCAGTTGAGTGTCTGACTCTGGCTCGGGTCATGATCTCGCGGTTTGTGAGTTCAAGCCTCGAGTCAGGCTCTGTGCTGACAGGTCGGACGGAGCCTGGAGCCTGCTTCAGATTCTGTGTCTCCTTCTCTCTCTGCCCCTCCCCCACTTGTGCTCTGTCTGTCTGTCTCTCTCTCAAAAACAAATAAACATTTAAAAAAGTTGTTTTTAAAAAAATGGGATAAGGCATCCCACAACCATTATTATTTTGGATTTCCTTTTCAGAGATAGCTTATTTGGGTGAGAACTTTGGCCTTTGCCATTGTCAACATCTGCCTCTCAAGTAAGTAGACCGGGGTGATATGGGAAAGGTGCTAATGAATCTGTTGGCATCTATTCCTTTGCCCTTTTGTGCTCCTGTATTTGAAAGTCAGTTTGATTGTGACTGGCCAGTCACATGGGACTATGTGGAGAAAGAAAAGACATAATTACTTCGGACCCTTCATTGACAAACAGTGATTTGGCAACAGCTTTGCTTACAGCACATCATGGCTTGAGTACAAGAGAAAATTTTTAAGAGAAAAAAGTTAGTAGTATTTAGTGTGTTGGCATTCTCCAGAAAAACAGAACCAACAGGTTCCCTCTTCCTCAGAGGACCTCCAGCTTATTTCTCTTAGGACCTTCAACTGATTTGACAACGCCCACCACAGTATGGAGAGTTGTCTGCTTTACTCAAAGTCTACTGATTTAAATGTTCATCTCATATAATAAATACCTTCACAGCTACATCCTGACAAGTATTTGATCAGATATCAGGGTACCATGACCTAGCCAAGTTGACACAAAATATTAGCTTTTCCATTTGGCTACTCTGAGAATTGGAATTGGGACTAATTGGTTATAATATCTTCAGACAAATGCCCTCAAATCACTTTGAACGCTGTGTTTCGATAAAGGAATAAGGACCAGAAAGCTTTCCAAGTCACTGCTATGTGGGCAGAAACTGTCTGTGAAAGCAGTGTCTCAGACTTTGTTCTTTTTTTTTTTTTTAATTTAATGTTTATTTATTTATTTTTTATTTTGGTGAGAGAGTATGTGAGCCTGTGGGGGAGGGACAGGAAGAGGGGGATACAGGATCCTAAGTGGGCTCTGTGGGGACAGAGTTCCACATGGGGCACTAACTCACGAACCATGAGATCATGACCAGAGCTGAAGTCAGACGCATAACCGACTGAGCCACCCAGGTGCCTCCATACTTTGTTCTAGTAACAGTTTCGAGCACAGTGGTGCAGTAATATGGTGGTCAAGCTTTGATGTCAGATCATCGGAATCTGAATTCTGACTTTATTGCTTTCTATGTGATTTGAGGCCACTTACTTTTATTTCTTTCTGCTTCAGTTTCTCCATCCAAAAATGGAGATAGGTTCAAATGTTCTAACTCATTGGAAGTTTGTAGAAGGGTGCAAAGTACATATTAAGTATTATATAAATATTAGCTTTTGTTATTACTTAAAATGAATAACAAAGCCAAACATTTTCTTAATGCTTGTCCATCTTAGAGAGGTTTTTTTGTTTCTTTGTTTTGTTTCTAAGCCTATAGCCTCATAGAAAGGGATACTCTGCCTCACCCCTTCCTACCTTTACCCTGGTGTTGACATCTACGTGTCCCTTAAGGGGCACTCAATGTAACCAAGTTGTTTTTCACTAGGAAGGCAAAGAGAGGGAAGAATTGGAGAGACTCCTAATAATAAGTAAGGACAGGACAGGGGGCGGTGGTGGGGGGGGGGGGGAGATTGGCTTTCACTGAGCAGATGGCAAACTTTATGAACCCTGCAAATGAACTATCCCATTTAAATAAATTGATGAGTAAATACTGTAGCAGGAAGGCCATTCTTTTTTTTTTTTTTAATGTCATTTATTTTGACAGAGAGAGTGAGTGTGTGCACATGTGAGCAAACATGCACACAAGTGGGGGGGGGAGGCAGGCAGAGAGGGAGAGGGAAAATCCTAAGCAGGCTCTGTGCTGCCAGCACAGAACCCAGTGCGGGGTTCCATCTCACTGAGATATCATGACCTAAGCTGATAAGAAGAGTTGGTCGCTTAATTGATGGAGCCACCCAGGTATCCCCCTTTTCTTCAGAGAGAGAGAGAGAGAGAGACGGAGAGAGACGGAGAGATGGAGAGACGGAGAGTGAGCCCATAAGCAGCGGAGGGACAGAGGGAGAGGGAAAGAGAATCTTAAGCAGGCTCCACAGTGGGTGTGGGGCAGGGTGATGCAGGGGCTTGATTTCACAACCGTGAGATCATGAGCCAAAAGCAAAGGTCAGATGCTGAACTGACTGAGCCACCCAGGCATGCTAGGAAGGCCATTCTAAGAAAAAAAATGTATATAACAATTTAATGTTACAAAAACAATCAGCTATTTTCTTTTTACCGTATAAATTCTCATCACTTAAAAGACCCACCTCTTATTTCCTTTAAATAGCACAATTGCTTATAGCACATGAGATGAAATCATATTACCAAAGCCTTAATTCATAAACAACTTTTCGGGGAAAGGTACACTCATAGTGTCAGCCATGGGCCTAGAACGCTATTTGACACTTAGGGAAGCAATCTAATGAAAGAGGTAGGTGCTCCTGTTTGTACTTTGCATGTGAGGAAGCTGATGCTAGGAGAGGGAAATTGACTTGCTCGAGGGCCTGTGGGTGATTAGTGGTTGAATTAGAACTCAGCCTCAGGTCTGGTTCTTAAGTCTGGCTTTCTTTCCCCCACTCCCCATTCCAATGCCTGCACTCATAAGACTAGAACTTGTTTCTAAAGCTGTGTCTCTGGTCCAACCGTTCTACAGAGGCAAGATTGCACTCCGAGCTGGTCCTAGGCAAATCTAAGGAAGTGTACTAAATTTGTCTTCGACAACACCCCCAACTCCCCAGCAAGCTCTCTTTTGCTTCTCTCTACAGACTCTCAGTCAGCTAGTGGTGTCATCATTTCCTTGCTGGCTTTCCCCGAGAGCCTTAGTGGGGCGTCCATCTGAGTCCTTCCCCTTCTCTCAGCATCTCACACTCTTAACCCCACCCACACACTCTCCTTTATTCATAGCTTACCTGCCAATTCTATGTCATGATATAATGCTTAGTAATACCTTACACAGTCAAATTCATTACTAATTTTAAGTTATGTCATTAATTACCTCTACATGGTTTGAATCTTTTGAAGAAATAAAGAACTCATGAATTACTTGCTTAATTAAAAACACATCCTAAAGAACAGAAGGAGAAGGATCTTAAGGGTACAAATTTTGGTGATATTCTCAGTAAAGTGTGTCTTTTGCTGTCCCTCCAATCATACCACATAGTTAGCCATCATATGGGCTTGTGCTTTAGCCCGCTTGATTACATCCGAACCATTTATAACATAGGACACACTTTCTTAAACTTTATAAACCTGGAGAGGGGAGGGAAGTCAGCAGAGAGGGGTCCATTTTCTTACTACAAAAACCCTGTATCTAATAACCCATCTAATTACAAAGATGGAGGTTCTCTCTAGCCTATCCAGCTGTATGTCCTAGTAGTGACTTTATGTCTTCCCCTTACAGCACAAAACGCTTCTCATTTTCAATTTTTTTCAGCTGCAGAGGCATTGAATACACTGTTGCTACTAAAAACAAAGCTCAGAGTCCAATTTGGAGACCTCGGTTTTCATGATGTTTTCAAACGCTCAAATCAAGCCTTCTTTCTCTTACTGGTATTTCCTCTTTTGCCTCTCTGCTTCTGCATTGTTTGTCTTAGCACACAAAGAAAAAAACATTTCAATGCAAAGAGATAAATGGGTGGTAATCATTACAAATGACCCATTAGAACGGAAGCCATTCAATCTGCTTATTTGAACATACAAAGGCATATCTCTCTTCTGAAATACTACACTGAACAGATAAGAGTGTATTCAGATATAATTTCATGTGATTATCTTATAACAGGCGCTCCTAGCCACAATTCTCTATCAGGTGTTGTTAAGCACACAAACTGCTTACCAATAAATCTTGTCCATCAAATCTTTATTTTTCTTTCACAAAGATTCCACTTTGCAGGCAAACTCTGGCAACACCGCCCACCTATTAAAATAGCAAGAAAAGAAAAATTGAAGTTGAGAGAAAAGACTCTGGAACAATCTTTGTTACAAAAAATTGTCCTGTGTTAAATGTATTTCCTCCCTGAGAAAAAAACACGTAGAGGGCATAAAAACTCATGTAGTAAAAGGCAAAATTAGAAAGTAAAATACAGGGGCGCCTGGGTGGCTCAGTCGGTTAAGCATCCGAATTGGCCTCAGGTCATGATTTCGTGGTCGGTGGGTTTGAGCACCAAGTCAGGCTCTGTGGTGGCAGCTCGGAGCCTGGAGACTGCTTTGGATTCTGTGTCTTCCCCTCTCTCTGCCCTGCCCCTGCTCACACACACACACATTCTCTCTCTCTCTCTCTCTCTCTCTCTCTCTCTCTCTCTCAAAAATGAACAAACATTTAAAAAAATTAGAAAGTTAAGTATAAAAGCAGAAACATTAAGGTGCCATTATGGACTTATTTTGCACCTGGATTAACCAATGAATGTTTTTAACTTATATTGAAGACAGGGCAGTCCGGTTTGAGAAGACTGGTTTAGAAATTACTTTTAGGCATTATTTACTCTTGAAGCAGGGATTCTTTCTTATCCTGAAACTTTGGATGGGCTTCAGGGTCCCGTAAATTCTCAGAAATTTAGGTGTGTTCTTATGTCTATTGGGCTTTTTTCCCTAGGAAAAGTTCTGTAGTTTCTGTCAAATTTTCCAATTTTCAAATCTGAGAATCAGTGTTCTTAGAAGATTCTTTAAGGAGTATGGAAAAGTTAGATACAGTTAGATACGTTTCAGTTAAATGTTGGTGTTTATGAGATCAAGGATGTGCATTCAAGACAATGAGATCAGGTCTGTCTGGAGAGTTGCAACAAAAATCTGACAGGAAAATTAGAGAGGAGCTGAGAGTTACATTGAGGCAAGCCCCTTGTGTGAACTATGGGAACGCTCAATGCTATACCCAAATCATCATCATCGTCATCATCATCATCTCAGTAACTTAACAAAAATTAACTTCTCATTCACACCAAGTCCAATTCCTGGTCAATAGGCAGCCTTCCACATGGTCACTCAGAAATCTGGGGTCCTTGCATCCTATGGCTCTGTCTTCTTGTATAGTCTTGGATCCCTCTGTTAGAATCTTGCAATCTTGCTATCTTGCCAGGAGGTAGCGGAGGAGAGAGAGAGCATAGAGGATCTCATGAGGGTTGGACATCATTTTTACCCACATTCCTTCAAGCAAAATTCAGACCCATGACCAAACCTAACTATAAGGGAGACTGGGAAATATGGCCTAACTGTATATTTAGGGGGTAGAAGAAACTTGTGGTGAGTTTTGGTGAACACATAGCATTTCTGCCCTCTCTTAAATGAAGCAACAGTACCAGGAAGAGGTTGGAGGTGAAGAAGATATGCTGCTTTAGATACTGGTTGAAAGTCCATTGTCATTGGTGACCAATGTATCCCAACAACAGTAGGCAAAAAAGGCAGGAGGTAGAAAAGTGTCCAGAGGATAGGACAGGCTCAGCGGAAGTAAAACTTAGGAGAACAAATGCTCAGAATGTCAAGCATGGAGGCAAGAGGAATTTGGGAATTCAGTGATCAGTATCAGAGCCTGAGTCACCTAATTAGTATCGGGGAAGAGGTAGGGCTAGGAGGGGAGGCTAAGAGGAGGTTCTGGCAAGACCTAGAGTGAGATAACCAAGAGCAGGAAGATTACACCACAGAGATGAGGGCTGTGCACAAAGGTAGAGTCAAGACAGATTATTTGTGAGGTGACTCCTTCATGACCAGAACCTACAGACAGGGGTCAACTATAAGGAGAAACACATGGGAACCTGTTAAGGCCTGACATGATCCACCCTCAAATGTTACCAGAAACTTTATACTCTGCTTCCCAGTCACAGACAATAACCCAAATTAAACCTAGTTTCCTCACAAATGTTTTGGGATGAAAAAGGACAATGAATCAGCACAAACCCTTCAGAGAACAGAGCCAATACCTCTCTTAGAGTATAGAGGACCCAGGGTGGCATATTTGCTTAGAAGTAATAAATAACAAAAGTAGCAGCTAACATGTGTAAGACCTAGTTCTTGGGCTTTAAATACATTTAGCCACTTAATCTTTACAAAAATGTTTGTTGGAAGGAGGTACCTTTATTACCCCAATTTTACAGATTAAAAACTGAGCAGTGAGGGGCGCTTGGGTGGCTCAGTCGGTTAAGTGTCTGACTTTGACTAAGGTCATGATCTCACAGTTTGTGGGTTCGAGCCCCATGTCGGGCTCTGTGCTGACAGGTCAGAGCCTGGATCCTGCATCGAATTCTGTGTCCCCCTCCCTGTCTGTCCCTCCCCCACTCATTCTCTCTCTCTCTCTCTCTCTCTTTCTCAAAAATAAATAAACATTAAAAAAATAAAAAGATAACTGAGCAGTGAGACTTATATGTAACTTGCTCAAGTAAGTGGCAGAGCTGGGATTCTAAGAAGTCTGGCTCCAGAGTCAACAACCTTAACCACTGTGCATACTGCCTTTCCTAGATCATCAAATTTGGCCAGAATTTCAGATAACATTTACTCACTTAGTGAAGGTGCCAGTGAGGACACACCATGTAACTCTCTCCCAGAGATTTTACCTACCATTTTGTTTCCAGAAAACTGCCCCATCCTTTTGGAATGCAGACTAAGTCATGGATATCCAAAGAACGTCTTGGGCAGTTCACTGGAGGGGCTGTCCTCTCAAAAAATGTGTGCTCTGTCACAGTGATAAGCTTGGAAGTAAAATATGCCACAAATGAATGAATGCAGATTGTCAGGGTTAGAAGGGCCACACACAGTCCACCCATTTTAGGGCAGCGAGGTTGAGTAGCTTGAAAACTGTCCCTGAGGAATAAAAGCAGGTTGTCCAAAGTTCCACGTAAAATACTTGCCTCCTTACCTCAGACCATTTTCTGTACTCAGCGTAAGGGGATCGTAAGAATTAAAAGCCAGAAACTGTAAGCAGTGATGTGACTACATTCATTCTTATGTTGCTAAAGGAACCATGAAAAAGAAAAGGGTTCAACTTCATAGAATTTATTGTCTATGAAATAAGGAATCCGATGTCTTGTTATATAACTAGCCAGGAACTGTATCCATTCAGGCATTTATTCACTCATGCCAGTCTTTCTCCTACAATTTATTCATCCATCCACTCATTTATCAATTCGGGCATTAATTCATTCATTTGCTCAAGTATTCACTCATTCCAAAATATCTACTGAGCCAAAATTTGTGCTAAATCCTAGGTGTTTTTAGCACCCTCATTCAGTAGTTTTCTTTCTGCTTGGTTTTCAAATTTTGTGAACAAGCCCAGTGTATGGGATTCCAGTACATTTCATTATAAAATGACCTTTATATTAAAGATATTTCAGGGGGCGCCTGGGTGGCTCAGTCGGTTAAGTGTCTGACTTCAGCTCAGGTCATGATCTCACAGTTCAAGAGTTTGAGCCCCAAGTCAAGCTCTGTGCTGACAGCTTGGGGCCTGGAGCCTGCTTCAGATTCTTTATCTCCCTCTCTCTCTGCTCCTCCCCCACTCACGCTCTGTCTCTCTCTCTCTCTCTCTCTCTCTCTCAAAAATAAATAAACATTAAAAAAATTGGGGGCGCCTGGGTGGCTCAGTCGGTTAAGCATCCGACTTCGGCTCAGGTCATGATCTCGCGGTCTGTGAGTTCGAGCCCCGCGTCGGGCTCTGTGCTGCCAGCTGAGCCTAGAGCCTGTTTCAGATTCTGTGTCTCCCTCTCTCTGACCCTCCCCCATTCATGCTCTGTCTCTCTCTGTCTCAAAAATAAATAAACATTAAAAAAAATTTTCAAAAAAATTTCAGAATATATGTTTTGGGAATCATAATCAGGCCATTAATTATGGTATTGTTTGCAGCTTCTATACATTAATTCAAAGTAAAGAGTTCACTTAGGAGTATTTCCTTTTTTGCTCAGGACCTCAGTTTTGGCCGCATCCTGTCTTTTACAGGCCACATGCTTAGTCCCTAGCCAAACATGGACAAGTCTTAAGTCAACAGTAAATTGCCGTCGGTACCAAAGAAGGCCTCAGATTTCTGCAAACATCTATGAGAGCTGTAAGGCCCTTGCTGTCCTTGTTAAGAAGTATACCTCATTGGCAGGTACCTGGATGGCTCAGCCGGTTGAGCGTCCAACTTCGGCTCAGGTCATGATCTCACGGTTCGTTGAGTTCGGGCCCCACATTGGACTCTGTGCTGACAGCTCAGAGCCTGAACCCTGCTTCTGATTCTGTGTGTGTGTCTCTCTCTCTCTCTCTGCCCCTCCCCCACATGCTCTATGTCTCTCTCTGCCTCTCAAAAATAAAGAAAACTAATAAAAAAAATTTTAAAAAAAGAAGTATACCCCATTGTGACAAAAACATGTATTCTCAGTCTTCTTGGACAGTAGAAAGGGGTTTCTGCATCCTGCTTCCCTACGAGGACCAGTTAGCGTTGTTTGTGCAAACAATGCAGTTCTGCCTTCTGCTCTAAATCATTCTGCTGTAGAGGCCCACAGTTCTACCAGCATGAAGACGCGTAACATGATTTAGCTCAGCGTTTGGTTCTGCATCACACGAGAACACTATTTTCTGATGGTAATAAGGGAGGGGACTACTCAGGAAAACAAAGCACAATGTCAAGGCATCAACATTCTGATGTATTTATTCATGTTTGTATTTGTGGATGGAAAATTTTTTTCCATGCTCCAGAGTTTTGTTAGCAACAAGACATTACAAATCAATAAACAACAGCTACGACTACTATCTATTGTAAACAGAATAATATACAGAAAATACACAGATACAACTACTTTGGTATACACACATTTAATTGTTTTCTGTTCTAAGACAAATCTAAACACCGCCATTTTAATTTCTTTGTCGTATTTTCCCTTGAGATACAATTTTTTAGTGCCCATTGCTCTGCACTTGTCTTATCGGGGCAGGTTTGTAGCATACCAAAGAATTATAGAAAACTGTTTTCCTACCAAAGGCAAAGGAGGGTTTATCTGCTGCCATGTGGTCATCTATACATTACAAATGAAAAAGAAGCAAGGTACAAAAATAAATGCACGCTTGCACGCCCACGTGTGTCTACATATGTGTGTGTGTATGTGTAATGTGTGTCCAAGCCTGGGAATACTGACTGATTCGAAAGGCTCTTACCTTGCTGGTCATCAAAATCATATATAACAGCCATGAAAAACTCACTTAGCTAGCAGCATGTAAATCATGGGGTTGGTTATTCAAAGAGTAGACAAACAGATTTCTTGGATACTGTTTCCATTTGGGTTTTCCAGTTCGTATGGCTCCAGCTGGCGGTACTCAAAAGTCACACGATTTACGTGCTTTCCGCTGGAGACCATGCGCACCACCGTGTTGTCACAGCCAATTTTCATCTGGGCTATAATTCATGGAAAAAGCAAAAGGTTCCCTGCAGGTTAGAAACCACATAAACCATTCCTGTCGATAAGATCATTTAAACACAAAGAAACCAAGGGGATGCATCTTCCTCTCACATACTTAAATCATGCACGTGCCATCAGGTGAAACGTTTGGTTTTCATTGTTAGTATAATATATAGTTAATTGTAGGATGCTGAAATTGAACTCAGTTCTCCTCATGGGCAAAAACACTGTTAGCCAAATAAAACTGGCTGGAAAGAGGAGTTAAAAAGAAAATCGCAGGCCTAAAATGGCGTCCCTGAGACCAAGGTCCCAAACTGGGGCTGAATATCTAATTTAATTGTAATTTCAACCTCCCCTAGAAAAATAGCCTTAACCAGTCAGTCAGGAATTTTTCCATCAACATCAAGGAATCTGCCACAGGGGCCCTCTCCATCCGCCCCCCTCCCGCCCCCCAAGGAAGATGAGGTAATCTTCAGGATAAGACACCTTGCTTTTCCCCCTCAGGGAAAGTGACCTGCCTGGAACAATCCTTTTCTCTTGCCAAATTTCTTGTCCTACCCTTCTATAAAAACCTTCCATTTTGTACAATGCCTTGGGGACCCCTCTACTCGCTAGAAGGAATGCTCCCCGATTCATGAATTATTTCGTAAAGCCAATGAGATCTTTCAAATCTACTCAGTTGAATTTTTGTCATTTAACAGAGGCAATAAGACGTCTCTTTGCATTTTTCACATTCTCCTACCTTCGAGGCTTCTGTGGTAAATGCAGTGAAGGCAATCTGTCTACCATGCACCTCTGCTCTAGCTTAGTGTTCTCAGCAGGGGCAGTACCGCCCTCTAGGGACAGGTTGGGAATTTGCAGGTGTAGTTTTTGGTTGTCATAGTTCTGAGGATGCAAGTGGCAGTTAGTGGACATGACTAGAGGACACAGTGCACCGATGAACATTACATAGACTAAAAAAAATCACCTGCTAATTATTTTCTGAGCCTAGATAATACCTCTATTTTACATATAAACAAAAATAATTTGCATAGTTTAGATACATACGAATATACTTGTGTTTGTTCTATTATTTACCTGCACCTTTTCAGTCTCATTTTTTTCTGTGCTTCTTACATGGAATGGCTTTTGATATCCTTACTTCTCTTCAATCCAATCTTATTATTATTTGTATAAGCATCTGGCAACGTTTATGTCTATCTTCTAGTGCAGATATGACCAAACAAGTGTATATTGAAACTCACATATTTTTATCTAAAATTTCTTTCATTTCTCCACTGTCAAGCTGGTCCCTGAGGCAAGATTTATGTGCCCTACGATGGTTTTTTTCTATTTTAATTTTGTCCATCTTCCCCCCCCCCCCAACCCCACTTTGTCTCTATAAGGCCTATAGCATTCTGAGAAACATGAACATTATCATTGCATAACAGGTACTTCACAAGCCTGTGCCTGGGTTCAAACAGGCTAGATACTTATTGAGGTAAAAGCCTCAATAAGTAAAGTAAAACAGCTAGATACTTACTGAGGTAAAAGCCAATTTAGATACATAATAAATATAAAACCTATGTTTCTTTTATATAAGCACCAGGGAGTCTAGGTTAAGCTTCTGTGAGGAGTCCAAATTTAATTTGCTTTAAATTATTTGAAAGGTCATTCTTTTTCTGATATTACTCTAAACTTTAATATATATAACATGCTCTGTTTCCTTTGTTAATGTGCATCGTATTTACTTAGTACTGGACATAACTGTACCAAAATTACTCTGGCTTCAATTACCTACATTTTAAGGCAAGAGTAGTCTTTAGACCTTAATCTACTCTTCTTACCTAGTGCAATTGCATCTCCTCACAGGTGCCCTCCTGCATGGAAGGATCCAGTGCCTCAGAGAACACAGTAAGAGGCGAGAAAAGCCACATGTACTGATGGTCTAAACCAGCAATTTCTAGCCACCCTCACCATACCTGGGCAGAATCAAATGGAAAATCTTCACTGATCCCTAGCAAAGAATATCTGGTTCTGTTGGGCATCCTGTGCACTGACCTGGTCTTTTATTCCCAATGACCACTTCTAGATTTTAGAATGTATTTCTGTTTTTGCAGTAGTCTTTCAGAAGCTGGTTTTGCTCCTAGAAGTTGGGGAGATTCAGCAGTTCTGAGAATTTCTGATAAAGAATATCACTTTTTTTTTCTTAATTTTTTTTTAACGTTTATTTTTGAGACAGAGAGAGACAGAGCATGAATGGGGGGAGGGTCAGAGAGAGGGAGACACAGAATCTGAAACAGGCTTCAGGCTCTGAGCTGTCAGCACAGAGCCCGACGCGGGGCTCGAACTCACGGACCGCGAGATCATGACCTGAGCCGAAGTCGGATGCTCAACCGACTGAGCCACCCAGGCACCCCAGAATATCACTTTTTAATTTATGTACTACGAGTAATACACACATACACATATATTTAGGAAATTTATTTGGATATTACTCTATTATTATATTATAACTAATTGATGGCATATCTATTTGAACTATAGTTTTCAGTTAGTAAACTCTTTGGTACCCAGAGGACAAAAGCAACGACTTTCAGGAAGGTGGAAAGAGCACGGAACAAAAAAAGCTTTGTCTTTTTCATGGTCTTACTCAGGGCCACCCTTAAACATGCACCTGTGTTCCTTCAGAGGTTTCTTTTCCAGTGTCCAATATTTTGATAATGCATTCACTATAACCATACATATGCTCAAATGTAAAATCCTCACATTGGCTCAATGTACAAAATGGAAGCTTTCTAGGTGGAACCTGCCTTCCCATGTATAAAAAACGTGGGATGTTTTATTTAAGGAAGTATCAGGTTTCATTTAAGGAATCTTGATAGGCTCATAAGTAATAATCAAAGACACATCTCACCAGGGCCGTGAAAGGAATAGCAGAGGTCAGCCAAAGGCATCATCTTGGAAGGGTCCAGTCCAGTTCCTCCCAACAGCTCCACAAAGTCTCCTATTCCCCCACAACCTGCTGAGGGGTTCTAAAAGAAGCAAGCAGCAGAGAAAGATATATTTCAACCAGTTACGGAAGTCAAACCATTTGACCAACTGCAATTTGGTGAATTCACTCCATTTGCCGTGGACATCCTGGCAGTGCCATTTAATTTAACACCCAGGACTCCGGAAATTAAAAGATACTGAAAAGAAAAAATAATCACAAGAACTGCTTTTCTAAATCAGTTGAGTAATCATTTCTTTAAATGTGTGTGCATTAAAAAAATTTTTTATCAGCTCAAGGACTGGAATGATGCAATAGGAATCTGTAAACTCCACATAAAATGGATGGAAATTGGATCTGAAAATGCTTTGCTTTGTAAATCATTTGGACATACATACTGAATTATTTGAATTTCTTAACTCATGCAGTCAGAATTTCTATTAATAGATAGGTCTTTACAGTTTTTCCTTCAACTCACCTCTTTCCCTCCTCTTTATAAAAGACTTTTCCCGCTATTGGGATGATCCTTATCATTTCTGCTGACAGGCATTTAGATTAGTTATAAGAATGCTAAAGAAAGAAAAGAACCCTAATTTGGGGCTTAAGGTAGCTAGAGTCACCATTGTCTTTCTCCTCCCGACTAAAACTAATTTATTTTGAGCTACTCAAAACCAGAATGTATTCTTAGACTTCGCACAATCACTGTAACAACCACTTTCTGCTTCCCTTCTTCCTTTCCACACTGCTTTGTCCATACTCCCTTGTCCACACTGCCTGTCCACATTGCCTGTCTACACTGCTTATCCACACTGCCTGTCCATACTGCCGTGTCCACACTGCCTGTTAATGCTGCATGTCTGCACTGCCTATCCACACTGCCTGTCCACATTGCCTTGTCCACACTGCTCTGTCCACTCTGCCTGTCTACACTGGCTATCCACACTCCCTTGTCCACACTGCCTGTCCACACTGCCTATCCAAACTACCTATCCACACTGCCTTGTCCACACTGCTTGTCCACACTACCTATCCACACTGGTTTTTCCACACTGGTTTTTCCACACTGCCTGTCCACACCACCTATCCACACTGCTTTGTCCATATTGCCTTGCCCATACTGCCTATCTACCCTGCCTATCCACACTGTCTATCCACACTGCCTTGTCCACAGAAATTCCTGCATTCCACTCTTCCCACACAAATAAAGCAGCCACTTTCAGTCCCAAATATTGTACTTTGGGCCACCTGTCTCCTGAGGTCAGGGCTACTAGCCTTTGTGGGCATGTGACCACAAGCCAGACAAGGCATACAAGGGCCTGTTGCTTGGTTTAATGCTCTGCTGTCACCATCTTGAAATTCTTAATACTTTTAAAATAAGGGCCCCCACATTTTCAGTTTGCACTGTCCCCCACAATTACATGGCCAGCTTCGCCTGTGATCTTCTTTATTGAGGCATACTCATTGAGAGATCTAGTGCAGAGCGGCAAGATGCTCAGAAGTGAGCCACATGGACCCTGACACATACAGAAAAACATCTCAAATAGACAATGTTAAACACACACACGCACACACACACATAAAAACACACATTCAAACATGCAGAAGACATTGAGATGCAACTAGAACTAAACAACCGAGTAGAAAAAAATAGAATACCAACTGTTTGGCCAATACAAGGAAGCAGGTGGGGACACACATTTTTTAAGTGCTTTCTGTATGCTGGGTCCTATGCCTTGATGCTCTACACATCATTTCATCCAAGAATGAAACAGAGGCTTAACTAGCTCCCCTGTGGACAGGGCTTATGTTCTTGTAGGAAGAGCTGAATAAGAGGTGAAGGAAAAAAACCTTAACTGCCTCTCCCTTGAGTAGAGGATGTCCAGGGGGAACATCTGTTAAGACTAAACTTTCCATTTGGTGCTTCAGGTTCTAAATTTCAGCAAGAGTGGTGAAGGGGAAAAGGCAGGCCCTGTAGAGAGAAATGGGAAGTAGGGGGGTTGGGAAGAAGTGGGTGCTATAATGAGGGAAACCAAACAAAGAAACATAGAAGTTAGACACACCCATTCCTTGACATTCAATGACTTCTCTCTCCTCTTCCCAAACATCTTAGCTATTCTTAGGAATGAGAAGTACTATACTACCCTGCTCCTCAGTAGTGATCCCCTAGGTTTCTCTGTTGAGGTTCTGCCTCCCTGGACTAACCCACTATCATCTCTTGCCTAGACTGTGACAATGGCCCCTACGGGCACTCCCTGTACCACTCTGGCCCCCATAGCCCATGCAAAGCCAGAATGGCCTTTAGGTAATCAATCCTCTCCCTCCTGCCTCGGACCTTGTTAATTTAATTTGGTCATGATGTCAGCAATTCCCAGCCACCCTCATCCCACCAAGCATAATCCAATGGATCATGTTGCTTTCCTGCCTGCCCCCTTTCAGTGGTTTCCCACTGCACTTAGAATAAACTCCAAATCCTCAATATGACCTGCTGGGTTCACCACACCCTGGCTCTGCCCGCCTCCCTGATGTTGCCTAATATCCTCCCTTCCCCATACCTTTCTTTTTATTTCTGGAAGCCCACTTTTTCCTCTGAGCCTCTGCACTGCCGTCTCCTCTGTCCCTGGTCCTTCCAGTGGCTGCTGGCTCCTTCTTACCTATCACTCACATTTTACTTTAAATTCCTCCTTCTCAGAAGTTTCCTTTCCCGACCACCTTATCTCAAGGAGCTCCCGCCTCTCCCTCTACTGCATTGTCTATCACACCACTCTGCTTCATTTTCTGTAGGGCACTCCCCGCTATTGCAAATGCATTGCACTGTTGCTGAGCTCAACCCACTAGAATGCAGGTTCCCTGTGAGCAGGAGCTGTGTTGCTCGTCGCTGATTTCCAGCATCTAAGATAGTGCCTTGCACGTGGAAAGTGCTCAAAAAATATTTTGTAAAGGAATAGATAGATGCCTAGAACACTGCAGACTTTAACATTTTTTCAAGGGGAAATACCAAAATTACTCCTCACAGCCTAGAATAACTAAAGGGTAGATCTCCCAACCTGCAATCATGCTTGCCATCTTCTACAGTATACATCAGGAATAACACATAATTGGTATCAGGATGAAGGGCTATGCCAAAGACATCTCCTTATTCTGGTCTTTATCAAAGGATCATTCTTCCACTAAGGTTCAACTAAACAAAACCCCCAAAAAACAACAACAACAAACAAAACAAAACAACACAACAACAAACAGCTACTAGCTCATGAATTCAGGGCTTAAAGGAAATTAAATATACACCTATTTTCAGTCCTGGTCCTATTTATTTGGTTTTTACTGGAATCTACCTAATTAGGAACAATGACTGTCTATGATGTCAGCAAATATATGAGCTATCTTAACCTAGAAATATAAGAAAGTATAAGGAAATGAGAACGACCCAGAGGGGCGAAGCTAGTGGTGCAAAAAAAAAAAAGGGGGGGGGGAAGAAAAAAAAGATCAAGCTCAGCATTAGTTGTAAATTCCATACAGAAGTTCAAGGGAATATAGGTTGATGGAGATTCTCAGCTAATATTTTCATGCAAAATGAATTGAGTTAAACATAATGCAACAAAATCTTCAACACTCTACTGTATTTTGCAACTTAAAAATCCAATTTTGTATTTTATGCTACACTTAGCATTCCTTCACAACACAGTTCTGTCAATGAGACACTTCCTTCGTGTCAAAAAAAAAATCCGATAATCAGAAAAACAGCTGTGTAGATGACTCACTCTAGGTTCTGGTAGGAGAGAATTTCTGTAAAAGAGGCAAGTACCAGAGAGTTCAATTGTAATTACATGTCACAACTTTCCCAATTGAAAACCTTTCCTGTATCACAAGAAAAGTAGTCAAGTAATCGGAAGGGGCACATGAGTACGCAGCGAGCAGCATGAGGCAAATAGAAGGGGGCTTTCATCAAAGAGGCGAGGGAAAGCAGATGTGGGGCTAAATCAACAGAAGAGCATGCTCCCACAATTTACTAATGTCCATGTTTGCCCTGTATGATTGCTCCTCCTCTGATAAAGCTGTGGCCTTAGTAAATGATTGGGAAGGAAGAAAGCAACTCACCTTTGACTGCAAACCATGTAAGTGTCCCAGGGTGAGATCAGATATTTTGATCACCACAGGATAAATTATGGAGAAGCTGCAGTTTCGATGCAGGTGCGGGACTACCAGGGTAAACCTTCCATTTGGGGTCTGGGAAATGACATTGCAGGCTTTGCGGAAAAACAGAATCACATTGTCATTATTGGGTATGCAGGGTTCTTACAGAAATTTATCCTATCCGGGGCGACTGGGAGGCTCAGTCGGCTAAATTTCCGACTCTTGATTTCAACTCAGGTCATGATCTCACGGGTTCATGCAATCAAGGCCCATGTCGGGCTTCATGCTGATAGTGCGGAGCCTGCTTGGGATTCTCTCTCTCTCGATCACTCTCTCTGCCCCTCCTCCACTCCCTCTCTCTCTCAAAATAAATAAATATTTTTTAAATGTAGTAAAAAAGAAATTTATCCTATCCTTATTCTCAGTTCCTATTCATGGTCTAGGGCCATGTGGACTGGAAGAGAATATGTATCACAAGGGCAATCTGGATGGGGAAGGAGTGGTGGGTGGGGCGGGGGTGTGGGGGTGTGGAGTGATGGGGGGATAAAAATCACTGGTGATGTGCAGACATGGTCAGAAGGTTCTAGGTGGCAAGAGTGCTTCTAATCTTGGGGCACCTGGGTGGCTCGGTCGGGTAAGCATCCGACTTCGGCTCAGGTCACCATCTCGAGGTTCGCCCTGTGTCAGACTCTGTGCTAACAGCTCGGAGCCTGGAGCCGGCTTTGGAATGTGTGACTCCCTCTCTCTCTGCCCCTCCCCTGCTAATGCTCTCTGTCTCTCAATAAATAAATAAATGTTAAAAAAAAAAAAAAAAGAATGCTTCTAATCTCAATCTCAATCTCAGGGAGTTACCTTGTTTACAACAAGCACAAGACTTAAATTAGTAATTAATCAAACAACACTAGCTAGTAGAAGTTCTAGAAACACTTCATTAACTAGGGTCCAAGTTCCAGCTGAAAGTCTAGAAGAAATAAAGGCTCAAAGGTAAAGCCAGAACTAAAACCTTGCCTGTCTGAAACATTCACTCATTGAACTTGGAACCATAATGATATATTTTTTTAATGTTTATTTGAGAGAGACAGAGACAGAATGTGAGTGGGTTAGGGGCAGAGAGAGAGGGAGACACAGAATCCAAAGCAGGCTTCAGGCTCTGAGCTGTCAGCACAGAGCCCAATGCGGGGCTCAAACTCACAAGCTGTGAGATCATGACCTGAGCTAAAGTCGGACGCTCAACTGACTGAGCCACCCAGGTGCCCCAGAATCATAATGATTTTTTTAAAATAATGAAGTAAATAAATAATAAAATTGTTACAAAATAGACTGAGAAAAATAGAAGAACGATAGAGGAACAGTAGGGGAACGGTAGAGAGAAAGGGAGAGAGAGAATCCGAAGCAGGCTCTGCATTGTCAGTGCAGAGCCCAATGCAGGGCTCGAACCCACAAACCATGAGATCGTGACCTGAGCTGAAATCAAGAGTTGGAGGCTTAATTGACTGAGGCACCCAGGCACCCCAAAGATTTCCGACTTCTAACCACACAAATATAGGAGAAACACTTCATGTTGCTTTCTGGGATTATTCTAGCTCTCAAAATAGCCTTGTGGGGGTGGGGGAGGGGTTTTTTCAAAAATTCTCTTTTTTAAAAAATAAAAATTGGAATATAATACATTATTCTTTGGCAGATAAGGCCCCATTCTTCCACCACACAAAGTGTCAACATTAATACTATTGTATGCAACCAAAAATGAGTGATGTTTTATTTTCCTGATTTTTAAAAAAAATATTTTTCTCCATTTAACTCTGTAAATATATAGATGCATATATATATATTTCGCTTCATGGGGAAAAATAATAAGCAGATGAATGAACTAATTTTGATTAGAATAATGTCTTTTAGGCCTGGGCTGTTCAGTTTTATACAGCATCTATGTTTGTATCCACCAGAAACGGAATAAGTTAAAGAGGGGGACTCAGACTTAGAGGGCAATGTTGAGGTCCTCTGGTCCAACCCTCTGCTCAGGACATGAACTCTGTCTACCACATCCCAGATATGCAGTCTTTCAGCCTTTGCCTAAATATCTCTAGGACTACAACTTCAGATCTGATCCCTCAAGCTTATCCAAGATTAATGGAATGACATGGAGGGATTACAGTTTGTCACTGAATCCATTGTCATGCCTCAGATTAGAATAAGACTAAAGAGAAAAAAATAAAATTCTACCCACCAAAACTTAATATCCTACCTAGCCTAGGAAATAAGTTGAAAACTGTGAATTGATTTTCAGAGCAATGAATAGGAAATATCCTTTAGGTCATTTCTAATGACAAAAAAAAAATTTCCATTCAAATCATTCCTCACTTCAAGTTTCTTAAGTCTGGTGCAATCACACTACCTATGAAAAGTGGATCTGACACTCCCTCCCTCCAAGTCCTTACTGACTGAGAAGAGAGGGAGCCCACTTACGAAAGAGGTTGGGATCTGTCTTTATGGTTACTGTAAATCCGTTTCCTGGTTGACGAACCCGGAAGAAGATCATGGCCACATTCTGGGAGGATCTGATGCTCCTTCGGCTAAGACCACTGTCACAGAAATCTATGTACCGCTCAGTTGTGGGGAGAGGATGATCCTGGGAACTGGGGAACTTCTCCCCCTTGAGAATCCAACCATCAAATACCTTCCAACAAAAAACACACACAGAGATGATCATTTCCACCAACTCCTGAAGTCACAGGTGTGTTGAAATCTTACCTAGCAATGCACCTTCTGTCCTATGTCCGTCTGTGAGCAAGTGACAACCTACACTTCCCTGCCCACTTGCTTTCCACCTATATATTTTTTGACCGTGAAGGTTGTCTGCAAGTATTATTGTCAATTAATGATTGGGTTTTTTTCCTCCATAAACCTTAAAGTATCCAAAGCAAGTAAACTTTATTATACTCTGTTTTATAATTCCAGACTCTTTGGTACCTGAAACTACAGCCAATATACATTTTTATCTTGGTCATATTTTCCACACATCCCATCTTCAGAAGAATTCCACACAAGCATAATTTGGGTTTCACTTGGTCTCTTCCTTCTCCTCGTTGACATATAAACAAAACCTCTCAAAACTAAACTAGAGCAGCAACTTCACCTACTTGCCCATGGTTATATGTGCCCATTTTCCTCACTTTGAAACTTTTATTTCATATTAAAATACCAAGAACTGCTTCAACACTCAAACAGCAATGGCTGTTAGGCCACTTAGGGCTTTTTACCTTCACCTGTTAAAGTCAGCTTGTTGGACAAATGGTCAGAGTCTATTGATGTTACTGTTAAAATCACCGCAGGTCTCCAACGTAACGGGTTGAGCCTGGTTCACATTGGCAAAATCACCAGCTACAAAGTGCTTCCGCGGATTGGTCCTCTTCTAAAAGGAGTCTGACAGATTCCAAAATCATTCCACTTGGGAGGTTTTTAATCATGATACTTTTAACGGGGCTGTGTAACTCCATCAACCGTCCCAGGCTGACCCGGTAGACTTAGGGAGACCAACTAGGAGGGGGCATGTACTGAGGCCGGGGGACTTGGCCTTCCACCTGCCTCCGACTAGACTGGCTCTCAGCATCCCTCCCAGAGGCCCGGGCCCCAGGGCTTCCAAACCGAGTCCCCCGGGGAATTCAAGACAGCTCCCGCGAGCCTGCGACAGCTCCCCAGAGCCAGGGGCCGGCCTCAGAAGCGGGGCTGGGCCTCCTCGTGGCCTCGAGCGCCGGTGCCAGTCTGGATCAGTTTTCGTGTAACACAGCGCTTCTCGCCGCAAGTTCAATCAAGTCTTTGGGGGCGCCCGGGTCCCAGGAGCGCATGGAGGGGAAGTCAAACAACCGCGGCCGGAGCTCCGGGCGGGGTTCGCGCCCCGCGGCCGTCCGGGGTGGGGGGGGGGGGGAGGCGCCTCTCCCGCTCGGCCACCAGCCGGCTCCACGCGCCGTAGCCCCACTCCGGGCACGGCGCCCCGTGCTCACCCCCCTCGGGGCCCCGCGGCGGGAGCGTGCGCCGCGAGGAAGCCTCACCTTCAGGAAGTCGCCGCCCTGGCAGTCGATGGAGACCAGGTCGTAGTGGATGGTGACGAACTCTTCGGGCTCGCCGATGAGGAAGGCGGCGCAGTGCAGCTGCGGCCGGTCGGCGGTGAAGGTGAACTGGCCCGGGAGGCTCAGCATGTCCAGGCACCCTGGGGGAGGGACAGTGGGGCCAGGGGGCCGGGGCTGCGGCCACCGACGCCTCGGCCCCGGCCAGCCCCTCCCCGCGGGCCCCCGTTCCCGGGTCCGCGGCGCCCGGTCCCCACGCGGAACGCGTCACCCGCCCCCGGCGGGCCCCTGAGCACGGAGATCGCGCCCCCGGCCGGCCAGGCCAGCCCCTTCCCGGCGGTGCCCGGGGCCCCGTGAGCGGGTGGGGAGCCCGGCCTCGTCACCTCCCCGCTGCCCCCGGATGCGCGCCGACACCCCGACTCACGCAGCGCGCGGCGGTACAGCGGCTCCCCCGCCAGCTCCCGCTTCAGGTTGGCGCCCAGGAACCGGAGAGGGTCGTGGTCCTCAGCTTCCCGCAGCTGGCGAGGAAAACGCGTCAGTCCGAACGAGTTCAAGACTGCGGGAAAGGGGACCCGCAGCGGGGCACTCTCCCTGCCCCGCAGCCAAGAGAATAAAGTGAAGGGATCCAGGTCTCCCGCGTCCGGAGCAGAAGAGGTCTCAGACCCTTTCCCTCAGACCAGGGTGTCCCCAGGGGCCAAGGGAAGGACGTAGTGGCAAGGAGGAAGACCAGGAGAGAGAGGGGGCAGAAGATAGGGAAGAAAGGGCTAAGCCCAACACGGGCTGAGAGCTGAGGCAGCAGACCCACCCCCAAGGCTGGAGACACACACACACACACACACACACACACACACACACACACACACACACACGGAAGATGTGACGGCTCAGTCCGGAGATCGCTCACCTCTAGGTACCGGCTCTCCCCTCTTAGAGCCATCAAGAAGATGAGAATGAAGTGACACTGAAGTTTGAAGGAAGGCGACATGCTGGTCTTGCCTCTGCAGCTGGTCGGCTGGGCTCTGGAGGTCTCAGGCTTTGCTTCCCAAAACTACGCCCAGGCTGAGAGCTAGAAGCTGGTAGGGTCCCTTTGCTGGGTCTCTTTTATAGAGCAGTGAGGAGGGGAGGCTCTCTGCCCCTTAACTGATCTGAGCTCAGTAACCATGGGTTACCCTGTCTCAGTGACAAAGTGCGTGCTGATGACGAGGGTCCAGCTCTCAGCCACAAATTCTCAGAGTGGTCCAGCGTTATTCACCAAGAATGATTTTAGGCACTTAAAACTTATTGAACTAAACTGTGGGACAAAGAAGGAGGTAAGGATAGAAAATAAGTGAAGGCATTTGGCTTGACCTGCCAAATGCTGAATTATCGTTTCCTGTGGATATTTAGGGAATTTTCAGTGTTGCAAAGCCAAGTGACAAGATTACACACATACATAAAATACCCAAACAGATACAATCTTATCGTGCAGGCTTGTCACAGAACCTTGATGGAACCATGCTGGAAATCGTCAGAGATTATAGTGTTTGTGCAAATGCTCTTGTCTCTCAGGAAGGAACTTGAGGAGTTTTTAGCTCCAAAGAGAGCTGAACAGAAGCCGAAGTCTGATTCTGCAGAATATGGCAACAATGCAACTCAAACTTTCTTTCTGTCCCTTAGTCTTTGCTTTATCCTGGTCCAGTTTCTTGTAAGCATTTCCCTAACGGAAAGCTAACTCTGGCATCTGTGAACTTCTGGATTTTCACCTAGCTTTGTCATTTAGCCCAAAAGTGTACACCATAGGACACACTCCTGGGCCAGCTAACGGTAACCATGACCTTGGCATCCATCTGAACGAGTGAGAGATGAAGTCATTCCATTTCACACCTTCAAATACTTGGATTATTTGAATATTCTGGTAGAAAGAACTGCCCAGAAACCTTACTATAACTGCTTATCAGCAACTGTACAGGGCTAAACAAATGACTTAGAGATCCAGAAATAAGTATCTCTGCTGATTAGACAGAAGATGGTTGCTTCCCCTTCATGTCAAAAGTTATGGGAAATATGGGGATATTAAACTTTTGGCTTTCCAATTTATGTGCTAAGCAAGGCAGCTACAAATTCTAAAAACCTTGTCTTGTTTTACCTCTGCCTGACAGAAAACATGGTACTACCCTTAGCTTTCTTTGTTATTAAAATTAGTACAAATAATGAGACGTTAATACAAAATTTCAGTCAAGGAAATGGTTATATTATGTTTATAAATACTCAAAATTAAGTAGTAATTTGCCTAGTGGTATAGAACTTGATATTTCCTTATCTTACTTGTTTAATTGGGAGGCCTTCCTACCTCCTCCATTTTTGGAAACAATCCTCAGACCACAGAGAGTGTGACGGGGAAGCGAACCCAAAGGTCATGAACGCCGGCCACCATGTTCTTCTCTCCATCCTGGGACGGTTTAGATGTCTGCATTTCAGAAAGGGCATAAAGAGAGGAATCAAACAATACAAAAATAAATGGTTTAACACCAGCTTGCTTGGTTTGAAACACACCAGGCCATCTTCATGCCTGTCTCCCTCCCTGTTTGTGCCTGAGGAAGCTTTCAGGCTTTACCATCAACCTAGCCATAGCCTTGGCCTATTCCCAGAATTCAGCCTGGCATTCAGCTTGGGAAACTCTTGTTTATCCCATTTTGAGGGTCTGGCTTTTGTAGCGTCACCACGGAGACATTCTTTTCCAATCTTCACATGCTCACACACACACACACACACACACACACACACACACACACTACTGATGTTCCTTACATGCATTCATGATGTTCCCTCCTCAGGAAGTGCACACTAGAAGATAAATAAGGGCAAATATAACCACAGATAGATAACATTCCATTTTATGTAACACCTCACAAATTATCACATATGGGTGAACTTTATTTCCACCAAAAGTGTTATTTTCTCCAAGTTGGAAAATATCTACTAAGCCAATAGAAATTGTATCTTGTTTTTTTTTAATTAAGAGTAACTATAGGAGAAAATATTTATAAATGATATATCTGATAAGGGGTTAATATCCAAAAAATATAAAGAACTCACACAGGTCAACACCAAAAAATACCCTCAAACAGTCCAAAACAAACAAACAAACAATCTGATTTAAAAATGGGCAGAGGATGCCTGCCTGGTTCAGTTGGTGGAGTGTGCAACTCTTGATCTCAGGGTTGTAAGTTCGAGCACCACACTGGGTGTAGAGATTACTTAAAAATAAAATCTTAATAAAATAAAATAAAATGGGCAGAGGAGCTGAAGAGATATTTTTCCAAAGACATACAGATGATCAACAGATACATGAAAAGATGCTCAACATCACTCATCATCAGGGAAATGCAAATCAAAACCACAATGAGACATCACCTCACACCTGTTGGAATGACTAAAATCAAGAACACAAGAAACAAGTGTTGGTAAGGATGTGGGAAAAAAGGAACTCTCGTTCGCTGTTCGTGGAAATGTAAATTGGTATAGACACTGTGGAAAACAGTATGGAAGTTCTTCAAAAAACGAAAAACAGAAATACCATATGATCTAATAATTCCACTATTGGGTATTTACCCAAAGAAAATGAAAATATTAACTCCAAAAAATATATGCACCCTCGTTTATTGAAGCATTATTTATAATAGCCAAGACATGGAAGCAACCTAAGTGTCCATCAACAGATAAATAGACAAGGAAATGTGGTATATATACACAATGGAATTTTGCTTAGCCATAAAAAAGGATGAAATGGTGCCATTTGAGACAGCATGGATGGACCTAGAAGGTATTATGCTAGGTGAAATAAGTCAGACTGAGAAAGACAAATACCATATGGTTCCACCAATAAATGGACTCTAAAACAAAAAATAATAAATCAACAAACAAAAAGCAGAATCAGAACTATAAAATACAGAAAATAAACTGAATAAAATTCATTGTTAGCCAATAACAACAAAAAACTAATTTTCAGTTGCTTTCAAGATGATATGCTGTTTGAATAAATTTGGCTATTTTTAATGCAATCGTTTTAATAGATAAGACTTATTTTTCAGATGTGTTTGAGATCAGGAAGAAAGAAACTAAGCAAATATCCTTGGGAACTAATGTAAACCAGCCTTTGAATGAAAGCTTCATATGTCAGTGATTTCAACCCAGATCCATTATCTTCTTTTGTTTTACTAAAGATGACCAGCAGTCAGTAAAGATTAGGACTTTGGGGGGTTGCAAGTGTCCTCTGTTGAAGTGATTAACAAAAGAAAAAGTTTACTACTACAAACAGGGAGTACTTAAGGGGGTGGGTTTGGGATTGACCCTAGAATAGAAAGAGATTAGGGATTATGTAGTTCCTTGCTTCTCCTGATACCTCAGTGCATATATAAGATGTCGTAGACTCCATAAATTTACACTTGGCTGTCACAGTTACATCATAGACCATGGGGGTGACTACAAAGTCCCCTTGGCATACTTACAGATTGTCTGGGTGAGCCAATATAGTTTCAGCACAATTTAAAATCCTGCCCCCCTGAATCAATGTTCTCATAATTCCCAGTCCACATAACTTTGTGGGAAAAAGCTCAAAGCCCAGGGGACAGGATCTTGTTGTAACATGACTGTTTTCATGACAGCCATACAGACAGAGAAGGGAGAAGAAGTTTCTAGAAGGGATGCTGGGTTCACAGAATAATAGGTATCTTCAAGAGACTGAAAACACAAAACAAAACAAAACAAAACAAAACAAAACAAAACAAAAAAACCCTGGTTTAATGCCCTCTTTGACCATAAGTTTTCTTACCTGTAAAAAGATGATCTATGCTGAGGATTATTTTAGGAATTAAATATTCTATGTCCCACACAAAGGAAAGCTTCCAAACAGTGATGATATGAGAAAGTAAGAGAGATTAAATGATCTTCCCAGATTATCACCGTGAGTCAGAAACAAAGTCTAGACGAAAAAGATCTATGTCCAGCCAAGTAAGTGATCCTCTTTCAAAGACAACAGCCCTGGAAATTAACCCCAAAATTACATTTTGGGTTTTAAGAATTACTAGGCTACCAGCAGAAAGTGAGACGGCACAGCCCAAAGCAAGATACTGGCAGATAAATAAGTACAAAGGAGACTGAGGATTGTTCATGTCTGCGCGTACGTTGGCTTCCTTGACTTTGGATTGACATTGTTATCTCAACTTCCCTCAGGCTTACTCCAAAATATGCCGTGACTAACATCTAGCCAATTGATCATGATGAAATGCAATTTAATAATCCCTCACTGCCTGCATCAAAGGGAAAAGTACAGCCGTGTCCAGATCAGTTGGTGTGTTTGTCATCAGGTAGTGGTGACGTGCATAGGCACAGAACGTCAGCCGCGTCTGTGACGGAAGAGAAATGAAGTGTAAAGAGTCTCATTTCTTAGCGCCTTAAAATAAATCTAAAGGAGAAAATTCTGCCAATTATGTGGAGTGACATGAGAGGTTCTAAATAAGGAAATCAGTAGGGATAAGTGCAAGCTAGGCAGGGGTGAGCTATCTGGGGTGAGTTTTAGCACACTTTTCTGAGACCCCTGCCAGTGGCCAGCTTGCTTCTCCCCTCTGTCAACCGCTTCTTTTATTCATCCTTCCTTCCTTCCTACCTCCCTTCCTCCCTTCTTTCCTTCCTTACTTCCTCCCTCCCTCCCCGCATTCCCCCCTCCCTCCCTCCTTTCCTTCCCCCCACTTCTTTCCTTCCTTCCTCCCTCCCTTCCTTCCTTCTTTCCATTCTTCCTTCCCTCCACAAATTGTGAGCAACAGATTTAGCTGTTCTACACTCATAGTATTTTATATATACCCTGAGTAGCCTTTATCTTATTTTATTATACCTTTTAATATACCCGTCTTCGACTCCAAATGTCAATTCCTGGAAGTCTGGCCCTGTGGCTCATCCCTCTCTGTCCTCAGCACACACACACACCTGGAACTCCTGGATGGCACCTAAAAACAAATTAAAGCATTGTCACCACTACAATATTGGCTGACCACATCCAAAGATGTGGCCGCAGCCAGGTAATGAGAGTCAACTGGTAAAGTAGGAGGAAAGGGAAGAGAGGCGTGCTGAACCAGTTCCCAGAGTTGGCTCTCCAGGACCACAGCCAGCTGTGTGATGTGGCAGCAAGAAAGGTAGGGGGGAGCTGGAGGGACAGGGCTGGGATTCAGGTGGGGCACAAAGATTCACTCACCATGATAAATAATTTTATAATATAATACATAATAAAATGAAAGTTAATGCAAACGCCCCCCCCAACTCCATAATGAACAAAATAACAAAGGTTTAGATAAATATGCCCTTAATCTTAGTGATACTTCTTT
Organism: Panthera pardus; assembly: GCF_024362965.1. NCBI lineage: Eukaryota > Metazoa > Chordata > Mammalia > Carnivora > Felidae > Panthera > Panthera pardus. The sequence goes on from NW_026526765.1 coordinate 97,933,780, forward strand.
TTGCCTCAGACTCCATTCTGCCCCAGCACAGCACTGTGGGGGCAACACCCCAGAGAAGTACTCAAGAACTGTAGGGGTTAGGGGCACCTGAGTGGCTAGTCAGCTGAGCGTCCAACTCTTGATTTCAGCTCAGGCCATGATCCCAGGGGATTGAGCCCTGCATGGGGCTCTGCACTGAGCATGGAGCCTGCTTAAGATTCTCTGTCTATCCCTCTGCCCCCTCTCCCACTTGCTCTCTCTTTCTCCCTCTCTCAAATTAAAAAAAATAAAAAAAAAATAACTGTAGGGGCTTCATGCTTATTCCCATGTGTGTTAGCTGTAGAGTAGAAACGAAAGGGCTCTAGATTAAGTGTCCCAAGTCCCAGAGCACTGACCGGGAGTGTGAACGAGTTATTTACTTCATCTCCAAGATGAGGAGGGGGGGTAACTCTTAGGATTCTATCAAGAGATAGATGGCACTCTCAAATGGGTAAGTTTTGGAGAGTTCAATAAAAGGACCAAACAAAGGTGTGGAGGGAGTACATGGCACAGACAAGGCTTTCCAGAATCATGGTACATTTGATATTTGCCAGGCAAGAAGACCACAGAAGTTTTCTCGCCAAAGTTTCTCAGGCCTTGTGTCTTTTAAAAAAATTAGCTGTTAATTCTACTCATACCTAGTTACGCCTCGTTTTCTGCTCAGCTTCCTTGGCTCTGGCTTCCACCTCCGCAGTGCTGCAGAAACTTCCCTCAGTTGGGTCATTCCTAGTTTTTACATATGTTGCTCACTTAAGTTATTCCCTGACTTCTCTCACTTGTTGTCTCTTTCCTTTTTCTTCTTTTGGAACTCCTATTCCTCTGATTTTAGGTCAACTTGGTATTCGAAAAGAGTCAGACATATTCTAACTTTGAAAATACCAAAAAATGATTTAAATGCCAACTTCATTTCATATTATTTCACTATATATTGCAGCACCAAACTCAACAGCTGATTTTGTCTGCATCTTAAACACTGAAAGGGCAGAGTCAAAGAGAAGCTGAAAGGTTTTTTCCTTACAAAATCTTTTTTCTCTCTAAATTTGAAATATATGATTCTAAAGAAGCAAATTATTTGTAACTGTCTGGAGGATATAATAATTTGCACTTAAAGGTATTGGCTATGTTATTACTTGGCAATCAAAAAGGATGAAATCTTGCCAGTTGCAACTATGTGGATGCAACTAGAAGGTATCATGCTAAGCAAAATTAAATTAGAGAAAGACAAATATCATATGACTTCACTCATATGAGGACTTTAAGACACAGAACAGATGAACACAAGGGAAGGGAAGCAAAAATAATATAAAAACAGGGAGGGGTACAAAGTATAAGAGACTCATAATTATGGAGAACAAACAGAGGGTTGTGGGAGGGGGGATGGGCTAAATGGGTAAGGGGCGTTAAGGAATCTACTCCTGAAATCATTGTTGCACTATATGCTAACTAACTTGGATGTCAATTTAAAAAATTGAAAAAAAATGGTATTGGCTACATCTAAGGGAGGCAACAGAATGTGAGAGACAAAGATACAAATCCTGAGGTTTCAGGTTTAGGTTTAGAAGACTTTTCTGTGTGATGGGCAAAGGGATGGAGGTACATTCAGTCAGTTTAAAGGCATGAGGTGCCTGCCGGTACAACTGGATTTTCGTATGGAAAACCCACACACACATACACACACACACAACGTGATCCCTACCTTACACCATATACAACAATTAATTTGAGATGGATCACGGACATAGACATGAAAGCTGAAGCTCTAAAGCATACAGAAGAAAACATGAGAGAATATTGTTGCAACCCCGGGACAGCCAAATGTTTCTCAGGTTACAGAAAGCACAAACCATAAAAGAAAAACTGATAAATTGAACTTCACTAAAATCAAGCAATTCTCCTCATCACAAGACACCATTAAGAAAATGAAAAGACATTTCCTACCTTTCAAGAAGTTTCCTTGTGCTCGATCAACCCTCCAACCCCACAGGCAAACACTGTTCTGATTTCTGTCACCACAAACTAATTTTGCCCAGCCTAAACTCCCTAACATGGCAAGCATGCATCATGTACACTTTTTGTTTGGCTTTTTTGCCCCTCTCAACATAACTTTTTAAACTTCAGAATGGGAGAGAATACTATAAATTCATAGATCTTCCAAACCAGTAATATAAAGAAAACAATTCTATTTTAAAATGGGCAAAAAATACATAAAATAAAATAGGCCAATAAATGCCTTGAGAAGTCACCTCATGAAGAAAGATACAGAAATTTCCAGTAAGTGTATGTGAAGTTGCTCGACATCACCAGCCACCAGGGAAAGGAAAACAAAACCACAATCAAATACCACTTCACATGCACTAAAGAGCTGAATTAAAACCAAAAACAAAAATAAACAAAAAACCACCACCAACAACAACAACAAAGAAAGAAACCAAAACCCCCCTGATTTCAGGTGGACTTTTGAGGAGAGTGGAGTCCCTAGAGCAGGCATGGAAACCCCATGCCCCTTCCTTTCCCCACAGCTTGCCCATGCATCTCTTCCGCTCGGCTCTTTCTCAGTTGTATCCTTCTATAATAAATCAGTAATCTCAAACTCGCCACTCACGAAATGCAGTGTGAAGATATGCTCATATGCAAAGAAACTAATGCAAACGTTTTAGAACCAGTGCCTCTGGCCAGACTATTAACTATTGCGGCCTAAAACAGAGCCAGAGCAGTGAGCACCTGCCCGCATCACTGTGCTATCCACTCAACCATCTGGAAAACTATGGCTGCACCAATGTAAGAAAAATGAAACAAGAAGACTTGGATTATGTTACATTTTCCAGGTATTGTTCAAATCCCACAATTGGGTAAATACAAGGATAACATAAAAATCCGGTAGTTTCTAAATTAAAAAGGAAACATTAACTTAAAAAAACTGACAATAACATTAAGAAAAAACGTAAAGGCAAACCAATTGTAATGTATTTATGTAATGGAAAAGTATCCAGCAATAAAAAGAGAAACTCTTGGTCCATGTATCAACATGAATGAATTTTAAAAAGTTATGGTGAGAGGGGCAAAAAGTCAAATGAAACGTGTACGCGATGCATGCTTGCGATGTTAGGGAGTTTAGGCTGGGCAAAATTAGTTTGTGGTCATAGAAATCAAAACAGTGTTTGTCTGTGGGGTTGGGGGGTTGATGGGGCACAAGGGAATTTCTTGGGAGGTAGGAAATGTTCTATATCTTGATTGGGATGGTGGTTACATGGTATATACATTTGTCAAAACTCATAAAATTGTACAGTTAAGATCTGTGTATTTTATCATACATAAATTATTTCTCAGTTAAAAACACTGGGGGATAAAAATCATGGTGAGAAAATGCGTGATACCTTCTAAAAGCTTCATGAGAGACACTAACACGTTTGTTCCCTGAGGAAGGCTAATGAGGTGTGACTAAAGAGATGTAAGGCAAAATAAGAGAAATTAGAAAAAAAAAAAAAAAAGAGGGGATGAGAGAATAGAGGAAACAGGACAGGAATGAAAAGAAGAAAGGGAGAAAAACATTGGGAGGAAAGAGATCTTGGGGTGCCCCCACAGTCGTTATCCTACCGCTAGGTTCTGAGTTAGCACCAACATTTTTTGAATTATAAAATATGAAATGCATAGAGAAGAGTATATTAAATGTACATACATAGTTTAAATGAGAATAATAAGATGTATTACCATCCTTATTCCTACCACTCAGTTTAGGGGCGCCTGGGTGGCTCAGTCGGTTGAGCGTCCGACTTCGGCTCAAGTCACGATCTCCCGGTCCGCGGGTTCGAGCCCCGCGTCGGGCTCTGGGCTGATGGCTCCGAGCCTGGAGCCTGCTTCCGATTCTGTGTCTCCCTCTCTCTCTGCCCCTCCCCCGTTCATGCTGTGTCTCTCTCTGTCTGAAAAATAAATAAACGTTAAAAAAAAAAAAATTAAAAAAAAAAAGAAACTGAGGGGGTCTTCCAGGGGTCTATCCCAGTTTCCCTTACTCTCCATCACTGGTTGTGTCACCTAGATATGTATCTCTAAGGGCAATACTTTTTAATTTTTAAGCCTTCAGGAACAGGTATAAATTTAGTCTGTAAGGAAGCCTTTCCCAATCTCTTCTCTAGAAGGGTTAAGTCTGGGTGATGGTGTTCTGGAGCCAAGTGGAAAGATCTGGAAGGGCTCTGCATTCAGGGTTCAGCGTGCAAAAGATCAGTCATTTGTCTGTTTCTCATATGGTGCTAGAATTTCAACAGTCTGGTGTCCACAGTACAGAGACCCTCTGCAGAGAATGAACCTCCAAACTTCTGTGGGAAGGGGGATGGATAGTAGGCTCAAGGGCTGAGAAATGATGAGAAACTATATCTGGAGATCTAGCAGCTTCTCCAAGGCTTTCAGCAGTGCTTTTTATTGGGTGTCTCCACCGCCTCCCCACCCCCGCCAGCATCCCTGCAGAGCTCAGTTCCAGCAGCAACCCCTTTGAGCAGGTTGCTCTGTAGTTTCCCCCACTGCTTGCCTTGAGACTATGCTTTCTCTAGTCTCAAACAAGGTACTCTTCTCATATCTGCTTTCTGGCTTCCAAAATGTTGGTGCTGTTGTCTTCTTTACAGTTGGTTCTCCAACCCCTCCCTTCTCTTTTGCTCCTTTCTTCCCCCCTCTCTTCTTCCCCATCTCCATGTTCAACCTTTCTCTCTCTTTCCTCCTCCCACTCTCACAATGTGTGTGCATGAAACCATTTATAGGAAATTTAATAGCGTTTTGGGAGACAGTGAAATTGGGTGCTGCATTCAATCTGCCATCCTTCATAATTACAAAAAATATGCATTTTTTTCCTTTAACATATTCATAATAAAAACATTAATATAGGCCAATACAAAGGAAGAGCCATAAATCATCCTTAATCCTTCCATGTAGATAGAACATAGTTAACAATTTAGTATTTATACTTCCAGAGAGATATATACATAATTTTCCTTACAAAAATGAGATTATAGTACATATACAATTTTGCAGTATGATTTCTTCATGTCATATATTATAAACAGGTTTTTATGTTATTAATATACTTTTCTCACATCATTTAAATGCTAAAGGATTCTACCAGCATGACATTTTATTTAATCAATCATCTATCGGTGAACATTTCTTTTTTTATTCTTTTTAAGCTTTTATTTATTTATTTTGAGAGAGAGAGTGAGCAAAAGCACACACACGGGCGAGGGGCAGATAATCCCAAACAGGCTCCACACTGTTAACCCAGAGCCTGATGTGTTTCAGAACCCGAAGATCATGACCTGAGCCGAAATCAAGAGTCTGACGCTTAACTGACTGAGCCACCTAGATGACCCTGATTTTTTGGGTAGTTTTGAGAGAGAGAGAATACAAGTCGGGGGGGGGTTGAGGGGGGAGAGGGAGGGAGAAAGAGAGAGAGAGAGAGAGAGAGAGAGAATGAGAGGGAGAGAATCTTAAGCATGGAGCTCTATCTCACGACTGTGAGATCATGACTTGAGCTGAAATCAGGAGATGGGTGCTTAACCTACTGAGCCACGCAGACACCCCTATTGGTGAACATTTCTATTGCTTCTAATAATTTACTACTGGTAATTAAATGAATGCATAATTTAAAGTCCTTTACTTTGGTTCTCTAGATTTAAAGCTAAAGTCTGAAATGGATTGTCACCACGGATTCTTAAAGGTAATAGCTCTTTGAGTCTGGGATCAAGACTAAACGAACAGAGCAGGGACACGTCAATACCATTCATAGTTTTGGAGGAGAAATAAATCAATTACTCTTCATAAAGTCATGAACACTCAGAATTGGATGCCTCCCCCAGCATTCACTCATTGCCTTCTTTTCAATTTAGAAGAGAGCCTGAAAGGAAAAGAGTAAAACCATGAGGCAGACTGACAAAGGGGTTGCTTTATTTGTGAGGCTAAATGATGGATTTTAGATTGCTACACATGGCATCTCACAGCACAACATGCCTGTCTGTGAAGACCTCTGGGTATTTTGAGAGCAGGAAAGGTCAAATTAATCTCAATGATGTGTCAAATTAGCGATCATATTAATTCCATATTGTCACCTGCTCTTTGGCAGGTTTGATAAACCACATGTTAAATTGATTATGCAAATTATCATAGGTAAATTAAAACATCTGTTCCACATATCATCAAATTTCAAGGTGAAAGTCTTCCTGAAGGTGAATTTTCAGTCCCTGGTATGTTTCTTTTCTTATGCCACACATCAGATGCTACATTTTCACTGAACAATAAGCTAGTTTGCTTTTCAGACGCAATACAAGTTGGCATGATCCATAAAAATGAGAATGAAAAATACAGCATAACTATGGAAGATTTATCTTTTCACTTCATAAAAGGATAAAAGGGTAAGTCATTCGGCCACGGAGGTGATATAGGATGGACACACTGGAAATCATCCCAGGAGAATCCACCTGAATATACAGGCTGACAGCTCAAAGCCTGAAGCCTGCTTCAGATTCTGTGTCTCCCTCTCTCTCTCTCACTCCTCCCTCGCTCACGCTCTTCCTCTCTCTCTCTCAAAATAATAAGTAAACATTTAAAAAAACTAAAAAATAAACAAAAATGCAAAGATGATTATTTGGTGGGGTGGGCAACATAAATAAATAACAAAACAAAACAGGGATACTACAACACAGATGAACCTTGAAAACACTACGCTAAGGGAAATAAGCCAGACATAAAAAGACAAGCATTGTATGATTTTGCCTATATGAGGTACGTAGAATAGGAAAATTCATACAGACAGAAAGTAGAATAGTGGTTAACAGGGCCTGAGGGCAGGGAAGGAAGTTTGCTTAAATGGGCGTAAAGTTCCTGTTTGGGAAGAGGAAAAAGTTCAGGAAATGGATGGTGGTGATGGCCGCACAACAAGGTGAATGTTTGTAGTACTGCTGAATTGTATCCTTAAAATTGGTTAAAAGTGGTAGATTTCATTTAATGTATATTTTGCTACAGTAAAAAGAAAGATGTGGCCATGAAGAAAGGACAACTGACAAGTTGTATTATTTAAAAATGGGGACAACAGTTCCTCTTCCCTAAGGTTGTGAGTATCGAGGGAGATATTTGAAAAGTGCTTAATACAGGGTCTGCCCTGCAGCAAAAGTTCAGGAGATGGTAGTGCCACCTGCGTGACAGGAAACTGCTCCTTCCTATCCACAGTGACATTGCCTGGGGTGTGCTGAGAGGGCGAGTCACTACATACCAAGGCTCAAGTGGCCCAGATATGATCAGATTGGCAGCTACTCAGCACCCTGAGGTGCCTTCAAGCCGTCCAGGGGAGGCTCCCCAAGCCCCCAGAGTTGTTCCACTCCTTCTAGAAGAGGCTGACTGGCACTCTGTAGGCTTCTCCCTGCTTCACTGCTCCCGTCAGGGAAACACCCCACTAGGGACAACATTCTCCTCTCCTGTGGTCCCTTGAGGGAGTCAAAACTGCCCAGCAAAGCAGCTGAGAGGAGAGCGCAAGCCTAACCCTGAGGACCCAGCTGACCTCAGGCTTCTCGCCTGGCTTCTCTGAGTCATCCCACCAAGGACGCAGGTCTTGGGCAACTGCGTGGATCTCACCTCATCTCTCTGTTCTGATGCTCTCTGTTCTCTCTCCTTTCAATCATCTCAATTGTACACAAAATTTAGCGAGCGCTTGACTCTTTACAAAATACATCTTTAAACATTCTCTTGAAGAAAACTCCCACGGTTGCAAATGGCAGGAACTAAGATTATTACACTAAATTAAATTTAATTACGAAAGCTCCTCTTTGTTTTCTCTTGGATTTAATATTGATGAAGCGAATATAATTTTGATTTCTAATTAGTTTTAGCTCCCACTGGTACTGAGTTGCTTTGTTTAAGTCTTAAATATTACAAAGACTCATTAAAGGCTTTTCTTTTGCCGATTTTTAAACTCTTTCTTCCCAAATCCTACCACCACCAACAAAAAAAAATCTAGCTTCATTTCCTTTTTATTTTAAAACTTTGATGAATAAATAAATGGCTTTTCTTTGAAAAGGGTAATGATGAAGCATTCATCTATGGAATGGCAAGAGTGGAAAGCTCAGTGGGGCTTTATTTTTCTAAAGAGAGTTTCAATAAATAACCTTCAGTTCTGTCTGGTCACTATAAAGGCATAAAACCTCATGTTGTTGAAAGCTGAGGGAAACATCTCAGAAAAACGCTTATTTTCCAACTTAACTGAATTATATTACTTAGGTTATGCCTATAGGATATCAAAAGAACTAGTCAGTTCTGTACAAAGAACAAATGAACTAGAGCAACTCATACCAATCTGAGGGGAGAAGAACAACAAAAAGAGTTAACATTAAAAATTAACAAAGAAAATAAAAAGCTAAAAAAAAAAGATAAAATCAATCAAAAAAAAAAAAAAAAGAGTTAACATTAAATGCCTGATTTTACAACTCACTGTTTTGAGATATGCGGACACAATACACGTGGCCTCTGAAAAACAGCCGATATACTGGGAGGACTTTTGGTATAAATCATATAAAACTACAAATGAATAAAAAAAGAGAACATAACTCATCATTTCCCCAGCTAGAGATGACTGTTGTCAATAGGCTGGAATCCTATTTCTCTGTATCTCTCTTCACGTGTGTATGTGTGAATATGAGGGTGTGTACATGCTGGAGTCAAATTTTACACTGTGACTTAGGTGTACAAAAAAAAAAAGGAAAGAAAAGATACTTTCTTTGTTCTCACGACTGCACCTCGCCCCTGGGTATCAGGCTCCCACAGCTGGTGGCCTCCCCATCGCAAAACTCGTGTTCTCAGATTCCCTACCCATCTCGTCCTTTCTACAGCACTGCTTCATCCATGCCATGGTTGAACCACACGAGGGGGCTGGAAGTAAGGACACCTGCTATGAATAAAAGGTTTTTATCCCCCCCCAAATTAATATGTTGAAGCCCTACCCCCCCAATGTGATGGTATTTACAGGTGGGGCCTTTGGGTGGTGATTATTTACATGAGGTCACGAGGGTGGGGTCTGTATGACGGATTAGTGTCCTTATAAGAGGAAGAGAGACCAGAGCGTGCTTTCTCTCCCCCTGGACCTGGGAGGAGACAGAAGACAGCTATTTATGAACAAGGAAGTAGGCCCATGTCAGGAACCAAATCTGCTACCACCGTGATCTTGGCCTTCCCAAACTCCAAAACAGCGAGAAATAAATGGGTTTTGTTTAAGCTCAGCTAACTAAAACAATGCCACCTTCTAGCTGTGCAACTCAGGGCAATTTATTCACTTTCCTGTGTCTGGGGATAATCTGTAAAGGGGTGATAATCCCACCTACTTCTCTGAGTTGTTGAGAGGACCTACTGAGGTAATATGCTGGAAACTTTATATCTCTTCCAGGTACAAAACAGAATTCAACCCATGCTGGTCCCCGCCTCTACTCCTTCTCTGCGTGAGAAACAGACACAGTGTAGCTAAGGACTGTGTTCCTCTCTCAGGAGTTAATGGAATTGCCAAGGAGGAGCTCAGAGTATGTAACCATAAAGGGAATAAATTACTTTGAGTTTAAGGCATCAGTGTGGGTTTGGAGGGCTTTCCAGCCTCGCACAAATCACTCCTCATGAAATGCCACTGTCTCCGCAAAAAGCACAAGTACCCTGTAAATTGGGGATTTGCTTGTCTCTCTTGTCTTACTCTTTATGTGCAACCAGTGGGTTCATAGGTTTCAAACCCACTCCTTCTGACTTCTGAACAGCCTCTTGACCTCACTTCAAGTCCACAAATGGAATATTATCTATGTGCAAAAATATAAGTTAACATCAATTTAAGTTCTGTAAGTTTGGGGATTCTTTTGACTCTACTAAGGATAAATGCAGAAACTATAGGTTTGTACCAAAAGAAAGAAAGGAAGGAAGGAAGGAAGGAAGGAAGGAAGGAAGGAAGGAAGGAAGGAAGGAAGAAAGGAAGGAAGAAAGAGAAAGAAAGATTTTAAACTAACATCTTAGGCAGAAAACACATTAATATAACTGAGTCTACAACTGTTTCTCCATCACAGATCACAAATCATCACTGAAGGGACTCAAAGAGGCCCCTTTAAAGATAAATCAGACTTACTCTGCTTTTTTATGATTTTTGTAAGTGTGCAGATCTCAGTCAGTTGCCTGCTGACAGCTTCAGGCAAGGAAGCTCTGAACTTTACACATCCCTGTCCAGCTCTCAAAGCTGCCCCTGAAATAACTTGGGTATCAATTTCCACAAAAAGCCTGCCACACTGTATTTTTTTTTTTTAAATATCTCCTCTAGTGGACTCCTAAAGCATTCCCCAGACCAGTAGTATGCCAGGATATTGTAGGACCACAAACTCTGTTCTCCCTAGATCCCCCCCTTCACTTCAAGCATACTTCAGACAATTGCTCAAAAATATCAGTGGTGAGGGGCACCCGGGTGGCTCAGTCGGTTAAGCGTCTGACTTTGGCTCAGGTCATGACCTCACAGTTCATGAGTTCGAGCACTGCATCGGTTCGAGCCCCGCATCAGGCTCTGTGCTGACAGCTCGGAGCCCGGAGCCTGCTTCGGATTCTGTGTCTCCCTCTCTCTGCCCCTCCCCACTCGTGCTCTGTCTCTCTCTGTCTCAAAAATAAATAATAAATATTAAAAAAATGTATCAGCGGTGAGTCAGACACAGTGATCAATAGAACAGAGATTTGTTATGTTCAATAGAGTTATGAGCTAAAGATAAAGTTCAAGTCACCTCAGCTGACGTACTAATCAGGAATTTTCAGAGTTGTTTTCTGTTAGGAGCTTGGTAAAGAATTTCTTGCTGCAGACTGAACAGGGAGGGGCGTTGATCCAAACTGCCTCCTGCTGTAAACAACGTAAATCTGCAACTCTGTAGCCCTGAAGTCCACACTGTGAGATCTGTGCCTACTTACCATGGAAATTAAGTGAGATTAAGTTTTAATGTGCTTCAGAGCTGAGCTCAGTCCCCGCTCTGCTGTGCCTTGGGGTGTGTCACTTCTGTGGACCTCAGCTTCCTCCTTTGTAAAATTCAGACTTGCACTAGGCGGGTCACGAGACCCGTGGAAGCTGAGGAATGAGAAGGGAGCTTGCTCAACAGACAGAGCCCAGCCAGTGCTCCAGAAATGCTGGCAAAGTCCAGGGTGGACCTCACAAATGACTCTGCTCTACAGGAGAATTTAGGAAACGCTAGATTGGGAGATTGCTGGGTCTTTTCTAGCTCTCAGACTTCTCTGATTTACAAAGGAAAAATGACTCTGGGTGGAAATAGATGTGTTTGCCACCAGTGCCTTGCAATGCTCTAGGGAAAGCAGGCCAGCAACAGGTGGCAGCAGAATCCTAGGGTGCTGACACGCAAGCTGTTTTTATCTCCATTTGCCTCTTCACATTAAGGCATATACATATCTTCTTTTCCTTTCCTCTGTTTCTGGTGCCTTCTATTAATTGCACCCCCCTTCCTTTCGTAGAAGGGGATTGGCATATTTCCCTGTATTAGTGAAGAAGTTTCCAGGCAAAGTGGGCATACACACCCACAGGCCCCACTCAAGATCTTTCTTCAGCAAAAAAGTGCAATATGCATCTGTTTTCTCCCTGACGTGTAAAAAGCTGGGATGAATATATAATTCAAAGACCAAACTTCCTTGTGTTGGGAGCATTGTCTAGCTAGGAGCTTTCATTCCACATTCGTGGCCCTGTAATTTTCTCTCTAGGGTGTCCATCAACAAGGTGGCCTCCTACCGTGGCTCAGACTCTATTAGGGAAGGTGACACGGGAGCAGGAGCGAGCTAAATGGCTTCTGACCTGGTGAGTGACACTGGGAGTTTGCAGACCAGAGAGCCCCACGTGGACATGCAAAGAGCTCTTGATTTTAACAGAACCTGAGCTGCATCTGCCCTGCCATAGCTCATCCTCTAGCATTTTGGAAGGGGAACTGGAAGCTGCATGTGGCTTGGACAGTTTGCTATCTCAGAAAGAAAGCGGCCCCTAGAAGTGGCTCCCGTTCCCGCCCCAGCTACTCTGTAGAGCCTCTGTTGTTATGCCATAAAATACGACAGGAGGGACAAAGGACTCTCTCTCCCACCCTGAAGATGCATTATCTCATTTTCAAAATGGGCTCTGAAGCCACGGGCACGACAACTCTTACATTTAACTCAGCCAAGTAAAGATTACTGAGGAAGCAATCAAGTTGTGAAATCTCAGGCACCTTCTGTTGCTTATACGTCCGCCTCCTCTGCACAGGGGGGATTATTGATGGCCCAGTTACAGTCCCTGTTTCCTTTGTGGCTGAAAGACCAAAAAGCTATAATTTGTGGAGGTCTCTATTGTGTAAAAATGACAGTGAATTAGATCCTTTCTTTCCAAACCGAGGAGGCGGTTCTGACTCAGGTAAGTCTAAAGGGTATTTGAAATCAACATAGATGGTGAGAGCACGGGGGCGTTCAGTCTGGTTTCCCAGGGGTCTTGTAACACCTGTGTCATGTCGGCACCCCATCTTCCCTGCCCTGTCCTTAGACCAGAGAGGGCAAGGGTGTGGGAAGGGGGAAACACACACACACACACAGGCTTGGAGTCAGCCGGACATCAGCCCAAAGCCAGGCTTCTGCACATTAGCTAGATACGATCCTGACAAATTTGTATTACTGTTTTGAGCCTCAGTTTGCTTCTCTGTAAAATAGTACAAATTCTCACTCCACAGCGTGGGTACAGCGTCACAGCAGGGGGCTAACATAGGGACAAGGCCCGACCATAACAAATGGTCAGTCCTCACCTCCCTATATCCCCCCTTTATACACCTGTCATTTTGTATGTTAAAATTCAAATACTTATCTCACATCTTCCTTCTCCAAATGCTCTTCGGATTTTCTTTTATAATTTTCCAACGGTTTCCTTCAAGAGCCTAAGCCACCATCAGAAAGGTCATTAACTCGACTGAACCTTTGAGGTGAACGACTTGGTAACAAAGACTGGTTGAGAGTGATCGGGGAGGCCTAACTTGTGACCAGGAGGGATTTAAATGTAAAGGGGATGAAGGAGCAGCCTGACTGAGACTTGGAACTCTTCACCATTCACAATGCTTTCAGTAAATCATTTTGAGCATGTACTAGGTGCTATGCATCGTTCTAGATGCTGACGAAAAGAGCAGGAAACAAGGCCAACTCAGTTCTGTTCTCCTGGACCTCTCACAGTCTGGTGAAGACAGAGCCTCTTAGTCAGGCTGCTCTAATAAACACCATAGACAGGGGGGCTTAAACAAGAGACATTTATTTCTCAGTTCTGCAAGCTGTAAGTCCAAGATTAGGGTTGCAGCATGGTTGAGTTCTAGTGAGAGCCCTCTTTCTGGTTTACGGACAGACAACTTCTTGCTGTGTCCTCAGCAGAGAGAGAGAGAGAGAGATCATTTCTCTCTTGTGTCTTCTTATAAGGGCACAAATCCCATCATGAGGGCTCTACCTTCACGACCTAACTACCCCCCAAAGGCCCCGCCTCCCAATGCCATCACACTGGGAAGTAGGGCTTCAACATATGAATTTGGGGGAAACACAGATGTTCAGTCCATAGCAGAAATTCATGATCAATCACATAAACCAATTTCTCATACTAGAAGTACAATGAAGATAAAACAAGGAATAGGGCCAAGAGGGTTTGGTAGAGGGTCCTTCGGAGAAGAGATCAGAACAGCCTCACTGAGGAGGTGACATCTGAACAGAGATGAGAAGGATGAGAAGGGGCCAACCACACAAGGGTCTGGGCAGAGGGAGAGCATAGCCTGGCATCCCTGACTGCCCCCTCAGCCCCAGAAAGGGGCCAGATGATCAGAGCCCAGGGGAATATGATGTGAGGGGAGGGTAGAGAGGAAACTAAGGAGCAAGATCATCACAGGGGCTTTGGAAGCCAGGATGAGGAGCATAGGCTTTAGAATAATCTCACCCAGAACTTGAAAGGTCCTCAGAGACTCAAACACCATTTACTTTGGGGATCTCTGGACAAAGACACTATCTGCACATTTCACTTCTTGTGGGTCGGCATCTTTGCTTTGGGTCCTAACGTCTCATTCTTCCTGCTATTAGTATAAGAAGAAAGCAGCAAAGTCTTCAATCCACACGTGTCTTAGAGAATCACAAACACACTGAATCAGGGCAGTTGCCCAAGCCATTGAGTATTTAGACACTATCTTAACTTACACACATGGAAGGCAATAGCAGAACATTCAGAGGAACAACAACAAGGAAGCTGGTAGAGAGAATACCTACCATGGAAATTTCTTGTATTTACCTTGGAAATTTCTAAGAAAACAAAATCATAAACCAGATTGCTTTGCAACTCTTCAGGGGGATCCTTTTCCTTTCCATTTTGGAAAGCTGACTCTACCACCTTGATCTGGAGACTGTTACTAATCTTAAGAAGAGAATTTCAATCTGGTTTCTTTAAAAAAAATTTTTTTTTAATGTTTATTTATTTTTGAGAGAAAGAGAGAGACACAACATGAGCAGGGGAGGGGCAGAGAGCGAGGGAGACACAGAATCCGAAGCAGGCTCCAGGCTCTAAGCTGTCAGCATAGAGCCCAATGCAGAGGTCGAACCCATGAACTGTGAGATCATGACCTGAGCCGAAATCAGATGTTTAACTGACTGAGCCACCCAGGCGCCCCATTCAATCTGGTTTCATCAGCTCGCTCTCTCTCCAGCACCCCTGTCATCCAGCTCTCCTCTGCTGTCTCATCTTTCTCTTGCTCTAGGACCACTCCGTCCTTTTTCCATCTCTGCCACTTAGCCTGTTCCACTCATATCCACACAGGTGGGTGTTAAGTTTCACACCTAGTTCTCCCCGGAGCCTCTCTTCAGCCCCAGGTCTCCTGACCTTTCTTTCTTTTTTTTTTTTTTTTTTTTTTTTTAATGTTTATTTATTTTTGAGACAGAGAGAGACAAAGCATGAACAGGGGAGGGGCAGAGAGAGAGGGAGACACAGAATCCGAAGCAGGCTCCAGGCTCTGAGCCATCAGCCCAGAGCCCGACGTGGGGCTCGAACTCATGGACCGCGAGATCGTGACCTGAGCTGAAGTCGGACGCTCAACCGACTGAGCCACCCAGGCGCCCCTCTCCTGACCTTTCTTGCAGGTCCTGTGGCAGCTCCCCAGCGGAGCAGACAGTGGAGCGAGGGCTAACTTTCAGTCCCGCTCACTCCCTCGGTCCTTCCCAGCTCCCCTGATTAACTACCACTGTCACCTTGCCCCCCAAACACATTACCTAAATGTTGGAGAAAATTGAACTGTTTTGTATTTCCTTTCTGGTGGAACAAACATAAATGCGTCTTCCTGGAGTATTATTGGTTTCTCCTTGGCAGCCAGGACTACCCACCCTCGTGGCAATGAATCGCCAGCTCTGAACTTGTCACCCACCAGATGGGATCATTCTATCACTCTAATATCTGCAACCAGGCTAGCATGGCAGGGTAGGACACCAGGTGAATTTTATCGCTCTTTTCAAAAAGAACACACGTCTCCACTGTCCGCTGCCTACATCATCGCCTGCTACCCCTAGTGACCTTTCACCTTGAGGCTTCCCTCTATAGCCTGGCTGTCACAATTCCATATTCTGAATGGAACTGTCTGCAGAACTTTCAAAGTATAGTACCTGTATGTTTTTATATAATTTTATATTACATGATTTATTACTGTTAGCCATGAAGTTCCTCCTATGACAAGCAGTATATGTCTGAATGAGTTAATTAAAAGGAAACCTAGGGGCACTGGGGTGGCTCAGTTGGTTAAGCGTCTGACTCTGGATTTCAGCTCAGGTCATGATCTCATGGTGGGTGAGACTAAGCCCCACATCGGGCTCTTCGCTGACAGTGTGGAGCCTGCTTGGGATTCTCTCTCCCTCCCTCTCTCTGCCTCTTCCCTACTCACTCTCTCAAAATAAATAAATAAAATAAAAGGAAACCTATAACCTTAAAGAACAGCAGCACTTGTGGGAAATGGGAAGTTGAGAACAAACTACGCAAATGCAACGGAAGCACAAGGGGGACGGAGTCGGGATGCCAGGAGAGGGAGCTAAGAGCCTGGACACGATAAGCCAAACCTGATGCTCCTGGAATAGGATGGGGGACATCAGGGTTCCGCTGTTCCCAGCGACAAGTCCCCCTCCCTTCTCAACAAGACAGAAGCCTGGGGGATGGGTACTGCTGTGTTGGTAAGTCTACTAGATGGCCCCACCTCCTGGTGTTCACACCCATGTGTAATCCCTGCCCAGTCACAGGGTTAGTGTGTGAAGGTAGAACGTGGCAAATGTGATGGTATGTCACCTCTGAGATTAGGTTATAAAAAACACCATAACCTCTCTCCCTCTCTTCTTCTTTTCTTCAAACATGCAGTCTTAAAGGGCTATCATCTGTCTCATCCATTCCTAGCTCATCTGGGGCCCTCTAGGCCAGCACTTCTCAAATTTTGAAGTGCATGCTTATCACCTGAGAACATCGTTAAAATGCACGTCTTGGGGGGCGCCTGGCTGGCTCAGTGAGAAGAGCACGTGACTCTTGATTTCCGGGTCGTGAGTTCGAACCCCATGTTGGGGGTAGAGATTAAGTAAAATAAGACGTAAAATAAAATGGTAAAAGTGGCAAAGATTATGTGCTCTTTACCTCAACAGAAAAAAATTTTTTAATACATGTTCTGCTTTAGTCGTTCTAGGGTAAGAATTTCTGCATTTCCAGTAAGCTTTCACCGGCTGTTGTTGCCCCTGCTGGTCTGCGCACACTGAATCGCCAGGCCGTAGAAAACAGCTTGCCTCCGATGGGGCTATGCTGGCTTTGTGAGCTGGATAAGGAAACCACACCCCCATCTCAAAGCAAAGTCTGGTTCTGCACTGCTGAGTGAGGCACTCAGAGCCTGGAAGAGGAACCACCACGAGTGGGAGAGTGCTTCGCATGTGTCACGGCACTGCCCTCCAGCCACCATCTGGACGGTGTGGCCCAGGCCAGTTAGGCTCTGAAAGCGGGCATCCAGGCTTTACACGGCACCTGGCACCATGTGGACTCCACAGCCCCACCAGCGCAATGCTTTCAATGACGGTCCAACTGGACTCTCATCAAGGCTCTCAAGCTCACTTTCACCGAATGGAAATGTAGCCATAGTGGAACCAATTAAATAAAACTACGAGGAAGCAAAGAGACAAATCCAGAATGTGGGGCTTTCCCCAGGACCTCCTGGTTTCAGCAACATGGGCAGAGGGGGGGGAAATGAGAGGGGGCTGCTGAGGAGTGAGCAGACTTAAGAGACTCAACCCAATGTAACTTGTGGTTCTTGTTTGGTTTCTAATTCAAACAAATAAAGTACAAGAAGAGGTATTTTGAAACAATTGTGAACATGTGATTTTGAGTGGAGTATTAGATGTTACTACGGAATAGTTTTCAGGGGTGACGCGGTGCCTGGCTGGCTTAGTCAGAAGAGCGTCTGACTCTTGATCTCGGGGTCATGAGATTAATTAAAAAAAATAAGCTTAAAGGAAGTTTTTACATGTGATAATGGCATTTTTTTAAAAAAGAAAATGTTCATATCCCCCCTCCCCCCCGAAAATAAACTTGTATTACTTCCGTAAGGAGAAATGGCAAAAGGTGTTATTGTGGCAGTTGTGAATTTCAAGGTAAAATCAGCGAATCCATTTCACACTTGCTCTTCATACCGCAGTGCTGACAAGCTGCGGATACTTCCTGGCTGCCCCCTCTGCAATTTATCAGGGGGAGCAGCTTGCTCCGAAGCCCCCAAGTGCTAGGCGTAGCCTGAGACAGCCAGTACTATTCCAGGCAGACCCCCTCCAGAGAGTCATGCTTTTCAAAGACATTTTCCACTTTCTTTAGCCCTTGATGAGCACTCAGGAACTTCCTGACATCACAGGCCCACACAGGCCCTTGAAATCCAGCCAATGGTTGTGTAGTATGTTTCTTGCTGATTACTGTAACATCTAAATTGGGCACACTGACTGTAGTTTATGTTGCTTCCGGTGACTATTTCCGCTCTGCATTGAAGAGAGAAGTAGCATCCCGTTACACTCAAGATGCACAGCCTTTCATGGAAGGTAGGCAGGCATGTTCCTTCCAAGTTAGGCAGATCCCAGGGAAGAAAAGCACTGTGGGAAGAAGTCTTAGCAGTGGAATCAACTTCTAATGCCAACTGAAGGGAGATGTGCATTTCAAGGGGGAAAAAAAAAACATAAAAAGAAACTCCAAAACAGTCACAAAATTTAAAGCACAATATAAAAAGCCTATTGTTCTGACAAAAAATAAAGTGTTGGATAGTATGCAATGTTGCTGAAGGTACAGAGAAAAGACTCACATGAAGAGGTTGGGAGTATAAGTTGGCACAGAGGTTTTGGATGGAAATTCGAGACCATAAATAAGAAATTTAAATATAAATATCTTCAACACACAAAAAAATCTATTCCACTTTTAGGAATTAACCTTGCCAAATATTTGGGGCAGGAGGGTTGTCTTCCATTCGAAAACCACTGCGTTAGGCAAAGACTATTTGGATATGGTATCAAAAGCATGATCCATTTTTTAAAAATGGTAAACTTGGCTTCCTTAAAAATTAAAATTTTCTGCCCAGGGGAAGATAATGTTAAGAGAAAGGAAAGGGAGAAATATTCACACAAATATTCACACAAAAATATTCACACATTTTTGACAAAGTTCTTAGAACCTAGACCATATAAAGAAGTCCCAGAATTCAAGAATAAAAACATAAGCAACCAACTTTTTTTAATGGGCCAAAGATTTGAAAAGACACTTCACCAAAGAAGACATATAGATTGGCAAACAAATATATAAAAGGTACTTAATATCATTAGTCAGTGGCAAAATGCAAATTAAAACCACAATGAGGGGTGCCTGGGTGGCTCAGTTGGTTAAGGGTGCAACTCTTGGTTTTGGCTCAGGTCATGATCTCACGGTTTGTGGGTTTGAGCCCCACGCTGCAGCAGTGAGCCTGTGTGGGATTCTCTCTCTCTCTCTCTCTGCCCCTCCCCTGCTCATGCTCACGTGCACAGTCTCTCTCAAAATAAATAAATATTTTTTAAAATTATTTTTTTAAAAAAGTAAAGTGACAGTGAGATATCACTTCACACCTATTAGAAAGGCTAAAAATAAAAAATCTATAATCCCAGGGGCACCTGGCAGGCTCAGTCAGTGGAGCGTGTGACTCTTGACTGCAGGGTTGTGAGTTCAAGTCCCACACTGGGTGTAGACATTACTTAAAAATAAAATCTTTAAGAAAAGAAATCTATAATACCTAACTTCCCAGCAAGCCCCTCTTAGGTAAAGGAGATAGGAAAATTTATGTCCATACAAAAATCTGTAAATAATCCACACGTCCTTCAACTGGTGAATAAAGAAATTGTGGTACATTCTGTAACGCAAAAGACTATTCAACAATAAAAAAGAACAAATTACTGGGGCGCCTGGGTGGCTCAGTCGGTGAAGCGGCCGACTTCGGCTCAGGTCACGATCTTGCGGTCCGTGAGTTTGAGCCCCGCGTCGGGCTCTGGGCTGACAGCTCAGAGCCTGGAGCCTGCTTCGGATTCTGTGTCTCCCTCTCTCTCTGCTCCTCCCCCCGTTCATGCTCTGTCTCTCTCTGTCTCAAAAATAAATAAAAAACGTTAAAAAAAATTAAAAAAAAAAAGAACAAATTACTGATAGAGACAAAACCATGAATCTTAAATGTGTTCTGCTAAGTGCAAAAAGCCACCCAATTTTCACTACAAGCTAATAAATGGAATGTCAGATGCATCTGTGGTCAATACCAATGCCCTCACATGATTTGCAAAATGTATTCATTTCTCAAGGTTGTAAGCACATGTTAACGTATGAAGAAAGAGCCTCTAAAAGTGAAACAGCTTAAGTGGATATCAGGGGTTTTAAAATGTTCTTGGACGTTAACTTTCTTTGATAGTACTCGATAATATGTGATGACCAAATTACTACCATTTGGGAACTGTTGATAGGTTTTTGCCAAAAATCCCTTTAAAAAAATCAGTTCTTATTTATCCCTGTGGAACTCCAGGGACCAGCACATGGTAACTGGCTCTCGGTCAACAAAGGGGCAGATGGCTCTATTATTTGGTTGGCAATGTAACTGCCCAGCGGAAAGCTTTCTAATGGTGATGAAGTGAATAAAGGATATCCTAGGCATTCTCAAGACAGATTCACTAAAAAAAGCATGTGCTTAACTTCTCTGATTGGTTGGTGCTGTGACAGGTCCTAGGGTTAGAAAGAAAAGTAAGGCTGGGGTCCTGGGTGGTTCAGTCGGTTGACAGTCTGACTCTTGGTTTTGGCTCAGGTCATGATCTCGTGGGTTCGTGGATTCGAGCCCTGCCTGGGGCTCTGTGCTGACAGCGAGGAGCTTGCCTGGGATTCTCTGTCCCCTTCCCTCTGCCCTCCCCAGCTTGCTCTCTCTCTCTCTCTCAAAATAAAACACTTGGAAGGAAGGAAGGAAGGCAGGGAGGGAGGAAAGTAAGATAGTACAGAGCGGAATGTTACAAGAGCACAGCGTAGCTGAGGAAGTGGTCTCAGAGAAAAAGACATTTTAGTAAGCCGGCAATACGGGAGGAATACAGATATGTAAAGCTAGAATAGCAGAAATTCTCTAATACAAATAAATAACGAAGCACTGTTTTCTGATTATTGTTCATTGTTAAAACACCAGCAATTAGATGAAAGTACAAAGAAAATATTTCTAAGGACTTTTTTTTGAGACAGAGAGTGGGGGGTAAGGGCAGAGAGAGAGGGACAGAGGATCTGAAGCAGGCTCTGTACTCAAAGCAGAGAGCCCAATGAGGGATTCGAACCCACAAACCATGAGATCATGACCTGAGCAGAAGTCTGACCCTTAACCGACTGAGCCGCCTAGGTTCCCCAGAAGTACAAAGAAAATATTAAATTTGCCTATAATGCCACCATCATGGTGAACACCTTAGTGGGCTTCCTTCCAATCTTTTTTCAAGGTACATGTACCCAGTTAGAATTCTGGTTGAGGTCTCAAGACAATAGATGTTATATTCCAAAGGAAAGTTGGAGAACACATTAGAAGACTCAGAAGAGACGGTAGAAACCCAGAGTGCATACTTAGCTGATCACCCACCTCCAGGAGTGATAAATATCAAAGATGGGGACGCTGAGACAAGGTTAGATATTAGAAGAGACCCCTAGAGAGAGGTCACGTGAACACTGTGAGGCTTGCACTCCTCGCAAACCACAAACCTCTCCCTTTCCTCCAGAGCTCAGGAAGTCTTCTTTTAGTCTCAGAGGAAATCCTTTCCTTAGGGATAATTCCTTTCCCTTGACATGTATTTTCCTTGTAGGCACCTCACATAATTGCCTCAGTGGCTCGGGCTCTTGAAAACAAAAAGCTAGGAAGGGAAGTGGTGTCCAGGCAGCTGTTGCTTTCCACCCCATCTCAGACCTTCCCTTTGTAAGGGAGCCCTTCTCTTCCAGATTGGGTTAAAGAAAATGAAAAATAGCAAGTAGAAATGAAAGAGGGCTTTAACGACTTTCATTTTGACCTCAAACTTTCTAATTAAGTTCTCTGATTATCTTATTAAGTTCTCTTATAATTATTCTCTTATTAAGGACTGCTCTCAGCCAGTAAAACCATGCTGGCTTGACAACCCCCAAGGCAATGATTGGTTTGACCTTCACTGCCCACCGGCATGTACCCACCAACCCCTGTCCCACATTCTCCTTATATAAACCGGAAAGTATTTTCAGCACTTTGGAGACAGCCTTTCAGAAGCTACTCCCTTGACTTCCCGGCGTTGGCTTCATTGAAATTAATTCCTCTCTTGTTTCTCCACCGCTTGTGGTGGAGTCACTCCACTTGTGACTCTGACTTTGCATTTTGTCAGCGGCTAGTGGCCCAACCTGGTATGTTTGGGACGCCCAGAGCCAGATGCTTTTCACCCCTGTGCCCTAGCTATAGAAACAGAAACTTTAAACCTTAAAAACTCATGCTGAAGCACTACTTTTAAAGATCCAATTGAAAACGATATCAACTATTAATGTTGGTATCCGAGAGTAGACAGCTCCATCAAAATAAATGTTCTTCGAAAACATAATGACTGCAAAGCAGTCCACCTCTTGGAAGGAAACTCTTGGGGCACCTGGGTGGCTCAGTTGGTTGGGCGTCTGACTTCAGCTCAGGTCATGATCTCACAGCTCGTGAGTTCGAGCCCCGCATCAGGCTCTGTGCCGACAGCTCAGAGCCTGGGGCCGCTTCGGATTCTGTGCCTCCCTCTCTCTCTCTGTCCCGCCTCTGCTCATGTTCTATCTCCTTCTCTCTCTCTCTTAAAAATAAACACTTAAAAAAAAAGTTTTAAAAAAGAAAGGAAGCTCTCTGAGAGAGCTGGAGAAGTCAAGGGGGGAAATAGCCTTTTCCCACGGCAGGCATCTGGCAGACACCAACTTGAGAGGGTAGTAGGTTGGATAAAACCTATGAGCTGCGGACTCTAAGCTGGACCAGAGATGTTTGTCCTGTCACCCTTACCACCATTTTCATCTTCACACAATCACTTACTGGGCACTTACTGTGTGTTGGGCACTTGCTATCTTATTTTACCATCAGAGATCGAGGTCTTGCACTCAAGGGTGCGTAATAATCATCTAGAGGGCTTGCTATCAATGCGGATGCCGCTCTCCCCACCCCATCCCCTTCTGATCCGCCAGGACTGCTGTAGGGTCTGGGAATCCCAATGTTCAAGATGCCTTTAGTTGATTCTGAGGCAGATGAGTCACTCAAGTTGAGACTCGCCAGAAAAATGAGACTAAAAGAAGTTAAATAACTTGCCCAAGACCTTTGACCTGAGGTAGCACCCTTTCCCCCCTCCCCCTCATCCCCCAGGGCCCTAGAGAATATTCTGTCCTGGTTTCTCCCACCTCTCTTCTCTTCTCCCAGGCCCTCTCTGAGCCTAATGCCTGTGTGGTCTTATATTCTTCCAAAGGGAATACGCCCCAGAAAGAACTATGTGACAGGTGCTTGCTTTCAAAATGACACTTCACTCTTTTCTCTTCCCCCCTAGAGTCTAGACCATTTCTATCAGCACCATCAGCATCACCTGTGACTTTGTCAGAAATGCACAATTTCAGGCTCCAGCCCAGACATACTAAAGCTGAATCAGATCCGTAGGTGATTCACCTACACATTAAAGTTGGAACAGCTGCTGTCCTAGACACTTCCCAGCCAGATGTTGATCTGATTAAGGAGGCATCATAAAAGCAGTGATTTTCAACCCTGTTTGCATTTAGAATCAACTGATGCTCTTTAAAAAATGCTGAAGCCTGGGCCCCATCTCCAGACCAATTGAATCAGAATCTTTGTGGGAGGTGGAGCTTACTCATATATATTTTTAATAATATCTCAGGTGAGTGTAATGTCAACTTAGGGTTCAAAATTCACTGCTTCAAAGATTTAAAAAATTTAGGGGAGTATTGAGAAACAAACAAATGGCTTTAAATTTAAAAAATATGCATAAAACTGTGGAATGGTTTCCCATGATAGTCAAGATAATTTTCAGGGCAAACCATAAGAGACTCTTAAATACAGAAAACAAACTGAGGGTTGCTGGAGGTGGGGGGGAAGGGTTAAACAGGTGATGGATATTAAGGAGGGCACTTGTTTGGATGAACCCTGGGTGTTATATGTAAGTGATGAATCAGTAAATTCTACTACTGAAACCATTACTACACCAAACTTGGACTTAAAAAAAAAAAGATGGATAAATAGATAGATGAGACGAATTTCAAATTTCTCAAATTAGCACCAAAGGCCCTTTCCCATCCTGAGTCCTGTCTACCTCTCCAGCCCCATCTCCTGCTTTCCCACCCCTACATGCTAGGGGGCACCAGACCATCTGCATTGCCCTCTTCAACCCTGCAGGACTTCATCCAAATTCTCTCTTTTTTTTAATGTTTATTCATTGTTGAGAGCAAAATCATGAGCAGAGGAGGGGCAGAGAGAGAGGGGGACATAGGATCCGAAGCGGGCTCTGCACTGACAGCTGTGAGCCCAATGTGGGGCTCGAACTCACAAACTGTGAGATCATGACCTGAGCTAAAGTCGGGCACTCATTGGACTAAGCCACCCAGGCACCCCTCAAATTCTTTTCCTGTAATTAACTCTCCCATTTCTTTGTTTTATCAAAGACGCAACTTCAGGTTTCTGCCTCTGGAAAGCCTTTTCTTGGGGGAAAAAGAAACTGTTTTTAATTAAAACTTAAGGTTTTGGGGTATTTTATACGTTTTTTTGTTTTGTTTTACTTTTGGTTGTTTTTTGTTTGTTTGTTTGTTTGTTTTCTAGCTATTTGTATTGCTGGCCACATCTCAAACTCAGGGCCCCAAAGAGACCTAGGCTACTGTCTCCCCAAAACCTTGTCTTCTAATAACCACACTGGGTAAATGTTAAACATGAGAATGTACTAATGCAGAGACGACCCTGGAATATTGTTTAAAGTTGATTTAAACGGCCACAAATGCAAAAGCCAGTGCCTACAGGCAGCAGAAATGATCAGTTTTGCCTCCTACAAATGTACTGCACATACCTAACACACACACAAGAGAAAACCCACCCTGGCCTTCACTAGGAAAGAGCTTTTGCTGCATCAAGTAATCTTATGCACTTGAAATCTAATTTGACACATAAATTGCTTTTCCTTATTTTTAATTGATTTTTAGAAAGAGCATGAAATGAACATTGTTTCTTCATTTATTCCTCTATGTTGAGAACGTCCTTTCTTGAATTGGATGTGAGGAAAAGTTTGGATTTACTTTTCATGTTTTGGTGACCCATTTTAGGATTGTAAACTTCGAACCAAATTAAAATGAAATGTTTAAAAGCCCCTGAGAAATATTCAGACCTTCTCTTGCGTAAGTAGTGTACCATCTTCTAAGAACAAAGTCTGAGCCCCTCTGAAATATGTGGTTCACTTTTTTTCTTCTCATTTTTCCCCAACCTTTTGAGAGAAAGGAGTCAATACTAAGAGTATACATTTCTTCTCTTGAATGCTCTGACATATAAAGCTCCCTGTCCTGTCTGCTCAGAACTGGTTTGTGAGAGACAAAAACATTATTCTTTTTTTTTTAAGTTTATTTATTTATTTTGAAAGAGAGAGGGACCAAGTAGGGGAGGTACAGAGAAAAAAAGGAGAAAGAGAAAATCCCAAGCAGGCTCCACATCATCAGCACAAAGCCCAATGAGGGGCTTGAACCCACAAACCGTGAGACCATGACCTGAGCCCAAAGTTGGATGCTTAACCGACTGAGGACCTGGACACCCCTTCTATTTATTTATTTTTTAATGTTTATTTATTTTTGAGAGAGAGAGAGAGGGAGAGCGCGCGTACATGCATGTGTGCAAGTGGGGGGAGGGGCAGAGAGAGGGAGAGTGAGAATCCCAAGCAAGGCGTCCTTGCTATTTGTGCAGGGTCTGACCTGGGGCTCGATCTCACAAACTGTGAGATCATGACCTGAGCCAAAATCAAGAGTAGGATGTTTCACCGACTGGGCCACCCAGGCGCCCCAACTATTTTTCTATTTAAAGAAAAAATAATGACAGGTCCTAGCACTAGAAAATCGCCAATTGGCGGTTTCTTTCATTTATTTAACAAATGTTTATTGACTGTCTACTGTCTGCCAGACTGGGACATAGATACTTTTGCAAGCAAAACCACTCTCATCAGGGTCACTGATGTCTTCGATCATCTCTACCGTGGCAAATGTAATGGCTAGTTCTCCACTGTCATCTTAACTTCTCCTCTCAGTGGATTTGCCCTCTTTCCTTCTTCAAATACTTTCTTCTCCAGGCTTCTGAGGCACCATACTCTCCTGGTTTTCCTTCTGTCTTCCTGGCCATGCCTCTGCTGTATGATTTGCAGGTTTCTCTTTTTCCTGACAGCCAACTGTTGGATATTTCTTCTTCCCTCCCTACATTCTCATCCTAAGTGATCTCTAGGCCCATGGCTTAATATCATCTAGATGCTAATGACTTCCAAATGTGGATCTCTAATTCCACTCCTTACCCTGAGCTCTGGACTGGATCATCTATCCAACTGCCCGTGTAATATCTCCACTTGGATGTCCAGTAGGCATTTTAAATGGAGCTATTTGGGTGGGAGGGAGGGGAGGGTGGGTGATGGGTATTGAGGAGGGCACCTTTTGGGATGAGCACTGGCTGTTGTATGGAAACCAATTTGACAATAAATTTCATATATTGAAAAAAAATTTTAAAAATAAAAAAATAAAATAAAATAAAAATAAATAAATAAATGGAGCTATTCTCCCCAATGTCCCCACACTAAAGCTGTTCCTCTCTCAGTCTTTCCCATTTAGTAAATTGCATCATTTGCTTGACCAAAAATCTAAACATTAGAGACTATGTCTGGCTGCATGTACAGAATTCGGCTTAACCAGAGAACAGTCATTCTTTTTCCACACAATAGGAGGACCAGAGACAGGCAGACCAGGGCTGTGCAGTGCCTCCTCAATGACAACAATGTCCCGACTCCTTTTATCTTTTTCTTCACTATCCTCATGGTTGCAAGCTGGCAGCCTCACTTCCAGCCTCACATCTACATTCCAACGGAAAGACAAGGAACGAATTACCAAGGTGAAGGTGTAGAACCTGTATGGAAATAGCAAAATTCCCAGGAGACTTCTGCTTGAGTCCCATTGTCCAGAACTGTGTTACAAGCTCCACCTCAGCTGCAAGGGAGACTGGGAAATACAGCTTTTTTAGCTGGGAACATTGATTACTAGCCCACACAAATCAGGGCCCTACCAAAATGGAAGAAAGGGAGAACATTCATAGGATAGGCAAGAGCAGTGAGTGCTCTATTGCCCTGCGGTGCTCTCTTTTCTGCCCCTTCCTCACCAGTCCATTGGCACGTCCTATCACTCCCACATCCAAAACACTTAACAAATTGATCTCCATTGCTCGAATCCTGGCCTGGGACACCATCGTCTCTCACTCAGAACAAAGAACGGCCTCCTAACTAGTCTCTCTCTTCCACACTGGCCCTCTCTATAGCCCTTTCTTCAAACAGCAGCCAGGGTAAATGTTTCCATGCACAACCCACCGTTTTCTTTCTAAAATTCTCCGAGGGATCTGCCACAGTCTAGGTTCCCCCGAGCAGATGGTGAGCCAAGGATTTGCATGCGAGTCAGTTATTTGAGAGGGGCAGAGACACAGGGTGGGCGTGTGTAGTGAGACAAAGAAAAGGAGGTAGGCCAGAGAAGATGTGACATGAAGCCAGCCTCCCAGGGCAGGCAACTGAAGCTTAGCCCCAGGGGAAGCCCTGGGAAGTGGTGTAAAATACGTGCCCCAGAATTAGGGGACCCAAGGAGCAAAGGAAGGTACTTACACACCAGCCTTCAAGAGCTGCTGGCTTCAGCTCTTGTGGCTTGAATACCTAGCTCTGAATATGGCGCCCTCTCCTGACCTATCTCACTGACAAAGCCAGCCCTTCTGTTTAATAGCCTTTCTGCTTACAGACCTGCGCAGCTTCTTCCATGTGAAGCAGAATCACCAGAGGGTGGGAGAGCCACCTCTTTTCATTCATGGGATAAGAAGTTCCAGATACAATTTCAGGGTGAGAAGTGTCTCTTAGAAGTGTGCTAAGCTTTCGTCTCATTTGGAAGTGGTGAAATTTTGTGACGCTTGCTCTTTGACACAAAAGGCATACAACATCCTTAATGGGACAGGAAGATTTCGAGCAGGGCCTATAAGATTTGGAATATTTAAACCAATATATTCAGGTACACACCATTTAATAATGCTAGCAATTAGTTATATGTATATTATTTCTATTAATGGCATTACTATAACTATAGGTCTGAAGACTGCAGATGAACAGGAAGCAAATAACTATGGATAGATTTCTGCCCTTAGGTCAGCTTACTACTTATCTTTACTTTCCTTTCTTCTTCAGTTGTTCCACAAAGTAATCGTTACAAGCAACTGTCAGAGCTGCCACCATGACCACGAATTCATTAAAATCCACTTCGTTGTCCTTATTGGCATCCAGGTCCTGCATTATCTTATCAACCAACTGGGGATCCTTCTGGCACTAAAAGGAAAGAGAACGTTACTAACTCCCAGGCTTTGAGGTTCATAATGAAATTGCATTGTCCTTTTATTTACACTAAAGTTGTAATTTCCATTTCAGAATCTAAGGGCAATTTCCAAGAGCCCATTTGCAGGTAGATTTAAAGCAAGCACTGATTCTAAATGAGTCTAGCCTTCTGCCCCAGGGCCATATAATTCTGGCCATATAATTCTGGCTCAGGCCATATAATTCACACCGAGAAGAGCAAACAGCATCAGAGTGAGCTGTTGATCCTGAAAATGCATTTACGCAACTTCAAAGGTTGAGGGCCAGAACAGGAGACATGGAACAAAGCAGGCTTTAAAGCCAAAAGGGGATAGTAAGTGGCTCTACAATTGACCAACAATGCGACGGTGAGCAAACCACTTAACATTTTTTAATTTCCTTATCTATAAAATGAGGAAAATATCTCCCCACAAAGTTGGGGCGTACTTCAACACCAGGCTGCTAGATTTAGTAAATAAAAGTATAGGATAGCCAGTTAAATGTGAATTTCAGATGAACGATAAGTAATTTTGTAAGTATGTCCCAAATACTGCGTGGGAAGTACAATATTTTATCTGACAGCCTTACTTAGCACAACACTTGACAGACACACACAAAAGAGGCACCTGATAAAGTAAACATCTTGTAAGGAGGACTGCATGTTAGGGGCGCAAAGTACAACAAGGAGCCCATAGAGGGGTCAGGGTCCAGAAAGGGTGGGACTAGGAAGCACTCACTTGTCCTATGATTGGTAGTTGATGAGAAAAAATTTTAAGTTTATTTATTTCTTTTGAGAGAGAGAGAGAAAGAGAGAGAGAGAGGAGAGAGAGCAGGGGAGGGGCAGAGACAGAGGGAGAGAGAGAGAATCCCAAGCAGTCTGTCTCTGCATCGTCAGTGTGGAACACAAGGTGGGACCAGAATTTGAAAAAAAATTTTTTTAAGTTCCTGGGGACTCCTAAAATCACTAAAAAGGTATACTGTGAAGAATTACAGTGTTAGGGGCGCCTCGGTGGCTCAGTCAGTGAAGCGTCTGATTCTTGGTTTTGACTCAGGTCATGATCTCATGATTTGGAGAGTTCAAACCCAAGTCAGTCTCTAGGCTGGCAGCAAGGAGGCTGCTTGGGATTCTCTCTCTCTCTCTCTCTCTCTCTCTCTCTCTCTCTCTCTCTCTCTGCCTTTCCCCACCTCGGGCTGTCTCCATCTCTCTCAAAATAAATAAATAAACTTAAAAAAATTGTTTTTAAAGAATTACTATGTTAAATTTTTTTTACTTTAGGGGTGCGTGGCTGGCTCAGTCAGTAGAGCATGTGGCTCTTGATCTCAGGGTCATGAGTTCAAACCCCACACTGGGCATAGAGATTACTTGAAAAAGTATTTTAAAAAATTTTTTTAATGTTTATTTATTTTTGAGAGAGACAGAGACAGAAAGACAGAGAGAGAGTAGGGGAGGGGCAGAGAGAGAAAGAGACACAGAATCTGAAGCAGCTTCCGGGCTCTGAGCTGTTAGCACAGAGCCCGATGTGGGGCTCAAACTCGTAAACCGTGAGATCATGACCTGAGCTGACTTAACCGGCTGAGCCACCCAGGTGCCCCTGAAAAAAATTTGACTTTAAGGTTTTCCTAAAGAGGGCGGAGGAGAAAAGAGTGTTGTGATTACAAACACTAGAGTCTTAATACAGGGTTTGGACAAATAACATCACACCAGGGCAGCATGTTGTGCTCCAGTCAATTCAAGGCAGCCCCATAAACATCAGAGTAAAGTTTTCCTCAGAAGGGAAGAGCCCCCAAACACTTCATTGTAAGCCTTTATTTACGTGTAGATTTATTAACTCCTGGCTATTTTGAGATGTGAATCTCTTTGCTACCCAACTGATCACTGGCCAGACACACCCTTTCTGTCACGCAGAATCAGCCTCTGCTTCCTGACAAAGCTAAGTATTTGTCACCACAGCGTGAAGTCCCCCAGGCTTCATTTCTGGCATAATACACAGTATTAATTTTATAGACAACTAGACAAAGCCCCAGGGGTAACTAGGGCCACTAGTTATAACCAAAACTCCTGGTAAAACTAGCTGCTTCTTTGCTGCCCAGGAATGTTGAATAATTGAGGAAAGCCTAAATATCATTTACAACCCTGGGAAACCCTAGCCACAGGCGATATGGAGAAGGGTTCATGCCTACATCCAGCCGACTCTCCAGCAACACAGGGGTTAGGGAGGCCCACCCCTCCTAAAGACATGAAAATCTGTGCGCAACTTTCGACTCCTCAGAAAGTTGTGACCTCCCAAACGCTTCACTGCTAATAGCCTGCTGAGGACAGGAGGCTTACTGATAACATCAACAGTAGATTAACACATATTTTGTATGCGATAGGTATTATATGCTGTACTCTTACAATAAGAGAGCTAGAGGAGAGAAACGTTATTCAGATAATCGTAAGAGGGGCGCCTGGGTGGCTGGGTCGGTTAAGTGGCCGACTTCGGCTCAGGTCATGATCTCGCGGTCCGTGAGTTCAAGCCCCGCGTCGGGCTCTGTGCTGATGGCTCAGAGCCTGGAGCCTCTTTCAAATTCTGTGTCTCCCTCTCTCTCTGACCCTCCCCCGTTCATGCTGTCTCTCCCTGTCTCAAAAATAAATAAACGTTAAAAAAATTGTTTTTTAAAATAAAAATTAAAAAAAATTAAAAAAAAAAAGAAAATCGTAAGAGAAAATACACTTACAGTATTGCACTGTAAAAGATCCACAGAGAAGAGGACCCACGCAGCCTAAACCTGTGTTGTTCAGGAATTGACAGTACACAGAAAACCAAGGCCTCTACCGTTTGCTTGCCTGGCTTTTGAATCTCAGTGCAAACTGCACTGTTTAGGGGCACCTCGGGGGCTCAGTTGGTTGAGCTGCCGACTTCGGATCCGGTCATGATTTCAAGGTTCCTGAGTTCGAGCCCGGCATCGGGCTCACTGCAGTCAGCACAGAGACCGCTTCAGGTCCTCGGTCTCCCTGTCTCTGTCCCTCCCCAGTGCTCTCTCTCTGTCTCTTTCTCTCAAAAATAAATAAATATTAAAAAAAAAAACCAAAATCAATCGCACTGTTTGTGGCAGAGTGGTAGGAGACCGTACGCACGGGTTACCCTTGCATGTGTAAGCTGCCACTCACCGAGAGGAATTCCGTGAGCTCTTGCTGCAGGAGCATTTTCAGTTCCCCCTTGTTGAGCTTGAATCTGTCCCCTTCCTTGCAGGAGTACTGGTGGAAGATTCTAATCATGATGTTCATGGCAATCTCCAGCTGAGTGGGCATGTTAACCTGATCACTTCCAGGGACTGGCCACCACACTCGGGGGAAAAAACACTTGTTGAAAAGAAGCAGATGGGGAAGCATCAACCCATGCATGAGAACAGAATGCTGCCTCCCCCAATCCTCCCGCGCCACGGGGGACGCTCACTAGGCCGTAATGCTCTTCAGTTAAAGCGTCTGTGCATCTGGGGCAGGCTGTGAGGAGACCTGTGCAGGTGAGTTTTCTCCTCCCCAATCTCCACTCCCCCCAAAGCTAGCAGTTCCAGTGCGTTCACAAGTTAGCAATCAGACACAAATTCGGTCGATATTAAAACACAGATTTAAAAAACATAAATCAAACGTAGATTAAAAATAAATAGAAGATGAAGAAAATACCCAATTCCGTACCTGTTCCCCCAGGGCACAACTCGGCAACAGGTGTTTATCATTAAACTCTACTCTTTAAATCCGGGTTCCAGCTAGTCACGCCTGTTCCCCAGAAGACAAAAATTACCAGCAAGGAGAGGTTCAAATGGAAGGGCCTCTGGGTCTGTTTTTAATCGTCAGAAGGAACAGGTGTGCTCTGTTGCCCCGAGGGCCCTCAAGGTAGGGCCGGCGCCCAGTGAGCGTTAGATGAGAAGGCCAATGAGAGGCAAAGAGGAAGCCTTCAGTACCCTCCCTGTGGGGAATATGGGTAGAACTCACATTCAGGTGCTAGCAAGTTGGTGCCTGGGAAGAGCTTTAAAAATAGAGGAGAAAAGAAGAAACACTGGTTCAAACCTGTAGACTCCTTAGCAGGGCCAAGAGCAAGGTCAAGGGAATAAACAGAGCAGATTAGTTAAACGAATCCAATGGATGCTTGTATAGCTGTAAAAAAAAAGGAGAGAGAGAGAATGAGGAAGCTCTCCATAAGCCAAGTTAGAAAGGAACAAAGCAATCCCAGCTGTGTAACAAAAGAAAAAACCCCACAAATTACACGAATATATATGCATATATACTGGCATTTGCCCAAGGAGTCGCTGAAAAGATGCATAAGAAATAGAAGTGGTAGCTATAAGGAGTTAGGGGAAAGAGGGTGGGACAGAGTGGCTGGGAATCAGAGTTCTTATTTATACATCTTCAGCTGATCTAACTTTTTCAGTTATAGGAATGTATTACCGAGTCAAAGGACTGAAACCGAAAAAAATCCCAGGAGTGCCTGGGTGGTTGAATCAGTTAAGCAACTGATTCTTGATTTCCGCTCAGGTCATGATCTCAAGGTGTGTGAGATTAAGCCCCAAGTGGGTTCTGCCCTGAGCACGGTGCCTGCGGTGCCTGCTTCATATCCTCTCTCTCTGCTCCTCCCCTGCTCTCGCTCGCTTTCAAGGAAGCAAAGAAGGAAAGAGAAAGAACAAAAGCCCAGAGCAGCTGTGTCTGTAAGAAACCACGTGAGGCAGGATTCCAAGTCAGAAAACTCAGAGAAAAAAGAAAAACTAAAGCCAGAAATTGGCTACTGTGCTTTTAAACACTGCCTGTCTTCTCAAGACTGAAATTAAATTATATAAAAAGCAGTATTTATATTTCCTTTCAACAAGCCTGTTGGGAGGGAGCCTCTGCCAGCCCATCCCCCTCCCTCTTACCACCCACACACTCCACTGAAACCTCCCTGGAGCTCCCCCGGGGAGGTTCTCACTAAATAGATATCTAAAGTCCAATTTTCAAAAATATTTTTAAATTAGTGTTTTATTATTAAAAGAATGTCACATGTGCTAAAATCATAATATTTTCAATACTCAAGAGTATGAAATAAAAGTAAATTTCTCTCTCCACCATTCCCCACCCTTGTCCCTCTCCATTAACACTTTCCTGGGTGAGGGGTGCCTGGGTGGCTGACTTGGTTAAGCGTCTGACTTCGGATCAGGTCATGATCTCACGGTTTGTGGGTTCAACCCCATGTTGGGCTCTGTGCTGACAGCTCAGAGCCTGGAGCCTGCTTCGGATTCTGTGTGTATGTCTTTTTCTCTCTGCCCCTCCCCTGCTCGTGCTCTGTCTCCCTCTCTCTTTCTGTCTCTCAAAAATAAATAAACATTAAAAAAAATTTAAAAAAAAGAAAAAAGCAAGCACTTAAGCACATAATATATCACTTGTATTAGTTATACTATGGCATTATTATTATATATTATTATATATTATGTTATATTATGTTATAATAACTGATACAAATTACTTGACAACACTCAGGTGAGAATCATTTCTTACAATGTTCTTGTGTAGGAAGACCCAAAATAAAAAAGCTGCCAATGTTTTCTGAATTCTATGTATGCAACACAACCCCAATAAAAATAACAAGATTTGCACCAAGGGCAAGGTTTATCTGTCACATTTACACAGGGCCTGGTGTAACCAAAATGCCTGATAAATATTTGAATATATGTAGGTACATTCATCCAGTGGAATAATATGCAACTTTAGTGAAGATTGGGATAGATCCATGTAGTGATATAAAAAGATTTCCAGGGGCACCTGGGTGGCTCAGTTGGTTAAGTGTCTGCTTCACCTCAGGTCATGCTCTCACAGCTTGTGGGTTCAAGCCCCATATCAGGCTCTGTGCTGACAGCTCAGAGCCTGGAGCCTGCTTTGGATTCTGTGTCTCCCTCTCTCTGCCCCTCCCCCGATCATGCTGTGTCTCTCTCTGTCTCTCTCTCTCTGAAAAATGAACACTAAAAAAAATTAAAAAAAAGATTTCTAAGATACGTTAAGTGAAAAAAACAAGGTGTACCACATGTTGAGACTATCATGTACATTTATTTGTAAGGGTACATATATAATATGTATCTAATATAAATTGTGTGTGTGTGTGTATATATATATATATATATATATATATATATATATTTTTTTTTCCTGTAAGGATAATAGCAGCTGACACATACATAGCACTTACTATGTGGCAGGCACATATTTGAACTCATGTAATACTTTCTGTTAAGTAGGTACTACGTTATCCCATTTATACAGATGGGGAAACAGACTGTGGTAACTAACTACCCCAGGATCACACAGCTTGTGGCAGAGGTGAGAGCTGAAGCAAGGGGGTCTGCCCTTCTCAGCATCATGATCCTGCCTCTCCCCCCAAGGAAAGCATTTTTTTTGTTTGTTTGTTTTTAATGTTTATTTATTTTTGAGAGAGAGAGTGAGCAAGAGAGAGAGAGAGCACAAGCTGGGGAGGGGCAGATAGAGAGGGAGACACAGAATCCCAAGCAGGCTCAAGGCTCCCGGATGTTACTGCAGAGCCGGATGCGGGGCTTGAACACACAAACTGAAAGATCATGACCTGAGCTGAAGTCGGACGCTTAACCGACTGAGCCACCCATGTGCCACTTCTGTCACTATTTTTAAATACCAGTTGATCTCGCCCATTTCTCTCCATTCTTCCCCACCTTGGGACTTCATAATTTTGATCTCTATTACCAAAACAGAGGTAGCTTCCTTTCTGTTCTCTCTACTTTCTGTTCTCCATTCCCATTTCCATTCTGCTGTCAGACCAGTTTAGCAAAAGCACAAATCACGGCCCTCACCCCTGTGCGGTCAAAAGTCCCACCTTCCCTAAAAACTGACCAAAATGCTGTGCTCTCATTCTTCCTTGCCTTGGCACATTCTGGAAAGCTCATTGTGTCTATTCTTTGAAGCTCAGTTCAAATATCTCCTCTTGGAAGTTTTCCAGCGCTTTCCCAACTTTGAACCTCCCACCTTGGGTAGATGCCCACCTGTCTTCTTATCCACTGGAGCATCTCTTTATCGTTTTTATCATTTCATTTAGCACACATTCCTGTAATCACTTTTTTTTTGAGCCTGCTCATATAGTCTCCACTCTACGGACCATGAATGAGTCCTTTGATGGCAGATTTGATATCTGGTTCATCTCTGAAATGTTAGCACCAATTCCAACAATAGGAGGGAAATGCTCAGAAATCTTTGCTGGTGGATGGATTAATGAGCAAAGGACCCATAGTGGGAAACTAAGATCTTCAAAGATTTCAGCTTGTCTAGTTTAATTGTCTAAAGATTTGATTGCCTTTACTTCATATAAAAAACTTTTGTTTCATCAAAGGGAGAGACAGAAAATAGTCATTTCAAATAATATAAGCAGTTTGAATTTGGAATTAAATACTTTCAGATTAAGTTGCTAAAGTTAATAAATGCACTAAGTCTTACAGAGCACGTATGTCTCAGCAGTAGTATATTTAAATCATATTCAACCACAAATGAATTTACCTGGAGAATTCAGATGGCAGGCAAAACTCTTAATAGAATATATATGTAAAATTGTCATGCTATAATCTGATTCGAGAGATGAGAATGTGACCTCTGTCTTCTTTGCTCTTGGGAAAACAAGGTGGTTTCTACTTGGTTTCTGCAGAAAACAAGGTGGTTTCTACTTGGCTTCTGCTTGGTTTTAGCAGACCTAGATATTTCTTTTGGTACATGCTGCCCCTTAGCGTCAGGCTGTAGGACTGCATCTGGAAACACTCTCATTCCCAGAATGCGCTTGAAATTGTGTAAGACTCTTGGCCCTTCAGCGGGCTTATCTGTGATGTAAGCCAGCCTCAGCCTCCACCCTCCAGGAGCCTTTCAGAAACAAAGATAATGTCAAAAGGACTCGGTCTGGCTAGGAACGCAAATTTACAAGTGACATGAAATCCCAGGGTGGGCAAGGAAGACACATCTGTTTAAGTCCCTTTACATATTCTATTCATTATTACAGTTTTACTTTTCAATCTCTGGCATGAGTCATAACTCTTAGGGCTAAAAGGTATAATTGTGCATCCAAGATGGTGTGCAAAGAATGAGAAAAATGGAAATTTCAGATCTGGGGGAGTTTATAAGTAAGGGCTATTTTGGAGGAAAAAAGTACAAACCCACAGGTAGGAGGCAAAAAGAGGAGAGTTGGTTTAAGTGGGGCCATGGCCCAGGAGTCTAAAAGAAAGGAAATATGTGAAAAAAATAGGCCATCATATTAACTGGGACACCACCCAGCCCCCCAGGCTGCTGAACCTGCCACAAAATCCTAGGAGGCTCTGCCTCTGGGGCCAAGGCCAGAGTTATGCAGGAGGCCAAACTGCCTCCTTGCAAAGTTTCCAGTTTTGTCCTTTAAAAAAAAATTTTTTTTTAATATTTATTTATTTTTAAGAAAGAGCAAAAGACAGAGTGTGAGCTGGGGGTGGGGCGGGGGGGTGAGGAGTAGGGCACGGAGGGAGACACAGAATCCGAGGCAGGTTGCAGGCTCCAAGCTGTCAGCACAGAGCCTGACGCCGGGCTCGAGCCGACGAACCGTGAGATCATGACCTGAGCTGAAGTTGAACACTTAACCGACTGAGCCACCCAGGCGCCCCTTGTCTTTTTATTTAACCTGATTCAAATGGTCTGACGTTTTCATAGCTATGACATGGATGAAATCTATGATTACATGCGTGTGGGAGGGAGGGATTACAAGGCAGCATGAGGAAACTTTTGGGGGTGATGGATATGGTCATTGTCTTGATCGTGGTGATGTACACATGTCAGAATTTATCCAAATATACCTTTTAAATGTGTGCTTTAGGGGCGCCTGCGTGGCTCAGTCGGTTAAGCGGCCGACTTCGGCTCAGGTCATGATCTTGTGGTCCGTGAGTTCGAGCCCCGCGTCGGGCTCTGGGCTGACAGCTCAGAGCCTGGAGTCTGTTTCAGATTCTGTGTCTCCCTCTCTCTGACCCTCCCCCATTCATGCTCTGTCTCTCTCTGTCTCAAAAATAAATAAATGTTAAAAAAAATTTTTTTTAAAAAAATAAATGTGTGCTTTATTATGTGCTCCATTATAACTCAATAAAGCTAGTCAAAGAAACTTTCCCAGAATCACATAACTAGATTACAGCATGCTGACGTTCAAACCCATGTGTGTCTGACAAAAATAAAGAAATACATAAAATTATGCAGCCATTTAAAATTAGAATTAGAAAGAATAAAGAAAAAAAACAGAAAAAAGAAAAAAAAAAGAAAAACTACAGAAATGCAAAAATATTTTTCCCAGCACAATAAATGACAGTAGCAAAATAACCATATGTGTGCATCATGGAAAAAATCTGCATACATGTAGAAGAGAAGGAAAATACAAATAGTTTTAATAGTTATCTAATAGAATTATGGATGATTTTTACAAGTTTCAATGCTGCTGTTAAATTGTATTTTCAGTTAAATATCAATTATAATTGTATAATATCTAAAATTATAATCTATCTCCGTATTAGGCAATGTCTTTTAAGGTGCAATGTTGAATTTTAATACTTAGTATATAAAATTCTAGGTTCAAAATGATTATGTCATTTGTTTATATATGCAAGAGAAAAGATAAAGGAACTATGCAAAAATGTTAATAGGAGTTTTTGAAGGAGGTTTTTCCTTTTTTCTACATGTGTTATTCTTGGTTTTGGTAATTTTAAATCTTCAGTAATAGCTCTTTTTACTTTTATAACTAAAAAAATGCAATGGAGTGTTTTAAAAATCATGGAGTTGACAAAGCATTTGAACCACCTAAATATAGATTTTTGGCTGTACTATCCACTGACTTTCCTCAGGCACTTTCGAGTTTGCAAAGCT
This sequence comes from Panthera pardus, assembly GCF_024362965.1. Classification (NCBI taxonomy): domain Eukaryota; kingdom Metazoa; phylum Chordata; class Mammalia; order Carnivora; family Felidae; genus Panthera; species Panthera pardus. Next base: position 97,971,827 of record NW_026526765.1, read on the forward strand.
CTTTTTACACACACTATTAAGCAGCAAATATTTTCCCAGTGCTAGATAGAGTCCGTGAGAAATTACATAATTCAGGACAAATGCTCAAATATTACTGAAAAATACATTATTAAATACCAAACCAACCATAAGGTACATAAATGGGCCTCCTTCTTCATGAGAGGAAAAGGACAACCTCAAATTAATGCCCTTGAACTCCTTTTCCTTTGACAAAGTTTTTTATTCCAAAGTTGGTTTAAGGATCGCCATGTGGGTTCACTGTGGAGGGTGGGGGGGCTGTCCTGTTTCTCATTCTTCTGAAAACAATTAGGACAATGACGTGAAGGGCAGGGGTCCCTTGAGGAACCAGGAACCGCAAGGAGAGCTGTGACTGCACATTTCTCCTCACCCTTGTGGTCCAAAACAAACAAACCAACCAACAAACAAACAACAACCCAGAAACAAAATAGGCTTAGGAGACTGGCCACACATTTCTGCCAGGAAAGTCCGTCTCTGCTCCAGGAACTGCAGAAAGATTCTTCCCTTTTCTTTCCCTTTAAGGCTCTCTCCTACATCCCTGAGTTCAAGGTGTATCATATCTGCTGAATACCTGCTGAATTCAAGATATGTCATCTTGCCCTCTACCTGAAGACTAAAGCTAACAGTAAAAAAGAAGAGGAATTCTAGGAGCAGCTGGCTGGCTCAGTCAGGGGAATATATGACCCTTGACTGCGACGTTGTGAGTTCAAGCCCCACACTGGGTGTAGAGATTACTTAAAAATAACATCTTCCTTTTTCTGTTACAAGTCAAACACCTATTTCCCCAGATGAAATGAGAAGATTTTTACAATTCGCTTCAAAATAATTCAGCGGCTGGGAGGTAGATGGTTTGGTGGGAAGTGGGTAGAGAAGACATTGAACCAGACTGGCCATGAGTCCATTTTAACCGGTGAAGCTGGGAGCTGGGTACATGGCAGTTCTTTAGTCTACTTTTTTAGTCTCTATGTTTGAAACTTTCCTTAATAAAAAGTGTGCATATACGTATATACACCTACATAATCCCCACCTTTGTCAGCATGAGAAAAAAAGTTAATACTGCAATTATTTCACCAGAGAAGTGACTTAATGGCGCTGAGCATATGGAGGATTACTGATAGAGAAGCTGTGACTTTTTGTCACTGTTGCACACAGATAAAGAACAGCTTAAACATAGTGAAGGGAACAAGAATCTTCCCAACAATGAAGGCTGTTAAACACTGAAATAATTACTAGGAGAAGATAGCTAAGGAAATTCTTTCACGGCAAATAGAGATTAAAACAGAGTTCTCTACATGATGGGTAAGCAGAATATTAACGCTTGTTGGTTGCCCAAATTTATTCTGGGGCCAAAGGAGGTGGGTGAATCTTTTTTTTAAAAAATTTTTTTAACATTTATTTATTTTTGAGACAGAGAGAGACAGAGCATGAATGGGGGAGGGTCAGAGAGAGAGGGAGACACAGAATCTGAAACAGGCTCCAGGCTCTGAGCAGTCAGCACAGAGCCCGACGCGGGGCTCGAACTCACATACCGCGAGATCGTGACCTGAGCCGAAGTCGGACGCTTAACCAACTGAGCCACTCAGGCGCCCTGGAGGTGGGTGAATCTTGATGTGAACCTTAGCCAGTCACAACGACTAGACTGAAAAAAAAAGCAGGTAGAATAGAACGCGTTTGGACAAGTGGCATGCATCTGTTCCACAGGTCTGAACCTCAGCTTGTTTATTGTCTAGCTATTAGGAAGCCCAACAATTACACTTCCAATGTCAGCCAAAACCACAGTCCTTGTCTGCCAGGATGCTGAAACAAGGTCCCACTGGTAGCCAGTCTTCACAATGGCACCAAAATGATTTTTGTCTCCTGTATTCACCCCTTGGTGTTCGTCCCCTCCCACACTGAGCATCACTGATCCGTGTTACCAATAGGATATTGTGTGACTTGTAAGACTAGGGCGTAAAAGGGGTGCCTGGGTGGCTCAGTTTGACTCCTGATTTTTGCTCAGGTCATGATCCCAGGGTGGTGAGATTGAGCCCCATGTTAGGCTCCGTGCTGAACTTGGAGATCATGGAGTCTGCTTGAGATATTCTCTCTCTCTCTCTCTCTCTCTCTCTCTCTCTCCCCCTCTGCTCCTTCCCCCTACCTCGAGCACTGCGCTCATACTCAAAGGCACTCTCTTTTTCTCTCTCTCTCAAAAAAAAAAAAAAAAAAAAAGCTTAGGGCATAAAAGACATTGTGACTTCTGCTTTCCTTCCTCTTAGATCACATGCTCTGGGGAAGTCAGTTACCACGTTGTGAGGACACCCAACAAGCCCCATGCAGAGAGATCCATGTGGCAAAGAACAGAGGCCTTCAGCTAACAAGCAGCACCAACCTGCCAGGCATGTGATGAGACTCCTTAAAAGGGGATCCTCCAGCCACAGTCAAGCCTTCACATGACCGCAGGACGACATTTTAGGAAACCCCAAGCCACAACTGCAGCTACATAGCTCCCAAATTCCTGTCCATAGGAACTACATGAGATAATACATATTTAAAGCAAAATTTTGGGTAAATCGTTATGAAGCAATAGACATCTATATAGCTTGTTGGTTAAAAGTTTAGTCTTTTTTTTAAACGTTTATTTATTTTTGAGAGAGAGTGAGAATGGGGCAGGGGCAGAGAGAGAGGGGACGGAGGGTCTGAAGCAGGCTCCGTGCTGAAAGCAGACAGTCCGATGTGGGGCTTGAACTCACTAACATTGAGATCATGACCTGAGCCTAAGTCAGCCACCTAACTGACTGAGCCACCCAGGCGCCCCCAAAATTTTAGTCTTTTTTACATGACTCTTCAGAAAAATGGTGCAATGTAAATAAACATGTGCCTTCTATTATAAGTTCTCAGAAATACACACGTAAGAAAGGAAATTCTCATATGTGGTCTCAGAATGGACAAACTCTTACAGGAGGGGGCACTGTTTCCCATTTTCCACAGCACCTTTCTCCACAAAGCAGAAGTGAAGGTTTAGGGGGAGTAACAATGCTGCAAGTGACCTCCTTGAATAGCTTAGTTGAGTTACTACAGGGCTTTTGAAAAATTAACAGTTTAACCGAAAACCGAAATTAACAGTTAATCAGAAAACAGTTTCTGATACTGAAAACATCACCTCGGATCACAAAGCAGCATGGCTTTCTCACTCCTCAGCATCATCCAAGCAATGTCTGCTTAATAAAATTTCTCTGATTTCCAAAGTTCACTCAAGTGCATTAGTACTTATTTCTCAGTTGTCGGTTTTTGTGATCCACAACCCAGAACTCCAAAAGCTTCCTAGCAGCCCCTCCCCAGCTTCCCAGAGTGAGAAGCTGAGAGAGCAAGGCCCATCCCAGAGACTCCATTCTAGCCTCCTCCAATAAATGGCAACCCTAAAAGTTTTCTGTTTCTGAAATTTGTTCAATAGCGTAAGCTCATCTTTTTTATTCTCTGCCACAAATGAGGTTAGAGTTCCTGGTATAGACACAGCATGTATAGGGGCTGCAAGTAGCAGGGACTGTAAAGTCAAACAGGGCAGTGAATGGCCTCTGGTGCTTATCAGCCACAGAGGGAGGAGTTCTCTCATCCAGCCAATTCTGCCATGTGGTTTTGGACATCATTCTTTGAAGAATCACCTCAAGCATTGTTTACTTACAGCTTTCACAAGAGTTAAAAAAATTTTTTTTAAGTTTATTTATTTATTGGGGTGGGGGGCAGGGGCAGAGAGAGAAGGGGAGAGAGAGAGAGAATTCCAAGCAGGCTCTGCACTGTCAGCATTGAGCCCAATGTGGGGCTCAAACTCACGAACCGTGAGATCGTGACCTGAGCCAAAACCAAGAATCAGATGTTTAACCGACTGAGCCACCCAGATGCCCCTCGCAAGAGTTTTGAGAGCCAGTCATGTTTATTTCAATGCAATCCTTTTCTGTTTCAGCAGCTACTCTCAACTTCCATAGCTTGCCATTAAGAACCCTGAGTGGTTTGCCCCATTCAAGACAGACTCTGCTAAACCGATAAAATCTCCATAGAGCCCTGCCCTTGGTCCAGAAAGCAGCAGACTCTCCGAAAAGAATAGGCCTGATAGACTGGATTTGCCAGTTTCAGGTTAAGTTACAAACTTAGGCAAAGCTGCAGAGCCTAATTATGGTTGCACCTTTCTAGACCACTAGATTCCCTGGAGTTTGGTGTTTGCCTCCATGTGACTAAGACTCCTCACTTTCCAGCAGAGATGGATGGGGTCCAGGGCGTGAAGATCCTGCATCATTTTTTGGGGGGGAGGAGGGACTTTAATACATATGCCTCCAAAAGACCTAGAGTCCAACAAAGTTATTTGCTCATTTTCAGCAAGCAAACTCCTCCTTTTCCCAGCAGCTCAGAAATAGATTGGTGGTGGTAAAATTGCTCAGATATCCTAATCTTAGTCAACTCTGAGCTCCCAAGTTCATATAATAATGATTTATTTCTCCTACCTTGATTTGGCTCTCAATACATGGACACCATACGCTTTAATGTTTACTTTTCTTTAGCCAAAGCAAACCATCGGTTGCAATTGAAAATTTTTTTAGATTTTTTATATTCTATATATCCACCAAGTTGAGACATTTCTCTTTACAGCCTATAGCCTTAGCAGGTTCATTTCCTATGTATCATCCCTGTAAAGGAATAGGAGTTGAAAAACTCCCATACTTATTCACTTACATAGCTTTTTGATTTTTTTTTTAATTTTTTTTTTTTACATTTATTTATTTTTGAGAGACAGAATGAGACAAAGTGAGAGCAGGGAAGGGGCAGAGAGAGAGGGAGACACAGGATCGGAAGCAGGCTCCAGGCTCTGAGCTGTCAGCACAGAGCCCAACGCGGGGCTCGAACCCACAGACCGTGAGATCATGACCTGAGCCGAAGTCGGACACTCAACCGACTGAGCCACCCAGGCGCCCCTATAAACATATAGTTTTGAAATAAAAGTTTAGAGGTTACTTGTGAAGAATTTATGTTTTTAGACGTGGGAATGATTAGCCTCCACCCTGGTTATCATTGCCCTACGATGATAACACAGTGGATCTCAGAGGAATCAGCCATTCCCCTCACCTTATTCTTGGCCTGATGTTCCCTAAGCCAATCTGTGCCATGATTTGACTGGCAAGAGAAGATGGCTGAAGACTGAGAAGGAACGAAAGACCCTTGGAAATCCCTGGAGTTTCACATACTTTTGGAACTTCATTTCGATTGCTTCAAGAGAGAGGCTCCACCCTCTTTATACCTATCAAAAGATGACTGACAGATTGAAACCGGTCCTGGCTGTTCTGTCTTTTAGCAAGCAAAATCTTTATTGCTTCAAATTCTGGATAGATAGGAATTTCCATTAAGCCCTTTTAAAAACTGGCTAAAGAAAATGGCAGGCAAAAACCAACAAAAGATGTTCCTAGGAGCTCATGAAGTAATATTTTATTATAAACAATTTTTATTTTTTCTAAAAATCTTAGGTAAGGAAGTTTCTTCGAGAGACTCTAGGTTTGATTATTAAAAACAAGAATGGGATGGATCAAGAGAATTTTTATCTAACGAATCCATTTCAGAGAGAGGATGTATGGAACCCCAGATTTCATTTGAGATATGCAAGTCCTATATTGGTTGGCTGTATTTGACACTGTTTCCCATTCCTGCCTTCTGAAGGCTTCTATTCTTTGTTTCCATGATCTCTTACTATGAGGCTTTCCCTCCAACCTCTAACTCTTCTTCCTCTGTGTCCTTGCCTCTGAAGGAATCTTGCCTTCTAATGTCTGCCCTTTAAATGTGGGTATTCTCCAGTGCTCTATGTGGTCAACACAGACAATTTTATCTACTATGATGGTTTCACCTTCAGGCTATAAAATTCCAATTCCCAAGCCTACTTCCTCAACCCTGACCTGAGATCCCTGAGAATCGTATCAGTACTGTTTTACTTCCATTCACCTACAATACAGACCCACAACTTCCTGTGACATGCCAATGTTTTGCATAGCCTAGCTACGCCTATCACTTGTATACTTACACTTCCGGGAGGAGAAATTAGATCATGAATTTTATTGCTCTTTCTTTGGACTTGAATTTGTTATAGGCTATACTAGTTAGAATGCATTTTGGGGCGCCTGGATGGCTCAGTTAAGCGTCCGACTTCAGCTCAGGTCATGATCTCATGGTTTGTGGGTTTGATCCCTGCATTGGGCTCTGCTGAATGCTTGCTCAGAGCCTGGAGCCTGCTTCGGATTCTGTGTCTCCTCTCTCTGCCCCTCCCCTGCTCGTGCTCTCACTCTGTCTCTCAAAAATAAGTAAATGTAATAAAAACAATTTTTTAAAAAGTCATCTCTATGCCTAACACGGGGCTTAAACTCATGACCCTGAGATCAAGAGTCTCACGCTCCACCTAATGAACTAGCCAGGTGCCCCATCATCCTCAAAAATCTTAAGAGGAATTATTAGCCCTGGTTTACAGCTCTTTAAGCTGAGGCACAGAGTGGTTTCATAGCTTTCCCAAAGTCGCTGCAGCAATGAAGTGAGGATTTGAACCCAGGGCATCTGGTTCCAGAAGTACTTAATGTTTACCACACTAGGAGGCATACAGAGGGGAGGGAATCTATCTCCAGCAGTTTCTTGCCAGACTCAGGGCCTTCCCACTCTGTTTACTCAGAGATTTATGGGCTGTGAATCATAAATTACAGTTCTTCCTGCTTTCCCTCATAAGGAACATGCCTGCCAAGCCCTGAGTCTGGATTCGCACAGCCACAGAGGCTTCCTCAGACCTGTGCAATTCCCAGCCAGGGCTCCTCACTGCCCCAGCTCTCTGAAGGAAGACTGCTCCCGTCACCATCCCCTGAAATTTAGATAAGAGCATTCTCCTTACCTCATCTCTTCAGAATGCAGCTGGAAGATTAAAAAAAAACAAAAACAAAAACCAAGGTGGAAGATTCTTGTTTCTAAATCTAGTAGTTGGAGTGTGAGGGGGGAGGGCTTTGGGCCAGAAAGTAGGGGTTGAAGAGCACAAACAAGGGGAGGAAGCAGTTGCAGTTGCCATGGGGCTTCCTCTCTAAAAGGTGACCTTACCTTGGCCGCAAAAGAAACACACACACACACACACACACACAGCCCATGAGCAGCCTGATGGTGGGTTCTGATAGGTCCCTTGTCCTGCAAGTAGTCTGTTCTGGCTCCTGTAACCATCCTGGCGTCCTGCTTAACTCTCACCTTGAAAACTCCAAAGTTCCCGGGGCAACTGGGTAGCTTAGTCGGTTAAGCATCCAACTTCAGCTCCAGTCATGACCTCACAGTTTGTGGGTTTGATCCTTGTGTCCAGCTCTCGGCTCTCAGCACAAAACCCGCTTCGGATCCTCTGTCCCCCTCTCACTCTGCCCTGCTCACATTCTTTCTCAAAACTAAATAAAGATTAAGAAAAAAGTTTAAGCTCCAAAGTTTCCTGTTCCTGGCCAGGCTGAAGGAACCAGAAGCACTTTCAAGGTACAGCTCGGGCTCCCTAGATCTGCTCAAGAGATTTAACTTAATCTTCTGTCTTCTCAGACATGTCACGTCATGTCTTGCTCCTGTCTTGTCAGGTGCCAGTTTAATTCCTGTCCCAGGAAACCACAGCAGCCATGTGCACTCCTCCTCAGAGCAGCCAGCACTGGGAATGTTTAGACCATCAATGCTGGGTTTAAGATCTCTCTTGGCCTAGAGAACGACTATCAAAAGAAGAGAGAGGGGAAGGCACAGCTCAGGAAATGTCCAACACACAAAACACTATCTTGAAAAAAGCAACTCCAACGTAGGTTCTGAAGACTGGAACCTCTCTCTTTCTAAAATAACTATTCTACCCCACCCAAAAATGGAAATGAAGAGGATCTACCCTGTATCAGGGGACATAGAATGAATATCAAGTAGGTAATTTAAAAATGACACAAAAATATATACACATGATTTATCACATGCTCTGACCCAGGTCTATAAGCATCCCTCTACACATGCTGAAACTCACATTCAGGATCTTGCCTTGAATAACCAACCAAACTCAACATCCCTGATACGATGAGCTACTACGGCAGCTAATATGGAGGCCTGAGCTATGGCTGTGGCTGGGGAGGCTACAGATACGGCTGCTGCCACCCGTGGTGCTATGGAGGATATGGATTCTCTGGCTTCTACTGAAATTCTGCCGCAAGTGCCCAATATCTGAGGCCATAACAGGGTTATCCAAATCTGACTACAATAATCAAACCAGGGGCGCCTAGATGGCTCAGTCAGTTGAACATCTGACTTCAGCTCAGGTCATGACCTCACGGTTCCTGAGTTCGAGCCCTGCGTCGGGCTCTGTGCTGACAGCTTGGAGCCTGGAGCCTGTTTTGGATTCTGTGTCTCCCCCCTCTCTGCCCCCCCTCCCAAATAAATGAACATTAAATTTTTTTATATATAATAATCAAACCAAACAATATCATTCAGGATCAAGCCAAGATCAAAAGCATTTTGCATCTAAGATTTTAGGAATATTTATCACTTTATAATGGTCTCCTTCATGTCTCTTGGTTTCCTTTACTTGTGCTTTTATAACTGAGATTTCTCTATTCCTTTTGCAATAAATTATCTTAAGTTAAAACAGCAGAAAAAGAAAGAAAGGAATGAAGGGAGGGAGAGGGAAGGAAGGGATGGAAAAGAAAGAGGGAAGGAAAGTTAAGAGGATCCAAACTGTAGAATCACAGAATGATAGGCATTCTAGGGAGATCAGAACGAATGTGTAGGAGCAAAAGGCACATGTGAAATGTCCACATTGCCAGTTAATGATGAATCCTGTTAGAGTAGAATTCCCAGGCACAGCCAGACAGATCCAGATGGTGGTTGGGGGTGAAGGGGGTCCTGTTCTCCGTTCTTCCCTGTCCTTAGAAGCATCCTGACATCACCATGAGAAAGCAAAGCCATACGAATTTTACTATTCTTAGCTGCTTCCCATTAAGTGCAAAATGAACAGATGTATAACCAGAGTTCTTGGTCAACAGAGCCTTTGAATCCTGTAGTATGCTTTTTAAATTGTCAATGGAGTACAGTTAACAAAGTCCAGAATGGGAAAAACTACAAACAACCTGTTTTCTTCAACAAGTACATTGCAAAGGGGAAAAAAGATAAATGGAGAGACTTAAAAGACATTAATCAATTGCAATGTGTGAGCTTCATTCGGATTCTGATTCTTTTTTAACTAAAAAAAAAAAAAAAGAAAGAAACCAATTAGAACATCTGAGACGAGTGGAAATTTGAACACTGACAGGATACTTGATATTAAGAAATTGCTTTTTGTAAGGCACAATTTTTAAATTCCCTATTTTTTAGAGTACTGAAACATTTACAAGTGAAATAATACGATTTCTGGGATTTGCTTCAGAATAAATGAGATAAGGAGGTGGATAGAGTAGAATTTAACAATAAATACTGGTCATTAGGACTGAGTGATGGATACATGGAACTTCCTTTTACAATATACCATCTGTGAGGGAACAAAGTCCCCCATAATTAAGTTTTTAAAAAGTAAAATGAAAGGAAACAGAATTCTAGTTTTAATTAACAAAAACTATTATTGAAATAAATACCCTCATTTCCCTCCTTGCCTTTCAATTTTTTTATTTTTATTTTTATAATTTTTTTTTAATCACAAATTCTGACAAAGCAGTCATATTTTTAACAAAATCTCCCATCTGCAAGTATCTTTGTTGGAGTGAAATTCTGCCACCAATAAGAAATAGACACAGCCCCCTCCAGGTGCCCAAGTGGCTTCTGAAAGAGCTCAACACAAGGCTTGGCTAAAACTACTTTCTCTGGATTAACTAATTAAGTCTACCCAGTGCTACACAGAAGCTATAATTAAACCCTTTTGTGTACTTAAGTCATTCACGCAGGCTACATGGTGAAACTGGGGTGAGGAACTTGGAACCCAGCCAAGATGTGGCAATTTTGAGAATTAATCCCTTCTCTGCAGGTGATGGTGAGCTGCCCAGGGCCCAGGGCTCAGACTTCAAGCTCTTAGGTACCAGCAGTAGTGATCACAGGCCTGTTCTCAAATTCTCCATAAAAGAATAATAGAGAACGTTCTAGAATAAATGACTTTCCAAATAGAACAGAAGTTTTCTGCAACCCACCCAGAAAAGTAATTTAGATGTCCTCTCAGAGATAATACAAACAGAAATGGGACCAAATTGCCCCAAGGCCAGAACCTTTCAAATGTCACTGCCTTATTGGTGAGAAGGAGGTGGAGAAAAAAATACCAAGTAAATACAGGAGTAAAGACAGTTCCTGCTCTCAGCACAGAGCCCGCTTCAGATCCTCTATCCCCCTCTCCCTCCGCCCCACTTGTGCACTCTCTTTCTCTCAAAAATAAATAAACATTAACAAAAAAATTAAAACTCCAAAGTTTCCTGTTCTTGTCTAGGCTGAAGGACCCAGAAGCAGCTTCAAGGTACAGTTTGTTCTTGCCTGTCCTTAGAAGCATATTGACATCACTTCCAGGTTGTTCAGACTGACAAATATTTAAGACTGTGGAAACTCAGTGTTTACAGCAGTGTGGGCAAACAGACATGCACTGCTGACAGATATATACATTGGGGCAAAATCTCAAGAGGGCAATTTATCATGACCAAAATTATACATACCCCTGGGACACTTGGCTGCCTTAATTGGAGCAGTGTGAGACTCTTCATCTTGGGGTTATGGCTTTGAGCCCCATGTGGGGTGCAGAGATTTCTTAAATAAACAAACCTTTAAAAATATTACGCATACTCTTTGACCAAGAACTTAAAAAAAAACACAAAACCAGAAATTATACTTCTAGTAATACGGTATATCCAAAGACACTCCTACCATCAACAGTTCCCGCTCAGGGCACCTGGCTGGCTCAGTTGGTAGAGCATGCATTTCTTGATCTCAGAGTTGTGAGTTCAAGCCCCACAATGGGTGTAGGGATTGCTTAAAAATAAAATCTTAAAAAAACCCCACAGAAACCAAACAGTTCCCTGTCTACTGAATCACACTCATCAACATATTCTAAAGATAACAGAGGGGCACCTGGGTGGCTGAGTCAATTAAGCATCTGACTCTAGATTTTGCCTCAGGTCATGGTCTCCTGGTTTGTGAAATCAAGTCCTGTGTCAAGCTGTGCGCTGACAGTGCAGAGCCTGCTTGGGATTCTCTCTTTCTCTCCCTCTGCCCCTCTCCTGCTTGTGCTCTCTCAAAATAAATAAACTTAAAAAAAATAATAAAGATAATAGAATCCCTCTCATTGCTTGTCCTGCCCCACAATCCTCCACTCCCTTTCCCAATTAAACTTGCTATACCGGATCATCGGTCATTACCGTGTCTACTTCCTTCTCATTCTTTCTTAAACACACACAACTGTGGCTTCCTATCCCCACCATGTGGCTGAGACTGGTGATCTTGTCAAGGTCACCAATGTTCTCCATGTGGTAAGACCCACTGGGTCATTTCTCTGTTCTTATATCTCGACCTCTCAGTAATATTGCACATGGTTGACCACGTTCCTTCACATCCTTGGCTTCCTTTCTTTGGACTTTCTTCCTGCCCCAGTGGCCTGTCCTTCTCAGTCTCTCTCTCTTTTTAAAGTGTTTTCATTTATTTGGAGAGAGAGAGAGAGAGAGTATGCGTGGGAGGGGCAGGGAAAGAAGTAGAGAGAGAATCCCAAGCAGGCTCTGTGCTGTCAGTGCAGAGCCTGATGCAGGGCTTGATCCCATGAACTGTGAGATTGTGACCTGAGCCAAAACGAAGAGTAGGATACTTAACCGACTGAGCCACCCAGGTGCCCCCCCTTCTCAGTCTCTTTAACAGATTCTTTTTTTTGCTCAAAAGGTAAGTTCCAGGGGTGCCTGGCCAGCTCAGTCAGTAAAGCATATGACTTTTGATCTCGAGATTGTGAGTTTGAGCCCCATGTTGGATGCAGAGATTACTTAAAAATAAAATCTTAAAAAAAAAAAAAAAAAGTAAGTGCCAAAGGCCTCTGACCTAGGCCTACTTCTCTTCACCTATAGTCTCTCCCCTAGGGCATCTCACGAAGTCCTTTACTTTTAAAACACTAATGGGGGCACCTGGGTGGCTCAGTTGGCTAAGCATCTAACTTAGGCTCAGGTCAGGATCTCACAGTTAGCGAGTTTGAGTTCCCCATTGGGTGAGCTTGAGCCATGCTTCTCTCTCCCTCTCTTTCCCTCTCTCCCTCTGCCCCTCATTCACCTGCGCCCTCTCTCTCTCTCCCTCCCAATCAATCAATAAACAAACAAACAAATAGATAAATAATAACAATGCTAGTGAGGGGCACCTAGATGGCTCATTGGGTTGAGCATCTGACTCTTGATTTCGGCTCAGGTCAGGATCTCACGGCTTGTGGGTTTGAGGCCAATGTTGGGCTCTGGGCTGACAGTGTGGAGGCTGCTTGGGCTTGTCTCTCTCTGTCCCTCCCCACTTCACATGCACTATAAATACATACATATATACATACATACATACATACATAAAATGAGCTTTGGGCATAGGCATAGAGTTTGCTTAAACTAAATAAAAAATAAAAATGCTAATAATATGGCAAAGACTCACCATCCCTGATCAGTTAAAAAAAAAAAGAACCCAGATTCAGATATCCAAATGTCCTACTCTAGTTTTTGGGTTTTTTTTCCTTTTCAACCATTCTAAATGAATGTCTAACAGGCACCTCAAACTCAAGATGTCAAGGCCAAAAGAGAACTCTTGACTTTCAAGCTTCAAACTTGTTTACTCCTAATTATTTCACCATCATCCATTAAGAAAAAAAATCTAGGCATGATCTTCAATTCCTCAATTCCTCTCTTCCTCACATATGTTGACTTAACAACTAAAACACAGTCCAGGGGCACCTGGGTGGCTCAGTCAGTTGAGTGACTAACTGTTGATTTCAGCTCAGGTCATGATCTCATGGTTTATGAGTTTGAGTCCCACGTCAGGATTTGGTCTGACATTGCAGAGGCAGCTTGGGATTCTCTCTCTCTCTCTCCCTCTCTCTTTCTCTCTCTGTCCCTCCCTGGCTCCCTCTCTCTCTCTCTCAAAATAAACTCAATCAATCAATCAATCAATGGCATTGCAGCTTCCCACTTGTCCTCTTGGGGCATATGAAGCCCTCCTTTGTGTTAGGAGGTCACGCAAGCAGACCTGTGGAAAGGCACACATGAAGAGGAACGGAGGCTTCCTGTCAACAGCAAGCACCAACTTGTGAGCTCTGTGAGGGAACCACACTGGAAGTGGATCCTCTAACCCCAGTCAAGCCTTCAGATGACTGCACCCTTATGAGATCTCAAGCCAGAACCTTCTGGCAAAACTGCTCCTGAATTCATGACCCACAGAAATTGTGAATGTTAGTAAATCTTTATTATTGTGTTAAATCACCAAGTTTTCAGGTAAGGTATTATGTATACATAGAACCAATACTCCTCTTTTACTTAAAAAAGCATATTGGTACACATGCTTATACATGCATAGAAAATATGTTAAAGGGTACGCAAAAGGAGTAACTCGGTTCTGACACAGTGTGTAGGGAGGGAATATGCTCACTTTTCACTATATGCTTTTATATTCTCAGGTTTACTTAATAGAATAACATTACTTTTATAATTTTTAAAAATTTAGTTTTTGAAATGTTTAAGCAAAACACTGTTAAGAGGGATAAACCACAATGATGGCCCTTTTCAAGCCTTCTCATCCTTCATGTTTTCCTTGACTTTGTCCTACTCTCAACATCTAATTTTGGAATAGGCTAAAATTCTTTAAATGCTTTCCAGTGGCCCAAATACTGGAGGATTGGTTTATTTTGTCTTTGTTTGTTTGTATTTATTTACTTGTTTATTTACTTACTTATTTTGAGAGAACGCATGAGCACATGAGCAGGGAAGGGGCAGAAGGAGAGAGAGAAAGGGTCTTTAGCACCCTCTGTGCTAAGCACAGAAGCTGATACAGGGCTCAATCCCATGACCCTGGGATCATGACCTAAGCTAAAACCAAGAATCGGATGCTCAACCAACTGAAGTACCCAGGTGCCCGTTTTGTCTTTAGTATTAGTACATTTCACTTAAACATCAACCACAAGAAGACTACTGCTAAGGTAGGAATCCTGATTTGATTATTTGCACTTAATAAGCAATAGTGCTGCAATAACCATGTGTGGCATGATCAAATGAACCACTCACACTGCTGCTGGGTGCTGATGTCTTGCCTGGAGGTCACCATGGAGCCTGCAGGTTGGGCCACTGGTTTCTGCAGGAGGTGGCCCATAACTCCAGTTGGGCCTAATTTCTCATCAATAAAGATGGAGACTGGGAAATATTCCACAAAATGAGCAACTGGTGGAGGCAAGGGCAGCTCATCCCCAAGCCAGCTCAGACTCTCCTTCAGTAAAGACGAGGTGTGGACTCAGTGACTCCAATTACCTCCATTTAGATAAGAAACCATCTCACTCAAGTCTTTCTGGCTTGAAAGAAAAAAAAAATGTGGGACTTGGGGCACCTGGGTGGGGCATGAGGTGTGGACTGAGTGACTCCAATTACTTCCATTTAGATAAGAACAACCATCTCAGTCAAGTATTTCTGGCTTGAAAGAAAAAAAAAACATGTGGGACTTGGGGCACCTGGGTGGCTCAGTTGGTTGAGCATTGACTCTTGGTTTTGGCTCAGGTCATAATCTCATGGTTTGTGGGTTCGAGGCCTATCTCAGGCTCTGAGCTGGCAGTAACACAGGGCAAAGCCTGCTTGGGATTCTCTTTTGCCCTCTCTCTGCCCCTCCCCATTTGCGTGAGTGCTCGCTCCCTCTCAAAATATATCATTTTTTTTTTTTTAACGTGGGACTTGATCTTTGTTTAGTTTCTTTTTTCAGAACTGGGCATGGGTGGATGTCACAGGCCTCTGACTAGGTGGAATCACTAACTTCTCTCTAAAGACATCCGGGGGGGGGCGCCTGGGTGGCTCAGTCGGTTGGGCGGCCGACTTCGGCTTAGGTCATGATCTTGCGGTCCGTGAGTTTGAGCCCCACGTCGGGCTCTGTGCTGACAGCTCAGAGCCTGGAGCCTGTTTCGGATTCTGTGTCTCCCTCTCTCTGACCCTCCCCCGTTCATGCTTTGTCTCTCTCTGTCTCAAAAAAATAAACGTTAAAAAAAAAAAAAGACATCCAGGGGTGCCTGGGTGGCTCAGTCGGTTAAGCGACTGACTTTGGCTCAGGTCATGATCTCACAGCTCATGAGTTTGAGCTCTGCATCCGGCTCTGTGCTAATAGCTGGGAGCCTGGAGCCTGCTTCAGATTCTGTCTCCATCTCTCTGCCCCTCCCCTGCTCACGCTCGGTCTCTTTCTCAAATACAAAATAAAACATAAAAAAAAAAAAAAAAAAAAAAAATTAAAAGAAGCCATCCAAACTCTGTAGCACAGACCTGTAATTTTAATCGAGACTGAGGGCAGCAGTGACAAACTCTACCTTTGATTCTGTAACACAGCCCAATCCTCTCAAGGGCCTCCAATGAGTTCAAGTTCCAGGAAGCTGTAATCACTGAACTATGCATACTGATGAGATTATAGCCCCAGGATTTATGAAATCTTGATAACCAGGAAATTAGTTGGTCTGAAACTGCTGTTGCCAACTAAAGGGACACCAAGGACATAGCCACAGATCAACTCCCAGTAAGGCCATTCCTTCCGCATTACTGTCTGGCACAGTGGGACACAAATCCACATTTGCTTACAAAGTAAGAAGGCCCTCTTAATTTGAATAGAGCCAGTGGAGTGCAAAATAGTCAAATTTGCAGGTAGTTTAAAAAATTCAGACCCCAATAAGAAAGTAAACACAGGAGCAGAGACAACCACAACCAGGGTGCTTCCGGGCTGGGGGCCGAGTTCCTCATTCCTGTCCAGTAAGGGGCAGAGTCAGGTAGCCCAGGGGCTTTGTCAGCTCTTCTCAAAAGCAAGAGAAATGTAATCATTCGAAAAGCTTTTGCTTCAGCAAACACACATTCTTAGGATTCTAGCTCTCAAGTCATTTCTTTAATGCTTTTTTTAAAGTTTCTTGGGGCACCTGGGTGGCTCAGTCGTTAAGCGTCTGACTTCGGCTCAGGTCACCATCTCGCGGTCCGTTGAGTTCGAGCCCCGCATCGGGCTCTGGGCTGATGGTTCAGAGCCTGGAGCCTGCTTCCGATTCTGTGTCTCCCTCTCTCTCTGCCCCTCCCCCGTTCATGCTCTGTCTCTGTCTCAAAAATAAATAAAAACATTAAAAAAATAAAAAAAAATTTTTTTAAAGTGTCTTTATTTACTTTGAGGGGGGCAGAGGGACAGAGAGAAGTGGAGAAAGAATCCCAAGCAGGTTCCACCCTGTCAGTGCCAAGCACAACGCATCTCAATCTCCATGAGGTGACCCGAGCCAAAATCAAGAGTGAAACACTTAGCCACCCTGGTGCCCTTTTCTACTTTTTAATGTACAAAGATGTGAAGAAAAATGAACCAAAAACAACGATCCTCCTCTATAGGGTCCTGACCATATTGCAATCATCCATACATGGAATAACTACCTCGTCATTAAAAATAATAAAGAAGATAGGGCCCTGGGTGGCTCAGTTGGCTAGGCGTCCAATGATTTCAGCTTAGGTCCTGATCTCCTGGTTTGTGGGTTCGAGCCCAGCGTTGGGTTCTATGCTGACAATGCAGGGCCTGCTTGCGATTCTCTGTCTCCCTCTCTCTCTCTGCCCCTCCCCTGCTCACGATCTCTTGCTCTCTTGAAAATGAATAAATTAAAAAAAAAATTTTTTTTAGCATTTATTCATTTTTAAGAGACAGAGAGAGTGCAAGCTTGATTTGGGCAGAGAGAGAGAGACACACAGAATCTGAAGCAGACTCCAGGCTTCGAGCTGGCAGCACAGAGCCTGATGTGGGGCTCGAACTCATGAACCATGAGATCATGACTTTAGCCGAAGTTGGACAC
The DNA here is from genome assembly GCF_024362965.1 of Panthera pardus. Lineage (NCBI taxonomy): Eukaryota > Metazoa > Chordata > Mammalia > Carnivora > Felidae > Panthera > Panthera pardus. Next base: position 97,988,841 of record NW_026526765.1, read on the forward strand.
TTAACCGACTGAGCCATCCAGGTGCCCCAAAAATGAATAAATATTTTTAAAAATAATGAGGAAGATCCATATTAGCTGATTTATTAGTAAATATATATGCACATGTGTATATATATATACATGTATTTGTTTTAATTGTATAATAGACATATAGATATTGTAGGTAAGTTATTATAAAAATTTCCTTTGGGCAATGAGAATGGGCATGGATAGGAAAGGAAATTCTCATTTTATATGTTCTTGTTCAGTTTCATACACCAGCATGTATTATAAAAATGACTAACAAAGAAATGGCAAATACCAAAGTAAGTTCCTCACGGATCAGCCCATACACCTCCTGCAGGGCCCCTGTGAGCCATCTGTTTCCGCTGCTTTGTTCCTCAGTGTCCACCATCTTTTGGTTTCTTACCTGTGAAATAAGGACAACCTAAGCCTGCTGGGAGACTCAGAACAGAGCAAGCAAGGAAGGCAGGGTGTAAACAGGCACTGGAGTGGAAAGGGGCAGATCAGAAATGAAATGTCATTAGCAGTCAGAGAACAGCAACAATGCTACGTAATATTTCTGAGTGCATAAATGTGCCAAACACTTCATCCCCACACTATAAGGAAAATATCATTATCCTCATTTTACAAAATGAGGAAACTAAGGCACAGAGAAGCATCTTCCCTAAGCTCACAAAACAAGATATGATGGGGGTGCCTGGGTAGCTCTGTCAGTTAAGCGTCTGACTTTGGCTTCAAGTCATGATCTCGTGGTTTGTGAGTCAGGGCCCCATATGGGCTCACTGCTGTCATCATGGAGCCTGCTTCGGATCCTCTGTCTGCTTTCTCTGCTCCTGCCCCACTCGTGTGCTCTCTCTCTCTCAAAAATATATGAACATTTAAAAAATATATTAAATTTTTTTTAAAGTAAAAAAAACCCCAACAAGATATGATGGGATCAGAATTCAGCCCTGCCTGTCAGCTCAGAGCTACACTGTTAGCCACTAAGCTGTGCTGCTTCTGTACAAAGTACAACAACAGGGGGCGCCTGGGTGGCTCAGTCGGTTAAGCGTCTGACTTCAGCTCAGGTCACGATCTCGCGGTCCGCGAGTTCGAGCCCCGCGTCGGGCTCTGGGCTGATGGCTCAGAGCCTGGAGCCTGCTTCCGATTCTGTGTCTCCCTCTCTCTGCCCCTCCCCTGTTCATGCTCTGTCTCTCTCTGTCTCAAAAATAAATAAACGTTAAAAAAAAAAAAAAAATTAAAAAAAAAAAAAAGTACAACAACAGCTAAGATTTTGTTTCTAGTCAAATTAGCAAAATTTCAAAACAATGATAGGTCACATGTCGAAGAGCATTTCAGGAAACAGGTGCAAAGGTACTATTCTGGTAGAAACACAAATTACTGAAGGCAATTTGGTGAGAGTTACCGAAATTTAAAATGCTTATCTAACTTTTGACCTGGTCATTCTACTTTCAGGAACGTATCCTACAGAAATACTCACAAAGATGTCTACTCTGATGTCCAGTGCAGCACTGTTTTAATAACCACAACAAAAAAAGAGGAGACTTCAGGAAACATCAGTAGGGAGATGACTAAATACATCACAATATATCCCCAAATTAAAGTCTGTATCCTTCAAAACAATTTTTTTTAATACTTAATTTTTGTTAAAATTTTTTTTTTAACGTTTATTTATTTTTGAGACAGGGAGAGACAGAGCATGAACAGGGGAGGGTCAGAGAGAGGGAGACACAGAATATGAAGCAGGCTCCAGGCTCTGAGCTGTCAGCACAGAGCCCGACGCGGGGCTCGAACTCACGGACCGCGAGATCATGACCTGAGCCGAAGTCGGCCGCTCAACCGACTGAGCCACCCAGGCGCCCCAATACTTAATTTTTGAAAGAGAAGGAGAAAGAGTGATAGAGCATGAGCAGGGGAAGGGCAGAGAGAGAGACATAGAATCCAAAGCAGGCTCGACGCTGTCAGTGGAGAACTTAACATAGGGCTCGAACTCATGAACCGCGAGATCAGGACCCCAGTCAGAGTCAGACGCTTAACCCACTGAGCCACCCATGCACCCCAAAGTCTGTATCCCTTAAAAAAACGGAGGTCAGCCTATAGACACAGACATGGAAAAAATGCTAAAATGTTAAGTGAAAACAATTGTCACCAAGCAATATACAGAGTATGGCCCTGTTTATCTAAGAAATACAGTGTGAGCAACACATAATTTCTTTTTATAAGAGCAATGCTGGGGTTTCCCTTCTCCCATGCCCTCCCTCAGAAATAACCCACAAAACACACAACTCAAAAATAAGTTGTAAAAAACAGGGTCATGTGTTATTTATAAATCTCTACAATAAAATTATTTCCAAAAAAACCACAAATACAACAGTTACAAATTCAGTTTGGGGTAAATAGCCCCCTAAATATACTGTAAATCACACCTCTTTAGCATTCTTTCCCAAACAGATGTGGTTCAAATCCAGTGAAGGCATTACAATGTCATATTTGGTAGCAAGTGAAGAAAACTGACAATAAATAGTCCAACTATAATTACGAAAAATACTAAGTGGCAAATGCCATCCTTCCTTTGAAACAATCTGTCACTCACACTACCTGAAGATTCTGAGTCAGTATACAGTTACACACAATTTGTATTTCCACCTTTAAAATCTCCACTGTATTTTCCTTGTCGTGGTAAGGGCACACCCAAAACCTCAAAGGACTGATAAATGACTGAAAGCCCTGATGAGACAACAAAGAGACGTCATCACAAGCTGCTTGCAAAAGACACCCAGAGCACTGCATGCTTCTCCGGTGGTACCTTGTCAGTAGAAGCAGCACCCAGACCCATGGTTCTCAAAGGCTGGTGTGTGTGAGCACATGCAGCAGAGGCTCATTAAAACGCAGGTTTCTGACCCAGACCCTGAGCTCTCATTCCTGAGTCTGACGAACCTGCATTTGTAAACAAGAGCCACCAGGAGGTGGGAGGAGGACTCCACTGAACATTCTCACTGTACTGTCCCACACTAACTGGCTGCCATTGGTTGGAATGGAAGCTCCCCTACTGCGAGTAGCTTCTTCGCCTCTTTAGCCTCCTCATCTGTAAAGTCAGTCAGTTGGTCTGATCATCTCTGAGGGCACTGAAGCCCTAACAGGGCTGGCACTGAGCCCAGATGTAAAAGAAACGTAGTCTCAGCTAAGAGCTCTGTCTTCACGCCAACATTAGTTTGTACAAGTCACTGGGTCTCTGTGTTCTCACCGTCGTCTGAAAAATTTGCTTTTGTTGGTTGCATTTCCGGGAGCATCTGAGAAGAAGTCTAAAACTGACATCTGTATTAATTTGGGGGACTTTCCTCATGCAAACAGGGAAGCTTCCAGCAATCCTGAGAGATGTTGCATATACATGGTGGTATGTGGTGAGACCCACTTGGTCAGGGAACAACAGAAACATACCCATAACACCAAGCAGGTTCCAAATCCTCCTGTAAAACAACCAACGGAGGGGCTGCAAAAGTCAATAGGAGGTTTTAACACTGGTTGAACTTGAAGAGTAAGAGCTGGATTTCCTGGAGAATTTCTTGGATGTGAGGGATACTTGCATCCGCTTTACAGTACGAACACTTCGACAAAGGAGTGCATTCTTTGCATGATCCCTGAAGTCTTGTGAAACAAAGTAATAGACAAAGGGGTCAATGCAGCTGTTGAGGGTGGAGAGGCAGAGGGCTACAATGTACAGGGCGTAGACGTGGCTCTGGCTCCAGGTTTTAATCAGGAAATAATGCACCACAAGCAGAAGGTTACTGGGAGTGAAGCAGACCAGGTACATGGCTAGGACGGTGACAATGAGCTTGATGGCTCTCTGCCTCTTCTTTCCCGAGTTTTCATCCATAGCAGAAGATCGGAGTGTTCTGATCATTAGCACATAGGCAGAGGCCGTGAGGAAGGCTGGGAATAAAAAGACTCCGATGGCCAGAGAGAGGAAATAATTGAACATGTCTCCTACCAGCACCTCCTTAGGCAAAACATCATGGCAGGTTGTGATGTTAAGGGCTGGAATGTAGACAGTCTGCTTCACGACATACAAGGGGATGGTGACCAGGAGAATCAGCAGCCATATCCCCAGGGAGACACCAAAGGCAATGTTTGCCTTCTTCCTGGGGTGCACCATGGGATTCACGATGACCCAATACCTCTGCACACTGAGGCAGGTCATGAAGAGAATGGAACAGTACATGTTGCCATAGAAAAATCCAATGAGTACCTTGCAGAGGGCTTCCCCGTAAATCCAGTTGTTGCCATGTATGTGATAGGCAATCTTCAAAGGGAACCAGATCACAGAGAGGAGGTCTGCCAAGGCTAGATTGGCCATGTAAACCACAGCAGGGTGCTTTTTCTTTGTTCGAAAAAGAAAGACCCATAGGGCCATGCCATTACTTGGCAAACCTATCACAAATACAATTGTGTAGACGATTGGAAGAAAGACAGTAGTCAATTTTCCAGTGAGGACGGAGGTAGAAAACTCATCCACAGAAAAGCCTGGTTCCACCGTAACTCCTTTCCCAGTGATTTGAGATGAGCTATCAATCTGACCAATGAGACTTCTTCCTTTAGACGTTCTATTGGTTCCTGTACAAGAAAGGCCAGGCAGACAAGGGTCATTACAGAGATCAATCTTTCAGCAGTAATGCTGGTTTATTTAAATAAAAGTACTTTAAAGTTGTCTTTTTTTTTTTTTTTTAAGTAACCTCTATGCCCAACGTGGGGCTCGAACTCACAACCCCAGGATGAAGAATGGCATGCTCCACCAACAGAGCCAGCCAGGTGCTCCTACATAAAAGTACTTTAAAGACAGGAGTGTACAAAATGCTTACAAGGGTTTTCTTTGGGGGATGGGATTATTGGGTTTTGTTGGTTTGTTTTTTACAATGGATTTTTTTTTCAGAGGGTTGTGGGTACATGTGGAATAGAACATTGATTTCTATTGAATCTCAAAAAAACTGATAGTACTTCAATTTATTTTTACAAACTACCCACAGTCTAATGACTGTTCCTAACTGGTGTGTGTGTGTGTGTGTGTTAAGTTTATTTATTTTGAGAGAGAGAGAAAGAGAGAATATTTCAAGCAGGCTCTGCACTCTCTGCACAGAACCCAACTCGGGGCACGATCTCACAAACCATGAGATCATGACCTGAGCCAAGATCAAAAGTCGGATGCTTAATGGGCTGAGCCACCCAGGCACCCCTTCTCTGTTGTTATAATGGCCATCCATCTCACTGTGGCTGTGAGACTAGATCCAGCCTGGCCTATCAGTCATTCCCTATCCCAAAGTCCAACATAGGGAAATTCCCAGGAGCACAAGGTACATTCCCTCTCCACCCACAAGGACAGCCCAAGCCTTGGGCAGGGATTCCCCGGCTTCTGTGCGGGCCTCCTGGAAACCTTCCTATGGAGGCCACCTGGCAGGCAAGTCTTCTGGCTTCAAGATCACGGAACAGGTCACTGCACTATTGTATTCAGACAAATTTGTGTTCTTTCAAGCAAGTATCATGGCAAGCTTTAACAACTTATGCTATCATTCCCATATTTGCATTAAACTTTAGAAACCACAAACAAATGGCATATCCAGTCTACATCCTACCTAACCAAGTGTTCATGGAGTTGAATAAGAAAACGAGGGACAACTGGATGACACGAATTCTGAGGAACAGGTCTCTCTCTCTCTTCACCACGTAGAGAAAATATAGCAAATTGCATCACAGTATGCCAGGGAGGAGGTTAAAATACTCACAAGTTTATTTGATAACTTTTATGCTTAGTCATTACTTTTTCGTCCCCTAGCTTTGCACCCATGTTCAGCGAGATTGTTCACTTCTCTTGAGGTTTCTGTTAAGTTAGCTTGGGTGGAGAAATAAAGGGTATGGAGATCAATACTTCAGTTTTCATTTAGTGTAGTGTATTGAAAGGTAGCCCCCCAAATGAAATGTCCATGTCCTAATCCCTAGAATCTGTGATCATTATCCTATTGGAAAAATGATCTGGGGCGCCTGGGTGGCTCAGTCGGTTAAGTGTCCAACTTCGGCTCAGGTCATGATCTCACGGTTCATGCATTTGAGCCCTGCATTGGGCTCTGCTGACAGCTTGGAGCTGGAACCTGCTTTGGATTCTGTCTTCCTCTTTCTCTGCCCCTCCCCTGCTCACACTCTGTCTGTCTCTCTCTCTTAAAAATAAGCATTAAACAATTTTAAGGAAAAAAGAAAATAAAAACGATCTTGGGGCACCTGGGTAGCTCAGTAGGTTGAGCGTTGGACTCTTGGTTTCAGCTCCGATCATGGTTTCACAGTTTGCAAGTTCAAGCCCTACATTGGGGTCTGTGCTGACAGTGAGCTTGCTTGGGATTCTCCCTCTCTCTCTGCCCCTCCCCTACTTACTTTCTTTTCTGTCAAAAAGTAACAAACTTAAAACAAAGAAAAAAGAAAAAGTATCTTTGTAGGTGTAATTAAGGATATTGAGATGAGAGGATCATTCTGGATTATCTAGGTGGGCCCTAAATCCAACAAGTGTCTTTATAAAAGAAAGGCCAAGGTGGGGGGGGGGGGGGGGCAGGGTGCCTGGGTGGCTCAGTCTTGTAAGCATCTGACTCTTGGTTTCACCTTAGGTCATGATCTCCTGGTTCGTGGGTTCGAGCCCCGCATTGGGCTCTGTGCTGACAGTGTGGAGCCTGCTTGGGATTCTCTCTCTCCCTCTCTCTCTGCCCCTTTCCTGCTCCCTCTGTCTCTCTCTCAACAAATAAATTAAAAAAAATTTTTTTAGTAAAAATAAAGGCAAAGGGAGATTTGAGAGAAATAGAAGAGAGCACCGAAAGGAGAAAACAATATGAAAATGGAGGCAGAGGTTGGAGCACTGCCAGAACCAGCCAAGGAATGCTTCTCCCTCTCCTCTCTCTCTGCCCCTCCCCTGCTCATGCTCTCTCTTTCTCAAAATAAATAAATAAACTTAAGATAAATAAATAAAGCCACCAGCTTGTGCCGATTGTTATGGCAGCCACAGGAAACTAAACACTCAGGTAGACCAATCTCTTCTTATTTCTTTTATAATTTTTTCCAAAGAGTATGAATTATCTTTAAATTAAAATAACAGAATATTGCTATATATTACAGTGTTCTTCAAATACTTGCCTAAAACAGTAAGAAACATTCTATATGGTAACCCAGTTCCAATATGTATTATCCATGATGGAAAAAAAAAAAGTTTCACAAAACAATTACCTCGATTACACAGGCTACACTCTAGTACTTTCTACGGTATTCTAGTTCAACCTTATGAAGAGCCAGTCACCACCCTCTACCTGACTTCATGACCCCACTTGTTTTTCAAAACCAGTTAGCAGAGTAACCAAGTTTGAAACACCTCAAGAGACCAGTTTTTTTTGTTTTTTGTTTTTTTATTAACAGATGAGATGTCTGTGGAATGCCCCCTGGACCTCACAATGGTAAGGATCTCTGTGTGAGATTATAGGACCATGTCATAATTTTTTTCTAAGTCCCACAGTCCCTGGCATAGCCCTGGACATACGGCAGGTGCTCAACACACCTGGGAGGGACCGAGAGGCTCAGCTAGGCACACCACTGAAGGAAACGAGGGAGAATCAAGAGCTCTCCTGCCCATTTCTTTAGTGCCTTGGGCTGACCCAGTTAGTAGCCAATCCACACAAAACAGGAGCACTAGCTGGGGACTACAGGAGCACAGCTCTACAAAATACAATAACTACCTTCACACCAGTAAGAGCTCTTACTAAGGGCTCATATCCTGTGTCCAACATGGCTTCCAACACTTTACATGTGTTAACTTGCTTTCACAACCGCCTTGTGAGGGATGTACTATTAACAGATTATCCTTTTATAGATGTGTAAACTGACACACCAAGAAACTGGGTAACTTTCCCAAGGTTAAACAGTTGCGAGATAGGAGTCGGGACTCAACACCAGGCAGTCGATTTCTAGAGTCCAGGCTTCTAAAGTCTATACTGCATTGCCCCTCTGGGGCCCTGACCTGAGCTCACGTGTTGTAATCCTTTGAGACCAAACTATGCCGACTCCACACAATATTTTTTCTCAAAGAGAAAATTTTAAATGTAAAATTTTACCATTTTATTATTTTTATTATTTTTTTAAGGTTTACCCATTTTCGAGAGAGAGTGTGTGAGAGAGAGCGGGGGAGGGGCAGAGAGAGAGAGGGAGACAGAGGATCCAAAGTGGGCGCCTCACAGCCAGCAGAGCCCAATGCAGGGCTTGAACTCATGAACCGTGAGATCATGACCTGAGCAGAAGTCAGATGCTCAATCGACTGAGCCACCCAGGTGCCCCAAATGTTACCATTTTAAAAATGACTATCTTTAAATTAGCTCCTTCTCTAATAATTAATATATTTATTTGTATTAATATCAACATGTTTGAAGCCTTCCAGAGCTGTAAAAGAAACCTGTAAATCCTGTGTCTATAAAATGTTCACATACTCTCCTGAGAGGGAATGGGGCAGAGCTGGTAACTGACTGGTGGACTGTGTTCCCATGAACTCTGCCATTAAAGATCTAGGTCCTCCACCCTAGACACACCCCACCAGAGACTAATTCAATGAGTTAGCCTGCATTTCTGTAGGGCAGAGCCACCAATATTTTAGAATTACCACAAAGAAAACTCAATTTTTTTTAGTACCAACAAAAATTATATAGTTTGCTTTATAAAAGGGAGAAAAACCTAGGCATTGATTTCCACAGTTAATATCACAAAAAGGATAACCAGACGTTGTGTGCCTAAGACAAGAAGCACCCATGGGCTCAGTGGGCTGAGTATCTGACTTGGGCTCAGGTCAAGATCTCACACTCTGTGAGTTCGGGCCCCACATCAGGCTCGCTGCTGTCAACACAGAGCCCACTTCAGATGTTCTATTCCCCTCTCCCTGTTCCCCCCGCCCCCCAGGCTTGCTCTCTTGCACTCTCAAAAATAAATAAACATTAAAAAAAAGAAAAGAAGCACCATGAAACTAACTTTGCAAAAAAACAACAAACCTGAATCTGATCAAGCACGTGGATCCAACCGCCAAACTAACGGAAATAAAGAAAACAGTAAGATATATTAAAAAACACAACAAGAATGGACCCAGCAAAATCCCGAATGTGGAAACTGCTACAGGACAAAGGACTTAATTTCCTCAAAATATAAATCACAAAGCAAAAACAAAATAAGAGAGAAACAGCTGTGGAGCAGGGACTCACACATTAAAAAATTTAAAAGACCTATCAACCTGTGCAATGTGTGGTGAGCCTTATTTGGATCCTGATTCAGACAACTTTTAAAATAGTGCCTATACAGGGGTCTGGCTGGCTTAGTCAGTAGGGCATGTAACTCTTGATCTCGGGGTTGTGAGTTCAAGCCCCACACTGGGTGTAGAGCTTACAAAATTTTTTAAAGCTTACTTATTTGTTTGGGAGAGAGAGAAAGACAGAGAGGGAGGGGTAGAGAGAGAGGGAGACAGAATCCCAAGGCGGCCCTGCGCTATCAGCATGGAACCATTGCAGGGCTCAAACCCACGAACCTGAGCCGAAACCAAGAGTCAGTAGCTTAACTGACTGAGCCACCCAGGCACCCCCAGGGAAAAAAAAATTTTTTTAATAAAAAAAAAAAAAAAGTAGTACCTATGACACTTATGAGACAGAAATTTGAATACGGACTGAATATTTTATGTTAAGGATGTATTTTAAGTGGTTATGTGGTTATGTTGGACAACAAAATCTTCATCTTTTATGAATACATACTGAAACCTCTTAAGATGAAATTATATTTGGACTCCTTTCAAAGTAACACAAGGACCGGAAGCTTCGGATACTTCTGGTGGGAATGTAAAATGGTGTAGTCGCTGTGGAAAACAAGACGGCAGGTCCTCAAATGGCTAAGTGTAGAGGTGCCATATGAGCCAGCAATTCCCACTCCTAGGATATGCTTAAGACAAATAAAAACACATGTCCACACAAAAATGTGTACGTGGATGCCGACAGCACTATTCGTAAGCATCAAGACGTGGAAAACAACCCCAAAAGTTCATCAACTGATAAATGGACAAAATGTGGAATATTAGTTCACAACAAAAGTACTGACACACGCTACAACATGGATGAACCTTGTAAAGACTAAGTACAACAAGTCAGTCACCAGGGAACACGTAGAGTGTATGATTTCATCTACATCAAATGCCCTGAATAAGTAAATCCATGGACAAAAAAGTAGAATGATAGGTGTCAGCAGTTGGGGAAATGGGGCGATTGGGGAGTGATGGCTCAGGGGTGGGCTGGGGTGGGATATTCTTTTGGGGTAATGAAAATGTTCTAAAGTTGATTGTGGTGATGGATATACAACTGTGAATGTTCTTCAAGTTATAGAACTGCAGACTTTAAGTAGGTGAACTGTATGGTATGCAAATCATATCTTAACAAAGCTGTTAAAAAATATGACAAAAAACAGGCTAGAGCATCATGAAACTGAGTGTGGAATTCACTATAATCTTCTACTTTCGTATGTTTAAAATTCTCCATAGAAACAAGCACATACCAGGTTAGGAAGGTTCCTGCAGAGATCAAAATCTGTTTTCAATAAGAACAGTAAAATAAAGGGGGGGGGGAACAGTAAGAAATACTAAAATAAAAATTTTAAAAAAAAAGGAGAGAGGAAGAGATTGAGAAAAATTTCCTGAGAATATTCCAACATATAACCTTGAATGGTCTCAATCAAAAATATCATTCATGGGGCGCCTAGGTGGTTCAGTTGGTTAAGTGTCCGATCTTGAGTTTGGCTCAGGTCATGATTTCCTGGTTCCAGAAAATGAGGAGGCCTTGGGCTCTGCGTTGATAGCACAGAGCCTGCTTGGGATTCTTTCTCTCTGTCCCCACCCCTGCATGCACATGCCCCCTCTCTCAAAATACATTATAAAATAAACATTGAAAAAATAGCATTCATAGTAACTGTGCTCACTTTACCAGTCACAGAGCACACAGGAGCATGTTGTTTAACACTAGTAAGCATCAAGATGCTACTCAAAGATCCTTAAAGCCTTTTCAGCATAGTGCAGACTTTTACCCCTTACAATGTCCTATGTCAGTCACCAAAACTCCCAGAACTCGTCTAGAACTGATACTATCCCAGCTCCCAACTATCTACCTATCTATCCACCTTCCTATCTACCTACCTATAATCTCCCATCTATAGATCAGCTAAAATCTTTTCTATTTCATAGTGGGAAAAAAATTAAATGCACGTATGAACTTTGAGCACATGAGTACTGGCTATAGGAGCCCCTGGGTGGCTCAGTTGGTTAAGTGTCTCACTTCAGCCAGGTCATATTCTCACAGCTTATGACTTCAAGTCCCATGCGAGGCTCTGTGCTGACAGCTCAGAGCCTGGAGCCTGCTTCGGATTCTGTGTCTCCCTCTCTCTCTCTACCCTTCTCCGGCTTGTGCTCTGTCTCTCAAAAATAAACAAACATTAAAAAAAATTCTTAACTGAAAATAAAATACAGTACTGGCTATAAAAACATCCCCATTTATGGGCAATAATCAACAATATTTGCCCAAGTATGCAAGAACACATACCTACAGATACTCAAAGCAGCACCCCCCACCCCAATTGCAAAAGGAAAATAAAAGGAAAATAAGCAATGTTCATTAGCCCCTATTCCTAACTTACCATATCCCCATATGGTTTCTAACATTAACAGTAGATGCTATACTTACTATCCAGTAATACTGAAATGCAATTGAGAGCTACAATATACTATCAACTGAAAAAAGCCCCTGACAGAGCAATATGCTTTGGTATAACAAAATTATAATTTGAAATCTGAAATCTAGGATACTAACCAAACTATAAACAATGGCCATTATCTATGGAGTAGAATGGGTGTGGAGGGGAGAACTTTCTTTTTTGACTTCAGAGGCCTCCACATTGTTTGGGTTTCCTTTTCGAAGGAGCGTTAATTGGTACAATCTTTTTCAAGGTCAATGTGCCAAAACATCAAAATTTAAAGTGCCCTAGGACCTATGAACTTACTTAGAGGAATCTGCCCTGCATACATACTAGCAAACGTGCACAGAAATAATGTTATGTACAAGAATATTTACTGCAATATTGTGTGTCATGATAAAATAAAAACAGTCTCTGGGCACCTGGATGGCTCAGTCAGTTAAGCATCTGACTTCAGCTCAGGTCATGATCTCGAAGTTCGTAAGTTTAAGACCTGTATCAGGCTCTGTGCCAGCACATAGCCCACTTCAGATCCTCTATCCCCTTCTCTCTCTGCACCTCCCCGATCGTGCTCTCTCTCAAAAATAAAAAAGTAATCATAAACTTTAAAACAAAAGTTAGTCTCAATAACTATTAAAAAGGAGACTAGGGGGCACCTGGGTGGTGGCTCAGTCAGTTAACTGTCTGACTGTTGATTTTGGCTCAGGTCATGGTCTTGCAGTTCTTGAGTTCAAGCCCCGCAGTAGGCTTTGTGCTGACAGTGCAGAACCTGCTTGGGATTCTCTCTCTCCCTCTGTCTCTGCCCCCCTCCCACTTGTTCTCTCTCTCCCTCTCAAAATAAATAAATAAACTTAAAAAAATGAAAAAAATTACATTTAAAAAAAGAAAAGGGGTGCCTGGGTGCCTCAGTCAGTTAAGCATCCGACTTCAGCTCCGGTCACGATCTCATGGTTTGAGAGTTCAAGCCTCGTGTTGGGCTCTGTGCTGACAGCTCAGAGCATGGAGCCTGCTTCAGATTCTCTCTCTCTCTCTGTTCCTCCCGCACTCACGTTCTGTCTCTCTCTCTCTCTCTCAAATAAATAATCATTTTTAAAAAAGATGAAAAAAAAGAAAAAAAAAGGAGACTAGTTTGGGGTGTCTGGCTGGCTCAGTGGGTAGGGCATGTGACTTTTGATCTCCAAGTCATAAGTCTGAGTCCCACGTTACGCATAGAGATTACTTTAAAAAAAAAAAAAAAGGGGGCGCCTGGGTGGCGCAGTCGGTTAAGCGTCCGACTTCAGCCAGGTCACGATCTCGCGGTCCGTGAGTTCGAGCCCCGCGTCAGGCTCTGGGCTGATGGCTCGGAGCCTGGAGCCTGTTTCCGATTCTGTGTCTCCCTCTCTCTCTGACCCTCCCCCGTTCATGCTCTGTTTCTCTCTGTCCCAAAAATAAATAAAAAAAAAAAAAAAAAAAAAAGGAGACTAGTTCAGTAACTTCTGACATTTATATAATGAATAATATTCCCCCTATAAAAGTATGGATAAATTTCCCCATACTGACCATGAGCAGATTAGGTTAAAAAAATAAATTGTGGGGCACCTATGTGGCTCAGTCAGTTAAGTGTGTGACTCTTGACTTTGGCTCAGATCATGATGTCACAGTCATGGGATCAAGCCCTGCATTGGGCTCTGCACTGAGCTTTGAGCCTGCTTGGGATTCTCTCTCTCCCTCTCTCTCTGCCCCACCCCCCACCATAAGTATATAAACATTAAAAAAATTATGGCACAGTATATCTAATAAAATCCTTCAACTGTTACAAAATATATATACAGTAAAACCTTGGATTGCAAGTAACTTGTTATATGAGTGTTCTGCCAGACAAGCAAACAGTTCTGTTAAATTTTAACTTCATAAATGAGTGATAATACATGTGAGCAGTATGTGATGCTGAACATCACATGATCACAACTAAGGGTTTTTCTTCCTCTCTCTCTCTCTCACAATGTGGGATTGTGGGTGATTGTCTCCCATGCTCAGATGCTTGGTCTCAGGCTGCGGTGTTTGGCAAAAATCAGTTATTTTTCAGAACATTGGTAGGTGCCCACGACTGGCACTAGTGTATTTTTTGGCACTTCAAAGCACCTACTGACAGTCCTTTGCTTTTCCAAACAAGAGTAAGCTTAGGGATGCTTTGCTTCATTGTAGGTCAGGCTGCCTACAGATACAGACCCTTTCCTCTGCTGACCTATTGCCAGTTACATTAAATACAGTATATGACAAGAGTTTATTAATATTGTACTATAGTCAACATCCGTGTGAGCATATACAGTGGCCCCCATGCAGAAAAAGATTCCATTGAGCCAAGAGATAGCAGTGATTCTGTTAGTGACAAAGTTGTGCTACACAAAACCCTCCTTTCTCATCTTCCTCACACCAGCCACAAAGGTTTTCAAAGATAAGTGCAGGGGCGCCTGGGTGGCTCAGTTGGTTGAGCCTCCGACTTCAGCTCAGGTCACGATCTCACGGTCTGTGAGTTCGAGCCCCGCGTCGGGCTCTGGGCTGATGGCTCAGAGCCTGGAACCTGCTTCCGATTCTGTGTCTCCCTCTCTCTCTGCCCCTCGCCCGTTCATGCTCTGTCTCTCTCTGTCTCAAAAATAAATAAACGTTAAAAAAAAAAAAATAAAGATAAGTGCAGGTTAATTTGTTTATTTTTCTTTATATTTTGGATTTATTATTTTTTATTATATTACAGTATTGTCATAATTTTTATATGAATCTTTTGGGGTTGTGGAATGAATAACCTGAGTTTTCACGATTTCTTAAGGGGAAATTTGCTTTGATATACAAGTACTTGGGATTACAAACATGTTTCCGGAACGAATTAGGCTCCCAAAGCAAGGTTTTACTGTATTGGGCATAGAAGTCCACTGACACTGGAGAGGAGAAAGAATGGGGGATTTTCGCTGTTTTACAACACTTCTGATTTAGACAATTGTGGGGGGAAATGCATGGAAAACTTTTTCTTTAAACTTTTAATGACTTTAACTTTAAAACTACTACTTGTTCTTTGTTATTTTAAGCATCCTCCAGTGGCCCACCCTCCCCACCAAACCAAGTACAGATCAAGTACTTTGTTTGTGGGAAGTCTCCTTTTGTAACCTTTTCCTTACTATCTCCTCACCACAAATCTATTTGCTTCCAATATCTGGGAACACAGACTGAAAAATAAAAGCTTCAATGACCAGAGACCTCTCCCTAGGTACACATCAGTAAATTTTCATGTGTTCTTTCAGGATGAACTGTTTTCTTCTCAACACTTGCCCAGCTAATAAAACCATAAGAAAGTCAAACACAGACCACTAAAACATCATCTACTTGGGTTAATTAGTAACTATGCACAAAGCAGGCAAGAAACCCAACAGAAATTTAGACTCCCATCTTCACATTCATTATAGTATTTCTCTCTTATTACGAAACATTGGAAATATGCCATGTGTCCATTAACAGATTAATTTTTCAATTATGATAAATCCTCCTATAACATGTTGTAGAGTTTAAAAGCGTTTTTATTTACTGACACGATACTGATGTTTATATAATCCCATGCTGCACAAAAAGACTTTCTGCTTGTGAGTACATGTTTTATGCAAGGATGTATGAAAGAATGGGAAAGGATACAAACCAAAATGTCAGGAGTGGGGGTGCCTGGGTGGCTCAGTCCGTTAAGTGTCCGACGTCAGCTTAGGTCATGATCTCTCAGTTCACGAGTTTGAGCCCCGCGTCCAGCTCTGCACTGACAGCTCAGAGCCTGGAGCCTGCTTCGGATTCTGTGTCTCCCTTGCTCTCTGCCCCTCCCCCGCTCTACTCTGTGTGTGTGTCTGTCTCTCTCAAAAATAAATAAAACATTAAAAAATTATTTAAAAAAACATTTAAAAAATGTCAGAAGTGGTATACTTTGGGTACTGAAAATGATTTAAACTTGTCTTTTTCAAAGAAAATTTTGTTCATTATTGCTCTACAGTGATCACATACTACTTGTATAATTCGTAGTCAATTACAAAGAGAACAGAAGTTTCAGTCTCCAAAAGAAGAACAGAATGACTGAATCATAGGGGACCTCCTAGGCTTGTGATGTGGTAGAAAGAAGTGCTTAAAACAAGCTGACTGAAACGCCAAACTTCCATCACCTTGCCAGATCACTAGGGCCAAGTCCCCTCACTTCATTCCTCATTCAATGTTTACTGAGGTCCTTTAGATAATGAGACCGTGCTGGACCATGGTGATGGAGAGGACACTAGAGTCCATGGCCTCCCAGAGTTTATGATCCAGGAGGAAGACAGATTAAACATATTTACACAAATAATTATCAATTAATGTTGTGACTGGAATGAGAATGTGGCCTGACAGAGTGTTTTCTTTGCCTCCACCCCCAATTCAGTGGCCCCCATCTGTAAAATGAGAAAGGTATATTCTAGGCAGAGTTGCCCTCCATGAGTCAGTCTTTAGGGTGAGATCAAAAAAGCTTGGGAAGAAAATCAAACCAAATATCTGCCTGGTAGCAAACTGAGAAACATGCACAAGGGTACAAGTAAAAGTGGATGA
Organism: Panthera pardus; assembly: GCF_024362965.1. NCBI lineage: Eukaryota > Metazoa > Chordata > Mammalia > Carnivora > Felidae > Panthera > Panthera pardus. The sequence continues at coordinate 98,005,200 of NW_026526765.1, forward strand.
GCAAAGAGGTATGCTAAGGGGCAGAAAAACTTTGGGGATGCTCTATTTCTCAATCAAATTCAATTTACTTTCAAGTTGGGAGGAAAGCTCCATCTGCCTAAGTCTGTTACCTAACTAACCCTTTAGGAAAGTTACCATGCAAAGGAACAAAAAAGTGTGTGGAGGGGAAAAAAACAAAACAAAAACCCTCAAGGTGCAATGTTAAATATTTCTGGTTAACAAGTAACTTGATTTTGTTGTTGTTGTTAAACAAGTTCACCACATTATCCAAGAATGCCCAATTCCCAGCCATCTCCCTCAATCTGCAAAGAAGAACTAGCTAAATCCTCAGGGCTACCTCCCTACAGGAACTGTATAAATCAGAAAAGCTATGGGTCATCTATACCTACATTTTTTTTCTTAATGTTTGCACACGCTTAGCTTTACTTAAGTTTCCAACTTTAAAAGACAAAGGCAAATCGAAACGTGTTCGTTACAGTTTCAACACCTCCTGGTAATTAATAAATGCCTTTATTGTAATGCTGACCAAAAAAAGTTATACAGTGGTGCAAGTTTCAAGTATATACTAGAACACCCTTTTCTGTAATTCCAGAGGCAAAAGAATCACATTCTTCAATCTAATTCAAGTTGACAGTGATTTGCTCTTTTACAAAATTCACGGGGAAATTTAAACCTCCCTTCCGAGACTACCCTGACAGCCACAAACAGCCGGGCACCCGTTAGCATCACAGCAGCTTGATCTTTGGCCAACTATCCCCACACCCTCAGAAGCCTGCTCAGCAGGGGAGATCCCGCCCCCAGGAGGACAAGTCGGAGCACACCCGGTGCAGGACACCTGCGGAACCCGGCAGCCCTACACAAGCTGGCACCTGAGCACCGCCGAGACGGCTCCTGTGCTGTTCCATTCCCGGAGCGGGCAGCCTGGGTCACACAGACCTCAATGGCGGCCCAAATAGGTTCCGTGTGGCATATAAAGGCCCGGAAACTCAGGGCCGCAGTAAGGTCACCTAGTCGAATAAATGGCAGGGTCCAAGAAGTTCCATTTGTAAAATCCGCGTGACGCCCAACTGGCCTAAAACTCCAGGCTGAGCGCTCAATACCCCGAAAACCCAGCGGGGTCCGGCCCTTCCATACCCGGGCCATCCACCATGCCAGAGGAGCTTCGGACCCCAGGACGGTTTCGAACTACGGGAGCCGACCCCAAAGAGGGGGCTCCGAAAGTTGAGGAGGTCACAAAAAGCGAGGAAGAAGTTTCCCAGGCCTCGGGCTCTCACCCATTCCACACCGCTATAAGCCAACTAAGTCTAAGAGGTCCTGCCACCAGTGTGCGAAAAGCGCCTTAATGACTGAATGTTTACAAAGAAGCCAACCCTGGGGAGGGGAGGCTGAGCCCTCTAGGTACCCTTTAGACGCAAGCACTCCGTTCCCTCCTCTTCCTCCGCGGACTTCAGCCTCTCCCAGTTGTTCCAGCCCAGTGCTCTCCGGCGCAGCGATAACCACTAAAGCCTCCGACAGGGGGTGCGAGAGGTGGTGGCCGCGGCGGCAAGAGAACACCTTTCGTGCACCTGCCCAGCTTCCACCACCAGTGCATGTGCCTGGGACCCCTGGCTCTTTAGCTGCAGGAGCCCTTCTTGACCGAGTTTCTCACCTTGGACGGTGCGATTGCAGGAAGCAGAGGCCGCCAGCAGGATGGCGCCCCCCAGCAGCCACACCGCGCTCAGGCTTCGCATCCTTCCTGCAGCCCCGACGCCAGGCGGGGAGGGCATTCGCCGCCAATGATTCGAAATTCGGAGTCCCACTCGCCGCTCCAAGAGAAAGCCACCGTCTCACCTGCCCGAATCCAAGCCTCTGCGCGCGCCTCCCCGGAGACGGATGAGTTTCAGTGATACCAGAGCGTCTCCGCGCACCTGCGCGAGGCCCCGCCCCGGGGCCGGAACGCGCGGCTCGGCCCCGCCCCTTCGGACGTCCGACGCGCGGGCCCGGCCCCACGCAGTCTTGCCAGGAGCCCGGGCGCCCACCTACGCGCTGCAGGTGCGAGAGCTGCTGTTGGGGAGGGTGCGGGAGCCGCCCGCGGGCGGGGCTGGGAGGGTGAAGTAGCTGTATTGGAATGCAAAGGCCGGAACGCTTGGACCTCGAGTTCTTTTAGACCTGGCCACGCCTAGAACTACCATTACCCTTTAATTACTCCTGGGGAGTCAGGGTCTGGTCTCCTTCCCTCCCCTTTGCTAAATGGAAAAAAGCCACGGTCTGAGCTCACCGACTTTGTCGTCGGTTATTGGTAGAAGCTTCTCAGCGTAGCGGGCACTAGGGGATAAGGGGTGAGTTTTTAATCTGCAGAGACAACATGGATGGCTTCGGTCACCAACAAAGCGGTGGGGAGCAGGAACGGGTCCCGCCAGGGGGTCAGGGATCTGGAATTGGGTTTGCGGCTCTGCTGTTAACTAGCTGTGACCTCGAAAAAACCTCTTCACGCCCTTCTAGGCCCATTTTCTCGTCTGTGAGGTGATAGTTGGAAGAGCTGCTTTAGTGCCTAGAGCTAACGATTTGGAACATTATCTAGTTTAACCCCAACAACAAGCTGCGCATTAAGTATGTTTATTATTCCCATTTTACAGCTGAGGAAATGGAGTTTAGAAAGGCTGGATAAATTGCCCACAAGTACGCAGTTTATAGGTACAGTTTGTAAACGCACACCACATTTAATCTCCAGTCTACTACCGCCACTTTCTGTTAATCACTGCACTGTAAATGCCACATCAGAGTCTCCCTTGCATTGGGAGCTAGTAGTCCAAAGAAATAAATAAGCTGATAGAGGGGGTGGGGAGAAAAGGAGTGAGACTTTGGGGATGGGTGCACAAGGGCCAGCATCATACTGGTAATACTTTCTTATATTTTTTACTTGCTTTGAAAAGGTAAAATAAAGTTTAAAGCTACCAGCTAAACTATCGGGTAATGGAGGAGCAGAAAAGAGAAACATTAGTGTTGTCCTCAGATGTTTGAAGGATTAGCTCATAGAAGGGGCTTAGACAGGTTTTGAGTAGCTCCAGTGGGAGGCTGGTTTTGGCTCAATATAGAAAGATTTCTAACAAGTCCCGCTGGTACCGTCCTGAGAGCCTCCTGCTGAGGTTAAGGGCCACATCACTGCCGGACTTGCACCAAAGGACCAGGCCATGAGTGGAGTATGCTGGAGTGGGGAGTTCCCTCCCAGGCTGAGGGGCCAGATTAGGTGAGTCCAGATAGCCTCTTGAGGGGTTTGAGCCCCGAGAATCCTCCTTTCTCCTTAGAAGACTAAAGTCTGATGAATCAGTTGTCGGTGATTATTATGAATTTTTGAAGAACCATGAACCAAATGGCCACAGACCTGTGAGTTTCTAGGATGGAGCTTATAAATGATCAGGGCCCTGTGCAGCCTCTAACTGAACCCACCATGGGGCCAATTAACAGAACTAATGTGGATTCCAGATCATTCAGGCAGACAAAATTGTGTAAAATGTCATCTTAGCCAGTTGTCTCAAGCATATCCCCAATACAACGTTTCCCCAAAGTTACCTACATGGATGGTTAGCTTTCTGCCTCTTCCCTCTGTCCTGGCAGAGGATCTTGTAGGAGTAGGAAAATAAATGGTTGAAAACGAAGAGAAGCAAATGGTCCTGAACATGCCATGAGAATGGAATAATTGGTCCCTGAATAACAGGAACAGACTGGACTGCCCCTCAACACACACAGAGCCAAGAATGGCCAGGGAAAGCTGTCCAGAATTCTTTGTAATGACTGCCTTTCAGCAGCGCATCTCTAAGGAATCTCACATTGTTGTCTCCAGTTCTTTGGGGAATGTGCAAAAAGCTTAACCTTGAAATCATGTAACTCTGTGGGCACATTCTAGTTTCTCCCCTTGCTAACATTGGTGTGACGTTAGAGAAAAATAACTTACCCTCTTTAAGCTTTAGGTTCCTTACCTATAAAATGGAGTTAATACTTTTTTAGTTTCAAGGTTCCTGAGGATTGGGGCGCTGGGGTGGCTCAGTCAGTTAAATGTCTCATGACTCCAGGATAACAACCCCAGCCGGATGCTCCACCGACTGAGCCACCCAGGCCAGGTGCCCTCCTGTGATTTGTTTTTTGATGTTGATGACTTCTTTGCCCTGAAGGGCTTAGGGTGTAGTATGGTGCTGTGGAAGAGCACAGAGATGATAGGCACAGCCAGTTCCAGATAGACTGGCTGCCAAAGATTGGGAACTGTGTGCAGTTTCCCACACACTACAATTCTAAGGAAAATAAAGTAGGAAACGGTATATTGAGGGACATTGAGGGAGAAACCATTTCATTCAGTCAGTTCTACAATCATTTATCAAACTCATCAAACTCTTCCTGGAGAAGCAAAGATCTAGTCCTTGCACACTTGGGTCCTGGTCAAATATAAATGGTGAGGGACGCCTGGGTGGCTCAGTTGGTTAAGCGTCCGACTTCGGCTCAGGTCATGATCTCACATGTGAGTTCGAGTGAGCACTGCATCTGGCTCTCTGCTGTCAGCACGGAGCTGGCTTCAGATCCTCTGTCCCCCTCTCTTTGCCCCTCCCCATCCACACTAGCACTCTCTCAAAAATAAGTAAATATTTTTAAAAAATTTAAATATATAAGTGGCAAAAAAAGTCCCATTCATTCACTCCTTCATTCAGCAAACACTCTAGACAAGGTTAGCAGTGACCTTCACGTGGTGAATCCTTTGCTCAAATGTGCATTCACATTACTTAACCTAACTGTGAAATTTGACCCAGTTGAGTTCTCTCTCCTTGAATGCTATATTCACTTGGCCTCCAGGACCACTCTTGTCTTGATTCTCCTCCTACTCACTGGCAACTCATAAGGAGTTGGTTCTTTGATTCTCACCTTCCTGAATTCTACACTCTGGAGTGCCCCCGATTTTGTCCTTGGGCTTCTTTTCAATATACACTCATTTCCTTTGGTGATCTAATCCAGTCCTGTGGTTTTAAATACCATCTCTATGCCGACCACTCCCAAATCTGTAATTCTAGCCCAGTTTTCTCCATTCCACACACATAACATATGCCTCCAGCTACTCAACACCTCCACTTTAATGTGACTACAGATCTACCAGGCAGGCATAAGTCCCAATCTAAATTCCACATCTACCTTGCCCCTGTTAGAGTTTTTTCATCTCCTTAAATTGCAACTCCATTCTTTCAGTTGCTCAGATCAAAAATGTTGGAGTTGTCCTTGACTTCTTTCTCATGTTCCACATCTGATCTGTCAACAAATCATACCTTGAAAATACATCCAAAATTGCATTCAAGTTATTTTGTTACTTAGATTATTACAATAGCGTTGTAACTTGTCGCTCTCTTTTTGTCTCCAACCCTCCACACAGTCCTCTCTCAATATAGCGGTCAGAGTGAACCTGTTAAAATGTGCATCAGATCAGATCACTTCCTTATTTAAAATACTGAAGTAGCTCCCCACTTCCCTCTGAGTACAAACCAAAGTCTGTCAAAAGTGTATACATCCTGCTTTCCTCCCCCCTACACACACACACCCTTTTACTTCATCTCTTTTATTCCCCTTGCTCATTCTGCTCCAGCCAAGCCTGGAATACTTTTCCCTCAAACACCTACATAGCTTCAGTCCTTACTTCTTTCAGGTATTTGCTACAACTCTATCTTCTCAGTGGGGCCTTCTAAGAACTCCTTATTTAAAATTATACTCCTTGGGGGCACTTGGGTGGCTGAGTTCGTTAAGCGTCAGACTCTTGATTTTGGCTCAGGTCATGGTCTCACAGTTGTGTGGTTTCCAGTGAGCCCTACATTGGGCTCTGCACTGACACTGTACTTGGGATTCTCTCTCTCTCCCCCCCTCCCTGATCCTCCCTTGCTCACACTCTTTCTCTGTCTCTCAAAATAAGTAAATAAACTTGAAAAAATAAATAAATAAATTAAAATTATACTCCGGGTGCCTGGGTAGCTTAGTCAATTAAGTGACTGACTCTTGATTTCCACTCAGGTCATGATTTCACGGTTCATGAGATTGAGCCTCCCATGAGGATTCTCTCTCTCTCTCCCTCTCTCTCTGCTCCTACCCTGCTCACATATTCTCTCTTTCAAAATAAATGGATAAACATGAAATGAAATGAAATGAAATAATGAAATGAAATGAAATGAAATGAAATGAAATGAAATGAAATGAAATCAAACTCCCACCCTATACTCCCCATCCTCCCCTCCTGCTTTGTTTTCCTCTATGGCATATATAGCCAGTATTGATAATCTACATGTATTTACTTACTATCTAGTTCCCCCACTGCAATGCAAGCTCCGTGACTACAGAGGTTTTTTGTTTTGTTTTGTTTTTACATTTTAGCTTGTGGAATTAAGATTTAGGAAGTAAATTCACCTGGACCTGGCAGGTGCCTCTTACACACACGTCTATAATGTCAAATAATTGTTTAAGTCCCAGTTTAAAGCACTCCTTAGAACACAGGGAGGCAAGTGTCTAACCTTTAAAATGTAGAGGACAGGGATTTTTATCTGTTTTGTCTACTGCTGCGTTCCCAGCGACAGAATAGGGTCTAGCATACAGAAGAGACTCGACATATACTTCTGAATGAGTGAATTTTCATATGCTGTACACCTACTATCTATCATTTTGCTAAAATTGAGAATTGCAAAGATCAGTATCTCTGCTTCTGTTGAGCTGATGGTCCAATGTGAAGAGAGATGCATAATTAAGTCAAGCATTGGGGGTGGGAGTAGCGGTAAGTGATGCATGGTTGAATCACAGAAAGAATGACTCCTACCTGGGGAAATCCGAAGAGGCTTTTTAAAAGAGGGGGCATCTGAAGAGGGCCTTGAAGCATGAGGAGTTCACCAAGTAGTATTTAAGATAAGCCTAGCTCCTATAGTAGATAATAAATCTCCGAATTTTAGTGATGCCCTGCAATAGATGTTTATTTCTTACTTAAAGCCAAATCCGAGGCTAAGTTTGGTGGGAACCTCTCTTCCAAGTGGGGATAAATGAGCTGGACTTGTCCCTCCTTGGGACTCTGTCATGTTCAGTTGAAGGTTTCCAACGTCACTACAGAAGGAAATGTGAAGGGTGTGCGCACAAGGTTTCCACAGCCCTGCTCTGAAAGTGGTGCACAATCATTACTATATTCCACCCACCAGAATTCAGTCATGTAGCCACAGCCCACTGCAAAAGAAGGCTGTGTGTCCCGAAGGAAGAGAAAAGGAGCTCAGCAGACCGCTAACAATCTCTGTTATTCCAGGTATAATGAAAATGTGGCGGGTTTGGGGAACACTGTGGTGGGAAACCAGTGTATGTGAAGGAAAGTGGTTAGCGATAAAGCTAAAAAGGTAGCCAGGACTCATCTGTGAAGGACTTGTGTTTCCTGTGAAAAAGACTTTGAACTTTAATCCCGAGGCCGCTGAAGACTGAACCATCCATTCTCAATCCTATTTTTGTAACACTGAGATGGGGGTGGGAGGGAGGGATGGCCTTTCTGGGACCAAAAGAAAAGAATAAATCTGGTTGGAGTTGTAGACGGACGAAGTAAGCAAAGGAAAATGGGAAGAGAAGAGGGATGAACTCCCGCCTAAGTGAGCAACCCAGCCCCGCCAATCAACTGTTCCCATCTTTTTAATCACCATGTAGCATAATGACGGTTTCCACTCCTCACCCTCATCACGTGCCTATTTCATTAAGTAATCTCAGGTACAGGTGCCATCATTGACTCTTCATGCAGTATAGGGTACCAGTCCTGCTCCCCACAGCATCATCTTTTCAGAACAGTAAGACTGTGGCTGTATTTCCCATGACATCACACTCCACTCAGGGATGCGTCGTCCAGTCACTTTCAGGCCTCTTTGACGTTCTCCACAACTTCTGTCCTTAAAAAATTTTCCCAGGGGCGCCTGGGTGGCTCAGTCGGTTAAACGTCCGACTTCGGCTCAGGTCACGATCTCGCCGTCTGTGAGTTCGAGCCCGCGTCAGGCTCTGGGCTGATGGCTCAGAGCCTGGAGCCTGTTTCGGATTCTGTGTCTCCCTCTCTCTCTGCCCCTCCCCCATTCATGCTCTGTCTCTCTCTGTCTCAAAAATAAATAAAACGTTAAAAAAATTTTTTTTCCCAACTGTTTGAATGGCAGAAACAGACAAAGATCTAAAAAAACCCAAACAAACTTGAACCCAAAGATCATACGCCTAGACAGCAGTTGGTCACTAATGTCTGAAATTATTATCATTTGAAATGACTTCCTTGGGTCCAGGATATCGCTGGGGAGCTGAATGGTCTCCATTACCATTCCAGTCTTCAGTTACCATCCAGACCCCTTTGCTCCGTTAGTGACAAGCTGAGCTATGCTGGAGGAGTGAGGCATCCCGCGGCCTCCTCTCTCTCATACCAGGGGGCTTCTAAGGACCCCTCCACCTCTCATTTATAAGTTGAAGTAAACAACCTCACGTGAATCGAAAGCATACAGAGCAAGGCCTTTTGGGCCCGAACCCAGTGTAGGGCAGGGGTGGCCCGGCTTACCAGAGGACAACAGGCTGGTACCAAAGGCAGAATTTGCCACCCTGCGCCTCTCCAGAGACTTCCAGTGTCGGAAGGGAGGCAGAGCTCACTTGGTTTAACCACCAGAGGTGAAAACCACCAGTCCCATTTCAAAGAAGGCAATTTGCTGACTTTTCTTGTAAAATCAGTCACAACATCCTCTTTAGATGAGTAGCAAAAAAAAAAAAAAAAAAAAAAAAAGACATTTCAATCCCAGAATATATTTTCCAATTTAGTTGCTCATAGACTAGTTGTTCCCCCTTCTCTGTTTATTTTCTTGACCACAAGCCCTACCCACCACTTGCCATGGTTCCTGGGCAGTTCATTCTTAGAGTCTCCTCTAAAAAAGAAAGGTTTCTCTTTTGTGATCCCAAATGGAACACATGCTTATTAAGTTACTGTAAAAAAGACTAGGAAATACAAAACAGAAGGGAAGGGAGAGAGGAAGGAAGGATTCAGAGAAAACTACTCTTTTTAATTTTTTTATTTTTTATTTTTATTAAAAAAATTTTTTTTAATGTTTATTTATTTTTGAGACAGAGACAGAGCATGAACGGGGGAGGGTCAGAGAGAGAGGGAGACACAGAATCTGAAGCAGGCTCCAGGCTCTGAGCTGTCAGCACAGAGCCTGACGCGGGGCTCTGACTCACGGACCGCGAGATCATGACCTGAGCCAAAGTTGGATGCTTAACTGACTGAGCCACCCAGGCGCCCCAAACTACTCTTTTTTTAAAAAAAATTTTTTTAATGTTTATTTATTTTTGAGAGAGAGAGAAACACACACATAGCATGAGTGGGGAAGGGGCAGAGAGAGAGGGAGACACAGAATCTGAAGCATGCTCCAAGCTCTGAGCTGTCAGCACAGAGCCCAATGCGGGGCTCAAACTCATGAACGGTGAGATCATGACCTGAGCCAAAGTTGGATACTCAACGACTGAGCCACCTAGATGCTCCCAGAGAAAACTACTCTTAACAGTTTGATAGCTTTCTACTTCAAGCTATCTTTTTAAAAATCAGATTGAGATTATATTGCTTAACTGTTTTATTACTTAGTTTTCCTCACTGGAGAACAGTGAACATTTCCCCAGCCGGTTAAATATTCTTCCATAGTGTCATATAAAATTACTGCAGAGGGGCACCTGGGTGGCTCAGTCGGTTAAGCATCCCGACTTCAGCTCAGGTCATGATCTCATGGTTTGTGAGTTCGAGCACCGCATCAGGCTCTGTGCTGACAGCTCGGAGCCTGGAGCCTGCTTTGGATTCTGTGCCTCCCTCTCTCTCTGCCCCTCCCCTGCTCATTCTCTGTCTGTCTCTCTCTCAAAAATAAATAAATATTAAAAAAAATTTTTTTAATTACCACAGGATATTTCATCTTGTAGATCTTTATTTGACCTGCTGAATAGCCAGATTATTTCAGGTTTTTACTGTGTTTTAGGTAACATAGAGATAAACATACCTTAATAAATACACCTCTTTCTGTAGTCTCCGACTGTTTTTTTTTTTAGGAAAAAAATATTTTTAAAGAGGAGTGTGTTTGACACATCAAAAATTGCTTATTTTAAAAGCTTTTAGGGGCTCCTGGGTGGCTCAATAGGTTAAGCGTCCGACTTCAGCTCAAGTCATGATCTCCAAGTTCATGAATTGAGCCCTATGTCAGGCTCTGTGCTGACAGCTCAGAGCCTGGATCCTGCCTCAGATTCTGTGTCTAGCCCTCTCTCTCTGCCCCTCCGCTGCTCATGCTCTGGCTCTTTCTCTCTCTCTCTCTCTAAAATAAACATCAAAAGGAATTAAAAGCTTTCAATGATTACTATCAAAGTGCCCATCAGAAACAAAGCACTAATTTATAGTCCCATCAGCAGTGTCTGAGTGTGTCTATCTCCTCACATCTTACCAGCATGGGTGTTACTGTTTTGTTTTGTTTTTTAAAGTAAGCTCTCTGCCCAACGTGGGGCTTAAACTCATGACCCTGAGATCAAGAGTCACCTGCTCTACCCACTGAGCCATCCACGTGCTCTGGGTGTTACCATTTAAAAAAACCTTTACTGGGACACCTGGGTGGCTTAGTTGGTTGAGTGTATGACTTCTGCTCAGGTCATGATCTCCAGTTCGTGAGTTCGAGCCCCACATTGAGCTCGCCGCTGTCAGCACAGAGCCTGCTTCGGATACTCTGTCCCCCTCTTTCTCTGCCTCTCCCCCACTCACACCCTCTCTCAATAATAAACATTTAAAAATAAAATTAAAAATTAAAAAATCTTTACTGATTTGGTAATTCTGCCTTACTATTAATATTTACTTACTCGGGCTACAGAGTAGGAAAAAAGGTTTTTTCATGGTGGTGAGAAGAACCTAAGAGGTGGGGAGCTGTGAATTCTAAAGCATAATCGAAGCACAAAATCAGTACATATCTGCATAAGTATTATGCAGATCTTTTCTCAGCAGAATTGCTTTAGGATGGTGGATATATTGCTGGAGTAGGGTACCTGCTTCAGAGCCCATTGTGCTTACCAGTTATAGGACAGCCAACAGTGAGACCTCTCAATCTACGGTTTACGTGAAATGGTGATAGGAACACTCAAGCTGTGCAAACCATAGGTTGGTTGTGACAACGAAATAATAAAATGTGCACAGAAGTCCTTTGGAGACCATGAAAGCGCTCTCTCTATATATACAGGGGATTCTTACTGCTGTGACTGACCACAGTGAATGATCAGATTACAGCTGATCTTAAATGTATCACACTGTTGGGGCACCTGGATGGCACAGCCAGTTAAGCGTCCGACTCTTGCTCTTGGCTCAGGTCGTGATTTCACGGTTTGTGAGCCCCACATCCGAGCCCCACATCACAGCCTGCTTGGGATTCTGTCTCTTCTGCCTTCTCCCCTCACCCCACACCTGCACGCCGCTGCTTGTGCATGCTCAAGATAAATCGATAAAATTTATCTATTTGTGCTGCTTGTGCTCTCTCAAAATAAATAGATAAAATTTTAAAAATTAAAAAAAAAAAGGGTTATATTGTTTTTAGACAAATGATCCCATAATCCCTAGCCAGCTAAAAGTATTCCCTCTGCAACCCAGCAGGATTAGACCCGCATCCTGGAGATCTGACAGACTATTCTGGGGGAGAGGGAGAGTGCTCAGAGCCACCTCCTAACAACCCAGGAGCTCACAGTTTCACAAAGTAATTTGCTTGTGTGAAACAGATGCGCTTCAAAAAGCAGTCGGGCATGTCAGAGGAGGAACTGAAGACCAGCATGCACTCTCAATCCTGGGCCCTGAAAGCTATTTATCATTAGTGTCAGAGAAAAAGCCCCACCAAGGTCTTGGGAGGGAAGGTCTGGAGAGAAGCTGTGGCCCTCAAACAGGGCCAGATTTGACGTTTCCCTCAAGTGGCTCTGTCTCTAGGGGCCTCCATGGACCCTTCTCTTATCCAGACTCCATTGCCCCATTGCTCCTTCAATCAGAAATGTCTCCTGCCTTTGAAGAGATATGTGATAAGAAGGAAAGGTCTAGACCAGGGAATCCAAGAGGCCTGGGTTAAATCTTGGCTCTGTCAGTTGGTCACCCCGGGACTCTGTTCCTCATCTTTAAAATTAACACTACCTACCTTACAAGAACCTTGTATTCAAAGGACTAGAAGACCTGGCCACTGGGACGCCTCAGAGGTGCTTTGGGCTTGGTAGGAGGTGGTAGGAGGTGGTAGGAGGCTGTCGTGCGCCTGGAACGCCTGGGGAAACTGCAGAGAATAACAAAGGCCTGTCACAGGCTGGTAAGGAGAGGAGGAGGTTTAGGACGTTAGGATTTGATATGAAAGATAAGCCGGGACCGCGCAGGCGCAGAGATTAGAGTTACGGCCGCGGCCGGTTCCGGGCAGTTGAAGCACAGCTCTGGAAACCTGGAGAAGGGGGGTCGGGGAAATCTTGGGAGGAAGGGTGGGGCAATAACTCCCAGCTGCTCGGGCCGGCTACGGACACTAGCTCCATCCTGCTGTTTACCATTTGTGAGCTTTCATTAGCATTTGAAGGAAGCGCCTGCAGAATGCCCACAGAGCCTTTAGAGCCACACAAAGGCTGGCCAGCTGGGTGTGGGGGCAGGGAGGGTAATGGCTCTGACGTCAGCCTGATTTCTGTCTTGACTACTGGACTCCACCAGAAGCGACGGGCCTCTGTCCCAGTGGAAGCTAAAATCTATCGTATTTCCAAAACTCCCCAGGGTCTCAGCTACCTCTGTTATGGGTCCAGTATAGAAATAGAAAGTATAGTGATTTTGAAAAGAAAAAGATATTGTAATAGGAAAAGGTAACATGTTCAAATTATTAACTCACTTAATTTCACGGTTTCTTATGAAATAGAGACTAGTATTGCCTTTGTGTTAAAAATAACATGTTTCAGAAGCACATTCAGAAACAAATGCCAAACTCACAACCTTACAATGGCTGTATTCCTTGTACCACCACAATATGCTTGTGTTACCAGAAGCTTTCTGAAGTTTTGCACTCTTATAAGAAATTTGGTGTTGATTTCTTAGGGGGGGGGGGGGTGGAAATCAGGCCATTTTTGGCAGTGGAGCCCAAGGATGGCAAGCAGCTGTGTCCAGGGATTCAGGTGTTGGTTCTCGAAGGTCCTGCATCTGAGACTATCTTGTCCTCCTCCTCGGAGAGGGAGAAACAGAGTGGAAGAGTGTGGAGTTTAAAGCACAGAGATCCAGCTTTGTCCTGCCAACTCAGAGCCCCTTTACTCTGAAATGAAACTCACTTTAGAAATGCAAATGACTCACCCAGCAGTGAGGGATCTTAGCGTCTGACAAGCAAACTGTGGCTTTGAAGACCCTTTGGGATCCAGCTGTGTCCTGCCACGAATACCTCCTGGGGTTGTGGTTGGGTTGAGGGAGATCAGGACTGCAGATGGGCTTGGAAAAGCAGAAAGTACTGTAGGAACAACACTCAGTTTTATAGCGAAAGTGTTGAGTCCTGAATAAGTTGTAGGTCACTGAACCAGTCCACAGACGAGACAAGATTTTGCAAGGACTCTCTTCCATTGGCCAGGGTAGACATAGTCTTGGTCTAGAACAGCTTCTCCTCTTAAAATCTGATTTCCAATCTCTCTCCACTCCTCTCCCCTTCCCCCTACCCCCTGCCCCATACATTGACTGGGCCTTCTCTTGGGTGTGGTCCTGTGCCACATTTAGCCAAGGTCACTATAGCTGCATGGTCGAAGAGAAAAATAAATCTGTGCCCCTAACAGTAAAGCCTGAGAGGGCAGAGTAAAAGCATGAAAGGCAAGGCGAGATAAGGATGCCATGTAAGAGCCCAAAGGAGACAGCTGTGAAGAGGAGGATGGAGGAGAGGCTCAAGGTATAATACACTGCAGAAGTGCACGATGCAAATTGCTTATTGCTTGGTGAGCAGCAGTCTCTCCAGCCAGCCTTCAAAGCTGCCACTGGCTTGTCACATGCTACAATCTCTCCTTCCAGGATGAGTCATTTCCATTTCCAAAGCAACTTGTTTTTCTGAATAACTGTGCTAAACAAAATAATCTGAGAGGCAGCATTGGTTCAGAGCTAGGACTCCCACGCAAAACTGCTTGGGTCTGAATCTTGACTTTGCCACTTAGGAGTTCTGTGACCTTGGGCAAGATAATGAACTTCTCTCTGCCTGAGTTTTAGTTTTCTGTAAAGCAGGGGTAATAGTAATAGCAACTGGTTCTTAGATTATGGTACAAATGTTTATTTTTTTATTTTTGAGAAACAGAGCATGAACAGGGGAGAGGGACAGAGGGAAAGAGAATCTTAAGTAGGCTCCATGCTCAACGCAAAGCCCAACATGGGGCTCGATCCCACAACCCAGGGATCATGACCTGAGCTGAAATCAAGAGTGGGATGCTCAACCAACTGAACCACCCAGGCACCCCAGGTGTTAATCTTTGTAAAGTGCTCAGAACATGTCCTGGCACATAGTTTCTTTAAAGTTTCTTTTTTTTGGGGGGGGGGGGATGTCTGGGTGGCTCAGTTGGTTGGGCATCCGACTTTGGCTCAGGTCATGATCTTACAGTTTGTGGGTTCAAGCCCCATGTCGGGCTCTGTGCTGACAGCTCGGAGCCTGGAGCCTGCTTTGGATTCTGTGTCTCCCTGTCTCTCTGCTCCTCCCCGACTCACACCATCTCTCTCTGTCTCTCAAAAATAAAACATTAAAAAAATTTTTTTTAGGGGTGCCTTAGTGGCTCAGTCGGTTGAGCATCCGACTTCAGCTCAGGTCATGATCTCATGGTCTGTGAGTTCGAGCCCTGCATCGGGCTCTGTGCTGACCGCTCAGAGCCTGGAGCCTGCTTCAGATTCTGTGTCCCTATCTCGCTCTGCTCCTCTCCCGCTCATGCTCTGTCTCTCTCTCTCAAGAATAAATAAAACATAAAAAAAATTTTTTTTTAATAAAATTTTTTTTTAAAGTTTATTTTTTTTAGTGTTATTTTATTTTTGAGAGATAGAGAGCGTGAGTGGAAGAGGGCAGAGTCAGAGGCTGCACTGAGAGCAGCGAGCCTGATTCAGGGCTCGAACCCACAAACCATGAGACTATGACCTGAGCTTGGATGCTCAATTGACTGAGCCACCCAGGCGCCCAGTTTCTTTAAAGTTTCTTTAAAATTAAATGTAAAATTATATATATGTGTGTGTGTGTGTGTGTGTGTGTGTGTGTATATATATATATATATATATATATATATATATATTTACTTTGTTAATAAATCTCCCTGACTAGATATAAGCTCTGAGAACAGGGGCCCTGTCTGAATTTGCTTATACAGGATACCCAGTGATCAGCCAGCACAGTATATGGTAAGCACTCAACTCTTTGGACAAAGAGAACCTCCCGAACCATTCCTAGACTTGAGCTACAGAAAAGGGGGACTGGAGTCCTAGCTCCTCTTACCCAAGAAGTAAAGCTGAAGTAACCCCAAGAGCTATGCTGTGACACAGTTAGTTCCCTGTTCTCAGACACTTGGACTTCTCCTTGTCTTTACCACACAGGAAGTGCGGCCAAGATCTTGTCTGACTGAAGGAAGCACTTGGTTTCTGAGTCAGGTGTGGCTGTCCAGGTTCAGGTGTGGGACAAGTAGTGTTAGTTGCCTTGTCCATGGTCTTTCATATTCCCCTGATGAAAGAATAATCAGAAGCCCAGACAGTCCTGTAGCTTGTGGGCAGAGGCCCAGCCTCCCTCCCCTACTTCATGGCACCTGGACCTTTCTTCAGAAGTTTGGGCTGGATGAATTTTTACCAGAGAGATAGTTATGGCCCCAAATTAGTTTCTTTCTTTCTTTCTTTCCTCCTTCTTTCCTTCCTTCCTTCCTTCCCTCCCTCCCTTCCTCCTTATCTTTCCTTTCCTTTCCTTTCCTTTCCTTTCCTTTCCTTTCCTTTCCTTTCCTTTCCTTTCCTTTCCTTTCCCTTCCTTCCCTTCCCTTCCTTTCCTTTCCCTTCCCTTCCCTTCCCTTCCCTTCCCTTCCCTTCCCTTCCCTTCCCTTCCCTTCCCTTCCCTTCCCCTCCCCTCCCCTCCCTTCCCTTGCCTTCCCTTCCCTTCCCTTCCCTTCCCTTCCCTTCCCTTCCCTTCCCTTCCCTTCCCTTCCCTTCCCTTCCCTTCCCTTCCCTTCCCTTTTCTCCCTCTTTCTTTGTCTTTCTTTTCAGTGGCCCAAAGTATCTTACTAAAAATGTTGACATCTCTCCTTTAACTCACAAGCCAAACAGCATTTGCAGGGCCCTGCTTGGCCTCCTCTCCAATGGACAGACAACTCTAGTTGGGTCCAAAGTAAAGTGACAACCCACAGTTCACCAAGCCTGAGTCACCTTTGACATAAACTCTTCTTTATTATATGTAGTTCTTTTTTTTTTTATTTTTTTATTTTTTTAATTTTTTTTTTTAACGTTTATTTATTTTTGAGACAGAGAGAGACAGAACATGAACGGGGGAGGGTCAGAGAGAGGGAGACACAGAATCCGAAACAGGCTCCAGGCTCTGAGCTGTCAGCACAGAGCCCGACGCGGGGCTCGAACTCACGAACTGTGAGATCGTGACCTGAGCAAAAGTTGGACGCTTAACCGACTGAGCCACCCAGTCGCCCCTATTATATGTAGTTCTGAGAATGAATACAGTTGACTCTTGAACAACCCAAGTTTGAATACTGTGGGTCCACTTACACACGGATTTTTTTTTTAAGTTTAATGATTTATTTTGAGAAGGAAAGAGAAAGAAAGAGTGCGTGAGCACAAATGAATGGTGGAGGGATAGAGAGGGAGAGAGAACCCAAGTTATGTTTTGGGGGAGTCAAAAGTTATACATGGGGGGAACCTGCGTGACTCAGTCTGTCAAGTGTCCAACTCTTGATTTTGGCTCAGTTCATGATCATAGGGGACATTATGGAATCTTCTTAAGATTCTCTCTCTCTCTCTCTCTCTCTCTCTCTCTCTGCCCCATCCCACCCCCAAATAAATAAACTTAAAAAAAAAAGTTATACATGGATTTTTGACTATGTGGGGAGTGGAGGTCAGCACCCAAACCCTCATGTTGTTCAAGGGTTAACTAAATACTAACAATTAAATGTTCCACTGATTTTAAGATTTATTCTAATTTCATAGCTGCTAGAATATGAAAAGACTGCCTCTTAGAATTGATGAAAACAACACCAGTAGCACATACAAACAGAGGGAGGAAAAGATTAGCCGTCAGAAGAAAACATTCACATGTTCCACCCACAAATCCACCCACCATATCCTCTGAACTCCCTTTCCTGACAATGGGTGAACTGCCCATGCCCCCACCTATGCTGACCCTGCACATGTGCACTGGGCCCCTCCCCTCTCCACAGCATAAAGATATCACTCAGTGTCCTCACTCCTCCTCTCTACATGAATAATTTTTTCCCCTTGGCCAGTTGCTTTCTAGTGCGTTACATGAAATGATAAATGATATCTTCCTTCTTGATCTTCCTCCAATTTAATTCATTTTTAAAGCATTTATGTATGTATGTATGTATGTATGTAATCTCTACACCCAACGTGGGGCTCGAACTCATGACCCTGAGATCAAGAGTCACAGCTCCTCCAACTGAGCCAGCCAGGTGCCTCCCTCCAATTCCATTCTTGACTGCACTTTACAGAAAATTTCTTAAAAGAGATGTTCACTCTTCTTATCTCCTCATCCTCTTTTCCCAAGTTTTCCCTTGAACCCTGATGAGAATACCAGGCTTCGATCCCCACCACTCCATCTAAACTGGTTTCTGTCCAAGTCCCCAGTGACCTTCCTTTGCCAAATCCAAGGGTTAGGCTGAGTCATTAGGTGATTCCCCTCTCAGCAGCAACTGACTTTCAAGATACCACTCTTTCCTGGTTCCCCTCCTCCTCTATACACTGGCCCGGAGGACCAGACCTCTCCTTGGCCTGCCATCACTACCCAGGTGACCTCACCCGATCCCATGGCTTTAATTACCTGTCCTTACTTTAATAACTACTGTCCCCAGCTTTGGCCTCTCCCTTTAACACAGGGCTCATGTATCTTAACAGCTGCCTCAAATTAATATGTCAAAAATCCAACCTCAAGAAGTCCTCCCGTCTTATTTGTTTATTTGTTTATTTATTTATTAGTTTTTATTTATCTATTTTGAGAAAGAGAGAGTATGAGCTGGAGAGGAGGGGTGGGGTGGGGTGGACAGGGGGCAGGAGAGAATCCCAAACAGGCTCTGCACTGTCAGCATACAGCCAGATGTGGCGCTTGATCCCACAAACTGCCAGATTGTGAGCCAAGACCAAGAGTTGGATGCTTCACCAACTGAGTCACCCAGGCACCCCAAGAAGTCCTCCCAACTTGATAAATGGCAGTTTTTACTCTGGCCCAAATCCTCAGAATCTGAATCATCATTGACTGCTCACTTTCCCTCACATCTAATCTGTCAGCAAATCCTTTCGGATTTCAAAATATCTCTAGATTAAGATCATCTCACAATTTCTTCTGGCCGCTCCCCTAGTCCAAACCACCATCCTCTTTTATCTGGGCTGTGGCAACAGTCTCCTACTGATTTCCCTGGTCCTCCCTGTTTCTCGAATTCTGTCCCAGAGTGATCCTTAAGAGGTACCCCAGACCCTGCGCCTACTTCCCAAGGCTCCCATCTCAGGTGGAAGGAAAGCCAAAGGCGTCCACAGGATCTAGCCCCTGGCTCCTCAGGGTTCCCCTTTCCCTTGCTTGGTCTGCTCCAGCAGCACTGGCCTCCTTGTTTCTGGAATACACTGAGCACTCTCCCACTTCAGAGAGTTTCCTCTTCCCCTGGCCATCTACTCACCCTCCCCCCATTCAGAGTTGGCTGCATGTAACTCCACCAGAGCAGTCCCCCACAGAATAGCCCTCCGCAACATCATTCTTCCCTTTCCCTTTACACATCATCTTCTCCCATTTTGTAGATCTAATTTTTTTCTCTTGACTGTGTCTGTGGCCCCCATTTGAATGAGAGCTTCATGAAGTCAGAGATTTTGTTTACTGCTGAGTCCTTAGCACCTCAGATATTGCCTCAGATAGTACCTGACATGCTAGGTACTCCATGAAGATTTATGGAATGACTTCTGATGCTGAAGAAAACTTTATGCAGAAATGTTGAAAGCGTGACCACTTTTCCTACTCTTTTCTATGACGAGGTCACTGGGAGTTAAAAGATGTATGCCTAAATGTTTCCTGGAAATTGCCTGAGAACACAGAAAACAGCTGCCTTGTTAATCTTACAGAAGGATCGGTTCTTTTTTTTTTTTTCTTTCTTAAGTTTATTCACTTATTTTGAGAGAGAGGGAGGGAGAGAGAGAGAATCCCAAGCAGGCTCTGCACTGCCAGCATGAAGACTGATGCAGGGCTCAAACTCACGAACCTAACCATGAGATCATGACCTGAGCTGAAACCAAGAATCAGAGGCTTAACTGACTGAGCCACCCAGGTGCCCCATTGAAGGATCGTTTCTGAAGACATCTATCTGTTCATGGCCTGAGTGTACTTGTGCAACTGAGGAGTCTGGCCAGGCTTTACCTGGGTCACTGAAATGACCCTGATAGTGTCATCTGCCATGTCATAAGGAGATCATGCCATAAGGAGATCCTTATCTCCTCATTCTAACCCCACAGTCTGCCCTCTTCATCTCACTGCCTGTAGGGGCCTGACCATCCTTGCTCAACTTCTTTCTTGAATTTCCCATCAATTCTCCCTCTATGCACCCTCAGCTCTTTCTCCAGGCCCTTCTGTTTTACTTATTTATTTGTTTATTTATTTATGAGAGAGCATGCTTGTGAGTGAGTGGGGGAAGGGTGGAGAAAGCGGGAGAGAAAGAATCCTAAGTAGGTTTCTGCACTGTCAGCGTGGAGTCAGACATGGGGCTCGAGGGGGGCTTTGATCTCAAGAACCCTCAAGAACTGTGAGTCAGATGCTTAACTGACTGAGCCCCCCTGGTGCCCCACTCTCTAGACCCTTCTTAAGCCATTTATAAGCCTACATATGGCACATGTCTGTGTCCCCTCCCCACCAACCACCCCGCACTTCAAAACTGTGAAGCATTTGAAGGCTGGGGTTGTGTCTTACTCATGTTTGTATTCCAAACCTCTAACACGGTGCCTGGCATGTTGTAGGTGCTCAAGAACTGTTTGCTGAATGACTGAATGACTGAATGACTGAATGAAAAATGAACTCTATTTTCAACAGACTAGCATTTTCACAGTTTCCCCAAATCAAGTTGAGCTTATTCTTGGCAAAGCTTTGCTCATCCATGCCCTCCAACCAGTATTCCCTACCCCTTCATTTGTACACACACCCCAACCCTTTCATAGCAAACTCTTAGTTAAGCAAAATATTTTAGCTCACAAAGCATTTATTGTTGGGGCACCTGGCTGGCTCAGTCAGGCATGCAACTCTTGATCTTGGGTCATGAGTTCAAGCCCCATGTTGGGTGTAGAGATTACTTAAATGAATAAAACTTTATTTTTTAATTTTTTAATTTTAATTTATTTTTTAAAGATTTTAAAAATGTTTATGTGAGGGAGGGGGAGGGGCAGAGAGAGAGGAAGACAGAGGATCCAAAGTGGGCTCCACGCTGACAGCAGAGAGCCCCATGTGGGGCTCGAACCCACGAACTGTGAGATCGTGATTTGAGCCAAGTTGGATGCTCAACAGACTGAGCCACCCAGGCATCCCTAAAACTTTTTTCTTAATGTTTATTTATTTATTTTGAGAGAGAGAGTCAGTGAATGGGGGAGGAGCAGGGAGAGAAGGAAAGAGAGAACCCCAAGCAGGCTCCGCACTGTCACCACAGAGCCCAATGCAGGGCTCGAACTCACAAACCGTGAGATCATGACCTGAGCAGAAATCAAGAGTCAGAGACTTAACCGACTGAGCTTCCCAGGTGCCCCTAAATAAATAAAACTTAAAAAAATATATTTTTGAGAAGCATTTATTGTCTATTTACAATGTCCCAGTACTATACCCAGTGGTTAATAAAGATGAGTTGGTGGTTGCTTTATTGGCTCAACGTCTATCAAATATCATTTTCTTCATTAGGCTTTTCTTTATAATTCTAAGTAATGCAACTCTTTCCCCTGCCGGAGATGCACAGCACAGAGAAGTGGTTTCAGACAGAGGCACTAAAGCCCTGCATGTGGTTTTGACCAAGGTGTGTAAAAGTTGGGTGGCCCCAGTTTCCTGGTTCAAACCCAGGTTTTCTATTTACTAGCTGCCCAGCCTTGGCCAAGTTACTTTGTATATAAGAACCTGTCCACTCATCTATAATATAGACATAATAATAACTTGCTTCTAAGGACCATTGGGAAGATCCCATGAGATACTACATCTAAAGCACATAGATTGGGGCACCTGGGTGCCTCAGTCTGTTGAGCGGCTGACTCTGGGTTTAGGCTCAGGTCATGGATTCCCAGTTTGTGGGTTTGAGTCCCATGGCGGGCTCTATGCTGGCAGTGTGGAGCCTGCTTGGGATTCTCTCTCTCTCTGTGCCCTCCCCCGCTAGCTCTCTATTTCTCAAAAATAAATAAATAAACATTAAAAAAACAAAGCACATAGATCATGATCAATAAATGATAGCTATTATTATCTGTTTAAGCCTCTGATATGATTTATCACTTCATGAGGTATTGTTCTGTATTTCCTAGTTCTGTCATATCTGTAAATTACCTCTTAAATGACAGTCACCTTCCTTGAAGGCGTGGGTTATGAACAAATAGTAGGCCTACAGTAAACATGGAGGAATGAAGTTGTTCCAATTATATGAGTTAATTTAGGGGCTCCTGAGGCTGTATTTTTTTTTTTTTTTTTTTTTTTTACTACATGGCAGGTCTTCTTCTCAAATCAGGGTAAGGGAGGAGGGGCAGGCCTTTCACATATGCTTATGTGTACACATGATTATATGTCCGCATAGGTCACCATGGTTGCTGGCAGGGTATTGTGGGGGGGAGTGTGTAGGAACACTCTGACCCAAAGCTGCCATTCTTTTTCCTTCTCAGCTAGAATGATTGATTGAAAAGAGTGTTACACAGGGCGTCAACCTACATAGAGCAGTGGCCCTCTTTTCTTTAAAATTTCTTCAGTTTATTTATTTATTTTGAGAGACAGAGCCCTATGTGGGGCTCAAACTCATGAACCTGTAAGATCATGACCTGAGCCAAAATGGAGAGTTGGACACTCAACTGAGTGAGCCACCCAGGTGCCTGTGGCCCCTCTTTTCTGCCTTTGTCCAGCTATGTTACTTTCGGTCAGTTATTTAACCTCTGTTTCCCTATTTGTGGAGTGAAGATGACGGTCATAGTCCTACTCTGTCGGGTTACCATAAAAATTGAATGTTAAGTGCCTGGCACACAGTTAGGGGCTCAATATGAGGCTGTTAACTTTATGACAACCTCTTTATTTGGCTGCTCTAGTTCTCGGGCAGGCCTTAGAGCAGGGCCACCAGTGGATGGGTGTTTTAACACTACCAGGCCTCAGAGGGGACCCTTTTGAGGGTCCCATGGGGATTTTATAACTACAGAAGCTTATTCCTGCCTCACCCCAGGAGCCTCCTCCCATCCCGAGAGAGTGCCCAGACATCCCTAAATACTCTTCCCTTAGGGAATAGCTGGGGCACTAGGAAATGCCAGACTTCTTATTGTTATTTTTTGATTAGTATTTTCCAAATTAACCTGGCATGGGAATCAGAATTTTAGAGTAGTGGGAGCTCTGGGGGCAGGACCTCTGAGAGGTGATTAAAGGCACAGGCTTTAAAGACTGAAGCTAGCTTCGGGACGCCTGGGTGGCTCAGTCGGTTGAGCGTCCGACTTCAGCTCAGGTCACGATCTCGCGGTCCGTGAGTTCGAGCCCCGCGTCGGGCTCTGGGCTGATGGCTCAGAGCCTGGAGCCTGGTTCCGATTCTGTGTCTCCCTCTCTCTCTGACCCTCCCCCGTTCATGCTCTGTCTCTCTCTGTCTCAAAAATAAATAAACGTTAAAGAAAAATTTTTAAAAATAAATAAATAAATAAAGACTGAAGCTAGGCTGGGAACCTGGCACTGACCCTTACCAGCGGGGTAACCTAGGAACAGTGACCCAAGCTGTCTAGCTCTTGCTGCTAGAGTGGGAGTTTGTTAGACATGCAGAATCTCAGGCCTAAACCCCAGACCTACTGAATCAGGATGTGAATTTTAACAAGATTCACAGGCAGTGGGAGAAGCCATGATGTAACCCCTCAGTCTTCCCATCTGTAAAACTGGGTGAACAGTTAAATGAGAAAATAGCACTGAGGTGCCAGGTAAAGAGTGGTTAGCTACCTCTTTTTCCATAACACCCTGCACTTTCCCTTTTCTTTTTTTTAAGTTTATTTATTTATTTTGAGAGAGAGAGAGAGAAAGAGAGAGAGAGAAAGCAATCAGAGGACAGGTAGAGAGAGGGAGAGAAAAGAATCCCAAGCAGGCTCTGCTATTTGTGCAGAGCCTGATGCAGGGCTTGAACTCATGAACTGTGAGATCAGGACCTGAGCTGAAATC
Source organism: Panthera pardus (assembly GCF_024362965.1). NCBI lineage: Eukaryota > Metazoa > Chordata > Mammalia > Carnivora > Felidae > Panthera > Panthera pardus. The sequence goes on from NW_026526765.1 coordinate 98,028,785, forward strand.
AAGAGTCGGATGCTTACCCAATTGAGCCACCCAGGTGCCCCTGCACTTTCCCTTGTATAACATACATTGTGGTGTTTTAGAGTTGCCTGGCTGTCTGTCTGTCTTCCTCATCAGAATGGAACTGTGAGATCAGGGACTGTATTTTTCATGCTCACTGTCATCTACTCAATGCCTGTCATGGAATAGCGACACAGGGACTGAGTGACTGAATGAATGAGTAAATCAGGTTCAGGACTATTTCCTACTCATTCTCTGTGACATACCCAGGACAGGCACACTGTTTTACACAATATGCTCAGTGACAATAAACCAATGACTTCATCCCACTTACTCATTTTACAGATGAAGAAACTGAGCTCAAAGTCCTTAAGTTATTTGCCGAAGGCACCCACATCTATATGTTACCCACCTCTGGGCACTACAAGTGCAGTTTCCTCTGTTGACATCTTTATTTCTGACACTCCCCCCCTCCCCCCCTCCACCCCCATATATAACAGCTGCCCAGAAGACTGTCCTTCTGAATTGGAGATGGAGTGACTGCTTTTCTTTTTTAGAACTTACATATATAGAATGAATCCATTCGCCACACAGGTTGCTTTCCATGGTTATGACGGGCATTTTGTTAGTGCTGCCTACTTATTTATTTTGTAGGTATTTATTCTGGATATGTAAGTATATATTCCTGTCTAATGGAACGGCATTTCTACCACTGTGCTTCTGAGACAGCCGGATATTTGATCTGTTGGCTCAGTTTTGCTAGGATATCATTGGCTTCTAATTTAAATTTAGGTTTCTGTTAATCCCTTAACCCTCAGGTCTATCTCTGTAGAGCAGTGTGAATCCATTTTTTAAGTCATGCAAAATAAGGAAAACCCCAACCACCAACAGTGCTAATACTAGTAAACCCTCCGTCCACTTAGTTTTCAGATGTGGCACCAGAGAAAGTGGTTGTTCCACTTGCCTGTTATACACCAGATAGGTGGGAGATCGCTATTTCTGCAGCATATTACTGAACTCAGTCATCAGATTTCTTACATTATCCTGCTAAATTAAAAATAGATAATTTCCTTGGGATGCCTAGGTGGCTCAGTTGGTTAAGCATCGGACTCATGGTTTCAGCTCAGGTCGTGATCTCAACGTTTGTGAGTTCAAGCCCCACGTTGAGCCCCATGCTGACGTGGAGCCTGCTTGGGAATCTCTCTCCCTCTCTTTCTCTGCCCCCTCCCCGGCTCTTTCTCTCAAAATAAATAAATAAACTTACATTTTTAAAAATCTTTTAAAAATATAAAGAAATCAATAAAAATAAATCACTTCCTTGTTTTTTAAATATCATTATGGGACCCAGATGGAGAATGAAACATGGAGTTGGGGGGTGGGGTGGGGCAGGGAATTGAAGTGTCAGAGGAAGAAGAAGGCAGATGGGAAAGAGGAAGAAGACAGGAATGCAGAAGCTGAATCGGAAAGAAGTGGATGAGCAGAATCCAAGGGAAAAGGCAATGAATTCAAAGGTACAAAAAGGTACAAGATTCTTTATCAACAATAGCCAAAGTATGGAGACAGCCCACATGTCCATCAACTGATGAATGGAAAAAGATGTGGTACATATATACAATGGAATACTACTCGGCAATCAAAAAGAATAAAATCTTGCCATTTGCAACAACATGGATGGAGCTAGAATATATTATGATAAGTGAAATAAGTCAATCAAAGAAAGACAAATACCGTATGATTTCACTCATATGTGGAATTTAAGAAACAAAACAGATGAACATATGGGAAGGTGGGGGAGAGGAGAGAGGGAAACAAACCACAAGAGACTCTTACCAATAGAGAACAAACTGAGGGGTGCTGGAGGGGTGTTGGGTGGGGGGATGGGCTAAACAGGTGATGGGTATTAAGGAAGACACTTGTGATGAGCACCGGTTGTTGTATGTAAGTGATGAATCACTAAATTCTGCTCCTGAAACCAATATTGCACCATATGTTAACTAAAATTTGAATTAAAAAAGTAAATAATGGGAATGCAAGCTGGTGCAGCCACTCTGGAAAACAGTATGGAGGTTCCTCAAGAAACTAAAAATGGAACTACCCTACGACCCAGCAACTGCACTACTAGACATTTATCCAAGGGATACAGGTGTGCTGTTTTGAAGGGACACATGCACCCCAATGTTTATAGCAGCACTATCCACAATAGCCAAAGTATGGAAAGAGCCCAAATGTCCATCGATGGATGAATGGATAAAGAAGATGTGGTATATATATACAATGAAGTATTACTCGGCAATCAAAAAGAATGAAATCTTGCCATTTGCAACTACATGGATGGAACTGGAGGGTATTATGCTAAGTGAAATTAGTCAGAGAAAGACAAACATCATATGACTTCACTCATATGAGGACTTTAAAAGACAAAACAGATGAACATAAGGGAAGGGAAACAAAAATAATATAAAAACATGGAGGGGGACAAAACAGAAGAGACTCATAAATATGGAGAACAAACTGAGAGTTGCTGGAGGGGTTGTGGGAGGGGGGATGGGAAAATGGGTAAGGGGCACTAAGGAATCTACTCCTGAAGTCATTGTTGCACTATATGCTAACTTGGATGTAAATTTGAAAAAATAAAACAAGTTAAAATAACAATAAATAAATAAATGAATAAATAAATAAATAAATAAATAAAAATAAACGCTAGTAAACAGAGTGATCCAAATATTTTCCCAGACTTTCCAGTATTATCTGCATGTTACAGTATTCAAATAATTGATGAAACCAAGCTTCTTATTATGTATGCCAGCTAATAAAGAGTAAGAAGTGGTAGAATTGGAATACTACCAGTACTGGATTGTAATGATTACCAGTGGTTACTGACATTAAAAAAATAGAGATACTAGATATCATGCATCTCCTGATAGAAATATACAAAATTACCCATGAAACAGTCATGGCATACACACCAAAAATTGAGTCCAAATCTTACCATTCTTCTATATCTCACTATGGAGATGCAATCAACAGAAGTCAGATTCTAGGGGAATTCTGTATGACAAAATAGCCAGGTTTCTTTAACAAAACAAAAATGAAAAGTACAAAGATATAAACCCAGAATATTGAAGGCGAATCTATAAAGAGACAAGACATATATCAATAAACTACAATGTATGCACCTTATTTGAGTCACAAATCCAGTATGTAATTTTTTTTAGAGAGAGAAAAAGTATGTGTTAGCAGAGGGGGAGAAGGAGAGAGGGAGAGGGAGAAGGAGAGAGAACCTTAAGCAGGCACCACACCCAGCACCAGAGCCCGATGAGGGGCTTGGGCTGTATCTCATAACCCTCAGATTATGACCTAAGCCAAAATCAAGAGTCGCTTAACTGACTGAGCCACTCAGGCATCCCATAAATTTTTTAAAAAGGGAAAAAAAACAATGGGGGACTTGTGAAGAATAGTGATTATTGAAGATTTGAGAAAATGTTTTACATTATGTTAAGGTGATGGTGCCTTTGTATTTAAAGAAACACAAGAACCCTAAGTAGGAATTTAAAAATTATTGAAGCTTGGTGGTGGGTATAAGCAGGTTTATCATATTATTCTCTCCACTTCTGTTTGTGTTTTTAAATTTCCATAATAAAAAGTTAAAATTGTTTCCATTAAAAAAAGTAAATACAAAGGTTCAAGATTATTTTTATAAAATTATTTAACCATGTACAGTGTGCATAAAAAGACTTGGAAGGAAATACACCAATATGATAATATGATAACCAATATGATAACAGTTGTGGCAAAATTGGATTATTGCTCTCTATTCTTCCTGCTGCATAAACTTACAATGCTCTGGGAATGATGTAATTCTCTACCCCATTGATGTTGGGTGTGGCCAGATGACTTGCTTTGACCAATGGAATGTGGGTGGTGTTTACAATAAGCTAGTTTCAAGTGAAGACCTAAGGAGGTACCATATTTTTCTGCTCACCCTTGTGCATTCTAGTGATCTTCCATGGAAAAAAATATCTCCTGGGAAATTCTGTACTGAAGAAGATGAGCAAACATGCAGAGGCAGCAGAACTAACCTAACTCATCCAGAACTAAAGCCCAGCCAAGCGCAGCTGGGTACTCAGAGCCTCAGTAGACCCAGGAAATAGAAAATAAATGTTTGTTGTAAGCTCTTGATATTGTAAAGTTGGCAATGAAGCAAAAACTCTCTGAATGATAAATTAGTGGGTTTTAACTTTCTTCCTTATTATTTTCTGTATTTTCAAAGTATATTTGAACAAGTTTGCTTTACTTTTGGGGAAAAGAATCAATAAAGCATGAGGAAACATGCATTTCCTACTAGGTCCTTCACTATTATGATACAAGATGAGACTTGCTTGAACTGGACACACAAAGAACATACTTTATAAGACTGTTAAGACAACTTTAAGGGGCACCTGTGTGATTCAGTCCGTTAAGCGTCTGACTCTTGATTTCAGCTCAGGTCCTGATCACATGGTTCATGGGACTGAGCCCCGAGTCAGGCTCTGCGGTGACAGCACAAAGCCAACTTGGGATTCTCTCTCTCCTCTGTGCCCCTCCCCCTGCTCTTTCTCTCTTTCTCTCAAAATAAATAAATAAACTTGAAAAAACGAGAGAGAACTTTAAAAACAAGAGTATGCTAATTCCCATGCATTTTCTCTCCTATTCCTCTTTCTGCAGAGTTAACAATTAAGTTCACATTTCCAACGCCTTAGCAGATATTCTTAGTGTTTTGAAAGAGCAGCTATTTCTGAGGTTGTGTTTGAGGATCTGATTACATCACACACAAAGGCAAGCTCAGAGCCCTGGGAGATCTTAGCCAGTTTGAGAGAATTAACACAAAGGTAGTTCTCTGTCAAGATGCAATTCTGTAAGAACCCTTTCTTTTCTAATCAGCCTTCGGTCAGAATAATTTTTTGTTTTATTGATTTTTCTCATTGATTATGGGGCAGGGGGTGGGGTGAGAATAAAACAAAAGGGGCAGGAAAGGAACCATCGAAGGATGAGATGAAGGAGGCAGATGGGAATGAAGAAGGTGAATCCTTAGAAAGTGGAGATTGATGAGGAGGGCAGAAGTGGGAAAGAGGCAGTGGGCGATGGGGAGGAGCTGGGGCTGCAGGCAGAAGGATTCGCCAAAGCGGCGCCAGATGTTGGGTAGCTTGGCTGCTCATTGTCTACACCAGCACTCACTGTGTACACCTGCAGTAAGTAAGCCCACGTCACTAAGCCAAACTTGCCCTGACTTTCCAGCCTGACCTACCTCTGCCTCCCCCATCATGGCTCAGTCACTTTCTTTCCTGTCTTCCTGGCCCCTTCCAAAATTCTCTCCCATTCTTCTGAGTCCTTCCAAATTCTGACCCCCTTCAAGGCCCCACTCGATCCTCTTCCACTCCCTGAAATCTCCTCAACCCACACTGATGTCACCCTTCTCTGAACTCTGGACCAGATCTCTTCCCTGAGCCTCCAGGCTGATGAATCTGATCTCTCCCTCAGTGTCTAGCAGTATTGCAAATATGTCTGACTACCAAAGCATACATTAGGCTGCAGGCTCTAAGAGGCAGGGATTTTGTTTTGGTTTGTTCACTGCTGTATTCCAGTGTCCAGAAAAGTGCTCAGCACCAAGCAGGCATTCAAGAGCTAGTGGCTGAATGAATGAATTTATGAACTACAAGCAGGGACAGCTAGGAGCATACCACTTGCTTCTACTGCACTGCTTATGATGCTTGTTGGCTGTCAAATTTCCCCAGCTGACCTGCAAAATGCCTTCAGGGTCAAGGGCCCTGTGCTTTTGTATTCCTCTGGGCTTTTAGCACAAAGCTGTGCACAGAGATGATTTATTCAGTGATTAAACAGCCAAGTCCCGCAGCAGAACAAACCCATGACTAAGGCCATCTTCCTCAAATCCTAGGAACCACATGCTAACTCCAGAAAATAGCTGCATTCCTATCCACTAATTGTAAGCCGAGTTGGTATGTCAGTTTAATACTTTCTAAATATCTTTTATTTTTTTTAACGTTTGTTCATTTTTGAGAGACAGAAAGAAGCACAAGCAGGGTAGGGGCACAGAGAGAGAGAGAGAGAGAGAGAGAGAGAGAGGGAGAGAGAGAGATGGAGACACAGAATCCGAAGCAGGCTCCAGGTTCCAAGCTGTCAGCACAGAGCCCGACCCGGGGCTTGAGCTCACCAACTGCGAGATCATGACCTGAGCTAAAGTCAGCTGCTTAACCAACTGAGCCACCCAGGTGCCCCTCAGTATAATACTTTCTGTGTGTTTTGTTCTCATCATTCTTTATTTTTTATTTAATTTATTTTTTTATTTAGATAGAATGCAAGCAGGGAAGGGCAGAGAGAGAGGGAGAGGGAATCTTAAGCAGGCTCTGCACTGTCAGTGTGGAGCCCAGTGTAAGGCTTGATCCCACAAGCCTTGAGATCATGACCTAAGTCAAAATCAAGACTCAGACACTTCATCAAGTGAGCCACCCAGGTGCCCCTGGTGTCATCATTCTTTAATTTGTATCTTACCTACACATCTGGATTGTGTGAGCAGAGTCTGAGTCTTATTTTCCCGTCCACCCTTCAGCGGCCCACCAGCCCAACCTGAGCACAGAGGAGAAGCTCAGCATAGGCCTGCCAGGGGGCTTGTGACCTTGATTCAAGATAAAGGTGTGCAGTGCTGGAGGTCACTGCCTTCTAGGGCAGTGCCCTTTGAAGCCCTGGGAGGCTGAAAGCCGGGATTCTGATTTGCTGCCGGTGACCTCACTCTTCCAGCAACCTTCTTTCCCAGATGTGTGTCTGCTCTGTTTATCAGAGTGTCCTGCTTCACAGAAGCAACAAGACACAACAGGAAACAAATGTCTATAACTGTTCCATCCACCCTAGTTTCGGGGTTTCTCGCAGCATTGTTCTTTGACACAAGAGCAAGTCCAAGTTAATTACGTGGGCTTCACTAGGAACTTTTCCCACCAGAGTCATTGTGGTGGGTGGAGCAGACTTTGTGTTCTGGCTAATTTGCTCTCTACATGGAATTGCTATTGGAATGACTAAGACTCACATCATCGCTACATTAGGAAGTAATTATCTGAAAACAGATCGTTCCCTGAGTCATCCAGTTTATTTCGCTGGCCTCCCTCTCTCTCTCTCTTTTCAAAACTCACCCCAGCAGTAAAGAAATCCAAACTTCCTATAGTATCTCCTGCTTGCTGTATTTGTCAGGAAATAACATATCTGGTTGAGACGGATTAACAGAGTTATTGCTTTTGCTTATATTACTAAGGCTGTTGTGTTCTAATCCTAGATTTATTTTCAAAAGAGGAATGGTTTTCAGGATTAATTTCTTTGCTTTTCACTCCTTTGTGAAGGAGCTCATTAGCTCACCATCTACTTGGCTTAGTTTCTTTTCCTTTCTTCTTTCTTTCTTTCTTCCTTTCTCTCCCTCTTATTTTTTCCCCATTTTGTTGTATTATTTTTAAATTAAATTAAATTTAACTTTTATTAATGTATTTTATTTTATTTTATTTATTTTAATGTTTGTTTGTTTAATGTTTATTTATTTTTGAGAGAGAGAAAGAGACAGAGTGCCAGCAGGAGAGGGGTAGAGAGAGAAAGAAATACAGAATCCGAAGTAGGCTCCAGGCTCTGAGCTGTCAGCACAGAGCCCGATGCGGGGCTCAAACTCATGAACCGCAAGATCAAGACCTGAGCTCTAGTCTGACGCTTAACTGACAGAGCCATGCAGGAGCCCCTATATTTTTAATTTTAATTTTTTTAATTTATTAAAATTTTTTTTTATTTTAGAGAGAGAGAGCAGGTGAGCAGGGAAGGGGCAGAGGGAGAGAGAGAGAAAATCTCAAGCAGATTCATGCTCGGCACGGAGCCCGATGTAGTCTATCCTACAGCTCTGAGATCATGACCTGATCAGAAACCAAGAGTTGGAGGCTCAACCGACTGAACTACCCAAGAACCCCTAAAAATTTTTTAAAAAAATAATCTCTACACCTAGCATGAGGCTCAAACTCACAGCCCCAAGATCAAGAATCACACATTCCACCAACTGAGCTAGCCAGGCACCCCTTCCATTTTGTTTTAAAGATATGAATACTTCCATATTGTCTCCATATTCTGTATGAGTTTCCTGTGGCAGCTATAACAAATCATCATAAATTTGGAGGCTTAAAACAACAGAAAACTATTCTCTCATGTCTGGAGGGCAGAAGTCTGAAATCAGTACCACCTGCTGGAAATCTAGGGGTCAACTGGACCGTGCTCCCTTAGGAGGTTCTGGAAGACAATCTGTTCCTTGCCTCTTTCAGCCTCTGATGACGGCTGGCATTCCTTGATTTGTGCCCTTATGACTCCAATCTCTGCCTTACATGACCTCCTTCTCTTCTGTGTGAACCTAATCTCCCTTTGCCTCCCTTGTAGAAGCACACTTGTGATGGCATTTAGAGGCCACCTGGATAATCCAGGATATTTTCTCCATGGCAAGATCCTTAATTTACTCCTATCTGCAAAGACTCCTTTTCCTTACAAGGTAGCATTTACAGATTTCAGGGATTAGGATCTGATATCTTTGGGTGGCTATTATTCAGCCTACTACATTTTCAATTCCCTGCTCCCCACAATGCACAGAATATTTTGTATCTACACGAAAAGGTTGGTGGAGGAAGATAAGGGAAGAAAAAGCAAATCTAAAGGAAGCAGAAGAGAGTTAAGAAATCCTTCCTTGCTTGTTAACTCCTTCCAGTCGTATGGTGGCCCTCCTGGCTATCGGTTCCTGCTTCCTAAGGAAATATGGGTTGGGGAGGCACCTCAGAAGCCAAAGCTGGCCCAGAGAGTCCTCTCCCCTCTCCCTTGGCAACCAGCGCACTGACATATGACACAGGTTCATCCAATAAGATGTTTTCACCCAGGAGTTTTGACTTTTGAGGGTATGATACACAGAGGCCTGGAAAATTGGAGATTATTCCCAGGGCAGTGGTGTGGTGTCAAGGTCAGGAGTGGCAGCAGACAGCCCCTCACCTGGCCTGGTGCTGTGGCAGGTTATGACTGAGTGAATTCTTCCTCTGCTTCATCATCACCTCCCCACATTCTTGCTCTCTTCTCCATCTTGGTTCTCCGACATTTCTATTCCTTCCGTGAGCTATTGAATAACCTGCCGGTACCTTCCTTCTCTGCCAAAGTTAGCCCAAGCAGGTCTCTGTTACTCGCAACCAAGAATCCTCCATGACTTAGAAACTGCCAGCTCTAAAGCTTTCTTTTATAAAGCCTGGCAGCAGCCTGGCCAAAGTGAGGTCTTCCCTGGAGGGGTGCAGGCAAGGCAGGAAAGTGTCTGTGATGTCCACAGCAGGACTGTGGGAAAACACCCAAACATCTGTGTGATGAAAGAGTGGCTTCATGTTAGGCAGGAATCACCACACTGAATCTGAAAAGAAGGAAACTTACATGGTTCTCAGCCTGGACTAGACACCTTTTATTTATTTTTAAAGTTTCTATTTTGAGAGAGAATGTGCATGTGCATGGGGGGAGAGTCAGACAGACAGAGGGAGAGAAAGAGAATCCCAAACAGGCTCCGCGCTGTCAGCAAGGAGCCTGATTCAGGCTCCATCTCACAAACCATGAGATCAAGACCTGAGCCGAAATCCAGAGTCCTACGCTTAATTGACTGAGCCACCCAGGTGCCCAACTTATACACCCTTTAAAAAATAGATTTTAAGGGTGCGCTTCGGTGGCTCAGTTGGTTAAACAGCCGACTGTAGCTCAGGTCATGATCTCAAAGTTTGTGAGCTCGAGCCCTGCATTGGGCTCTGTGCTGACATCTCAGAGCTTGGAGCCTGCTTCGGATTCTGTGTCTCCCCCTCTCTCTGCCCCTCTTCTGCTTGCCCTCTGTCTTTCTCTCTCTCAAAAATAAATAAACATTAAAAAAAATTAAAAACAAAGATTTTAGGGGTACCTGGGTGGCTCAGTCGGTTAAGTGTTTGACTCTTGGTTTCAGCTCAAGTCATGATTTCGTGGTTTGTGGGATCGAGCCCCAAACCAGGCTCCTTGCTGACAGTGCAGAGCCTGCTTGGTATTCTCTCTTTCCCTCTCTCTCCTTCTGCCCCTCCTGCTCTCAAAATAAATAAATAAACTTCAAAATATAGATTTTAATGCTCTCTTTACTACCCTGAAATTAATTTCATAAACAATATAACTTACCTATTTATATAATTTTAAAAGGTCAATAAAATATAAAGGAAAAAGGTTGTATATAATTATGTATAAAAATAATATCAATTATTAAAGAAAATAATTTTTTATTAAATTTTTTTTTAAAGAATGTTAATTTTGGGAGAGCCAGAGTGCAAGCAGGGGAAGGACAGAGAGAGAGGGAGACACAGAATCTGAAGCAGGCTCCAGGCTGATGCGGGGTTTGAACTCACAAACTGAGAGATCACGACCTGAGCCGAAGTTGGATGGTTAATGGGCTGAGCCAACCAAGCGCCCTAAGAAAATAATTTTTAAATAAACATGTATCCTTCAACACATATATGGATAATACGACTACATTAGAGGACCCCACAAATTTATAACCCTGTAAATTTACAAAATTGAGAACTGCAGTCTTATTGACAACTATGCCCCATTGAATGAAAAAATACAGATCACAGAAACACGCATAGAGTATGATGAAATGTTTTCTGAAAAACAAAAGCTACAGGTACATATATACCTATGTGTTGATATATGTCCAGAAAGGGGAACTAGAGGCACCTGGGTAGCTTAGTCAGTTGGTTAAGCGTCCAACCCTTGGTTTCAGCTCAGGCCATGATCTTACGGTTTGTGGGTTCGAGCCCTATGTCGGGCTCTGTGCTGTTAGTGAGGAGTCTGCTTGGAGTTCTCTCTCCCTCTCTCTCTCTCTCTGCCCCTGTGCTCTCTCTCTCTCTCTCTCAAGATAAATAAACTTAAAAAAAAAAAAAAAAAAGGAAAACTAGAAGGAGAGGGTATCGGCTGCAGTTACCTCTGAGGAAGAACATGCTGGGGGAGTGGTGAGGAAGAAAGAGGGGCTTTCACATTTTATTCCTTTTTTTTTTTGGTATCCTTTGTGTCAGGAAAATTAATGTATTCGTACTTGTGTAATAAAACACGTAAAGGGAAGGAAAGAAAGTGCTCAGGGCGGCATTGTGTGCTACAAGCTGTGTAGGAAATAGCTGGATCAGAGAAAGCGACGAACAGAAGGGCTGGGCTAGTTTGGTGATGAGGACTCTTTAGCTCCAGAGAGAAGGATGCACTGTGTTCCCGCCAAGGTCATTAGCATGAGTTTGGCAATTAGTGGCCTAGTGGCCACAGGATCTTGAGCAAGGTCACCAGCCAGGTGCACTATTCTGAGGCCATGGCACTTCCTATTTATAGCCTCACCCTGTTGTTTGTGTTACTATGACTGCATTCCTGGGGGGGGAGCACTTCCGCTTCAGGGTGGAGCTTGCCAACAGATGCCCAACAGGTGGTCCTGCTCTGGTCCTGCCCGGCACCCAGCAGCAGATGGGAAATCATCTGCCCTGTGGCACTCTTCCAGCCAAACACCTGGAGGCCTTTCTTTGGTTTATTCAACGGACATTAATTGAACACAAAGCTAAATAGAGCACTTCTTGGCTCTCCGAAATCTAAAAGCTTTGGAAAAAGCATTGGATTTCAATTCCTGCGTGGCACCTTAATATTCTATGAGCTTTCCTTTCCTTGTGTGTCAAATGAGGATAATATGTTTACTTCATAGCGTTTGTTAGGAGTAATACATAAGATAATGTATGTCAAGCACAAATTCAAAAAACTGAATTGGGATTTCAGCTGCTGCCCCCTATGAAGACAGAATCTGGAGTCTGAATTCAGCCACGTTAACTGCCTGCTAAACCAAACATCAGGAATCTTCAGAGGAACAAAGCAGATCCATAATTTTTACAGTTCAGAGTTGTCGTATTAGTCTGAGTTCTCCAGGGAAACAGAACCAATGGGGTCTATAAATAAGGAATAGGCTCACAGTTATGGAGGCTAAGAAGTCCCGAGACCTGCAGTCAGCAAGCTGGGGACCCAGGAGAGTTGATGGTGTAGTTCTAGTCTGAGTCTGAAGACCTGAGGACCAGGGAGCTGGATAGAAATTCTAGTCTAAGTCTTAGTTCAAAGGAAGACTGATGTCCCAGCTTGAAGACAGTCAGAGAGTGAATTTTGCCTTACCCTGCCTTTTTGTTATATTCAGACCTTCAGAAGATTGGATGAGGGCACCTACACTGGGGTGTAAAGCCAATCTGCTTTATTCAGTCTACCAATTCAAATGCTATACTTCTACAAACACCCTCGTAGACACAACCAGAATAATAACCAAGTGTCTGGCACCCTGTGCCCCAGCCAAGTTGACACATAAAATTAACCATCACAACTATGGCCAGGATTAAAAATAGCAGATGGGGTGGGGGGTGGAGGGGCGTTTGTTAAAATGAAGACTCTTGGGCTCTACCTGTCACCTGCTGAATCAGACTCGTTGCTCAAAGAAGTCTGTATGTCTAAGAAGTTCCCCAAAGCTGGGATGCCTGGGTTGCTCAGTTGGTTAAGTGTGCGACTTTGGCTAAGGTCATGATCTCACGGTTCATGGGTTCAAGCCCTGTGTTGGGCTCTGTGCTGACAGCTCAGAGCCTGGAGCCTGCTTCAGATTCTGTGTCTCCTTCTGTGTCTGCCCCTCCCCCGCTCGTGCTCTGTCTCACTCTGTCTCTCAGAAATAAATAAATAAAAGAAAATTTAAAGAAGTTCCTCAAAGCTTATTTATGTTATAGTCCAAATACTGCTGTTTAGATTCTGACAAGATCTGGCAATATGGAAGGATGTTAAACTCAACAATGATCACAGAGGATGGTATGTCATATATACTGATGTGGACAACAAAGATAAAAGGAAATGTAGATAAAGTTACATTTCCTTATAACCTGCAGCCAGCCCATTGACAAATACTCAAGCAGGCAGAGTATGCCATTCCTCCAGGAACTCCCAACTGTCTTAATGTTAATGCCTGGCTAGAGGAAAAAACAATCTTAGCTTGACAAAAGCCAGGCCTCCAGCATCCTGTAAGTCTTCTTTAACATATGAAAATCTTTTGGAAACTTCCTTTGTCTCGAGCCCTCCCAACTTAAAAGTACAAAAACAATCGACCCTCACAATCCTAGTGCAGCTCTTTCTCCCCATGGGTCCTGTCTCCCGTTTTAAAAAACCATCTATTTTGCTCCAAAAATATCTCAGCAATTCTTTCTTAACCGTTTGTTCCTGGATCCCATATCAAATCACATCATATACCTGATGATATATGAACTATTTTCAAACGGGAAGGGGGAGTTTACGTGGGATAGAAGTGTTTATTTACCACAGGGAGAAATCAAGCTGAGTAAATAGTGTTCTGGGGCACACCCCCTCACTCACTCACACCTTAGAATAATTTCACCAACTTTTGTTCAGAGTCCAAATGACAAAGGACAGTGCTGGATTGTTCGTATTCTTGAGTGAGTCATACTTTACTGCTGACTAATTCTGTTTCCTCCTCAAGGCTGCTTCCTTCCCATCTCCTGAGGGTGGAAGCCTTTGTTTTCCCCCCAAATCATACTCCTGATTCACAAATGGCAATCTTGTTTCTGTACAGTATCAAGATTCCCCCACCCCCTGCCACTGTGTGTGTGTTTCTGAACTTTGGAAAGCTTTTATATTTTATGTGATGTAATAATCTTCCCCCCCCCCCCCACTGGGAGTCCCAGCTTTAAAATATACATGCATATTTATTTGTTAAAATGTATGTAATATTGTTGAAGTGTTACTTCCTTACAAAAAAATGGACATAAGCGTGCAACTTCATGAAGTTTTACAGAGTTAATATACCCGTATAAAATATACCCGTATAACCAGAGCCCCGACCAAGAGGCCGAATGTTACTAGGACACTAGCAGGCTCCCCTTGGCCTCTCCTTTAGTTGTTAGTCCCCATCAGGGTAATTTAGAAGGATAGATTCCTTTTGTCTCCTTTTTAACTGCTGAACTTGATGTAAGTGGAGTCATATTCTCTGGCTTCTTCTCTTCATTTCTCTGAAGAGTCATATTCTCTTCATTTAGTCAGGGACACTCACCCATGTGGTTGTCGCCGGTTGCAGTTCCTTCCTGGTCACTGTCGTCTACCACTTTGTTATGTGAATGTTCCACCAGTCACTTACTCATCCCATTTTTAACGAGCATTTGAGTTTCCAGTTTTCGGCTACTGCAAATAGCATGAAGCACCGTTTTTTTTTTTTTTTTTTACTGAGTCCTGGTTTGAAGAGGGGATGTTAGATATTCAAGTTAAAAAAAACAAAAACAAAAACAAAGACGGCTTGTGGGAAATAATAGAAACAAATGAACATTCCACAGATTCCTCTGCTCACCCTGAAAATGGCTCCCAGGGTTGGAAAGCACGATGGGAGGGTGGGACAAAGAGAGAGAGTCCTGAGCACAGAATGATTTACAGTTCCGTCTGCCACCCGTATTTGCATCTCCAAGGCAACTCCAAGCCGGTCCCGCTCGTTTGGCCTAAAGCAGTAGCTTTTCAAAGCACCTGCTGCGCATCCAAATTGACCCATTTAGGGGCTCTGTGATGGACTCATTGTTATTTGGCTAACAGACCAACAGAAGGGCTCATAGCCAGCCAGTCCAGTTAGAAGTCTTACAAAGTGTTCTTGGGAGTTCTGATCTTCCCTTCAGAGGTCAGAAAGATCCGGTTCTGTAGAATGAGGGGGAGGTTTGAACTGAAGGGGCCTGAGGGTGCATCTAGTGCAACTCCTCATTTTATAGGGGAGGAAACTGAGTCCCAGACAGCTGAAGTGCCTGAGATCACATGTAGGGTCAAGGGGTGAGCCGGAGGATGACTTCGAACCACATCTTTTCCAGGGTTTTCGTTTGGTTCTGGTTTGTTTTCCTGGGGCCACATGGTGGTAGAGTATCACTTTTCCATGGTATTTTGCTATATGATACTTGCTGCTTTATTTTTTTAATAAGTCTTTTTTTTTTTAACGTTTATTTATTTTTGAGACAGAGAGAGACAGAGCACGAACGGGGGAGGGTCAGAGAGAGGGAGACAAAGAATCTGAAACAGGCTCCAGGCTCTGAGCTGTCAGCACAGAGCCGGATGTGGGGCTCGAACTCATGGACCGTGAGATCATGACCTGAGCTGAAGTCGGCCGCTTAACCGACTGAGCCACCCAGGTGCCCCAATAAGTCTTTTTTTTAAATCTTTACTTATTTTTGAGAGAGAGAGAGAGAGAGAGCGCGCGAGCGAGCATGTACATGCTGGGGAGGAGCAGAGAGAGAGGGAGACAGGATCCCAAGCAGGCTCTGCATGGACTGCAGTGAGCCTGACACAGGACTAAAACCCATGAGAACCCTGAGATCATGGCCTGAACCAAAGCCAGAAATTTAACCAACCCAGGTGCCCCTACTTTTTTTTATTTCTTGCCTTTGGGGTAGCATCTCTCAGGCTAAAATGTTACCAATCTCTTCTTTATCTCTGTCATTTTGGTTTTGCTTTGTTACCTGTTTTACCCACCAGTGTACAGTCATGATATTAATATGGCCTGGATAGTGGATGTAGAATCTGTGTGCTGCTATCCCTTCGGAACTAGGAGTTTTCAATTGGCAAACAATGAAAGAATTAATACCGTAAAAGTTTTTTCTGTCTTAGAGAGAGAGAGTGCAAGTGGGGGAAAGGGGCAGAGGAAGGGAGGGAAGGAGAGAGAATATCAAACGGGCTCCATGCTCAGCACAGAGCCTGACTGGGGGCTTGGTCCCACGACCCTGGGATTATGACCTCAGCTGAAATAAAGAGGCCGACGCTCAACTGACTGAACCCCCAGGTGCCCCCAAGAATTAATACTTTTAAAAGATGTGTAGTTATGAATAAGTGTATGTGCTCACAATGTATTAGTTGCAAATTCAAGAATTGCATTATATGCTCAAAACAAATGAACAAAGAAAAAAAAGAGACAAAAATAGGACTCTTTAAAAAATTTTTTTTAATATGGGGCACGTGGGTGGTTCAGTTGGTTAAGTGTCTGACTTCAGCTCAGGTTATGATCTCGAGGTCCATGAGTTCAAGCCCCGTGTCAAGCTGTGCTGACAGCTCAGAGCCTGGAGCCTGCTTCGGATTCCATGTCTCCCTCTCTCTCTGCCCCTCCCCGGCTCACGCTCTGTCTCTCTCAAAAATAAATAAACATTAAAAAATTTTTGTAATTAAAATTTCTTTCTTTCTTTCTTTTTTAAAGTTTACTTATTTATTTTGAGAGAGAGAGAACACAAGCAGGGGAGGGGCAGAGAGAGGAGAGAGAATTCCCTGCAGGCTCCTCACTAACAGTGAGGATTGAACCCATGAACCGCGAGATCATGACCTGAGCCGAAGTCAGACGCTTTGCTGACTGAGCCACCCAGGCGCCCGTCAAGAGTCTGATACTTAACCAAGTAATCTCTACACCCAATGTGGGGCTCACACTCACAACCCCAAGATCAAGAGTCCCCAAGCTCCAACCATTGCGCCAGCTGGGTGCTCCCAAAATAGATTCTGAAATAGGGAGAACTGGTGGTTGCCAGAGGGGGGCGGGTGGGGGGATGGGAAATAGGTGAAGGAGATTAAGAGTGCACTTGTGATGAGCACTGAGTAATGTACAGAATTGTTGAATCATTATATTTTGCATCCGAAACTAATATAACAACATGCATTAGTTATATGTGAATTTTGAAAAGGTCTACAATTTTAGAAACTATTTTCACAACTACTTTTTTCCATCTCTAAAGCAAAATTTTGTATCGGAGAGAGGAAACAAAAAAAGAACTTACTACTTGCCAAATACTAGGCCAAATATAAAGGTTCTTGAGATGAAACATACTCACAGAGCTCACAGTCCTAAGAGGATGGACACAGGCAAGTAAGGAGTCCAAAACCCTGGGGTGCCTTGGTGGCTCAGTTGGTTGAACACCCGAGTCTTGATTTTGGCTCAAATCATGATCCCAGGGTCATGGTTTCGAGTCCTGCCTCAGCCTGCCTAAGATTCTCCGTCTCTCTCTCTCCCTCTCACTCTCTCTGTCTCCCACCCTCTGCTTCTCTGCCCCCCTCTCAAATGCTTTCTCTCTTTCTCTCTAGAAGAAGAAGAAGAAGAAGAAAAAGAAGAAGAAAAAGAAAGAAAGAAAAGGGGCACCTAGGTGGCTCAATTCGTTAAGCATCTGTCTTCAGCTCAGGTCATGATCTCATGGTCCTTACGTTTAAGCCCTGTGTCAGACTCTGTGCTGGCAGTATTGAGCCTGCTTGGACTTCTCTCTCTCCCCCATTCTCTCTCTGCCCCTCCCTCACTTGCACACACGCGCTCTCTCAAAATAAATAAACTTAAAAAAAAAGTCAAGAATCTTGTGCTGGGCTGGATAGGTGTAAAGGATGCTGTGGGAACCCCCAGGGCTGGGGGAACCAGGGGAGGTTCCCAAAGGTGGTACCTGATCTGTTTGCTACAGTAGAAGGAACCAGCTAGTTACACATCCTCGGGTCAGGGTGGGCCATCACCTTCTGATTGTGCCAGGCGCCACACTCCACTCCTGTTTTCTCCCTCTTATAGGTACCCACTATCACCAAGTTTTTAAGCTTTCTCCATATTTTTTAGGTACAAATAGTTTGGGACTTCTAAAACCTGCATAGCGTGTCACAGCGTGTGCCCCATATTTTACCCTGGTTCCATAGTGACGATCACGTTGGTTACTTCTGACTCTCACCACCACCAGTAATGATGCATAAACTGTCCCTGTGTCCTTAGGTTCTGCAAGATCAATTCTCTAAGATATGTTCTCAGAAGTGGGTCTCTGTGTCATGGGGCATGCATATACCTAACTGTGAGTGAGCACAATCAGACTGTTCTACTGTTTTATATTCCAGTTTAGGGGATCCAGTCTGCAGAGGGGGAAAGAGTGTGTTAAGAGTATATACCAGCTTTTGTTGTTGTTGTTAAAGTAAACTCTATACCCAACATAGGGCTTGAACTGATGAACCCAAGATCAAGAGTCGCATGCTCTATGGACTGAGCCAGCCAGGCACCCCGAGGGTACATCACCTTCTTAAAGGTTTTGTCACCGATGTGGACATACACTTGATCTTAGCCAAAAGGCTGAGAAGCGATTGGACGTGGACATAGAGTTCAAAGTGGTCACTGTGTGCCCTTTAGCTGCAAAGAATCTAGAAATGTAGTCCTGGGCTTAACAGCTGCTTCCCAACTCCAAATCAATTATGGAAGATAAGAGAGGATTTCCATGGGAAAATGACCTTGTAGGGCTTTGGCTTTAACTGAATGAGTAAGGACACCATCTGAGAGTCAGTTGTAGATAGTATATTTCACTCCTAAATACTTGAGCATGAATTTCCCAAAATAAGGGCACTATAAACAAGTTGAGAAAATTGAACTTATATATTTTTTAATGTTTGTGTATTTACTTTGAGAGAGAGCGTGAGCGAGCTCGAGTGGGGGAGGGGCAGAGAGAGAGGTAGAGAGAATCCCAAGCAGCCGACAGCACGGAGCCCGATAAAGGGCTCTAGCCCGCCAACCATGAGATCATGACCTGAGCCGAAATCAAGAGTCAGATGCTTAACTGACTGAGCCATCCAGGCACCCAAGGACACTCTATATAACTGTAGCATCATCATTAGAACATTAACAATAATACCCAAATATCATTTAATGTGCAGTCCACGTTCAAATTTCTCAAATTGTTATGTAAATAATTTTGGAAATCATATTTATTAAAACACATAAATAAATGCACGTGGAGTCCCAGTTCTCCCACCACTACTCATATCTTCTCCCTTCAGGCTCAGAGTATTACTATTACTACTACTAAAAAAAAAAAAAAAAAAAAAAATCACCCTGGAATGCTGCCCAGGAAGATGCAGTTTGCCAACATGACAGTAGGGGGCCCCACAAGCCCATTCTGCTATTTGTCAGCTCTGGTGATTTCCCTAGCTAAAAGTGGGTGCTCAGGTGTCTGGCTAATTCCCACTGTGTCACATGTGCACCTGTAATTTCAAGGTACACCCAGGAAACCACAATGTCACCAGTTTCCTTATGGGAAGTCATAAAGACTTCAAACCAAATTTTAATTTTATCCCATTAAAAAGTCAGCTCAAGCCACACATCACTTTTTCTGGGTGATTTTCAAAACTGTGCTGTGGAATCAAATAAGGAAAAAACTATAACTCACGGAGCTAACTACTTAAAAGGCAACGACCACAGTAATTTCAAAGACAGATATACAAGTCAAATTTCCAGTAGTTTCCATAATTTAACCATTACCTACCATTACCTCAAAGTATGCATGGACATGGTTAAAAGAGAAAAAAAAAACACCAAATAGTTAAGGTTTTTTGAAAAAAATATCAGTTGTTTTCCCTCTTCTGTGTCTTTCATCCCACTTTTCAGAAACAAGCGCTTTTCCACAATATCTGGTCTTAATTCTTCTGGATGTTACCAACATAAGCTTCTATTTCTATTTCTTGATTCTTAACTTAAAAAGTATCTATTAACTTCTAACAATGAGAGATTAGATTTTTGTTCACTTACACTAAATCTTGCCTTTCCTCTCCCTCTGCTCCCAATTTTGTCCATCGCCAAATTATTGCTTCAAATCATTTTATTTATTTTTTTTAAAGCTTTTCTTTTGTTTTTTAATTTTTTTTAATGTTTATTTTTGAGACAGAGAGAGACAGAGCATGAACAGGGGAGGGTCTGAGAGAGAGGGAGACACAGAATCTGAAACAGGCTCCGGGTTCCGAGCTGTCAGCACAGAGCCCGATGCGGGGCTCGAACACACGGACCGCAAGATCATGACCTGGGCCGAAGTTGGACATTCAACCGACTGAGCCACCCAGGCGCCCCTGCTTCAAATCATTTTAATTGGTTATATTCATAACTACAAGTAATATGCTTTAACTCCTATTTCTTCTTCCATCCATTTTATACACAAACACCTACTCCCCCCAAATAGAATGAGAATATTAAAATTTCCACTCTTCCCTCCAACTCCTCTCCTTCCATTTTCCGGCCTCTGCCATGGGTGCCTTTGCTTTTACACAATCAAAGCTGACAACATTTTTCATTCTGTTCTCAAATCATCAAGCTGTCCTTGTTGGGTAGGGTCTAAAAGTTGAGAATCAGCAAACTGATTATATTATTACATCTAGGTACATATCATTCACATAAAAGTCAATTTCCTTTGCCTTGAGCAATGATTATGTTTCCTTCTCCAAAGATGTAGTGTTGTATTCCCTTATGCTGCGGTGAGTGAATGTCTGGTATTAGGGTATCAAGATTCTTCTGTCTCATATCCCATCAACTGCTCAAAATTACCCTATAATTTAGTTTGCTTCTTATAAGGATTATCAATTTCTTGTGCAGATTTATTCCTTGGAGCTCTAATTTCCTTTAAATTTTTTTTTTAATTAGAATTTTTTAAAATTTTATTTGAGAGAGAGAGAGAGAGAGAGAGAGAGAGAGTGTGTGTAAGCGGGGGAGAGGGGTAGTGGGAGAGAGAGAAAAACTTAAGCAGGCTCCACACTTAGTGTGCAGCCTGACAGGGGTCTCAATCCCACAGCCCTGGGATCATGACCTGAGCTGAAATCAAACATTGGATGCTGAACCAACTGAGCCACCCAGACGCCCCAAGTTTTATTTAAGATATCTCTGTGCCCAACATGGGTCTCGAACTCACGACCTCGAGATCAAGAGTCACCTGCTTTTTGAGACTAAGCCAGCCAGGCAATCCTAACTTCCTTTCTTTTTTTTTTTTTTTTTAATATTTATTTATTTTTGAGACAGAGAGAGAGCATGAACGGGGGAGGGTCAGAGAGAGAGGGAGACACAGAATCTGAAACAGGCTCCAAGCTGTCAGCACAGAGCCCGACGCGGGGCTCGAACTCGTGGACCGCGAGATCATGACCTGAGCCAAAGTCGGACGCCTAACCGACTGAGCCACCCAGGCGCCCCTAACTTCCTTTCTTAATGAAGAAGAAACATGCTTTTGCCATCAGTCTCTCCCTAGCCCCTCCTCCACAGTTTCTTACTTATTTTATATATTGCCTGGAATGCAGTCCGTTCTTCATAGTGGTGTTCTTTTATTTTTTTTTAATTTTTTTAATGTTTATTTTTGAGAGAGAAAGAGAGAGACAGAGTGCGAGTGGGGGAGGGGCAGAGGGAGACAGAATCTGAAGCAGGCTCCAGGATCTGTGCTGTCAGCGCAGAGCTAGATGGGGCTCGAACCCACGAATCGTGAGATCATGACCTGAGCTGAAGTCAGACACTTCACCGACTGAGCCTCCCAGGCGCCCTTGTGGTGTTCTTCTTGGAACCCGAACACTTCAATCATTTGCATTGCTCTCATCCTGGTTTGGTTCCTCAACTGCTTGTATTTTATACCTTTTTTCTCTTCCTTGGGTTTCTCCATTACTTTTGGAGTACATCCTCCAGCATTCAAAAGGGTATATAGCAATTGAACCTTATCTGCTTTAATTTTTGACAGATGTTTTAGATGAATAGAATTCTAGGTACTAAATAACTTTGCCGCAGCATTTTGAAAATCTTGCCTTTTAGCATTCTGTTTTCAGCCTCTTTCTCAGTCTCTTCTTACGTGCAGACTTCAGTCCAAACCCACTCTGGGCATCTGTCAGGCAGAGAAGACCCACTTTCCTGGAGCCCCTCCCGCACATTCCCTGTACTTTGCCCCCTCTGACTACACATTTGCACCCTCTTTCCATCTCCAAGAAGTTAACTGAAATCTCTTAACTGCTTGTCATCAACTCATCTTTCACTGTCTTTGTGACTGTGGATTTAGACTCTTTTACATTCTTTATCACTTCAGTAGGAAGTGGGAAAGAAGGATGACAGACCTAAATGCACAGATCACTTCTTGAATCAGAACCTGTTTCATACACCTTTGTTTTCCCTTGCCTTTTTGTTTGCCTTTTTTTTTTTTACAATTACCGGAGTGGTATTTGCTTAAAACAAAACAAAACAACCCAGAAACTACTGCCACCATGTTTATAAAACAGTTTGGCAAACTTGACTAGGTCTTTTGGATATTTAGGAATTCCTGATTTATTAACTGATGGTTAAGGGCAAAAAAAAAAAAAAAAAGTATACAAGGATATGAACAATAGCCAAATTATGGAAAGAGCCCAAATGTCCATCAATTGATGAATGAATTAAGAAGATGTGGTATATATATACAATGGAATACTACTCGGCGATGAGAAAGAATGAAGTCTTACCATTTGAAACAACATGGATGGAACTGGAGGGTATTATGCTAAGTGAAATAAGTCAGAGAAAGACAGGTATTACATGATTTCACTTACATGTGGAATTTGAGAAACTTAACAGATGATCATAGGGGAAGGGAAAGAAAAATGAGATAAAAACAGAGAGGGAGGCAAGACATAAAAGACTCTTAAGTACACAGAACAAACTGAGGGTTGAAAGGGGTGGGGAAAATGGGTGATGGGCATTAAGGAGGGTTCTTGTTGGGACGAGCACTGGCTGTTGTGTGTAAGTGATGAATCACTGGATTCTACTCCTGAAGCCAAGATTACACTGTATGTTAACTAACTTGAGAATTGAAGAAGAAGAAGAAGAAGAAGAAGAAGAAGAAGAAGAAGAAGAAGAAAAAGAAGAAGAGGAGGAGGAGGAGGGGGAGGAAGGAGAAATATACAAGGAATGCATAACTCCTACAGGTTAGAGGATACAACCCTGGTTATTTCTCAGAACAAGCAGTTATCAATCCACAGGCTTCCTGAAAATGCATTCTGTAGAGAAATCATTGTTCCCATTCTTGATAAGTTTATAATTTCCAAGAGCAAAATAGATACTTGGGTTTACACCACCAACTAAAGAGCAAAGCCAATGAGAAATAAATAATTTCTCACTTGCTAATTTTCAAATTTGCTAATTTGCCAACTAGCAAAGTCATTATGATTCACAGGACTCTTTCACTGTCAATTCTAATAATTTGTCTTTTTGAACAAAAGCTTTTTTTGTTTTAAATGTTTATTTATTTTTCAGAAAGAGAGAGAACATGACCAGGAGAAGGCAGAGAGAGAGGGAAACACAGAATCTGAAGCAGGCTCCAGGCTCTGAACTGTCAGAACAGGCCCCAGTGTGGGGCTTGAACCCATTAACCATGAGATTATGACTTGAGCTGAAGTTGGATGCTTAACTGACTGAGTCACCCAGGTGCCCAGGAACAAAAGTCAGTCTTAACAAGGTAAGCTGGACTATTAAAAAAAATGGCAATGTTTAGTCTCCCACAGAGCATGTGTAAATGTTATGGATCTTATCTTTCTTGGAAGGACTAAGGATCAGTTAGAATTTTTCATATTTAGGAAAGGAATCTTATTTGAGATCAAAGAGAGTTAGCCTTCTTTAAAAATTTTTTTAAAGTTTATTTTATTAATTTTGAGAGAGAGAGAGAGAGGAAGAGAGACAGAGAGAGAGAGAGAACCTGGGAAGGGTAGAGAGAGAGGGAAAGAGAGAGAATCCCAAGCAGGCTCCACACTGTCAGCATGGAGTCCAATGCAGGGCTTGAACCCACGAACCATAAGATCATGACCTGAGCTGCAATCAAGAGTCGGATGCTTAAGTGACTGAGCTACCCAGGAGCCCCAGTTAGCCTTCTTATAAAAGCTACAAATAATATTATAAGGACTATAAATATAAGGGGTACAGAATAACAGTACTCGACTTCTTTAATTATACCAGTGGTCTACAGATAAATTAGCAGAGAATTGTTAGTTTTCTGTAAGTCTATCTGAATATTGTGTTTTTAACTTGATAATAACCTTCTTAAAATAATATATGCCTATTGTAAATTGCTGGCATGACCACATTTTAATTGGGTTCTATCCAGAGCATGCTGGGCTCACATTTCCCTCTGTGTTTTGATTCCCTGGGCTCCAAACTGTACTTGGAGCACATTAGAGAAGAGCCAGGGGGACTTAATAGGTAAATGATGGGATTATGTCAAATGATGTCAGGACAAGCTGCACGAATGACTGCAGATACTTGGACATGGTTCCAATAGAGGAAAAAGGATAAGAGGACGGAGACACCACATGGCCTGTGATGGTACAGACCTGCTGAGCTCAAACAAGAACCTTCTCAGAATACTACAGTTTGTGTAGAAGAGAAGCCTGGGTTTAGGCTTCCTGGGACTCAAAACTTGTCCCTGCCCCCTTCAGATGTGTCTCCTTAGGAAATGTATTAAGCTCTCTGAACCCACTGTCTTTCTCAGCAATATGGGAATAATGACAGTATTTACCTCTGGGGCTGTTGTGGGGTTGAATCAAGTTATTTGAAGTACTCAAGCCAGTGCTCTGTTATTCTTTTAGCCAGATCCTTGGTGAGCAATCTCACCCACAAATTAACTGGGATTGGCACCGGTAAAGAAACTGGGATTGACACCCGTAGAAGGTTCAAGTGGGGTGGAAAAGCATGTCACTTTTTGAGGAATGTGGACGTTGCATTGCTCAGAGAGGAAAGAAAAATTGGGCTGAGTTGGGGTGTCTGGGTGGCTCAGTCGGTTAAGCGTCCAACTTCAGCTCAGGTCATAATCTCGCAGTTCATGAGTTTGAGCCCTCTGTTGGGCTCTGGGTTGACAGTTTGGAGCCTGGAGCCTGCTTCAGATTCTGTGTCTCCCTCTCTCTCTGCCCCTCCCCTGCTCACGCTCTCTCTCTCAAAAATGAATGAACATTAAAAAGATTTTTAAGAATTGGGCTGAGTGATGTAGAAATTCTTTGAATTGTCTGGGGGAACACTCCTCTTTATCAGTGGAAGAAGGTACAAGCCCCATCAGATGCTGGTTAAGGAAGACTGCTGCTATCAGCTACACTCAACTCTGCTGGGCTCCTTCTCAGACTGGAAAACTGAAAACGACTTGCTGGTTCCAGGTTCTAATACCTCTGGGACACTTGTGTCTCTCTCCCTTTGGAGAATTCTGCTTCGCTCTGTGGAATTGAAAATTGATCCTTGGATAGTCAGGCACTCTTCTATTTTAGTCATTTGTATAGTATCGTAGGTACTGATCAGGTCTCAATCCTGGAATGAGTGACCATTTTTAAAGACTGTGTTCACTACAGCAGTCCCCAGACAAGAGTCACCCCTCTGCATACCCAATGTGGCTCCGCACCAACTCTAGAAAGGTACTCCGTATGAGGAAAGAAAACCAAGTAAATGAACATAAATCGCCCTGCTGACCCTAGACCCAAACAGTGAACACACCCACGTTCTGGCTATTTACCAACAGTTGCAGATTCTACAGTCTGGACTCTTTTGCCCCAAATTTTGTCTGCTGCGATTTCAACTGGTGGTAGTGGTGGGGGTGCAATGTAAGCTTATATGTTAGCAGCTTTCAACAGCCAGAGTATGTACAGAGACACAGAGCTCCAGGACTCTGCGCCTCCATCCTGAGAACCTAACAGAGGGCTTTAAAGGTTAGACTAACAGCCTGAACAACCCACAGTCCACAACAGAACAGAGGCCAAGGTTAAACCACTGGCCCTCCTGGGAAGCCAACTCATTCAAATGCTAAGTAAATGTTCCCTGAAAGAAATGGACTCGGGGCATGAGATTCTTTCCTAAGTTAGGTCATCTGCAAAGTGGTTTAGAAAAAGCCAAGTGGCCTCTGGACCGTGAACGGATGACCTTTGGAACATCAGTTTGTGGGACAGAAACCTGTTGCTTTAAAAACGAATCTTGGCAGAGTTTTCTGCGCTTGCACTATCTTACCTTGGCCTGAGTCTGTCAGATGTGCAACTTGAAACCCTGTCCCTACCCTACCACAAAGCAGGTGGAGAGTAACTGAGGACTCAGGAGTTCAGTTTCAACAACAGCTAAGCGGTATCTGGATGTCGAGCTCTTTGTGGGTGTCACAACGTAGATCAGATCTTCGGTACTTTTGAGGCTTTGTCATTTGTTTTACAGAGGAATAGACAGCTTGAGGGTTCACCAAGTGCAAAATGTGTGAAATGTTATATAAAACGAAACCTACGTATCAGGGCATATCTGTCAGTTTACAGTCTCACCTAATAAAAGTTGCTATCCTCCCTCTCTTCCTTCCTCCCTGGTGGTTTTAGTAAGTCTTAGCGGAAGCAGGAAGGAGGATAGAAAAAAAAAATCACATTCTTCAGTGTGTGTATGTTGTTGTTGTTTTTTTTAAGTAGGCTCCCCACCCAGCATGGAGTGCAACACAGGGCTTGAATTCACAACCCCGAGATCAAGAGTCAGACACTTAACTGACTGAGCCACCCAGGTGCTTCTACTGTGTGGTTCCTGATCTGACTCTAAACTATTTGCCTGTGAACTGCCGTGAGATGCTGCGGATTCTAGGTCATTCTGACACCAGTCATTGTGATGGCCTCAATCATGGGTCTGTACAGAGAGCCTCAGGCAGATAGCATTCTACTTTAGCATGCACAGACATATACCAGGCACACTTTGTGGTTCTATAGGTGGAGGGATAGTCTTCTCACTAATGAGAAAACCAAATCACACAGAATTGCTCTGAAAACATAAAAAGATGTAACCCCAGGATTGTTCTATTTGCTTAAAATTTTATGTTTTATTTTTAATGTTAAAAGTATAGTTTAAAAATACCAATATGTGTGTGTGTGTGTGTGTGTATTTATTTATTTGAGAGAGAGACAAAGAGAGAGACAGAGAGAGAGAGAGCATGTACATGTGAGTGCAGGAGGAGCAGAGGGAGAGAGACAGAGTCTTAAGTAGGCTCCATGCCCAGTGCAGGGCTCAATCCCACAACCCTGGGATCATGACCTGAGCTGAAATCAAGAGTTGGACGTTCAACCAAATGAACCATCCAGGTGCCCCCAAAATACAATTTTAAAAAAGGCTTTGACAAAGTGATTCTGGGGAAGCTCCTGCTGTCAATGGGAAGCTGGGTTGGCTACTTCAAAAATGAGCCCAGTTTTGTTTCTAAGACAAGCGAGTAACAGAGTGAACAATACTGGACCAAGAGCCAGAAGACCTGTCACCACTGGTATATCTTTCATTAATTGGTTTATGTGAACTTGAGTTTCCAAAATCCACCTATAAAGAGGTCTTTGCCCTAGACCATCTCTGAGGTCAGGGCTTGGTCCCTCCTGTAAGTATACATGGCAGAACTCTGGGAGAGACTGGCCACCTGCCATCTGGAGGAGATTCAGTAATAACAACACTGCTCTCGGGTGCTGCTAGGGAGGGAGTCCATGAGCTGCAGTGGGGAGAAAGGGGAGCGCAGGGTGTCATGGTGTGCTTACCCCTAGTCACCCACAAAGCTGAATCCAGACCCAGCAAAGAGCCCTCACACTTTTTATTTGAAAGAAATGAAAACACTAATGTATTTATTCGGCATAGCTCCTGTATTTATTCAGCATAGCTCCTGTATCTATCCTTAGGTTTGTGGGATACTGGGATAGGAAATCCTTGGCCTCTTTGTGCTTATTTGAAGCCACAAGTCTTGAGGACAAACATGATTGGAGCTGGATTCAGTCTTTAAAAAGGTGAAACAGAAAGCAGCTTATGAAAGCACGGCCTTCGCATGCACATAATGCAACATGTGGCGGAAGAGAAGATAATTCCTTTTAAAATCCAGGAAACTTCTTTCCCAGAAATTTCTAGGATACTTCCTTTGTGTATCACTGGTCTTTGGCCTGAATCAGGGCACACACCTCTTGCTGAGTAACCCCTGGGTCCAGGGGCCTGGATTACTTTTAGATTACCAGACCCATTCCTGGGGCTGGGGTCGGAATCAGCCTTCCCTGAAACCCATAGGCTGCGTGGGGTGGGGAGAGCTTTATAAAACTTGATAAGAATCAGAGAACTATTAGGAAGAAAAAAAAAAAAAAAAAAAAAAAAGAAGAATGGATGTGGGGCTGGTGACCAAAAATATCCACTGCAATTTTCTTAGCTATCCTTTCAGTTCATTTTATCTGGCATCTCTCATTCTGTGGGGCAGGGGAAGGAAGTCTGTAGAGCAGCAGTATTGACCATATCTCACGATCTTCCCAGGGTTGGATTTTACACGTATGTTCTCATTTTAATCCTGAAAACAGTGTGGTGAGTGCAGGTATTATGCTTCCCATTTTATACATTAGGAAGCCAAGGCTCAATGAACTTCAGTGACTTCTCTAAAGACACAAGACTAGCCAAGATGAAAACGAAATTCAAAGTGTGGGCCTTTGGGGGGGGGAGAACATTTAACTGCTACCTGTACTGCTTCCCCTGTGCACCTGCCACTAACCCAACCTCACCGCTCCTTGGTCCTTCCCCGCATCGTCTTCTTTAACAATTTTTTTCAATGTTTATTTATTTTTGAGACAAAGAGAGAGCATGAGCAGGAGAGGGGCAGAGAGAGAGAGGGAGACATGGAATCTGAAGCAGGCTCCAGGACTGAGCTGTCAGCACAGAGCCTAATTCAAGGCTCGAGCTCACGAACTGGGAAATCTTGACCTAAGCTGCAGTCTGACGCTTACCCTACTGAGCCACCCAGGCAGCCCGGGTCCTACCTTGCTTCTGGCCTTTAACCTCAGCTCCTGGTTCTACAATGCCACCTTATTGTGTCTCCAACTGCTCCAACTCTGAAACGTGGGACTCTTCCTTTTGCCTTTGCTGTTCACACCATCCTTCCTCCCCATCAAAGCCCCTCTTTGACCCTGTGGTTACCACTGTGTCCCTTGTTTCCTGCCCATCTTCCCAACCCATCTGCCCTCCTGCTTCCTTTACTTCTCTAACTTGTTCAGACTCCATGGCAACCATTTTACTTACCTTCTCATTCACCCCTCCATTTCCTTACCCCTGGTCCACCTAGGACCCTGGACTTGCTAGTTCCCACCCACAAATCCTTTCTACCCCCAATTCCTGCACTGGAGTTTCTTCCTTAATGCTGTGGGGGAAAAGCCATAACTGCTATTTCTGGGTCCAGCTTGGTGCTTGGGGCGCTGGATTGTTGATCCCAGGTCGGGAGGATCTCCACAAGCCCCTTCCCTGCTGCTGTTTGTCCCAGCACCAACATGACTACTGGGCCTTCTGCTTTAGTGAGAAATGGGGTCCTCAGGGGTGAAGTCATTCTAAGCAAGTGTCCCCCCTCCCCAGCACACACACATTCACACCAGGTGACAGGCAGCTGGGTGACAGGCAGGCTTGACTGAGAAAAGGTCTAGGACCCTGATATTGGGGTGTTGCCCACTTGGGAACATGGCAAGCAGATTCCAAGGTGTAGTGAGGGTGCAGTTCTCAAGAGGAACAACAAAAATAAAAGCCCAGAGAGCAATTCCTAGAGCAACCTGGGGGCCCAGGAGAGTCCACAACACTGGAAGAGCCAAGAATGAGGAGATCTGGAAGCAGGAAAAGTTGGTGGAGCCCAGAAAGACTTCAGGAGCAGAATGAGGATGCCTGTGGTAATTTCCAGGGTCTGGGCTTGTGTGGCAGGTTCATTTTTTTTTTAATTCTCAAGTCAGCTAATACACAGTATAGTCTTGGTTTCAGGAGTAGAACCCAGTGATTCATCCTGAAAAGTGCCCTCCTTAATGCCTGTCACCCTTTTTCCCCACCCTACCTCCATCAACCCTCAGTTTGTTCTCTGCATTTAAGAGTCTCTTATGGTTTTGCCTCTCTCTCAGTTTTTATCTTATTTTTCCTTCCCTTCCCCTATGTTAATCTGTTAAGTTTCTCAAATTCCACATATGAGTGAAATCATATGATATCTGTCGTTCTCTGAAAGACTTATTTCACCTTAGCATAATACCCTCCAATTCCATCCACCTTGTTGCAAATGGCAAGATTTCATTCCTTTTCATTGCTGAGTAGTCCATTGTATATATACTTATATACCACATCTTCTCTATCCATTCATCAGTGGATGGACATTTGGGCTCTTTCCATACTTTGGCTATTGTCAATAGGGCTGCTGTAAACATTGGGGTGCCTGTGCCCCTTTGAATCAGCACTTTTGTATCCTTTGGATAAATACCTAGTAGTGCAATTGCTGGGTCATAGGGTAGATCTATTTTTAATTTTTTGAGGAATCTCCACACTGTTTTCCAGAGCGGCTACACCAGTTTACAGTCCCACCAACAGTGGAAGAGGGTTCCCATTTCTCCATATCCTTGCCAACATCTGTCATTTTCTGAGTTGTTCATTTTAGCCATTCTGACTGGTGTGAGTTGGTATCTCAGTGTGGTTTTGATTTGTATTTCCCTGATGAGGAGTGACATCGAGCATCGTTTCATGTATCTGTTGGCCATCTGGATGTCTTCTTTGGAAAAGTGTTTCTTCATGTCTTCTGCCCATTTCTTCACTGGATTATTTGTTTTTGGGGTGTTGAGTTTGGTAAACTCTTTGTAGATTTATAGATTGGTTCCTAACTGTGGCAGGTTCATTTAAGGGAGCAGGAGCACATGCACTGTCTCTTCCTCAGGTCCATTCTGCGTTCTGCTGGTGGCTCATCTTCCCTCCTCAGGGAGAGCCATAGTCTTCCTCCTGATTTTCTCACTCCTTCAAAGCTTCCTCCTTGCCTAGGTCTTCATTCTTTTTCTTTCTACAAACCTGTTCAGAGCTTTTTCATCCTAAAATACGTTATAATCTCAACTCAAGTCTGTCTCTTTTTCCAGCACCTTCTCTTCTTCCCATCAGAAGCTGCTGACCTCCTTCTCTCCCCCAAGGCCTCTCTGTTCCTACTTCACTGCCACTGCTCTTAGAGGTCCTGGGAACAGCCCACCCCAAGTCCCTTGGCCCAATCAAATACCTTTTCCTGGATGGCATCCTATCTGAATCCTCTAAAGCATGTGACATCCTCTCTTGGAAGCTTGTCTGCCTTGCTCTTTATCACAGCCCTGTCTTCTGGTTTTCCTGCTTCCTCATTGACTACAGGTCTCTCTTATGGATTTTCTTTCTCCTTCTACTGACCCTTAAATCCAAATGTCTCCCCCAAACTCTGGCCTTAATATTCTCTCTTTTCTGCTCTATGTTCTCTCCCCTTGCAATCTCATTCACATCCATGGTTTCAATTTGCCCATATACTGAGGACTCCCTACAGCCATTTCCTTCAGTCTCAAGATTGGGATCAGCATGCAAAATTTCAGGGAGTGTAGAAACAATAATCAATAAGTCACAGTAAATAATGTCAATATAATACTGTAAAATAATCAAAAGTAATGCAAAAAAATTCATAATGAGCAAAATATCATCATTTAAATAATGACAGGATCAGTTAATAGTGCTGCATGGAGCCACATCAGAGCCCAAGGCAGAAGGAAAAATCAGTATACTGATCCCCAATCATCCTAGTAATCCCCTAGATTACTGGCTCTCAACCACAGTGGTGCATTAGGATCCCTTGAACTTTTTCTTCTTTACAATTTTATTTTTATTGAGATAAAATTCACACAAAATAAAATTCACCATTTAAAAAAATTTATTTATTTTTATAATTTTATTTTTTATTTTTTAAAATTTACATTCAAATTAATTAGCATATAGTGCAACAATGATTTCAGGAGTAGATTCCTTAATGCCTCTTACCCATTTAGCCCATCCTCCCTCCCACAACCCCTCCCGTAAACCTCAGTTTGTTCTCCATATTTATGAGTCTCTTCTGTTTTGTCCCCTCCCTGTTTTTATATTATTTTTATTTCCCTTCCCTTATGTTCATCTGTTTTGTCTCTTAAAGTCCTCATATGAGTGAAGTCATATGATGTTTGTCTTTCTCTGACTAATTTCACTTAGCATAATACCCTCCAATTCCATCTATGTAGTTGCAAATGGCAAGATTTCATTCTTTGTGATTGCCGAGGACTACTCCATTGTATGTGTATATATATATATATATATATATATATATATATATATATATATACCACATCTTCCTTATCCATTCATCCATCAATGGATATTTGGGCTCTTTCCATACTTTGGCTATTGTTGATAGTGCTGCTATAAACATGGGGGTGTATGTGTCCCTTCGAAACAGCACATCTGTATCCCTTGGATAAATGCCTAGTAGTGCAATTGCTGGGTCGTAGGGGAGCTCTATTTTTAGTTTTTTGAGGAACCTCCATACTGTTTTCCAGAGTGGCTGCACCAGCTTGCATTCCCAATAAAATTCACCATTTAAAAGTATGTAATTCAGAGGTTTTTGGTGTATTCATAATGTGGTGTAACCATCACTACTAGTTCCACAATGATTCCTTCTCTCCAAAAAGACACGTGGTAGTCTTTTTTGTGCTTTTCCTAGGTTTCATTTTAGAACTGACTAGGTAGTAAACCAATACACCACCAACCTACTGACCTTGTCCATCACCACCACTGTCTTTCCTGTTGAGAGAAGTTGCCGCTGATGGCAAGCTGTGTGGGAGACTGTGGTTAACAAGACTCACGCTTGCCCATGACTCACCCTATCTTCTACCCTGTCCTCTGAGTAGGGTAACACTGGGTTAGTGTCTGTGCTACAATTTGCAGCTTTGACTCTTAACCTTCAGTATGACTGATGACTTTGTTCCAAAACAAAATAGCCACATCAAGT
The DNA here is from genome assembly GCF_024362965.1 of Panthera pardus. NCBI lineage: Eukaryota > Metazoa > Chordata > Mammalia > Carnivora > Felidae > Panthera > Panthera pardus. The sequence continues at coordinate 98,061,421 of NW_026526765.1, forward strand.
GTGTTAGGACACTGCAAACCCTTATTCCATTTTGCATACATCCTCTTCTGTTCTTTCTTAATTACTTCTAACAAAAGTTGAGTTCCTCAGACTTTACTCTTCCTAATAAATTAATCTAATGATATTCTGCAGTCTAAACTTTAAAATTTCAAGTCTTCTTAATTAACCAGTAGACCAAAAAAAAAAAAAAAAAATCAGAAGGAGAAGAATGAGATGGTATTGCCTGTTCCCTACAGCTGCAGAGGAAGAGATACCAATTCTATATCCTCAAACTAATTCTAAGAATGTTATCCAATAAACTGTTCAACTGACACCATTTACAGAAATCAGTCTTGTTCTCCTGTTCAGTGTAGAGATGTAGTGGTTGTTTATGATTATTACCAACTTGTGTTTGGATGTTTTTTAAGATTTTATTTTTAAGTGATCTCTGCACCCAGTGTGGGGCTCAAACTCATAACTCTGAGATCAAGAGTTGCATGCTCCACTGATGGAGCCAGCCAGGAGCACCTGGACATATTATTCGAACAAGTGAGTCTTATGAGATACTTTGTCTTCAGAAATTTCTGTCATGGCCTTTCATCTCTAAATAGAGGCTTGTAATAGGTTGTCTTACTTGATAATTTGCTGCCCTGGTAATGAGGTTGTAACTGACATCTGTTTTCCTAAATGGTCTAGAGATGCTTGTAAGATTTATCTGCTACATAAGAATAGTTTCACTGGCATGTTCCTTTTCTTCAATATGAGTGGAGACAATGGAAACCTATGATTCTGCTAACATTCCTATGTAAATAAAGAGTTTGAGTGTTTAGGCCTCATGTGAACGAATGCTTCTGTGGCTACCTACAAAGTCTGCTCCGTGACTTCTCAGGAGTCCACATCACATCATGTGCTTTTAGAGCTGGCTCCAGTGATTCTCCAAGATGTGTCTTCATAACTCAGGCGTGTCCTTCCCACTTTGCCTGTAATAAAGCCAGTCTCTCTTTATGGGGCCCTCTTCGGCTCTGTTACATGTTTCTGCTGTGATTACGTATGGTAGCTGCTCTTGTCTGGGCCTCAGTCAAGAAGGCAAATGCATTTGGTCACGTCAGAAGTGAGACCTTGTACTTGTCCCAAAGTCATTTCTTCAACAGGTCACAGCTTCAAGCCAAGTTTTAAGGAAGAGGCAGAAATGGTTTCTGACGAGCCAAATGACACACAAGGCCTTTTCAGAACACTCACAGGGAATCTCTTGGCTGTATCGCCATCTTTTTCCTTTTTTTCCAATTATACTTCCAACAAGCTTGATTATGTCTCCGCTTTCCGCTCCCAGCAGACTCGATCCTGTTGCTGAGAAGGAGCAGTGCTGCTGCAGGCAGGCACCCGACCTCACCCCCAGGAGAAGGGGGAAGAGACAGGAGAACTAGGCGAAGCAGAAGCAGGAGCTCACACAAGTTTCAAGAGGCCTACAACCGTGTTGTTGAAGGCAAATCATTCCACCACCTCAACAGTAGCTATGCCACAGCAGGCTAAAATAACTAATGCTCTTTATGATGCTGCTTAACCACTAAGAAAAGGTTCAATTATGTTCCATGTACTGTGTTAAAGCATTTCACGAGGGCTCAAGTGAGTTTTGGAATTAATAGAATGCAGTAGATGCCGTCAGTGCCCTGCTTGCATTCCTCGGACCTTGTTGACTCATTATCCTCTGGCTGACTTCCAACTGTCCATCTCTACACTGAGGGTTTTGTTTGAAACCAGAAGGTCACTTTCCTAAATGTGGTCCTGCTCAGAGGTCCAGAAGGGCCGGGGAATGAGTATCGGCTACCCTAGAAGCAGCACTCAGCCAATACACAGCAGATGTTGGTGTATAAACACATCTGCTCCCGTGCCCGAGTGGGATCATTTAACAGGCCCCCAGAGTTGCCCCCTGTGTTAGGCTCCAGTCACCCTCTGTGCTAACTCAGTCAATAGTATACATTCTGGTGGCTGCGGTACCATCCTGTAGCATTTGGCTACTTCCCTCGAGGTGTTCCCTGTATTTCCAAGATAAACTCTTTGTACCCTCAGGATCTGCCTCTGGAAAACTTCACACTACTGCAGGAAGGTAAGCTTCAACTATGTGAACACTTATATATTTGAAGCAAGACTTTTTCTTCAGTGTTGCTCAAAAATGAGGTGCACATACAAAACCAAAATGCCTTTCCTACCACTGCTCTTTTTCCCTGGGTATGCTCTTATATATAATTCTTCCCTCCCCATCCTGCTTCTTCCCCTCTCTCCTTCCCTCTGTCTACCAGCAATGTAGCTCATAGATTGCTGAGGGGCAATCAGACATTTTCCTTTGAATTCTCCCAGGTCCCAGATTTGAACCATCTTGAACAATAGCTAGGTCCACAGGGCAGAGTTTTCTTATCTTGGCTGTTTGGATCTTGGTTCCAGAAGTCCACTGGATGGAGATCAATACTCCATGGCTCCTGTGGCTGAGCCGCAGGCTGCACAGTCCCGGTGCCCTGGGAAGGTGTGTTCAGCCTTTCTTGTAAGGGAAGCTGGAGGGTTGGGGCCATTTAGCTAAACCTTAAGAGACACATGCATGCCGTGGACCTGGCTAGGGAAAGAACAAAGTGGAGAAGGAATATATCTATGTAAGATGATGCTTTATGCCGTTTGTATGTATCTTAGCATATGGGGAGTATGGGTAGCTCCAATCTGATGTAGGCAGGAGACAATTTACAAAGGAAGTACCTGTTCCATCAGGTGCTACCATATGCCAAAGTCCCATCTCCAAACCTACAGAATAGGCTCCGGCCTGTTAAGTATATGTCTAGACTCACTGAAATATGTGTGGCTTGATCAGTATGTGTCAGTCACCAAGTCCTACCTCGCACCTCTTATCAGAGAGAGATGTTCCATTCTTCTTGTTAGGCACATCAATCAGTAGTACTGAATGCATTTGGGTCATTCAATGTCTAAGTAATTCCACAGGCATATTAAAGTATTTGAAAATTCTAGTTAAAAGGTTATTTTTTTAAACATCTGGATGAGGCTACTGATAGCATCAGAGGCAACGTTATATTAAGAAACAAAGTTTATTTATTAAAATAAGCAAAATAGCCATTGAAATGAAGCTAAATGGGAAGCAGAAACCAGTATGACCTCTAACATTTGTTTCATAAACATTTCTTAACGGTAACTTTGTGAGCATGACTATTCTGATTTTAAAAATGCAAAGATCTGAATCAATACTAAAATGCTAAAAATAATCTTCAAAAACACGTTGACAAAGAAGGGTAAAAACCGTACGTGACCACACTACTTTTCCCCAAGTGGCTTGTTATTACATCAGCATCCTTGTTGAAGGAAGTCAGATACTTAAGAGCAAATCTTCAATTAAAATCTTCAAATTTCTTTGGTGGGGCTTGAAGCGTTCATTATATTTCATGTTTCCTCGACTACTTCCCTCGGATCAGTATTCACCTTTTCCTCTTTCACACATGACATGTGCTGGCTGGGCTGAGTCTGGAACCCAGGGCTTTGGCCTGTTTTTATAATCTTTCTGTTAACATTGAAAAATATTTAAACAGCTAAAAAATCTCCGGCAATCATGGCCATGTTGTTATAAAAGTATAATATTTGAATGCTAAGCCATTTCTTGAAGGATCATTATGAAGTTTTCAGACATTGTGTGATTTCACTGATGACATCAATTCTTCACTCTCTACAGACATGAGTTTGTCATGAGACTTGGAAATTCCTTTTACTGAAGAGGCGGCATCTCTTTCTCCATCCCCTTGTATCTGGAATGGGCTTGTGTCTTGCTTTGGCCAAGAGAATGTGATCCTAGTGAGGATATGCCAATTCCAATCCCAGACCTCAAGATGTCCTGCATATTTCCTCTTTTTTTTTGCTCTCTGCCATTGCCATGAGAATATGTCAGGATTAGCACGCTTAAAGGCGAGAGACCTATGGATCCCAGTTAAGCCACGCCAGTCATCCCAGTCAAAGCCTTCCTAAATCAGCTAACAGATTCCCAGAATACGTCAGCAGAACTGTCTACTTGACTATTTCAGAGCATGAGCAATGAATCTAAATTATTATATGCCTCTGAGGGATGTGTGTTGTTTGCTATGCCGCAATGCCTGACTGATACCTGTATGTCAACAGTTTTTTGTTTGTTTGTTTATTTTGTTTGTTTTTTTAAAGTAGGCTCCATGCCCAATGTGGGGCTTGAACTCAGGATCCTGAGATTAAGAGTCACTTGGTCTACCAACTGAGTCAGCCAGGCAGCTCTCAACAGGCGTTTTTAAAACTCAAACATGTAACTGAAAAATAAAATGGCCAATTATATATTTTCCTTTTGCCCCAGATTATGTTTTAAATACATCCAACACCATACTCAAGAACCTGTTCACTGTGGTTGCCTCTGAGGAGATAATAAGGGTGTCAGGGAAAATTTTCATTGTACATCCTTTTGTTCTTTTGAAACTTGAACTATATGAGTGTTACTTATTCAAAAAAGTATGTTAAAAATCCTACATGAACACAGAGCTTTGAGTTGTATGTCTAGAGGAGAAGGTACCCATTTCTACACATAAAAGGCAAAGTAAATGACAGAAACAATTAAGGCTAAATCTTTCAAAGGATATAACCCGATATTTATGGCCAATATCTAGGGAGAAACAGCTCAGAATCATAATACTCTAATAACTTTGCAGATAGAGATGATAATCTACAGGATAATGAAAAACATTAGGATTTTAACAGATAAACGATGATTTGCTACTTCCTGACCACAGGAAGAGATTACACTAGGTCAGAGATTTTCGGAAAATATTAGTGATGGTTCTCACGTTTGGTGTGCATGAGAAACACCCCTGCCCCTGTTAAAAAGGTGGATGGTCCAGGTCCCAGTGCAGAAATTCTGATTACAGGTATTGGATGGAGCCCAGAAATCTGCATTATCACAAGCAGCTCAAATAATTTTTATGGATTCCATTTTGAGAAATGCTCAGTGTTGTCATTTCTGTGTGGTTCTATCAAGTACCCATGCTGCCTTCACTGTGCAGAAATAATGAGTCTGTGGGTGCTTGATCCACTTTCACCAGATGGGTTATTTGACAACTATAACAAAAGGAATACGTGAAATTAAGTACCCAACAACATGGGTCAAGTAAGGTAGAAGCAAGTTAAAGAAACAAATCTCTAGTATTTTTTTTAAAGGAGCTTATGGAAGAATTAATCAGATTTTTCAAATACTAGATAATAATATGTGGGTTACATATATAAATTAAAGAATAAGAAGACTGACATAATTATGTAATGGAATCAGCCAAAATAAAGCTTTTGTTGTGCTTTGAGAAAATAATGTTTCCTGCTTGATGAGGAGTGATGAATTCCACAGGAAAATAAATAAGCAGTCCTTTTGGTGTGAGTACAAAATCTGTTAGAGGAAAAAGTCCAGCTCTGGTTATGTTGTCTGGTTATGTATGGTCATGTATGCTGTGTTGAACATTTTTTTTTTAATTTTTTAAAAAAGTTTATTTATTTTTGAGAAAGACAGAGCATGAGCAGGGGAGGGACAGAGAGAGAGAAGGAGAGGGAGACACAGAATCCGAAGCAGGCTCCAGGCTCTGAGCTGTCAGCACAGAGCCCGACGCGGGGCTCGAACTCATGAACCATGAGATGGTGACCTGAGTCGAAGTTGGACGCTCAACTGACTGAGCCACCCAGGCGCCCCGGTGTTGAACATTCTGGTAGCTATGGGGACAAATACAAATATTTCTGGTTTTAGAGTCTGGCTAGTTAAAGACATTTTTATGTTTTCAAGTTTTGCAGCACTGCGGATTCCACACAGTAATTCTGGAATAATGGTGAAGATGTGGATGTAAAATCAGAATTTTCTAACATTTTTATCCCCTGATTGAATAACATATTGAGGCATGAAGTACTAATTGTGGTGAGGAGATGCTCAAGAGTGTCTGTGCAAAAATGATAGCAAAGGCAGGACCACACACCTTTGTACTTTGGAAAAGAGAAGAACGTGGTGACAGGTGACAGGGTTTTGTTGTGTTTTTTTCCTGTTTATTCGATTTTTTTAAGCTTTATTTATTTTTGAGAGAGAGAGACACAGAGAGAGAGCATGAGCGAGCAGGGGAGGGGCAGAGAGAGAGGGAGAATCCTGAGCAGGCTTTGCGCTGTCAGTGCAGAGTCCCATGGGGGCTCGATCTCACAAACTGCAAGATCATGACCTGAGCTGAAATCAAGAGTTGGACGCTTAACCAATTGAACCACCCAGGTGCCCCCGATTTTTGTTTTGTTTTAATATGACTGCTTTTTTGTTAGAGAAGTAGCACATATTCAGGAAAGAGGTAGGAAATACATAAAAGGGAAAAAGTAGCCCTATTCTCCAAACACAATTTAGTAGAAATAGTTTGGTATATTTCCCATTAGCCTTTGTTAAGAGATCCCACACAGATCTGGTTTTTTTTCCCCATATTGTTGGTTTCATACCACACACACATCATTGTACCTTGCTTTTTAAAAAATTATTATAAGCACTTCTCAGGGCCATTCTATGCACATCATACGTGTCATTTTATTTTGTTTTGTTTTATTTTAAGTTTATTTATTTATTTATTTTGAGAGAGAGAGAGAGAATGAGCAGGGGAGGGGCACAGAGAGAGGGGGACAGAGGATTTGAAGCGGGCTCTGTGCTGACAGCAGACAGCCTGATACAGGACTCATGAACCAAACCGTGAGATCAGGACCTGAGCCAAAGTTGGACACTTAACCGACTGAGTCACCCAGGCGCCCCCATACCTGCCATTTTAAAGGGGTGTGCTCATTTTTGAAGCAGTACTCTAGGGTTGAACATCTAGAGGGTTTCTAGGCTTTTACAAATATGTACCTAAGGATGCTATTAAAAACTAGAAGTCTGTTGCTTTTTTTTGTTACTTAAAGTGATCTCTTGAGGACTGATTCCCAGAAGTCATACAATTGGATCCAAGGTTATGGTTATCTGAAGGGTGATGACATTTTGTAGGATTGCTTTCCTAAAGCAAGCCCACCAGCTTTCTCTTACTCTTGCTGTTTTTACATTTTCCTTCTTGCCTTTCTTCCTTAGGAAGCTGCTTACAGCCGTCCTAGAAAAAAATCCACTGCTAACTAGACAGGAACCAGTACTCTCTTGTATTAAATTGCAGATACTCGGGGCACCTGGGTGGCTCAGTTGGTTAAATGTCTGACTTCGGCTCAGGTCATGATCTCGCGGTTTGTGGGTTCGAGCCCCGCGTCGGGCTCTGTGCTGACAACTCAGAGCCTGAAGTCTGCTTCAAATTCGGTGTCTCCCTCTCTCTGCCCCTCCCATGCTCATGTTCTGTCTCTCTCTGTCTTTCAATAATAAATAAACGTTAAAAAAATTTTAATTGCAGATACTCGATTATTGCTGAGATACAACATTTTCCCCATACAAGTTACAGTTCTTCTTTGATCCTTCAGTAGTTTTTTCATCACCTTGTAAAAGGGCTTCCAGAATGAAGAAATTATCCCAGGTTTATGGTACATGCTGCAAATGCATGCTACTAGAATTGACCTCCCAAACCTTTGTTTTCTCCCAGGCCCAGTGGAGTCATGGATTCCCTCAGGATGACGCCTGGACTAACTCATTTGCCTGAGGGTTTCCATAGCCACTCATTCCAGCACCATCAAGACTGAAGCTACGGATGCTTACTAGCACCCCAGCATGTCCGTGAGGTCACCATTTTTCAGCCAGACCCAGAGACAAGAAACACATCTTCTTCGTGGTAACCAGGCGCTGCTGCTATCTGCCCTGCGCTATCTTTACAAACGAGGGTCGGAGTCGCCACTCTAAATCCCCAGCCTCTTGTGAAATGGTTTTATGTATGAGATTAAAGCCTTTTAAGCTATCTTCCCCCTAGGAAAGCACCCAAGAGCAGAGAACAAAATATAGTAAGATAGCGCCCAAAACAAATTTTGATCAAGCACTTATGCTGCTGCTACATTAAAAATTGCCCCAATTTTACCATGATTAAAAAAATGTCTCAGAAAATGATTTTAAGAATATGAGAATTAAAGTTTTTGAGTGCCTGGACCTCCAACATGGTCAAATTTTGCCTCAGGGCCTTGGTACTCAAAGTTCGGTCCAAAGAACCATCATGTCAACATCCATGTCAACATCACTGGGAACTTGTTAAGACACTCAGACCCCACCCCAGACCTACTGCAGTTAAGAAGATCCCCAGATAATTTGAGTGCATGTTAAATTTGAGAAGCACTTTTAAAGAACACTTTTTTTTGAGAGAGAGAACTCACGAAAGGGAGCACATGTGCAAACTGGGGACAGGGGCAGAGAGAGAGGGAGAAAGAGAATCCCAAGCAGGGTCCATGCTCATCGACCGGGGGCTTGATTCCACAACCCCAGAATCATGACGTGAGTCAAAATCAAGAGTTGGATGCTCAACCGACTGAGCCACCCAGGTGCCCAAGAAGTGCTTCTTTTTTTTCTTTAGCATAAGCTCTATGTGCAGTGTGGGACTTGAACTCACAACTCCAAAAACTAGAGTCACACACTCTACTGACGAAGCTGGACAGGCTCCCCAAGAAGCACTCTCTTAAAGCAGTGGCATGAACTCTGGCTTACACGTTTGAATATCCTAGGAGCTTGAAAACAATATGGACGCCCAGGCCCCATCCCCAAAGATTCTGATTCATGTTGGTCAAGGGTAGGGACTGAACAATGGAATTGTTTAACAGCTCTCCAATGACTCTATGTGCAGCCAGAGATGAGAACTGACCTAAAGTTTCCAGAACTTCCTTCTAACAAGGCAGAGGTGCTAAAACGCTAAGATTTGAGGTCTTCAAAATCCATGCTTCTTAACAAAGCATTCTATGTTATGATTAAATCCAAAACCTGGTTAGCTCCTGGCAAACAGGGATACATTAAATAAATTCTTTTTTGGCATTGTGTAGGCCAATTTCAAGAGCAATTATATATCTTGGGATAGGAAGCTAAACAACAAAAACATGCTGATCAATTGAGGTCTTTTTTCCCCTAAGTAAGCTCTAAGCCCAACCTGGGGTTTGAACTCAGGCCCTGAGATCAAGAGTCTCATGCTTTACTGACTGAGCCAGGCTGGCATCCCAGGGTCTTGTTCTTAAATGCATCATAGTATTGCCTATCCCACCCTCACTCATGTTCTCACTTCCCTGCATGGGTCACACAGCAGCATGCTTAAAAGGCCCAATATTGTGGTTATTAAAACAGGCAAAAGAGGCAGACTGGCCCTGCCACCACCTGATGTGTTCAGGCTATAAATGCAGCTTTCAAAGCTAATCTCCACAGTGCTTATGAGTCATTTCCTGAAGTTGTGAGCATATAGCCAGCTGGTTAAAAACATACTGTGTTATCTAAATTCCAAGATGCTTCTGAATCTGACCTCTGGTTTTCTGTGTTTCCAGAAGACCAACAGTCCCCATGACAAGAAGTATGGAGCCTGATGTTCACTTTAGTGATGCTGCCAGGGGTGGTTCATAGCAGCTGGCTGCAAAACAGACCTCACACAAAGCTTACTAACTTCTAAGCCACACTGGACCTGCTGCCTTGAGTCAGTTGCCATTGCTGTAAGGTGCTGACCCCCTCAGCTGTGAGGCTGCCAGAAACTCAATGTGGTGGCTTGTCGCTGTGAACCAAGTGTTTGCCCTTATAAGTGCTTTCTAATTATGGCTAATTTCTTTTTTTTTTGAAGATAGATAGATTTATCTGTCTTTATATATATATATGTATATAGCATGTGCAGGGGAGGGGCAGAGAGAGGGAGAGACAGAGATCCCAAGCAGGCTCCTCACTGTCAGTGCAGAACACGATGAGGAGCTTGAACTCACGAATTGTGAGATCATGACCTGAACAGAAACCAACAGATGCTCAACGGACTGAGCCACCCAGGCGCCCCTGAATATGATTGATTTCTGTCTTCTTGAAGGCAATAAAGTTGGCAAATCTTGCATAAGAGCAGGGTTCTCAAGCTTCTTCGGTTGAGGATACCTTGATACACTTAAGAATTACTGAGGACCCTAAAGATTTTTCACTTAAGTAGGTTATATCCAGTGGTGTGTTGGAGTCAGCTTGTATCAGAATTCAATACTCAGGAATTTTTGAAGCCAACTGTTAAACCACTGGAAGCTTGAAATTGGCAGCTGAGAGGGGGCATTTACACTATGGAAACAGGCAAATGCTACAAATCAGGGCCTTTTTTCTTTCTCTGGAGATCAACAGCAAACCACTGATTCTACCCAACAACATTTACCATATTAGACATTAAAATGGAGAATGTTTGAAAAGATTTCTTTCACTTGGAAATAATAAATCTGTGACTTATTTTTTTTTTTTATTTTCTTCCCCAAACGATTATTGATTTTCTGAGGAGAGTTGCACTGTTTTGTTTTTGTAAACTTCTTTAATGGCTGGTTTGATAGATTTTCTTAACTGTCTCTGCTTTCAGGCTGTTGCAATATCATGTGTCAGGCAGCCTCCAGAAAACTCAACTGTATGGTAGTGAGAAAACCAGAGCAGGAAAAGGCAAGTAACATCGTTAGTGTTTTAAGATAGGTTTGACTTCATACATCCCCTAAAAAGGTCTCAAGGACTCAGAATCACTGCATTGAAGCATTTCTTCTCTCTGTGTGCACTGTGGCTTACTTAACCACACCTCGCTCATAAAACACAGGTTGATCCTGTGGTCAGTTACTCTCTACACACATGTGGTCTAGTAATGTTGCCAGAAACAGCCACCCAGCAATGCCACTTCTGCCAGGAAATTACTGTTAATGACGGTTTTCCCGCTTAATTTTTATGACACCTGGGGGGAAGATAAGCTTCTAGTGGAGGGTCCAGCCCTCACATGCTTAAAAAGCTTGGTCATAAACACTGCTTAACTTTTTCCACTTGCTCACAGAGCTCAAGACTTCCTAAAGGATATGCCAACATTTAAAACGATTTCTTACATTCATAAGTATAACCTCAAATTTTCCACATTTATATTCAACAGCCAAATATTCTATTTCCTTAAAAATCCTATTTTTGACTAGGTGGAAAAAACAAACATTTTTCCGTTATGAAAATTCAGGGGCGCCTGGGTGGCTCAGTCAGCTAAGCATCCGACTCTTGGTTTTGGTTCAGGTCATGTTCTCACGGTTTTGTGAGTTCGAGCTCCACATGGGGCTCTGCACTGACAGTGCAGAGCCTGCTTGGGATTCTCTGTCTCCCTCTCTGCCTCTGCCCCACTCACACTCTGTCTCTCTCAAAATAAACTCAAAAAATTTTTTAAAAAAGAGAATTCAAATGTGCTGCTTTGACTTCAAACCTATTTTGAAAAATAACAACAGAAGAGTTTAAAGGTCACTTTCTGTTTAGGGTAGGGATCCTATTTCTGGTGGCCATGAGCTGGGCCTACTTCAACATACCCAATCCTGAAACATTTGTGGAGCATGTGGGCCTCAGAAACTTAAGCCTGTATATTAACTTAAAAATTTTGTGTGTTAACAGAATTCTTATTCAGTTGAAAACAATTTTTGTTGACAATGAATGTAGAAATATGTTACTAGAATTTTTCTTGCTGATTTTCAACTCCTAGAGGCAATATTTTGCTTTTAATTCTCTCTCCTGCCTCCTTGCCCCCTGCCCCAGGGAGCATTACATGGCAAAGGACTGTCATTCAAGGGCAATCCTTCTTGGGGTTTCGATATACCCTACTGGCTCTGACATTTCATTGCTTTCTGTCTTCATTAGGAAAGAACTGCAGATTCTGTTCGTGATGCCTAGAACCCAGGAATCTGAACATATTCTCAATGGTACAACCTTCCATTCTCCTAAGAAGGAATTAAAAAAAAAAAAAAAAAAGATACAGAAAGTTCATCTTCCAATTCCTTTGTTCTTTCAGATCCATTCTCCATGCTCCAAGAAGCAAACCTTTATGGACTGGGCCACCCAGGTTCCCTTGACCTCTGAGTTTAGGTTAAGACCAGAAGCAAGACCAGGAGGTACCACAATTGAGTCGTCAGAGGGTTGAGGGAAAGGTCAGAGTATTCCCTCCTCCACTGCCTTTAGACCTGGGGGTGTAAAGGCATCCTCGAACTGCTAGCCCCTGGGGTGCTTCATCATCCCCTGTAGGTTCCCTTGACCCTGTCCACATCAATGCACATCGCCTCTTCATTAAATACTGTTCAGCTAGGCCCTAAGACTGGCCTTCCTGCCAGGACCCTGGTAGATACAGTCAAAATTTATTCCAAACAAATACCAAGCAAACTTTGATGTTTATTAATGTTATATACATTTTTTTAAAAAACAGAGAACATAAAAACAATGACATAAGTACACAATGATAACATAGTAATGATAGTCATATAAAGTCAGAGGTATATTAATATTTCAGACTGAATAAACAATCTCCACTGAGTTGAATAAAATATAGTAACTAAGTTAATAAAACCCATGCTAAAAAAATAAAATCAACGTTAGCTTATCCTTACATTATGCTCTTTCATGTAAATTATTCTATGGCATTTGGAAAGCGTTTGCTCTTTTGAATAGGTAAACATTTGCCTTGAAATTTTTTTACATTTTTTTGTTTAAAAGGCCAAAATTGCTCCATAAGGAAAAAATACACATTTCAAAGTAATTTTCAAATTATTTTGTCAAATCCATGAGGATTTCCTGTACTTGATATGAATCATGGGGTTAAAAAATGCTTTTAAAATCATCTTATTAACTCTTAAAAAAAAAAGTAAATGGAAACAGAAGAATAATTTTCCTAGATTTCAAAGTCAGTTTTAATTTCTATTATTTCTCATCCAACTAGCATAAATGATTCTTTAAAAATTTTTTAATTTTGAAAACATTTGTAAATAGTGTTCAACCAGTGTAGAACGGAAGACTTGTCTTTTAAAAATGTAATTCCTGTATTGTGTTATGTTTTCATCTGAAGTTATAACCATTGGAAGCAGTAGCCCAAAATGTTCAAAGTTCTTCAACTGACGATCCTTGCTGGTATGAAACTTGCATGGTTACACTGGGCTAAAAAAGCTTCTTTAGATAAGGACATATTTACTTATCATACACATACCACACCCTGTACTGGTCTACTTCGTTCTTTTTGAGGACAGGTCTCAGTTGCAGTCAACTCTGTATGCCCAGCACCCATCATTGTGTCCAGAGCACACAACGTGTGTTCATGTTTGCTCCATGAGTGTTTCCATCTGAGAATGGTCCTTGTGAGATAATTGCTGGAAGTGAATGGGACCTCCTTCTCTATTCTTAAAACGGGCAGAGAAAAGTCTTTTATGTTCATTATCTTCTGGGATAGTAAAACCTACTTTGCCAAATTCTAACAGACAAGAGAGTTCACAGCCAGCCCTTGTGGGAACCGCAGGAGGAGAAAGTAACGGTGGTGGCCCTGGGTCTGATCTCTGGGAGGCTCAGCTGGAGGGTGTGTGACCAGTCCGTGTCTGAAATGGCCCTCCTTTGTATCTATTGCTTGGAGTCCTCCATCTGGGGCAGGCTGCTTTGAAAGCCAACCTAAGGTCACTCGTGGGACCTATGCTCATTCTTGCTTTACATACAGAGGGCGTGAGACATCTATCTGTTTTCATAATCTAAAGAATTCAAACTTTGATACGTTTAAAATGAAAAACAGTAGAACCTTTTCTACACACAGATAGTGCTAAGTCTTATCCCTTAATAACTTAAACATTGCTGTCGAACAATTTCAAAACACATTTATTTGCAAAAGCCGTATGAGTCCAAACCACAGAATCCCTCCCTATTGATGAACATCTTCAGATGTTCATCCACCAACCTAAACTTTGCACATAAAATCAGAAAACTAGGGTTTATTTCCTAGGGGGGAAAAAGACAGGGTTTCAAAGTGCCTATTCTATACTGCGCTCCAAATGATTCAAATACGTGTGTGTGTGTGTATGCACATACACACATATACATAGTAAGTCACGTAAATATATAAAAAAATGACATTCAGTTATTACTGTAGCACTGGCAATACTCTTGGAATAACACTGTTTTCTATTCTTGTTATCTTTTCCTATAACTAATAGATATGATTAATGGCTCTCATAAGAAAGAGGCATGCAAATTATAGATGTGTTGCTTTTGATCACAAATACCTTTTTGGCAAGGAATAATAGAATCCTCAGGTTACTCACTTTTTTAATCGTTTCTTTTCAACTCACTGGCAGTCCCTTTTCCTAAGTTAAGAGCTTTTTGTATATGCTATTACTGAGGTTACTAGAGCAAGTATCCATTTTACTTGCCATCAACTGACCACTGCTGTTATAGCTGCTGGGATCAGAACTTTCTTTGCAGCATAGGATACTGTAGAGGTACCTCTGGCACTCAGAGGAAGCATAATAGTAAATCAAGGGATCAATGCAACAGCTTATGCTGCTAACACAGACACACAGGAGGTAGGCAAAGTAGGTGGCTTCTGCCATGGAATCTTGAGAAAGGAATGAGTAATGCACAATCAGGAGGACATTTGTGGGTCCAAAGCAAATGATGAAGATGCAGAAAACAGCAAGCGACAAGAACAAAGCCCGGGACTTCTTGCTCCGGTTGGCAACGGCGGAGGAGCTAAGACATCGAATGATAGACACGTAACAGATTGTGGAAATGATTAGCGGTACAAAGAAGAAGACAGCAGAAAAGGCTGAGAAGTAAAAGGCATAATAGTCTTCGAGCAGGGTTTTATTGAGCACGTCATGGCAGGTGGTTATGTTGAGCCCCGGCATCTGGGTGGTTTGCTCCTTGAGGAGGAGAGGCACCACCCCGGCGATGGCCATAGCCCAAATGGCCAAACAAGTGAAGGAGGCCCTTCCCAGAGTGCGCCAGGAGAGGGACTGGATGGGGTACACCACAGCCAAAAACCGGTCAATGCTAATGACTGTCATGAGCATGATGGAGGCGTACATGTTACAGTAAAACGCTGCGGTGACGAAGCGACACATCTCGGACCCAAATTTCCAATCAGTGCCGGAGAAGTAGTAGCTGATCTTGAACGGGAGTACTGACACAAACAGCACGTCTGCTGTGGCCAGATGTAACATGTACACCACAGCAGGCTTCTTGATCTTCATCTTCAGGATGAACACGAGGATGGCCATGACATTCAGAGGAAGGCTTACGACGAACACACCAGTGTAGACAGAGGGGATAAAAAGCGTCAGCCAGGCACTGGTCAGATATCCTGAGGCATCTTTCGAGATGGGCAGAGAGGACGGTATTTGAAGACGATGGCTTCTGTTGATGGAGCTTAAACTGTCTTCAGGGAACCCACTTCCGTTTTTCTCCTCATTGTCTTCCAGTGGGAATGGTTCAAATCTGTCGTTGGTGTTCTTGAAAAAAAATGACCGGAGGTCCACGGTAATATTGGGTGCTTTTGACTCTTAAAAAAAAAAAAAAAAAGAAAGAAAGAAAAGAAAAGAGAACAGATTAAAAAGGCAAACTAGAGAGTACATTTTATTTTTATTTTTTGTGTTCTTACTAGGAGAGTGGGTAGTAAAAAGCAAGTAATGCACAATGGGTTACAGATCATATCAGGGAATTAGCTGACTCAGAATACTGTACAGCATTTTTTGTTGGCACAAGCAAACACTTAAAACTCTGCTCTTCAGAATGACAGAGGGGGGAAAATAAGGACAGAGGGGAATGATATGTTTTCGGAGATATACCCTGAAGGCATCAGGAAAGGATGAGGGCCTGACGTGAAGGAAAACAGCAGCGACTTCTTTTCCACACTACCTGCCGCCTCTATAAACAAATCACTCCCAGGCTCTATGACTTCGTTTTCCTCCACAGGCCTTCGTGTGTGTATTTTCTCCATTTAGTTTGCAGACACCCCTTGAAACCCATCCTTCCCAATGGAAACATCTGCAGGAAGGTGAGGGGACTTCCTCAGTTATGGAGCTAGAGCCAAACTCAGAGTAGGACTGAGGACTCCCATTTCCATGGCCATTGTCCATGTGACAGGAGTTTTCCTCTACTATCTTCAGTTTGTTTACACAGTAGGATGTCCCAAATGTCTCATCACATTTGGACCCAAACCACAGCCCTTCGGTCATCTTCTAATATAACCACAAGGTGCACACCACCTAGGTCATCTTCCTTCTCCTTCCTGAGCAGGTCTGTGGAGGAGCAGATATTCTGGGCTGATGGCCTTCCTCAGTTGAGTTCCAGAATGCTACCTGCATCAACGCTGATGCCAGGCTAACTAGGCTCTTCTGAGTGTCAACCAGAAGTCAAAATAAAGGCTCAGTTGCAGACTTCCTCCTTTTACCATCATCTTCCACCAAAAGCACCCAATGAAAGTGTTCATCAAAGAATGGCCACACTGAGCTGCTGGAACTCCACCAGCTGTTCCTTCTGGAGAGCTTTGGCTAAAATTCTGCCATTCGGGAGACATGGACAAAGAGCCTTTGTTGGGCCTTGGGAAGCTGACAACTGGGAAAGAAACCACAGAGGAAGAAGGGCAAAGCCTCCATCACTGAAAGCGGCCTCAACAATGGCTGGATATGCAGGTCCCTGAGAAGTGATGTTAGAGACTTAAAATCTGGCTACAAATTGATAACTACAGTGAATTGTCAAACTTTTGTTCTCATCTTTCAGTGGTGGACCCTTTGCGCAAACAAACGCTTACAGAGAGAGGCATAATGTAACAGAAGAGAGAAGTGTCCCACCGGACCCAACCATCCCTTAGATAAAAATTACGAACTCTTGACCTTCTGCCTCCCTCCAGTCAATGACCTGAAGGCATTTAGGTTCATCAAGTAGTACTGGGGAGAGGAGGAATGAATACTGAAAGAAAGGATGGTGTCCAGTGACTTTCTCGTTTTCTTGACTTTCTAGTTTTCTTGACTTTCTTGTTTAGCTTGAGGGAAGACCAAAATCAGTGGCACAGAAGATAGCTAAAACTGAGATAAAAAACCCAGTTTCCGGCCTGAAGAACCAGAGGACAGAGTTCAGGGCCATTCTAGTCACTCGAAAGTGAGGAGAGAATTCTAGAAAGGAAAAAAGTCAGAGAGGGGAGTCCTAAATTCCAATGTGCATTTGCCCTGGCCTGTGGCTGACTCTGGGATCACGTACATGTTAGTGTAAAAAGCAGCCCTGCTGAAGACAGAAGAGCTGAAGCGGCGTTTTTGCTCAAGATGGAGAGTTTGCAGTTTGAATCCAACCAAATGTATTGCCTGCTACAGCAAAAACACCACAATTCTTCAGAGAAATAAAACAGAATCCTGAGTCTGTAGAATGGCAATGTCCAGGATATAATCCAAAATCATCTGACACAAAAAGAATCAGAGAAATGTGACCCAGTCTTAAGAAAAACGATCATCAGTGGAAACCAATCCCATGATGATCCAGATGTTGGACTTAGCAGATAAGGATTTTAAAGGATGTGTTGCAATGAACTAAAGGGAACTATTTCATTGAAATGAATGAAAAAATAGGAACTATCAGCAAAGAAATCAACCAATGGAAATTCTAGAACTAGAAAATAAAATACCATCAATTGGCATCTATTTCCAAAACAAGGAGCACAGCTAGAGGAGAACAGGGACTGGAGGTGACAGGTTGAGGTGAGGCTACCTCAGCAAGGTCCTAAGTGGGCCCCTGGGGGTGAAGGGGTGGCCTGGCGTGAAGGGGAGATCTGTCACCAGGAAGGACAAATGTCTCCAGGGATGAGCTTCTGAGGAAACATGTATGTCTCGATTATTCCTCAAGGGTAAGAAACCATTCCTACGAATATCTGAATCTCTAGCATCCTGCACATGGTAGGTGCTCCTTAAGTTGGCTTTTATTCCCAGATTTGCCTTCTAGTATTGGCTCTGTCAGGAATCACTTAACCTTCCGAACTCAGTCTCAGAATCATAAAAATGGGATTCATATACCTGTCTGGCCTACAAATCTGGAGCCAGGTGCATCCCATGTGAATTAGGACATATGGTAACTTTGTAAACTATAAAAATTAATCAGTGTAAGAAATTAATATCATCCTCCTTTCACTTCAAGGGAAGCTTGCTTTTAGACTCAATTGTTTGCTTACTCTCATTATTTTTAGAGTTTACTTATTTATTTTGAGAGAGAGAGTACATGCACGCATGGGGAGGGGAGGGGCAGAGAGAGAGGGAGAGAGAATCCCAAGCAGGATCTGCACTGCCAGCACAGAACCCAATGTGGGGCTCAATCCCACAAACTGTGAGATCATGACCTATGCCAAAATCATGAGTAGGATGCTTAAGTGAATGAGCCACCCACATGCCCCTACTCTCAATTATTTTAAATTAAAATGGAATCTATGCACCTCTTCCCTACTGTTTAGCAATATTTAATTTTTCAGTGTGATGAGGAACATGAACAGGTTGTAAAGTATATAGCCCCAGCATTCAGAGATGCAAATCAAATTTCAAATTCACAGCCTTTTCAGGAAGTATAACTTTCTTCCCTTTGTGATGCATCTAACTTAATCTGTGTGCATACTGACCCAGTCACATGGAGGCCTAAGACCACTAAGAATAGCCCCTGTGGGATGTGAGGCTACCTCGGGGTCATAATGAATAAGTCAGAACTGAAGGAAAAGAATGAATGGGTTCTGGTATTTTAATACCACAAAGATAAGTGTCCTTAAAAATGCTGACCCGGGGTGCCTGGGTGGCTCAGTTGGTTAAGCTTCCGATTCTTGGTTTTGGCTCAGGTCATAACCACATAGTTTGTGAATTCAAGCCCCATGTCAGGTTCTGTGCTGCCAGTGCGGAGCCTGTTTGGGATATTCTCTCTCTCTCTCTCTCTCTCTCTCTCAAAATAAATAAACTTAAAAAAAAAAAAAGCTGACCCAGAAGAACCTAAAGATAACACAATTTTACTCTGCAGTTTGGAAACCTGGCCTGATTAAGGACTTCTGTCACGCATGGAGGGAAAAAGTACACACACACAGGCCCGCACAGACAGGTACGAATTCAGACATTACCTAGAGGAATGACATAATTTGAAAACTACTGAGCACTTATAACTAAGCCTCTTAGACACTATCTCTTCATCTGAAAATAAAACTGTTGTTGGGTTTTACTCTATGTTTAGTACTCTGGCATTAAATATTTGCTTTAAAAAAATTTCTTCCCTGGCTAGGTCTTTTTAGGCAGTATGGTGTTTATAACGGAAACATTATACCCACTGAGACATGACATTTTTACAGGCTGGAGCCCAGGAGGAATGCATAATCCCCTGATTAAATATCATTACCTAAGGCGTCACCTTTTCTTGCTACTATAGGTTTGATATTTTGGTTTTTCTGGAATTAAAAAATGTCAGGAAAAAAATTTTGATTTAAGTATATACCAGCATCAAAGAAAGAACAAAACCAATTCCAAATAAATAGACATATCCAACTAACTCAAGCCCCTTAGGCTGAAATTCAGTTTGAGTATCTCCCTTTTTCTCCCATCCTGGCACAGCTCACAGGTCAAGGAGAAAGCGCCTGTCAGTGTGCCAAACACTCTCTCAATTCATCTGTGGTTTTGTTGTTAAGCTATGGTTTCAAACACACAAAAAGCAGCTCAAGTCCTAAAATCAGTTCTCATACTCCTTGCTAAGTTTCACTCAATTTAGGTTTCTCTTAAATGGCCCTACAGTCGTTTTGTGGTTCAATACAGCACACTGCTAAATGCTTAAATACGGACTCTCTAACTCTGGAGAAAGTCAGGCCATGCTTCATTCATCTTTGATGAGATCTAGCGTGGAAGCAGAGTGGTGACTAGATGCGGTACCAAGGTCCCTTGGGATCCTGGAATTTACACCATGCCAGCCTCCGCTGAAGCACCAGCCTTGGTTCTGACTCAGAGCTCCGGCCTACAGGGCTTTTGCTTTGTAGCAATTAGCAAAGCAGAAGTCTCAGGACCTTGCCCACATTCCCACACAGAGCAGGACAGCTGTACCCTGCACTTCTCCACAAGTGAATCAACACTACAGACTAAAGAGAAGTAGAGAAGAAGTTGATGGAAAATTAACAGAAACATATTAATTCCATCAAATGACAAACAGCAAAATTACTGGAATACTCCATTGCCTCAAATGCAAATACACACCATTTTCCAATATAAAGAACCAGTGCTTCTGAAAGAAATGGCTAGTTCCAGATGTGGGGTAAGAAATACACTAGCTGAATCTCTATTCTTTAAAGAATATTAGGGTCAAAAAAAAAAAAAGAATATTAGGGTCAGGTTCGACTCTGGAGTCTGGGCTCTCACTGGCCAAGGTGTGACAATTGACCACCAAAAGAATAATGAATGACAAGAGTGACTTAAAACATTTGAAATATGTCATATATGTTAAGGTCCAGGAGTTCATAATGATCCTCAAAGGAAAATGAAACCTTTTTGGTCACTTCTGGAGGAAATGAGGGGACCCTGTACAAAAATTGGTAAATAAAAGCAAGATTCAAGCATTTACCCTGCCTTTTCTATATAAATTGTATTTTCAGGGAAACAAAACAGTCAATGAGAGAAGATTCTTTTTTATAAAATAATTCCAGCTCACAAACACAGAAACAATAACAGATTTAGGAAAGCATCGTTTGGAAGCTCTTGGTGAAAAAAGGGACTCAGTCTAATCAGGAGTGGTCACTAAAGCCACTGGATGAGAGGTGGATAGAAAACTTCATAACAGCCGAAGCAAGCAAACAAATGCCTGAATCGGCTGAGTAATCTTTTTTTTTTTTTAAGATTTCATTCTTTTTTTTTCCTACTGAGTAATCTCACGATCACAAAAAGAGAGGCAATCCTGAGATGCATCAGAAGTACACAGTACCACTGCCGATTTAGTCTTACAAAAATCCAAACCCGAATCTGATCAAGCCTGCTGATGTACCTACCATGTGACAGAAAATGCAGGCGACAGATTGGCACGATGAACAACCAACCCTATGTGACGCAGCTGGCCGGATCCAGCGGGCAGGGGAGGCTCCGTGACAAATGACCCAGTTTCTTTGAAAAATAAACAGCCATGAAAAAGGAGGAGAGGGGAAACAGTTACAGAGTAAAAGAGATTTAAGACATACCAACCAAATGCAACGGTTGGCTTTGTTTGACCCTGATTCAAACAAAACAACTGTAAAAAGGCACTTATGAGACAATCAGCAAAATCTGAATGCTGACTGAATAGTGCATGATATCAAAAAATTGATACTCATTTTTTTAGGCGATGTAATGGTGTTATGGTTATACATAAAAAAAGAGTTCTTATCTCTGAGGATATATGTCAATGCATTTGTGGATGAAATGATGTATGTGTCTGGGATTTGCTTTAATATTGTTCAGTTGGGGAGGAAGAAAAGTGAGGTGTAGGTAAAACAAAATATGGGGAATAATTATACTGTTCACTTTTGGGTATGTTTGCAAGTTTTCATAATAAAAGGTAAAAAAAAAAAGGAACAACAAATATTGTATGCATAATTACTTACTCCTAGAAACTAAGGACAAGGGTTTTTGCTTGTTTTCCTTTTGTTTTAGTCTTGAAGGGAAAAAAGTTCATGAATGTGTGAATGAACATTGTTTTACATTTAATGAATTCATGCAATACCAACTCCTCAAAGGCTTTTCTGGAATATGGAGGAGTTGTTATGAAAAACACTTAACATGTGTTGAACACCTACTCTGTGCTAGGTACTTCGTAACTTACCTCATGTAACTCTAACATTTCTACAAGATAAGTAGTATGATCCCTGTTGTATGGACAATATACAGAGGCACAGATAGGCTAAGTAACTAATCCAAAGTCACACAGGAAGTGGAGGAGCCAGGATTTGAACCTAGATCTTCCTGGCTCTGAAGCTCATACCCTTTGAACCATACCGCATTACCCTGTCTCTTTAAAAGACCTGAGGGGTGCCAGGGTGGTTAAGTGGCTGGCTCTTGATTTCGGCTAGGGTCATGATCTCGCGGTTCATGAGTTCAAGTCCCATATCAGGCTCTTCGCTGACAGTGTGGAGCCTCCTTGGGATTCTCATTCTCATTCTCTCTCCTCTCTCTCTCTCTCTCTCCCTCCCTCCCTCCCTCCATCCCTCTTTCTCTCTCTGTTCCTCCCCCACTTGTACTCTCTCTCTCTCTCTCTCTGTCAAATTAACTTAATAAAAAAAAATAAGACTTGAGATTTATGACCTACTCCTAAAACAGTATAATTATTTTCCTCTAACCTTTTCAGCAAACAAATAAATGTGCCCTTCCTTGTAACTAGAGCAGACGGTACATGACCAGGTGAATATGTAACTTAAGTTGATGATGTTCTTGATCACTGCTTGGGAATTCAGGAGTCCTGCTGACCTTGGCTACACACCAACCACATGCTAACAACCTAGTTCTCACAGACACATCAGTTGTAATACAGAGATGTTCAAGGACAAAACAGAAAAACCAATCTTTTTTTCTTGAAAAAAAATTTTTTTAACATTTATTTACTTTTGAAATAGAGAAAGACAGAGTGTGAACAGAGAAGGGGCAGGGAGAGAGGGAGACACAGAATCTGAAGCAGGCTCCAGGTTCCAAGCTGTCAGCACAGAGCCTGATGCGGGGCTCGAACTCACAAACTGTGAGATCATGACCTGAACCAAAGTTGCATGCCCAACCGACCGAGTCACCCAGGCATTCCAGAAAAACTAATCTTTAAAAGAGTGTTCAAGATAGGGCAGGAGCAAAAGCAGCAATGAACAAAAGTCTCTGCTATGAGAAAAGCAGAATTAAAGGTAGAATAAGGTAGGCACTGACTGCAAGGTTTAGAAAAGGTTGCCAGTATCAGGGGCTGCTTTCCCTTCTATCCCACATCCCTGGGGCAGAGACTCAGCCGGAAGCACAGGAGAGCAAACTTAAGACGAAGCTGGGAGAGGAGTTACAGGGGAACGCAAGATAAAAGCAACCAGAAAATTTCAATGTGGGGGCGCTCAAGGCTAGAACAGGCACAAAGATGACAGAAGAGAAGTGTGTGGGGTCCTAGGCTGGAGCCTCCTGGAGGCCAGGGCTTGACACGGGGGGTTAGGACACTAGCAGGCCTCTCGGGGAACAATTCTGATTCCCTGGTTTTTCCCATTCCTCCATCCTGTTTAGTCACAAAAGTTAGAAGCCCTGAGTTCCAGGTCCTGGGAACACTGCTCTCTATAAAAACAAGCTAAAATGAAAACTAATTCACTCTAAAAGATGTTAATAATCAGTTCCTCCTGGTACTAAGCTGTCTCCGTCCCCAAACCCACCCAAGTCCTACTGCAGTCTGTAAACCTGAACTCAGACAACGTGGAATCCTGACTGTGAGAGAAACTATCATGAACAGCACTTCGTGGAAAGCAAACTCTTCTCACAAAACAAGTAAGGTTGTCAATTCTGCTAACCATGGGACAATTCACTGAGCCTGCTACACTATGCTTTACATGATGGTGGAGACTTGATAATGGTTATGAAATCAATTTACAAGGCTTAACAAGCATTTGAAAAAGTAGAATACTGTAGAAAACTGTAGAAAATACTGGACTTCATAGCACACGGTAAAGGTGAGTACAGTTCAGCAGAACTTTTATTTCATGTCTATGTATATACACAACTGACCATGCATATTTATTGCACACACACACACAACTACTGTGTCACAATATAAAGTATATTTCTTAGTCTTAACTGTTAGCAAAAAAAAGAAAATACAGGAAAACACTATTCTACAATACTCTAATATCTGACTTCTAATTCATCATGGACTTGAAATACAGATTACATAATGTCCTTTCTTAAAATTAAGTCAATTTGTTTTCAAGTGCAAATTACAGGTTATTCCTGTTATGTCAAAAGGCTGGTTCTTTTGAAAGTAAATAAAGAATGCATAAAGGCCTGTAATGGCCTTGAAGTGACAAAACTTCATCGGATGCCTTGGGGTGGAGGAAATGGACGCTCATACCCAGAAAAAACAATCTCGGCCCATGGGGAGAGCTATTTGCTCTGACAGTTCTGGGTATAAGCAAGAGAGGACAAAAGGCAGAATGAGAGAAACCTCAAAATAGGGAAATAAACAAATTTCTGAATGCTGAAACCAATACCAGCCTCATAGTAAAAAATAAACCAAGGCTGTGGTTCCTCATGACTCTTCCTGAATGATTTCCTCAGTATGCACAGCACAGGGGAGCCTGCACCCTCCTGAAAACTAGTGAGAGGGGAGGCCTCCAGAACCTAAAGGCCACATACTGTATGATGCTATTTATACAAAGTGCAGAGAAGAGGGCTGCCTGGCTGGCTCAGTTGGTGGAGCATGTGACTCGATCTCAGGGTGGTGAGATCGAGCCCCCAGTAGGGTGCAGAGATTATTTAAAAAAGAAAATAAAATCTTAAAAAAAAAGAAAGAAACAAATGGAGAGAAGAGATAAACTCACAAAGACAAAAAGCAAATCTGTGGTTGCCAGGGGCTGGGGGGAGAAGGGGTAGAGGGCTTGTTCTGGGGTGATGAAAATATTTTCGAACTAGACAGATGTGGTGGCTATACAACATCGTAAATGTACTAAATACCACTAAACTATGTACCTTATTATCTTTTAAAATGTTTATTTATTTTGAGAGAGAGACAGCATGCACATGCGAGTGGGGGAGGGGCACAGAGCAAGGACAGAGAATTCCAAGGAGGCTCCCTACTGTGGTGCAGAGCCCAACTTGGGGGATCATGACCTGAGCCGAAATCAAGAACTGGAGGCTTACCCCATTGGGCCACCCAGGCACCCCTAAACTGTATATTTTAAAGGGGTTAATTTAACACTCTGTTAACTTTACCTCAATTTAAAAATATACAGGAAAGAAAGAAAATGGAGTTCTGAGGGAAAAGAGGAATGTGTGTCTAAAGAGAGGAGAGCGGGGAAGATTAGAAACCAAGGGTCTTGGGGATTCCATTGTCTCTGTGGAACTGCACACACTTAAGGCTCAGCTGAGGTCCAGTGTGTGAGGGTGACAAGGACAAAGATGAATCGAGTGAGGGAGGGGGAAGGGGCAGAGAGGGCAGTGGGAGGACGGCTGGCCAGAAGCATTTTGGAAAAGGAGCAAATTCAGAGCTGGTGAGAAAGTGCAAGTTAGGGTTCACAGCACACCAATCCATTTAGACATAAAGGGCTGAGAAATACTGAATTAGAAAGATGGAGAGAGGGGTGCAAAGGCATCCAGCAGAGAGGACATGAGAATATTCCTGAGAAGGGGCCCCCACTCCTCAGAAACATTCCCTCACACAAAGGAAGGGTGGACTAATTTAGGGGGAACCTATTATCTCTATATGTCCTATAAAAATAAACATCAAAGGCATAGGGGATGAAAAAAGTGAATGAGGGAAGGAGGGAGGGAGAGAAGGAAGAAATTAATTTAGGTAGATTTTTAGAGTAGAAGGCGACTCTTGCTTTTCCTAAGAAATTTGGCTTTCAATCTTACAGAGGTTTCT
This sequence comes from Panthera pardus, assembly GCF_024362965.1. NCBI lineage: Eukaryota > Metazoa > Chordata > Mammalia > Carnivora > Felidae > Panthera > Panthera pardus. The sequence continues at coordinate 98,086,913 of NW_026526765.1, forward strand.
GGTCTGCTTAGGGTAGAATCAGTGTCCAGTTTTGTGCCTTTTATTAAGGCTTAAGATCACAGTCTCTCAGTAACAGCCAATTAATTAGCATATTCATGAGTAGGGATGCATTTATGGCCTGTCTTATCACGTGTTTGCAAAAGTAAATGGTAGGATACCACAACCTAAGCATAAATGTTCCCTAAACAGCTCCATGTGCTAGGCCTGGGCTACAGACCAATGGGGTGCAGACTTTGCGCTTTAGGTTTTCTGGAGAACATAGGAGTTACTCTTCTCTACAGGGGGTCTGGATGGCTTCTTCTCTATGGGGAGGGGGCCGGGGGGAGGGGCCGCACAGAGAAAGCCAGAACTTAGGGAAGACAGGCTTGTGGTCAAATACCAGACCCATTTTTTGCTAGACTTGTGACTTAACCATTTGGGGTCTGTTTACCTACCTGTAAAATGGAGATGACATCTACTGAAAGGACTGTCATAAGGAATAAACAAGAAAGTGTATGTAAAGAACCTAAGCAAGATGTTGCTGTAGTAGGTGCTTGATACAGAGTGGCTGTTTTTAATTAAATGTGAATACGTGGGGTGTAAGGGAGGGCATTTTGGCCAGAGGGAGTGGCAGGGGGATAGAAGCCAGAGAAAGCAGAGCTCCTTGGAGGAGGAAGTGAAGGGTGGGGCTGGGGGAAATATAGGTAATATAACAGGTCATGTAAAGAGGAGGCTGGATAGAGGCTGGGGACCCATCCTGCAAGGGGAGGGGCACCTCACTCTATGCTAAGGAGTTGGGCTTGACCTTCTGGGCAGTTGGGCAGCATGTAGAATCTTCCACCCAATCCCCTCTACCATGGTCACCATCAGCTGTTTTCGAACCCTTTCACCCTCCAGATCCTCACAAAATTTACAAACGTCACCCCCTGGATGTTGGCCCTCTTTAATGAAGGCAAGTCATGTCACTTACATCGCATGGACAAAGGAAAGTAAACCAGTTAATGAACTCATGAATTTCTCAATAAATGTCGGCTGAATGAACACTGGTTCTAGACTCCCTGGGGATAAATGGAAGTTTATAATCTTAACTGGAGAGATGAGATACCCACATAGTGACAGTGCAGGAAATGCCAACATGAGTGGGGACAAAAAGTCCCAAGAGCTTCAGGAAAGCTCAAACTGGTGGGCAGGGCCAGCCTGGAGGGCTTGCCAATGCCTGGGGTCTCACAGTTCCTCCGATCGCATACAACCGGTTATGACAGATACTCTTTAGAGCTGCCTGTGAACGGTGATAAGAAAAAGCAGACCTATTTTTAGTTGATTTTATTAGTGATTTAAACTCTCTAAAGACAAGGCCCCACTTATTTCCTGCATGCAGGGCCCCCTCCCCCATTTGGAATTTCGGTATCTGTCTCTGAGCCTTAGTTTCAGAACGGTAACGGGATAAACATCTGCCTTGACCAAGTGTTCTGACAGGGTAAAATTAAGATACTTTGAAGTGCAAATGCCTCCCAACCCAGGGTCTGACAAGGAATAGGACACTTAGCCTGAGCTCCTTTTCCTCCCTCGGCGTCCCTTCTTCTTTCCCTCCCCAAGTGGTTCCAGAATCCACTGTAGACAAATGAGCCAGTGTGTGTGTTCAGTTATCCGCCCACACCGGCTAGCCCATCTTAGCATGCACCTTCTCAGCTCATAAGGAAGAAAGCAGAGCACAAACAGCAGCCTTAACTTTACTCCTTAACAAAGACCAAGAATCTTCCCCCGAGGCCACTGAGAGGAAAGGTGACTACAGTGGGTCAGCGCTTGTATAAACTTGTCCTCAACACTACCATCCAAATCACAAACAACAATTTGTATTCTCAACAACTTGTCCCAAAATAAAATTACAAAGTCACATAATACAGCACACGTAATACCACACACAACGCTCAGTTCTCCCTGTTTCCTCAAACACCCCAGGAGATAATGCCAGTTATCCACAGCAGCTTGGCTAGCTCCTGCAAAACTGGGCCTCTATCTGAAGCTTTTATTTTACCCAAAAGCACCGTGTCCAAACTCACCCTGAGCAAAGATGCAGAGCAGAGAAAACACTATTTTTGTCACCTCTCATTCTTTAAAAAAAAAAAATTTTTTTTAAACGTTTATTCATTTTTTGACAGACAGACTGAGTGGGCAGGGGCAGAGAGAGAAGGAGACACAGAATGCAAAGCAAGCTCCAGGTTCTGAACTGAAAGCACAGAGCCCAACATGGGGCTTGAACTCACAGACGGTGAGATCATGACTTGAGCCAAAGTCAGACGCTTAACCAACTGAGCCACCCAGGCGCCCCTTATTCTTTTTTCTTTTTTTTTAAGGTTTATTTGTTTATTTTGGGAGAGAGAGAACTCGAGCAGGGGAGGAACAAAGAGAGAGAGGAGAGAGAGAATCCCAGGCAGACTCCATCCTGTTGGTAAGAAGCCCCATCAGAGGCACGATCACACAACTCTAGGATCATGACCTGAGTCTAAACCAAGAGTAGGATGCTCAACCAACTGAACCACCCAGGCACCCCACCACCTTTTTCTTGATGCACCTACACTAGGTTCCAGTGTGAAAACAATGTCAAGTACACAATCTGTCACCCATAAGAAATCCAGCTAGAATCTGTTTGTACATGAAAAAAAAATGGGGGGGGGGGGGCTAAAAGCTTATAAAGTACTATCGCTATGAAGAACCTGAAACATTGTTTCCCCGCTCAGCTTCAAACTAGTGTCTTTACCAGTTAAAAACAACTTCTCTGTCCTGCTTTTTAGGGGTGAGAGGAGTTTGGAAAATACATTTATTTGGTCAAGTAGCCAGATACTTAAAAATACACACTAATTGCGAGAATTATATTCTGGTAAGCAACCTCCTCCTTGCAGCATGCCAGAAACAGAGATACTGAACTCCCATAGTGTCAAAGGGAGCCAGGTTCTGGGGAGAGGATCTCTCTTTCCTCAGCTCGCTTGGAAGACTGGGTTCTGGGTAACAAAACCTCCCAGCCACCAGCACCATCACTGAGGCCGCGGCCACTGCCATCCTGTGGCTATCCTGTTATCACCATACATTCCGCACCATGAGCACCTCCCCATACACACGGCCCGTGTCAGAAGCTGCTGATACTGATTTTCTACTAAAAGTCCCCGGTCCTTAGCTCTTCTCTACACCATTTTCCTCGCCCGTAATATGTGCAAGAGAAACAATTCCAGCAAAACAAAACTTCAGCGGGAGCGCTTCTCCACTTTATGTTGAAAAGGCCAGAACGTAGACTGGTGGAGCAACCCAAGACCCGTTCTTTTTGGGGCGGTCCTGGGAGAAACAGGTCACACAGTGACAACAAAAGCAACGAGGGGCCAGGGGCCTCAGGCTTCCCCAGGAAAATGTGACCACCTCTTCCTCCTCCCTATCCAACACCACGTCTCCAGAAGGCTGCATCCTCCGAAACCAAGTGCAAAGGAGCATGGCTCATAATCCCCGCCCGGATCTGACTGGGGGAGACTCTGGATCTCAGCTCAAATAGCTGCTTGGCTTCCGGAGCAACCTGAGACAAAGGGTGCGGCCAAGGGCACCGCCGTCGAGGGGAAAGCGCAGCCTGTACCCATTCGGTCCCCTCTCCCGCCCGCTCCATTCCCGCGGGGGGCCCTGGCTGCCGGGCCCACAACGAGCAGGGAGGGAATACCGGGGCAGCTCTCACCGGACTTGCCGCCTAGGGTGCGGGCCGACAGCAGGGGGCCGCACAGACTGAGTCCCGCGGCCACCAGCAGCAGCCGCCGCGGCCCCATTGTCCCGAGGCTCCGCGCGGCTCGGGCAGACGGCCCCGCCTCCGAGCGGCTCGGGTTCCCTGCGCTCTCCCTCTCGCCGCGGGGTCCAGCCGCCCGCCGGGGCGCACGCGCGGGCGGGCAGAGCGCTCACTGCCCGGAGATAGAGGGAGGACGCTCCGCGTCGCCCCACTGGCCGGAGTGTCTGGTGGCGTGTGCGGTGCCTCTCCGAGGGCGCAGGCGGAGGCGGAGGCGGGGGGCGGAACCCGGGCGCGCAGGAGCCAAGGAGCACGAGCGGGGAAGGGCGCCCCCCGGCGCCGAGTGTGCGCGTCCAGGCGTTGGCCGCCCGCCACGCGCTCCCCTCCCCCTCCCCCTCCCCGTGAGCCCCTCGGCCGCCGCTCCGCTGTCCCCGGCTTCGGCGACCCGGCCTCTCGCGGTGCACCGCACCGCGCGCCCCGCCCTGCCCCGGTCCCGGCAGCCGGCCACTGCCCGGCGGGGGAATCTAACCGAGACAGTTCTTCCTCCAGGCGCCTTTGACCCGACAAACTCCCAGTGACTCAGACCGGCGGGGTCCTCGGAACAGGGCCGCGCGGCCTCGGGAGCTTTTGCCTTGGCTTCTCATGACCCTCCTGGGGAGCAAAGGCGTCGGCAGTGAACTTCCGAGCAGCGATGCGCCCCGGGGCGCCGGCCCCCACGGCCCCGGCCGACACCTTCCCGACCCGAGCCAAAGCGCCCCCCTTCAGGCCGAGCGCTGCTGCCCTTTCGGAAACTGGGTCTTTAGCTGAAAGTTTCAAAGTGACTCGTGTTTTTTAACTTAGGGAGAGTGGACTGCAAAGTTTATCCTGCAGTAACAAGGTAGCCCCTAATGAGAAGGAGCCTTTCTGTTTGGGCAGATTTTTTGACATTTTTACAAATTCATTTCCCTTTATTTGCTGAAGTTAGTCTTTTCCTGCGTGGGGCACTTACGGTTTCGCGGACAGACTGACTTCGAGGGGAACTCGTCAGGCCGAGCCCGAGCGCATCTTCTCGCCGCTCCCGCCCCGCACGGCTGCAACCTTTTGTCCTCTGACCGCGGCTCTCCGCCCCGCCGGGCGCTGGAGCACCTGCGCAGCCTCCCCCGGGGTCGCGGCCGCCGCGCGTTCCCTGCGCCCCCGGCACGGCTCCGGCGCCTGCCTCCCGAGGGCGGCCCGGGTGCTCCGAAGGCATCCCTCGCGCTTTCTGGGAAGATTGTACGGGAGTTTGGCACAGTTCGGCCAAATTCGAGTCGCAGGGTGGCAGACACCGGGGGACGTCGCGGCTGGGGCTGGGCGGGGAGGAGCACGCGGTTGATTTGGCTGCCCAGGCAGATCTGGTGGGTGTTAAAGACCGCCGCGGGAAACGGCTACCCTCAGCCGGCCTTTTCCGGGAAAGTTCTCCCGCAGCCCCTTCTCCTCTCCGTTGTGCGGGCGTGTTCTGCACTATGTGGTTGATAAACTACTTGAGAGTCATTGGTCGGGTTTAAGCTTTCTAAAAAGGGAATTTCGCTTTGAGAGTGTCATTCCCCAGTGAGAGCCCTGACACTTAAATAAACTAGGAGAAAAGAGAGGAGACTGCCTCGTTTCCTATATTCCTCCCATCGTTCTCAGAGGACAGGACCTTGTTGTGTATAGAAGTCGCTCAATAAATGACTGAATAACTCATACATACTTAAAAAAATCTTTTCCTATTCAATTCTCCAAGGAAAACATATCCAAGAGTAGATGTGAACCCTTAAAATTATGTATTTCCTCACTCCCTAACTTATACTATTTTTCATACATCCTAAGATGCCATCGATTTTAAGCCTCATTTTAGGGGTGCTTGGGTGGCCCAGTCTGTTAAGCTGACTCTTGATTTCGGCTCAGGTCGTGATCTCACTGTGAGTTGGAGCCTCACATGGGGCTCTACACTGACAGTGCCAAGCCTGCTTGGGATTCTCTCTCTCTCCCTCTCTCTCTGCCCCTCCCCTGCTTGGGCTCACTCTGAAAATAAATAAATAAACATTAAAAAAAAAAAAGACTCAATTTATGTACTACAAAGCACCCACACAAAAATGCTGCCAGTGTTTAAACTGTGGCATACCTGTTGATTGTAAGAAACATCTGAACTTCATGATTGTTTAAACATGAAGGAAGACCACTTTAGAATCAATGAAATAGTGTAAATATAAAAGTAATCAATACAGGTGACAAGAAATTCTAACAGTTCGAGGAAATTAAAGGAAAAGTAAAAGTGTCTTCAGCCTCCCCTTCTAAGAACCATGTATCCATGATGACCCCGGTTAAAAGTTTCTGTCCATCATTCAAGGGTTTGTATCCACATACAAGTATATATATGTATATCCTTAAAATAACAATGGGATAAAACTATGAGTACGCTTTAAAAGTTTAACTATGTCATTGGTGGAAAATGGTTTTAACCATTTTACAAAACTGAAGTTTAAAAGGACGCTCTTTTGGTTAGTCATTAGAACAGAATGCACAGAGTGCTGAAACTCAGGCTTCATTCTTTGTGTATATTAGCCAGATTGAAGCATCCTTTACAGTGGGGCTGAGACAGAGTGAACAAGGGTGGAGAGTGGAACAGAATGAGGCATTTTCTTCCTCCCTTTAGTGTTTTCTATAGGTTGTGGATTGCTCATTGAACAGTCACTAAAAACCTACCTTCGGAAACAGTGGTTTTAACTTTTATCACACACAGTGCAGATTCCTGAACCTCATTCCAGACCTATGAAATCAGATTCTACATTTTTGACAAGCAGCCCCAGGTGATGGTGATGTCTGAGGGTGCCTAGCCAAAGTTTAGACAAATCTAATTCTAAGACAGTGGTTCTCAAACTTTAAGCATGGATCAGAGTCATCTGGAAGATTTGTTAAACCACAGTGCTGGACCTCATCTCCAGAGTTTTTGATTCTGTAGGTCTGGGTGTGGTCTGAAAATTTGCATTTTTAACGAGTTCTCAGGTGTTGCAGATGCTGAAGATGATGGGGCAAGGGCAGGTGGGAGGGACACACTTTGAAAACTGCTCTGAGAGATAAAAAGAACTAAACAGGATTTCATATAGTTTGTGTGAGTTTTTTTAGATTACACAATATTTCAGGGCGCCTGGGTGGCTCAGTTGGTTGAGCATCCGACTTCAGGCTCAGGTCATTATCTCGAAGTTCTTGGGTTCTGCCCTGCATCTGGCTCACTACAGTCAGCCCAGAGCTCCTTTTGGTTCCTCTGTGCGCCTCCCCCATTCGTGCGTGCGTGCTCCCTCTCAAAAGTAAATAAACATTGAAAAAATAAATTACACATTTCAAGCATCGAAAAGTATACCCATGGGCTTACAACCTGGCATTAACATGTATATGTATGTGTATGTGTATATGTATATGTATATGTATATATATCTTGTATTCGTTAGGCTTTTTTTTTGGTACCCTTTTCTGATTTCATTTTTTCCTGCCCAAAAGAGTAACCTTTTTATTCATGTTTTTTTGTACCATTGGTACATTTGTTTTTCCAAAAAAAAAAAAAAAGTATTGCTTTGTATGTTCTATATACTTATACAAAGAGTAACATACTTTAGGAATACTTCTGTAGTTTTCATTTTTCTAGATTTACCTGGTTGTATATGTATATCTAATTCTTTTTAAACTATAGTATGCCTTTGTATATAGAACATTTTATTCTTCTAACACTATTTTATCTGAAGTTTTGTCCAATTTATTTCACACAACATATTTTTGCTTTATTTTCCATGATTAATCTGGCCAGAGGTTGGAAATGACTGTTTTCCAATGCCTGTCTTTTTGTTTTGTTGCTTTTATAGTTTATTTTCATTGTCATTAATTTTCACACAGGCTTTTAATCATTTCTTTCTACTTTCTTTGAATTTATTATTATTCTCCCAACGTTTTGAACTGATTGCTTAGTTTAATTTTCACTCCTCCCTCAAGCAAACATTTCATCTGCATTTTGTATGTTTTGACATGTGCATATACATGGCAATTCAGGTGAAAATATTTTGTCAATTTCACTAACTCTTCCTCAATCCATTCATTATTGGAAGTTTCGACTGGCTTCCTGATTAATTCTTTTTTGTTTTTTTTTTTTAGACAGAGGGAGAGAGAGTGGGCGAGCAGGGGAGAGGGGCAGAGGGAGAGAGAGAGAGAATCTTAAGCAGGCTCCACAATCAGTCCATGCCCAACACAGGGCTATATCCCACAAACCTGGGATCATAACCTAAGCCGAAATTAAGACTAGGACGCTTAACTAAGGCACCCAGGTGCCCTGCTTTATGATTAATTTCTAATTTTATATTATGGTCTGCTGGTAATGTTCTGTTTTTTGGTGGTTTTTTTTTTTTTTTGCATACTCTACAAAATTCCTTTAATATTTGTGTGCTCCTTAGAGCTTTTGAAAAAGATCTCTATTTGTTTCATATCATCCATACCAAAATCCCTTCGCTGACAGTTTTAGAGCAAATGTGTGCAGGTTCCACAGGTAGAAAATCTACCTAACCAAACACTACAGCGGTTCCCTAACATGTTGATTTTGGTCAGAAGTGAAATCTCAACATTGCAGCATTATTCATACTGAAATCATCTGACACTGACTCCTGGTTTTTATTTTCTCTGTTTGAACTCACCTGGTACCTAATAGTGTGAGTCATTAGCTATCCTTTTACAGTGTTTGTGGTATTTAATACTGTTTTAAAACAAATGTGACATAAAATGGTGAAAGAAAACAAAATTTTAATGTTTACTTTTGGGAGAGAGAGAGAGAGAGAGAGAGAATGCACAAGCATGGGAGGGGCAGAGAGAGAGGGAAATAGAGGATCTGAACAGCAGAGAGTCCTATGGGGGGCTCAACCCCACGAACCGTGAGATCATGACCTGAGCCGAAGTCAGATATTTAACCAACTGAGCCACCCAGGTGCCCCCAAAAGGTGAAAATTTTAATCATAAGATGATACGAAAGCAGTTTGTTTTAAATCCTTTACATGATCTACCTGCTTCAGGTATTATGGTTACTGCTTCTCTATTTGAAGCCCTCCAAAGACAACAAGATATTCAAGAACTTCCTTAGTAATTTCTTTTTGGAAGATAATGGTGGTGATACCAGGGCTCATATCTCATATGAAATAAAATCAAGTTGTATTCAAACTAGGTATGACATACTCCAGGTTCTGTGCAGATATCTCCATATTTGTTTTTGAAGCAGATGGGTCTGTAATCAAGGTACAGGCTAGTCAATAGGAGACCCATTCCTGCCTTTTGTTGTTACAAACCTGCATTCGTATTTTGAGTTTAGAAATAAAATTAAACTCTCATAATGGGTCAACATGTGTATTTCCACTAATTACACCATGGATAGAATAGTAGACTATCCCTTTGGTTGGGGTGCTAAAAAAAAGGTCAAATTCAGTATCTATTAAAAAGAAAACAACTGGGGCGCCTGGGTGGCTCAGTCGGGTAAGCGTCGACTTCGGCTCAGGTCATGATCTCACAGTTCGTGAGTTCGAGCCCTGCATTGGGCTCTGTGCTGGCAGCTTAGAGCCTGGAGCCTGCTTCAGATTCTATGTCTCCCTCTCTCTCTGCTCCTCCCCCGCTCATGCTCTGTCTCTCTCCCCTTCAAAAGTAAATAAAAACATTGATAAAAAAATTAAAAATAAAATAAAAAGAAAACAACTACAAAAACTTTTGTTCCAGTTTTATTTAAAAAAAAATTTTTTTTTAACGTTTATTTATTTTTGAGACAGAGAGAGACAAAGCATGAACGGGGCAGGGTCAGAGAGAGAGGGAGACACAGAATCTGAAACAGGCTCCAGGCTCTGAGCAGTCAGCACAGAGCCCGACGCGGGGCTCGAACTCAGGGACGGCGAGATCGTTACCTGAGCCGAAGTGGGACGCTTAACTGACTGAGCCACCCAGGCGCCCCTGTTCCAGTTTTATAAGGTGAACTCAGTATCTTTTACTTCTCCTATTCATATTCTGTATTAGTTTTGGTTTTCCAGAAAAACAAAACCAACAGTCTACATCTATCATCTATCTATATCATGTATATAGATATACACATATAGATATACATATATAAATCTTCTCTTATATACATATAAGGCTCGCATGGTTAGAGAGGCTGAGAAGTCCCACGACCTGCTGTCTGTAAGCTGGAAGAACCATAACAGCTGGTGGTATAGTTCAGTCCCAGCCCAAAGGCATGAGGACCAGGGGAGCTAATGGCATAACTCCCATTCTGAGACTGAGGCTGCTGGTGTGAATTCCAGAGTTGGAGGCCTGAGAACCTGTGTAAAGGCAGGAGATAGACGGCCCACTTGGGGGGTGGGGGAGCGGGAGGTTTTGCCTTCCTGTGCCCTTTTGTATTTGAGCTCTCAACAGATTAGATGATGCCTGTCCACAAAGGTGAAGGGATCTTTACTGAGTCCACGCCTTCAAAAGTTAATCTCTTCTGGAAACACTCTCACAGACACATCCAGAAATAGTGTTTTTTAACCAGTTATCTGGGCATCCCTTAGCCCTATCAAATGGACACATAACATTAACCATCACACCGTCCACTGCATTTTAGGTCAGAGGTTTTATACTCTAAGGAAAACAAGGGTGAGGCAACCTAGAAAATCTGTATGAACCCCTTTATTTGGAGACTGACTTGAGAGCATATGCGTTGTCAGAATGAGATAGTCACTAGCTGCTCCATTCACAGCAGGGCCGACCTAAAGCAATACTGTGACTCCTGAGGGACAGTGGGGTGGTGAGGTCTGCCTCCTTCCCAGCCCATCAGATGCAGTCTTTGAGCCCCCACCTCTGCACCACGTACGAGGCATGGCCAGGCTCTGGACTTAGAGCAGTGGCTAAGACAGTCTCTGTCCTCTGGAACTCAGAGGATGATTTTGAGAGCTCTATCTTAACCTGCTGCTAAATTCAGGTTTCAGTAACAGAGGCAAGAGGTTTTCAAAAGCTTATCAGCAGTGTATCATCCATTCTTAGCAGAATTTCTTAAAATATAGGCAACTATCACCATTGAGAGTCCTGTGGTTCACCTCTGGGGACATTTGAGGAGTACCACAAATCCCTACTTAACCACAGCCAAAGTTTTTAAAATTGCATCATGAATAGCCCCTCTAATTAGAACTCAACCACACACACATACACTAACACACATCGTCACAGTTCTGGTCTCTCAATGACTTAAGGGAGACATGTCAGGTCAGACAAGGGTCACATTGAGGTGGTCTCTTTCTTTACCACAAACTTCCAGAATATTAAGTATGCACAGGTTTTCCCTCTCTTGGAGATGACTAGGACACATTGTTCGAGAGGAGCTAGGATGCAGCTTAAGGTCTAGGTGCTAAAAAGTACAGTTCAAGGTAGCACGGACGCTAAACCTTGCAACAATACCATTTTTTAATAGTGGAAACATGACTAGACATACATCAAAGTCAAGGAGTCAGATATACAAAAATTAAGTTATAGTTTCAATTGGTTAAGTGTTTCAAAAGCAAAAAACATTTTTTTTCCTTCTTCCCACTAAGAAAAGCTATGAGTTCTGGGGAGGAAGCTGGTGGAGGGTAGCAGAGTGTAATGCTCCCAAATATGCCTTTTGGCATATGGCTTATTTTGAAGTGATGATTTTTCAAAACTAACGACACAGGAGAAGCTCTGCAAGCAGAAGTAATCCTTTTGTAATGGCAGTTTACACATATAAAGAGATTTTACACTGGAGCCCTATTATCAGACATTCCTTCTTCACCTGGCTTATGTTCCAGGTGGGGCAAATTTGAGCAAACATTTCCTCTTATCACTTTCCCATAAATTGCACTCTCCACCCCCCATCTACCCCCTACCATCCTTCTTTTGTCTTTTTTTTTTTTTTTTTAATGTATATTTACCTTTTGCCTTTAGCCAAAGATAGTAAGGTGGGGGCTTGGGCTATTTCCAGGAGTGTTTCTTAGTTTTCCTGAGTATACATGAGGTATGTATTTGTTTTTTTCCTCTGTAATTTACTTTGACAGAGCAAAAGTGAGAGTGTGGGGGAGGGGCAGAGAGGGAGAGAGAGAATCCCAGGCAGGCTCCATGCCCACCATGGAAGTTACCGCCGTGAGATCATGACGTGAGTCAAAATCAAGAGTCGGATACTTAACCGACAGAGCCACCCAGGCACCCTTCTCTTGATAATTTATTACAGAGCGTCTCAGCCAAGGAGCACTCAGAAGGAGAGAGGGAAAATTATTTTTCTTCCTCTACAATGGTTAGGAGTCTTTACTGGCTCAGGGTTATAAGACACAGTGGTCCACTGGCTTGGGGTTCAGTGCTCCTGGGAGGGGTATAGGCCTTGGTTCCAACCATATCTACATCCATGCCTCTGCTGGCTTCTTCTTGTTCATGCTCCATCACATTTCTTCTCTGGGTCACCTGTTCACTCATGTGCCTTAAAAATCTCAAGTAGCAGTTGGTAGTATCTTCAACAATAAATAGCCTTACTGGGGCGCCTGGGTGGCTGAACTGCTAAAGCATCTGACTTTAGCTCAGGTCATGATCTCATGGTTTGTGAGTTAGAGCCCCGCATTGGGCTCTGTGTTGACAGCTCAGAGCCTGGAGGCTGCTTCAGATTTGTGTCTCCCTCTCTCTCCGCCCCACCCCTCCCCATGCTCTCTCTCAAAAACAAACATTGAAAAAAAATTAAAAACAAAAAACAATAGCCTTACCATGTGGGCCAAGGGAGAGAAAACACGCACTGCTTTCCTCAACGGTACTGGCATGATATGAAGGTATATATTAATACAGTTAAGACTTAAGCATAATGCTCAGTCTCGGAATAAGACAAACTCCCTTCAGAAATACTATGAAACGTTAGCTTTTGCCTCTAAACATTTTTCCTTAACTTTGGCTCCTTCTACACATTTCCACTAAAAATCTTTCCTGGAGCACAGAGGAGGAAGCTTAATCTACCTCCCACTGTCCCTGGATCCTGTTCCTCACGTACTTAACTGCAGGGAAGATGAGGTTTCTTCACAAGATGGGCCCTACACAAGATGCATGTTTATTTGATTCCTTTTAGGTATGCAGGTCTGTGTTAAGGTTAACGCATTACAAAAATGTACACATTCACAAACTGTTAAGATAGCGAGCATTTTGAAAGAGCATTTCCTTTTTTTTTTTTCTCATTAAACTTTTGTTTTAATGGGTCTCAAAATTCTGTGACAGATTTTTTGGTCAAGTTGTTTCCATTAAAAAGCACTGATTTTAAAAACTAATAACTCAAAACTGCCACATACACACACACACAGACACACACAGCAAATGGTCCACAAAATGTTCTCCTTTCCTTCTGAAGATTTTATGGTGCATTGTTATCATTACCCAGTCTTTTACTATTAAACTTAAATGGCCAATTGGCACAACAGTTCTGAGACTGTTCTCCCACCACTTATTAAGACTGGGGTGGCAGGGATTGGGGATAATAATCATTTAGCCTTCTGAGCTTTCTGGGCAGGCTTGGTGACCTTGCCAGCTCCAGCTGCCTACTGTCCACTGCTTTGATGACACCCATAGCAACCATCTGTCTCATGTCATGAACAGCAAAACGGCCCAGAGGAGGAGAGTCAGAGATGTTCCCAACACACATGGGCTTGCCAGGAACCATATCAACGATGGTAGCATCACCAGATTTCAAGAACTTGGGACCATCTTCCAGCTTTTTTCCAGAATGATGATCAATCTTCTCATTCCGCTCAGTGAACTTGCAGGCGATATGAGCTGTGTGACGGTCCAGCACAGGTACATAACCGGCACTGATTTGGCCCGGATGGTTCAGGATTATCGCCTGAGCCGTGAAGCCAGCTGCTTCCATTGTGGGTCATTTTTGCTATCACCAGCCCCATTGCCACGATGGACATCTTTGACAGATAGGTTCTTGACATTGAAGCCCATGTTGTCCCCAGGAAGAGCCTCACTCAGAGCTTCCTGGTACATTTCAGCAGACTTTACTTTAGTTGTAACATTGACTGGAGCAAAAGTGACCACCATGCTTGGTTTAAGAACACCGGTCTCCACTTGACCCACAGGGACAGCACCAATGCCACCAATTTTGTAGACATCCTGGAAAGGCAGATGCAAGGGCTTGTCAGTTGGACGAGTTGGTGGCAGAATGCAATCCAGAGTTTCAAGCAGTGTGGTTCCACTGGCATTGCCATCTTTACGGGTGACTTTCCATCTCTTGAACCAGGGCGTGTTAGCACTTGTCTCCAGCATGTTGTCACCTTTCCAACCAGAAATTGGCACAAACGCCACTGTGTCGGGGTGGTAGCCAATTTGCTTACTGTAGGTGCTGACTTCCTTAACGATTTTCTCCTATCTCTTCTGGCTGTGGGGTGGCTCAGTGGAATCCAACAAGTTGTTTTACACGCAGCGTGTAAGCCACAAGGGCATGCTCACGGGTCTGCCCATTCTTGGAGATACCTGCTTCAAATTCGTCAACATCAGCAACGATCAGCTCAGCACAGTCGGCCTGGGATGTGCCTGTAATCATATTTTTGATAAAGTCTCTGTGTCCTGGGGCATCAATGGTAGTCACACAGGACTTGCTGGTCTCAAATTTCCACAGGGAGATAGCAATGATGATACCACGTTCACATTCGGCTTTCAGTTTATCTGAGACCCAGGCGTACTTGAAGGAGCCCTTTCCCATCTCTGCAGACTCCTCAGATTTTTTTGATAGTTCTTTTGTCGATCCCACCACATTTGTAGATCAGATGACCAGTAGTGTAGACTTGCTCTCTTTGCTAAAAATATGCACAGCTGGACATAATCACTAAAGTGGCAGATTCTACTTTTGAAAATTTGAACTTTCTGGGGTGCCTGGATGGCTCAGTCAGTTAAACGTCTCTTAATTTGGGCTTGGGTCATGATGGCATGGTCTGTGGGATTGAGCCCCACGTTGGGCTCTGCAGTGACAGCACACCGAGCTTGATTGGGATTCTCTCCCTCCTCTCTCTGCCCCCCTCTGCCCCCCTCTGATCTCTTTCAAAAGATTAAACAAAGTTTAAAAATTTGTAGTTTCCAAATTCTATTGATCTCACACTAAAGTTCATTTTTGTTAAATGAGCTTAAGTTACACTGAGAAATATTTTGTAATCCCTATGAAAAATAAAGCCTGTCGAATGAATAAACAGAATCCCAAGTATCAGGGGGCTCCAGCCTGAGGGTCCGAATCACTACTGTCATGAAGATAGCTAGCTAACCTGTCCCCAGGAATCACTCTTTCTTTTATTAATAGTATCACCTCTTACCCCAGTTTAAAAAAAATTTTTTTTTTTTAGTTTTTTGAGAGAGAGAGAGAGAGAGAAGGGGAGGGGTAGAGAGAGAGGGAGAGAGAGAGAGAATCCCAAGCAGGCCCCACACTGTCAGTGCAGAGCCACATGCGGTGCTAGAACCCACGAACTGCGCGAGATTACGGTCTGAGCCAAAACCAAGAGTCAGAAGCTCAAAGGACTGAGCCACCCAGATGCCCCACCTCAGCTTTTAATTGAGAACAGGGCTGCCTGATTAAAAGATCTTATTTCCCAGGCTCTATTGAAGCTGGTTGTGGCTGCATGACTAAGTTTTGGTCAATCAGATGTGAGAAGTGACTCAAATTACTTAAAACAAAATGGCATGCCCTGGACTTCTTTCTCCCTTCAGTGATCAAGACAGAGCCAAGTGGCCAGCCTGGGTCTCTAAACAATCTTGTAAGCCCGCTCACTTACCTCTGAACTGATGAACCTGACAAAAACCAACTTCTCTCTTATTTCAGTAACGACTGAAAGGACGTGTAACTGACTGGGCGCCCCAGCCACAGGGTTTTGTAATCCCTCGGTTACAGCTTTTTAGTCTGCACCCTAACAAGTACAGCTGTCGACACGTTATTTCTTTTCCTGGTAAGCCCCACCAAGAACCTTCTACCCACAAAATGATTTAGTATTAGGACACCTAAAAACTCCAATTCATGTAATTCAGTTAACATTTATTTTACATAAAACAATTTTCAAAGAATACATTTAAAAACCATCTAGATACTGATTTTATTGCATTACAAAAAATTGAGAGGCACAATTGAAGTATTCAAATAAACTGTGAGGGGTGGAGGTGGGGGTTTAAGCTCGCTATCCATGGTGCTCCTTAGTCACTTAAAGGCTCTGGGAACAAGAGCCTTTACCACAAGGCAGTAGTGCACTTCATTTAGTAGGAATAAATCACATAAAATATATAATTTTATACAGAAAGTGTTATTGTACTGTCACTTTCAATTACTTATAAAAACTTCATTTTGAATTGCACAAAAGTTCTTTAAAATTGGTAACTCCCAGAAGGCAGGGCTTAGAACAAAGTATCCGTGTAAATAATTCATTACAAATAATTAGGTTTCCATTTCTCCCAAGAAAAAAATCTATGAAGGATGACATTATTCAAACGGGACATTTAAAATTATTTGTTCATAGGAAAATAGGTCTACAGATTTGTCTCTAAGTCAGCTAAACTTATTTTCTCCCTACTTTAAAACAAATCACAGATTGCCAAAGTTTTAAGTCAGAGTACCTATACCACAGCATAATGTGGAAGTGTTTCCATCAATTCATTTTTTGTATTATTCTACCATAGTATCAAATTATCAAAAAGGCACATGGGTACATTCTTCAGAACAGTTTTGGTCATTTAAGAAAAAAAAAAAAAAACCCACACATTTGTAAGCAGTGATTTCAATCATGTTTAACAACAAAAATATTAAGCAGATTCATCTCAATCCGGGTGATACAGATTCCATGACACTTCTGTAGGCACTTCACTTTCCATAGAATTTCTTGTTCAGCAGGTAGATGAGAAGGTTTACATTCACTTTAACCTTATCAAACATTTTCATTACAGCTACGCCTTCATACTGCATCTGGAGTAAATCCTGAAAGTGTAAGGGACATCATTAAATCTCAAATTTAACATTTTGCGTGCTTAAGAACATTCTTAAAAAAACATTCTAGAAGAATCTGTCGACAAAAATAGATTCAGTTGACCTAGTGACCTCTGTGGAGGTTCTTAATAAGGTGTCAGTGTGCATCGGGATCATTTGGTTAAAAACACAAGCTAGTTAAAACACAGATTGTTGGGCCCCATGCACTGGAAGTTCTGACTTTGTAGCTCTGGGGTAAGGCCCAAGAATATGCATTTTAACAAGGTCCTATGTGATGATGGTACTGATGGTCTGAGTGCCATACTTTGAGAAGCACGTACCAAAATGAAAGAAAACAGATTTTTAGAATTGATGAGCACTGTATGAAAGAAAACCATCATCAAGTTAATATCAGATATGTAATTGTAACTTTTAAAAATTATTTATTTTAGAGAGAGGGAGTATGCACGTGGAGGGGGAGGGGGAGAGACAGAGAATCTGAAGCAGGCTCCATGCCCAGCACAGAGCCCCATATGGGGCTTGATCTTAGGACCCTGAGATCATTACCTGAGCTGAAATCAAGAGTCAGATGCTTTACTGACTGAGTCACCCAGGCAGCCCCATAATTATAATTTTAATTGAAACATTCAAAATACAGATAATCCAGCAGGATGGGGCATATCCTTTAGACAGTGGTGTTTCTTTTTACAGTGGTGTTTCCTTTTCTTTTTTTTTTTTTTTTTGAGACAGAGGGCACAAGTGAGTGAGAGGAAGAGAGAGGGGAGGGGAAGAGAGAGGTGTGGGGGCAAAGAGAAGGGGAGAGAGAGAATTGGGGCTCACCCGAAGAGGGAGTCAAGCTCACCTGATATGGGGCTCAACCTCATGAACCTTAAGATCATGACCTGAGCCAACTGAGCCACCCAGGTGCTGCAAGAACGGTGGTGTTTTCTAAAGTGAAGTGAGCAAGGCTATCCCTTGGGGAGCAAAAAGAGTATGAGAACTCCCATTTATTATTTTCTCTCATTCTTTAAACACTTAAATTTTGTGTGTATATTTTATAAAGTATATTTTGAGTCTAGTAGTAGGAACATGTATACTTTAAAAACATTTTTTTAATGTTTTTATTTATTTTTGGAGGAGAGAAAGACAGAGCATGAGGGCGGGAGGGGCAGAGAGAGAGGACACAGAATCTAAAACAGGCTCTAGGCTCTGAGCTGTCAGCATGAACATGTATACTTTATAAATAAGTATGTAAAGTGGGGATAAATGCTCATGTGATTTACTGAAGTTGTGGATTACAATTTGGAGACCAGTGTACAAAGCTAGTCTTTCCTGATCTAGACTACTTTGTGTTCCTGTACTGAGAACAAGCCCTTATTCTCACGTCAGTCTATCGTTCTATGTTTCACTGCCACCTCATAATCAAAGGACATCAACTCTTGCTAGAATTAGTAACTGGGTCACACTAATCATATGCATGAGATTAAGGAGCAATGTCTCACAATAACATAGAACAGGGGGGCTTCCCCAAATAGAAGTTATCATTCTTGAACTGCCCTAGACTAATACCCGGACCTCATTTTCTTGTTCCTAGCTCTGGAAACTTCTTTTTTTTTTTTTTAATGTTTTATTTATTTTGATAGATAGATAGAGAGAGAGAGAGAGAGAGAGAGAGATTGAGAGAGAGAATCCCAATCAGGCTCTGCACTATCAGCACAGAACCTGATGTGGGGCTCGATCCCACATACCATGAGGTCATGACCTGAGCTGATATCAAGAGTTGGATGCTCAACTGAATGAGCCACCTAGGCGCCCCAGGAAACTTCTTGGTTCTTAATGATAATGCCTTGTATCTCTATTAAGCAAGGCCACCTGCACAAGTTGGAATCATCTTTGAGAGAACTTTAGCTGCTGCCAGCGTCCCCCTCCACCTCCTCACATTCCTCCAACTGTACTCAAAGTGAGAGACACCTGTAGGTGTCTGCAGGGGAAGCAGCTGGGCCCCCAAGGTGGGGAGCAATGATAATGATTGTACTTGTGGACGGAAGATCAGATTTGAGACTTAGCCCCGCCATTTGCTATCTTATGACCCTGCGACATCACACCACCTCTCTGAAGTTGTTTTGTTTGTGTAAATTGGGACAACACTGCTAATTTCACAAGGGTGCTATTGGACATAGGAGATCAAAGTCCACAAGCCATTTGTAGGGGCCCATGCTTTGTCAAGATCAACTGTAATCCTGTGCGAGGGGCAATGGAGCAGACTGATGAACAACTTGGACTCCAGCTGCCTCTTGTATAATGAATTCCCTGAACCTCAGCTCTTCATCTGGGAAGGGAACGGTGTCAACCCCGTAGCCCTTGATAAACACTGAACATTATTGG
This sequence comes from Panthera pardus, assembly GCF_024362965.1. Lineage (NCBI taxonomy): Eukaryota > Metazoa > Chordata > Mammalia > Carnivora > Felidae > Panthera > Panthera pardus. The sequence goes on from NW_026526765.1 coordinate 98,105,995, forward strand.
TGGGAGCAGAACATCTTAAGTCGCACCCACCTGTTAGGTATACTGCCGACAGTTGCAGGATACAATTATGACATAATATTTAGGAAGTGAGGAAGGAGGGGAGAAGAAGACCCAGAAACATAATGTTAGAAGGGATCTCCCTTAGTTCTCTTAGAAATTTCTGCCCTTTGGCCAGTTCTTGTCTCACACTAAAGACCTGGCCATCAGGTAATTCACTTGTTAATGTAATTGTCTGAAAGCCATAAATATAAACAGAAGTCTGACTTTATTAGCTGTTAGATGCTGGGCTGGCTACTGGGGCATTCAACCTGTACAGAGTGTAATGCTCTGCTCTCACCATCTTGAAACGCTCAATAATTCTGAATAAGGGGCTGTAACTTTTCATTCTGTACCAAGCCCCACAAATTATGTAGTTAGCCCTGGTGACATGTTCATGACTTTAAAAATCTGGGGTGTATGAGTTATCTGTATGCAGCTAAGGAGTAACATTTCACAATCAATTCTGTGTACAGATGAATGGCATGAAGAGTTAATCCTACCGCATACTGAAACCTTAACAAAGCAGCAAATGAAGCTTGGTATTTGCACCAGTGTTCAAAGGAAGTGCCCTGGAATTCCTGAGGCCTCTGTGATCAGGTGTGTGCCTGTCACTTGGGATTCGTCTGTCCAGTTGATGCTGATTGGTCTCGGGTCATTTCCTTCTTGACAAACACATGATACGTTTTTGCCACTTCTAAAGAAGAATGACTAACGAAGGCACATCCCTAGCAGCACTGTCTTTACTCTTCCCGTATTTATCTAAATGGTACATAAAGTAACTCAAGCTTTTCAGTTAAATTGTTAGATGGCTATATTTACTGGCGTTTAAAAATAAGGTAGAAAATAACGCTGTTTTACTTATGTATACTTTTCACAATTACTCATTATCTTTCGTTTTCTCTCTGGACTCTAACTCACTCCATTATCTCAATGGCCCTTATCATACTCCTTTAGTTTTTTGTTTTTTTCTAAGTTACAAGCAATGCTACAGGGGAAAGAAGGGCAATGGCATCTGCTCCTAGGAGGGGGAAATAATTTCAGGGTTCTCAGCCAGGGGCTCAGCAGGCAGGGAAGCTAGAACTTGTCCCTTGCAGTGGTTCATCAAGATGGTTTGTGTAGATACACACAGAATACCTGGGAACCATTTTACTAGTAGTTTGGGACCCACGTAAATAGGTGTTATTTCCACTGAAAATCTCTCATGTGAAAAAGAAAAACTCAATTACATCTTTTAATTGATCCTATGCTGAGGATCCATTTGGCAGAAGATGATCTTAAGCCTTTGATTGTGTTCTCCTTTCACTTTTTTTGGTCATTGTTGTTCTTGCTCCTTTTGTTTTTGGACATAGAAACTGGATGTCTCAGCTTCTGTTCAAGTCTATTTGGCTTAAATATGGTCCTCATGAGAAAACAGCAATAATTCCGACTGTAGATGCCATTTTTCTACTTGTAGATAACTATTTTGCATGTCTTATGTGCCTAAGCATTTAACAGATTTAATAAACTAATGTAGACATGATTCTAAGCAGGAGAAAGAAGCAGAAATGAGGTCAGTAAAGTTCCAATCCTGGGGATATATAGTCTTACAAAGACATCCAAGTTCCTAATGAAAGAAAACTTTTGGGGCATCTGGGTGGCTTAGTTCAGTTAAGCATCTGACTTTGGCTCAGGTCATGATCTTCTAGTTCGTGAGTTCGAGCCCCACACTGGGCTCTCTGCTGTCAGTGCAGACAGAGCCCACTTCGGTTCCTCTGTCCCCCTCTCTCTGTCCCTCCCCTGCTCACAAACCGCCCCCTCTCAAAAAATAAAATAAAATAAATAAAAAATAAAGAAAAACATTAAAAAAGTAAAAATAAAATAAGAAAACTTTCTCGCCTTAATAGCTTTGAATACTTTTATGCTATTTTTTTCCCTCTAAGCATCAAAATGGAAACATGACTTAGAAAAGCTGACTGCTACGGTTTGCCATCTAAAAGCGTTTTAAGTTCTAATACTTTGAAAGATCAGAGCTTTCCACAAATCACCAAAGCTTAAAAGGCCAATATTGGCAAATAAGGCTTGCAGTGATCATCTGTTACACCCCCGTGTTGTCATGAAGAGGGCAAGCCAGGGGAAGCACGCCGCACATTATAAAACTCACCCCCACTTTGCAGAAATCCCAGCTTACCTGAATATTGAGCTGTACCTTCTCCATCTCAACACCAAGGAATTTTGATCTCACATCAAAGATGCCCACATCTTCAGTAGATATGATATCAAATGTAACATTTTTAAACCTAGTGAAGAAAGGGACATTCATATGAGGAATTGCAACTATATGTGTAAAGCTGAAACTAGTTAACGGAATCCTACATTACCACGCTTAGTGAAAGGTCCACCGGAAAGTCCTAAGGAAGCCTCCCCAACCTCCCATCATTGCCCTTCCCCACTCTGCTCATTAAAACTAGGTTTGATAGCTCTTGTTGAGATTGTTGCCTAGAGCACCCAAGTAGATGCTTTATTACTGAAGAAATGCTATTAAACACGGTCCTTGTTCTTAAAGAGCTTAAAATAAAGTTGGAAAAATGGGGTTCACAGATCCTGAGAATTAAATAGTGACTTAGACTGCTGAGACGCCAGTTGAATGTTTTAGATGGTTACTTCTATAGAAACTACAAAGACGAAGAAGCATTTTCTCTGAGTCAGTATGGTTGAGAGAAAAAGGTTTGCTGCCATAAACGGAACAGAAGCCAGGCCTGGAGAGAGGGCAGGAGTTAGAGAGGAGCTCACATGGTGAATGTGGCTCCCTGCAACAGTGATGGGCCACAAGGCTCACAGTTCCTTTAAAAGAGAGAGCCCTCTGGCACCCAGTGCGGGGCTGCGGAGGAGGGTTTCCATTTTCTCCTCTACATCAAACACACACACGAGCAGCACACTGCTAGAGTGGCTCTGACCCGGGTGTTGGCACACATAGTCTGTGGCTCTGAAGTGAGAAAGATACTATTGTAAATAACTCTCTCTATCAAGACAAAAAGACAGCTTTTCATTCTCAGTGCTATGACTCAGTTTTTCCCGAGAGAAGGGGGAGGCTGGCAAACCCAAATGTACTGGACCAGCCATGGGAAACACGACCCGCTCAGCACTTCATACAACCCCCGGCACTGATGCTCGGGGTCTGATGGGCAGACTAGAGATTACAATACACGTACGTCCCCGCCCTGTCATCTGTAATCAAGGGTAAGCCTTGATAGACCAAATGAAGCTCTCTTCAAAGGCCACAGGAAACCAAAAAGAAGTGAGTCAGATTTTATGGGAGTGATTAGAGGGTATGTGTAATTCTGTGCAGATTTCAGGCCACACTCACTGGTTTGTCTGAAGGTCGTCTATCCCCAGCAGGACCCCCTTCTCATGCAGCTTTGCAGCCGTGTACCTCACTGGCTTGGCTCTCTTCGCCCCTTTCGGTTCTCCTTTTCCATCCAGTTTAATTGACCTTCGAGAATTTCTGACAAAATAAGAATAAACCATCTGTCGTCATGACGGCAAACTCAGAGGTTGTGGTGGTGCCCACCACTGTTCACGCTTGGCCCCCACCGCCCTGAGTATGAAACTTTATTTTGTGAAAGTAGGAGGTGATTTTCCCTCGCCATAAAACCTCACTGCTGAAATGTCTGAGAAGGCTATCTACAAAGTGACCGACAGACCAGTACTTACTGTATTTTCTCAGGCATATTGAACTAAGTGGCGATAGAAAGTCATGTCACAAGCAGCTTTGGTTCCGTAATATGAACTGCATACTCCTAAGTAAAGGTATTACTAGGACTGTTTTAGTTTATTGAATAAATACTGTGTGACCAGCCATGTTCTAAGCGCTTTTTGAATACTGCCTCACCTTTGTAAAATCAACATTTCCATAGTGCTTGGAAATCAATTAATTCCTTTCTTATGATTTCATTTAGCTCTCATAGTAACACTTGTGAGGCTGGTACTCCTCTTGCCACCTTAAAGATGAGAAAACTTAAGTTCCAGAGTTCACTGGGCTCGGTCATAGATCACACAACGTAAGAAAGAATTAGAACGCAAATCTAGCTCGCCTCATTAGCGGCAAAGGTTGTAAAATGCCTTCAAGTGGTTGCAAGTAAAAAAAACAAACAAAAAAGCCCCAGCCCTCTAACAGCCTTATTTCTACTGGGTATTATTAGTTGGATCAACTTCTTTCTCCAGGAATACGGTAATTTACAGGCTTCAAGGCAATGAATTAAAATTCAGAACTAGTGGGGCCCAAATAAGGGAGGTTTAAATTTGGTTATTTCCCTTCATCAAATCTTCTGTGATTAATGCAATTGATTATTCCATACAGCACCATTTCTTACTGCATGAAAACATTATGCTACACATTTAAATGGGTAATTAAAATCTGATTCGTATCAGCCTTAGTCTAGTAAGTAGGAAGAACAACAATGAGCAAAGAATACTCATTAAAAGTGGCTCTGCTGTGTATAAAAAAATCTGTAATACGTATCCTAATGGGTAATGGGGAACTGCCAAATTTTGTCTTTCATGTCAATAATAATTAAAAAAAAATTTTAAACCTTTATTTTTGAGAAAGCGAGACAAACAGACTCTGAGCAGGGGAGAGGTGTGTCTAGAAGGAGACATGGAATCCGAAGCAGGCTCCAGGCTCTGAGCTGTCAGCACAGAGCCCGACGTGGGGCTCAAACCCACGAACCGTGACATTATGACCTGAGCCGAAGTTATATGCTTGACTGACAGAGCCATCCAGGTTCCCCATCAGTGATAATGTTTTAAAAGCACTAAGTAATTTAAAATCATTAGGCCACATTCTGCTAGTAGCAAATACCTGGGGTTACCTAACATTGTTTATTGTAAATATTCAAAAAGTAAGAGTAGCTTCAATTTTTTTTTATCATAGTATTTGGCCTCTTTGAGTAAAAGAGACCAAAGGGAAAATGAGAGTGCTTCCCCAAGCATTAAAACTACTTGCTTAGAGGGGCGCCTGGGTGGCTCAGTCGGTTAAGCGTCCGACTTCGGCTCAGGTCATGATCTCACAGTTCGTGAGTTCAAGCCCCGCGTCGGGCTCTGTGCTGACAGCTCAGAGCCTAGAGCCTGCTTCACATTCTGTGTCTCTCTCTGCCCTTTCCCTGCTCATGCTGTGTTTTTAAATAAACATTAAAAAAATAAATAAATAAAGCTACTTGCTTAGAATACAACAGGTTGAGCTACGTGAATTTCAATGCTGATGGACAATTAAACAGTATCTCAATGCACTCCTGACTTCTTAGATCCCAGTAGCAAATCACAAAATCCAGATTCTAGTTTTTTGGTTATAAAAGAAAGCAAAGAGTTTGCTTCCAAACCCGATCATCCAAGTGGGTAAAATAATTGACACCCATATAAATCATGACATTACAAATGGATATATGATTTTTAATTTACCGTCTTTTTAAGTTGTCCACGCAAGTCTTTATGTAGGTGTCATAATAATTAATTTGCTCTTCATAAAATGCCGCCTTCTCATTAAGTGCATTCAGGGTTTGCTGAAGTTTTGCCAATTCAGCTTTTCGAAGTTTACGATGTATTCTTTGATTTCGAATGTCCTAAAAAACAAGTAAAGGCTATGATATGACATTTAAGAAGTTTAATTTATGACACTGCCAATTTGGGACAAGAAGAATGTGGACTATGAAGTCACTGTTTGTGACTGTTAACCTTAACTTCCCTTAGTCACCTTAATCTTTACATATATATTTATATAAATATATATTTTTATAATTTATAAAATTTATAATTTTATAATATATATTTTAATAATTTATATATATTTATATAAATATATATTTATAAAAAAATATATATAGTTGTGTGTGTGTGTATATACACATGTTTAAGTTTAACTTAAGCAATCTCTGCACCCAACCTGAGGCTTGAACTCACGACCCCAAGATCAAGAGCTCCATACTCTACCAACTGAACCAGCCAGGTACCCCATAATCTCTGCAAACTAAGGTGCTCCCCCCTTCCTTGCTTACTTCGGACTGGCAAAGGTCCCTAATTCATGTTAACAGAGATGCTAAAATTTATTTTTGTTTTGATGGAAAAGAAGAGAAGCATTTTTAGAATGACCATAAAATGAAATAGTGTTCTAAAAGGGGCATAAGGAAGACTTCAGTAGGAGATAGCAATTTCTTCAAAATGTTTTCAACATTCCACTTTGAAGAATACTTTACCTGAAAAGGTTTACATGCAATTACTGCATTCATTTTAGAAATAAAAACAAAACAAAACAAAACAAAAACACAATGCACTTTTTAATCTGGGAAATAGTTCTTTTTTTTCTTTCCTTTTTTTTAATCTGGGAACTATTTCTGAAGGCTTGCAAAAACAACTGAGTTCTCAAGGCTGACTGGAAAGATTTAACTTTGGTGACTACTGCTTGGATTTAAATACAGTTCCTAGAACATCACGTCGTTCAAGTTACTCACAAATTACAAGGGCTATGCTATGTTTAAACTTATAGACATAAGATTTTTTTGTAATTCTAACTGGTAAATCATGAAAATCATAAAAATGGTGCTTGTTTAATATTATTTTCCCTATGTGGACAAATTAAAAAACATTCCCCTAGGAATCCAGACGGACATACACATGTATGTGTAAAAATTGTCCATTAAACAGGATCTTTTGGAGGATACCTTCATGACAGCTTTTTTTAAAAGGCGAAAACATTAATTTTTCTACTACATATTCGCAAAGACAGATATTTTCCACCCCAGGGCTATAGAAAGAAATGTGACTTCCCTTGAGCCACTTAGGCTAGGAGGAATAAGCCTATTGCCAAAAGTGACCATAACTTTCCACGGAAAAAAGAAATGGAGGTGATTTTCCACCAAGAAATTAAGACAATTTACTTTTTTTTTCTGATCACTTAACTGCTGTGAACCTCCAGACCCATTTTTAATTTGCATGTTTGGATGCAAAGAATGAAATGTTCTTTGACCCAAATATGTATTTCCTTATCCTTGGCAAACAGATCTCAGCCATTTCCTGTGATGTTTCCTCACACTAATTTGAGATCCTTTTCTCAGGAAGTTTCCCAACTGTTAAAATACAGGATGAGAAAACAGAAAGCAACATCTAAGTCTCAACTGCATTTAGGGTCAATTGTTCAGAGGCAAATTCTCAGGAACAAAGAGTTATCATCTCAGTGCCAGGTCCTAAGAGCAGTTGGGCTATATGACAACTCAAGAGAGAACTCTCATAGTAGTGTCATTTTTAAAACTAGTAGGTATTGGGAAAAACAAAACCAAAAAACTAGTAGGTATTGGAGCACCTGACTGGCTCAGTCAGTGGGGCATGTGACTCTTGACCTTGGTGTTGTAGGTTTGAGTCCCACGTTAAGTATAGAGATTACTAAAAAAATCTTTTAAAAACCCCACAAAACTAGTAGGTATTGTTTTAAAAGTATAGATGAAACTTGTCTATTCCATTTCCTGAGCATTTATTTCTAGTGTGTCAAATGTCCTAATGACTTGGAAAAGTTGTGATTTTTCTCTATTAAAAGTCATCACATGGGGGCACCTGGGTGGCTTAGTCGGTTAAGTGTCCGACTTTGGCTCAGGTCACGATCTCATGGTTTGTGAGTTTGAACCCCACATCAGACTCTGCTGTCAGCACAGAGCCTGCTTCAGACCCTCTGTCCACCCCTCTCTCTGCCCCTTCCCCACTTGTTCTCTCAAAATAAATAAACTTCGAAGAAAAAAAGTCATCAATGGGTGTGCAACCCTTAAAAATCTGTAATATTGGGGCCCCTGGGTGGCTCAGTTGATTAAGTGTCTGGCTCTTGATTTCAGCTCAGGTCATGATCTCATCGTCGTGGGATTAAGCCCTACATGTGGCTCTGTGCTGAGCGTGGAGCCTACTTGGGATTCTCTCTCTCCCTGTCTCTGCCTCTCCCCCAGTTGCATGCTCTCTCTCTCTCTCTCTCTCTCCCTCTCTCTCTCTCAAAATAAATAAATAAATGTTAAAAAAATAAAGCAAATGATCCTTTAAAAAAGGCAAATAAAAATCTGTAATATTGACCATGGCATTACAACTATGAATCTGTCATGTCACCTCATAGACTGCCCAGCATATGACCACCGATTAGCCAGTGTTGGTCTGCTAAGTGTAGAAGGAAGAATACTATTGTCAAAAACCTTGGCAATCTCATTGAGAATGTCTTGGTACTTATTTTTGGATGACACATGTCTGGTTTGTTCCAAAGTCCGAAGATTTCTCTGGATTTTCCTCTTCTTCTGCTGCAGGGGTAGCTGTGCATCTTCAATCATAGACTGGCTATGCTTCATTTCCTCTGGGGCCTGGGAATCTATAATTGCACGGCTCTCCATGTCTCTGGCATGATCTGCTTCCTGAAAAGGGAATATCAAGATGGTGACTTTTCTCTGATTCCCCCATCTCACAAATTCATAAGCTGTATAAGGCAAGTTAATGTCAAAATAAAAGAAGTCCTCAAGTCAGAGTTCAACGGCCAGAATCAGCATGTGCTCATGGATTTTGAAGTAGGTCTTTGGGAAGGGATTATTTCATCTTTTTGAGAAATATAGCAGTGGTGGCAGGCCTATTGTGAGCAAAATTCTCAATGGCTCCTTTAGTGCAAACATGACAGATCACCTTAGTAACAAACATACTCCAGTGGGGAACTGATGTCTTATAATTCCCTGAACGGAAGGATTTCCATCTGCTAGAGACTTCAGTTGAGGAAACTAAGACTACATTATTCATGAAAACACAGCTAACACCCTGAACATCCAGAACCTGACTGAACTCTCACACCTCAGCCATATTTATGGAGATCTGTAAGCCAGGAAGGCAGAGACCTTTGTTCTAATGAGGGAATAATTCTCAAACTACCAACTCTGAAAAACCTGCAGAGTTTTCTGGAACCAAAATGGAATAAGAATATTCGAGTTCATACTAATTTCCCAAATAAATGAGGAGTGAATGAATGAGTAGAATTTGGACAGGTTGTTAAAAAAAAAAAAAAAGTTTTCTAAGGAGACTGGTGATCTTCCCATTTCATTAGATGATTGACACAATGAATGAAGTCTAAGGATACAAGTATTATCAGATGACAGATCAGTATCACCTACACAGGAATAGTTAACCAGGCCAGCAGTAAATAACAATAGCAACTGTAGCACCTAATATGTTGCTGAACATCTAATATGAGCCAGGTATTCTACCCACTTAACATGTTTTAACTCATTTTTTACTGCTGTGAATTAAGCACTATTATTATTCTCATTTTATAGCTGATAAAACTGAGGCTCAGAAAAACTTCTAAGTGCCCAGAATTACATAGCTAGGAGATGCAGCATTCTTAGTGACATTTGGGGAAAAATTAAATATTCAATAAGGACTAAAATTCTCTTACTAAATTAAAATATTCCACTCACAATATTCCACGCACATTGTTTAAAAATATTCATACATTAACCGACATCAGATCACTTGTAGTTTTATTTTATATATTTTTAAAATTAAAAATTGACAGTCATTTCTTAGAGGCAACCGCTTTAATTAAAAATGATGCAGGGGGCACCTGGGTGCCTCAGTCCCTTAAGCATCTGACTCTTGATCTTGGCTCAGGTCAAGATCTCACCGTTCGTGAGTTCAAACCCCGCACTGGGCTCCCTGCTGTCAGTGCAGAGCCCGCTTTGGATCCTCTGTACCCCGCTCTCTCTGCCCCTCCCCCATGTGAGCGGGCTCTCTCTCTCTCTCTCTCCTTCTCTCTCTCTCAAATAAACAAACATTAAAAAAAAGTAAACTCTTTAAAAAAAAAAAGAATGACTCAGGAAAATTATGGGTAGCTCTGCCAGGAAGTAGTACCTAATTAGATAATTTTGTTAACTTTTTCCAGGGAGTGACAATTATTGACAACTAAAGCAGTAACAGTGAATTAATTTCATTAAAAATGAGTGAAATAAACAATGATGCATTTTCACAGATGTTGATAAAGATTTTAATGCAAGATTGTTATGAATCTTTAGTTGCTTATACCAGGGTAATGGTGCTCTGACCTGACGGACTGAACACATTTGCTCTTGAAGCATTTAGAAAACAGTTTTCACGTGTGAGACACTGGTTTGTTTCAAGTTAGCCAACATGTAAAACATGAGAGGTATTTTCCTATATCCTATTGACCAGAACTATGTCTTAACAACTTACCTGCCTACCCACTGAGTGATGAAGTTTACGATGAGCATTCAGAAGCTTTGACCCAGAACTACCTTCACAGTCTAGGACAAAATTACATCCAGCATAAATTTGGTGCTGCATTTTCTATTTCATTCCCTTGGATAGGGATTTCATATATATGACTCAACTCAGCTGGCTAGAGTAAGAGATAAAATTCCTTACTTTCAAACCATGTCACTTACAGTGTTTTCAAGACAACAGTAAACACTGGACATGAAGATCAGTCAAGTCAACTTCCACACATGGTACTTATTATTTTACATTCAAAGACCAATTACTTAACCTCTTTTGCAGTTGCTGGTGTCTCCAAGATTTCTGTCAGTGTGTTCCCTGGTTGGTTCCGGATGACATCAATGATCAGCTTTTTGGTCCTTACAAAATTGAGAAGAGACAGACTTTCAGACAGCAGTCCTGATGCACAACCATCTGCTTTTCCCGAGGGAGTGCACAAACACATGCAAAGATAATCCCTGAAAATAAAAGTCTTTTGGAAATTCACATCTGCTCTGAGGCTCCTGCAAGTTCGCTAATGCTTGATAACTGAAGTCTGGGTTTTACACACTGGATGTCGTGGGATTATGGTGTCAGTAACACGGGGACAGGCATGTCATAGGATTCCTTATCTAAACACGTTTCCTTCTTTGTAGGCTGGGACTATTATTGATGAGTGGGATGGACAAGTGGTGCCGATATGTCCTGTTACCACAGAGGATGCAGGAATGATATCTAGTACCCTCGCCTCTTTCCCGACTTTAATAATGCTTAAGCTTCTGAGCCTGTTTAATACATTCTAAGCCTTGAGGAGCCAGTCCAAATGTTACCTTTCCTGCTCTGAGAACGTTATGAAACGGTGTAAAGGCCCGTGGGAGCGAGCGATCCCAGATGGGCTGTGGGGGCTTTGGCTGCCGGCTGACAAGAGCCGCTGGGAGGACAGTGTTCAAGAGCCTCAGGTCCCTTGGAAAAGCTAACTACTAGGCTTGCGTCCTTGTCTTGCTGGGGCAGCTAAGAGAGAGCTGCTCAATGAAACATCAATAGCTAGGAAACTCAGCTGGAGGTGCTAAAAGCACACTACTTTTTCCCATGTGTCCTTGATGTGGTCAGTCACCCCTTCCTAAAAGATCAGGCTATGTAATGATGTGAAAAAATTTCAACATAAAAGGCAAGAGGTCAAGTCTGTGTACTTTTACATGAGTGGCAAAAATAGTGGAGATAGCTTCCTTTCCAAAAAATGGAAACATAAACAGAAGCTGCCTAAAATTATCAACAGGTCTAACTGATGACGGAAGTCTCACTTTTTTTGCTGCTCTATGGTATTTAACCTCACTAGTTCCAAAGGCACTGTGTGACATCACTAGATGATATATTTCCCCTTCAACTACAGCAGGAAATGTTCACATGGCATGAAAATTAGAAAATGAAAACAAAACATCGTTCTTGTCGTGAAACATCAGGGCAAATGACAGAGAAAATCCTCAATGTTAATTCCAAATATATTATTTTTGAAAATAGGAAAAAATCCAATAAACCATCTGTAAACACTTTTGTCATTTATTTATTTCAAGTCTATATGAGAAGAACAATTATAGCCATTTCCTCTGGCCCATGACCCTTCACTTCTGGGGATTTACAGGCTGTCTGGGAATGTACAAATACTCCTCCGAGAGTCAAAGGTGGACGCACAGCTGATTACAGCCATGTGGGCGAAGGCACTGTTTCTAAGGCGGCTGTAGCTTAGAGAGCCAAGTCTGGTTTTCTGCTCACACTACTCCTTTTACCAATCATCATGAATGTATTAAACAGGAACATCAAGTTAAAAATGAAAACACTGGATGGTTTTAAAAATATAGACACAGTGATGGTTTCATATTTGAAATAACATTCTAGGAACTACTTATGGTACATGTTTCCAGGAAACTCCCAGCTCATCTCTTTAGAGAGGGTATCTGATGACCAAAATGACTAGGGTCACTAAAGCATACTGTACAAGGGACAAAGAATGTTTGTTAAGGAGTTGCTCAAGGACAAACTGCCTATACTGCATTTTTGTCTTGGAATTCTACTTTATGTCAAGCCTGTGGAATCCCCTGCCAAAGCTCTATCCTAGGCATCTCGCATGTAAGGAACCGTCCTGTTTCAGGATACGGAACTATCTCCCCCTATAGTATGCCTAATGGTTATGGGTACTGGGGTCAGACAGATGTAAGGTCCAATTGGGGCTCCTGCTGCTTACTAGCTGTGTGGACTTATACAAACTATATAACCTCAATGACTCTGTTTTTTTCATTTATATAATGGGATTCTCTCAGAGGACTTATGGGAGGACTGAAGGGAAAGTGGCACATAAAGCCTCTCAGTAGGATCTGACATGTAGTAAGCACTCACATGGTCATCAAAGCTGAGCTGCCCAAGACGGCAGCCATTGGCCACAGGTGGCCATGGACCACTTGAAACATGCCTGGTCCAAACTGAGATGTATTAGAGGTGTAAAACACACACTGGATTTTGAATGCTTAGGATGAAAAAACTAACAGTTTTTTACACTAATTACATATTGAAATACTGACATTTTTGACACATTGGCTTAACTAAAATATATTGGAATTATTATTAATATTTATGTAAGCTCTATGCCCAGTGTGGGGCTTGAATTGATGGCCCTGAGGTCAAGAGTTGCATGCTCTACCAACTAAGCCAGTCAGGCACCCCTAAATAAAATAAATTGGAATTAATTTAACTTAAAAAAATGTTCATTTATTTTTGAGGGAGACAGCATGAGTGGGGGAGGTGCAGAGAGGGGGCAGGGCAGAGGAACTGAAGCGGGTTCTGTGCTGACAGCAGAGAGACTGATGGGGGGTTCCAACTCAGGAACCATGAGATCATGGCCTGAGCTGAAGTTAGATGCTCAACCTACTGAGCCACCCAGGCACTTAATTTCACTTTTTTTTTTAAACGTTTATTTATTTGAGAGAGACAATGTGCACGTGTGGACACAGGAGAGGGCAGAGAGGGAGGGGGAGAGAGAATCTCAAGCAGGTTCCATGCTGTTGGCACGGCGCCTGACACGGGGCTCAGTCTCACAAATTGTGAGATCATGACCTGAGCCAAAATCAAGAGTCAGAGGCTTAACTGACTGAGCCACCCAGGCGCCCCTTCACCTGTTTCTTTTTCTTTTTTATCTTAATTTTTATTTATTTTAATGTTTACTTGTGAGAGAGAGCATGAGCTGGGGCGGGGGAGGGGGGTGGTGGCAGAGAGAGAGGGAGACACAGAATCCAAAGCAGGCTCCAGGCTCTGAGCTGTCAGCATAGAGCCCGATGCTGGGCTGGAACTCAGGAACCATGAGATCATGGCCTACGGCAAAGTTGGAAGCTTAACCGATTGAGCCACCCAGGTGCCCCTTTCACCTGTTTCTTTTTAAAATGTGGTTTCTGGGTTTCTCTGCTAATGGCCCAGAGCCTACTTGGGATCCTCTCTTTCCCTCTATCTCTCTGCCCCTCCTTGCTCATGTGCGCATGCATGCTCTCTCTCTCAAAACAAATAAACAAACATTAAAAAAGTTAAAATGTGGTTTCTAGAAATCTTAAAATTACTTGTGTGGCTCACGTTGAATGTAGTTTGGCAAGTGCGAGATTGGAAAATTCCATTCTTATGCAGGAACCTCACTGTGAGAGACCTGCCTTCCACTGAAGTCCACTCACCGGACCTGGTTAGTCATAGGACTTCTGCACTGAGGGGAACCTTTGGGAAATAGTCCAATCCCTGATTATACAAATGAAGCAACTAAGATATAAGAGGCTCAGTGGTTACACAAAGGTCACTCTGTTTTCTAGGGTTGCAAAACACAAGTTGAATGCTCTTTCCATATCATCAGCCCCCACAAACCTGTACAGAGGTGCCTCAAATGTGTCCCCAACCCCTCTTCCACTACCTTTCTTTTTGTAAGTGAAACCTCCAGTTCCTTAAACCTCTTCATGAGAGGGTTTAAACAGAATTCATAGTTTAGCTCACGTTTGTTTGCCAATGGTCTTAAGATGTGTCCCCTCCTCACCCCAGTGCAAACGCAAAATTCTAGATAGGGTTTAACCACCATAAACCAACTGGTTAGAGTATCGGCTCTGTGGCTGTTCAAACAACATGTAAGAAATGCTGATCAAACCAAGGACTCTACCACCCTCCCTGTTTGAGGAAGTATCTAATTCTGAGGAAGAATAAAAAAAAAAAAAAGCAAGAAAGAAATACACCAAGGATGGGACACCTGGGTGGCTCAGTTGGTTAAGCACCTGCCTCTTGGTTTCAGTTCAGGTCACGATCACATGGTTTGTGAGATGGAGCCCTGCATCGTGGTCTGCACTGACAGCATGGAATCTGCTGGGGATTCTCTCTCTCTGCCTCTCCCCTGCTTGTGCTCTCCCTCCAAAGTAAGTAAATAAAATTAAAAGGAGAGAGAAATGCACCAGGAAGTTTGCTCATCATAGCTGTGTTCAAATCCTACTGTTGGTGAATGAGACCACATGATGCTTGTAAACTGGCGTGGCCCCCCAGATTTGACCATTCCAGTCACATGGCATCTTTTCCTATGCTCTGACCAGCAGCATCCCTGAGCCTCCCCCTCTGCCTGACACTTTGTCCAAGTTTGAAAAGGAGTTCATGTTTGTGGACTCTAAGGAATACTTCCAGTTGTTTAAAATTCTTCTAATACGATTATACATTTTTATCACATCAAATACCATTTTAGCCATTTAGTGCCCCTGCTAGTTTTGGACCAAAAGCAAAGAAATCTTTCAGGTGGGATGATAGATGCTCCACTGAATCATGTGGTAAGAAAACAAATTCTTGAGAGATGACAACTGAAAGCTCTCAGGCAGCAAAGTATGATTGCAACCCACAAATGTTGCCTTCTACTTAAACACGCATACTTTTGTAGAAAAACAACCTTAATAAAGGCCATAAGGATCATGTTTTTTTTTTTGTTTTTTTTTTAAGTAAGCTCTACGTTCAACGTGGGGCTTGAACTCACCACCCTGAGATCAAGAGTCACATGCTCTACCGACTGAGCCAGCCAGGTGTCCCAAAGATCACACATTTAAAAAAAAATTTTTTTTAATGTTTATTTTTGAGAGACAGAGTGCAAGCAGGGGAGGGACAGAGAGAGAGGTACAGAATCCAAAGCAGGCTCCAGGCTCCGAGCTGTCAGCACAGACCCTGACACGGGGCTCAAATCCAC
The DNA here is from genome assembly GCF_024362965.1 of Panthera pardus. NCBI lineage: Eukaryota > Metazoa > Chordata > Mammalia > Carnivora > Felidae > Panthera > Panthera pardus. The sequence continues at coordinate 98,121,512 of NW_026526765.1, forward strand.
AAAGCTCAAGATGACGACCTGAGCCGAAGTTGGTACTAATGCGACTGAGCCACCCAGGCACCCCATGATCACACATTTTAAGTTGAATCATAAGTTATAATGAGAGAGATTTGCAATTGGGTAGTTTTTTAAATAATTTATAAAGTGTTAATGCAGCCTTCATTTGCTCATTGCATCCCTTCCTTCCCCTCCCCCTTTTTATAGATGAGGAGACTGAAGCATAGGTGAGTTGCTCAGAGTTCTATGGCTAGTAAGTGACAGATTCAGGCTGTCATCCAAGGTCTCCCCAGGATTCCTCAACCAGGTTTTTCTGGTTTGTTTTTTCAATACCACCAGGCTTGGTACTATTAACAGAATGGCGGTAGCCCAAACTGAGGTGCCTTATTTAATAAACCCACAGATGGGAAACAGAATGTTTCTCCCTATCCCCATATGTGCCTTCATGTGCCTCAGATCTATTAACCAGTCTTTCTCTTTGGCCTGGAAAGAAGTCCCAGCATCAGTTATGAAATAACTGCTTTGCTATCATTGTCATTATTTATTCTAAGTTTCCTAAGAATACAAAGAGCAGTGGCCTTGCCCTCAGTGAGTTGTAAAATCTTGTGATCAAGAGTGTAGGCCCTGCAAGACTTAAGACCATCTGAGTCTGAATCTATTTTCCACTCACGAGCCATATTGCCTAGGAAAGAGCTTTTGTCTGTTCTGTGCCTCATATGTAAAATACAGTTAGTAACCTCTACCTCTTGTGGTTGACAAGAATATAACATGACAAATTTCATATATATACGAAGGAATGAATATACATATTATTATCTACCTGTATCTATAGGATAGTGCCTGTCACATGGTAAGCACTCCATAGGTGTTTGTTATCATCTTCATCTAGCTATTAATTATAAAGTTAGCACGCTATAAAGTTTACAAGCATAAGGATATTAACAATGTCTCAAATTCTTCTACTGCAGGTGCGCCCATGAAGATGAGTTATTCATCACTGTAAAGCTAGTTATTTTGTAATTAATCATAAGGGGACATTGGTGAAAGTTAAAAACACAATCTGTTTAACAAGGAAGCAAGAAAGTTTTTTTTGATAGAGAAAAGCCAGATACTTTCATATCCCAAATGCTCTTCATTCCATGATTGTCCATTTCAAACTAACTTCCTGAAGGCATTGTCTGATGTTAGTTAAATTTGGTTCTGTAATGAAGATCCTCAAGAAATATGTATTATGTCTGAGATAGGAATTTGGTTAGCTTGGACAAAAGACATCCCCATACAACTTTTCAAATCGATATTTAAAGTGTGTATTAATGGAGAATCCATGATACAGGGCACATGAGTTTAAAGCACGTCAGGGACTAGCAACTTGCTTCCCCTAATTTTAGACTTAAATTTCCTCACCACAAAGAGACAGGCTTGGGCTGAATGGTCTTCAAGCTTGCTATCATTGACACATTTTATAATTGTCTATTATTAACAAGATTTTAAAATATATACCTAAAATATACGTCTTTGGAAGTAAGGTTGCCTAACAACATGAAACTAATTCTGTTCAATCTTCTGGGCAATATCCAAATCCCACTTTCAAGGAAGGCTACTTGGACAATCTTCTCTTCAGGTTGTCGTCCACACTGATCACTGGGCTGCTTAGTGAGGGGCTCTGCCTATGGCAGGATCTTAAAATATGCCCAGAGGAAGACTATCTAGACCCCAGAGGTCCATGAAAGCAGCGAATTATCAAGAATTATTAAAACACTAGCCTAGTAGTCCTTTGGTATAAATGAAAAAGTCGATCATACAATTCACTACGAATTGCAAGGAACCCCAGGAAACCAAAAGAATCTTGAAAAAGAAGTTGGAAGACTTATGCTTAGCAATTTCAAAACTTACTGCAAAGTTACAGTGATCCATATAATGTGGGACTAGGATAAGGACTGACATAGATCAATGGAATAGAATTAAGAGTCCAGAAAGTCATACGTGTATGGTCAATTGGCTTTCGACAAGGGTATCTAAGTCCATTCAAGGGAGAAAAATAATGTCTTTAAGTAATAGCGGTAAGACAAATGAACATGCACCTGCAAAAAAAAAAAAATGAAATTGGGCTTCTGCCTTACACTAAACACAAAAATTAGCTCAAAAGGGGTAATACACCTAAACATAAAATAAACTATAGAACTCTTAGAAGAAAACACAGGCGTAAATGTTCAGGACTCAGGGTTGGGCAAGGATTTTTTTTTTAAATTTCAGACAGAGTGCAAGTGGGTGAGAGAGGTGCAAGGGAGGGGGAGGGGTAGGGGGAGGAGGAGGAAGAGGAGAGGAAGGAGAAGGAGAGGAAGGAGGAGAAGGAGAGGAAGGAGGAGGAGGAGAGGAAGGAGGAGGAGGAGAGGAAGGAGGAGGAGGAGAGGAAGGAGGAGGAGGAGAGGAAGGAGGAGGAGGAGGAAGGAGGGGAAGGAAGAAGAGGAGGAGGAGGGAGAGAGAGACAGAGAGGGTGGGGGAGGTAGGGAGGGAGGGAGAGATATGACTCTGGGATCATGACATGAGCTGAAACCAAGACTCAAGACAGATGCTCAACCAACTGAGCCACCCAGGTGCCCCAATGATTTCTCATTTCATGACACCAAAAGCACAAGCAACGACAAAAAATAAACTGTCCTTCATCAAGTTAAAAAACTTCTGTGCATAAAAGGACATTACCAAGAGCATAAAAAGGCAACCCATAGGAGTAAAAAATATGTGCAAGTCATAAATCTGGCAGGTGTCTACTCTCTAGAATATAGAAGGAGCTCTTAGAACACTGCAACAAAAAAGACAAACCAAAAAACAGGCCCAAGACTTGAACAGACATTTCTACAAAGAAGGTACACAAATGGCTGACAAGGACAACTCAACATTATTTAACATCAGGGGAATGCAAATCAAAATCACAACGAGATCCTACTTCATATGCACTAGAATGGCTGTAACAACATAAAACAGAAAATAAGTGTCTGTGAAGATGTGGAAAAGTTCGAACCCTTATACCTTGGGGGTGGAAATACAAGACAGTAAAGCCACTATGAAAAAAAGTTTGGCAGTTTCTCAAAAAGCTAAACTTAGAATTACCTTATGACCCAGCAATTCCACTCCTAGGTCTATATCCAAAAGAAGTGAAAACAGGTGTTCAAATAAATACTTGTACACAAATGGTCACAGCGATACTATTCACAATAGTCAAAAGGTACAACCCAATGTCCATGATCAATGTGCTGTATCCACACAAGGGAATATTATTCGGCCAAAAACATTATGTGGGGTCAAAGAAGACAGATGCAAGAGATCACGTAGTGTATGATTCCAATTATATGAAATGTCTAGAAAAGACAAGTTCATAGAGACAGAAAGCACTAGGGATGCTGGAGCAGGGCCTACAGAGCCCTGAGGGCAGTGGGGGAATGACTGATTAATAGAAGTTCTGGAACTAGAAAGTTGTGATGGTTGTGTAACATTCTGAATGTACAAAATGGCACTCATTTGCATACTTTAAAAGGTTAAAACGGTAAATTTTATGTTACGTGTATTTTACAACAATAAGAAAAAAAAACACTGGTTCTATGTAGTATGGCGGTTAAAGGAGCAGACAGCATTTGCTTCCAGCACGTGCTGGGGAGCTGGGACAGGGCCATCCAAGAGCTGATGCAAGTAGGACAATGGACCAGGTTTCCCTAGCTAAGATACATGGTTGCCCAACATACCTGACTTTTATGGTTTTGCTTTTAAAATCAATTCCAAAAATTCGCAGACCCATCGACGCTCATTCAGAAACAAGTATAAATATATATAAATATATGATATTGAGAATATGTGGTATTTTACACTACCCACTTTGTGATTTCCATTCATTAACGCATTCAAGTGAGTTGAATGCATTTAGAAAATGATGTTCAACTAACAGACAAAACCAATTATGAAAACATTTCTTCCCATTACTTCTAAGGACAAAGCATATGAGATCACAGGATACTTGGCCTAATTTAATTTGCATGGCAGAACCACACAGTCTCTGCATTTCCAGTTACCTTTATAATTGGCAATTTCTCAGAGGAACCCAGGGAACAGATTGCATAGTTTCCCCCATCTCTGTTGCCCTGCCCTGTGTTGTCTCTTTGCAAATTCAATATGAGTTGGTAATCAGCAGTCTAAGGAAGTACCTTCAACTCTTAAGAGGCCAAGATTGTGTAAGAGTTCTGCAGCTTGGCCTCTGTCCTGCAATTGAGCTGTACTCCCCACCCTCAGACTTTAGACCCCTGGGAAGCAGGGACTGCTAATGGCTTCTTACTGCTGTCTCCCCAGCGTGAAGCCAGGGCCATGGATATAGAACGGGTCCTCAAAAGATCTGCTACATGAATGCATGAAGCCTTAGATGATCTGAGGACAAAATAATCAAGCCTAATTAGAAGAAGCACACATTGCAGCACAGGACAATGAACAAGTCCTCCTCCCCCCCCCCCCCCCCACCATTTTTATGGATGAGTGTGAATATCTGGGAAAAAATTAACTGGAAATGAGCGCTGTTTGAATCATGTCAGCGGCAGAACAGAAAGCTCTTGTTACAAATGAAAACCATGTCAGAACTCTGGACGTGTAACTTGGAAGTAATGTGTCAAGTATTATTTAAATACATAAGTATTCCACTTTGGTCACCGTTTTCTACGTCCATTCTCCACCTCACTCCAACACATCACTCATAGAATATGCGTCCTTTTGTTTACATAAGTTCTTTTTTTTTTTTTTTAACGTTTATTTATTTGAGACAGAGAGAGACAGAGCATGAATGGGGGAGGGGCAGAGAGAGAGGGAGACACAGAATCGGAAGCAGGCTCCAGGCTCTGAGCTGTCAGCCCAGAGCCCGACGCGGGGCTCAAACTCACGGACCATGAGATCGTGACCTGAGCTGAAGTCGGACGCTTAACCGACTGAGCCACCCGGGCGCCCCTGTTTACATAAGTTCTTAAAAGCCATATTGGTTGCTGAGCAAGCATTTTGGTTTATGGTGTTTTGATTTACGGTGATGTACCTCATTCTTTCTCATTCTTTATGTAAAGGACTGGTGTGGGATATCTAAGAAGGCTTGATGGAACCAATGCGGCAGAAATTAAAAGTGTGGATGCTTCATTTGAAATCTTTGGGCAGGAAGTAGGGTGTAAGTCAAAGCTGGTAAACATATCCAGGCTTAGTTTAATAGGAAACCAAGTTAATAAATCAAATGACAGTGGGATATCTTACCATGTGTGTGCCTTTTCTGTAGATATTTTATGCCAGACATTAAATTTGGTTTAAGGCACTTCCTTGCCAATCTTTTCACCACTCTGAAACACTTATTTCCCTTCAGTTACCTAAGGATTTTTACAGGCAGAATCAATCACTTTGTTTCTTAAAAGAAAGAAATAAAACTGCTCCATGGCAAACAAACAAACAAAAAATAGCCTTTATAAACTATTATAAACTAAATTACAAATTGTATTTTGTTCCCTTTTAAATGATACTGTATTATCCTTTGGTGTGATGTTTGATGAATAATGTATTTTAATATTTAGACATACTAAAATGATTTGGGGATTCAGTCTATTTCAACTTGCATAGTTGAAGATGCATAATCGGAGACATGTGCCCACTAAGCCCCAAACTTACTTTATCATGAGGCTCTGGCCATCAACAGCTTCACCGTCCCCTATGTTGTACTTGCTTGTCAAATAAAGGGAGATCTCAATCTTTGAGAGTTGGCTTAGTGTATTTGCCTTGTTGGGGTCATTGGGGTCAACTGCTCCTTCCCCTGTAGAAAGAAAACATTGTTACTCTTACCATTTGCTCATTGTGATGGTGGCGTCAGCAACCCAAGATAAAGGTTTACAGGAAAGGCTCAGTTGTACAGGAGATAATGGTCTTCATAAAAAAAAAAAAATTCTAATATACAGCGAGAGGCTTTTATTTTTTTTGAGGTTTCTTTTTTTTTAAAATTCATTTTGATAGAGAACGAGCGAGCAAGCGAGCATGGTGGGGGCAGGGGTTGGAGAGAGGCAGACAGAGAGAAGAGAGAGAGAATCCCAAGCAGGCTCTGTGCTGTTAGCACAGAGCCTGAGGCAGGGCTCGATCTCACAAACTGTGAGATCACAACCTGATCCGAAATCAAGAGTTAGACACTTCACTGAATGAGCCACCCAGGCGCCCCTGTAGTTATCTTTTTAAATAAAGTTGAATATTAAGATTTTTTTGATCTAGACTAGGAAAACTAAACAACTAAATGTCAACCACAGGATAAGCAGAAGGAAGAAGCTCTTACCAAGAAAAGATTCCACACTAGGAACCTCTCCCAGCAATTCCAACAATTCATTCAGCAAGTCCTGTTTATCAGGAGCAATTGCATCCTGGTGTTCCAGCAGGAGCTAAAGCAATAAAGCAATAAACACACACACACACACACACACAAATAAAAGTAAATTCTTAAGTGTTACCATTTTTACATCAAGTTCCCTTTCCAGTTTTCCAAGATAATTTTCTTCTCATATTGTTTTAATCTTATTTTTACTTTTTCAAAGTAAGCTTTATGCCCAACATGGGCCACAACCTCATGACCTTGAGATCAAGAGTCGTGTGCTCTCCTGAATGAGCCAAGCAGGGACCCCTATCATTTGAATCTTAATTACAAGTCAGACATTTATTTATTTTTTTAATTTTTTAATGTTTATTTATCTTTGAGAGAGAGATAAGAGCACAAGCGGGGGAGGGGCAGGGAGAGAGGGAGACACAGAATCTGAAGCAGGCTTCAGACGGGGGGCTCGAACCCACGAACCGTGAGATCATGCCCTAAGCTGAAGTCGGATGCTTAACCGAATGAGCCACACAGGTGTCCCACAAGTCTGACATTTATTCAAATCAGAGACCTCAGGGAGGTGACACAGTTTTTAATTTTATTCCAAAGGGACGTGCCTATTCCACACGAAGAAACTGTAGCTTAGTGAAAGGTGTTCACAAACCATCTTTTAGCAAGATCATGTGAGGTGTGCCAAGGAGCAGCCTTCTACTTCTACCTCGACCCCTGTGCTCCAGTCCACCTTTATAGGAAAGGTCAAAGTTGGGGAGGAAAAAGCCTAAAATGAGGCAGAAGTCCCTTGGCTAACACTGGTAACAAACCGGAAAGGCATTTCCATATCTCTTCAGGGAAAAATTATGCAGTAATCAAACACTATGGATATTTAAAAAAATCACCACTATTAACTATTTTAATCTGCCTGGCATTGAAGATCTTTCAAGGGTAGGGATGGCAGAAATGACCATACGGTTCCTTGGCCTGAGGCCCAGATGTGTTTCCTCAGGTACATAATCCCCACAAGGATCAAAGGCAAGCGAAGACATTACACAAGTAATAGAGGTGATATAATGTCACAGTAAAATCTGGAAGGGTAGGATACCTATTTTTTGGGGGGAAAGTAAGTTAGAGACAGAACAAAGTAAGATGGATACATTTATGTCCTTGTTCTCTGAGGGGATAGGACAGCTGACGTGGCTGCTTTCTCTGGAGAGTGAAAATTTAGGCACCTAGCTTCTACCCTTTAGGCTGGTAATTACAGAACATGCACATTTCTCAAAAATGTCTTTTTAAAGAGTGTTTGGAGGTTCTACGTGTTCCTTAGAGGACAAGTGGCAAGCATGTGCCCACAGGCTAGGCCAAGTGAACTGCTGTTATGCCTGGTTGTGGACACCTCTTCATTTCAGACAGACAGTCAACAGACAGTTTTTCTCTGCAATTACTTTCCTCCCACGTTATTACATCTGCTTCCAATCTAACTGTGAGGAAAATCCAGATTGGTCACAAACTGTATTTCCCAGGATTGGATTCTGTTTTAAATTTTTGCTAACAGAAAAGAACAGACCATGTCTCCTTAAAGAGTAACAATGTAAATTAATACAGTAACATTTTTTCCTCTGCTATGCCTGGGAAAGAATGTCTCATTCTAAAAGAGAACTCCCCACCACTTTATGGGCATGAGGATACTGCCCTCAGCAAATGCGTAGCCAGCATGCGGACATTTTTTGGAGATGGATTATCTACCATAAAAAGAGACAACAGACTCGTTGCTCAAACAGGAATGAGACCACTTGATCATTAGAAAATTACCATTACAAATGTTGCGCTGCTTGCACACGTTTTGTGATTTCCAGGGTTTATACAGAGAGCAAAGAAGTATAGCCTCTCATTTAATCAGCCAACTCACTCCTTCAGCTGGTCATTCAGACCTGCCTTAGTTGAGGATCACTCAAAACACTTACGGAAATTCTCTGTTCCAGCGGTAAAACAGGGAAATAGAAAGGAGATCCAGTCTTTCTTCCAAGCCTGTATTCAGGATTTTGTTTCTGGGAAGAGCTTAATAATAAAGCCTGAAATTTTAAGCAGCCCACCTTGCCACTTGTTAGTGTACCTAGGACCTTTCAGATCTGTGTATCTGTTATGCTTTCCTCCTAGGTGTGGGTACAATCCACACTGGGGGTATCCTTAACCAGGCTTCTTCATCTCCAGTATGTATCTGCAGAACTTGGGTTCTTGTTAGAATGCCTGTTCTGGGGGCACTTGGCTGGCTCAGTCGGTAAAGCACATGTATCTTGATCCTGGGGTTGTGGATTCAAGTCCCACACTGGGTGTAGGGATTACTTAAAAACAAAATCTCTTAAAAAAAAGAATGTAGGTCTGGGGTACATTGATAACAAGTTCTCAAGACTTTGGAGTAGCAAGGTCCAAAGCTATTTTAAAAACATTCTCCTTTAGGATAAAAGGAAATATGTACCAAATGATCTAAAAACATAACAAAACAAAACAAAAGAAACCTCTCAATGCTTGGCCTTTTTATTTCAAACGACTGAGAGGCCATCGAAGGCTTCCCATGCTGAGCTAAAGGCCCTGACCCAACAGATGCCTAATGCTCCTTTTATGGCTGATTGCAATAATGTTTGCACGCCATCTGGATGGAGACATTATGACATAGCAGAGACTATGAAACTGCCTGTGAGAAATGGGGTTTTCCAGAACAAAAGAAATGATTCTTCGCAGGTGGCTAATGTTGGGTGCGGTGTCTCCTCTTGCCTAATCTCAAGCAGCCTGCTTATTTGACCTCTCTATATGTCCACCACTAGAGAGAATATTGTCATTGTCCCAGAATTTTACTGGAAAAGCTGGGAAGATTCTTGAAAGGGAGAGAGAAATCGTGTGGGGGGTCCAGGCAGTGTATCCCTGGTGGGTGGGGGACTATTAGGGCCTGTCCCTGCTCAGGGCTTAATCTTCACATTTACAATGGATTAAGTAAGAAGTAAACTTTCCTTGTTTGGGTGAAGGAGTTTTATTATGCACAAGAGGGAATAAACATACCATGTAAAAAGTAAACGTAACTTGTTTAGGAAAAGGAGTTGTATCCATGTACAAATGTCAGGGAATAAATAACCAAAGGTTTCTTAGTATTCAGAGTATAAGTATTACTAGCACATGCTTACAGTTAAGTCTGGTAAAAACTAAGCATTTTCAAGATAATGGCGTCCGAACCGTGGGTCTACTGCTAAGACCCTTCTCCAACCCCACTTACTGAATGTGTGCTGATGATTTCTTCAACTGAAATATAAATGACTGGTTTGCTGACTGTCACCACATCTGTGTATTTATCCATATTAAATGTTTCTTCTGGCTCAGGGACATTACAGGCTTCTTTGAAATATTTCCTAACAAAAAAAAAAAACAAATTCTTAAGACAGGGTGCAAATTTCTGAGGTAAACCCACACTGAGGAACTCATGAATTAGGATTAGGGCTTTGTTCTCCCAAACTGTGGTTGCGTGAGGATTTCTTATAGCATCTTCCAGACTGGCGCCTAGCTATGGAAGCTGAGTCCATGTTTCTGGACGTCGGACCCAGCTCTTCAGACAGGAACTCAGAGAGAAAGAGAGTCCCAGTTCTATTAGTGACTCAGGGTAAGCCAATTATGGGGCAGGTTATTTAAAAAAAATGTTATTTTGAAAGTGGGGCCCCTGAAATTTAAACACAAAAGTCGAGACTGATAATCTTTGATCTAAGAATCAAGTCTTTCTAGAGAAAATAATCTGAAAAGCAATTCATTAAATGTGCTACTTTACATAGCACAAACTCCTGGGACTAATAATCCTTCAGAGCTTCTGTTGCCAACCTGACAGAAATTCGAGTTAAGCCTACTCCACTCCCAGTTGATCCAAACAACGGTTGCTGGCCAAGGGAAAGACTGTTAAGGCTAGACACACAAATACGTACAAGGGTCCCATTCCTCCAGTAGTCAGAGTCTAACAAGTCTGCTCTTTCAACAATAGCAAATTTAGATCAAGAAAGCCAGGTGCTCTGATCATGGTTTAGGAATGATCCTTTGTACAGGTAGAGAAGGTATTTTCGTCTATAATGTAGTAAATTTTCGTACGTCTGAAATTATCCTTGGTTTATCTCCTGAGGTACCCAAGGCTTATATACCAGAAAAGACCTCTACCTTCTCAGCCCAAGGCTGAAGAGGCTAAATGGCAAACAGCCATGTTGGCGGGGGGGAAGAACATGTTTCCAGGTGACAGTTGGTCTTTCTACGCTTTGACATTGACACCTTTAACAGATTGCTGAGCAACACATAGGATAAATACAAGTGTTAGAGGAAAAAGTATGAATTTTAAGGAAGTGAGGGGGGACTTTGGTTTGCTTTCTTTTTGAGGAGCTGGAACCATAGATGTTTGATAACAATAATCTGAGAAGAAAGGAAGTAAAGGGAAGCTGTAATAGCAGATAAGGATATGCAACAAATAGTACTTTATTCATCCGTGAGAAGAACTAAAATTAACAGCTTGAGAAATCAAAACTTCCTGTAGTAAGAGGATTTGGAGGGAATTTTCTCACAAGAGGTCACAATTCTTTTTCTCTGTTTTTTTTTTTTAATGTTTATTTATTTTTGTGAGAGAAAGAACATGAGCGGGGAAGGGGCAGAGACAGAGGGAGACACAGACTCCAACGCAGGCTCCAGGTTCCGAGTTGTCAGTACAGAGCCTGACTTGGGGCTTGAACTCACAAACCGTGAAATCATGACCTGAGCCAAAGTCGGATGCTTAACCAACTGAGCCACCCAGGCACCCAAGAGGCCACAATTCTAAAGAGAGAACAGTGATCATGAACTACCTGTGAGTAGATAAATCACTAATCCAGAGGAAACTGAGGAATGGGAAATGAATTTTCCAAGTGAGGAGTCAAAGAGTCCATATTTGTGTCTTATTTCTATGACCTACTACCAATCAAATGGCAACAAGAGAAAAAACAAATGCCAAGTTGAACATGCTTCCTCGGAGAGCTCAGGGTGAGTACATCTTCCCACCAGACTCACTCCTAAAATGTTCCCACGGAAAGATTAGGGATATAATTTGGAAATGCATATCAAGTCAATGACATTAAGTCTTACACGGCTAAGAGAGGTTTGAGAATAGGACATATTCATATACAATCCACAAGAAATATAAAAGCTGGATTTTCCTAGCTTTTTGAAAACCAAATACTCCATTTCCTACTAAAGTGTTTGATGCAGATAAGCAGGTTCTTTCTCACTGGACACATTCTTTAAAACAAACAAACAAAAAACTCAAAAACTATCTTCTTAAGTTCAATGAAGAAGACATCAGCCATTCTGACTTTTATTCTAAGTACTATTAGCCTGCAGCATACCAGGAAAAATAAACATTTCGTTTTGTCCACAGCAGAAATCAAACATCTGGGGATGACTCAGTATGGCAGGGGTACCAGGTACAGGGGTGGGACGGGGAGCCCCAGACACAAGTACCCATCCTCTTTCCCCACAGGGCCAACCAGAAAAAATGCACGCCACCACCTGAGGCTCCCGTCCCTCACCCCCAACTCCAGTTCTGTGTACAGAACACACATTATTCTTGTTCATCATCTTCCAAGTTTCTCCACAGGCCATGAGCCCTCTCACCTGAACTCATGATAGGTCTCTGATAAATAATTGTTCATAGATGAGAGATGCTCATTTTCTCCTTCAAACAGCTTATTGGAGGCTGCATGCTGAAGAACCTTGGCCACCGATCCCAAATTTCTCCTTTGGTCGGAAGTTATCTGACCTCCGGCTGTCATGTCGATGATATCAAAGCCGTCAGGAGCTACGATAGCTGGGTTCATGTACCGATAGTACAGGAGGTTTCCAACAATCTGGGGTAATGCAGAGGAAAAGACTATTTTTAAGAGAAAAAACTCAAGAGCTTTAGATTCCTTTAAGTTGAAGTCAGTATTTACTGACGATTCCCAAGAAAGATCATTTTCTGATCTGAATCTTATAAAGGAGTTAGGTAAAGGGAGTGAACAGAATCACCCATTACTGGTATAGTTAACAAAATTATTTTTGGTGAGAAATAGAATTGATTAGACCATATTGCCCCAAAGTGCTCTAAATGCAGAATGTCAATAATGTGTAAGATCTCCAAAGTAAACTCAGGATAATCAATAATCTTGACAGTCATTAAAAACAGAAGACCTGTAACTTTTTACACACACAGGTATACAGGAGATAAAAAAAAAATCTCACAAAATGGTATGCTGGTAATTTTGGCTGACACCCCCAGGGGAGGCTAGGGTGAGATGACCCTTGAAAATCTACCTTTAATAGTTCATCTTCTGTGGCGTCAGGAAATTTCTCATGGATCGAATTCTTCAGTACTTTGGCTATATACCTCAATCCATAACTACATGTAAAACAGATGACAAAAGAAAATAATGGAAAAAAGGCTAAGTGAGGAAGAAATACATAGCAGTTGTTCCTGTCAACTAAAGCTGAGCAGTGGTCTTAAAAAATTAAACATAAAATGAGATGGTAACAGAATCACAGGACCTTCACCGATGATAGTAACTGAGTGTCCCCTCTTTAGAGAACAGTTGTGCATTTAAAATGCAAACACAAGCGATCTTTTAAAGTAGTCAAACAGTATCAGGGAACACTCCTCTCTTTACTGCCATGATTTCTTTTACATAGCATTTCAAGAACTTTCAGTGAAGAATGTTCACGTTGCTACATGTACAACTTACGGTAGTAGATCTCGGGAAGAAATGATAGATTTCAGGACTTTGTCCGTGACCCTTCTCAGGTTCTCAATGGATGCCTCCAGTTTATTTTTCACTTCTGGGTATGTCAGAGCTTGTTCTGTGGTCACATCATAAGGCAGCTTGCTGAAAACACAACAAGGGCCTTCAATTAATTGGGGCCTTGGAATAAGCATTTGTGTCCTTGCCAAGCTGTTTCTACAATCAAGCTTTGTACAGTGAAGCGGACTCCACCCACACAGGGGAGGCCCTACGTGCCCAGACAGTCCCTCTGTCACTAGTGGATCAGGGGGACTTCAGTCTCCCTCTTGGGGCTCTTCTGGCAAAATAACGGGCGACTCAAATGATATAAACCTAACTTTCTATCTCTTCAATGACAAAAAAGCAGTATGTTCCTTACAGAAAAAAAAAAAAATGCATATAGGCAAACAACAATACCAACCTAGAGACAACCATTTTTCACATCTTGATGCATAGCTTTCTAGGTACTACTGTATAATTCTGGGTATGTGGGCCTTCCATACGCCTGGATATAAGGGAGTTGGTGCCTAGGCATATCCCACACAGATCCTATTTGTGTGTGTGTGTGTACATACACATGTATATATATTTTATAGAAAGTGGGTTATTTTACCCACCTGCAACTGAAAACTATACAAGCATTTTTCCATACCAATAAAAATATATCATTATTCCAAACAGTTATTAGTCTACTATGTGTTATACAAACATTTATTTAACAAATTCCTCAAAGCTAAATATTTTGACTTTCCCCAACTTTTTGCTGTTACAGACAGTGCGTGAGAACCATCCATGTAATTCTCTGTGCGTATCTGAACTATTGCACAAGGCATCCTTTTGCAGAAAATAAAAAGCCGGGATTGCTTAGATCTACAAACTACCACCCAGAATAAGCCCATTCCACCTGGCTTATTAATGCTTACGCAGGCAAGCCACTCACTTGGGAGTTGTGAAACAGTGCATATCATCAGGTGAGGAGGTGTGCCATTTCTAGGTCTAGGTTTAGAAACACACGACGAAGAACCAAGGCAGAGAATTACAGAAATTGTGGCTTTGGGGCTCAACTGGTACTGAAATGTGAAAATACCATGCAAAACCAAGATGAGTCCAAGAATGTGGCCTGCATGGATATGTTAAAGGAGTAACATCTTGAAGTGAAAACTGACTCTGGATAGTAAATTTTGTTTTTTTTTAAACTTTTTTAAAAAAGCTTTTATTTATTTTGAGAGAGAGAGCATGAGCAGTGGCTGGGGACTGGGGGGGGGGGGGGAGGAGGGGTAGAGGGTGGCAGAGAGAGAGAGAGAGAGAAACAGAGAGAGAATCCAAAGCAGGCTCTGCACTGTGAGCATAGAGCCTGATGTGGGGCTCAAACCCATGAACTGTGGGATCATGACCTAAGTCGGAACCAAGAGCTGGACACTTAACCGACTGAGCCACCCAGGTGCCCCTAAATTTTGTTCTTTTAACAGAGTTTAAGAGTATATATAATAACCATGTAAAAATGGTAATAAAACACGACTGCAAAACCAACATCTTCCGGCCTCAGTTACCTGGCTTCTCCAGTCTGTGTTTCTAGTTGGTTCACCCAAGCCTTGTACACCTCTACGGGGTTTGTGTTGATGGTCAGGGACTTGTCATCGAGGATCTCTTTCACTACGGGAGCCAGGAGCTGGCGCAGGGTGTTCTGTCCACGGGCCCCCCTGTTGAAGCTCACAACCATCTTGATGACAGTGGGGTTCCCAGTCACTATGTCCTGTACCTGATCCACCTTTGACCTAAAACAAGCCCAGACCAAAACAAGTGGTTTGCCTCTATGTACAGAGTTTTCAACAGTGTATGGTCCCTCTGGCAAGCAAGGACTTGCTCCATGAAAATCAAAGATGGTGTGGTTTAAAAGGAAGCAATCATTTCTGACACGTGTGTTCCTTATTTGAGGAACTCAAGCACTTAAAACCTAAGCGCTCAGCCTCTGTTTCAGTCTAGAAGGCAGGAAGGAACTGAAAGTGGACCAACACTAAGAAGAATACAGGGTACCACTGTGCAAGTATTATGTCCCGTCTAATTACCAAATTTCAAGAACAACTTTCTTGATTCAATGAACTAACTCCGCTTCTTCGAATCCCAAAGTGACTGCGGGGCAGCTTCTGGCTGAGACTATGTCACATGGCTGAGAGAGCTTTTCTCGACTGCTGACTGCCAACTCCCGTGCATCCCTCCTCCTCCTCCCTTTCACCTCTGTGCAACCTCTGACGCTCCCACACGACCACTGGCCCCCTCTGTACCCCCTTTTCCTTTACAGTCTCAAAGAGCTGCATTCCGTTTCTTACCTTACTCAGTCATTCCCTCTTTTTCCTTTGCTGCTCCGCTTCCCACATTTTAACTGTTCCCACTCATGTCTTTCTCCATGATCTATCATCAGACCTCACTCATACGTGCAACTTCAATGACCATCTCTTTGGAAATTGTCCTCTGAGCCCAGTGAGTAATCCACTTCTCCTTCCTGGGAGTTGGGTCTTCAATTTCCAGTTTTCTGCTGAGCATTTTCACCCATAAATTCTATACCTGTAGCTCATATTGCTCTAACACTCCCAACTACATCTTTTTCCTTCTGACTCCCCCATTTTTCTGAACTGGGCAGCTATAATCTATTCTATTCATACACAGCAGTAGAACAATTCTTCTAAAAACCCGAAGCGGCTGGGTCAATCCCCCACTCAAAGGCCTTTCACACCTTCACAGGAAGTAAACAGTGTGTTGCACTCAGGCCTCTACTCAGCGACTCCCATGATCTGGCCCAACCTATCCTTTTAGCTCCACCTCCCAGTCATCTGGGTTAAATCGCATCTTGGCTAGATTGATCCTACCGGCTTTGTTGGACTTTGGCCCGTGCTGTTTCTGTCAGCGGTGTGCCTTATTTCCCTTTTCCACTTTTTCTTATAAAAAACTATAGATATACTTCAAGGATTTGGATCAATGACTTCCTCTTCCACAAAATCTTTATTGAGTGACCTAATTTAACTGGAGCTTTCCTTATGTATGTATGTATATATTTATTACTTCTTAATTTGAGGACCGATGACACACAATGTTAGTTTCAGGTATACAACTTCGTGTTCTGACAAGTTTATATGTTATGCTAGGTTTACCACAAGCGTAGCAGCCATCTGTCCTGTTACATCACTATTACAATACCATTTGTAACTGGAACTTTTCTTTCCATCCCTCTGATCTGTTACACGATATGGATCATTCATTAGTACTTATTTATTTCAGTGCACACATTCCCATATATTTCTCATGTTGGTTCACAGGTACCCTGAGGGCAGAGGTTCCTAGCTAATATGTTTCAGAGATCTGTAGGAAATAGTATAGCTTAAGGTATTAAGAAGCCAGGAAGGCAGTTAAGGTTCCAGCTAGTTGCTAAGGGCATTTTCATTTTTTTTTTTTTTTTTGCCCACTTAGTATAGATATCCACATTTTTTTCCTTACCTTAACTGAATCTGAAATCAGCGAAAAGCAGTTTAATTCCAGTAAGAGAAGTATAAAAAGAGTATCTGGCAGAGATTGTTACCCCCATCTGTTTATAACTTTATTACTCACAGAATTTTAATTAAGTTAAATTTTTTCTCACTGACTTTCAAAAAACTTCTGATTTTCAAGTTGTTGCATACTTGCAAAATCAAAAGTTAATTTAGCAGTAAAAAAAGGTATCACTGGTGGGAGAAAGCTGTACATGAATATATCTATAGTGATGTAGAAATTTCTTAAGGAATTTGATACACTTTAATATGTATGAGTCATTTCTGAGAATAATTTAAATATTATTTTAGCAAATAATGATAATCTAAAAAGATCTATTCATTAATATCTTTACATATATATTTATATACCTACTTTATTTCTTCCTCCAGAGCTGTCTTAAAAAGCTTGAGGAGTAGATATTCTTCTCGCTGATTGGAAGCATAATTGTATAGTGTGAAAATAACAGTATCCATAAATTTAGTTGACTTGTTCTGTGGCATCTGGAAAATCAGCTTAGCCAGATATAAAGGATTGGTCTAAAAGAAAAGAGAGAAGACAGACAAAGTCCCCCCCCAAAACTGTATGTTAATATATTATTAAAGCAGAAAGGAGTACCCAATTCCCTGCCCTTCAGTAATTTAATATGCATAAAGCCTCTAGTGGAGTATCTGGCACAAAATAATACTTTAAAAGGTATCAGCTAATATCGATACCACAGGAAGTTATATTAGAAAGCTACGACAGGATTTATTTAATTAAATACAATTGTGTGCACTTTATACTGTTAACCATTTCAAGTCACATATTAATATTTATTATAGAGACACAGAAGAGAGAGGGGATAGAAAACAGAATCTGGTATCCGAAGATACTGGCAATAATGAAACAAGGGCCCAGTGAAACAGACTATTCTAGAAGGACTGCTGAATGAATAGAAGGAAATACATCCCATATTCTGAGTCTAGAAAAAGGGTATGTTTACATGTAGAGACAGTGGGATGGTCATGATGTTTTCCAAGGAGAGAGAAGGTAGGAGTGAGGTAGGGAGGCTGAAGAGAAGGGTGAAGGTCAGGACAGTTGATAGGATGAAAAGCAGAAGAAAATGACAGGGGGTAAAAAAGACACCTTAGAACTCAAGAATTAAAAAAAGAAAATTGATGTGGAGTTCTGAGGGCTCCGCTCAGGGTGGAGCTCCTGAGATACAACACCAGACTTCGGGTTATATGGCTTTTCTCCAACAGCTACACCAGCCAGGTGGAAGTTAGAGGAGAAAAACTATTATTTAGGCAAGAGAGGAAAATATTCATGCAAAGAAAGTAAATATCCTACCCTTCGCCTTCCTTCCGATGAGAAAAGAAACTTTTCCATACATGCAAACTCGTGTTCACTTAATACACCCAAGCAGTTTTGCTTCAAAGTTTTTAAGAAAACACAAATTCTAGTTTACTTTACTACTAAATTTACTTTCAAGCTCAATAATTATTGGCTGAAATTTTCTGAAGCAGTAGCTGAGGACGTTTTTCTTTACAGTGCTGCATTGATTCTTTTCCCACACTAAGCATGGGATTATGAGAAAGGAAACTCACTCTAAAGCTAACGAATCCTGTTCCTCGTTCCTCCCAGATGACCTAAAAGTTTTACATTTAGGCTCATACTGAAGAGGCAAACTCAACAATCTCTATATTAGCTGTCCTGTGCTTTGGCTAATAATTCTTGCCAAGGCAGTAACCCAAGGCCAAATCCAGACCACTTGCTTTTATATAGTTTCCTCAATGATCTTGGGCTAATGTCTCCAAAGGAGAGAGAGGAAAAGTAAAGAAAAATACATGGTTTCAAGAGACACTTCCCTTTGTACAACTGAACGGGCATGCTCTGGGACTATCAGTTTTGGGTTGTTTGGGGAATCGAACTTGGTGGGAATATTCTCAATATGTTCCTGTGCTTTTTTACCCTTTCTCTTAATGGGTCTCTACTTATGGAACAGGGTAAAAAATAGAAGTCTTAGGCCAATGACTACTTCCACTTTCCTTATGACACAAAATCTATCAAAATCTAATGTTACAAGCTGAATCCTAAAGAAGCCTCATACATTTGGGAGGTTCACGGATATCAAAAAGAATAAATGCCAAAGATTAAATTTCCAAGTGGTGCATGACTAGACTTCTAATTTAGGTAGACAAAAACCCTTCCTTTCTGGGATGGTTGCTGGTGTTAATTAAGCAATGGATTCCTGGAACAATACTGTTTTAACATTTTCTGTATGCTGCCACATTGTGGCCATCTGTGGCACTACACTTGCTTTACAATCTATTATTCCAGGTAGACTTCTCAACTCTGCTAAAGTTAACATAACTTCTTTCCTTGGGGCAAACCACACTTCATTCATGGTTTGAGTAATGTGTTCTCTGTATACCTCCTGCCAGAGCCATCCTCAGGCAAAGATTCAGGCACCTCCAGGCCTTGAGGGAATCACCATCACAAGCAGAAGCAGCCACACAAAGGGACACCGACTCAGACTCAGGCAAGTCGGGCTGATTGAACTTTTGGGGGAAAGGTTTCCTGCCCAAGGGGAGGCTTTGTTTATCACTAGCGCTTACTCAGTTTACTTGGGACTAAGTGGATGAGCTAGTAGGGTAGATGAGGTGAATGAGGGATTAACCAAAACAATAGCTGGTCTACCACAGTCCAACCACAAGCAGCTCAGCTGATTAGCTCTCACCTGCACCCTGGAAGCAGTAGAGAATTACGGTTCATTTACATCAGAGTAGTGGCATGAAAATAATGAAATAAAAAAGATACCCTATTTCCCTGATCCAAATTCTCTGGCTCTTTTCTTGCATGAAGGGCAAGCTGGTACAGGTCAAGATCCATTTTTCACATACTTTTTTTCATGGCTGACAGCATCTACTTATGTTAGTATTAGGTGTATACTGTTTCTGAAGATAACTATAATATAATGTCACGAAAGCAGGGGCTCCAAAGTCAAACTGACTGGTTTCCAATACCCTTGCTTTACCCTCTGCCGGCTGTGTCCCAGTTTTCTCACACATAATAGGGGAATAACAATAATTACTATTTTCTGATGGTTTCCAGGGTTGTAGTAAGAATTACATGGGATAATGTATGCCAAACATCCCAGAATGACACGTGGTACTTAGGAGGCGCTCAAAACGTGTCAGCTACCACAACTTTAGCACGGGGGGAAATTGCACTGTAAACCATAAAACTTAGAGTGATCCAAAACATATCGATCCAAAACTTAGAGTAAAAGCAAATATTCTCACCTGTAAAAGATAAAACAGCTGCTGATACGTTTCTAGTGTTTTTCTCCTCTCCTTACTTAAACTTTTAATTCCCTGGCTGTCAGTGTTATTCAGTATTTGCATTTCTCCATGTTTTTTCTTATTCAGCTTTGTTCTGTGTGAAATTACATCCTGAAAAAAAAAATTATGAAAGGACTACTTTTTACTATGGTATTCTTTATCTCCTTCCTTCATACGCATCCTGAAACACATAGTTGGAAAGATTGATTTTTCCACATTTCATTCATGAAGAAACAAAGGATTGAGAATGTTAAGGAAATCCAGCTCACAGGTGAGTTTGGCTTTTACAATATTTGTTCTCCAAAGCTGCACTTATTTGCTTTTAAGATGTAATATAGGCATTAATACATTTCATTAAGGAGAGAATGATCTTTCCAACAAATGATTCTGGGATAACTGGACATTCACATTTAAAAGAAAGAAGTCAGACCCCTGCCTCACACCATAAACAAAATTAACTCACAAGACATCAAAGAACTAAATGCAGCAGCTAAAACTATTTGAAAGAAAACCTAGGCATAAATCTTTGTTCCCCCTGGATCAGGCAATGGTTTCTTAGTTAGGATACCAAAAGTACTAGTGACAAAAGAAAAAAAAGATAAATTGGAGTTCATGAAAAGTAAAACCTTTATGCTTCAAAGGACACTATTAATAAAAAGAACCCACAGAAGGGGAGAAAATATTTGCAAATTATGCATCGAAAAAGGGATACAAAGAACTCTTTGCATCTCAAAAAAACCCCCCCCAAAAAACCCAGCCCAATCAAAACTGGGCAAAAGATTTGAATAGACATCTTCTCAATTCATACCCTGTTGGTAGGAATGTAAACTATAGCCACTTAGAAAACATTGTGGCAGTTTTTTGAGAGTAAACACAGAATTACCGTATGACGCAGCAATTCCACTCTTAGGGGTATATCCAAGAGAAGAGAAAACACACATTCACACAAAAACATGTATATGAATGCTCAATTATTATAATACCCCTTAAAGGGAAATAACTCAAATGTTCCTTAACTGATGAATGGATAGACAAAATGTGGTAGAGCCATACAATGGAATTTTATTTGTCAATAAAATGGAAGGAAGTACTGATTCATGCTAAAACATGGGTGAACCTTAAAAACACTATATCAAGTCAAAGAAGTAGGTCACAATAGACCAGATACTGTGTGATTCTATTCATATGAAATATCAACAACAGGCCAATCTATTGAGATAGAAAATAGATTAACGGTTGCTCTGCTATAGGGGAGAATAGGTAATAACCATTAATGAATACAGGTGTAATTTTTTTTTTTTGTAACTGAAATGATATTCACATATGATAAAATGCACACACTATCTGAGAACATTTTCTCTGGGGTTTCTTTTTGGGGTGAATGTTTTAGAATTATGGAAATTACGGTTGCACAGTTTTTTGAATATACTAAATACCATTAAAGTGTACACTTTGAAAGAATGAATTAGATCTAAAACTATAAAAGCACTTGCAAGAAAATACGTGAGGCAGAGATTAGAGATAGAAGTGAGAGGAATCCCCTAAATCTTTAACAAAGTTTTTGTCAATCGTGCTCCTTTAACCATTTACAGAGAATCTTGGAAAAGGGATGACTGCAAATATCGTCAAGAGGTCCCTTCAGGCTATTGTGTCCCTTTCAGATGTTTCAAGAGTCAGGAACAAGAGTAGAACTTTTAGAAAAGGGTCTGTCACACATTTTTACAGGGATCCACTGCAAAAAATACAACTTACATCTTTCGCTGGGGAACACACAGTCACGTGCACACACACACTCACTACAAAATACTTAGCCATACTACTGGGATACACTCTGGTACCTTCAATTTGCTTTTATTCTATTCTTTTTTAAGGAATGCTGATGTGACTCACTAAATTGATTTCATGACCCAGCAAGGGCACATGACTCACATGAACGCCACTGCTCTAGAATGCCTCCTCTGCCACGTAACAATGGGTCACTGTTCCATAGAACAGGTGGCAATAAAGCTGTTTTTCCTAACTGTTCTTCCATCTGCTTCCCCGAGCTCTTAGCCCAGCCTCCATGTGAGAAGCTGATCTGCGGCCAGCATTAGGATGCTTGACCACTGTTCCTGAGGGGGCACTCTGGGAATTTCAGGCAATAAAAAGCTTTGCTGTGCATGTTCTGCTGGTCATCTAGCATCCCTGGCCTCTGTCCACCAAATACCAGTAGGGACCCTAGTCATTTTCACAGTCAAAAATGTGCCTGCCACCATTTCCAATTGGCCCTGGGGGTGAGAACCACTGTCAGCTTTTGCGTACAGGCTCTAAATCTGCTTACCTCCTAGCACCCCATTCTCCCACCCCGTTCTCCCTGGTTCAGTCACACGTAGGAAAAAGCCCTTGGAGCTCTGAGATAAATAAGATGGTTCTATATGGTTATATCCACTGCCCTCCAGGTCTGTGGTTTTATTCTTTGCCATTCTCAGCTTAGGGAAAACCTGGACTTCATCACTTAACATCTGTCTTCTTAATTGCTCATATGCAGAATGAGGGGGATTTGATTTGCATTTCCATGAAATTTTTTAGAAAGGCAACATTTTCACCTTCATTTCACAGACATATAAAATACTTCAGGATTAAAAAGGAAGTATGCTTAGCACCACATGGAGGTTAAGAGGAAGTCTAGGCAGGCAGCTGCCTGACATCCTTATTGACAGCAAGTCTTAAAACATCACCAGAAGTCTGGTTTAGAGTTTCAGACAACCCAGCTCTCTTGTCTTCAAGTAACTGGTGAGGTATAGACCATTGAATTCCCTCAAATACATGGAATAAACATATGATCTTGGTTTTAAATACATGGCAGAAAAAAAAAAACAACTTGCTATTTAACTTCCCCTCCAATTATCGTCCACTGAGGTAGCTCTGGAAACTGAAGACTTCTCGTATGTTCTGATCCCAGAGCCCATCTTTACATCTTGGTTTTTGACGTACACACAAGAGGAGAGTGGGAGTGGCAAGCAAGCTCCTGGGCTTCTAGAACTAAATTGCTCTGCATTAGAAATAGAGACCTCTGGCGAGGACAGGACAGGGAGAGTCATCTGGGATGGGAAGCAGGAGCATCAGAGGCTGAGTCCTGAAGGGGAAGGGCGAGGGAGTTAGCAGCTGTGTGGATAGAACAGTATCGGCCGCAGGTCCAAGCGCAGCACCGGCAGTAAGCCCTTCTTTCTTCATTCTTTCCGGGGAAACTATGCCTTGCTCAAGACGGCTCTTGTGGCAAGGCAAGTTTTCTTTGGGAAGGTTGAAGAGGGGGCCGAAGGCCAACCCAGAGAGGGGTTCCAAACAGAGTCATATGCTTTTCATTAATAGAAATTTAATGTCCTCTATTCTTACCAATAAATACCAAACATTTGAAGAATCGTGGTTTGAAGGAGCAACAGTATTTAATAACTTGTTCATGACATTCTCTTATTTTCATATTGCCACCATTTTGTCCCTTCCCCTAATAACAGATACTTGCATGCAGGTTATATGCGGTAATATAAAAAGTTTTATGGAAGTTACAGACTAGTCCAAGGTTTGGGGTTTTGGAGACACGAAAATAGGGGTATCTGCGAAGGCTAGTAAGCTTTGCGACCTTGTGCAGGTTAACCTCTCTAAGCCTGTTTCCTAGGTCTATAACATGGGCTTAATAATAGCAGTGTGAGCTGCTGTCAAGATTAAAAACAATATACGGGAAACATTTAGCACATTTTCGGTGAAGAAAACAAGGTTCAGAGAGGTTAAGAAACATGCCCATGGAAACCTGCTAATATACACAGTGAAATGGTGTAATGAAGCGGTAAAATTAGTCTTCACCTGGGTTCCAGGCAGCCCTGGCCTTCAAGTCTTTTATGATACACCACATTCATCAATGGGAAATTCAGGGATTCAAGATGACTTTTACTTTCGGGGCACCTGGGTGGCTCGGTCATTTAAGTGTCGGACTCCGGCTCAGGTCATGATCTCATGGCTGGTGAGTTCGAGCCCCGTGTCGGGCTCTGGGCTGACAGCTCAGAGCCCGGAGCCTGCTTCGGATTCTGTGTCTCCCTCTCTCTCTGACCCTCCCCCACTGGCGTTCGGTCTCGCTCTCAAAAATAAACAAACATTAAAAAACTACTTGTAATTTCTATCCAGATTTTCTCTCAGAGTAGTTTGAGTTTACACCCTTCTTCCTATGTCTCTAAGAAACTTCTACCCCAGTTGTTCTGTTTCCATCTACAAGCCAATGTTTTTGCCTAAAACCAATGTTAGCCACTTCACTCATCCACTGACTTTCTGTGATTTCTAGCAGGAATGCCAATTTTATTTATTATACAATTTTATTTTATTTTTTTTTAAGTTTATTTATTCTGAGAGAAAGAGAGAAAGGGAGTGCGTGCTCGAGCATAGGAGGGGCAGAGAAGGAGAATCCAAAGCAGGCTCCACACTGTCGGTGCTGAACTCACTGAACTGTGAGACCATAACCTGAGCTGAAACCAAGAGTCAGACGCTTAACTGTCTGAGCCACCAGGCACCAATTATTTTTTATTTTAGAGAGAGAGAGACAGAGAGAGGGAGAGCAAGAGAGCGAGCGCGCGCTGGGGAGAGGGGTGGAAGGAGGCAGAATTTTTTTTTGTTTTGAGAGAGAGAGGGAGGGCACAAATGAGCGAGGGGCAGAGAGAGAGAGAGAGAGAGAAAATCTCTGGAGGGGCAGAGAGAGAGACAGTGTGAGAGCATGAAGTGGGGCTCACCCAAAGCAGGCTCCGGGTCACATGAAGCAGGGCTCAAGCTCACCTGATGTGGGACTTGAACTCATGAACTGTGAGATCATGACCTGAGCTGAAGTCAGATACTTAATGACTGAGTCACCCAGTGGTGCCCGAGAGAGAGAGAATCTTAAGCGGGCCCCACTCTCAGCATGGCTCCATCCCCTGACCCTGGGATCATGACTTGAGCCAAACTCAAGAGTCCGAAACTCAAGCAACTGAGCCACCTCGGCACCCCTATTTACTTTTTATTAAGCTCTATGCCCAACTTAGGGCTTGAATTCATGACCTCAAGACGAAGAGTTGCACCCTCTCCTGACTAAGCCAGCCCAGTAAGGAATGCCAATTTAAATAAAAAAAAAAAATTTTTTTTAATTTTGAGAGAGAGAGAGAGAGAGAGAGAGAGAGAGAGAGAGAATGAACACATGCAAGCAGGGGAGAGCAGAGGGAGAGGAAGGGACAGAATCTTACAGGAGGCTCTATACTCAGCGTGGAGTTGATGTGGGGCTCAATCACACAAACCCTGGGATTATGACCTGAGCCCAAATCAAGAGTTTGGCGCTTAACCAACTGAGTCACCCAGATGCCCCCAAGGAATGCCAATTTTAGAAGAATTTTAAGACACATGGTTACTTTGGAGAGCTGGAATTATTCTTTACAAACTAAGCTACTTCCTTTCAAAATATTTTTCCCTGGGGCATCTGAGTGGCTCAGTCGGTTAAGCATCTGACTTCGGCTCAGGTCATGATCTCACAGTTCGTGTGTTTGAGCCCCATGTCGGGCTTTGTGCTGACAGCTCACAGCCTGGGGCCTGCTTCAGATTCTATGTCTCCCTCTCTCTTGAAAATAAACATCACAGGAGTACTGATGCATAAGGGCACTTGTACCCCAATGTTTATAGCAGCACTCTCAACAATAGCCAAATTATGGAAAGAGGCTAAATGTCCATCAACTGATGAATGGATAAAGAAATTGTGGTTTATATACACAATGGAGTACTACGTGGCAATGAGAAAGAATGAAATATGGCCCTTTGTAGCAACGTGGATGGAACTGGAGAGTGTGATGCTAAGTGAAATAAGCCATACAGAGAAAGACAGATACCATATGTGTTCACTCTTATGTGGATCCTGAGAAACTTAACAGAAACCCATGGGGGAGGGGAAGGAAAAAAAAAAAAAGAGGTTACAGTGGGAGAGAGCCAAAGCATAGGAGACTCTTAAAAACTGAGAACAAACTGAGGGTTGATGGGGGGTGGGAGGGAGGGGAGGGTGGGTGATGGGTATTGAGGAGGGCACCTTTTGGGATGAGCACTGGGTGTTGTATGGAAACCAATTTGACAATAAATTTCATACATTGAAAAAAAATTAAAAAAAAAATGTAAAAAATATTAAGAAAAATAGAATTGTGTTTATCATTAAAAAAAAAGAAAATAAACATCACAAAAAAGTATTTTTTCCTCACTAAAAATATGCTTACTGTTTAAAAATAAAAAAGGATCAAGAAGTTAAATTTTACCACCCACCCAAAGAAAAATCATTTTTTCCCTAGCTTTAAGTATATATATATTTTCCACAACAAATGAAATTGTACTGCTTTAAGTACTACGGTCTTCTCTATCACACTGCACACTCTTCCCCCTGCCCTTGAATTAGGCCCCTGCCTTGGAAAAATTATTTTTCGTGGCTATATAACCTACTGCTGTTCTCTATTGTTTTTGTGTTTGGGTTATTTCCCACTTTTTCACTATTATAAACAAAGCTTCAACAGTACTATTCTTAGCATCAAACTAAAAATGCTACTGTCAGTGACTAAAGACCATATATTTAATAATCCTTAGTTTTAATTTCCAGTAATTGATCAATATTTGGCATTTGAAAAGGTAAAATGAAAAAATAGCTGTTTCACAAAGCTATCAATTAGGATTACCTAAAAGAACAATCTTAAACATTTAAAAAACCTGAAAATTTGCCATGGTTTCATTATCCACATGAATAACAAGCTACACGTTATTTCTACCATTTACTATTTTGCAACTAGCCTTTACTTTAAAAGGCAAGGCATTTCCTGTTTACAACTTTATGGGAATTGGGTAAAACAGTAGTTTAAGGCTATAAAAGGCGTTTTCTGAAGGACCTTCTGGAATATATTACACTTGAAAAATTCTCATGTGTGTCACACACAAACACATTATTTTTAAAAACGAGAGGACTACGGTTCTTCTGGATAAAATAATGAAAACAGACTTAATACAGAACATTTACACTATACTTTAATATTTAGAAAAGAGTATCATTTCCTGTTTTGTAAATTGCTCTATTGTCCTTATTTTTTGCGCACTATTTCACTATTTCTCTGTGAGGGCTGGAGACAAGAGTGGGGTGTTCATGTCCTTTTATCTGCTGGCCTTCTGAGCTGCTCATCTCCCAGTTTTCCAGAACCAAAGATTCAAGTCAGTGGCAGTGAGCACGCCATGTTTGACGCATGGTAGCTTTCTCAGTGTTTCCAGAAGGTCAGCTCCCTATGCCCCTCTTGACCTATACATTTTCTGAAAACTGATGTGGCACTGGGACAGTGACATGGTAAGAGATCTTACCCTACAAATTTCCACTTCTTGGGTAAAAATGAAACTTTTAACATAGTTTGAGGGAGCTCTGACATTAACAAGTTTCATAAAGATCCAAAACTGTAGCATTCCTTACTTAGAGGCTATTTTGGGGGCCACCCCACTCTGTAGGGACCATTTTGGAAATGTGCAAAGGTTTTTTTTTTTTTTTTTTTTTTTTTTTTTTAACACCCTAACAACTCTAAGGGACTGCTGGCTTCTACTGGGTGGGGGCAGGGAGCACTACTGTCCTGCGATGTGTACGACAGTCCTGTGTCAGTAACTGTCCCTATTTCGCATGGCTGGATTTTTCAGTGTCCTGCTGGTCATTCGTGTAGGTCCAAATTCTGTAATTATTTGAGTCTCAAATCTAATTGCTTTAGGTGAAAGCAAAATCCCTCCCCCCAGGTTTAATATATATTGGATTTTCTAGGACTGCAATTCTGTGGGGGAGAACTCCTTGCTTCTTGTGAACTTTGCAAAGAGACGTTTTCCATTTTGGGAGATGAAATCGCTGCAGTTCCACCTCTCGCTGGTATCCAGAGTCTCATCTGCAGCTATTGGTAGACTGTTCAATCTGTGGTTATTCTGGGAAGAGATCCAAGCCTCGGGCAACTTGAGCACATCTTCTAATTGCATTTGGCCCATGTTTTTTCAGGCCGAAATCCATGTTTTTATCATACATTACTTTTCTATACTCATGCAAAGTCTTATTGTGGAGGGACATATGTAACCAGGCTTCATTTCACGTCATTTCATTTCAGAATGATAGAGAAGCCTTACAAAAGAGCTTATCTAGGGGTGGGGCATAAAATGTTGCAGGTCTGAGAACCATGAGAAAAATGGTCCAGGAAGCTGGACCACACATCCTGGATTCCGAATGAGTTTAGCTGGACAAAGGCATTGTGGGCCAACGTACGTGCCCCTTCTCTCTTCTGAGAGCCAGCAGCCCCACAGATCGCACTGACCTCCAGCGTGATCCTGTTCTTCACCAAGAGCCCAATCTTGAGGTCCATCAGGTTTAGGTCTTTCTCCAGCTGTTGATTGCCCCTGATCTTGGTCACGACTTCTTCCCTTAATCGTGCTACCTCCAGCTCCTCCTGGAAATCTAAGTTACTTTGGTCCAACAGGTGTACAAATTTTCGGATCACTGTTAGTGGTGGGTTTTCGGAGCCAACTGCGGGGAAAGGAACAAGCATTCTTTAATTAGGCATGTTTGGAATTATCATCAGTCGTAGAGAAATCAGGTATCTCAATACAGCAGTAGTAGAAAAACACAGCAGCGGAAGCACTTGGGTCTCTGGAAGGACTTATTCTTCCCAGGTTAAATCTGGACAAGGAAACTGATCATACAAATGAGTGCACACCACCACTGATGTCATCTGGCCTCACTATTTTCTAGTTATCTAATTCTCATTTATCGGCCTTCTTGCATCCTGCTTCCAGGATTCTCCACCGAGAAGAAAGTTCTATCTATTTGTGCCTTATTGATGAGAAACGTGAGAAAGAATGTTAACTAAGTTATCTCTGAGAGCTGGTGGCTGAGCCAGATAAGGGATTTGTGTTTTTGCAACAGGAAACGGAAAGTTTCCTCTCAGCCCAGAAGACCATGGGGGAAGAAGCAGGAACTAGGTGAAAGGTGAATTAGAAACAGTCAATGAGGGGAGACCTGTAAGGCCACTCAGGAGCCTATGGAGTGACAAGCGGAACACATGTTCTATGTTAGAAATTGAAATGTGGTCCTTGTCCTTTGAGCATGGACCAAGAGTGGGCACCCAGAACCTGGGAGACCAGCCTCAACTGTTCAGAGGGGTGTCTGAAGTTTAAAAGTGTTTTTTGTCAGTGCTTTGAACATGAATTATAATTAAATCCCTAGCACTCTAACTTTACAAAAAATGTATTTGTTAAGGTATTTAGTGAAATCTACTTGGGCAAACTGTATGAATAAACTATCTGGACTTTTTTTTTTTTAAACGTTTATTTACTTATTTTTGAGACAGAGAGAGACAGAGCATGAACGGGGGAGGGGCAGAGAGAGAGGGAGACACAGAATCGGAAGCAGGCTCCAGGCTCTGAGCCGTCAGCCCAGAGCCTGACGCGGGGCTGGAACTCAAGAACCATGAGATCATGACCTGAGCCGAAGCCGGACGCTCAACCAACTGAGCCACCCAGGCACCCCCTGGACTTTTAATGATAAGCGAGTACAAGCAGCAACACGAAGATGACTTCAAATCAGCCCAGGTGTGGCCACTCTGTCACCACCCTCTCCTTTACACTGAGGCCCTAATCAATTTTCCTTTAACTGCCACCTTGGTTCTGGGGTGTTTTCACATTCAAGGGAAGGGGAAAAAAAAAAAGAGGTAAACCAGCAACACAAATAACTAAGAGCATGAACCTCACATGAACTAAATCTAGACACCATCACTATCAGCATTTTGACGCTTCTGATGGGCTTTACTGGAGAAATTACCTTGGATCCTGGGACCCCCTTCCCTTCCTGATGCCCAAGGGAATTTATGTTCTACTATTTCTAACAAAGGTGTTGCTAGTGACATAGCTGTATCAGAAAAAGCCTGAGAGATGCTCCAGAGCTCATGTATGTAGCTAAGTTGGGAGAACGTGAGCCATCTCATTTGGTCTCAAGTTCTCTCTTCTTGCTCCTAATGACCTTCTATCTCTGTGTGTGCTAATAAACTTGTTAGAAATGAATATTACAGCTTTACTAATTATTATGGCTCAAATTTAAGATTTCGTCGGTCAATAGTAGGCTTGTGACATCTTCATGCTGGCTATCACTTTGGGGTATTTTAATTGCAGGTAATCACCTACCTTCTTAGTCAGCACTTACAGGCCATATGACAGCTGCAGCAACCTCTAAGCCTGAGTGTATTCAATGCCTCTCCGGGGGGAATGGGTGAAAATGGATAATGAGAGACTAATAAAAATGACTTTTTTTTTTCCAGATTAAAAATGCCTTAGTCTTATAAAGATGCTGAATTGAGAAAGAAATGAAAATTTGCATTTCAGTTACCACAAAACCACTCTATTTGCAAGCGGGGCGGGGCGGGGAGAGAGAGACACACAGAATCTGAAGCAGGCTCCAGGTTTTGAGCTGTTAGCACAGAGGCTGACCCCGGGCTTGAACTCACAAACCGTGAGATCATGACCCGAGCCTAAGTTGGATGTGCTTAACCAACTGAGCCACTGAGACGCCCCTAAGAGCAAGTTTAAGGCAGGCCAGGCTAAGCTGTGATGTTCTGTAGGGTAGGTGTGTTCAATGTCCTTTTGGCTTAGGATATTGTCAACTCATGATGAGTTTATCCAGACGTAACTCTATCCTTAGTGGAGGAAGATTTATGCTCCCAACTTACCCAGTGTTTTGTAATCATCTCTGGCCTTGTTCGCTCTCACTAGTGACTGTATTTTCACAATTTCATTTTTCTGCAAAAGAATGAGATCAGTCATGATCTTCTGGAGGCCCATCTACTCCACGATTGTCGAATTCAGAACTAGTTAAGAAGTGACAGTGTTAAACAAACCAACCAACCAACCAACCAACCAACCAACCAACCCAGAAGTGACAGTATTTAACAAGAGACACTATTTAGAACAGACAGCATTTAGATGTGGTGTATTCACTATTTATTTTTTGCATTTTCTTTGAAGAAAGGGTCAGATATGTTAGCTAAAAGTATCAACAAGGTTGTATAGGACTATTTATAAAGAGATCTAAAAGGGAAAACAATTTTAGCCCAAACTTTAGATGATCTAATCTATGTTCACATATCCATTCTTTCAAGATCCTGAAAAAATTCCTCCTGTGGGCTTCTTCACTGGTTACCAGTTATAAAAACTTTATAAGCAGTGTTCGAAAATACTTGTGTGGAATCTTTTCTCTTTAGCATTACTAGCCCACAGCCGTTTCTTCTCACACATTTCCTATTCAGTCTTCACTAGTGAAGTTTCACTCTGAACATGAATTCTTAATTCAAAGAAGAAAAAAAAGCTTCCAAATATTACCATATTGAGTTCTAAGACCTATTGTTTTCTCCTACTGCTCATTTCCACCCTTTAGCTCTGGACTTGCTGTTAAAAAGTATGTTAGGTTACTGATGTATGGCTTGCAACTATCCATCCAGCTAAGTCACAATTGAGGTTTTAAAACTTGAGCCACAGGCAGCTGGGGAGACATGAAAATATCACTTAACCAAATTAAAAGGTTTGGTGTGTGTGTTAAGACAAAAGGGAGCAAGTGGATGGAAAAATATTTAAGAAAACATTTCATTTTCTCTTTCTGGACAAAATATTCTATTTAATACAAAGACTAGACAGGAACACTGTCTGTGCAAACAGCATATACAATATACCAACAGCCTTCCACTTGGCTTCTCTTCTAAAAAACATTTCCACCATTTAATAAAACTCATTCAATGCTAACATTCAACCAAGCATTCATTTAACTCATTCTAAGGATGAAAATCCACTCTTGTGTGTCTTACATGATCTCTGAAATACTGTAGTCGTGAAAGGTAATTCCTTCGTGCTGTCACCATCCGGAACCAGGACTGGATCTAAAAATGAGTTAGAGAAATTGAGGCAATCATTAAAAACACCTTTAATGTCTTTTCATGCAGCCTAAGGATAATACTGATATTCTGGTAAATTTAGAAGCCCACCAAATAATACTCAAAGCCTAATCTTTTTTTTTTAATGTTTATTTATTTTTGAAAGAGACAGAGAGACAGAGAGAGAGAAAGTGTGAGCAGGGGAGAGGCAGAGAGAGATGGAGACACAGAATATGAATCAGGCTCCAGGCTCTGAGATGTCAGCACAGAGCCTGATGCAGAGCTTGAACTCATGAACAGCAAGATTATGACCCCGAGCTAAAGTCGGATGCTTAAGGCTGAGCAAAGCCTGATCTTTTTTTTTTTTTTTTTAATGTTTATTTATTTTTGAGACAGAGACAGAGCATGACCACGGGAGGGGCAGAGAGAGAGGGAGACAAAGAATCCGAAACAGGTTCCAGCCTCTGAGTTGTCAGCAGAGAGCCCGACCCAGGGCAAGAACCCACAAACTGTGAGATCATGACCTGAACTGAAGTTGGAGGCTTAACCAACTGAGCCACCTAGGTGCCCCAGCAAAGCCTAATCTTAACCTCCTACTTCTTTCATTGCTTTTTCTCCCAGGGGTTCAAAGTATTTTATACCTTATGATGAGGAAGATAATGTAGCTTTGTATCACTGTGCTTTAATCTCAGTAAATAAAAACCAAGAGCTCAAGGCATTTTGCTGAGAGTTGCAATGGGACAGGGAACCAAAAACAAAGTCCAGGGTTTCATTCCCTTAAATGCATCCAGTATCCTTTAGCTGTTTATGGGTAACAGGTCTAGAGTTCTCATGAGGGACCGATTGGGACTTATAGCTCTCCCAGAGAACAGCCATGTATTCCATAGCAAGCACAGCACAGCACTGAGAAGCACAATGGATCTGGATGATGTCATTCTGTCTTCTCAGTTTAAAAGGTCTTTTAATTAACCTCATGTGACTCCTATCTCTCTCTAGCCTTGCTATTCCGAATCTCATCTGGATTTCCATGTTGTCTGCAAGTTCAGTTCTGCCAATCCTTTGGTTTTCAGCACTGGGGAGTGGGCACCCCAGTGCCTTTTCTTTCTTGAAACTGAGAGTCATCACCTTGGGTAGAAAGCTGGGTTAGATTCACTCACCCCGCATATCCAGGTCGTAATTAGTTCTATTTCTTCTTTTCACTGGTTTTGCATTTGCCTAATAACTAAGGTTTCCAGTGTTAAGTTTGAGCCTTGTTAATATTATTAGTGCATATGATAAGAGGGATGCAAAATATAGCTGGTTTCCCCCAGAGCTTAAATAATCAATTTGGACTTCTCAGAGAAAGAGCATTTACTGGTTATTCTTCTCATAACCACATAAAGAACCTGAGTCAGTTACAGTGTTTTAACAGAGTTGTTTGAAGATGATCAGCTAAGTGAGTAATGGATGTGGGACTCAAACCCAGGACTCAATTTGGACTTTAAGCCTCCCATGTACTCTTTCCATAATCTGTCTTCCAGAAGCAGAACTGCAATGAAAAGCAAGGTTCAAGCCACGCACTTAATAAGGTAGGAAGGATGTTTACCTTCACAATATTTTTAGTATTATCAATGAATGTTTGCCGTCTGCGCATATATGCTTCCCGTTGTTTATGTCCCTTCCAAAAAGCCTGTGGAAAACAGCAAGTTAGAGAATTATTAGTGTGCAACAGTTTCTCACAGTTGATTCTAGAAAGTGCAAGAAGAGAGTACATCTCAGTAGACAGTGAGTTGGAACACTGTCAGGGACCCTCCCTTCGAAATCTCTTGTGAACGCCATCACTAGGGGTGGACGTTACACTGAGCAGAATGCACCAGCTCACAGCAGAAGCTTGTCCCGAACTCCAGAAAGCACAGTTACCAGGTAGAACCCCATTTTCCCATGCGAAAGCTTAATTTTACCAAAGCTCTGGGTGGCAAGAAGTAATAAAATGCAATTGCCCTGAAACATACAAACAGGTTAACTGAGTACTGGTATCATTTGGTTATAACATAAGATGTTTCAAAATAATGACTTATGTAAGTACCTTTACTATAACAAATGACCTACCATGGCTCAGACCAAAAAGGAAGAAAAATACTTGACTCATTTGTAACTCTGGATCCCTAAAATAGAAGTGCTATGATTGATCATTTATTATCTTATCTATTTTTACATAAAGTTTAGTGATGCTTCATCATCAAAGCTTTACTAGCTTATCACCATCAAAGGGAACTTTTATAGGAAACATTTACAAAAACTGGAAACAAACTGTTATCTTTAGAATTATTAAATACCAAATTGTTGAAGTTTATCCCAATCAATTTTTTTTAGAAACAGACTTTAAAAAAATATTTTTATTTATTTTTGAGAAAAAGAGAGAGAGCACATGTATGCATGTACAAGTTAGGGAGGGGCAGAGAGAGGGGGACAGAGGATCTGAAGCAGGCTCCCTGTGGACAGCACAGAGCCCTATGAAGTGCTTGAACTTGTAAACCATGATGACCCAAGCGAAGTCAGATGCTTGACTGGCTGAGCCACCCAGACACCCCTATTCTAATTCAGTTTTGAGAATCTTTTTATTGAAACCTAACTATGTAACTCACTTTAATTCTCTGGTTTTGTTTTCAAATTAGAAATGAAATAAAGTTTCCTTATTAAAGGGGATAAACACAAAAAATCAAATTATTTTTATAAATTTCATGTCTATCTGTATCAATCTACCTCATTTTTTCTTTTAAAAAAAGGTACACGGAATTTTTATTTAAAAAAATTTAAACATTTAAAAACATTAAAAAAAATGTTCTGTGATGATTTAAAATAAACCAGTCAGTATGGGGGGTGGGGGAGATCAACTGAGCCCTTGCTCCAGATATCTGGTCTCAATTCAAATCTCTAGAAATGACAAATTGCTTTTAAAAAATACTTTCAATTTTGCAATAGAGACTCTCAGGTAATTCCAAAAATGATACATTGAGTTTCATGTATCCGTCACCCACTTTCCCCCAAATCTCACCAACAGGCTTTTATTTTTTTTTTTAATTTTTTTTTTAACGTTTATTTATTTTTGAGACAGAGAGAGACAGAGAATGAACAGGGGAGGGGCAGAGAGAGAGGGAGACACAGAATCTGAAACAGGCTCCAGGCTCTGAGCTGTCAGCACAGAGCCCGACGCGGTGCTCGAACTCACGGACCGTGAGATCATGACCTGAGCCGAAGTCGGACGCTTAACCGACTGAGCCACCCAGGCGCCCCTCCAACAGGCTTTTAAAGCAATTCACGATAGTACTAGAAACAAGAAAGCATATGGATCAACGACTCTGAGGGACCCTGTAAGAGAGCCGACAGCTGGAATTGGATTAAAGACAGAACCACAGAACAAACTTCTACAAAAATGTAAGAACATCTACAAAAAATGTGGGATGGCTCTAAGCTTGAGGGAGCCCGGGGCAGCAGCCAGAATAATTTTGGGAAAGTTGCTACCTTATCCACCTGTCAAGCAGTGAATGAAAAAGCAAAGACAGGGGACTAAGGTTCAGGAAAAGAAAAAATGGGTATAGTCTTTTT
Source organism: Panthera pardus (assembly GCF_024362965.1). Classification (NCBI taxonomy): domain Eukaryota; kingdom Metazoa; phylum Chordata; class Mammalia; order Carnivora; family Felidae; genus Panthera; species Panthera pardus. Next base: position 98,157,021 of record NW_026526765.1, read on the forward strand.
GAGGGAATTTAGCAGTATCAAATTACAGAAAGCACCTGTGTGGAAGAAGGATTTTTACGGCAGCATTGTTTATAATACCAAACATGTATAGAGCAGAATGTTTACACATGGGGATACAGATCAACTGCAACTGCAGTCATAGTGAGGGATGTTACATGGCAGTTAAGAAGAATGAGTCCCATACATTGACTACAGGGATGTGCTGTATCTTGAGGAGTAGGAAGATCTCCAAGATACAATGCGAAGAAAAAAAGGAATCTGTAGTTTGCTGCCTATACTATGATGCGACCTGTTAACAAAAAAAAGGAAAACATAAAATAATGATATAAATTTTTATGCCAAGCATCTGTTCTCAATGCCTAGAAGTTGATGTATTAGGATATACAGTAGGGGCTCCTGGGTGGCTCAGTCGGTCAAATGTCTGACTCTTGATCTCGGCTCATACAAGATCTCGTAGTTTGTGGGAATGAGCCCTGTTTTGGGCTCTGTGCTGACGGCATGGAGCCTGCTTGGGACTCTCTCCCTCCTTTTCTCTCTGCCCCTTCCCTGCTTGTGAGTACATTTTCTGTCTCTCAAAATAAATAAACTTAAAGAAAAATAAAAGGATATACAGCAAAAACAGAGAAAAGCTGTAAAGTAAAATGTGCCTATGTGCCTACCCCTACTTTGACCTAGCTACTCTCCAAAAGATTCATTAACTTTTTGTTACGTATTTTCTGAAAAAAGGCAAAACGTCGTGGTGTCTATATACTATACCGTTGTAAACAACCCTCTACACACATTATTATGTATTTTGTATGGATGCTTCCATCAAGGTAGGGTATTGTTGGCTCAAAAGTTGGTATTTAAAATTGATAGGTTCTGTCGAGTGCCCCTCCCAAGAATGTCTGATAGACAAAACTGGGTCTCCATGAACTGACAAAAATTTAAAAGATGGATAATGTCCAAACTGATAAGAACTGCTGCTTCATTTTTACAGATAATCTGATCTCCAGCAAAGTGCAGAAACCATAACTTCCTACATATACCTTTACTGCCAACCCCCTTTTATAATACAATTGTATTTTGTCCACACACATATTTGGAACCACATCAGTGTTTTAACTTTTACTTCAACTGTGAACCTAATTACGGAAATTCAAGAGCAAAAAGAAAATGTATTGAACCTGCATTTGTACTCATTCAGTTGTTCTCCCTTCCTTCCTGGTTTCCCCACAGTTCTTCAATCATTTCCTTTTTTGTTTAGAGAACTTTCTAGGCTATTCTTTTAGGGCAGGTATGCTCGTGACAAGTTCTCTTAACTTTCTTTCATCTAAGAATGCCTCGATTGCCCCTTCATTCCTAAAGAATATCTTGGGGGGGGATCATGAATTCTGCGCTGGGCATTTCCTCGAGTCTATCCTCTTTGGGGTTGACTCAGCTTCATGCCTCTGTGGTTCTGCATCTCTGACCACAGACAGCAACTTCTCAGACATTATTTCTACCAGGGCCTTTTCACTACTTCCCCTTTCTTTTCTCTGAAACTCTGATGGCACAAACGTGAACTCTTTTTGTTATGGGCCTACAGATGCCTTCAGGCTCTGTTCACTGTTTTTTTAATCTTTTCTCTCTGTTGTTTAGATCTGGTAATTTCTATGATTCTATTCTCTAGTTCACTGATTCACTCCAGTGTTCCCTCCATTTTGCTGCCGAGTCTATCCATTGAGTTTTTTTTAAATTTGTTCTAGTTTTTAGTTTTAAAATTTGTTTGGCTTTTAAAATCTTTGTCAGATAATTATACATCTTTGTCATCTGTATTGGCATCTATTGATTATCTTTTAAAATTTATAGCTTGCTTGTTTCTTAAAATGTTGACCAAAATTTGGAAAATCTGGATATTACATGAAGAGATTCTGGACTCATTTAATCTGTTTCCCTGACATTGCTTTGGCAAGGGAAGGGTCATGGTGCTGCCTCATTACTGGCAAGTTCAAGTTCTCCACCTGGCCTCTACTGACACCTGAGGTGGGGGCTGCTTATTATGTCGAATGGGAGGTGGGAGCTCTAACTACCCACCTACGGTGGTGCTGGTACCTCTCTGCCTGGGAGAGTAGTGGTGCCTGGTACTATTTCCCATGTGCTGCCCACTGATGGCAGAAGGCTTTGGGGCAGGTGGCCTCATTACCACCACGTTGTGATCCAAGTCCTGACTCTACCATGCCTCCTTTGACACCTCCCAGCAAGGAAAGGGAGGGTGGCCACATTATTGCTTCTGGCCACGGAAGTGGCCTCTGCAGTAATCTGGATACCTGGTTAGATTCTACCCAGGGTGGAGGGCCAGGCTCTCCACCTTGGGGCATGAGTGGTGTGGGGGTCAAGATCTTTTTCCGTGGTGTGTGGCCGGAGGAGAGTGGTTACTGTCTCAAAGTTTTGTCTTTGTGGGCTGCACCTTTTCTGATCCTTTGGCCACAGACAGCAGGTTTTTGCTGGAGCTTTTTTTTTTTTTTAATTTTTTATTTTGGCCTGCACCCATAGCATTTCCATGTTGCCAGACTCTGCTGCAGCAAGACTGAGATATTTAAGCTCAAAGAAAACCATGAAACTCACCTCCGTGTCCTTCTTTGGATCTCAAGGTTCCCTAGCCAGTCTGGCTTTTCTCTCTCCATCTTCCACAGTGTTGTGTCTGTTTACATATAATGTCTGGGGCTTTTACTTGCACTCAGAGGAAGGAATAGGGAAAAGTAGCTGTGTTCCATATTCCCAGAGGTGGGATTTAAAGCCCACATAGTTTTTAAGTCCTGAGTGTTTTCGAGTTTCCTATGCTATTAGGGTCATATGAATTTATTCCTTGACGGATTACAAGATTTAAAAAATGAGAAATTGGGGCGCCTGGGTGGCTCGTTGGTTAAGCGTCCGACTTCGGCTCAGGTCATGATCTCACAGTCTGTGGGTTCGAGCCCCGCATCGGGCTCTGTGCGGACAGCTCAGAGCCTGGAGCCTGCTTTGGATTCTGTGTCTCCCTCTCTCTCTGGCCCTCCCCTGCTCATGTTCTGTCTCTCTCTGTCGCAAAAATAAATAAAAACATTAAAAAAAAAATAAAAAAAAATGAGAAATGTAAAAAGTAGTTATTAGTCAAGAGGGTCACCTGAACAACTATTAAAACTGAGTTCTGGGATTCCTGGGTGGCTCAGTCGGTAAGAGTCTGACTTCAGCTCAGGTCATGATCCCACAGTTCGGGAGTTCAAGCCCTGCATCAGGCTCTGTGCTGACAGCGCGGAGCTGGAGTCTGCTTTGAGCTCTGTGTCTCCCTCTCTCTCTGTCCCTCCCCCGCCCTTGCTCATACTGTCTTTCTCTCTCTCTCTCAAAAATAAACAAACATTAAATAAATAAAACTGAGTTCTTCCAAGTAATTAGCTATAAAATGTATATCTAAACTTGATACATTTTCCATATGTCAAAAATAACGATAGATAAAAAGATGACATTCATAATAGCCAAAACTAACCAATGGAATAAACTAAAGAGGAAGGAGTAAATTTTGTGCTATATGGTGGGAAAAATTAATAAATGGGGAGATATACTGATAAGTGAACTGGAAAAGTCATCATTGCAAAGATGCCAATCTCCTTAAATAAGCTAAAACTTCAACGCAATTATTATAGCAATGTTAGGAATGGGTTTGGAACTTTATCAGCTGCCTTTGCACTAGCTACTGAAATGAGCACACGTTTTTCTCCTTTAAGCTATGAGATGATTAAGAATTACACAGGAAGATGCATTATTGAGGGTTTAAAAGTGGAGTGAGTTTCACAGTGTTTCTCATTTTTAATTTAAAAATATATTTTTTTAACATTTATTTATTTTTGAGAGAGACAGAATGTGAGTGAGGGAGGGGCAGAGAGAGAGGGAGACACAGAATCTGAAACAGGCTCCAGGCTCTAAGCTGTCAGCACAGAGCCCCATGCTGGGCTCAAGCTCACCAACAGTGAGATCATGACCTGAGTCGAAGTCAGAGGCTCAACTGACTGAGCCACCCAGGCGTCCCTCATTTTTTAAAGTTTATCTATTTTGAGAGACAGAGAGCACACGAGTGGGGGGAGGGGCAGAGAGAGAAGCTCAAGCTGACAGCACGGAGCTCGAATTCATGAAATGTGACGTCATGACCTGAGCCAAAATCAAGAGTTGGGCACTTTACTGACTGAGCCACCCAGGCACCCTCACAGAGCTTCTCAAACTTTAATATGTATACAAAATCATCAGAGATCATTTCAAAATGGAGATTTGAATTTAGTGGGTCTGGGTGGGACTTCCAGGCAATGACAATGCTGGTATACGCTCTACACTTTAAGTAACAAAGATCTAAACAAAGATAAACGATTAAAAAAAAATTTTTTTTTGAGATAGAGCATAAGCAGGGAAAAGGAGCAGAGGGAGGGAAGGGGGAGGGAGGGAGGGGAGAGAGGGGGAGGGAGGGGAGAGAGGGAGACGGAGAGGGAGAGGGAGAGGGAGAGGGAGAGAGAGAGAGAATATCTTAAGCAGGCTCCATGCTCAGTGTGGAGCCCAACAAGGGGCTGGATCCCAAGATCCTGGGATCATGACTTGAGCCAAAATCAAGAGTTCGATGCTCAACCAACTGAGCCACCCAGGTGTCTCAAAATAAAGGATTTCTAATTGAAGGTCCATTTAGAGAATGCCCATGGGATCTGTGAGTGTGGCATTTCTGAAATGATGAGAAAAACTGATTTTGATGTCATCAACACCTGCTTGCAAAAGTGGCCTGATTGTGCTATAGGGACTAGGAGAAGTGGACCCTAACCATGGGTTACTGGATTCCATGGCAAGTTAACTAGTAACACATTTGTTGTGATGAGTCTCGATGGTGGTTCCTATGTTTCTGTGCGTAACAGAAGTGTGAATCTACAAATATATGTTATAAATCCCATTCCTTGATCCAAACTGAAAAGCAAACAAAATACGGGATTAGCTCAAGTTCTTCCTTCTGCTTTTTTGGAATTATCTAAACTCCAGAAACAGTATTAATCTTATTAACTCAGATTCACAAACATTGTGGATAACCTATCACAGTCACAGATGATGTAATATTGAAGAATTCTCGCATCTGTAAAATGAACCCACTTGTCTGTTCTGTACTATTTAAAAAATTTTTTTGAATGTTTATTTATTTTTGAGAGAGACAGAGAGAGAGACTGAGTGTGAGCAGGGGAGGGTCAGAGAGAGAGGGAATCACAGAATCCAAAGCAGGCTCCAGGCTCTGAGCTGTCAGCACACAGCCCAACACGGGGCCTGAACCCCACGAACTGTGAGATCATGACCTGAGCTGAAAGTTGGGCGCTCAACTGACTGAGCCACCCAGGCGCCCCACATTCTGTACTATTGTTTAATGTACTAAGGATTCAATGCTCAACCACAGAATTTTCCTTGAGATTTCATTTTGTATTTTTAAAAAATGATTATTTACTTTGAGAGAAGAGAATGTGCCTGCATGTGTGAGCAGTGGGAGGGGTCAGAGAGAGAGGAAGAGAGAGAATTCCAAACAGGCTCCGCACTGTCAGTGCAGAGTCTGAGGCAGGGTTTGATCCCATGAACCTTGACATCACGACATGAGCTGAAATCAAGACTCAGAAGCTTAATGGACTAAGGCACCCAGGCATCCCTCGTTGTGTATTCCACCTCTCTATCGATTATGTAGATTTTTCTGGAATCCTTCTATACTTATGAATATTGTACTGTTACCTTCCCAAACCAAGGAAAACTTTGTTGGGTATAGAATTTTTTATCTATAGAAGCAGAATCCTATATGCCTCTTATTTGCCAAAATGACACATTCTTTTCCAGTTTGTAAGTTTTAGTTTCATCAGGACCGGCTTTTCCTATTCTGTGCTAATAAGAGAAATCCTATGCCAGGCTATGAGATTGCAGGCTCTTCTAATTAGAAGCTGTTTATTAAGAGCAATTATGGGTATGAGGTTGGGAGAAAGGAGTTATTGCTGCAAACGCAAAAGAAGACAAAATTCTAAACTATAAAGCCTTTCAGAAGCTGCTTTTTGCAGACAATTAGAGATAGAAGGTGTTTACTGCAGTGTCAATCTCCTTCTCTGACTGGCAGAAGAACTTGTGGGAAAATTTAAAAGAGCCATCTTTTTGTAAAATTTTGTTTTTTTGTTACCATAAATTTGTTTTCTATGTAATGCATCTATAACAAAGTAGTCTTCCAAAATATTTAGACCTCGGGGTTACTGCTCCATTTTACATTTTGTAACTGTCAATCTCTAGACAATCTGGCTTGCTAACCTGACTGCCTTCTTTGGTAACTGGGCACCCAGGGCTGTAATAGTCAAATTACCAACTCCAACTTCTGGAGCACAAATTCTTGTGTGATCTCTTGGATAGCCAAGAAGGCTCTAAATGTTTCTCTCTTTTCCTTCTCAGCTTAAAGGTAGAAAATCCACTGATCTACTAGAGTAGTCACTTACATGGAAATAACGTGATGAAGGACTGTCACAACAGGTCACCCCCTTCCTCTCCACCTACAGACTCCACTATTGCTCCTGGCAATCTGAAAGGTGCTTCAGAGCAGCTTGTTCCTTTTTCTCTGCCAGGATGCTTGAGGCACTCTCCGAAGTTCAAAAACTAATACCATAGTTCCCAGGGCTGTGTTTTGGTGTTTGTCACTACTATGCTTTTTCTTAAAAACTGGCATTCCAGCTTTCTTCAGTTCAAGGAAAAAAGAATACCATAGCTATCTACTCTTTTTCCTGTTCAGTTTTTCTCACCTCTTCCTGTGCCATGCCAACAGTCTCAATGTTGACTCCATCATCTGCCCTCAGACACATCATCTCCGTCGTCTCATCATTTCTAACACTATTGAGCACCTATGGCCACATTCTGTGCAAAGTCTGTTACGTGAATTATCCCATTTAACTCTCACAACCCAGCAACAAATTGAGTATTACCAGTTTTCAGATGAGAACATGCATTTTAAATTATTATTCTTTTCCTCAACTTTTTTGAGATTTTTTTCTGAAGTTGTCCATGTGGTGCAGTTATTTTCAGTGTTTCTTCTGCGTTCTGCAGTTTTAAGTTTATTTACATTTGACAATGTCATTATTTTTCTTCCTCTCTTTCAGTATCAGTTATCTTTTTCTTTTAATGTTTTGTCTTGTTTTACTAAGATCATGCCTTATTAAATTCCTTGAAAGCATACAACAGTTTCAGCACAAAAAAGTCTTTTGCCTCCTCGAGTAAGAGTATCCTTAAATGTTTATTTAATTTACATTTTGCAACTTACATTCATTTTCCTTTTTTTTTTTTCAATATTCGATATTTCTTTTTGTTTGAGATTGTTTTCTGGCTCACTCATTTGTAAAGGTAGGCAATGTTACCAGAGCCTTCTTACCGTTCAAAAATAACATGGCTATGTCTCCTTTGCTGCTCTCAAGAGATTCTCTCTCTCTCTCTGCAGAGAGAGAGAGAGGTGTTATCTTACTTACCTAGAGGGGAAAAATCTTACGAATGACATTGCATTTCTCAGGAGACACCTCGGGCACCTTCTGAATTGTTCTGTAAGTATTCAAGACAGAGGACTGGCTAACGAAACCATATTCTCTGTACCACTATCCAGTTCCTTGGGAAGAGACCGAGTGAGGGTGTTGGAGCTGGGGTTGGCTGGCCTCAGCCTGGAAACTTTCTCTCTGAATGTGTTAAGACTACTGTGGCTGGGGCTGATTCAGCCAGCTAGGAAGGTTGAGCCATTCTATGGAGGAGAAGTCCTCACTTTTCAGATCATTCCTCTAATTCAGGGTGAAGTGGCCACATTGCCAAAAAATGAGATTAGCATAACACCCTTTGGTTATGGTCTTTTGGTTTTGTGGGTCAGCAAGTTCCCACTGAATACATATTCATCTCCAGTCTACAGCTTGCCTCTAGACCTTCTGCTTTCCTTGTTAGAAAACTGTCAGAAGAGTGAGAAACAAAAACAAGGTGAGGTGACTTCATAGTTCTATGGCTTCTGCTTCAATCTCTCTGCTTCTGCTGAGGTGAAGCAAAAGGCCCCAGATGATTGTTTCTACCCTTCTTCTCCCAAGCCCTCTTGTGACTTCGGCCCTGGGTCCCAATATCAGATGGATTTTACACCCGTGCAATCCACAGAATGTCCTCCAAATACAATACTGATCCATTCCCTGAGGCTGGAGAGATTAAGGTTGGTCCAAATTGTTAGGTCAGCTGACACTGTTTAATTCTGTATAAAATTAGAGCCTCAGCATCAGTGTAGAGGATTTCATCTTTAGGCTTTTTTGTCACTTCCTGTGTGTTTTGCCTACCACTTACTTACAGAAGGAATAAAGTGGAAAACTTACTGGTTCAGCAAAGAAAAAAAATCTTTCACAGTCAGGTTTGTGGGAGACATTTCTTCTAAAAATTAATCATGTCTGCCTTCTAACATCTTAAGCTCCGAACAAATTTGACTATTTGAGCACCGATCGTACATAAGACACAAGAATACACAAATTTTGGAAACTTATTTTCTGACCTGGATGATGTTATAGTTAGGTGAAGGAAGCAGGTAAGTACACCAATGATCACAAAAGAGAAATCTTCAACCTAAAAACTTCCAATTTGGGAAATCTCACAGCTATGGGCCAAAGCAAAAGCCCATTGAATACTGTCTGTCAATAACAGTGTCATTCTGGATGCACACAAAAAAAGACATGCAGCCTTGTGGAAGGTAGCATGTTGGTTCTCAGAGGGTGCTAGGGGAATACAAATGAGAAACATCTACATTTGTGAAGCTCTCTGCCGACCAGAAAGTTCAGATAGTCACGCAAGCTGAAGAACAACTCAAAACCAAACAGTTGGAAAGGAGGATTTTTCCTACAGGACTCAATGAGGAGTCTGTGAGGGAGGAGACATGCCTGCAGATGCTAAAGGCATTTTGTCAGCTCTTGTGCTCTTTCTGTCTAGAAGTGTGTACAAACAAGGACCACTCAGCATCCACCAGCCACTGAAAAAGCAATTCAGAGAACACCTGGCTTAGAAAGTAGATGACACAAGGAGATCCAGCTTTTTAGAGAAAGAGGATTTCAATTCTGATTTGAGGGGTCCCTCTGGCTCCAACAAGGTTGGTGGCAGGTGGACCTTGGCAGGTCCGCAGCACCCCTTAATAGTCTCCATGGTTGAAAAATCATTCAACATCCTCCCCAGCTCCGGGCATAATAAAGCAGATTTGGGGGCATCGATTAAGCGGAAAATCTGCACGCTGATTTGTTTATTAGAATGCCAGTAGTTGACGGTCACACTATAAAATAAAGCATCTTCAGGAGATATGACAGTTTGCTGGAACTAGCGGTAGGCGATTCACATACCTGTATTTTGACCACCTGCTCTTCTTGTCCATACAAATATGATTTCCTAGCTTCATGCTCTTTCCTAAGAAGGGGTCCTGCACTTGTGGCTTCCAAGCGAAGAAGCAAATCTTCAGAAGCAGACCACATCTTCTCACGAACATAATCTCTTGTGACTTCCTCCACAATGTCCTGGCAAGAGATATTTCTTACGGTTACACTTCACACATCGGGTGAAACGAGCAAAGAGAATAGCTTCTGGAGCTTCTATCTTTGAGAAATAGGATATGGACGGCTCTTTCTGGCCTGGTTTAAGCACAGACTTGATCAGAGCAAAAGGATGAACTGGCTGAGCTTCTTTCTAATGACTTGCTTTTGAAATCCTCTGACCTTGGTGCTGAGGTACTAGGAGAATCTGGCTGAGTGATCTCAGGATCTGGAGGCGGAGATGGACAAATGATGCTGGCAAGGACCAAGTGTGAGGCTTGAGCTCCAGAGTGTACAAGGGACAAGGACGGCTGTGGTATGAATATGCACTGCCATCTCCCTCTCCAGGGCTGCCAAGGAAAAGAATGCAGTGGCCATGAAGTCTTCTGGCTCCTAGGCCCCCTTTCTAGTCCAGGCCAGAGAGCAGACCTCTGCAACAAGCCAGGAGGAGCCCGAAATAAACTTGGGGGGAAAATAAAAGACTTTGGACAGAAGGAAAGGGGGTGGGCGAGGAGAGACAGGCATTCCCCTGGCCAGACAGGCGAAACCCAGATGAATGAGAACAAAGGAGAGGGACTATGAAAAGTCTCAGGTAGATGATGAACTGGGTTTGCTTTTTACTTTCTTTGAGAGATGCAAGCCAAGACTGGACTCACTTCTATGGCTGATGCCTCTTACCAATGTGACTAGAATCAACGGATGATTAATTAAAAAAATTAAAACTGAAATCATAAAAAAATGCTTAAAAACCTTTAAGAGAAGACATTATTACATTCACTAACTCAGAACTTTTAGATTGTCTAGAAGACTATTATTTTTTTTTAACAGTGTAGACCTTCCACTTTAAAAGAAAAAAATTTTTAATCCGTTTTTTGAGAGAGAGAGACATACAGACAGAGTGTGAGAGGGGGAGGAACAGAGACAGAGGGAGACACAGAATCCGAAGCAGGCTCCAGGCTCTGAGCTGTCAGCACAGATCCCGATGTGGGGCTCGAACTCATGAACTGTGAGATGATGACCTGAGCTGAAGTTGGATGCTTAACTTACTGAGCCATGCAGGCGCCCCTAGACCTTCCACTTTTTAATAATCCTAACAGAATGATGCTCCATTTTACAAAGTTACTCCTAGGGCATCTTTGGAGGCCACAGGAACAATTTGTGGCTCTGGTTTTTAACCCTTTGATGCTGCTTCTTCATAGTGTGATACATCTTTTCCACTCTAGCATATTGTTTTTACATATTGCCCACAGTTTCATTATTTGCAAGGTAGCACTGGTAATGCATTGTAACAATGATTGACAATGTTTGAAATTACTTAATAAACCATTTTCTTCACTGTCTTCTTGTCATTGATTTCTGGTGGCATCATCAGCCTCCAGGCCACAGATTTTTCTCTGAGTTTTAGCAAATATCTTTGATGCTGGTGACTTTGAACAATTTTATAAGACCTACATTTGTGTGTTCTGTCTTTTTTTTCAAAATGGAACTAAATTCTTATTTGTATCTTCTCTGTAAACACACTACAATGCATGGAACAAACAGCAATTTTCACATCTTTTGGGTCCAACTTTGGTCTCAAGTCCAAAGCAATCTTGGTGAACATCCTTTTAAGAGTATTTCCCCCTGGAAAGTATTACTGACTTTTTAAAGGACATATCTATCTCTGTGGTAGGCTGTGGGGGGGAAGAAAGAAATTACTGAACACTGACAACCAGGAAATTACTACTAACTGAGCTCTTGTGTCAAGGTAAATGTGGAGATTAATTTTTAGGATAATGTACTATCACAAATAAGCTACAATATCTTTCTTCCCCTTGCTCTCTTTGGTGGTGTTATGTCAATATAGAAATAACTGTACAAGTCAGTAGGCATGCAGCCCCATCCAACTGCATTCATGACGACTTTACTCTATACCCAGGCTGCAAAAAATAAGTTATTTTCTCCCACCACTTCCATGATTCAAAAACAGAAAGGCAATCACACTTATTTTTTCAGAGCATAGTTATGCATTAAACATGAACCTCCTACCTCAATTTCTTTTGCCATGAGCCATGATTCTTTAGGCAAGCATGATTCAGGTGTGACCCAGGAAGTCTCTTGTGAATCGATGTTGTAGTAGTAGTCATATTTATCCTGCAGGGTGAGTTTGAGCCATGAACCTTCAGTAGACACTAAAGAAAGAAGCTTGTTACATTCTAGAGAGAAATACTGAACGCTTCAACATTATACTTTCTCCAATATGTAAAATAATGTAATGAACAATTTTTCATCAAGCATTCCGGCAGCCTAAGTTAAAATCATTAGAAATGACTTGCTAAAATGGAATGAATTCTATGTGTTCAATGGCGGCTCTCTACTAAGCCAAATGGGGAGGACAGTCTGATGGGTAATGCCATCGTTCTCGATCTCAAATTCCTCACGAGGATGAGAAGAGTCACAAATGGCCATCAAGAAGGAAAAAGTAGACAAAGAATGTATGTCCCAGATGTGAATGGCACCAAAGTGGTCAGAGGAGACTGGTGAGCAAGAATCTTCTTTGCTTAGCAACTCTTCCAGCAATTTCTCTAAGAAGGAGTGACCTATACAAACTGTGACCCATTATTTAAGGAAAGCCCATGATCTGCATTAAATCAAAGCAGAAGTAACTCATCTTTGCAGACAACTTTATCCTAACTAAAAACTGGCATATCCAAGCATGATGGTCACTAAGTAGGGAGAAGGAAAATGTCCTGGTTCGACTCATCGTGCTCTACACAACCACACAAAATGAGAAAAAAAATGTGGAAAGGACTTCATGTCTGGGGGTGGTGAAGGATGCACTAGGAAAAAAAAAATCTATGGCAGTCATGGCTTAATTAGTCAAGACGAATATTTCCTCTTCATGAACCCATGGGCTATCCCTCCCATTTAGAAGTATGTTTATTTTGTTGAATGGTCATGATTCCGGTCCCAGACCAGAGAGCCAACAAAAGCCAAAATAAAAATGTTCTGACCTAGACCAATCTAAGCCAGCTTCTGTCAAGTGAGCACTCGACTAATTGTGTTTATAGGGAATCAAAGTTCAAAGTGAATATCTGTACAGAATATTTAAATGGATTAAAAAAACTAAGCAGGGGTAACTTTAAGGCCCTTGAATGTGGTTGGTTGGTTATTTGGTTTTAAATGCTCCTCAACTGTTCTCTGTTTGTCACTGCCCAGGAAAAGAGATGTATCTCTTTTCAAATGGGCAGACAGCTGTTAGCTGTGTAGAAATGCTGGCCTACCAGAAGTATCTTGTACAGCCAAATCAGGATGCTCACAAGTAATAATTATGAATCTAAGATAACTCCTAGGTTTCTGAATTGGCAATTTGGGGATTTAAGACAGTATGCACCAGAATATGGCACATGGGAAGTGGAGGCAAGTAGAAGATAAATTAGGCTTAGGCCAGGATGGATTTGAAACTGAAACGAACCCCGGCATTAACACTGTTGTGCAACTCTTTCCCCATAAAGGAAGAGGCAGAGGACACTACAGCGACTCCGGACGAAAATATGTGAAGGGAACAGAGAGAGGCTCAAGGGTGATCAGATGCCAGGTAAGAAAGAATGACCAATAGCCTTCTGCATGTTTCATTAACGGGCAACTTGCTGAATTCAAGGGTGCAAACTCCGAGTTGGAAATCCACCAAGTGCATAGGGTGCCACGGGAAAGACCTCCAGTTGAACTAAGAAAACCTTTTTTTCTCCAATTCCACTTCTCAGGCCAGTTTCCTGAAGATGCAAAGTACATGACCTGTGATGTGTAAATCGACACCAGCCTGCGAATCAGGACATACCTTGATCTCTGATGGGATGTGAAGTGCTTGGTATCAATTTACTAAAGGAATGGTGCACTGACTCTCAAAAATTAACCTCTTCTGGTTTGGCAGAGTCTCCTTCTGACCAAAATCTCATGAATGTAAGTTTCTAAATCTAAAAAATGACTATTAGACTCATGATCTCAACGATACTTTACAAAGTTAACACATCATGGTCTACCGTTGGATTGAACAGGCATAAATATTTGCCAAGGTTATTGAGCTGGGCCCTTGGAAACCAGTGTCACTGCATTTTATTCCACGTTTTCAAACTTACTCCTATTAAATATTACACAATCATGTACCATTCGTTTCAAAAATGAGAGAGACAAATATTTGTAAAAAAATCAGTTTCCTATCCCTGGAGAAATGGATCAACAAGCAAGCATTAGATAAAGCAAATTCTCCTTAAATGCTGTCTTTTCTCAAGTTTATGATGTCACCCATGCATAGCCACCAAGTTAATCAGACTTTTCCAAAAAACAAAAAAAGAAAAACACATGTAAAAATTTTTTCCAATGCAAAAAAATATTTTAGAAATGTTCATACGAAAGCAATAATTGTCTTAAAGTCAATACAATACATATTGGTGTAAGACAGCATCATATTCGAAATGATATTTAGTCAGTGCCAAATGACTAGAAAGCTTACCACTTTTAGATTTGTGCTCTTTTGCCTTCGCAAGGGCATCATAATACCTGTCAGCACATTCAGGGATTATGTCATTTGTATTAGACACAGAAGACTTCAAATGAGACAAAATATCACATGGCTTTTCTTTCTCCAAACACTGATTGACATCGATGACCAGGGTAACCCCTGCACAATGAGAACAAAGTTTCTGTTACTGGTTATCTGCTACTTACTCTAGTGGTGTGCAAAGGTGAGATGTAATTCAGCCTTTTCCAGTAATGCATTGGAATTAAACCTTTATATCCTTTTCAGAGTTAGTACCACAAATACCCATGACTGTCACCAACTCACCTACCGGTTTAGGTTGTAGGAAGAACAAGATCCCACAGGAGCACAGTTTATTAAAAATTACAGCATTTCCAGGCTACTCTCGTGTGGTGGGAAGGCACTAGGTTCCACTCACTGTACTAATCCATAAGGGTGTGGTAAATGCAGTAGATATGCAGCCCTCCAATAGGTCATCCATCAGTATTTGAGAACTTGTTTTATGAAGACATTTATTTATTTTAGAATATATAAAAAATCCTGATAGTCTCTTGTATAGTGCTAGTATACTTCAAATATTCTAGGAAAGCAACAGGTAGGGCTGATGGACATATGTACTCAAGTCCAGAAACTTAATTCTGGAACCCATTTAGACTTAGAAAGCATTTTATTCCATTTTAAATTTCTGCTTCTCCCTATAAATCAAGCTACAGTGAACTCTTGGTTACCTAAAGAAAGTTAACATGGTGAGTTCTTTACTATCCATTTCATTCCCAGCCAAGAATATTCTGGCCCAACCAATGAAAGTACTGTTTTTACAAACTATAAATGCACTGAGTTAGAAACCTAGAACAACAATGGAAGAAACCAGGTTAAAATGCTTTGTGGACAGAAGGTTTTGATGAAATGAGGAGAAATGGATATACATTTTTATAAACACCCCCCCCCCCCCACACACAAAACTTTACCATACAAATGCTAACTGGCATATTGGTGTCATTAAATTATGCATGTATGTGCATACAAACATGAACACTGAAGGGGCGAGAAAAATGGAGTCTGACTTTCAACAATCTGGAACCAAAGTGATGCAAATCTGGAGGAGCACATAAAGAATCAAGGAGAACTTCCATAGCAAAATTCAACTGTTGCAGAACAAAAGATACAGCAGTATGCTCTTGTGCTTACAGGAGCTAATAAGAATGGATAAACAGTCCGCCTTTCCTCTTTTCCAGAAAAGTTTTCTAGGATGGGACAAATGTGGTACTGGTTGTTTGAGAACTTTGTGGTCTCAGAGGAGCAGAAGGAACAAGCAAATGACAAAGAATCCTCTCATGAATTACACCTGACAGCTTCATCTAACCCAGTAAAATGCCATGTTCCTTAAAAGATGGGTATTATAGGGGTGCCTGGGTAGCTCAGTCAGTTAAGCATCGACTCCTGGTTTCAGCCCAGGCCCTGGTTTCACAGTTCGTGAGTTCGATCCTCACATCGGACTCTGCTGACAGGGAGGAGCCTGCTTAGGATTCTCTCTCTTCGCCCCTCCCTCGCTCAAAATAAATAAACTTAAAAATTTTTTTTAAAAAGATGGGTATAAGAAAGGCACAAATTTCTTGGATATGGAAATGTGATTTACCATTGAATATTGATATGCAAGCAGTGGGTCCACAGGTGAATCTTCCAGGTAACTGAAGCTTACTACTCATCTTAACAGAACCATTAATTTTCCCATGAAAATCTAAACCCTTGGAGAATACCCTAAGAGAACAGTCTCTACGCTGCTCATCATTTTATCCATAATCCCTGGTACACAGTAGGTGCTTAATGTTTGCTGAGAGCTGCTAGAAGAGCCCTTCCTGTCATCCTCTGCTACAATACAGTGATTATTTTAGTATTGTTAAATACTAAGAAGCTGCTTGGGCTTCTTTGTTCCTGCACTGAATGGCCTCAGACTCTTATGCTTTTTAGTTTCCCCCGCCTCCGGTCCCCACCAGCTATTTCTTCTTGCTGCTATGTGCTTGCAGAGAGCAGCCCAATCACCTAATTGCCTGGTAATTCGTAGCTTCTGATGTACTCTGAGTTGGGAAGGGACACAACCAAACATATTAGTGTTAAGCCTAATATAAGAATACAAAGGTTCTAAGTGTCTGCCCAAGAGATTCCCAATGAGCAGAGTAAATCAGTTCCAGGACAAAGACTTTGAGACATGTACTTTGATTGTGTTTTTGCTTAATCCATGGGATGCCGTTTAGTTCCAGATAATTGAAGATGTCAAATAAATGGTCTACATAAAGTCAGGTATGTTTGTGGTAAGGAACAAATGACGAAATCTCCCATAAGTCTCCTAAAAGATCTGAAAGAAATGTTTGTGTTGCATCTTAAGCCATACATCGGCAGGCTTTCTCTAAGCTATGCACTTAGAGGTGAAATAACCTCCAGTGGGGCAAAAAATGGCTCTTGTGGGGGAGAGGGTGAGAAATCTTTTTATGTATCAGCACAGATCTACATATGGTATAAAAACAGATTCAATATATCTGTGGTATTAAAATTCCATGGTGAAAAATAATTAGGGAAAATCTATCTAAAAAGATTCCTTAGGGGCGCCTGGGTGGCTCAGTCGGTTAAGCGGCCGACTTTGGCTCAGGTCATGATCTCGCGGTCCGTGAGTTTGAGCCCCGCGTCGGGCTCTGTGCTGTCAGTTCAGAGCCTGGAGCCTGTTTCAGATTCTATGTCTCCCTCTCTCTGACCCTCCCCTGTTCATGCTCTGTCTCTGTCTCAAAAATAAATAAACGTTAAAAAAAATTAAAAAAAAAAAAAGATTCCTTAGGGAACAATAATGGAAGAAAGCTGGGGAATTTTGCTCTATGGAGTCAAAAGTAGAGACAAACCTACTTTTAGAAAGCAAGAAACCCAAGTGAAGGAGACTTGAGTTACGGTGTCCTTTCAGTCTTGCCTGTGGTAAAACCTATAGGGCAGCACTTTCTTGTACCAAATTATCTGGGAGTGGGTTAGATGCTTACAACACGAAACCAAAATCTGTTTCAAGTCTTATCATACAAAGGATGAATGCTTTTAAAGGGAAGATTAAACTCTTTTTTTTGAAAAACTGGAAAATTCTCATCTCATTGTTAGAATATAGATGGTTTTACTTCAGAACATCTTTTTGGTGTTATGTATCATAGAAGAAACTATATCAACTCTTCTGAGACACAGGACAGAGGCAGAAGACAGGATTTTAAATGTGTACATCTGGAGTACACAGTCACATATTTGAGAAAGCCTCTTACACAGTCAACACAACAATGAATCTCAATGTAAAACAAGGAACAGCTTCTCATCTGCAGGCCAAATGTAGGAAGAACATGAATAAAATGATTTCTAAATTGGTTTGACTTCTAAGAGCAAAACTGTAACCCTTTCAGGCTGAGTGCCAATGTTACAATCTAATTTCTTTAAAAGTGTTTCTTTAAACTATGGCTTCCTTCAGTTTTACGTTTAAATCTAAATCTCTTACGAACCCGTCTCAAATTTATTTTATTTTTTCTTAAGGATTAGAGTGCTAGAATGGAAAGACTTCAAAGATCCTGAGGGTATAAGTTCAGGTTGGAGAAATGTACATAATTTTCCAGGCTAAGGAAATAAAAACCAGATGTTCCCCACAGATGCTTCCAAAGTTGAAAAGCCAATCTTTGGGGGCAAGAAGACTAAGGTGTCTCGACAGCATTCTATGACCTGATACAATAGGATACGTCCTAGTTATGCTGCAAATAGGTTAAGGAACAGCACTTTCAGAAGTCTTACTTTCGGTAGATTATTTGTACATGTAGAGTGTTAGTATATCGATCTTGAAGCTACTTTAGATTTCCATGTGAATTTTCCTACTATTCGTCTATGAGTCTTAGAATAAAACTAAAATTAAATCGTTTGAGCCAATGAGGGGATTCTGCTAGTTGCCTAGTACATCTATCTCAATTATGCACCCTAGACCTGGGGGAATAATTGCACGTCGGTTTGAGGACTCGCTGGGAGAAAGACCTGAGCTAAGACTCCACTGATCACCTGAGCTCCATGAGCCCTTACTCTGGTTGGTGGACCACAGTGACATTTGGGGTTTCCTGCAATTAGTGTCAGTTTCAGAGCCAGTGTGCTGTAATCCCTGGAACGTCTGATTGCATCCTTTCCCCTCAATACAGCCACCATGGTAAAAAATTGCAGCTCTCTTTAGGGGAAGCCTCGAATAAAGATGAACAGTATAAACTTTTGACTGTAGCACTCTGTTCTCAAGTGGACCTGGTCTCCTCTTCACTTAAGGGGTTCTTGGTTTGTAAATGGCTTAAGTATGGGAATTGACTTAGGGGCCATGATTTTTGCTGTCATTACTCAAATTATACTTCCGCATTTGACCTAGAATTCTTCTTCCACTTGTACAAATCAAGAATGAATTTAGTAAACTGTTTAAATCATATTTAGGGACACCACAGTCAATTAGCCAATCCCACAGGTCTGTCAGATCATTCTGATTACTGCTTTGACTCTGCTCTCCATGACAGTAACCACACCCACTCACCTTTGGTGGTTAAGTGCTGCCACCTGGCCTCTGTGGCCTGCCCACAGATTTTGGACTGCCAGTCTTTTTGCAAGTACATGAGCCAGTTCCTTAGAGTAAATCTCCGTCTCTTTCTCTATGTATGTGTGTGTATACAGATACTACATACTTTCCAGAGAAACAACTATTTATCTGCATGCACATGCACTTGTACATATGCACGCACACACACAGATATATGACTACATATTTAGTTCTCCAGAGAAAAGTATATATTTGGTTCTGTTTCTCTGGCAAATCTGGACTAATACAATGGAAGGCATAGAAGGGAGCATAGGTATTTATTAAGCAGATTGGGCAAGTTTCTTAAGGGTCAAGATAAAAAAAGGGCTTCAAATACCCATCGATAGATGAATGGATAAAGATGTGGTATATATACACAACAGAGTATTACTCGGTATTCAAAAAGAATGAAATCTTGCCATTTGCAACTACGTGGATGGAACTGGAGGGTATTGTGCTAAGCAAAATTAGTCACAGAAAGACAAATATCATATGACTTCACTCACAGGAGGACTTCAAGAGACAAAACAGATGAACATAAGGGAAGGGAAACAAAAATAATATAAAAACAGGGAGGGGGACAAAACAGAAGAGACTCTTAAATATGGAGAACAAACAGAGGGTTACTGGAGGGGTTGTGGGAGGGAGGATGGGCTAAATGGGTAAGGGGCACTAAGGAATCTACTCCTGAAATCATTGTTGCACTATACGCTGACTTGGATGTAAATTAAAAAAATAAATAAACATTTTTAAAAAAGGTAAAAAAGGGCTTGATTAAACTAGAAATTTGAGAGTTCAGTAACCATTTTTTTTGCTTTCTGGATTTTGTACCAGAATCCTTAGATTTTGCTAGAGATAGCACCTAATCACTGAAAATAGTGCCACCACCAATAGATCTTTTTGTATATATACTCAACAACTAAAATTTCTAAGAGTCCAAATCTTTTCAGAAACTAAAGCTATACAGTTATAAACATAAAAAATCAGTGGCATAACCAGCAAGGTTCACTGAGCCAGCAAAAGGAGGTGAGGACTTACATTGTTTTGCTTTGTCCTTGTCCATGTTGGCCTCATCGACCGCATGCTGTATCTCATCCAGCCAAAGGACTTTGGAAACAATCTCAGAGTCCTGGGAATAGGGTCATAGAATAAAAGAAAGAACAGGGAATGATGATGAAACAGAATTTATAACTGCTTTTCAGGAGCCCATTTATTACAGTTCCCACAGACTCTTACCAACTACCAAGCACTGTCATAGACTGTATAGACTATTAATGAAATAACGCCCAATTCCAAACCCCATCCCCCACTTAGGTGCATTCGTCTATTGGTTTGTGTTTTTTCCAAGACTGCCCTCTCCCATGGTGGTCCTTTATAAAGAACCGGATGATCCCTGTGTTGGAACTCCTCCACAGATTTCCTCTGCAGTTAGGGGAAAATGTAACTCCCCTTCCCAGGGACCGTGGGGATCTAATGATGCAGGCCTGCTGACTCCTCTGGCTGCCCTTCACACTCCTCTACTCCCTGTCTCAGACCTGCACACCAGCCTCCTTCAGACCCTAATGTTCTCCAGCTGTGTGGCTGTGGATTCTTTCTTACCGTTCAGGGCTTAATTCAAATGTCACCTCCTCCAGAAAAGCCGCCTCTGAATACGCTCTCCCTTAATCACTAACTGTGTTCCCAAGGTGGCCAAGGTACCAGAGGAAACTTTAAATTTGAGGGAAACACAATGATACTTGGCATTTACCAGACACAGAGACAAAAACAAAAGACCCATACAAAAACATGGTGGCTGCCCTCAAGGAGCTAACAACTTAGTAGAAAAGATAGATTTACATAAAAAATAATTATAATACAATGTGATCAGAGCGATAATGGCTGTAGACACATGATCTAGAAATAGTCAAGAAATGATTATAGTAGGGGTTAATTGCAGGGGGAAGAAATACTTGGAGCTAAGGACAGCTTCAGAATGGAAGTGATAATAGCAATAAAAAGGCACTAAATTATCTACCTTTTTTTTTTTACTTTTAAAGTGATTTTATTTTATTTTTGGTTATATTTTAAAGAGAGACAGAGCATGTACATGAGTGAGGGAGAGGGGCAGAGCGGGAGAGAGAATCTTAAGCAGGCTCCACACTCAGTATGGAGAGTGACATGGGGCTAGATTCCATGTCCTCGGGATCATGACCTGAATTGAAATTAAAAGCTGGATGCTCCACTGACTGAGCCACCCAGGTGACCCCATTTTTTTTTTTTTTTACTTCTCGGTTGATTCTGACTACCATATTAAAAATATGGTGCTACTATATAGTAATTAAATGGGACTTCCAGAAACCAACTGCCCAAGATTACATAAACTTGCCAGAGATTACAAGTAAGTGTTATCAGGAGAAATTAAATATTTTTCAGGGAAGATGAGACATTCAATTTATTTTTTTTTAAGTTTATTTATTTTGAGAGAGAGAAAGCACATGCAGGGGCATGAGCAGAGGCAGAGAGAGGGAGGGAGAGGGGTGATCCCAAGCAGGTTCCGCACTGTCAGCACAAAGCCTGACGCAGGGCTCAATCCCACAAATCTTGAGATCATGACCTGAGCCCAGGCACCCTGAGGCATTCAATTTTCAACAATGGGGACACTTGCCCATGTGTAGTAATAAGTGTCACGTACTAAATCCTAAGGCAAGCCTGTGATGAACAGCAAGTAGCTCATCAGAACCATGGAGAACTTGCTCCATCATTCAGGACTCATGATGGATGGTTTGCAGGAAGGAGAAATGACATCCACCTGCTCCTCTGCAAGGCTTCAAAGCTATTTCCCTCTTAGACTAACTTGAGATAATGTATGCGGAAAGCACTCTGAAAGTAAGACAAAGAATCTATCACTTCATCCTGTAATATCTGGGCTAATGGAGACCATCATGGAAGGCTTGGCTCCTGCTTCCACAATCATCTCTAGGCAGATCTGCCACATGGGTATGGTTACTTGTAGCAAGATCTCCATTTCTTGAAAGAATGGATGTGAAGGAATCAAACAAGAAGCATGATAGGAAGTTGAAGACTACAGGAAGAATGAAGAGACAGGGGAGTAGGAACTATTTGTTCCCAAGGCCAAAGAGAACCCAAACACTCCTCCCAGGACTAGCCTAAAGACTAAGTTCCATACAAGTTCATTTATGTCTCTTTCAGTTTTTTTGAAGAGTATTTACCAAATTCTTTCGTAACTTACCATTGTAGAAGATGCACCATACAAACTTTGACCCAGATGAAAAGGAAGTTAAATCCCACTTAAAAGCTTAAAGTGTTTGTTTCATAAGGCAAAGTTTACAAACCAAATGGATTTAAGTCAACAGTTTATATCATGACTCATTACACCAAAGGATGCTAGAGTTAAATGTAAAACCAAGAGTAAAAACCAAGCCCTAGCGGTTTAAGATCTCCTTTTAAATTGCTTGCTACAAGACTGGAAATTTATTTATAGGATGGTCAGGGCTCTACCTCAAGCTACATAGCCAGGTTCAACATCTGAGTGACAAATGGATCAAGTAAAGAGAAAGCAGGCCATCTGCAAATCAAGTGACAAATTCCTGAATTCAGATGAGTCCTAGAATATTTTAATTCAACAAAAAGTACCTTTTCAATATTTTATGGCATTTTGGCTATTTCTGCAATAAAATAGCTTTCAATTTCAGCTTCTGTTAACATATATTATGTAGCTGAAGTACTAGTAATTTTTGATTGTAAAACTCTTGGTGTGATGAAATTTAATCATGATGTGAAAAGTTTACACAGATCAATTCCTTCCTGGCTTATCCCTCAGCCTGTAAGTCTCACACCAAATCTGCATTTTCTGATTCTTGCTGCATTTTATATGCAACATGCTGTTAGGACTGTTTGGCTAAGGGTTTAACCTTAAGTTGTGTTAAGTACAGAAAAATCTGTCACAATGCAGTTTCATTTATACTACATATTAAACCATATCCTCCGGGATATAATTATCCATAAAAGCTTATACGTTGCACAACGGTGTGGCTGTCCCAAACACTACTGAGTTGGGCACTACATAATGATTAAGATGGTAAATTTTATGTTATGGACATTTCACATTTTAAAAAAAATGTTTATTGTAGACCTGCTCACCAATAACCATGGAATAAACAGAGTCCTCTGCATTTTAATGTTGTATCATGATTTTATTATTTAACACCCCTCCACACCCCACTGTTACCTGACTCTGTAGTTAACGAAGAGCTCAGAATATGTTGAATTATGGCAAAACAAAACACCCTAAAACCAAGTATGGCCAAACAGTGATGGCAAATTCAGAACAATGTGACACTGATGGAGAATTTTCAAAGTTACCATAGTCTTAATTTAGCTTCCTAAAAAAAGTTTGTTTTCTGTAACTCATTTCATTTATAATTATGTAATGGGTTTAAGAATTAAAGTTTGAAAGAGAGGATTCAGGAAAGGCTAATTTCTGATAGCTCAGTTATTCAGTAGACATCACACTCTGGCACCGTGTTTTTTAAATGGATAAAAATGAGATATAGGACAGTCAAAACTAACTGCTGCTCGGCCTCTATGTTCAGCTTACTTCTGTAAGCACTCACTGTGTACTACCTGCATTTTTTCAACATGTCAAAGTATACGGGGTGGGAATTAGAGCATCTACGCAGAAGGAACTGTTAGGGGTGGGTAAGAGTTAAATGATTTGCTCCAGGAATAAAGTAACGTGTTCAGAGACTCAGCCTGAGTCACGCAGCCTGCAACATGAGCACTGTCACACCCTTCCCCTCCAGAGGCCCTGGGCAAGCTTCCCAGTCTGCGGAGCATGCGACAGACAGCACGCTCTACGGTGAGAACAAGGGTTCCCTTTGCTGTTCACACACGAAACCGAGGGGAAGCTGTGCTCCCTAATTTTACACGTTTAATAACATTTGAGAAACGGGACTCAGGTCACCAAGATGAAAGCCCTCATCTTTGTAGCTGCTGGAGTAATGCTTC
Source organism: Panthera pardus (assembly GCF_024362965.1). Classification (NCBI taxonomy): domain Eukaryota; kingdom Metazoa; phylum Chordata; class Mammalia; order Carnivora; family Felidae; genus Panthera; species Panthera pardus. The sequence continues at coordinate 98,180,701 of NW_026526765.1, forward strand.
TGTCGCCCACTTTTTGTCAAAGCGGTAAGCTCTTTTCATACGGGGTAGGTCGGGGGGTGGTGGTTTGTGTTACAAGGGCAAACGGAACTAATTTTCTTCGCGCTTCACACAATCTGCAACCTGAAAGGCAGAGTTTGAGGTTTGTTATGAAAAGGCAGCATCTTGGAAGGAAATAGCTATAGTTTGTTTGCTCTGTTCAGACCTTGTCGAAGACCAGTGTTCTCTGCTTAGATTTAAAAACCTGTGGCATAGTCAAGATTTTAACTCCTATAATGAAGTCACGGATCAAACTTCATTGTGACAAGATTCTGATCTTCTAAGAATTTCCTCTGATTCGGCAAGACAGCACTTTTTCAAGAGATTTTCAAAATTCCTATGTTTATACCTTGTCTTGGGCCACAAGTAGGGAAAACAAGAACAGTACCAGAAAGAATGAGTGGTCCTCCAGTAAGTAATGCTAACAGGTTACTGTTTCTTAATGACTTTACCATGGAGTTCTCCTTACAGTCACATGATCTTTTAGTTTTTAGAAATGAGATCTCCCAAATACTATTATTCAACTCTTAATGTGTTTCTTATTTCACTCAACCCAATGTTAGCCTGTCACCTCCTGCTTACTCCAAAATAAACCAATTTGCGCTATCTGTATCCACAACTCTTCTGCTGTTAGGTCACTCTCCAGCCAACATTGTTTGGAGCAGGAAAGCTGGGGTGAGGGACAACGATGAGACAGAAAAAATAAAAAATTAACAAAACTAAACCTCTATAGAGGAATGCTGCTTCAACAGGCAGGTGAAATCGCCAAGGTGGTTGTGGGAGAGTACTAAGCATTCAGAGGAGCAGTGGGTGTGGGATTCACGAGGAGTGAGCGTTCTGGGTAGGGGTGAACCCAAATGCAGCAGAAGGGGGCTCCTTCAAGGTGCTGGTGGAGTTTGGTGCAAGTGAACAGGGGGCATTTAAAGGCGACAAAGTAAGAAGCAGGGCATTTGCTTTCTTCCATGGGGTGGGGGAGAAATGAGTAAAAAAACCCCATCGTCTAGAGGCTGAAGTCTGGTCCCCTTGGATCAGTCCCTTTCCAAGGCCTTTGCCCAGAGTAAAAACATTTTAGAAACACTATGCCAAACGGAAGCCTGTATTAAGAATCCAAACAAATTGAAAAATATGTCAAATTTAACAATGAGTACTATTTTGAAAGCACACCAGACTCTAGGCACTAAAAGACTTACTCAAGTCAAGCCAGATCTGGAATTCTCATGGAAAAAGGAATCGAGGCTTTTTCACAGCCACTGTTTACCATGTTTTTAGGCACCATGTCTTGCTCAACCACAGGAATTTTCTGAAAACTGACAAACACTTCATTTCAACAACTCTCTTATCAGATCTTGAAAGGAAATAACTTGCACAGCATGTTCTTCAGCCACCATTTTCCAGCTTTGGGCCTAATTCTCAAGGCATTTCTCTTTGGGTAACATCAAATTTAAGCATTTTTCAAAATGCGAGAATGAAGAGAAGGATGTGTGTGGCTGAATCCAAGTGTCACCCAACCCCATCCTCAAAGTTCACATCTAAACACAGGCAGAGAACACTTCCCAGATATTTCTTTCTTTTTCGTTAATCTATCTTCCTTTAAACGACACCTTAACACCACCTCCCTGTCCCTACTTGTTCAGGCAATACTCTGTTTTATACACTGAATTCAGTTTGTGCAATCTCAAGGTTATGAGGAAGGCTTCAATTTCACCTGGGGGCGAACTGCTAGAGATTAAAGCAGGAAGAGAAACTGGCTTTGAATGAGAACCAGGTTACTAAACACTAACCCCAAGTGCTCAACACGTAGGAATTCAGAAGTCATGTGAAAAGACGTAACTGGCAGAACAATGGCATTTTAAATTGGTAAGTATGAGGTTTATATTAGGCATTAAAGTCCATCTTAGAAATCTGAGAGAATCCACTTTATGTACGTGTCAAAGATTTACGGAAAAATTATATAATGAGAAACAGGTTTGAGGAGTAAGGTCTACTGTGTTTTTGAAATTGCTCTTGCATGAATTAGGATTAAAATTAGCATGCCAATGAATGCCCAATATATAGTATAATTTATAGTATGTAGTGGTTGCATCTCTATTCCTTTTTGTTCCATTTCTGAATTTTTCCTTGGTTTTTTAAATGGAAATAGAGTTGCCATACAATGTTACATTGGCTTCAAGTGCACAACATAGTGATTGGACAATTCTATACATTATCTCGTAAGTGTAATTACCACTTGTTACCATACAATGTTAATACATTATGGACTATATTCTCTATTCCCCTCTTTTCATTTTTCTTCCTTTGTCTCCTCTATGCTTGTCATTTGTCCCATCTTCTTCCCCAAAATCATCTAGAGTAGACGCCTCCTAGTCATTTTTGCCTCCTGCCTCTCCCTCATTGCCACCAAAGCCAACTGGATGCCAAGTCCCTCTAAGCTGCCATCAGTTTCCAGGGTTCACTTCGCCTTTCTGCTGCCATTGCTCTAGATCGTTACTCTCCATCTTGAGTTTCAATGACTACAGTAGGCTCCAGATCAGTCCCCCTTGCCTCTAATTTCTTCCCTTTTCAGTCTCTACACTGTCACCCAAGTCATCTTAAATATAAACCAGATCACAGTTATATTAGTATGCTATTGGTGCTGCAACAAATTACCACAATTGTAGTGGCTTAAAACAATACAGATGATACTTCCGGAGGTCACAAGTCCTGAAGTCAAGATGTCAGCAGGGCTGTGTTCATTCTGGAGGCTCTGGGGCATAAGTTATTTTCTTGTCTTTTGTTTTTTTTAGCTTCTAGAAGCTGCTTGCATTCTTGGTTTATGGCTCCTCTTTTCATCCTCAATGCCAGCACAGCACAGCATTTTAAAATATCTGATATTGACTCCCTTGCCTCCCTCTTATAAGGAGTCTTATGATTACATCTGACGCACCTAGCCAATCCAGGATACTCATGCCATCTGAAGATCCTGAATCACATCTGCAAAGTCCCTTTTGCACATAAAATAACATATTCAAAGGGTCCAGGCATTAGCAGGTGGAATCTTGTGAGGCCATCGCTGTCTACTATAATGGCCACGCCTCTGTTCACAATTTTGTATGTGCCTAAGCCCAGCATCTGAGAACGGAAACATGATTTCTTTCGAGTTTTTTTCTAGTTAAAGGTCTTTCAGAGATTTGGCTGTATCCTACCCTTTCATCTGTAACCTACCCTGTCATCTTCTTTCACACACCTTATTAGCTTAAGACAATGAGTTTTTGTGCACCCTTTCCACTGGTCTGACAGTTTGAAGACAGGGACAGAGTCTAACACTGTACCACTGGCATATAACATGCAATAAACATTTGTCAAATTAACTTATCTGACATTGCCAGATCCCATGCCAGCCCATGTATCTTATTCATCTATTAAATTTCATCTATGAACCTTGCTCATCTTTACCTCTTCCTTGACATTCTGCTCCAACATTTAAATCTGTTAACCACTGTCTGAATGTCTATACAATTTACAGCCAATATGATATTGGTCTATAATGGTTTGATGTGCTATTATTGCTCTTGCCAACGGTATTATAAACTTCCTGCCTGCAAGGAGTTGCCATCTAGTTTTTGCTCCTGCATGGGCTAGCACAGTGCTGGGGCATACGATATATATACTAAATGCATTCCTGCTACTTACCAGATTTATAGGGATTTGCGAAAATAAAAATGAACCTAAATTCTACAACTACAGAAACTATGTAGATAAAACTTTTAGTTTCATTGTGTCCTGAACCACAGCCATGGGCTCAGCAATAATTCATATTAATACTTCTTCTCAGTTACAGGCATGGAAAATGAAGTACACAACTTGGCAAAACCAACCTTACCTATTAAGACCTTCCGTGGGGCTCCCCCAAATTCTTTTGAAGAATTCCCCCTTTCTGCCATAGAAGGCTGGACAGGAACTACCACAACTGTAAAAATTAACTGCCCAGAAGAAAGGGTTTCAAATCTCCACGTGAATAATGCTACCATGGGGTACCTGAGCAGCTCCTTAAGTACCAAACTGATACCAGCCATCTACATCCTGGTGTTTGTAGTAGGTGTGCCAGCCAATGCGGTGACCCTGTGGATGCTCCTCTTCAGGACCAGATCCATCTGTATGAACATCTTCTACACCAACCTGGCCATGGCAGACTTTCTTTTTTGCATCACACTGCCCTTTAAGATAGCTTACCACCTCAATGGGAACAACTGGGTATTTGGAGAGGTGATGTGCCGGGCCACCACAGTCATCTTCTATGGCAACATGTACTGCTCCATTCTGCTCCTCGCCTGCATTAGTATCAGCCGCTACCTAGCCATTGTCCATCCTTTCACATACCGAGGTCTGCCCAAGCGTACCTACACCCTGCTGACATGTGGACTGGTGTGGGCAACGGTTTTCTTATACATGCTGCCATTCTTCATCCTGAAGCAGGAATATTACCTTGTCCAGCAGGACATCACCACTTGCCATGATGTCCACAACACATGCGAGTCCTCATCACCCTTCCAACTCTACTACTTCATATCCTTGGCGTTCTTTGGATTCTTAATTCCCTTTGTGGTCATTATCTACTGCTACACAGCCATCATTCGGACGCTTAATGCATATGATCACAGATGGTTGTGGTATGTTAAGGCGAGTCTCCTCATTCTTCTGATTTTTACCATTTGCTTTGCTCCAAGCAATATTATACTCATCATTCACCACGCTAACTACTACTACAACAACACTGATGGCTTATATTTTGTCTATCTCATAGCTTTGTGCCTTGGGAGCCTGAATAGTTGCCTAGATCCACTCCTTTATTTTCTTATGTCAAAAATCATAGATCACTCCACTGTTTATCTTACAATGGTGAAATCACCTTAGAGAACAAGGAACGCCATCTGTGAAAACACACCTTCTTGGGACGATACATGCCTAGTGCAGAGGGTTCTACCCTCTAACTCCATTCTTGAGCTCCTAAGAAATACTGCCTCAAAATAAAACACTACAAAAGCACTTTTTTATTTTAATACTTTTTCAGGATTTTAAGAGTGTCAGTGCAGAAGAAAAGATATCATCATCTTTAGGGCAACTGACACACTTGCCTGATGGTACTTCAAGACCTTTAATTCTCCATCTTCCCTACTTCCAGTAGGTTTCAACCCTACATGTCCTGGAGGAGGAGGTGGGACAAGGGCGAAGCACAGGGAGAAGCTAAGATCTCAGTTCTCAGTGTTTGGCGTCATTTTTGATTCGTCTTCCTTCTCCAACTCTCACACAGGTGGTCCCTCATCAGCTCACTCGAAGTGATTGTTATCACTAGGGGCCATTACCTTAGTCCCACATTTGCCTTCTAACCATTCTTTTCACTGCCAGCCTATTCTATTTCACTGGCCATTGCCAGATTAATCTTCCTCAGATCATACTGAACACATCACTCAAAAATCCCAGCTCACACAGTGCCAATGATTGTTCACTGTTTTGGAGTAAGTTATAAATCTTTAGCCTGACATTCAGAGATAATTTTCCAACTTTACTTCCCAATAAACCTTGCCTGCAAAGTAGGCACCAGCCAAGCTTCTTGATTTGCTATAATCTTGACTTCTCCTTTTTGCTCTTGCTTCTCTAACTGTAAAGCTGTTTTTAACATGTTTGCCTTAATTCTTTCCATCTCTTAAAGTCTTCAATGGACCATTCTCAAGCTAGAAGTTCATTTTTCTCATCTCCCTTTCTTGTATTTTTGACATTTATATACAAATATTAATTTCATAAATACTTATTAAACACCCTGTATAGTAAAGAAGGGGCTACTCCTCTCCCTTCTTTAGTCTCCTGTAGACCCAAGTCTTCTCAGGGTTTGTGGGGCCCAGATCCATGCTCTGTATAACATGTTGCTGAGTGAATGAATAAAATCTCAAAGCAGCAAAGCAGTATGAAAGCCCATTCAATTGTTACTGAGAAGGCAAGGTACCTTGTATGACAAGGGACATTATTTTTTGGTTGGGCATGTAAAAAAAAAAAAAAAAGACATAAGCTAGAACACACTCATAAAATCATTTAAAAGTTTTGGGCGCCTGGGTGGCTCAGTTGGTTAAGCCTCCGACTTCAGCTCAGGTCATGATCTCACGGTCCGTGGGTTCGAGCCCCGCGTCAGGCTCTGGGCTGATGGCTCAGAGCCTGGAGCCTGCTTCCGCTTCTGTGTCTCCCTCTCTCTCTGCCCCTCCCCCGTTCATGCTCTGTCTCTCTCTGTCTCAAAAATAAATAAACATTAAAAAAAAAATCATTTAAAAGTTCAAAATAACAAAACATTAAAAAAATTAAAAGAAAGGGGGGGGTGTCTGGGGGTCTCAGTCGGTTAAGCGGACTTTGGCTCAGGTAATGACCTCACGGTCCAGGAGTTCCAGCCCTGTGTTGGGCTCTGTGCTGACAGTTCAGAGCCTGGGGCCTGCTTCAGATTCTGAGTCTCCCTTTCTCTCAGCCCCACGTTGGGTACACAGATTACTTGAAGAAAAAAAAAAATTTAAAAAGAAACCTAAAATAAGTTTTAAGATGACAGAAACTTCAATGAAAGTAATTGGTTTCTGCAAATAAAGCCATCATGTGTAATACAGTTTCACATAAGAGAAAAATGTAGTAATATTCACTTGTTAAAAGCACACAACTCTTGTGCAGTAAATATATATATAGCAAAACAGAATGTTTTTGGGCATCTAATTCATAAAGTCTCAAGGAAAGCCTTCAATTTTAAAATAGCTCACAATTCACTGCCTCTGGTGAACAAAGTGTGTTTTCTGCTAAGTATGTGCCAACATGCGCATTACCCAGCCTTTACCCTGAGACAAAAGGAATTTGGTTTCTACACAAGGTTACACTTGAAATACTATTAATGAGGAGCAAGAATTCTCACCAGCTTAAATCCCTGTCCTCAACCTTTGATAAAACTGGCCATCTGTTCCATGCAGATGTTATCCATTGTCATCGTTTTTAAAAATTCTTTTTATTTTAGAGAGAGAGGGAGAACACATGAAGTGGGGGGGGGGGGGGGATAGAATCTTAAGCAGTTTCCATGCTCAGCATGGAGCCCAATGCAGGGCTCAATCCTATGATCCTGGGATCATGACCTGAGCCGATATCAAGAGTCAGACGCTCAACCGACTGAGCCACCCAGAGCCCCTCCAATGTGATCTTTAACAGCTGTATGTTTTCGCACAAGCTTTACTTTATACTGGCAATACTAGTAATATAATTTTTTTTCTATTATTTTCAAGGCCAGATCTCGGGAAGGCAAGGCACAGAATTATCTCCATCAAAACACAACCGCAACTTCCAAGCATCCAAACCACAAATGTTAAAAAACACACACAGATGGGGCACCTCGGTAACTCAGTCAGTTAAGTGTCTGACTTTTGATTTTGGCCAGGTCAGGATCTCAGGGTCATGAGATCAACTCCTGCTGGGCGTGGAGTCTTCTTAATATTCTCTCTCCCCCCACTCTCTCTCTCAAAAACAAAAAACAAAACAAAAAAAACCCACACAGACACACATACACACACACATAGACCTCATCAAATAAGCAAAGAATCAGTTTTTTTCCCCAGGGAAAAAACAGGCAGAGAAAAAAAAAGTTTCAAAATTAATGGGCAGAAAAAGAAAATGGTGTTTAAAAATAGCAATTAAACCAAATCATATTCATTGCTTGGAACTGTTTCATTGCTTGGTAATGTTTTAAATCTGTTAGCTCTTGCCAATACAATTCAGGCTCCTCATTTTATAGGCCGAAGCAGTTTAATTCCAGCCTGAGCTAGAACCCAGATCCTTGGGCTCATATTTAATGCTCTATTTCCATTACTAAAGCTGCTGCTCTTACACTTAGGAAGCAAGCCTGACAGACAGATGGCAAAGTGGAGACACCCAGCAAAGGCTTCTAAGTGTCCTGGTGAGGTCCCACGGCACTCCATCTTGACCTAAAGCTATCAGATTGGAATGCTCTGGAAGGGACTTGCATAGCCTGCCTATGAAAGATTTGTGGAGTCAAGGACAAACCGCATGTGGCTGTGGGCAGAGAGGAACCTAGGTCTATCTCTATCCTGTACCCAGAAGATCCCACGTGCGGTTTGTGGATGCAACAATTTGTGTGTGTCTAGCAAGGACTTTGTGACACAGACATCACTCAGCCCTTACCTGGGCAACCGCTGGCACCCACAATAATATTAGCTACATTATTTCAGTATTTTTTGGGGGTGTCAAGCTCCATGCAAAATGCTGAACACTCAAACACATGTGTATGTTCACAATATAATTATATATGATTACATGTTAATATAATCTATAGAAATATAAGTACGTGAACATCCAAATACACTTTATTACATCTGTATGTTACTCTTAACCCCTCACCATGATCCTGTAAGATAGGCACTATTATATCCATTTTACACGTGTGGAAATGGAAGTAAAGAGAATTCAAGGGACTTGACTAAAATCTCTGGTTATTTTGACAAAGCCAATATTGGAATGGTGCCTGTCTGTCTCCAAAGCAAGTAACTGTATCTTCCAATGCTGACAAGTGTGCCTCGGGCCACAGTCTTGGCTCCATCAGTGGGGATGGCAGGCAGAGACCCATTCTCCCCTCCATGGGGTGTGGGGGCACAAGGCTTGGGTTTCAGTTTCACTCTCCTATTCGCTGGCCCGCTATTTATTGACCAGTCCCGTTCCTTTCCATCAGATGAAAGGGCAACCAGCCACACAGCTGCTGTGAGGGTCAAATGAAGATAAATAATGTGAGGGCACCCCTAAAGCACAGGGGGTACGGCAAGGCTGCTGCCATCCCCATCAGAAGGTTAACAGTACAAAAGTCCCCGCCTTGGAGGGATGTTTTTATTCACCTTTAATGAGGCAGTTCAGTAGTACATACGATTATATGTGCATATGTATGTAACATATAAATGTAAATAAATATGCACATACATAAAAAGATATACACTTTAATTTTTATTAAAAATACTTTTGCATAGGTAATACATGGTACAGAGTTTATATTAAAAATTTATTTTCTTCTTCCCTCACCACTCACTTCTCTTTGCCAGAGTCAACACTTCCCTATGCTGCTGGAGACTACATTATGCCAAAATAATTGCTAATACCTTGCATCAAAATGAGCTGCCTTGAAGGGGGAACACCTCAGCCGGGGCAGTAGGTCCTATTCCACAAACTAAGTTACCACTTGGCCCTTTGTGAGTTGTTTACATTTTTTTTTTAAGTTTAGAAACATTCATCATGTAATACATGTACTCTCTAAGAAAGTAAAATCCCAACAGCACAAAAACAGAGAAAACAAAGAAGTCTCCCATCTACACCAGACTTCTAGTTCACCTTCCAGGTGTTTCCTTCTGGAAATAATTTATGCACATGCAAGAGTATGTTTATTATGGGTGTGTATCCCATTTTCAGGCACGTGGAAACATTTTTTTTTTTTGTTACTTAACAATATACATATTGAAGATTATCCAATATAGATTCACTCAATTTTTTTGACGACCACAGAGTATTTCCACTATATGGATATACTGCAACTTACTTAACTGGGCCTCTCTTGAAGGATATTTATATTGTTTGGGGTCTTTTGTTATTACAATGCAACAATAAACATCCCCTTCCCTCTGCCTTTATAATACAGGTTTCTGAATCCAATGGACCAGGGCATAGTTGCAGAACTCATTACTTTTTGGATAGTTCTGGATACATTACTTAGCCTAAGTTTCATTATCTGTAAGTGATGATAAGGACATTTAACCCACATGGCTGTTATGGATTATTATGAGGATTATATGAGAAAATATGCATACAAATACGGAGTATCATGCCTGGCAAACAACAGGTGCTCAATAAATGTTTGTTCTAATCAAAGATGCTGTTCCTGATTCAGATGAGGCAGTTTCTGGGTTGTAAACACCTATACAGAGAAGACCTCCACTCCTTGAGGTTTTGGCTTGCAGCTGGAGACATGGCATCTATGAGTGGGGTCGGTTCCAGGGAGCATCTCTCTCTCACTCTCAAGGAACAGATCATAAGCTTCACCACTCAGCACCCTTCCAACACTGGCCAGTATCTGTGGAACACCTCCTAACACCAGTCTAAGCTCTGCAGCATGGAAAAAATCCTGTGCTCTTCAAAGGGACTGTGGCCAGGTCAGTCTCTTCCTGTGCTGAGAACAAACCAGGCTCACACCTGCCCAGCACTGTATTCCCAGCCTGCACCATCCTGCTTTCCGCCCACCTAACCAGCTCCTCCTTCCCTTCCAGGGGCAGCTCCTGTTCTCTCTCCCTGTCCACTCCTCTTAGGATTCTAGCCCACAAAAATCCATGGTCTCTGAAGTACTCAGTGCATACCTTGTTTTCACACTGTGTCACATACTCACCTCTACTGTTATTTAACTCCTATATAAGAATGCCCACTACCTCCATTTCTAAGCATCTTAAGAAGGACAGAGATCTTCAAATGTCATGCGTTCCTTCTACCCTTTTTCCCTCTACCACACACTATCCAGTACACTATGTATACAGTATGTGCTCAGTAAATAGCGAATGAATTGGAATCTGAACAAGAACTCACCCATCAGTGAGGTTTTAGTTAAAGTAAAAGCAGTGATTAGCTCTGGAGCCAGCTTCCTGCTCATGTTTGACACCAGGATAAAAATAGCCCTATTATTTCCATTTTGGTCCACAGGCAATTGTAGGAAGAGTATCTCATAAGCCGTAGGCAAAACAAATCAAGAAAATCCTCCCTCTCAGCCGTTCTCCCCCCACCCAGTCTGTAAATTTAAAAGCAACAAACCTACTAAGACTCACCATGAGTTTCTGCATTTTAGCATGGTATAAAACATCCTGGTAGTGCTGGGCGCAGTCTGGATCCACATCTTTGATCTTAGCAGTAGGTAAGAGCAGAGTATCTAAAGTTTTCAAAGCATTCCCTTCATCAATAGCTTCATTGATGTACCCTACAGCTACGATTCCTAGGGCAAGAAAAAAAGTTTTCCTCCTAAGTCACAATACATCATAAGTTCTCTAGAATCACCTATAAGAAACATGGAGTTAGAAAGGGGGTAGGGAACCCCCTGCACATAAGAAAACCTCTAAGAGCTAATAAGCAGAGCTAAGGCTGCAGGATACAAGGTCAGTGTACAAAAGTGTAGAGTATTTCTACACACACTCAGTGTACGATGTGAAAATGAAATGGAGGAGAAAATTCCATTTGGAATAGATTCCAATCACAAATACATTGTAACTACTTAAATCATAAACAGGAATAAATTTAACAAAAGAAGCTCGAGACACGTACGCTGAAAACCACAAAACACCACTGAAAAAAATTAAAGATGACCTAAATAAATGGAAAAATCATCTCATGTTCATGGATCCAAACAATACTGTTAAGGCGGAAATACTCCTCAAACTGATCAATAGATTCAGGGTAATCCCTATCAAAATCCCAATTGCATTTTTCTTTCAATTGACAAGCTGTATCTAAAATTCACATGTAAATGCAAGGGACCAAGAATAACCAACACAGTGTTGAAAAAAGAACAAAACTGGAGTTCTCTTAACAATTTCAAAATTTACTACAAAGCTACAGTTAATCAATACTGCATGGTGCTGGCATAAGGATAGATGTACGGATCAATGGAAAAGAATTTAGAGTTCAGAAATAAACCCTTACATTTGTGGGCAACTGATTTTTGACAAGACTGCCAAGACAACTCAACAAGTACAAGTCTTTATAACAAATGGCACTGGGACAACTCGACATCCACATGCATAAGAATGAAGCTGGACTCTCTACATCAGAGCCTACACAAAAAAGTAACTCAAAATGGATCACAGACTGAAGTGTAAAAGCTTAATCTACGTAACACTTAGATGAAAACATAGGAGTAAATCTTTGTGGCCATGGGTTAGGTGCTAGTTTTAATAGTGACACCAGAAACACAACTAAAGAAAAAAAATAAATACATGGGATGTAAAAATGCAAACTTTTATGCTTCAAAGGACACCAGAGAAAGTGAAGGCAATCTACAGAATGGGGGAAAATACTTGCAAATCCTCTATGTGATAAAAGACTCGTACACCTTATATACATGTATACCAGATATATAAGGAATTCTTACAACTCAACAATAAGAAAGGAAAACCCAATTTAAAATGGGTAAAGGCCTTGAACACACACTTCTTGAAAGAAGATATACAAATTGCTAATAATCGCATGAAAAGATACTCAATATTAGTTATCAGGAAAATGCAAATCCAAATCACAATGAGATACCACTTCATATCCACCAGGACGGCAATAAAAATAAGACAAACAGTAACAAGTGTGAAGATGTGCTGACACTGGAACTCTCATACATTGCTGGTGGGAATAGAAAATGGTAGTCATAATGGACAACAAGCAGTTCCTTAAAATACTAAACAAAGAATTACCATGTGATCTAGCACTTCTACTCCTAGGTATATACACTTAAGGGAACCACAGGTTCACATAAAAACTTAGACACTATTCTACTTATATGAAATATCCACAATGGGAAAATCCACAGAAACACAGCAGACCAGTGGTTGCGGGTGGGGGGAACGGGAGGACAGGCAAAGGGGAGTGACTATACAAAGTATCTTCTCGGGGTGATGAAAATGTTATGAATTTAGATAGTGTGATGGTAGTACAACTTTTTAAATCCAAAAAAGTCACCATAAAAACAATCAATGGGTCAATTTTATGGTATATAAATTATATCTCAATGAAGCTGTTATAAAATGGGAGGACAACTTTATATACAAGTAGCAGGAGGAATGCTAATGTCTAGTGTAAACCTCACTTAGATAGCAGTGTGAAGGCAATGAGTGACAGAACCACAGGATAACAGAGCTGAAAAAAATTAATGTCGAGATGTACAGAAAAAAAAACTGAAATACAAAGAGGTTTGGATATACATTCTATTCTTCAGATTACTTTACCACTTTGTGAAGGATGCCAAAACAGAGATAGTTCTAAATCAAACAATTCCCTATAGTATCAGTAGAGTGAATTTCCAGGTCCATACAGTCCAATACTGTCCAAAAGAACATTCTGTGATGATGAAAACGTTCTCTGACTGGGCTGCCCAATACACTACATGTAACTATTAGGCATTTAAAATGTGGCTAGTATGACTGAAGAACTTAATTTTAAATTTTATCTAATTTTAATGATTAAAGTAGCTGCACGTAGTTGGGAAGTGTAGATAGGCCTCCTAGAGATTAACAGTCAGACATGTTTTTTAAGATAGTTTTAAGGTTTAGTTATGACTAATTACTATCACAAATTGTTTCTATGAAACCACCTGGTAAAATAACATCTGGAGCCCTAACTCATGGATATGCCAAAAGAATAATAACCGTATCTACCAGCTCAACCTTCTACTATCTCCATCATACCACAGGTTCTTAGGACATAGACTAGAAGGTCCAGGAAAGAAAAATACAGAGCAAAGTCATGGAACTTGACAAATTTTTGCAACACCAGCAAAGGGTATCTATTTGGAGGCCCATTCTCCGTACTACATTATTAAAAATAAATTATCAACCAGTCATAAAATACTACAGTATATGCAAGAATATACTTACATATAGTAGACACATGAACAACGTGGGGGTTAGGAGCACCAACACCCTGTGCAGTCAAAAATTCAGGTATAGGGAAGATGGCGGCATAGGAGGATGCTGGGGTCACCGCGTCCTGCGGATCACTTAGATTCCACCCACACCTGCCTAAATAACCCAGAAAATCGCCAGAAGACTAGCAGAACGGATTCTCCCAAGCCAAGCACAGATGAGAGGCCCACGGAAGAGGGTAGGAAGGGCGGAGAGGTGGTGCGCGCTGCACGGACTGGCGGGAGGGAGCTGGGGCGGAGGGGCAGCCTGCTGGCCAAGCAGAGCCCCGGAGTCTGGCTTGAAAAGCAGAGGGGCCGGAATGCGTGGGTTCTGTCAGCCAGCGGGACTTAACATCTGGAAGGTTATAAGTAAACAGCTCTGCTCAGAGAACGGGAGGGGTGGAGGACAACGGGAGGGAGAGTTGTTGAGTCCTGGACAACAGAGCGCAGCATGGAGGGGAACAAAGGCGCTGGCCAGCGCCATCTCCCTCGCCCATCCCCCAGCCAAAACCCCAAGGGAACCAGTTCCTGTCAGGGAACTTGCTTGCACCTCGCAAACACCGAATGCTGTGTTTCTGTGGATTCATCCCTCCGGCGGGTCTGACTCCCTCCCGGTGCCACAGGGCCCCTCCAGAAGCGGATCTCTGAAGGAAAAGTGAGCTGAGCCTACCCCTCCTGCCCCTGTGCACTTGGTGATCCACCCCAGCTAATACGCCAGATCCCGAGCACCACAAGCCTGGCAGTGTGCAAGTACCCCAGACAGGGGCCACACCACCCCACAGTGAATCCTGCCCCTAGGAGAGGGGAAGAGAAAGTACACACCGGTTTGACTGTGGCCCCAGCAGTGGGCTGGGGGCAGACATCGGGTCAGACTGCGGCCCCGCCCACCAACCAAGTTATTCAAGACAGCACAGGGGAAGTGCCCTGCAGGTCCGCACCACTCCAGGGACTATCGAAAATGACGAAATGGAAGAATTCCCCTCAAAAGAATCTCCAGGAAATAACAACAGCTAACGAACTGATCAAAAAGGATTGAAACAATATAACAGAAAGTGAATTTAGAATAATAGTCATAAAATTAATCGCTGGGCTTGAAAACAGTATAGAGGACAGCAGAGAATCTCTTGCTACAGAGATCAAGGGACTAAGGAACAGGCAGGAGGAGCTAAAAAATGCTATTAATGATCTGCAAAATAAAATGGAGACAACCACGGCTCAGATTGAAGAGGCAGAGGAGAGAATAGGTGAACTAGAAGATAAAATTAAGGAAAAAGAAGAAGCTGAGAAAAAGAAGAAGCTGAGAAAAAGAGATAAAAAAATGCAGGAGTATGAGGGGAAAATTAGAGAACTAAGTGATGCACTAAAGAGAAATAATCTACGCATAATTGGTATTCCAGAGGAGGAAGAGAGAGGGAAAGGTGCTGAAGGTGTACTTGAAGAAATCATAGCTGAGAACTTCCCTGATCTGGGGAAGGAAAAAGGCACTGAAATCCAAGACGCACAGAGAACTCCCTTCAGACGTAACTTGAATCGATCTTCTGCACGACATATCATAGTGAAACTGGCAAAATACAAGGATAAAGAGAAAATTCTGAAAGCAGCTAGGGATAAAAGTGCTCTAACATATAAAGGGAGACCTATAAGACTCATGAACGATCTCTCTGAAACTTGGTAGGCCAGAAAGGAATGGCAGGAGATCTTCAATGTGAGGAACAGGAAAAAATATGCAGCCGAGAATCCTTTATCCAGCAAGTCTGTCATTTAGAATAAAAGGAGAGATAAAGGTCTTCCCAAACAAACAAAAACTGAAGGAATTCGTCACCACTAAACCAGCCCTACAAGAGATCCTAAGGGGGATCCTGTGAGACAAAGTACCAGAGACATCGCTACAAGCGTGAAACCTACGGACATCATAATGACTCTAAACCCATATCTTTCTATAATAACACTGAATGTAAATGAACTAAATGCACCAACCAAAAGACATAAGGTATCAGAATGGATAAAAAAACAAGACCCATCTATTTGCTGTCTACAAGAAACTCATTTTAGACCTGAGGACACCTTTAGATTGAGAGTGAGGGGATGGAGAACTATTTATCATGCTACTGGAAGCCAAAAGAAAGCTGGAGTAGCCATACTTATATCAGACAAACTAGACTTTAAATTAAAGGCTGTAACAAGAGATGAAGAAGGGCATTATAGAATCATTACAGGGTCTATCCATCAGGAAGAGCTAACTATTATAAATGTCTATGCGCCAAATATGGGAGCCCCCAAATATATAAAACAATTACTCATAAACATAAGCAACCTTATTGATAAGAATGTGGTAATTGCAGGGGACTTTAACACTCCACTTACAGAAATGGATAGATCATCTAGACACACGGTCAATAAAGAAACAAGGGCCCTGAATGATACATTGGATCAGATGGACTTGACAGATATATTTAGAATTCTGCATCCCAAAGCAACAGAATATACTTTCTTCTCGAGTGCACATGGAACATTCTCCAAGATAGATCATATACTGGGTCACAAAACAGCCCTTCATAAGTATACAAGAATTGAAATTATACCATGCATACTTTCAGACCACAATGCTATGAAGCTTGAAATCAACCACAGGAAAAAGTCTGGAAAACCTCCAAAAGCATGGAGGTTAAAGAACACCCTTCTAAAGAATGAGTGGGTCAACCAGGCAATTCGAGAAGAAATCAAAAAATATATGGAAACAAACGAAAATGAAAATACAACAATCCAAACGCTTTGGGACGCAGCGAAGGCAGTCCTGAGAGGAAAATACATCACAATCCAGGCCTATCTCAAGAAACAAGAAAAATCCCAAATACAAAATCTAACAGCACACTTAAAGGAAATAGAAGCAGAACAGCAAAGGCAGCTTAAACCCAGCAGAAGAAGAGAAATGATAAAGATCAGAGCAGAAATAAACAATATAGAATCTAAAAAAACTGTAGAGCAGATCAATGAAACCAAGAGTTGGTTTTTTGAAAAAATAAACAAAATTGACAAACCTCTAGCCAGGCTTCTCAAAAAGAAAAGGGAGATGACCCAAATAGATAAAATCATGAATGAAAATGGAATGATTACAACCAATCCCTCAGAGATACAAGCAATTATCAGGGAATACTATGAAAAATTATTTGCCAACAAACTGGACAACCTGGAAGAAATGGACAAATTCTTAAACACCCACACGCTTCCAAAACTCAATCATGAGGAAACAGAAAGCTTGAACAGACCCATAACCAGCAAAGAAATTGAATCAGTCATCAAAAATCTCCCAATTAATAAGAGTCTAGGACCAGATGGCTTCCCAGGGGAGTTCTACCAGACGTTTAAAGCAGAGATAACACCTATCCTTCTTAAGCTATTCCAAAAAATAGAAAGGGAAGGAAAACTTCCAGACTCATTCTATGAAGCTAGTATTACTTTGATTCCTAAACCAGACAGAGACCCAGTAAAAAAAAGAGAACCACAGGCCAATATCCCTGATGAATATGGATGCAAACACTCTCAATAAGATACTAGCAAATCGAATTCAACAGCATATAAAAAGAATTATTCACTATGATCAAGTGGCATTCACTCCTGGGATGCAGGGATGGTTCAACATTCGCAAATCAATCAACGTGATACATCACATTAATAAAAGAAAAGATAAGAACCATATGATCCTGTCAATCGATGCAGAAAAGGCATTTGACAAAATTCAGCACACTTTCTTAATAAAAACCCTTGAGAAAGTCGGGATAGAAGGAACATACTTAAACATCATAAAAGCCATTTATGAAAAGCCCACAGCTAACATCATCCTCAATGGGGAAAAACTGAGAGCTTTTTCCCTGAGATCAGGAACATGACAGGGATGTCCACTCTCACTGCTGTTGCTTAACAGTGTCGGAAGTGCTAGCATCAGCAATCAGACAATAAAAGGAAATCAAAGGCATCAAAATTGGCAAAGATGAAATCAAGCTTTCACTTTTTGCAGATGACATGATATTATACATGGAAAATCCGATAGACTCCACCAAAAGTCTGCTAGAACTGATACATGAATTCAGCAAAGTTGCAGGATACAAAATCAATGTACAGAAATCAGTTGCATTCTTATACACTAATAATGAAGCAACCGAAAGACAAATAAAGAAACTGATCCCATTCAAAATTGCACCAAGAAGCATAAAATACCTAGGGATAAATCTAACCAAAGATGTACAAGATCTGTATTCTGAAAACTATAGAAACCTTATGAAGGAAATTGAAGAAGATATAAAGAAATGGACAAACATTCTGTGCTCATGGATTGGAAGAATAAATATTGTCAAAATGTCAATACTACCCAAAGCTATCTACACATTCAATGCAATCCCAATCAAAATTGCACCAGCATTCTTCTCGAAACTAGAACAAGCAATCCTAAAATTCATATGGAACCACAAAAGACCCCGAATAGCCAAAGTAATATTGAAGAAGAAGACCAAAGCAGGAGGCCTCACAATCCCAGACTTTAGCCTCTACTACAAAGCTGTAATCATCAAGACAGCATGGTATTGGCACAAAAACAGACACATAGACCAATGGAATAGAACAGAAACCCCAGAACTAGACCCACAAACGTATGGCCAACTCATCTTTGACAAAGCAGGAAAGAACATCCAATGGAAAAAAGACAGTCTCTTTAACAAATGGTGCTGGGAGAACTGGACAGCAACATGCAGAAGATTGAAACTAGACCACTTTCTCACACCATTCACAAAAATAAACTCAAAATGGATAAAGGACCTGAATGTGAGACAGGAAACCATCAAAACCCTAGAGGAGAAAGCAGGAAAAGACGTCTCTGACTTCAGCCGTAGCAATCTCTTACTTGACACATCCCCAAAGGCAAGGGAATTAAAAGCAAAAATAAACTACTGGGACCTCATGAAGACAAAAAGCTTCTGCACAGCAAAGGAAACAACCAACAAAACTAAAAGGCAACCAACGGAATGGGAAAAGATATTTGCAAATGACATATTGGACAAAGGGCTAGTATCCAAAATCTGTAAAGAGCTCACCAAACTCCACACCCGAAAAACAAATAACCCGGTGAAGAATGGGCAGAAAACATGAATAGACACTTCTCTAAAGAAGACATCCAGATGGCCAACAGGCACATGAAAAGATGCTCAACGTTGCTCCTCATCAGGGAAATACAAATCAAAACCACACTCAGATATCACCTCACGCCAGTCAGAGTGGCCAAAATGAACAAATCAGGAGACTATAGATGCTGGAGAGGATGTGGAGAAACGGGAACCCTCTTGCACTGTTGGTGGGAATGCAAACTGGGACAGCCACTCTGGAAAACAGTGTGGAGGTTCCTCAGAAAATTAAAAATAGACCTACCCTATGACCCAGCAATAGCACTGCTAGGAATTTACCCAAAGGATATAGGAGTACTGATGCCTAGGGGCACTTGTACCCCAATGTTTATAGCAGCACTCTCAACAATAGCCAAATTATGGAAAGAGCCTAAATGTCCATCAACTGATGAATGGATAAAGAAATTGTGGTTTATATACACAATGGAGTACTACGTGGCAATGAGAAAGAATGAAAAATGGCCCTTTGTAGCAATGTGGATGGAACTGGAGAGTGTGATGCTAAGTGAAATAAGCCATACAGAGAAAGACAGATACCATATGTGTTCACTCTTATGTGGATCCTGAGAAACTTAACAGAAACCCATGGGGGAGGGGAAGGAAAAAAAAAAGGTTAGAGTGGGAGAGAGCCAAAGCATAAGAGACTCTTAAAAACTGAGAACAAACTGAGGGTTGATGGGGGGGGGGGTGGGAGGGAGGGGAGGGTGGGTGATGGGTATTGAGGAGGGCACCTTTTGGGATGAGCACTGGGTGTTGTATGGAAACCAATTTGACAATAAATTTCATATATTGAAAAAAAATCAGGTATAATTTTTTACTCCCCCCAAATTTAACTAATCAGAGCTTACTACTGGCTGGAAGCCTCAGTAATAACATAGTCAAGTAACATGTATTCTTACAATGAGTAAGCCAGAGAAAAGAAAATGTTAAGAAAATCCTAAGAGAAAATATATTTAGAGTACTCTACTGATTAAAAAAAAAAACCCGTATAGTTCAAACCACGCTGTTCAAGGGTCAACTGTATATGCACACACATATACACACACACACAAACGGGGTTTTTTCACTTCCCAGCTTAGTGCTGATGTACAAGAACTAGGAAAGAAGGTCAACATTAACAAGCAGTAAGTTTTGAAAATAAATATTCCTAAAGCCAAACTCACTATTTCTCATTCTGTCAGTTATTTTTTCAAACACAATCATAAGTCACTTTACAAATGTGACATGCTATGGAATAAAGTAGTTATAATTTTTAAGAAGTATCTTCATCCCGATATTCATACGCTAAGAATGAAGAGATTTATCTGTAGAAGAAAAGGGATGATCTAAAAGGCCAGAAATTATTCTAGATTCTAACACTTAAACATGTTTGAAGAAAAAGCAAAAATAGTTCCCTAACACTCAAGTTACATGATCTGAAAACATTGGAAGAACTCAGGAAAGTCTAAGTACTATCCACATACAAGGTATTATCGTTTTACCCTGTAGTAGTTACAACCTGGAGAGCATGGGATACTTCATATCATTCCCTGGACATGAAGTCTCTTCGGTAGACTGTTCCAAATACTTTTAAACACCCCATCCAAAAATGATCTTAACAGAACTATGTCTGAGAAAGAGAATATGTGTTCCTAATGGCCAGTCACCTGGGACTGAGTGCATTCCAGCTGACTTGGTTGAAACCACTTGTTTAAGTTTTTGTTTGGTATGTTTCTAAGAACACAAGCTACTGAGGTCATAGTAAATGACCTCACAGGACATGTAAGACCTACCCAGAAGCCACCAGGGCACATGCGCATCACTTCCTCTGTTTATAAAAGAAGGGAAAATCCCATTGC
Organism: Panthera pardus; assembly: GCF_024362965.1. Taxonomy (NCBI): domain Eukaryota; kingdom Metazoa; phylum Chordata; class Mammalia; order Carnivora; family Felidae; genus Panthera; species Panthera pardus. The sequence continues at coordinate 98,201,433 of NW_026526765.1, forward strand.
TGAGCCCCAGTTCATGACCCACTTCTTTAAACCATCACAGAGACTATAATGTTCTATTCCAGTGAGACAGTGGATATTCTCTTACAGCTCATGCATTTGAGATAGCAGATGAGTTAACCTACAAAGACAAGTACCTACTAAATTAAAAAGCAAAAATTCAAAGAACAAAACTACCTTGTTTAGGCTACGTGGTTAAACTGATGCTCCTCTCTGGCTCTAGCAGGAAAAGTGAACTTTCCAGGAAGAAATCAACAGAGCCTCCAAGTCTGAGGAAATGCACTTAGCATCTTCTCTATTAAATGCACCTTCCACATTTAGCATTTCCATTAGCTGTGGTACCTTATCCACATCACAATTCAGACACAGGATTAGACCTTGAAGTGTGTGTGTGGCAGGGTGGGAAGGGTAATACACTTTCAAGGTGTCCATGAAAAATCCTTAGCTCTTTGGGGTGGTTTAATTACTATACTGTGCAATTTATGTCTGTTCACAATGGTGTATATTTTTATGTAGCTTTTAAAACAATTACATAAACAGAGGATATCACACTCAAGAATTCAAGAACTTTGAACAAAAATACCTCATTGTGACCTAATAAAACAAACCAAAGCACAGAGAAATTATATATTCTGCACTGAGTTCTCCAAATTCTAGAAAGGAAATGGGATAAAGAAGTCTCTGAAATAACTATTGTGGTTATGGCATATGCCCTTCATGACATGATAATCAAAGGAAATATGATAACAGCCATGTGACGTACAGCCCATGGAAAATACATGCAGTGTAGATGCCTATACAGACAAATCGATACCAATCCAAAGATACCAATCCAAAAATATTTCTGCTTAGATATAACACCCACCTAACAAAAAGCCATTCTTTTGTTAAGTGATACAAATGTTACTTGTTTTTCTTTTCCTAAAAAAAAGCAAAAGCTCTACTGGATAGTCTGCAACAAAATGGCATCCTCCACCCTGCTTTTTAATTAACGTCCAGAATGGGAGTAAAAGTACAACCATTTAGCACTGAGAACTAATGCACCTTTGCCATAAAAGCAGCACATATAGAAATTACCAAAGGCCTGGACTGTGGGTATTGCCAGCAAGAACTAGGAAAAAATGAGAAAACAAAGATGGGACCTGATTCTTAGTTTTGCTTACCGAAACAGAGGAGTCCTACTCTTGAATTGCATTAGCCAAAGCACTCAAACAATTGCTGCAGGAAACTCAAGAGTGTGCAGCTGGGAGTCAAGTAGCAGGGCAGGAGGGCAGGGGGCTGGGGGTGTGAACTTTGTAACAGGACATACACTAGTGTCCGTCCAGACCAGACGATATCAAACATCTGCTCACATTAGTGTTTCCCTCTTGACTAACATCTGGCAAGAACCACCAGCGACCAAGGCAACGTGTCAGAAAAAAGCTAAGTGGGCTGTGTGCAAACTGTCCGATTGCAGGGATTCCAAAATGTCTCAAAGGACACGCAGAGAGGCAGCAGCAAGCTGTGTGGTCAGAGAAGAGGAAATTTAGACTTATATAACTTAAAAAGGACAAAATGAAGAAACTGCCTGGATATATGTGTAACAGTGGCCCATCTGTGAATATGATGTCAAAGCAGCATATCTGAATACATGTTATCTATTAGGCACCTAGAGTAAGATGGTTAACAACAACAACAACAACAACAACAACAAAACAAACGCTGCCATGATACTGGGCACAGGGCTCATAGCAAAGAGTAAAGAAAGCAAAGCAGATTATGCAAATGCAATTAAATAACAAAGTCATATGTTTTTATCTAGACAGGGATTTTACTATCCCAAAGTTAGATTCTGCCTTAGAAGACCAGACCTAAGACCTCACCAAAACGCACTAGAACAGCCTAAACGTGTGAGAGAACTATCTGCCTATTCGGTCAGCAAACTTAGAATGAGTTATAGGTCAAAGATGGAGGACAGAGGGGAGGTCACGGACATCAGCGATCTTAATCTAAATGTTGCTGACAAATCAAAGAGCTCAGAGGAAGCCAAAGATGATGGTGCTAGTTTGTTTTTATGATGAAACAGACCACGTGGAACTTGAATGTGATAGTTCATGCTACAGGAAAGCAGTGACTACACTGATTGCTTAGTTACAGAGCTCTTGATTCCACACTCTGTTTTTGCAAGGAAGAGGCAAATGATAAGGAGGCAAGTGTATCTTCAAGAAAGCATGTTTCAGAGCATATCTTCTTGGGATTGTCCATTTTCACGCAGGTAGCTCATAATTTCTAGATACACAGTCAATCATCAATCATGGTATGTGATCCTAAAGCAACAGTTAGTTTTTGTTCCAATTTCTCCTTAGGGTAGGAACATGTTCAAACTTCAAAAAAAAAAAAAAAAAGCCCAAATAAAAGATCAAAATAAAGTTGAGCATCTAAAAAATTGAGTTATGGGGCACCTGGGTGGCTCAGTCAGTGAAGCGTCCGACTCCCACTCAGGTCATGATCTCACCGTTCGTGGGTTCGAGCCCTGTGTTGGGCTCTGTGCTGACAGCTTAGAGCCTGGAGCCTGCTTCAGATTCTGTCTCCCCCTGTCTCTCTGCCCCTCCCCTGTTCATGCTCTGTGTCTCTCTCCAAAATGAATAACATTAAAAAAAATTTTAAAAACTGAGTTAACTAGAGTATTCACCTGTGAAGTATAAATAAGAAAACATGAGGACTTCTGTTTACATATTTTTATCCCATCCTTTTATGTCTTTTTATGTATGCTTTGTAATGCATATACGGTGACACAGTATAACAGGCATAAAATTTATATATACACATGCGTATCAGGGAAGAGTGCTCTCTTGGGGCTCCATGAGCAAAAATCTGCATTCCTAATCTAGGGAACTAAGTAGTCCAGAAACCTTAGCTGCTCATTATACTATGTGAAGGAACATGTTCCATACTTACGATCGTTTTCTTCTTGAATTTGAATATTCACCATATCTATACACTTCTGAATTTCATTCCAGCTTAAATTCTCTTGCCCTTGGGATAAGGCTTCCAGCTTCATGGTGAATAGTGCATTTGTGTAACTGTGGAAGAGAAGAGAATCATTAACACTAATCAGAGACACTCACTCTTTGTTCATTTTGTGCATCTCAAATTTGGCACATGGCCAAAAGTAGATGCTATAAGGTTAAAAAGGAGAAAGACACATGAAATGTTCTTTCACACACCTTTGTGAACATACAACAAGCTCACTTATATTACATTTTTTTTCTTAAAGATACTTTATGTACAAATGCTGTTTTTTTTAAAATTTTTTTTTTTAATGTTTGTTTATTTTTCAGACAAAGAGAGACAGAGCATGAACGGGGGAGGGTCAGAGAGAGAGGGAGACACAGAATCAGAAACAAATGCTGTTTAATGAAAGTACCTCAAAATCCAACCTTGTACCCAACTTAAGCAAAAAAAAACCAAAAAACAAAAAAACCCTTGAAGTCCTCAACTCTACGAAACTGCTTTCTTCCCCCTCAGTTACTAATTTTCCTTGCCTTTGCATGTTTTGACTCTGTTGAGGCTGTAGGTAATTTTTTTTTAAGTTGGCTCCAAGCCCAGCATGGAGCTCAACGTGGGATTTGAATTCACAACACTGAGATCAAGCCCTGAGCTGAGATCAAGAGTCAGATGCTTAACCAAGTGAGCCACCCAGGCATCCCCCAGATAAGTTTTATGTGATAAAATTCAGAATTACCATGGTTCTCAACCATGGTTCTCAACCCTTCTCATTTTTCTTGTTCCTTCCAGAAACCCTGATGAATAACACACATTTTCACTATACATTTTCTTGATAAGGTGGTATAGGGGTTGAATCAGAATGTTGTAAAATCCCTCCTCACCTGTCCATTTTTCGTAAGGCTCCACAGCACCTACTGAAAAACCTCCCTCTGTGTCCAGTCACTGCCACGGCACTCTTATACCTCATTTCTGACCTCTGACCCTCTTTATTATGGAAAACAGAGTTTGGTCAACCACCTCAATTACTTGCCTTGGTTGGGGAATTTTAGGGAAAAAAAATTATCCACCTTGATATGTTAAGAAACTGTCATTTCTCAACAGTCAATTTTCCCAGTTAAAAATCACAGAACCAATGTTGCAACCGTAAGCTACCATGAGCTACTCTAGCCTAAAGTAAAGAAACTCAATAGTTTAGTTTGCTTTTGCATTGCACCATGGAAATAAAGATCAGTCTTCTACGTACATATTTATTCACTATGCATTTTGACTTCTGAATAGCATCTTTGGATTGCTAACAGCAGAGGTTAAAAAAAGGAACCTCACGTTCAGTTTATTTTATTTTTTTTAACGTTTATTTATTTATTTTTGAGAAAGGGAGAGACACAGCATGAACAGGGGAGGGTCAGAGAGAGGGAGACACAGAATCTGAAGCAGGCTCCAGGCTCTGAGCCGTCAGCACAGAGCCTGACGCGGGGCTAGAACTCACGGACCGCGAGATCATGACCTGAGCCGAAGTCGGCTGCTTAACTGACTGAGCCACCCAGGCGCCCTAATAACATCACGTTCAGTTTAAAATTGTTTTCCTGGGACGCCTGGGTGGCTCAGTCAGTTGAGTGTCTGCCTCTTGGTTTCAGCTCAGGTCACGACTTCACCGTTTGTGGGTTTGAACCCCGTGCTGGGTTCTGCACTAACAGAGTACCACTCGCTTGCCAAATAAACAAACTATTGAAAAAAATTGTTTTCCTGATTGTGACCAATTTTCTCAAAATTCTGCGTGCTTAAAGGTGCACAGAGTGCCTACAGAGTGTAGCTTGAGAGGGAAAAACATCATTCAGTGTAGGAAGTGGTGGCGATGATCCTTTATCTGTGACCGAATGAGGGATCACTAAATTCAGGCCTGAAACTGGCTGTCGTGTTTGAGATTTTCACCCTACCACTCCTTACAAGCCTAGGAAAACACTCTGCTGCACTAGTAATATATAAATAATACTGGATACAATAACAAAATGGATAAACTTCAACTTGCATTTGTTAATACCCCTTATAGACAGAGACCATTCTGTAAGCAAATGCGAAATCCCCATGGGCATTTCACATGCTTAACATCTAAATGATGATTCGATGGGAATAAAACGAGAAAGCTTAAGGAGGAATGCAGAAAAGAATCCCAGAATTGCACGTTGTTTCTTTAGAAACAAAATGAATCAACGATGGCCAAAAGGAAGAGATTTTACAAGTGATGCAGCAGAACTCCACTGGCTTTTCCATGTGAGGATGAGTGTCCAGTACTAAGGGACCAACCACAGAAAATACTCTGCAGTTCACCCTCACAGAGAGATCTGAGTCCTTTCCCTCCACACCTCTCTGAGCTCTCCTCACTGTTTGCTACAGGCAGACCAGTAATACTGCATTTCTAACAGACTTCTGAAGCTCCAAGAGGATTACAATCCCAATTCAGTTCGGCAAATGATTATTAACATGAAACCAACACGGCAAGGCCTGTGGCAGGCATGCAGGGCTGTGAGCATGAACAAGGTGCAGGAGCTTTCAGCCCAGGGGTTAAGAAGACAGAAACTCAAACAGGGTATAAAAGCAGAGCACAAGAAATGTCGTAAGAGACAGTCCAGGAGAGTAGAAATAACGAAGTTCCAAGGAAGAAGTGGAAGGAAACCCTTAGTGGTAGAACACCTTGCCCAAGACAGGCATCAAACCAAGCATTTAATCTTTGAAACTGTTCTGCAGATGCAGAGTGAGTGTTTTTGCTTTTTTTTTTTTTTTTTGTGCTTAGATGAGGAGACAAGATTATGAAGAGTCAGACTCAAGTATGTGTGACTCCGGTGCTATGTTCCTCTAACCACAGAATGCTAGTTCTCAGGAGAGATGACATTAGCTGGGGTGGAGAGAAGTATGGAAATAATTTGTGAAAGAATAATCTATGGAAGGCAGCTCCGGGAGTGTGCCAGGACAGGGGTGACCGGCACTCCATTCCCGGTGGGGACACGACCATGCATAGAAGCAGGCAGGCCATAAAGTCCACAGTGTATTAGGATCCAGGTTGGCTGAGGTGCAAAACACAAGGAGAGCTGGACCGAGAGCTAAGGTCAGAACAACATGTTTACAGTAAGGGGTATGTTCTTAATTCAGATGAGAACAAGGAACAAATGGAGAGCATTATAACCACAGCTACATTTAGAACAATTAATCTGGGACAACATATGCCTAGAGCCAATACCAACTAGACAGCACTTTGGTGAGAATTAGACAAATGAGTCTTTCTGGGAAACCACAGCCCAAGGGTGGAAGCCACGCTCAACAGGTTGACACTCTGTCTGATTCATCAAGGCTGCCCTGCCCCACACCCCTGTGCTATGAAGAACTTGGAAGAGCATGGGGTGAGGCCCAGATAGAGCCACGTTTCTTCATCTTGAAAACCTGTGAACTTGGGTTTCCAAGAACTGAGATAAAAAGCTGACCAGGCAAGTAAAATGCTGAGGCTGAGAAGATCAATGAGGGCTGTCAGTACAAGAACCAAAGGGGACCTTGAAATCTCATCTTGGTACTGGTCATCCAGCTGGCCCACAAAGTGCTTAAGTCAAGCTTTAAAAAGATTATTAAAAATGAGCCAATTTTTAAAGTTTCCCATACAGAATACTTGAACTCTGAGGCTGTATCTGTAGGCCCAAGTTGAAAACCACAGGGGTAAAAGTGGTTTTCAAACGGGGTGTGAGACCATTTCCTTAACAGGTCATTTGTAAATTGGGGAGGTAGTGAGGAATTTTCGTAATCAAAGTGGATGATCTGGAGGGAGGGAGCACGGTTATTTAGAGGACAGTGGCCAGGATGCCCAATGGGTGGGACAGTCATGACAATTACCTCACCAAGACATCCCATTACAGCCCCACAGGGCTGTAAGTTTCATAAAGGAGTGACCAGCTTTGTCTTCCACTTAAGCACTGAGGGAAAGCAGCAAAGACTGGTTAGATAAGAATAAATGAGGAGGATAGAAAAGACACAGGAAGACCAATCTGGAAGTGATGACAGAAGTAAAGGTGAAAAATCAAATGAGGTACTGGCTGGGAAATGGGGACATTTGACAGAGCTAACACCCCCAGACTGGCTGTTGTCAGGGAAGGAGATGAGCAGGATGTTCATAGCACAAGGCAGCACAGGGCTGAGGAAAATGAGTTGAACTTGAGGTTTCTAAGCTTGGGGAAGAGAATGGTGCCATCAGAAATAGTGGAGGTGGAAATAAATTACCTTGGTAACAGACTCAAGAGTTATATTAACCAGGGGGCCAAATTTATGCAGAATAAGAGCATCAGTTTCTCCAAGAAGACTAAAAAGCAAACTCTTCTGTCCTACCGCTTTGGGGCCATTCTCTCCACAGACAAGTGGTAAAGCATTTAAAAAAAATCTAAAGTCTTTTCAGTTTTCTTGTACAATGTACACGATCCAAGACAATTACCCAATCTACCTATTTAAGTAGTTCCAGCTGGAATCAGGACCTGAAAAGAGCTTTTGTCAAGATCTATGCAGACATCTCCCCCTAGTGGCTAACAAGAATCCAGGACAGAAAATCACTCCTTTTAACTTGGGACCTTTGTCTTAGGGAATCTCTGATGGGCTCCTTATTCTGGCCCTTTAATTTTCTCTCTAGAACTGCTATAGCATTTTATACTATCAAGTGTACTATCTAGCAGCATATTTCAGAAACATGAAATGGAAGCTGCTAAACTGAGACTGTTACCCACTAACACGATCCACTATGGTCTCAGGATTCCTTTGGCTTAACAATCAAAAAGAACAGGGTTTGAGATTCAACTGCCCAACTGTAGGTCCATAAATTCAAGTTTAGTTCTCTCATCAGTAAAAGAAGATTAGACTGGATGGTTATTAAAGTTCCTTCCAACTCTTCTACATTCAGTTGTCTCCAAAAGAAGCCCAAGGGAAGGTATGTTTTCAATAGTTCTTTTATTTTTAGGCTATCCAATAATGTTCGGTAATGACAAATCAATCAGTCAAAGCCATAATGTGATCATTTTTAGACTCTTTGTCCCCCTAAAAGAAAGGCTGTAAAAAAGGATGCATATTAGAAGGACTCTCAAAACAAAGTAGACTAGCTTTTAAGAACATGAGTACAGAGATAGGGAATTCTTCAGCAAAGAACACATCTTTAATATGCAAGATCTGCCAAACACACATTTCTGCATTAAAAGGAGATTTGGAAGATGTTCCCTTACCGTTCTACATATGATTCATCCAGATTATTGAAGCCTATTGTTGGGCTTCTGAGCTGATTCTGCACGGACATAAGATCATTGTTTTCCAAGGCCTGGTTTAGTAAAGCAACAGCAGACAGCATTTCCACTGCAATCAAGAGCTCCTCGTGGGCCAAGTAGTTCTGTTGAAAAATGTAAGCAATAAAAGTTTCCCAAATTACACACCTCATGTATGTGATGGGGTTTTAGAATGCATTTTTTTTTTAAAGTAGGTTCCACGTCCATCATGGAGCCCAACTTGAGGCTTGAACTCACAATCATGGGATCAAAACCTGAGCTGAGATCAAGAGTTGAATGCTTAACTGACTGAACCACCCAGGCACCTCTAGAATGCATATTTCAAAGAACAATGAAAAATTAAAGATTCTGAGAACCCAGGAGGAAGAGGGCTCACTGGCTACCTGTTTGTCACTGGCTTTAAAGAACAGGTGAAGACTTCCGGGTTGTCCTTAGCTGATCGTTTTGGGGACAGAGTTAATGGCAACCAATGGTTATGATTCCACAAACAGGTGCATTCCCATAATTGATTCTGGCCAGTTATATTAGCTGCTTACAGGCTCAGACTTACCAAATAATTAAGTGAAGGATTAGACAATGCTGTCACTGTCTCAGGGTGTGAGGTTAAGATTTTAGGGAGTGATTTTCAGTTTAAATTAAGAGTAAGAAAAAGAGGGGAGAATTTCACCTATAAGCCCAGAAAGATAAACTACAATTGTTAAGGCAAGAGTATCAATTCTAGTTCCAAAAAAGTTAGTCTGAGTCACTTTTTAATAACTGGGTAGAAAATTTAAAATATACTCTGAGTCCTGAATATTTGAAGAAATGTGAAGTATATTTTTTGGTAAATGTAAGTAGGATTTATAATTCTGGATTTGGCTTATTTAAAAAAAAATACAGCTCATGGTAGGTATTCTTGTGATGTGCAGAGCATAAAGTATAAACTTCTCAAGTCACTATCTTGCACGCTTGAAATTAATATAGCATTGTGTATCAACTATACTCAAATGAGGGACACCTAAGTGGCTTAGTTGGGTGAGCGTCTGACTCTTGATTTCGGTTCAGGTCATTATCTCTTGGTTCATGAGATCAAGCCCTGTACTGGGCTCTGCTCTGTCAGTGTGGATTCTCTTTCTCCTTCTCTCTCTCTGCCCCTCCCTTGCTTATGCTCTCTCTCTCTCAAAATAAATAAATAAACCTAAAAAAAAACTATACTCAAATAAATTAAAAAAAACAAGCCATCTTACACTTTAGAACACCTTCCCCCTTAAATGTTCTCTTCTTTTTAACCATTTTATACTAACTTGGTCCAACTTCAAAAGGGTTACTTCTTCCATCATAGTAAAGGAACATAGAGGGAGCATCAAATGAATAGAAAGAAGCTGACAACTATATTTACATTTAGGATATTTTCTGTATTTAATGTATACAATGTAATATTTATATAAAATGCATTATAGCTTTCTGGATCTCCACAGGTATCTCACAGCAATGGATTTTAGAGTAACAAAAGCAAACAGCAAGAAGGAGGTTATTATAGGAAGCATGTAAGCAAATTTTATCCAAATTTCTTACATGAACTACATGTTTAACATGTAAGGAAGGTATAAAATTATAAACAGAAGAGCAGAATGAAATCACTTGAGATCCACCTCCTCTACCCTTTCCATTGAAGTGCCCACAAGTATCTAATGTGGTATTACAGCAGCAAGGATAAGAAAAAGAAGAAACGGGGCTGGACAACCACAGGCTGACTGATGACCAGTTAGGAATGAATCACTAGGCCTGAGCGTAAGTAGCCTTGGGCTTCAAAGCTTCTGGAATGGGAGAACTATTAATGAAAGAACCTAAGTGCAACTTAAGAAGATAAGCTCTTTTTCTTTCATTATAAAGTAACATCTTTCTTTTCAGAAAATGAGAAGTCTTGATAATCAAGAGTAAGAAAAAAAATCCTCCCACCCAAGCCCTTTAAGGTATATCCTTTTATTTTTAATTCATGCAAACATTTATAGAAGTTTTTTTTTTTTTTTAGCAGAACTTGTTTTTATTCCTATTACCAAAAACCCTCTAGACAATGCTGTATGTTTTGATCTCATTTTTTCTGCTTGATTTAGTGTGTGCAATCTGTTGCGAAGCACATGGTTTGTTCCTTGCTTCTCAGTATTATACACCATGCTGTGAATACTTTTTGATTCATATTCTTTAGGCTCTTTTCCTAGCAATGTAATTGACAGGATAATGGCTAATAGACTTGCATACACATTGCTGAGCTCATTCTCCAGAAAGGGTGCACCAATCCTGCTTCCACCGGCTGTGAAGACGCCTGCTGTGCCAAATTTATGCCTACGCTACATTAGATCTCTCAACACTCTACCAATCTGATTTCCCAAAATAACTATTTTAATTCACATTTACTTCCGATTGAGGTTGGACATTTTTTGTGTGTCAGCGTATATTCCTCGCTTTGTGAATTAGCTGTTCATGCTCTCGGCCTCTCCTCCTCGCTTTTTTCTGGTACAACAGTGCCGTTTCGGATTTTTAAGATCCAGTGTTCTTTTATGTTTCCTTCGAACCTTCATTTTTTAAGTTACTTTTTACATTTAACTTTTTATACTGGAAATTTATTCTGATATGTAGAGTGAGGTCATGTTTTCTTTCCCAAATGGTTAAACACTTGGAAGGATTTCATTCTTTTCCCCACCTTTTTGAAATACTAGTGCTCTCATATACTTAATTCTTGGCTCTGCTTCCAGTAATTTTTATTCTGTTCCGTTGTCTGGGTTAATCCTATATGAGTACACATGGTTTTAATACTGTAACCGTATGTATTACTGTTTAATATCATCAGCATATTAAGCAGCATGAAATTTACAAAAAATTAAAGCCATGGTGCTAATGTTCTTGGTTGCAGATTTCTAGAACTGCGGATTCACAGCTAATTATTCTATTTCAAAAACATGACATATTTGAAAAAAATTTCAGTATAGTGAAAAAGTTACCCAACGTGTTTCAAAAACCAGGAACAAGAATGACTTCTTTTCAAGGTGTGTTTGTGTTGAGCCCTGCTTGAATTTCCTAACTATTCAGATTCTTTACAGAGATAAAAAGCAGGATTTAAAGAGGAACTCAGCCATGGAATTGGTCCAGGGAGGGAGTGGGAATGGGGGTTGATACAAGTTAAAGACTCTATGCCCATTCACCTTTCCTAAACTGCCTTCCTCACAGCTCTAACTTAGAATTAACACCTTTGTAACTGGAGTGCCCTCGGACTTACCATAGCGTTCTGTTTCTGGAGGTTGAAAAGTTCGTTCTGATACATCCCAGCAGCAAAAGGATAAACTTCAGGCAGCTGGGCCTCCGGTCTCTTCAGGGCAAGCAGCGTGTTCTCGGGGTCGCCTTCCCGAATGACAGCATTGATGTGGCTCACTGCAGCCAGCCCTGAGCAGGGGGGTGGGGGGTGGGTGTCACATTCCATCAGAATGCCCGCTTTTTCCACAGCTTTCTCTGCTGACCTAGCCAGCCCATCTTTCCAAGGGTTACAACCTAGGCAGTCCCTTTCCATGAACTCTGAAAAGCTGCAGACGGAGGCCAGGCAGAGCCGTGGAAATGGTAGCTCAGTACCTAGAAGTCAGTCCAGTCCATGGAGATGGTCCCTAAAAGGACTTCAGCAAAGAAAGAGCTGGGGCTCTGAGGTCACTTCTGTCTAGCATGACTTCCCTACAAAATCTTACCCTTCAGGATCAGCTCTGGTCTCACTTCCATTAGGGCTTCAGGTTGTTTCAGTTCCTCAAGAGGTCACCACTTGGGGATCCCCACAGTATTTAGAGATGGGCCATACGGATCCCACGGGCCTTGTCCTTGAACGCTCCTTGTGTATTAGTACTGCCTTTGCAAGGAGACCGAAGCTACGTGAACGTCAGAAGCCAGCCTCGCCCTGCTGCTGTACCCCCCCTCTGATGCAGCACCACAGGCAACCCGGCCAGCACCTGAAGAGAGTGCTGAGAGTGTTGGTATTCATTCTCAGAACACTCTCCCCTCCACTCTTGGGTTTTGCCAAGTGTGACTTTAAGAAAAAAACATTTCAGGTGTGCGTGTGTGTGTGTGTGTGTGTGTGTGTGTGTGTGTGTGTGTGTGTTAATATTACAACCTGGGGCGCGTGGGTGGCTGAGTTGGTTAAGTATCTCTCGGTTTCGGATCAGGTCATGATCTCTCGGTTTTGTGAGTTTGAGCTCCACGTTGGGCTTTGGGCTGACGGTGTGGAGCCTGCGTGGGACTCTCTCTGTCTCTCTGCCCTTCCCCCACTGGTGCTTTTTCTCTGTCTTTCCACCCCCCCCCCCACTCCCCCACCACCACCTACACTGTCTCTCTCTCTCAAATGAACTTCAAAAAATTTTAAAAATAAAATATTACAACCAAAATTGGTACGATTAAATAACTGTGCCAGTATCCCCTAACCTTAAAAAACAAAACAAAACCAAAAACACTGATCACAGAAATGCCCTGGTTTACATTATCTGACCCTACCACAAGCTCTGTGAGATCTCTGTTGCAATGTTCAGCTTCTAAGGACCTGAATTTAGTGACCAGACTGAGGGTGCCTGAAACAGTAGATTCATCACAGTTTTCAGAAAAAAGAAACAGAATTGCTGACCAACTGGAAGAATGAGTGACTGACCCTGCCACCAGGCAGCAACAAACTGGACAGAACCAGCAGCATTTTGTCCTGTAAATTAAGTTTCAGGGTAAGAGAGAGCACACAGACTCATAGATTTCTAGAGCTTTTCATGGGTAGTCTGTCTCCCTAATGCGTGACTAGATTAAAGCTAAGATTACTCTAACCCTTTGAACAGATGACAATTTGCCTTCTGCAACTCATTCACAAGGAGTTACCCTCCATAACCTTTCTCCTGACACACATCGTTCAACAGCAGGAAATACTTACAGCCAACGTGATTTTCTTTGTTACACCCCTCCAAAACTTACACTTATTCTAAAGGACTTTAAGAACCCCAACATGTTTCTCCATTCTAAGAATGGCTATGTCCAACAAAAAAAAATCCCAGAAAGAAAGGTCAGTGGACATCTGTGGCATCTGCTGTCGTGTGAAAGTCACCAAGAGCCTCCCAGCTGTGTCTCTCATTATTTTGGAGAGGATTCTACTTCCCCTTTGAAAACTCCATTATGTGAATGTGCACCACTGGATGGTAAAATAGCAGAAAATCATAGCCTTATGACACTCTTTAGGAACCATTTCTCCTAAAAGTAAACAAATAAAGTGAGCTTACCCACTCATTTATACTCTGCATTTAACAGTATTTCCCGCCTTGATCTTAACAGAATATGTGTTGTAACTAATGGAACGCATATGCCAAACCAAAAAGTTAAATGATGGCAGTTCAAACAAAGCTGATGCCTCTGACAATAGATCTGATGACATTACCATCAAAGCTGTCACTTATGTCACTTCTCTGGCTGTAATGAACACAGACACCTTAACATTTTAAGATAATAACCTACATGGTTGAGAAAAGGCTTATCAAGTAGCTATACTTATTTTAAAGCATACGGTTGTCTTATTGTCATGTCCCTGACTAAAATATGTTCTAGTCGGTTTTTCAAGACTGTTGTTAGTTCTATTCGATTATAAATTTTCAGATGGGGAGAGAGAAAACAACTTCAGAATCATCATGTTCTACGCATTGGAAGCCGGCGAACATTGCAATGCCCTTCATAATTTGAGCTGGTTATGCATCAGTGCAAATCATCTCATGCTTTCTATTTGAAAATGGAAAAGAAAGCATAGCCACTGTGGCATGAAATTTGTGGTCAGGAAAGTATGCCATTAAGTATGAAAACATTTATATAAGGTATTCTATTTAAAAAAAAAAGAAACAAAAAAAAAGAGAAGAAAAAGAAAAAGAAAAGGAAACCTGTTTTCAAAATAAAGGATGGCAAAAGGCTATGGAATCATTTCCTCCCGAAGTTTACGGACCTCAGCTGCCTTGCTGGCAATGTAATTTCTTCCTGTAATTCATTTCTGTCAAGCATAATGAAATTCTCAGTTTTCAAATAGAGCAGAAAGAGAAACTTAAAACTGTTTCGTGTACCATCACCAATATGTTCGAAATTAAATAAGAATAAAAGAAGAACATACATTCCCTAGTGTTAAGGTGATCCCTTAAAAATAAAGTTACCCTGGAGCTGTCAGCAATTTTGTGTGTGAGGGAAATTCTCAAACCCACTCAGTTGTTAACTGCTAGATATTTACATCAATTTTCTCTGGGCCTCCTTGATTACTGTTTGAACCCTTTGAATATGTCTCTACCAGCCACTTGGGGCAAACTTCTAGGGAAAACCTATGGTATCTTTGCAACTGTTAAGTACAATAAAGAGCATTCAAAGGTCATCTAGGAGGTTAAATCAGGGACAAGGCTTAGGACTGTTGTAATTAGTGGACACTCCCAAGTTTAAATTGGGCAGATGGTTCACAAACTTTATCAAATGGGCTCAATGGTCTTCCATGTATTAGTTTTTTGTGTATATATGGGCTTTTTCGAAAGCCACAGGGGAAATAAATGTCAGGTAGAATTCCTTACTGCCTCAAGTAAAACCAATTTTTAAAAAATTTCTATTTATTTTTGAGAGAAAGAGAGAGGGAGGGAAGGAGGAAGCAGGGGAGGAGCAGACAGAGAGGGAAACAGAATCTGAAGCAGGCTCTAGGCTCTGAGCTGTCAGCACAGAGCCTGATGCAGGGCTTGAACCCACAGACTGTGAGATCATAACTGGAGCTGAAGTCGGACACTTAACCAACTGAGCCACCCAGGTGCCCCATAAAACCAATTTTTATTAGAGATGGGAAAAAGGCTAGTAAAGAGATTAATCTCTCCGAACTTACATGTGATAATTTTAATTACCCTAGTTTTCTGTTCTTTACTGTCATACAACTGAACTGGATATGAAGAGAAATTACACTGTGAGACTCCCCAACAGTTTGGGGACATGGGATTCAAACCCGCCACTGTGCAATTTCACTGGCCCATTCTGTCTCATTCACTTGCCATAAAGGTGCACACACTGTAAGAAAATAATTCGTACCAAGTGCAAACCAATGACTGGACAGTAAAAAAAAGAGCACAGGTGTCAACGATATTTTTTACAATTCCAGTCAAACACTGTCACATAATCATGGGCAAGAAATGAAAATCCTTAAGTCATAATCTTTTACTAAACAGCCTTCAATATGACCCCAACTAAGGGATAGGTTCGAAATGAGATGGTAGAACTAAACTAGCTTCAAGGTATTCTAAGATACTCTGCATGCACTGGGGGGGCAAGATCACCCCCAAAATTCCATGGGATGCTGCCAGATGATGCACCATAATTAAGAGCAACATTGACAGTTAGTGGATTTTTCACCACATAAGGCAGTTTTACAAGGACACAAATGGTTTTGGTGCAATTCTGACAAGGAAACTTTGTATCTCCGTTTCCTTCATTACTTACTGTTGACTTTATTGATGTTGCCTTGGATTTCTGCTTGTGTCAGCAGCTCTTCATAGGCGTCTCTTTCTTCTTCGGAAATACAGTTATTCTACAAGACAAAGTCTTTACTGATTCCTGAGGTTAAATACAAGGTTTCCAATCTCGATATTCAAAAGCCAAATGCCAAGAGTGAGAAAAATGGTTTACTTAGATTCGTTTGAATTCAGAATAAGCACCAAAAAGTGCTTGCTCTGTGTAAGACACTGGGGTTACATACACCTGGCAAGGATGACGAAGACAAACAAGAGCCCTAGTGACTCTCTGAAAGTGTCTAACTGTCTCTTGTGGGAAACATTAGGTTGGACCACTTGATATTGCCACTTTGTGTAGACTAAAGCCAGTGGAATATTGGCAATTTCATTGCATTCAGTCTAATAAAATCGACACCATAAATAACGAATATACGTAGAACAGACTCTGTAGAATTACACACTCAGTTGGAAAGAACACTCGAACAAGGTGACAACCGAAGAGGTCCTGGAGGAACAGGGCAGAGAGGGGAACAGGGTGTAGACTACAGGATTTGGTGAAAAAGGCAAGACAATTTGGCAAGGTGGGCTACAGCACACAGCCAGAAAGATGGGGAGGTTGGTTGGGTATCCTGGAAGTTTTTTTTTTTTTAATGTTTATTTACTCATTTTGAGAGAGAGAGAGATAGTGTACAAGGGAGAAGAGCAGAGAGAGAGAGAGAGAATGAGAGAGAATGAGAGAGAGAGAGAGGGGGAGGGAGGGAGGATCTGAAGCGGGCTCTGTGCTAACAGCAGCGAGCTCTGTGCAGAGCTTGAATCCTTGAAATGTGAGATCATCGGACGCTTAACTGACTGAGCTACGCAGGTGCCCCCTCCGGAGGCTTTTTAAAGCCAAGTGAAGGGCCTGTACTTAACTCAGTAGGCAGCAGGGGATGCAGGGAGGTTTCCAGGGGCTGATATCAGATCTATAGTTGAAGATTACTTTTGCAACCTGTAGCTCCGAGAGCGGTTGGTTCGGAGAATGGTAGGAAGCAGGGCCACCCTTGAGGAAGGTGCTGGAAGAACCCTGAGGCATGGTAAGGGGGGAGGGCAAGGCTGAGACAAGAATGGTAAGACTAGAAAGTGGGAGACAGATGTAAGCCTGGCAAGAAGAGGCAACAGAATGCAGTGATGGATATGGGGGGCACAGAAGGAGTTCTAAAACATGGGGGAAGTCTTTCCAAAGTGAAGTCAGTTAGGGGCCCATGTGTGAGAAGGGCAGGGTAGAGATAAGCACTCTTCACTCTTCCTATGTAGTGAGGGGCAAGGCCCATGGGACAGAGATGAAGTCACCTGGAGGAGCATTAGAGGGCCTGGTAGCAAGCTCCTATCACTTCAGTGAGTGGATGAGCTTAGGAAGAACAGAGACAGATGGGATTCAATGTCAGACCTTAAAGAATTCCCATACACAGAGGCAGGAGGAAGAAGAGACACTAAGAGATACAGAGGAGAACCATGGCAATAAAGCAGCAAGAAGCCACGTGAGTCAACAACCTCAAGGCAGGTGGTCGGGGGTGGGGGGGAGGGCACCAGTGTGCCAGATAGCGCCAGAAGCCACCAGGTGAGAAAAGTTTGGGAATGGAGCCGAAGCTGATGTGGCAAGAGCTTGAGGAGGAGAGAGGTGGCCAGGAAATGGAAGTTCTACGTGTACACAAAGTCCACAGTCATGTAAGACATGTTGGGTCAAGTCAGGATCAGGCTGCCTTGCAGAGGACGCAAGGCAAAATATGAGGGTGAACTAATGGGAGAAAACGAGGAGAGTGAATTTAAAAACAGCATCTCTCAACTTCACCGCAATGAATCATTACTCTCTACTAATGAATCTAAAGGTATCCTGGCTAATACAAGGTCTGCAGGTGATGCCTCACGAGGGAAGATGTTTAGCTACTGTATCTACACTTCCCAGGAAAGTAGTAAAAATTTACGACATGACCTTTAATCCTTGCAACTTGGAAGAATCATCATAAAAGGAAACCTCTTTTTTTTTTTACATAGTGCATAGTCTTCTCTTACCCTTACATTTCACCCAAACCAACAGCCTATGGCTACAGAGACCACAGCCAGTTGATTTAAAAATGTCACTTTTAACAATAAGGCTTTTTTATGCTCATAGCCATAGTACTAGGAATCTAATTAAATACCTTCAGTCTTGCATTTTCCTCTTTTCTCTTTTTGGCTTCCCAGAGTTCCTTCTGATACTCCTGTGCAAGGTTGTCATCTATTAAAGTTAAAACTGCATTTGGGTTTCTTAGCGTTATGATGGTTTGCGCTGCTATTCCTTTTTCAATAGCTTCATTAATGGCTATAACTGCAGCGTGCACTGAAAAGAGAAAAAAAGATTTTTATCAGGAAAGACAACATGGACAGCTGTAATGACACCACATAATGTAAGCAGTTTGCTTTGTTTTAATTTACTTTTCTTTTACTTTCTTCTCTGGCTTCCAGTAACAAGGGCAAAAGAAGAGACCCTAGACACTTCCCAGAGAGCCCCTCCGACGACCTCTCCACCTGCCCATCTATCTTGGGTCCTGTCTCCTAAGCATCTACCGTGTAATCTGTATTAATTTACTCAACCTGCACTGAAAGCCTCAAATGAACCAAACACTATGTCAACCACTAGGGGTTTGAAGGGTCACATGGACACTTTTAAAGTATCAGGTTGTTTCCAAATGGTATCTGTAATTTAACTTGCAACGCTAAAAGACAACTGTAGCAATGTACTCTACCGAAGAAAGCAAAGGGCCAGGACAGGACATAGAAAACAAAGAAATATTTTGGAGAATAAAGATATTTCTAAAACGTTTTAATTCAAACTGCACAAGTAGATGTTTAAAGACTAAATCAATCCCATGCTTATATTTTCATGTGCTCAACCATCTACAATACATATAATAAAAACTTCAAAACGGGGCTGAAGGTATTTTCTAAACATTCTATTTCTTGTAACCAAAATCAACGAATAAAGTATAGGTGAATCCCAGGTCAACAGCAAGTTCTGATTTCAGGAGACTCACAAGCAGCTTCATCCACTGACAGTTCATTAGCCAGAATACCACCTATTTTGCTGAAAGATGGCATCTGTATTCCATATTTGTCCAGCTCCTTTCTCATATTACTAATTTCCTCCTCTGAAAAAAAACAACAACAAACAACATCAAGATGGAGGTAGGAATGAGTGTATTCATGTCAAGAAATGTCTTCATCCCCCAGGTCTCTCTCCCCAGAATTCAAGGCTTATTTTTCTAAATAAAGAAAATCAAAACCACGATGCCATTATTTAAAAACAAAAAGAAAGGAAAAAAAAATGTCTTTATCAAGAAGGTGGGACATTTCCGAACAAGAACCTTAGGAAGGAAGGAGTCAACCTCAGTTTCTCGTTTCACAAATGTGGGGAAAAGGAAAACTGGTCAAAGACAAACAAGATAATAACGTTTTCTCCTCTGATCAGTACAGAAGAAAAAGGGATTCGATGATGTCAAAAGGAAAAAAAATATAGATTCATTTTCTTAGTAAACAACCACGTAAAAATCGTAAAGATAAAGAAGAGTACCTGTGAAGTCGACTTTGCCCAACAAATCCTGGATTTGGGGGGCTATCCCTAGTTTGAACAGGTATAAACTGGAAGACAGAACGTAAAATTATGAGAAACTTCATCATATAAATCTTAGAGTTACAAATTACTTCAATCTTTAAAAAAAATTTTTTAATGTTTATTTTTGAGAGAGAAAGAGAAACAGCATGAGCAGGGAGGGGCAGAGAGAGAGAGGGAGACAGAGAATCCGAAGCAGGCTCCAGGGTCCCAGCTGTCAGCACAGAGACCGATGTGAGGCTCGAACTCATGAACCAGGAGATCATGACCTGAGCTGAAGGATGCTTAACCAACTGAGCCCCCCAGGCACCCCCAAAATTACTTCAATCTTTAGGGCTTCTTTAGTTGAGAAAGACCTAAGAGATGATCTCATCTAATTCATTCATTTTATAGATGGACCAACTGAGGTAACATAGTCCTTGGTCGACGGGGACTATAACCGTAGTCTAAGTCCCAAAGTCCCATGGCATTTCTGTAGGATCAACTAACTCTCTACCATCCATTTGTAGGGACAATAAGAAACATGACTGATATAAAATCGTAGGTAATAAACCCAAACATTTCCTTGGATATTCCTTGTAGGATTCTTATTTTTTTGAAAGTACAGCTCAAATTTTAATTTCCTTTTCAATATTCCTTTAAGTAACATTTGAGGAAATATTTGTTTTACATTTTCTGAAACAAATACAGTAGCAAGACTATTAGCAGCTGGGGAGATATTAATGACAAACCACGATATGGGCATACTACTAAGTGGAAGATGGAGAATAAACTTTGTGTGCATATGTATGTGTGTATTTCAAACCCCTTAAGTAAGGATGGCACCCACTAACCTACCCATAATTTGACAAAAGTTACTGAGGGCTAGCATCTAAATTTTGCCAAACATGAAAATATATGGTTATGTGGCTTTTTCCAATCACTGAGGCACAGTTTCTGTTCCATATTGATTCTAACCTCCTCAGCCCCAAAGATTAATCCTATCAGTCAACTAAAAAAAAAAAATCTGTATTCACTTTATTATCAGTTATGATATATGATGATGATGATATATAATAATGATATATGATACATGATGATATATAATAATATGATGATAGGTTTGTAATTTATGAGATTTTTAACTAGAAGTTAGAACTTACACAATAACATAAGAGAAAATGAATTGAAAATGATTTCATTGGCTTGAAATATTTCAAGATTATCATGTCAGATGCTGATGTGAGATATACCTGAGATTATAAAATACATAAAACTTCATTAAAGAAGTTCAAGATTAAGCCTTTTTAAATGGTATTAAGACAAACTCTTAAAATGAATGAATATTCAATTTAAGGAGTATGCATTTCAATCTTCTTTGGTCATTTCTTTTTTTTCTTTTTAATGTTTATTTTTGTGAAAGAGCACACGTACGCATGCACAAGTGAGGGAGTGGCAGAGACAGGCGGGCAGAGGATCCAAAGCGGGCTCTGCACTGACAGCAGCAAGTCCGATGTGGGGCTCGAACTCATGAACCATGAGATCATGACCTAAGCCAAAGTTGGATGCTCAACTGATTGAGCTACCCAGGTATCCTCTTTGGTCATTTCTGTACAAAACGATCTTTTGAAAAAATAACACATAGTCCACATTAAAAATTAGTGATTCATGTTAAAAAAAAATTATACAGAAAAGCATCATCCAAAGTTAAACACTAAATATTTTGACATAAACACTTTTAATGCTATTTCTGGAAATATCTACCCATAAACTCACATAGTATTCATTATATGAAGGTACTGTATTTTACCTATCAAACTGCTGACCATTTAGATGTTAATTATTCACCATTACAAATAATGTTGCAGGAGGGGTGCCTGCGTGGCTCAGTCGGTTAAGCGTCTGACTTTGGCTCAGGTCATGATCTCGCGGTTCGTGGGTTTGAGGCCCGCATCGGGCTCTTTGCTGACAGCTCAGACCCTGGAGCCTGCTTCAGATTCTGTATCTCCCCCTCTCTCTGCTCCTCCCTGGCTCACACTCTCTCTCTCAAAAATAAAATAAAAACATTAAAAAACTTGGGGTGCCTGGCTGGCTCAGTCGTTTAAGCGTCTGACTTCAGCTCAGGTCATGATCTTGCAGTCTGTGAGTTCGAGCCCTGTGTCGGGCTCTGTGCTGACAGCTCAGAGCCTGGAGCCTGCTTCGGATTCTGTGTCTCCTCCTCTCTCTGCCCCTCCCCTGCTCATGCTCTGTCTCTGTTTCTCAGTAATAAAATAAATGTTAAAAAAATTTAAACAAACAAAAACATTAAAAAACTTGGGGCGCCTGGGTGGCTCAGTCGTTTAAGTGTCTGACTTCGCCTCAGGTGATGATCTGACAGTTCGTGGGTTTGAGCTCCACTTCAGGCTCTGTGCTGAATGCTTGCTCAGAGCCTGGAGCCTGCCTCGGATTCTGTGTCTCCTCTCTGCCCCTCCTCCGCTCATACTCTGTCTCATTCTGTCTCTCAAAAATAAATAAGTGTAAATTAAAAAAAATTAAAAAAACATTTAAAAACTTAAAACCCCAAATAATGCTACAGGAAACCTACCTATATACAGATACATAATTGTGTATGTATCTTGTTACAATAAATCCCTAAAAACAAAACTGCCACCTTGAAAGACACACAATCAAAGCTTTCAAAGCTTTCAATACATATTGTCGAATTGTGTTCTAAAAAAGAGATGATACTCATTCTTTGTGAGTAAAAGTTAACAAAACACCATTCCCTCCGTGAAAGAATCTGACTTCTTTCATGGTGTTTTTTTTTTTTTTTTCTAATTTAAATCCAAGTTAGTTAACATACAGTATAATAATAATTTCAGGAATAGAATTTAGGGATTCATCACTTACACAAGCACTCATCCCAACAAGTGCCCTCCTTAATGCCCATCACCCACTTAGCCCATCCCCGCACCCCAAACCCCTCTAGCAACCCTCAGTTTGTTGTCTATATTTAAGAGTCTCTTATGGTTTGTCTCCCTCTGTTTTTATCTTATTTTTCCTTTCCTTCCTCTATTTTCATGTGTTTTGTATCTTAAATTCCATATGAGTGAAATCATATGATATTTGTCTTTCTCTGACAGACTTGTTTCACTTATTATAATACCCTCCAGTTCCACTCATGTTGTTGCAAATGGCAAGATTTTCTTTTTGATCATGGAGTAATATTCCATTATTTATATATATGTCATTACACACACACACACACACACACACACACCCATATCTTCTTTATCCATTCATCAGTTGATGGACATTTGGGCTCTTTTCATTATGTGGCTATTGTTGATAGTGCTGCTATAAACAATGGGGAGCATGTGCCCCTTTAAATCGGCATGTTTTGTATCTTTGGATGAATACCTAGTAGTGCAATTTCTGGGTCACAGGGTAGTTCTATTCTTAATTTTTTTGAGGAACCTGTTTGTTTTCCAGAGTGGCTGCACCAGTTTGCATTCCTACCAGCAATGCAAAAGGGTCCCCCTTTCTCTGCATCCTTGGCAACATCTATTGTTTCCTGACAGGAATCTAACTTTTAACTTTATAGCTCTGTTCCCCTAGGAACCTGATAAGCATATTAGTAAGCATAATTGCTGAGGACAAAACACCTCATTCATAAACTGCATCTTGACTTGAAGGAATTATATTAAATTTATTTTTATTTTTTTATTTTACAGAAAGAGCATGAGTGGGGGGAGGGACAGAGGGAGAGACAGAATCCAAAGCAAGCTCCATGCTCATGAGCCCCCAACGTGGGGCTCAATGCCATGACCCTGGGACCACTGGACCTGAGCAGGAATCAAGAGTAGGATGCTCAACACACTGAGCCATCAGGTGCCCGTTACTTGAAGGAATATGTTTAGGTGTTCCTGAGTTTGGGGACTGCTAACTTGCATACTCCTTGTAGGGAACTGGGAAGCCCATTGGAAGGTGTTAAAATAGACATTGGCTCCTGGGGCTAAGGTCCTATGCCAAGAAGGCTCCTGCGCCCACCAAGGGAAGTCTCACTCCTTAGCACCTAAGCTGTTACCTAGCCTACAAAAGACAACAGCTTGCAGATGGCTCTGTGGTTAACTGTGTGGAGTGTCACGACGTCTCCCACTGAAGAGCAAAGACTTGTTGCGCCAGCAGACTGGTTTTCGGGCTTCTCTATCCTTCTGAGCAACTAGGGCCAGATGTGGCTTATAGCAGTTAAGAGAATGGACACTTAGCTGAACCTAAGAACCCACTGATGACTGGGACCTTACTCCACCACCTATCCAAGAGAATGCCATTTTCTTGCTTCGCTTATCGCCACAGAATACTATCCATGAAAATCTAGCAAATCTGAGAGCCAAAAAATGTTAAGTCTGCATTCTCTTTTGTTAGTTGTTGAGGGTAAACATTTTTCCAAACACATATGGTTCCATGGCCCTTTTTTCCCAGGAATGCCCATTAATGAAATTTTGAATTTTAGGTGGTTTTTTTTGGGAGAGTTTACCTTTCTTTGATACCCACTTTCCCTCAAAACCAGTATCAAAGAACAAAGAACAAATGACATTTTAAACATGGTAACTAATTTTACTATTGACTTCCAATATGATATTTGTATCCACAGGTGGAAAACATATTAGACTCTGAACATTCGTCAAATTAAAATAGGAATTATGTATTCATAATTCAAAGCTAGAAAGACAGGATACATCCCTTAGTTTAAATTCAAGGTCTTTAGAGATTATCAGGGATAAAAAACTATTTACACAGCCTCTACAGACTTCATTACTGAAGGCTCATGCCAAACAAGTCATTAGAATTAAAATTAGTCGGCTGACATTTTCAAAACCGTAATATTTTATGAACCACTTCTCAACTCATTATTACGTGGGACAACTATTCCTGTTAGAACGAAGACCATATCATGCAGAACAAATGAAATGTCACCGTCTTCAACTGTTCCTCTGTGGTATCAGGTACTACAAAATGAAACAGAATTGGGACACCAATTTGACAATAAATTATATTTTTAAAAAAAATTTTCAAAAAAAAAACACAAAAAAATAAACAGAACTAAACAGATAGGAATGGAAAAGCTTCAAAAGAATTTTAGGAAAATAAAATCAAGCCACACATTAAGAAATGATAAAAAAAAATTGTATCTCTTCAGTTAGTACCTAATTTGCATTTTCCTCTTCTCTTTTTACAACTCAATTTAAAAATATACATGACCTAATTTACAAAAAACTATAAAAATAATTTAGTATGAGAAACTGAAAATGTGACAGTAAAATTTAAGTAGGAGACACACATAAAATGTCTTCTAAGAACCCATTTTATATCTGTAATTAAGTGTTTAAAGTTTTTTTTTTTTTTAAGATTTTATTTTTAAGTAATCTCCACACCCAATGTGATGCTAGAACTCACAACTCCAAGACCAAGAGTTGCACGATTCACTGAATGAGCCAGCCAGGTGTTCCTGTTAAGTGTTGTTTTTTAAGGCATAATACTTGTATAAATACTCTGCTAAAGTTTGAATATACCTCAAAGTTAACATTCTTTTTTAATTTTCTTAAGTTTATTTATTTATTTTGAGAGAGAGAGATAGCACAAGTCGGGGAGGGGCAGAGGGAGGGAGACAGAAAATCCCAAGCAGACTCCGTGCTGTCAGCTTGGAGCCTGATGTGGAGCTCGAACTCACGAAACGGTGAGATCATGACCTGAGCCAAAACCAAGAGTCAGACACTTAACCAACGGAGCCACCCAGGAGCCCCAAAGTTAACATTCTTAATCAAAAACTAAGCTAATGAATATCTATTATCCTTGATATATTGGCACTTCTATTTCCCCACATATGCAATGTTGGGATCATCTAGAATTTTATTTTATTATTATTTTAAAAATATAATTTATTGTCAAGTGAGCTAACATGGAGCGTATACAGTGTGCTCTCAGTTTCAGGGGTAGATTCCCATGATTCATCGCTTACGTACAACACCCAGTGCTCATCCCAACAAGTGGATCATCTACAATTTTAGATCCATCCTTTCATTTTCATGTTACATAGCAAAAATTTAGGCAACTATATATTTTATTAGTTTTTCTAATTTCGTCTGTATCCAATTTTCCTCTTTCTTAATTTTACCTTTGTTTTTGTTCTACTTAAGCATAAGTGTTCAGTAAGTATATGTTAAGTAGGTAAGGTGAATAAATTATAAATAGCACATGGTTTACTATTTTCATTTTCTCCTTGGGTGTCGCTTCTTCTTCTTCAATCTAATGCCACTTTCGGAGTGTTGGTTTCCCTCAAAGGTCTGGCATTTCGTGATTTGGGGCTCATCTAGGGGCTTGAGACTCACTTTCTGCCATTGTTGACCACAGGATCCCCTGACAGGAGCCAGCCTTAGGGAGACTGCGTGGGAACACAGGGCTGACACCACAAGGGTGCCCCATGTCCTGCCTTCTTACATCGGGGCTCCCTGTGCTTTCATGGGGTCATTAGCTATCTTAGGGGCTTTCTTGGGGTCATTAGCTATCTTGGGGACTGGCATGCTACACTGCCATCAGCATCTGCACTTACTGCTGCCAGGAAGGATCAAGTCAGTGGGTCCACATTCAACAACACTGATTTTGGAGCTCTCTTTTTCCTGCTTCCTTGGAGCAAGCCCCAGGACAGCTCCCAGCTCTGCTGCATCCTGTGATTTGTGTGCTGGGTTCTTCCGTCTTGTTTCTCAGTCAATCCAGTCCTGTCTTTCTGGCCAGTGGATGGCATTCTTTCTTATTGCAAGTAATTTAAAAAAAATTTTTTTTTAACGTTTATTTATTTTTGAGACAGAGAGAGACAGAGCATGAACAGGGGAGGGACAGAGAGAGAGGGAGACACAGAATCTGAAACAGGCTCCAGGCTCTGAGCTGTCAGCACAGAGCCTGATGCGGGGCTCAAACTCACAGACTGTGAGATCATGACCTGAGCTGAAGTCGGACACTTAACCAACCAAGCCACCCAGGCGCCCCAGTAATTTTTTTTTTTTAATTACTACTTTAGTAATTTCATGTCAGTTTTGGAAAGGGAGGAGGAGAGTTGTGCTCAGTGACCTTGACACAACTGTTTTCACATTATTTCCTTCGTCTATCCATTCATTTAATCACTATGCATGGAATATCTACCATGTAAAAAATATTTTCTCTACCACACTCTTCCTAAAATAAAGGTGTTTAAGCTTCCACAAAACACAGGTTTGTTGATGAGGCGCCTGGGTGGCTCAGTCGGTTAAGCATCCAACTTTAGTTCAGTTCATGATCTCACAGTTTGTGGGTTCGAGCCCTGCGTCAGGCTCTGTGCTGACAGCTCAGAGCCTGGATCCTGCTTCAGATTCTGTGTCTCCTTCTCTGTCTGACCCTCCCCTGCTCATGCTGTCTCTCAAATAAATGTTAAAAAAAAAAAAAAAGAAATTTTAAAAAAATACAGGTTTGTTGGTAATAGAAATTGTAACTATTATACTAAACAAAAGTGCTAATTTTCCCCTGTGGGACTGAAGAAATTAGGCGAATTATTTCAATGATACTTTCTACTTCTCCATTATACGTTGTAATACTTAATACAAACCTCAAATAAGCAAACATCCTGGTTTAACTAAAACTTACCACAAGGTGGTGCTAAGAAGTTACCTTCTGAATCAAAGAATCTTCACTTTTAAAGTTATTTCAAATAACAGATTTTCTCAAATTAGTATGGATCAGTTAGAAATCTCATTTGCATATAGTACATACATTCGCCAGAAATGTCTAAATGTTAATGCATTTTTTTTTAACTTGGCTTCAATTTTCAACAATTATTGCTTCCAATGTTGAACTTTAAATTATTAGCTCTTAAAAAAATGCTACTTGTCACGGTATGGGAGACTGATAATGAATTTCTGCGTGGGAGGCGCTTCTAAGAGGATTACTCAAAAGGGCAGTTTATTCTGTACTTATCCACTATTCCAGTGCTGAAAAGAACCTACAAGAGCAGCCCTCTCCTTCCCAAGCATTTAAATTCAAATGAGACCATTCATTACCTGAGGCATATAGGAAATACAGAGTCTTGATCTTGAAGCAATAATTTAAAAAACCCGCCTGTCCAATATAAAAAAAAAAACAACAAGACACCAATTTCTTGGAGTTCTTCAACACAACTTTTTAAGCACCTTTCATGCCTAACAGTCAACACAAAGGGCTAAGAGGGTTCCAAAGGAAGCCAAGGAATTAATATCACCAAAGCTTTGCTTCCCCCAGATACGAAAGCACGTGGTGTGAAATAAGGAGTCTCTTATCACGCCAAAGGGAAAGCACACTTGCATTGCTTAGAGAGGCAAGTTTCAGAGAGGTTGTCCTGAGGTAGGTAAAGCACCACTGGTCCATGTGCTCCCATTTGTGTTAATAATATCCGTTCAAGCACAGGAAGCAATAAAGTAAAAACAAAAAAAAATCTATCAGGGTTTATCCTACTACTTTCAATATACACATTAAAAGGTGCCATAGCAATGAACTGCACACTCGGAAGGCAGGGACTGAATTTGTTTCAGCTTTTCTGGATCAAATCATCGGCAGCTCACTTTATGCTGTAGGATGTGAGATGAATGGCTGTCAGTCCAAGTGTCAGGCTGACCACGAAGACCACGGGACTGGAATCCTAAGACCCGGATCGCGGTCCCAAGACTGGCGCCACCTAGATGTGTGGCTCTGAGCAAGTCATCTAGCCCATGCTTTTGGCCCCCTCATCTGTGAAAGAAGCATCGGGACTAAAATAACTTCTCAAGGTCTTTCCAGTTCTGAGGTTCCTAGATTTCTCATTTTAAAACTTCTTCAAATTAACAGCCTAGAGGCCTGTGCTTACGTTCAAGTTGGATGCTGTTGTTAGAATTTTCTTAGGAGTGTGGAAATACCTGACTCCCTTCTGCTACAACTGAGCCAGTAACAGCCCAGGATCTGGTGTCACACAGCCTGGTTTTGAATTCCAACTCTGCCATATACTAGCTGTGTGACCTCAGGCTCTCTGTACCTCCAATGACTTGGTTATAAAATGGGATTATTAACAGCCTGTACCACACAGGTGTGCTGTGAGGATTAAGTGAGACTGCACCTGTTAAAAAGTACTTTGAATAGTGCCAGGCATCAGTTGGTTAAGCATCCAACTTTAGCTCAGGTCATGTTTGTGAGTTCAAGCCCTCATGTCGGGCTCTGTGCTGACAGCTCAGAGCCTGGAGCCTGCTTCGGATTCTGCGTCTCCCCATCTCTGTGCCCCTCCCCTGCTCACACTCAACCTCTGTCTCTCAAACTGAATAAATGTTAAAAAAAATTTTTTTTAAAGTGCCGGGCATAAAATTATTTGTTTTATTATCACTATGATCCTTGTTAAATAAGTGTGTCCTTTATTAACAAATGAATAATAAGCAACCTAATAACAGCACATTAATAACTCATCACATCAGTTTCCCCATTTTCGACACTAAGAATCTTTTACTATTTTCCCTCACTGGCTCCATGTTTGAAATCATTTTTTTCTACAGAACCAAATTATTTTCCCATCTTTGTCACATACATCACTGCCAGTACCCTGTCAAAATCCAGTGTTCTAATATTCAATTAAAAATAAAAAAGATCCTGAGGCAGCCTTACCATAGGGAAATCAGTTCAGTTAACCCAACTAAAAAGTTAAAAATATATGTACGCCAGAGACGTAAATTTGGGATCAGTGGTGTTTATGTGCTGTGTTAGGTGACGGCATGATTGGCATGATTCACAGCCTCAAAGAGTTTAGAGTTTAGCAGGACAAAAAGGCAGAGCCATGATACTAATTCAGGATAGGAGGGGGAAAGTGTGGGGGGAGAATTCTGAACAAGAAGTGATCTGAAAGCTACGTGAGGTGTAACCGTCCTCATCTTCATCCCACATACTGCCATCTCCGCACATCCCTTCTGAGAACACAGAATTAGAGCCCGCCCTTTGGGTTAAGGAACAATTTCTAGGAAGCCTATTGATAAATGCAAGCATGTTGTCTATCAGTTGATCTGGTATGAGCCATCAACTGTTTTTTTTTTTTGAAAGGTCAAGGGTCCTTCAGGTATAGAGTATAAGACAAGCAAAGTTCTACATTAACCCCTGAGGACCAGACACAATATCAACCTGGTAAGCAAGGCAGCCACCGGGCTGTGGAAAGGCTGCAGAGGAGCCCTACTTCACTAAGTGCTCAGGACACTCGGGACAACTGCTTCATCAGAAGTGGGGTCGCCACAGCCATTCTCACAAATGTGTGCTGCTTTGGCACCATCACTGAATGTGAAAACATGACCGCTGGGACAGTCATGACATCATCACAGCAGGAGCATTAACCATGACATAGAGGGGAGGTGGGCAGATCTTTCTTTAGCTTATTGTTGTCAGGGTCTTAACGGCCCAGGAAACTTTATACAGTAAGAAAAGCAGAATCCAGAACCCTAATCTATCGAATGAGAAAAATCATTATGAACAGATGGCTTGCAAGGGATTCCTTGGAGGGTAGTTGATTTCAGGTCTTAAAGCAGAAATAATCATGATAGCACTGGAACATCCTGTTGTAACCACAAAGCAAGGATATTTCCAAAAATGTCAGGGCCAGGGCTACAAGGATAAAGGGGCTGGCCCCAAAGAGTTTCCACTGACCAAGGTGAAATCAGTCTGGTCCATCAAAATAGAACCTATAGGGGCGTCTGGGTGGCTCAGTCAGTTAAGCATCTGATGTCGGCTCAGGTCATGATCTTATGGTTTGTGGGTTTGAGCACCGCGTTGGGCTTTGTGCTGACAGCATGAAGCCTGCTTGGGATTCCTTGCCTCTCTGCTCCTCCCCCACTTGCATTCTCTCTCTCAAAATAAATAAATAAACTTAAAAAAAATTAAGATACTAACCCAGTTAAGTCTGTGAAAGGCCAGGAGTTCAAAACAACAATCAAAAAAGAATGGTACAAATTGTACGAAAGCAAAATGCAATACAAATTGATAAAGTAAGACATGCATAATTATGTGCATTGATTTCAGCAAGGTGGGAAGTGTTATTAAAATACAGGTGCTTTGTTTTTTTCTACATCTGCCTACAGGGTAGAGATATGTACTTGTTTTTACATTATTTACATTATACTTACACTGCAAGAATAGAAACCAAGAACTCTAAGCCAGAGTGTGGTAGAAAACCAAGAAAGTGACCCACGATAAGAAATGACGGAAGAACACAGTTTGTGACAATAACAGTGAGTGAAAAGAGGGCCTGACAGTGACAGTCACACAATCGTTAAGCAGAGAGAAGATCCAGAAACATGATCTGAGATGATAAATTAGCCAAATGGCCCAAAGAACATTAGGTAGAGTCAACCCTTCATCTCATGGGTGAGAAACTTCTAGAATGCCCAACTAATTTCAAGAAAATGTTCCAAAGGCATACATAAGCTTCTAATAATGTTAACAGATCTGGCCAATACATCATTATGACAGGACAATGGGTTATGTAACATGGCCAAGTGAGACTTAGGTGGTAAATCATTTCTGGGTAAGGGGGGATGGGATAGTGGTGGGGACCAGATTGAAAATAAAAACCTACCTGAAAATGAAAAAAATTTCAGCTTGATACTGAAAATTTAAAAGGTCAGACTGATTTCACCAGTCAGGTTTATCCTGATGCCTGGTAGGCAGGGTCTGACTCACCTCGGGGGAAGAAGCCAATTGGTACCATATGTTGCCCGACAAGTGACTGATCAAAATCATATCTGTAACCTGGGGACGTTTGAAGGTGTTCTTTTATTTCTGGTGCCCTTAAAATTATGTCAACTCAGGCTATGGATCAATGTATAATAGCCCTAGGATGAGTCAAAACTAGCGTATAAATAATTACACTAGGGAAACTTACCATGTAGATCTTTCAGAATAGGTTTAAGTGGGGTAAGTCTGTAATAATGTACCTGGGTTTTTCATCTGCACTTCAAGTTACTTGACATATTCCAAAAATCAGTTCTACTAAAATTTTTAAAGTAATTCAATTTTATAACCAGTGTTTACACATTTAACAGTTGTTTAATAAGTTGAGCAATAAACAACACGTAAAAAGTGTTCTTCTCCGGGCATAAAAGCCCAGATGGCTAAAAAATCATTAGCAGTAACTTGTTAGCAAGGCTCTCACTTCTTAAACTGGTTTCTTTTCATTGTAGACTTTCATACATTCCTAGTGAAGCCACAAAGGGAAAATACGCCACGTATACATTTGAAGTGCAATTATGCCAAGAGAGTCACAAACAGTGTTTTTTACTTGGTGGTGTGATAACGGGTACTCTGGTTTTTTTTTTTTAAGCTTATGTATTTATTTTGAGAGACAGAGTGTGTGGGGGAGGGGCAGAGAGAGAGAGAGAGAGAGAGAGAGAGAGAGAGAGAGAAAGAGAATCCCAAGCAGGCTCCACCCTGTCGGTACAGAGCCCCATACGGGGCTCACACCCACCAACCGTGAGATCATGACCTGAGCCGAAATCAAGAGTCAGATACTCAACCAACTGATTCACCCTGACGCCCTGATAATGGGTACTTAAAGCTAGTTTTCCTTTGATATTTTTTTCTGAGTTTTCCGACTGTTCCCAAGATGAGAATTTAAATTTTCTATTTTAAATAAGAAAAAAGATAACAAACATTTCTTTGAAAAAAGAATGAGGTCACCTATCACGGAGGTGAGGATTTCCTCTGGGGCTGCTGTGCTGTCATTCACTGTCCCATCAGCTTGGTAACACCAAGCAGACAAAGGGAGCAATGAGCTGCAGCAAGCAAGACCCGGGTCAGAAATACGAGTAAAAAGGTGAGGACCAGGCAGGAAAAGAGGAAAGCAGACACAAACAGGAAGCAAAGGCAAAACCCCAGAGGATCTTAATGAAGTTTAAGCCCACATCAAGAAGACAGGAAACAAAAGACAAGTCGGCAGGGCTGAGAGAGAACTTTGCAGATCACACCAGGCCCAATGGGCTGAGGCAGCGGGATGGTAGTGCCTGGGTACCCAGGGGATCTTTCCACCTGGCTCCTGATCTATATACTCAGAACCTCTGACCTGCCTAATTTCCTGTCCAGTAATGACCATTCAGTACACTAGGAATGTTGCTGTATCCCCAGCCAGGATATAATGGCTGGATATGTGTTTGTTCATTTCCAGCATCACTTCTAATTATCTAGTGAGAGCAAACCCATTGTACTTATTCAAGAGCTCTGCCACCTGGTTTCCAAACGCGTCTTGCCCAACAGAGGAGAATATTGGCCTCATTTGAGTGACTGTACCCTAAACCAATCAGAAAAAATGTTTTGATAAAAAACAGTAGACTAGGGGTGCCGGGGTGGCTCAGTTAGTTGAGCATTTGAAAAAACTGTAGACTAAAAAATAAAAAAACAAGAAAAAAAAAAAAGAAAGAAAACAACTTTGGACATATGCCAAGAAGTAGCCGTACAGTAAGTTTACGACAGAGAAAAGTGAATAGCATTCTCCCAGGGAATGCTATTTATTGGGCAAACATTAAAGATCCTATTTAAGGTCAGATCTGGTGATTGACAGGCTCATTAGGAATCTGCTGAGAATGAGTAACAGTAATGGAGACTTCCATGATAAGTAACTGCCTGAATGAGAAAATAATCCTAGAAACTATACCAACATCTGCATACAAATGGCAAGAATAAGAAGGTGCTTTTTCTTTATTTACCAAGCTGTTGAAGCCACTGTTAAAACTATCACAAACACATTCGTAAATCTCAGTGCAGTTCTACATAATTTCTGTGGAAGAACAGTGACATCACTAGGAAGGAACTCAGCACACCATTTCTCCATAAGCAGCTTAACATTAACACCCCAGGGGTCCACCTCAAGAAATCAATTTAAATTTGTCCAAGATACTCCAAGAGCATGCCACAGATTTGGAGATTAGCACTATGATGCGTGGATATGATAATGACATTAACTAATGGTAGCTAGCTTTCATAGGTCACAGAATCATTCTAAACTATGAAAAATATTTGACAAGGAATGTTGGGCAACACATCTGAAAATATTCCTCACAATAAGCACTTGTGCACAAAAAGCTTTTAGAAACACGGCTGGCATAATGATATACTAGCCACACATGAAGAGGCAGGCAGAGAATTGTTTTTTCCACCCCTGATTCTAAATTACAAGAATAAAAAGAAATTACGGAAAAGGCACCTAACATTTGGTCTATATTTGTGGCAGCTGTCATCTTCCAAAGAAATCTTGCAAGTACTGATCAGGGGGGAAAAGTCAAATTATATGACATAATCAAAATTCTTTTCTAGTAGGCCAGCAGTGCAATGACTTATTGTAGAAACCTTTTCCTTTGGAGAGGAAAAGAGCCAGGAAGAAGTTAATATAAACCTCTATGCAGAAGACTCTGCCAGGAAAATGACTTGTAGTGATATAAACACAAGGCAGATGTTCTAAAAGAAATTTAAAATTTAATTAGACATGAAGTCTTCCAGCCATTACCTGTGTGTATGCAAGACAACAGCCACAAAGTGGGTTTTTAGAATCATCTTTGTTACCATCTAAAGATAACATTTCTTCCAGGCCAGTAAGATAAAAAATGATCTGTGAGCTAGCAGAATTTAAGCAATTCCAAAAATAAGGTAACACAATTGCTTTAAAATAATGAATATATCTTGATTTGATGAATTTGTATCAACTCCTATGCTGCTTCTTTATCCTTATGGTGCAAGTTCTATTGAGCAAAGGTCAAAAGAAACTATCTTTATATTGGACTTTACCAGCCTATGGTAAGAATTGAAGCTAAACGATAATTTAAGAGTACCAAAATTGTAATGACCATTAAAGCTGCTCATTTGATGTATTTTGGCTATATTTGTAAAGTAGACCATAACTCAAGAATGTGGTAACATATTATGAGATTCCCTAGAAGTTTCAACTTAAATTTTCTCAGTATACTTATAGGTCTTTAATTCATTTTCTGGTTTTCTATTTTGGATTAGATTTTAAAAATTAGAAAAAGTATTTTTCAAGTTCAAGGACTGTATTTTTGTGCCAATTTAAAATATTTTGTGCTGGGACACCTGGGTGGCTCAGTGGGTTAAGTGTCTAACTCTTGGTTTCAGCTCAGGTCATAATCTCAGTTGGTGACTTTGAGCCCCCCACTAGGCTCTGTGCTGGCAGTGGGGAGACTGCTTGGGATTCTGTCTCCTCTATCTCTGACCTTCCCCCAACAGTGTTGTCTCTCTCTCAAAATAAATAAATAAACTTAAAAAAAAAAATAAAAATTTTTGTGCCAAATTCACAACTCAACCCAATAAAAAAATTTCTTCAGATTATTTTACTTAAATAAGATCCCTCTTCTAAAATAGAAATCCCAGTTCCATTTAAATCTACTCCCTAGACTTCTAGCTGTATTTTTTCCTCACCTCAATGCATGAATGCAATATATCATTCTTGGTATGTTTTTCCGGTCATAAACATCTGTTGTTTCTGGATAAAATATCTGGAAAATAAAAGAAACAATGTGTTCATTATGTTTTGCTTTTCATAGTTATTTTAAATCTCTCAAATGATGCTTTGATTGTCCTCGCTGTAGTGTATTTACTTAAATTTAGAGGAACCTCTCAAATGTTGGTTCCTCTCACTCTACAGGCAAACCCAGCGCTCCACCTGGTCTCGTCGGACAGTACGCCCCCTAGTGGGCTCAGGAGAGTGACGGGTTCTCAGGTGGCTACTCCAAGAAGGCTGCGCCCACAGGGCTAGGTGGGCAGCTTCAGTCCACGAGGAATGGGCTGATTCAGACTCTGCTTTCTGTAGCAGTGTCATTCTGGTGAGGGACCAGAGGTACCCTAGCCTAAGAAGGGTATCCATCTTACAGCGTTTTATTATAACACTAAAAACCTAGCTACACAGTTGTGTAAACAAATATGCACACACACAATACGCACTGATATTTTTTTCTTCTTGAAGGAATATATTTTACCAGATAGAATCTGGAGAGTATTATCAAGGGTGAAAGAAACATTAGCTATAATCCCACTTTCCAGATTGTTACTACTATTAGCATTTTGGTATATATTCTTCGGTATGGGACTTTTAGTATGTTTCTCTGATTTTTTATGTTTATGTATGCATGTGAAAACAAAACTGTAATACTATTAGCCTATTTTGACACACTTAGTAGAGCTTGACCATTTTCCATCCATTTTGTAAGAACATTCCTTTTAATGGATGTGTATGAACCTTTCATGTTTCTGAACAATAATTTAGCCAGTTCTCCATGGCTGAACTTTTTTTGGCTCCCAATTTGTCCCTATTAAAAGTCACTGCAATGAACATCCCTGAATTTGCTGAACGCCTGATTACTTCTTTTGGATGCACACCTAAATATGGAAGTACTGAATCGTTAAGTTTGAACACTGAGGCTTTTAATACACATTGACACTACTTTTAAGCTTGAAACGAAAAGCTTGATAAGAAACAGATTTCACAATAGGGCATCAAACTTCTCTGTTCCTAAGCACCAAAAAATGGATAATTAGGCTGGAGGCTTCTAAGATTAAGATAAGCACACTAGCACTGCTGGCTTTCAGTAAATATTTTAGAAAAGGTGACAGAAAAACTAAAATTAAATCATGTATCATACGGTAGCATTAGACACTCAAGTGCAGTTTTCTGTGAGACACTGAAAAAAGCTGAGAAATTAAAGAAGCAAAGTTTCCTTGGCCACAAATGTATAGCCACTCAGGGCTTCAAGCAATGGCTGTAGCCTAGGAAATTTCAAAGGTCTTTTCAACTTTCCTTTAACACATTTGCTTTTCAAGCGTTAGCCAGAAGAGGATTCCCCATTCCGAAGAACGTGACCAGGTTGAAAGTTCCACTACAGAAAAAGATCATCACAACTCCCCATTCCCTTTCCTTTAAACAACCTTTTACATTTCTTTATATCTTCTACATAGAAATACATATTTATATAAATACTGTTTCAGCTCTTTTAGAAAACCTTTATGAATTGGTCTTCTTTTGACAGTAAGATGGGATCAATTTATTTAGCTCACCAGAACATTTTATTCATTACTGTATCCCCAGCACGTAGCATGGTGCTGAGCAGACAGGAGGCACTGAGTATTGATAAGTGAAGGCATTAAAAGGAGTCAAATACATCAGCCAATACACTATTGGACTCTCATTCTTGCAATGAGAGTATGCAATCACTTCATAAAAATCAGTGTTAAAACAGAATCTGCTACATGGAACTCTTATTTGGCTTAAAATTAAGGAGAACCTGGTCTAAGACACACAATTGGAAAAGGTTTAAATCTAATCTATGAAACCTAACAAAATTATCCTAACTTAAATAATGGTGCCTCATACCAAAAATCCGATTTGAATTTCTTTATTAATCTGTTTACCTACCCAGTTAGTACATGCTAAATGACAATCTAGAATTATGAATTCTGAATTCTAACTGGTGCCCAGAAGGGAACAGCATTTTAGGAGAAGGGAAAGTAATTTGATTAAAAATCAAAGAATACATCAATATTGACTATTCTGAGATAATATATGCTGAGCTAAAACAGTTATGAGCACAGATATATTGAAAATAGGCATTCATAGTTTGCATTAAGGAATCTCTTGTTTTTGTTGTGGTGGGTGTTTTGAATTTAAACCTTGACTAATAATAATAACAAAAACAACACAGGTCTTACATCAGTAACCTATCTCCTTGCCTTCAAGCGGGACCACTCCTACACCATTTCTGTAAAACAGCTATACAGAATAATCAACAGAAAGGGGTGTACTATCGACACATACAAAAACCTGATGGATCTGGAGAGCATCGTGCTTACTAAAAAAGTTGATCTCCAAAGATTACCTACTTATGACTCCATTTTTAACATTCTTAAAATGACCAAACTATAGAGATGGAGAACAGATGAGTGGTTGCCAGGGGACAGAGTTAGGGAAATGAAATGACAAGTCCCACTCCTCCATGGTATCTGTATCTTAATTGTGGTAGTCACACAAATACATTCATGGAAGAAAACAGTATGGAAACACACTCACACCTGAATGCATCTAAAAATGGTGAAAAAGAAGTAAAGTCTGTAGCCTAGTTAACCAATGTGAATTTATTATCTTACTATTGTTACTAGATGTCACCAATGGGGGAAGCTGAACGAAGGATATACACAGATGTACTATTTTTGCAACTTCCTGTGGTTCTATAATTATTTCAAAATAACAAGTTCAAGAAATAACTCGACAATTTCTAACAAATGTAATTATTTCCTCATTTCCTCTACTTGTCTATTTGTCTCTCAGGCTTAAGGGCACCTGCTCTTTCAATCTAAGAAGCTCTGAATATTTGCAGAATTTTATTTGGGACAGCTATTTCAAGAGTCAGGGCTGTAACCCAGTAGCTTTTAACATTTAAAGTGATAATATGATTTATAACAATACTTTCTAAAAATACCTTTATCGCGATAATTTAGAGAGATACAATCTAGACTAAGATAATACATTATATAAAGTACACATGGCAACACAAAAAAGGGAGGTGACTATTTTAAATCAACTATCTACCTGTAAAGCTTGTTCTGACCTTGTTTCATTTATACACAGTTACACCTAGCTGCTCTCAATTTGTATACACACTTAATTCTGAGTTCTTGTCATAGATTACTTTGTATAGGCCTTTCCATATTTCTGTTTAGTCCTCACATTTGTCATGCCTGAGGCAATAAGGCCATCTGCTCCATTAACATACCCCAGTATACCAAGTCCTTTTTCATAATGAGGAGTTTGCAATGACCCCTTTTGGCTTCCCACTTCAGGCTTACCTTGGGTAGACCAATAGACTCCATTGCTCGTAACCACTGGACTGTATTATCTGTGTGTCGAAAATGGAGGCCGGATTTCTAATGCAAGGATGGGGAGAGAGGAGAAGAAGGGACCACGTGAAAAGTGAGTCATTTGTAACAACTTTATTTCATTAGCAGGATGTTTTCCAATTGTATTTCTCCTAAAATAGAGTTATTAAATCATAAAGTAACTGGAGACACAATAAAGAATACTAGGCTATCTCAGCAACACTGTTTATAGTAGACCATTCCAATTTCCACGATTCACATATTTGAGGTAACTCTGAACTAGAATCTCAAAGACCATTTAATGCCTAGCACATGCCTAAGGATGTTTTACGAGACACGTGTGCACAAGCATGCACGCACACATACACACACACGGTGTCAAGATTTTGCCAACCACGGCTGAAAAAACTAGCAACTTCAAGAAAAACGAGATTTTTAGAAGATTAAATGTCTTTTTTCCTGGTTTCTGGTTTCGGCAAAACATTTTTTCCAATCATAAATATGATTTCTGTAGAAAACCTGGAAAACACACAAAAATACAAAGATGAAAACAAAAACCATCCCACAATTCAGAGGTATATTGTAGTATCTCTTCCTCCTATAATTATTTAAAAATTTTTTAAAATGTTTATTTATTTCTGAGAGAGAGAGAGCGAGAGAGAGAGAG
Source organism: Panthera pardus (assembly GCF_024362965.1). Taxonomy (NCBI): domain Eukaryota; kingdom Metazoa; phylum Chordata; class Mammalia; order Carnivora; family Felidae; genus Panthera; species Panthera pardus. The sequence goes on from NW_026526765.1 coordinate 98,240,388, forward strand.
AGAACATGAGCAGGGGAGGGGCAGAGAGAGAGGAAGACACAGAATCTGAAACAGGCTCCGGGCTCTGAGCTGGCAGCACAGAGCCTAACGCGGGGCTTGAACTTGTGAACTGCGAGATCATGACCTGAGCCGAAGTCAGATGCCCAACCAACTGAGCCACCCAGGTGCCCCTCTTTCTCCTACAATTATTTAAAAACGTTTATTTATTTGAGAAAGGGAGAGACAGTATGGGCAGGGGAGGTGTAGAGACAGAAAGTGAGAGATAGAATCCCAAGCAGGCTCCATGCTATCAGCCCAGAGCCTGATGCAGGCTCGATCTCACAAAACGTGAGATCATGACCTGAGCTGAAATTGAGAGTTGGACACTTAAATGACTGAGCCACCCAGGCACCTGTATTCCTCCTATAAGTTAATCCTAACCTTTGCCTTGTGTAAGAAGTAAACCTTCAGTGGAAATGATTTACAAGAACTTTTTCTACCCACACAATGAGAATAGGCTTTCTAGGTCTTCCGTTTTTCTTTACAATCTTCATCGGCCACCATTTTCTTTTTTTTTTCTGCCCAGTCTATAACTATGGTATCCTTGTCTGTATCCAATGAAGTTTTATCAGGTAATGAAATGTTGGGAGCTTTAACACTACCTTGTGTTTTTAATTAGTTAAACGAGTAGCATAATGTTATGCATTTTATTTTCCATTTTAATAACTGTAATTACAGCAAATTTCATCATGTAATATTCAACAGCCGATCATCACATTCACAAAGCCTGGCTCTTCCCATCTTCTGTGACTTTCTACAGTCAAATAATTTATATAACAGAAAGTATTTTTGTTGCTGTTAGACTTTACAAAGCCTAAGTGAAATTAACATTTGATAAATGTTTATGCCTTTTTAATAGTGGCCATATTGGACTCTGTGTGGCCAGAGATTGGACTCTGGTGTGCCAAGCACTGTATGAAATTATCTCTAATTTTCCATGAATCACAGAGTTCTACTCCTGAAGCCCAGACTATACTGTATGTCAACTAACTTGAGAATAAAAAAATAAAAAATAAAAAAAATCAAATTATCTCTGATTTTCAAAACACTCTGCAAGGCGATTATCATTTCCCAGTTTTTAGAGATGAGGAAACCTGGACCAAAAAGATGAACTAATTTGCCTAAGATCAAATTAAGTGTGTTGAAATGAGATTCAAGATGAAGTCTCTCTTAATCTGAAAATCTTCCTTTTACTAACATTCCCCAATGTTAGAGCATAGAAACTCATGATGGTGGGATTATTCTCTAGATGGAAAAAATCAGCACTTACTATGATATCACCAGAGGCAGGAGAGGCAAAGGGAGAGGGAAGAGGGGTGAGAGGGAAAAAGGGAGGAGGTCGGGGAGAGAGAGGGAGCCTAGAGGGTGAAGGGCCAGGTGGTAGAGTCTGAGGGTGACTTAGCACAAACACCTTTTGCAGAACACAAACAACTGTCAGACACAGCCACTCTGACCATGGAGGGAGGAGATGGGAAAAATCCACAATCATCACATCAAGATAGAGAAGAGAGGGGCATCTGGGTGGCTCAGCTGGTTGGGCATCTGATTCTTGATTTCTGTTCAAGGTCATGATCCCAGGGTCATGGGAGCGAGTTCCGTGTTGGGCCCTGCATGAAACACGGAGCCTGCTTGAGATTCTATTTTCTCCCACTCTCCCCCACTCGCTTTCACCCTCTAACAACAACAAAAAAGACAGAGAAGAGCGCCCTAGGCACCACAAATTAACTCAATGTCCCACTATTCCAACTAAGATGGAACGACTGTTTTGATGGATGACAATGTAGTCTTCATTCCATCTTTTCACTTCCTACATAAAAATTACCAAAACACCAAACTGATCCTGCTTCCTGACAACACCTCAAAGGTAACTGGCCCTTGCTTCGCTAAATCTGTATTAGCATCACCAGTACAAGCCCAAATCTACACGAAGCCTCTACTTTATCCTCCTCATAGTCCCATAGGTACGCATTTTTTTTCCTTGCCACAAGTTAAATTAACCTAATTTTATTTGCCCCTTGTTTGAAACTTGGTTTCAGGGGGGAGGGGGTCTTCACCTGGTGGGCTTCAACAATCCAAACCATGGAAACAGACACCCCCATCCATTTAGTGGTCTTATTAGCTAGGTAACCTCAGGAAAGTTACAAATCTCTTTGAACCTTGGTTCCTCAGCCATAAGATGGGTATAGTATGCTTCTTTGAGCTGAGGAGATTAAATGAGAATATGCATAAAGCAGTTAGTTGTGAAGTACACCAAAAAGGCAATAAATATCAGTTTATTATAGTTATTATACGCTCTAAGACTAGACGCAAAGCTTTTGTTCACCTTAAGATCAGAAAAAGGTTTAGTGCTTCATGTAAGGGGCACTGAATGAAAGCGTGCTTATCTTGATCCTATTTCTGCAGTAAATAAAATGACAGATCTCAAATCCTTTATCCATTTTAAACATCTGAAAAAATGCTGACTTCAGAATCCTATGGGTACATATTTAAGAAGCAAAGTTCAGTGAGTAACATGCATTAACATCTTCAAGTTACTATATTTACTTCAGTTAGAACAAAAATGGTCTTCTACACACTTAGGCTCAAAATACTCTTTAAATAATTTTTTTTAATGTTTTAAATTTATTTTTCAGAGAGAGAGAGAGAGAAAGAGAGAGACAGAGTGTGAGCCAGGGAGAGGCACAGAGAAGAGAGAGACACAGAATCCCAAGCAAGCTCCAGGCTCTGAACGGTCCAGTGCAGAGCCCGACATGTGGCTTGAACCCACAACTGTGAGATCATGACCTGAGCTGAAGTCGGACACTTAACTGATTGAGCCACCCAGGCACCCCTAGGCTCAACATAATCTTAGTCCATTATAACCACTTTCACCTGTCGACTTTCTTTCACCAATTCTACATATTTCTATCAGACTAGGTGACAGGTCTATAGTCCTATTTAGGAAAGGGTTGTTAGTGTCCATCCACCTAATTTCTTCCAGATACTGGATCAGAAAGTAAATGCTGATTTTCTACTGCTGAGCTATTTCACCAGCAAATAAAGTTATTCTAGCTTAAATGGAATAGATGAGGAATTATTTAAGTCTTCTTTGGATGGTAACTTCTTACACAAGAGAATCAAAGCACTTTAGAACAAAGAGATTGCTTAAAAGCCAACAATTATTTTGATTTGCTTATTTTATGGAGAAGGAACTCTCTATCAGGCACTGTAACAAGTACTTTGCATGGATGATCACATTTTTTTCCTTACAGTATCTGTACAAAGGTTCAGACTATTATTTGTAATACCACTTTAAAGCTGAGGAAACCAAGGCTCACAGAGGCAGAGTTAGTGACGAAGCCAGTCTCTGAAGTACTCTGATTCTACGGCTTACTACTACTAACCACTGTATATGCATTTCCTACCTAAGGCTCACTTCAGTAGTCAACAACTATTATAAGTCTACAGCTATCAGTGTTGTATTTGAACAGATATTGTTTTCTGTCCTTGAACCTCATCAAGCTCAAGGAATGCCCATCTTTCTCCCCTCCTCTTTCTCTCGTCCATCCTAGCCACCGTGGGAACACCCACTGATCTTTAAAGCGCCCAACATGGAAGCCTTGGCCTCTTCACCGCCCTACCCCTTTAGAACTGGCGCTCTCTCCTTGGTCACATCCCACTGGCTGGCCACCCAGACATCCTCTCTTCGCTGCCCTCTACCCATTTCTACCACCTTTGCAGGTTGTTTTCCCTCTTGCATCCATTTAATTCTCGTCTGTGCAGGCCACTGTTACCAGTCACTTGGGCTGAATTATCCCCTCATCGGACTGCCTCACCCTCATCCTCCCATTTCTTCTCCACATGGCAGCAGACCCATCTTTTTTTTAATGTTTATTTTTGAGAGAGAGAGAGAGACAGACAGAGAGAAGGAGCAAGCAAGCAGGCAAGCAAGCAGGCGAGCAGGGGAGGGGCAGAGAGAGAGAGAGAGAGAGAGAGGGAGAGAGAGAATCCTAAAGCAGGCCCCAGCTCTGAGCTGTCAGCACAGAGCCGGACATGGGACTCGAACCCACGAATTGTGAGATCATAACCTGAGCCAAAGTCAGATGTTTAGTCAACTAAGCCACCCAGGCGCTGCCAGACTCATCTTTTTAAAGCCATGATGTCCCTGTTTAACATTTCAAAGGCTTCCTCTGTAGTAACTTAGGATGAAATCACAGATCTTCCAGCCTGGCTGCGTGATCTGTCTCTGCCTCCACCCTGGTGTCATTTTTCACCACTGTCCCTCACCGCAGCCTTTCAGCCACTCCATTTGTCTAAGTTCTTTTCTTCCTCGAGTCTCTCAAAAACAGGCTCCTTCATCTCTGGACTGTACTCCCCACTCCCCACTCCCCACCCTTAAAGCTGCACATGGATGATTTTCCTCTCATTTTTCCTGCCTTAGAGTAAACAGCTCTTCAGAGAAGCTCATCTTCTGTCTGTGGCTACCTGTCAACAACAGTGGCTTTAATTCCTTCCCTCCTATACTCATCACAACTCACAATTGTATACTCGCTTATAACTTGTCTCCTCAACCCTAAATGCTGTGAAATCATGTCTGCCTTGCTCACCACGCTGCCTCGTGTGCCCAGAACAGTTCCTGGTACAAGCAGGTATTGTAAGCACCGTATAGATAAATAAGTTCTACCCCGTATGTGTTTCTATCATAGTACTTTATCTTCTTTCCCTGTAACTTCATTAAAATGTGTTATATTGTTTGTCTGCCACTGGAGCAGTGGTTCTTAAAGCTAGGCAGTACATAAGCATCACCTGGGATAATTATTAAGCGTGTAGCTTCCTGGGTCCCTGGCCAAGAGACTCTGCCTGACTCAGTAGTCTCTGGTGGGCCCAGGAGCCCACATTTTTACACACAGGCATCAAGTGACCCTACAGGAAGTCTGAGCATCATACTTGACGGAAGAGTATCAGACTCCAACACCTCCAGTATCAAAGCACGGAAGGAATGGAGTCCTTAGGCTGATTTGAAACTACTTTCTCTTTTCTTTTTACTAAACAGGTCTTTCCCTTGCACCTACTATCCTACTATGGGCTACAGTCTACTCTGTTCACTGAGGACACTGCACGGACAACATACATGGTCCCTGCCTTCATGATAAAGGTCATCATTAAGGTACACCATGCTGCATCGAAGAGAGACAGTGTCAGGGGCCAGAGCACACACGGCATGGTCACATTACTGTGACCTGGAGTCAGAGGTAGGGGTGGCCAGGGAAAGGGCACTCATCATTAGAAGGTTTAACTCTACCACCTAGGTCACCTTTGTAACCTTAATGAGGGGCCAGGGTTGTACATAAGCTGGCGAACAAAGAGGATGGGATGGCAATGAGAGCTCTGATCGGCTCAACTCAGAGCCATCATTGCCCAAACTGAGGCCTTCAGAGTTCAGGGACAGAGCCTGTGCCGCGAGACACAGCGCCTAATGGGCAGATCATATTTTATGGCTGCAGTCTAAGCAGACGCTGCAGTGAGAGCCCACACTCACTGAACTCATGGTTTCCAGAAGGCTTATCAAAGGGGTGGGCCTGTGTTAGCCTGAGTTCCCTTGTGTCTCAGTCCCATGACTGGGTGCTCCTTGCCAAGGGCTTTAGTCCTACAGAACCCAAGAACAGGAAGTTAAGTCTCCTGTTCACAAATATCTGACTCCTTTCAATTTTGTAAAATGAAGGAAATGGCCTTAACATTTTATGATTATGTGGTAAATCACTATAAGTTTCTTTTCAAAGACATTAGGCATTCTCAGAGATTTAATAAAAGGGGGGAAAAGGTGGGGGGAGCACCTGGGTGACTCAGTTGGTTAAGCGTCTGACTTCAGCTCAGGTTATGTTCTCACGGTTCATAGATTCGAGCTCTGCATCAGACTCTGTGCTGATAGTGCAGAGCCTGCTTCGGACCCTTTGTCTCCCTCTCTTCCTGCCCCCTGCCCGGCTTGTGCTCTCTCTCTCAAAAATAAACAAACATTAAAAAAAGAAACTAAAAAAGAAAAAGGAAAAAAAAAAGCCTCCTTTCTCCGGTGAATCAACAGAAGGGTAGTCTCCACTGGTCCTGTACTTTTTTCCCCACATCACAGCTGGCACCAACCTGCTCCCCGCGCCCCCCCCCCCCCCCGATGCTATTTCCCGTCTCTCTGCCCCTCTCCTAGTATCATCCCTTCTTCTGTGTATCTGTTTTCCAGGGCCCGATGGGCAGGAGTGGCAAACACAATACTTCCATCTCTCTTAAGGTTTTGTTCAGGAATGTCATCACCTGCCTGTGCTCCACAGGTATTTCATTTTGTAACAAGAGACTGGAAGTACTTCCCCTGTTCCAAAGAGAAGTGCTATTCATTCAAATAGTAGGCTCTCTGATGCCAGGAGGAAATAGCACCTGTATGAGTTGCCTTGAGAGGGTCCACAGTTAGGATGTGGACAAAGTTGTATTCAAAGGTGTATGGTGTGCCAAGAGGAGAAACGAATTAGCCCAGCCTCTGTTCTGAGGCTCCACGGAAGATCTTGCTGGTCTGATTCTCACCACTCCCAATGTCAAAACAAAATACCCACAATTCCCTTTCAGGACAGGCTAGAGCCAAGCCCAACCTACTACCCTTTAACTCTGTCATCAAATCTACACAACTGTTAGTAGAAATAGGCCTAGGGCTTGGTAATAATCCTTCTAGAAGCAATGAAGAAAAAGACGAATTGTGCTGCAAAATGTGGACAAACGTTAATTTATTTTGTTGTGTGGGGATACAAATATTTTTTTTCTGTTCTTTTTGGAACTAAAATAAGTCTTTTTCAAAATTAAAAAACAGTAACTTTGCCTGACTAAATCAATGATTCAGTAAAGTCTTGTGAAAGGCTAGCATAATAAGTTAAAGGCTGGGGTAAAACACATGGCTTGATAAAGTCAAAAGTACTTTAACAAACACAAACATTTTTTTCCCTAACATTATCCAAGGCAGAAACTTCTGCTCAGTTATCTTTTAGACTAGAATATGAAAACAAACGCAGAAGATTTCTCAATTCCTCTTCTCTATGGTTAGCCCAAATAGTAACTCAAACATTTGCTCTGAATTAAATACACATATTTTATCTATCTATGTATCTATGTATCTGTCTATTATAATTTATTGCCAGGTTAGCTAACATACAGGGTATACAGTGTATTCTTGGCTTCAGGAGTGGATTCCCATGATTTATCACTTAAATACAACACCCAGTGCTCATCCCAAGGGCCCTCCTCAATGCCCATCACCCATTTTCCCTGCCCCCCAAGGCCCCCACACCCATCAGTCCTCAGTTTGTTCTCTGCATTTAAGAGTCTTTTATAGTTTGCCTCCTCTCTGTTCGCAACTATTTTTTCCCTAAATATACACTTTTAAAAAATAAATCTTGTTTCAATAACAACTGAAGGGTAGTGTGAATCATTCAATTAATGGGAAAGCATTCCATTTTCTTTTTTTTTTTAATTTTTTTTTTCAACATTTTTTATTTATTTTTGGGACAGAGAGAGACAGAGCATGAACGGGGGAGGGGCAGAGAGAGAGGGAGACACAGAATCGGAAACAGGCTCCAGGCTCCGAGCCATCAGCCCAGAGCCTGACGCGGGGCTCGAACTCACGGACCGCGAGATCATGACCTGGCTGAAGTCGGACGCTTAACCGACTGCGCCACCCAGGCGCCCCAAGCATTCCATTTTCAACTAAGTGTTGTCCCTGCAATTTTAAGACAAGGAACTATTAAAGATACTAGAGAATCTGCAACTAAAAAAAAAAAAAAAACAATATAAAGATGTAAATAGGGTTGACCCTTGAACAACACAGGTTCGAACTGTGTGGGTCCCACTTATATGCAGATTTTTTATCAATAAATATACAGTACTATAAACATATTTTCTCTTCCTTATGATTTTCTTGATAACATTTTCTTTTCTCTAGCTTATTTTATTATAAGAATACAGTATATAATACACATGACATACAAAATACGTGTTCATCAATTTATCTTATTGGTAAAGGTTTCTAGTCAACAGGAGGCTATTAGTTAAGTTTTCGGAGAGTCAAAGGTAAACAGAAAAATTAAATGAGTACTGTTTTCTAAATCCCTTCTTAGACACTTTACAGAAACTCATTTAAATTTTCTGTAAGTAATGTCAATATAGAGTATAATGGTCTTTGATTAACAGAGTCAAAAGGTGAGGTTCTGTAAAGTTCAACAGCTCACTCTCTTTCAGGAAAAAGCATTTTAAGGCACATCTGATTATAATGCTCCACCTCTTCCAACAAATCCCGGAGTCGGAACTGATAATCAAACACAACTGAGCGAATAAGCAGACAAGCCAAGCAGATGGACATCTTCCCCTGTAAGATTAAAGAAGATCTCCCCAATCCCTCTTCAATTCCCATATTCCCTTTTTTCCCACAGAGGCAGGATTGTAGTTGGAAGGATGTAAATTAAGAGTGTCGGTTAAGGTTACTTTCTGAAAATAAATGACCATAAAATAAATGACACATACACACGTAAGTTATATTCGGATTTCTGACTGCATTGGGAGGGGTGTCCCTAACACCCTCTTTGGTCAGGGGTCAACTGTACAACAGATTAAGAAAATAATCGCACTTCAAAGAAGCTTTGGAAATCCTGGCCCAACGTGCACAAGAAATCACTTACTCCAGGAGAGAATACCACACACTTAAAAACTCCTTTTTGAAGACACATTTAATGGAGGAATCTTTTACGTTGGTGTTTGCTTTTTTCTCCTTCATTTCTTAATGGAAAATGTCAAACATAATGTTGATGAAACAGAGTTAATGAACTCCTATGTACCCATCATTCAACCTCAACAATAATGAACTTATGGCCAGTCTTGAATCTCTTTCCATCCTCCTCCTGATTACTGTGGAGCAAATCCTAAATATATCACACTATCTGTAAATATTTAGACATGTGTCTCTAAAATGTCATTTTTAAAATTAAGACTATTGTTTATTTTGCTTTTGTCTTCTCCCCCGTGTACACTCCCAAATTAGCCATGAAATAATTAAAATTGGTTGCCTACAAAAAAATTAGTCTTATTTTGTTTTAAGCATTAAATGGAACAGAATTCCTACTAGACTACTCAAAATTATTATTCATTGGATCACATTGGCCCTAACTCTTTGGGGCCACAAGTTCAAGCCCCAGCTGGGTACTTCACTCCTTGATGAGAACAAGGGAGCTAATAAACTGAGTTGGTGGCAGAAAAAAGAGGGTAGAGTGCCCTCACTTTTACATTTACTGGTGCTAATAAAAATGACCTCCATGAAGGAAGAATGGGGCGGGGAGTCTGGGAAGCCCCACACATCAGATGTGTCTCAGTCTCAGCCCAAAAATAGAAACGCTCTGCTTTGAAAACTGCTGCTGCCTCAGGAATCATTATTAACAGGCTTCAAACACCAAGGACATCCCCTCCCCCCATTCCACAAAATCCTTGTACAAACACTAAGAGTAAACGCAGGGAAAGGAAATTAAATACTGAACTTTCACTTTTAGATGGGAGCCAAAACCAATTAGATCTCAGTTACCTTATAACGTGTTTGTTCCACATCATAGATCTTTTTCTCTGATACCATTTTTGGGGCAAAGAACTTGGCTAACTTTGCAAGGTAAACTCCATTCCGGAGCCCTTCTTCCAGTTCAGTGGTTGGTGGCAATTCTTCAACTAAGCAGACTTCCATCCACCTAGAAGGATGAAAAAAAACAAAACAAAAAACAAAACCTTCAAGTGACTCCAGTTGGGTAAGTCTGTGTAGATGAAGAGACACAGCATCTCCGTACGTCTGCTGGAGACATTAAAAATGGAGCACGATCTGAAACATCTTTAGCTGTCTGGGATGGGAAGAGAGAACTTTCTGGGTGGGCCAGGATTCAGAATACAGTATGAACAAGGGGGACTCAAAGCCCAGAGCCACCGAACTCAGTTCCATGCCAGGGCTTGTCAGCTTCACCTTTGTCTGAGTCTCTGCCAATTTTCTTCTGTGGCAAAGAGTAAAATGGCCAAACCATTTGTACGGGTGGAATTTGCTGACATGAAAGAAAATGTAATTCCAAGTTTATGAACCCAAAGTGGAGGAGATTTTTGTAGGGCTGATGCCTTGGGGAAAGCATAGCCCAAGGTCTGGTAAAATCTGCAGCTTGTCTCTGTCCAGAAATGACTACCAGAGAAGGTAAGAAGGTGTGGAAAGGGGCATCAAAAACTCAAAAAGTTTTCTTCGAATAATATACATTCCTTTTTCCAATACCAGGAAATTATTACAACTTTCTTACTTTTGCAGGAAAATGCAGTATTTACTGAATTATGAAAAAAATATCTCAGAAAAAGATCAGATTAAATCTTAGGACATTGTGCCAGTACTGTAGAAAAGAGAGCACAGAGGTCATTACAGGCTCAAGGACACACAGTGGGAGGGGAGGCTGGGCCAGCTCACATTTCAGGCTGGTGTGTTGAGAATTTGCCAGACTTGTAAAGATAATGCTATTCCTATCTGTTCTCAAGTAACTATTAACCTACCGTAAGATCCAAGAAGTAGATGTGCAGGTGTTCAGCAAAGGAGCCCCCACCTTTGCCATCAATTCACAAACAATTAGTATGAGTACCGTACCTATACGGCCAGTCCCTGCCTAAAGATCATTAACACATCCACAGATGATCTTATCAACATTTGGCACAGGAGAACACTGTTCTGCAATATTAACAAATGATCCTGATCTAAGCAGTGAATGTTGTAAAATATCTCAACTGCTTGTTGGCAACATCTTTTAAAAGCTCCGAGAACCCCTAATAAGCAATGGACATTTACTGACCGCTTATTAAGCACTGTAAAACATAGAACATATGAGAAAAATACCAACATAAAAATATAAACAAATATAAACATAAACATGCCTTTAAAGGGCATTGAGTATAATTGAAAAGGCAATGCAATTCCAAGGAAAAACCACAGAATCATCTAAGAAAGTTTATTATGCCCGATGCTACATGCTAGTGCTTAAGATTAAGGCTGGGAGGGGTGTCTGGGTGGCTCAGTCAGTTAGGCCTCTGACTCGTGGTTTCGGCTCAGGTCATGATCTCATGGTTCATGGGATCAAGCCCCTCCCCCAGCTCTGTGCTGACAGCACGGAGTCTGCTCGAGATTCTCTCTCTCCCTCTGCCCCTCCCCCACTGGTGCACATGCTTATGTTTGCACACGTGTGCACAGTCCCTCTCTCTCTCTCTAAAAATAAACAAACTTAAAAAAAATTAAGGCTGGGAATAAAGGAGGGTGATTAGTTCATCACTGGACTAGTCAGGGAGAGCGCTAAAAAGGTGATGGGACTTGGATTTGGCCTAGAAAAATGGAGTATTTGGAAAGGCAGAGAAGTGCTAGAAACCGGGGAGCAAGACAGGATAAACGCACAAAGGAAACATGGCTGAGTCATGGAGAAAACCCACACAAGACTTTGGGCTTCTGGGGCTCATGGAGAGAAAGGAAATGAAGCTGAATATACCAAGCCAGGCTCTGGAGCATCTAGCACAGGAGAAGTGTTGTTATCTGTGGCCAAAGGAAGCAGGGAGCTCCTGGCAGCTTCGCAGCTGAGGAGTGACACGCTGACAGTGGTAATTAGAGAAAATTCATCTTGTATGATGGATGCCCGGAGACAAAGCGCTCTGTCAGGCCTTTCCCATTGGGAGGAACTGAGGGACTGGATTAGATGGGAAGAGATGGGAAGGTGGAAAGCAGACATTTTGAGAAAGCAGTAACAGGACTTGGTGACAGTTTAGAAAAGGAGGTCAAAGGAAAGGAAAATATTACCAGGCAGGGCCTGGTGTGAAGAGAGCTCTCTGCATGGGGGACACAGCCCATGTCCACTGTGCAACCCAAAGTATGTCCCCTAAGCTCTAGGGGCCTGCTTTCTCCTCTGCTAAAGGGATAGAGAATTAGAAGGATGGGATGATGAGGTTCTTCTCACAACCTAAGATCCTAGGGAGACTGTGAAACTGAGAGAATAAGCAACTGGCAAAACAACATGAAGACCTTGACTTTCACATATCACATATGAGGGATATAAGGGATATGGGGTATATGTGAGCCTTGCTTCAAATCACGGAGGTAAGAGTACCACAAGGTTGAGAAATTTTTAAAAAATTAAGCAGTAGATGATAATGTTGCTTTTTAAATAAAAATTTGGCCAAATTAAAAACCACAGTAGGCCAATTTTCTAATCTTTCTTTTTTTTAATTTATATTTTAGTTAGTTAACATACAGTGCAGCACTGGTTTCCAAAGTAGAATTCAGTGATTCATCACTTACATACAACACCCAGGGCTCATCACAACAAGTGCCCCTGTGAGGCCAATTTTCTAAGCTACATAAATTACAAATCAAGGTATTACGCTAATTCATATAAAAACACAATCTGTTTTTGAATAATTAGCTTGAAAATTTAAGAAATTGCATTTCACACAGTATATAATTGCTTTATCACCATTCTGGGATTGGAGTATATGTGTCAGGAGTGGGGGAGAGGTAAACTTACAACTGGTTGTGGAAGGGGTTAAATTGACAATAGGGAGCAAAGGGCAGGAAGCTAAAATAAAAAGTGAAATACGGTATTTTAGGCTTGTGCTTGTTAAAAAAAAAAGATAATCACACTTAAAAAAAATTTATCGTGTGAGAGAGAAAGAGCATAAGCAGGGGAGGGGCAGAGGGAGAGAGGGAGAGAGAGAATCCCAAGCAGGCTCCACGTGGTCAGTGCAGAGCCCAATGTCGGACTTGATTCCATGATCTATGTGATCTTGACCTGAGCCTAAACCAAGAGTTGGATGCTAAAGTGTCTGAGGCACACAGGCGCCGTTGCACTTATTTCCGTCTACACTCAAATATATGTGCAGTTGGCTTCAAATACTAAGGATACCAAAAAGTTGGGTTAGCTACAGCCTATTTAAAATGCAGCCACTGCTAATGCTTATCACATGATGAACTACTCAAAGCAAAAGCCATCTCTTCTTCCTGTTTATAGACAATCCCTTTGTGCCTGGCAATGTGTTTACACATAGTAGGTAGCCGACAAATTGTGATTTAATGAAAGATTCTGAGTGCGTCAGAAAAACTTTTCCAAGCATCACAGCTGCATGATAAAATCTCCTAGGACACTGCCAAAGATTTTTGAAGCATTAGGCATCAATGGAGGTATCTCCTTTTTGCTGCCTTGAAAGTCAAATGATGCCATTATCAATGATAACTCATATTTAAAACACTGTTTTGTGCTAGAACCTGTATTTAATACTTCATGGGAATTATCACTTAATCCTCAAGATCACTTCATAAAGAGGTGCTATTAGGATCACCATCTTTATTTATTTATTTATTTATTTATTTATTTATTCATTCATTCATTCATTCATTCATTTTTAATGTTTATCTATTTTTGAGAGAGGGAGGGAGGGAGGGAGGGAGGGAGGGAGGGAGGGGCAGACAGAGAGAGAGACACACACAGAATCCGAAGCAGGATCCAGGTTCCAAGGAGTCAGCAGAGAGCCCATATGGGGCTCGAACGAATGAACTGTGAGATCATGACCTGAGCCGAAGTTGGAGGCTTAACTGAGCCACCCAGGCACCCCAAGGATCACCATTTTTAGATGATAATCGGAGGCTCAGAAAAGCCCAATGCCACACAACTGGTAAGTGAAAGACCTCAAAAAGCTGCCAGGGCCTCTGCTCCTCTAATTCTAACTTTCAACTTCTCGTGACTCACCCAGGCCACTTCCAGAGCAGCACTAAGATTCCCATGGTTTGGAGACATACACGCTGCCGCCACTTTAGTGTAAGGTCAGAGTTGAGTCAATTTCCTGGAGGTTCATTCATCCTCTTACGATTCCCTCTTGGTCACCTGTCTTGAAACGATGAATGGCAAAAGGCACGGGCTGCCTCTCGTGGTTGCCATTTCAAGCAGGGATTGGGTATGGGAAGCTGAGAGCCTCTCCAAATGGAGTTACTTCCTAGAGAACTCCCGGAAGCCTAGACAAGATCTCACAAAGTCTTCTAAAATATACTACTTGGAAACTCCTCTCAATTATTGGTGGACGATTAATAAAAATTGACTGACACCAAGACTATTCTCCTGAGACAGGTGGCAAACCCTGACAAAATAATCAGATAGACTGGCTAGTTAACCTTGTTCTGACTCTATTAAAATACATCACAACGAAGCAGAAACTATAGTATGCAAACTTCTAAACTAGCATACGGTCATGTGGGCTGAATATCCTTTTGATCTACTTTTCAAAAGTGTAAGGAAAGAACTTGGAACAGCGATACCCAATGGTTCATTCCAGAAGTTAGGAGACAGCTAGGAGTGACTGCTGACCAGGGTCCACATTTCCCAGTCCCACACTATCTGTTTGGGGTCAAGTGGCTGGGTTGTGATCACAGAATACGAGAGGAAATGATGTGCATTGCCCCGAGGCTTGCCTCAGGAATGTCTCCCATAGATGAGTTCCACTGTCTCTTCTGCTGTCTGTGAGCAGGATACCACAACTCATGAAAGCAAAGTCAAAGAACTTCCCTCAGCCTGGCTCCCAAATAACTATGGTAAAGAAGTGCCTGTGCCCCCTCATTGTTGTCTTACATTACTGAGTGTTAACAGGAGCGAGAACTGAACTTCAATTGTCAACTCAACTCAGTGGTTTATCTGTTAAAGAAGCCAGTGTTACTGAGCCAAACCAACAAAAATCCTAAGTGTGATTTTTACGGTCTGTTGTTATCAAACTTCCTACAACAAGCACAATGTAGAGACAATTGGCCTGATGTTCAGGAAATGTGTCTCTGTGAGCAGGAGCTGGATGTACTGGAACGGTCTTAGTCCACGAGCCTAAAATCAGAATGGAATTCAATATGACAGTATAATTACATAATATGATTTTGTTTTATTAGCCATTTTACTGAGAAATAATCCATACACCATACACGTATCCATTTAAGATGTGCAGTGCAATGATTTTTAACTTATAGGGTTGTGAGATCATCATCATTATCAATTTGGGAACATTGTCATCACTCCAACAAGAAACTCGACAACCATTTACAGTCACTCCCCACTTACCCTGTTAATCCCAACCCACTAATGTACTTTCTCTTGATATGCCTATTGTGTACATTTCATATAAATGCAATTCTACAATAGGTGGCCTTTAGTGACTCGCTTCTTTCATGAGCATACTGTTTTCAAGGTTCATCTATGGTGTAGGATGTATTAATACTGCATTCTTCTTTATGGGTGAATAATATTCTGCAGTATGGCTATATCAGATTACATCAGTTTATTGACATCTGAGTGTTTCCCACTTTTTGGCTATTAAGGACAATGCTACTAACCTGTACAGTAACATAAGTGTACAAGTTTTTGCATGGATAGACGCTCTCGTTTCTCTTGGTTATACACCTAGAAGCGGAACTTCTGGGTACTAAGGGAACTTTGTGTTTAGTCTTTTGAGGAACTTCCAAATTGTTCTCCAGAGCAGCAGCAACATTTTATATTCCCACCAGTAGTTTAAGAAGATTCTAATTTCTCCACATTCTTGCCAATACTTAGCTGTCTTTTTGATTATAGCCATCCTAATAGATGCAAAGTGGCACCTCATTCTGGTTCTTTTCATTTCCCTGATGTCTAATGATAATGAAAATCTTATACACTTATCACCCATCTGTATATCTTCATTAGAGTAATGTCTATTCAAATCCACTGCCCATGTTTTACCTGGGTTATCTTTTCATATATAAGAATTATATAAGAGTTCTTTATATATGATATACAAGTCCCTTATCAGATGAATGATTTGAGTGTCTCTCTTTATTTTGGATATGTGTTGTCTTTTTACTTTCTTGATGTTGTCTTTTGAAGTACAAAAAGGTGTTTAATTTTGACGAAGTCTCATTCATCCATTCTTTTGCTGCCTGTACTTTTGATGGCATAGCTAAGAAACCATTGCCTAACTGAAAGTCACAAACACTTACCTATGTCTTCTTCTAAGAGCTTTATAGTTTTAACTTTCACATTTAGGCTTTTGATTCATTTTCAGTTATATTTTTTTAGTAAATTTTGAGAGGTAAGGGTCCTCTCAAAGAATTCATTCTTTTGCGTGTAGATTTACAGTCCCAGCACCATTTGTTAAAAAGACTATGCTTTCCCCCATTAAATTGGCATCCTTATTAAAAATCAATTGACTGTCAATGTAAGAAGTTATTGGTAGACTCCTGATTCTGTTCTAATGACCTATGTATGGATGGTTTCCATATGGATAAGACATGAAGTATGCACACAATAAAATCAAGCTACAAAGACCTCCTGTCGTCAAGAGCCTGGAGCCTGTCTTTAAAATCAACCTAAAAACCCTCACAAATGAAAACCAGAATTGGCCTGTTGCCCTTGTACTGTTCTTCACGGGTCCTTCTACTGATTAGTCCTATTGAGCCACAACACCAGTATGTGAACGTCTCATCCCAAAGCAAAAGTCAAAGCCATTTCTTATGAGAATCTGAAGAGCCATTCTAGAACTTCATCTTCCTTTTCAGGACGAAGGCACTACTTTCTTATCCATGTGATTCTTCTCTTTTCTGTCTGTAGGGAAAGTTCAGATCACTCGCTAGGGACAGAGAAATTAGAAGTAAGAGGAAAAGGAATTTTCCTTTTTATCATTTGAGCAGCTTCTCAATTTTTTTTCTTTTTAGGTTAAGGCCAAAAAGAAAAATAACAAACGCCATTTTGTCTTGCAAGAGACCAAAAAAAAAAAACCAAAAAAACAAAAAAACCTTATAAAAACCATGAGACAAATGGTCCATCCTACTGTGCTAACTTGTGCCTTGCAGAACATATGAAAGTTGTTTCTTCACCGAGGCATTTGCTATCTGAATTGTTATTCAGGAAATCACCAACTATAAATTTTGGTCTCTATCATCCAGCACTGTATGGAAGAAACGTCCCAAAAGGACAATTGCTGGCCACAAAAGAAAAACTGTGTGTTTTTTCCCTGCACAAACCTTATTTTAAGGCAGGGTCTAGTTGTATGAACTTTCAAGTATTACAAGTCAATTCATCTCCCTAAATGTTTTGAAAATCAGCTTATGAGATATTTAAAAAAAATAAAAGCAAAGACCAGATATTTTTTTTTTTTTAATTTTTTCAACGTTTTTTATTTATTTTTGGGACAGAGAGAGACAGAGCATGAATGGGGAGGGGCAAAGAGAGAGGGAGGCACAGAATCGGAAACAGGCTCCAGGCTCCGAGCCATCAGCCCAGAGCCTGACGCGGGGCTCGAACTCACGGACTGCGAGATCGTGACCTGGCTGAAGTCGGACGCTTAACCGACTACGCCACCCAGGCGCCCCTAAGACCAGATATTTTAATACATCTAGTGTAAGTGGTCCCTTTTGTGCCATTGGGAAGTCACATGTCAGGAGGACTGGATTAAACTTTCATGGTCAACCTTTCTCATTTGCTGGAAGCTGATGCAAAACGGTGACCCCAATTCTATTAGCCTTGTTAGCACAAGTGAACAGGGATGTAGGAAATCACACACTGTAAAACTGAGCCCCATCCTATGCTCATACAATGCTTATTTAGTTCACTATCAGAAAATGACATGGGGAATGTAAAAAAAAAAAAAAGGCGTGAATTGTTTCCTTTAAAACACAGACATACAGTACCATGAGAACAATCCGTAGGTGACTCCACGTCTAGCAGGAATGGGGCAGACGTCCTTGGATGTATTTCTCACTCTCCTCTTGAGGAAGGAGAGGATACAGCAAAATCTACTCAGTCTGGCAAGCATTTCCCAAACTGTGTTCCACAGAACGCTGGCTCCATGAGATACTACCAGTGTCCTGGGAGGAACGGGGGCGGGGGGCAATTAAATTTTAAAAATGCTGCATTCTATATCCTCTCTGGAAGATTCCTAAGTGGCAGTAATAGTATGCCAAAAGCTCAGAGAATTCCTGAAGTAGGAAGCCAAGTTTAATTTCCTTTAACCTAATGTTCCCCACGGTTTGGGGCCACAAAACCCCTTTTCCCTCGAACACTTAGCAACATTTCATGTGATGAAGGAAACGGCAGGCAAGTGAGAGATGCGGTACAATTTGCTGACTAAAACTGTGGCATCGGGGGTTACACTTTCTGGGTGCAAATTCTAGTTGCAGCACAATATCACTGAGCTGTCTGGAAAACAAAGAGACTTAAAAGTGTCTGTCCTCTAGGGGGGAGGGGCTACCGTATGGAGTTAACGAGAATATGGGTACAACGTTCGGCACTGTGCCCAGCACTCAGTAAGCACCTAGCCAACATTAACCACAATTCTTAGCCTGTCCTCAAGTTTGACTATGGTCCATTTCCTTACCACACATAACCTTGAGAGGTTTAGTCCAATTCATACTTTTGAGAATCTACTACTGTTCCAAGGAGAGGATCAGGCAAAGCCCCTCAGTTTACAGAGCAGAGTCTCAGATTATCACTGGTGTCGGGATGCCAAGAGCTCAAAGTTGTTTAGCGAATTCAGCCGCACAGTCTCAGTACAGCTTCTAGGAGAGAGCTGGCACCTGGAAGTCACACCTAAGATTCTCTTCTCTTGAACCAGTTTTTTCAGAGAATCTTCATGGGTGAGTTATTTCTTAGAGAAGCGTATTTAACGAATGTATTAATGGTGCTCTCCTTCCCCCTATGTTTCCCTTAGATGTGGGATAAGGAAGAAAGAGAAAGAAACATACAGGCCTGGGGCAGTGATGGAAATAAGGGAAGCCTGCAAACCTCGTAGCCCTATTTCTAACAGGTTGGGTAAGTATTTGAAGATTTTGGAAAAAAAAAAAACTTACGCAAATTTTTTTCACAAAATACAGTTGCTCAGATACATGGTCTATGGATAATTCATCCTTACTCCAGGCACAAGACTTTACTATGCTTCTATTTAGGCTTGGCCCAGTTAGCCACCTACCTGGATGTATTATACTGGTAGTACCACATGCTTGCAGAGATGACTGGTATGGCAGACACAGATACACGAACACAAAAAAGACATTTACATGTGCTAAAATTTCTAGGTAAGCAGACATCCCATAAAGCAAAGAGCCTATAAAATAAGAAAAAAATCTTTTAACCCAAAACATGCACTTGGTTTTAATGTGGGAATTAAATAAATACATATACTTGAGAAGAAGTGTTTGGAGCCTTGGAGCCTCTGGGATCCAGAGATCAGGGCGAGAATGAGGCGGGTTCACAGGTCACACCTCCTTAGAATCTTCCAATGTTTTCTGCCCTCTGCTGGTGTCTAATACATGTGCCTGCAGGTTCTCAGATATGCAACCTCCCCGGTATGTTCAAACATTTAGAATCTACTAGCACAAACTTTCTCAAGAGCAATCTCCTGATAGGATGGTAAATATTATTGCACACCTGTTAAGTTCAGGGCATGGTGCTTCATAAAGTTTCATTTACTCTTCCCATAACCCAGTGGGTTATCATCTTTA
This sequence comes from Panthera pardus, assembly GCF_024362965.1. NCBI lineage: Eukaryota > Metazoa > Chordata > Mammalia > Carnivora > Felidae > Panthera > Panthera pardus. Next base: position 98,259,967 of record NW_026526765.1, read on the forward strand.
AAAACATGAGGAGTCAGATACCAAGGAAGATGAAATATCATGTCGAAGATTGTATATAAGAGGGAAAAGCAAAATATGAATCCAAAGATCACTCGGCAGTGTGTACATTCACCACCACACTGTATGGCTCTTGAAAGAATAGCTGAAGAAACTTAAAATACAATCCAGATGTTTTACTTTGTGAATATAGTTTAATAAACACAGCTATGGTCCAAGATTTTTGTCCAACACCAAAACTGGAAATAGCCTCCATGTCTAATAAAATCATGTTGTGGCCATTGTTTACAGTGTTATATAGCCACTAAAGATACTTTCAAAAAATATCTAAGAAAACTGGGGCGCCTGGGTGGCTCAGTCAAACGTCCAACTCTTCATTTCAGCTCAAGTCATGGTCCCAAGGGTCGAGGGATTGAGCCCCACGTCAGACTGCGCTGAGCATGGAGCCCGCTTAAGATTTTCTTTCTCTCTCCCTCTCCCCCTCTCTCTCTCTTCCCCTCTATGCCTCCCCTACTCGTAGACATCCTCTGTCAAAAATACTTAAGATAATGGAAAAATACTGGTGGTAAATTTCAGAGAAAAGGACAGGAGGCAAAATTATAAAATTGATAATCCTATTTCTAAAATTACATATATATAAATAAATGCACACAGACCAGAAAAAACATACAGCCAATATTAACAGTGGTTTTCCTTGTGTAATTACATAACTGGTGGACTTTTTATCTTTTCACGTATCATTGTCATAAGCATGTCTTATTTCATAAATAGAAAATAATGGAAAACTGCGCATTCTCAAGTTTCTGTCTCTTCTGCATATATAAAGACAAGAACTGGTTTGCTGATTACACCAAACACTTGAGCCAACATCAAGTCTTGTAGTAGAAACATTGAAATACTGATAAAAGCCGGGTGGAATAGGAGTACAGGGAAAAATGGTAGTTTGTGATTTTAATCTAGTTTGCGATGGAGGACAGAAGCAGGAGAAAACTAAAAGAAAACACTCTAAGCTTTTTTTTTCTTTTTTTAACAAGCATATTGATTGAGACACCTAACTAGTACGATTCCCTATGAAGGAAAACATTGAGTGCAGGTATCTTTTCATGTGCTTCTAACCATATCAACCATCTGGTTTTAAGGCTTGGAAAGTGAAGGAAGAATTATCATTAATAAACATAATAAATGAAATATTAAAAAATCAGAAGCACAGCTTGGATTAGCCTTACTGCTTAACACGAGAGGAAATAGAGAAAGAAGAAATTGTTATGCAAAAGGGCAGAACTTGAAGATTTGGAAAATTCTCTGCCTACCAACATTGCAAAAAATGAGAAAGCATGTTCTGGAGGAACAAGGGGTATGGCTGGATAATCACTGCCTGAGAGTCCCTCTCATTCATCTCACAGTCAGGAAGGCGTAGAGATGGGGCTACAACAGCAGAGACAATGCCCACTTAGACTCAGACAAGTGTCTTGTCTCTATGAGGCAAGTGTTTTGTTTTCTACGAGGAAAAAGGTTGTCAGACCTCTGGGATTCTACGGCCCAGACAGCAAAATTATCTGGCTGTGAACAAGAAAAGGGAAGAATGAGCCTGAAGGTGATTCAGAGACTGACAAGGCTGCCTTCCTACCCCAGGTCCGGCCTCTGTCTCCCCCTTGGTTTTACTGGGCCATGCTGCTACCCCAGGGGGCCTGGAAGGCAGGGCCACCTCCTTGATGGCCAGGACAGAGTGCCAAGAGGATGGCTCATGAGCCTTAAAATCTAATGTAACTTGCCCTGCTTGGTTTTGACTTGCTTGGGATCCGTGGCCCCTTTCTTCTTTTTACTTTCTCCCTTTCAGAATGGGAATACCTGAGCCTGTCCCCCACTATAATTTGGAAACATGTAACTTGCCTGGTCTCACAGGTTCGTGGCTGGAAAGGAATTTTCGCCTCAGGATGAATCTTACCTCTAGTCTCACCCATACTTGATTTAGGTGTTCAGGTGAGATCTGGGAGTGAGAGTTGGTGCTCCAGTGAGTTAAGATTTTGGGGCTGCTGCATTTTGTATTACAGAAGACTATGAATTTGGGGGTCTAGAGGGTGCAGTCTTATGGACAGAAGGGTGTCCCCTCCAAATTCCTGTGTTGATATCCTAACCCTTAGTGGTTCATAATGCAACTATATTTGGAGAAAGAGAAGATTAAGTTAAAGTGAGGCCATCAGGGTGGGCCCTAATTCAGAATGACTCGTGTCCCTATGAGGGAAGAGCACAGATACATCCCGGGGCAATGTACGCGCAGAAGGAAGAAAATGTGAGAAGATGGTCATCTGTAACGAAAGAGAGATGCCTCAGGAGAAACCAAACATGCTGACAAGCTGATCTTGAACTTCTGGCCTCCAGAAATTCGAGAAAACCAATTTGTGTTGAGTCCCTCATTCTAAGATATTTTGTTATGGTAGCCCAAGCAAGGACACTAGCTAACCAACCCTCCCCCCGACCATTTATCCCCTACAACCCCTCCCCCCCACCACTTATCCCCTACAACCCCTTACCCAATTCCATTTCTCTTCACTGCATTTATTGCTACCCTGCAGATTACCTCATATTTATTTGTTTGACTGACACTTACTTAAAGCACCGTCAGCGCAAGCTCCCGTGTCGAAGAAGGCATACAGCATGACAGGAAAGCACAAACTCAAGAGCCATGCTGAGGCTGAACCCAAACTCTGCCACTCACCTGTCCCGTAGCTGTGTTAAGTTGCTTAACCTGGGTCTCAGTTTCCTAATTTCCAACATGGGGATAATAGTAATACTGATGCCGAAAACGGTCAGCGAATAGAAGAAAAGCATGACACCAGCGTCCTGCAGGCGGTAGGCACCTTCCGTGGTCGCTCTGGTAGCTGTCGTTGCTCCCTGCAAGCTCCCAGGCCCACCCTCGGCACAATGGCCAACATAATCCACCGAATGCATCTGTCCTCCAGCTCTATTTGTTTAGCTGTCCCCTGCCATCCATACACTCATGGGGCAGCAATTATGCCCGCCTCTTACCAAGGTCAAACATGCCTTTTCCTCTCATCAGTCTGTGGCTTCCCCTTCGTTAACCCAGCCCATCCCAGCCACCTGCTCCACCAAACACACACACTGCTGCCTTACTCCAGCTAAAGACTTAAGAGGTATTTAGTAGACGTTATACAAATGTTCACACGTAGGCATGGAAGCCAGGCTTCCCCTCTGACGGGGCTCCCAGGACACCGATAATGCCGTTCCCAAACGACTACAGCACATGGGTGAGCTCAGCACCGAGCAGGTACTCGGCACTGATATCAATGTATTCTCACACTAACCTCATGAGATGGCTAATTATTTCCCTCTGAAAGAGAGGGAATGAGGCTCAGAGTTAAGTATGAACTTCTCACGGTCCCACAGCCAGTAAACAGACTTCAATGCAAGCTCAACGTCGCCTCCGCAGCTCATGGGTCCCACCACACTCGACTCTGCTCTGACAGCTCATTTACGATGAATATGGGGTGAACAGGGCTCATGCTAACTTCCTAGGGATCATCACTTCTGAAGCATAAACTCACAGTGAAGCCTTCTCTAAAACTCAAATAAGCCAGTTCAGATCTTCACAGACTGTTTTCCCAAAGCGAGGCATACCTGTGCTTTAACAGAGGGTGAAGAGAACGTATTCTTTGGGACTGGCTGAAGAGGCTTTCACTTTCTGAGGTGTCTGTGGGGTGCAGCGGATCACTGGACTTTGGGTTCCCCCAAATCTGGCTTATGAGCTTGGTTCTACAACTCATTAGCTGTGGTTACCTTTGCAGGCAGCCATCAACCTGGATCCAGACTTGCCCTTTCAGAAATTTGGGCACAACGCCGGCAACCTTACAAAGATGTCATGAGAATTAAAGCAAATACCGTATGTGGAGTCACCTAGGGAAAGAAAGGGCCTGCCATGCAACAGGTGTTCAAGAAACAACTGCTCACCAAAGAAGAAAAGGGAGATAGGCAGGTGAGCATTAGTTTCAAGTGTAAGATTCCAAAGGAGCCATCAGATACCACATATTCTCCAAGGAGGGTCTTTGCTATGCATGCAAGGAGTCTGGCCACACTGGCCTGTACATCTAAGATCCAAAGTCCTCTGGAGGGAGGCTGCAGGGGCAGAGGATACCTTGCAGGAAAACCAGCAAATCCAAGTGCGTAGAAAACTGAACTAAAACACTGGGCTCTGTTCACCTGGCTTCTGAGAACTTGCTACAGGGTGAGATAAGGCTGTAAGGTTCTCCTTCAGTGCAAAACACCTTCCATTTTGCAAGGTAGCCATGAGCTGGGGTGCAGAGAAAAAGCAAAGAACTTCAAGTACTAGACAGGAGCAGTTTCCTGGCAAATCAACACTCATTTGAAGCTTCCGCATAAATTGTGGCCTAACAACTGAAGGCTTGATGAAGCAGATTCTCCTTCCTGGGTTTGCCTGCATTGTGCATGTGACCTAACCACAAAATAATCACTGTTCTTGCACTTTTTAACATTTCTTTGCCTCAAAGTAGCTGGAAAACGAAAGCAGCAAGGTTAATAAGCTCATTTTGAACTTGGCTAATTTGCCACAACCGCTCTCTTCCCTCGATTCTTTTTACAACCCTTTTCTACTTTCTAACCAAATATTCGGTATGGAATTGTTAAACAGACATGCTAGAACACCAAGAAAATGCCATAGTTAAAGCCAGGCCCTCTTTCAAACCTTCGGAAACGTTACTGTCCAAAACTGCAGCCAGTGTGGATTTTCTTTCTTCTCTTCCATGCTTAAACTACAGGTACTGGCCCTTCTGTGCAAAGTTAACCCTCTCCTGGAGACGGGAAAACAGGCAAAGATTCGAAGACCAATTCTTCTAGAGTCTTAAAGGTCCAAAAAAAAGTAGCTGTTGGCAGGTAGTACTGCACAGCGGAGAAGACACTAATGAGAAGTTTAAGGGCAAGACGTGTCATTTCAGTACCATACCAAGAGTCCCTACCCCCTCCAGCTACATCCTTTGCCCAGTCATTACTGATTTCCCCCACCCCCACTACCAGCTGTACCAAGGAAGTGACAAACGGGGACTCACTAGATGCCATCAATCATTGTCACTAAGAGGAGAATGAAAAGAATCCAACAAATGTTCTTGCAAATGCCTCCCACGGTCCACTCCCACGCCACCCCCTCTTCGCGGATACACATCTTTATGAGCAGCCAGTCACTTTTTAACAGCCCTTCAGTTGGGATATGTGAGGAGCAGACAGAAGCATCCCCATCACCATTCTTCGTCATACGCACGTCCATGTTTACGGTTCCCAGCTCACATGCTCCGCAGCCAGACTGGAGCAGGGCTGTGCACCCACTGGCTGCTGGTGACCCAGACGCTGTAGAGCAGAAAGGCTCATGACGGAACATGGTGCTGAATGTGCAGGAGGGTTGGCGGCAGGGAAAGGGCGCGCGACACAGGTAGCAGATGGCGCTCTCCACAACTCCTTCTCAACAGAGAGCCTGCGGTTCCTTATTTCTCCGCTGACCATCGTGACACTGATAAATCAATTCCCATGGCAACAGCTCTAAGTATACCACTAAAAATAAAAGAAGTGGGCTTTAAATGGAAGACAGACACTTGCACGCATTCTGGGAATACAGCGAGAAGCAGAATGTGGCAAGTTGCATCATAAACCACAGGACAATTTTCCTCTTTGACTCCATAATCCCCTACTGCACATCTATCCTGGCAAGATGATGGAACGAAAATGACAAAAACAAAAGACCAAGTGTGTGTGCAAGGATGTTAATTACAGTGATATGAAACATAACTTAAAAGTTGCTTCACAGCAGAGACTTCGAAATTATAAATACAGATGAAATATGAGGCAGCTATTAACATTTGTGATGATAACTTAGAAAAATGGAGGAATAATGATGTAGTAAAGTGAATAAAACAAGAACACAAACTTATGTTTTTCTGGTTTTAACTATGCTAGGTATAGCCTCCTATTAAAATGTTAGAAAAGTTGATATACTAGGTTGGTGGAATTGTAAGGTCTCTTAAATTTGTTTTGAGGTGTTTATGATAAAAATTAAGGTCAAAGAAAAACTGGGGTAAAAAGTCACCTCAATTACTTCAACTGTTTCCAAAATCTCAGCTCTGCCACACAAGGGTAGATAGCAACTAACTAGATGTACACCTAAGAATGGAGCTTTCAGAACCTGGTAGGAAAAGACTCTAACTAAAAATAACTAAAAGCTAAAACTAAGATGGCCTCACCTTTGCCTAAATTAAAAATACTGTTGATCCTGGAATAGCGTGGGGGTCAGGGGCAATGACCCCCACCACCACAATTGAAAATCTGCATGTAAGTTTTGACTTCCAAAAACTTAGCTACTAATAGCCTACTGTCGACTAGAAACCTTACCAATAACAGTCTATTAACACATATTCTATATGTCATATAGGTTATAAGGTTATATATCATGTTCTTAGAATAAAGTAAGGCAGAGAAAAAATGTTAAGAAAATCGTAAGGAAGAGGAAATCCATTTACAGTCCTCTATTTATCGTATAACCCCCGTGTTGTTCAAGGGTCTATTGTATTTTTAAGTTCAATTCTGTGCTGTTCAAGCGTCAACTATACCTACACACCACATGCGATACAAGAATATATACAGCTCTAAATGACATATTTTACACATGTCCCAACAGTTGCCTGTGGGAGGGAGGAGACAAGGGCTAAAAAGAACTTGAAGGGAGCCCAATATAAAAATGTGGCCACCATCATGTGACCTGTGAGACTGTGTGCCGCTCTGGGGAGCGTGACTAGCTGAACCTCTTCTCCTAACATTTCCTCTCTGAGACAGGTACCATGGTCCCAAACACTAGTTGCTTTATTTACATAACGGCCATTCCATTCAGCCCTGCATTCTAGTTTTCCTTCTGTTTACAACAGGGTTAAAAGACTGCAGGAAATCATCATTACTGAAAAATACATAATCACGTTTCCAATTGTGTACACAAGTATGTTACACAATTGCCTAACCGTTTTAGAGCCAGATGTGAGTGTATGTAGAGTTTATTTATATACATCTGACATTAGGACTATATGTAACTATTCAAAAATGACAAAAGAAACTAGCAACAGTGGCTACCTCTGTGGAGGGGAACTGGGCAAAAGGAAGACGTAATTCTCACTGGTGTACTCTCTTTTCTGACCTTTTAAATTTTGCACCATGCGCATTTATGACCAGATATATTTCAAAGCACTTAATCCACCCACCCGGCATACGAAATATTACAAAACAGGCTTGAGAAGTAAAACGTTCCAATTATACCAGAAGCGGCAACAATCCAACCCAGTCTTCTCTAAGCTCCCGCCTTGGTTTCCCTTGGCTAGATACCATTCCTCCCAGGTCCTTTTTACCCGGCTCAACCAGAATCAGCTCACCAGGTGGCAGCATTTGCTGCTGTACTTGGCTGTAGATCTTTGATTTTATATGTAGGTTAATTATTAATTAGAGCCACCTAGATTATCTTCCCAGGACCAAAGGCAGCTGGGGACTGCATCCTCTATTAAATATCTCCACCCTTGAGTCTTTATGTCTTGGCAATGAGAAATACAGACGCCCCTGTGATTTGATGGCAGGAGCCCCAGGGGGCTTCAGAAGCCTTGTGTCTTAAGGAAGCCATGTTAAGAAGTTTTTCAATTCGGGTCCTTTTCATAGGACTCCATTTCTTTACTGTGTGCCAGCTCTTGAGTCACAACAGCAGCTACCTGGGGTGGAATGGTCATCGAGAGTGGGGAGACAGGGCCAGCAGGCCAGCAATGTCTGGCCCCACTACAAAGTGGTGCCTGTGGGACCTGCCCCTATGGCATGTTCCAGAACTGGGCACCTTAATTGCCAAATACAGTGAAATCTAAGAAAGCCTTTGACATGCACAAGAATTTCCAGACAGATAATTAAGGACCATTTCACTTGTCTAACAATTTCATCATTGTTCTGTATTAAAAGAGACATCAGAAATCGAGAGAACTTTTTCCCGTGGCAAACCCTTAAAGGAGGAGGGCAACACAAGTCCACCACACAAATAAAAAGGAATCTTGTCCCACCCACCATGGGGAAAAAGTGACAGGCAAGTGGAGTTTTTAGCGGGGTGCTCCACGGAGCCAGAAAACAAACTTCTAGGCAGTGACAAAATAAAACTTAAACTACACTGCAGAGCATTATATCTAGTTAGGAAAAAGAGGGCCGACAGGCAAAGAGTGATAGACACAAAAAGAAATTGGCTGGAAAGCAGGAGACAAACATACTGCTGAAATACACACTATGGTTTCCCCTCTGACAGGAAGCACAAATCGGGGCCAATGCAGCGAGTGACATGGAGCTTTCCAGCTCGGCTGCCTGGACAAATGACCAGGAGAGCTTCAGAGGAGAGATCTGGAGAGTGGAGGCTGGGAGGAGAGCCCCCCTCAAGCACGGGAACACCTCCTCACTTGCTCCTTCCACCGCTACCGTCATGTTCACTTAATGCTTCACCTTCAGGGAAGTCATTCGCGACCACACAGAGAGAGCTAGGTTGCAAACCACTGGGAGAGTCACGCGAAGGTTTTAGGGAACAGGAGCTGGTTATAAGAGAACACTATCACACCCTGGTGTTCTTAGGTTTCAGGAAATGTGGCTTGATGAACGGTACAGCCAGCTCTGGGCAATAACAAATCATGCTGGAGGGTGTTCTGGGCCGGCTCAGGTTTCACAATGCTTCCATTTCAGGGCTGCAAGGCAGCCTCACCTAACACCTTCCAGCACCGATCATCTGGAAGACACGGGATCTGAAGCTGACCAGTTACCATCTTGACCGTCTAAATATCTACAGACATTACTAAGTGTATTTCCAGACCACAGACATCAACTGTGTGTGTATCTCAAGCCACAATTCTAGCACATACATAGAATATTAAGTGGATAGGCACACATTCACAAATAGAAAGCATATGCAAACAGCAGCTTTCTCAGTGTGATCACTGGTAGACAACAACAAGCAGGGACCCAGAATTAGGTGGTGACACCGTGATACATCACTAAGCCAGCCCATGACAGAGCTACAAGAGTACATGTGCCTTATGTACACACAGAAACAGGATTTCAAATTATTCCAGCTAAGAAGCAGCACTCAGATTGGAAGAAACTTTTAACTAGTTGGGACCAATCTGTTGGCCAGACTTGTCCCCAAGGGCTTGAGGCCTACAACGATGGATACACGATTTCAGAATTTATTGGAAAGTGTCAGTGGAGGTATTAAATAATTAGGTGGAGCAGAAGTATTAGTCGCTTCTAGTCACTTACCTTATGGAATAAATCTAGACTAGGGTTAGCCTCAGAAAATCCATTCTAGCCAGGCTTGCAAACAGATGCCTGCAGGGGTGAGGCAGGTATTAGCAAGGGGCAGACCTGGCTGGAAGAGGGCTCTGTGCTACTCAGTCCTTCACTGTCTTGTCAGAACATGAACCACTGGGGTTCTGCCTTCAAGATTTCTTTGCAAGTGAGAGATCCAAGTTTTTGCAAGCTTTTTTGATTTTTAAAAGCTCAGAACTAATTAAAAAATAGGTAAACACACTGTACGTTGAATGAAACACATCTTAAACTTTTATAACATTACAAAGGGAAGTGAAAATATGTCCCATGAGTATGTTTTCAAATAGGCAAAAGTTGGCCATACATTTCTAAGGTTAACAGAAGCTCTGTCTGAGCACAGTCTTGAAAAGTAGAGTTAAAAAAAGGCAAGACGCTATATTTACATATTTTGTTTATGATAAAAACACATTAGAAGCTGCATGAAAGTAAAATAGGGACACTGAGGAAATGCAAATCAAAGCCACAATAATGTGTCACCTCAGTGATCTATTACCCAGTAGGAGGATGGCTATGTTAAAAAACACACAGAAAATAACAAATGTTAGTAAAGATGTAGATGAATTGAAGCCCTCAAGTACTATTGGTGGGAGTCTAAAATGGTGTAGTCACTTGGAAAACAGTTGGGTGGCTCCTCTATGAAGCTGAACAGAACTATGCATGACTCAACAATGTCACATTTGGGTACATACCCCCCAAAATTGAAAACAGAGACTCAAACAGGTACCTGTATGCCCATGTTCATTATATCCATACGATGGGTTATTCGGCCTTAATAAAATCCTGATATATACCACAAACCAGACGAACCTTGAAGACATCACGCTAAGTGAAATAGGCCAGACCTCAAAGGACAAATACCACATGATTCTACTTATGGGAGGCCCCCAGAATGGCCAAATTCATGGAGACAGAAAGGAGAATTGTGGTTGCCAGGACTGGGGAAAGTAGTAGTATTAGGTTAGGATTTAATGGGGATAACAGGCCCAGGGATTCCCCACCTCCTCCGCAGTGCGCACGCGGGTGAGCGCACGCGCACACACACACACACACACACACACACACACACACACACACACACCACCCCTTACACCTTACAGCCTGGCTATAAGGAAGTGCGGTGACCATAGGAATCTCGTTGCTCTACAGGAATCTTCCACAGGGCCACTGTGTATGGGTGTACAGGTGGCACACTGTGCACAGAATCCTGGCCCAGGGACCAGCCTGTGCTCCACTGGCCAGGCTCTGTGGCTTAAAGGGGGTGGGGGGGTGTCTTTTCCTTCTTACAAAGGCACTTTAGGCTAATGGTGGCCCTGATCTTCCCCCCTTCGAACCGGTCTTCCCTTCTGCCTGCCTGTTTCCTTTCATGATAACGTCTCTTCTCAGTGACCCCCTGTTCCAACTGCAATTTCCCTTCCTGTTCCTTTCCAATCAGCTCTTGGCTTCTACTAACTGTGCTTCTCTCTCCTTTAGTCTCTGCCATCCTCTCCATTGCACCGCCTCTTACCCTGTTCAGGCCCTGTGACCTCTGGTCTGGCCTTTGACCTCTGACTAGGGTGCCATACCTTGAGCAACCCCTCCCCAGAGGAAACGGTTTACCTGCTGCTGCCAGATTAATTTTCCCCTTACAGGGATCACTTCACTCACATACCTGCAGGGGCTTCCCTTTTCTCTCTTCTATGTGTTGAGTAAATGAGCAATCCAGTAGCTTGCTCACACCTAATTGTCACGTCTATTATTTAAAGTGAGACTGTCAGCCTATTTTGATTTTCTTTTTCTTAGTTGACTGTGAAGAAGTAACAGTGATTCAAACAATCTTTCCAGTAGAATACACTTTTATGTTTCCAAGTTGCTGGCAAGGAGTCCATAGATGGAAATGGAAGAAATTTTAGAGAAGCTTTAACCTCCTATCCCTGTAACTAATTAAAATGATGTGTCTCGAACAAACTGAGGGTTGATGGGGGGGTGGGAGGGAGGGGAGGGTGGGTGATGGGTATTGAGGAGGGCACCTTTTGGGATGAGCACTGGGTGTTGTATGGAAACCAATTTGCCAATAAATTTCATATATTGGAAAAAAAATAATAAAATGATGTCTCTCTCAGTTCTGGGGGTCGCAAAGTCCAAAATCAGGGTACCAGCATAGCCCAGTAAGGGCCTTCTTCTTTATTCAGAGCTGGCAACTTCCCGTTTTGTCTTCACATGGCAAAAAGGACTGGGGAGCTCTGTGGAATCTGTTTTAGAAAAACCACTGATCCCATTCTTGAGCGCTCCACTCACATGAACTAATTGTCTCCCAAACCCATCTCCTAATACTATCACAATGGGCACTGGGATTTCAACCTAAGAATTTTGGAAGGACACAAACATTCAGACCATAGCAAACAAAGTCCATGGAGACCTCTGTGGTACCCTTCCTCACACTTGAGCTTAGCCAAAAGGCCGAGAAGTAGTCCATGGTACCCTTCCTAAAGTTACTTTTATTTTAAGCCTACAACTCAAGTCCTACACTAGTGCCACTAAGTTTCAGCCTGGTTCCGCAGTGCAAGATGAATGGGAAAAATACTCCCAGCACTAGATGGCAGGTATATAAAGAAAGGGAATGTTACTAACATGAAGAAGCTATAATTGAATGGGACTTTTTTCTTGTTCTTAAACTTATGGCCAGGGCCCAAGTTGAGGACAATGAGGCTAAGTAGCCTACTTAGAAAGCCATGAATGTGTAGGAATAGACAGCGCCCCCTAGTGCTTACCCAGCGGTCACAGGACCAGTCTGACCAGCAGACCATAGCCCTCCCCCGCCCCCCACCCAGATTCCAAGAAAAGGGAGAACAGTTGATGTTGCCTTTGTGTGGAGGCCAAGTTTCTAGCACTGGTTACTACCTGCTTCCTCAACAAGTCAGGAACATGGGAGGGGTTCCAAGCCAATCTGTAAGACAAACTCAAGTACCCACAAGAAGGGGAGACAGGCATTCTATCCCTCGTCTGCTGCGTGCTGAGCTACAGAACCCCTAGGCCCACCCTGGCTGGCAGTGCAGCGGAAAGGGGCATGTCAGGGAGTTGGGATGGCGGGGGGTGGGGGGGGATACCCATAAATACAGACACTGGCATCCATTTGTGAGCTAGAGATTTGGAAGGTGGGAAGCCCACCGAGGAGCTCCATGGAAGCAGAGCTTAGAGGGATCCAGGTGTAGTACTTGGGGAAAGAAGGTGAGCAAACTCCTTTACATTCTAGTTCACGACAGCCCCTGGGCAGAGTGGAAGGGTAGTTTGCAGAGCTCCTTTTCAAGGAGTGTTCAAGTTAGTGGGGTGGGATTCCTGAGGCTGCCAGGCAGCCCCTGAGCCCGTCAACAAAACACAACTCTGAGGAGGAGTTGGGAGCAGGAACGGGACATGAACACCCAGCAATGCCAAAGTGAGACACAGAGCCTCCTGAACAGGTCCTGGGCCAAAGAGCTTGACACGAAGCTGAGCACGGCCCTGGGGGAGCCACACACAGTATCCGTGCAGAGACCCCTGGCATCAGAATGAACCAGATGGAAGTACTTTCTCACCCCTGACTGACCTGCTGAGTTAAATAACTGCTTGACCCTTGCTCCCTGTTTCCTGTCACCCTGGGAGGAGCAGAGCTCAGAACAGAGTAGGAGAGGTCCAGAGCTTGAACTGGATATGAGATTAGGGAGTTTTAGCAAGACTAAGGAATTACAGAATATCATCAGTGTGTATCGTGCAGGGACTGGAAATGCGATTTGAAAGAGCACAGTTGTAAGCAGTGCCTAGAGGGAAGTGAGGTTATTTCAGGCTGTTACACTGAACAAATCGTGAGAGGCTCCTCACGAAACCAGCCATACTGAAAGTGGGTATAAATACACACAAATGATCAACTCTTCCTAAATTGGGTGCAGCTGAAAAACAGTACAATAGGATTGTACTCTAGCTTGAGGCATGCCAAGGCCCACTAGAGGCCACCCCTGGTCACTCTCTAAGGAGCAGGCTCCAGGTGCCAGCCCCGATGCCCTGGAGAAAGAAAGGGCATGTGACCAGACTCACACACGTCTGCACTCGAACCTCTCCCCCTCTCCTAGGTGTTGTACTGGTGAATTAATGTGTATGCCTTCCCCACTCTGTAGCAGGCAATACGCCAGTCCGTTCACCTAAGAGCTCTGCCACATTGCTGTGGCACCCCACATTATAGAACCCACTTATCTGAGTGTTCCATCGATGCTCCAAATGCTGAGACCGGAATTCCGACTAACTCTGACTCTAAGCCAAATCCATGCTGGCTCTGACCCACGACACCAAAGAGCAGAGGGGAAAAATGAGCTCAAGAGAGACCTACAAATGTCCCAAGTGATTTTAGAATTGCCAGATGCTAAGGGCGCCTGGGTGGCTCAGTTGGTTAAGCATCCGACTTCGGCTTAGGCCATGATCTTGCAGTTCGTGAATTTGAGCCCCGCATCAGGCTCTGTGCTGAGGGCTCAGAGCCTGGAGCTGCTGTGGATTCCGTGTCTCCTTCTCTTTCTGCACACCCCCCTGTTCCTCTCTCTCAAAAACAAACATACGATAAAAAAAAAAAGAGTTGACAGCTGCCCATCAGTAGTTGAAATGCAGATGATTTTCTTTACATTTTCAAATATATAAAACCTGGTGTTTCGATATGTTGTTATAAATATCAAAACTAAGTCACTCTGTCTACCCCTTCCCTGGTCTCACCAAGGAACACCACCAGTACTGGATAATTGCAGTCTGACCTTTAGCAGACAGACAAAGGCACTATTGAGAAAAAAACACACAAACAACAAGAAACGAGTTCTGAACAGAATGCACCAGAATCAAACTTGCCAAGCTGTCTGTACTGTGGAATTTTGCAGTGTTTAATGTCAACTGTCCAGAACTGGCCTTCTGGGTCTCTCTGAAAGAATACTTTAATACCACTATTGCTACCCAGCTCTGTAGGTAGCACTGTAGATAATCAAGAGTTCCTGGAAACCACTATAGAGCAGACTACTCAGGAAAGGCCTTTATTAACCTTTTAAAAGCATTAACCAGAGAACTTATCTTAACCAAATTATCTCAGTAGCCCCTCTCCTGGCTGGTTGAATCACTATGCAAATATCAGGGCTCTGAGTCATTGAAAATTGCTGAAAGGGATTTGGTTTAGTAAGCACCAAGATCTTTTCCCTAGAAATGTAAGCTATGCTTTAAAAGGTGCTCTCACACTTTGCCCTCAAGATATCTCTGGTACAGAGCTCACCAAGACAACTTATTACCAAGGAAAAACACAGCATCCCATTCCAGAAAATCCCCAACTGCCCAATTCCAGAGCCACTATGCTTCTATGATACTACTAGTAGGTAAAAATATGTGTATACATTATGCGTTCTATTTTCAGAGTGAGAGAACTTGACATTTTTGACACTTCCTATGAAAAGGCCAACAAGTCCTTCAAACCATTTTCTAGAGACACCGAACGAAAGGAGAATGGTCCTAACATTTCAAATTGAAATAAAAAGTGGTGTCTTACCAATTCTTCCTAAAAAAAAATTTCTTTGACAAGAAACTTTCTGCCCCAACCAGTATTTCCTAAACTATTCAAGAATATGTTCTCAGAAAGTCAGTTCAGTGGGTATGTATTGGTAAGGAATAGTTCTAAGGAACAGATTTAAATAGCATTTCCCTTTCTTAGCGAGGTTTTCATCAACCACAGCCACTATAACAAGAAATAATAGAGATTATCTCCTAATTTCTACCATCATCCTTAGCTAGCCCAGTCACAATATTTATTTTTAATTTGGCTTTCAACCTCTACAATTTATCTATCACCACTAGTAAGATTAAGAAGGGCTCTGGGGCACCATCGTGGCTCAGTGGGTTGAGAATCCAACTCAAGTCATTCTATCACACAGACCCAGTATCAGTTATAGGGCAGTTCTATGGGCCCCGCATGTGGTTTAACGCCCTGTCACCAGCTTGAAATTCTCAACTTTTGAACAAGGGGTCTCACAATTCCATTCTGCAGTGGGCCCTGCAAGTTTTGTGACTGGTTACTCTATATCATACTTGTACTTAAAGAGGTTTTATTTCACTTTAAAAAACACAGACATCACGGGGCGCCTGGGTGGCTCAGTCGGTTAAGCGTCTGACTTCAACTCAGGTCACGATCTCGCGGTCCGTGAGTTGGAGCCCCGCGTCGGGCTCTGGGCTGATGGCTCAGAGCCTGGAGCCTGCTTCAGATTCTGTGTCTCCCTCTCTCTCTCTGCCCCTCCCCCATTCATGCTCTGTCTCTGTCTCAAAAATAAATAAACGTTAAAAAAAAAATTAAAAAAAAAAAAACAAAAAAAAAACCAAAAAAACACAGACATCGGTCAAATACTCAAGAATCCTTCACTTGGATCACTGAGAAGTTTTCTCAACTGTTTTCTCTGGGTCCACTCCTGTCCAACGCTGACTTGCCTTCACACAGCCCAAGTTCTTCTGTAGCACGAACCCAATCTTCTCACACTGCTTAAAACCCTTCAGTGGCATCCACTGGCTTCAGTATCAAGCCCACCAGAGACTTTAGGTGGCCACAAGGCTCTGAGCTCTGGCCCCTGACTGCTGCTTGGCCTCTGTCCACTTTCAGCTTCTAGAAAGTACCATGCTCCATGCCTATCTCACACAGCCTTTTGCATGCACTGTCTTCTCTGCCCAAGGGATAAATACTTCAATCTATGTGCAAGGGTTTTAGATAAAATAAGGCAAAAATCCTAGACTCAAATCAACAATCACTTCTGGCTTTTATATCATAGAAGAAACACAAGAGGGGTTTTACAAATGCCTAGATTTCTTAGTAAATAGGTTTTTCACTTATGCTATGCTTTGGACTACTTTTCCAATGGCAAGGATGATGAGTCTCCATCTAACTATGAAACCTGGGACAATGAAGGGAAGATGTAGGGAAGGTCAATTTTAAAGTTTTCCAGCTCAGATTTACTGAGCCATCTGCATGATCTTTCTTGACCTCTTAGACACAGTGTTCCCAAACAAACTGGAAGGGTTTTGGAAAAATAAACTGAAAAGTACTAATGCGACCTCACCAAGGAAGACACAGAGATGGCCAATCAGCGTAAGAAAAGATGTTCCATATCTAGGTCATCAAGGAAATGCAAATTAAAACAAGGAGGTGTCAATACACATCTACTAGAATGGCCAAAATGGAGAACAGTGCCAACACCAAATGTGGGTGAGGATGTACGACAACAGGAACTCTCATTCTCTGCTAGTGGGAATGAAAATGGGGCAGTCCCTTTGGGGAACAGGTTGTCAGTTTCTTATGAAACTAAACCTACTCTTATCATACAATCAGCACTTGTACCCTTTGTTATGTAACCAAGGGGTGCTGAAAACTTGTGTCCACACAAAAATCTATGCTCAGATATTTATGACAGCTTCATTCCTTACTGCCCAAACTTGGAAGCAATCAAGATGTCCTTCAGTAGGTGGATGGATAAACACTGTGGCACATCAAGATTATGGGATGCTACTCAGGTAAAAAGACTTGAACTTTTAAGCCATGGAAAGACATGGAGGAACCTTAAATGTTTATTATGAAGTGAAAGAAGCCAATGTGAAAAGGCTACCTGCTGTATATTTCCAAGTGTATGACATTGTGGCAAAGGCAAGGCTATGGACACAGCAAAAAGACCGGTGGTTGCCAGGTGAGGGAGTGGCAGGAACAGGTGGAGCACAGAGAATTTTTAAGGCAGTGAACCTACTCTCTGTGGTATTCTGATAGGAGTACTCTGTATTCCCAATGATAAATATGTGATTATGTATTTGTTCAAACCCATGGAACCTCCAACACCAAGCGTGAACCATAATGTAAACTGTGGACTTTGGGTGATTACACTGTGTCAAAGTAGATTCATAAATTGTAACTAATGTAGCAGTCTGGTGGGGTTGGAGGAAGTTGTGCAGTGTGTGGAAGTTGGAGTCCTGTGGGAAGTCTCTGTGCCCTCTGCTCAATCAGCTGTGAACCTTAAAATGCTCTAGAAAAAAAAAAGAGGTTTTAATCTAAAAAAAAAAAAAAAAAAAAAAAGGTATTACTGGGGAGGAATTAAGGGCTCAGTTCAAGAGGATCCCGTGTACATTCTTTGAAGAAACTTAACTATTAGAGCTGAAAAAATATCCATTGAGAAACTGTTTAATAATGGCTTTTCCTGCTTAGAAAGAAAGGTACCATTATGGATAAGTTGCCCGCAACTGTTTTCTCATGAGCTATACATGCCCAGATGCTCAAAGATTTTAGTCTGCCTCTATTTTAATGCTCTGACAGTATACCTACCAGTCCACTGGTCTACTATGGGTCTTCAAAGTCCATTGCTAGGAGAGTTTTTCCAAAAGAGAAATATCTTCTGGACTGAGAGGTCTCCTCACCTTGGCCTTTAGGATGTTTAAAAAAGATCTGACATTCTCCCCCACCCCATCCTCTTTAACTAGCTCTTGAATACCACAGATCAAGCCACTGGCTTTTCTTTTCACAAGAGCATTCAGAGAGCTGGCTCTCCGTATGGGAAAAAATTAAGAGAGCTGTCCACAAAAACATTCCAGGTAAATGAAGCCTCTAAATATCAAAAATCTTCAACTATGAAAACATTTGAAGACTATATAGGGGAGTAGGTCTCTAACCATGGAGAAGGAAGGTCTTCTTAAGCCAGACACCAGAAAAAATCACAGAAAGGAAAATTATTTACCGTATCTTGGATGTCGTCCAATTTCCCAAAGTTAAAAGACAAGGCCAGGATTAGGGAAAGTATTTACCATATAACCAAGGATTAGTATTCAGACAATACAAAGAACGATAAACCAACAAAGAAGACATTTTTTAAACTGAGCTAAGGATATTAAGAGGCAATTCACAGTGGGCGTCTGGGTGCCTCAGGTGGTTAAGCTTCTGACTCTTGGTTTCGGCTCAGGTCATGAACTCATAGGTTTGTGAGTTTCAGCCCCCGCTTCAGGCTCTGTGCTGGTGGTGTGGAGCCTGTTTGGGATTCTCTCTCTCTCTCTTTCTGTCTCTCCTGCATGATCTCTCTCAAAATAAAGAACTAAACTTAGAAAAAAAGAGGCGATTCACAGGAAAAGAAACTTTATAAAACTGATCTTTAAATTTTTTTGCCAAAGTGTTGGCAAGTGTGTGACATGTACCTGAGACCCTACGGGCGAATAATTCGACATTCTTCTATCACACACACCCTGTACAATCCAACTATTCTGGTTGTCTCCAGCTGAAGAGAAAAAACCTGCACTTATCCATGTAATGAGGATGCTACATTAGAAGTTTTTACTGTAACACAAGATACTAGTAGTAATATCAAATATCAATGTGAGTTATAAAAGAGTTCACCCTGGAAAATGTGCCAGAGGGAGATAATGAAGAACCAGACTTGACTCTCTCCCCCATGGTGAACTTCAAGACAAAGATGTGAAGGAGGATTTCTTTGGAAAGATCTTCTGTCAGACCCCTTCTGGAAAGATCTTCTGAGAGCCCCCTCTCCCCATTAAACAAAGAGTGGGACTATCACCTCTTGCCTCTTAGGAGGGTTTTTGGTGAGGCCAACTGGGTTGCCGCACAGGAGTTCTCCACGGTTAAGGAAGCACAGAGAGCTGGTGCCTGATTTCAACCCTGGGAATCTAGAAACATGAGAGGCAGTGTGGCTGGCTGCCTTGATGACTAGGGGCTGAAGGAACATGGCAGCTACACTGGGGCTGGCTTATCCCTCTCAGTCTGTTGAAGCCAAGACTATGAGATGTTTCCATGGGCCAATAGTGGTCCACAGGCAAGAATGAGCCACTCCAGGGCTTGTCTTAGGTCTAGACCTCTACGGCTGTCTGAGGGGCAACATGACCTCATGAGGCAGAATTGGAGGTGGACCACTAGGCTCTCAGGGGCTAAGACAGTGTAAGAGATGAGGGCCTTGAAGAGCATCCAATAATGCTCTCTCAGGCCTGGAGAAGAGGCCAACTTACCACACCATCAGTCACACGAAGGGTTTTCTGTCCCCTCTGCTATCCTTTCACCTCCAACCTCAAGAAAGTATGGTGAAAAGAAAGATACTGACCTGTGCTTCATAAGATGTATTACGTTTTTAAAAAGGCAATTTTCATTATAATCCCTATGGTATGATTCAGTTTATATGAATAAACATACCTCGTGAACATTTACATATATACAGAAAATGGTTTAGCAAGACAAATTCATCCTCATTATCTTAAAAGGTCAGAAACACATTTATGCATTTCTGGAATAATTAAATGCATTAAACAACAACACTATTCTCATAAATGAAATCCATCTGTCTTTATCCACTAACTGTGGATTAGCCAAAGTTCTAACCATGAGGACACCCACACCTTTGGGCTGTTTTGTAAAGCTCTGCCTGCCATTTTTCAGTTTTCTCTACAACATGCGCCCATTTGAGTGAATTGTGTGTCGGGGGCTTGGATATCAACAGTGGACCTCAAACTCTCATTCTTCTCAAAGTAGACAAGATTTACAGCTGAAGTTCTATTTTCTTAATGTTAAGAACTTTTTTTGCAGTTTCCTGCCAGCCAGAGAAGGAAGAAACAGGACTCTATCAAAAGAAAACCAAGATGTACATCCGGAAAGAAACCGCCACATGGTTAATAAATGAAGAACCACTGAGTATTGGGTAAAAAACAAAATGAGAAGAGCTTGAAATTTTTAAGGTCAAGAGCCCTCCCACTTATGTGCATATACGTGTGTATGTGGGTATGGGTACATATGCACACACATTTGGGTACACATACAATTGGTTTTGAAGCAGGAGAAACCTAATACTAAACCACAGCCTGTGAATCCAGAGACAAAGACAGTACTTTGGTTATAGACCAAATACCTCAGGAAAGTGTTAATCAGTGTGAAGAAATCGGCCAAGAAAATCATGGGTTTTGAAAACGTATAGTGTAAAAGCTATCAGTTGCTAATAAAAGAGTAAAGTTCCCTTTTGCATGACGACAAGCGTATAGCAGCCCGCATGTGGTATGGCTTCGTCCCTAACATCTGATTTCTATGTTATAACCAGGAACTGATAAATTACAGCCTGTAGGCCAAGGGTATTTTTTGTATCTCAAATGGTTGAAACAATTTTTTAAAAAATAGCATTTCTTGACCCGTAATTGATAGGAGTACCACATGTGAGCATCCATAAATAAAGTTTTGGAACTCTGCCACATGCATTTGTTTCTGTATTGTCTACACCGCGTCCACACGACAAGGCAAGTTGAGTAGCTCCAACAGAGAGACACTGTGGCTTTCAAAAATATCTGATCCTTTACAGAAAAGCTGAGCTGACCCTTGTTCCAGACCAAGTGAACCCTTACTCCCATTTGCAAACAACACTACTACTGACTGTTGCAAAAATCGACCATTCAGCCTCTTGTGCACATTCGGTGCTCATCAGTGGCTCAGAGATGGTAAACCCTCATCAGCCCACTGAGTAGTGTTTATTTCAACCAGCCTTCCTGCGCTCACGCCACTTCTAAACACCCCCTTGATGCTGTCGAGGGGACAAAGAAAGTCCTCATAAACATACAGCTCTAAGCTTCTAAAAATACTCAGGGTTAAAAGAACAATAAGTGTATTCCGGAAATTAATCCCCCGCAGCTTCTACCAGTATAAAAATACTCATTATGATTCATATTAAACTATACTTTTAAAATAACCATTTTATGCCTATACACATTTTCTGTATATACTCTGAATTTCCATGTAAAAAAATATTCAGGAAAAGGAGTTGGAAGGTCATTTATTCATAAATAGCTTATGTGTATCACTGGCCCAATCAGCCTCAGGAAAAACAAACTAACCAGACATCATACGTCTCTTCCAACTTCTCACCTCCCCTCAGCTTTACACAGCACTCCCACCTGCCCCTTCTAGACTGTCTCTCCCTTGTACCCACAGTCACACATGCTCTCAGCTAGTTCACGGTTGCCGTTCATCTGATCCACAAACTTCATCCCATCACATCCCTGGTGTGACCTTGGGCAATTTTGTTCCAAAGCCTTTTAATTGTACTTTTGTTCCTAAGTCACCTTCCCTTTCTTCCCCCAACAAATGCAATCCATCTTTCTTTCCTTCCTTCCTTCCTTCCTCCCTCCCTCCCTCCCTCCCCTCACTCATTCATTTATTCATTCATTCATCCATTAACCATAAACTTTATTTATTTTGAGAGAGAGAGAGAGAGAGCATGTGTGAGCAGGAGAGGGACAGAATCCCAAGCAGACTCCACACTGTCAGCACACAGCCCGATGAGAGACTCGATCCCACGAACAGGGAGATCGTGACTGGGCTGAAATCGAGAATCAGATACTTAACTGACTGAGTCACCCAGGTACCCCCACCCCAGCCTTTAGAATGCCAGTGACCGGGTTTTACTCCCACCTGCATAGATCAGCCCTTCAATTCCTAAAAGCCGAGCCACCGATGAGGAAGATATGAAACTTAAGAGCAAGAATTTGGCACTATATTCAGGGAGTCTAGAGAGCATATGCTAGGGTTTTGGAGAGGCTTCAAAGCAATATTCCTGGCCACCCAGGGCCCCAGGGCAACCTTCTGGCAACCTTGCCTCCAGGAAAAGCAAGCAGTGATCAGCTACCACAGATATTCCTGTTGCCCAGAACTTAGACTTCTCATTGTGAGTAAACTGGCAATCACTAACCTGAGCTTGGTTTTAAGAAGTTCCTTCAGCTGATCCTGCATCAACTCTGAGTATATTGGGGAAAACTTAATGCTGGTGATCACATCAAGGTTCCACATCCTTTTGTGAAACATCTAACTGGTAGCATTTTTTGCCAACCCCCTCTAAGTATTTATTGAACACTTACTGTGTCCTGATGATTTGTTAGCAACTGTTACATGTAAAATCAGTAGAGCAGAGTCCACTCTACTGAGAAACTTTGACTTGCTGGGGAAACAAGTCAACCAACTTATGTGAAATAACAAAAGGCCAATATACAGCCAAATCGACAAAATAATCAAAATGTGTGGGAGAGACCATGGGAGAGGGGGTGCAAGGATGCTGGGGAGGCAGTGCGGGCCAAGATTCAATGGCTCCAGGATGGAAGAACAAACCAGAGTGGAGTCCGGGACAATGTATGGAATGTGGCAGAGAGAAAAACCCGTGAGAGAAAGAATAAAAAGGAACAAGCAGTATCTGACCATGACCAACCCACCCTCCCGAGGCCAAGGATCCATGCTGGGGATCAGAGAACAAATAAGGTAAAAAGGCATGACCCGAGGGCCTGATGGCCAGAGAAGTTGAGGCTTGATAGGGGTACAAAGGAAGATTCTTAAACAAGAGGATGACAATCATAAAAGTAACAAGGGGAAGTATAAAATCTTCCTTCTAATTGGACATGTTGGATCAGAAGAAAGAAAATGATGACGCAAGGAGGTAAGTCAGCAAGTTAATACAGGCTAAGGCACGAATTTAGGTACGTTGAATTTAGATTAACAGAAGAGTAAAAACTTGCAAAGAGCCAAGACATAAGCTCTGGTAAATACAGATAAAAGGTTTCTTTCCTTCCTTGTCCTCAGTGCTTACCAGCCATATGCAGTCAGGAAATTGTTTAGTTAACAATAAATCATCACAGTGATGGGCAAAGCACTAGAACCTCTTCAAGTCCTATTTTTACCTTGAGATTAATAGGACAATTACGGTCTTCACCTTTGGTGATTTAATAAATTATGGTATGTTGAAAATTAGTAATCTCTACACAGCGTGTTTGGTAATTCTCCACAAATTGCAACACCTTGTTTTACTAATCATATACCATGTATCGATTTGCTCTGTTTGCTCTTTGTACCCCACTCCTGCATTCAGCAATGTCCAACCATGTCTGTCCAGGCGAAGTCTGCCATGGGCATCAAGCGTTGTCCGAAGTGCTAGGCCAATAGAGGGTCCCTGGCATGGCCTGGGAAGGCCGTCGGGCCCCCAGCAGCGCTCTCCTGACTCAAACAGCCGTTGGAAGACAGGAAGTGCCTCTGAGACACACAAGCATACACCTTCTCGAAGCTGTTTAGACACTGTCTCCATCTGTTCCCCTAACGGCTTCCTTCTGCCGAGGCGCAGCTCTCCCATCTTATCTGGCTTGGGTTACTGCCAGTTTGTTTTCATAAAGATCACTATCTCGGCCAGACACTGGGAAATAAGTGAGACGACAAATCTGGTTTTGATGAAAAGGAGACATTAAATGGGGTGTTAGTATTACCCAAGGGACAAGGAAACTCTGAAACTCCACTGCCTCACAGAGCGCACACCCCCGCGGAAGGGACGGATCAAACACTACAGTATCCTGCCTTTAAAAGTCATCAGAGAAAAAAGGATTGCCCGGCACCGTGCACAGACCTACTCGTGTAGCCGGTCAGAGAAAGAACACATCCTCGTGCCTCAGAGGTATGTTTGCTTAAGAAAATATTCGTACAAAACCAGGGTCTCCACCCTTCTGAGCTTCCCCTTAAGTAATAAAACCAGACCCATCTCACATACTAAACCAGAATCTAATAGCGTAACCAGACTTTTGGGGGCTCTGTAGGTAGAGTGTGTGTGATCTAAGAAGGGAGGAGATCTGCCCCTTCTGGAAGCACCCAAGACATGTTCATATGCTGCAGCCAATCACACATCAGGGAACCTACTGGACAAATGGAAAAACTCATGCCCAAATGGGCTAGGTAGTAATGTCACTTCTAGTTCCTGCTGAAACCCTTAAAATGAGCAAAAAGCTATTTCTTTGCAAGTAAAGACTTTGGATCACAAGGCAAGGAGGGAATTTCCTAATACATTCCTTCCCCCAAATTGTGTAATGCTTCCTCTCCTTCACATTATACCATAACCTCACCCTTTATGCCCCTTAAGGGTCAACCACCATTAAGAGAATCTAAGGGTAAAAGGAGGTTTCTTCTCTCAGTATAATCTGGTTTGGGTTTCTCCCCTTAGTAGCCCCGAATTGTCAGCAGGAGTGTTATTTCATTATTTAACTACTAAAAGAAAGCCAGTCGGAGGAACCAACAACTAACATGCCTCCAGTTATTATCTCAACCCAAGGGGTTAGGCGATGCACGCTGTTCATAAGCTTTCTAACAACTTCACAACGTAGGTATCAGAGAAGGAAAAAGACTGCATGTAGGTAAGTTGACTTGGCCAAGGTCAAACAGCCAGTAATGGTCAAATTAATATTCAAGCCAAATTCTTGTCAGCAGGGGGATCTTAATCTGAGACCCACAGGCTCCTGGTCTGGGGACACCGACAGGGAAATAATTACATTTTATTTTTCATTAATCTCTCCTTAAAATTTAGCATTTTCCTGTAATGATGGATATGAGCAACCAACCACCGCAGGCACTGGCAGTACCTGACTTTGTCGGCAACAGACATAAACTTCCGTATCACTCTATAGCTGCTGATTTCAAAGTAGTGTGTAAGCTCATCACTACTATACATTTTAACAGTGATTAGATGTACCACTAGAGCACATTATTTTGTACACTAATAAAGATGCACATACTACCCCAACAAATTTGTTTTCTTCAATATTTTGGTTACTGTTTTTCAATGTAATTGGCTTCCTCTCTAGTCCTTTTTGCCTTAGTTTATGCATTTAAAACAATTCTGAGGGAAAGTCCACAATTCTGAGGGAAGGGCCAGCCGGCTACAAGAGCTACTGGCAAACACGAAGTCTAAGAACCACTGCTCTAACCCCTGAGCCTCTATCGCTGTCGTTTTCCCACCTAGCCTACCTCATACTCTTTTCCTCCCTGCCTCTCTCTTTCCCCAGACTATCTTAAAATGGTTCCCTGCACAGACTTAAAAAAAAAAAAAAAAATCATTGAAGATTCAACCACTAAATCAACTAAATGTACCGTCTGCTATTAAGTAGTATTTTTATTTGTAAGTTTGCATGGCTCCAGATTTTCAGTCCCAAATTAGCTTTAAGTATGATGGTCCAAGACCGGACTTCTAATTTTGCTGACATGGAGAAGGACACGGGCAACGTCATTTATCAGAAATCCTAGAAGTGCCTAACAACTGCTGCCAGCATGAAATAATTTCCATCAGCGAACAATGGCACAATCGGTTAAAACAAAAAGCAGGATTCTAGAACAACAGTAAACTAATCCAGAGATGGCTACTCAACTGTAGCCAAGATTCTTCAAGTATCAGGTAACATCTTTCTTATGTTTGAGAATGCCAAGATGCAGCTCTCCCCCACGTCCAGACTTAATGGTAGTCTCCTGGGAGTGTACTTAAATAACACACCAGACTCATACATAATGTACAGGCGTGGGTTTCCTCAACGATAATAAGACAGAGGAAAAGAGAGCTCCCTCACTGAATACATTGGCACAAGGCATGCGTTTGGGCTAAGGGCACAGAGCAATTGTAGAGTGTCAGCATCCTGATGTTACCATAAATGTATAGAAGATTAGTAGGAAAGAAAAACATATTTCAGATCACCAATAGTGGGTCTTCCATTACCAAATTTTCCCTAAAGCTTCAACAAAGCCATTAATGTTAACTTCCTTTTCAAAAGAATCTTCCACTGACTACACACAAGAATGTGAACGCCGAGGTTATAAGGCTGAAGAATTTCTTTAATATAAAAATATTTCTCAGTTGATTCAACTGGGCCGTGATATCATTTCTTCCTCTGGCTTATTCAACCCTATGTTCCCCGATCCTTAACAATGAAATTCCTTGTGGTTCCATCTTCAAAGCAAAGTGAGAAATTGTGGCCTACATTATGCTCAGACACATGACTTGAATGGTCAACACTGCCTTCAGTTCTGTTTTTCCATAATCCTCGAGTTTTAGTTTGTGCGTCATTGAATCAGTGTTAGCTGATTCTCAAACACAGGGCGCCTTTGAAGAGCGGGAGTAACGGAAACCCTGGCAGGGTCTCTAGGTTTGTTATTAATGGATTGTCAAAGGGCTTTATCGTGCTACACCCATCAGCCCAGTCTTCATGAGTTTTAAAAAGTCCAACGTTTAGGATACACAGCGTAGATAATAAAACCATGCACACAGAAGTCAGGTATAGGTTGGGAGAGAGACTTTTGGATCAAGGACTTTGTTTCACTCCATTCCACATGCCATTTGATTCCCTACATGATCAAGACCAGGATTAATTCGGCTGAACTCCAAGGTAAGCTTGAGAGCAGGCTATCCAATGCCTTTCAGGGGAACCCCTTCCTATAGCAAATGACCCCCCATGGCTTTTATCCATCTCAGAGCAGCTGTCCCAGATTTACAGATTCTTAAAGAGATCAGGTTGTATGCAGGTTTTACTTGAGTTTCAGATTTCTTAAATCTATATGTAAAAGATCATTGGCCAAAGCGCACTTGAGAGCTATCTAATGTTATGTATCAAAAGGCAGGTAAGTAAAGCCCACATTGTGTCTGAGGCCCAGTTTATGTGTAACCACTCAATCAGGATAAATAAAACTAGTCTCTAAAATCCCAATTCTTTGCCCCACATTTGTCTCCTAATCATCTCAATTTAAGCCAATGAAAACAAATGTGGTCATTCATTAAGAGTTCTTCACTACTTGCTAGATGAAAATTTTTCTCTTCAACGCACTTTGTAAGAGTAGGCTCCAGAATGGACTCTACCATTTTATTCAGGGCTAGACGAAGGCTGAGCTATTATTACAGAAGTAATAGGACAGAAAGTATTAGAAACTCCTCCACTTACTATACTTGTGACAAGCTTCACCTTCATCTCCTATTCGGCTGAGCCTTGTCTAATTGACATCTACAGGCAAAACTGAGCGTGTGTATTTTAGAAAGATGTGAAAATTCTCTATTTCAATTTAGGCAGCACAAATTTGATAAGGCAAGATCTCTAATGAACAGAACATAGAGCATGGTTCAAACAGCTCTTCTTTTGAATATTAACAGTGAAAGGAAACTTTTCAGTTCACTAATTACATTTCCTCTGCTTTTGATATCAGGGTGTTATACAGTTCTTAGGAAGGCATTCACTTTATAATAGGGATGGATGGTGGTGAGGGAATAAAACAAGGCATCGCTTAGTTGGAAGTAAAGAGAAACAAAATCTCAAGGCCAGAGAGCGACTTAAAAGAACATCTATTCCAAAAACTCCTGTTTCCTGATCAAATCAAGACTCAAGTAAATTCAATGACTCATTCAAGGTGATTGCACTGAGTGTCTAAGGCATACAAGAACACCTATTTTCTTGGTTAATGATTTATCTTTCCACTCTATCATACTATCTATGACACACAGAAGTCAACCTTTAAGTCAAGGTAAGCATGCTAGAATGAATCACCCAGGCATCTTGCAAATTCCTTTTGAAAACTGCTAAATTCTTCTCCCTGCATCCAAGTTAAGTCTGCTTTCAACCTACAAAATTTAGCATGAAATTCTGTGACTAAATCAGAGAAATACGTTCAAACATCTTACACCTCCCACAGGCAAGAGCACCTGAGACCCAGTCTTCAGATAATAAGCTGTTACATTTCTAGGCATCTATCCCATCCTGTTTTGACAAAAGGAGAGGCAGAAAGCAACATGACACAGCTTTCTTTCCTCCCCCCCCCCCCCCATTTCCAATAGACTGGGCTCTAGCGTGGAGGAGTTCCTGTTCCCTTTCAATAACCCAAATGCTGGAGAATGTCACTTATGAGCAAGACTTTATCATAAACCAGATCTTGGGGAGATTCAGTTAGCTCTATTTTTTTTTTTAATATCAGTTCTTTATAGTGACTCAAACAGATAAACTGAAGGAATGAATCTCAAAGTGGTCCCCAAACTAGCAGCCTTCACAATTCCTGGAAATTGTGAGAAATATAAATTTTAGGGCCCATCCCAGACCTTCTGAGTCACAAACTGTGGTAGTGGGACACAACAGCGTTTTTGTTTTTGTTTCTGTTTTTTAAACACACTCTCCAGGTGATTCTGAAACAAGGTAATGTTGGAGGAAAAAAATGAACTTGAACATTCCAAATGCTACAATGACTTGTGTTGATGTACTGGTAAGCCTGGCACACAGATATGCATACAAGGATCTCTCTAGTTCCTAATGCTTTCTCTACAGGGGCCCAGAAACTTACACAAAGCATCAAGCTTATCCAAGTTAGATCACTTTCTGGCAACTATCTACGGCAGACGCTGCCTAAAAATGACTCATTTTCCAAAAGTATGGAGGAGTTTTATGAAGACAGAATTTATGACTCAGTTTTCTATTGTTTAAGTGGACAACTAGTTCTGTCCATTACAAATTAGATTTTGCCTGCTTTTTCCCCAAGACAGAAACTGTAACTTAAAGAGAAGAGAAACAGGAAATAGTGATGTCAGGACGGTCTCTACTCGATTGTAACTTATAACAAGCTGGTATGAAAAATAAAATTGGTATATATATGGTCACTGCCCTATCAAGGGGCGATTTTCTATCATTAAGGGCCTGGGTCCAGCACTAAATGAGGTAACAACCTAGAATGATCAAGTTTCCTGTATTCCTACTCCAGTAAAAGAAAATGCATCAAATTAAAAAAAATTTTTTTTTGTTAGAAAAAAGGTAAAAAAATCCAATTCCAAATCCAAAACCCATTTCCACTTTAAAAATAAAGAACTAAGGGGCACCTGGGTGGCTTAGTTGGTTAAGCGTCCAATGTCGGCTCAGGTCATGATCTCACAGCTCAAGGGTTCAAGCCCCGCATCGGGCTCTGTGCTGACAGCTCAGAGCCTAGAGCCTGGAGCCTGTTTTGGATTCTGTGTCTCCCTCTCTCTCTTGCACTCTGTCTCTCTCTCTCAAAAGCAAACAAACATTAAAAAAAAAAAAAATAAAGAACTACAAAAAACTGATGAAAGAACTGAAAGATTAGACAAATGGAGAAACCTATAATGTTCATGAAACAGAAGACTTAATTGAGTTAAGATGTCAATTCTCAGACTGATCTACAGATTTAGCACAATTCCTATAAAAATCCCATCAGAATTTCTTTGGAAGTATAGACAAGCCAATAATAAACTTTATATGGCCAAGGGATTTAAAGTGCTCCACCACTTTTGGGCAAAAGAAGCCAGGAGACTCACGCTACTAACTTTTAAGACTTACTGGAGTATTTGCAAAAGGACAGAAACCTACATCAAGGCACTGAATACAGTCCACAAATAAAAAGCACACAAATATGATCACCTGATTTTTGATGAAAGTAAAAAAGCAATTCAACAGGAAAAGGGTAGTCTTTTCAACAAATGGTGCTGTTACAATTGAAAATCTATACTCAAAAAATGAAACTCAACTTACACTCTGCATCTTATACTAAAATTACACTAAAATTATACTAAGATTAACTCAAAATGTACCACAGACCTAAATGCAAGACAAAAAACTATAAAACTATTAGGAAAAAAACCATGAAGAAAATCTCTGCGGCCTTGGTTTGTTCTAAGAGTTTTTGTTTTTGTTTTTTTTAAATTTTTTTTGTTAATGTTTATTTATTTTTGAGACAGAGAGACAGAGCATGAAAGGGGGAGGGTCAGAGAGAGGGAGACACAGAATCCGTAACAGGCTCCAGGCTCTGAGCTGTGAGCACAGAGCCCGACGCGGGGCTCGAACTCACGGACCGCGAGATCATGACCTGAGCCGAAGTCGGCCGCTTAACCGACTGAGCCACCCAGGCGCCCCTGTTCTAAGAGTTTTGAGACACGACACCAAAAGCATAAACCATGAAAGAAAAAAAAATCATAAACCGGACTCCATCAAAATTAAGGACATGTGCTCAATTAAAGACCCTGTGAAAGAGAGTGCAAAGAAAAAAAGGCTAATCATATGTCCAACAAAGAACGGATAAGAAAACATAAAGAAGTCCCATACTTCAACAAGAAGAAGTCTACTTTAAAAATGGGCTCAAGATTCGAGTGGAGAACTTTACCAAATAACCCTATGACAGAAATGGCCAATTACGAAAATGTAAAATAATAAACTACACCAATATATTACAACACACCTATTAGAATAGGAAAGAAAGAAAGAAAGAAAGAAAGAAAGAAAGAAAGAAAGAAAGAAGACAAACCACAAAGAACTGACAGTATCTGGTACCGAGGAAGATGCAGAACAACTAGAATTTTCATTGCGGGCAGGAATGCAAAATGGCACAGCCCTTCCCGGAAAATTATTTGGCAATTTCTTATTAACTATGCACTTTCCCTATGACCCAGCAATCTCACTTCTAGATAAACCCAACATTAACACAAAACTCTGTACATGAACTTACAGCAGCTCTACCAACCATCATTACTGACAACCCAAAACATCCCCAGTGCCCTCCAAACAGACTGCAGTGCCTTCCTATGATGGAGAACCTCTCATGGACATACAAAGGAATAAAACATTGTTAGACACAACAACATGGATGAATCTCAAATGTGGTGCAGTGAGTAAAAGAAGCCAGTACCCGAAGGTTACTCCTTTATGCTTACATTCATATGATACCCTGGAAAAAAACCAAAACTATAGATCAGTGGTTGCCAAGGTTTAGGAGGAGGGAGAAGGTATGATTACAAAGGAGATACTTGGGGTGATAAAACTGTTCTGTATCCTTATTGTGGTGGTGGTTACACAAATATATGCCATCGTTAAAACGTGTAGAACGCTATACCAAAAAAGTAAAATTTAATGAGTATTAATTTAAAATATAGTAAAAATGCATTTCTTGGGATGGTAAACTCATGGTCCTATGTCTTCTGGTGTGTGAGTAGATCTTAGTTTCACAACGCTAAGTTTCTGACAGGAAATTTCCTGGCTTGTAAGTTTTAAACATGTGTAAACCAAAAACTTGAAACTCAATCATTTTAATTTTCTAAAATTAACACTAGACCCAAATGCCACTTTCCCCCCAAAAATGGCATTTTTGAGGAACTAAATTCAAACATAAAATGTTAAAGCTCTCTCAGAGAACTTTTATTATTATTCCCTTAAAAAGTGAGAATCAAGTGAAAATATTCTAAGTGAATTATTTATTTTCTGTGGTTCCACTGATTCCATCAATAGTTTCTGGCAGACAGCTCATAAACTCAAGGAGACTTGAGACTATTGAGACTCAAGACTAATATGAGACTATTAAGATGATACTTAATAGTAACTGGGCAGAGGTTATCAGGCAGAACCACCATCGGTGAATAATGTATGTCAAAGTTTAAATCCCAAACTCTCCCTATTTATATCCCTTCTTCCACTTATGCACACTGCCATTTCAGTGAGGTCCTACTACAAACTAGATGCTGTAGACAGGTTTTCATTTAACCCTTACAACAGCTCATGTTCCAGTTTAGGAAGCAATTCAGTGATCACACAATTCAGTAGGTGATAGATCTAATTTATATCTGTTGCTATCCAAATCTCTAATTCCCAACTCCCCCAGTGGGGGTGGAGGAGAACAACCTCTGCTTTAAGTTTTCTTTTCTATACGCCTAATATTTAAAATCGCACAAAAATAACAGGTTGAAATGAAAAACCCAGTAGATATATTACTGTTATTTGCATTTGCATGTATATGTATCTTCTACTTATGAAGAATTGACGTCAGTTAAGAGGAACAAAATTTGGGATAACAGTAAGCAGGTTCAAAAGTAGTAAGTGTGTACTCGTCTCCCTGAAATTATTTCACATGGATGAATCATATTTGTGTAGGCATCCAGCGATAAATAAAGCCAAAAAAAATTCTGGAATAAGGGTGTATGAAATCCCTAATGATTTCCTTTATCCTTTAAGCATTAACTTGCATCAGGGAGAAAAAAAAACTTATTTTTATCTTTCTTGGGAGATTAGGAAGATCAACAAAATTATTACTGACTGCCATTACATGGCATCTGGCTACCATTTTCTTCACTAGCTGTCTTACTTACCAACAGTTCACTCTATTATCAACTGCTTAGGAATACCACATTTACAGAGAAGGGGATCACTATCTTGCCTTCCACGTGTGTGTGTTTTTTAAAAACAAGCATTTACAAATGGAAGAATCTTCACCAATTCTTAAAATATGATGTTTTCTGGGACTACCAATCAAATTTCAAGGTAAGATGGCAACTCTTCTTGAGAAAGCAACTGGACAACCAAAAGTGACCACCTACAGATCATCTGCAAAAGAAACTCATCCGTAAATGTTCTAAGATCTATTTCACAGATGTCAAACAGTCATTTGACATCTTCCAAGCCTACCTTCTGCTCTATTTCACTTTATTATTTAAGTTCATTTATTTATTTTTGAGTGATAGCAAGGAGGGGAGGAGGGAGAGGGGGAGAGAGAATCCCAAGCAGGCTCTGTGCTGTCAGTGGAGAGCCTGACACGGGGCTCAAACTCACCAACTATGAGGTCATGATCTGAGCCAAAATTGAGAGTCAGATGCTTAACTGACTGAGCCACCCTGGCACCCCTCTGCTCACTCACTCACTCACTCATTCACTCTATCTATCTATCTATCTATCTATCTATCTATCTATCTATCTATCTATAATAGGTATTTAAAATACACATGTTTTATTCTTGAGAGAGAAACAGAGACAGAATAAGAGTAGGGGAGGAGCAGAGAGGGAGGCACGCACAGAATGTGAAGCAGGCTCCAGGCTCTGAACTGTTAACACAGAGCCCCTCATGGGGCTTGAACTCATGAACCACAAGATCATGACCCTGGGCTGAAGTCAATGCTCAACGAATTGAGCCACCCAGGTACTACCCCCACCCCCAGCTCTGCTCTATTTTAAAGCACTAAGAACACATTGGATAACTTTCCATCTCACCCAACTTTTCCCTTCCTGCACCCCAACATCTCTTCTACAATTCTTACTGTATTTTGTGCTTTTCTGACCAATTACTATTTCTATCATCTTGCCAAATTAAGAAATAACTTTTAATTCAACAAATAATCCAATACTGACTTGCAATTTGATGATAGATATCAAATTTGATAGACAAACATCAAGAGTTTTGTCATAGCTTTTTAATTTTTATATAGAAACAAATACAGAAGTTAAAAATGTATGTAGCACCTGAAACCATAATAGGATGCTAATCTTCCCTCAAAACAAACACAGAATAAAACAACCTAATATTTCGGTGACTTTTTTGACACCAAATTGCATTACTGACTGAAACTGAGGTTATGGTCAACTGAACTCATAAGTCCATTTCCTATGTATTATTAAACTTCAGCTCCTTTTTAAAAGATTATTCCCTTTATTCCTCAATGAGAACATATCTCCAAATTCACTTCTGTTCTGACTTTCCTGCTGGTATCTCTCTTGACCTTTATTTTTAAAGAAACAAAAGAAAACCAAAAAAAAAAAAAAAAAAAAAAAGAGAGAGAGAGATAGGAGAGAGAGAGAGACTATTTTTCTAAAACCACAGCACATTCAGTATTTGGAGTCCTGCCACTTTAACATCTGGACATCTCTCAAGCTGAAATTCATCTTGGTGAAATGTGCTTTGCTAAAACGGTTTTGAAAGCAAATAAGAAACAAATTTGGTTCTATAGATGCATGCTCCTTTCTTCTTTCCAGCCAATTATTTTTCTTCAAGCTGAACTTTTAAGTGTTGGAGGCAATAGCTGAGCTACTACGTATTTCTATCTCACCCCACCTTCTACTTGAGATTAAAAAAAAAAAGATCTAGAAAATATATACCCCTTTCCACCCCATTGAAAATTTTACACTGGAATTAAGCCACAAAGGTAAAAAGACTTTTTTAAAAGAATTACTTGAGAAACAGTCACAAGAATCCTTGAAGAATGTAAAGTTATCAAAACAACAGCATCTTTAAATATCATTTTCAATCTTCTAACTGGAGAGATAGAAAGGCACCCATTTACTAGGCAACAAAAATTTCTTTTGGAAAGACATGTGGATAGATATTTGCTTCAAGATGTACTGGTTAAAACCATTAATGTCAATCCAAACTCTTTTTTTTTTTTAATTTTTTTAAAGTTTATTTATTTATTTTGACAGAGAGAGAAAGAACGCAGCAGAGGGGCAGGGAGAGAGGGAGAGAACCTCAAGCAGGCTCCGCAAACTCAACACAGAGCACAATGCAGGGCTCGAACTCACGAACTGTGAGATCATGACCTGAGCTGAAATCAAGAGTTGGTCACTCAACCAACTGAGCCAGCCAGGCACCCCAATCTAAACTGTTTAAGTTTTTTTTAATGTTCATTTATTATTTTTGAGAGAGAGAGAGAGAGAGAGAGAGAGAGAGACAGAGACAGAGACAGAGTACAAGCAGGGGAGGGGCAGAAAGAGGGACACACAGTATCGGAAGCGGGCTCCAGGCTCTGAGCTGTTAGCATAGAGCCCAACTCAGGGCTTGAACTCACTGACCTTGAGATCATGACCTGAGCTGAAGTTGGACATTTAACCAAATGAGTCACCCAGGTGTCTCTAAACTATTAAGACACAATAGGGCAAAGTAGAGGGTACACACCCCCACATAAATGCGCCAGTGATCAAATACCAATAAATTACGATACTCTACTGTCAGACAACCCACCTCCTGTTCTATGTATCATACTGCCTATAACACAGGGCAATGGATTTCTCTTTCATTGCACCAAACCGCAAAGCTGTAAGGAGACTGGGAACATACATAAATACAGCTGAATGCAATCTTTCTAGTGCCTACTGTATTCAAAGCAATACCTTGATTCAAAAACAATTGGTCGGGGGGAAAGCACTGTCTTTACCATCAAATCACAGAGTCCAACTGCCTGGGGAGAAATGGGCAGGTACAACACAATGTTTAACCTAAGACCACTAGACTAAATGCCAACAAAAAGCTATGGACGAGATACTGACGGTGATCACTTCTGATTTCAAGAAACAATTGGCTTCGAATGAGATTTCATGGAGTACAGGCTGCCTGATGCAGACAGAGAAACTTTGAGGTGGGCAAGGAAACAAAGATTTTTGGCTCAGGGAGGGATATGAGCAGGGCTACATTTCAGGAAGATGTATATGATGGCAGCATGCAGGACAGGCTCGAGAGTGGACAGATCAAATGTAAGCAGAGACCATAATGGCAGCTGGAAAGACAGACAAAGTGTATACAGAAAAGCTCACCCACAGACCTGGTAGAAGACCAGGAGTGGGATTAAGGACAGTAGAATTTTACATGTAATTGCTGTTTTAGGACACGGGGTCAGTACCTTAAAAAGCATGGAGGAAATCCTGACACTGGAGGGAAAGATTTGAGGTTTTTTTTTTTTTTTTTTTAAGTATTTTTTGGAGCAGTTTTAGGTTTACAAAAAATTAAGGGGGAAGGACAAATATGCCTTCCACCCTCACCTCCCACTTTCTCCTATCATTATTATTATTATTATTATTATTATTATTATTATTATTATTTAAGTAGGCCTGACGCCCAGTGCAGAGCCCAGTGCGGGGCTTGAACTCATGACCCTGAGATCAAGACCTGAGCTGAGATCAAGAGTTGGACACTTAATGGACTGAGCCACCCAGGCATCCCCCAGTTTCTCTTATTCTTAACATCTTGCATTAGGGTGGTACATTTGTCTCAACTGATAAATACAGAGACCCTATTAATTAAAGTTCCTAATTTACATCAGGGCTCACTCTTGATGTCACATATTCTGATACACGGGTTTTGACAAACGCATAATGACATATCCACTATTAACAGTACCATACACAATAGTTTCAGTGCCCTAATGATCTTGGTTCCAACGATTCATTCTTCTCTCCCTCTCTCCCTCCTAAGCCCATGCTAACTAACCACTGATCCTTTTACTCTTCCCACAGCTTTCCCTTCTCTGGAATGTCATACAGTGGGAATATATATAGTGTTTTAAGGCTTGGCTTTTTTAGATGCCAACTGGTGCAAAAGTTTCCACTTACTCTTGTGCTAGGTCAGATCAATACTTCTGGGGCTTATTTGAAAGATGGGAAGTTAATGAACTTCAGTATCACAAATTTATAAGGAATTCCTAGAATTCCCACATGAAACATACCCACAAGCGAATTCAATTGTTTTAATATGCTAAATCGTACCAAAGTTCCAGACCATCATCCTTATTAAGAGTGGTGCTTTGATGGCAGACAGATCTTGGTCAAGCACAGAACTTTCCCTTCCTGCTTCGACCCTGAGCAAGCTGAACTCTAAAAACTCAGGGGTTTTAAAAAATGTATTTCAGGAATAATACCATGTCCCTCAAAGGAGTGCTGCAAGGACTGGGATAATACATCTATTACATTTGACACAGTGCCTGGCACAGAGGAAGCACTCAATAAATAGGAACTATTAATTTTTTCATGGTCTGTAAATCTTCCACCAATGAAGGAACATTAAAATTAGCTAAGGCCATGAGAGTTCAAAGGTAACATTTTATAAAACTAATACATGTAGTAAATAGTTATTAAGAGGCAAAACCCTGCAAACATTAGAAGGAACTTTTTTTTTTAAGTAGGATTCATGCTCAGCACAGAGCCCAATGTGGGGATAAATCTCATGACCCTGAGATCAAGACCTTAGCTGAAATCAAGAGTCAATGCTTAACTGACAGAGCCACCCAGGTGCCCCCAGAAAGAACTTTTTTTTTAAATAAAAATTATGACTTACAGACTTTGAGACTAAAAATCTGTGAATATCCACATCCTCAGTTCAGGCTATAGCATCTGAGAAGCTCTCCGGTCTCACTGTAGCTCTAAATAGCTTTTTCTCTGCCTAATTTAACAAATGCTATCATACTTTAGATTTTGGTTTCTTTAGAGACTGAGCCCAAGAAGCCTAAGTGATCTCTTAAAGGTCATCAGTAAAGGAAGCAATTAGAAGATTTTGACTTCATGGAATACAAAGTTAGGTACTAAAGCAGAAAGGTTAGCATGCATCAACTGGGCATGGAGGAGGGATTCAGAACATGAAGCCCTGGTGGTGCCTAGGGGTTTTAAAGTTTTCCTTCCAATGATACAAAACCCTTG
Organism: Panthera pardus; assembly: GCF_024362965.1. NCBI lineage: Eukaryota > Metazoa > Chordata > Mammalia > Carnivora > Felidae > Panthera > Panthera pardus. Next base: position 98,297,365 of record NW_026526765.1, read on the forward strand.
GACAAAGCCTGAGTTCTCTTCTTTGAGTCTTTCACTATCTGTGTTTGGATAGCTCAGTAATTCTCTTGGGGTGAAGATTCAGAACCCTCTCCTTTACTGGCATATTCTATCTTTTGGCTAATGGTCAAGTACTGCTAAAATTAGTCTTCGAAAACTTGGTCTTTCTGACAATACGAATCAGACTTAGAAGAATCCAGCTCCAAAGCATCCTGGAGATATCTGAAATGTATTATGTTCTTGCCCTAATGATTTCTGTAACAAGACCATATACCAATCATCTGTACACATTCATTTAAGGTAGATACCTTATTGCAGTTACCAATACGACACCAGAGAATTTTTACCGATGCTTTCATTTAATCTTCAATCCAGAAACCTAAGATAATATTTTGGGGTTTTTTGTCTAATACAGAGTTATTTTATTTTTTTATATGAAATTTATTGTCAAATTGGTTTCCATACAACACCTAGGGCTCATCCCAAAAGGTGCCTTCCTAAGATTATACTTTATACAATGCAGAAAATAAACTCTCTACATACCATTTGCCATAATTTTAAAAATATGAAAACCTGTTAGTTCTTGGGTACTGTTTCGTGGGAAGAAGTTGACTATTCATTCAGCATTGTCTGAATGCATTGTCTATTCATTCAGCTTGTCATGGGCAAGCGCTGTGGATACATTTACATGCACTATAGTAAAATTAGCCCATCTCTGTGCTTGGAACTCCCAAGTCTGGACCATAAAGGCAGTCAGGTAAGGGATAAGCAATTTCTTCTTCTCCTCCTTCTTTTCCTTCTTTTTCTTTTTTAAATATTTTATTATCATTTTTTAAAAGTAGTCTACACCCAGCATGGGGCTCAAACTCACAACCCAGAGATCAAGAGTCATGTGCTCTACCAACTGAGCCATCCGGGTATCCCACAGATAAGGAATTTCAGCATAAGGTGACAAATACTATAACAGAGGTAGTCTATAAGGTACAGTTGTGTCTTGCTCTTTTCAGCATCATAATCAAACGTTTTCTTGCATGATTATACTGTCTTCCTAATCACTGATTGCTAAGTCTGCCTAATGCTCCACTGACTTGCTAGATTAAATACCATCAACATGTGTCATTTCCAATTCTTCACTACAATCAGTGATGCTAGGACAGCTATGTGATATTTACTGTATCTGAGACTGCTATATGGGGCAGGATTTAAAAATAAACACTAGTTTTATATACGTGTATATATATCATATATAGTTGAAAAATACGTGTGTGTCTGTGTACATACATACATACATCACCAGACTTTACCAAAAGTGTACCCCATAAGTGCAAAGGGATCAGGATACCTAAAACAGAGGGGGCAGATGAGGGCTTTACACATGTGTGTGTGTTTGCTTTGTTTCATTAAATTAACCGGTAAAAAAAACACATCTAAGTGGTTTTAGGACATTTTGTAGAAGTGAGCTTGTTGGAAGTTTATTAGTTTTACCTTTTTGGGAATTGGCTTGGGTCTTTGGCCAGATAACTTTTAAGGGCTTAGTTTTTTCTTATGAATTTGTAAGCGTCTCACTGTATTCAGTTCTAGGACTTGGCCTTGAGCTTTTGGAGGTGCTCTGGAAACCACCTGTGGATCACCAGGTCATGAAGGCCTCCCTTTCTTCATTGCCTGCCCTGCTTCCATCTTAAACCGGTGCTAAACAGGCCCTTGTGCCCTTTGCCATTCTTCCTTTATTCCTTTTCCAATTCACTCTGGACCCTTCTCTCTTGCAAAAAAAAAAAAAAAAAAAAAAAAAAAAAAGACACACCCATTTTATTTTCATAGTATCTTACACGTATATTCTGGCCTAATTTTCCTTCATTTCCCTCCTCACCCCTCTTTACCTAAGGATGTTCTTCTCCAATAAGCATCAGGACCCTTCCTCTAGAAAGAACAATCTACTCCTTCCCCCAGTCCCTTTTATAGGCAAACCTCACCCCCACAATATGATGATGCATAGTATTAGAAGTGAACAAAAGTCAGTACTCATTCTGCATCAAGCCTTCTCAAACAATGGTCTCTCAGCTTTCTCAGTCATATACTCCTATAGAACAAGTATTATAAGCACACATATGTTTACTTGCAAATTATATACACATACTATAGCTTAGCAGAATGGTTGAGAGCAGAGTTTTGGTACCAGACTCCCTGGGTTTGACAGGCTACCACTTATCAGCTTCACTAGCAAGTTACTAAACCTCTGTCTGCCTATTTCCCTGTCTGTCAAATAGGGATAAAAACAGCCCTTCATAAGGTTTTTATGAGGATTAACTAATATACCTCAAGAGCTCACAACAGTGGCTGACATAGAGCGAGAGAAATGTTTGGTATTGCTGCTGTGTACTAACACTGTCCCCATTAAACAAATAGTTCTTAGGGGAGCCTGGGTGGCTCAGTCATTTGGGTGTCCGACTTCAGCTCAGGTCATGATCTCACAGTTGGTGGGTTCGAACCCCGCGTCGGGCTCTGTGCTGACAGCTCAGGGCCTGGACCATGCTTCAAATTCTGTGTCTCCTCCTCTCTCTGCCCCTCCCACGCTCATGCTCTGTCTCGCTTGGTCTCTCAATAATAAATCAACATTAAAAAAATTTTTTTTAATTAAAAAAAATAGTTCTTAGAGTAGTCTTAGGTTGACAGCAAAATTGAGAAGGTACAGAGCCTTCTCATTTACCACCTGCCCCTACACAGGTACAGCCTCTCCCATTTTCAACATTTTCCTACAGTAACTGTACATTTGTTATAATCAATGACTCAACGTTGACACATCATTATCACCTGAAGTCTATAGTTTACCCTAGGGTTCACTCTTGGTATTGTATATTCCATGTATTTGGACAAATGTAACCACCACTATAGTATTATATACAGTATTTTCATGTCCTTAAAAATCTTCTTTGTTCTTTCTATTCATCTCTCCTTCTCTGTTCTCACCCTTGGCAGCCAGAGAGTGATCTTTTTACTCTTTTATTGTTAAAAAGATGATTTTTATTCCATTGTATTGCTTGGCTCTTTTGTCCAAGATCAGTTAACTATACTTACGTGGGTCTATTTCTGGGCTCTCTATTCCTTTCCATTGATGTACTGTCTACTCTTTTACCACTCTCACACTGTCTTGATCACTAGAGCTTTCCAGTAAGTTTCAAGTCAGGTACTGTCCTCCAATTATTCTCCTTCAGTATTGTGTTGGCTATTCTGGGGCTTTTGCTTCTCAGTGTTAATTTTAAAATTAGGTTTCAATATCCACAAAATAACTTGTGGAATTTTGATTGAAATTGCATTGAATCTATAGAGTAAGTTGGAACAGATGACCTTGGTAAAATTAAGTCTTCTTACAGGGAGTATCTCTCTTCATGTAGTGCTTCTTAGATTTTGTTCATCAGAGGGCTATGGCTTTCCTCATATACTTCTTGTACATATTGTTATATTTATACTTAAGTATTTCATTTGGGGGGTGCTAATGTCAATGGTGTTGTGTTTTTAATTTCCAATTCCACTCATTCATTGATAGTGTACAGAAAAAAGTCACTGAATTTTGTGTTTTAACTTTGTATACTTCTTTCTTGCTGTAATTATTAGCTCCAAAATATTATCTACATTTTTGTCTAAAAAATAACATTTGAAGAGGCAATAAATAAAAAAATAGATGTCCCACTATTTTTTTTTTCCACTTTCCACTCTGAAGACCATTATTTTTGTCTCCTGTAGGGTCCATCTGGCTTAACTCTTGGGTCAAATCCAAATAGGGTAGATAGATGTGTACTTGATGGTCGGTGTTTTTTCCACTAACTTCAAGTGTGAGATAAATACATGTCACTGCTTTCTGTGGAAAGATAGTAACATTTATGAATTGTCCACTAAGTGCTAGAAGTTTTCCTATGTTAGGAACAAGACATTTACTCGCAGTGAACTAACTGTACTTAGATAAATGGGGTGTGGGGAGAGTAGAGTGAGAAAGTGATAAAGAAAATCAACTAGTACTACCTCTTGCCCAAATACTAGGTCTCTTAGGTTACTTTTTGTATGGTGTTTGAGCCAAGAATGGACGGAGGCCTCAGAGGTATCCAGTAGCTAAAACTTGCGTTGCTTTGGTGAATTATATGTATTTCATGATTTTACACTAGTTATCTGCCCTTTCCTGCCTGGCTGCTGGTAGGGCAAACAGGCCACGAAACGCTGAAGGTGTCTATTCCTAAAATTCCAAGCCTCATACAGAAAGTACTCAATGTTTAAAGAAGGCTCTGCACACTTATACAGTCAAGACTTCATTACATAACTAATGACAGTTCCTGTTGAAAGTGTGGTGGTTACTGAGGAGAGGGGTACTGGTGGGGAGATATTTACAAGCTACAGGAATAAAAGTGGGTCCCAGCACAGTGTGAGGAACATCATGGATGATAAACAGATATCTCTTGAGTGGATAAATGGGGTCTAAAAAGATAAGAACTAAAATGGTAGAGGAGAAAGAAGCTGAAACAGGTTTGATTAAAAGCTACAAGCCTGGAGATCAGGAATAGATCGGTGTGGCTCTGGAGGCCAGACCATCTCAGGAAGCAGCGGATGGTAGACTTGGAATGTCACTCAGAGGTTTGGCAGCAAAACCCATAGTCCCCCAAGCTTATTACTTATGAGGATTTTTTTTAAAGAAACTACCTTAAGGAAATTAGCACCTGTAAAATGCAAATCTCTTCAAACTCTTCCTCAATTTCCCTTATGAGAAGAATCCTTGCTCCTTTCTCCTTTTATCATCCCTAACTTACTAATTAAATCTAACAGCAGCAAGTGTTTCTTCTTTGAGAAAGCTGGTGATGGGAGAAGAGCCTAGACTTGGGCAACTCCCCAGCCCTGAGGTGACTCCCTGCTCTGTTTTGTTGCTTCCAGAGTAGCCTTAGCAAGCTCTTTAGGCAATCTGACCATGATTTTGAGGCCCAAGTAGATGACGTATGTGAAGTGCTAGACTGAGCCGGGCTTCATTCATTCATTCACTAAACGAGGATTTGCCAAGCGTTTACCTAGTGCCAGACCCTGCGCTAGGCAGCAAGCATATGCTGTGAACAAGGGCACAGTCCTTATTCTTCTGGGACTAAATCTCTTCTGAGAGAGCCACACAGGCCTTAAGAGCTTATCCACGATGAATGGCCATCTAAGTATCAAGGGAAGGTTCCTCTAAGGACATGGTCCTTCATATGAAATCAGTAGGATGGTGTGCAGTAGCCAGTAAGAGGGTACTTACGTGAGGGCTCTAATGTGGGAAGGGTCCATCTGAGGGACAGATGAAGACCAGTATGGCCAGGGGAGGTGGTGCTAGGGATGAGTGAAGGAGGCAAGGACCAAATCACTAGGCAGAGCCATATGAAGAACAGAGATTTAAGAGTCAGGAATGATAGAATGTAGGCACTAGTGAACATAAAGGGGAAGGGGGAGATGCTGGTGTAGATTCCTGGGCTGTAAAGTTGAGTGGATTGTGGTGCTTTTCGTGGGAAGAGGACATGGAGGAAAGCCCAATCTTTTGTTGGGGGAAGGGTTATGGTGGGAGGGGGGTATTAGAAAGTCTTGAGTTTGGATCTGAATGCTTGTTTGAGATAGCACACACAAGTGGAGAATGTTGAGTTTGCAGTGACACAGACAGACCTGGGGCTCAGAGAGGTGGCCTGGGCTAGAGATGGACACTTACAAGTCATCTCCCACAGGGAAAACCCCACCTTCGTCCACCTACCTCACAAAATACAGACAGAGGAGAGGAGGGAGCCTAGGATGGAGTCTTGATGAACTTCAGCATTTAAAGTTGATTAGAGCAGCAGACACAGAAGGCAGAGTGGCAGTGGAACAGTAGCAACAACAAAAATTAGGAAGACAAAAAAGACCTTATGAGCAGGTAACTTGAGCTATGTGGAGATATGGTAACTAGTTCCCTTGCCCTTGCTCCCTTTGAAGGTATTGACCTAAAGATTTTGCCTGTTCCCCCAACCCTAGGATAGGAGTTATGAGAAGTCAGGGGCACAAGGCTGATGAAAATCAAGGGCGAGGAGGAATAGGGGGGAGGAATGTGTTCGAAGCCCTGACGCCTGAATGTATCCTGACAACGTTTTAGGGAGGCACACTCCTCTGTCGGCACAGGATGCTTTAAAAGTCAAGGCCACTGCCAAAGACCCTGCCAGCTCTGATGGTTCACAGATTCAGCAGCTTTAGTAGGGCATGTGGAAAGAACCCACCAATGAGATCAAGTCTTGTGAGATGCAAGATTCCACACAGACATCTCGAAACAGCACCAGCCAAGAGAATACCTGCCTCTCATCCAAAACTACTGGTCCAGCTCGAAAGAACAACAATCTGTGAGACTTCCTTGTTTACCAGGACTCCACACCAACACAGGGGCATGCCACCAAAAGTCATTGTGTACCACAGTAAAATTAAAAATTTTTAAACGAATTAAAAATTTAAATGAATTACTAAAAAATTACAAAGTCGATCTGAACTGCATTGAATGACATTTTAGGAGTAACCTCTCTTAAGAGCATGTTCCAAAGTTCTCCAACTTTTTGGAAGAATTATATCATATTTCAGACATTAAGTCAAAACATGTTAAACTCTTTTTATGTTGCAATATTCCCAGTAGGTTTCAAAAAAAACCCCTATTTACTTTTTATTTTTTTTAATATAATTTATTGTCAAGTTAGCTAACATACAGTGTATACAGTGTGCTCTTGGTTTTGGGGGTAGATTCCCATGATTCATCACTTATATACAAGACCCAGGGCTCATCCCAACCAATGTCCTCCTCAATGCAAAAACCTATTTTAATGCAAGCGTGATTAAATGAACTCAAACTGATTATAGCATTACTGAAGTTGGACACCTACAGTGTAAGAATTCAAACATAAATGTGTTTGTCTAATGGTGACCACCTTACTCCACTCCTTTTATTGTCCTCAGCAAGCGGTGGTAGCTGTTGGCATTTAACGGCCATTTGAAAAAATCCCAATAGGGTTTTGCTATTCACTGGTCCCAGGCAGTAAATTCCCATACCTCAAAAAGACACGGTATTGAGGATGAAGGTGAGGCTTGAAGAAATGAACGCCTGGGCAAGTGGAACCACGGCTGCCTCACTAAACTTAACGAGTTTAAGTTTAGTACATCACGCGATGTAGCACATCACGCGAGAGCTAAAAGTTATTTATGGGAGAGAGGCTTTCCTACCTCAACAGACACAGTCTTTTATTCACATTCTATTTCTATACACATCTTAGAGGTCACAGAGTACAGCCAAGGATGCCACAGTGACTATACCTATAGAATATAATAAGCAACTGTAACTGGGCCAAATTGAGTCTCCAACCTTCTACATGCAGCAGCGTGTGACTTTCAAGTCAAACTGAGCTCGACATTGTTGCCGCGCGGCAACCATAGCAACCATTTCATTCTTTAGACTCCACAGGGCAATGTCTCCATGGGCAAAGAGAGGAGGAGGGCCGCTCTCCCAGGTGGCACCGTAATTATAGATGCACAGATGTAGAAAACACAGCAGGAGGGCAACTTAGAACATACAAGCCCAGACTTTGGTCCACTACAATATGGGGGTGGAGCGGGAGGGAGGGGGAGGACCAGACAACCCAACACAAGGGGCCCTCCAAATAAAAGCAGACCTTCTGCATGTGATACTGTTTAGGTTATCAAGAAATTATCCTTTCCCCACATTTCTTGTTGAAGTTTGCCTCCATTTGGGTTTCTGTGGCACCAGCACCATCTAAAAACTAGAGCCTAGTCATGTGTGTAATTCTTGCTTAGAATTAGGCAGAAATACATTTAATGGCCAATTCCTTCAATGTGCATTGCACTTCCAATATGTAGTCCATCAGGCAGCTGGTGGGAATAGAAGTGACAAGGAACTTGGGCTCCATTCTCAGATCTGTTGCTTGTTAGATCATGTGGCGATTTACTTAAATATTCTGAAAGTCTGTTCTCCCATTAGTTAAATGAGGAACTACTGCAGCTCATAGGTAGTGTAAAAGTAAACATTTAGACAGAATGCCTGGCATATATTAGGTTACCAGCAATAATTATCATTGAGATAAGGATAGTCCATGAGCCTCCTTTAAGCTCCAAAGACAAAAAAAAAAAAAACAAAACAGACTAAAATGATCACATTATAGGTAAACGCACATGATAAAGAAAAAGAACACAACATGAAATATATAAATCCAACTTGATCTTTAAAAATGAAATAAATGAAGTCAGGCACACAGGTTCATAGGAACTGGCAATGTTCTGGATGTTCAACTGAGTGATAGGTACCCACATATTTAGTGAGCCGTAAGCTGTGCATGTATGTTCTACAGACTTCTTTGGCATGACATGTTTCACACACAAAAGTATCTCAAGTTAAAAAAAACCCAGGGCATAAAGACATCATAATGTCTTATTATTTTTCTGTAAGGTAAAGTTTGAAATGAACATTTATGCATTTCTGTTTTTTCTTTTTTTTTTTAATTTTTCTAATGTTTTTTTAATTTTGAGAAAGAGAGACAGAGAGCAAGTGGGGAGGGGCAGAGAGAGAAGGAGACAGAATCTAAAGAGGCTCCAGGCCCTGAGCTGTCAGCACAGAGCCCGACATGGGGCTTCAACTCACAAACTGTGAGATCATGACCTGAGCCGAAGTCAGGCGCTCAACTGACTGAGCCACCCAGGCGCCCCTCATTTCTGTATTTTCTAAGCTTTCTATATTAAGAAAAAAGAGTTTGTTATGACAATGCTGCACTGCAACAAGTGCTTCCAGGATTTTTCTTTTAAATAAAGTAAATTAACATTTGATGTTTTACTGAGAGCGTATGCTCTCCAGAACAAATTTGTGTAGCAGCTCTTCTTATTCCTATTTTACGTGTAACTTGGAAAGTTTAAGCAACTTGTCCCAGAGTTTATGTTAGGTTAGAAAGCGAATTAGTTTTTTGAATACTTTCAAGCTGTCTTACCTTGAAATTGTAGCCTTTCATTAAATGCTAGTGGGCACATGTGTATGTATATGGTGCCATGCTTTAAAAAACCTGCAGAGATAACTTGCTATGGGACGCAAAATTTAAAAGAGCTCAGAGAAGTTCATTTGCTGCACCACATCTCAGAACTCATGCAGGAAAGCAGAGGAATGTCTCCTCTTAATGGAGCTGTTTTATTTTTGAATGAGTAAAAGAAGATCCAGATACAGGGCAATAACGCTTTTAAAGCGGTTAAAAAAGACATCTGCTCAGAAGTCCAGGAGTAGAGCTTCTCTCTGATTCACAGACAGAGGGGCAGGACTGAGGGCCCAGATGCTGGAGTTCCAGAAGCAACCTTCCTTGGCATACACATAAAAGACACAGACTTCATTAGAGCAGGATATTTGCTCCTAGTACCTGAGATGGTGGGTTTTCTTTTTTATATTTATGCTTTTAAATTTAAATCCTGGTTAGTTAACATATAGTGTGATAGTAATTTCAGGAATAGAATTTAGTGATTCATCACTTACATATAACACCCAGTGCTCATAGCAACAAGGGCCCTTCTTAATGCCCATTGCCCATTTAGCCCATCCCCCCACCCAACACCCCGCCCACAACCCTCAGTTTGTTCTCTGTATCTAAGAGTCTCTTCTGTTTTGCCACCCTCCCTGTTTTTACATTATTTTTGCTTCCCTTATGTTCAACTGTTTTGTATCTTAAATTCTACACATGAGTGAAATCACAGGATATTTGTCTTTCTCTGACCGACCTTCGTACCCGAGATGGATTTTGACAGTGGGTAAGAAGAGATGGCTTCTTGTGTTAACACAGTAATGACAGTGCTATCTGTACGAGTGACAAATTAGAATCCAAATCCCTGGCAGGAGGTCAGAATTCAGAATTTTTTGGATGCCACACTAAGTAAAACCCATCATACCTCCCTACTCCTTTTTCTCCTTTAAATGAATCGCTAATATATGAATAGCAAATCTGAGAGTTTGCCCAAAAGCCACACCTTCCACTTTTTCCACTATCCTCTGCTCATCTTCTTGCCTTCAGAGCCTCTCACCCCACATCGTGGCAACTCTTCTGTAGGGGAGTATGATCCAGGACCCCAGAGATCAGGCCACATCCAGGGTAACCTTCAGGAATTCACCAGCATTCTCTCTTTCACTGACTGTGGGTTATGGGCCTGGAATTTCAGATACCTATATCCCATGGGCTTGGGAGCCCAACCAACACCTAAATTGTGAGAATAAGAGCAGAATCAATTCTATCAATGGGTGCCATAAACTGAGTGCCCACCACGTTTAGGAACTATGCTTTCATTGTCCTTTCACCCTAATAACCCTATGACAAGGCAGTCTCTCCACATCACACATGAGAAAACTGAGGCTTTGAGGATTAGTGACAGTCCAAGGTCACAGAACTGGGACAGAGAAGAGGTGGGATTCAAACGGACCCCCGCCCTTCACCACAGTTCATTCATAAAAGGTATCTGAGGTTTGGGACAAGGTGGCCTTGACTCTATTTCTGTGTGACATGATCCTGGAAGATCAAATCCTTGAGGCTTAGTTTCCTCACCTATAAAATGGAGATAATACTAAATGTCTCAAGTCCACAACATGGATGCATTCATTCAACCAAGAAAAGATATGAAACCAAGAAAAGATATTCTGAAAAGGTTAGCACTACACAATATTGCAGTAAGAATGGAAACGTGTAGCGATTTGTTACCTAATCCAGCGTTCTGATAAACAAGTGGCCGAAGAGAAAATGCTGAGCATCTCTCTGTTCTGAATTCTAAGACGTATGCCATGCATAATCAGAATACGTCCAGCAAGGACTAACAGTCTCTTTGATATGAGAGTTGGGAGGCTTGATGTTTCCTCATGCAGGAGTTCTACACTGTAAGATGGTGCAGGACTTAACAGTGCCTTGCCAAGTTTGGTCAGTCAGCCATACACTTAGGCTCTCCTAAATACAGGTTATGAAATATTCCAGAGTCCGGTCACCAAGACTCCAACCTGCAGCCACTGGAAGTACCATAATGGGGCAGCTGGCACATCTGTTCACAGCCCGAAAGAAGTTCTGATGTTCATCAGGGCCTCTTTTCCCTTGGTTGTGGGTATGATCAGTCACCCGTCCTCATCTTCTGGATTACAAATGTACCTCCAAAAACATTACATTCTGTATTTCAGTATACTTATCTCAAACAGCAACCACATTCGGGCCTTTGTGAGACCCATGCAATTCTTAGCATTATTCATCAACATTTTCATATACAGAGGAGAGTTGACTAATCAGAACTCTGAGCCAGTGCAAGGAGGGGGAGCCCAGCAGAGAACACAAAATGCCACACTTCTCATCTGAGAATGCCAAGTTCAAAGCAAAACAAATGCCTTTTTTCAATCTAGAGAACAAATGAAGGTTTAACGCTTAACAATGAATCTGGGTGAGACAAGGCAAAGTTTATTTTCGCTGAAATGAGTACTTATAAAGAGTGCCGAAATAATAAAAGAAAGTCCGGCATTATAGAAAAGAAAAACTATCTTTGAAGTAATACTTCAATTACCCATTACTTACAAAGTAACAACTCTTGAGATCCCCAAAGGCTGAGTGGGAAGATAACCAGGGTTTTCAAGGAAGAGAGCAGTGCCCTCAACCTCTAAATCACAGATGACAGCACTATTGGCCCTTAACAGTTAACCCAGACAAACACAGGGTGGTTCCATCTTGCTTTCCAATCAATGTTATTAAAAATGTAAGCCAGTATTTTCCTCAACCAAATCACTTTCTAAAATAGTGCACTCGCTTCTGTGTATGGAACACATGTCAATATCATTTGTAGCAAAGCAACCCTCCACATGATCCCCCCTTTAGGGTATTTACCTGTTTGCATGATTACCTTCTCTTAAGTGCCAGTGGGACTTGTGATTTTCTTCTAACCAATATGGCAAAGGTAACAGACTGGCATCCCCATAATTACACTGACTTAGGTAAGACTCTGTCTTGCTGTTACAAGCATCTGTGCTTGTCTTTCTCTTCCCACTTCCTGGGTCGGAATAAGCAAGCTGCCATGAATCCTGCATCCAACCCCAGGAAACTGAATGCTGCTAACAACCAATGAACAAGGAAGTAGATGCCTCCACAGGAGAATCCACCTCACTCACCACCTTTTCTTTCTTTCTTTTTTTTTTTTAAAGTAGGTTTCATGCCCAGCGCAGGTCCCAACGCAGGGCTTGAACTCACCACCGTGAGATCAAGTCCTGAGCTGAGATCAAGAGTTGGATGCTTAACTGACTGAGCCACCCAGGTGCCCTGCCCCACTCACCATCTTGATGGCAGCCTCCGGTAGAGGATTCAGTTAAGCCGTGGCCAGACTTCTGACCCACAGAAACCATTAGATGATAAATGTCTGCACTTCAAGCTGTTAAGTTTAGGTAATAGAAAATTAATACACCATCACAATAGTCATCCTTTGTAAAGGGAGTAATCACTTCCTAATACACGGTTTTCAAGTTTGGATCTCTTAAAGGAAATGCTATACTCCTCCCGCAAGGCTGCTCCCCCTAAGAAGAGCCACCTGTTCACTGAGTCACACTCTGTGCTAAGTGTCCCCCACACGCTACTCGAACTGCTTCCCGAGACAGTCCTAAGAGGACAGAGATGGTTAATACACCCACTTCATAAATGGGGAAATTGTAGGTCCAATACCTAAGGTCCCACAGCTACAACCAGGATCCCAACCCAGGACTATGTACCTGAGAAGTCCTTGCTCCTTCTCCAATTCCACGCAGCTTCTGTTTGTTTCTGTTTTAGTAACATATTTAATAGTAATTAAAGTAAACATTAAGGGCTTTTTACTACTTTTCTTTGTGTAACCACTGGGGAAGGACCCTTAAAGAAAAGTCATCATTAATACATTATAGTGATGGGTAATCTGTTAAGTACCTAAGATCACTCTCACTTCCATAGACTGTGCTTTGTATTATCAAATAACTTTCCTGATCATGGAAGTGATATTGCCCTACTATAAAAACAGGAAATTTGGAAAGTATCAAGAAGAACTGTAATTTTTGATCCAGTAATACATATAATTAACATTAAGAAAATACAGGGGCGCCTGGGTGGCTCAGTCGGTTGAGCATCCGGCTTCGGCTCAGGTCATGATCTCACAGTCTGTGAGTTCGAGCCCCGTGTCGGGCTCTGTGCTGACAGCACGGAGCCTGGAGCCTACTTTGGATTCTGTGTCTCCCTCTCTCTCTGCCCCTCCCCTGCTCATGCTCTGCCTCTCTCTGTCTCAAAAATAAATAAAAACATTAAAAAAAAAAAAGAAAATATATACATTTTTCTGAATACAACATATACTATAGATATGGTTTTCTGCGATTCTAGTTCAGTTACACAATATTAGACTTCACAAACTTGATTTTTAATGACCAAATACCCATCATTTGTGTTTATCTCATTTAATTAGTCACTTATTCCTCATCATGCAGGCTGCTTATAATTTCTCTTTTGTAAATGTGGCAATAAGCATTCTTGTGAAAGAATGTGCTGAGTCACAAAAATATTTGTTGTCAAACCATCCTCCCAGTAGATTATATATTACTTTTTAAATTTTTTTTCATGTTTATTTATTTTTGAGACAGAGAGAGACAGAATGCAAGTGGGGGAGGGAAAGAGACAGAGAGAGTGAAACAGAGGACCTGAAGCAGTCTCCAGGCTCCGAGCTGTCAGCCCAGACCCCAATGCAGGGCTCGAACTCAAGAACCTTGAGATCATGACCTGGGCCGAAGTCAGACACTTAACTGACTGAGCCACTCAGGCACCCCAAGATTATAGATTATTTACACTCCCATGTAAGGGTATGAATACCTGTTTCCCATCACTCTAACAGCAGCGATCAGGTTTTAATCCTTGTCAATTTGATAGGCAAAATGGGAAGCTTTCATAATGCCTTTCTTTAATGAGTTTGAATATGTTTCATAAGCTTACTTTTTAAAAACATTAATTATGAATTAATGTAGGCAAAAAAGCTCTAAATGAATGTTCTTATTTACTTATTTAAAAGAGACTATGTATTAAGGAGATTAATCTTTGTCTTACATGTTGCAATTTACCCTCAACTCTATCTTTTCCTAGTTGACACTCAGAATTTTTTAATGAAAATATTCTTTAAAAGTAACCTAATAAATATTAAGGTACACAACTAAACTCTACGGTAAGGACCCTTTGTAGTCTGACTTGAGCCAAAATAGAAGATTACAGCATTTGTCCTTCGGTGATGTTCAAATTTTCAGTTACCAGTCACCTCTTCCATATACAAGGCCACTGTCTTATCACAAAATTTAACGGAAAATTCCCAAATGTCATATACTGTACTAAGTGCTAAAGACACAGATGAAGGTAATAGGCTCAACCCTCAAGCTCCTCACAATCAACCCCAAGAGACAGACTGTATGAGCTCTAAGTGCCATGTCTGAGGTACTTGGCAAGTCTGGGCAAACTTTTCCTCTCCTGATGTTAAGGAATTATATAAGCTTTAAGAAACTTAAAGGGTGCACCTGGGTGGCTCAGTCAATCAAACATCGGACTCTTGAGATTTTGCCTTAAGTCAAGATCTCAGGGTCAGGAGATGGAGCTCTGCACTGACAGTGTAAAGCCTACTTGGGATTCTCTCTCTCCCTCCCTCTCTGCCCCTCCCCCACTCTTTCTCTCAAAATAAATAAATAAACTTAAACAAACAGACTGAATAAAACTTTAAAATTCAGTCTTCATCTACGGAGATGCTAAAGGAAACCCACTTCACCCTCAGAAAGCTACATTCATGGGGACTCATGACCACAGTCCTCAAAAGAGTGGTCTCCAGAAATTCCACAGGCACAGGCAGCTATGTCCAAGCCACGTGTGGCCACCATTCTGTTCCTCACAACGGCTGACGTAGTGCTGCTGATCTTCGGCGGCCACAGGTCTGTCCCGCCAGCTGCTGCATTCAGCTATGCTCTAATGACCAATGCAAAGGGACCTACGTTAATGGCAGAAGCAAAAAGAACAGGGGATGTGCTGCTTCTCGGGGAGGTGGCTTATGTGGGACATTCCAAACGCCCTTCACATTCCCCAATGCTGCTCCTGCCTGCCAGTCTCTGGGAGTCCAGCAAATCCTCCACTCAGCCCTGCAGGATTCCAGGGAACCTGAGCAATTCTGTCTGTTCACCCATAGCCCGACACATCAAATGGATCCACCTGTTCTCCTTACAGACTTAGGCCCCTGGACACAGCTCACTACTAAACCATCAAAACAACTTCCTCCAGACCTCATACAAAACCATGAACGCCCAGAACAAGCCACTCATGCCCTAGGCTGGTGCCTAGGAGTCTAGGTCAGAGTGGTGTGGTGTAACAACTATTATTTTAATTATGGCTTCCACCCCTAGGACTTTCTTTAGATTTTTCCTAATTGCCCTTCCATGAAATTTTAATACCATAGCTATATTGTATATTTGTTTATGTACTGTGTGTACATATGTCCTTTATACATAAATTGGTTTTTTTTTTTTTTTTGGCCTCTCAAGAACCAATGTTTGCCCATCTTGCACATAATAAACCCATTGAGAAATGAGTAATGCAATAAAAAGGTGTAGAAACAGCTCTTCAGAAAAAGGAACTTTCTCATTTGGAGGGTGGGAAAAACCCACTCACACAGTATTCCTGGAATTTTTCCATCTGAGACTCTAAAGAGCCCCCAACTCACCTTTGCAAGTTACTTGTAAGATGGCAGGCTATGTAATTTGAAGTTATCCAAAGGCCTGCACATCTCCACGATCTCTACGATCATTTCCTAAATTTCTTGCAACAACTTTGTTTTTGATGGAGGAGCAGAGGGAGGTGAGAGCGTATGAGTGTTCTAATATGCGTGTGCACAGAAGAAAAGCAGGTGAGGTGACAAAAATCAGTACAAAAATACCCGCCCCAAACTGTGGTCCTTTTATGCGATTATTCTTTCTCTGCCTATTTCTCTGCCGTATTTTCTCTTTTGTTTCGTGTGTGTGTGTGTGTGTGTGTGTGTGTGTGTGTAGCGCCAGAATTAAGAGGTAACAGAATGGTAAAGGTCACACCTAATTTGGGGTTAACAGATATTCCTCAAGACAGTTATGATGCAGAGCTCATTGTTAAGCATTACTGAAATGCATCCAGGAAATGTATGCTCCAGAAGCAGAGGACCTTATCTTCCAGTATTGCCAGGTTTTTATAGTAAAGTCCATTTCAGCCTTGCAGAGCACAAATCCTCTATGATATAATATGATTGGACCCTTCTGCCAAGTAACTGTCTTTTATGTGAAAAGTGGACTTCAAATTTTGTTCTCTAATTGTTGTACACATTTCATAAAACTTTGCTCTCAAAATCTCAGAGGAAACGGGTCATTTGAAGAAAAAAAATTGGGTAAAATATACAGAGAATTTAGATCCTGGTAGGATCAACTATTGTTTCCTGTGACCAAAACCCATTTAATATGGGGTGGGGAAGTGTAGTTAACTAGGCCTTATGAGTAATAGCAGGAAAATCACAATGCATTCGAACATTCACTAACTTCTACTTTGTACCAGGCACTATTGTGAGCATTTGTAATGTACCAGTTAACACAACAGGTGAAGATTCCTGCCTTTAAACAGCATATGTATGGGTGGGGCAATGTGGAGAGGTCTGATGGTGAACAATACTAGTAAGAGTAATGGTAGTAATAAAAGATGTATTGGGTTTGAAATCAATTCAAGTCACAAACATTAACAGGCAGAGTAGGGTCAGAGGTATGGGGAGGGCCAAGGCAGGGGTGTGAGGACAAGTTACAATTTTCAATAGGATGGTCGGGAGATATCTGAGCAGACTTCAAGGAGGTGAGATTTGACGTGGAGACATGCAGGGGTGAGGCCTCAAGGGAGAGCATTCAAGGGGGATCTTAGCAACACCAAGTAGGCAAGGGTGGCCAGAGTGGAGTGGGCAATGAAGAGTTGAGACCAGAGCACTAATGGATAGGGGGCCTTGTGGACCACTGGGAGGACCTTGGCTCATACCCTGAGATGGGAGCCACTGTGGAGTTTGGGGAAGAGAAGTCACATGATTGGACTTGTGAGTGAAAAGGCTAGCCCTGGCAGTGTGCTGGGAACACAGTATGGTAGGTGGGGGGACAAGCAAAGAGCCAGGGAAACCAGTTAAAGAGACCAAACTCCTGGCAGAAGCTACTAGCGAACAGAGGGTATAATTCATTTCATCGTGAACAAAGGCCAAATCTACTATTTGCTATCTTAGCATCCTGCAACCTGGCTGCAACGTCTGTTAACTACCACCCTATCACCACCCAAGCATTTTCCTGTAGGCGGCAATTTTCTCGCAATCAGCGTGACAACTGAGGTGATTTTGTTTTCAAATCCTTTTCTTGCAAAGGGACCCCACTTTCCTTACCTTTGAATCCCGATTGCCTGACACACAGGACTCAGTTCGGCTGAATCAAGAGGGCGCTTATTTTGTTGTTCCTGCCTAGATTATTTTAAGAACCTCTTTCTCTGTCCACAGTCACCCTCCCCTCTCATCACCAAAACTGTCTGCTTCCTGCACTTTGCAACCCGAAATCCTTCAAACGTATCTCTGCACGCCAAGGTAACACCCAAACATCTTAGCCTAGTAGACGAGGCTCTCCAGAACTGGCTTCTAGCATACCTTGGCATCTTCCCTGCTACTACTGATTCTGGAACAGGAAATCCGGGCTCTAACCTTTTGCCCAAATACCTTGTCCCTGCGTAGAGCTAATCTTTTCCTTGTGCTCCTCCCCCCTCTGCCCAACAGCTTAAAGAAATCCCATTCATCCCAAGGCAATATCCCAGTGCTACCCTTTCACTCAGTTTGTGACCTCTGCCACCAGTGTGATTGCTCTCCACCCTCTGGGGACAGGAGGCATGAGCCACTCCCAGGCTCACACTAAGGAGAGAGTAAGCCTGAACACACCCCACAGGTTCTTGCTGCCCTGGCCCACTTTACAGCCTGCCGACTTACCAACTCAGCAACTTTCCCCCAGTACATGCCGTACCTCCCAAGCCCGTGAAAGAACTATTGGGGCCAAAGGCATCTCAGAATTCTCTGAATCCTTTTTCACAGTCTCAACAGATTTACACAGTTGGTCGGTATTCATTGGTAATCTGCTCTTGTGAAGTTATTACTAAGGTAATGAACAGGCTGTCTCTCACTGCAGACGTTGCTGTGTGTGTGTGTGTGTGTGTGTGTGTGGTGAGGGGTGGCCACAGGAGTGGGGCAGGACGGCTGGTGAATAAGCCAACAAGGACTGCCCAGTGCAAGAAGGGTAAGAAAAGTGTATCAGGGGTTAAGAAGAGGCAAAGAAGAATCACTATGTGTGCAGAGCTGTGGGAGGCCAAGAAGTGAAAACCAAGGTCAACTTCTGGAAGCTAAGGCCCAACTCAGATGTCCTCAGGGACATGTCAGACCTACTGATCCAAGAAGGAAGGGGACAGATATTTGAAGCAGAGGGGACAGCGTGTTGGAAGGCACACACACTTGGCAGAGAACCACAAGGAGCTCACTGTGAAGGAAGGAGGCAGTGCGAGAGCAGGAAAAGGATGGAACAATCAACGGGAATCATATTTACCAATGACGGAGGCTCAAGGGCATGTCAGGACACAAGGAGCAAAATGTCTCATGTCTTACCTTACATAAAGGTAAGACACCTTGTGAGACACCACACGCTTATCTTCTCAAATAGACGAAAGGCGCTATAAGCCTGTAACGCTGTTACCAACTCTATTCCAGCACAACTCACAGAACATCTATTAAATTGTTTCAATTTTTTTCACAAAGGAAGTAGGAGAAAAAAAATCCATTTTCCCAGCCTCTCCCATTATACCCCATATAACTAGAATTATCAAGATTTGGCAAAACAGTAAAAGACACACATCCATTGCCGGCCATTCGGAAAAGCAGCAGGCAACAACATGGGTCTCCTGGTGTCTATACAAATAGGACATAAAACTCACCAAGGACAATGTATGAGAAAGAAAGCAAACTGTGGAAGCAGAGGAAGTGAGGCCATTTTAAAAGCACATACTACTCACATCACACTCACTGCTACTAGATAGACATGTGATAATGCCATTAAAATTGTGATGAACGCTAGGTCTTAAAATCATACAAGATAAAAATCTCAAATGCTACTACAGTCCTTTTACTGAACTTTCCTTTCAGGGGTGCTAAGAAATATACCTTTTTTTTTTTTAATTTTTTTCTTATTTATTTTTTAAATTTATATCCAAGTTAGTTAGCATATAGTGCAACAAAGATTTCGGGAGTAGATTCCTTAATGCCTTTTCCGCATTTAGCCCATTCCCCCTCCCACAACCCCTAAGCTCACATATTTAAAGCAAAATGCTCAAGGCTGTTCAGCCCTTTGGTCCTGAAGCCTTCCGAATGTAATTCGTGCATCTTAAATGTATTCTGCCACGCAAATTCAATACCATTTTAAAAATGAAATGGCCATGTTTCAAAGTCACAAGAGGAATAAAGTGGTATTCAAAAGGAAGATTTTGAAAGGACCTAAAACATACAGAACGCCTGTTGGCTATTATAACAATAACAACAAAATTGCTTTCATCTTATAGGCTCTATTATACTTTAGGCCATATTTTTGTATGTGAGTGGTACTGTGAGGTCTTATTCAGTTATTACTGAATCTTTCATTCTCTCCATGTATACCTCGCCCCTTACAAATCCCAATGCTCTCTAAAAGCACTCCAAACGCAGGACATTCAATCCTACTGCATTTTATTTTTACATTTAAAAGACTATTTGATAAATGCTTTAACATAGCTCACAGGTGAGTAAAGGAATAGTTGAAAAGAAAATTGGCCTTCAGGGTAATGGCAGCTTCTTAATTCAGGAATTAAGTCCAAAGTTATCTCTCCTCCCCCAAACTGCTAACAATCCCATAATGGTAAAATTTCTGAGAATATTTTTTTATTGCTGTTAGATATAAAAACCTCTATAGTGGACCAGAGTTGCCTAAATCAGTCATCTACAGTCTTGTTATGTGTTTCAAAAAGAGATATAAGGGGCACCTGGGTGGCTTAGTTGGTTAAGCGTTGGACTCTTGATTTTAGCTCAGGTCATGATCTCAGTGTTCCTGAGTTCCTACCCCACATCAGGGTCTGGGCTGCCAGGGCAGAGTCTGCTTGGGATTCTCTTCTCCCTCTACCTCTCTGCCCCTCCCCCGGTCTCTAAATAAACAAATAAACTTTAAAAAAAAAAAAAGAGAGAGAGAGATGCAGAGAAAGGATTTTTCTTTAATACTTGCAACATAAAATCTCTTTTCTTCCGAGGATTTCTGCAAGAATGAGAATGGGTACAAGGCAATTTACGTTTCAGTGAACAATACTGCTTAAAGCGAAGTGTTATTCCCAACTAGCACACTTAAGTTTGAGGCATATATTTGAACTAGGATGGGAGATTGCCAACGGAGCTCTCTCCACACATATGGGAAGAGCTAAGAAATCTCCCTGCAGCCAGGTTAACAAAGTCTGATTTTGAAGTGACTCATCTTGAAGGTGGGTGGTGACGTGCGGAGTGTGTGGATGTGAGGAGTTTATGAGGACTGTGTGTGTGAATGGGAGTGGGGGTGATAAGAAAGGGGAGTCAGAAATAATCCTCATGAAGATAATAGCTTAATGCAACCTCTAATGGGCTCAACCCTTTCTTTTCAGAATACTTAACGGGCAAAGATGCTTTCCTACAAAAAGTTACTTCATGACGTGACGAGTGGCAGAAAACAGAAGAGCGACGTCTACAAGTCAAAAACCATGTGGTTGAAACCAGGGAACACAGAAACAGGAGCCACTTCCTGCAAGGACTGTGGGTTCTGTTTGGAATGAAGGAGACTTTCTGCTCCCACCAGGTGTACCTTCTCCAGAACATCCTATCGACAGGTCCAACTGGTAAAATGAGGGGTTTTTGTTTGTTTGTTTGTTTGTTTGTTTGTTTGCAAGTTGGCCCCTACAAGGGGGTAGGGGGAAGCGAAGTTCTGTCAGGCCAAGCTGAAGAAGTATTTAGGACACAGTTGAAGAGCTAGGATGGGAGCTTGACCTCACATCTGGAGGTCTTTTTCAGTCTTTTGTCCATTTTTTTCCAGTCATGGGACCCTTAAAAGATTACAGAACCTCTTATCACTGGTTTCCTGACTGAAGTGGGGAGCAATCCCTACATCACAGGACTGCTATGGAACTGGCTGTAACAACAGACATAAAAACCTAGCTGGTGCCTGGCCTTTCAAGGTATGTGGTATTTATTAGCTTTATCTGTCCGTTTCCAAACCCACACACAAGGAGAAGGTGGAAGCAAAGACTTTTTGCCTCTGATTTTGAAGCTAACAGATGGATAACCTGCCTAAGACAGGCTGTGGATTAGTCTGGCGTTACAGGCAAAGGGCAAACATACGACCCTTTCCTCTGAGGCCACATGTACCTTGTACCTTTATGCTTCCCTTACTGAAACACAACCTTATCACACTGTTCGCGAAGATGACTTCTACCAACAGGATAGATTCTAGAAAGATGAATTATTGAATCTCAGTTTCTCTTCCCCTTCCTTACAATGGGATATGTTCAGGCCAGAAGAATTTTATTTCAGAAAGCTGACCTTTAGTTATTTAGAACCAAAAATCTTTTGTAGGGCAATTATTAAGTTAAATTCTACCCTCCGACTTTAGACCAAAGTTAAAATATAGGTGTTTACTGTAGATTGCTTTGTTCCCTGAGTTTATTAATTAGTAATATTTAAAGAGCATAGTCTATAGAAGAATAAAGGTTTGACCTTAACTATGATTAATAGACACAAGAAACAAGTGTCATGAATAATGTGATGCTGAATACTACACTAATTACTCACTAACAAGAATTTCTCATTCCTCTCACCTCACATTTATAATAATTTAAGTGGCGATTAGCAAGTAATAAACACTGGACACCCAGTCCCCAAGGAAACTGTGTGCAAACTGCTAAAACAGCTTCTATATCCACTATTACTTCTAGTCCCACAACCATCCGATGACGTGCGAATTATTCCTTCATTAGGAGAACACTGAGAAGAGGTTCGTAATCATTCAAGGTCACATGGCTAGATAAGGGTAACCCACAGACGGGAGGTCAGGCTTGTGCCTTGTTGCAACTCCACAGAGCCCGGAACTCCTTTCTAGCTTGGGCCTAATATAGCTTCTTCCCCCATCCCAACTCAGGACTTCTCAGGATGGGTCCATCATTTTGAATTTTGAAAGCACTGGACACCTGTGTTTTCTAAATCACTGTTTCAGTTCAGCTTTGGGCTTTCTGTTCTTGAGGGGAGGTGTTACCCACCCCCCCTTCACCAGGACAGACAGGAGAACACAATGTCTAGCAAACATGCCCTGTGACCTCAGTCCACGCGCTTCCCATTCTGCGCCCACATACATGGCGAACAATCCTGAAATGACAGCTAGAAGCCAAGAAATTTAATTCCTTAAAAAAAAAAAAGGAGGGAACTATGAGTACCTAAGCTTATTGTGACCACATCACTCAAGTTCCCTGTGTAGATGGCTGCCTTTCTTGTTTTCCTTATAGGATACTTAGGATTGCAGTTGTGGCCCACCCAGATTGTCCAGGAAACTCTCCCATGTCAAGATCCTTAATCACATCTGTGGAGACTTTCTTTCTGAATAAGTTAACATTTATAAGTTCCAGGATTTTGGACCTAGTATCTTTAGTGACCCACATTTTCCCCA
Source organism: Panthera pardus (assembly GCF_024362965.1). Classification (NCBI taxonomy): domain Eukaryota; kingdom Metazoa; phylum Chordata; class Mammalia; order Carnivora; family Felidae; genus Panthera; species Panthera pardus. Next base: position 98,320,172 of record NW_026526765.1, read on the forward strand.
AATTCTTCCTTTACCTTCCCAATACCTCTAGGGGCAAATTTTATGCTTACTTTATAGATCAGCCACCAAGCAAAGGTGAACACTCAGGGATAGCAGAAGACAACTCTTATGTCTGTACATCCAGCTGACTGCTATTTCAATCAACCTATTTGATATCAGGAGGCTGGATTGGTAATACTTTAAAAGAGAACAAAATTGGGCATATAAACGAATGGTGGAGAAGTGATCTCTCTTTTAAGAACATAAAATAATTCAAGAATCAGTTGTATTACCTCGCAAGGTTCTCTTAGGAATAAATGAACCATAAGGCTTCTTACAACCCCCAATTATTACAAATAGCAAGACTTTGTCTTTCCTTTATAAGGAAGCCAGCTGTAAGGAAGACTAACTATGCATGTCAGTGGGTTACTAATGAGTATCTTACAGGCTAGCAGATATCCTCTGTACTTAAACCTTACAATTATTGACTTTTAAACCACCAACTAGTAGTTTGATTTCAGAAACACATACTTTTCAATGAAAGCTTACTATTCTTGTTCGTCTTCTGACTAGTTTAGGTCTCCCTGCCACATGCGAACTTAGCACCCTCAACCTTCCCATCAATGAAATAACCTGGTCAATTGTTTATTGCAAGAGCCACAAGTGTGGGCCACCTGTGTTGTTTACAGCAAAGCCCCAACATCCGGCCCGGGGCAAGGTGGCACAGCCAGGTTGAGGCAGTACTCTAGATTTTAGATGAGCATGATGCTACTCAGAATAATGACCACACTTCGTAGCCAAAATAGCTTCTGTATGTCCAGCCATCACAGGTACATACTACTATATCTGCATAATGTCCATTATTCTAAAAATGTCCTCCTCACCTGATCCATTTTAAGCTGCTTCTTGATCTCTTGGCTTACCTTAACAAAATTACAGAGAAGGAGATCAGGATTTTTGCCCAATTTCCCTTTGGCTGGTCTGCAATCTCCTATCAAGTACTGCTTAAGAACATGAGATTATTTTGACACGACAGAAAGAAAAGACCTCGCCTTCCACTCTCCAACCCCATCACAGGAAGGTGCACCCAGCTGCCCTAGAACTCCACGTGCCCCCTCCCCCACCCCCCTCCACCATGGCTGGGGTTGCAATGGCCAAGTGGGAGGACAGAAACTGCCACATGAAGGAGCCTAACCCTTGTACTCCTTCAGCAGCCAGTTTACAACATCCTCAATTTCAGATTTACATACCCGTATCTAAGCCAACAACCACCTCAATAAAGGATATTAAAAAGCAATACTTTTGTCTTAGAGTGATACAAACTCTCAGCCTTCAAGCTGACAATACTAAATACCAATGCACACACACACACATCACACGGAGTAAAAATAGCACTACTGTGTTCACAGAGCCGAGAACTGCATTTGGCATGGAGTAAGCACTCAGTTAAGATAAATGCTAGTAACTAAAAAAATTAAACATCTTATATTCCAGCGAGTTAGAGGTTAAATGATTACCAACCTGACAGGTAGAAAATTGTGCTTGGGACAGGTATGAGAAGGAAAAGTAATCAAGAGTGGCAACAGGGGCAAAATAGTGTATTATTCTGGAGAAAGTTTAAATTCAGTCATCTTTTATACAACATTCAAATCTGTTACCACCTTCCTTTAAATGGTTGTCACTTTTGAGCGTGTGATATCACTCAATCTAAGAGAAGGTCTGTTTTTTTTTTTTAATCGAATTGTAATACTCTTTTGTGCTGCCAAGACCAATAATACATCAAAATTCCAGATAGTTGGCAAAGGATCCAGGAAAATATTTAGGAAACTTCTCCCTAATTAATTGATAGGTGTTCAGTAATACTTAGTCAAAGACAAACAGAAGCATCTAATATGCTCATAGTTGTGCCAGAGGGGCTGAAACTGATGAAATTTGTATTTCAGGGGGAAATATGACTTGATTTCAACGTAAAGCAGTATATTAATGGAAGACTGAATTATAACTAAAATTAGAAGCTAATCTTCTATGGATAAAATCATACTGGGGGGGAGAGGGAAACAAATTGGGCAAAATTTTAAATCACTGTCTTGCAGATCAATCTAAACTGATACTATTCTTGTACAGGTTGTAACCAATTAAGATTTATTTTTTTCAGGAGTGTCTGGGTGGCTCAGTCGGTTAAGCGTCTGACTCTTGGTTTTGGCTCAGGTCAAGATCTCGCGGTTTCGTGTGTTGAAGCCCCATGTCAGGCTCTACGCTGGCAACACGGAGCCTATTTGGGATTCTCTCTCCCTCTTTCTCTGCCCTTCTCCCACTTGCACTGTCTCTGTCTCTCTCAAAATAAATAAACTTAAATATTTTATTTTTTTCAAAAGATGGCTAGAGCAAGGAAACTCCAACATGTGGAATAAAAGATGCTCAAGTCATTAGTAACAAAAATGATGGCTAAAATTTCCATGAAAAGCTATTCAAGCCACCAGTCTTTTAGTCCTTTTCAACTTTTTCCATGAAGATTCAGCTTATGTTTATACCAAAGCTATTCTTCCTCCACATTTTAAATGCAGTCAAGCATATTGGTCTTTGCACTAGCATGCTTTCTCAATTTCTCCAAAGTTACCATAGCGACTCTAGATAATTTGGCCTTGGTAGGATTTTTTTTACAAGGAGAAAAAGGTGACTCTAAACATCAAGGACTAAGTGTTCAACAAAAACATTATACTACCAAATATTAAAACCAGTAAAAGTATGTTTCCTGCGGAAGTCACTGAAAATCTGTGAGAAACTCAAAATTAAGACTCAAGGTTAAAATGTACTTGAAATATGTCAAGTATCTAAAACACAGAAAAGATCAACTCCCACTCCCTTCCTGAAGCAAAAGAGACCAGGCTGTGCCTGATAGCATCCACCTGTTTTCTCACTGGAGCCTCGCCCAGGGCACAAAGCACATGAAGCACCAGTTAGGGAGGATCAGGAGACACTATATGCCCAGCCTGCTCTTATGCCCAGCTTGGACCTTTTTCCTACGACCACATGGATTTTTGACTCCCAATGGGTGCCTGTATTACACAGAAAGTCATTTCTATAAAAATGCCAAACAGTAGGACTTTAAGAACACCCACGCAAATGCAAAACAAGGTAGTTTTCACTAAAACAAAACGAAACAAGGAAAACTCCGATTTGTTTATTCCCTACTGCAGTTAAAAGGTAGCAAAGAAAAATTCTTTCCTTACCACACGTCCATCAGAACCTACCACTAATGTAACAGTATTCCAAAGCTATTGCAAACAGTGTTTTGCTGTACATGTCTGCGTGTTATTTAATCAATCTTGACATATCAAAAGATTCAGAACATTCCACACAAAGATAGTTACAGAGGAAGCATGATCATCCAGAGAACTGGATTCTGCTCTGAGCTCTGAAAATCAGTTGTCTTGCTTCTGCCCATTAGCAACCCTAACCTTGCAATGCTAAAAGGAAAGCAGAGATGGAGAAAACACTTTAAAGAATTAAAAACACTTGATAAGCCTGATGCATTGAGCCACTGCTTCACAAGGTGGAGAGGAGAACTCACTCCATATTCTGATGTCTACCAGTGAGACTGGGGAACACCCCCGAAAGAAATGAGAATGCAGCACTCAGGTTTGGGAAGGGGAACATCTAGAAGATGGACAGAAGCCAGTTGGCATTCTAGACACCCTCCCCATCTGACAGGGTTTCTAGAGCCACCTGTCACAACCTGCCCCTCCCACATCTGTAATGACAGCTGGACTAGATTATTCCTATAAACCAAAGATGATGTTGGCACTTGGGCGAAGCACCCCCATAAGCCTTTATAGCACATAAAATTACATGCTGTATTTTGGGTTCTTTGAAGTTTCAGTCTGCTCTTTCTTTTGGGCTTAACTTAAATTTAGGTTTTAAATCAGGGCCCATCCAATGGAACATCTGGGGCCCACGCTGGAAGTCACTTTAGCGACCACACCTTTTAAAAGAACCTGCTGGAAAACATATCCTGCAGAGCAATAGAAGAAACTATCATCAATGATAGTCTCTACCCTCAAAAAACTTGCACTCCTCATATCCCAAAGTCAGACAGGCCTCTCTCCCTGATACTCACACTGCAGCCCCCTACTAATTTAATAATTGTAGCAGGTTTCACAGAAGGAAGGAAAAGCTTTGATTTTTGCCCATTCTGTGGCAACTCCTCGCAGGCCTTGGAGCAGCTAAGGAGTTGTCTATCAGGAGTCCTCCATCCAAACTCTCAGCTGTGCCTGACTGGTTGGGTGGGGGCAGGGGTGGAGAGAAGAGGCGTCGGGTCGAGCCTAAGGGGACACAAGTAAGAATGGAACTTGGGGAGAACAAGTGTACCCTCAACTTGTAAGGTAGCAGGGTTGCTGAGGTGAGCCCAAATGAGCTTGATTTCAGGTTTATTTCAGAAAATGTGCTGTCCTGTAGTGCTGTCTGCACCTGCCTCAAAGAAATCCAATTTGCCTGCTGCCCAAGTCACCTCTAACAGCCAGGGACTGACTTCCAGGCCTGCTCAAGGTGAGAGGTCAAAGGGTGGTTTTTAACCACCCTATTTTTCTGCCTACAAGAGATGGTGACCTATTCAGTAAGAGTTACATTGACAAGCTGGATTTTCTATGCCAACATTGGTCAAAGTTTTTCCTCAATGGATGCTCTACCATGGAAAGGTATCATTAATCCATGTGTGTGTTTCCCGGTTTAAAAAGCAATTTCCTAGTCTCCTCATGCTATGAAAGAGGGGCCTGTATCTGGTACTGAATATACTGTTTACAGAAAGAAGATTCCCCTTCTGGGTTGTTCAGACGTGCGCATTCTTCCCTGTGTAAACCTACTCCACCTGTATTTCTGCTATACAGGAAGTAAATGTGCAAACAGAATAAAAAGCAGCTGAAGGCACACATTCTTTGACTCTAATTAAGGTGGGATGCCTGATTCGCAGCTGTTTCGACTACTTTAAATGTTTTTCTAATCAACAGTGGAGTTTAAGAGGCATTTTATCTCATGTTTCAACTTTTTATAATATACACCAGTGTACTACTCAACTCTCAGCCTGCTTATCACAAGGTAACATTAAGGAGGGAGGTGTGAAAGGTATTCGTGGACATGTCTAATAACTAAGAAGGCTGAGACACTGACATTGTGCTTTGCTCAAGGTCACTCAAATAGTAACACAGCCAGAACTAGGGAAAAGAAATCAACTATAGTTCATTCGCTAAGAACAACAAAATCAGCATGTCGCCTCTGCACCTGACTTTCAGTCAAGGCCAAATCAGAACATTGAATCTGCTAATTTTATTTAGATAATGCTTCCCTGATAACAAAGAAGCTGTATTTTCTATTGTTTCTGCAGCTTTACACAAGGGACTGTCCTATGAATAAAATTTAGAGAATGTCTGCCTAGGTAGAAAAAGCATCCTTGGCCTTGATAAAACAGTAGACACTTTTGTATTTAGTCCCGGGTATTAAAATGTCGATATTGGGCCAACTTCCTTCCCATGTCTGTACTATCCACCTCCTCTCTTTCCATCATCACCTTTGTAAAAATCAAGCATTGTAGATAAGTCTTAATTTAACTCCATTATGCCTCAAAATAAGATGGCCAATTTTGTCATAGTCCATCATTAATTAGACCTTTATTAAGGAAGAGAAAAAGGTAAAAGCGACGTGGATTTGACGACATGGGTTTGGCTGCTGGTCGGTAGGTGACTTCCTGATCTCCACCTTATCAGCGTCCATTTTGGTTGCTGAACTGCATGAGTGAAGCGAGAAACCATCAGAGGCAGAGGATGAACTGGCTGTAATCCCCAGCCCTCCAACACCACCTCTTCTGCAAAGATGCAGGGGTATCATCCACGCACCCCTGAACACAGTGAAGTAGAAAAGGGGAATGCACTGCCTATCACTTACTATTTCCTGAAGAATCTTGGCAAGTTCATTTCTGTTCTAAATGTGAATGTGGGCTGGAAATTAAGAGAGAAGAAAAACTCAAGTTCACCTCACTGGTGAATTCTCCATTTCTCTTCTCTTAAAGGTTTACTTTGCTTCCAATGTACACAACACACATCTATCTCTGTACCTTTTCTCATGTTTGCTTGGCATGGTCAGAGGTTCCTGAGAGGCCCCCGCATAGACTAAAGCATCAAGCATGTAGGGCCTGTGCTGACCTATGTGGGCACCCCTAGTCCCTTGGCTATTAAACACTTCAAGTGCAGCTAATCTGAATTGAGTTGTGCTGGAGGAGAAAAGACAGTATCACATCTCAATAGTTTTATACAATGATTATACATTGAAAGGATATTTTAAAGGATATACTTGAGTAAATAGAATTTATTAAAATTACCTGCCCTTGTTTCTGTTGATTTGTTCATGTGGCTACTAGAAACCAGGTCACTCCTGCCTGACCCCCTCCCTCCATCCCCAACCGAGCCTACTTTCCCTTTGTTCTGTCTATATCCAGCCTGGGAGGCATATCAGGAACAAGAAAATAATATGCCATCTACCGTTTTTGTGTGTTTCTCAAAAGACACACACATACACATACACACACACACAGGTCTATATCACATAAATGAATTTATTTTTGTCTGACTTAGCCACTGGACTTCTGTGCATCTGCATTTATCATTTAAGTCTGCTGAACCTTTGCTAATCCATCCTTAAATATATCTTATTGATATATGTTAGACCGTAGGCAGTTCTGATCCACAAAAAGCCTATTTCAACTTATTGTGCAAAATGCATCATTAGGGGTGGGCAGTTCTATCTACATAGAGGTCCTTTAGAATTCCTATCCCATTAGGCCATAGACACAGAGCAGCCACCAAAGTGCCCCACTAAAATGGAAAGATGGGGCACCTGGGTGGCTCAGTCAGTTAAGGGTCTGACTTCAGATCAGGTCATGATCTTGGGGTTTGTGAGTTTGAGCCCTCCGCCAGTGTGGAGCCTGCTTGGGATTCTCTTTCTCTCCCTCTCTGCCCCTCCCCCACTTGCATTCTCTCAAAATAAATAAACTTTTAAAAAATTAAAAAAAAATAGAAAAGTGAACAGCACCCAGTCCTACACTATCCAAAACTGTGAGAGGCATGACACGGGTACCACTGAATATCGTGGGTAACAGAATATATATGGAATGTGAGTACTACCATTTTGGGACCACCATTTCCACAATAAAATGTCAAAGCAGTTGGCTGATCTGTGTTCCCCAAAGTGACCCACACAATTCAGAAGTGAAAATCACCCATGATCAGCAAGAACTATTGAATGGAGAGAACTGGTGCCCCTCACAGGGTCCCTCTAGGCCATACTGGACAAGAAACTGCAGGCAGGACTTCGGAGATCACTGCACTTGCTCAGCCAAACCAACCCACTTGTGTTCTGTGCCAGGCTGTGTGTGAGTCACTGGAGGTACTGAGAGAAGACGGTCTACCTTGAGGAGCTCCTTGATAGCTAGGAAAGGCCAACATGTACTAAGAATTATCATAAACTGTAGTAAGTGCAGTGGGAAAAGGACAAAGAGGGAATGATTAACCACAGAAAGTCATCATAAGGGGAAGACAATTGCGGCCCTTTGTGTGAGGTACACACACAAGGAGGTACAGTTCGGTCCTGTAGGTGGTGTAGAGCCAGTAAAGATTTTAAGTACGAAAGCCTTGATTAAACATGACTTTCCGGCTTCTTCCTGATCATACAATAAGCTCTAATTATGATCAACAAAAGCAAATGAATATTCTTCATCCACAGGATGCCCAGGGAACAGCGCCTAGTATTGCCACAGAGGCTTAAGATAGCAGATGCATGCCTGTTCAGCAGCAGGCTGAACCCTGCATCCGTCATGAATCAATGGGTCACGACCAGCATTTTCGGAGAAAATGAATCAGGACAGAGCAGTAAATGTCAGGGCGTGTTGTAGGTATTAAAGGTGAAGTGTTGCTTTGTGAATCTTTGCTGTTTAGTTAGACACACACGCACACATCATCACACGGCTAGCTGGGGGCATGATATAAGCCTGTTTTACTCTGGGTCACAAGATTTTAAAGTTACTCGCTTCAAGTGTATGTCACAGTAATGAATTAGTAATGAATTAGTAACGTAAGATCTCTAATGAGCCTGCCCATTGTCAAATCAATCTAACCTTGCTTTTGCAGTGGTTTTAGTCTCCTACGAAGGTCTGAAACAAGGGCTGACCCTTAAGCACACTTTTGGATACATTCATCTGTCTCAATGAGTCCTACTGAGCAGTCCTCCCATACATACCCTGAATCTACTAATTCCTTCTTTTTTTTTTTTTTTACGTTTATTTATTTTTGACAGAGAGAGAGAGAGAGAGAGAGAGAGAGAGAGAGAGAGAGAGAGAACATGAGTGGGGGAGGGGCAGAGAGAGAGGGAGACACAGAATCCGAAGCAGGCTCCAGGCTCCAAACTGTCAGCACAGAGCCTAACGTGGAGCTTGAACTCACAAACTGAGAGATCATGACCTGGGCCGAAGTTGGGACGCTTGATCCACTGAGGTACCCAGACGCCCCCCTACTAATTCCTTCTGATGTGCCTCTGGAACTCTTGACCTGTTTTAAACATGTAATACTCTTATATTCTCAACTTTTTGTTTACACTTTCCCCACCTGCTTGTCTTAATGGCATTCTGACTTTTCCTTTGTGATACTACTTCCCACAAACCAGGGCTGCTTGCTTCCCAAATTTCCTTAACTCACAGAACCAGGGAAGAAAGGGTTATTTATCACCATTACAGCTGAAATGACTTTTGCCCAGGCCAGGCCCTAACAGCTCTATTCCAAGACCTCTGCCTCCACCTTATGTCTGTTTCACTTCCTAACCTCATCACTCATCTCCTGACCTCCAAGATATTTTATTGCCAAAATCACTGTGTTCCTCCCATGCTCATCTCTGCTGGGTGGCTTCAAGAAGGTGGGGGCCCTTGGGAAAACCCAAAGCACAGCTGGAAGACTCCCTCCTTCATCGAAAGGTTTCTCCTCCATTCCACTTGAGCTACACAAAGGCCCCATCTTGGACCTGAACTAATCCAGAAATACTTCACCTTTAATATCTAGGCTTCCAAATCTCGAGCTTTTCATTTACCCACTTCTCCACTTGTCATTCCTACAAGTCTTCCCCTTCATCCACATCATAATAGGCAGTTCCTTGACTCTCCCTGTACCTCACTTCATCCAGGCTTCATGAGCTTCCTTACCAAGATGGGACCTCAAGGCCATCCAATGTCAACAATGCTCACCCAGCTGTTCCTGTTCCTTTGACTTTCTCAGAGCCAACATGCCAATCCCTGAACCCAGCTGCCCCACTCATGTCCTCTCATTTTGTTGGCAAAATTCACATGAACATGCTGACTGGCCCCATGAGAAAAACTCAAGAGCCAACTAAAGTTCTAAAAACTGCCCAGGCTTTGTACCCAACCCTGGCTGCTGTACTATCACTTTTTCTACAGAAGCTGTTTTCATTCCTCCATCATTCTCACGACAGCACAGGACACCCTCAATACTCTTCCTCTCCCACTCTGGTCACACAGCAAGGGGTATCTGTGTTCATCTTAGCTGGGATGGGAAAGCCAGAGCTGGTGAGATACATGCCGGTCTCTTCTCTCTGGAGAGAGTGATTCTCAAACTTCAGTGAGCATAAACATTTACCTGAGCCATTTGTTAAAATGCGGACGCCAGAGCTCCACTTCCTAGAGATGGACTTTTAGGGTCTGGAGTGAACCTGAGAAGCCTGTATTTGCACAAGTGCCCCTGTGATCCCGATGCAGTAGGTAACTGAATCTGAGCATCACTGTCCAAAGTCACTTTCTCACTTAGATGATGTAGCTGCCTCAGCTTTTGCCCTGTGAAATCCTTGAGCAAGGAACTTCTGGATTATATATTATTTGAAAAGAAAAAAAGTCAAGGACCATCTGAGCCAATCAAGACTAAATGAGGAGAGTATGGAAATAACTAGAACTCAATTCATGAATCCCTGTTCTAGCACCTAAACAGGTTCAAGCTTCACAGGAAAAATATAAGATAAATGACAAAAAAGTATGCTATGAATTCAGTACATAGCTAAGAGAGAACTTGAACTGAATTTATTAAACAGCCTAAATTAAATATATTTATTATTGTGTATTTTCACCATTGAGCCTTCTACTAATGCTTTTTCTAATCAACAGGACTTGGAAACGTGGGACAAAAGAGCAGTTGTCAAACAGCCGGGAGACTTTATCCTAATCCCAAATCTCCCAGTAACTCCATCATGGGTTGGTGAATTGATGAAATTCTCTGACACTCAATGTCCCCATATACATATGGAGATTTGCACTCGGCTAGAGGATAACAAAACTGTTCAGACCAAAAAAAGCAATGGCAGACCATTCTACATTCTACAAATGGAAGATATGGAAAAAATCACTGTAGAACTTTCTACAATTGCTTTCCCCCACCAGCCCTCCTTAGAATTCCCCTAAGGCCTCAAATAATGACACTGTTTTATGAATTATAAGCATCACAGCATGAGGCAGCATCTGGTGGGGAGGTTCCTACAGGAAGGAAGAGACCTCAGCGGTATTTGCTATTTGTACCCTTTTGATGTTTCAACCACAAGGCACAGCATTCTTTCAAGCCAGTTTTAGTTGTGGCAGAACCCAAAAGGCAATTGATAGATTGAATGTAGAATCCAGACCCAACCAAGAACAAAGATGCACCAAAAGGAAATAAAGTCTACATCACTGAAAAGTGCAAATTCCTACTAAAACTTCAAGAAGGCTACTAGAAAACAGACAGACAAGAGACAAGAAAGGGAGGGTGAATACAAGGTAAATTCTTCCCAGAACTACTATACGTACTAGTTAAAAGAAAACAGAAACATGGGCGCCTGGGTGGCTCAGTCAGTTGAGTGTCTGACTCTTGCTTTTGGCTTGGGTCACATCCCAGGGTTGTGGGATGGAGCACTGTGTCAGGCTCTGGGCTATGCTCAGAGCTTGCTTATGATTCTCTCTCTCTCCCTCCCTCCCTCCCTCTCTTTCTCTCTCTCTCTCCCCCTCCCTCCCTCTGCCCATTTCCCACTCACTCTCACACTCTAAAAAAATAAATAAATCTTGGGGCGCCTGGGTGGCTCAGTCAGTTGAGGGTCCGACTTCAGCTCAGGTCATGATCTCGTGGTTTGTGGGTTTGAGCCCTGCGTCGGGCTCTGTACTGACAGCTCAGAGCCTGAAGCCTGCTTCGGATTCTGTGTCTCCCTCTCTCTCTGCCCCTCCCCACTCACACTCTCTCTCTCTCTGTCTCTCAAAAATAAATAAATGTAAAAAATAATTTTTTAATAAATAAATAAATCTTTAAAAGAAAGCAAAAGAAAACAGAAACAAGCAAGCAAACAACAGACAAGATTGAAAAAAAAAAGGGAAAGAAAATCAAGAAAGACAATGGATGGTCATATTGTGCTAATTCCACCAAAGCTCAGGTAGTAAAAACTGATCGAGACCTAGAACAAAGCTAGTCTATCTAGAACCTAAAAGCCAGGACCACCAATGAGAGTTGCTGGAGGGGAGGTGGGTGGGGTGATGGGCTAAATGGGTGATGGGAATTAAGGAGAGCACTTGCTGGGATGAGCACTGGGTATCATATGCAAGGGATGAATCACTAAATTCTACTCTTGAAACCAATGCTACATTATATGTTAACTAACTTGAATTTAAATTAAAAAAAATAATGACATGACTAAAGTACATTAAGAAATAAGGAAAAGATGGGAATGCAAGCTGGTGCAGCCACTCTGGAAAACAGTATGGAGGTTCCTCAAAAAAACTAAAAATAGAACTACCCTACAACCCAGCAACTGCACTACTAGGCATTTATCCACAGGATAAAAGGGGCACAAGCACCCCCATGTTTATAGCTGTACTATCAACAATAGCCAAAGTATGGAAAGAGCCCAAATGTCCACTGAAGGATGAATGGATAAAGAAGATGTGGTATATATATACAATGGAGTATTACTCAGCAGTCAAAAAGAATGAAATCTTGCCATTTGCAACTACTAGGATGGAACTGGAGGGTATTATGCTAAGTGAAATTAGTCAGAGAAAGACAAACATCATATGACTTCACACATATGAGGACTTTAAGATACAAAACAGATGAACATAAGGGAAGGGACACAAAAATAATATAAAAACAGGGGGACAAAGCATAAGAGACTCATAAATATGGAGAACAAACTGAGGGTTATGGGAAGGGTTGTGGGAGGGAGGATGGGCTAAATGGGTAAGGGGCACTAAGGAATCTACTCCTGAAATCATTGTTGCAGTATATGCTAACTAATTTGGATGTAAATTTTAAAAAATTAAAATTAAAAAAAAAAAAAAGAAAAGCAAGTAACACAAGGAAAAAAAAAGAAGGAAAAGAGACTGTGTTAGTTTTTAAGCAATTGGCTATGAAATCAGAAGAAGCTGGGTTGGAATAGTATTTATCTGTCTGTTGGCTGTGACCTTGGAAAAATTCCTTAGGTTTTTCCAGGACTTGTTTTTGCCATCTATAAGATGGGAATAACCCTGTGTAAGTTGAATGTCTTGGGCACTGTGTGGGTCTGGTGAGTAGACACTCACTTGGTAACCCTTGGAGTAAAGTATGTTTGAGATCATGGAAAATTCCTAACCTCTCCCAGCTCTCCAACTTCAAAGAGCTTGAAAGACTAATATAAACTTTGGGATCAAATATCAGTTGCTCAATTTCTCTTTGGCTAGAGAGGATTAATATTGATTATTTGTATTTAAAAATGCCGGCACGCTAAAAAGGTAAGCTTTGATTTGTGGGCTCACACCTGACTGGCATCTGCCCAATACATCCCCAAGGCTAGGACACAAAATATGTGAAACTAAAGAAGTCTCTCAACTATGTGTTCCAACCCCAGGCTTGCCTGATGGAGACCATACAACGTGTGTGTCTGAGTCAGGTTAGTGATGGCTGGATCCTCCCCAATGCATCTGACTTCCCAACCTCCTCTGTCCCTCAAATATAGTTCCCTGTCAAACTGTATGGCTTCTCCCTTTATGTCCTTAACAACTGTCCCTTCTACTGCAGCTCCACAGCACCATCCCCGGTTACCACACAGCTGGACCTCAGCATCAACATCTCCTCTGAGGACCTAGCTGCAAGCAGCATGCCCTGGAAGGCTGGGCTGCCTGCCATGGAGACACCCCGTCAAGAGCATCTCTTGGGGTGCCTGGGTGGCTCAGTTGTTTTTAGCCTGTGCTCAGGTCATGATCCAAGAGTCATGGGATCGAGTCCTGTGCTGGGCTCTGTGCTAAGCGTGAAGACTGCTGAAGATTGTTTCTCTTTCTCTCTCTCTCCCCCCACCCCCCACCTGTTATGTACTCTTTCTGTTTAAAAAAAAAAAAAAACAAAAACAAAAAACCACATCTCATCTTATCCTCTCGTCTGTGGTTATCCCCTGATGGCTAACCCTGATGACTAGTTCTCCTCGGAGGTTACTCTGTCTCCCTACTGTGGATACGTACCTTAGGGGGACAAGCCCCAGGATGTCAAAAAGGTCCTCGACCTGTGGCATATGGCTCTCAAAGCAAGCTGACTGGTAAGCAAATCCAAACAGGGCACTCCTGGAAGGCAGGCCCTCCCCTTACCTAGGAGCCAGACCCTGAAAAGGGTCCCTGCTCTCGACTCAGCTGTGCCCCTTGCCCCACCAGCCTGTCAGCCACTGCATGGAGCAACCCCACACTTTCTTGTTCCCTGGGACACAGAGGGGTGATCAGAGCCAGGGAGAGAACAAGGAGGAAGGGGGAAATGCAGAATCACCATAGAAAAATAAAAACTATTTATGTTTTGAAAATGCAATTAAGAATTCCTTAATATTTGATTAACATTTTGTAGAGAGCAACAACATGTCCCTTAATGGGTTGATGACCAAGGAAGATATTTCCTTCCAGATTCCTAGTTTCTATTAGCATCGTTTATGAGCAAGCCATAGGCAGCATCTTTAGGAAAACAGACAGTGAGGTCCAAGCCTGTAGAAGAAATCCAATGGATTCTCTAAAGCACTCCCCAGTCATAAGATTCTTTTTCTTGAAGAAATCACAAATATTCGGGGTTAAGCAAACCCATATTCATGGTCCTCACTTGCTTAAACATTGGAAGCATTTCTCCTTTCAAGTATAATTCTCTACCTCTCTACTAGGTAAGGCCAGAACTTGATCTAATCAATGAGCTGTCTTTTTGGTGTCTGAGTTGTAAGCACTGACACAAAAGGAATCACACCGTGTTTTTGTTTCTTTTCCAGGACACATATGAAACTGCCTCAGAGTCACGAATACAAAGAACAGCTTGGCTCACATAAAGAGCTCTTTGAAGATAATATTTCTAAACAAGCCCATCACCAAGGGAAGGCTTTTTTGCTCTGTTTACTTTCCGAGGTAGGACAGAAAAAGTAAGCATGCCAGAAGATTTGTAGCGTTTTCCCCTTCCTTAAAAAAGAAATATAATATATCAGGAACTTCCTTGGGAAACATACAACAGCAGCCCCATTCATAACTATTTGCTCAACTATAATTTGCAAATTCCCTCTCCTTCTCTTGCCAACATGCCCCCTCCCATTCCCTGCTCTTCCTAATAGCTCTAGTCTGATTTCGCTTCCCCGATCCAGACTTTCCCAAAGAGAACTCTCCATCTTAGATTTTTTTCACAGTTGCCCTACAAAACTAAAGAAATGAAGTTCTTAAAAGGGAATTATTTTCATTATTCAAAGATATTTTGCAGAAGTTAATATGAAATCTACTCAGCAGAAGAAATTCTTTTTTAGGAAATTAACTCCTTTAATTTAAAGGGTGGGATTTCTGGCATCAGAGAGAAACTTTCAAAGCCCATAGGAGTAGCAGACTTGTCTGAATGGTCCCATTGCAGCAAAATCCCTACAGCAAAGAAATGATCAAGACAGTCTCCCCGGCCCACCTGAAAAGAAAACTTAAAAGTCCATTTAGTATTATTTAAAATGGCAGAGGAATGAAAAGCTTAGTCCCAAATAGTTCACAATTCAAGACTATAGGGGCACCTGGTAGCTCATTCAGTGAAACGTCTGACAGCATAGAACCTGCTTGGGTTTCTCTCTCCTCTCTCTCTGCCCTTCCCTTGCGCACATGCACACACACAGTCTCTCCCTCTCAAATAAATAAATTTCAAAAAAAAATCTTTTTAAACTATCCAGGCATAAATAACCTTAATACCATAATCATTTACACCAAGACACCATCCAATTTCTGATCTGGTCTCTGACATTAATAAAGAGGATCCTGCCCCCTTTTCTGGGGTCAATTGCAAAAAAGGTCAATTGCAATATATATATATATATATATATATATATATATATATATATATATATATATATATATACACACACACATATATATGTGTATGTATGTGTATACACATGTGTATATATATATACACATATATATGTGTATGTATGTGTATACACATGTGTATATATATGTGTGTGTGTGTGTGTATATATATATATATATATATACACACATACACATACACACACACACCCTGTAGAAGGCAGCTTGTAATCACCCTGGTGATTCCTGCCTTCTAGAATTCATGCCCTTCTAGAATCTTCTCCCCTTGAAACACATGCTGGATTTACTAACTTGATTCTAATGACTGGAATACAGCAAACTACGGGACAGCACTTCTGAGAATGGGTTACAAAAGGGATCTGGCTTCCAACTTACTGGCCCTTTCTTGTTTGCTCACTGAGGAAAGCCAGCTACCATATTGGGAGCTGCCCACAGAGAGGCCCATATGTCAAGGAGCTGAGGGAAGCCTGTGGCCAACAGCAACGAGGGAATGGGGTCCTCAGTCCAAACGTCCGTCAGGAACTGAATCCTGCCAACACCATGACCGAGCTTGGAAGATCTGTTCTGCTTGGACCCTAGGAGGACTGAAGCTTTATGACAGACTGAATGCCACAGGACTCAGTTAAACTAGAATCAGATTCCTGACTTTGAAAAGCTGTGAGATAAATGTTCTTTGTTTTAAGCTGCTAAGTTTTAGAGTAATTAATTACACAGTCACGGATAACTAGTACACATAGTTATGTGTACTCCCAACAGAATTATGATTGGCTCTTTGTGACGTCATGTAAACCTGTTAGCCTGTGGATAAACACAGGGTCAAGAGCCACTTTATTTTTTTTTAATTTTATTTTTTTAACATTTATTTATTTTTGAGACAGAGAGAGACAGAGCATGAACACGGGAAGGGCAGAGAGAGAGGGAGACACAGAATCTGAAACAGGTTCCAGGCTCTGAGCTGTCAGCACAGAGCCCGATGCGGGGCTCGAACTCACGGACCATGAGATCATGACCTGAGCCGAAGCTGGACGCCCAACCGACTGAGCCACCCAGGCGCCCCAAGAACCACTTTATAAAGCAACTATCTTTTTTGGTCTTAAAAACATGCCTTTCATATTTTCCCTGGTCATTAATATTAGTATTTTGAGACTTAATTAATAAGTCCATATGCCCAGATGTCATAATTTTATCAGCTATGAGCAATAATTTCAGCCACAAGTCGTCTTAATAATATAGGTTATCTCTTCCTCTCTTCATTCATTCAGTCATTTATTCATTCACTGAAAAATACTCTATGCCCTTCTCTGGGTCACTTCTACTTCCCTGTGGTATCAAACTGTCTCGGATTCCCAGCTTCATAACCCACTGGGTCACATAAATGGCAGGAAGAACTTGTACCATCTAACTACAATATAGAATTTTCCATTGAGACAAAGACTAAATTTTACTTTAGGCTGGCAGTCCTGGCACACCATGTAGAATCTTGTCCACCACGAATCTAATTCACATCCTACTTGTTACCTCCAGGCAAACTAAAACACACAGAAAACAGTACAACGAATCGTCATTAGTGAACAAATGATAGTAGGCCAATACCAGCATTAAGTAATTCGTTCAACTATGTGACAGATATGATGTCATAATAGGGGTAGTTGACCTAGATGGGCCATGCCAAAGAAGGACTCCCTGAAAAAGGGAGTTAAAATCTAAAGACAGTAGAGCCTGAATAGATACACAGGAGAAGGGAATAACACATGCAGAGGTCCTATGGAAAAGGGGTCAATGTGGCTGGAAAAAGAGCAGTAAGGAAGGGGGCACAATATGAAACTGGAGCAGCTGTAAGAACCGGACCATACAAAGCTTATGAGCCCTTGTAAGAGTCTGGTCTTTATTCCATGAGAATTGCGATAATACTGAGTGGTTTTCAACGGGGTTGGCCAGAACAGTTGAGAGTTTTGAAGAAATTCATTTGACTATGATACAGATGATAAAGGATTAAAGGGGCAAGAGGATTGAGGAAACCAGTCAGAGAGCACTGCAGTAATCTAGCAAGAGAAGTCAGAAGGCTTCAGGAGGTTCGTGGTGGGATAGAGAGGTGAACATAGAAGAGATATTTAGGAGAATGATGAGCTGGAAACAGGGAGATACTCCCGCACACACATACAGAGAGATCAAAAGAGCAAATGTAAGTGAAGGACAGAATTTTAAACTCATGAGTAAAAGCATTAACTGAACAGTTTCTTTGAGCACATTATTAGTTGCCTGATCTCCATCCCCCAAAGTGACCCTACCGCACCAGTTAAAGCATGGTGGGTGCTCAAGAAACTATAAAATCAACAGTGTTTAGAACCCATGTATCTTAGGCATACGTTCTACGCTCATTTTATCTACTGAATACCACTTAATCTTATTTAACAGGTTTACTAAGCACTTCTCCAAGTTAGTCTGGTCAAAGGAACTTTTCTTTGTAACGGCTTTAATAAGGTACAGCTTATATACCATACATTTACCCTTTTAAAGTCCGCAATTGAGTGATTTTCAGTACAGAGTTATGCAACCATCGCCACAATCAATTTTAGAACACTTTTGTTCCTACAGTAACTATACAATAATCAGTCACTCTCCATCCCCTCTATTCTCCCAGGCCTAGGCAACCAATGGTCTACCATCTGTCTCCACGGACTGGCCTTTTCTGGACACTTCATATATATGGAATTATATAATAAGTGGCTTTTTGTGTCTGCCTTCCTTCCCTCAGTATATTTTCAGCATCCACTCAGGTTGAAGTCTGTATCAGTATATTAATTCACTTTTTTGAAAGGTTTTCTTTTTAGTAATCTCTTCACCCAACGTGGGACTCCAACTTACAACCCCAAGATTAAGAGTTGCACACTCAGCCAACTGAGCCAGAACATTAGTTATAATTGATTAGCCTACACGAACCTACATTTGCTATAACTGATGAACCTATCATCATCATCCAAATTCCACAGTTTACATAATGGTTCACTGTTGGTTTTGGACAAATGTATAATGACATTTATCACTGTGGTGTCATACAGAGTATTTTCACTACACTAAAAACTCTCTGTGCTCTATCTATTCATCCTCCTTTCCCAACTGCTGATATTTTTACTGTCTCCAGTGTTGCCTTTGCTACAAAGTCATAGTTGGAATCGTATAGGATGTAGCCTTTTCAGATTGGCTTTTCTTTGCTGTATACATTTACGGTTCCTGTACGTCTTTTCATGGCTTGATAGCTTTTTTTTTTTTTTTTTTTAGCAAAGAATAATATTCCACTGTCTGGATATGCCACAGTGTATTTATTCATTCACCTACTGAAGGACGTCACGGTCACATCCAACTTTGCCTATTATTAAAAAAAGTCTTTTGACATCCATACACAAGTTTTTTGTGTGGACCTAAGACTTCACTCCCTCCGTTAAATAATAAGAGCACAACTGCTGGATAGCATGATAAGAGTATGCTTGGTTTTTTAACAAACTCCAAGTGACTATACCACTTTGCATTTCCATGAGCAATGAGAGTTCCAGTTGCTCCAAACCCTCACAGCATTTGGTGTTGCCAGTGTTTCATATTTTGACCATTCTGATAATTGTACACTGGTATCTTATTTTATTTTGCACTTCCTTGATGACACATGACGTGGAGCATCTTTTCCTATACTTATTTGCCATCTGTGTATCTTCTTCAGAGATGTGTCTGTTAAGGTTTTTAGCCTATTCTTTAACCTAGTTGTTTTCTTATTGTTGAAGTTTTAAGAGTTTTTTTTTTTTTATTTTTTTATTATTTATTTTTGAGACAGAGAGAGACAGAGCATGAATGGGGGAGGGGCAGAGAGAGAGGGAGACACAGAATCAGAAGCAGGCTCCAGGCTCTGAGCCATCAGCCCAGAGCCTGACGCGGGGCTCAAACTCACGAACCATGAGATCGTGACCTGAGCTGAAGTCGGACGCTCAACCAACTGAGCCACCCAGGCGCCCCAAGAGTTTTTAAATATCTTATATAGCAGTTCTGTATGAGACAGGTCTTTTACCTGGTATATTTTATACCAGCCTGTGGACTGTCTTCTCATCCTCTTGACACTTCCTTTTGTGAAGCAGAAAGTTTTAATTTTAATGAAATCCAGTTTACTCACTTTTTTTCTTTCATGCCATTGGTGCTCTATCTTAAAAGTCACTGCTATACTGAATTTCATCTAAGTTTTCTCCTTTGTTATCTTTTTTTTAATGTTTATTTGAAGAGACAGAGAGAGAGAAAGGCAGAAAGAGAGTGACAGAGAATCCCAAGCAGGCTTTGCACTGTCAGCACAGAGCCTGATGTGGGATTTGATCCCACTGATTGGGAGATCATGACCTAAGCCGAAATCAAGAGTCTGACACTTAAATGACTGAACCACCCAAGCAAACCCTCCTTTGTTATCTTTTAAAAGTTTCACAGTTTTTCTTTTTATAGGTAGGTGTGATCCATTTGAGGTATTTTTTTGTGAAGGGTACAATGGTATACTTTGTGATGAGTACAATGTGTAAGGTCTAGATTCACTTTTTACATGTCCAGTTTCAGCACCATTTGGTGAAAAGGCCATCTTTGCTCCATTGTATTGGTTTGCTCCTTTGTTAAAGGTCAATTGACTATACTTTTAGGGTGTATTTCTGGGTTCTCTATTCTCTTTCACTGATCTATGTGCCTAAAGTTTCACCAATGCCACTCTCTTGATCACTGAAACTTTGTATTAAATTTGAAGTCTGGTAGTGTCAGTCCACCAACTTTGTTCTCCTTCAATATTGTGTTGGCAATTCTAGGTCTTTTTCTTTTTTTAAAACATTTTTTAATGCTTATTTATGAGAGAGAGAGAGAGAGGAAGGGAGGAAGGGAGAGAGAGAGAATGAACCCAAGTGGGGAAGGGACAGAGCAAGAGAGGGGCACAGAATCTGAAGCAGGCTCCAGGCTCTGAACTGTCAGCACAGAGCCCAATGCAGGGCTCAAACTCATGAGCCATGAGATTATGACCTGAGCCGAAGTCAGATGCTTAACCAACTGAGCCACCCAGGTGCCCCTAGGTCTTTGGCTTCTCAGTACAAACTTTAGAATCAGGTTGTCAATATGCAAAAAGTAACTTGAGATTTTCACTGACACTGCATTGAATCTATAGATCAAGTTGGGAAGAAGTGACATTTTAGCAATACTGTCTTCCTATCCATGAATATGGAATATCTATCCACTTATTTAGTTCTTTCTTCTAGTTCATCAAAGTTTTATAGTTTTCCTCATATAGATTTTGTGCATATTTTATCAAATTTATACCTAAATAATTCATTTGAGTGCTAATGTAAATGGAACTGTGTTCTTAATGTCAAATTCCACTTGTTCATTGATGACATATAGGAAAGCAATAGACTTTTACATATAATCTTGTATCTTGCTATAATTGCTTATTAGTTCCAATTTTTAAAAAAATTCTTACTGAGTTTTCAAATAGTCAATCATGTCATCTATGAATAAACCCAGTTTTGTTTCTTCCTTTTCAATCTATATTTTCTTTTTTTTATTATATTAACTAGAACTTCCAGTTCAAAGTTGAAAAAGGAGTGGTGAGAAGGAAGGTCTTTGCCTTGTATCTTAATGGGAAAGCTTGGAATTTCTCACCATTAAATATGATGTTTGCTTTTAGCATGTTTTTTGTTCACTGTCTTTCTCAAACTGAGGGTGTTTCCCCTTGATTCCTAGTTAACTAAGAATTTTTTTCTTGAATAAGTTTGGATTTTGTTAAGTGCCTTTTCTGCACTGATACAGTGACATATCATGTAATTTTTCTTACTTAGCCTGTTGATGTGATAGATCACATTAAATGATTTTCAAATATGAAACAAGCTTTGCATACCTGGGATAAATCTCACTTGGTTGTGATTTATACAGTACTTTTTATACACTGTTGAATGTGATTTGCTAATATCATTTTTTATAGATGAATAGTATTTCATGGTAGATATGTATCGCATTTCATTTACTCATCAGTAGATGGACATTTGGGTTGTTTCCACTTTTTGCTCCCATGAGTAATACTTCAATGACCATTTGTGTGCAGGTTTTCTGCACGCACACAGGTTTTCAGGTTTCTTTGGTATATATCTGGTAGTGGAATTGTTGGGTCATATGGTAATTCCATATTTAATTTTTTTAAGTAGCTGCCAGAATGTTTTACATTTTTTGAAATTTTATTTTACAGAGTGTGTGCAAGTGGGGGAGAGGGGCAGAGGGAGAGAGAGCATCTTAAACGGGCTCCATGCTCAGTGCACAACCCGATACGGGGCTTGATCCCATGACCCCAGCATCATAACATGAGCCAAAATTAAGAGTAGACACTCAACAAACTGAACCACCTAGGCGACCCCAGAATGTTATAAAAAGTAGCTGCACCATTTTGTAATTCAACAAGCACCTTCCCTCATCCTTGCAAACACTTGATATTGTTGGTCTTTTCGATTCTAACTATTCCAGTGTGAGGTAGTATCTCACTGTGGTTTTGCTTTGCATTTCCCTAACAACTGATGTTAAACCCCCTGTCCTGTTCTGGTGCATGTGTATCTTATTTGGTGAAATGTCACCATTACTTACCCCCAAATCACATGTATTTATACCTGTTTTCTTTTAGGAGTTTTGTAGTTGTGGTTCTCACATTTCGATTAGATTATGCATGGGATAGGGATCCAAATTCATTTTTACGTTTGACTATTTCCAGTTGCCGAAGATTATTTGTTGAAAGATGTTTTTTCCCATTAAAATGTCTTGATCGATTTTTGAATTACACTAAACTTGCAATCCCGGGATAAATCCCACTTAGTGGTATATGATACTTTATTTATGTTGCTGGACTTGGTTTGCTAGTATTTTGTTGAGGATTTTTTTTATTTGTACTCATAAGGCATGTAGGTCTATCATTTTTTTGAGGTATCTTTGTCTGGTTTTGGTATCAAAGAAAAAATGGGTCTTAGTAGAATGGGTTGCGAAGTGTTCCCTCCTCTTACATGTTTTTTGAAAAGCAGGCAATTTTTTTGCTTACTAACTTTACCTTTTTACTTGTTCTAAGTCTATTCTGATTGTTAATTTATTTTTGAGTCAGTTTTGATAGTTTATGTCTTTCTAGGTATCTGTCCATTTCATTTAGGTTATCTTACATATATTTGTTGGCATAGTAGTACATCACCCTTTTTATTTCTGTTAGTAGTGATATCTCCTCTGAATGATGTAGCTTTTAAATGGTTTATTATTAATTATCAGAAATCTTGAAATTAATAAAGCCAAAGTTAAAGATGTAACAGACTATTACAATTTTGAGTTTTCAAAAATTCTGAATTAAAAGAATATACAAACACATCCTTCCAGTTCTTACCTCTGGAACCAAAAAGAGGCACAACAACAGAACCTACACATTTTTAGTTTAAGTACACCGAATCAGTTCTGAGCTGAACTAGAGACAGATCCTGGCTAAGCTTACACATTCTAAGTTTACCAGTTAGAAGAAACTCAGTATTTTAAGTCAACCACACTCACATGAACACCTGCACATGCATGCACTATAATAAACCCAATATGACAAATTCCTAAGGCATTAGCATTGTAAAAGAATCATGTACCAAACCCTTTGAATTTTTTGGACAGAGACTAATTCACCCTTTCATTTATTTCTTGAGTTTAGGACCATCAGAATTCTGTGTACTATGCTTTCTGAAATCATAGCTCACATATTAATATGTATCTATTAACGGCCACATTTTTACAGACTCCACTTCCAAAAATCAGGTTCCCTAAAAGTCACCAAAAATGTTCAGATGTTAATAAGATTATATTAACATCTAATATATAATATATAATATATATATAATATATAACATCTAATATATAATATATAATATATAACATCTAATAATAAATACATATTACATCTAATCTATTCTTGTAAAATAAACTAATAAAGTCACCTTAGAGGGAAAGTTGTATATTTCATAGTCTTTTCTTTCAATGAAACTATTCTTAGGAAACTTTCTTCAAAAAACCTGGGCTAATTGTTACTCTGACTTCTCTAAAACAAAATTCAACTACAAAGGTTTGAAAACACTGTGACAAGCTGTCAAGCTGTATTGATACATTCGATACATTCAGGAGAAAACTATGCTTATCACCATACACCTAACTGGCACTATTAAGTTTACGGAACACTTTTGCCTTTTACATTTTAGGTGATTTTTACAGCAGGGGCAGGGGTGGGAATGAGGTAGGGCAGGTGGCACTAACATCCTTTTTATTTTTTTTTTAATTCACGCATTTTTTAAAGTAGTATTTAAATCTAGCTGTACATTAGAAACTCCTAGATTTTTTTTTTTTTTTTTTGAGAGAGACAGAATGCAAGTGGGAGAAGGGCAGAGTGAGGGAGAGAGACAGAATCCCAAGCAGGCTCCACACCGTCAGTGAAGAGCCCACTGTGGGGCTTGAACTCCTGAACCACGAGATCATGACCTGATGTCGGACACTTAACTGACTGAGTCACCCCGACGCCCCTAATTTACGCATTTTATGACACAAGAAAAACTCATTACTGTGCTAACATGTTTATCATCCCATTACAGAGGAGACAAAACCGAAGTTCTCACAGGTTAAACAATGTGGCCAAGGTCACACAGTTCCTAAGTGGTAATGCTGGGACCAGGAAATCCAGTCCACTGACCTCTCCCCAGTATGACACTGATTCTCATTTAGAAAAAGTAAGAGGCAAAAATTTAGAACTCAACATGTGTGTAAGGAGAAAGTTTCTCGTTACTCTTCCTAAACTTTTTCTTTGAAAGCATGTTTATTTGGAATATTTATGAGCCACTCTCCGTATCGAACTTTATTATCAACAACTTGACTAAAAGCATGTTTTTAATAATCTTAGGCTGATATTGAGTCTTCAGTGACCTGCCACCTGTCAACTTCACATATTTTAGAATCTTTAAAAGTATTCTTCAGAGCTTAGAGCTACGAGACACTGTTAAATTATTAAACAACCCTGAGAAATCCCCTTTCAAGTGATTCTGAGGCCAAATTAGTTCATGTGTCACCGAATTCTCTTCCACACAGCACTTGATAAAAAGCCTCATTCCTCCAGCTCAATAGACAGCTATTTAACAGTGATTAGAGATCATTAACACCAATGACCATTACCCCAATGTTTATTTCTATATACTTAACAAAGCTAGAACATACCATCTGTCCAAGGAATGATACTGTTACTCAATCACAGCACAAAGCACTAAATCAGAATCTAACTCATGGCATATGGACATTGGAGTATTCACCCAGCACAGGACAAAGTTCTTGTGGTTCCCCGATACAGAGGCCTAAGGGCAAATGAGTTTATCTTCACTTTCTCCTCAGAGAACCCAATGTTTAAATGGAGACTGCAGTCATAAACTTACTCTCTAGCTTAGTGACCGATGGACTTCAGTTCAAAATGATACTGTCCTATACAGTATTTATAATTACTGGGGTTTGGGGTGACAAAAATATCTGAGGAAGCTCTGGGAAAAAGGAAGTTCAAGTACACTCATCATGATGAGCACTGAGTAATGTATAGAACTGCTCAATCACTATACTGCACACCTGAAACTAACTGTATGTTAACAAAACTGGAATTAAAATTAAAAACTTAAAAAAAAAGAAGTTGATTTAAGTCTTTGCTGTGCCCTCACTTCCAAATCAGTGAGATGAGGAATTTGAAATAATCTGCAATTGGCCCAGAGATTTCCTGGGAGAACGTAAGCAAGAAAAAGAAATAGTTGCCTCCCTCCTAGGGCCTTGACCCTGGCTGTGGCAGCAACTTTTTCTCAATTCCGCCTGACCATTTACAAAGACAGGTGGTTCTTCTCCACTTACACTGCTACCAATAAGACTGCAAATGAGTTGTTAAAAGTATGTATCCCAGGGACACCTGGGTGGCTCAGTTGGTTGAGCGTCTGCCTTTGGCTCAGGTCATGATCTCACGGTTCCTGAGTTCAAGCCCTACATCGGACCCTCTGCTGTCGGCACAGAGCCCATGTCAGATCCTCTGTTTCCTTTCTCTCTGCCCCCCCTCTCTCTCCAAAATAAGTAATAAAACATTTTTTAAAAAGTATAGTATCCCAAAGTTTATCCAGGAGAAGGTACACAGATAGACTGCATTGGGATCTTACCTTTTGGCTTCCTCTAGATGGCACAGATATTCATAAGCAATGTTCTGCCTCCTCCTCTCATCCATCTCCTCTGCAGAGAGCCTTTCATCATCCACAATAGCTAGAAATAGAGGAAAGCATCACATTACTTATAAGGGTAGTGTTCATCAAATAAACACTTGAGACAAAAACCCCAAAAAACACAGGCACTTCAACACTGAACACTAAGAGACAGAGATATTTAAACATCAGAAAAATAGAAAGATTTGCCTTTGGATTTTACAATATGTCAATGATAGCAAAAATTTAAAAATGCAATACTGAAGTACGGGTTAAAATTACTAAAAAGGATGAGAACAGCCATCATATATCATAGACTTGGTGCCAGAGAATTTTGATGGCCTCAAATCCATTAAAGCATGGTCCACTCCCAACAACTTTCCTTAACAAGCTTGTAGTACTGGTCCAGTGGCTCAGCTTGGACCTTCGTGGAAATTCTGAATTTTAACAAATAATCTACAAGGACCAGTGTTTACCCACTCCTAAAGGGAATTAAAGCTTCTCATCCAATGCAAACCCTAGGTTACAGATGCCAAAGTCTCTAAGATTCGTGCTTCACCTGTATCTTGGCCTTTATGAGGCTAACCTTCGTGGTCAAAAGGTATCCAGAAGAACAAAACAAAGGAGACATCAATTGAGCAGTTTTTAAGCCCCACACTCTTTATTCCAATACAAATATACTTTACAAACTTCCACAATTCAGCTTTACTTTTCTGCAGAGAATACGGCCTCCCCATTTCCTGAGTGTACTTCGCCTGCCCACTGTCTCAACAGTACTCAAGAGCCTCACGGGTCACATCTGCCAACTCTTGGCTGTTCATTTACATGACAAAGAACTCAATTCTGATAGCTATAAAGTAAATTTGGTTTCTAGTTTGTTACATTATTCATCTAATGAACACGTTGGGGGGGCAGGGATGTATGGTCATATGGGGCAGGAATATGAATTTTTTTTTGTTCCCTAGCCACCAGCTCCAATCAGCCAATTCATAAATGAGACCCCTGGTTCCAAGCAGAAGCATTAAGGTGACCCATCCATCCCTCAGAAAGGCCAATCCCATGCCGTACTGAGGAAGAGTCCAAAATATCATCTTAGCAGACAAGAGGAATTAAGATAAAATTTTGTAATCTTACTGGATCAAGTAATATGCTAAATATTTTCCCGCCAAAAATAATACCTCAAAGAACTCAAAAATGACTAAACTTATATCAATATAAAACATGACAGAATACCATAAACACATAAATATATGCTTGATGCTTATTGAGCATTTACTTTGTTTCAAGTCCTTAGGCAATGTTTTCTATGAACTGCCTCATTTACAGATGTAAATGACACGATGAGGCAGGTAATGTGTCCCACTTTACAGTTGAGCAAATGGGCTGTGAAGTCATTTGCCCACGTGAAAAGTAGAAACATTAGGGCTAGACATGTGTGGATGGGAGGATGGGGGTGGGGGGAAGAAATACGGAAGAACTTAGAGAAACATGTCTGTTTATAGAGGAGGAAGAAAAGGAACCTGAAGAAGGAGGGGAGATGTGGAAAGGCACCAGGACAGGCTTGGAGAGAACCACACTAGGGCAAAAGAAGCAGGAGCCTCCACACATTCCATCACCTTCTTCCTGTCCTCCCTTTCTACCACTCCCCATGTCTCAGTGTGGTTTCATTGCTTGAAACAGACCAATGGTACCAGTGAGGGTCAACAAAGATGTGTGTTCATCAAAATCATCTTCTTTTTCTTAATAAACTCAATCAGATCTAAACTTTAGAAGAGAACTTTCAAATTTAGGAAAAGTACCAAAGCTCTGGAACAACCCTCCCCTGCACCTCTACCCCAAGACTGCAGGCCTTCAACGTGTCTCCCCTAGACTCTTCTGACAGCCCTCCGACAGCCTCCCAGCCACCACCCCTCCCCCACTCATCGTCCTCACCACCACCAGAAGCACCTTTCAAACACAGTCCTGCTCATTTCGCTCTCCTTCTCCAAACCTTTGATGGATCCCCATGTGCTACAGAACAAAGGTCTAGAAGACCTTCCCACCTTCTCCAACGTGAAACCTGAATTCCATCCACTCCTTCCAGGCAGTGCTGTGTGCCAGGACCACAACACCACATTCTAGGTTGGAATGCTTCTGCTCTCCACCTTCCCTCTGCCCTGGAAAGCCATTCTCCCACCTCCGTGTCTTACATCTTCTCAAGCAAAATTCTGTAGATCTGCAAGTCAGGATCCATCTACCTTCCTCAGCACTTTGGTTCACCTTTTTATTACATCACTCATCACAGAAGCTCAGTCACGTCTCCCCCTACGAAATGGGAATTCCTTGCAGGAAAAGACTCTTAACTCATCTGCATGTCCCCATTACATTTATCACGGTTCCTTGCATGCAGAGAACAAACATTTCTGAAAAAATGCCTTTGTTAAGTGAGCTGACCCTCACCCCATAATGAATACACTTCTCAAATTATGATTTTCGTATCCCAAGTTTTTCTAGAAGGTACCTGGCATGCCCACATATCGTCACCTAATCTTCCACCTCCAGGGCTCCTAACACGTCATCCCCCGGACACCTCGTGATTGCCAATCTCTCATTTTAACTTCAGTCTAAAGACGGTTTTCCATTCCTGACAGAACATTTTCATCTCATAGTACGTTCAGATACATTAAAGCTTGAAAACAATATAAAACTCCTAGTATGAATCCGCATGATGATGCTACCTTCCCAACTTTTAAGTATGAGTGCAGGGGTCACATTCAAAAGGAGACATTCTTACTGCCACCTTCCTTTTTGGCTATGAATTCCTTCCACCTCAACAAACCGACCCAGGAGGAAAGAGAAGCCTTAGCAGTACTTGGTCCCGAGGTCTCAACCCCCCAACTCCTTCCACAAGCCATGCAAGAATCCACCAGTCCAGGAGAGCTGCAGAGAGGCTCTTAAACTGTGACATCACCCCCATCCAAAGGGAAGACTTAATGTTTGAATTAACACACACACATATATGCCACAAAGTGTTAAAAGTGCAATCCCAAAGTATTGGCCCCAGCTGATAGAATTCTGCCTATCTTGATGGCTCAACTCCATCATCACTTCCTTCCCAAAGTCCCCTGTTTGTACCCACTCAAAATGTGCTCTCTCCTGGCACCTCCTATATCGTTTCATTTCATAGGCAACTCCTACAAGACACAGTTATGTTCTCACCATGCCCAGCTCACTACCCTGCACAGGCTACGTGCTCCATAGAATATATGCTACACAATCTCTCATCAGGAATGATTAACACAAGGACTCTAAAATATCTATGTGGGTAGTTTTATTTGCCTACTTACCCCGAATACAAGAAGGGTATGGTCACCGATGGAGCAAGTCCAGTAACATTTCACACACCTCGCTTACCTAATGTTCAATTTATAGATTCTATGGATCAGGCATGAGCCAAACCACCAGGGATAGGGCAGTGAACAAAACAAAACATGTTTGCCCTCGTGGGGCTTCCTTTAACACATCCCTTCCTTCCCTTCTGATCTGGCCCACCGGGTCACACATCTGGCCACTGCCCTTTCAACCATATCCACTTCAGCCTCACCTTCTTTCCTTCGTGACGTATGGTCAAAGCACATGTTATGGTTATGAGTGTGAAAATGTCTTAATCACAGCAAAAGTAGATCTTCTGGACCACAAAGGTTGTCTGCAACTATCTCTGCATTATTTAACATTTACTAAGTAGCAACTTCTGATAAGAACCACAGGCATGGATAATAACACTGCCATTTAAAGAGTCATCATGGAACTGATTAACTAATTCACTTAAGCATGACTTTACCACCCATAAATCACTCTTCCATGTTATTCTGTGGTTCTCCTAATCACTCTGAGAAGTAGGCACTGCCTCCTTCTAGGAAACAGCAGTCATGTAAGGGAAAGGGATGGCATGTAGTTACTTGCTGGGTCAATGGCTGAGCCATGGCTGGAAACCAGTTCCCTGAACACAGCAGCCCCTACCCTTGCCCAGTGCCGTGCTGCTGCTAGATCTGAGTGAGCCAGGACAGGACAGGTTCTGGTCACTGCCAAACCCAAGAGCAGACCATTTATGTGCCTTCAGAATTGCTTTCACCTTAAAACAGCTTGACTAACTGCAATTTCCTCTGAAGTTCATCTTTACTTGCTGCCTTGAACCCTAAGAGACACAAAGATATTGCAAAGAACTTCCAGAAATATTAGCAGCTCACAAAATTCCTCTTGTAACATTAGCAGATGCTGGCTCCAAGATGGCATTTTAAAGCACTAACATTCTACAGCAATCACATTATAGGGCTTATTCAGAGATCTAAGGAGCACAGTAAGTGTTGGTAGAGAAGGTGTTGAAGTAGAACTCTAAGTCATGGAAGGAAACTTGAGTTCATTTTCCAAAGAATACCCACAAAATCTAATGTAAAAATAGCCCAGAGACCTGCTTCATTAAGGAGTTTGCCTGGTCGCTTGTTAATTTCAGCTGCCCTATTTGCTCCCTTCACACATAGACACAACAAAGCCACCATCTCCTTGGTATTAAAATCCATTCACTTGTTCAACAGATATTTGAGTGGCTGCTTTGTGTCAGTCTGTTGTACAGACTGGATATAAAGTGACAATTATGATACACAAAGTCCCTCAAAAAGCTTTTACTAGAGTTAAACAATTTTAAGTTTGACATAACTGCGGGATGCTTAGATAGGTGTGTGTCGGGGGGTGGGGGGGGTGCCTTGGTGGCTCAGTGGGTTAAGTATCTGACTCTTGGTTTGGGCCCAGGTCATGATCTCACAGTTCAGGAGATCAAGCCCCACATCAGGCTCCCTGCTGACAGTGTGAAGCCTGCTTGGGATTGTCTCTCCCTCTCTCTCTGTCCCTCCCCTAGCCTCTCAAAAATAAATAAATAAACTTAAAAGAAAAGATAGGTAGGGATATACTCCCTCCAGTGGAGAGCGGGTCTGCAAGAATCACAAAAATCAGAGTGCCTGTGTGGCTTGGTTGGTTAAACGTCCGACTTCGGCTCAGGTTATGGTCTAGCAGTCCGTGAGTTTGAAGCCCGCATCAGGCTTTGTGCTGACAGCTTGGAGCCTGGAGCCTGCTTCGGATTCTGTGTCTCCCTCTCTCTCTGCTGTCCCCCATTTATGCTGTCTCTTTCCAAAAATAATTTTGGAATTTTATGAAATGGTATTATTTAAAACATGTCCCTTTAAGGGGAAACAGGTTAAAAATATGGCATGAAGCACTAATTCATAGAAACATGCTAGACTTTAGCATTTTATATACAATTATTCTGGGTGACTCAAAATTTCTGAAAGGAACCCTGAGAATCTTAAGTCCTAAATGTGTAATTCAACTCAAATGTCTACTGACCCACCTTTTAAGATTTGGGTCCAGTTTTTAGCTGGGAGAGTAGAGCCAAATGGTTATCTCCCCATTCTCAGAACTTAAAGAATGCTTCCAAGAGATGTATACACCAAGTAAGGAACTAGAGATAAGAGAATTGATTCCAAGACCCTAAAATGGGCAGGGGACAGGGGTTGGGATACCAAGATGAGAGAACCCCAGGTCCAAAGTTCCCAATAAAGTGAAACACTCAATAAACTTGACCCATGATATATTCTGGCTTCATACCGGGATGCTTCCTGAAGTATTTCACAGCTAGCTGATCTTAAGCTTCTAAGGATCACATGATCCAACTTCCCTAATCTTAATCTTCTTTTGAAAAACAGGCAAACCTAAGGTTGAAGCTATTAGTAACTTGAAGCATACTCTGAGGTCAAGAATCTTCAATAATGGTACAGAGCACCATGCCACGAGTTAAAAACAGTGGAAGTTTTATCAAGTCACTAAAATTATGAGACACTGAGTGCAGGGGTTCATAACTCATCCATCCCTACCAAGTGCCAGGTAAATAGTACATGCTCAATAAAAGCTGCTGAAGTGATGTGCTCAGCTTTGTGCTCGCGAGCAGAAAGGCTGTGTCCTTTCCAGGTTTAGTCCTACTAAGTCCAGTGCCCTGGTGGTAACACAGCCCTACTGTCCAGATCCTAAGGGAAGGTGAGCTCCAATGCCCGTCCTCCACACTTTTCCTAGAACTTCTCCCCTATCACACATTTCTAAGAACTCCCAAGTTACATATCAATGTACAACTTCAGAGGATATTCATGTTAGACAAGGTTGTGAGGGACTGAGGTCTCTTCCGTTAATAAGGGACTGTGGTCATGTCCTTTAATAAGCCAAAGCCCTAAATCTTCCAGCTAATCATTGGAAGAAGAATTTCCTATGTGAGGAAAGAGTAACCACTCGAAACAACACAGGTTACTTACACGAGTTAGTCTCTAACCAGACACTAATCTCATTTTTCCAGTGAGGTTATTAATGCTCAGGAGACTTAGGGAACTTCTTTGCCACAATTACTCAGGAAAAAGAAAAAAACAGTTCAGGCTTTGTGAAAATGGTTAATCCTTTTCTGCAAATATGCTTTAAATGTACACAGCTTTAAGCCCTGCATATGAAAGAGGGTTCTTTGATCTCACTTTGATACAAAAAGTTGCAAACGTGTTTCCCACAAAAATGTTATCATCCTTGAGCATTTAAAATGCCATTTGTTTCTATCAAACCTGAATCTCTAAACCCCGGACACCTTTTCAGAACAGAACCTCATTTCTAACTCTCACACAGAGAGTAAAATTAATTTCGGTCCACTGTACAAATCCAAAGAATGTCTCACTTTTTAAAAAAAATATATATATAATCTACAAATTCAAAGCAGGACATAAAGATTGTTAAGGTCCACCGTGCAGATTGGGATGGGTGGGATCTATCTAGGACTTTGCTCCATTCAGGGGAAGAATTAAAGGCAAGGATTCCTAGATTGGGGATTTATTAATCAATTACTGTTACAAAAAAATATTTGAGGGACAAAAACCACTTCTTTTGCTACCAAGTAGGCACGAGGAAAATTCCATTTGCTCATTGTCTGCTCCTACACACTTCAGCAACAGATCTCAGTAAGGAAGAAAGGGTTGTCAAGTTTCCAAGGCCAATTTAAAATTTTTAGCTCCAACAGTTAAAATTACAGAAGGAATTGTAAAACCTTTAGTTTGGATGAGATTCTACTATTTGAAAAGAGGAGAAAGGAATTCAACTCCTACTTGTCTATGAACTTTTCATGCTTAAGATGGTCAGTGCAAATGTTTCCTATTATGTAGAACTAGTCCTAAAATTATTCTCCCTGTTCTCTATAGATAATGAACATTTAGGGAGGCAGGTATTTACCTTAACTTTAATGACCCCAATGCGAACAATGATATTTTATTATTGTTAAACAGATGTAGCAGGTTATATAATGACAGCTCCCTGGGCTTGCTCTCAGGGAGTACCAAGTCACTGCTAACACCTTGTCCTTATTCTCTCAAAAACTACCTCAAACAAACCAGAGTATCAGAGATTTCTACAAAGCTGTTTGAGCTTTAGAAGACAATAGGATACTGAGTCTTGGTCTATTTTTTCTTTTACTATTAGGAGAAAATAAATCACAAATACTTCAAGGCTAAATGCAGGAAAACAAAACAACCTCTTGGTTTTGAATAGGTGTTTTTCCTGCACATTCCATACGCATGCATTATTTCTTGCATTTCTCTAATCGGCATAAACTGTGATACATACATGAAAAGTAGTGGAGGGAAGGGACTAAGACTTAATAAGCACTTTCTACGTGCCAGATATGTTACATATACTATCTCAGTCCCTGCTTCCCCCTTTGTGATAGGAATTTGGATGTGTACTTTTCCAGTGGGAAATAAACTCAGGGAGGTTAGGTAATTCAAAGATCATGAAGACAGGTAAACGGCAGAACTGGGATTCCAAACAACGCTGATTCCAAAGTTTTCAACTACACTCTTCTTTCTTGAGTGGTCTTTCAACTCACTTGAGTTGAACCACTCTTGAGTGGTCTTTCAACTACCCTCAAGCGTCACTGCCTCCCTGCAACCATTTGATGACTGGCCCAGCAGCCATTAGGCTTTTCTGAGGGTGTTTTTAATGGTATTACTGATATCTTACTAGTCAGCAAATAGATTTATGTGACTTTCTTTTCTTTCTACTGTAAGCCATATAAATTAGTGCTATTTTGAATGAGCAAAGAAAGTAAAATCAGAGGCTTATTTGTTAGAGATGCAGTAATGTCAAAGATAGTCCAATGAAGGGAAGAATATTAAGATACTATTCAGCATTGCCAAATTAGACTTATCAGAACGTAAGGGCAATAACAAGAGCAAAACAAAAACAAACACGTCAGTGACGCTGCTTATGTAACACACAAGCAAAGTCATATGATCAATAAATGCTGGGAACACACCGGAGAAAATCAAACATTTTTATCTCAGGCACCCTCCTTTATTCTACTCCTCTGTCCCCGCAAAAGGCGAGTTTCTGACTACACTGACAAAGACACCTGATGAAAAGGTGTGAGTGAGTGGAAAGGGAAGTGGCTGTGGGGTAAAATATGCCTGTAATACTGTCACATTCAGTCATGGATCAGTTAACTAGATACTCAGTTTCACCATCTGTAGCATGGGAATAATGCTACCTGCCCCATGAAGCTCCTTTATGAATACTTTTAAAAAATCACATATACTTTAAATTATTTTATAGTTAGGGGTGCCTGGATGGCTCAGTTGGTTAAGCACAGGACTTCAGGTCAGGTCATGATGTCACAGTTCACGAGTACGAGCCCCGTGTGGGGCTCTGTGCTGACAGCTTGGAGCCTGAAGCTTGCTTCACATTCTGTGTCTCCCTCTGTCTCCGCCCCCCCCCCCCACCCTGCTCACACTCCATCTCTCTCTCTCTCAAAAATAAACATTAAGAAAATATTTTACAGTTAAACTATAATATAACCAATTATTAAAGAAGTTATAAAATATAAAGTTTATGGATATGCATAATAAAGACAACAGATAATCATTTAGTTTTTCAAGGATAATTGATTATACTCAATTTTCTCCTCACTCTGGCTTTAGTGCATATCTCTGATATAACTTGCAAACTGAATGTATCTGAAGTTACATAAATTGAAAAAAAGCAAAATTTGAATTCTTCTTATGTATACACACACTGGATGTATATATTCAGTATATATGTATATACGTATATATCCAGTATATATATGTACATAAATACATATGTATATATGTATACATATATATATAGTGGGTATATATTTGTAATTTAAATAATATAAGGTTATGTTATTATATGAACTATAATTAAGGGGGGGGGAGGGAAAATGCCTACAAGGAAATACCAAATGTTAAAGCACTTGTTCTTAAAAGGAGTGAGCTGGGGTTTTTTCATTAACTTTTTTGATTCACAGACATTTTCCAGATACTCCATACCACTGATGTGTACTGTTTTAGTAATGGAAGATTAAATTTGTTTTAAATTTTTTTTTAACGTTTATTTATTTTTGAGACAGAGAGAGACAGAGCATGAACGGGGGAGGGCTAGAGAGAGGGAGACACAGAATCTGAAACAGGCTCCAGGCTCTGAGCTGTCAGCACAGAGCCCGACACAGGGTTCGAACTCACGGACCACGAGATCATGACCTGAGCCGAAGTCGGCCGCTCAACCGACTGAGCCACCCAGGCACCCCAGATTAAATGTGTTTTAATGTTCAGTTGCAGAAAAATAAGAAAATGAGGAACGAGCCTTAATGCCAATTCTGCTGGGAAGCATGCCTTCCATGCACTAATTGCTCCATTGCTCCATAACTTTTAGAGAAGGATCCGCCGACACTGAAAATGGGCAACAAATATTAATAGGCTTAACGAGGAAAAAAGATCACACAAGTTCCAAGATGGCAGACAGGAAGACGACTAATGCCAGGATCTTCTGTCTGAAGGCTCCACCTGCCTAAACGATTGGGTGTGACAAGCTATCTGAGGCAACAGACAGGGTAAGCCCAGAGTGAAATGGAATGAATGGAAGGGGACCTAATCTGAAGAATGAAAAGGCGGCTCCAACATGCCTGTGTGACATGAAACCTCCTGAGTCTGAATTACAGACAAGACAGAAAAAGGCAGTGATGTTTTCCAAGGGCAGAATTTGGCAACAGAATGAACAGGATGAAGAAAAGCATGGTACGGGGGAAGAAAAAGGAAGCCAAGGAGTAGCCAACTCCTTTTGCGACTTCAGATGGTGGAGGTGGAAATGGCTCAGCACCAGTAAGTCACGCTAATATGCCAATTCACATAAAGGCAAGTTTGTACAATTAAAGAGAAACAAAAAAAGTGGAAGCATCCCACTGTTCTAGCAATATACTAAGGAGCCAACTTTCAATCTGAACGTATATTTAGAAGTTTAATATAACAGACTCAATTAGAAGGCTATGATGTAGAACAGAAGGGCACTATTAATGCAAGCATATGCTGTTTGTTAGTGAGTGTGAATTAACACATGATTCAGGACAGTCAATTTTCTAGCTATGCCAAAAACTCAGCTCTCAAATGGATCATACCGTGCAAACGGAGATATTCTGACAATACAGTCACGGATCGAGAATACATTTCAACCTGATTTTTGGGCTAACACAATTTAGGCTAGTTATCGTAACCAAGAAGTTTCTCTGTTTATAAGAAGGACATGAAAATCACCACCAGTCCACACATTTCAGGTCTGCATGAAATCAGACCCATGAGAAATCATGTGACACCACCCACGGGGCCAATATCAGGCAGCAGGACTTGAACCAATTAAATCAGGCTCTTCTGTCTCATAGCAGTCCTGTACATTTATAAAGTGTTACCATGAAAATTATCTCATACCATTCAAAGAGCCCCATCAGAGAGATGGACAAGTAAAAATTACTTCCACTTGACTAAGACTAACATGGTTTAAGTGCTTTGCTCCAGGTCTCAGAGCTAGATTACAGAGCTGGTTTGTTCTTATAAACCAACACTTGGCTTATGTTTAGTTTTCAGCAAACTTTTGGAGGTACCCTATTATAGGAAAGAAAAAGTATTTTTATTCTTTTATGTCAACAGTACAGGGAGCAGTAGGAGGAAACAGAATGGCTGAGGTGGGAAGGGAGTGGAGTTGGCAAGAGTGGGTGAGGCCAACGTCAACTCTGCAGGCTGAAGAGAATGTATACAAACCATGATTTTGTAAACTTCTTGAGAAGTGTATAAAATACCCTGGGAACGGCTCTCTTGTGGGAAAGAATTTACCCCACTTGGGCAACAAAGCTGAAAATATTTTGGTTTTGGCTTGTTGCGTGCTTTTTGTTCGAACACGCAGTACGAGGTCCCAAGTTTAGAAAAGTGGATGTTCTTGTAAGCGCAACGAACGACACTGAGATTTTCACATATTATGCTCCCTTAGTCCAAAACTCAAAAGCTTTATACAACAGTCAGGACAGCAAGCGCATGAAACAGAATTCATGCTCTTCTGCTTCAGACTTAAATTAATAACTGGTCTCCCTCTGGCATTTCTTTCTTGGCTGGGGAACGGACCATGGTACCGTACGTAAATTGCACCACATGTCCACCGCACATGAGAGGAGACAGCCAAAGTGTGTGTCAGCCACCAAGCTCCTGAGAGGATCTGAATACAATTTCAGAATTAAGTCATCGTTTCTACTTCAGACACGAGAGCCCTATTAGCGTTTGTGCAGCACAAGTGTCCGTGATTATGAAGCCAAGTGAAGCTGGAAACTTACTATTGGTCCACTAGGTGCAAAATGCTGACAGAAAATTATGAAGACGCAGAGTGCTAAAATGCCTTCCAAATGCCTTGTAATTAAAACCAATAAATACAACAACAGAATGTGTTTCTTTTGGTATGTGGCAGTCTCTTACCGATGGCTAAATACTTACAGTGCACATCAAGGGTAGAGAGAAGGGATGGAATAGGGTGGAAAAAAGGATTCAGTGCCCCTAATAGCTTAAAATCTAACAGAACACGTATTTAATGTGGGAGAAAAGTTAGAAAGCTCCTTTGGAAAAAGGACAAATTAATTATAAGACAAAGAACAGAAAAGCCAAGGGGAAGAGAAAAGATTATTCAATAATGGGATTATTCAGGGCCACTGTTCTCCATGACATGTGTTTGAAGTCAGGTTGTAAGAGGGGGAGAGAGGGTTGGGTGGGGAAACACAGCTAGAGAGGTAAATCACGAACAGGTAAACTGCATGGGCACTTCAAGATGCAGTCTTATGCATTATCTTTGGCCCCACTCCTTAGCCCTCAGAGTTTCCAATCAGCCCCTCACCATCCTTCCAAGGGTCTCTGAATTTCTTAAGAGGAACAGGGAGGCTCCCCAGGACTCTTGACAGCTGCTTCTAACCAGTGTAGGTGAAACGAGTACAAGTGTCTGATGACAGCGAGAAGATCACATGATAGCTCACAATCAAAGCGCAGGGCAGACTTCCATTCCATTGATAAAAGCTCTCTCAACAAAGCTAACCCGGCACATCTAATAACACACATAATTGCAACAGAATCATACATAGTTCACTGGGCATCAGTTGTTAAAGCAGTGACATAAATCAGTGTAATTACTATTAAATACTCAAGCCAAGCTCCATAGTTTGCCAGTTCACCAGTATTCGGTCAAGAACGATTTGCTTTCCTTTGGAACGTGTTCAGCGTTGCATCCCAGGAGGCGGGGATGGAGATTAAGGAGCAAGTCCTAGATCGGCTCTTCAAAATCCATGCTTCCCACGCCCTCTCCTAGTCCACCGTCCACTGCCAACTTGATGCCTCCACTAGTCAGAGAGCCTCGAGCAACACATTCAATGGTTTTCTGCCCTCTGAGGTGGATTCCTCTGCAATGGTCCCAGGCAGCTCCAGACCCTCTCCCATGCCAGCCTTCCTTTCCTGTTGAGATCACGCTGGAAAGAATGAGAGCTGTCTAGAAGCAGGACAAAGAGAAGAGGTCCAGAAAGAAAATGAAGACGTCTGTGAATTGCAGCATGTAGAAGCTCTCCTACGGGATTAAGTTGGCAGAGGAACCAAGAGGGAGCCAGTAGAAGCAGCTGGGGAGGCTTTGGCTCCTTCACATCCACCCTTCCGTGCCCCCCGCCCCCCAGGACTCCCAGGGCAGTTTCTCGTGGCTCTAATATTATTGCATTTAACCTACAGTGATTCTATGACACTGGTATTATTTACAGTTTACAGATGTGCCAACAGAGACTTGGGACAGCTGAATCATTCGCTCAAGATCACGGCTGACATGCGGGGAACGCGGTCTAGCGGCAGTCGGTGTTAACCAGCACAGTGCCTTCAGGAGATGCAAACCTGCCTTTCTAAGCCCTCTCTTGACCTCCATATACTCCTGTGTATTAATGCCTTTTATCATAAAAAAAAAAAAAAAAAATCCCTAAATGCAGAAGAGACTAAACACATGGAAAGAACTGGGGTGAAGAGAAGAATGCAGGGGCAGGGCTCCAAGGCCAATAAGGACAAGTTATCTAATTTCAGTGTCACTCTTTTAGAAATCATCCACTGTGCATTCCACTCCCCTATTTGTGGTTGAGTATTTGAATAGGAGTCCCCACCTCCAAATTTAGTATAGCTGGCATTGAAAGCAGACGTGTCTTGTGTACCCTGCTGGCTGCCTGGGTCTGCACCCCGCCAGCACCGGGTTTCACAGCGCAGAGGTCTCAGGCGCTGACCCAGCTCAGCTCACACTCGGCTGCACATGCGCAGGCAAATCTAGGCAGAGAAGCAGCTGGGAGGTGTGGTTCCCGGGGAACATCTCATTGGAGGCAGCGGATCTACTCATCCCATCAGCCCTCCAGCGTCTGCCCCTGCCCTGCATCAGTACCCCTCCTGGTGATCCACAGGGCTCACCGGAACTGCACATGGAATGGGAGGACAGTCTTAGTGCACGGCTACCTGCAGCATCCACTTACATTGTGGGTCCAAGAGGAACCAGAACTTCTCATCCCATCTGTTTTTCCACATCTTTTTTCAGAGCTGAACTGGTTTCATGTTGGATCCTTCTGTTCTTCATTCAAGTTATTAAAAACTCTTGGAAGGTAGATGTACTCCAATTTGGTAGATACAACTGAGCAAGCTCATTCTCTACACACTCCAGCACACGAATCAAAAAGCTCTTTGGTTCTAAGTTCTTGGCGTGAGCATACCTGTTATGAATCGCCTTTATCCTTAAAAGTAGAGTACAGTGGGAGTTCTGGTGGTGGGGGCAGGAAATACAGAACTAAGGTTTGGGTACAAGTTTTGATGGTAAACATTTTAATTAGTATCTCATTAACCAAAACATTTCCCCAAACTTCTCTAGTTAAAATATCTTTTCTAAATTTTTTATGTTTATTTTCGAGAGAGAAAGAGAGAGGGGGTGGGGAGGGACAGAGAGAGACAGGAAGACACAGAATCTGAAGCAGGCTCCAGGCTCTGAGCTGTCAGTACAGAGCCTGATGCAGTGCTTGAACCCACGAACCGTTAGATCATGACCTGAGTTGAAGTCAGACGCTTAACTGAATGAGGCACCCAGGTGCCCCTCAAGTCAAAATATCTTGCTCACCCCTCTCTCTTTGAAAAGGCTAAAGCTACAACTTAACCAACACTGATTATTAGACTGGTGTTTGTTAAATAAATACCCCCAATGTTTTTATACATAAAAAAGCTTACTTTTTAAAAAACGTTTATTTATTTTTGAGAGACAGAGAGAGACAGAACGTGAGCAGGGGGAGGGGCAAGAGAGAGGGAGACACAGACTCTGAAGCAGGCTCCAGGCTCCGAGCTGTCAGCACAGAGCCACATGCAGGGCTCGAACTCACCAGCTGTGAGACCATGACCTGAGCCGAAGCTGGCCGCCCAACCGACTGAGCCACCCAGGCGTCCCTACATAAAAAAAGCTTATTTAAAAAAAGAAATAGGATGTGGAGAATTTAGAACCCATGCACACTGCTGGTAGAAATGCAAAATGGTACAATCCCTGTAGAAAATGGTGTTTCCTCAAAAAATTAAACACAGAATTACCAGGTGATCCAATAATGCCACTTCTGGGTATACAACCAAAACAAGTGAAAGCATGGAGTTGAACAGGTACTGATATACCCACGTTCAAGGACGCATTACTCAAAATAGCTGAAAGGTGGAAGTGACCCAAGTGTCCACCAACAGAGAAATGGATAAACAAAATATGATCTATACATACAATGGAATACAAGTTGGCCTTCCAAAGGAAGGAAATTCTGACACCTGTTACAACATGGATGATCACTGAGGACATTATGCTAAGTGAAATGAGCTGTTCCAGAGAAAGATAAATACCACACAATCTCTTATGAAGCACTTAGGATATTCAAAAGCATAAACATCAAGTAGAAGGGTGGTTGCCAGAGGCTGCTGGGAGGGGGGAATGAGGAGTTGGTATTTAATGGGTACAGAGTGCCAGCTTGGGAAGACGCAATATTCTAGAGATGGATGGTGAATATACTTAATACCACAGAACTGTATGCTTAAAATGGTTAATATGAGAATTATGTGTATTTTACCATGATTTAAAAAATGTTTACATAGCACTTTGTATAATGCCAGGCGTGGTTCTAAAATCTTCGCAGATACTAACTCATTTAATCTTCACCATAAAACTGTGAGTTATGTTCTATTATTATTGTCATCTGAAGTATGATCCTTGCCCACAGTCCAGAGGGGGCAAGTGGCAGAGCCGAAAAACACAGGCTAGCATCCCAGCCCCAGTGCCCCACCCTTGACCACTCTGCTACTTGTCAGAAAGGCAGACAGCTGGGCCTGGGGGGGGGGGGGGGGGG
Organism: Panthera pardus; assembly: GCF_024362965.1. NCBI lineage: Eukaryota > Metazoa > Chordata > Mammalia > Carnivora > Felidae > Panthera > Panthera pardus. The sequence continues at coordinate 98,361,612 of NW_026526765.1, forward strand.
CTTGCCAACCAATTCCCATAGGAACAGTAACAGATCCGATGGCTTATGCACCACTGGGGGAGTTCTATAGACACCTGCCGGCTCCAGCCTCACAGGGATGAATTTAGGAATATCCAGAGGGCTCACGACATAGAGATGGATCTTGAATCAAATTTGACCTTTTTCACCAATTCTGTAGAACCAAAGAGTTTCAAATGAGAAACGGCATCTCTCTGGTCTAATTTCCTTTCAAAACAAGAACTACTGCTTAACTATACCAGAGAAGATAGGTTTGCTCCTATACTTACACGTGTCCTTGTATTGCCAACAAGCACATAGGAATCCATGGTTAAAAAGAACCCAATCCCTGCAGGACACAGGATGAAGGTAGAAGGTGTGAGAGGAACCACAGTGAGCACCTCTCTGGGTTTTCCTCACCTGCTAAATGGGAATACTTTTACATCTACCTTCTCTTTAACAGTATTAATGATTTGAGATTAGCTTAAGGGATGAAAAATATTTTTCAAAAAGTTAAATGATGCTCTCATAATGCCATCCACCTGGAGGCTGTTAAAAAAATAAAGATCTAAATAAAATACTCTAATAAGTGAAGAATGATCACAGCCAGGCCTTTGTTTCTGGCATTCTCATCGGTTTCTCACACCTTGTTACTCATCCATCAAAAACGTAACAAGGCATTCAATATAGGGTATTTCACCTCTGCTCAGAGAAAATGCCTTTCTCTTTTTGTCAGCATTCCTGCTTACCTCTCCCAAGGTCTCAATGGGACAGGAGTAAAGCGGACCAGACAGCCCTTGGCAAACCTAACAGCAAAAGTGAACCTTTCTGGCCTACGGCTGCATTTTCCGTGCCTCTTTTCTTGTAGGCTATTTTATGTTGTGTGTATTTCTTAAGAACAAAGACATCCTACAGCATGAGCTCAGCACAATTATCCAAATCAGGAAATTTAATATTGATACAATGCTATTAGCTAACCCACAGTCAAGTCTCACCACTTATCCCAGTAATGAACGTTCTTTACGGCTTTCTGTCCCACGCCATTTCATTGCCATGTCTAACCTCTTTTAATCTTGAATTGTCAGCCTTTATATTTGTTGCTCTTATGTTTTTGAGGATTACAGACCATTTTATAGTATGTCTACCAGCTTAGACTTGTCTGATGTTTCCTTAGGATTTGATTCAGAATATGTAGTTTTTGCACTTACCACACAAAACTCAAGTTGTGTGATTTCACAGACTCAAATCAGGAGGCAGGGGATGTTGGTTTATTTCCACATGGATGATGTTAACTTTAATCACTTTGTTAAGGAGAGGTATACCAGATTTCTCCACTATGCTTATACTTCCCCCCCCCTCCCAACAAGTAAGTCATTTGTGGGGAGATACCTTGAGACTATATAAATAACCTTTTCTTTATAAAAGTTTCATCCACCACTATCAGCATCTATTAAAGATTTCCTAACTCCACTATTCCTTCTACCATTGGAAGGCTGTCTACTGAAAGGAAGAGCCTACCTTTTCCCATTTTTATCAGTTTGTGGATTTTGTACTCAATGCCCTACCTGTTTGTGAAAAAGTGACAGAAAGAAAAATGCACCAAAGTAAGTTTGGTATGAAAAAAAGAAGGGTTAAGGATTAAAGTTTTATACAAGTATCTCATAAAACTACTCTACACTTTGCCCAATAGATGTGCTAAAACTGCAGCAATTAAGTCTACAGCTGAACGCCTGCTCTATGACAAACCCTGGGTGTATCTGAGACATGAAATGCCATGTCCCGTAACATCTGCCATTTGTCAATTTACCAGGCTTTGTGCCAGTGGCCTGACATGTAATTACTGATCTTCTCCACAACCCTACTAGACAGAGAACCCTAATTTACAGAGAAGAACATGGCTCAGACAGCTAAGGACTTGCCCAAAGCCCCAGTGCCAGGCAGACTAGTTTAAGGTTCTAGAACCCATGCTCTTCCATACACAGCTCTGACCGTTTGTATATATACAAGGGGATAATGTTGAACTTTACAGTTTGTGCACCTACCATAACCTTTGTTTCCACCTGTTTTATGTGTTATAGCTATTATATTGAAATGAGGTTCTATAAAGAGGATTTAAAACTCTCAAAATGATTAACTTGAATGTGTTTTCTCATTATTAACTGTGGCATTCCCACGGTACAGCCTGTTCCAGAGAAAATCTTCAACCAGGACGTGGTTTATTTAAGCTCTCAATGAATCTCCTCAGATTGAGGCAGAAACAATTTTGTCTTTATTCCTGTATCATACTGTTAGATGAATGTGAACTTAGGAGAAAAAAAAAAAAGGAGGTGGGAGTGGGGGCCTCTGGCTGAGTAGTGACTCAGGTAAGTGAGACAGGTTTACACACACTCAATGTTTAATCTCTTCATCCCAAGTGAAGGAGGCATGAGTGGCCAGATGTGCTCTCAGACCTGGCCTGTGGCTCTAAAAATGAAGTCAGTGTACTCTGAGTGAAAAAGGACTCACCTTCCTTCCCCTCCCCATTCCATACACCCAGCACGCACAGTCTTCTTATGCATTACTAGAGCTATCCCGTGGGATAAGTCAACCCATAGGCCTGTATTAGGATCAAGACTTTAACTGTTATAACCTAATTTTACTGCAATACCGTTTTCATTAAAGGAAATGAGATCAGGCAATTGGAAGTTAAGAAAGAGTTCTTATAATAAATCATACCATAAGTTTTTATTTTCATTGGAAGGGTGGGAAGAAGAGAATTACAACATCCCCTAAAGAAAATTTGAGAGGTAGAGTAGATATATTATCAACAAGGGTCTTATAGCCCAATCCCTTTTTATAGCTCCCTTAACCTTCCCCACTGGTTTTAAACAACTTTGTGTTAATGTCTGAGATGGAGGGGCTCTGAGCCCATGGATAAGAATTTCACTACCTCATCTGTGAGTGACCCAGCTTTGGGTCCCAGTTTTTTTGGCCAGTTCCTCTCTTTTTTTTTCCCATGGCCATTCTCTAGCCAGGGGCAGAGTTTTTCAACTCCCCATACTGTGGGTAGAACAGCTCTTTCTGATTTCTAGAGTCAACGCAGGGAGCGCTGGGTGCCATTTCCCTATTCCTCCCGAGGCCTGAACTTCACTCTCCATGTGCCATCCTTCTCCCATTCCTAGTCCACATTCAGGCTTTGAATGCCCTCTTTATTTATGGCAGATGGGGATTTCTCATGCATAACTTCTAAAAGCAAAATTCCTTTGATTTTGATATCTATTATATGTCTGATGCAAGAGGGATGCTGGTCATGCAAGAGGTCCACCAAGTTAACTGGAAGGTAGGGAAGTAAGAAATATTAACAACACTTTGCAAACTCCAAACGGAGGCACAGGAGGTAGTGACTGAATGACAAAGGTACCTGGCTCATTAACATCAGACTCAATAAAAACCACCCCAAACGTGGGGCTGAATCCTAAGTACTAGCTTTGTAAAAACAAACAGAAACAAACAAACCAACACCCCCCCACACCCACCCACCCCTCACCCCCACAGCATGCTCCCTTTCCCACCAGGCTCCTAATCTCTTCTTTCTCCTTTGGTTCCTTTTCTCCATGCCAGGATTTGGATACAACCTCTTCAAAAGTAGGAACTACAGGGAGTTAATTTCCCTATCTTTCCAAGAAGAAACTCACTAAAGTTTGATGGACAAGGTCTATGAAGGAATGTGATTACGCAAAGGACAGAAGGATCAATGGAATCCAGACTGAAGATGATGATGATGATCAGAGATAAACAAAAAACTCAACATGCTAGCCACTACTTAGCATTTATATAGTGGTACGAGACATTCTCCTAAACCCTTTCATAATTACTTTAATCCTCCCCAAAACTGTAAGGTAGGTACTATTATTTTCACTTATCAAATAAGGAAACCAAGGCACAGAGCCCCGTGACACTCAGTAGGTATGTGTGGAGCCTGGATGGCACCAGTGCAGCATGGCTCAATGACCCAGCTTTTTTTTTTTTTTTTTTTGTAATAATTATTTTTGAGAGAGAGAGGAAGAGAGTGAGTGGGGGAGGGGCAGAGGGAGAGGGAGACACAGAATCTGAAGCAGGCTCCAGGTTCTGAAATGTCAGAGCCTGATGCAGGGCTCGAACCCACAGATCAGGAGATCATGACCTCAGCCAAAGTGAGATGCTTAACTGATGAGCCACCCAGGGGCCCCTCAATGGCCCAGCTCTTAACCATTAAGTTATGTTGCCTCAAAGAGCAGTCTGGTTATAAGGCAATAATTGGCAGTGAGAGGAGGAGACTCAGGTAACATGATAAAATTCTGGTATTTCTAAGTCAAGAGATCACACATAGAAATAAAATATGTTATCTTCCAAAATAACTGGCCAAGAAGCTCTATGTTCATTCCAACTTGGGTGCATTACTGAGCACATTTTTAGATGCTTCTTTTGGAATGCCCTTCAACTTAATTATGCATTTCTTTTAAATGTCCTGAAACTTGGTCCTTAAAGATAGGATCAGATGTTTGCCAACAACCACTAGTCAACTTGAGCCAAGCCTAGAAAATTAAGTGGCAAATTGAACATTTTATTACTTTAGATTTTTTTCCCCTTCCCGATAAAATAATCCTGATGGCAATTCCCAAAGAAAGTAACAAAAAACTCTGAACTACAGAGGTTGAATTGAAGTACATCACTAACTTAAAAATGCAGGAGATAGTTTGTTGTTTAGCAACCTAACAATGTTCACATGCAACAGGTGGCCAACTTCCCTCAGGTTTCTCTTCAATTTCAAGATGATAGTAAGAATCTCTAAGTCACTACAGGCAAATAGTAAAACACTGAGTTTAAGAATCAGGCTTTGACACAAAATAGACTAGATTCTAACCCCAGTTCTGTTATTCACTGATATCTAAGCCTCAACTTTTTCATTTGGGATATTGTCTAGCTATTCAGGGTACAGGCAGGGAAGAAATGGTACTCAAACAGGGTAAAGAAAAGAGTTTAATGAAAGCACGATTTACAAAAGTATGAAAAAGGTAAGGGAAACTAGCAAGGATTTGAGGTCCCCAGGAGCCAGCCACAGTGGAGCGCTATCACCCTCCCTAGGTCTGAAGGGACAAGAGGACAAAATGGTTGCATCAAGAACTTAATTGCAGCAACAGCAGAAGAGGGCCATCTAACAGGAGTTGTGTCTTTCGGCAGAGGAACTCAGCACTATCTCTAACCAACAGCCTGGGGAAGGTGGAAGCAAGGAAAACATACATGGTGACTTATCTCCCAAACGCCAGAGGGCAAGGGAGCCTATAGACTATCCATAATGGCCTGCCTGCTAGGGAACAGAGTATGATGGATTGGAAGCAGCAAATTACCCAGCTCCATGTTCTAAGCCAATCCTCTCACAACCCCTTAGTTTATGTCTCTGTCTGTCCTGCTCAACGGTAAATGCCATAAGGACAGGAGACATCTGCCAAGCGAGGACACAGCTGACTCACTGGCACAGGTTAAGTCCCTCTTACCAGCTCTCGATATGATATTACTTTAAATAATATCATTGTTTGAAAAATAAAATGTGATTGGATTGTGTGCAAGACAAGAAATAAGTAGAGGGCTTACACCTTTAAAATACAGATCGAAATCTACATTTGTGCTTATGCCCTGTTGTATTAGTTTGAGAACTATTCGATGCTAAAAAAAAAAAAAAAAAAACGAGCAAAAACAACAAAAAACGAACAAAAAATATCAACGACAAACCCAACCCCAGAATACTGTCTTAGAAATAAACCCGTTTAAATCTTATTAAAGCTGTACATCTTTTCTAATGCTACTGAATTTCCCCAATTTGATTATATGAATATAGTTAATTTCATTTAAGAGAAAATGCAAGATTACATGATTCCACTCAACACGAGTATGTCTGTCTACTCTTAACTTCTACTAAAGCCATTATGGAAAGGTCACTTGGAATCACCATGCATTTCAGGAACTGTGCTGCCAGTGAGCAGACTTTCTGGTGAAGAGGAGAGAATGCAAACCTAATCAACAAAGAGATTTTCTTAAATCTGGCTGGCAATGACAATGTACTGCAGACCAGTTCTTTCTCGTGCAATACCACACCTACTGCATCTGTACCTATCATAAAACACAAGGAAGGCAAGATAGAACAGCAGGCCCAGGAAGCAACCAATTCCCTCTCCTGACTTACATGTTTACCAAGTCAACTTTACTACATTTGGAAGGTTAAAAATCTCACATAGCAAATCATAACAGCAATACAGGAGTACTAAAATCACTATCAAATTTTTTAATTTCACACAGTATTATTCACACAGTTTTCATTTTCTAATGTATACATAATATGCAAAGAGAAGACAACATTATTTCCTATGAACCAAGAGCCAGGACTTAGACAAACTGGTCCAGACACAATCCATATCAAAAGGAGACACTCAAGAGTCAAGTCTAAGTGGTTGTACCCAATTAAAGTTTCTTTATTCTGAAATGTCCTTTTCAGATTTTAACAAAACTCCACCCCAGCTTATTAAATGCTGGAATCAGAGAGGCAGGCACCACAAAGGCAGGCCATAACATTTCTACAATAATAGATAGTTTTCTAGAACAGGCCCCAAAGGATTGAAAAGTTTGGGTTGTGAACACTGACATACCTGGGAATATCAAAACCCCAAGAAATAGGTTCCGTTTCCCAGCTATCCCCTAGGACTTTCTAAATTTGCAGAGTTAACTAACTGCCAACAAAGGGTAGGAAAAAGAAAAACCAGGAATTCAACTGTGCAAATTCAGGCAAGTCACTATCAATCTCCAATAAGAACAACTTGGATCACGAACAGCTCACAACCATGAGGTGATACTGGGGAAAAAAGTTTGACATGGGGCCAAGACACTCTGAGACTAGCAAAACAAAGTAGGACAGGGTGGGAGAGCGCAGCTTTGTGTGGGGGGAAGAAAGCACCACCACTGTGACTGAGACCTGCTCATGAACCAGTATGACTATGACAGGGGACAGTGGTAATTGGCTGGTTTTAATGGACTCAGCATGTAACGCTAGGTTAGAAACTAGAATAACTCAACATCAAACATGAAAAGTATGCCTGTCACCCCAAACTTTATGCCACTATTTTTAGGTTCATGATATGAACAGGTAAGTAATAAAACACTTAAATTCAACATTGTGCTCAGAAGAATGCTCTTCTTCTGCAGACTTCTAATAAAAAAATCCCTCGCATGTTTGGGGCGCCTGGGTGGCTCAGTCAGTTAAACGTGTGACTTCGGCTCAGGGTCACATGGTCTTCTGATCTTCATGGGTTCAAGCTCCATGTTGGGCTCTGTGCTGACAGCTCAGAGCCTGGAGCCTGCTTCGGATTCTGTGTCTCCCTCTCTCTCTCTGCACCCCTCCCCCTCTCACAATTTGTCTCTCTCTCAAAAGTAAATATAAAAATTTTTTTTAAAAAATCCATTGCATGTTGAATCAAAACACACAGTATGGTTTGTTAGTTTTCACCACTAAACAGAAGTCGATCCACATAATTGGTTTTATACATACTACTGACTATAAAAGTTCAATAGCATAGAACTATAGAGAGTAACAAGTGAGTTCTCTCTCCTTCATACCTAAGACCCACCCACATCATATTCTTATCTTCATTAGAAACCCCCATAACAGTTTGGTGTGATTCCTTTAAGACTGTTTCCTAAAATTTTCACATATGTGTATAGACTACAGTAAAATATTAACGAATCATTGGATACATGTTTTTCTGTAAATACTATTTCCGCTTAATAAATGGATATATTTCCATGTCACTCCATATAGAGCTACATCATTCTTTTCAAAGACTGCAGGATATTGCCAATACACAGATTTCATAAATTATTTAAACCACTCCTTAAACGCCAAACTCTTAGGTTGGCTTCAATTTTTCTATTCAATTATTTTCATTGTTTTTGAAAACTGAAGTTTAGCTGATATACAAGGGTACATTTGAAATTGTCAAATGTCAAATGTACCACACAGTGATTTGACAACTCTATACATCACACTGTGCTCACTACAAGTGTTAGCTGCCATATGTCACCATATTATGCTATTACAATACCACTGACTATGTACCCTGTGCTGTACCTTTCATCCCTGTGATTTACTCATTCCAGAATTAGAAGTCTGTACCTCCCACTTCCCTTCACCCATTTTGCCCATCCCCTTCCTGGCTAGCGATCACCAGTTTGTTCTCTGTATTTATGAATCGGTTTCTGCCTTTTTTTCTTCAGATTCTACATATAAGTGAAATCACTTGATATTTGTCTCTCAAAGACTTCTTTGGCTTAGTGTAATAGTGTCTAGTTCTTTCCATCCATGTTGTTACATATGATCTTATTCTTTTTCATGGCTAACAATATATGTATATATATACACATATATGTATAATGTGTGTATATACTATTTCTTTGTCCATTCATCTATCAGTAGACGTGGAATGCTTCCATATCTTGGCTATTGTAAATAGCAACAAACATAGGGGTGCATATGTATTTTCCAACTAGTGTTTTCATTTTCTTTGGGTATAGTCAAATTACTGAGTCGTATGGTATTTCTACTTTTAATTTTTTGAGGAACCTCCATACTGTTTTCCACAGTGACTGCACCAATTTACATTCCCAAGTGCATGAGGGTTCCTTATTCACGACATCCTGGCCAACACGTGCTACGTTTTGCTACTGGCCATCCTGACTGGTGTCCAGTGTTAGCTCATTGTGGTTTAGATTTGCATTTCCTTGATGGTTAGTGATGCTGAGCATCTATTTATTTGTCTTTCAGCCATCTGTAGATCTTCTTTGGAGAAATGTCTATTCAAGTCCTCTATTTTTAAATTGGATTTTTTGGTGTTGAGTTGTATAAATTCTTTACATATTTTGGATATTAACCCCTTACCAGATAGATCATTTGCAATTATCTTCTTTCATTCAGGAAGTTGTCCTTTCAGTTTGTTGATGGTTTTGTTTGCTGGTGCAAAAGTTTTTCATTTTGGTGTAGTCCAAAATACACTATTTGGTGTAGTTTATTTTTGCTTTTATTTCTCTTGCCTGAGGACACAAATCTAGAAAAGTATTGTCAAGGTTCATGTCAAAATTACTGCCTGTTTGCTCTTCTAGGATTTTTATGGTTTCAAATCTCACATTAAGTTTATGTTTATGTGTAAGACAGTGGTCCAGTTTCAGTCTTTGCCATGTAGCTGTCCAATCTTCCTAGCACCATTTATTGAAAAGACTAGCATTTCTCTATTTTATTTTCTCCCCTCCTTTGCCCTAGATTAATTGACCACATAAACGTGGATTTCTGGGATATCTATTCTGTTCCATTGATTTATGTATTTTTGTGCCAGTACGATACCATTTTGATTACTATAGTTTTGTAATGTATCTTGAAATCTTTTGTAGTCCATACAAGTTTTAGTATTCTATCTTCTGGTTCTGTGGAAAATGCTATTGGTATTTTGATACGGATTACATTGAATCTGTAAACTGCCTTGGGTAGAATGGACATTTTAATAATATTAATTCTTCCAATCCATGAGGATGGTATATCTTCCATGTGTATGCCTTCAATTTCTTTCATCAATATTTTATAGTTTTCCAAGTATAGATCTTTCCAACTTTCTTCCTAGATATTTTAATCTTCTTTCCCCCGGCTGCTCCAATATTTTGTTCACCCTCCAATATTTTGTTCTTTTTTGTGCAATTGTAAATGTGGTTTTGTTTCGTTTCTTTCTGCTACTTTGTTATTAATATAAAATTAGTACAGAAACTCAAGAGATTTCTGCATATTAATTTTGCATCCTGCAACTTAACTGAATTTATTTATTCTAATAGTGTTTTGGTGGTCTTTAGGGTTTTCTGTGTACAGGACCACGTCATCAGCGAATAGTGACAGTTTTGCCTCTTCCTTACCTATTTGGGTGCCCTTTTCCTTGTCTGATTGCTGCACCTAGGACTTCCCATACTATAATAAATGTGCTTATAGTTAATTTCATTGCTTCTTTACAACATACACATCTTTTATTTCTCTATTTACAATGAACCTATTCTTTTAAATTTTTTAATGTTTTATTTTTTATATGAGAGCGAGCATGTGCACGTGCATAAGCAGGGAAGGGGAAGAGAGACAGAGACAGAATCTGAAGCAGGTTCCAGGCTCCAAGCTATCAGCACAGAGCCTGATGTGGGGCTCAAACCCATGAACCATGAGATCATGACCTGAGCTGAGGTCGAATGCTGAACTGACTGAGCCACCCAGGCATCCCTACAATGAACCCATTCTTGATTTAGCTTTGCTAACTTCAAGCCAAGCTAATTTTTTATTTAATCAGTGCGCAGCACAGTGTGAACTAAATAGTGTTTTTTCTTTTTAAGTGGTTAAAAATGATTTGATTCCTTCCATTAAGAGGTAGAGTCTAGGTCCCATCTCCATGAATCCGGGCAGACTCACAATGGTTTTAACGAATAAAGGATTGCACAAGTGGTATTATCTGTCTTTTGAAGCCAGGTTATAAAATCCCACGTGGTTTCCCCTTGCTCTCATAAAACCTTCCCTCTTGGAAGCCAGCCACCATGCCACATGGAAAGTCGACCTGGTGCTGCTCTGGACAATAGGCCCAGCTGAGTTCAGTCTTCAAGTCATTTCAGCCACACCTCTAAGGCTTTTCCAGCTCATTAATTGGTCCAGCAAATGGAGAGAGACTGTGACTTGCCTGAAAACCCAAACCAGAGAATCTACAAGCTTAACATAGGGGTGGCTTTATTCCACTAAGTTTTGGGGGTAATGTGTCACACAGCACTATACAAATTAATCTTTGTACATAGGTGTATGTGCCTAACTCAATCAAGTGACATTTCTCTCATCCCCAATCTTCTTACTTCGACTGCTTCTTGCTGTAAAGACATATGGAAAGACGTTGAGGTCTAGACTAGTACCCCCTATTAGTCTTTAAACCACTTTAACTATCCTGTCCTTACTTACAAACTAAAGAGATCTACTTTCCCTCCTAGAGGGATACTGTGAGAGAACTCAGAAATGTGCTAAAACCCTACACAAGCAATATAGTTGTGTGTGTGTGTGTGTGTGTGTGTGCGCGCGTGTGCATGTGTGCATTCCTTTTCATTCAGCGGGAGCAAAGTTATTCAAATGCAAATCTCCCATGAACTTGGGGTTTAAGATTTAGTCAGGGTCTCTGGACTTCTGGAGAATGTAAGGACTCATTTGTTTCTGTTCTCCCACAAAGATTTTTATAGATTGACACTCTTTGAATAATTATGAATAAAACAAATTTACTTTAATACCTGCATCAGAGTGATAGGAATGTTAACTAATTTTAACATAGATTAAACAAAACAGATATGAAGGGGAAAAAAACTACAAAGAACTATGTCTAAATAAATGCTCACAATGATTGTACTTGGGTAATAAAATTAAAGATTATTTAAAATTTTTCTTTACATTCCAGGTTTTTTTGCTTAGATGACAATTTATTACTTCTATAATGTACAGTCTTTAAGTTAGTTGGTTTAATAATCAATGTAAAGACGCTGCTGTATTTATAGACTGATATCCAATCCCCACTCGTGGCACAAGAACAGTGGGTTGCCTGGGCTCCCACCTTCCTTGCATCACCAGTTGGATATATTTTACTGTCTTCCCACAGTTCCTAGTACCTTCTCCCACTCCATCCCTGGTACCAGCAGACCTGCAGGAACAAAGGTTTCAGGGCAACAAGAACAGCACCAACTGTTCCTCATATTGCCCAATACCCTGGGAGAGTGTCCCTTGCTAGGAGAGCAGGTGCCTGGTTGCTGCTCTCCCTGCAGAGCTCAGCAACTACCAAGTTATGCCAAAGCTATTTGGAGGGGCCGGTTCCCCTATGTGACTCGTTCTCGTTCTCTCTGCTCAAACTGAACCCAGGGAGCCAGCAAATATCTCAGAGTCTAAAATGGTCTAATCTGCTGCCTTTCTGGAACTGGCCTACCCCTTTAGTGCCCAATCAGAGGGTGCAGCCATCTGTCTCAGGCTGTCCTGTTAAATTGCTCCTCACGGTGCCAGGTAATTGGCTACAAGCTTTGATCCTCCCGCTGCTTGACAGCCTGCAATGTTACAGACGGGCTCAGACAACCATGTCCGGTGCACGGAAAGGTCTGTGGGTAGTCCCGCAAATGGCAGATTGCCCAAAGCTTTATGCTGCCCCCACTCAGAGTGTTCGATCATCTTCCTGGACCTATTTGCCAACTTTTCTTCAACTGTCAAGAGTTGGTCCTTCTTAGACACTCACTACTTGAAGTGTGGCCTATGAACCAACAGCATGGGCATCACTTGGAAACTCGTCTGACATGTGTAATCTCAGGCCCAGCCCACATCTCCTATATCTGCAGTATAACTGGGTCCTCAGAGGATGCATGAATGCATTAACATGTGACATGTGCTGTATGTGAGAACCCTTTTTTATAAAAGTCAACATTTGGAGCGCCTGGCTGGCTCAGTTGGTTAGGCGTGTGACTTTGGCTCATGTTACGACCTCGTGGTCTGTGAGTTCGAGCCCCGCATCGGGCTCTGTGCTGACAGCTCAGAGCCTGGAGTCTGCTTCGGATTCTGTGTCTCCCTCTCTCTCTCTCTGCCCCTCCCCAATTCGTTCTCGTTCTTTCTTTCATGCTCTCTCTCTCAAAACTAAACATTAAAAAAAATTTTTTTTTTAAGTAAACGTTAACATTTTGGTCAGTAAAAAACCTGTTGTACTAGGCATGATAGAAATACCGCAAAAAGAGTTTTAAGAGGAGGGAAAAAGCCTAATCCCATTCCCAGCAGAAAGACTTTATTATTCATGCACTCTTGAAAGGGGAGGGGGGAAGAGATCAGCTCACTTTATTTCAGAGCCAAATCCCAGATCATGAAAGTGAGGCTATTTCATTTTAAATCGCCACCCACCATCACAAACACTAATTGGTCGGGTAACTGGTATTATAAAAGCTTAAGGTGGGAGCGTGGCCAGAAGCAAGCCCAGCAATACAGAAATACCCAGAAAACAATTTTGGTTCTTTACCTACAGCAGCTTCTCGAGTGGGGACATTTGGCAATGTGTGGAAACATTTTGGGTTGTCATAACGTGGTGGGGAGGGGTACTGCTGGCACATGGTGTGTCAGGGATGCCACTAAACATCCCACAACGAACAGTCCCTTTCTCCCCTCCCCACCCAAGAAGTGCCCAGTCCAAAATGGCAGCAGTGTTGAGGCTGAGAAAGCCTGACCTACAGAATTAACTATGGTGTCATTTTCTCTTCCCTCTCAGCATCCCCAACACCTACTGCTCACCCCACCAGGAAACCTACCCTCCAGTCAAAGGCCTGCACTCCCTTCGCTCAGAGAGAAACATGCCACTGAGTGTGGGACAGCCAGGGACAGAGGATCTGGGGCCCTGCCCTTTCAGCAGGAAGGGTTCCTGCTTTGTGGCCCCCTCATCTCTCATGCAGCGCAGGCCTTAGGTTACCTATTATAAAATCACGGCTCAGAGAGCTACAAGAGGCCTCGTGACCCTCTCATCCAGCTCCCTCGGTATATTAAACAGGCTGCATCCCAGCCGATGCAGCCTGGAGACCAGCTCCTTTATAACACAGGGGAAAGGGAGACGGGACTCACATGGAATGCAGAGAAAAGGAACAATGGCACAAACCCGAGAGCGAGAGCGTTTGAAGTGTCCAAGCAACTGCTGAATGGCTGTGCTCTATTTTTAGTTCAACTTCCCTGAAAAGGCACCCTGCCTCCCCTTTTCTCAAATGCCCGGCACACTCTCCAACTGTTTTGGCTTCTCCTCTCCTCCCAAGGTTGCTGTCTAGGAAAGGAGGTTCAATTTCACAGGACCGAGGAAGGTCCATCCTAAGGAGCAGAGGGACCCTACGTCTCAGTCTGCCACAGAAATGGCCCAGCTGACACTGCTGCGGACACTGTTGCCTTGGCATGATTAACAGAATCCCCCTTTGCCCACAAAGATGTCTAGGTTTGGACGATGAGTTACACTGTAACCTTTCTTCTGGGGCATGCTATTCCCAGGGAGAACAAAGCTCCAGGTCTGGCATGCTTCTGCAGGGCACAGTAAGCACCAGACCTGCAAGTGAAACTGATGTGCAATTATGTCTAATTTGGCGCTTGCTGGCAAGGTGCCAGCTGAGATTCTGCTCACTGAACATGACTGGATGCTGATGAAGGGAAACCCAAAACGGAGCAAAGGCATTCTAATCTTCTGACTTGAGGGTGTCAAGAAAGAGGTTACTGGCACAGACCATGGGAAAACCTATTCTCAACGTGATCCATGCAGTTAGTTACACAACAATTTCCAATTCAAATTCAGTCCATCCTCCGACTTCTAACACCAGCACACACGAAAGCCTCCTTCCTATTTCCATGTGACACGCATGCATGGACCCAGGAGGTCTGAATGGTTTTATGGTGTTCCCAGGCCCAGGGCGAAGGTAGCAGGAAGGCAAGGCAGTATGATTCCTTAGCAACTCTATCACACCAACAACCTCTAGCTGAGACTATACTCGCCCAAGTCCATCAAGTCCCAATGGGACAGAACTTGGTCTCTCACCATCAGAAGGAGTAATATGCAATCTAGTGTGAGGGTTTTTCTCCCTGTTTTTTTAATTTTTTTTAACGTTTGTTTATTGTTGAGAGAGAGAACAGAGTGTGAGTGGGGGAGGGGCAGAGAGAGAGGGAGACACAGAATCGGAAGCAGGCTCCAGGCTCTGAGATGTCAGCACACAGCCCGATGTCGGGCTCAAACCCACCAGCCAGGAGATCATGACCTGAGCCGAAGTCAGATGCTTCCCGACTGAGCCACCCAGGCACCCCTCTCTCTCTGTTTTTCATATGATTACAGGCCTCTCTAGGAAAGACTAAAGAACAGGACAGAGTTCTACCTAAAACAATTGTTAACAATCTGAAGCATTTCCTTCCAGTCTTTTCCCCCACAGAATTTAAATTCTAATTTCCCCACGGTGTATCCTCACATTTCACTTGATTCTGTAAGCACTTCTCTGTGTCATTAGAAATCAATCAGTTTATTTTAAGTTGTGTCTGTGGTTCTCCAATGGCAACATTAACAGCTGTCTGCTCTTCAGACTTCAAAAGTTTATACACAACAGAAGGCAGTAAATAGAGAGGATGGAGAAGAAAAACAAACGAACGAAAGCAATAAAATTTTAATGAATCCATCTCCCAAAATAGTCTTGGTCAACAGTGTTAGGAGTTTCAGATCTCTCAGTCACTTCTGCTGGCATCCGGGAAGCGGGCAGGCCTCCTGACTTCCCGGAGCTAGCACATGCTCCTCGCGGAGCAAAGATGGGCAGAAAGAACGAGGTGCACGTGGGCTTCGAGAGTCCCCGTCCCCATGCTCTCACCAATCCCGCACAGTATTCCCATCTCCGGGCTCAGCTCACACCATCCCCTCTCGGGAACGCTTCCTTGCTCTTCGGAGCCCTCCATACATGCCAGGCCCTGTGTCAGGTGCTTTACGTTTGCTATCCTGTTTTGTCCTAATGATGCCATCCAACAGGAACACTCTGATTTCACAGGACAGAAAACCATAGCCGAGTGACAGTAAGCAGAGCCAGGTCTCCCTGACACTGTGCTATGTCCTCAGCCAGAGATCTGCCCTAAGCGCTTCTCTGTCGCAGGAATACTTATGTCTCCCTTCCTTCCTAGGAGTACTTGAGCAGGTCAGTCAGGATAGATTAGTAAAAACAAGTCGGAATATAAAGAGCCTGCTTCAGATTCTGTGTCTCCCTCTCACTCTGTCCTTCCCCCACTCACACTCTGTCTCTCTCTCTCTCTTAAAAATAAAATGAAACAAAAACAAAACAAAACCAGGAGCACCTGGGTAACTCAGTCAGTTAAGCGTCCTACTCTTGGTCCCGGCTCAGGTCATGATCTGACAGTTTCATGGGTATGAGCCCCACATCACACCTGCACTGGCAGCACAGAGCCTACTTGGGATGCTCTCTCTTTCCCTCTCTCTCTCTCTGCCCCTCCCCACTCATGCTGTCTCTGTCTCTCTCAAAATAAATAAATAAACTTTTAAAAAAAGAAATAAACAAGAAATGGGGTAAAAAGAGCAGTACAAGACAAGGGCAAGGAAGGCAGAAAGAATATAAATAAACTGAAAACAAGGGGTAAGCCCTCCACAAATTGTACAGATGAGCCCCAAATTTGGCTCTGTGCTCACCGGGCCAAAGCAAAACACGCAAAGTGGATATTCGTAAACTTGAGTTATGGATATATGTCATCAAGTCCTGTTGCCATAGAAATTACGTTGGGAACGATTTATGTCTCAGCCATGCAGCCTGATCAAATGACTTCTAAATGAGCTTATTTTCTGCCCGTTGGCTAAGCCTACAGGCCCTGCAAGGTACGCTTGATACACACTGCTCTAAAAAGGGCCACACACTACCCAGTTCTCTTATTCAGAATGAGCCAAATGTACTTTAAGTCACTGAGAGAAGGTTTAAATGATCAGCTCGAGGGGCTTGCTCTTCAACAGTGTTGCTCTTACTGCTTTCTCACTAGGTCAGTGCCCACCAGACATCACCTGCATTCTGATGCAGCCCAACCCTTTTTCTGCTACCTGCTCCTTCTGCACTCTGCTTGCAACCCCCTTCTTTCATCTGCTTGGTGAGGAGCAAGCACTTGACCTAATAGCAGGTACCAGCCAGTCCCCTAACTCACCTCCTCTCCGTGGCTGTACTTACCAACTGTTTATGAGCAGCCAAAGTTATTGTGCTAAAAATTTATGATGTCCACAATTTTCCCTTTTTCCAAAATTAATGGCTTTACTGAATTGAATAGTCCCCCCCCCCCAAAATTCATGCATGCTCAGAACTTTGGAATGTGAATTTATTTTGAAATGGGGTCTTTGCAGATGCAATGAATTAAAATGAGGTCACACCAGATTAGCATTGGCCTTAACCCAACGAGTAGTGTTTTATAAGAAGAGCAAACAGACACCCAGGAAAATGCTACATCATCATGGAAGAAGAGATTGGAGGGATTCATTTAAAGCCAAGGAATTTAAAGATTGCCAACAACAAGGAGAAGCAGGAAGCGAAGAGGAAAGAAGGGAATCCTCTAGCAGAGACTTCAGAGGGATCATGGCCCAGTCAACAGGATGATTGGGTTTCTAGCCTCCAAAACTGTGAGAAAATAAATTCCTCTTTTCTCTAAAACTGCATGTAAGCCTGCAGTTTGTGTTCATAAAATAGGAAATAAATACAATGGTTAAATACAATACCCAGAAGAAGACAGAGTACCAAGTGCCCAAACGAACTTTTTAACTTGTATCCGATAGCTATGGTGGGCACAAAATCTGGAGTGCCACCACCTGGATTCAAATCTTGACTCTGCCATTTAATCCCTCTTATTTTCCCTACTTATAGGGATAACATTA
Source organism: Panthera pardus (assembly GCF_024362965.1). Classification (NCBI taxonomy): domain Eukaryota; kingdom Metazoa; phylum Chordata; class Mammalia; order Carnivora; family Felidae; genus Panthera; species Panthera pardus. The sequence goes on from NW_026526765.1 coordinate 98,379,098, forward strand.
CCAACAGCAGAGGGTCATTATAAGGATCAAATCAGATAATTCATAAAAAGGGCTTACAACAGCATTTGGCCCATATAAGCACCAGGTCTACTTGTTATTATCAGTATCATTAGAGGCTAAACTCACAGAAAAAGGCAGAAATCAATCCCTCCTTTCACAATTGTGTACACAAGATCTACCTCTTGGGGTCGTGTCCCCTCCTAGAAGACATGAAGCATTATGGGATATCTCTCCCCAGGCTGTACAAGGCAACCAAAGACAGGCCCAAGAGAAGGGTTCCATCAAGGTTTCCCACTAAAGTACACTGCCCATTTTCAACACTTACTAGGCTCTGCAGAACCAACATTTTCTCTTGTTAAATAATCCCTGGGACTTCACACGTTATATTTAGCACAAGCTCCAAACTAATCATTAACACACAGCAACGTGGTTATATGCAGTTAGACTGTTGATCTAAAAATTCTCAGCTCATTTTCAACCAGGAAATAGAATAACAACCAACATTCAAAAAGAGCAGGCTGCCAATCCCGAATCCACCTTACGCAGGGTACAATGAAGCCAAAATCTTCCGAACATGCTTTCTTAATCTCAGCCTCCACGGCTGGAGCTGTATATAAAAATACGAACACTCACCCGTATGACATGGTTTCCTCTTACCTTCAGTCCATGGTTCTACAGCCCATGTTCTCACACGTTCCTGCCACTTTTTGCTTAGATTAAGAATCACCACTCTAGGAGCCTGAGGCTACCAGTCATAGACTGCCAAATAGAGATGTCAGGTCCAGGAAAATAGTAATAGTAATTTTACATTACTATTTTACAAACGCCTGCTTTCCAAATAATACTTCCAAAGATAATCAGATCTAAGTAACATCTTTGAAACTGATGGGCAGTATTATATTCATAGCTTTAGTGAATGTGTGCTTTCTCTGTACCAGCCACCGAGTACTTCACACAGGTAATTCGTTGTACTCTAATTATCCCCATTTTACAGGTGTATAACCTGAACCAGGGAAGCGAAGACTTTGCCCAAGGTCACACATTTAGTATTTGGAGGAGCTAAGGTAATGAAAATACTCTGTTTTAAAAAACCGAGAAGCCCCAAGAGGCAACCTGTTACCTGCTTTTACACTTTTTATAGAAACCAAGGGCAACTTGCTGTCCATGTACTAATACTATTTAAATCACCAGCCCCAAACTCAACTCCTGATTTAAAAAGTGATGTAGGGGCGCCTGGGTGGCGCAGTCGGTTAAGCGTCCGACTTCAGCCAGGTCACGATCTCGCGGTCCGTGAGTTCGAGCCCCGCGTCAGGCTCTGGGCTGATGGCTCGGAGCCTGGAGCCTGTTTCCAATTCTGTGTGTCTCCCTCTCTCTCTGCCCCTCCCCCGTTCATGCTCTGTCTCTCTCTGTCCCAAAAATAAATAAAAAACGTTGAAAAAAAAAAATTTTAAAAAGTGATGTATACCGTGAATGAAATAATACACTCTCTTATCCTGCATGCCGCATGGCCTGTAAAAAAGTAAATCTTACCACAGTTAGATTTTACACTCTTGGTCTTTTATCTTCTATGAACATAGGTCCCCACACACCCGTGGGGAGGCAACGTCAACAGGAGCCTAGAGGCCGGCATTCTAATGGAGTTCTTCCTTGAACTCAAACATATTTCACCCTTCATAGGCTTCTTCAATTCACTTTACTGAGAACTGAGAGGAGGGTAGTAGTTCTTCCAAAAATTAAACATAGCATTGGGGTATGTGGGTGGCTTAGTCAGTTAAGCGTTGACTTTGATTCAAGTCATGATCTCACAGTTGGTGGGTTTGAGTCCCACATCAGGCTCTGTGCTGACAGCTCAGAGCCTGGGGTCTGCTTCAGATTCTGTGTGTGTGTGTGTGTCTCTCTCTCTCTCTCTCTCTCTCTCTCTCTGTCCCTCCCCGGCTAATGATGTCTGTCTCAAAAATAAACATTAAAAATTTTTTTTAATTAAACATAGCATTACCATATGATCCAGCAATCCTGCTTCTGAGTATATAGATTCAAAAGAAGTGAAAGCAGAGATACAAACACATACCATACACACCTACGTTCACAGCCATGTTATTCACGATAGCCAAAAGGCAGAGACAACCCAAGGGTCCATTGGTGGATGAATGGATAAACAAATATGGCGTGTGTATATACACATATATACATACACACACATACACAAACATGCACACACACATAGACACGTATATATGCATACGTACATACATGTATACACACACACACACACACCATGGAATATCATTCAGTGTTAAAAAGGAAGTTCTACAACTTGGATGAACCTTGAGGACATGAGAGTAAGTGAAGGAAGCCAGACACAAAAGGACATGTATCACATGATTCCACTTGTAGGAAATGTCTAGAGTAGTCAAAATCCTAGATAAAGTAGAAGGGTGGGTGCCAAGGACTGCTAAGAAGGGAGCATGGGAAGTTATTGTTCAGCGAGTACAAAGTTTCAGTTAAGAGGAAAAAGCTCTGGAGAAGAATTGTGGTTATGACTGCAGAACACTGTGAATGTACCTGATGCCACAGAACTATACTTAAAAATGACTAAAATGGGGGCGCTTGGGTGGCTCAAGTTGGTTGAGCGTCTGACTTCGGCTCAGGTCATGATCTTGCAGTTCATGAGTTCGAGTCTCGTGCCCGGCTCTGTGCTGACAGCTTGCACCCTGGAGCCTGCTTTGGACTCTGTGTCTCCCTCTCTCTCTGCCCCTCCCCAGCTTGTGCTCTGTGTGTGTGTCTCTCTCTCTCAAAAATAAACGTTAAAAAAATGTTTTTAATGGCTAAAATGGTAAATATTGTGTATTTTATGACAAACACAAACACACAGAGTGAGAAGTTTTAATTAGGTGGATTTCAAACCTTGGCTGCCCAGTGAAATCTCCTATGGAGTTTTAAAATTCATCTATTCATCACCAGTAGCAGGAGGCTGGACATGGTGGCCTCCTGATGTGATGTGCTGGGAGGAAACCACATCACCCATAAGTCATTCATGCCAGGAAAGGGGCCTGGCCCCCTCGGGGGCTTCAGTGTCCTTGAACTGATAGGGAGATGGTTCAGCCCGGGGAAGACCAAGGTGGGGGGTGGGCGTAATGTGAAAAACCTGACTGGACCGTGGACCCAAACGGTTATAAAGTGCGCTCGGGGAAAATTATTTCGGGTTGAATTTCAAATTGGATGGTGGACTTGAACGCACGGTACGGTTGGTACCCGGGATGTGGAGGACAATGTCCTTGTTGGCACGCAACGGGTATTCACTGTCCTGTTCTCTTTGAGGCTTTGTGGGGGGGGGGGGGGGTTCAAAATTTTTTACTTAAAAAATAGAAAAAATAAGAATACCTGTACCAGAGTTCTACACCCAAACAAATAGAGTATCTGGGGGATGGGATCCAGGGAATCAACATTTTCTTTGTAAAGCTCCGTGGAGATTCGACTAGGTTGCCAACTATGAATTCTAAAACAAGATGTGCTATTACGATAGCATCGTAGGAGTCAAAGCTGTGCTATTAACCTAGCAAGCTGGCCCACTATTGACACCCAGCAGCCCTGAGAAATCTTCTCAAGCCCTAAATGACCCCAGCTGCCCCCCTTCCACCCCTCCTTTACTTAACAATAAATCACAACATGTCAATTTGGCAAAGAAAGAAGTTCTCTCCTCAGAATTGGGAGACAGAACTGCCTTCCTTAGCTTCATCCACCCGTTGCTGAACACACAGATTTTCCCTAACTCTTAAGGTAGTTTCCCTTTATGAAACATTCCCCCACGGCACAGGGTTCCAAAACTGTGTGTGTGTGTGTGTGTGTGTGTGTGTGTGTGTGTTTTAATTTTTATTTTATTTAATTTACATCCACGTTAGTTAGCACACAGTACAACAATGATTTCAGGAGTAGATTCCTTAACGCCCCTTACCCATTTAGCCCATCCCCCCTCCCACAACCCCTCCAGCAACCCTGTTCTCCATATTTAAGAGTCTCTTACGTTTTGTCCCCCTCCCTGTTTTTATATTATTTTTGCTTCCCTTCCCTTGTGTTCATCTGTTCTGTGTCTTAAAGTCCTCATATGAGTGAAGTGATATGATATTTGCAAGACATTACTCTTGAAAAGTCTTTTCAAGTTTAAAGATCTTACTACTCCTCTCTTGGGTCTGCATTATTTACACTTCCTAGGAAAAGAAATGTTCAGCCAGATAAGGAAGGATCTGGCCAAAGATTATGTATTAGTATTTAGAAAGTTCACATGTCACAGGTATTGTTACCCAAATTCAAAACATTGCCTTTCAAACTAGAGAAAGAAGAAAAAAAAATGTCATTGCGAATATGGGCCCAAAGACAGCCTATGTCACAAAACTCAAGTGGCACTGGCTTGGAGGCAGATAGAGGATTAAAGGATGACACTAACATGCCTAAGACTACACTAAAAAGTTCCTCAAGTGGCAAAATTAGTCCCCGACACGATCACACATACACACACTTGAGTCATTTTCAGAGCAAGGTCCCATACCTCACACCCCTTTTGGGGTAAACATCAACTCGTTTTTCAGATAGAGACAGGAGCTCAGGGAAGTCCTACTCCACATCACACAACAAGTAACACCTTAACCCCCAAGCTCTCAGATGGTCTACGCTACCCTCGTCTTCACAGCGCTTGACGCCTCTCATGGTTTCAGGCTTAGAGTATTTCCACCACAGCCACCGCAGGTTTTTAACATAATTCAGGGGACAGTGGCGACTTCCAAGGGGCCAATAAGCTTCTAGACTCCTATGTACTGGGATCTGTGTACTGTTCACAAATATTTTCCTCCCAATTGGAGTGACTAACATAGCGAATGCAAACTCCAAGTGAAGGACATTCCAAAGCTGCTTATTTTTACCTAAGGCTCTGATCACACCTGACCCCTGAAGGCAGTGGTCTGCAGACTCCGTGTGAATTACACAGCATCCAGCACTTGTGGTCGAATCAAAGAACAATAGTTAGTGGTCTCCTCTTTTTAGGCTGTTTAGAGTTCTCTTGGTCAGTCAGGAGAATAATCCCTCTGTTGTTAATGGCAGCCACCTTTACCGTCACTGCAGACACGACTTCTTGAGTCATTACTGCTTTTTACCAATCAGTTCCCATATGTTAAAAACCTAAGGCACCTGGCTGGCTCAGTGGGAAGAGCATGGGACTCTTATCAATCTCAAAGTCCTGAGTTCGCACCTCACTTTGGGTGCAGAAATGACTAAAACAAACCAACAAACAAAAAACCTTAGTTACTGCCCACCTGGGATTCTTTCCCTGTCTCCATTGCCAAGTTCACCTTGCTGATCTTTATGTTTTTCATCCAGCCTCTCAACGATCTCTATCCCAACTACAGTAGCCTAACAACCATGCATCCTGGCCCTGTCATCACTTCAGCCTTTCTGTCGGTCTCTCCATCCGACTCGCCCTTACACACACACACCTGGAAAATTCGCTCTCCATTGAATGCTTCCATGCCAACAGACCTGCTTTTCAGACTTGTAATTTTCTCAAGGCAGGGTTTATACCCAACAAAAACTTTGCATCTTCATCAGGTAAGGGCACCTATTGGAACTGTTCAATTATAAAAGCATTTTCATAGAAAATTTGAAGAGGAAAAACATTTTTTTTAATTCACCCATTACCTCATTACCTAGATGGAACCACTGTTGACATGATGATTTACTTATGTGCCAGATACTGGGGATACGGCAGTAACCAAAAAAAAAAAAAAAAAAACAGTCCCTACCCTTAAGGTGTTTCTTCTATTTTGTCCATGTTTCTCTTCAGAGTAATCAATGTAGTATAGTATTTTTTTAAACTCATTCGATTGTTATGAAAGGCCCTTGCCAGAGCCTACATTGAAGAGGAACATATAAGCACCATCCTCCAAACTACTGACTAATTCAAAAGAACACCAGCAAATACCTTTTTGGAGAACAAAGGAAGAAATCTAAAGCTCTATCCAGAATTAGTGCCAAATGAAAGGACTTTGTCAACCTGGTTCCAGTGGACAGGTAACTATCTTTTCATTTATGTTTAATTTTTTTCCCTTTGGAAAATAAATCTCAGAATAAAAGCTAAAGCCTGTTTGTATTAGCTCTGAAACGACCATTTCTCAGACAAACTTGTAAGAGTTCAGTAGGAGCAAAGCTCTGGGAAGCCACCTTCCTGGATCTTTTATGGGGTAGCACAGTTTTTCAGGGCAGGGGCTGAAAGGAGAACTCCTACCCTGTATGGCTGGCTTTATGACCAACACCTCCCAGCCCCCTTACCTCACCTGTGGGAAGCCTACTCAGTCAGCCCAGGGCAGACGTACCCAATGGCCAAGGAGGAGTCAATTAATTCTAGCTGGTCTCAACTGTCTCTTTTTGGGACAGTGAGGAGTAGAGGGGGGATAGAAAACATTTATATGAAACATGCTAGAATCAAAAGCCTGGTAGAAGAGGGGAGCAGAATGAAGAATAATCTGCAAGTGCCAAGGTGGGAAACAGCCTAGATTGTTGATTTCTCACAGCTCCAACACACATCCCAGGTTATACCTAGTGGTTGAGCTTTGCCGGACCCATGAATTGAAGCTTTACTAACTTTCTAGAGGCAGGAAGGCCTGAGGGGTGTCAGACAGATCCACCTCCTCACCTCCCTTCTGAACCCCCACAGCACTAGGCAGACCCTGCTAGCCACGTCAAACTCTACAATGTGATCCAGGCAAAAGGCTAACACTTATTTCAAGTGACTCCTTCCCATCAGGGTATGTTTCCATCATGAACACTTGGGCTTTCAAACCAGCAGCAGTAGCAACAACCAACTGGACCCGAAAAGAGACAACAGGATGCTTAGTAACTGCAGAGTTCCTCACTCAAGTGTGTGAGTGACAACTCCACAATCTTTTTTTAAGATGACAGAAAAGTACAGTGCAGGAAGCCAATCCCCATTCAACTTGATTTAGAAACAGGAACAACGTGCATTAGGATTTCTTACACATACACAAACAAGGATAATTTGATCTCCACCCGAAGTAAGATTCACTCAATTTCCATACAGATAACTAAAGCATGTTCTGGTGAGTATAAACTTTCAACAGAGTATGGGCCCATGATTTTTTTCAAGTTAACTCTACCCCAACATGGGGTTCGAACTAACGACATTAAGATCAAGAGTTGCATGGTTCTATCCACTGAGCCAGCCAGGCGCCCCTCGGCCCAGGAGGTGAAGTCCACTTTCTGTTAAGGGGAGAAAAGGGCAAAGAGGTGAGAAATGCAAGGGGCAGTAGTGACGAGGGGGAACCACCATCAGCCTCACCCCCTGCCCAACAGTCAAGGGCTGCCTCTACAGGGGCACATTCTGACCAGGTACGTTCCCATGTATTAAATCACTTAACCCTCTGAGCAGGAACTGTCCCACCTGCATGTTACAACTGTGGAAATTAAGGCATACAGAAATTAAAATAACTCGCCAAGGTTCCAGAGTATAAAAACAAATCTAAACATTAAACATTTGCCTGCCACTTGAAAGCTGCTCAAATTATCTTTAACAGATAAGAGAAACAAGTTCCTCCTTTAGAGAAACAGTACACTACAGACACTTGAAGCAAAACCAGTAATAGCAGCAAATATTTATTGAACGTTTTCTCAGTGCCATGGCACCAGGCTACCAGCTAGATAATGAACATAAACATATTTAAGTATTTGAAATATATGTTGCTTCTATCTCTTGCAAATCAAGTCCTTTTAGATGGAGAGGACTAAGGAAATAGGTTGACGTTAAGAGTGAAATCACATCTGCAAATAAAAATATGAGCATGAAGAAAGTTACCAGGAACTAATTGACCTTAATTTTTTTTTAATGATATAAAAAGGTCTTCCTTCAAAGATCTGATAGCAATGGACAGCAAAAGGAGAATAACTAGAAGTCATCTGTGGGGATCCCAAGCAAAAAATGCAATCATAGGAATATATACTCTTGTCTATAATCAATAGCAAAATATCTGTAGTTTCCCTGGGACCACTTCTGCCTAGCAAATGATATTTCGGCCAGCATGTTCAACTGTTCTAAAAACTGTAGGGGTTCCTGGATGGCTCAGTCGGTTAAGCATCTGACTTCCGCTCAGGTCATGATCTCGTGGGCTGTGGGGATGAGCCCCGCGTCGGGCTCTGTGCTGACAGCTCGGAGCCTGGAGCCTGCTTCGGATTCTGTGTCTCCCTCTCTCTCTGACCCTCCCCCTCTCACACTCTTTCTCTATAAAAAAGTGAATAAACGTTAAAAAAAATTTTTAAGAGATAAACATTGAAAAATTAAAAAAAAAACTGTGAATAATAAAAAATACTTCAAGTTGTTTTGAAGAGAAAGAGGAAGAGGACATTTTTCAAACCTTACTGTCCAGGAGCCCCCGCAAGTATCAGAGCCCAGAATTGCCAGCTTGGGGCCTCCCTTTTACACAGAAAGATTTGCCAGCTCCCTCAGCCTCCCCAGTGGCTCCTAAAAGCACTGCCTCCACCTAGAAATCCTTGCAAAGTGGACCTCACTCTCTCCTCAGTGGAGATTTTGGACTTGATATTCCCCATCACATCTGTTTCCTAGAAGAGAGGAAAGAAACCTTAAAGACAGACCCAAATAAATCCTCTAATATAAACACAAACTTAGAGAGAAGCCAATGCCTGGATTTGTGTGTGGTGCAGGTGTGTGCTCAAATCAAACACAGGAGGAACAAGTAAAACCTTCAGTATTGTACCCATGTGTTTACACTTATTTCACAAAAACCTGCAGGCGCTGTGAGGGGGGTAATTGCCTATTAGGAACGTCGTTTCTTTCACCTTGGCCCTTGAGCAGTGCAACAGAATCACCTAGAAGGCTCTGCTGCAAGGGTGCTCGGCCGGCCCCCAGTGATGCTCTACTCCTGTTGCTTCTCCAGAAACTGCTCCCTGCAAACCACTGCACTGACAGGAGGAACAGCGGTCAGCTCCTTTCAGGCACATGGGCACACACGGCCCGATCCAGGATTGTAACATTAAAGAGAGTCCACTTGGAATTTAGTTACATCTCTGAACCTACAAACCAACTGGAAACGTGGGGTCAGCCATTTTCCATTAGCCATTTTTCTTTTTTTGTGTTTTTTATATGAAATTTATTGTCAAATTAGTTTCCATACAACACCCAGTGCTCATCCCAAAAGGTGCCCTCCTCAATACCCATCACCCACCCTCCCCTCCCTCCCACCCCCCATCAACCCTCAGTTTGTTCTCAGTCTTTAAGAGTCTCTTATGCTTTGGCTCTCTCCCACTCTAACCTCTTTTTTTTTTTTTCTTCCCCTCCCCCATGGGTTTCTGTTAAGTTTCTCAGGATCCACATAAGAGTGAAACCATATGGTATCTGTCTTTCTCTGTATGGCTTATTTCACTTAGCAGAACACTCTCCAGTTCCATCCACGTTGCTACAAAGGGCCATATTTCATTCTTTCTCATTGCCACGTAGTACTCCATTGTGTATATAAACCACAATTTCTTTATCCATTCATCAGTTGATGGACATTTAGGCTTTTTCCACAATTTGGCTATTGTTGAGAGTGCTCCATTAGCCATTTTTCAACCCAACTGGGATGCTGGTCATTTGAAGGCACTATATCTCTAGTGAAATTTGAAAAGTAACAACTGTCCCAAGTAATGGAGGAAATGAAGAAAAAAAAAAAGAAGTGAAAGGGGCACCTGGGGGCTCAGTCAGTTGAGCCTCTGGCTCCAGCTCAGGTCATGACCTCAGGGCTCCTGAGTTCAAGCCCTGCATTGTGCTCTCTGCTGTCAGCACAGGGCCTGCTTGGGATTCTTTTGCTGCCTCTCTCTCTGCCCCTCCTCTGCTCTGCCATTTGCGCACGTTCTCTCTCAAAAATAAACAAACGTTAAAAAAAAAATAAGTGACAGAAACCCTGCTGTTGTCAAGATACTCTTCTCACCTCATCTCGGAGAATTTACCTTCGGCCACGGTTTAGAGTTAGTTGTGCACTTCCCGGGCCGCAGTCAGTCAGGGCCCCATAAGGTCCGTGTCTAGCTGCCTCTGGATTCATTGAATGCCTTCAGTCCCATACGCATCATCCTCATGCAGCATCCTCGGTCCTATCCTGAGCCAAAGCACCTGATAAATGTGCCCACCCGTAGGCATCCCCAAACCTAGAAGCATGGTGTGGGGATCTGCGAGCAGCAGACACAGGGGACCCAAATGCCCACGTGCACAAACGTCACCGGACCCCTGCAGCTTCCAGCACCAGGCACTCCAATCACCCCCAGCCTTCCCACAATTCTCCACTTCACTGGGCCACTCCCCTCTCCAAATTTACTGGGAAGTTAAAAAAAAAAAAAAAAAGTGTACCCAAGCTACTTTTTTCAAGACAGCTCTAAGTGACCTTTGGTGCCCACAAAGAAAGGATTCCTTGATAAATCCCCTTCCAGCTACACCACCCTGCCCCAACATCTATCCTACAACCTAAGCTTCAACCCACACAAACTACCCACACAACAAATACAGGGGGATGCCTTTCACTTTTACCTCCCACCTTCAAGGTCTTGTTCAAATTCACAATTCGTGAAGCTTGCCTGTTGCCCTATCCTAATCCACCCTGATGTCTTCCCTTCCACAGAACTAGTAAGTGCACAAACAGAAGTATAAACATCAGTCTTTATCTTCCAGTTTCTCACAGGCTGTGCCCATCTTCGTCATTTTCCTTTCATTTGAACCTGCTGTACTTAGTAGGTGCCCTGTTAATGGAAGTTACCACCACACGTTTCGTGCTGTGTCCCAGAAACCACATCAGCCACCATTACAGGAATATAAAACACCACCCTCCAAGGTACAGGAGAAAACCCTAAGGCTACTCAAGCAGTCAGTGCCCAAATAAGGATTCAAACCCACATCTACTCCACTGCAAACCTTTTGCCATTTCACAGACCCCATTCTTCAGCTTTTCAAGGGAGAAATAAACTATTAACGGTCAAGTGAACAAGTCTGGCTCACCTATCAGTCACCTCATCACAAACTTCTGCCTGATTTCTCATCAACCCCGGATTTTAAGGCATGGCCAGTATACATAATAAAAGTGCATTTTACAAATTATCCTATTTGGAATCACTGGAGCATACCTCTGTATTAGGGAAAAACTGTTCTTTCATTTTAGTGCCTCACAGTCAGATGGGAGGTCTCTACACATATATAAAATCCTTTCATGAAGTCTGGACGCACTCTATAAAAAAGTTCAGGTATTCTTGTATGCTTTTCTTAAGGGTGGGGAGGAAACAAAATCCAGTTTAGACAATACCATGCATCTACTTTTTTTTTTTCATTTTCTTAAGGTTTATTTATTTTGACAGAGAGAGAGAGAGAGAGAGAGAGAGAGATTGGGTATGAGCAGGGAAGGGGCAGAGAGACAGAGGGAGACACAGAATCCCAAGCAGGCTCCATGCCGCTAACACAGATCCCAGTGAGGGGCTCAAACTCACTAACTGTGGGATCATTACCTGATCTGAAATCAAGAGTAAGGCGTACACCGACTGAGCCACTCAGTCGCCTCACCCTGCATCCACTTTTAGAAGAGCACACTAGCCAAATAGCTACAGGTTTGGTGACTTTGATAAAATCACGACACACTGGAAAGAAAAAGAGGTGGAACCCCTATGAGTAATTCAGAGAAGACAAACTGGCAATAGCCACTAAGCAAAGCCTTCAGGCCCTGGTAACACCAGCTGTCAAGTTGGGGTCACCAGCCAGCTGTGTGGCCTTGAGACGTTATCTTGGATTTCAGCTCCTCTGTGAAATGGGGAGACCGCTGGCCCTCTCAAAGGTACTAATAAGCAGATGGTAACAAGTGCTCGTGAAAAGAACCAGCTCTTGCCAAGTGCACAAACCTGAATGCCCATGCTCAAGTGCCTGCCCTGTGGAACTATAGTGGACCAGCCAACAGAAGTCGAGTGGACTCTGTTTCTCCACTGGTTACCACGAAGACTTGGTGCATCAGAACTGTTTGTATAGTAGACTTTTAAGTAAGTTGTTAAAAAGCTTGCCTAGCGGGAGGGTAAGGGGCAACGGCAAACCAATGGTTCCCTAGAGAAAAAAGGGGGTTAACTAACCCCCTAAATACTAAATTCTAAAACAACCTTGGTATTACAAGCTTAAACTCTCCCAAACAAGTCATTTTGGCTAACAACACGTGTAATTAAAATTAAAAGCATACTAAAACCACACTTTGGCTGTGACCTTGAAGATCCTTTGGCAAAACTCAATCAAAACAAATAGCCCATGAAGGAATAACTTGACTTTTTGTCTTGTTACCCACCCTAGTATTCCAGCTACCAGGTGATTTAGAAATCTCGCTGGTGAAACAAGAGCATTATCCAACAAATAAACAAAACGTTCACCGCATCAGCCAGAACAGCCCCACCCCCACCCCAGCACACTTGCGGCTGGCACACGCTTCTGCTAGGCTCCTGTTGCATTTTCTCAAAGAAACAGGGTAACACTGACAACTATTCGTTTCAGGACGTTTCTCATGAGATAAGTTAGCAGAGGATAGAAAACCACAGTTCTTGCCAAAAAACACATTAATTACTACCCCTCCCCCCCCACACACAGTAAGTACCTAAACGCTGACTGGTATCAGCTCTGAGATCATCAGGGCGCAGGGTCATCTTTTCCTATCAGTGATGTTCTTAACTCTCAAGTAACTGGAAGAAAACTTTTGACAGATCATGGTGGCAGTGTGTTTTGACAATTATTTTGGCTAATTCATTATCGTTCATTACGAGAGCACAAAAATTACTTGCAAATCATGCCTACCCATCAGTGTCACTTAAATTTGGTTTTGAGTGTAAAAAGATACCCTAGTTATCTTATACAACATTCTGGTTCTAAAGTAGTAAAGCTGGGGCACCTGGGTGGCTGAGTCAATTAAGCATCTGACTCTTGATTTCGTCTCAGGTCATGGTCTCACAGTTTGTGGGATTGAGCCCGGCATCAGGCTCTATGCTGACAGCACAAAGCCTGCTTGGGATTCTCTCTCTCCCTTTCTCTCTGCCCCTCCCCTGCATTCTCGCTCTCACTCTCGCTCTCACAAAATAAACAAACATTAAAAAATAAATTAGAAAGCAATTTCCACCTTTCCCTTTTGCCACTTATTCCCTGCAGCACTACACGAATGAGCTGGTATTTCAGCTTTGTTCGGTATTAACAGGATACAAAATAACTTCATAGGTTGCAGGAGAAGGTGGCCAAAGTGGAAAAGCAGGGATTAAACAGAAAAATGATTTAATTTTAATTCCCGGCCCCCATGTGCCAATCAAAAAGACTTCAGCAATCTTTCATGTCCGAAATCCGAGACAAGTACCTTCATGGACACTCATTGAGAAACCCTTCAAGTGCAACTTACTATGTGGTATTTTATCCGCACTCAGCCTGGTGGAAAACAGCCCTGAGTTCAGTGAATTGACTTTGTACAAAAATTACTAAATTAAATGACATTTCAAGAGGAAGAGAGACGGCAGAACAAAAAAATACACCTAAAACAAGTTTAATACCAACTACTAAAAAGTTGTTCACAAAGTCCAGTCTCAAATACCTTTTACTCAGAATGTACAGTACTGGAAGTTAAATTACAACAATCGTATCAAATAAATTTATTATTTATTTTCAAGAGATAGAGCATAAGCAGGGGAGGGGCCGAGAGAGAGGGAGACACAGAATCTGAAGCAGGCTCCAGGCTCTGAGCTGTCAGCACAGAACCCCATGGGGACTTGAACTCCTGAACTGCATGATCACGACCTGAGCCATGCAGGTGCCCTATTCTGTTCATTTAATGTCAGGGGTAATACCTGTTCGGTATAGTTAGAGGTTTTGTTAAACTAAACCTGTATTCACCAAACTCAGAAACCAGAAGCAGCACAATTCTGTAATCAACACACCAAGGACAGTGCATTTTCCTTCATTCCTTTGCCAGCTTTCCTGTAAGGAGCTCACAGCACTGTTTGCAGTCTCATGTTAACAGAGCCCCAAAATCAGACCACCACCAGAAATGATGTATTCTAATACATCAGAGAGTCTCCTTTTGCATGAATAATGAGTGTTCCTTAACAATGACTAACACGGAGGTATATTCAACTAGATTTTTTCAAAGAAACTATGAGCGTACAACCATTCATGAGCCTAGCAGCAAAATAAAGAAATGTTCATGTTAATGACATACAGCCCATTTTACTGAAGTCTGAATATTTTAGGGTGACCATAAAGTCTAGAAACTATCTGGGGCACCTGGGTGGCTCAGTCGGTCCGACTTTGGCCCAAATCATGATCTCACAGTCCGTGGGTTCGAGCCCCGTGTCAGGCTCTGTGGTGACAGCTCGGAGCCTGGAGCCTGCTTCCAATTCTGTGTCTCCCTCTCTCTCTGACCCTCCCCCGTTCATGCTCTGTCTCAAAAATAAATAAACATTAAAAAAAATTTTTTTTTTAAGTCTAGAAACTATCAAACACTTTTAGTCAATGACAAACAACGCCAGCACTTTGTGAGCTGGGGGAAGGCAAATGGGAGTGTTTCCAACAGGTCGCACCCCACTCCATTACACCAGACTCATGCGAGAAATGGAACAATTATTTCCAAAGAAAGTGGCTGGGGTGCCTGGGTGGCTCAGGTCATGATCTCACGGTCCGTGAGCTCAAGCCCCGCATTGGGCTCTGTGCTGACAGCTGGGAGCCGGGAGCCTGGAGCCTGCTTCGGATTCTGTGTCTCCCTCTCTCTCTGCCCCTCCCCCACTCGTGCTAGGTCTCTGTCACTCTCAAAAATAAATCAACATTTAAAACAAAACAAAGTGGCAGTGTGGAGTGTTCTTCATGCTTGTGGGATCTGAACCTCCTTGGTTGCGTGTCTGACGTGGGCTAGGTCCACAGGTGTATTTGATGAAAATCAGGCACCATCACAGATCCATCTGTTTCTGCATGTGAAAACGTTACACTAACGCACTTCATTCACTCCAACTTTGCACGCACGTTGAACTCCTGAGAGATGACCCACCAAATACATCATGCTTTAAAATGTACATCCAAAGCCATTGGGGGGGGGGGGGGGGGTGTCTATTTGCCTTGTTTCCAGAACGGGGTCGTCTTATAATTTGACACAATGAAGCTACCATATGTTCCGAGAGCTTGTCACACAAATAAGAGGCTTTCACCAACCTGAGGGTGACACCACGCACACTGAATGACCACAGCATGGCTCGCGAATCCAAGGAGCTCTGTTGTCTGTGTGCTTTACTACAGTGTCATTAAGGCTGCAAAGAACCGGGTCCTGGCGCGCTGTTTAATGCATTTCCCGAGTCTGCAGCTGGCTCCTCAGGCTTCTTCCTCA
Organism: Panthera pardus; assembly: GCF_024362965.1. Lineage (NCBI taxonomy): Eukaryota > Metazoa > Chordata > Mammalia > Carnivora > Felidae > Panthera > Panthera pardus. The sequence continues at coordinate 98,394,508 of NW_026526765.1, forward strand.
TTGCCATACACCAAACGGGTCACATGGCAAAACTAACTTCCTATCTCTAACTCTCCATTCCAAGACTAATGGGGAGAAAGAACTGACACACGTTAACTCCTCCCCTCCCACCCCGCCCTCCCAAGGGCACAAAACAACCCTGCAGCAGGTATCACCACCTTCACCCAAACCTGATTCCTCTACCCCAAGGCCAGCCAGGGCAAAAGATTAACCAGTGGTCTTCGGCCATGGGTTCACTGACAGGGCCTGCGATGGACGCCAACTTTTTGTTTGTTTTAAAGGAAATACTTCCTGGCATGTTTAGCCAAGACTCTGAACTCTGTACATGAAGCCACGTGGTTGGTGCTAATCTGGCTCCATCTACTCACGATCCGCCAAAGCAACCTCTTTCCGATGGCAGCAGCCCCTGGCTGCGTAAATCGACACCATCTCGTTCAAGTCACACGGGCTCCGACCGGATCCTGGGGAGCCTAGCTCTGCGTCCTCTCCCCAAGGCAGTCCTGGCAGGGTCATAGGGCAGCAGGGAACAGAGGGGTTGGGCCCGGAGGTGCCCCTTTCAGCAGCACCAGAAAAGGATTCACACCAATGGGGCGCAAACTGGCTCTTTCAGCTCACGTGCAGCTCGAGGGAGCAAGGCAGGAGGAGAGCTGTTCCAGGAGAACCAACTTTGCCACTGGTAGGGTGCGTGGGCGCAGTACTCGCGGTGCCCACCTGTAGCCACGGCAAACTTTCCTTCAGAGTTGCAACAATTCAGTCCCTGACGCCACCCCCTGGTCCGAGCCGGCAGCGGCCCGGAGCTCCAAGGGCTCCTCACCTGATACCCCTAAACCCACAACCGGGCCCGTCCCAGAGCTCAGACTCAGCACTGCCTGCGCGCGCCCCGGCGGGGTTTTCCGGGCAGAAGACTGGGGTTACCCCTGAGGATCTGAAAATTGCGGGGAGAGCGGGAAGACGCCGCTCACTACCTTCTGCAACTCCAGCTCCCAACTTTGGCAGCCACACAGCTGCTGCCCTCCGGCTCCCTCCGCGGCGCGCACCCGGCTCCCTCGGCTTCTCCAACGCGTTCCCCGGGGAGGGGTCTCCCCAAGGCCGCCGGAAGCCCCGCGCACCCGGCGTACTTACAGCCATAGCGGGGTCTCTGCAGGGACGGCAGGTCCTCGTGGGGCATCCTGCGCTGTTCCGGGGGCCCGCCAGGGGCGCGCCCCCCGCGGCTCCCCTCGCTAGCCAGGCTCGCCGGCTCCGCGCCCCGCCGGCGCGCTCGTATCCGGCCTCTCGCTGCCCTCCTCCGGTCGCCCCGAGATGGGCGACCCGCTCGCGCGGTGCTCCCTGGTCGGCGCTCGCTGCAGCCGCCGCGCGCTGACACCCGAGCAAAAGTGAACTCTCGTCGTTGGCTCCGTCCCGGCCGCCGCCGCGTCCCGGGCAGGTTTCCTTTCTCCTGCAGCCCGGCCCCGTTATTCTCCGCGGTGGGAGCGCGCGCCGCCGAGCAGCGACCCCTACCGCGTGCGGGGCGCAGCGCTCGGGCCGCGTGAGCCCGCCCCTTTGCTGGCCCGCGGGTGGAGGAAGGGGCTGAGCGGGACGCTGGGGCGGGATCCCCTGCAGCTGGGGCCCGCGGCCGCCCAGCCTGAATTTGCACTTCTGGGGTGTTCCGAGAGTGGAAGTGAGCCCGCGCGGAGAAGAGCAAGAGAAACCGCAGAAGATACAGGCAGCGCCGTTCGCCCGGGGTGTTGCCGAGTTACAGGACAAACAGCGCGGTTCTTTGCCTTCTGGGGGGGATTGCGCGAAGCCTTTTTCTTTTTTTTCTTTCTCTTGTTCGGGTTTTGTTTTGTTTTGTTTTTTCCTTCGAAAGTTGCTTCTGCGACTCTTTGTCTACAAAATACAGGGTTCCCCTTTCAGGACAAGAAACTGAGTGTGTGTGTGTGTGTGTGTGTGTGTGTTGGAATAGCAAGATAAACACTACCCAAGCAACCACTCAAAACACGACTCTGAGTATCCTCCGCTCACTTTCGGCCGGCTCCCCCTCCGCCCCACACCCACCGTGCACAGAACTGCCGCCCAGCCCAGGTGGGGTCGCACACCACGAACATCTTTTCCGGCTAAGCTTTAAAGGAAATTAAACTGCTTGTGGCTTTTCTAAAAGGGGTTTTCTAATGCGGTCACCTGGAGCTGTTTTTCTCTTTGTGCCTCAGAGTGATAACATCTGGAGGAATGTGGGACCGTTCTATCCCTGTGCCCTCACCTGTTTGTCACATGTGGGATGCGGGGATGACCACGTGGCCGGCAAAATAAAATAATTGAGGTAGAGTGGTGAGATTATTTGGAGAGAAAGTGCGTAGTGACAATATTTTGAAGTATGCAGAGATGCAGACAGTGGCCAGCTGTTTTCCATTTCATAGCGGTGATGCCTTCCCTTGAATCTCTGATTCTGGGGCCCCACCCTCATATTTTCCAGTTCAGTTGCTCTGGGCTATGGCCGGTGAATTTGCATTTCTAACAAGCTGCTGGGTGATGCTGACACTGCAGATCTGCAGGCCCTGCTTAGACTAGTTCTTTTTTATTTTTTCTTTTTAATTTTATTTTTAAAAGTGAGCTTTTTTTAAAGTTTATTTATTTTGAGAGAGAGAGAGGTGAGACAGAGCGGGGGAGGGGCAGAGAGAGAGGGAGAGAATCCCCAGCAGGCTCCCCGCCGTCAGCATGGAGAGCCTGATGTGGGGCTTGAACCCACAAACCTCCAGATCATGACCTGAGCCAAAATCAAGAGTCCCTCACCCAACCAACTGAGCCACCCAGGAGAGTAGTTCTGTAAGAAAAAAGGCACAAGGGATTTCAATTGGACTAAGGGAAATCTCGCTCAGGTGGGAGAACAAGAGGATTCTCTCCTCCTCCCCTATTTTTTTTTTTTTTTTTTTTTTCTTTTCTGGGAGCATTAGATTCTCACCTGGTTGGAATGGAATGAGTGGGGTTCTTCCTTAAAGAGCAGATGCCTCTAATAATAAGAACAATTCAAAGGTGAAACAGACACATTTTAAGTTATAGCACCCTGTCAGTGTTCACCCAGAGGGGAACATGTCTAGGAGAATTTTCTGTGCTTCAGGAGATGCTGAATTGGAGGATAATCTAAAGTTCATTCCATCTCTATGATTCCATGTTTGAAGTACTAACAATGAAACTCTTTCTTGCATATATCAGTTTTCAGTGTGAATGGAAAATTCAGGCCCGAGTAAGTGGGTAGTCTATGTATTTAGAGATGAGGTGAAATCATAAGCTAGAATCGTTGATGAAGGTGATAGGATTTGAAAGACTGCCTTAGGGTGGACCTTGAAAAGTGGGTAAGAGATACACAATGTCCCCTCCAGGAAGACCAACAGGACAAAGGACAATGGGTGGGGCACGAGGGAGGTGAGGGTGGGAGCTTTGGAGGTGATATCAGATCATGGAGAACACTGACATCAGTGTGTGGATATTATCATAGGAGCTTTTGAGAGCTTTCAAAGTTATGGGCAAGGGAGACGTATGATGAAAGGGAGTTCAGGGAAAGTGAATCTTGTGGCGGATTATAGGATGGATTAGAGAGGGGTAACTTGGAGGCTGACACCTGATGAACAGGGCTGTGGCAGAAGTAGGAGGAGAGCTTCAATGACATTGACACCAGTAAGTGATAAAGGGGGAGTTTTAATACAAACAAGTTGGTGCCATCAATATTTACATAGATGTCACAGATTGTAGTAAGCAAATATCAGTTCATGGTAGAAAGTGAAGGTTGAAACATGCATAGGTGATCACCAGAGTCGTTCTAAGTTCATGTTCTAGCTGGTCAGCTCTTTTCTGAGGGCTCTGGGGAGGCTTCAAGCTCTGTCACAACTACTGTTTGTATAGACAACACTAAGAAGAAGCTGTAAAAGTAAATGCTCCTGATTTTTTTGCAAGTGCTGGAATTAATCTTTGGGATTTCCGTCTTCATTCACTGGGTAACAGTACTATCTCTGAGATCATTTCTCTGCACAGTCTCAGAAAAGAAACTTATTTGCAGAATTCTGGACTATTTTCTCTTAGAGTTTGACATTGGAGAGGGAGTCAAATAAATACAGGACAATGTGCCAGCGTACTTTGCCATCTGATTGTGCTTACGAGAATATCACAAACAAAAACTGAAGCCATCTAGTAAAAAATCTTTTTTTAATAAAGAGGAGTTTTTTCTTTACTGTGAAACAAAAGATGACATTGGAAAACTAGACAAAGTGAAACAATTTTAAAGCAACATTATTTTTAAAAGATGGTTTTCTAAGACTTACCTCTTTCCTTTCGATAAGTTGAAATGAACATGAAGGTGTTTGGAAAAAATGTAACTTTGTTTTTATAACAATAACAGGTTAATTGTATCAAGAGCATCAGACAGGATAAAAAAGTATGTTTAAGTAAAACTCTTGGCATGGAACTCTAACATTCCATTTACCTTTGAAATAATTTGGTGATTTTCCAATATCATGTTATCAATCATTTTAACATATTTACCCGAATATTGACCAATGTGCTTTCAGAGCATCACCCAAAGAAGTGAAGCATGAAGCAATGACAACAAAGAAATTATTCAAAGCTTCTTCAAAGTCCTGGGTGCTCCTTAAGTTAAGATTTTCCAACTCATCCCCTGTCCTGAGCAGAAGCAGGAACCACACTTCTTTCAAAGAAGACTTCCATATCTAAAAAGGGAAATTGTTACAGTCCAACATCAGTTAAAAAAAAAAAAAGAATCAGAACAGAAATAAATGTCTCAGTTCTCAAAAACAAATGAAAAAGTAGTAGTGTCTGGGGGCAAAATAACTGTAGGATTGACGGCCTCTTAGCATCATTTTATGACAAGGACACCGAGCAGCACAGAGAGGTATGATTCCATGGCTATGGAGCAATAGAGGCTAACCTACATTCCAGGCCTCCAGAGAGTCTCCACCCATTGCCTTTTGTACTTTACATATTTTTGTTACATATATATATATATATATATATATATATATATACACACACACTTTTTTTCATTGAAGCCCTTTTTCATGCCACTAAAATCTGTATAATTTTGGACAACTTTCAACGATTTTGTTAATGTCAAATCAGTAAGCACTCTTGTTTTTTCTCTTTGCTTTCAAGTTAAAGTTCTAAACAAATCAAAGTTTGGAACGACTATCTAAACTTCAGTTTTAGCAAATAAGTAAATAAAACCACACACGATTCCATTATTATTTTCTCATTTCACAGTTCAAGAGAGTTAAAACTCCACTGATTCAGTAGATCCCAGGGCAGCCTGGAAATGAGCAAGAGGAAGAAGCAGCATTGATTCTAGGGGCCCCTCTTCCATTTTTATCCCCTTTTCCTTGCATTAATTTTCTCATTAATTTATCATCGGACATTCCACATAGTAGATTCTTTGTTCATTATTTGTCTGAGAACGTGAGCTTCATGACAGGTAGAGCTTGATCTAATGCTCACTGCTGTGTGCCCGGGACTCTGCAGCAATGCCTGGAATGTAGTGGCTACTCAATTATTTTGATACAATCATGAATTTGCTAAATACCTGTGTGTACCAGGCAGCGTAAGAGAAATAGTTGTTACTTTCAATCCTGGAGCAACTCTGTGAAGAAACTGAGCCTTGGAGAGCCTCACAGTAGTGAATGGCAGGACTGGGTTTATCTGAGTCTACACGTGTTCCCCCAGCACAATTTTCTCTGACTCTTACTCCCCATCTGGAACACTTTGTCTTAATTGGTGGATGAGAGGCCAACAAACTTCTAGCTGACTTAGGACAGCTTGGATAGTTTGAAAAAAAGCTTCACTGTTTTTCAGGGGATGAAAATTAAAACAGCCACTAGGTTGGCAAAAATTAAAATGTTTAGCTAGTGTGGAATATTAGGAATGCTCATACAGTATTGAGAGGAATGTACTTCGAGCAATCATGTAGAGGAACAACTTGGCCATCTCTAGCGAAGGCAAAGATGTACAATTCCTGAAGTTCAGTAATTCCCCATCTACTAAGATCCTCTAGAGAAGTGGTCACATTCAGGTACACATGTACAAGGATGTTCATTCCAGGAAAAACTGGAAACAACCTAAATGTCCTTAAGTGGCAAATTGGATAAATACATTGTGATATATAAAAATATGACAGAATAAGAAAATACTATGTGATGCCATTCCTGAACAGTTATGAACATATAAAATAATATTACATGATATTGGGACATATGCATGTAGCAAATGCATAAAAAGACTCACAGGAAGAACATACCAATTTCAGAGTAGTAATAACGACTGACAAACTAGGGAAGGTGATGGATGCTGAAAAGGTAGACAGGAACATCAAATTCTGTAAGATTTCATTTCTTTTCCAAAAAAATGAGGCAAATATGAAGTTTCTTGTATCCAGGTGGTACATACATAAATATTTGTTATTTTATCCTCTATATCTTTCTCTGTGTTTGGAATGCTTTTCAAAATATTTTTTTAAAAGAAATATGCATTTTGTTAATGTAGTCAAAATAGAAACAGTGTCTTAGAATGTTGGTTTACCAGTGTTTAAAGTTGAGTTTCTTTTACTTTGCTTGATTAAGGCATATCTATACTATTTTGAAACAAAGCCTCATTGAGATAAACATATTGATAGAAGCAATCTGAATATGCAAACATACACATCTTTCTAACAAGATGCTTGTTTTCTGGTGACGGGGTTGTAGTTCCTACTCCAAAACTCAGCTGCTCTTTACCAGGCTGCAGAGACCCAGTCCCTGATGACTGCTTCTCCATTTGGGGATTGGTTAGTGACTCCTGGTCCTCCCATTAAGACTCAACAAGGGACACCTGATCACTTCACGAGTTAATGGAAGGATGGCCATATGATTGGTCTATTGACTAAGTAGATGTTGCCACATTTTATCACAAAGCACAGCTTAAACATTCTGGTGAGGCCCCCTTCATTTTAAAGCTTCTCCATCTTACTCTGTTGTGTTTTGGGCTTAGAGCTAGCTACCTACTAACGGTCAGTCACTCAGCTTGCTAAGAGTTAACTTCACATCTGGATCTGGTCAGCCTGAGGCCCAGCGTAAAAGCCAATAGTGCACCAAGGAATACCACTGCAAGGAAGGCAGCTCTCGCCAGGGCCTGCCCTTTACCATACTATAAATACAACGGCCACCTCAAACTCAACAGATAAAAAGATCATAATCAACCACTTCCACATCGACCCCCTCCCCCTCTACTAATGTGCCTTTCCTGTGTTTGCCATACTTTATTCATATAAACATTTTCAGTCACTTAGATTCAAAACCCTAATCTGGTTTGATTGCTCAGCGTCCAATCCCTCACTAAGACAGGTGGTTCCTTATAAATAGCCCTCTTCCAAGTTAATGTCTCTTCTTTCTTCTTTGCTCTCATCCTCACCGTGGCCAGTCAGGTTCAAGCTCTTACCTGGACTGTTCCAGTGGCTATTCCTGTGTTGGCTTTCTCCTTCTTGCACTTAAGTTTATTTTCCCCTCCAAATCCCTGTATCAAATATCTTTCTTTAGTAATATATTCCTTTGAGCCTTTAGTAAATGCTACCTTAGTTGCTATTTATGTTTCTACTTCCTCTTAATTAAAACGAAATAAAATATTAGCACTTGGAGTACCCAGATTTCACCCTTACTACCAAACAGTAGTAGCCGCAAGAAGATCCAGACAACATGGGAAAGTTATAGCTGTTGAAAACCTGCTGATCTTCCATGTGTAGAATTCCAAGCTACTGTTTTCTTCTTAGAGACTCTGGGAGTCTAAATATTGAGAGCTTTCGTGGAGTTGAAATTTGATCATTGTCTAGCATAGAGTAGGGGCTCAATCAAGATTGGAAAATCACGGTAGTGATCTCTTTGGGTGACATCAACAAATACAGTATGCTTACCACATATAAAGATTATCATTTGATCTCCACAGGTTGTAAGCCAAGTCAGTAAACTAGCTGACTTGTGAAGGCTTGTTGTCTCCATCAGCAGTGGCTGCTATAACAAAATACCATAGATTGGGTGGTTTAGACAACAGACACTTGTTACTCATTGTTCTGGAGGCTGAGGAATCTAGATCAAGGTGGCAACACACACACACACACACACACACGCACAAGTGGGGGAGCAGCAGAGAGTGAGAGAGAAAGAAAGAGAGGGGCTTGACCCAAAGCAGGGGCTCAACATGGGGGCTCCACACAGGGGCTTGTTCTCATGACCTGAGCCGAAATCAAAAGTTGGATGATTAACCTCAGTGAGCCACCCAGGCACCCCCAGATTTGGTTTCTGATGAAAGCCCACTTCCTGATTTGCAGATGGTCCTCTTTGAGACCTCACATGGCTCTTTCTTGGTGCATGCGTGGAGGGGGAGGGGAGGTTCCTGTCTCTTTTTAGAAGAGCATTAATCCTATCATGATAGCCTCTAATTTCCTCCCCCAAACCCTGCCTCCAAATGCTACCAAACTGGGTGGGATTAGAATTGGGTGTGTGGGGGTGGGGCAGCATATTCAGTCCATAGCAGCTTCTTTTCATTTTCTAAAATTTCTAAGCATGTTGGAGTGTCAGAGCTGTTAGTTTACCAGGACACATGTTCTATGTTTCTGTGAAAATGTACTATGAACACAAACCACATATGCAGAGTAAGGGCGGTGTTGAAGCCTAAGGCAGAAACCTCCCACTGATCAGCCACAAGGTCGAGTGGGGGGGGGGGGGTGGAGACACAACAGTCCCCAGAAAAAGCTGCTTAATGTTCTGTTATTTCAAGCCCTTAATGTTTATTGTTAGATTTGTTAAAAACTTCAGTCCTTCTTTCCACTCCAAGGGCTATGTGTTGTCTAGTTGTGTTTATTAAATTATTTTTAAATGAATTTAAATTGTTTTCATTCTGAGAGTGAATTCTACAATCTCTTGAGAGAACTGAGAACACTCCAGGAGGTAGAATTAAACAAAATAGAAAAGAGTCAGGAATTTGTCTTTTGCAAACTGTACTATCAACTTTCAGTGTCCTTTAAAATGTGGTAAATCAAGTTTTTCTAAATGTCTGGAGTTTATATCTTCTCAGAAAAGCTGTTAACTAGAATCAACTTGAGGTTTGAAATAATACTCCATCGAAATTGTATGAGATGTTCTTTGAAAAAGAAAGCATTTAGCTGGAAATGCTATAGAGAAGATTCCTCTATTGGGTGGAGTCCTTTTCAATAAGCAACGGAACCTTTGATCAAAGTTTTGACATTCTGTCCCCAATTCACATGCAACTCCTTTTCAAGGTCACCAGAGATGTTCCTAGGATTCCAAACTCTCCATGGGCCAGAAGAGCTGAGCTCACTTTGATTTTATTTTTGGTTTTTACACTAATTTCTTTGTAAACAAGTTTACAAATAACTCTTTTAAATCTTAAATGATTTTTTTCATTGTTTATTTTCTCATTAATTTTTTTTTCTAGCTCCTCGATTTAAGCTAATGTGTCTCTGTGATAATATAATTTTCAATAGCATTCAGTTAACACTGGGTATCTTGTCTGTGTCAGGGTCTTTGTCAGTTTTATAGTTCTTGGTTTCAAAAATTAGGTTTTGGAATTCCACTCGTGTTTATTTCCCTTGATTAAGTTGCTCAGTCCCTTAAAAAAATCCCTTAGTGGGGCGCCTGGGTGGCTCAGTTGGTTAAGCGTCCGACTTCGGCTCAGGTCACGATCTCGCGGTCTGTGAGTTCGAGCCCCGCGTCGGGCTCTGTGCTGACCGCTCAGAGCCTGGAGCCTGTTTCAGAGTCTGTGTCTCCCTCTCTCTCTGACCCTCCCCCATTCATGCTCTGTCTCTCTCTGTCTCAAAAATAAATAAACGTTAAAAAAAATTAAAAAAAAAAAATCCCTTAGTGTCCAAGGGCCACAAGGAAAAGAGGTCACACTTCCCTATTCTTCCTCCTCTGTAATCTTACCCCAGGCAGGCATTGCTTCTTCTTTAAGGATGCTTCTATCAGGCTTCTTTGATAAAAGAGTTCTATTTCAGGACTTTCAGTTTTTTTAAGGAAAAGGTAGGAGCTAATATATAAAATTACTATTTCTGGGTAATTTTCATTTCTTCCTCAAAGAGTTCTTGGGTCTCCATGTCTTAGAGCTGTTAACAAATCATCTGTTATTGTGGTTTCACTGCTTTCTAGTTTTATTCATTGCTTGTAAACCCAGCGTTTTGCATGTAGTAGGGACCCAATAGATATTCACCAAACCAAGGAATGATTAACTTCAATCGCAATTCTCTCCAAAATTAATTTCTTGGTATACCCTCTAACTGGGGTTCTGAAGTCAATTTCTTGTTTCTCCCTTGCCCTTTTGATGCCAACAAGCCCTGTTATGCAGAAGAAATTCAGTTAACACCACCTATCAGGTGAATGGCCAACCTTCAAGCAGAATCTGGTTGCAACAGAGAGCTAAACCTTGGCAGATGACCTACATGTAGAGTAACAAGTACTTGTATTGCAATACCTCCCCCACCTAGAAAACAACAGAGCAGCAACATGGCAGAATTATACATAACAATAGAATGAAATCCAGACAGAGGGGTAACTGTGACATTTCTGAGAAGGAAAAACACCTTGGAGTCCCTTACGTGCTTTTTTTTTTTTTTTTAATGTTTATTTACTTTCGAGAGATGTAATGCAAGTAGGTTAGGGGCAGAGAGAGAGGGTGACACAGAATCCAAAGCAGGCTCCAGGCTCCAGGTTGTCAGCACAGAGCCTGACACGGGGCTTGAACTCACGAGCCGTGAGATCATGACCCGAGCCGAAGTCAGACGCTCAACTGACTGAGCCACCCAGGCACCCCTTCACTTAGGTGCTTTCAGTGCAAGGTTGTCCGTTCCAGCCAGCCACGCTGTTCAACTTCCCGAAAGAGGAAGAAAAACAAAGCAGATGAGATGATGGACGTGTCCTTCCCAGGAGCTGCCCATTGTGGATAAGACCACAGGGCGAGGAGGACTCCAGCAAGAGAAAAACCCTGCAGAAGCAGGGAGTCGTACTGGAGAGGCTCCAGCTCCAGGAACCACAATGAGGGGTAAAAGTTACACGAGCACATTCTAATCACTCCACTCCTGGTCTAGAGGCCAGGGCAAAAGAGAAGGGCCAGGGGAAACACAAGCTGCGTAAAGGTAGAAGAATGGCGAGTTATGCCTAAGAACAGAAAAAGAAACATCCTAGGAAGTCATGGGAGGCTTTGAACCAAGTGTAGCATCAACAAAACACTGTCTGGGGCAGAGTGTGATGCTTGTTTCCACTCAATGGCTTAGAAGAACACAGCTTCAATGAAATTCCCTGTGCCGTGTCCTTCCTTACTGGCAGCTACTAAATGATTAAGCAAGGCTGTAAGTGTTAGGCGAGAATCCAGAGGAGGTGAGCAAAATGATCACGTGGGGGAGAGAAAGAAGCCAGGAGGGGCCTGAGGAGAATAGGTTGGCTTCTTAGCACAGAAGCGGGAGAGCTAAGCTGGGACCAGGGTGAAACTGTGCCCTGGAGAAAGTATCTGAGAGAGGATCTCCAGCACCACTGAAGCCTGGTGAGGTGCCCTCTGCCCAGAGCTGGGACAGCTGGGGCTCAGCCTGCCTCCTGTTCCCTTCTCATTCTCACACACCATCTACTTCAGCAGTTGCTGGCCTTTTCTCTGGTTCAGTTCTTCTGCATATTCCATAATTTTTCTGATGCCTCCTTTATGAGGGATACTGAGCTATACGTGGAGGAGGGGAGAAGGGAATATAAACCATATCCCATGCACTACGGCAACTTCAGGTCCATTTTGCTCCTAGCCTAATTTTTACGCAAATCTGTCATTTGAAAAGGCCAGCTGGGTTCAAATAAGGTCTTCGGTAAGTATTAATGGTGGGATGGGAAGGTCATTCTATTCACCTAGGTGATAATGTGATAGTCTCAAAAACGTTGTTCACACGTTTAGTTTCACAAAAGAATGGTTCAAACGTTTAGTTTCACAAGAGAATGGTTCAAAACTAACTGAAGGAAGAAGGCAAAAGAATGGAATCCTAGAAATCAGAGCCCGTTAGTATCATCTAAGTATATTACCTGTATTTACTAAAACTCATGTCCTTTTTCACATTGAACGTCTACCCAAGCTACAATTGCCTAGTTAAGGTAGCAAGGTGGTATTCAGAACAGAGAAATATGTCTTACTGTCCTAAAAGTTGCCTGTCCAGTCTTGCTACTTTTAAAAGTTGCAGAGAATCACACTCTGTGAGTTCAAATACTTCCTTTTATGCTGAGTAAATAAACTTGCTTCCAAGTTAGGATGAGCAGATAGTTCCAAACACTACCCACTTAATGGCATTCAGCATGAAAGTCCTGAATGCGATTTCTAAAATGAGTGATGAGGACATTCTGAACCTTTAAAACAGGGAGCACAAGTTCTTCATGTGCTTTTGGGTCCAAGGGATATTCATATGCACATTGTAGTCTCGATCTTTTGGTGTTTGTATTTGTATATCTTGCTACATCACTAGGTGAAACAACCAGGCTTTTTATTCATTTAAGTGTCCCTGGGGCATCCAGACTTCAGCCAGGGCACCAGGTAACCAGAGGTAGGGGGAGTGGGAAGAAGCTCAAAGAATTGAAACGTCATGCATTTCACACTCTTGCTGGAGGGCATTCCTGAGTTCACAGGGGGAAGTGTTCTAGGTAGAGGGCTATTAGAGACCCTTGGCCTCCAAAGGCCTTGGACCCGTTCCACTAGTTTATGGAGGAACAAACTGAGGCACACGTGTCTGGAAGATGATTAGTTATTCTTGGTTTTGTGTTTCCCCCCATAACAATAGGTTCTCTTAGTGAGCAAAAGAAGGGAATTAGATAGACCAAGAACCTTGCCCAAGGTCATTCAGGGCTTCACGGCTTTTTGTCCAAGTTCTAAATGTTGCTGGCTTGGGGATTCACCTGAATCCATAACAATAGGTTCTCTTAGTGAGCAAAAGAAGGGAATTAGATAGACCAAGAACCTTGCCCAAGGTCATTCAGGGCTTCACGGCTTTTTGTCCAAGTTCTAAATGTTGCTGGCTTGGGGATTCACCTGAACACTGCTGACTAATGACTAGGAGACAAAGGTCTCCTCTAGAAGTAAGTGCCACCTCGCCAAAGAAATAATCCTGGTGAAGCTTTACATGTTAGCTTTTTGCCTTTTTTTTTTTTTTTCCCGAGCTTGGAAGAGGAAGAAAAAGAAAAAGAATGGATTGAACTATTTTTTTTCCCAGGGTCAAGATATGGATCTGAGGTGTAAAGAGGTGGACAGAATTACACTTGGCTCTTGGCTTAAATGGGTTTGATCGATTGTTAAGGGCCTCCTATTACATCATTTTATGTTCTGCTTTAGAGCTGGAAGGAACAGGGTCTCGGCTGCCCCTAGAGGCAGTATGACCCTGGGTGGTCTCCTCCTTCACTGTTTCCTAGAAGCCAAACCAGGCACACAAATGTTTTAATTAGTGTATACTGGGCGGGACTATGCAGTGTTTCTAAATACTAAATTAGTTGCCAATATGTAAAAACAAGCTGGTTGTGGTTTCTCCCTTCTCCTAAAACACAAAAACAAAAACACCAAAACCTGGCCACTGGGGCCCCCATTCTCAGGCCCGCAGCAAGGGCTGGGAGTGGTCAATGACTTCCCCTGCAAATGGGGCATGGACCCTTCTTCAGCCAGAGCCCTCAGGCCCTGCTACTCCTCTGGGCTAAGGGCCAGCTTGGTCCTGCCTCACAACCTTTTCCTCCCCTATTTTACTGGCACCCATGTCTATTGAGAAGCTGGTGCTGCGGATTTTTCTGACTCGCCTGTGCATTCAGACTTACCCCTGCTGAGTTCCTTCCTGCTTCTCAAAGCCCTGCTATCTTCTGGGAGGCATCCGCACACTGGACAGTCTTAGCGGCCAATCGGTGCACTGCTTGCATCGTGCGCTCTCAAGTGACACTTGTTCATCCTCACAGGGTTTTCTGGACCTGCCGGAAAGAACATGGTGGTGTGAAGTTTAGACCAGGTGCCAGGCTAGGTGGAGAGAGATATTCGTGCAGGTGATCTGTCTGTTGTGCCAGCCTTGGGGGGAAAGGGGGGGCGGAGCCATCCTTTCTTGAGAGTGTGACCCACTCAAGATTTGAGAAACGCGATTGGATGGTGGGGTGGTGGGGTGGTTACACGCCTCGCCAGTGCCATCTCAGGAAAGAGGAGAAGGGCCCCCCACCCACACCTGCCTCCAGAGGTCCCCTCCAAGGAACTTCTCTCAGGGCCTCCTTCTGGGGCCAGGCCAGCCTTAACCGGAAAGCAAGCAGTGAGGAGCCTGTCCGAATCGCCAGCGATGCCAGCAGAGCGCCGGGCCTCCTGGCAGACTACCAAGAACTGCTTAGGGAAACACATGGCTTCTCTTTTGCCCTGCAGGTACAGCTCCAAGGTCAAACAAGGCTGGAGGGCTGCCCAGGTGAGGAAGGACGGGCATGGGTTCCCACAGCCCAGAGAATAAAGGGGCATTTTCACTTACATTGCACCCCTGCCTTGTCCCCTCCTTCATGCCTGGCCCTGTGTAGGTTCTGTACTAGGGTCACCAGACTGGCAGCTGGTTTAGTTCCTATACCTTTTCCTTCTCCTTCCCCAAACACCTAGTTTTAGGAAGTATTTAACAAGTCTTGTGTTTAAACAAGAACATGGCTGGGGCCTGGGAACGCCAAGGAACAATAGGCAGGGAGCAATGACCTTTCTCATAGTCCCCTAGCCTTTGCTCACAGCCCAGAAGTTACTGTATGAATTTGGCAAAAATCACACTGCGATCTGTGGGAATGCAAGAGAAGCCAAGAGAGAGGAGAGAGAGGCACGAAGACCGAGGGGGCATGAATATGCAAATACAGTTCAGAAACAAGTTCTTAAAGCTAATGTGTCCCTGGCAAACATTTCTGATTTCCCTAGGTTTGCAGGAAAAGGAGGCTTAAAGAGCTGCACTGCGAGTTATATCATACATTATCAGGGTACACACATGGATTCACAGTGTGATTTAGATCCAGGAGAAAAAACATGATAGGAGAAGTGAGAGCATGAACTTTACTGCTTAAAAATAAAATTGATGGCTTGCGAAAGTACACAATTTTGATTCTATAGGGAAATTACTGGGTGTCATAAATGATTTGTAGGAAGTCAGAGCATATTTATTGAGCTGCTTGTAAGTGCGTAACCTCTGGTTTCAAGGAATTCGTGGTCTAACTGGTTTGAGAAGGCATGGATTTTGGAAAGGATTAACAAGAATGAGAAAACAAACGTCAGCCAAACAGAAAGAACACTGTAGTAATAAGGACACTTCTTAGCAAAAACCAGTGTTCTCAGTTTTTAGGACAAAGAGAAAGATCCATCAGGGAAATTTTTGCTGAATTTGGCATTTATGATGTTTTACCATCTGCACAATGTCAACCCAGTGTTTGGCCAGACAAGAACTATGTCTTATGTCTAGCATTTAGAATACGTTGATACCTAGAGTAAGTGCGTGTGCTGGGTGGCTCAGTCAGTTGAGCATCTGACTCGTGATTTTGGCTCAGGTCATCATGATCTCATGGTTGGTGAGTTCGAGCCCCGCGTTGGGCTCTGTGCTGACAGTGTGGAGCCTGCTTGGGATTCTCTCTCTCCCTCCTCTCTCTGCCCCTACACGTCTCATGCGCTTTCTCTCTCAAAATAAATAAACTTAAGAAATTAAAAAAAAAAAAAGAAAGCAAACAGATCCCATTATTCTCAGGCATTCCCCTTAGGCATTCTTCCCAGCAGAAGCCAAGGATTATCAGAATCACCAGGTCTCCCCATAGCTGCCAGGTCATCACCCATGGTGAGGCTCCTTCACCAGAGCAAAGCTGGAGTAACTGTGTGACTATGTGAATGTGGGCAAGTCCCTGTGTCCCTCGAGCCACTATGCCATCATCTGTCAAGCAATATCCATTTCACAGCATTATGGGAACGTGAAAAAAGAAAACACGGGCAGGCAAAGCTCCTAACTAAATGCTAAAAGGAGTATAGTAAATGGAACATGCTTTTGTAGAATCCATTCTAATTCGCGTGGAAGAAAAGTGCACATTTATCTGCCTCGAAAGACTTTTCTCATTTTTTTGAAAACCTTTATTTGTCCTTCCCTTTCCAATTAAAAAATTAAAAAAAAGTTTGTTCATGGATAAAGGGAATTTTCTGGGGAAACATCTAGCATGGCAAACCGGGAGAACCATTCCAGAAGGACTTACAGCCTCTCAGTGGGGGGCTTTTGCTTCCCAGAGCAGGCCAAGTGAAGCGACATCAAAGTCAGGGCAGACAGGGTAAACCCTGTGGTGACGGCTGGGCAGCTTTTCTCTGGCAGCCGCTCTGTGAGCCACAGCACCCTGCGAGCTACATCTCTCTCGCCTTCTGCTTGGCTGGAAGCAGGCCATGTGGGCGACTTGTTTCAGTGTATGAGCTTATCAGTGAAAAGATGTTTAAGTGGACAGGTTCGAAATGAGGCTGTATAAAGTCCAGGTAATTGGTCACGCACATCTCTCTCTCCTCTATGAGCTCCCCTCTCAAGCCCCCCTCACGCCAGCCTTTATTGACAGTTGGATTGCCACCTGAGTGTCCATTTCCTTGCTGTACACAGGATAATAATGATGGCAGCTCATAAGGCTGTGGTGAGGATTACACGAGATCACGTAAGGTCAACCCTTAGCAAGGCGGGTGGCACGCGGTAAGCACTCAGTAAGTGGGAGCAAATATTAGGGCTGATGAATGTGACAAAATCCTGCAAGGTAGATGTATGAGTTTGGGGTTCTCCAGAGAAACAAAACCAGTAGGATGCATCTATACATAGAGAAACTGATTTTAAGGAATTTGCTCATGTAATTAAGCCTGGCAAGTCCAAACTCTTCAGGGTGGGCCGGCAGCCTGGAGACCTGGGAAAGAGCTGATGTTGCAGGCTGTCTGCTGGCAGAATTCCTTCTTGCACAGGGGAGGTCAGTCTTTTTGTCTCCCTTCAACTGACTGGACGAGGCCCACCCACATTACAGAGGTCAATCTGCTTTACTCAAGTCCACCAATTTAAATGTTAATCTCATCGCAAAACACACTCACAGAAACATTCAGAATAATATTTGACCAAATATCTGGGCACTGTAGCCCAGCCAAGTTCACACATAAAATTAACCATCACAGTAGACTTTACTAGCCCCATTCAAAAAATTTTTTTTAATGTTTATTTTTTTTTGAGAGAGAGACAGAGTGAGTGGGGGAGGAACAGAGAGAGAGGGAGACACAGAATCTGAAGCAGGCTCCAGGCTCTGAGCTGTCAGCACAGAGCCCGATGCGAGGCTCAAACTCACGAACCGTGAGATCATGACCTGAGCTGAAGTCGGACGCTTACCGACCGAGCCACCCAGGTGCCCCCTACTAGTCCCATTTTAAAGATGAGAAGCCTAAGGGTCCAAGAGGTTAGGACCATGACACCCTGGGAGTAAGTTGAAAAGCTAGGATTCAAACCCCGGAGTAAACCAGGGCCCAGGACAGTACCTGGCTCACCACAGTCCTTCAGGATTTGCTGCATGTGTTTATGTCTCCAGAGTCCCATTTCTTACCCCTTACTCTGGATCCTGGAGAGATAGGACACAGAGAAAGATTATTTTTCTTGAGGAAGAGACAGGAGGGAAAAGCAAACATTGGGAGAACATTTGGCACACGCAGACTTCAGAGGAATGCAACCAAGTTGTGGAGGGAGATGAAGGAGTGTTGGGGACCTGAGCAGTGGCTCATAGAAGGGTCTTGGGGGGAAACATAGGAAGCGAGGTAAGGGGACAAGGACAGACCTGTGCCCCGATCTCAGGGCCTTTCTTCCAGGCTGCTCTAGACAAGGTGGCCAGAGACAGTCTCTGAGTAGATGAAATAGAGGTGTGAGACCTCGAACAAAAAAGAGACTGCCAAGAAGGGACAGCATCTCAGGCAGCAGCCACGGAGAACACACCAGCCATAGGCAGGTGTGGTTGGAGATGGCAAGACCCAGAGGAGACTGATTTTGGAGGCAGGGCAGCCTGTGCAGGACTTTGGACTTCCTTCCAAGCGAGATGGGAAGCCACAGGGGTTTCTCAGCCAGGAATGACATTATCTGGTGACCCCACTTCTGAGGGAGTGGAGAGGTTAGACTGTTTAGATTTCATTGCTCACTGAAGATCCAGGTTTATATTAGCTGCCCTTGAATCTGAAGACAAGCTCTTCACAATACTTGAAAAGTTACTCAATTTAAAATCTAAATATTAAATGAGGGAAACTCTCCTAACCCATTGGAACATTCTTCTGCTTTCTGCTTCCCCCTGGTTCCTGAAGGCCCATGATGGAGCAGAGGGCCTGAAGCTTCTGGGATTCCTTCGGTCCTTGACCTGGGTGGACCCACATGGGTCTGGGGCTGGGCACAGAGTGCAACAGTGGCAGAGAGGATCGCTGGCCTAGAGCAAATGACACAGGCAAAAGAAAGAAGTGGCTGGACCTTCTGCTGAGGAAGAAACATGGGGGCTAAAATCAGAACTGTCAATTTATTCAATTAAGTTAATTAGTTATTTTTTTACTTGAAATCCTGCAGTGTATTATTCCTAAGTTAAAGACTCAGCTCTGTATTGTAGGACACAGACCTTTGGTGATGTGATCCTGATCACCTGTCCAGACTCATTTCTCCCTCTCCCCAGAATCCTCTACCCTGCCACCACCTAGTCTAGTCAATCGTCTCTCACCTTTCCAGAATCAATTTGGATGTCACCTGCCCAGGAATTCTCCTCTGATCTCTCTTACCTTCTTAGACCCAAAGCTTATCCCTGGTAGATGTGTCCCATCACATCATAGTTGCTGACTTGTCCATATCCCTAACTAAAGCACAGCGCCTGCTCCTCGAGAATAGGGATGGTGTTGTAACTACCTGTGCTGATCCTTCACACCCTATCTGGCACTCGGTGGAAGCTCAATAAACACAGGTTGAATGAATAAGTGACCAAGCAAGGCCAGCGGGAGTGACCAGAAGCTGATAAGAAGGACTCTGGGGTTCAGAGTACACAATGCTTTCCTCCTTTAAGGGCCAGCCTGGCAGCAGACGTGGACTGAAGAACTAACACTTGCTGAACATATGTGCTGGGCTAGCCTCTGTGCTAGGTGCTTGCTGTTTATATCATTTTCTCTTAATTCTTGTAGTTATCCTGTAAGGTGTCTATGCACCTTCCTCTGTGTTCCAATTTAGTTCCGCATTTTCCTTGCACAGCTGCATTTCCATCCACAGCTCCCCTGGAATCTTTAGGGAGTTGCCTATGACTCCACAGGCAGAGCGAAAACTAGGAAAGAGCTTACAGGAAAAACAGATTTTCCTCCAGAGCTGGCACTCTCATGCTGGAAGTCTGGGTATCTTTGCTTAGCATCTACATGAACTCAGTTCTCTAATCTTGGAATTTGAGAGCTGAGAAGGACCTTAGAAATCATCTAGTCCAGTTCCCTCATTTGACACATGAAGGGGCCAGTGGCTTGCCCACGGCCACTCAGCTTGTGCAGAGGCAGGGTGGAATCACTCAATCTCCTGACTCTCCAGCTTCCCCACGCACACTTGGCCATTCTGGTACTTGATTTTGCTTATTGGAGTCTCTTAGTCAAAGAGCCCTCTTACAACTTCTAACTGCATATTGTTTTGTGAGAGAAAGAACTTCAACTTCCAGGGTGGCTAGATGTTACAACAGCGCGTCTGGATCTACTGGAACTAGGGAGTTCAGGGGAGCTTGGGAGCTCAGAGGAGATGGGGTCTTGATGGTGAGGGAAGCCCAGGGAGCAGCAAGTGGAACTCATTCCCAGCATGGCCTTCCTTTTACAGATGCCAAGGGGGAAAACCAGGGGTCTCAGACAGTTTCACTTAACATTTACTAGATACTAGGAACTGGAGGAACTGCCCTCAAGCCCTTACAATCCAGAAAGCAGATAGATGAGTACAGATATGACACGGCATGGAAACAGGCAGAGGAAGGCAAGAAGGATTTTTCCTTGGAGAGTTTCCTGGAGGAAGTGGCTCCAAGCTGGATTTGAGGGAGACACAGAAGAGGAAGCCAGCCATCTCAGACAGGAAGAAAGGTGAGGGCAGACTCTGAGGGACTGGGAGGGATGAGAGTGTAAATGAGAGCAGTGCTTCTCCAAGAGTCATACCTGGACCAGCAGCAGCAGCAGCAGCTGGGAAAGAGTTAGAAACATCTGTCATTGGAGCCCACTCAGCCCTACTGACTCAGAACTGCTGGGGATGGGCCCCCACAATCTGAATTTAACAAGGCCTCCAGGTGATTCCCGCACCCCTTCAGGTTAAGGCCCACTGAACCAGATAGTTCTGACTTGGAAGTCCATGGCATCCTTGCTCCTGTGGAAAGGCTCTGGGACAGCAGGGACAGGCGCAGACAGAATGCGGTGTCTGTCCTCTGGTTCCCTCTGTAAATGCCCTTTGGGGTCCGGTCCTTCTTGGACTTTTTGGAGCATCAGATGCTGCACTACGTACCTTATGGAGGCATCTTCCTCTCTTCTCCGAGACACAGAGATCAGGACTCCCTGTGATTCTCAGTGCTGACAAAGCCAATACCAAGTGACATGACCATGTCTCCAGCAACCTCATCATTCTTACCACGCGAGAGCCCTGTGAGACTGCCTTCGTGGCCTTCTCACCTTCTCTGTGTCCTTAATGACACACACCTCACTCTCTCTTATGGACCTGTTCTGGCGCCTTGTTTGAAATGGACAGCCACTCCGATATTGTTCCAGCACTCCCTATGCACTTCTGCTCTGTTTCTGTCCGTCACATCAACCCATGTCTATCCTATGATTCCCTTTCTAGTTCGTCTCTTGTCAGTCCTCCTAACCTCCAATTGAAAGCACCGTTCACGAAGCCTGAAGCTTGTGTTGTTTTGTTTCACTGCTGTGTTCTCCGTGCCAGCACGGAGCCCTGTCATATGCAAGGTGCCCATGTCCAGTGGGTGAATGGTTTCTACCATGTCACTCTGCGTGTGTGGCTTCAGTTACAATGGGTTGAGCTGGGAATTGGCCTCTAACCTGACGGCAACTTCCCAATGGCTGGCCAATGGCTGAGGTCTGACGTGAGAACTTGGTCTCGGCGACAGGGTGAACGCATCAGACGCCACCGTTGGGGAGTCTGTAAGGTCTGGACAGGGAAAGTGATAGTACGATGGTGCTAAAGAGGGGCCACAGGGTAAAGGCAGCAGAAGCCTGATGAAGAGAAAAGGGTGGTACAGAGAATTAGTCAGCAGGGACAGAGGTGGTGCAAGTGGAGATAGAGAAAAGCTGAGTCAACATAACAGCGGAGAAACTCCAGTCTGATAATTCCAGAGAACGACTCTGGAAATGGGTGTTGAGATACTTGAGGGGCTCTACTATCCTGAATGGCGTCCTGGGGGGCCACGAAGCCCAGCTGTGTGGCTGGGTCCTTCTTCCTTCATTCTCTGCACATCCTAAAAACAGCTCACCATTGGCTGTCAAACCTGAGGGGTCTCTGGATCCTTCCAGGCACCTGGCAACACAGAGTCCAGTACCAGCACATCTCTTGCTGTGGCAGGGGCTCCCGGGGGCTGGGCTGGGCCAGCTCTCACTCCCATAGGAAAGGCTGAGGCACTGGGGCAAAAGTGCCAAGGGTGCGGCTGGGGCAGATGCCCTCAATCTATTCCAGGCAGCGGTGCTCAGCTGAGGTGTTCCTTTGAAAGCATAATAATACATACGGGAAGCTTGTGCAATTCCACTTTAAATGCGTCCTTCCCCTTTATTACACGCAAGGAAAAGGTCAGGGAGAGGCCCTGTTATGAAGCCAAGTCAGCAAACAAAATCCCCTGTTTGATGTTCCAGTGTGGCCCTGCGGCGGCAACCCTGAGGCAAGGCCGGGGTGAGGCAGGGGGTCAGAGGGTGGAGGGCATGCACAGGGAGGAACACTACCTCTGCTCCTTACTTGTTTGTGACTTGACTGACCACAGAGCCTGGCCTCCTCTCTGCCTGACTGCCCGTCATTTTCTGTCCTGAGGCCCTTTTCAAGGATGTACCTGGAAATCTTCCCACGGGTCCTGATAGAAGACCAATCTTTCTCAATTGCTAATGCAACTCTAAAACATTTTATTTTGATTCTGCTCAACATTGAGATTGTGGGGGTTCGTACATTTTTCTTAAGTGAAAAACATTCTGTCCAGATAGCGTGATAACAAAAGCTCGTTCATTCCATGAATATTTATTAAGTTCCATTAAGTGTTAGGAGCTAGACCAGATATTGAGGAAGCAGCAGTGACAAGAAAGAAATGCCTGCTTTCACCGCTTTTGTCAACAGCAAAGACAGATACTAAGGAAATAATTCTAAACATGAGAAATAGTATGAAAACACTATAAGGTACCCTTGGAGCTTATAAAGGGAAAACTGGGAAAATATTTGCAAATCACATATCTGAGAAAGGGTTAATATCAAAAATATATAAAGAACATAAAGAACTCCTACAACTCAACAGTAAAGAACCCCCAAACAATCCAATTAAAAAATGGGCAAAGGATCTGAATAGATATTTTCCGGCTAAGGTATACAAATGATCAACAGATACATGAAAAGGTCCTCAATATTAATCATCAGGGAAATGCAAGCCCAAACCACAAAGAAATCCCCTCACACTTGTCAGAATTATCAGAAAGACAAGCAATACACCAAGTGTTGGCAAGGATGTGGAGAAAAGGAGAGTCTTGTGCACTGTTGGTGAGAATGTAAACTAGGGCCGCCATGGTGGAAAACAGTGTAAAGGGCCCTCCAAAAATTCAAAATAGAACTGACCATATGATCCAGCAATTCCATTTCTGAGTATTATCCAAAGAAAACAAAAAGACTCTCCCCCAAAGATACCTGCACCTCCATGTTCACTACAGCATTATTCACAATAGCCAAGATATGGAAACAACCTAAGTGTATCCACTGATGGATGAATGGATAAGAAAATGTGGTACACACAGACAGGTGCACGCACACATACATGCACACACACACACACACACACCTGAAATATTATCCAGTCATAAAAAAGGAAACCTTGCCATTTGTAACAACATAGATGGATTTGAGGGCATTATACTAAGTGAAGTAAGTCAGAGAAAGACAAACGCTATGTAATTTCCCTTATAGGTAGATTCTAAAACAGATCAGAAACAAAAACAAAAACACCCTGTGAGCTCATGGATATAGAACACAGATTGGTGGTTGCCAGAGTGGGGAGTTGAGGGGGGGAAAAATGGATAAAGAAGGTCAAAAGGTACAAACTTCCAGTTGTAAAATAGTAAGTCATGAGGACGTAATATACAGCATGGTGATTACACTTAATAATACTGTAGTGCATATTTGAAAGTCGCCGAGAGAGTAAATCTTGAAAGTTCTCATCACCAGAAAAAAATGTTGTTATGTGTGGTGACAGATGGTAGCCAGAATTACTATGGTGATCATTTTGCACTATATACAAATAACGAATCATTATGTTGTACGCCTGAAACTCATATGTTATATGTCAATGATACCTCAAAAATAATAAAACATAAAAATTGCTACAGAAGTCTTTAAGCATTCATTTATTTTTATGTAGAAAGAAGGGAAACACCGTTTTCACTTACCCATAATGCAGAAGTGAGTGTCTCGATGGACATGGTGAAAAGTAACTTCAAGCACCTATTTTTAATTAAATATAATTAACTCCTACTTAGCAAACTGGTTTTCAGTCTTCTTGACAAACTTTTAGTTGCTTTAATTAGCATTAGACTCAGCTGAAAAATCACAGGACATTCCATCATCATTAGGAAGTCAAGCTCCTTCTATCCTCTTGCTCTGCCATCTTCCATGTGGCTTCTGCCTCATGGTCTGAAATGGCTGTTGGATATCCAGCCATCATGGCAGCCTGATCTTTCTAGACATTATACATGATACTTCTACTTACGTGCCCCTGGCTAGAACTTAGACACATGGCTCTTTCTGTCTACAAGGGTAGTTGGTTGGGAAACGTGGTATTTACTCTATGGCTGTGTATCTAGCTGAAAACAGGTCACCTGTTGCTAAAATAGAAAAAAACAGATACAGGGGCCACTAGAAGTGGCAGTTAATGTCCTCAGGGTTGGGATGATATAAATATTAAGGGGGAAATGCTTTTCAAAATTATGCTATCCTAACGATAATGACTTTCCTAAAAAGGTCAAGTGGCTCTCATTTATTACTCTAGGGCACAACATTGCTACTGTCAGAATGGAAAATAATTTCCCACAGAGAGGCAATACTCAGCTGGAGATGGAGAGGAATGGATTTTCAGAACAGAGTCAGGGCTCACGTCCAGCCTGGTTAGCGTCAGTGGCCAGAAGGAACGCAACCTCTGCGGCACTTCCCAGCACCAGCGGCTCAGGTCACCTGCTTCTTATCTCTTGGAATCAGCACAAATCATGAGTTTTGAAGCCTTGAAACTCAAGCTGTGGGGAATTTAAAGGAGCCTGCAGAGTTTAAAATCAAATGAGCATATGAAGATAATGAAACTCATTTGTGTCCTGCAGAAGACGGGTGGCTAATCCCTACTCAGTTTGCGGTGCACCAACCTCACATGGTGGGCTCGAGCTGTATGTTTCATACAGTGGAACTGATTCTATTGAAAATAAAAATGAGCGGGCACACAGTTTTTCCTTTGCTGTCCTGCCCGCTGCTCCCTTGCAGTGCATCCAATAAACTTCTACCTCCTTTGTTCTGCCTCGGGTGAATCCTTTCACAGCCTGTCCCGCTGGCCTCCACCCGATCCGGTCGCCCCACATTTGGTGGCCCTCATGGGGGAACCTCTGTCAGCCAGGGACTCCCCCGGATTCGCCAGGAATTTCTCAGGGTTTTCCCTCAGTGGTTCTCCTTGGGGAACTGAGGACCTCCGGCTGAGGGTATTCCTTGGGGAGAATTCGAAGGCCCAGGGGGAACCAGCCAGATCACCCTCACCCTAGCAACCCAGGCACAGTTATAAAACAACGGAAAATTCCATATGTCCCTATACTTTCTCACTCCATCCTATGACTTGGTCCCTTACCAGTGCCTCATGGCAGACAGCTCTCCTTTGACCTTCCCTCGTAGTATTGTTCAATAAACTTCTATCTTCTTTTAAAAAAAAAGAAAAAGAAAACAGAAATGAGGCGTCAGAATTAAAATTATACCCTCGGTAGTTGTGAAAGTTGTGAAAGTTGTGAAAGTTGTGAAAGTTGTGAACCCTACTTACGGGGCACCTGGGTGGCTCAGTTGGTTGAGTGTCCAACTTTGGCTCAGGTCATGATCTCACAGTTCATGATTTCGAGGCCGGCATCAGGCTGTGTGCTGACAGCCCAGAGCCTGGAGCCTGCTTCAGATTCTGTGTCCCACCCCCCTTCGCTGCCCCTCCCCCTCTCTCTCTCTCTCTCTCTCTCTCTCTTTCAAAAATAAATAAACACTAAAATAAATAAATGAATCCTACTTTTCCCCAGGTTAAACTTTTCTCCAGCCCCCAGGTTAAAACTGATTCATTCATTTGTTTGTTCCTTCACTACATCAAGCATTGCTTGGATGTGTCTTAGCATTTGGCAGGTATACAGAGATGACCTTGAAAAATTTAGGCAATTCTGGTAGATTTGCAGGAATCCATAGTTTCTAGTGACATGATAACGTTTCTTGGTTCTTTATTCAGTTGAGAAGACAGCGTGGCGGGAAAAAGCATTGATTTAGGAAACCTGAGTTCAAGTCAGCCCCCATGTAATCCTGGGCAAGTTTTGTAACCTTTTGGGGTCCTAGCTTCCTCCACTTAGGATTCATGGTTGAGTTAGATAAGGGGTCTCAAGTCAAATTCCTGCAGCAGCCAGGCAGGTAACAGAAATACGTGAAGTGGACTCAGCTTAAGAAAAATAGAGGCAGAGGTCTGTTTTGCTTTCCTCTTAACTCAGGTTTAAGAAAACAGCGTCATGAGCCTAATAAATGGTCACGAACACTCAGCTTCTAAACCAGAGAAGCCACAGGGAGCAGTGGAGACTGAGGTAACCTGGGGCCATGATTGCTTATCTCCAGTTAGGAATGTGGGTTGAGTGCTGCCGAATCTTTTGAGTTTTCAAGAGAACTGAGAAAATATGGATTTGTTTTCCTATGTGAAAGGTTCAGATTTTTCCATTATGGAGCAACCAAATTCAAAACTTAAAACAAAAACAAACAAACAAAAAAACCTTGTGCCAGTTCATCTAGCATTGAACCCATTTCAGCCAAAACAGGGTGTGTTTGTAGGGCTGCCCATCTATGATCTCTGGGTTACACTGTAGTCATTGGAGCACTAGTTCTCAAGTTGAGATTTCTGGATCCATTAAAAGCTTCAGCCAGGCAGGACCCATAGAAATCACATAGCAAATTTTGTGAGTGTACATGTTGGGGGTGAGAGTACTCATCAGTTTCATTAGAGTTAGGAACTCATGGCCAACAAACTTTTATTTATTTATTTATTTATTTATTTAAAAACATTTTAAAGTATTTATTTATTTTTGAGAGAAAAAGGGGAAGAGAGGCAGAGAGAGAGAGGGAGACACAGAATCTGAAGCAGGCTCCAGGCTCTGAGCTGTCTGCACAGAGTCCAACGCCAGGCTCAAACTCACAGACCGTGAGATCATGACCTCAGTTGAAGTTGGACACCTAATGGACTGAGCCACCCAGGTGCCCCCTCATGACCAGCAAACTTTTAGATTCACCAATCAGCCTAGCACAGTTTTCCAGCTCTTACTCTTCAGAATGTCAAGATGGATGATGTAATCAGACACTTCGTCCATTCACTCCTTCATTCATTCAGTGATAGTTGTGGAACATATGCTATGTATGAGGCATCTTCTAGGCATTGGGGATATCGAAGCAAACAGAAGAGACGAAGTCTTTGTCCTTATGAAATGTCCCTTCTAGAGGAGGGACACAGATAACATCTATAAAAACAAAAAAGGCACATATTATGTCAGGCAATGACGAGGACCGTGCAAGGTAAGAGGAGAGAAGAGAGGCAGAGTGGGGCAGAGCGGCATTTTAGGTGGGGTGAGGGGCAAAGGCCTCTCCTTCAGAGACCTGACTAAAGTAAGCAAGCCAGCCATGCGATTTTCTGGAAAGAGCATTTCAGAGCAGGGAGAAGTGAAGACAGGCCTGAGGCAGGTGCATAAAGTGGTCTGTTTATGGAGTACCAAGGTTAAGGTTAAATTAAGGCTATATAACCACTAGTGGGTTTAAAGGAAGGCTTTGGGATTTTTTTCCCTATAAAACAAGGAATTCCTTCACATTGTTTGCAACACTTTCATCTCTTTATGCTGATAATGCCCCGTTGAGAAACAGATCTAAGAAAAAAGGCACATGCCCACTATTGGCCGGTGCCATAAACTGGCTCCATCTTTCCTGAGAGCTGCTAGTAAATTTAACAAGAGCCATAAAACTGTTGACAAGGCAAAAGAGAAGAAAAAAAATAGGAGAAAAACTAAGTCTACCTTAGCCGGGTCTTGAATAATACACAAAAATCTCAAATAATCTCAGTTCTCAAAAATGAAAAAAAAAAAAAAACAAGCAAAAATAAACAACGAAATTCAACATGCTTACATTCTATTAAGCTGTTAAAATGACACTTGGGAGCAATACTAATGAGGAAAAATGTATTATATGAAAAGTGCCAAATAGAAAAAACAAGATACAAACCTGTGTATTTATGCTGATCAAAATTGTGGAAAATATATTATTGCACATTACTGAACACAAAAAGAGAATTTGGAGGATTACCAAAAAAAAAAAATCTATTGTCTGGCGAGATCTCTTTTTGGGCAGGATTGCTTACGTTCATAAAGCACCTTTGTGTTTTTTTTTTTTCCTGCGGCTGGGTATTGTGAGCTGTGTGAGCTGTGTGTGTGTGTGTGTGTGTGTGTGTGTGTGTGTGTTGAAGCTGAGGTTTACCACCCGTGAGGCACCGTTCCCTCTACGACACTGCTAAAAGGGACAGGACTGTGCTGCAGGCACTGAGCTGGCTGTGCAACAATGAGAAGTATGTAAGCAGAGTCCACATGGTCCGGCTTGCTGCAGAACCGGGAGCTGCGGAACAGCAAGATGCTTTGCGTCACCGTGTTGGTATCTGCACTCTAGACGGATTCGGTTCTGGGACAGAAAACCAGTGACGGCTCTACCGGAGGCCAGCAGGAGTGCCAGCTGCCGCTTCAACGACAGCAGGGTGGAGGAGGGCAGCAAGTTCTCTTTGCTGCCACAGCTCTCACACCCTTCCTGCTACAGCCCCGCATCTAACTTGGTAGTTGTCTCCTTGTGGGGAGAGGGGGTTCCCGGCTTATAGGATTCCAAAGCAAAACACCGTCTAGACCAGACTGAGCTTTGAGATGTTTTCTTGTCCTTCAGGTCAACGGTCACCTCTTCAGGGAGGGCTTCCCTGGCCAATCGATCTAAAGTAGCTCCTACCCAGTGATGGAGGGTATACCATCCTGCTTTGTGTTTTGTGTATTAGTTCTGCAACCATTTCCATTTATTTGTTTACTTATTGTGTGTCTTCCCCCATTGTAATTTTTTTTAGTGTTTATTTATATTTGATAGAGAGAGAGAGAGAGAGAGGCAGAGCACAAGCAGGGGAGGGGCAAGATCGAGGGAGACACAGAATCTAAAGCAGGCTCCAGGCTCTGAGCTGTCAGCGCAGAGCCCGATGCGGGGCTCGAACTCACGAACTGTGAGATTGTGACCTCAGGCGAAGTTGGATGCTTAACCCACTGAGCCACCCAGGCTCCCCTGTCTTCCCCCATTGCAATGTAGGCTTCTTGAAAACAGAGAGGACCACATCTGTCTTATTTGTTATTGGTGCCTGCAATGATTTCTGGTGTGTAGTAGTTCCTTGGCATTTATTTATTTTTTTGACCAGATTAATAAACTTGCAACGATCAGCAATTCAGGGTCCCTGGACCTCTGCAGCTCATCTGGATGTCATTTCTTGAGTCAACTTGAATGAAAGATTTCACATTGCGACAATGCGACCACAAAACTTGGGTGCTGGGTTCATTAGAGTCTCAACAAGACTATGACATTGCCTTGGGCCTCAGGAAAAGGGTTGCCCTGGAGAAGGAGGGGGCACCTGTTTCACTTCCCCTGCTTGGAAAATCCCCTGTGTTTCCATATCCCCAGGCTTCCTTCTCCCTTTCCTTCTTTTTGCTTCTGGAGACTGAAGGCTAGCAGTCAGGTAAGCAACAGTACGCCAGCAGGAAATCTCTGCATCTTTTTCTCTAGCAGCTGTAGGGCCCTTAGAGAAGAACGGCATGCGTGGAGGGTGGAACGGGGGAAGGAGTCACCCAGGACATGCAGATTTGTGGTTGTTTGATTCTTGCATCATTTTAAACGAACAGCTCAGAGCAATGGCGGTGGCAGTGCCATTTATCAACATGAAGCTGATTTCCGCTGCCTGGGTGTGGATATGCTGTCTTACTCCTCCGTGTGAAAGAAAGTCTTCAAGTGACTCCTGGAGTTATTGCTCTGGAATGTCTGGTACACTGCTTCACAGTGTGTGGCAATGAAAAAAATGTAGTGGCTGAAATGAGGGCTAGAAATCTGTCTCTGAGTTCTTGTTGAGAGCTAAGACCTGCAAGGACTTGGCTTTACTCGTTTCCTGACAACTTAAACTGAATGCCCGAAACGATGCATACCTTTGGTAATAACTGCTCACATTTATTGAAAGCTTGCTCTGTGTCTGGCCCTGTTTTGAGCATTGCAGTCTTGACTCAACAACTCAACAATCCTAAGAGGTACTTACTTTTTTCTTTCTTTCTTTTTTTCTTTTCTCTTTTTTCTTTCTAGTGTTTTTCTGTTCTTACTGATGAAACGCTGGGCACAGAGCGTTGAGCAACTTGCCTGAGTCATCCAGCTAGAAGCGACAGAGCCAGGAAATGGATTCAGAAAACCTGGCTCCAGCATCCACGCTCTTAACCATATAGGCTATACTATCTATATTTAGAAAGAGAGACACCTGTAGATTTGCTTTTATTATAAAGAATCAAATTACACATGGATGGCCCCCTCTGGGTGAACTAGGCATCAAGTACCCCTGCAGATTATGGAAGCTTAGCTGCTGAGGGCAGGTAGAGGAAGTCAGGGCAGGCTTCCTGGGGCAGGCAAGGCTATGGTTGGATCATTTCTTACCTGTGAGAAATGAGGATGTGCAGAGCACGCTGTGACCACAGCCACTCTCGCTCCGCTTTAGGACCAAAGCACTTGCTCCCCAGCTGTTCTGAATGTTGTCTGCCGATGAGTCACAGCTGAATCCCTCCCCTGGCCTCTCCCTCCTCAAAGGGAGCCACTTCATCCAAGGTTATCCCCTTCTTCAGATGGCCTCGTGCCACAACTCGTTGGTGGGGTTACAAAGGCCCCACCTCTTGCCTGAATTTGAGACACCGCTTTTTTTTTTAAGTTTTATTTTTATTTATTTTAAGAGAGCGATAGAAAGCAAGTGGGGGAGGGGCAGAGAGAGGGAGACACGGAATCCCAAACAGGCTCTGTGCTGTCAGCAAAAAGCCCGATGCGGGGGCTCAAACTGACAAACCAGGAGATTGTGACCTGAGCCGAAATCAAGAGTCAGATGATTAACCAACTGAGCCACCCAGGCGCCCCTAGACCACTCTGAAAGCCAGCCCCTAAACAGGGCCACGTGGAATCAGCTGAGATCTCTGCACAGCGCTGCTTTCTACATTCCTTTATGGGTGTTACTCCCCAAATCACTCACCATATATGCTTCCTTCACAGAGTCTGTTTCTGGGGAAACGTGACCTAAGAAGGCAAGCAAGTGGAAGGCCCTTCTAGGCTGAGGGGCAGCGTGAGCAAGACTTGGCAGTTCTACCAGCACCTATGTGCCCGCGTGATGTATACACTTGGGCGTAGTGGGAAAGGTGGCTCGTGAGGGAGGCAGGGACGAGATCCTAGAGAGCCTTGTATGCAGGCTGAGGGGTTGGATTGTATCCGTAGATTGTTCATTTGTTCATTTAACGGATATTAACTGTGTGATACTATATGTAAGGCATGGCCCAAGGCACTGGGGACACAATGGTAGTATTTCCCTAGCCTGTTCCATATTTGGCATTGGCTGCTACAAACATTACTGTGCATGTCCTTGACACATATATCTAAATCTTACTGTTGAGCATATACCAAGGAGAAGAACTATGTACCATTTCCAAATGGTCACCTCAATCTACCTTCCCACTGGCAAGTGGGAGTTCCTCGATGACAAGTCCTTGTCAACACTTGGTCATAACAGTCTTTAAATTTCAGATATTCTGGGACACAGGGTGCGTAGTGGTGTCATAACGTGGTTTTATTTGTATTTCCATGAAGACTCATGAAATTCTTGTCATCTTTTTGAAGTGAGCTCTATGCCCTACCT
The DNA here is from genome assembly GCF_024362965.1 of Panthera pardus. NCBI lineage: Eukaryota > Metazoa > Chordata > Mammalia > Carnivora > Felidae > Panthera > Panthera pardus. The sequence goes on from NW_026526765.1 coordinate 98,425,959, forward strand.
GGAGCTTGAACTCATAACCCCCAGATCAAGAGTCATATGCTCTAGCCACTGAGTCAGCCAGGTGCTCCTTCTTTTCACGTGTCTAATGGCATGCTCTTCTGGATATCTTCTGTGAAGTTTCCATTTAAGCCTCTGCTCCTTTTTTTTATTATCTATTTTTTGTATTGATCTGTACAGAAAGGTTGACAAATTAGAGTAGATTAAAATTAGGAACTGCTGTCATCAAAAGGCATCATTAAGACAGGGTGCTAAGCACCTGCATTATATCATTCTGTCCTTTCAAACAGGGATATAAGTATCCCTCTATTACAGATGGGAAATTGAGGCTCAGGGAGGGTAATCAACTTGCCCCGGACCACACAGCTTAGTAGTGGAGAAGTGAAGGTTTGAATTTAGATTTGACTGAGTCTAGAGACTAAGCTCCCAATTCCTGCTGGTGCTGCACCACTTTACTGCCTCCAAATGGTCCCCTGTGGGGCCTGCACAACGTCAGGCTCCATACATGTGTCATCATTGTGCCTTCCTGTGTGCAGGGATCACTTAACACGGCCCTCGTTCCTCCCTGTAAATTATTCACTTCCTTCGCTGTTGTGTTAGGTTGGCCGGCTGGAACGGTTGCTCTTTGGTCTTTTTCTTAGTCCTGAGGAAGCAAGGCTCCTGTACGTGGGAAAGACGTAGACAACGTTCTGTGTCTGGAGCAGGATGGATGGCAAAGCCCTGGGCCCCACGGGAAGAGGTAGCTGTGGATGGGCAATGCCAGGTCTACACCGTGTACCCGTGGACCGCTGGAGTCAGGAGGGTCCTGGTATCCTGGTATTTGTGCCAGCACTTCTCCTGCCTTTTCTCCCTGGCTGCCGGAGGCCCTCCTGTGGAGCTGAGCATCCAGTCTCTCAGGCAGGGGGCTGTGTGCACTGCCTTTGTGGGAGAAGGGCTCTCAGCTGGGTTGGGGGTTGTAGGTGAGTCACTGGGAGTTGTTGCCAGGCCTGCCTGTTACAGTAGAAGCCAGAAGTTACCTGATCCTGTATGGAGCCTTGTGAGAACCAGACAACGTCAGGGCTCCACCCTGTGTGAGCAAACCAAGAGGATCTGGCTCCCATCATCACTGCACCTCAATGTCCCCATAGCGGAGGGAAGTGCAGACCTGCCTCCAGGAGCAGATTTGAGCCCATCATGCTGATCATATTGGCTACTCTTTACTGAGGACCTGCACCAAGTGCTTTGCTAAACTTTTTATATACATTTTCCTAATACTTAAAAATCCCAGGGAAACACAAACATCACTTCTAATGTATAGTTGCAGAAATGAACACACAGGAAGACTAATTGTAGCTTCCTCCGTGCCTTCATAGCTGCTAAGTGGCAGAGTCAGGATTCAAACCCACATCTGTGTGACTCTGAAACTCACAAGAGTGTTTACCACGAAGCTAATGAAATATAAACCTCAAGGCCCCCATTGCATGGGCCCCTTCGAAGCACTGGGTCCTAACAAGAGCTTCCTAACAGTATTCAAATGGTCGTATGTGCTTCAAATATTTGCAAAACTAAAGAAATAATTGCAAAATTCATAGATTGTTTCCTTAGTCAGTTAAAACTACCATATCTTTCTACTCTGTCTTCTCTCCCTCACACTTGCCCCGGGTGGAGCTGGGCATTTGGGGTGCGTAGATATTTAGTTTGGGTTTGGTGAGATACATTGATGTGGCTCACGATCACTTCTGTGATTGTTAAGTTATTGCTAGCTGTCTCACTGAAGGAATGGCTTCTGGAAATATTCCTGCCGCCCCCTGTGCCTACTTGCCTGGCTTTGTGACTTGAACATACAGAACCAGAGATTGGATTGCCAATGTGAAGCCGTCTCTGTCTTCAGCACAGGAAGTATGTGGGAAATGGAGAAGAAACACGACACTTTCAAAAGTAAAAACTGTTAGTAATCAAAACTAATTTTTATCTTTCTATTCTCTGTCTAGACAGTGATATCACAAAACTGTTACCAGAGGAAGAGGCAATCAGAGAATATGCAAACAATACAGAAAAAGAATTACAGAGATGTGTCAGGCAGTTAATTAATGAAGACACTATATTACTTTTCTGGGATTTTGCTACGGTCTCTGATATTTGTCAACTTTTAAAGCTTTGTAAATTGTGGGAAATTCTTTTCTCATTCTAAATAGTTACTTTGGTAGCTAACTTTCTGGTTATAATTTTCTTAAGGAGGAACCCCCCACTCCACCCCCTCCCACCAAACTTGGAACTGACCCTACTCAAACTCATGCTTTTAGCGATGGTGGAACCTTCCATTGGAAGTTTCATCAGTCCCCTGTGTGGACCGAGAAATGCGAATTTGAGGTCTGGAAAAGCCCCAGCTTCCTCCATTTCAGAAAGTGCTATAGGGGTCCTCTAATGGAGATGAGAGGCCACAGGCATCCTCTAGCCTAAGGTCAATAGCACAGCAAAGTCCCCAGCCTGCAGTGGTACATGTCCATTCTTTTCCGAGACCAGAAGAGGCTTAGGGGAAACTTACAAATTGCTTAGCTTTTGCAATGTGCAGTAGCTTTCCCTACAGCCCCAGCCAAAATGGAATTTGCTGGTGAGACTTCCTTGGACATCTCAGTCTACAGGGCTTTTTTCTGGAGCAAGCATACAGGGGTGAGCAGGTGTGAGGGGGGTGGAGCTGCTGTAGGTATGGTCTGTTCAGCCGCCCTGTGGGCTTTTCAGCAGTGGACGCAGAAATATGACTGAAGGCGGGTGGCCGCTGGTGCACTGGGACTCAGGGCCGGGCCTTACCGTGTCCTCTGTGCTGCCAGACCACATCATCATTCATTCTGGCCCAAGGCGGTTCCAGCAGCTGCAGGGCTGGAGCCTGCCTTCCTTCAAGACTTTTCTTCTTTGTGGTTTTCACTTCTCCACCTGGTGTCTGGATTGCAAATTACAGGAGAGGACGGAGCATCTGTTCTCCCCACTGAACAAAGGGACTGTGGCAGTTCCAGGCTGACACTGTTTACTCAAGCTCCGGGAGTGCCCCGCCCCCGGCTGCCCTAGCAGCCAACCAGGGCACCAAGCTGGTCACAGTCACGGGGAACGCTTCACCAGGACAGGCCCACAGAGGGGCTGCTTTGTTCAGAGGCTGTGGTGGAGTGGGGAATGCCGCAGCCATCACGCCCAGGAATAGAGAAAATTATGGTACAGACAGAGCAGGTCGCATTTGGAGTTTTAGTAAGCAGAGAGCCTCAGAAGGCAGAGTCACTAGTCTAAGAACCGTGTGACACAGGCCTCAGAGGCTGGCTAGCCTGCCCTGAGGTGTTCCCTAGAGTAATTTGTTTCTAGTTTAGGAGTGCTGGGCCCATGGATTCTTCCCCAATCTCTCTCTTTATGTCCCCCTCTGAATAAACAGTACACACAAGAGTGAACACATACACAAAGCCCTTGCTCTGTTCCTGTGTGACCACAGGCAAATTCAATCACATTCGGCACACAACACACACCCCATACAATTCTATACACAATATACATACACAATAAACTAAGTAGCACTGGGGATAATGTTCTGGGCTGAACTGTGTGCCCCTGAAATTCATATGTTGAAGTCTGAACCCCCCCAGTGCCTCAGAATGTGACTGCATTTGGAGATAGGGTCTTTAGAGAGGTAATCAGCCTAAAACGATATTAGGGTGGGTCCTAAAGTGCCCTTATTTGAAGAGGAGATCAAGACATAGGCACTTACCAAGAGAAGACCACGTGACAACACAGAGAGAAGATGGCCATCTGAAACCAAGGAGGAACGCCTCAGAAGAAACCACCCCTTTTTACATCTTGATATTGGACATCTAGCCTCCAGAATTGTGAGAAAATAAATTTCTGTGGTGCAAGCCTGTGCCAGCCTGTGGCACTTTGTTATGGCAGCCCAAATTCATATAGATAATAACAGTAACTCCACTGTATCAGACATCAGTATGCAGGAAAAGAGATTCCCTCGAGACTAGTGTTGCTTCGTTTTAGCATACCGATTTCTAGGAATTTCGCATTTGGGATTTTGCAGCCACTGGTCCAGACCGGGCTTGAGGATGCTTCCCTCAGATCTCACAGTGATCCTTGGCCAGGCTCATCTATACCTTCAGAGTCTCTTTGTGAGTTCCCATGCTTGCCATAATCCCTGATACTATTAGGGGATTTTAGCTTGTGGAGTCCTCTTTTCCTCCTTATGTCAGAGTATTATTGTGAAACAGGAAAGAAAGGAAAAGGAGGAAAATGATAACTTTTCTTAAATACTCATTGGTGCTAAATCTGGTGGGCTGGGGGCTGGAGAAAGGCGAAGACCAATATGGAGCAATGGGCTGGGTTATTTCCAGTCTGCTGGGGAGAAGGAAAAGGGAGAACAAGGTTGCTACAGCAAAAAAGAGAGCATCTAGTCTTGGGGGAGAAAACCTAAAAGAAGTGTGAGCAGGCCCGGGAGAAGGAACAGCATGCAGGGGGAAGTGAGCACATAACCTCCAGGGTAGCACTATCCAACAGAACTTTTGGTGATGATAAAATATTCTGTATCTGTGCTGTCCAATATGGTAGCCACTGGCCGGTGGTAACTGAGCATCTTGGAATGCGGTTAGGTATGACTGAGGAACTGAACTCTTAATTTCGTTGTACTTATTTTAAGTGTAACTATAAATAGCTGCATATGGCTACAGTGTGAGCTAGCATGATTCTAGAACCCATGGCCCACTGTTGCTTGCCTACCCAATGGCTACCTTCCTTCTTTCTTGATCACCAAACCTCAGTTTTGTTCAGGCAGTCAGAAGCCATGTGTTTTAGGGGAGAGAGACTCCTTCTGAGCTCTCCGGGGGGAGGGGAATGTTGACTAGACTAAGCCAGTTGTGGGACTCATATTCCCCTCGCAAGTGATTGGTTTAGGAATAGGCAAATGGTGCATGTCCAGTCAACGAGACATAGAAGGAAGTCTGCTGGAGCATTGTGAGAATGTTCTCCAGGATCTTAAAAGGGGTCCTAAAAAAGGCAGAGTCCCTAAAAAAAAAAAAAAAAAAGGGCAGAGTCCCTCTTTTGGTCCTTAGGTTTTTGTGTGAGGATCTGATGCTTAGCATTGCTGGGGCTCCCTCATGCCCACGAGGGGATGAAAACAAGTATGCTGAGAATGGCCGATGTAAAAGGTGGAAGGAACCTGGGTCTTCAGTGATGTCCCCCAGCTATGTCATAACCAACCTTGGAATTGTCCTGCCTCCTCTGTTACGTGAAATAACAATTCCCTTTATTACTACGGATATTTGAAGCTGGGTCTTCTGTTACATGCAGTCAAAAGTATTCTTTTGGGATTAGCAAACCCAAAGTTTGTACTTATTTTAAGTGTAAACATGGCAGGCAGTCCGTGTTTCTGTGTCCAATGCCCATTGGAGGGCAATGCACCCTTTGGTCCAAGCACCTTTTTTCATCATTCTTCCCAAACTAATGTTCCAAGCAGCCACCAACAGACAACTGAGTTAGTATGCTCAGTTGTGACTCCTGTTCTAGGGCAAGAGAACACAGGCATGTGCCTTGCCACAAATTCCCCCACAAACATTTTCTTCCTGATGGTCCTCACAAATGGAAAGTGTTCCTGTAAAATCAATGATACCTTAACACCCATGATACCAGCCCACAGAAACCATTCAAATAAGCCTGAATCAAGGAAACAGGTTTTCTTTATGCCTATGCATATAAAAGAAAGTACTTATTTAAAATATTATTTATTTTTGAGAGAGAGAAACAGAGCATAAGTGGAGGAGGGGCAGAGAGAGAGCGAGACACAGAATCTGAAGCAGGCTCCAGGCTCTGAGCTGTCAGCACAGAGCCCAATGCCAGGCTTGAATTCACAAACTGTGAGATCATGACCTGAGCAGAAGTCGGATGCTTAACCGACTGAGCTACCCAGGTGCCCCAGAAAGTATTTATTTTTAAAGGGTTAATTCATACTTGGAAGGGAAGTCAGTCACACAGCAATCCTTATTTGAATATAATGGAGCAAAAAATGCTCTTTTATTAATAATCCAATGTACATTAAATATCTTTGCAGCTGTTACATGAATGTGACGTATCTGGCATAGAAATGTATACACACTTCCACATCTGATAGATTTATGCTGTACACGAGTCACCCCACACAGAGCATGCCCTTTCACAAGGATACGCATGGATGTCTCGGGACATTTGTTAAAACATACTTGGTCAAACATTTTGGCAATCGGGAATCAGACACAGAGGAGCATACCAGAGAGATGAGTTCGCAACAGGACCAGCTGTACTGAAGATACCAACTCCAGAAACCTGAAACAGAATTTATTGGGGTTCACACATGCAGCACATATATACAGTAGAGTTGGGGTAACTGGAACTCCATAGCAGGAAGTCTTACAGAGCAGTGAAAACAGGAAAGAAACAAGAGAGAACAAAACACCCAAACGCCAAAACCAAGGACAGGACCACTGCCAAGATCTCCCTACAAAGGACAGTGGATCGTGGGTTTTGCATGTGTCCAAAACGAAGGTTTACCTGAAAGAAAAAGACTCTTGCAGGACTTTATTTACAGTATCTAGACACTAGTGAAGGATTCAAGATCTATTCAATATGTTCCTGGGTCAGGGTGAGGATACATAACCACAGTTTAGATGTTATAAAAGCACATATCAAGAAAGAACATTTTGTTTTTCTTCTGTTTGATTTAGGACATAGATTCGGCCCAATAAATGTATAATAATAGTGGTGGAAGTGAGATTAAGCAAATCTATCCAGTTCTACCTAGGCAGGCCTGGTGAATGTCAAAGGCAAGCAAGGAGTTTCCTTCTTGGACATCTACTTGGGCGTGAAAGGGGAGACAATGTGCAACTTCAAATGAGTTCAGTTTTGTTTGCACAGCATAAAACAGCCAATTGACTATACATTCTCCCCGAAGGAGCAATCCTCATAGGAAGCAGTGGATTCTGGGCACTGTGGGTCCTATTCGGAGTCAAGGCAAATGCAGAAAGAAACCCTTCGTGAATTGACATGAGGTTGAGCTTGCCAAGTCTTTCCTTCCCTCGGATGTGGGGGCAATGCTGCCCCACAAATCGACAGGCTCCAATTTGGGGTGGCCTGGGTCAAGGCAGCGGGAGGCTACACAATTCAGGGCTTTAGGTAGAACGGTAGGTAGGCGAATGATTAACAGAGTGATCTGTAGCCTTGGGGGTAGATTTCCATGGTGTAAACACTCCTACCCTGGCCAATTTCAAGCCACAAACATGATGTTACTGAACCTGGAGTTGGGGAGAGTGTGCAGTAGCACGCCCACATACGGTATTTCTACTCTACAGATCCAACGGGCATATATGACCTCAAGGGCATGGACAATACTAAGTGTAGCAAACTCATTAGAAAGTGATGAGTTTTGCATATTTATGATCTAAGTGTAAGTTTACATAATTTTCAGTAATGGCTGTGTTTCTCACCCCGCTCCGAAAATTCCTGAAAGGATTGGCTCTGCGGAACTGGTTTGAGCCTGCCCCGACACATCACGGGCTTTGGAGGACTTTGGTCCCTGTGAGCAGGCTCCGCCAGCCACTCCGCACCCCTGCTTCCAGGGTAGGTTGCTAGCCTGGTGTTCAACTCCCTCTGAAGAGAGGGCTGAGGGCTGCTTTCTCCTTCCTCTAGTTTTGGGCACTCTTTGCTGGAAGGGGAGCATGGACATGGTGGCGTAAGCAGGGTGGGGACAGCCTCTGCAATGTCAGCATGTAATTCTGAAGAGAAAGCACCCAGCCTTCAGCACCAAGCAGACCCAGTGCAGGCACAGAGGGGTGCGTCTCCCTCCCACAGGTCAATGAATTCCGAGAACCTCGCTGCAGGCTGCCTCGTCTTTCAGGAGTCAGATGCCAAGCTCTCAGACTTCTGCCCCAGAGACGAGCCTCTCTCACACTCCATGCTAGTGGTACCCAGCTAATCCTGCGCAGGACCTGAGCAGCAGCTGGCAATCTATCCCACTACAGGGAGCTGTGTCAAAACCAACAGTCTAGAGCTTATACCCCTTGGACCCCCTCCATTCAACACCTTCTTCATCCAATGGGCCACCACCAGAGGCATGGATGGGCACAATCTTTAGCCCCAAGTGCACCAGTAAAGCTTGGCCTTGCCTTTGTACACTGCTGGAGTCGAGAGGTGACAACGGGAGGCGAGGGGAAGAAGAATAGATGGGGAAGAAAGGAAGTGAGTATGTACTCCTGGAAGAAGGGAGGAGGAGAGGGTTAGGGGGTGAAAAAGGAAATAAGGGCTCCCAGAGGGGAGGGGGCCGGTCACCAAAAACTACTCCCCACTCTGCCTCCCCTCGGGGTCCAGAACCCCAAAGTCCTTGCAGTTTCAAGACACTCTGCAACAACTATGCACTGGTTTAACTCAAACTGAAATCTAAAACTCTCCTGTCCCTAACTGTCAGAACCTGTTCTCTGGGTGGTTTATCTGCCAAGGGTTGGAGGGGTGGGGGAGCTGCTCTGGCATATCTGCAAAGGCAGCTGACACAGTTACAAGTCTTCAAAATCAGAAAGGAAACACCTCGGGAAGGGGGTGTGGCCACAGCTGAGGGATGTGCTGACTCCACTCTGGAGAGAAGACTCCAGCACTGTCTGCTCTGGAGCAGACCTCCCAGCCCCCACCTCTCCTTTCAAACCATAAAAAGAATTCCTCCGAAGAAAAACCAACATCTCTATGAAGACGGGGCTATCTTTGCTGCAGATTCTTTTCCTTCGGGAATGCTTTAGTGTGATTTTGTGTGGAGACGTTTAGAGAAAGACCATGTGTGCCTCCATTTCTCTCATTTCCCAAGTATTACTTGGTAGTTCCTCTGACAGAGCCCAAGAAAATGAGGGGCTTTCTCCTCCTGTCAGTGATATTCCCAATTTCTGAGTCGTTCTTCTACTGCCCACCATAGGCTACCCCTTTTAAATCTGGAAAAACAACACGCTGTGTTTATGGGGAGAGCACTTCAACGTGTTATGGGGATCAATATGAGATCCCATTACAGACGTTTTCTCTTTCACTCCCATTTCCTCTGCCTTCATTTAAGTCCAGAAAAGGGTTAACTGTCCACGTGAAGCACAATAAGTCCACCTAGGACATGGGAAGTGCTCCATAAACACATATTGAATAATCACATGAGATGACAAGAGACCAGTGAATGCTCTGCCCAGCTCTTTGCCCCACCCACCCTTGCTGGCCCTAATCAAGGCCCTAAACAGACCTATGAACCAGATCCTTGCAACTCAGAAGCCTAGGATTACTAAGATGGATGTAGGTATTGGTGGAGAAAGAGACCCTGGCAATGGCTGTGTCTGGTTGGTGAGACACTGTCGATAAGGGGAATGGTCAATATTTGGAGCAAAAGAACATTACATGGAGAACTGGCACTCCGTATCTGCAACAATAAAGAAACACGTATGTCTAGGAGATACTGACAGTTTTCTTTTGTCTACACTACACAGATCGTGAGGAAAGTTTCCTCAAAACGTACTGTGTTTGGCAGAAAACAAACACTGTAAGAAATGTGTAGCTCATTTCAGAGTGCCCTGTGGGGTAGGTTTCTTTTCGTTGTTGCCACATAACTGGTGTTTCTGTAGGTTTGATCACTGGACTAGGTTCAGCATCACATGGGGTTAAAGGAAAACAAAACACACAGCCAATATGCACCTTAACAACTGACCACTTGTCTTTCTATGATACCAGGTAAAAGCCAAAGTAAGACATTTCCAGCTTCAGAGCCTTTAGTGCATGAAGAGGTAAAGAAATAGATAAAGGCCATTGTGATATTAAATAGAAACATTGGAGACTATCATACTCTATTTTGGTTGGCAGGAGGAATCAATAGGTACTCCCATGAAATGGCTCTGAAATGATCCCAGGGTTTAGAAAGTCTCAACTTTCTCTTACTCCCTCTTAATCCCTCTCTTACTGTCTCATACTCCTTTCACTAGAACCTTCTCAGCGACACCTTGGACTCTCCCTCTGTCACTACATTTCTTTCCCCACTTCTCCCATGATATCTAAAGACATTCAGAAAAGCAACAAAGCAGGTTTTGGTTGCACATCTGAAGTCTGATTTGGTGAGATTTGTAAATGAAGGTGCCTCTACTAACTTAGGTGATACCAATTAAAAACTCAGTTTCTGCAGGCCTAGGCCTTCCTGTTTCAAGAATAAAAGGGAATACGCAGTCAGGAGAGCTATAGGAGACAGACTCTGGGCTAGCATTTTGATCACCGCATCTTCTAACCGTGTCCATCTGCCGGTGGGTCTCTTTCCTGACCAGGCAATGATAACTGTCAAACCAGCACTGAGTGGAAATAATGCTGAGAGTCCTAGGAAGCTGGCCGCACAGACAATATGGGAACTATATTCTCTGGCCTATTCCTAGGGGCTTCCCAAACAGCTTGCCCATTTGCTAATTTTTCTGTTTCTGAACTAAACCTATTTGGTGCTTGTGAAGATGAATCCAGCATTGAGAAGCAGCCAGGACCCATTTGTCTTCTCTCCCTGGGTCAGTCCTCTGGGTGTAAGGTGATCCCTGGCTGATGGGTTTAGCATTCTAGATTGATTCCAGTGAGAACATTTTAGATAGAAAAGGAGTCAGAAATATAGGAGAAAGTGGAACTGTTCCTTAGGCTTTCCTTTTGGCACATACTCTCGTCTTCCTTCTGTGGATGAAATAAGACGCTGGTTGCAGGTCCCGGTGCCAGCAGCCTGCTATATTGATAGGGCTGAGCTTCTGTTTAATCATGTGGCTCTATCTTAATCCAGCTAACCCTAGAACAAGCCAGACAGGCCATGCCACATACTTCGTGAACAACTTGAGCTCTCTCAGAGAAAATCAAGGTGATGGGAACAATGCAAGGGAGGCAGAGAAAACTTGCATTTTCTCTGAAAGGTGGGAAAGGTGGTGACCAAGAAGGTTTGTGACCACAGACTGTCCAGGAGATTAGAATAGATCCCTCTTGGGCCACCTGGGAGGCTTGGATCAGGTGACGGGAAGGCCAAGAAGGGCCCTTCTGAAAGGGATGCGTGGTGTCAGGTCTCATGAAATGGGGGTTCTGCTAGTTTACCTCATTCAGACCCAACCAGCTATCATATAAAACTCTACACCTGCCGTGCTCTATAGCTTGGGAGATATTTTACACATTTAGGGATACAACAGACATTGAAGACATTTCTGGAAGTGAAGATAGTCCAGTAAGCAAAGTTCACTATCATGGAAGACTAGAGATAGTGACATCCATGCACATTTCTCTCTTTGGAATGGGTTGATGAAGATACACATCTTACTTTGGCAGTTGTTACTAAACATGCCGTATTCAACTAAAAAAGCCCTACTCAGGCCTCCACAATGGCTCCTTTTAAGAAGATAAATCAATGGGAAATGAATACATATGGAAGAAAAATATACAGGGTACCTTCCTGGGTTGACTGAATGCAATCTTTGTTCTACAATCATATTACAGAGGCAGAAGTGAGAGTCAGTTGTGTTTCTTTCCCTCCTTTGCTAGTATCAGTTGAAGAGATCTCATCCAGTCTTTATTGATTTTCCCTCTTCCTGCTACCTTTGCCATTTGGGGTTTGAGTTTTCCTGGTGTTTGGGGCCCTGAGCTGGTCTCCCCAGGGAACCAACCTCTTCCTGCCAGACTCCAACACCACACTGCCCTTTTTTACAGACCTGAATTACTCCGAGGTATGGTCGATTAATGGCTACATTAATGAAAGAAGCTTTTCAAGAGTCTGAACTCTGCTATCTGGAGCTCCAGGAGAACGATTAGGAAGGGGAATGATTAGGTAGACAGCCTTCAGGGTTAGGACCGTCTTTGAATGTAATGGCTATTGGAAACAAAGGCTCTCCCTTCCCGGCATGGGGAGTCCTGGGGCTGTGGCCTGCTAGAAATGCCATAAAAGGTAACAAGGATAACCCTTTAACAAGACGGAGTTAAAAAAAAGAAAAAAAAGAAAAGAATATTGTTTTAATATGGGATTTATTCCTGGCTGCTGGTCTCTGCTGTGAGTCTACCAGGAGGCTTCGGATTTCAAAGGAGATGGGTAAAAAGGACAAGCTTGGAGGAGGGGCAGCCCCGAGGGGTGAGAAGGTCACATAGCTGAGAGCCCGTGGGAATGTCCTGCGGACCTCTGTCTTCCAGGCCCAGGCAGATTCCAGCGGTGAAAGGAGCAGCCCCAGACCACCAGGAGATACTGCCCATGTCTGCAAGAGGGGGCCCCGTGGACTAAGCAGGCTGGGACTCCGCACAGAGCGGCGGCTGGGAACACACTGGCCAGCAGAAGCTCGAGGAAGAAGACCCACTTCTGTCCGTGCTGCCAGCTAGAAAGCCCACTGTCAACTGGGAGGCGGTAGTGGGGTGGGGGGTGGGCACTGTCCTTCAGAAAAGCGGTACATCATTTTGCATTTCCAAATGGCTCTAGGGGTGAATCTCTACAGTGGAGACAGTGTGAATAAATGGCAGAATTGGGCAGGCAGATCCAGTTTTGTAGAAAGTGGCTTTCTCTCTTTGCATACGCTATCTGGCAAAATACAGGGCAGCTGGGGCGAGGGCAAGGAGGAGATGGGGGTAAACAGAGGCAGAAGATCTGTCTCTGACCTCTGATTTTCTAACGTTCTGGACCATAATCACCCACAGTACTGCGGTTCCTTCTCCGTATATTTTTCAGGACTTCAACTGGGCAGAAATCCTGCTTGTGTAGTTAGTTCACTGAGATCTTTGCTGCTAACGGCATGGCCTTTATTTCTCTTGTCAGCAGAGTCACCTTCACTGTCATGCCTGAAAGAGCCCCACCCAGCTCCGTTTGGGGCCACATGGTTTTCTTTGAAAGGCCTTGCTAGAACAGCAAGAATTGCTGGGTGTCCTTTGCTAAGTAAACAGGAAATATCACTCTGATTGAAAAAAAAAAAAAAAAGAATCCCTCTCCTCAGCACAAATGCAACAATATGCCAACTTCTATTTCCTGTGGATGTTAAATTAGAAGGAGGCTCTATTTCTTAGGGCAGCGAAGGCTTCTCACCCTTCAGTGATCAGAATCTCAGGGAGGCCTGGCTGACGAGGGCACTTAAAAAATGCTTCCACTGGTAGCATCCCAGTTAGGAAAGACAGCAATGCATGAACAAAACTGCAAAATCACATACAAGGGGCAGGAGGGTATGCAAATAAATTTTAGTGATGGCAAGGGTTAGTGTTCTGATATTTCACCACATTTTGGTGTCTGAAAAATCTGAAGCCTTGAGTCAGGAGTGTTGACACAGGGCAGGAGAAAGAAACGCAGGATGGATGGCTTTTTTCCCATTACATCAGGACCTGGGTTCGTGTGTCAGGCAGGCGCAACCCCACCAGTCCTCCACACACGAGCACAGTGGAGGCCAGCAGGATGGGGATTGATTTGGTGAAGCTGACCAGGGAGCCGAATATTAAGTTTCCAAGGACGGCCGCTGCTTTGCACAGTGCGTTCAAGAAGCCAAAGCCTGTTGCCCTGCAAGGGGAAGAGACACAAGACAAGGTTGACAAAGTGACTCCGCAGATGCAGCCTTAGATGCAAACAGCCTACGGGGGAGTGTTCGAGGGTCTCCACGAAGAGGTTTGTACATCATTAAGGCAAATGATCAAATGCTTGTTAGCACATCTGGAGGCAGGGAACCCCAGCTGTGGGCATTGTTCCTTCGGCGCGTGAGTTTCTCAGCACCATGAGTGATTCTTGTCTTGCCCATAGGTTCCAGTTTATCATGAACAGAAAGAAAAAGGAAATTGCAGGAAGAAAAGTCTCTTTTCTCTTCTTCCAGAGTTAAATTAAAATATAAGACCACATTTTCCTTAGATTCTTAACTCCCTACTTTCTCACAGCTTAATTAACGTGCAAGACTTTAAATAACTAAACCCATGGTATTTTTCAGAGACAATCAGGGATGACTGGGTTGTATTCCTCCCCTTTCTGGTGCCATAGAGGTAAACTGTCATGCTCACTTCACAAAGGTTTTGGTAGCAGGCAAACACTGAATACTGAGCTGGGTGGCCTGCCAGGGAGCTAATGGTACTTCCTCCTTCCTCATGAGACTTCCACGTGGGAAATCAAGTCCAGAAAAATATGACAGGGGACAATCAGATCGTAGGCCTAGAGACGATCTTTTCACTCTACTGGCATTTGAGACGGGCAGGTGGTATATAAATAAGACCACATCCCATTTCTTGACACATTCTTCAGAAAAGAAAAGACGTACTGTCTTTACGTGCATTGAATGGGATTTTACCGTGGACTTCTAGGTAGGAGACTTCATGTTGTTCACGAGGGGACTGACATCATGCGAGAATATGGATTTCCTCTGCCTTTATGCCAGTTCGGTTTTTTATGCCTCCCTGGGTACATGTGTGAATTGAAAGCAAATTGAATGCAAGATAATGGGTGGACACATTTTTCCCCCTCCAGAGGGAAGTGCATTTTCTACGCTGTAAAATGCAGCATCTGGTTCACATCTTTCTTTGATTTGTAAATGTGTACGTGTGGGCTTTCCTTCAGCCGGTCAGTCGTAACAACTACTCATCACTACTTGTGCTGTTCCTGGAGACATTTTCTACAACATGTAGATGTTTGTTGTGGTTATTAGCTAACTGACCCCCTTCCCGCACCATAGAGAGGAATAAGAACTCCTGTAGGAAGCGAGCCTGGGAGTTCGTGCAGGGGCCAGTGAGTCCAGTGGTCAGAAGAGACCGGAAAGGGGGCAGCAAACACCAATCCTCTTTTTGGCCAAAACACCTAGAAAGTAGAGTACTTGGACCTCTGCAGTGTGGCAAAGTTGCCACCTGTTTGCAGTGTGGAAGGGGTGTAACAGAATCTCTGACAGTAAAACAGGAACTTCTTGAGAAGAGAGTAGGCTAATTTTACATTCTTCTTTTTGCTTTGTTTTTAAACAGAGACTAGTAGTAGTAACAATGACTAGAAAGATAAGATTTAATGTGCTGATAACTATTTTCAAATGAAATTGCAGGAAGCTGCAGGTTGGGTACCACAGAGGACCTAAGTAGGACCACATCATCATCCGCTGCCTTCTGCACCTCCATGGAGATGCTACGAGGCTGAACTCCTTTTTTTTTTTTTTTTAAATACTTTCTTGAGTTTTAGGTTTTCAAAAAAAATTTCAAAAAATTGAGTGAAAAGCAAAGACAGTTCCCATATATCCCCCTCACCCCGCACTGCCATTATTAACATCTTAGTGTGATACATATGTTCACAATTGATGAACCGATATTAATACACTATTATTTAGTCCTTAATTTAGGTCAGGGTTCATTCTGTGTTTTATATTCTGTGGGCTTTGACAAATGTATCATGGCACATATCCACCATTACAGTATCATACAGAGTAATAGTTTCACTGCTCTAAAAAAATCCCCTGTGCTCCCCTTATTCACCCCTTCTTTTTCGCCAATAACCTCTGGCAACCACTGATCTTTTTACGGTTTCCATAATTTTGCCTTTTCCTGAATGTCATATAGTTGGAACCCTACAGTAGGTAGCCTTTCAGATTGGCCTCTTTCACTTAAAAAAAAAAAAGTCCTTTTTTGAGAGAGAGAGAGTGCCAGATGGGGGGGCGGGGGGGAGGGTGCGGCAGAGAGAGGGGGAGACAGAAGATCTGAAGCTGACTCTACACTGACAGCAGAAAGCCCCATGTGGGGCTTGAACTCACATATCAAACCAACCATGAGATCATGACCTGAGCCAAAGTAAAATGCTTAACCGACTGAACCACCCAGGCTCCCCTCTTTCACTTTTTTTAAAACCACATTTTAGTTTCTAGATTCTAGAGTCATAAATTAGCAAATATATCTCACAGCAGTAAGATAAACTGTATCATTCTGCGAAAAATGGCTAGTGTGTATGTTGATGATAAGAGGAAAAGTTTCTTCCGTAGGAAGAATTCTCTCGATGCTGAACCTACAGAGGGACCCAAGCAGAAATTACAGCTGGGTTAAAATAACTGTATTTTCCCAAGCTGTCACTCAGAACAGGGTATAAAATATGAGCATCTCTCTCCTTATGTTATGGACACTGGAGCAGAGGAATGGACAACTTCCTGAGATTTCTGGACAGCACTAAGAGACATACACCAGGAGAATCTGGTATCAGAAGCTTCTAAAACAAAAACAATGATCAGATCTTTATATCCTGACTCTCCATTTTCCTTTACCACGCTGAGGCAGTTCTGCACATGAAAATCTGGTATGGATAAAAGCACACAGCTTCCTTAAATTAGCATTGGGATTTGAGAAAATGTGACCATCCTTTCCTTGGATAAGTAAATTCTTTCTTCAAATACTTGCGAGCAGAAGGGTATAATTTCCCATGCATCGGACACACAGCTGTCTTACAAAAATCATTCTCAAAGTAGCTCTCCTTTGCGGGTTATCTGTTTATAAAGTAACTAACCTTTTAGTTCATTCATTCCCTTGGTCTTATTAAAGGAATGCCATTAACTCCTACAGACACACAAAGTACAAGTCACCTCGTGCTCATTAAGTCCTTGGAGGGTGGAGAGAGAGCTCAGAGTCTGCAAAGGCTGGAATTCACTGGCTGACTTCTCAGCAGCAGGACAAACTAATGAATTTTTTTTTTCAGACCAAAGATGTTCTGTGCCTTCTTGTATCCAACAGGTACCAAGGAGAAAGAATGAAATGATCTACTATCTTTCTATAAACTCCATCCCTTGTTCCCCTACCTCTCCAGACAGAATCCTTTGTTTTCAATTCTTGCTCAACCTACTTAAATCTTTTAAGTGGAAATTCTTTTCCCAAACAGCAGTCCTGTTCCACATTTTATCCAGGTGGCTTTGTCCCTGCCCCATTAACTCCTCCTGTCTGAGAACCCCAGTGCTAGTGCAGGGACCTGGCTCACCGCAGCCCTCGGGCTCAGCTGATGGCGGATGTGGCCGCCAGGCCTTCCTCACTGCAGCCGGACTGTGCTTTCTCCAGGGCCTTCACCATGTTGTAGGGGCCGGTTCATTTATACCATTTCCAGCTTTGGTTAGAGGCTGGGAAAAGGAATCTGGTGGCACCATTCCGGAAAGTGAGGATAGTTTTGCCCTCACATTCAGCCTCTTTCTTATTTGGTTTTTCTGACTTCAGTGCAGGGTCAGAGGGGGGTTTTATGGGGCTCCTGGGAAGAAGCAGGGGATGCTGACTAGTAGTGGCATTTAGGCAATGCCCAGCACGTAGTAGGCGCCATGCCAGCGTTAGCCATTTTAAACACTGACTAAAGCATCTGCCCCGTTGACTGCTGAAGTCAGGAAAACAAATTAGGGGTGCCTGGCCGGCTCAGTCAGGACAACATGAGACACTTGATTTCAGGGTTGTGAGTTCAAGCCCCACGTTGGGTGTGGAGCCTACTTAAAAAAATTAATGGGAAAAAAAGGAAAACCAATTAAATGCTCATTTTGAAAAGCCTGCAATGGCACAGATCCAGACTTAGCTCAGGGGATGTACCTGTTAAGGGGTAAAATGTAAGCATTCTCTTTGCTTAGTCTAAACTTTTGGGGAAAACTGTTTTTGGGTAACTCAGTCAAATCAGTGGTAGAAGTTAGAAAAGGAATACTAAGGACTCAGCAAGGGGCATTTTGGAACGTATAGGCAGTCCTTAAATCAGTATTACAGTAGTCCCTTCTCATTTGCAGGGGGGATGCTCCAACGAAACCCCCAGGGGATGCTTAAAACTACAGAGAGTACCACACTCTATATACATATTTTTGCTATACATACTTACCTAAGATAAAGTTTAATTTATAAATTAGGCAAGGTAAGATCAACCATAACTAAAAGGAAAGTGGAACAATTATAACAATATACTGTCATAAAAGTTATGTGAATGTGGTCTCTCAAAATATTGTACTGTACTCACTCTTCTTTTTTTTCTTAAGATTTTATTTTCTTAGTTTTATTTTTTAAAAATGTTTATTTAATTATTTTGAGAGAGAGAGAGAGAGAGAAAGAAAGAGTATCAGCGGGAGAGGGGCAGAGAGAGAGAAGAGAGAGAATCCCAAGCAGGCTCCATGCTGTTAGCACAGAGTCCAACACAGGGCTTGATCCCACGAACCGTGAGATCATGACCTGAACTGAAACGAAGAGTCAGACGCTTGAGTGACTGAGCCATTCAGGTGCCCCTCAAGATTTTATTTTTAAGTAATCTCTACACCCAGTGTGGGGCTTGAACCCACAACCCTGAGATCAAGAGTAGTATGCTTTACTGACTGAGCCAGCCAGGCACCCCTATACTTATTCCTCTTATTGTGATGACGTGCGATGAGGTGAATGACATAGGCACCATGACATGCCATTAGGCTACTGCTGGCCTTCTGGCACTGCATCAGGAGGAGGCTCATCTGCTTTCAGACCTGAGTTGACACGAGTCACCCACCAAAACCACATAAAGGGAAACCTCGGATAATGGGGACTACTGTACATTGGGATCTAAAGATTCATCCAAAAGTTGGCTCTTTAAAGCACAAAATGAATTTCATTTTTTCTCACGGAAATGTTACAAACGATGGCAAGTTTCCCGGATTAACCTAAAAGAGCAATTTCACCACTGAATCCATCTGAGCTACTGAACTGCAATGCTAGGAGCACTAGAAACCCCAAAATGGTCCTTAACATGGTCCTAAATTACACATCCTTCTATGCATTTATTCATTTAACAAGCATTTATTAAGCATTATATGCCAAGTACTACACTTGGGACCCAAAAATTACTAAGATAAAGTCCTCTTTCGCATTAAGATGGATGCCAAAAGATCATGAAAACACAACATGCTAAACTCAGTAACACAGATAGCCACAGGGTACTATGGGGGTGCAGAGGGCAGGAGGCGATCTCAGGCTGGGTATGGGTCTCTCTTCCTCTTCCTCTGCCCCTCCCCTGCTCCCCTTCAAGCTCTCATTCTCTCTCAAAATAAACATTAAAAAAAAAAAACAAAACCACAGTGATGTGGCAATACCAATGCCTAGGGCCACACCCACAGAAGTTCTGACTTTGTTGCTCTACTGGAAGCCCAGGCATTGATATTTTTTATGTCCTGTGTGAATCTAAGGTGTATCCTGGGCTGAGAACCCTGCAATTCTTCCAGAGAAAACTGCATGTTTGAATTGATTGGATTTCTTTCATTTTTTTAAAAATTTTTTAATGTTTGTATTCATTTTTGAGACAGAGAGAGACAGAGCATGAGCAGGGGAGGGGCAGAGAGAGAGGGAGACACAGAATCTGAAGCAGGCTCCAGGCTCTGAGCTGTCAGCACAGAGCCCGATGCAGGGCTCGAACTCACGGAGTGTGAGATCATGACCTGAGCTGAAGTCGGAGGCTTAACCGACTGAGCCACCCAGGCGCCCCAAATTGATTGGATTTCTTATGATATACCAAAGGAAATTACAAAAGCAAAATATCTACGTGCCCCCCCCTCCAAAAAATGGTTTTCATTTCTGAATTCCTTTCAGGGTGCTTCCATATTTTTCATATTTTTATTTCCATATTTTCATATCCATATCTTCACCAATCACAGGATTTATACAATTTTGCTTTCTGTTCTTCCCCCCCAAAATTAATAAAACCATCCCACGTTGTTTATGTTTTGTTTAAAATGAAGTGATTTGGCATATAACCATTGTTTCTGTAACCATACCACTGGATAATTGGGAGCTTTCCAAACTAGGGGAACACGAATGATATTGCAATGAACACCTTCACAAGCAAGGGCTGGATGTGTTCATTAGGAACTATCAGGCAGTGTAACACAGGCAGGGGAAACGTTTATGAGACCGTGTGTGTGGGGGTGGGATAAGAGGGAGACTATGGCCCACAGGACGGGATTCCAAGGCAAAGGTTTCATCCAACCTCTTTTCTTCTCCCTCCCTGCTCCTGTTCTCTTATTTACTCTGCTTTTCACAGCTCATTTCCCCCAGAGGCGATCTGTTTCTCATCTAACCTGAATCGTTTCTTTCTCTTCCAACTTTTATGCAGCTGCTGTTCAAGCAGGATTCTGGGCGGTCATGGAGGCTCTCTCTGCTGAACAAGGTCCCCCCAACCGCTCCCCCCCCCCCCCCAAGGACTGAGTTGTACCAATCTCAAAGTTCTGTGTCTGGATTCAGCCTGATCTTTGGGGCAGGACTGTGGAGTCTTTCCATTCATTCATTGCTTAACCCCTCTAGGATACTTGTGGAAAGAACGAAGGAATTTCCCCACATCTTAAAAATATGTTGGAAGTAGATTTCTGTGAAGGGCATTCTAATGGGCATTGGTCAGGCCATGTTTACTGATGCCAGACTATAATCTTTGCTTGTATAGAGGAAATAACCCTAATTTCACATTCTAAAATCAGAAAAGGCTGAATTCAATTACTTTCTGATTTTCAACAAAGAGAAAGTGTGTCTCATCCAGGTAAGTCGTGGGTGTGTGTGTGTATGGTCTTTGTGTGTCCTCCCTAACCTGGGAGGATGGCATCCTGTAGCACTGCAAGCAGGCCTTGCCTTAGTCACATACAAGTGGAGAAGGACTTACCTATGGTTTGTGAGCCAAGAGGAATCCCTGGGCCCAAAGTAGCCCTCCCATCCCCACCGCCATCAAGGGTCTTCCTACAGCTTGTGCTGTTGATATGCAAATATTCACAGTTGGGCAATAATGGGAGTCTTTGTGAGTCACCATGTATCTGATGAAGCTACTAGGTGAGTGCCTGGGCCAGGATGGATAATAATGGAGTGAAAGACAGCACTGGGAGGGAATTCAGAGTTCATCTAAGGCCAGGATTCCTGAAAATGACTGTATTTCCCAGTTACCAGGTGAGCTTCTTAGAAGCCAATTCCCAGGGGTGGTTGGGTGGCTCACTCCATTTAACATCCAACCAACTTCGGCTCAGGTCATGATCTCACAGTGGACCCTGGGTTCCAGTGCTGCATTGGGCTCTGTGCTGACAGCTCGGAGCCTGGAGCATGCTTCCAATTCTTCTGTGTCTCCCTCTCTCTCTGCCCCTGCCCTGCTTGCTTTCTCTCTCTCAAAAATAAATAAACAATAAAACATTAAAAAAAAAAAGGAAGCCAGTTCTCAGAGGTTCCCCCCCCCCCCCCACCACCACCAAAACCTGCTGGGAGAGACGTAGGTATGTCTGTCCTGGGAGCAGCACTGCAGGGTCACACAGCTGGGTTTGAGCCCCAGGGACCCAGGGCAAGTTACTTGCCCTCTTTGTGCATCATTTTCCTAATCAGAAAATGGAGTAAGACTCCTTACCTTGTAAGCTTGGAGTGAGGATTACATAAGGTTAAATAGATGACCTAAATCCTCAGCACAGAGCCTGACTCACCTCCATTTTTCAGGTGAGGAAACCAAGCCCCAGAAAGGCTAAAGGACTGATCTAAGTTACCTTGTATTTTCTGGCAGCACCAGGCATCCTTGGCGCTGTTGGTGGAGGAAGGGGAAGAGAAGAGGAGGAGGGTTTCCAGTAGGCAGGGTGTGGGCAAGGGGGAGCTGGCAGCTGAAGGACTGGGAGGTCACAGTCTCTGACAGCAGAGGTGGAAAGGGAAGAGGAGTACTACCTCCCTTACAACAGGTCTAAGCAGCTCACCTAGATGGGGCTTGGCGGTGCTAGATCCCACATGGGCAGGAAACCCACAGCCCGTAACAGCTGGATTTTAATTTTTTTTTAAGGTTTGTTTACTCAGAGAGAGATTGAGAGAGATTGCGTGCATGCACGCAAATGGGGAGGGGCAGAGAGAGAGAGGGATAGAGAGAATCCCAAGCAGGCTCCATGCTCAGCACAGAGCCCCTCATGGGGGACTATCTCACAAACCTTGAGATCATGGCCTGAGCTGAAATTAAGAGCCTGACGTTTAACCAATGGAGTCACCCAGGCGCTCCAACCAGCTGAATTTTCAAAAGCACCCCCTTCACTTCCCTTCTTCCCATTCACCTAGAGCTATGCTAATAAGTAAGGAAAACAAAGTCCATCCCTGAAGGAGCTCACATTCTAGTGGGTAACAGATAGTAAACAAACATCCACCTTAACATCGTATGATCAGGGTGGTAACTTGCTTTAAAAGTACTTCAGTATAAAGAGAAATTGCTCTATACTCTAGAATTTGAAACATGTTAATCAGGAATCAACAGGCTAGAGAAAGTTATTTAGGGCTTTACACATCATTTTAGAAATGTGCAGAAGAAAAGTCTGTTAATGAACGAAGAGACAATTTCTCATTGGTGATATGAGTGGTTGATATGCAGTTGACTGGAAAGAAAGTTCTGCCCTCAGCACCATGGATGAACAAGTATCCTGTAAGCCCAACCACCTAAAACTGGTGGAATGGTACCGTTAGCTGAGACCCCAGATTCTAGAGCCACTGGCCCTGCACCCTGAGACTTAAAGTCCTGACCAGCTCTAAGTCTGATGGCCCCGCCATCAGCATATCTTGATGTTCCCATAGCCCTTGCGTGTAAGGCTTGTTCAGTACCCAAGGGCAGAGAGATGGACTTCCCCGGAGTCCAGAACAGGCTGCATGACTGTTTCTGTGCCCATGTGCACATTTGCTAGGATTTGCTGCCATCATAACAGACTACCTGGGGAGGAGGTGGTGGGTGAAGCGTACTTCCCACCCCCTCACACTCCACTTCTAACTGCCGGAGACAAAAAGGGTCTGACATTGGCTGAATGGCCAAAAAGACTCAGGTCACATAAAATATAAACATGTATAATACAATGAAAAGGCCTACAAAGAATAATAAGGCACGGTGAACGGACACAGATGGAGTGTAGATTGGTTAGAAACGATAGTTGAATGAAAGAATACTTCATCTCAAAATTTTCAAAAAAAAAAAAATCAGTATGGTCTTTATCTTCAGAGCCACAGATGTAGAACGTCCTCATTTTGTATCTCAAACAAATAAGGCACAGTTATGCTGAGTGGTCTCGTTGAGGTCGCACAGCTGGTCAGTAAAAGATCCAGGATTAAAGACCTTCAGGATAGAGCATGGAGACCGAATGGGGAACTTCTCTGCCTAAACAGTAACAGCCCTCAGGGGAGGGGCTTAGTTTGGTTAATGCTGGGCAGATGCCTTGGTTTCAGCTCATGGAGGAAAAGGACCATCCCGCAGTGTTGGGTGACAGCAGCAGCTGACCAGGACAAGCAGGGAATAGCAGGTGGAATCAATCAGGGTTTACTTTCAAATGCTTTCTGAGGTCATGTCTGAAACTGCATGTGTAAGGGGGGAGGAAGAAGGAGGCCAGTGGCCAGAGAAAGGCCGAGGAGCATGCTGCTGGGTGAATACCCACGAGACAGGCCTGCTGGGCTGAGGGATTCTGTGTGGAGGCCAAGCAGGGACAGCTTTGGTTTCATCACTTAACAAAGCGGGACTTCCTTGCCCTGAGCTCCATGGAGAAGGGGTAAATATGGCCACTGGGCCATAAGGACACAGGAAGCGTCAGCAGTGGAGCTTTGCCACACCCACAGTGTGGCAGCAGGAAGTCACGCCTGGACCCAGAATGACAGGGAAGGCCGGAACTGAGAACGAAAATGAGGCAGCTGATCCTCTTACATCAGGTGGGCTATGTTTAGGATTTTCAGGGGGGTTTTAAACCTTGACCAAGGAGGGGAGAAAAAGAAGGGAAGAAAAGAATGGGATTAATGAACACTAGATCAATCAAGGTCAACCTATCATTACATATTGTTTACTCTTTGAAGATTCAAAGAGATGAGGGAAAAGTTACTATTTTTTTCATAGTTATAAGAGAGAGGGCGGGACTCCAACCAGCCTTGACTGAACCCAATAAATGGAACATGTTTTGTGTTGGCATCTCCCAGTCCAAGGAAGACTGAGATGATTTAGATGGTGGCAGCACCTCGGTGTGGAGAGATGATGGAAAAAAGGAAGCTCCCCTGGACCAATGTGGTTCAGTGGGTGGGCTCCCGTTTAGATTTCTGACAAGCTGGGAAAATCTGTTCTTTTTCTGGTACACTGTTGTAGTCATATTTCCCATCTGTTAGAAGAGTCTCACATCAGTTGCCCATTGTTTACAATACATATAATAGGCCTCCTGCTTATTTTTGACACAGGACAGAGGCTGATGTTGTATAGGGATGATTAGAAATTGTCCAAATACCATACAATGACTTGTATATTCAATAATGCTCAAACTTCAAAGATCTATCATTTTGCTCTGCTCTTCATTTCTTCCCTCGTAATGCTTCTCAAAGCTATCCTGTCTTCCCAGCCTCACTATCTGTCTGTCAAGCTAGAACTACTTGCTTTTTCTATTGTCCCAACCCCCCATCGATCCCAGCAGAACTGCAAGTACTGCTCTCTGCTTCTCAAGGCCATGCCTCAGAATTCAGAAATTCAGAGTTGGAAGAAGAAGTGCACCACACGGACCACAGAGTCCCAGTCACTGTGGTAGGTCCTAAGGGGCACTGTGCAGCTGGCCTCGACAAGGATCCCCAGCTGTTACTCTAGAGTTGGGATGAAGGTAGAGGATCGAGTGGAGGTGGTTGGTCACAGCTGAGTGCATGAACAGAGAGGCACCTCCCTCCCCCAAATTTCACTGTAGTTCTGCCACCCCACCTCCACCTGGGCTAGTTCTGGCCTTGGGCAAGAGGCAGCTCCAATGAACATTACTGAGGGTCAGCTGCAAGCTAGTATTGTCCTGTTGTGCTAAGTGTAGAGTTTACAGAGATTTCTGACTTACAAAGCCCTTCCTCAGTGTCAGGCCTCATTTTTGCAGATGACGATGCCTCCTAATTACTCTGACCACTTGTTGACAGGCTGGGTTTTTTTTTTTTTTGTCGTCTACTCTCCTTGCCCGAGTTTCTGGCCTGTTGAACCCTTCCTTGTCTCCTAGCCGGGTACACTAAACTTGCTGCCTATGCTGTTACCTGCTATGGTAACTCTGGATCTCCTTACCCTGATGGGTTTACCACGGGACTAGACCCTTTGCCTTCTCAGACACATTATTCTCCTGTAGGCCTCTGTTTTTTGTTTCCTTTGACTTGAACTACCGCTCCCCGCTCCCCCGCCCCCAGCCTTTCTAACCCTACTGCCTGATCTCCACATATGGTCACCAGCCCAACTGCCAGGAGAGTTATGCCACAAGAGTGCAGAAGAACAAAGGGATGGTTGGTTGTCTTCAAACATGCACATGTGTACACGTGTTGATTGTCCCTAAGGTCCTCCCGTCTTTACAGGTGGGGCCATTTATCTCCCACCTGCAGATTCAGCCCTGTCTGGGGTACAGAAGTCAGCTAAACCTCAAGATTGTGTCAAACCTGGGGCTGCCTCAGGATCACCTGTTGCTGTGGATGGGAGTCTGGCTACTGGGCTTTTGCCTTGATACAGGTGAGGAGGCCCCGATCTTCACCTCCATGCCAGTAATTTAGTAGCTGCCATAACTCCAATTCTAGTAACAAATTCCCTAATCTATTTGGTCCATGACCAGCATCTATCATACCTGATCACTCCCTCCTCTGGAACCATTTTCTTCACTTGGCTCCCGGGACCTACCTAATGTCTTTTCCTTTTACCTCACTCACTCAGTCTCCATCTCCCTTCCTGACTTCTCCTTATCAGCTTGACCTTTGGATTCTCTCATGTCTCTGGCCTGAGTTCTCAGAATTCCCCTCTTCTCTATCTACAAGTCGTCCTTTGGTGGTGTCATCTGACATCATGACTTTAAATTTCATCTATACACTGTAAGGACTCACCTTTTTACCTCCCACCTAGTCCTCTCCCCTGAACTCTGGCCTCATACATGGAACTGCCTAGCCGACGTCTCCACTTGGATATTTAATAGCATCTCAAACCTAACATGAACAAAACTGAGCTGCTGATTCTTTCTCCTTAACCTTCCCCTCACACAATCTTTCCTATGTAAACAAAGGCAATTCCAGGCTTTCAGTGGCTCTAATCAAAAGCCTGGAAGTCATTCTGAGTATCTTTTCCCCCAACAACTCATTCCCATACCTCACCATCCAAACTTTCAGTAATGCCTCTGGTCTGCAACATATTTTCAGAATCCAACCAACTTCTTTTTATTTTTTTAATTTTTTTAATGTTTATTTTTGAGAGAGAGAGAGAAAGAGAGAGGCAGACAGAGAAGGGCAGAGAGAGACAGACACAGAATCCGAAGCAGGCTCCAGGCTCTGAGATGTCAGCACAAAGCCTGGTGCAGGGCTCGAACTCACAAACTGTGAGATCGTGACCTGAGCTGAAGTTGGATGTTTAACTGACTAAGTCACCCAGGTGCCCCTGGAATCTAACCAGTTCTTACCCTGTCCACTGGCACTATTGCATCTTGCCACAATAATTGCAGTGCACTCCCAATTGGTCTCTTTGATTCCACCTCAGATCCTTTATAATGTATTTTAAACACAAAGGCCAGTTCTCCTTGAAAACATCCTTGAGATCATGTCACTACTCTGCTCAAAATCCTCCAATGGATTTTCATGTCTCTCAGCATGAAGACCAAAGCCTTTTGTGTCCACTCTGACCTACTGCCTCTTGCAGTCCACCTTGCTTATGCTGCTCCAGGGTAAAAAGCTTCTTTACCTTTCCTGCTAGTGGTCTCGCACTTACACCCTTGGACCTTTGCACTCACTGTTGCCTCTGCTGTGAATGTTCTCTTTGAAGTATCTTCCTGCATCTTTGCTTAAATGTCATTTTTTATAGTCGCATATTCTTAGACCATCGTATTAATAGTCATCCCCTGGCCCCAGTGCCCTCTATGCCGTAATGTAACTTTATTTTCCTTCTACTTAGGACCATTTGATATATCTACTTTGCTTATCTAATTGTTTCTTGACTGTCTTTCCCCAACTAGAATATAAGCTCCATCAAGCCAGGGGTTTTGGTCTGTTTTGTTCACTGCCGTATCTCAAGAACCAGAATAATTCCTGCCACGTGATACATATTCCAAAACCATCTGTTTAACGAATTAGTGAAAGAACACTCTATCCCCAGCTCAGGTGTCTTTCTGGCATCCAAACATAGTAATTCAAATGCCTATCAGACAATGTCAGGTTGACACGAAAACCCAACATATCCAAAATGGTGCTCATTATCTTCCCGATGCCAGCCCAAACCTATTCTCCCTTCTGTGTCCCAATCTCAAAATGCCCGTCACCATCCACTCGACTGCACAGGCAGAAATTGGAATCATCTTTGACAACCTCTTTCCACATCCCACCATCTAACCCACCACGAAATTTTGTTTATTGTATCTCTAAGTTTCTGTGAACATGTTGAATATTGATTTCTCTCCTTTTCTACCCACATTTTCTAGTTCACATCACTATTTTCAGTGTCCTAACCAGTCCTCCTGCTGCCTTTCTGGCCACTGGAGTAAACTCTCTAGCTCTTGTCTGATCTTGTCCCTCTTCCCAAAACACTTCAAGGGCTCCCCATCACCCACAGGATAATGCAATTTATAAGATCCTTCATGATCTGTTACTTACCTACTTCTGTTAACTTTTGCTTCCAGAACTTTTCAGATAGTATTTTGTGTGTCGTCTGCAATGTTCTTTTTCTATCTCTTTGCCTGGCTATCACTTACTATATTTCAGGTCTTAGCTCAGATGTCACTTCTCAGGAAGTGACAGGAAGACCTCTTCTCTGCTTTCACAGCACCGTCTACTTGCCTCACAACAACTCTGACCTGACTCTACTGTACCTGATGTTCACTTTTACATAAGCTCTGTGGGAGTTGACCCCAAATAGTGTGTTCAGTGTTGTATCACAGGCACTCAAAAAAGAAAGTAGTTGAGTAAATGAATAATATTAAAATTCATATGGAGATGGAATAGTCATACTTTCATGAGTATTCCCACTAACTACAGCTAAAAAATACTGGCTACTATAAAGCAAACATAAGACTGAAAGACAGAAGGAAAAAGCAGAGTAGCTAGGGAACTTGAGAGGTGTGAGTACCCTGCATTATAAAACTTTATTTCTATTTATTTATTCATTTTTGCTGCATTGGTCTCAGACTCGGAACCAAAGAACATGGCGGTGTGGAAATACCACTACCTACAGATTATTTTAAAAGCCTCAACAAACTCTGCTCTCTCGTGCCCAACGAGGAGCAGCCTAGAAAGGTAGAATATGTTTAGATAATACTCTTTCTTTTCCAAACGAATACCAGGAAAATTGTTGCCCTAACTGCCAGGCATACAAGCAAATGCCAAGGAGAGACCCTTCCACCTTCACAAAACGGTGACGAGGTGCCTCGATATTGCCTCTGAAGTGGTATCAGGGAAGGCTAAGTAGAGAACTGGGACTCTTGCTGGCCAGTAATGAGCTCCTTCCCTTCTCCCTTCTTCCCCTCCATGGTATCATGATCATGAGGGGAGACTGGACTCCCACTGGGGGACAGCAGTAACGAGGACACCCCCTCTTGGTTGTTTGTTAATAGAGGCTGAGTGGGGACATTGGACATCTACCTTCACCTGGCAATAATGAGGTAGCATACCCTTCTCTCCTCCCAGAGAGTTCTAGAAATTAATGGGTTACAAGAGATTTAAAGTATAAGAAAACATGAAAATGACTGCTTTCAACTGAATATCAGTCATCCTAAGAACAATTGGGAAGATCTCAAACAAAATAAGGAAAGATAATTAAGAGATGCCAATACTGAGATGACAGATATTAGCATTATCTGATAAAGATTTTAAAGCAGTCATGATGATAATGCTCCACTGAACAATTATCAACACACTTGAAAAATAAAGAATATAGGAAACATCATGACAAATAGAAAAAAAATGCCTAGTGACTGGGTTCCACAGCAGAATGGAGGAGTCAGCGGAAAGAAT
Organism: Panthera pardus; assembly: GCF_024362965.1. NCBI lineage: Eukaryota > Metazoa > Chordata > Mammalia > Carnivora > Felidae > Panthera > Panthera pardus. Next base: position 98,454,816 of record NW_026526765.1, read on the forward strand.
CAGTGAACTGGAAGAGAAAACACTGGAAAGTATCCAATCAGAAAAACAGAGCAAATAGACTAAAAACAAATCACCTGAGCATCAAGGACCTGTGGGACTGTAACAAAAGATCTTATATTTATGTCACTGGAGTTTAGGCAGAAGAAGAGAAAACATATTCAAATATATAATGGCTGAAAACCTGACAAATTTGCCAAGAGACACAAACCTACAGATTCAAGAAGCTGCATGAACCTCAAACATGGTAACCCAAAGAAGTCCACACCAAGACGAAGTCTTGAGAGCAGTCAGAGGAAACAACACCTCACCTATAGGAAAAAAATTCCTCCCTCTAAAAATGTTGTGCCTGGTTTTAGAATTCCCATAACAGTCTCTGAGCACTAATTCCACCCTCACCTACTCTGGGTAACATTGAGTTGTATCAGTCTTTAAAATCTCAACATTCAGGGCACCTGGGTGGCTCAGTCAGTGAAGCATCTGACTTCAGCTCAGATCATGATCTTGTTTGTAGGTTCGAACTCTGTGTCGGGCTCTGTGTTGACAGCTCAGAGCCTGGAGCCTGCTTCAGATTCTGTGTCTCCCTCTCTCTCTCTACCCCTCCCCTGCCCACGCTCTGTCCCTTCTTGCCTCTCAAAAAATGACTAGACATTAAAAAAAATAAAAACAATAAAATCTCAGTTTTTCCACATAATAACAGAAAGCTACAGGTCATCTCTGCTTTATTTTAAGGGGTTCCTAGATAGCTTCTGGATGGGGGCTGGTCTCTGGAAATAACCAACCATATGAATAGACAGTTGAAAAATTTAGCCCCCCACCCCACCCCAAACTTCTAGGTAAGGGAGGAGCTGAAGATGAAATTAAGTCACCAATGACCAATGATTTAATCAGTCATGCCTCCATAATGAAACCTCTATAAATCCAGAGAGCTTCCAGACTGGTGAAAGCATTCACATGGAAGCCGGGTGGTGTAAGTTAACTAAGTCCATGGGAACAGAGGCTCCTGCACTTGGGACTCTTCCTTACCTCACCCAAGTACTTTATATAGTAAAGTATCAAATGTGTTCAGGGTTGTGGAAATTCATCAATTTGTAGTTGGCCGGGCAGAAGTGTGAGTTGCCTGGGCACCCCATTTGCAGCTGGCATCTGAAATAGGGGCAGTCTCATGACACTGAGCCCTTTAACTTGTAGGATCTGATGCTAACTCCACGTGGTGTCAAGATTGGAGAACTGGCTGGTGTTGGAAAAGACACCATATATTTGATGTCAGAGAGTGTCACAGAATGAATATACTAAAATGTTTCCCTAAGCTTCTATTTCAAAAAATGGATCCCCTCACATCTCCATCAACAAACTGGATCTTACACAGACTCCACTAAAATGACTCAATGGGGATGCACTACCAGCCCAGAGTTTTCTACAAGTCTGTGTCTTTGTGAGGGTCCTTCCACTCCTTTCTCTGCCCCTGATTGTATTATGCACCGTTACTGTCCATTATCTTTCTAACCTGAGGGGAAAGCTGAAATGTCATCAAGTATCTGTTTAAGACTGCAATCATTATGTCATGTTTACTTTTGATGCTGAGGTTTTAAAAATAGAAGAATCATAGTGACACTTACACAGGAGGAAGGTGTGCTCTAAGAAATATATGGGGGTCTCTGTCCAGGTTTCTAGCTGCTAAAACTTGAGTGACAGGCATGCCTTCGGTTATTCATAATGCAGCCCTCTCATCATGCCTGAGCTTATTATGCTAAGGAGGTGACTTAGGGTGGGGCCCCTAGAAAGCGACCAGATGGGGCTGATCTAGAAAGAGCAAGTGATTAGAGGGTTGGAACTGGGAAGGGGTGGGCTAGAGATTAGGCTCTATAAAAATCCTGAACCACAAGATGCTGACATTCCAAGTTGGTCAACACTGGAAGAACTGGGAGGGTCGTGGCAGCTGGAGAAGCAGAAGCTTCCGGGCCCTTCCCTCATACCCCGCCCTATGCATCTTTTCCATCTGGCTCTTCCTGAATTGCATCTTTTTATAAAATTGGTAAATGTAAGTAAATGTTCCCTTCAGTTCTGCGAGCCATTCAAATTCTCAAACCCAAGGAAGGGGTTGTGAGAACTCCAATTTATAGCCAGTAGGTCAGAAGTGCAGGTGATAACCTGACTTGTGTTTGGCGTCTGAAATGGGGGCAGTCTTGTGGGAACTGAGACCCTAGCCTGTAGGATCTGAGGCTATTTCCAGATAGATGCTGTCAGAATTGAGTTAAGTCGTAGGACATATAGCGGTTGTTTGCTATGAATTGTAGAAAATTAAGAAAGCCCCCCATACCTGGTGTTCAGAAGTAAAATGTGGCATGCAGAGGGGAAAAACAGAGGTCTTCTTAACAAAAAGTGCTTGTAGGTACTTCCTGTTTCATGTTTTAGGCACAAAAACGTGCTATTTTTTGTAAGTGTGTCTAATTCCAATTTTTAATTTCCTTGCCTCTTTGGGAAATAATTTGGGTAACTTACGAAAAACACAAACTCAATAAAAGAGGAAGAAAAGAGGGCAAATCAGAATGAGAAGGAATGAAGCACTAGCTGGACCATGCAGATTTAGAAGAGATGGGCCCCCTTACTGCATAAGAGAGAGTGAAATGTGAAGAATTACCAATTTTTATCACAGGAAATGAAGGAACAGAGCAGCTGCTTATGAGGGGTTCCAGAGCTCCCTGCATACTGGGGGGTGGACTGTGCACAGAGGGAAAAGTACACTGTAAAGGGTGGTGTCCTGTCCTCATTGGTGTTTCACAGTAAAGGCAAACATAACCCCTAGGAAAAGCCAAAGGTATAGAACATTAAAAGAAAAGCCACCATGTGCTTGACAAATGTGGTTTTCAAGTGTTAAGTAACTGCCATATAGCACTTAGACTATACCTTCCATTATGTTCCCCAGATAGAATCATTTGGACTGGGATTTTGATAGGAAATCACTGTTAAATGGCTTCAAAAGTTACTTTTTGAGCTTGGGACCTGGAATCAGAGCGTCCTATTGTGATCATGAAGGGCAGATTCTAGAAACTGGGCAGGGAATTGGCAGTGCTTACGTTCCAATATGAAATATCACAGGCTCTAGTCAGAATTCTTGTCAAGATGTACTCTTCTGCCTTCTTGGGGAGAAGAGGCCATAGGATGCTTGCATGCAAAACTGTTGGAGTTTTCCTATGACAGATGAGCCAGAGAGCCATGGAGACCTCTTTGTGTGACCCAGAGGAACAGAGATGGCCAGAGATGGAAGAGACAGTTTTAGCTGGAAACAGAGTTGGGAGTACTAGCTCCTTCACCAGGGCCCTGGCAGTGCTGGAGGGCCAGTTATCTCTCGATCACTGAACACACTGACTTGCTGCACAGTATCTAATTACATCTGTATAAGAGCTGGAGAGTGTCCTCCAGCAAAGGTGTGGCTGAGGTGTAAACACACCTTTCGGACATCCAAGTTGCTGCCCCAGCTGCTGTGCTCTCAAATCCATCCCCACGTTCTGCTGTTCCAATAACCGAGCATGTCCGGAGTGCTACTGCAGGCTGGTTCTCGGGACACACAGGACTTGCTGGAAGCTGACGTCCCCCCCCCGCCCCCTTCAACAGCCTTGCCAAACCTTCCTGAGACTGCTGGAGGTCTGGGGCAGTCCACCCAAATATCCTTCCTCGGTCCTTTGCTGGGGCTCAGGCTTCGGGGCAACTCTCCCAGACTTCACTTCCCTCTCTGTTCTCTTTTACACAGGCATGTCCCCTAATAAAATTTGTGCATGTTTCTGTTCTTGCTTTAGTTGATGTTTAACATTTTCAACAACAGAATTAGAGCTGGCCTATGTTTCTCATGGGGGGGATCTGCCAAATTCATGGGTTTTCTTGAAGCCAGATTTTGCCATAGAGGAGTACCATCCCTTATGGTAGATGGATTAGCACCTGAGTCATCTAAAAGAGTATCAAACTCTTAAGTGCATAACAAAAAGGCATCTGACAATGCCATAGCCTTGCTTTAACATTAAGGGGTTAATTTTATTTTATTTTGAGAGAGAGCGAGAGTGTGAGCACACACTTGGGGGAGAGGGAGAGGGAGAGGGAGAGGGAGAGGGAGAGGGAGAGGGAGAGGGAGAGGGAGAGGGAGAGGGAGAGGGAGAGGGAGAGGGAGAGGGAGAGGGAGAGGGAGAGGGAGAGGGAGAGGGAGAGGGAGGGAGAGAGATCCCAAGCAGGCTCTATGCCCAGTGTGGACTCCAATGTGGGGTTTGATCCCACGACCCTGGATCATGACTTGAGCCGAAATCAAGAGTCAGATGCTCAACTGACTGAGCCACCCAGGCACCCCAGGGTGTTATTTTAAATGTATAGTTTAATCTACCTCTGGGCCCTGTTTGCAAGATGAAGGGTTGATAAAAGAATACTCAATTAATACTGCAGAGTCTTAATGAGTCCTAATCTCTCTCTCTCTCTTTTGGCAGCACCCTCATCCTAAGGCCTTTGGCATTTGCCCCAGGAGCTCACTCACAAACGAGAATCAATGTTTGTTGAATGAATGAAGGAGATGCTTTATGTGGAATACGTGGTTCCTTTCAGAGCCTAAATATTCAATAGGAGGTTACTTAGAATAATATTTGATTAGACATCCATGAGAGTTTGAGATGTTCTTCGGGAGATGGGTATATACTTCCGCTAGTGTTCTATACGCTCAGTGATAGATGTTCATGAAGAAGAAATCTAAGCTAGAGAGTCTGGACAGGCAGAGAATGTACCCCATTGGGGCCAGTAAACAAAAGGAGGGACTCGGGATCAGTTGAAAATTCTTACCCCAAATGTCTGCATAGTCCTAGAAAAATCCCTTCTCCACTTTGGAGTCCAGAGACTACTGACCCTATCCTCCAGCAGAAAGGGCTTCTGTGGTGACAAAGTATACATGAAATTAAAAAAGGCAGAGGCCATTTGTCTTTGCTCATGTCAAATGGAAAAACAGGGTTTCTATTCTTTCAGTTTTTCAACTGCTATAGCTCTACCCCCAAACTCTGCCTTTTAGCCCCTTCTCTGATAAAGGTGTAGTCTTTTTATCTCCACTTTGGGTCTGATGCATACTTTTCTTCTAATAGCAATCTGTGTTGTTGCTGTTGTTGTTGTAACTGGAATGTGGTGGGCTTCCCTCCAACAGACCAGGAAGGTCAAAAGATATGGTCTAGAGACTTCTGCGTGGTTGCTTAATACAGAGCTCATGTAGACACTTGCAAAGGAAGGTAAGGACCCTCTCAGGACTGATTAGCAACTCAAAATGTGGGTCAAAATGTGGGTTAAATCCTGCCCCTCACTGCTTCATTAAAGGTTCCTCCTATTGTTAGCCACCAAACTAAGTCATAGACACAATTAAATCCCTTCACCGGTTTCACTGCCTTATTATTTCTTCCACTAGCAACTATATTCCCCTACATTTTCTTTTTAAGAAATAGGAGTGAAAACTACAACCTCATAAACCAGATACTATTTTTGGATTTTCACTTCCTTTGGGAAATGACAGTTTGGCTTATATTCTATGACTTTTCAGTGGTCCCATGAAGCTCAGAGCACCTCTTCCTAGAGGCCCATTTTAACATACCTCCGGTCTGTGGGGTACAGTTCCACAGTGACCACATCAAGAGAGTTCCAGGCCGAGATGGTCAATCCATTATACAGACACAGCACGCCTACCATCATGGATTCACTGCTGCCCAACCAAAGGAAGAAACAGCTGATCCCTGAAAGCACCATAGAACCACCTGCCAATGAAGAACACAAAAGGCTGGAATGTTTCTCATCATCTTAGTAGACCAAGAACCTTGGGTCTTTGACATCTCTCAGCAAAAGTGAATCCCAAGGGGAAGGTGTAGGCTTGACTTCATAAAGCTCAGGTACAGGTATGTTCACCTGTATTAAAAGTTTGCCTCTTTAACAGCCTTCTAAACACAGCAAGCATGAAATGCACATCATCAATTACTCAGCTACTTAAGTGGAAAAATATACATTAGTCACACATAATTAGTTTTTCAGGCTGTTAACTCATGGAAGCTGCTCAAATAAAACGTAATTAGACATAATTTCTAGTCTTAATGAAAGGTCTTAAGGGATTTCTCCTCATCTCTGTGGGATGCAAATCCCTAAGAGGATAGGGAGGACAGTGGGAAACGGGCTCCCTGTGGATTGCAGGGGCAGCTCCTTTATTTTACATGAAACCAAGCACATACCCAGCATCGTTAAGCGCCCAATTCTGTCCATCAGGAGAGCAGACACGATGTTCCCTGGCAACACTGCCAGTGTCCCCAGGAAGTTGACAAAGTAAATCCAGTAGGCACTATAGTCATCATCAAAGGTAATCTGGCATCCCGTCTTGTTGTGAAAAAACAAGCAGTTGTGAAATTCGCTATCAATGAATTTATATGGCTCAAAATCTGTGGACACAAAGACAATTTATCAAGCTCTTTACAGTTCCACACCAGTATAAAAAAGCCTGTCAAGAATTCAGGAAAGAGTCATGGTATTGTAAACTCCTTGAGGGCTTCAAGGTCTGGCCAAAGCACAGGGACTGGTCTAGAACGTCACATTACAAAGTAGCCTGAATGAAGGATATGTTTGTCGAATAAAGGAATAAATTAAAGAATCCACTTATTTTCTGATTTCTTATGGTTGGCCATTGTTAATTATGTTACTTGCTTACTTCTTTATAATGTTACTTCGTTCTAATTATCATGTTACATAAGGACTATCATTACAGTACTAATAGCTTCCCTACTACAATTACAAAAACAATTTGTTTCAGAATGCGCAGGAATCAGTCTTGTCGTTGCTATTTTATGGGCTCTGAGGCAAAGAAAAGGAACAGGACTTTCCCAGGAGGAGGTCCCGGGACCTCCCGTTGAGGTCAAAGTGGAGGAACATACAAAGGAACAAGAGTTCCTTACTGGAACCTTGTTGGAAGGTCACTGCTGAATTTTTTTTTTTTTTCCTTGAACTTGGATCTGTTCAAGGAGCGGGTGCAGAGGGGTGGCTTCTGCTAAAAGACAGTGGGAATCAAAACTGTTGCTGTCCTTGCTCATCAAGATCTGCCTAAAAAGCTGGTCTTCCGAGGTTGATTGGGTTAGAAGACAGTGACAGCACTCTTTACAAAATCCCGAAGGCACCTGATTCCACTCTGATCTGGAGCCGGGCAGCATTGGCTCCTGTCTGAGCACCAAGAAGGCAGGGCTGCCAAGAGCGGAGCGCTTTACTCCCGCCAGTGTGGGGCTGTTATTTTGGACTCATAGGACAGATGGACCAGAGTGTAGGAGTGGGAAAGCATGAGCTTTGCAATCAGATAAAACTGGTTCCAAATGTTAACTGTCACTAGGTCTAAGAAGGCAGCCAAATTACTTAATTTTGCCAAGTTTCCACTATCATCTCAACAAATGAGATAATGAACATCTAATGATAGTGAGTAGGAACCAGCATACAGTAGGTGCTCTATCAGTGTTTCCACCTCCCCCTCCTATTTGTCCTGGAGAGTTTTCCAGACTCCATTACATGGATTGCATTAAAAAGCTATCTGATTAAGCATGGCCATATGCGGTCCGTTTCTGTTAACTGAAGTTCAGGCATGATCACTTAAGCGGACATCAGAATATGAAACCAGGATTATCAAAACAAACAAACTACAGGTTAATTCTTCTCTTCAAAATTGCTCAAAGGATTTTTTTCAACTTTGAACTTCAGCAAATCCAACGGCATTAAATCTGATGGGAGACAAATAATGTAAGCTTAACCTGATTAAGGAAATTCATTCCTTTACACTTTAACATCTACTTTCCCCATGAGCCTCTGCCCACACAGGGGTATCACGTTTCTGCCAAGAATTGGGCCATTTGAAGAGGCCCTAGGCAGGGCTAAGTAGCACACCTACCTGTGTTATCAAAAACAGTGTCAATAAATGTGCAGTTCTTGAAGTAGGTGTTGACTGAAGTCACATCCTTAAAGGTGCACTCCTTAAAAACTGAATCTTTGAAAGTTACGGATTTGAACTTGATCCCTAGAAATCTGCCCAACACACACAAAAAATTCTTATCAATGGTTATGTCCATCAGGGTTCAAAGTGAAGTCAAATGGGTTGAGAGATCTGATGCCCCATTTATAAACTCTCCAAAAAGGACACTGGCCTTTGAATTTTCTAGGCTCTTAGCTTTCCCAACTTTTCCTCATACAGCCTGTCCTTCGGCTATCTCATTGCTCACCAATATGATTTTCCACCAGAAGAGATGGCTTTCAAGATAACTTCATTAAGCCTTTGCAATGTTGGCATAAGATTTTGTGGAGTATCCTATTGACGGTACAGTGTTTGGAGTTTGCCTGTGGCTACTGATTCCTTATTTTTCAATCCTATCCTTTCGTTCCTGCTCATATGCCTTTATTCAAAAATTCTCTCTTTTGGGGTTAAAGGCTCTAACTTGAGAATGTGCTCTCATGCTCACTTTTAATGAAAGTCTGTTTGCCAAGCTAAAAACTCAAGACTTATTCATTCTAGTGTAGGGATTTTCAGTGATTCTGAAGAGAGGACATAATAATTCTACTTCATTTATGTGAGGGATGATTGACTCAAGGCTCAAGAAACTCATAAGTTACACTCATTTCCATGAATATTTTTCTTCTCACAGGTATTCCTTGAGCCAAGCAGACTGACTAGAGAGCTCTGCTCATTTTTGAAAACTTGTAGATGTTTCTGGGTGCTGCTGTGGGCAGGGATTATAGGTGGTGAACAGGATTAATAGTTATGATGATCCTAACATCTTAGATGTCCGTGTTGGTCAGGGCCTCTAAGAGACATAGATTGATAGTTATCAACGTGTCTTGGTAAGTTATTAAGAGACCATGAATGTATACTTAGCCAGTCACTGAGAAGAAAATGCTGGTTCAACTGTAGAAGAAGTTATTATACCAAATAACACTCCTATTAGGAACAGAAAGGGTCTGAGCTGCCCAGGCAAGGAAGCTGACTGACTTAAGATCTATATATTCTTTAGTACTTTCAAAATTGTTCTCACCTTAATGCCTGATTGCATTCATCAGCTCAAAGTGCACTGTGGCCTAACAGATCGCCATCTTAAAAAGTAATCTTATATGAACCTCTACTCCAGGGGTCTAGAGTAAAACCATCTAAACTATAAATTTTTCCATTAAAGAAGGGTAAGTAATGACGCATAGTAAGAATATTATCAATTTTCTGAAATAGAACTGAATTTAGAAAGGGGAAGCAATTTTTTAGGTTTTTTTTTTATGAGTGGATAATATATACATAGGGTACACAAGGTACAAAGATCAAAACATCAAAAAAGGATATAATAAGTCTTTCCCCACCCATTCCCAAGCCACCCAGTTCTTTTCCCCAGAGATAACCAGTGTAGCACAGGTTCTCGTGTGCTCTTCCAGGTTCTGTATATGGACTGCCAGCAGACAAGACAAGTTATTCTACACTTTTTGCTTTGTTTCATGATAGTCTACACCCCGGAGGTTATTCCATACCAGTACCATTGCATGGAAAAGAGTTGCCATTTTATGATACTGAATAGGAAAGCTATTTGGAAAAAATGAGTTAGCTGGTGGTATTTCACTTTTCCTAAAGGACAAACAAATAAATATTCTATCATCTTCTAAAATAAATATGTATGTTCTACAAGGATTTTAATACTATTAAACTTACTAACCGCTCTATGGCTAATGTAAAACATTTCTTAGTGATGACTGAATAGTTGGCTTAGAACTTCAACAAATATCATTTAAAATATGTCAGAGACACAAACGTATTAGACATTCTTAACAGAGTAACAATACTTTAAAAAATAAATGAAGTAAATTTTTACCCTCAATTAGAGAGCACTTGACTCTAAGGTTTTGGTGGAAAAACCAGTGCAGACTTGGGCTGGTATTTTATGTGGGAGAGTGAAGGTGATCCTACAGGGCTTGGCTAAGGATTAGGCCCCTCATGGAATTGCCAATTTAAACAATTATCTCCTAATTCATAATTCTCCCTTTCATTATACAGACCGTAAACATCCTATGGAATTCTTTCTTTTCCTTCCAAACTAGTTATGCCCTGGAGGACCTTGTTCAGTTTTTTAAAATTTTTACTTTTACTTTTACCACTTCTGCATTTGGGACAACTTCCTAAGAATGATGTTAACCAACAGGAGCTCATACCGGCAATTATTGGCTCAGACAACGACTGATGGAAACAATGACCTTGTCTGTATCTTTCCCTCCCTGAAAGAATGGACCAGAGCCACCTTCCTGAGCCAGTTCTCTCCCCTTATCAAGATGCATTCCAGATTCCATCTTCAAAAATGTCCTTTGCTAACTTATTCCATATTTTCAAAACCCTTAACTTTGGGAAACGATTCCTGTTCTCTGAGAGTCTTCATGATACAATTTAATGCCAATTATTGATTTGGCATAGGGAGAAGGAAGGGGTTCTGAAAAGTGGTCCCCTTTTTCAGGGATAGGAGACAGGCATCAAATGACACTTGACATTTCTTCTCTGGATTAAATTACACTATAACCCATATTATTTTCTCACACTCTACGCTCTTCTCTTCCGTAACTTATTTTTGTTGCTTTCCAGGGTCTCTGTAAATTTTCTTTTTGTACCAGTCGATTCCCCTAAATAAATGTAAAGCAGCTGTTTCAGAAATAGTTTTAAGTAAAATACTTATATACATGTACCGTATCTTTAAAGCCCATTTGGAAGTTTTTAAGTTCAATTTGAAAACGACTAAGTACAAACTAAAACAAACAAACTGTGCATGCTTTAGTGCAGTGAAGGCCAATGAGAAATACATTTAGAAAGTTACGTTTAGAAAGTTATTTCAAAGTTTCTGGACCTGCCATTGTCGTATTCCGCTCCAATATGCAACTCATTTGCTATTGTCAAGTTAACAGTGAAATTTGAAAATTTTTCTCTCTCTATCTTTTCGATTGGCAACACATTCGACTGCAGATGTTTAATGACATCAGGGAACCAAACAGATAATCCATAGTATCTGCAACGACAAAAACAAGAGTGAGTTTGTAAAGGTGCCAGCATACCAGTGGCAATGACTGCCTCCCTGACATTTTCAGAGAGGTGGTGGTTCCTGGAGAAGCACTTCTGACTGTGACTGTCTCCCTGTAACATTAGGAATCATTAAACGGTAATCTGTATTGCCCCCTCCTCGCCATGGTGAAATCTGCAAAAATCAAACTAGAGAGACGACTTGACCTAAGGAACCTGAGATGTATAATTTCTGCACTCTTCCTTTGGAAAGGAACATGCAGCCTATATCAACCACATGGCATCCTGATGCTGAAGTTTTTCTCATCACCCCAGGCTCCAATGAGCAACCTTGTCTCCCAGTCTGCTTGTACTAACTCCTAGAATCCAAAATGTGAGTACCCTTAAAGAATGACCTCCTTACTAATGGGGAATATTTCTTGGTTTCTACACTACTGTGATCCTGCTAGTCTGAGGGCAGAGAACCATTTCTCAAGTGATTTGAGGCTGGGAAAAGGGACATGCAGGTTATTTCCCTCTAATATATTATTAGATATAGATAAAGATTATTATTAGATATTATATATATATATATATATATATATCTAATGTATTATGCCTTACCTTCTAATGTATTATGCTAGCATATGACAACTAAGTCATGCGGCTGGGTTCTTCAGTACAACAGCTACTAACCACATGTGGGTACTGAGCAGTTGAAATGTGGCGAGTGCAATTGCTGGGTCATAGGGTAGTTCTATTTTTAACTTCTTGAGGAAACTTCACACTGTTTTCGAGAGTGGCTGCACCAGTTTGCACTCCCACCAACAGTGCAGGAAGATTCCCCCTTCTCCACATCCTTACCCTTGTTTCTTGTGTCGTTGATTTTAGCCCTTTTGACAGGTGTGAGATGGTATCTCATTGTAGTTTTGATTTGTATTTCCCTGATGATCAGTTATGGTACCTCTTCATGTGTCTGTTGGCCATATCTATATCTTCTTTAGAAAAATGTCTAGGATCCAGCAAATTCACTACTAGGTATTTACCCACAGAATACAAAACTACTAATTCAAAGGGATACATGCAGCCTGATATTTATAGCAGCACTATCAACACACAAATTATGGAAGTAGCCCAAGTCCATTGACTGATGAATGGATTAAGAAGCCACACACACACACACACACACACACACACACACACACACACTAAAACATTACTCAGCCTTAAAAAAAGAATGAAATCTTGCCATTTGCAATGTCGTGGATAGAGCTAAAGAGTATTATGATAAGTAAAATAAGTCAGTCAGACAAAGAAAGATACCATATGACTCCCCTCATATGTGAAATTTAAGAAACAAAACACAGGAATAAAGGAAAAAAAAAAGAGGCAAACCAAGAAAAAGACTCATAACTGTAGAGAACAAACTGACGGTTACCAGAGGGGAGGTGGATGGGGGGATATGGGAAATGGGTTATGGGGATTAAGGAGGGCACTTGGCGAGATGAGCACCAGGTGTTTTACAGAAGTGTTGAATCATTATATTGTACACCTGAGACTAACACTATACTGTGTGTTAACTAACTGGAATTTGAAATAGAAACTTGAAAAAACAAAACAAAACAAGACATGTGGCTAGATCGAATGAGATGTGCTATACATGCAAAATACCAAATTTGGAGACTTATGAAAAAAAGAACTTAAAATTAAGTCATTAATCATTTTTATATTGATTGCACATTGAAATTACACTATTTGGGGCATAATGAATTAAATAAAGTATTACAATTAATTTCACCTGTTTCCTTTTATTTTCTTTAGTGTGGCTGCTAGAAAATTTAAAACGACACATGTGACTTGCATTTCATTGCTGTTGGACAGTGCTGCTCTAAGATGGTGGTTCCCAAAGAAGGGTCTGAGGACCAGGAGCAGGCATCAGCATCGCCTGAAAACTTGTTGCAAACGCAAACTCTCAGGGGTCATGCAGACTGACTGCATCAGAAACTCTGGACAGGGAGCCCTCTAGGTGATTCTTCTGATGCACACTTACCTAAGCCTGAGTGACCCCATCTCTAATTTGCGAATGATGACAGTACTCGCCTGGTGGTTACTCAGGTTAAATGGTTTGCCAAGGACCTAGCACATAGTGAGTGCTCAAAAGACTAGTTTTTATCATCATCGCTGTCATTAGGATTTCTCAAACATCTCTGCCTTGGGATTCCAGAGATTCCAAGCCCTTCTCTTCTTAGACCATGAATTAATTACTTAGTAAATCTAATGATTTAGAGCGGTGGCCACTAAATCAGAAATGACTCATGGATGCACCATCTATCACAATGCTTTTTACTCATATACACGGGACAAAAATCTTTAAAAATGGCAACAGTGACGGAAGCACACTACCCTGGAACATACATCATCAGTGACGTGGAGGAATTTCAGCCAATATTTTATTTATTCAGTAAACATTTACTGAACATCCACTAAATGCTAGGCACTATTTGACATTTCAGGGGTATTATAGGGGAACCATAAAGTTTAAAATGTGGTCAGTCATAAGTAACAAAATATAAACAAACCCGATATTACCATGTAAATCTCCACATTAAGAGTAGAACTTTCGACAGGCTTATTTTTGTACCTAGCCAAGTGTTTACCACATAGTAGGAACAAAATACCTGTTACTTTTCAGCCTTCTCTGCCTTCATAGATTAATATGCCTTTTAGAACTTGAGTGGGAGTAACTTTACATATTCTGAACCAACCCTCCTAACTTGGAAATAAGGAAATAAAACTTGGGAGTGTCTTCAGGTCACAGAGCAGGATGAGATATTAGGTCTCCTGATCCACACTTCCCTCCTCTCTCCCTTTACCACACACCATGGCACTGCAAAAGATTGGTTATTTTGCAGTTTACTGTTTTAAGTCAGGGATGTTTAGAGATAGAACCTGGGGCATACATGTCGGGCTCCCCTAGGCACTAAGAGCCTATTGACCTAAAAGTGTAGGGCATTCTCTAACTGCCTCTTTTAAACAATAAACTAGGCAAAATAGAGTTGGACACAAATATTCTGAAACTATTAGCAAACAAAATTCTGGAATTTTCTTCCTACCTCCTCTTTTCTTAGAACACATATATGGTGGTTTTACTCATTTAGCAACTATTTATTGAGTGCTTACTATGTACCAGGGGGATATGGCAGTGAACAAAACAGCTTAAAAATCCCTGTTCTCCCAGAGCTTCCAGAGAGAGGGAGATGAGCTTTATTCTGTGCAGAATGAAGATACTTTTTGTATATTAGAAATGGAAGGTGCTTGGGGTGGGAGGGATAATAAGGCTGAGAAGGGGGTAGGAGGTACTGAGGGGCTGCAATTAAGATAAGTACTTAGGGAAGGTGACCCTGAGAAGGTGACCTCTGAGCAAAGTCCCAAAAGAGGCGAGAAAATGAGCTGGACGGTATGTGGGGGCAGTGCCAAGGCAGTTCCCTAAGATGAGAGCAGTTCTGGCATGTTCGAGGAAAAGCAAAGAGACCAGTGCGGCTGGTGCCGAGCAAATGAGGAGAGAAGGGTGGAGAAGCCATGGGGAGCAAATCACCCCTGGTCTCGTCGGGCTTTTCAAGCACTACTGGTTTTGCCACCCAGCTTTAGGACAAATAAAGGTAAGTCGTTTATAAAAACTATAATTGTCAGCAAATCTAAACTGGAAAAAAAAAAAAAAACTTTCCTAGCACATTAACAGCATCAAACAGTATAAGAAAGGAAAGCAGTGTGACTGGGAGTTATAGGGTGGAAATGTACAGATTTCACTCACGAAGAATTTAAATATTACTTACCCAAAGGACAGGGTGAACCAAACAATTGTAAGCTTTATTGTATTATCCCTGACTGGGTAGTTGAAACATCTCATGAAAGTCAACCAAATCTGTGAAATACGCAAGAGTTAGTTTTCTTTCACAGTTAGCCAGCCAATCCACTCCCCAACCCCCTCCACCAGTTACAAAAACACTGAGTTTTCTTTCAACCAGATTCATTCCAACTTAAAATGTAAAACCTGAAGGCTGTAGGGAACCAAATACTGCAAGTTTCACCTTTTAGCTTCCTGCAGGCCAGTGGGCAAAGTAACCCAAGACCTCAGGGCACCCCATCCCAGCCAAGACTCCTTGCCTAGCACTTTTCCTTCCCAAAGATGGAATGTCTTGGCTAGCCTGCTTATCCCATGGGGATCCTTTTACCTGGTGCTAGTGCTGGAATTAGGTGACCTGGGCAGAAGCGGGCACAGCCCTACTCATGGAACTCAGTGCAATCAATCCTGCTTCTGACCAACCTCAAATGCAACAGGTTGGGCAGCAAGTCAGGGCACACTTTTTACTTACTCCGTAGAGTTCTGTCCGGATCCGAACAAAACACCTCCGGTACCATGTTCCTGTGTCACTCTCAATTTCAATCAGTTCATCTATTTGTTTTGGGGTTTTGATTCTGTTTACCTGTAAAGAGTGACACAGGGTAAGTGCTGAGTTCTCTTCTCTGAAGGCTTATAATTTGTTTTGAAAGAAGCAAAACCCAACTCCCACAGAAAGTATATAATCACTCCATTCATATATGAGACTATTGGCACAAGTATACAGATCCCAACACCACCTAAAAGAAGCGAATGAAAGGGAGTACCATAGAGTAAAGGGGAAGAACAAGTAGCAATGGAATAATATGAAACCAAAATACCCTTCTTTGAATCTTAACCACAAAGGCACACATTAGCAGATAAAACATTCAGAGAGATTAGCTTCTGGATTAAGAATTATTTTGCTTGGAAGAGTCCAGGCCAGATGGCTTTCCAGGGGAATTCTACCAAACATTTAAGGAAGAGTTAACACCTATTCTCTTGAAGCTGTTCCAAAAAATAGAAATGGAAGGAAAACTCCTAAGCTCTTTCTATGAAGCCAGCATTACCTTGATTCCAAAACCAGACAGAGACCCCACGAAAAAGGAGAACTATAGACCAATTTCCCTGATGAACATGGATGCAAAAATCCTCAACAAGATATTAGCCAACCGGATCCAACAGTACATTAAAAAGTTATTCACCACGACCAAGTGGGATTTATACCTGGGATGCAGGGCTGGTTCAATATTCACAAAATAATTAATGTGATTCATCACATCAATAAAAGAAAGGACAAGAACCATATAATCCTCTCAATAGATGCAGAGAAAGCATTGGACAAAATACAGCATCCTGTCTTGATAAAAACCCTCATGAAAGTAGGGATAGAAGGAACATACCTCGAGATCATAAAAGCCATATATGAATGACTCAATGCTAATACCATACTCAATGGGGAAAAACAGAGAGCTTTCCCCCTAAGGTCAGGAACGAGACAGGGATGTCCACTCTCGTCACTGTTATTCAATATAGTATTGGAAGTCTTAGCATCTGCAATCAGACAACATAAAGAAATAAAAGGCATTCAAATCAGCCAGGAGGAGGTCAAACTTTCACTCTTCGCAGATGACATGATACTCTATATGGAAAACCCAAAAGATCCCACTAAAAAACTGCTAGAATTGATTCATGAATTCAGCAAAGTTGCAGGATATAAAATCAATGCACAGAAATCGGTTGCATTCCTATACACCAACAATGAAGCAACAGAAAGAGAAATCAAGGAATCGATCCCATTTACAATTGCACCAAAAACCGTAACTCAGGAATAAATCTAACCAAAGAGTTGAAAAATCTATACACTGAAAACTATAGAAAGCTTATGAAAGAAGTTGAAAAAAGACACCAAAAAAATGGAAAAAGATTCCATGCTCCTGGATAGGAAGAACAAATATTGTTAAAATGTCAATACTGCCCACAGCAATCTACATATTCAATGCAATCCCTATCAAAATAACACCAGCATTCTTCATAGAGCTAGAACAAATAATCCTAAAATTTGTCTGAAACCAGAAAAGACACTGAATAGCCAAAGCGATCTTGAAAAAGAAAACCAAAGCAGGAGGCATCACAATCCCGGACTTCAAGCTCTACTACAAAGCTGTAATAATCAAGACAGTATGGTACTGGCCCAAGAACAGACACTCAGATCAATGGAGCAGAATAGAGAACCTAGAAATGAACCCACAAACGTATGACCAACTAATCTTTAACAAAGCAGTTAAGAATATCCAATGGAATAAAGACAGTCTCTTCAGCAAGTGGTACTGGGAAAACTGGACAGCGACATGCAGAAGAATGAATCTGGACCACTTTCTTACACCATACACAAAAATAAACTGAAAATTGGTGAAAGACCTATATGTAAGACAGGAAGCCATCAAAAGACCTATTGTTGACATCATTTATAAGACACTGAAGATCTTATTTACGTTCACCTCATGTCTTATGATATGTCTGCCTAAACCTCTTTCAGATAAAACATTATTAGTCAAATTGTATATGACTGCATATGTAAAAAGATTTAAAAACCATTGTTCCTTCAAAAAATTCTATGCATCCAATTTTCAGTAATTAAAAAATTTTTTTTTAGTTTATTTTTGAGAGAGAGAGAGAGAGAGAGAGCGCGAGCAGGGGAGGGGTGGAGAGAGAGGAAGGCACAGAATCTCAAGCAGGTTGCAGGCTCTAAGCTGTCAGTACACAGCCCGATGCGGGCTCGAACCCACAAACCGTGAGACCATGACCTGAGCCGAAGTTGGCACTTAACCAACTGAGCCACGCAGGTGCCCCTAATTTTTAATAATTTAGACCAGCATTCCCCATTGAGAGTAAATTTTGTAACTAGAGGATGGAAGAGCATTCCATGCAGAGTGAACAGTACTCACAAGGGCAGTAAGTGCAACATGTCTCAGTGAAACAGAAATATGAGGAATTGAAAGATAAGCGTAGCTGGTGCAGAGAGAGAAAAATCCACAATCTGGCCTTTTCAGGAAAGGTTTCCTGGCCCCTGGCGTAGAGGATTCTCTGAGAAGCAAGTACTCACCGAGAATACTTTCTCAGGCTGACCCCGCGCTCTCATGTTTGTATCATGAATTAACTTCAGAATCATCCAAGCTTCATCATGTTTTCCAACCTAAGAAATGCAAATAGACAGTGAGGTGCGAAAAGATGAAACACTCATACTCCCTGATTTTCCCATAACCATCTTGTGTTGTCAGATCAAATTGGGTGTAACTGTGCAAATGGGATATCCCACTGGATATCCTTAAGGACATTAGCAGTTCAGTGGATGGGTGGACCTGTAACTATAAATAACATCTTTGGCTGCTAAAATTTCATGTATAAAAAAATAAGACATCTTCTCTTCACTAAGTGAAAAGTTACTTGCTTCGGGAGGAACATTAGTGCTTTCTGGCCACGAGAAAGCTTTTTCACACACTGGTCCTTTAAAAGCATATCCCCATGAAGCCAACCCCTCCATGGTTCCATAGCAGCAAGGGAAAACGTACCTCCTAAAGAGGTAAACACACTTTCCTAGAATTCGCAAGGAACTCTTTCCAACATATGTAGCTTCCTTGAATATTTGTAGTTATAGGTGTTACCTCTAACAAGAACCGTGGGCTTTCAGGCATGAATGTGAGGGCCACCACTGAGGAGACACAGGGGAGCGCACAGACTATCACGAACACACGCCAACTATGAAACTGGTAGGCTGATCCCATGCTGAAGCTCCATCCTGGAAAAGGAAGAAGAGAAGAGTGAAGGAGAGTGACCCTCAGACTGCCTGCTGGGAAAGCGAGGACCCAGCCATCATCGTGGGTGTCCACACTGCAAATTTATTAATCAAGTCTTAATAGAGAAGAACGGCCCAACGTGGGGATTAGCCACAGTGACCAGCTCAACTACACAACTACTGATAGGAGTGGTGAAAGAAAAACCAAAGGGGTCAGGGCTTAAGTATGGGGATGCATGTGTGCTTCTGTACAACCAAATTCCAAAGGCCATGATGAATTTGGAATGCTTTTTTCCAACAGACCACTGTGATGGGCATTTTGGTTTGCTCCTCCAGTCGCTGACTGCCCACTCCTCTCCACCCTGCTGTGTGCCAGGAAACAGACCACTATGAAGGGAGTCAACTGGTTCCCTTGCCCATTGGCTTCCACTGGGTTTGGATAAAGGAAGCAGGGGCAGGAGAGCAGAGAGTGGGGACAGGACACTTATTTCCCTTGCTTCCCTTCTGCCTTGCCCTGGCTGGGTGGAGGTTTGGCATTGGTTATGCTTGCCCTCTGGGCCCTTCTTCTATGGTCACAGCTCTTGTCAACTTCTGGCAGTCCCTCCCTCTTCTTGCCCTTTGATGCCCAGATGGGTACAAGATGTCCTCCTGCTACAAGCTCCTGGGTACTTTATTATTCCCTACCAGTTTCTTTTAACTGTTTCCACATGACTCTTTAGTGATCCCTTGAAAGGGTGTCTTTGGTTTGCTGCCCAGCACCCAGACCAGTACAATTATTAAGAAACGGCAGTTGTGGTATCTTTCCATATGCACGTGTCCTAAAATAGGTCAAGAGAATTTTAAATTTCTAAATAGTATTTTTACTATAATATATATAATAAAAACAAGCATTATGGGATACAAACAGAAAACTCTTTAAGAACTAAAAGAAAGCCAATATTTGGATGAGTATAGAATGGTTAAAAGCTACATTCAAACATAATTCTAAAGGAGAAATAATGAAGGATAAAAAAATCTAATTGAAAACAGAGAGGAAATGTATACAGGCATGGGTGAATTATATTAGGCAAAATTTTAGTTTTTGGCATTGCTTGGCATTTATAAGTCCTTCTGTGAACAAAAGTCAGGCCATCCCTAAGAGAGCAGTGTAATTATTCATTATTTACACAAGAGCCAAGTGAGATTCTGAGGGTGACAACTTCCTCAAGGCCACAAAGCTGAAGTTACATATCAGAATCTTCTCCACCAGGATTTGAGGCCACACTCAATTTCATGTCTATGCACACTCACTCATAAACAGAATTTGTTGACAAATGACATAAACATCAGTGACATGCTGTATCAATCTTAGATTAATAAATATTACCTGGGAATTTAACACATGAGGATTATATGAACTGGTAAATTAACCGCATCATAAACTTCAGGAGAGGATGTCTACTCTCAGTGTTCTATGTAGCAGAAATTCAAAAGCCTCAAATATCCAAAAACACAGAAGAAATTTTATGATGGAACAGAGAAAACATACCATGTTCACTTCACATTTGATCTGAGAGCTTCTCATAAAGAATGTTTTTTTAAAAAAGATCTAGATCCTATTATTTTACACACTGGATGAAAAAGAAAAGCTTTACATGGCTGAATGAAGCAAAAGCAATGTTTTAAATGTCAGGCTACAGCACAGAACTACGTCACACTAGTGGATAGACCAGGAGGCATCTTGTGATAGAATAATACTCCCTCTCTATGTCCTCATCCCCATGCCTAGACCTGTGACTATGTTCCCCTATTGGCAAAGATGCCTTGCAGGTGTGATTCCATTAAGGATATTGACGTACAATGATTAAGTCATAGAGCTGGGCTCCTGCTTACATAAACAGAAGAGCCTTTTTGTAAGAGAAAGAGAGAGACAGAGATGTGATGACAAAAGTCAGAGGTGAGCTTGAGGAGAGACCTGAAGATACTACAGTTCTGGCTTTGAAGATGTAGAAGGGGCCACACACCAAGGAACGTAGGTGGCTTGCAGAGGCTGGAAAAAGCAAGGCCATGTATTTTCCCCTCGAGCCTCCAAGAAGCCCTGCCAACTCATCTAGACTTCCAACTTCCAGAATTTGAGAATAATAAATTTGTGCTGGTTAAAACCAGTAAGTTTGTGGTGATTTCTTTTTTTTTTTTTTTAAACGTTTATTTCTTTTTGAGACAGAGAGAGACAGAGCATGAATGGGGGAAGGGCAGAGAGCGAGGGAGACACAGAATCAGAAGCAGGCTCCAGGCTCTGAGCCATCAGCCCAGAGCCCGACGCGGGGCTCGAACTCACGGACCACGAGATGGTGACCTGAGCCGAAGTCGGATGCTCAACCGACTGAGCCACCCAGGCACCCCAGTTTGTGGTGATTTCTTACAGCAGCATGAAGAGAGCAATATGCTTCTCTTTGCAGTTACAGCTTTAGGGCTTACTTGATTGACAGCGATTACATTAAAGAATTTCAGCTCTTCTCTATGAAACCTCAGGTCCCTTGCTTTGGCTCGGACTTCTCTAGACGCTTCTCTGGTGATTTCACTCTCCTTCTCGACAGCTGGTCCTGGTATCGCCCTTCCCTTCCCCTGCTCCTGAACATCACAGCAATAGGGAAGAGACTGATCGCAGTGTGATTCCAGTTGAGCACTTTTCAGCCTACAGAGGAAACTGGACTACACATAGAATCTAAACCCAGAGAAGAGCTAGCTGGTACAGAGTTCAGCTTTCCTCAGTTGAAAATGCAGTTTTTTCAGGTAGATTCTTCTCTCCAGCAGCCGAAGCTTAGCCTATTTGTTGTGTTTCATGTCATTCTCTACTTCATTAGCCATGAGGTTGGTCTTCTGACCCCGTGATTGGGGTGTGCGTGCATACATACATTGTGGTCTTGCTTTACATAAAGGGTGTGTGGTCCACTCATTTCTCTCTCCTTTTTTTTTTTTTTTGCAATATGATTTTCCCTAGGCTCCAAAACTCTTTTGTAACCTTTTTAGGTCCCTCTTCAAATCTCTAGTCATCTACTCCACTCCTTGCACTTGACCCTACCTCCTGTTTTTTTTTTTTTTTTTTTTTTGAGAAAACAAACACAGAGAGAACCACATACATCTCATCTTCTTGCTGCTGAACACCCCTACCCACCTGCTCCTGTCCACACCCTCTTCCTTCCCTTAGGATCTTGGGCAGTTCGTCTGTGGAAACCAATCCAAGGTCAACCTGTCCACGTGGCTCTGGAGCCCAACCTTCTCTCTCTCTCAAGGACAGAACTCCTGTAGTTATCTATCCCTCCTCTCCAGCCCTCCTCATGGTGTTCTCTTGCCTTACTCAGTGGGTCATTTCCTCAGCATACCCATCTCCACCATCTAAGAAAAAACCCTGTCTTGACCCCCACAAGCCTCTCCAGTTGCACAGCTACTCCTCTATCCCCATCACGGCCAATTGTTCTCAAAAGAATGGTCTATAGCAACTCTATCCACTTTCTCCTCCAATATTCTCACCTCAAATAGGCTTCTGCCCCAAATTCAACAGAAATTGTGCCAGTCAAGGTCATCTGTCTTGCCAAATTTAATGGTCACTTCTCCATCCTCTTCTTACTCCAACTCTCTCAATCATTCCATATAGTTGACCTTTCTTTTTTCTTGGAAGAAGTTATTCTCCTTATCTTCCTCATCACTACATGTATTAGTTTCCTTCCCACCTCAATGACTTACCTTTAGTTTTCGTAATGGCTCTTTCTCTGACTAGCTCCCCAAAGTTGGTATATACCAAATATTGACTGTCAGTCCTGTTTTCTGGCTACAGGTTCTTTCTTGGAAGACTCATGGATTTCCATGACTTTAAGCACCATCTATATGCCATTGTCTCTGAAACACAGACTGTTTTCTTTCTAGAGCTCCAGAAACCCATCTCCATCTGCCTATTTACATTTTTACAGAGGTGTCTAATAAGCATCTCAAAGTTACTGTGTCCAAAATGGAACTTTTGATTTCCTGCTCTGCTATCAAAGAAAAGTCTTGTTTTTCCTTCAGTATTTCTCTTTCAGCAAATGATACACTGCCAGCCACCCAGATATTTGTGCCAAAAACCAGGACCGCATCCTTGACTCTTCTTTTCCCCTCACCACACTCAAGGTCCAATCTCTCAGCAAACTCTATCTCCCCAATAGACCTCCAAGCCACCCATGTCTCCACCTCTCCCTGGTACCACAGAGCCCCTGTCTGGCAACACTGTACCCCTGACTTTCAGCAGGAGCCTCACTCTCCTTTCCCTGCCTCTCCTGGTGTGTCACAGGCCACTCTCCCGACATCAGCCAGACTTATCCTGTTGAAATGTCAACAAGAGCATTTCATTCTGCTTCCTGAAAGCCTCCAATGGCTCCCAAGACCTTTGGACTGAATCCAAATGCCTTGCCATGGCCTCTGGAGCCAACAGAAACAGATCCCTACCTACTTACCTGAGCTCACCTTCTGCTGGTCTCCTTGCCCTCTTGGTCCAGATCCACCTTCCTGCTGCCAGTTCTTTGAACATACAAAGCTTAATTCCATCTTAGGGGCTTTGCCTTATTTCCTTGGAAGCCCAGCCATACATTTGAAAATAATGTTTGTTATGTTTTAGCTGGCCTTTCTATGAGTTTTGAAAGTGAGAGGGTCTTTCAGGCAGTCTCATCACCAGTGTAGTTCCCTTGGGGTCTTTGCTTGATATTTTCCCTGCCAGAACTGCTCTGCCTGGATATTTGCATACATTCATGCTTCCTTCACACCTTTCAGGTCAGTTTAAGGTTATCTATCTCTTCAGAGAGGCCAATCACTGAATCCCACTCTCCATCACCAAGGCCTGTTTTATCGTTTCCACAGCACAAAGCTGTCAACCGCATTGATTCATTGACATGTTTACTATCTGTCTCTCTCCCCGTCATCAGAGTAGGAACTTGGCTTTTGTTCCTCACCGATATATTCTCAGTGCCTAAAGCAAGTCCTGGTCCATAGAATAATGTTTTTAAACATCTGCTAAATGAAAGCACACACACACACTCTCTCACAGTGTTCGTGTGTGTAGACGAACACATGAAAAACCACGGCAGGCTAGTAAGACTTATTTTCTATTGTCATTTTAAAAAATGTACTTATTTACTTATAGAGAGAGAGAGCACGGGAGCCAGGGAGGGGCAGAGAGAAGGGGAGAGAGAGAATCCCAAGCAGGCTCTGCACTGTCAACACAGAGCCCAATGTCGGGCTCCAACTCATCAACGTTGAGATCATGACCTGAGCTGAAATCAAGATTCAGATGCTTAACCGACTGAGCCACCCAGGAGGCCCTCTTTTGGCATTTTTTTAAATGCACCCTAAATAGCAAAACAACATTGATTTACTTTTTCAAATTAAATTAGTAATTTATATAGTGTAAAATTGATTACTTTTCCATTATACAGTTCAAGTTTGATCAACGTACAGTCACGTAACCACCATCATAATCAAGATACAGAGCAGTTCCATACCCCTAAAACATTCCTCCCTGCTGCCCTTTTACAGTCACCCCTTCCTCCCTCCCTAACCACTGATAACCACTGGCTTTTACAGTAGTCTTTAGTTTGGCTTTTTCCAGAAGGTCATATGAATGGAATCATACTGTACACAGCTTTTTGAATCTGGCCTAATACACTTAGAATAATGCCCCCGTGCAGACTGTCGCACATATCAATACTTTGTCCCTTTTCACGGCTGACTACAATTCCCTTGTGTATGGGATGGATCCCAGCTTGTGTATTCACTCTCCAGCTGAAGGACTGCTGGACTGTTTCCAATTTCAGGTGATTATAAATGAAACAGCTGCAAACATTTCAGACAGGTTTTTTTGCATCCCTAAGACTTCCTTTTTTCTTGTGTAAATACCCAGGAGCGAGTTAGTTGAGTCATAGGATAAATTTATATTTAGTTTTATAAGAAACTGCGGAACTGTTTTTCACAATGGCTGTACCACTTTACATATCCCTCAGTAGTGTGTGAGAGCTCCAGCCGCTTCTCATCCTTCCTGCCACTTTTTTTTTTGTCAGTTTAGGCATTTTTATTGGCCATTCTAATAGGTGTATAGTGGTATTTCACCACAGTTTTAATTTGCATTTCCTTACTGCCTAGTGATAACCTTAACTTACTTTGTTTATTCATTCATGCTTTCTCTGAGCGCCTGTAAACGCTAGCCACAATGCTCCACGGTGTGGAGGCTAATAAGACTTATTTTCTGCCCTCAAGGAGTTCCAGTCTAGTTGAAGAGGCAGATATTAGTTAACAGACACAAGAAACAGTAGCAC
The DNA here is from genome assembly GCF_024362965.1 of Panthera pardus. Lineage (NCBI taxonomy): Eukaryota > Metazoa > Chordata > Mammalia > Carnivora > Felidae > Panthera > Panthera pardus. The sequence goes on from NW_026526765.1 coordinate 98,479,838, forward strand.
CCATGCTAGAAAAGGTTATGAAGAAAGCGTGGTTGGAGTACAGAAGAAGCAGAGGTATCTACCCAAAGGAGTATTTTCTTCAGAGCCTCAGCTACATTTCTTTTCTGATTTGGGTCCTGAACAAAGAGCTAATTCTTCAATTTCTAACATCTGAGTTAGAGATACAATTCAAGTCAATACTTAAGAAGTGGGGGCGCCTGGGTGGTTCAATCAGTTGGCCATCAGACTTCAGTTCAGGTCATGATCTCACAGTCAGGGAGTTGAGCCCTGCGTAGGGCTCTGTGCTGACAGCTCAGAGCCTGGAGCCTGCTTCGGATCCTGTGTCTCCCTCTCTCTCTGCCCCTCCCCAGCTCATGCTCTCTCTCTCTCTCTCTGTCTCTCAAAAATGAATAAACGTTAAAAAAATAAAATAAAAAAGATACTTAAGAAGTGGATGACAACTGCCAAGACAGGTTGTGCCATGCTTGGTCAATAATTCTTTTCTTCCTTATTTCAACCATCTGACCTGGAGAGAAGGAGGACAGCTCTCAAGTGAGAGGAGGGAATCCTAGGAAGGGAGTCCACTGCTACTCCCCTTTTATGACATGCCCCTGCAGGAGGCAGGGTCAAAGACTGAGGGATGATATTCTGTGGCTTGAATGAAAGATAGACACAGTGAAGGTTTTCAGGAATGGCTGTGCAGATGCTTTGTTAAACTAAAACACCATTACCTGGACCAAAAGCGAGTAAAAGAATGAAGTGGTGAGACACTGACCACCCTAACTATTTAGCCATGAATTCTTGGGACTCCTCTCCAGCTCTATTTCAAGATGGCTTAAATTTGAGTTTGAAAATGATATAAAACCTAAACCACAAACATCAGGAAGTGGGGAGACATCCACAGGAGTGAAGGACTGGAAAAATAAACCAAGCCACATGCAACTAGGAAAGTGGGTTGTTGCTTTAGGACACTCATCTGCACTTACAAAATGGATTCTCTTAAATGAGCCTTCTCTGTTGGCACCCACACCTTTCTTGTCTTAAAAAAAAAAGATGCTTGTGTGGGAGGTAGTTCTAATTATCCTTTGGACTTTGTTTAAAAAAAAATACTCATTAAAATGTCAGAGTGAGGGATTTATCTACATATAATGTAAATTCCATGCAAGGAAGGACCTCAATTAGGGTATTACAGAAAGCAGTTACTGCATAGCGCTAATCAGTGTGACGCTAATAAGAGCATTATGTGTCCTGCATAATAATCAAGGCCATTTACAAGCCTCAAGCCAATGTGCTTTAGGACTGCAGAAACCAGCTGCCTCCCCAGTGGTGTGACTGTCTGAAAACTTTCAGGGTGCCAAGGCAGAGGTATGTGATGCATGCAGAAGAAGAATGCTGGCTTTCATGTTCCTTTTTGGCCTTGGTCTCTGATGCACTGGGGGATGAACACCTACTTTACTGATCACTATTTGGTTGCCAGTTATGTGATATTATTAGGACACAGCCTTTGGTAGGAAGGCAGATTTTAGGTGTAAGACACAGATTCAGCGTTCGAAAACATAAACAATCCATGTTAATAACAAATAAATATTCTATGTGAGATGAGTTTTTAATAGCCAAGAAGTAAACCACCTATATTTATTTGTCACTGGTCTTCATTCACAAGGTATACAGACAACTAAAATTCTCTTTAGAAAAGCAGCTGAGGGGCGCCTGGGTGGCTCAGTCGATTAGGCAGCCGACCTCGGCTCAGGTCACGATCTCGCGGTCTGTGAGTTGGAGCCCCGAGTCGGGCTCTGTGCTGACAGCTCAGAGCCTGGAGCCTGTTTCCGATTCTGTGTCTCCCTCTCTCTGACCCTCCCTGTTCATGCTCTGTCTCTGCCTGTTTCAAAAGTAAATAAAAACATTAAAAAAAAATTAAAAAAAAAAAGAAAAGCAGCTGAAAATCCATTTTCTCAAGTGGCCAACAAACATAGGAAGGGAACAATGACCAGATGAATTTGTGATTTTAGTCTTACAGAAATAAAATCGTATCCCCTCAAAAGATCACTGGTTTACAATATAAATACTGTCTAATCAATATGAAACATTAACACTTGGCTAGAAACTCAGGTTGTCATGCATCTAAAGTCACCTGTGGCTTTACAGCCAGATGCAGCTGGACAGTCCCTGTTGCTCATAGCAGAGATTTTCACCTTCTCTTTATTTGTGAAGAAAAAGAAGAGGAGAAAGAAGCAGGGGGGAGGGGAAAAGTTAAATAAACCATGGTATAGCCATGCAAAAGCACACCATATAGCTACTTGCAAAGAACGAGGTGGATCTTTCTGAACTGATATGGAATATGTCCAAGTTACACTGTTCAGTAAAAAAAAAAAAAAAAAAAGTTCTTTTCCAAACAGTGTAAATAGTAATGATTTCAATTTTATATACACATAAAACATGTCATATGTAGAAAACAAGCTGGGGGGGGGGAGGGAAATAGACTAAACTATTTCATTTTTAAAAATTTTATTTTAGGGAGAGAATGTGGGCAGAGGAGAAGGGCAGAAGGAGAAAGAGACTCTTAAGTGTGGAGCCCAACACAGGGCTCAATCCCACGACCCTGGGATCATGACCTGAGCCAAAATCAAGACTAAGACGCTCACTCAACCGAGCCACCCAGGCAGCCCTTTATTTTTATTTTATTGTATTTTTTAAATTTTTACTAAGCTATTTTAACCGGCAACTCAAGGTACGGAGTGGGTGCTAATGGGACTTTCACTTTTCGGCATTACTTGTTTAATTTGAGTATCATATTACTTTGTAATATTTTTTATTCAGAAAAGGAGAAAAAGCTTTTCAAAGAGTTGTAAGCCTTTGATTTTTCTCAAGTACAAGGTATGATGGGAAGAGAGAAAGGATAAGGAAAGTGGAATGAGAACTGTGACACTACTCAGCATCCATAGAACTTGTGGAACTAAACCAAGGTTGATTCTGATCGGGACGAATCAAAACATTGCCACTACAGGGGCGCCTGGGTGGCTCAGTCGGTTGGGCGTCCGACTTCAGCTCAGGTCACAATCTCGCGGTCCGCGAGTTCGAGCCCCGCGTCGGGCTCTGGGCTGATGGCTCAGAGCCTGGAGCCTGCTTCTGATTCTGTGTCTCCCTCTCTCTCTGCCCCTCCCCTGTTCATGCTCTGTCTCTCTCTGTCTCAAAAATAAATAAACGTTAAAAAAAAATTAAAAAAAAAACATTGCCACTACAGTGCTCATTTATGGATAGCAATGACAAAGTGCCAGCGACTACCTTGGTGTCTCCAGGTGGGAGAGAAAACAACACTCATAGACCTTTGATCTTTGAACCAGTAACTCTAATCATTTTCTGATTTTGGATTCTTGGGGCAGAGGCCAGCTGCATCTTGAGCTGCAATCAGCACTACTGCCAACACTGATACACAAAGCAATCACACACACACACAAAAATTGGCAGGGATCTGCCTGCAGCACATAACCACGCCTTTGAAAAGTGCGAGCCAATTCAGCTGGAATTATGCACTCCAGGGAGAGGGCCCAAGTCCAACTAACTGCAGGAGTCATCTTTCTCTAAGAGGAGGCCCAAGCAAAAGCTCATTTTCCCTATTAGTTTCTCTATTTCTGTCTCTGAGCTCTGGTCCTACCATTTGGAATGTACAGAGTGAGTGGTCAACAGCAGAAGGAAGTCATGTTACGCTTCTGGTTCCTGAGTGTGGCTTGTCACCCTAACCGTGCTTTCAAAGAAACAAACTTCCTGGTGGCTTTTTTGGAAGTTATTTATTTTGAGAAAGAGAGAGAGAGAGAAAGCAAGCAAGGGAGGAGCAGAGAGGGAGGGAGAGAGAATCCCAAGCAGGCTCCACACTGAGCACAGAGCTCAATGTGGGCTCCACCTCACAAGAACCGTGAGATCATAACCTCAGCCAAAATCAAAAGTCAGACACTTGACCAACTGAGCCAGTCAGGTACCCCGACCTGGTGGCTTCTGAAAGAAGTTCATGGGCTGGGTTTCCAAGGTTACTTTTTTCTGTTATATCTTCTGTGAGTGCTTCAAATATGAAAAGAGAGAATGAGAGGACCTTTCCAGAAAGAATTCCTGCTGCATGTATGACTCATTTGAACATGGTGTTTCCCAAGCTCCACCGAAAGAAATGAGTCCAAGGGTTTGAAAAAAGCTGATAGCATAAACTGTGTGTGTGTGTGTGTGTGTGTGTGTGTGTGTGTGTGTGTGCATGTTTGTGGCTGTGTGTGTTTCTGATTTCAACAAAGGTCTTTGGGGATTTTCTTTTGTAGACAGTAATATAATATTAATATTATGATAATGTAGGTCAATTAAAATTTTATCAAAGATTTTTATGTAAATATTTACTACAGTAGCCTATAAAACTGGCAAATTTTGACCACATGCAAATGAAGCTTCTATCGTAAGTGCATATACAGGCAGCTCATTACTTTTTAAATATACATTGTTATATATTCGTATATATTATAGCATATCTTCTAAACACACATTGACATTCCTTCTCTATTTTACTCCCATAAATATTTACTTAAAATTAACTGTATATGTGTGCAGGTTTATATTAATATATAAACTCGTACAGAAGCTGATGACCAGTCTTTGGAAACTGAAGAGCAAATAAAACCAAATACTGGCAAGTCTTACACTGGGTAGAAAGTTGAGCTAACAGACTCTAAAGTTCATTCTAGGGCTAAGCTTCTTTCTGATTCTAAAATCTTGTGCCTAGAACAAATGAAGCCATAAGAAATTCTTTCTGGAGTATAGATCCATGATAAGAAATGAAGCACTTTCAAACTTGACAAAAATAAAACTCAACAAACTTGTAAACTTAAACTGCAGTTAGTTTGGACACAAATGCCAAAGGCTGGGAGAGGACTCATGGCAAGATAATGATACTTATTTGATATATTCGTAACTCAGTCTGCTATTAAAGTAGCTGTCCTTAAAAATCCTTTTAAATTATTTTGTAATCGAAGTACAGTAAACACACAATGTTATATACATTAGTTTCAGGTGTGAAACATAGTGATTTGACAAGTCTGTTCCTTATGCTGTGCTCATCATGAGTGTAGCTGCCATCTGTCACTTTACAAAGCTATTATGATATCATTGACTATATTCCCTATGCTGTGACTTTTATCCCCATGATGTAGTCACTCAATAACTGGAAGCCTATGTCTCTCTCTCCCCTTCGCCTGTTTGATCCATCCCTGTACCTCACCCCCTTTGGCAGCCATTAGTTTGTTCTCTGTATATATGGGTCTGTTTATGTTTTTTGGTTTTTAGATTACAGGTACAAGAAATCATATGGAATTTTATCTCTATGATTTATTTTACTTAGCATAACACCCTCTAGGTCCATCCATGTTGTCACAAATGGCACAATCTCATTCTTTTTTATGACTGAGTAATATTCCATTGTATATATACCACATCTTTATTCATTCATCTATTGATGGACACTTGGGTTGTTTCCATACCTTGGCTATTGTAAATAATGCTGCAATAAAAACAGGGGTGCATATATCTTTGTGAATTAATGTTTTCATTTTCTTTGGTGAAATAGCCTATAGTGGAATTATTGGATGTGAGATCTCTACTTTTAATTTTTTGAGGAACCTCCATATAGTTTTCCACAGTGGCTGTGCCAATTTTCACATGCACCAAGAGAGCACAAGCATTCCTTTTCCTCCACATCCTTGTCAACACTTGTTTCTTGTCTTTTTTATTTTGGCCATTCTGACAGGTGTGAGATGATGTCTCATTATAGTTTTGATTTGCATTTCCCTGATGATTACTGATGTTGACCATCTTTTCATGTGTCTGTGGGCCATCTGTGTCTTTGGGAAAAATGTCTCTTCAGGTCCTTTGCCCATTTTTTTATTGGTTATTTTTTTGGTTTTGAGTTGTGTCAGTTCTCTATGTATTTTGGTTATTAATCCCTTATTAGATACATCATTTGCAAACATCTCCCAATCAGCATGTTGCCTTTTTGTTTTATTGACAATTTCCTTTGCTTGCAAAAGCTTTTTATTTTGGTATAGTCTCAGTTATTTGTTTTTGTTTCTGTTGCCTCAAGAGACACATCTACAAAAATGTTTCTATGCTCCATGTCAAAGAAATGACTGCCTATGTTTTCTTCTAAGAGTTTATGGTTTCAGGTTGCACAGTTCAATCTTTAATCCATTTTGAGTTTATTTTTGGGTATGGTCTAAGTAAAATACTTTTTTTTTTCCTAAACAGTGTTCCATACAACTTCAGGGCCCCTATTCTATTCCAGATCAGGACTTCTTTTTGTTCTTTGCACATAGCCTCAGCAAGATCTAATTAATGATCAACAAAAGCTCTCTGCCCATTCCCTGAAGATTTTCAATGATATGGCACAAAAATACTAATGGAATCCATTCTTAGGTGAAAGATCTTTCCCCAGGGTAGGGATAAGGAGAAGGCCATAATATTTCCAGTGTTATGACAACAGAGGTCAGCCTGAGTGCTCTTTGTCGCTGATGCCAAAGGTCATACTCATACATCTTTGCTAACTGTTGACCTGTCTACCTGCTTCTTTTTTCTAGCCCCATTTCTTGCCTGTAGTCTCTGATCCAGAACAAATCATTTAACACTTGACAAGTTAAACAGCTGTTTAGCTCATGATTCAGGCCCAAAATGACCCTTAGATCTTTGTCATTTATGTCAAAGAAATTCCATGCTAATGGGCTGGGAAACACATGCAACCACATGACCTGGGAGCTCTGGTTTCCAGGCCTTCTGCCTCAAGGAAAGGGACATTGAACGCTCCTTCCAAGTCCTGTGGATGGCAATACAACTCTGGAGAGGTCCCTATTGGCCCCATCACCAGATATTGCTTACTTGTATCCAATTTAACTCCACTGAGAGAACAACTTTCACATCATCTCAGGTTCCTGAGACTCACTGACGCCAGATGTTTCTTCAAAGGCCCCAACCCAAGTGGAGGCACTCAACCTTCCTCACAGCTTTCCACACCACATATGTGAGAGTCAGCCTCTACTCTCCTCCTTCTCTATGTCCAGTTGACCACTGAGAAATGCAACCCTATTTTCTGTATATCTTCCAAGCCTCTCCCTGCCTCTCCATTCCTGCTTTCCTTGAGGCTCTTGTCCTCCATAACCTCATAGGGCTGATCTGCAGCTGGCATGGATCTTCATGGCTGCGCCCACTGCTGAAATCCTGAAGGACACACATCATGGGGGTTGCTCAGAACCCTCGCACTGTGGACCTCTCATGGTAAAGCCACAAAGGGGTAGCACCAGCCTAGCAGCAGGCCTTGGAACCTGGCTCCAGGGCTTTGGTTTTCTCTCTTCTGACTGGTCACAGCCCTGTCGCTAAATAATTATAATACCTTCTCCCTTTAATAGGCTCCCCAGCTTCCAATCTGCCTAGTCTAGTCTATTTTCTGAGTACTTCAAGAGATGTTTCTATCCTATTACTCACCAACATAAAACCTTTCCAGTGGTTCTGTGTAGGCCCTTCAGGATAGAGTCCAGAGTTTTCAGTGTGACCACAGGCCCTCCAACACCTGGCTCCTGCCTCGGTCTGCATCCTCATTCCTCACGGACCCCTCCTTCTACCATTTATTACCTGCAGATACTTTGCAGCTTCACTATTCTTTACCCTTGTCAATTTGGAGAATTCCTAAACTTTAGTCTTCTATTAGCCAATTAGAGAGAAGTGTTCTCTATAAATTCTTCTGGACACATTAAAAGGTATTCACTTCCCCCTCCCAGTGAGTTTTCTGGATATTCTGTAAATTCCCACAGGGCTTAGCACAGTGACGGGGAGCAAAGCCCCATGAGAGAGTGATTAATTTATCTCCAAGTCTGTTCCTTGAAGCCGGGGGCCACATCTTATTCATCTTTAGTATAAAATGGCAAAGAGTAGTCATCCAGCAAATGTTTACTTAATTACCAATGAAGAACCCACTCTTGGATTCCTTTATAATCAGAGTTTGCCTCATACATTCCAAAGCAACTTTCTGGAAATGTCTCTATTTCCTAATTTTTAACTATATGGAGGGTTTTTTTTTTTTTAATTTTTGTTTTGTTATTGATTTCTAACTTAATTTCCTTGTGGTAAGAGAATATGCTTCGTGTTTTTTTTTTTTTTTTTTTTTTTTTGAGATATGCTGGAACTTGCTTTAGTGCACAGAGTGGTCTATTTTTGTTTTTGTTTTCCAGCTTTACTGAGGTATGAGTGACAAATAAAAACTGTATTATTATAGGTGTACAATGTGATGATTTGACATATGCATGCCTGGTGAAATGGTTACCACAAACAAGTTAAATCACACATAGCTCACCTTATCTTTTGGGGGAGGGCTGTGGAGGGAATACTTAAGATCGATTTCTTTGCAAATTTCAAGTGTAAAAATACAGGATTATTAACTACAGTCACCGTGATACATACAGAACTATAGACACATTAGATCCCCAGAATTTATTCATCTTATAACTGAAAGCTTGCACCCTTTGGCCCATTTACCCAGCTTCTAGTGATATATTTATTTCACCCATAGCCAGACAGGAAAGGGGACTTCCCTCTGGAGCAAAGAATGCAATTTCTCGTGGACAAACTTAATACAACCCCCACACAAACTGGATTTCCTTTTGGAAACATAAAATTCTCAGGAATTAATAAGCTGGTACTTAACTCAAAGGGACCCTTCTGACAATACATCTTTAAAGCATGTTTCATTCAGACTGTCTGAAAACAAAACACAGGAGCCCAAATCAGTTCAACTATTGGCAGGGACCCAATTCGCTTTTGCCCATCCTTGATTTATAACCCTGCAGGAGACGTACAAATGCTGTTTCTCCTAACTCGCCTATTCCCTTTTGTTCAAAATGTCAGGCATCTACCCAGAGTTAAATTTCACCTTTGCTCCCTGGAAAGGCTGACTGCTTGGGTCATTAATCTTGGACCAGAAAGAAGCTCCTGGCTGCTACCGACTGTGGAAATGATTGGTCCTGGTCTATCCCAGGGAATGGTTGTCTAGGGCTATGGCGCCAGAAAAATCAAACTCAGAGTGACCGGGTCTGGGGCAAATGCACCAGTTTTTCATTCAGTGTCCCCTTCCGTGGCTGCTGCTTAGGAGACATGATCTAATAACTCTGAGTCCACACTGACAAAGTACCAGGGCAGAAGGAGATTCCTGTGCCAGCAGAGGAGGCCATAAAACCAGCTTTGACTGGAATGCTAGATCCCAGCACTTAGAGATTCACATGTGGCCTCCCTTTCTGCTCATGACGGTGTATTCATTCTGATTACAGTTTTGGTAAAAGACAGGAAGCTTTGAGCATCAACTGCAGCCTCCAAGAGGGACACAGGTGGAGTGGATTCGAGGCCTGCAGCATATTCCTAGAATATTTATAGCACCCCCACCACTCTCCAGGCACCTCAAGCATATCATCTTGTTTAACACATCAGCAATCCTGTTGCCTCCCCCCGCCCCATAGGGTGAACAGATAGATACAACACAGGCCACCAAATAAAATTTAAAAAGACTTTTAAATAAGATTAAATAAGATTTTTTAGGGGCACCTGGGTGGCTCAATTGGTTAAGTGTCCAACTTCAGCTCAGGTCATGATCTCACAGTTTGTGAGTTCGAGCCCCGCATCAGTCTCTGTGCTGACAGCTCACACTGGAGTCTGTTACAGATTGTGTCTCCCTTTCTGCCCCTCCCCCGCTCGCACTGGGTCTCTCTCTCGCTCTCTCTCTCTCAAAAATAAAATACACATTAAAAAATTTTAATAGAAGTGTGTCCTATGTAATACTTGAGCATACTTATACTAAAATAAATTATTTGTTTATCTGAAACTCACATTGAACTAGGATCCCTCAATTTTTTTTGGTAACATCTGCCGGAAGACATTTGGCAATGTCTGGAAACATTTTTGATTGTCATGAGCTTGGAGGAGGAGTTACTACTGGCATCTAGTGGGCAGAGGCCAGGGATGCTGCTAAATATCTTATAATGCACAGGACAGTTCCCCCACCCGCAAAGAATTATCCAGCTCAAAATGTCAATAATGCCCAGGACAAGAGATCTGGCTGTAAACCGGTCATTGTTTTTGTCTGTGTTACCAGCATTCAAAGTAAACAGAGCTAATGAAGGTAGTTTGAAGTTGGTCTTCAAACAGACATTTGGAAACAGACTTTCAGAAGACTTTAGATTTCATTCCTGCATGAAGGCACTTTGTTTTTAAGTTAGATCTTTTTGGGGCACTTGGGTGGCTCAGTCTGTTCAGCGCCTGACTCTTGATTTTGGCTCAGGTCATGATCTCACGGTTAGTGAGTTTGAGCCCTTCATCAGGCTCTTTGCTGACGTGTGGAGACTGCTTGGGTTTCTCTCTCTCCTCTCTCTCTCTCTGCTCCTCCCCACTCACATTCTTTCTTTCTCTAAAATAAATAAACTTAGTTATAAGCTCTTTTTGCAATAAGTTTGATCTATAGGACTTGTTACTTTTCTCCTTACATGTGTTTAAATGCACCCTAAAAACCAAGTATAGGTGGCACACAGCAAGAAAAGCAAAGAAATGTTTTCACCCCTGAGGGTTTTGGTAGAGTGCAGCATTCTCCATCAAAAGCTTTCTTATAAATGGTTATTACTACAAAGAAGGAAATAACCATATATTTCCTAAAGGATCTGTATTCTTGTTTCATAAGGGTAGGGGAGGTTTGCTCTTAACATTTCCTGCTAATCTTCAGGAATGGAGAAACAGCATCCTTAGTAAAAGCATCTGGCTTCAACCCCATGTCCCCATGTCCCCACAAGGTTATTCCAGTAAAGCCAGAGCAGTCAGGGATGGGAGGCCCACACCGGGTTTCACAAGCCCTGGACTTTGAAGAACTCTGTGAGGTGTTCATTCTCTTCAGGCCCCTCTTGGCTTGTGCCTCCTGGTGTCCACCTGTCCATTCCTGTCCATCACTATGTGCCGGAATATCATCACCAAAGTTCACTGTCTTCTCACAGCACTTATACCCGCCATCCATACACCTCACGTCCTCTCTCTGTGGCACAGTCTCTTCTCTGACTCCTGTTAGTGCATTTCCCAGTCTCTGGAGAAGGGCTTCATGAAACTTTATCAACAATGAAATGCTTTACTGCAGCCTCAACGTTTCCTTCCCTCCCCCGTCTTCTGTCTATCTGCCGAATACACCTGACTGGACTAAAAGAATCTTTTCAACATCGCCCACCTCCAACCATGCCTCCCCATTCCAGCCCAGCGATGCCCTCCATGGCACTTCTGTGTGCAATGGTATTGCAGGGAATAGTGTTGAAAATGCACATTCCAAGCCTCCACTACCAGAAAAATCCACATTTAGGAGGGCTGGAGTGGGTCCCCAAACCTGCATCTTAAAAACCACCCCAGGTGGTTCTCATCCAAGTGTTCTATGTGTACACAAGAAAACCAGCTTCCAGTCTTACCCTATTACCTTCTCTTCCTCGCACCACGCTGTGACGCCCTTTGTGCCTCAGCTCAGGCTCTTTTCTTCTCACCCTTGTTATCGGCCTACAAAATTCCTATTCACACTTCCGGGCCCACATCCAATGTCACCTCCACGAACACAACAGACCTACCGAGAATCTACAGCTTTGTCTTTAGTAATTCCTACAGTAATTTTATGTCCTGCCTCTTCCAGCATTTATCACATATTCCACATATTTGATTAGAGTATGTACTCTGCTAAATGCCAGAGGCTAAACATTTCGTCTGTTGAATCATGTTAAGCAGAATGGAAAAAACAAAAGGGTACTTTAGATTTGGGTATACCTTCTACACCCCAAAAGGTATGCAAGGTGTAGGTCACCAAGTAATTTCAAAAGTCATATTGTACCTGGACTTCATCTAGAACTGTAAATTACACATCTGTAAGGTTTTGTGTCCATAACTATCATTTCTCTGTTACACCAGATTTTTTTTTTAATTGGGTTACTTATTGTAACCTTATCAACCACTCATCCCTACCTGTTATTGAGAGCTGTCTAGCTCCTCTGCTACCATGTCTGGAGATGCCCAGGGAACATCTCATATGTACACATGAATGCTGCCCCTCCCATCACCCTGAGGGGTCTTTTGTTTCTCTCTTCTGGGAATCTACTGACAGATACATAGGCCTTCAATACCCAACAAATCCCTAGGATGCCCTGCTCACTTGTGCCATACCCCAACTTTGAAGCATCTCTGGAAGGAATGAACAGTTCAGGCTGTGAATAGGACCCCCTAAATTGTAATCCTCATTCTGCTGGTTACTAGCTGTGAGACCTTGGGCAAGCTACTTGTTTTGTTGTTGTTGTTGTTTGTTTGTTTGTTTTAATGGGTTTTCCTTGTGATAAAATATACATAACAAAAATTTACCATTTAAAATTTTTTTTTAATGTTTATCTACTTTGACGGTAACAGAGACAGAGTACGAGCAGGGGAGAGGCAGAGAGAGAGAGGGAGTCACAGAATCCAAAGCAGGCTCCAGGCTCTGAGCTGTCAGCACAGAGCCTGATGCGGGGCTTGAACCCACGGACCGTGAGATCATGACCTGAGCCAAAGTCAGACGCTTAACCGACCAAGCCACCCAGGCACCCCCCAAATTTACCATTTTTATAATTCTGTTTGCCTATCTATCTACCTATCTACCTATCTATCTATCTAAAGATTTTAAAGTAAACTCTGTACCCATCCCGGGGCTCAAACTTACAACCCTGAGACCAAGAATTGCATGCTTCCACCCAATGAGCCACGGGTGCTCCTTAACCATTGTTAACGTACAGTTCAGTGGTAGTAGATACATCCACATTGTTGTGCAACCATTAGCACCATCCATCTCCAGAACTCTTTTCATCTCACAAGTTCTATACCCATGAAACAGTAACTGCCCATTTCCCACCTCCACTCCCAGTCCCCAGCAACCACCGTTTCACTTTCTATATCTACAAATTTCACTACTAAAGGTACCTGATCTGGGTGGAGTCATACAGTATTTGTCCTTCTGTATCTGGCTTATTTCACTTACCTTAATGTCCTCAAGTTTGCCCATGTTCTATCTTAAGTCAGAATTTCCTTCCTTTCTGAGGCTGAATAATATCCCACTCTGTGTATAGGGCACATTTGTTTATCCATTCACCCATCAGTGGGCACAGGTGGTTTCCATCTTTTGGCTACTGTTAATAAAGCTGCTAGGAACGCTGGTGTACACGTATGTCTTCAAGTCCCTACTCTCAATTCTTTGGGGATTATACCTAAAAGTGGAGTGGCTGGATCGTATGACAATTCTGTGTTTAATTTTTTGAGGAACTGCCATTTCTTTGTATAATGGGGCTATCGTAAGGATTAATGTGACAGAGTTATAACCAGGGCTGTGCGGTGCTGAGGCTGCTGTGTGGGCAAGACTTGGTCCTACTATCATTATTCATAGGCCTGGACCCAAAGCCTCCTTCACCCAGTATTGAGATTCCCTTTTCCTATCTTGAGCTCCATTGGGTTCAAATGACTCATTCGTGGACATCTTTTTCAGTTCATGTGTAGTTCCCTCTCACTGGTGTTCATACTGAACAAGGAAGCACAGAAACCTGAGGCAAAAGAAACTGTACTATCAACAAAGGTCCCTCCCTCTGACTGGGTTCCTGGACCGGGTCTGTCTCCTTGGCCCTCCCTCCTCAGTGTCCTTCTATCCCAGGTGGCTCCCCATCCCCCACACAGTCAGAGTCCTTACAGGCACACACTGACCAGGGTCTCAGATGTGCTCAGATAACACACTCAGTTTAGGTTCCGCGGGGACATGGCTACATCCCATTGCATAGATTAAAAAAGTGAAGATTTCTTTAAAAATCAGCTTTAACATTGAATTACCAGTGTTCAACATCACTGTCTTCAGAGAAATGCAAATTAAAACAAGGAGATACCACACCCACCAAGTGTTGGCAAGGATGTGGGGCAAGTGGAACTCTGAAACATCACCAGTGGCAACGTAAAATTACAACCACATTCCTTACACACACACACACACACACACACACACACACACACACGTAAAATGTAAAATGGTGCAACTTTAGAGAACTGGCAGTTTCTTATTAAGTTAAACATACATCTATCAGATGACCCAGAAATCCTACTTCTGGGTATTTACCCAAGAGAAATGAAAATATAAGCAGAGCTGAGGCTGTTCAAAAGTCTTCTATAAGAATGACCAGAAAGCCGTCTTTAAAAAAATTAAAATTGACCTGTCTCCCTACACGCGTGCACGCGCACACACACACACACACACACACACACACACACACACCAAAAACTGGAAGCAACCCAAATATCCATCAGTGGGAGAATGGAGGAACACACTGTGATGTATCTTTATAATGGTACTATTTTATAATAAAAAAATGAATTACTGATACATGCAACATGGATAGATTTTTAAAACATTGGTGACTGAAAGAAATCAGAAGGCTCCACACTTTATTTATATAAAGTTCAAAAATGGGAAGAACTAATCTTTGGTGATAGAAAGCAAAACAGTGGTTGCCTCTAGGGTAGGCAGTCAAGAGGCTGACTGACAATGGATGTGAGAGAACTTTTTGGGGAGGTGGAAATGTTCTGTTATCTTGATTTGGGGGGTGGTTACATGGATACATACAATTATCAAAATCCATGGAACTGTACATTTAAGACTCTTGCATCTTTTTGTAGGTAAATTATAACCTCAATTTAAACAAGAGTCGGTCTGATGACTACCACAGCAAGATCACATACGATACTGGTGATACATCAAAGCTCCAGGCAAAGTACTAGATACTTTATCAACTAATCTGACTTGGAAGCATTCAAATTGTATTGCTCTGGGCTTAGTACTGTTTCAACTGGTTGCATTTTAATAGACAACATTCTTTTTGCTCTTCACAGCAGAGGTGACTAAAGGTCAGGGAGGGCTCAGGTTCCATATTGAAGCTCCTTCTAGCCTCTTGGCTGGGTTCTCCTACTCAGGAAACACCGGAAGAGGGAGTTCCCAAACCTGGAGAACTCAGGAAGCTCAGGCCATTTCTCTTTGCCAAAGGGAGATTTCCTGAGGCTGTTACCCTTTTGACCAGGTGTTTAGCAGTCATCCAGATGAATAAAATACAAACTGCATCCTGCTTAACCACCACCCAGTCCAAAGGGTGAGGCAGCAGAATTATTGTTTCTAAGGGTTCAAACCACAGAAACAGGTAGTTCTGACTTTTGAGATCTCCATGAGTACTTCACCTCCCACCATATCCCTTGTAACCACAGTCTTTACGCGTGCGCACGCACGCGCGCGCACACACACACACACACAAACACACACACACACACACACACACACTTGAGCTATAGAGAGTATTTAGCCCCAAAGGCAGCAATAATCGTGACATGAATGAATAAAATTATATTTTAATTAATAAGGTTAATAAATAAGTAGGAAAAGCAAGGAATTTCTTTGCTTAACTTGGTGGCTCTCAAAGTCTGGTGCAAAGAACACTTGTGGAGTATACAGTGCAGGTGCCTAGAGGCAGTTGTGCTGGGAAGTCTAGCAACCAGCTTGAATAAACAAAATGGACACATGCTTTGATACAGTGGTAGATTAAGGAAGATAAAAAAAGGTATTCTGAAGCTTAGAAGTCATTTTCATTTGGGTAGAGGCTGGTAGAAAAAGTTCAAGTACAACCTTAGGACTTCAAATTCCGATCAACAAGAACAAACTTGTTGGTCAAGTCTGTTTGATCAATGCTTTTTCCTTCTGAGAGCCAAGCAGAGATATGAACTGGTTGTTTTTTTTAGTTCTATGGATGTCTCGAAAAGAAAAAATATAATGACATTTTGAAAAAGGAGGCATGTCAGGAGCGCCTGGGTGGCTCAGTTGGTTAAGTGTCCGACTTTGCTCAGGTCATAAACCTGTGGTTCATGAGTTTGAGGCCCACGAAGGGCTCTGTGCTGACGGTTTGAAGCCTAAAGCCTGCTTTGAATTTTCTGTCTCCCCCGCCCTGTTCCTCACCCACTCGCACTCTGTCTCTTTCTCTCTCTCTCTCTCAAAAATAAATTAAGACTAAAACATTATTTGTTTTTTAAAGGAGGCACCTTCAAAAGATTTGGGAGTAGGAGAGATTCTGGCTAGGACACGAATTTGTGTGGAAACTGCTCTTCTCCAATCAAGAGCCCATTTTGCACATAGGCAAAATACCTTTGAGTTTTTCAAAATACCTCATGAGCCCTCTGGTAGACTGAACTTCCAAAGGTCACAAACACAAGAAAAGCGTCTGGCAGAAAATGAGGATTACCATGAATCACAAAACCAAAATGCATCTCCCTCATCCATTCTAGGTGTTCTATGAAATGGTGAACTGTGATTAACTGTGATGAACCCTAACCAACACTGGGGGGCACCCTGAGTTCACAAGCTACGCAAAGATGAGGCACTCGGAAAAGCCTCTTCCCTGGTGACTGTTAACTTGCCAGACTGAAGGGAAGCTAGAAGCAATTCAGACCAAGGCTAAGAAGCTGTTATGTTTTCTTTTTCCTCCACGATTCTCATTAAAATTCTAATTTAACCGCTGTGCTATTAAATCCAACCTGGCAAGGCACCCCTTTGGGGATAGATGCAAAGATGGAAAGGCAGCACCCTGCCCTCCAATTCTGAGGGCCAGACAACCAGTCAGAAGGAGCGGAAGCACAAAACACACTCTGTGAGGGTCATGACACAAGGTCAAGGTCTCAGAAGGAAGGGCAGAGGATCAAAATTGTTTCAAGGGAAAATCTTTGCCCATCGTTTTGTAAAAACATCTCAGAACATATTCCGTATCCGTGCCTTTTTGTCAGGTTTTGAGTTTTTAAACAGGGATTGGGGAAAACGATCTGGCAAAGAATTTCATTCTTATACCAGCTTCTAAAGAGAACCTGAGCCCTCTTTTCTCCTGGAAGGGCCAGAGATGGGAGCCAGGGCAAAAAACAGGCAGGAAGGACTAGAGGATTCTGGGTGTTCGGTGGGTGGTGGCCTCAGGGATGAGGGGCTCAAATGAGGCAGTCCCTCCTCTGGTGGGCCTGTGGCTCAGCAGACTGGAGAGGTGACCTGGGGGTGGCTTGGCATGCCCACGCAAGAGATTTCACAGGGTGAGGGTGTTTGGTTTTAATGGGCATGGGCTGCAGATCTAAGGGTTATTTGAAACTGTGGGATTTGGAAAAGAAAAGTTGGATACAGTAAAGGAATGCCCAACTACACAAACACAGATCCAAGCTAGGACACTGGGTTCTCGAGGGCAACTCTGGGATCATAGTAAAGAAAGAAGTATTTGTGTGTGAGGACAGTTAGGAGAAAAGGGCTTTAAAAACCAGGGGTGAGGGAAAGGGGAACCAGGGACATGTTGGGGCAGAGGAGGATGGGACCAGTGCATGGGAGGAATGGACAACGTGGGAAGATGATCTCAAGACCCCCTCCCTGGTCCTGTATCCAAACCACTTGATATAATTATCACTGGAGTATAGCAGAAAACACTCTTGAATCCTTGTCTGGGAAAACCAGAAACCTAACAGAAAAGATTGAGCTAGACACATACCTGAGGAGGTAAAACATTAGTGGTTCTGATTATTTCTGGCAGAAAAAGAAACTTTCTTGCATCTGGAAAAAAACCTATGGTCAATATGATCTATTAGGAATTAGTGTAGAGTGTCACAGAACTTAAGAAGGGTCTTTAATGCTATTACGAATGATAAGCATTATATCAAACAGCTGTTTTTCCTCTTGCCGTAGGCTAGAATAACAGGCAGGTTTTGGTTAGCTAAGAATTTCCTGACAGTGAGCATCAACAACTGTATACAAAATAAAATCCACTGGGTTGGGGGATGGTCTTATAAAAAGAGGAACATCAACTCTGAGAATCTCATTTGTCTGGAAAGACCTGGAAAGGGGGTGGACTTGATTCACCTCACCTGCTTAGGATTCTTTTGATCATTTTCTTTACCCTCGGATAACAGTTTTGTTGTTGCAGTTTTCTAGCTATGAAAACATACATGCTTATGTGGCAATTCAAGCAATAGAGAATATGATTTCAAAGAAAGCAAATCACCTCAAGGTTCAGCACCCAGAGATAAACATAATTAACATTTTGGGCTTAGTACAATTCTCAGTATTTAATTAAGCCATGAGAAGATTTAAAGAAAGTCTTGGGGGAAGCGAGGAGTTGCATTCAATAAGATTTCTGAAATATGAGTCTTGGTTCATAGGATGTTGGAGGCAATCTGTGTATTTCACAATGAATATTCAGGCCTGTCTGCACCAGACATTACCTTATAGACCTGGACATTTGTGTAGAAAACAGGCAGTTCACAAGGGCTGGAAGAATGAGATCAAGAGACATGTCATAGAGCTGAATATGGAAGTTGGAGTAAAGCTTTTGTTAGGTCTCATTCCAGCTGAGCTGCTCAAACCTGCTTCCACCAATACTCCAGAGGCGGGAAAGAAGGAGGGGCAGGCTACGGCTGTTATGCAGCCACCTGGGTAGATCTGTAAACACATTACATTGCTACTTCCTGCCAAGTCCGATGAGGAAAGTTCAGGTTTTTAAAAAATCAGTGAAAATATTCTGCAATAGTTTCTCATCTTAAGATAGGAAGAAAGTTGTTTTTTACTTCTTATAATATGTGGAAAGAACTGTTTCTACATTAAATCATGCCTGTAGGTAAAGCTTAAAGATTTCCACTTCGTGTTAAAAATTCTGATACCATTCAGATGGGGGAAAAGGTGTTTTGAAAACACATCCAAGCCACCTACCCCTCCTCTTCAGATGACAATTGCAAGCCCAGATTGTCACCTGTGTTTCTGACCTAGGCCAGAGATTAGAGGTCCCAAGTAGCCCCTTCCTTGGGTTCAAATATTTTGCAGGAGTGGCTCACAGAACTCAGAGAAACATTCTACTTACTGGATTGCTGGTTTATTGTAAAGGATATAATTCCTGAACAGCCTAACAGAGGAGATGCATAGGGCAAGTTATGGGAATTTCAATACTCTCTAGGAGACCCACTCTTCCTAAACCTCCTTATGTGCACCAATGCAGAAGCTCTCCAAACTACCTCCTTTCAGGTTTTTATGAAGGCTTCATTACACGGGCATCACTGCTTACGTAAATCATTGGCTGTTGGTGATTCAACTCAATATCCAGCCCCTTCCTGTCCCCTGGAGGTGAGGAGACTCCAAATTCCAGTCACAAGATTGGTTCTACCGGCAACCAGCCCTTACACTTAGGTGTTTTCCAAATCACATCATTAATGTAACAAAAACCACAACTGTCACCACCTAGGAAATTTTAAGGGTCTTAGGACCTCAGTGCCAGGACCTGGGTGGAAGACCAAATATTTCTCATTATAAATGAGAAATACTCATTTCACAAAGATGAAATCTTCATGGTAGAACGGTAAGACTTTCAGGGAGGGTCAAAAGGGATGAAGAGGGGCATGAAAGCCAACAGTTCCAGGGACATTCATCTCTCTTCTCTCAGAGAATCAGAGGTGCATGTGGAACAGAACTTCTTGCTCATTTGATTCCGCAGAATTTTGAGAAACCATCCCTGCCACCAACATTTCTAAACTGATGTTTACATTTTCATCTTAGGTCTGGATGTGTCTGTTAGTAAGGGTAAAATTTCTGGCATAATGTAAATAATGGAAACCTTAAATAAAACCAGAATGTCACTCAAAATGGAACCAATGGAATCTCAATGCCACAGCCATTTGGAACCGCCATCAGTCACTTACTAACCACAGGGTCAAGCTCTTGAGTAAAAGAAAATTTTACATGATCCTCTTTTCTCCTTGAACTGGACATTCCATTCTACTTACAGAGTTCTAACCTAATTTAAGTGTATTGTTATGCATAAATCATGTGTTTATGATTTTATTGACCAATCTATTATACTTCTCTGCAAGCATATGTCCTAAATTTAAAATATAAAACAATATCCTGATCACAAGCTTTCTAAATGATACTGAACATTATACTGACTCAGCTATTGCTACACAATTGATCAATATAACAAAATATAGTTTTTAAGTTTGACAATATTGACACTAAAAAATAAAGTTTTATTGAGAGTTTATCTTTTGATAACACGAAATGGAGGGCTTTTTTCCCCTCAAATGGTTCATGCATCCATTCGTAGATAATACTTACTGCTAAAGTGAGACAGAGTTTATCATTAATTCTTATTCATGTAAATAAGTAAATGTGAATGGAGAGAGTTTTACTTACAACTACATGGTTCAATTCTCTGAACACTCAGTTCTCTCAGTTTGCATCAAACATTATTAATGACATACCAGATTATTGGATTAGATCCTTCTTCAGTTTTGTTGAAAGCAAAGAATTAGAAATGACTGGACTGCAAAAGGATTTGTTACTTGCTCATTAGACTCATTTGCCAAACTCCTACACCAACATTTAGAATCATCCCTTATTCAGAATCTAGAGGTTACTAGCTGAGGACACGAGTGAGCATTACATTACACCTCTCTTGTAGAGTAGGAGAAGGGTGTGTTAACAGGTACATTAATCAGTTTAAGGGAGCGCTGCTTATGGAAGACCAACTTCTTAAAATTGGCTATTTATTTATTTATTTGAGAGAGAAAGAGAGACAGATACAGAGACAGAGAATCTTAGGCAGGCTGCATGCTCAGTGCAGAGCCTGACATGGGGCTCAATCCCACGACCCAGAGATCGTGACCTGAGCTGAAACCAAGAATTGAATGCTCAGCTAACTGAGCTCAACCACCCAAGTGACCATTAAAACTGGCTTTTTAAAAACTATCATTGCAGATGTCTTTCTTCTACTACTACTTCTCCTACTAAGCAGCCTTAGAGTTGTTTGGAGGCTTGAATGGGATAACAGAAGTAAAGACATCGAATTTTATGTCAATGTTAGATACTGTTTTCATGACTATTTTTGATACCAGTGATTCAAGTGTAACAAAATAGGACCAGGGGTCAGGTACACAAGTAATGTCAATCCCAGCAATAAGAAAACATTGTTAATAAGTTCAAAACACCAGACTCCTGGACCTGTAATGATAATGAACAGGAACACGGCTAGTTCTAACATTGGACAGCACTGGTTCTCACAGTGGAGTCTCTGAATCAGCAGCCTGAGCAGCACCTGGGAACTTCTTACAGATGCACATTCTCTGGCTCCATAGAGGTATTGAATCAGAAACTCTGGGGCCGGGACCCAGTTACCGTATTTTCTTAGGCCCTCGAGGTGACTCGGTTACATGCTAAAGTTTGAGAACACTGCTGTTCAGGATGATTTATATGTGAGGAACCGTAATGGGTGACCTGGCGCGGTAGGTGGCAAAATAAGAAGACAGGAAGAAACATTTAGAGTGAATTAGCTCTGTATCAACATACCACCAAATTTCGCAGGGGTAGGAGGTGCTCTTTCTTTCATTTTCCAGGTGATGCATATGCTCTAATTGGTCAAGGTAAACAAAAGGACCCTCAGGAAAGGGGACTTGATGTCTACACGGTTTTCAGAGTATAACTTAAGACTCTTCAAACTACATAAGCTAATGGATGCTCCTCTTGTGTGCAAGGACAAGAAGTCCTTTCGGTCTTCCCTTTTATAAAGAGAGAAACAGAATCACGGAGATTTCAAGGGAGACGTAGCTGTGCCCACCTGGCTACAAAGAACTGGGTCTTGCTCTCAACAATACTGTTTTCCATTTCAGGGCTGTGCCAGGACAGCGGGGCCCTCCTCCAGCAGTCTGAGGCTTCTAACACTGACCCAGGAAATCTGCCACCAGACAACCTCAATCACATGCAGAACAGGTTGCCTTCAGTGGGGGCAGGCATGGAACCCAATCCAAGATAGCTCATGTAAGAAAAATGCAGCTGGACAAGTGGGTAAATAACCCCCTTTGTCCAATACAGTGTATTTAAGGCATCTAGAAAAGGATGGAAAGGGGTGGTTCAGAAATACTGATGCTAATGGGGTTTGGATGCTGCTCCCACAGGACGCTTATTTAGCACAAATGAAATCAAGCAAAATAGAACAACTCTACAACACAGGGTACTCGAGAAGTTCTCAAGCTTTCAGTTACAGCATCTCTGATGGGTTGACTTTAACGTAGGGTTTTTAAAATACAAAGAGTGTTTTTGTTGACAGCATATGTAAAAAACAAATCAAGTTAAACGGCGTGTTAGGCATTTATTTTTAATACCAGTTAGGTTTGGATTTGTCCTAATGATGTTTGAAGAAAAGCAGGATCTGAAACAACAGCCCAGCCCCAATAACATGGAGTGGACAGTGAGAAGGGCGTCTGTTGATTTTTCTTCGCCAATCGACGGAACCTCTAAGACATGGGTACGCAAGCAGGATTAAAGTCCTCAACCATTTGTTTTTCACACCTGATTTCTGCCTTTCAGACAAAGTGACTTTAAAGGAAAATGGAGAGATCACACCACAAACCAAGTATTCAGAATAAAAGATTCCAGTCGTGTAGCAAATGCCACAGTAACCCACTGAGGGTTAACATGAAGTCGATACTACTGGGAAAAAAAAATCTATGAGTATTGTGGCAAAAAATTGAGCTGCTGTATGGCTGAGTGGAGACTGCAGAGATTTATATATCCCAACGTTCTGCAGTGTGTTCGATCGGGTCTCGCACAATGCGACCACTACCACCACAAAAAACAGAGCTGTGCACATCGGCGACACACCTGTCATCATTTTCATGACAGCAGAGGGAAACAGTAACATCCTGGCACAGTTTCATCACATCCAAGAGAAATCTGTACAGACATCTTAATAACCATATGCATATATTTTTAGTGTATTTTCATTAAAGATATTATTTATAAAATGAGTCATGTTTCCAACCAGCCAAATAAAAGCAGCCGGTGGTATTAACATAATTATTTAAAAGCCTCAGATCCTATTAAAATGCTCCCCAAATCAGCTTTATGGTATAATGTTACAATATTTTTCAAAGCCAGCATTGAATATTGAATGGGTAACAGGACTGCCTCATGCATCTTTTCAATTTATTTCCATGCCTTTTTTTTTTAACTTGATGACTATGAGGGGAATGTAAAATTGATAAATGTTTTGCGTCTGACATAAGACATTTCCTGTTTGTGTGAGTGCATTAAAAATAACAAAGGACTCTAGAGTAGACAAAATCCACTAAAGGGGCTTCCAACCTAATGTTTCATAAACTCAGAACAGCTGTTAATTGCTTGCAGCAGTGTGGAATCATAATGCATGATGGAAGTCATCTTAAAGATTTCCTGCGTCCCTTAATGAGAGGCTTTCGAGGTCCCTTCTCCTTGTCTCCTCATGGCTGATCCAGAATTTTATTTTTTTCAGGTTTAATAATGATGTAACTATTTTAAAAAACTGATTGCTATTGACTGAGTGGCCCAATTGCAGCCACAATGCCACCTCACTTTTTCTCCTTTTGTTTTTGTTTTTCTTTTTTCTGTTTAAGGAAACTTTTTTTTTTTTGTCTTTTTAAAATTTATCTATTGTTTAATTTACATCCAACTTAGCATATGGTGCAACAATGATTTCAGTAGTAGATTCCTTAGTGCCCCTTACCCATTTAGCCCATCCTCCCCCACAACCCCTCCAGTAACCCTTTGTTTGTTCTCCATATTTAAGAGTCTCTTCTGTTTTGTCACCCTCCCTGTTTTTGTATTATTTTCGCTTCCCTTCCCTTGTGTTTATCTGTTCTATGTCTTAAATTCCTTATATGAGTGAATTCATGTATTTGTCTTTCTCTGACTGACTGATTCGTTTAGCATAATACCCTCCAGTTCCATCCACGTAGTTGCAAATGGCAAGATTTCATTCTTTATGATAGCCGAGTAATGCTCCATTGTATATAGATACCACATATTCTTTATCCATTCATCCAATGATGGACATTTGGGCTCTTTCCATACTTTGGCTGTTGTTGAAAGTGATGCTGTAAACATTGGGGTGCATGTGCCCCTTTGAATCAGCACTCTTGTATCCCTTGGATAAATACTTAGTCTCACTTTTTCTCCTAATACCTGTTCCTTCCTCTCAGCACAGGGGCTTGTGGCTAATACTTCTTTATTTCAGTCATTCAACAATTACTAACTGAACACCTGCCATGCACAGGGTCCAGGGCTGGAAAGATGGCTGCTGTTATGGGCCAAAGTGTGTCAGCTCCCCCCACCTCCCCATTCCAATGTTGAAGCCCTAGCACCCAGAACCCCAGAATGTGACTGTATTTGGACACAGGACCTTTAAAGAGGTAACTGAGTTAAAAAGGGGTCAATGAGCTGGGCCCTAATCCAATAGGATTGATGACCTTAGAAGAAAAGGAGATTGGGATGGACAACACAGAGCAATGATCATGTGAGGACACAGACAGAAGATGGCCATCTAGAAGCCAAGGAAGGAGGCCTCAGAAGAAACCAAACTGCTTGAGACCTCGACCTCAGACTTTTAGCTTCCAGAATTGTGAGAAAGTTAACTTTCCGTTTTTTAAGCCACCCAGGCTGTGGCATTTTGTTACGGCAGCCCTAGCAAACTAATAGAGCTGCTTTATGCCCATGTGCTATGGACCTGAATGGTTGCAGATAATTGCTTGGTAAAATATGAATGTGGAAGACCAAAGTACACAATGATGTGTTCTTCCCTTAAGAATATTACTAATTCTGGGGCGCCTGAGTGGCTTAGTCTGTTAAGCATCCAACTCCTGGTTTCAGCTCAGGTCATGATCAGGTTTTGTGGGTTCAAGCCCTGTGTCAGGCTCTGCACTGGTAGCCTGGAGCCTGCATGGGATTCTCTCTCCTTCTTTCTCCTTCTTTCTCTCTCTCTCTCTCTCTGCCCCTCTCCTACTCGCTGTGTCTCTCTCTCCCAAAAAATATATAAATAAACTTAAAAAAAAAAAAAAGAATATTACTAGCTCTGCAGCACTTTTACAGCCAATACAACATGTGTGTAACTTGGTCATCAGAAGTCCTGAACCCAGAACTTTCCAGGCTTTGGGCAATTTTCTCTCTTCAATGTGGCCTTGCTTCTCTTCTTCCAAGTGCTTAATAGTCACTGTCATCAAGGGGTGCCTGGGTGGCTCAGTCAGTTAAGCGTTTGACTTCAGCTCAGGTCTTGATTTCTCGGTGAGTTTGAGCCCCACATCAGGCACTGTGCTGACAGCTCAGAGCCTGGAGCCTGCTTCAGATTCTGTGTCTCCCTCTCTCTTGGCCCCTCCCCTGCTAACGGTCTGTCTCTGTCTCTCAATAATAAATAAATGTTAAAAAAATAAATAAAATAACCACTGTCATCAAAAGCCTCTGCAGGTGGGGAGGAACTGGTTGAGACCTGCCTTGAATTTATTGCTTTACTGTCTACTTATTTATAAAGTACCAATATACATGTAGTCTTCTATTTTCAAGTTTAATCTTAACGGCTAATGATAATGACATTGTTGGAACTTTAGGTAGTTTAACAGTTTTCAGTTTTAATATAAAAAAAACACTTTAGATTTCATAAAACTCAAACTTAGATTTAAAATTCAAATGTACTTTTTATTCTCCACAAATTGTTAGACTAGAAGTAGTTCTCAGGTGCTGTTCCTATCCCCCTCTTGGTATTTAGCAATTTAAAAAATCAACTTCTGTATGCCAGTGCACAGCAAATGGAAGAAGGAAAAGGCATTACCAGCAGTAACCCAGCCACCCCTATTCCTTTTTAAAATGTTTAAAAATTTATTGGGGTGCCTTGGTGGCACAGTAGGTTGAGCATCGATTCTCGATCTCGGCTCAGGTCATGATCTCATGGTTCAAGTCGTGAGTTTGAGCCCTGTATCAGGCTGTGCCTGATGGCTTGGAGCTTGCTTGGGATTCTGTCTCTCCTTCTCTCTGCCACTTCCCACTTGTGCTCTCTCTCTCTCTCTCTCTCTCCAGCTCTCAAAATAAGTTTATTTATTTATTTTGAGAGAGAGAGAGAAAGAGGGAAGGAGAGTGCATGTGGGAGTGAGCAAAGGAGGGGCAGAGAAAGAATCCCAAGCAGGCTCCGTGCTGTCAGCAAAGAGCCCAACAATGTGGGGCTCCACTCCTATTTCTAAATGTGAAAAGGAAAGCAGGTTTTGAGTGACAATTACAGATTGATAAGGAGTGATCATGGTGAGGGAAAAGGAGCATAGAGATAATCACAGCATATGCTCACGGAACATGAGAATATTTATCTGCAAAATTTCAGGGTTACATCTGTTGCACACAGCAGGTCATAAGACACAATCATTGTTCTGACTTGGCTGTTTCCTCTCACATTTCCATGTTCTTAGGTCACTCAGCAATGAGCAAATCCCTTTTCAGGATGTAACATCATCTTTGGCCCCTGTCTTCCCCATGAGGAAACTGGGACAGTAGCACATAAAAGATTCTGAGTTTATGGTTTTTAAAGTCTGGCACTTCAATTTCCATTCTGTAAAAGGTCACTGATACACCTCTCAGCAGATAAATCATTTCAAATCCTTTCCTTGCTGGATAGTTTCAAAGGAAAAGTAAGGATGTTACTTGGCTCTCCCTGTAGCCTCTGTCCTTACCATCCACCCATGGGTCCTAATTCTGTTGAGAATTTCACTAACTCAGGATCCAATTTTTAAAACCACTTTTCTTGCACAGGCAGGTGGCATGAGAGCAGAAAACACAAGTGTTTGTTCATACATGTTTATACACTAGGGGTGAGGAAGTGAGGCATTGGTAGGGATGCTGAGTCTTAGTGAGAGGAGGCAGCACCACTAAGGCTCTGTGGGGTGTATGGGCTTCCTACAAAGTACTTCAAAGCACTCCCTTGCTCCCTTCCCCTTCTACTCTGATTTTGAAAGCGGAGCATTCCCACTCTCCCAGTGTTGCAGGTAAGGTACAGAGGAAAGGGGGTGAACAGGGGGTTACTCTTTAGGACTCATGGAGCATGCACCCAGATGTCTATTTATGCAGTCTCAACAACGAGTCGGATAGATTTTTCTCCTGAGAGGACTGATCCTGACCAGCTGTTTTGACCGCCTGTAGCAAATGAAAAAATTTATCTAGGTGCCTGTCAGATTCAAGTGTTCAACAATAAATAAGTCCACCGGATAGGACGAACACAAGACTCACTGAACTCTGATGTTAATAAACCAACAATTATTCAAGACAATTGCTTATGTCATTGTCACTTTCCTATTTAAAAAAATTTTTAATGTTTATTTATTTTTCAAAGAGACAGAGATAGAGCGTGAGCAGGGGAGGGGCAGAGAGAGAGGGAGACACAGAATCCGAAGCAGGCTCCAGGCTGTGAGCTGTCAGCACAGAGCCTGATGCGGGGCTCGAACCCATGGACCATGAGATCATGATCTGAGCTGAAGTTGGACGATCAACTGACTGAGCCACCCAGGCAGCCCTGTCACTTTTTATTTAGATAAATACTAGCAAAATTTCCCTTGCATCCTGGTTTCTTAGTGCCGGTCATTTTGGCAGAGAGAACCACAGCCCTTAGAGTGGAACCAAAGTAAAGGAATCCTCAAGGAAATACAAAGGTGTAGACTCACACTGGGGCCTTCAGAATATAAATAAGAGGAACTACTGTGTGTGTGTGTGTGTGTGTAGCCCTTCTCCAAACACACAGGAGCTCTTGTGATACACACAAGAAGTCAGGAGCTTGACATCCACTAATGGGGAGTGGAAGCTTGAGCAAACTTCAATAATAAATATATGTCCTTAAAAATTCCCCAACCACAATCTCTTATATGCCAGAAAATCATCCTTTAACATCCTGTGTGTACACTTCAACACACACACACACCCCTCGTTCACGGATGGAACCAGAGTTCCTTTTTTTTCTTTTCACTTCAGTGTTTTAGTGGGCCATTTAGTAAATTGTCTCCTTTGATTAATCACATCTCTCTTCCTGGATCCAATAATTCCATCCTTTAAGTATCTTTAAATCAGATGCCCGTAAATCACATAGCACCCCAAGCCCACTATGAATCACTCACATTTTCAATAAGCACCCAGATTTAATAGCTGCCCTGAGTGGGGGCTGTAGTAACTGGAAGGTGCACAGCTGACCCAACATTTAAGCCTGGGCAATGGCCCCAGAACCCAATCTACTCACAACATTTAAAGTATCTACCATTCTTAAATCAGAGATGTTCATGAACTTATGAAAAAACGTTGTTATATTTAGGTCGGTCTGAGGGTTTCTGTGGACTCCCGTAAAAATGGTCTCCTGGTTACTAAATCTGGCTGCTTTTCTTAACTTATCCTTTTTGACTCCCCAGACCCATCTAACATGAGGGTCTCAGTGTCCTGCATGAACTAAGCTTCTGTCTTTGCCCCATCACCGTGGCATCCTGGTTCCCCTTTGACACCCTGGCATCTCTGTTCTTCTTCTTCTTCTTTTTTTTTTTTTTGTAAATTTTAATGTTTATTTATTTTTGAGAGAGACAAAGTGTGAGTGGGGGAGGGGCACAAAGAGAGGGAGACACAGAATTGGAAGCAGGCTCCAGGCTCTGAGTTGTCAGCACAGAGCCCAATGCGGTGCTCGAACCCACAAACTGTGAGATCATGACCTGAGCCAAAGTTGGGTGCTAAACCAACTGAGCCACCCAGGCGCCCCAGTGGCATCTCTGTTCTACTGGGGTTATTCCTGCTTCCTTTTCTTCCAGGTTCTGGCTATTCAATTAATTCACACATAATTTATTCATTCCACAAATATGTATTGAGGGCCAAGCACTGGAGAATCAATAATTCCATATTTTTGGCCACATGGAATTTATAAATTAGGGAAATACAAAAAAAATATATATATATGGATAGCAATTGGAACAAAGTATGACACACTGAAGATGGAGGACCTACAGGGAGAGGACCCGTTTCAATTTTGAGGGTATCAGAAAAGGCTTCCTGGAAAAGTTGATCTATCCGTTAAGTTCTGAAAATGACAAATTCTTGTCAGGGAAAGTTTATGTGCAAACACAATATTCAGACCTTGGGTCTCTTCATGGGTATGTTCATGATATGTGTTTATATGCCCTACCTATCCCACTCGATCTATGCTGGCCAATATGGCTGCCAGGAACCACATGTGGATTGTTGGGGCCTTGAGACGTGGCTACTGTGCCTGAGGAACTTAATCAGTTTTACTTAATTTTATTAAATGTAAAGGTAGCAACTGACACTTGACTCTGTTACTACAAGTATGTTAAGTAGGATTCAAACAACTTGAGTGTGAATCTATTTTTTCAACTGTAAACCTTATGAGTGTAGAGAGAACCTTCCCTATGTAAGGGAAGAACATTGTAGAAGATGGGACTGCACATACAAACATACTGAAAAGGAAACATGTGTGGCATGTACAGACCAGACCAAGCCCAGTATGGCTGGAGCACGATGAGTGATAGACAACAGTAGGATATGAGGTAAGCCAGGGACCCAGTCAGGTAGGGCCAGGGAGGCCAAAGCAAGGACTTCCAAGCGTGAGGAGAAGATACTGCAGGCTGAAAATAGGAAATGGCAGGGTGGACGTACATTTTTAGCATCATTCTGGTTATCTTATTGAGAATAGACTGGAGAGCACAAAGGGAATCAGAGCCAGTTAGGAGGCTTTGGCACTGATCAATAACAGTTTATTGAACATCTCAGGGTACACACAGCAGGAAATGAGGACAAGTTAAATCTGGAACTCTTCTGTGCATCTTACTACACACTAAAAACAATCATCACTTAAAAAGCCATCTTTTTAACAAGTCACTCTTCAGTTAACGGTGTCACAGCAAGTCCACAGTGTGTTCATGCAGGACTATCTCTTTGCTCCTAGTCTTGTCTTAGACTCACCCGAGGAACCATTAGAGGAAGTCTTTCAGCTTCCTGTGATCCCTTCAGTAAGTATTTATTGACTGTACAAGTGACTTGAGAAAACTTGCAGAATCCTTCGTTGGTGGAGAGATGAATTATGGTTTTAGAAAGTGTGTGGTTTTTTTCTAGTTCAGTGCATTTCTGTGGTGCAAACCTATGTCTACACACACACATTGCTACCATGTATTGAACACTTGCTATGGTGCCTTGCTCTGTACCAAGAATTTTATAGGAGTCATCTTATTTAATTCTACTAGTTACCCAATGAGCAGATGCCACCACCTTCATTTCTTGAAGAAACAAAATCCTTAAGGTATTGCAGATGGTCAGTGCAGAGTGGCTTCAAGTCAGTTACGCCTGGATTTGAATTCCAGCTCCACACTGACTATCTGCTTGACCTCAGAGTATTTTGTTTTTTCATCAATAAAAAAAATAATAAAGTGTGGGACACCTGGGTGGCTCAGTTGGTTAAGTGTCTGACTTTAGCTCAGGTCATGATCTCACAGTTTATGGGTTTGAGCCCTGCATTGGGCTTTGTGCTGACAGCTCAGAGGCTGGAACCTGCTTCAGATTCTGTGTCTCCATCTCTCTCTGCCCCTCTCCTACTTGTGCTCTGTCTCTCTCAGAAAATAAACATTAAAAAAAATTTTTTTTAAAGTGTGTCCAACTTGAAGCCCCAAGGCAGTGTTTCTTCAAGTATGGTCTAGGGTAGACCTATATCAGAATCTCTAGGGATCCTTATTAAAAGCAACAACTGAGATCAGGTCTGGGAGTCTGCATTTTTGATAAGCAGTAGAGACAGTTGCCTGGGTGGCTCAGCTGGTTAAGCGTCTGACTTTAGGTCAGGCCATGATGTCATGGATTGGGAGGTAAGGCATAGTGTGTGCCTTCACACAGGTGTGAAGGAACAGGCATAGTGTGAAAGAAAAGGAGGGAAAACATGTATAAAGGATGCCGTACTGAAGCAGTTTCTTCTAGGGGCAATAGGAGCTCAGTCCCACCAGGGGATCTTTAAAGCACCATGTAGAATGTGTCACAGCACGGTTCCTCCATAGGAGGTGAGGCTAAGTCTATTATTCATGACCTCCTTTTACCTACTAGCTGAAGGCTGACCTCTGGGAGTAAATTCTCTTGCATTTTAGCACTGAATCTGTGTGAGGTTTAGCAGTCTTTGGAAAGAGCCCTGAGCCCCCAAACCAAAAAGCCCCATAGCAAGTGCTTGAGGCATAATATTGGTAACATATATACTCCTGTCTACATTGCACTAATATCAGGGTACTGGGAATGTGAACCAGGGAACAAAATACATCTACTTCAGGCAGAATTCATCACACAATTGCTGCTTAATTGCTCAATTTGGGGTGGAGAATCAGGGAATACATTGGCTGGCTCAGAAACAACTGTATATTCTTCCCCACACATGCCACACTTTTATGCTGTGGCGGGGCTATCAAAGCATCTCTGCAGAAAATAGTCTTTAAGAAAAAAGAAATGGATTCTAACATTTAAAGGGTCTTTTGATGAAAGAGTCTGCTTATTTCCAGGAAATGCTACTCCAAGCCACCTCCACTCATCACCCCTAGTCAACAAGCTTCTCTTGCTCACAAACTTTTCAGTCAGATTTCTGGTGCTTCACTCTTGACTATGAAAAGATAGCGAAAGATATCCAGATACCTAAGAAAAGTGTCCAATATTAAAGAGACCAAAACAGAAGAAACTCAGATAAACATAGTCCAAAGAAAAACCACTGCCCACTCCAAACTCTCAAATCCCACTGGCAATACCCTCTGAGATTTAAGACCACATAAAATAGTCATAAAACAAGAAAAGGTTGCATAGAAAAGGCCAAGAACACAAAAATCTCTTAGTTGTTTTAAGAATAGTAAGAGAAGACATGAAAACTCAATAGAATGGTTGGAAGATAGAGATGAACAAAGTGCCTAGAAAGTAGACTAAAAAGACAAAAAGATTAACAAAAGAGGAAATTAAATTATCAGACAATCAAGCTAGATAGTTCGACACCCAGTACACAGACATTCTAGAATGTTAGAACAGAAAAAGTAGTGGAAAGTAATCACTGGGGCAAACTTTTTAGGAAGGAATTTCTTAAAACTGAACAATGTAAGTGTTCAAGTTGAAATGGCTCAGTAAGTCCCAGGAAAGTGAGAAAAGGGGAAAAAAGAGACACATGAAGGCATTTTATGACCATGACCATGGACAGAGAGAACTTACAGAGAGAAAATACAGGTTGTACATAGACCAAAGGGAATCAGAAAGGCAGATTTGTCAACCATACTGGATGCTGGGTGATAGTGGAGCAGTACCCTCAAACATCCTGAGGTAAAATGATTTTCAACCTAGAATTCTATATCCAGCTTGGTATATTGTACAAGGACAAAAAAAAAAAAAAAAAAAAAAAAAAAAAAAGAAGGTTTAAGTCAAAAAGTCTATGGGTCCCAGAAATAGGGAGTCAACCCAGGAGAGCAGTGAAGCAGAGTCCCAGGATGCCAAGTACATAGCAAACCCAAGAAACAAATGACCAAAGAACTCTGGGAGAAAGGTCTTCAGTAGTAAGTAGTGGAAATGATAAGTCATTTAGTATGTTTCATCATGCTGAAAACTATACTGAGAGGCTGTACATGTGGAAAGACTTCATCAAACACAAAGAAAGCCAGGCAAATGAAAATACATTGCAATTATCAACTCCACGAAAAGCAAAAGTTATGTAAGAAAGAAATCATAAAAGAATACTACTTGGCTGGGCAGAAATCATAATGATCTAAATTCTGATTACTGATTTAAGCAAACATTAAGAGCTTATTGTATCGAGAGCATAGAAGAACAAGAAGTTGGGCATAGGGCTAAAAACATTAATTCTCCATTTCCATGCCAGTCAACAGATAATGTGTAACAGACACATTAAAGGAAAATCAGCGTATCTACATAATGTAGAAAAAATGAGGTAAATACAGAGTAAACAATTCTAATTGTTGAAAGCAATTGTTCCTGAAGGGAAGGAATGGAGGGTGGGGAAGGGCAAGACATAGAACTGCTAATCTTAATTATAATCTCTTAGTGGCATTTGATTTTTTAGGACAATGGGCAAATGTTACTTTTTTAAAAATTATCTAAAAAAGAAAATGTATTCTGAAGCTCAGAAGTAACTTTTGTGTGCTATCCATAGTGCCCGATCACCTGTTTGTTGGATTACCAGGTGTTATATTAAACATCTTTAGGCCTGCTTGCTGACATGGTGAGCGGAACATCTGCTACACAGAAGTGATCCATTTCATCCTAGAGGAAAAATAGCTCAGCTGAGACAAGGGATTTGTTTCTTTGCAGGAAAACATGGGTCTCACCGCTCAACTCTGCAGTATACCATTTCTAGATTAAAATCTTTCTGTCTTTTAAAATACACGAATCCTTTAATTTTGTATAGGATGGGGCTGCAAGAGATAGCTCACGTCACCCACTGTTTCTTCCCCATATTCATCAAATTAGATGCCAGAGGAATGATCTAGAGCAGACACAATTAATGAAATATACTAAATGTATGTGTAAGCTAAGTACAAAAGAAACAAATGTGAACTTGTAAAATGATGGTTTTCTCTGGATTTGAAAATGGGTCAGATGATATTTTATTGTTTATTTATCTTTTATACAAAGCAAATTCCATGTGAAATTTGATAGCTTGAGATATCCAGTATAAGCATCCACAATACACTTCAAAGACAAGATTTTATGTCCTGAGTTTCTGCCATGTTGCCAACAGTTGCATTGTAGTACTATTTGTATGTAAGATTTTACACTGATTGGATTTTTACTATTTTTCTTTTTAATTTCTATCTTTCCTTCAATATATGTTTAACATATTACAATTGTCCCAACTTGGAAATGTCTTCTCTCGGGGCACCTGGGTGGCTCAGTCTATTGAGTGTCCCACTCTTCATTTCACCTCAGGTCATGATCCCAGCGTCTTAAGATTGAGCCCTGAGTTGGGCTCTGCACTGAGCATGGAGCCTGCTTGGGATTCTCTCTCTCCCTCCCTCTGCCTCTCCCCTGCTTGCACGCTACCTCATATTTCAAAAAACGTTTTCTCTCAGTACTATACACAGAAAGCTTTGCTGTGTTTTCCTTTACCAAATACGTATATCGTGCCTTAGGGGAATCTGTAATTTAACAGGAAAAAAAAAATCTACCAAAGCCTTGTTTGCCTTGCCAAAACATTTCATAGCATCTCTGTATTTTAGTAAGAATATCCATTTATTCCTTGACTTTGTGTCTCTTAAAGTATCACAAAATGTCTTATTACCATTTTCTTCTTCTTTTTTTTTGGCCCTTTCTCCTTGGATAAATCTCCCTTTGTCTTGTTTTTCTGACCCTTTGGTGGAAGAATATCACTTAAGTTAAATCTCATTTAGGTGATTTGATCCTGAAAGGCCAAATTAATAAACCACAGGAAAATCAGAATGTTAGCTGGCTTTGAAAGCAAAGTGAAAAATGAAAAATGAATGTCTTGCCATTTACCTATGTTAGTTCTTCCATCTAAACTGATCTAACAACTCGGTCTTAGGAAATGTAATATAATTCCGAGCAAGTCTGGCCAGCACGTGTAGCTGCTCCAGCTTCCAGCTCCTGATTCCAGCTACTGCAGGATGAGCAGGGTGAAATCACTCGCCCGTATCACCTTTCATTACAAATCAAGCAAGCACAGGGCGCCCTTTTGATTGGCTATAATATACTGCATAAAGGAAGCTTCAATTTCCTACTAAAGTCTGAACCAGAGGGAGAAGAGAAAAAAAATGAGCACATCAATAACCTTTTCCCTCAAATGAAACTGATTTATAATGCTCTCACAGAGTGGCAGCGACGCTGGGGGCAACCCATGAAAACAGAAGCCTGAAATGAGGTTGCTACTTGCTGCCCAAACCACTGCCTTACTGAGGAAGCGGAGGACGGATCATTACAACCTTGTCTCTTCGGATCCACCTGGTTTGGAAATCATAGCACCACAGACACCAAGCGTTTGATTCTTTGAGTTAAAAACCCCAAATTAGTTTTCCTCTGAAAATGTACTGTACCTTTTATAGAAGGCCACTGCAGGCAAACCTTGAATATGCTGGACTGGGTTTGATAAAATGGGTAAGTTATTTGGAATTGTGCTTTAAAATTGCACCGATTTTCTTCAGAACCATGTATAGACTGGTATAATAGAGGACTATGTCACTGTCAATTTTTGATACATACACTTAAGTTTGTGGGTGGCAAAAAGGACACACATTGAATTACTAGTTCTAGAAACATAGGGTAGGTGCTTCTAAATTACTAGCTCCATTCAATTTAAGCATTTACTAACTTGTTACTGTCATACAAATCAAACTGCCCCATTTACATCTCGGCTTATAACAACGCACAACACTTTAAACAAAACAGCATTTCTGTAGAAGAATTATGCATACAGAAGCCTTCCTAATAGAACTTGTCCCTCCATATTGTGAATTAATGCAGTTTCACTGCTGTGAACTTCTCAAGACCAGAAGAAGATCAGCCCTAGCTGCAACAGCACTACCACATTAACACGTTTGTCTTTGCAGGCCTGCAGGCAAACAGCTGAACTGAAGGCAGGTGTTTTGGGATCTGGGCAATAGTTCTGGCTATACTAAAGTCACAGGTGCTAATTAACCCTGCAGATTCCTGCACTGGACAGAAACTTCCCTCGGAGACCTCCTTACCCATTCCCCGGCCTTCACAAATTACTTGCCACAGGACCTCAGAATGTTATGTTGGAATGAAGATGGAAGTACATGTTTTCCAGTGCACGTGTGTTATGGCCTGCGGCCTGGACAACCGGAGGCATGGGAGTTTAAGTAAGAAAAGATGTCATCTGATTCTTATTCCAGGACTCTCTGTACTAATTTAGCTCTGCTCCTTGCATATCTTATGCTCAGAAAATATTTAGTAAATAAATGAAAACAAATGCCGATAAAGCTCTTCACATTTTCTTTTCAACCTTAGGTGTAGGGGGTTGAATTAATTACCCTCCAACCACCACACAATCAACAGCACGGCACAAATAATGTCCATATTTTCTTCCCCCTTTAAAAAAATTTTTTTTAACGTTTATTTGTTTTTGAGACAGAGAGAGACACAGCATGAACAGGGAAGGGTCAAAGAGAGGGAGACACAGAATCTGAAACAGGCTCCAGGCTCTGAGCTGTCAGCACAGAGCCCGACGCGGGGCTCGAACTCACGGACCGCGAGATCATGACCTGAGCCGAAGTCAGCCGCTTAACCAACTGAGCCACCCAGGCGCCTTCTTCCCCCTTTTAATCAACATTCCCCACTATCTTCGTGACCCACCAACACCCCCATAGCCACTGTGGCTTTTTAGAAATTGTTATTACTAAAGTAGAGTTGACAGGGCACCTGGGTGGCTCAGTCGGTTAAGCATCCTACTTTGGCTCACGCCATGATCCTGCAGTTCGTGAGTTCAAACTTCACAGCAGGCTCTGTGCTGACAGCTTGGAGCCTGCAGCCTGCTTCAGATACTTTTTCTCCCTCTCTCTCTGCCCACCCTTGCTTGCACTCTGTGTTTCTCTTAAAAAAAAAAAAAAATAAATAAAAAATAAAAAATAAATAGGGACACCTGGATGGCTCAGTTGGTTAAGCGTCTGACTTCGGCTCAGGTCATGATCTCACAGTCTGTGAGTTCGAGCCCCGTGTCGGGCTCTGTGCTGACAGCTCAGAGCCTGGCGCCTGCTTCAGATTCTGTGTCTCCCTCTCTCTCTGCCCCTCCCCTGCTCAGGCTCTGTCTCTGTCTCAAAAATAAATAAAAACACTAAACAATAAAAAAAATAAACAAATAAATAAATAAAAATTAAAAAAAAAAAGTAGAGGTGACATGCCATGCTACATCAGCTCCAGGAGCACAACATAGTCATTCGATAATTCTGTACATTATGCAATGCTCACCACAATGAGTGTGGTTACCATCCAACACTGTACAATGTTACTACAGTATTATTCACTATATTCCCTATGCTGGACTTTTCATCTCTGTGCCTTCTTTATTTTATAACTGGAGGTTTGTGCCTGTTAATACCCTTCACCTAATTCACTCACCCCCCACCCCCTTTCCCTCTGGCAACCACCCGTTTGTTCTCTGTATTTGAGTCTGTTTCCATTTTTGTTTGTTCATTTGTTTTGTTTTTTTATATTCCACACATCAGTGAAATCATATGGTGTCTATCCTTCTCTGTCTGACTTATTTCACTTAGCATAATAGCCTCTAGATCCATCCACATTGTCCCAAATAGCAAGATATCATTCTTTCTTTTCTACTGCTGAGTAATATTGAATTGTGTGTGTGTGTATATATATGTATATACACACACATTCATACATACGTTTTATCTTCTTTATCTGTTAATGTAAATGGTACATCCACTGTAAAAAACAATATGGAGGCTCCTTAATAAATTTAAAAAAAATATACTAAATGATCCAGTAATTCCACTACTGGGTATTTGCAAAACAAACAAGCAGACAAACCTTGAAAACACTAATTCAAAAAGATATAGCCAATGTGTTTTAACTATTGACTCAGATTTGAATAAAACCCTTGTAATATAAGTAGTACGCCTCTTGACTTACAAAATGGCAACATGCTAGGGTCTTTACTTTCTTACTTTTTACTCCACATGGTTTTTATGACCTATCACGTTGCCATTGCTGTTCCTAATTGATGAAAAGTATTCTACCACCTTTTGCATACCTATTCCCCTAGTGACAGATGGGCAGATTGTCCCAACCAATTCCTTTCACAAAACAGCATTGCTGTGAACATCTTTAGGTATGGCCCCTTATGGATGTATGTATGCATTCTTCTGGGTATATACCAGGGACAGAGTGTGTGAGGTTAGAATGTATATATTTACACATTTTGATAAGCATCATCTGATTGCTCTCCAGAATGACTACACAAGTGTATGCTTCCCTATGTAGGTTAAAAGACTCCCAGTTCAATGCCCTCCTACCCCTAACCTCATCTTCCCCCTTGCTTTCAGCTTTTAATCATTGAGGCCCCACTGGTACATAATAAGCGCTCAATTAATGATAGTGAAGATACGGATGCGAATGTTTTCTCAGGAGCTGAATGGGGGCTGTTTTCCCTCAGCATGGCTTTGAAGTGGAATGAAGGTTATGTCTCCTGCCATTTGACCCCCATGGAAATATGGGCACTTTGCACATGCATCACTACTCAACATATATCTTCTCTCATTTAGTGGGCATCATTTCATCCTCTCTTAACAGGAAAATGTTGGGGTGAATTACTCATTAGTTTTGGAACTTGGAAGCTCAGAATTGAGGAAAGGACTTGTATGCAGTTAAGTGTGCAGGTGGGAAACAATCTCAAAGGGGTGAGGGTCATCTGGCATAGCTCCTAGTAACTATTACTACTGTAGGGCTTGGATCCCAAGTCCAAATGGAAATAAGAGGTCAAGAGCTTGGCTGATCGCCTGAAAGGAGCAGCTGGTCTTTGTCTATTGCACTACCTTCCTATCCATTCCCAGTTGTCAAGTTATAAGGAAGGAAGGAAGCTAGGAGCAAACCTCATCTGTCCAGAGTAGATTCTCGGGCTCTGAAGCAACACATAGTTCTTCCAAGTTGGATGGGGTACAGAGACCTCTGAATGACTGAATTGACTTCTCTCACCAAAATAGGGGGCAGACATAGAGGGAAAGTTAGGCAAGGCGGATATCAGTGGGACTTCTCTTGTCAGTCCAT
Organism: Panthera pardus; assembly: GCF_024362965.1. NCBI lineage: Eukaryota > Metazoa > Chordata > Mammalia > Carnivora > Felidae > Panthera > Panthera pardus. Next base: position 98,518,527 of record NW_026526765.1, read on the forward strand.
TTACACATATATAGGTTCTAGAAACTTCTCTGCTCTCCTGGCTAGAAGACACCCACTCATTTGGAATACCTATCCTGGATGAAGAGGAAGGACATTCCCCCTGAACTTGGAGAGTCTTTGATGGACAAGTGGGTATGGGATTGAGGGGGCCCAAGAGGCTTCTTAGGTATCAGTCTGGTAGAATGGGAAGCAATACTTTGAAGCCATTGACAGGGTGGGGTCTGGAGACATGCTGCATGGCTCTCCATTCCTGCACTTTACTAGCTGGGCAACACTACACAAGTCACTTAACTTCTCTGGGTCTCCATTTCCTCATCCATGAAATGTAAAAAGTACTAGTATCTCTTTATAGGATAGCAGTAAAAATGAAAGAATTAGTATATGTTCAGGGGTCACAACAGCGTATAGTACATAGTAAGTGCTCAATAAGTGGTAGTGAGATACTGACACACATATTTTCTAAGGAGCTGAGTGGGGGCTGTTTCCCCTCCTCTCCCACCCTCAGTTCCTCCTGTTCCCCCGGACAGCCATCTCAGCCTCTAACGTAAAACCAGGGAAATTTAGAGGGTAACTGTAGAGTTTTGTAGCCAAACTTTCTAGCTGCTCCGTTCTGGATTTTTCCACCCTGCCCACTCTCCTGCCAAGTCTTCCTGGAGCATAGAACCAGACAGCTTTCCTCAGTGTGACAGTCAAATTTCTCATTTTCCAAAGCCTCTCCACTGTGAGTTTCCTCTGCTGAAAGCCACAAACTCCCAGGTCAGCGTAGCCCATCTTCCGCCCTCTCTTCACTCAGGCTCTCCCTGCTCTTCAAACCATGACCATGTGGACAGGCCTTTCTTTGAGAAATGCCCAAGTGGACCTGATTTGACCGGAATGGATTGTTAATAGCAGGGAACATCTCCTTGCTGGCGCAGTGCCTAATGAATGCCTGACACTGTAAATAAATGCAACAGTCTGGATCCCCTGAGCAGCCTGCAAAGGCCACTGATACAATGCTTTAGAATCCAAATGTGAGTCACAGGCCAGAAGATAAAAGAAGAGACTGGGGAGGACAGAAACAACCCGGAAGCTTGAAAACTACTTTAAATTACAGTAATGTAGCAGCCGCTCGGCAATGACAAAACCTCGGGCAATGGAGAGCTACTTCCAATTCTGCTGTTCTAAGTCACTGTTCAGGCAGAGACTTGAGCTATGTGGACCGTGATGAAATCAACCAGGTCCTTCCCTTTAAGCCCCATCAGCCCCAACTATCACCAGGCTGGAAACTCTCTCTTGAAAATGTTCATTCATGAAGGAAAAAATAACTTCAGAGCACCAGCTTATTTAATAAAAGTAATCAGAACTGGGAGCTATTATGTTGGATCAGATGTGTGGACGGGTCTAACATCTGTGTCCAGGTCATTTGGTGACTCAGTTTAACAAAGCACTCATTGTGAGCCGGTCTGGATCAGGCACTGTGTTTTAGTGCCATGGAGATTATAAAGATGATGATTTGATCTCTGGCTTCAGAGTCCAGAAGTTTCATAGAATACTTAACAAACATTTTTTACTGAACCTGTGAAGAAAATACTGCAAATTATGGCCATAAAATAAGACAGAGCTGTGCCTGGGGCACAAAGAGACTGTAAGGCCCCAGTGAGGTCCCGGGTTCATGGTTCCTCCTACTTGGTTCTACTGGTATCAGCTCTGGGTCAGAAGGAGGGAAATGCCCTTGTCCACAATCTTTCTTTCCTTTCTCTTCTCTAGTGGTCCTCTGCCCTCTGTCCACTGCAAGAAAGAGACTTTACCTCTGGCCTGGGGCATCCTCGGGCACAAACCACCCATGGCAGACAGAAGAAGGTCACAGGAGGAGCTGCCCCCGCTGCTTGCTTATCTGGTGTCTTCTACCTGGACAGCTCCTGTGCAGAACAGGTTGTCATGTAGTTTGGCTTTCACCTAGGTTATGAGATGATGTTTTGAAAATCTTCATAAACCACCAATGGGAATTCTCACATAGGATGAGGACACGTGTCACGTTGCCTCCCACTACTTCTCAGAAGGTCCTTGAGGTGCTTTGCCTTCAGCAGGCCAGTGCTCAGACCCTGCCCTTCTGGGGCCACTGGTTCATGTCCAACCTAAGCTCTTGCTCTCTCTGGTCACTGGGTCTCTTCCTCCCAGGCACAGCTCCATTCCCTTCGGTTTAAGGGCACAGCTGCCCCATACGTACTTGATGACCAGGAACCCCACCTGCCTTTCTCCTAAATATGAGCTCCTTCCCTCACTCAGGCTCCCAGCAAAGGACCATCTCTCCAGCAGCAAAAGCTGATTACTGGTCTTCTCTCCTCCGGGCCAGTTTAGCTACTTTTATCTTAAACCTGGAACGTCCTGTGCCAAATTTAGCACCTGGGCTACAAGTATGTTCTATTCGGTCCATCCAGTGTTATGAAAATTTTTTGAGAAGATTACATGATTATGATAAAGCCAGTTAGGAAAACAACTTGGCAATTTCTCATCAAGTTAAACATACACTGACCAAAAGGCCCCAGCAATTCCCCTTTGGATATTTACCCAAGAGAAATGAAAACTTCAACCACACAATGACTTGTACCCAAATGTTCGTAATTAATCATAATAGTCAAACTGTAAACAACCAAAACGTCCATCACCTGGTGAGTAGATCAACAAGCTGTGACCCATCCATACCATGGGATACTACTCAGTAACAATAAGGAATGAACCCCCAAAACACCCAACTACAAGGAAGACTCTCAAAGGCAATAAGCCCACCGAATTCAGACACAAAAATTATGAACCTATGAATTCCACTTATAAGAAATTTTACAAAAGACAGAGAGCATATCATTGCTTACCAGAGACCAGGGATGGTGTGAGGAAATTCACTGCAAAATACAAGGGATCTTTTTGGTGATGGAAGTTTTTTGTATCTTTATTTAAAAAATTTTTTTTAACGTTTTTTTATTATTTTTGAGACAGAGAGAGACAGAGCATGAACGGGGGAGGGTCACAGAGAGAGGGAGACACAGAATCTGAAACAGGCTCCAGGCTCCGAGCTGTCAGCACAGAGCCCGACGCGGGGCTCGAACCCACAGACCGTGAGATCATGACCTGAGCCGAAGTCGGACGCCCAACCGACTGAGCCACCCAGGCGCCCCTAGTTTTTTGTATCTTGATTAAGGTGGTCGTTACCTCACTGTGTACCTTTGTCAAATCTCATCACTTAAAATTGACTTATTTCATTGTATGTTATATTCATTTGCTACTGTTCTGGAAAAAAATTACCACACACTCACCAGCTTAAAAGCCACACAAATGTATTATCTTACAGTCCTGCAGGTCAGAAGTCCAAAATGGATCTCATCTGCCCTCAAGGCAGTGTCCGCAGGCCTGCCTTTCCTACAGAGACTCTGGATGAGAATATGTTTCCTTACCTTTTCCAGTTTCCTGAGGCCTCCCACATTCCTTAGCTCACGGCCCCCTTCCTCTATCTTTAAAGCAAATAACATCAAACTGAGTACTGCCCATGCTGCCACTTCTCTGATGCTCTCTTCCCCAATCCAGCTTCTGCTTTCAAAGGCCCTTGTGATTAGGTAGGGCCTGCCGGAAAATGCAGGGTAATCATCCTATTTGAAGGACAGCTGATTAGCAACCTTAATTCCATCTGCAACCTTGATTCACCTTTACCACGTAAACTCTTATATTCCCAGGTTCTGAGGGTTAGGGTGTGGACACCTTTGGAGGCCACTATTCGGCGTACCACACATGAAAATTATACCTCTATAAAAATAAATTTAAAAATTGGTAATTAAAAATTGGAGATACTTCATATCACTCTCCAGAATTCCGCTTTCTCCTGGTCACTCAGATCTGGCCTCAGTAGTTACATGGCTACATCTGTTGCAGCTGAATGGCTGCCAGCCTTTACAGACAGCATGGACGCTCTCATTTGCCTCAGTTTCCTCTGTTGTCTGTTTCATCCATTCACATTACCTGCCTGGTCACTATTGGCCACCTCAGTCTTGAACTGTTAAGTCAAATGAAACCAGTACTCTGACTTTTCATGACTCAGCCTCCCTTCTTGCCTGAGTTTTCCCCAACCCTCTGCCTAACCCATGGGGCTGCTGTGTTCCCTCCAACTAACTTGTAACATTTGTATGTTAAAGAACAGTTGGAATTCAAAGTGGCCCTAGCAAGGCTGAACTGCCAAATCCGCCACAGTATTTCAGAAAGGGGCACTTTGAACCTGTAGGCTGAAGCAAGAACGATGAGAAGCCACACTTGATTTGGGGGGTCTTCATTGTTACCCCAAACCAGATGTTTCTTTATATTCCCACCTTAGCCTAGAAGCTAAGGGCCAGTCACAGAGTAGATGCCCCGCAAAAATGTTGCTACATCCAAAGTATAGTGCTACACCTCATCGAATAATTTAAATGAATGCCCAATATCTATTAGTTTAACAGTAATGAGGGCAACATCCTAGGATCCACTTCGTTGTGGTATAATTTAGACTTAGACAGGAAAAAATATATTGGTTCCATGACCTTCAACCAATTTCCCAACCCTTGCCAGCCAGTCACCTCATGAAGATATGCTTCCAGTTGTGTAGAAGACTGGGTGAGGGAATGTGAAAATGGCTGAGACAGCTCATCTCTTCACTATGACTGAATCACACAACACGCTAGAGCATCTTCTTGTCAGCAGGACAGTTCATTTGATGCAGATCTATGGTAACCAGCTCACTCTGCTCTGGCCCACAGTGTTTTCTGTTGCCATACTTTGCCTCCTTTAATTTTGCCAAATTTAGAGCTTGGCCACTGCCATCTCCTGGCACACAGTTCTCAGGCTGTTTTCCAACCTCTTTGTGGGTGTCCTGCCCCAGCCTCATGACCGCTGTTTGTCTTGTACATTACACACTGTGACGGGCAGCACAGCCAAAGAGCTCACTAAAGAGTGAGCACGAGAAGGAAGAATAGTGGACAATATAATTCAATTGGTCCTCAGGTGCAGATATGTTCCAGTGTTACATAAAAGACCAGACACTTCCTAAAGAAGCAGCACCTTCCAAACCTGAGAAGGAACCCTTTAAGAATCACTCAGTTGCATAATTAGATTCCCCCCATTATGCTTTCAACCCCAAACTCTGTCTTATTTAACCATCTATGCTTCTAAGTCTCCATTCTAGGCATTAATTGTGCTTCTAATGGAATTATATAGGTATCCTAAGTGTGGTCCAGTTGTGCTGAATGACCACAGATGCCACACCATGGGTCTTTAACAGGGATTGTCTTGGGACCCTCTAAAAGCAACTCAGACCATATGTAAGCTCAATTTTGACAGAGACAGCTATATAAAATGTAGATAATAAGTCAGCCCATAAGAGAATAGGAACTTCCAGGTCATTCAGCACGAATGCCTCTGATGTGAAGATTAAAGTTTGGTTTACTTCTTACAAATGAAAGAATATTGCACCTATAAAAAACAGATGGGCAGCTCTACACCCTTTCATCTTAACCATCTGGGCAAGGGGAGGGAACATACCTTTTGGGGACCTCGCTATGCATACGAAGATAAGTTATGTCCAGGTTCTGTAGCTTGTACCCTAAGATATCAGGGAAGCCTTCTCCTTCTCTCCACAACACTGTAAATATCTCTTGCCCTCTATGCCAGTTCAATATTATTGATGGAAATCCAGGAAATGGTCACATGCTCAAACAAGGTTCATTTTATGTCCTTCCAGGTGAAAGTTAATTTAGAAGCACTGCAATTAGTTACCACGACTTGGTAATGGTGTTAATTGTGAGTCTTGGATAAAGGATCTAATTAGGTTAATGATGAATTCAGCCCAGCAAGGGTATTTTTGGAATGGTTCTTTTAAAGGAAATACACATGCACATGCATTTTCTCTAGTTCAGAACATTCAAATGTTTAGGGAAATGACATGGGGAGTTCTTATGAAACCATAAGGATATTATAAGATCTTATTTAAGAGAGAAAAGAGATCAGTGTTGCAGAGTTAAATTTCTAATAGGTATCTAACAAGAAAAACTCTAGAGGAAATTCATAACTTTCAAGGCCTTCAAAGGGTAAGTGGGTAAGGATATTTTTCTGATGATTGGAAGGTCCTCTGTTTGCTAAAACCACAGTGGATGGTGCTATGAAATGAACTGTGTCCCCAAATTCATATATTAAAGCACTAATGCCCAATGTGACCATATCTGGAGGAAAGGTTTCTAGGAAGTAACTGAGGTAATAAGGGTTCATCTCCAATCGAACACAAGAAAAAAGAAATCTCTGTCTCTCTGCCACATTGATGACACAACAAGATGGCCAGGAAGAGAGCCCGCAACCAGAAACCAAACCAGCTGCCACCTTGATCTCAGACCTCCCAACCTTGAGAACTGTGAGAAAATACATTTTGGGAAGGAAAATGGGGTGGGCAAGGCAGTTGGATTCCTGGAGGAAGGAGACAAGCCATTGAAGTTGCATGCTGTGGGGGAGGGGGAGAGAGAAGACTTAATGCAGTCTTTGAAAGAAACACAAATATCAGATAAAGACTGATGAAGTTGTGGGTTATGAGACACATTGATGCACAACCTCTTCTGTCTTTTATGACATTTTCGGTAAGGTAGTTTTTAGATGACTGAATTCTGAGTGCAAATGGTTTTTCTTATGGCAAAGGCTGGAGGCATAGGTCTTTCAAAGCTTGCCAAGGGGTTATGACAGCATTATCCAGATAGGTGAGGGGTGGACTGCATACGCACACTGTAGAGACCATCAGAAGACTTCCAAACAACCCTCTGCTCTTTGAGCACATTTCTTAGCTTTGTTGTGTCTGGAGGACATTTTGAAGAAGAGAGAATCAGAAGACTGGTTCTAATTTCTAATATTCCATTTTCTTTGTCACTTTGGGAGATGAGAAACTTTCTATGCAGCAGGTTCACCATTCAACAAATGGGAATAACACTGTTGCTTTTGTTCCTAAAATTATTGTAATAAATAAGATGATATATATAAACACCTTCAAAAAAAAAAGCATTACTAATTTTGTTTTACTTTTTTCTTTTGAAGTAACTGTGGTTACAGAAACTTGCAAGATAATACAGAGAGATCCCGTGTACTCTTCACCCAATTTCCCTCAATGGTTAGAAATGCTTAGAACTCACATAACTATAGGATAATATCAAAATCAGGAAACTGACAGCGGGATCATGTGTGTGTGTAGTTCTATGTCATTTTGTCATACGTGTGGATTTATATAACCACCTCCACAATCAAGACAAACACTATTCCATCAACTCAAAGATCCCGCAGGGGCTACCCTATGTAATCACCCCTGCTCCCCTTCTCCTCACCCCTTCTAACCACTAACTTTTTCTCCAGTTTGATATTTGTCATTTCCAGAACATTATGTACGTATACCTTTTGAGGTTAGCTAATTTTTAACTCAGCAAAATGCCCCTGAGCCCTATTCAAGCTCTTGTATCATTGTTGCTGAATAGCAGCATTCTGTGGTATTCTAGGACATTTTGGTTGTTCTGGTTTGGAGCTATTGCCAAAAAATAATGTGTTATGAGCAATTATATATAAGTTTTTGTGTGGATATAAATGTTCATTTCTCTGGGGTAAATGCCTAGGAGTGCAATTGTGGGTCATATGTTAGGTGTGTTTAAGTGTTGTTGTTGTTGTTGTTGTTGTTGTTAAGAAACTGCCCAACTATATTCCAGAGAGGCTGCACTATTTTGCATTCCCACCAGCAATGCATGAAACATGTAGTGTCTCTACATGCTCACCAGAATCTGATATTGCCATTCATTTGTGACATACATTTTTTATACTAGCAAATGTTTCCACTGTTTGTTCTCAAGGCACACCTTAAAGTCAACAGCTCTTGGAGTAGGTTATCCATACCTATAGTAAGTGAAACCAGCTTTTCTGGTTTTATTTATTATAGATATAGGTGCTTTTATCTCTACTGGAGATCAAGTACTCCAGGATTCATGGAAGATCTAGTCCAGTGATTAGGCTGGGATTCACATTTGCTTTGGGAAGGACCCAGAGGTTTAGTCAACTGTAATCTGAGGATGAAGATGTCTGGTCTGCTAAAATACCTCAGAGGATTCACATTGGGTAGGGCTCTCTCTAGTTTTCTACCTAATTTTCTTGTAACCAACATGTAAAGGCCACACTAGCCCAAACTGTACCCACCCTCATAAGGACGCAGATTCTCCTCTCTGGCACACATGATTGTATGCTAAGTGCCTTAACTGAATTAGGGCCTTAAGATACCTTGTCTATAATGTCACTTTTTGATAGTCATGACTTTCTAACAGCAGGTGGTGCCCCTGAGGATTCTATCTTGCATGGAAATCTCCATGATCTTTGAAAAACAATTAAACCGCTATCAAAGCTCCTTGGTGCAGGGGAAACTGAAGCTGTGTACTTTGAGCTAATTTCTCTTAGAAATTAGCTGGGGTTTTTGGGTCTGGGTGCTAAAATTTTGAGTTTGTTGACTGACCATGTCAGCCACCTAAGGAACAATACTCTTGGCTCCTGCCATTTCCTGAGCCTGGTGCTCTAGCCTTCCTGACCATTCTGTGAGCTACTCAATAGCCTTCTAATAAATTCCTGTTCTGGTTAAGTTAGCCAGAGTTGCTTTCCATTATTTGCATCTAAAAACCAATACAGAAGGGTCATACAAAAATTTTAGATTATGAACCACATGGATATTTCTAAAGGATTTTCCAGAGAAAGAATGAAATGGTACAGCAGAGATGGCTAGTTGTCTCCCCAAATCCACTCTATCTGATCTGTGTTCTCTCTGCTGCTTGGTACAGAAGACTACTATACATTTCCAAGACTCCCTTGCAGCTAGGAATGGTTACGTGCTGAAGTTCTGGCTAATGAGATTTAAGTGGATTTGTGTGGGACTTCCAGGGAGAATTGTTTTGTAAAGTAGGCTTCACAACCAGTGCAGAACACAATGAGGGGTGTGAACTCATGACTCTGAGATCAAGACCTGGGCTGAGACCAAGAGTTGGACACTTAACCAACTAAGCCACACAGGTGCCCCTGACCCAGGGAGATTTTTAATGGTAGCACAGGTATAGCCTATAGATCCTTCCTGATTTGTGCTGAGAGAGAGAGAGAGCCTATAGATCCTTCCTGATTTGAGAGAGAGACAGAGCGCAAGCACGGGAGGGGTAGAGAGAGAGGGAGACACAGAATCCCAAGCAGGCTCCAGGCTCCAAGCTGTCAGCACAGAGCCCAATGCGGGGCTAGAACTCACCAACTGCGAGATCATGACCTGAGCCGAAGTTGGACACTTAAATGACTGAGCCACCCAGGTACCTCTGTTTTTTTTTCTTTTATATCCAGTCAATCCTCATCTTTCTTCCCCCTCCAGTCAATCCTAATCTTAACTAACATAGGCGTTAAAGAATGGAATGTGGGATTCTGGAAGAACCCATAGTCCAATGGTTTCCTAGGATTCAAGAGAAAGAATGAGTTGACTTCCGGCTTCTATGTGCATATCTACTTAAAAATTATGGTAGCTATTAGACCTGATACCAGGTGTTGTTACTTAATATGCTAATACATTTTGGTAACAATTGGTTTCATTTACAATCCTACTTACTTCATTTTCTACGTTTAAAAGCATCATTCTGAGAGGAACATTCTTCAGGTTTCACCTGACTGCCTGAGTCTTCAGCCAGCAGCCTCAGCAGGATGCACCCCCTCGGTTCTTCACGCCAACACATGAGCAGGAAAACCGTCATAGGTTTAAAGCCCATTTCTCTAAGACTCTGTGTGTAAGATCAATGTGCCTGGCATAATGTCTGGGACATAGAAGGCTCTCAACAAGTGACTGCTGTCCCTTCCCTTTCTAAGGAGCTTGAATGGAAGCATGAAGACCTGAGCACCATGGTAACTGGCTTAATGCACAACAGAAGAGGTGGCTCCTGTGAGTTCACCACGCATACCTCAAAGGGCAGAGTGAGACTGTACAGAATTCTCCATCACTCAAGGATGGAGACATATCTTTTGGATCTGCAGCAGGGGCTGGGATGGGAGGCAGGTGGGGGAGCTGGCCCTACCTGACAAACATGTTTCCCCAAGTGATGCACTGAGCATGAGGAGAGAGGAGGGCTGAGGATGGGAGAGCCTGTGGCTATGTCTAAGAAGGCTTCTGAAACCCATAAGCAATGAAACATACTCACTAAGAACATAGTCATATGCTTAAACTATGAGACTGCCTCATGTCCATTTCTTAAACTCTTAAATAAAGACTTTATTATTATGGGGGTTGATGTATGCCTCTAATGCATAGGGAAAACTGAGCCACAGAGTGAAGGAAATCCAAGCTCAAAGGTCATTTTGTTGAAATCAAAGATCAGATGGATTCTAAATTGGACAAATTAAGAAATGCTACTGGTATCCATTGATGTACCAAGTTGATTCCTCCTACATGTCCTACTCACACATTTGAGCATAAAATCTTTAGCCCTGTGACATTCAATGAAGTTTGGCAAAGGTAGGCAGCAGGGCTTGGGGCCACTCGGCACTACCTGTTCTGGCTGGGCTGGAAAGTGGGACCCGGCTGTCACTGTAGCCCTCCCCTGCCACCCTGGAGTGGGTGCAGAATACTTGGCATGCCTCTCAAGCTCTGTTCCTGTACACTTCCCCTTCTTATCCACCTCTACAGCCTTCAAATCATAAGCACAGAGTGAGAAACTATGGTTAGGAAAGGGGAGCAAGCTCCTTTTACTATTCTAGTTCCTTCTTCATACCCTTCCCTCAACGTTAGCCCCACCTGTGGAAAAGAAGAAAAAAAGCCCCATTTCCATTTAATGAACATGTGTATCAGGCACTGTGTGATAATCACTTTTTGTACATAGTCCTTGAATAGAGCAACACTATGGGGTATTAGGCCTGCTTTAGAGATAAAGAAACTGAGGACCAGACAGCCCAACTAACTGTCCTAAAAGTGACAAAACTAGAGAATGGCACAGCCTGCTTGGAACCAGGGCATGTCTTATATCTAACCCCATGGCGGTAACCACTCTGCTGACTGCCGGTGAGCAGAGTGTAGGACACCTTGGCACCGAGGTGGAGCTGGGGTCCGCTGCAGTCCCTGTACCCCACAGGGCTGGCTGGCATTTATGCCAGAAAATTAGGACAGTCAGGCTCTTGTTCTTCCTACCTGGTGAGAGTGGCCCCAAGGCTTTAAGGTGGATCTTTGTATAGTATATGTTCTTCAAATATTAAATCATCCAACAAGTGAATGAATGGAAGATTTGGATTCATTGGATTCCAGGTAATGTAGGTTTTCCAGTATTATTTTTTCCTTGATTCTATCTTAATTTTTTTCCTATTTTTTCTTTCCTCTGACTCCTCTGATCTCCTCACCCTCCAGGTGAGGTTTATTTGTTTCACATACTTTACTACCTACTCTCCCTCTTTTCTTGTAGCTCTGAGTTCTTGCCAGGATGTGTTGACAGAGTCTGGGTATCCAATGTAGATGAACCTGACAGCAATAAGAGCTACCTTTTTTTCAATGTTTATTTATTTATTTTGAGAGAGAGAGAGAGAGAGCAAGGTGGGGGAGGAGCAGGGGGGGGGGGAGAGAGAGAGAGAGAGAGAGAGAGAGAGAGAGAGAGAGAGAATCCCAAGCAAACTCCACACTGTCAGCACAGAGCCCAATGTGGGTCTCGAACTCATGAACCGTGAGATCATGACTTGAGCCAAAACCAAGAGTCAGACTTTTAACCAACTGAGCCACCCAGGTGCCCCAGAGCTACCACTTTTTGAGCACTAATCATGCTCTAACATGGGGTTCTAACATGATCATCAACCTTGACCCCTACCATGATGCCGACCAGAAAATGGGGCGGGAAGAGACTCAACAGCTTGACAAAGCTCACACCCAGAAGCAGTACAGCTGAGAGGCTCCAGATCAGCACTCACTCTCCACCTTTCCCTTGGCCACAGTGCCTTTCCGCTTGTGAACAAAACATACATACCCTTGCCTGTTTCCTTCTTCAGGCAGACAGCCATTCAACTATACTGTGCCCCCTTCACCCAGTTTCATTGTTAAGGAGAAGAAATGGATTCGCTTCACATATCTCTTAACTAAAGGAAGTAGGGACACCTCGGTAGTCAGAACGTCAGGAATATGTGTTTTTAAGTCCAGACATCTCACTGTGGCTGGGGGGGTGGGGAGAAGGAGTGGGCCTGGGCATTACGGAGCCCCCAGCTTGGCTCTGGGGGGTGTGCAGGGAAGGTGGTGAGATGGAGGCTATGGGGCTGTTCCAGTGCTGAGTGCAGCCCACGTGCTCCAGGCTTTAAGAGCTGAGGCATTTTGTGCTGAACAGAGAGCCTTCCCACTTAGCTAATTGAATGTCCTTGCTGCACACTGTCAGGCGGCTCAGCAGGGGACAAACCTCATCTGATGTGCACGCAAATTTAAAAGAGAAAAAGATGACAGAGGGTTTAATGGAGCAGACAGCGCTGCAATCCCACAGCAACTCCAAAGCCTGGGCCTCAATGCGAGCTCTCAGCCTGAGAGGGAAAGTGCTGTGATTCAGCAACCTGCCCAATTTTCCCCAAAGGCACTTGAGGCTTCCATTAAATGCTTAGGTGTCCTGATTACTGAGAGGGGGGAGGCTGAAGGAAAAATCTCATACTTGTGCTATTTTTTCTCTCATGGAGAGCCCCGAAGCTACTGAGTGGAAGGAGCTGGTCACAGGGGAGGTGGCCGGCAGGAAAGGTGATGACATCCAAGCACTCTGCCTTCTCAGGGCCTTGTCAGAGTGGGCAAGGTAATTTTATGTTGGGAAACTTCAGATGGTGGTGACTGTCTGCAGGGAAATCTTCAACCTGCCAGCAGTGACGTGAAGTTCAAGCACCATCATTATCCGATGCCAGTACAGAAACTAGGTGGATTCCTCTGTCCATCACCAAACCCTGGCCACAGCCCACATGGTAATCATCAGCCCTAGCAGCAGTCCAACCCCCCTTCCTGGTGTTGTTTAACTTCATAAGAATCTTTCCAGATTTCCTTTCCCATCCAGTCAAGTCCTGCTTTGCATAAGAAGCTTGTCTGGAGTCAGAGTTCAAGTCTCCTGGCATCAGGTGCAGGGCTTTGTGCAGCGACCCCTCTGCCAAAAAAAAAGCAGAAAGGCAACACCACAGACACCTTCTTATCTCCATCATTTATTATTTGAATTACTTGCAGTGTGGACGCCAGGTTTTGATTCCTTCCCTCTAGCGCAAATCCTATTACTGGTGTGAGAAGGGCCAGAATCTGGCTCTGAGTCATGTTATTTTGCTCCCAAATTCCTCCCCTGCTGGGTGAAAACTCCTTACAGCACACAGGTGGTGGTGGTCAGAGGTCTCCTAAATGAAGGATGATGGAGGGGCAGGACCCACATGCTCTCATTTCCCTATGGGCTGCGACATCATTTTATGCAATGCAGAATTTCACAGGGAAAAGAGAAACCTTTTTATTTTTTCAGAATCTTCAAGGGAAATAGATGACTTAACACCCCTTGTCTATTTGAAGTAAAATAAAAAGATGTGGCATTGAGAAGAAGACATACCAAAATGTCAAAGTTGCTTTTTAAGTGATTCTAAGCCTCATGGATAGGAAAGGCCTTCAGCTTGGATGAAACCAACAACACGGAAACCTAAACACCCACTGAATAAGTCAACCATGCCGGTCAGGCTCACTCTTCTTCTTCCTCCCATGTGCAGCCCTCCCTATACATACATGATGAAGTCCCAGGGGCTTCCGAGATCATCCACAGGGAGAGGCAGGGAGCTGCAGAATCTCAAACGTGACTGCAGAGAACCACCTGGGGGCTTTGAAAACCACCCACGCTGAGTCCCCAGCCCAGACAACTGAATTCAAATGATCTGGCGTAGGACCCAAGCATGGGTATTTTCAGGGGGTTAGGGAAGAGGTAAACTTTTAGTTAAGCATTTTTATAAAAAAAAAAAAAAACCTGTAACATCCATATAGTGATGTACACAAATCTTAAGTACCCAGCCTAATGCATTTTTATAAATGAATACCCCTGAAACACCATCCCCCACATCAAGATACAAAACATCATCATCCCCTAGGAGCACAGAATTTTTAAAACTAAGTTCTTTTATTTTGAAATAATGAAAACTCTTCAAATTGCAGGCATACAACAATGAACTCAGCAAGCATATTTAAAAATCTCCCCTGTTGATTCTAATATACAGACAGCTTGATTGCAATAATTGTTTTTGCCACATTTCTGGCCATGGAAAGCCTTCAATAAAGCATGGGCATAAGGTTTTAATATTCTGTTTCTGATTTCTTAACCAGGTCATTATTTCTCAAGGTTCCTTTAACATATAAATTAATTTCAGCCTCAGATACATTTGATTTTGTTGTATTGTGATTGGTTTTTTTGGTAATTTTTTTATCAATTGTTTATGATTCACCACTTCAGCTCTTTCCAGTTATGTATGGACTAGGTAGCCTTTTTTGCTATAAAAAAGAATATCTTATGTGTGCTTGAGAAAAATAAAGGTGGGATTATACCCATTTTCTGTAGGGTAGCCACTAACTGATGGTTGGCAAGGCTGGAGGCAAAATCTGGAGCCCTCCATGGCTTAAGGGTTGGGATCCGTGAAAGGCAAGAGTCTGAGGAACTAAATACCTAGTGAGGAAAAACAAACAAAAGCAATCATGCCCAGGTCTGGTGGAAATATGGGAACTACAGAAGCCCTACTGACTTGTGAGTTTAGAAAGGCCAGCAGGAGAAATTCTGCCATACGAGGGGGAAGGGGACCAGGAAGGAGACACCAAAAACCCAGGAGTCAAGGAGCTGTGCTGCCATCAGAGGCTGAGATGCAAGGCCGGCCTTGGAAGGAATCCAGCTGCAGAGTGAAATCACCAGCAGTAATTCTCTGCGTGAGCAACTGGAGAGGCCAAGCAGTAGGGTTGCAACCAAGTCCACCTGAATGAGGCACTTTTTAAAAATTGGTACAAAGGTTGCATATGCATAGAGAGGCTGAAGGAGCAAGGCTGGGTAAAGCTGGACCCTGCACAGGCTCTGTATCTTCTTTTTATCTCCTTACACATAGTTCCTAAGAAGCAATTCTTTATGTGGCAGTGAAGCGGCTTTTCCTTTCCAAACAGCCAGCTGAGTGGGGCGGGAGCTAGATGTCTTCCTACAGGGGCAAGTTCTGAGGGTGGCTGAGGTCTTCAGGGCCCAGACAAAGGAGGAGAATCACCTAGAATTCCTTGGATGGTGGCAGAAAACGAGCCTTCGGGGGGACCTGGGTAACTACCTGTATGAGGGTATTTCTGGCCCAGAAGCAACCAGAGTGTAAGAAAGGAAAACTCATCACTTGAGCTTGGCAGGCCACACTCAACTTAAGTGTGCGGCAAAGAAAAGTTCTCTTTGGCCAAGTAACCAATTCCTTACATCTTTTTTTCCTTTGATTTCTTTTTTCTTTTTCTTTTTTCTTTTTCTGTTTTCTTCTTCTTCTTCTTCTTCTTCTTCTTCTTCTTCTTCTTCTTCTTCTTCTTCTTCTTCTCTTTCTATTTTCTTCTTCTTCTTCCTCTTCTCTTTCTATCTTCTTCCTTTTCTTCTTCTTCTTCCTCTTCCTCTTCCTCCTCCTCCTCCTCCTTCTCCTCCTCCTCCTCCTCCTCCTCCTTCTTTTTTTTCCTTCTCTGTTGGATGGTTGATGTTGAGCCTGCAGGGAGCAAGCTGGCCCCAGACTTCTCCAAGTCCACATTTCTTTTCCTCCAGTTCTTACGTGTCCAAAGACAGGGAACTACAGACATGCTTTTGTAGGAAGGTTTTATGTTTTTGCTGTCATTGTTATATACAACTTTGATTTGCATGTAAGTTTTTAGGTTTATTAAAATAAAGAGTGTGATAAACCTGAATTTTGTAATGCAGTATATTAAAATAAATTATAATGCATTTTAATACTAAAATCTACATCTTGTCTTTGATTTTAGCAATGAATCAAATTCACAGAAGGTTGTTCCCTAACAGAACTATGCTTTATAATGAAAAATTGCTCTGTTCTAAAACAAAAGCAGAAAACAAGAAAATGATCAAAAAGTGAATTTTTGAAATCTAATTTTTAACTGATGATCGATTCAATTTTAGGTTGAACAAGAGTGAGTTTTTGAAGTCACATGCCATTTATTTTATACAGTATTCATATTTTGCAAACTTCAACCTGTTTGCTCTCTTACACACACATGCACACACACACACACACACACACACACACACACACACACACACATAACCAGAACACCTCCCTTCCTCTTTTCCTTATATATGGAATTTGATTCCTGGATTCTGTGAACCTCTCCCTGCATTTCACTGTTTGTAGATGAAGCAACTGGAAGTTTCTGGCTTTCAAGCAGGACAACACTGCTCAGAAACATGAGGTCTTCAGGTATTCAGAGGTGGTAGGAAGAAGTGCTTAGGGAGAAACTGTGGAGGGGATCCTGGCAGCAAGGACAGGAGAATCACATCTTAAATTCTCAGAGGGTCCATGAGAAGACAGGATTCTTCCTGTTCTCATCTGAGTTATGAGCTGCCAGAAGAGGCAGGGATAACATGGGGCTAAGCTCTGGACTGGACCCAGAGGGGACGAAAAAAGGTAGTTGTACGTGCCTGATGTATATGACAGTCCCCAAAACAATTGAAGTCATATTGCCTTATATGCTGATTGAGATCTGTGTCTCCTTACACGTCCATTGGGGTGGGGACGCCAGAGTTGATAGCACATAGAAAGCAAATGAAAGTGATTACTTTAAAAACAGCAAAATGCATAGTCCTCCCTTATACAGGACTCTGTACGGGGGGAAAAAAATCCTAGGTATCACAAAAGGGAAAGACTTGATTATGACAGTGTTGTCCTCAAACAAGCATCTACAAGAGAGGGAAGGGATGGAATGGAGTCTGAAGTAAAATAAGGTGCCTGCCCAGCCCACGTAAGGCCAGCCTCTTACCGTAATGCGGGATGATAGCCCAAGCCATGGCAGAGGCGTAGATCCCACCAATCATCCAGAACATGCAGAGCCAGCTCAGATGCTCACCCCGCTTCTCTCGGGCCAGCACTTCAGCAAAGTAGGAGAACACAGTGGGAATGGCTCCTCCAATCCTGCCAACAGGTACAGAAAATACAAGAAATCAGAGCCAGTACAGCCACGTGAGATGCAAAGTGCAGAACCAAAGCAAGCTCTGACAGCACATGCTCTCTCTCTATCCCAGCATATCAAGCAATGTATATTTTCTATCATTTTGTAATTTTAACACTATAATCTCTGTTTAATATAGGTTTATTATCCCTCCAGAACCTGCAATTAAGTAATGTCACCAAAAGGTGGCAGTGGTGCCCTAGTCATGTGGTTTCTAGAGCTTCCCTTGTTTAAGGTTATGACGGGTTTTCTGCTCAGGGTTGAACATTCTACATATTTGCCAGAATTACAGCATTTGGTACAATCTAGTGAGTATTTTAATTAACACATTTAAAAAAAGAGATACTATGATAAGTTCTACCCATGACGTGGTGACTTTGGAAAGAGCTTCAAACACTTCTGGGAGGCTGTCTGTAACTGCACTTGGTCACTGCTACCCTGTGGCAGCTGGTACTGCAGCCCAATCAGGCTGCTGTGTTGATGGACACAGGCTCAATGGGGTTGCTTCCTAGACTGTTCTGGTCTCAGTAGGTTTCAGATTTCAGTAGAACCCAGTAGATAGATGTCACTGCCGCATGAGTACACGTGTAGGTGCACTGGTAGAATCAAATAAGGTGCTGCTGGTTTCAATACTAATAGAAAGGAGTACAATGCTTCCTTCCAGTGGGGCAATTATAAGAGATGCTGACTGAGCTCTAGAGAGATGACATGAGCAGTGACTTCCATTCAGGCTAAGTGTTCTCTAGTGAGTGTATATGGAAAAAATATTTTGTTCATTCTAGGAAGATAGGCCATAAATCTCATCAGATTTTCAAATAGGTCTTGACCCCCTAAGTTTTAAAACCACTGCCTCAGAAAGTAGGGTTATGGGAAAGCATTACTATCATTCTAAACAGTAATATTAACTCTTTTATTTTATTATTTTATTTTATTTTATTTTATTTTATTTTATTTTGTTTTGTTTTATTTTAGAAAGAGAGAGCATGTAAGCAGGGGAGAGATGCAGAGAGAGAGAGAGAGAGAGAGAGAGAGAGAGAGAATCCCATGCAGGCACAATGCTCAGCATGGACCCTAATGCAGGGCTCGATCCCATCACCCGAGGATCATGACCTGAGGTGAAATCAAGAGTCAGACACTCAACCGACTGAGCCACCCAGGCGGCACCCCTATGAATTCTTAAAATCAATATTTTTTAAATGATGTACAATAATAGATATAGACAAATTGTAGAGAAAACAGCAATATAGTTTAAAAAATATGTGCTGATTCCTTTATGCTCAGATTTCTGTAAGGTAAATTGCTATTGACATTTCACATCAAGGAAGAGAACATGCATTTATCCATTTAGCAGTAACTGATTTCCTCAGAGCCTTTGATATGATAAAGAAGTATTGGCAATGACTTTAGCAAATGAAATTTAGAGAAAGGCCTTATCTGTAGCAAACTGGATGTACCAAACAAATCGCAAGATTCATAATGTCATTCTGCATCAAACAGTAGGTCAAAATATGGCACTGCTTCATGCATTTGTCCCTGCTTAAAGTGACGTGGAAGTTATCTACTGTTAGATATGGGCAGACCACTCAGGTCAGTGCTTTTCAGTCTGTGGGCTACAGAATCAACTCAGTAGCTATAAGCTACTAACATTTAAAAATTATAATAGAGATGAAAATAGTTAAGGGCAACTCAAGTAATAAGGATAAGTATCATTTCATGAAACTCTTTCTTCATTATGAACATGTTTATAATGTAGAATGTATATACATCTATGCATATATATATGTGTGTGTGCCTACATATACATTTATATATAAAATAAATATATATGTATATAAGTGTATAATGGGCTGCACTGTGTTTCTTAGTGGGAACTCTTATTCAAATGGTTTAAAAATCACTAGCTTAAACAGAACTACCCTGTGATCCAGCAATTGTACTATTATGTATTTACCCAAAGGATACAAAAATACAGATTCAAAGGGGTATTTGAATCTGCACCCCAGCGTTTACAGCAGCATTGTCAACAATAGCCAAACTATAGACAGAGCCCGAATGTCCTTCGACTGATGGATGGATAAAGACGAGGGTGGTATGTATTTACAAAGGAATATTACTCAGACATCCAAAAGAATGAAATCTTGCCATTGCTATGATATGGATGGAGCTGGAATGTATTACGCTAAGTGAAGTAAGTCCATCAGAGAAAGAAAAATATCATGATTTCACTCACGTGCAGAATTTAAGAAACAAAACAGATAAGCACATGGGAAGGAGGGGGAAGAGAAGACAGGGAAATAAACCACATGAGACTCTTAATGATAGAGAACAAACTGAGGGTTGATGGAGGGAAGTGGGTGGGGGATGGGCTAGATGGGTGATGGGAACTAAGGAGACATTTATTGTGATGAGCACTGGGTGTTATATGTAAGTGATGGATCACTGAATTCTACTCTTGAAACCAATATTGCACTGTATGTTAACTAACCAAAAGTTAAATCAAAAAAAGGAAAAAGAAATTCGATGCTGGAAGCAGGGAAGTTGTTGAATGGTGGACTTCCACTTTCTATTTTAAACACTTCCTCATTACCTGAAATACTTTTTTTTTAAATTTTTTTTAACGTTTTATTTATTTTTGAGACAGAGAGAGACAGAGCATGAACGGGGGAGGGGCAGAGAGAGAGGGAGACACAGAATTTGAAACAGGCTCCAGGCTCTGAGCAGTCAGCACAGAGCCCGACGCGGGGCTCGAACTCCGGAACCGCGAGATCGTGACCTGAGCTGAAGTCGGCCGCTTAACCGACTGAGCCACCCAGGCGCCCCTGAAATACTTTTTTTTAAAAAAAAGAGCATGCACTGCTTTTATAATTAACATTCTCATTGAAAAAAAATCAAAAGGATGAAAAATAAATTAACGAATAAATAAAAGAATGTTTCTATGCGAAAAAAGAAATGTATTCTTAAGTATCCAGAAGTTGCTGGATTTACCCCCTACTTCCTTGCCTTCCACAGGCTGTTGCTCCTGCCTGGACTGTATTACTTTTTGGGGACTACTTATTTGAAGATTCGATTTAACAATCACTTTCTCAGGGAGCCTTCCCTGAATTTTAAAAATTCAACAAAGTTTCTGAACAGATTTAAAGTGGTTTCATTATAACACACAGTTTCGGTAGGAAATAAAATGGCCGTGTCATCAATCACTTAACACTACTCCTTTTAAATTTGATGTGAAGGATCCGTTTCTCTGCACCATAAAGTCCCAGGCCCCTAGTCTATGCCTCCACTTCGCAATGCATAAAAAGTCTTGGTTTTTATTGACTTTTGACATCCTAATTAATGTTTCATCAGGATTCTGGACATTCCATATGGAAGAGCTATAACTCACATTTCATGAAGGAACAACTGAATGTTAAGATATGCCAGGCCACTCTGAACCAAGATAAATGTACTCCAGGGTGACTAAAATGGCAAGCGGAAAACAGTAAACTTGCCTGTTAGTTTTAAACAAATTACTGTTGCGTAAGAGAATACCAACTTTTAGGGGCACGTGAGCAATCCAGGTGCTTTTGATTCAATGCCTCTTTTTAAGGTGGTTATTTTTGCATGGATGTCTCTCAATATCTGTATGCAAAGCAGACTGCAAGGAACTCTAATATCAATAGATAGATGAGTCTGAAGAATGAGAGAGGGAGTCTATTCAAATCCTTTGCGAAGTTCTTCAGATTCAGAGACCTACAAAACAATCCAAGCATTCACACTTGCTACTGTGGGCTGATCATCCATTTTAGGGAAAATATCACTCCTCCTGTTACTATCATGTCCTTTAAGCAGAAAAAAAAACCCATTAGAGCATGTGGTAATGTTAACTATTACTCGTACTTCATACTCCATCAGAGGTCTTAAACATTATTCACATCAGAGTGAATGTTCCTTAAAGGTGAGGACTATATTCCATTCATCTTTGAATCCCCATTACCTGGCCCACTGGACATGCACTAAGTGTTCCTCAGAAGAGCTATATTTCATGAAGCCTCTCTGCTGATGGAGGTGCCACTCCAAACCCTCTGGAGAAACTTGTTCTGATGACCTAAACATCTCCCATGAATTAAAAGATACATCTTATGTTTTGGGTCAGTACAACCATAAGAGAAGTCGTGGGTGCTGGGATGGAAGTTCTGATAGCAATAAAGTCCCCACAGAGCTCCTGAAATTACTGCATATCTGAGTTTCCACAGTCACCTCTTGATCAGGTTCCCTGGTGAAAAGAGTCGCTTGGAACCTCTGGGCATAAGAAACACTGTGCAACCCTCTCGGGCACTCTGGGAGCTTCTAAAATACCTTGGTACCTTTCAGAAAAGTGCTGCAGAATGCTAGAATTACCAACAACAATACAAGTTTAGGTAAGAGAGAAAGCACAAGTGTTCATGTCTTACAATATGATTTTGTTCCTGGAAGTGTTGAGGATAAGAAAAAGCTGTCCCCCTCCTTTTTTATAAGTAAAAAAAATAAAGAAATAAAGAAAAGAAAGAAAATTTTTCATTATTACTCTATCAATAGTTCAATATTTTGTGTGAGGGGCTAATGTGTTTCTTTAATTGTTTTATTGTATCAAGATACAATTTCTGAGAATACATGAGAAGATAACAAATATTTAAATGGAAGTTCTCAAATTCCCATGTATCAGCTGCTGTTAAATACAGTTGGTTGTGTTCACCAGTCTCTCAACAGACATTCGGCAATGTCTGGGTACATTTCTAGTTGTTCACAACTCAGGAGGTGCTATTGGCATATAGTAAGTAGAGGCCAGGGATGCTGCTAAGAATCCTAAAATACACAAGCCAGTTATTCACAACAAAGAATTATCCATTCCAAAATATTAATAGTGTTGAGGTTGAGAAACTCTTGTAATGGGGATTTAATGAAATGATAACTTGTTTTATACTAAAAATCCATAAGATAAGGCATGAAATGGTTATCTTTTACATTATCTGATGCGCAATACATTTCTAAATCCAGTTAGCATGGAGACCTTTTTTTTTTTGAAAGAGAGAGACAGAGAGCACGTGCACACTTGAGCACGTAAGCATGAGCAGGGGAGGGGCAGAGAGAATCCCAAGCATGCTCCATGCTTGTCAGTGCAGAGCCTGATCCATAGCTCAATCCCACGAACTGTGAGATGATGACCTGAGCTGAAATTAAGAGTCAGACGTTCAACCAACTGAGTCACCCAGATGCCCCCTTTGTATTGTTCATTATATAATGGTCAATTAACTACTGTTTAAGTTTTCTCAAATTCATATTTGATGGCATGTTTACATAAATGAAGCAATCAGATCAAGATGGTTTATAATGACTTTTTCTCAGGATCAGATATTGAATCTATTTTATTAGCTGTCAAAAAGGGTCAAATCTTAATTATATTTGGTAATAGGAGGCTTAGAGGGAATAATAATTCACATCCACACTCTATATAGGTGGAATATTAGCCAGATTAAAACAAAATTGAATTGACACAGCTGAAAGAGTTGATATTTGGAATTTCAGAGTTGGAGTTATTCTTAAGAAATAGTAATTAATGTTGGGTTTTTACAACTTTAATAATAGAAATATAAAGAAACTGGGGCACCTGGGTGGCTCAGTCAGCTAGGCGTCTGGCTTTGGCTCAGGTCATGATCTCATGGTTCTTGGGTTCTAGCCCCACGTGGGGCTCTGTGTTGACAGCTTGGAGCCTGGAGCCTGCTTTGGATTCTGTGTCTCCCTCTCTCTCTGCCCTTCCCCCATTTGCGCTCTGTCTCTGTCTCTATCTCAAAAATAAACACTCAAAAATTAAAAAAAAAAAAAGTATAAAGAAGCTAAAAAAAAACTGTGTTAAAACACATTCTAGAATAAGTTGGGACCACTCTCCAACCCTATTCTACACGCACGTGCGCCCCCATCTGTGAGCGTACACACACACACACATACACACACACACATACACACGCACCCCACCTCAAAAGGTCTACATATGACTCAATACCAGGCATCTTGTGAATATCATGAAACATATTTATTTTCCTCAATAATCTAAGGCAAATTCATGAGCGGGATATTGTATACGGCAAAGGGTGTGTCAGCTTTACAGACAAAATATCTCCTCTGTCGGGAATATGAGACACATAAGTTAAGTCAGTTTAGCACAGCAGGATGAAAGAGAATGCCAAATATTAATGTGTGCACAAACTTCACTGAGAAACTGAGAAGACTGATGATCTTAAGGCTGCAAATTTCACAGCCTTACCTCATACTAGTCCAGTTCAGACGGCAGCTATGGTAGATTATGTTGGTCCCTGTACCTCATCATACTGGTTTAGGCTGGCTACTGAGGCAAAGATAGGGAAGAGTTCAGGGTTTTGCAATAAAAAGAGGGAGGCTATGGATAAAAAGAGTAATTGTACTTAAAATGGCTTGAAATATGACAGTTTAGAGGAAAAATTACGGAATGTCTGATGAGTTCTTGTCCTGAGGAGGGATTCTATTGAGTAATTCTGTTCTGCTCTAATTCCCCAGTAAGCATGTAACAAAGAATAATTTCATTCTAACTTATTTCACCATGTGATTGTCAAATGGTCCTTCACCTCAATCTTCCATCTTCCATTTCCACTGGGAAATGGGGCATTAGGTGAGGACAGAATTCAGGAGGAAGTTTAATATGCACTGTAAAGTCACATGCTCCATACTGATAATATGCAGAGGGCGAAGTCTACCCGAGCTGACTCTGACAGCTTTTACTAAGATGGGTATTATGGGCTTATAAAAAGAATACTGAATGGTGAAGTCTATACTGGGTATAGTCTGTACAATTACAAGAAAGTTGCATGAAAATATCCTTTTAATCCTCACTCAGAATCAACAAAAAAATGAAAATCAATGACACTGAACTGCCAGGCAAATTGCACAGCAATTCAGAACCAATTCATTATGCTTTATTGAATTGGACCCAGAAATAAACAATTAAAGCAGCAGTCCTGAAGAAGGACTTTTCAGTGACTTCCTTTTCATGAAAGCAAACAGACTACTACAGAGGCTTAGAGAAAAGAGTACAGATCTAATGGTTTCTGAATGGGCTGGGTTCACACAGAAAATGAGATTGCTGCATTGATTAGAAAGCACCTGTTCATTACAGTACTCAAGATCGAAACAGGAGAACACTTACTGGTAACCGAACCAGTCATCAAATCAAGAGTGGGAATCTCCCATACCCAGGGGCAGTGCTAAAGGATGTGTGGTTTGGGTACCTCTAGTTTTCCACTCTCCAAAGCCACAGATTTAAACAAAAACTCATAATTCTTTGATATGGGCAGTTGTTATTTTCTCAATATTAGGTAAAGTATGGATAGAATAACTGGTAGAAAACTTGACTATTTTAAAAAATATTGAGATGTAAATACCTAATTTGGATAAAAGATGTGTTTCTAAGAAAACAGCTTCAGTACAACTCTCTTAGCCCTCGTTTGCAATCAGGTTGCTACCCTAAGGCCCCGAATCTATAGCATCCACAGCAGCACAGATACTATGCCGGGGGGGAGGGGGGGGGAGGTGTAGTCGTACATCAGGATTCTAATGCTGTCTTGAAAAACAAAATTAATCTAGTTCTGGAAAGAACTGGAAGAACGCATTCCAGGACCAGCTAAATAGTGTCATGAATAAAGGTGGTGACGAACACTACGATGATCTGTAAGAAGTGAAGACAAAACACGTGGACTTCTCCAGTCACGTGCTG
The DNA here is from genome assembly GCF_024362965.1 of Panthera pardus. NCBI lineage: Eukaryota > Metazoa > Chordata > Mammalia > Carnivora > Felidae > Panthera > Panthera pardus. Next base: position 98,543,489 of record NW_026526765.1, read on the forward strand.
TGTGCATCCAGTCATCCACTCCTCCACTCACCCTCTCCCCGAGCTACCATTTTACCTGTCCTCCACCCCACCCCCTCCAGCCAGACTCTGGGCGAAGGACATCACGGTTGCTGGAGGTACAGGTGTAAAGAACACAAGTCCCTGCCCTCAAGGAGCTGACAGAGTCTTTTCTAAAGAGCACATATGGGGGGGCGCCTGGGTGGCTCAGTCGGTTAAGCGGCCGACTTCGGCTCAGATCATGATCTCGCGGTCGTGAGTTCGAGCCCCGCGTCCGGCTCTGTGCTGACAGCTCAGAGCCTGGAGCCTGCTTCAGATTCTGTGTCCCTCTCTCTGACCCTCCCCTGTTCATGCTCTGTTTCTCCCCGTCTCAAAAATAAATAAACGTTAAAAAAAAAAAAAAAAGAGCACGTATGGCTAATTTCTCACAATTATACACTATAAGTCTGGAAGGCCTTTTGCTCTGTTACATCTTTCTTGGGATCAACAGAACCTTTGCCAAAGAGCAACTGGGAAATAAGTGTCCAAAAGGTCAACCTTTATGTTGGAAATTCTCATATAAGCCATTGTCTAAGATAGTGCTTTCCGAAAGAAGTATCATGTGAGCCACATATATAACTTTAAATTTTCTAGAAAAGAAATTAAGACAAAGAGGAAAACAATCAGCTGAAGTTAGTTTTAATATATATTCATTTAACTCAATATATGTTCAAATATTGTCATTTTAACATGTAATCCATATACAAATTATTAATGAGGTATTTGCACCCTTTTATATGTGCTAAGTCTTTGAAACCAGTGTTATGTATTTTGCATTTACAGCACATCTCAATCTGGCTGCATTTCAAGTGCTTGGTAGTTACATGCTGCCCGTTGGACAACACAGGCCGAAGAAAACAATGACTTACTGTTCACAATTCAGGTGTGTGATTACTTTTGGATCAAAAATAATTTAATCTGTTGCCTCATCTTTCACAGTAGCACAGTTCTCCGTACTGATTCTCTGGGTCAGAAACCTTTCTGAATTGATTTGTTCAAAATGTTTATTTAGTGTCTATCATGTATTGGGCACTGTGTCATATGAAATCAGAGATACTTCTCATTGAACCCGAGACAGCACAGCCTGGTGGTATAAACGTGGATTCTGGAGCCAGACTGCCTGTGTACGACTACATAACTTGCTATGTGACCTTGGACGGTTATTTAACCTCTCTGTGCCTCAATTTCCCTATGTAGAAAATGGGTAGAATAAAGGGTATCTTCTTCATAGGGTCACCATGAGGTTTAAGGGAGTCAATATTATAAGTGCTTAACATAGCATCTCTTGTAGGGCAAGCACATACAGGCATTTGATAAAACACATTTTAAGAGTTTCGCAAATTTTGAAATGAGTCTGCATTTTTCAAATATGATAAGGAAATAAAATGTATCTTAAGAGAAAGACTACTTTAAGGGGAGAACCTTATATAGTTCAGAATGAGACTAAAACTCAGAAGACCTGAGGATCTAGTGAACATTTGGAAGCTGCTTAATCTATCTGTGACACTAGCTTCTAATTAAAAAAAAAAAAAAGCATAATATTTTTGCATACCTACTTATTAAAAATGTTGTGGGAATAAATGAGATGCTCAGTATAAAACACTGAAGAATTCCAGTTAGTGGGGATCATTTCTACAAAGCGATGGTATTCTGGTTCTAATGCAGTTAATAGAGGGATATTGAAAGTAGCTCTGAAGTATGCATTTGTGAGGCTCCGTTTGCAGAAGGAGTAATGGCTATTTGTTCAGTCTGATATACAGACACACAGAAATTTCATTTTGATTCTGTTGCTGTTATATTTTCCTCCTGACCTTTATGCCAGGCCCTCGGTGAGAAGCTTCCAACTCTGACGTTGCCCAGCATTTGAAGCATTACAATTCCCATAATTAACAGTGACTGGAAACAAATAATTTAATTCTGGGGCAAATGAAAATGAATCAGTGGTGTCAACTCCATTTCCTCTCTTCCTAATTTTCTGTAACAAAAGAGGAGAGGGAAGTGTCTATTCCCTGGTGTGAGATTCACTTAGGAAAGTGAGAGACAGATGAATAATTGGTGATGCCCTATTCCTCATTCTCACTGTTGTCTCCAGCTAGAAAATCATTCTTTGTACCGAATAAATATTTAAAGGCACACAAAATACAGCAGCTGGACATATTTATGTTTCTAACAAAATATACTCATGACTTGGTGTGGGAAATTAAGAGGAAAGCACATTTAAAGGCAATAAAACCACAAACTCAGGTAGACCGCAGGCTAAGTGAAGTAATCCTTCCCAGTCTCCCTCATCTGCAGAGATAGGAATATAACACAGTGCTGTCGATGCTTCAGCAATGAAATAAGACAGAACAGCTGGCAACCAGTGGCATTTGCAATAAAATCAACATGAAGGTATCTTGACCTTGGATTCAGAATGCAGTTTACTTATGTACAGAGTTGCTAGTTCAAAAGGACTAAGTTGTGACTTCAGTCCTAGCTGTGTCTTCCTGGTTCCATCACTGAACCAAAATCTGCAAAATGAAGGCTCTGCCTATGACCCAGAAATGCTCTTCCTCCTCTGCAATCCCTAGTGTGTGGAACTGGTGGACAGGTGGTAGACCAATGTGGAGATTCTTTCAGTAACGATGTCTATTCCAATTATGCATTCTGGAACTGGGAAATGACCATAGGATGGATTCAGTGGGTACCGTGGGTCCCGCTTTGAGACGGACCTGAGCTACAGCTCTATGATCTCCCAAGCACCATAAGCCCCTACTCTGACTGGTGAACCTCAGTGACAGTTTGGATCTCCTGGAATTAGTGTCACTTCAGAGCCAGTGCCTAGTAAGCCCCCTCCCCCCAAAGTCTGATTATCTCCTTTCCCCTCAGCAGTGTAACCCTGGCAAAAGGCCATAAGTCTCTTGGGGAAGGCTGAATGAAAGATTAACAGTGCATAGTTTCAGTAGTATACTGATGTCCTGAAGAGACTGTCTCCCCTTTATTTGAGGCATTCTGGGTCTGTAAACTGGCTCAAGTCAGGGAATTCACTGATGGGCCATGACTCTCTCATGAGCCTCATGCCTTTTATGATTCAAGTTAAGCTTTCTTTCACTTGACCTAGACTTCTTCTGCTTATCCAGACCAACTAAGACTATAGCAAGCTTCCTATCTATTTCACTTCTGGCAACACCACAATCAAGTGGCCAATACAACAGGTCTAACCACCCGTGGGACTGGTGTCCTTTACAGGTAACAATGCCCACCTTGCCTTGAGCAGACAGGCCCCATCCTCTTGGAATTTACAAGCTGGAGGAGGAGAGAAATTAACACATGAAAAGCAAATATTTTGCAGGTTCTGTAGTGAGAGCCACTGGAAGGGCTGGTCTCGGGATGCCCTGGTCTTTCTGATGCCCTGAGCTCTAAGAGTTCTGGGAGAACTTCTGATAGCAGAAAAGATGGCATGAGCCATAGTCCTGGGAAACACATGGAGCATTGACAGGTGTGAGCATCAGAGGCCCATGACAGAAAAACACCAACCTTCTGAAACCTTATTTCCTTGGTCATCTAGTTTTACTCAGTTTAGAACTCAGATCAGATGGGGATGACGGGAGCTCTTACCTAAGTACAAACAACAAGATCTCTGGAGAAAGCAGAGCCTTGGCTGAACTGGCCCAGAGATTCAGAGAGTGAATCAGGGTGTCCAGATGGAACTTGAGAGATGCCGAGAAAAGCCCTCTATCACAGAGAGAGCGTCTCACATGTTGTGTGTAGGTGACATGGCTCATAAACTCAGCCAAGGAACAAAGATAACTTTCTTCATTTTCCTTAACAACTTCATTTCTCCAGTCCCCTCAGCAGCTGGATCCCACAAAACTCTGGGTGTTTTGCACCTGAACTTCCCCTTCAGCCCCCCGCCCCCAGCCTAGGGAATCTCCATCTCTTTTCACAAAAGAAGAATCAGGCGGGAAAGCCTGAATGACTCTCCTAAGGTCCCCAGTAAAGGGCAAGGGTGTGGTGAACTTGGATTTCTGGACTCCCAGCACTGTGCCAACTTGGCGAAGGCACAGTGTGTTAGCCTCTGGTATCACAATTTATGGAGCCTAGCTGAGTTAGCAATACACAGACTGTGCTTTGCCAGGTAGATTATGTTATTTAGAAGTCAGCAGCCCTGAACTGCTGGCTGAGGAATGATTTGTCTGCGACAGGGAAGTGGATGATATCCTGAATATATCCAGGCAGTGTCTGCTTCTGTACTGCCCTTGAATTAACTTCTAGGCAGTCCATTAGCCTGGAGTATTTTGCAACCACCATAATAGCCCTTTTCTCTGCAGTCAATTGGGTTGACCACGTCATAATCCAGAACTGGCAATTAAAACTGCTATAATGATTTGACCACAGTCGGGGACTTTTGAGTCCATGGATATCACTGCAATTTCCTGGATACGATTGTAAATGGAAAGGACTAGAAGGTTCAGAACTTAGGTGTTAGCCTTTTCGCGGAAGGCTTGTGGTATTACGTCGCTAAGAAAAAGTAGAAAGGAGACTTAGCCTTTCCTGGTGGCAAGAATGCCTTATCCTATGGACTCCGAGAAGGTCCTTTAAACAAATAGCCCCAGACAACACCTGTTCTTACTCAGGGACCCCGGCTCACTCAGCATTAGGTCTGCTGCAGCCCCTTGAATCCATGATCCAAATTACCTCCCCAGGTTGCCCTGTGTATCGCCAATATCATACAGAGCTCTGAGCACCAAGGGTCCCCTCTGCTGAGGAAAGGCCTTCTTGCTCTATCATTAAAAAGCAAATGATTGATTCTGATAACTTGTTTCTCAAGGAAAAAATATTCTTACACTTTCCCAAACTTTCCAATTTTCTTGGTTTATTGCAATGATCTACTGGAATGTCTTCACTCTAAGGAGAGCTCTTGAAATTTGGGCAACTTACTCACATATTTGCAAAGTTCCCACTGTGTGCAGAGCATAGCATACGAAGGTCTATAAGAAGATGAAAAAGCACATTAGAAAAATCTGTGGATAACCCACCAATCTCAATATGCACACACATCTTGTGGCATAAAGTGATGTAAAAGTCAAATATTTTGAATGAGTTATAAAAGTGATGCATTAGTCTACATGTGGAAATCTTTGAACTCTTGAAGTAACCAGTTATACAGTCTTTCCCTCTGATGCCTTATGTTTCTCTTTATTTTAGCTGTGATTTTAAAGCACTACTTTATGTAATTAAGGAAGACCTGATGTAGTTCTTTGATCTTCTCTTTTGGCAAAACTGTGTTTTGCTGTGTGGGTACCACTCTCATCAACAACCACAACTAATATGCTTCTCAAATTCATAACCCAGGACTGTCTCCTTTCCTTTATTCAGTTATTTACTTTTATTTTATGTTATTCCTATAGATTCATCTTGTGACAGATACCTCAGAAAGAACATCTCTAGGGAAAATAAAGTTCTCAAACAGAAACTTTGTATTTTTACTATTATTTTCCTTGTTGAAGCAGAGTATCTTGGACTCTCCTAATTAAGCTGTTGGGTTTTCCTAAGCTGTGGATTCACTTAGGGTAGTAACAAGCGCTTCAAGCTCTTTAAAGAAAATGGCTCCACCATTGGCTATACAGCTGTCCCCCATTATCTGCAATTTCACTTTCCCCAGTTTTAGTTACTTGTGCTATCAGTTCCTCGTGGTCAACTGCAGTCCAGACAGACAATCTTCCTTCTGACTCATCATCAGAAGGTCAATAGTAGCCTAACACTACATCACAATGGCTACATCATTCACCTCACCTCATCTCATCATGTGAGCATTTTATCATCTCACATCATCACAAGAAGAGGAGAGAGTACGGTACAATAGGATATTTTCAGAGAGTATATTCACATAACTGTCATTACAGTATATTGTTATAATTGTTCTATTTTTATTAGTATTGTTGTTGTTAATCTCTTACTGTGCCTAATTGGTAAGTTAAACTTTACCATATATATATATATATATATATATATATATATATACATATACATACACACACACACACACACACACACACACACATATATATACACACACACATACACATACATACATACATACATACATAAAAAAATAACCCAGCACATACAGGGTTCAGTACTATCTGCAGTTTCAGGCATCCCCTGGGGATTTTGGAACGTATCCCCCGTGAAGAAGGGGGAGCTATGGTACTATGCCATTGCACTTGGCTAACAACACAACTTCTGTTAATTCAGTAAAAATCAGGAACTTATAAAAAGAATGTATTACATCTCAAGAAGTAAGGCTTCCTACCAAGTTAAATACGTTGTTAGCATAGATCAATAAAATAACATTTGCTTGAGACACACTCATACTGGATTTAAGAGCAAGCCTGAATGGTTTGAACCTTTAACTAGCTCATAATAGGTAGGACCTTAGCTATTTCTTGCTTAAATTAAATTTTCAGAAGAAAAAGCACTTATGAATGCATTCTGACATAGATTCCATTTAAAGTAAAACCATTTCCTGGAAGTAAAATACTAAAAGAATCAGCCACTAGAACATAGATGTATTCTCTCTTCTCTCCTGTACTTACGGGTCGATAATTATATTTCTAAGAACCAATACTGCAGTTCTTAAGAGATAATTTTTCAGTCATGAGGTCCTCTAGAGTGGAAAACATACACAATTATGAAAAATAAACATATTGCTATAAAATATGAAGGAAAAAACCTTACCCGAATCCAGAAAGTAAGCGACAGAAGAGAAAAAATCCATAACCTTGGACAAAGGACGAAAGGAAGGCAAAAAATCCGTTGATAGACATGCAGATCAAAAGAGACTGCTTCCTCCCCACTTTGTCTGCCAGTCCTCCCCAGAAGAAAGCCCCTGCCATCATCCCGAGGTACACTATGCTGCCTGCAACACACAGAAAACAAAGAAACATGTCAGAGATTGGGAGCAAATGACACATGTAAGAGTAAATGAACAAGAGACAAAATACATTTCAGCATTTGTATGGGAAAAATTTCCTTTAAAAAATATATCCTTCAGGGGTGCCTGGGTGGGTCAGTCGGTTAAGTGCCTAACTCCTGATTTTGGCTCAGGTCATGATCTCATTGTTCATGGGATTGAGCCCTGTGTCAGGTTCCTCACTGACAGTGCAGAGCCTGCTTGGGATTCTCTCTCTCTCTCTCTCTCTCTCTCTCTGCCCCTCCCCTCCTTGCTCTCTCTCTCTCTCTCAAAAAAAAAAAAATATATATATATATACATATATATATATACACACACACATACATACCCTTCAGGATACACAAATCATCTTTCAAGTTGGAAAGTAAGCTCTCTGTGGGCTACCTTTAGCTGTCATGATCAATGACAAAGGCAAAAGACAAAACTGCAATGTTCTCACCAACCTCGTGATAATGGGTACATAGTGCACAGGCACAAGGAGGCTCCGCCCAGAACAATCCTGGAGTTTGACTCTCAGGCATGTCACCTTTGGTCCAAATGCCCAGCTTAGCACCATGACAAGGTCAAGATGGGAGACTGAGTCAAGGGGTCCCTGATCAAATGGGTCCCTCAGCCTGCTTCAAATCTCTGCCTTTAGCAGATGAATGGACCAAGGCCAGACTTTTATAGACTCTCTAGAGGATTCCATGTATCTTTCTCCCTGATTTCCCCTGAAAGTCCTGGCCCTTCCTGGGGAAGGTAGGTTTAGAGATTATAAGAATTAATCTTAAAATAGTCTCAAACTTTGCTCATAAGAGAAAATATTCTCTTGGATCAGAAGCTTAAGGAGTCTAAGGAGAAGAAAAACAGCTGTTGTAGTTTGGGAACTGTTAAACTTATCAGTTTATGGCTGTAAGCTTATGGCTTTACTTCCATAGCGGAAACAGATGCAAAATTAAGAGTTATATCGATGTCCCTCTTGGTGTCATTGCGAATACACACGTGAATTTTCTAACTCACTTGCTTCTTCTAAAAAACCAGGCCCCCAGAAGCCCTGTCCCAAATCTTTCTCAGGATGAAATAATATGAGGTATGGAAAAGTTACTTCAGGGAAGTTTCTAAAAGGGTGTGCCAATGTCTAGGGGAAACGACATAGTTCATAAATGAAAGTCTATTCTATCTGGATGTGGCATTTAAAAAGCTGCTACAACATCTCATAACCATTTCTGCTTTTCCCCCACTTCACCAAACCACCTCTTCAACAGTTCCTTTTCAAAGGCACATTCAAGATACTCAGCAGCATTAAAGTAACAAGTTAAAAAAACACAATTTATTGCTTCAGATTAGTTTGGGAAATATCCTATTTAAAAACTCACCCTGAATTCATTTGCTTAATACACAGCTAATGGATCAATATGAGACCCAGAAGGAGAACATCTGGTAAAGGCTGATGACCTTGACATCAATGACCTGTGGACGCTGCTTTGCAGATAGCTGAGTATGAGCAGCTACAATGGATGGCAAATTTTGGAACAAATGTGCAGGAAGACAAAACAAAAGCCATTTTCATTTAGATGGGGGTACTGCAAAGGGGTGAGTGGTCATCCTCTGTCTTGGTGGGAATGACATGTTTTTCCCTATACTACGGGGCTAACGATACAGAGATCATCCTTCTCAAAAAAAAAAAAAAAAAAAAAAAAAAGATACTCAAATCACAAAGCCCAGTGCATGGTCACCAGACAGTTTAAAGACTGTATCAGCACAAGGCAAAGGAATTCCCAAAGGAGACAGATTCACCCAGAGAAATGCATATGAAGCAATCTCTTATTTATAGCATAAGAGGCTCAAGTTGGCTACTCATGCCTCTCAGAAGAATAATCAGTAGCAAAGCTTTTCATAATACCTGTTTCTTTAAAAATGCCTACAGACCAGAAGGTGAGCTCCCATAGATCAGGAGGGGCCTATGGCTGCTGCAGCCTAAAGATGTGGCAGTCTCTCTTGTAGTCCCAGCCCCAAAGACAAAAACTGGTCACCAGCAATTGCTGAACCCTTACCAGCTCTAAGTGCATGAATTAATGTGTTTACTCCTCACAACAATCCTTTGAGGTTAATACTGCGGAACCCAGTCACTGGCACAGAGAAGTTAATGATTTGACCATCGAAAAGTTAGTGGTGACTACGTCCCAGCCCATCAGCAGTTCTTTGTGTAATGTTGTTAACAACTCCTTTAACAATCCTGGCTGCCCTCCTGTGAAAACATCACAGTTCATCCAGGCCCCTCTGTGGGGGTACCATCTAGAACTGAAAGCACTATTTCACATGTCTCTGAGGTGTCTTCTCCTTAACTCACAGAATTAGAGTTAAGTCCAGGGTAGCAGAGTATGATAGACAGGAGCGAGGGGCAAATGCTGCCTCATTCTTCCCAAGCATATGACAAGGGGTGCACCCCTTGTTCTCTGACATTCCAAATGGGCATGTCCCCAGCCATTGATGGGAGGTAAGGGGGTCAATGCTGAAAATAGCTCAGTGGTGCCAAGGAAAAATGAAAATCTAGTGTTCTTGCTAAAAATGACATGCAGTGTTTCAAAGGAGGGCAACTCCTCCCATTGTCTGGTTGTAGGAGGCATGATGCTCCTGCTGGACTGGGCTCTATATCCTAGCATCCTCCTTATTCTTAAGTCGGTCACCTGTTGCCTCATCTTCACTAAGCCAGACCACAGATTTATGAAGTCATGATTCCAGCACTTTAAGAACTCATAACTCGTTGCTAGATTTTCCCACCTGGCAGTAGTATGAGAACACGGCCCCACCATGGGAGCTTCTTAAAGCTCAGGTACAGTAAAGGCTGCATGAGCTGGGCTTGCCCTTGACTTCTGGAATGGAGATAGCTCAGTGATTTGACAAGGGGCAGAACACCCTCATTTATCGTTAGCACTGTGTACTTAAGCAACCCCAAAATAATACTCATTAGAGATTTTAATATATAAAAGAGTAAAATAAAAATGGCCCATCCTTCAATTCCTCTTTCCTTATTTATAAAAATATATAATATATATACTATTTATATTTTGTATTATAAAATATATTTTATATAATAATTTAAATATAATATATTTTATATAATATAATTTTATGCAATTTTAAAATAAAAAATATATTTTAAATAATAAATTATATTTTACATAATAAAACATAATATATTTTTTATTTTATACAACATATTATATATAATATATATTTTATATACTATATTATATTATTTTATATTACATATATTTTCTACATTATTTTATATAATATATTATATATTGTATATTCTCTCCTGCTCTTGACCTTCTTCCCAGAGGTAACTATTATCAATTTTTCTTCTTCCAGAAAGTTTATACCTATAAATATAGAAAAATGGATAGCCTTCAGGAACATTTTTTTGTTCCTGCATAATATTTATCTTTTCTCTTGTGTTTGGGATTTCCAAACTTAGCAAACCAGAAATAAATCTCTGTCAGAAATTTAATAACTATACTTCAAGATACATTTAATATATTTCAGAAAAGCACTCACTATAACTACTGGGGAAAATCAAACAGTTATTTTTCTGTCTTGTATTTTTTTATATGCCTAAAATAAATATGCCTCAATCTCCTTAAAAGAGAGAATATTAAATTCAATTTTAAAGAACTTATTGAGCACGCACTATGCCTGATTTTTCCTGAAGTGCTAGAAATATAAGGATTTATAAGTCCTGATCCCTGAACTTACAAAAGAAAAACTTAGCAAACCTTTATCTGATGCCTACTTGGAGCCAGGAAAAGAGGCAGACAGTTACACACCCATTATTTTACACAACCCTCCCAACAACCCCATCTGATCGTGGCCACTGATGAGTGGAGCATCCAGGCCAAAACCTTCCATGGCTTCCTGGGGACATATGACCAGGACAAAACAGTGCTGAAGTGCACCCTCAGGGACCTGGGTTCCAAGTCGCTGAACTCTTTCTATTCCATCCAGATGGCTTAAGGAGCTCATAATTCAGTGAGGGAGACATCAGGCACATAACAGAATGAGCCCAGCCATGAAGTGTGTGCTCCAGTGGAGGCGTAACTGGGGCAGGGGGACGAGAGGTGGCTACTAATTCTGACGGTGGCATCTGGAAAGGGTTCACTGAGAACAGAATATTTGGGAGGATTCTGAAGGATAAGAAAGATTTCAAGATGGCATTAAATTCCTCCACAACTGATAGGTTTAGCAAAATGAAATGTAGTGTCAAGTTGAATCTTCACTTCTATTCTGGCTAAAAATATGTTTCACATCTAGGGGCACCTGGGTGGCTCAGTCTGTTAAGGTTCCGACTTCAGCTCAGCTCATGATCTCACGGCTGGTGAGTTTGGGCCCCGCATGGGGCTCTGTGCTGACAGCTTGGAGCCTGGAGCCTACTTGGGATTCTGTGTGTGTGTGTGTGTGTGTGTGTGTGTGTGTGTGTGTGTGTCTGCCCCTCCCCTGCTTAAACTGTGTGCGTGTCTCTCTCTCAAAAATACATAAACATTTACAATATTAAAGAAAGAAAATGTTTCAGCTCTAAAGATAACAATCTTTTGATCATACATTGCATATTATTGGTAATTAGACTGTCCCTCTGGGTACGCCATGGACAGGATTCAGCCTCTCCAGTAGCTTATTGGAGACAAACAGCACAGTTACAGGATTTATTTGTGGATTTTACGACCTAATTATAAGACAAACCTTTGAATGTTAGCAAGGGCACGAAGTGAATAAAACTGGAAACACTCTGGGACTGTCAGAATCCAAATTGTATTTCCTGGCTTGTTTTCATATTTCTATTTTGTCTTCCCTGTATGATGATGAGGATTCTCTGAAAACGCAGAGCAGGGATGTGCTTTTGACACAAACCAGCCTCCTGCTCTCCACACTTCATGATGCTGCTAATGGTCAGAGTTCAGAGGTCCCTTATCTTACGGACGGGAAAACTGACGCCGTGAGAAGCCAGTACCTGAAATCAAATCTTCTAGATCCTTGCTCCTCAGAGTATGACCTCTGAACCAACAGCACCAGCACCCTGGAGGCACATGCTAGAAATGGGGACTCTTAAGGCTCCACTCCACCCCTACAGAAGTCAGAAGCTACATCTGAACACGATTCCCACAGATCTGTGCACACTTAAGAATCTGAAAGCACTTTTAGGCTGGTGTGCTTTCCATTAAAACACTTAACCTTTCTAACATTTTTTTTTCTTTTTTACTTAAAGTTTGTATTCATGTAATACATATTTGACAGGAGGAGATGCGGGCTATCTCATATTTTAATTCCAAACACACAGAACAAGCAAGATCTCCCTACACAAGCTGCAGATGTGTCAAGGGCAAGGAGAAACCTTGTGCCTCCCCTAGGACCTGCCTGCCCAGGACTAGCTAGAGGCAGAACTCCAATGTGAGAGGCCAGGCTGTGACTCTCAGATCCTTTCTGGAATTGAATGAAGATTCTAGTTCAGCTGGGCTTCCAGGAGGCTCAACCTGACCTGAGGCTCACTCTACTCTTACCACAGCTCAGGCTCAGTGCACCCGACCCAGCCTCTCATTCTTTCAGAAGACCAGAAGAGGCCTCAGGCATGACTTCCTCACTAAAGCATTTTCTAACATGGGGGCTGATTCCATTTATTTAATCATACCCTCATTTCCCCTGATGAATATCACATTTCCATTTCTGTCTCTTTTCTAATAAGCTGCTTTTGATTCTTTATGACAATACCTAAGGGCCACATCTTCTCCCCCAGCACCATTTTAAACCACATTTAAACTAAGCAGAACAATTTTAAGAAATGTATATAGTAGTTTTTCTCATAGAAATGTTTAACCAGGTTTTTAAACATTGTTTTAAGCACTTCAGTTATCCAGGGCTAATGCATTACTCTATAATTCATTGCAGCATTTATTTACAAATTGGATTTCTGCAAAAATCATTCTGTGGCAGTATTCTGAATTCAATGATAAATAATCTCCATGAGGCAATGATCACATTCACCTTTTAAAAGGGAATTTTTAAAGACAAATCCTGTATGATTTCACTCATATGTGGAATACAAAACAAAACAAAACAAAAAGAAAACAGAAACAGATCCATAAATACAGAGAACAAAGTGGTGATCGCCAGAGGATAGGGAGGTGACTGGATAGGCAAAATGGGTGTAGAGAAGTCAAAGATACAGGCTTCCAGTTATGGAATGAATAAATCCTGGGGATGAAAGGTACAGCAGAGGAAGTATAGTCAGGGTATTGTATTCGTGTTGTATAGTGATGTATGGTAGCTAAACCTGTGGTGAACATAGCATAATATAAAGAACCGTCAGATCGCCAAGTCGTGCACCTGAAACAAATGTAACATCGTATGTCAACTACACTTCAACTAAAAACAAATACGGCTATGCTGCAAGAGAAGTCGGACTTGGGCCATAGCCACACCCCTGTGATAGGATCTATAGTGATACATGTGAAAAAGCCAGATTTCAGACTGTTGTTATTTGAATACACGTGCAGATAAGTGCTGCTTTTTTTTTTTTTTAATTTTTTTTTCAACGTTTATTTATTTTTGAGACAGAGAGAGATAGAGCATGAACGGGGTAGGGGCAGAGAGAGAGGGAGACACAGAATCGGAAGCAGTCTCCAGGCTCTGAGCCATCAGCCCAGAGCCCGACGCGGGGCTCGAACTCACGGACCGTGAGATCGTGACCTGAGCTGAAGTCAGATGCTTAACCGACTGAGCCACCCAGGCGCCCCAAGTGCTGCTTTTTCTAAAGGCTATGATCAAATTTTAGAATCGTTGTGTTTTTTTTGCCTGCCACACTTGGACTGGATATAGTACTGGACATAACTTAGCCTTTGGCAGATACACTAACTTTTTCATGCAGGAGTCTATCTCCACAAGGTATCACTTATCAAAGAGGACCTTGTTCATACAGCAGTATTTGGCCTAATATTTCTTTTTTCTTTTTAAAATTTTTGTTTAATGTTTATTTATTTGGGGGAGACAGAGACAGAGTGGGGGAGGGGCAGAGAGCTGGAGACACAGAATCTGAAGCAGCCCCCAGGTTCTGAGCCAGTCAGCACAGAGCCTGATGTGGGACTCGAACCCACGAAGCACAGGATCATGACCTGGGCCGAAGTCGGACACTCAACCGACTGAGCCACCCAGGCACCCCTTGGCCTAATATTTCTTACACTGAGAAATCTTTACATCCTGTCTGGCTAGGGGAAGTTAAGGGGAAGGGTCTGCGGCCTGTACAACTGAAAGGTGCACTCAAGATGAGGAGACATACGAACCTTCTCTGTTCTGGCAAGGTGAACAATCCTTTGGGACTTTGAGCATGATTCCTCTTTGTGTAAGGTCCTGAAATGCTAATAGTACTATTGGTGTGAAGTCAAGAGAGAACAGAAGAGAAGGGAATGGTTATGGAAAAGAGACAAGAGGAGGAAAAAGGGGGGCTCGGGGATGGTGTAGAAAGTGCAATTACAGCTTTTGGCCTCCCTTAGCTTGAGTTCCGAAAAGACACCACCTGAAACAGTACTGGAAGAGTTATCTAATTTTTATGTCTGAAAGACTTGATGTATTTATTTATTCATTTGCATTTTGAAACGATTTGAATAAATAAATAATAAACTGAGTAAATTCAAATCAATTAATTTGAATAATTAATAAATGATTAATAGCCTTCTCTTAACCAACCTCTCCCTTTTTCTAATTACCGTTTTTAGTAGCCACAGGTAAGGGCCATTATGTGTCCAAATGCATCTGTGGACTTTCACAAAATCAAATGCAAGTATGGAAAGTGAAAATATCCAAGGCATATGTACAGATGAAAAAGAAAAACCCTTCTAATTTGCAATGGAGAACATCTGCAACAAAAGTCGGCTCACCTTTGCTGGAAAGAACTGTAAATATCAGATGTAGTCTACAGCACATTTCTGACTTACCTTTGGGAAGTCTGACATTTAAGTCCTGTGGTGCAGGCAGAGACCGATGCAGCCGGCTGCTTGCACAGGCAGGGAACACTGCATCAAACAGCATTACTACTTGTTCCCTAAGTCTACCTGGGAACTGAACAGCTTCCAAAGGCCCCAAGACACTCTCACTGAATCCAGAGAACCAAACGCAGAAGGAGAGACCTTATGAGGAAGCCCAGTCTTCTCTAACACCCTTCCCCAAATGGCTAGTATCTAGCATGCCCACTGGATAGAGGAAGAGATATTCAAATATATTTTACATATATAGCTCTGGAGGCCCCAAAAGGACTATTTCAGCCCCCTTGCTGTTCAAAGCATTAAAGACACAAGTCTGGGGAATGAAGAGCATTACAGAGAGTCATTTTGTGGTATGCCATGAGATCACCTATTGGTTCCATACCAAAAGGACCTCTCTCTCTGCAAACTTCCCCTACTCCAGGCCTGTGCTAGGGGAGAGAAGTGGTAACTGAACACTTGTTTCAAAAATCCCAATCAATGAGTCAATAATGAGCAGGTGGTCATTAATTCATAGCTCTTAGTTGAGCTCCTGCTGTAAGTCAGGCATCCTTTGAGCTGTGAGGATAGGGGAAGGGAAGAAGAGTGAGGAACAGTGAGGAGAGGTCCACAAAAATGAAACTGGCAAGGACCCTACTCTTGAGCAGCTCACAGTCTTTTGCAGTGGTTTCAGACAATGGCTGCACATCAGAATCATCTGGGGAACTTCAAGAAAAAGAACAGTGATGCCCAGGCCATACCCAGGGATTCTGGTTCTGGGATAGGGCTTAGGCCTGCCTGCCTGCCTTCCTTCCTTCCTTCCTTCCTTCCTTCCTTCCTTCCTTCCTTTCCTTCCTTCCTTCCTTCCTTCCTTCCTTCCTTCCTTCCTTCATAAATCCAAGTTAGTTAACATATAGTGTAATAATGATTTCAGGAATAGAATTTCATGATTCATCACTTATATATAACCCCCAGTGCTCAACCCAGTAGGTGCCCTCCTTAATGACCATCACCCATCCCCCCATCCTACACCTTGCCAGCAACCCTCAGTTTGTTCTCTGTATTTAAGAGTCTTATGATTTGTCTTCCTTTCTGTTTTTATATTATTTTAGGCAATGGTACTTTAAAAACTTGCCAAATCATTCCAATATGAAGCTGGGGCTTTGAACCTTTGGTTTCCTAAGAGATTAAACACGCAAAAAATTAATTACCATTAAATGAAACACATGCTGTAATTAAGGTGAGTACATTATGCTTAAGGGGAAAAAAAGGAAGGAGTGACTTAATTAGTTCCGCGGAATTCTGAAAAGCTTCCCAGTGAATAATGGTAGGTCATGCTGAGTTTAGACCAAAGAGTAAGAATGCTCCCAGTTAGCCAGGGAACTTCCAAGGGAAAGAAGAGGACTCAGTTAAATGGTTTGGGAGTGTGTGAGAGCACAGCACACTAAGGGGACTCCAGATAGTTGGGGATGCATGGGGTGCAGAGTTCATACTTGGGGACAAGAGTGGCAGGAGACTGGGATGGAAGACAGCCTAGAGTCAACCCAAGGAGATAGCTTTTACCCATTGGGAAACTAAGAAACAGGCTGGATATCACTGGAGCCTGAAGAGATCACTCATCAACTGTAGGAAGTGGGGAAGGATGGAGGGGAACATCTAGGGTAAGGCAACTGAGGCCCGAGGGGCCTGGAGCACAACCTATAAGGAAGTAGTAACTCTCAGGTGTCAACTCTGCACTTGTGAAGCCCTGAAAGTAAGTGCTTCCTTAAATTTGTGCTCCAGGCCCCGCCCAGGGGAAAAAAAGACTGCCTTTAGGAATGCCCTGGGAAGGAATGAGGGCAACCTGACCTAAGGCAGGGGCCGTGGGCTTGGAGGAGATTCACAAGGCTGGATGTATTTTTAGTGGTCAGAGACCACAGTTGTTGTAAACCTAAGAGCGACACAAGGAAGAGTAGAATAGCTTGGGAAGAATCATAACAAAATTCATAAAGAGAGAGAATACAAGAGGAGAGCAGGCCTGATAGGCCAGTGTCTTAAACAAGCGTGAAGGAAGTCCACATTGGTAACCTTCACTACACTGCATGAGAACAGGGCCAAATAGAGCAGCACAGGTGACACAGGTGAATCAATAAGGCCATGATCAGTATAGCTCATCTTCAGGAATGATTCATGAAGGGAGCAGGGCTTGAGTTGAATGTCAAAAGAAGGAGACCGTGAGTAAGAAGATAGGCAGGATGGCCTTTTGCAACCCCTCAGACATACACAACAGCAGGGGGAAGGTGTGGAGTGGGAAAGAGCAGAAGTAGAAGGCTGGACAGGTAAGCGAGGGTATGCAGCCTGGTGAGAGTGGCTGGCTTGGGTGTGTGGACAAGTACGATTAAGTGGGATAAGTGAGAGAAAAAACCTTAGATAACAAGCCCCCCCAAATTTTTTTTGATTAATTACATAGACAATGGGGAGCCACTGATGGGTTCCTGAATGTGGAATTCAGGCAATCAAAGCCCTAATGTGAAAAGATCAGGACATTTAGAGCAGCATGGGCAAACTTGTTCTGTAAAGGTCCAGACAGCAAAGACTATGTTTTAGACTTTGCAGCCTTCTGCGTGTTCTGTCACAACTGATCAACTGTGCGGTTGCAGCATGAAAGCAGCCACAGAAAATAACGTAAGCAAATGGGCATGGCTACGTTCCAGTGAAACTATTTACATAGACAAGCAAAGAGTGGGACTTAGCCCGTAGGCTGTAGTTTGCAAACCCCCACTTCGAGGAAAAGTTTGCCTGGAGCAGTGCTGAGGGCAGGTGTGTGAGGACTGAGCGGGCCGGAGGAAGTATCTGAGAGACCAGAGAAACCCTAACACCAAGGCTGGAGTGGCTGCAGCATAGCGGGCAGTTTAGAGCCTTGTGAAATGTGGGATTTCTCTGCGAAGATGAAGGAAAGAGAGGACAGAGACCCAAGGATCAACCCCTGAGGAACAGCCACAGGAAGAGAAGTAAAAGAAGTCAGAGGTAAGAAGGTGTGGTCAAGGAAATGGGCAGAAGGTCTGGATGGAGCAGAGAACACCTCAGAAGAAAAGGACAACAGGAAAGGTGGTTTCTCCTCGGATACTGTGGAGTCCAGCAAAGGGCTTCTGCTCCTGGAAGAGTGGGCTATTCTGGAAGAAAGGTGCTATCACGCGTCTCATTTCCGGAAAATGCATGAGAAACAGGCTTAAGAGAAATTCCTTACTCTCAAGTATACCTGCCAGCAATGAAAGGATTTTTCCCCCCCAACGGAGCCTCTTTTATATGAGCACAGTGAACAAACAAAGCACAGAAATCTAAAAGCAAGGGTACTTTAGAGGACCAGACGGGCAAATAATCTTGGAGCTGTGTCCGTATCATACCTTTTGATATTTTAAGCAACTGAAAAATGCCTGAAGGGGAAGGGCTCCTGCAGCTTAACTCAGGCCATTTCCAGACACTGGGGATGTGACTGTGTGGTAGGAAAACAGGTCTGAAAATAGACTCAAAGATCACACCGTGGTTGATCAATACTGACTACAAAATGATTACACAAGTCCTCCATGACCCCTTTCAGAAAATTATGCGGAAGTTTCTTTTTGCTGTTGGGGTTTTTTGTTTTTTTAACTTTAGGTGTGAGGTATCATAATGAAAACCAGACTAGGTCGTCATCGATTCCAGGAAATGTCTAAAGAGAGAATTCCATAATCCATTTCTGATGCTCCAACATGACCTTTTGTTTCCCCAAATAGGCAGCTACCTAAGCCGTCAGCCCAGAGCACTGAGTGAATAAATAATCAGGATCGGCCTTGCACTAATGGATATTGGTCCTAATCCATTACTGCTGGTGAAGCCGAGGTGAATTCAGGGCAGCCCTTCTTGACACTTGAGATTTATTTTGTCATTAGTGATGAAACATCATGCAAGGGCTCCCAATCCCAAACTATCAGAAGGACACTTAGGTATTTCGGGGAAGGTCACCCAAATATGCAGGTAATGACCCACAGTACTGAAGCTGTTATTCAGCGGCTCATTATTCTTAGTATGATTATAAATGATTTGTGTCTAGCATGAGCAGGTAGCCATCTGCTTGGATTAGGAAGGAAAATATGGGACCGCTTTGAGAGTAACAAAAAAATAGAAACTTTAATCAATTATTATATTATAGCTCAAAAACAAAACAAAAAAGAATGTTGAATCCATTTTGTTTTGTCCTCTAGAACCTAAGACCAGCTATGCTAAAAATCAACCCATCCCTAAATCCTTCAATGTTCCTTAAACACATTATAGTCATTCTTTTCTTTGAACCTTTATCCAGTCAACCTTACCAGAAACATCTTTCTCTTGCCTTTCACCCAAACTGTGTACCTTGAATTTCACCTCCACAATTTTTGGGAGCACACCCCAGACTACTCTAGTTTTCATGAGGAACTTCTATATGTTCTCACCCACATTCTGATTTGTATTCTTTGTCAGTATTTCATGTGCATCGGTCTTATCTCTACAGCTTAGTTGTAATTTGACCCCCGGTAGGCACTATATTGTGTACATCTTACTCTGAAACTCCATCACACCACATTGTTCTAGGCACATTTCAAATAATCAGGAAAACCTAGCTAACGTAATTTGAATTTAACATAGGTGATTTAACCTAAACCCTTGTACCACTCACATACAGCTATGCAATTGAGGAACTAATATAAATCTGAAGTCCTGACCACAAGATCTTGAGTGTCCCAAGTAAGTGTGATAAATAGCCTACTTGAGACCTTTTGTCTAGAAGAATGATACCCAGATACACACATCTACAGAACAGACTTCAAAAAAAAGTTTCTACCAGCCAATAGTGAAATGCAAAAACAAACAAACAAACAAAAAAAAACCCAAGAAAAATAATATATGCCATTTTGTAAAGATTAATTTATTTGGCTTAAAGATCTTTTATTCTAAGGACATGTCTTTCCTATTATTTTAATGGAAATGTGTCTTTTATTTTGTGAAATGACAGTGAGCATCAAAAGTGGTGTGTTTTCCTTTCTTAGTAAAATAAAAAGTTGGCCAATCCTCATTTTTTTAAAAAAAATTAGAATTTAAAATCCTAAAAAACCGAGTGTCACTAGTATAAAACTCAAAATGGTCAGAACAATGTTTTGGAAATCTTGCACTCTGAAAAAAGGCTAATAGGAAAATTAATGCACTAAACCGTGGCTCATAAAATGAAATTCTAACATGTAACAAAAGGGATGTCTCTTCACGCATGTAAGATGATTATGCAATGTGGCTTCAAATTCCTCAGCACTCCTCCCACAAGAAGCTGGAGTCTATGTTGACCTTCCTTGATTCTGGGCCACTACTTGACCAACAGAATATGACAGAAGTGATGCTATTTCATTTCCAAGCCTGGGTCATAAAAGGCCATGTAGCTTCTATCTTGCTCACTTAGGACAGGATCCCTGAGCTACCCATCCAAGAAGTCTGGCTCCCCTGAGAACACCATGCCGTCACCAGCCTCTACAGTCCCAGCTGAGCCCTGACAAAGGGCCAGCCATCTTGGACCCTCCAGAACAGTCCCATCTGCCAGATAAACACCACTGAATGACCCCTGATGGCAGTGAGAACAGAAGGATCACCCAGCCAACCCCTGTCCAAATTCCTAACCCATAAATAAAATATAATTAGAAATGTCATATCTAATAAAATGGATATTGTTCAAAAGCCATTATGTTTTTGGTAGTTTGTTACACAATAACACATACCTGGAATAGCACAGTCCCTACGACACTTCTAAACACATTGCTTCACTGGGATCCCCAAACGGTTTCTCACTTTTAGTTTTAAGGAAGATGAAAATGATTTAATTTGTTAATATTTCTTTTCTTACTGCAAATCATTCAAAAGAAGAACATAATAAGCAAACTCATTAAGGGAAACTCCCCTCCCCCCGCTTACTTCCTACCATAAACTAAACGGCGAGTGAGAGGACCAGAAATCAAGCTAGGAAATTCTCCCTCCGGCCTGTCAAGTCTTTTTTCCAGGAAACTCAAGAAGAGATTTTGGGGGTTTTATTTTGTTTTAGCGAGGAAATTTTTGAAGTAGAAGGGAGACAGGAATGAAGTACATGTCAAGCAGGATCGAAGCAGAGGGTGTTTTATGGGTGGTGGTGGTGGTTGTACGTGGTTTGGATTTACCATGGGAGTTCTGGCCATGACTCCAAGGAGAAGGAACACAGAGTGAGCACTCTCTCCCCAGCAGAAGTATATTAATTAGCTCCTGGAGGGAAGAACTCTGGGACATAAATTCCATGTGCTCCAGAGCATGCCAACCACAATGTGGCTGATTCATAAACCTCAGCAGCAGGAAGAGACAGAACCACAGCTCTCCTTGGGAAACTAGGTAACAGATTCGCTACCAAGTTTCTCTCTATACACCTGCCCTCAGCTAAACTGAGATTCTCAGGCCTCTCCACTTTTGCCATCTTGAGGCTCCACAATGCGGTAAATCTGTGATCACTTAAATCTCACAGCACAAATTTGCCTAAGCGTGTTAAACTTGGACTCACTGTGAGGAGGAGGGGGGAGCACCGCGCACACAGCATTGTTGCAGATAACAAACTGCTTCTTGGGGCCATGCTGGGGCCTCACAGCTGTGTTGGCAGATAAGCGGAACAGTGCAGTGTTCAGGGATCAGATTGTGCTATGCTCCTGTTCTCATTCACACCTTAGGACAATGCCGTCCTGCACTCACTGGAGACCTGCCCCACCCCAGTGGAGACAGGCTGACAGAGGAGCAGGGATGCTGTCCGACAAATCTCACAGGCTTTCACTATTGCCTTTATTACTTACTGATTCCAACCCTGTCTCTCTCTCAATGTCCCACACACTGACTTTCCCAAAGAGAATCTGATTCAAGAAACACCCAGGTTGTATGGTGAGTTTTCATTTCAAAGCTTCCAAGCTCAGCTTTTGGAAATAATTTTGTGTAGGTTTCTAGGTCTCTTGTCTTAATTGTTTAGCAATCTAAAAATCAATTACAGATAATTCTTGTAAAGTTCACCATACTCAGAATTAGTGTTCACCACACTCAGAATTAGCTTTGCACACAAAGCTGCCTAAGAATGTGGGCAAAATTTTAGCACTATTTAAGCCTTTGGTGTTAAATACAATTTCCTCTCTACAGTTCAACAATTATAACTGTTATTAATGTCTAAACATGCATAACTAAAAGAGATACATATATACACGTGCCTCTAAACACATACACACATATATATACACATATACAAAATATGTGTGTGTGTGTGTGTGTGTGTGTGTGTATACGCCATCCTCCCACTTTAAAGGATTAATGCTCTTTTTAATTGAATTATACCCAATCTCTAGAACATGTAAGTAAAATCTAGTCGTGGTCAGATTTCCTTTTGTTTAAAATTTTTTTTAAATGTTTATTTTTACTTTTGAGAGAAAGTGAGAGAGAGACAGAGACATGAAGCAGGGAAGGGCAGAGAGAGAGGGAGACACAGAATAGGAAGCAGGCTCCAGGCTCTGAGCTGTCAGCACAGAGCCCAATGCAGGGCTCAAACTCAGACTGCTACATCACGACCTGAGCTGAAGTTGGATACTTAACAGACCAAGCCACCCAGGCGCCCCAAGATTTCCTTTTGTTTTATAACGAAGAATGCTAGAGATTAGTGTTTTAGACACCCTACCGTTGTTAGCAAACTCTCACCTCTAGAGGGAGCCAAAGACTCCCCCCTCTTTTCACCCACCAAGGAAGGAGACCTCTGATTCTGCGAAGCACAAAATGGAAACTTTGGACACTTAAAAATGAGGCCAGTGTAGTCCAGGTGGAAAATGATTTCTCATTTGGATCATCTCTGTTCCATGTACAGTATTCTTCCGTATCATCTCCTGCCCCAACACCCTCTTCCCTTCCTCTTGCTCTGCCTCTAGCTTCTCTCAGCAACTGAGAGATTTCACCTTGCTTGAAAGCTGGTAAGCTAGCCTTAGTTTCATGGATGCAGGTAAAGGACAAAAAGCTCCAGGTAAGAGACAAAGACTTTCATGCTCACAGCGACAGTAATCACCGGGGTCAGCTTGTGTGCTGACCAAGAAGGAATGGAACAGACCCCTCTAGCCTGCCTCTAGCCTTGGTGTCATGCCGAACAAAGGGGAGCCCGGCTCATCAGGCTAGGAGACCACATCCACATTTGAAGACACTCTTATCTAGTAACAAAATGTGTACAGGTCTGTAGAAGGGATCAACAAATTATGTTTTTGTGTAGCTAAGAAGGGTGGGCTAAGGATGTTTTTTTCCATTTTAAAAGGGTTATAACAACAATGTGCCAGAGATCACAGGTGGCCCAAGAAGCCGAAAGTATTTGCTGTCTGACCCTTTGTAGAAAAAGTTTGCTGATCCCTGCTCTCTAGCATCCTCTGTATTTGGGGCCCTGTCAGGGTATGGGGGAGGGGGGCAGTATGCCAAACAGAAGATTCAGGATCTCTCTCTCTCTCTCTTCTCTTTCTTCTCTCTTTCCTCTTTCTCCTCTTTCTTGTTCCATCAGAGGCACCAATGGCAGGCCTGATGGAACAGGGGCATTATGATATGATCTTGCTCTTTCATTATTACCTCCCATCCCTAGCATAAATGCCAGAGGCAGGTGGATTTCAGAAGATAGGGTAGAGATGATGACTGATTGTCACGTCAACACTTTTGGTGACCAGCATCCTTCTTGTGCAGTTAATTTCGAACAGTTGCCACCCAGTCCTTAGAACAAACCTGATTTTCTTTCGGGAGATGACTTCTTCCTACCAACCACCACATTTCTCCACTACTATTCCACCAGAATGGGTTTTGTAGCCAGCCAAATTGTCTCACTACCTCGCAGGTGGGTTCACCTAGTGCCATCTTTCTCAAGCCCCTCAAATGCCATGTGCTCTTGTTGCTAAGAGTGGTTTCCAAGCAGTATCAGAGTGTCTGGTAGCTTTGCCCATGGGTTTCACGTAAAGGAACCAATTAAGAACATTACCATTGCCAACTTTCAGTCGACACAGATTTACCCAAATCTCTGCTAACCAGGCAATGGTGTGATGCAGGGGATGGATTCCCCTGGTGTGACTGAGGGTCTCCATCAGTTTTGTTCTATCTTCTTTGATTCAGTTCTTCTCTCAGCTTTAGAAACAAAATCATCTTAACAGAGAAGCTTGAGATCAACTACACCTACTTTAGTCTTTGTAACACCTCTAATTCCTAGTTTTCCACCATGCCGCCACACTTTTCAGCCACAACTAGGAAGCCTTCTTGGAATATCACGTCATGTTTAGATGCTAAGTACAGTGCATGAGTCACGGAGATCTGAACCAATCTTGTCACACTGGTAAATCAGAGTGATAGCCACAATGTTTCCACAGTAATTCTGGGGATCAGAGTGCTTTTCAATGGAATCACTAACTGAATGTCACCAACTATTGACCACCCAGTATTCCTGGATTAATGCATTTTTAACATACATTCAAAATTCTCCCCCAAGCATTCAAAATTTGATGGGACAGTTGTTTATTCTTCAACTACTCTGTCCAATGAAATATATTTTATGCTTTTATTTGTTTTGTTTTTTTCATGTCCAGTCAGTAGAAATGCCTGACATGGGAAACCCAGAGAAGTCAGCAATACTTTAAATAGTGAAATAGTTAATCGTGAAAAAATAGGGGGATGCTTGCTAGAGTAATTGCCACAGCTACATTAGCACCAAATGAATTCCTTAAGCTGAATGTTAAACAGGAAGAATCCATTAAGCAATGGTGTCTATAGGGCATTCTTAGCAACAAAAGAACGGGGAGGGGGGGCAGTTTTCTACTCAGGGTTAAATTCATCACTGCAGCACCCCTGGAACATCATTTCAGAACTACTAACCTCCAGAGCCTGCATACTTTCACAAAAGGGAAATTGTTTTGTATTTTATGGGGAAACCAGTGAGACCCTTTGATCTCTGCATTTTACAATGCACACTTACTAGAATGTAATTTAGGAGAGAAAGGTGAGGGCTGCCAAGGAAGGGAAGATACACTCACCTCAGGCACCGAGAAAGCAAAAGCAGGGGCACAGAGCAGTAGTACAGAGAGCTGACTGCCTCCTAGGGAGATCTGCTGACAGGGTCCCGAGGTGTTATGGCATTTGGTCAGAGAGTGTCATTACCCTTTATGATACCATCTCCAAAAAGAGATTAGGAATTTTAGTAAATACTTTTTCACTTAATTACTGTTTATAGATCTGTCACACATGAACATTTCTAAAGTTTTATAGAATCATCTCACACTTTCTGCTTTTTCACTTGCCTGCTTTTGTGTTTGGTGAATGTGATGATAGGTAGTAAAAGCATTTTACCTATTATTGTCTGAGCTGGATCCAAGGTGCGGATGAGATGCAGGGTGAGTAGTTCTGGTGGGCAGGAGGGATCCAGCAGCTTGGCAGGCAAAGGAGCGAGTCAGCTAAAGCAGAGAGCATCAGGTAGGGCTACAGGATACAGAGTCTTGGAGGTCAGGGGTGGGGGAGCAGCAATGATTGCACTGGCAGGAACCCTCCAGCAAAGATGGTCAGGACTGGGTGTGGGTGACTCTGGACCCATAGATTTTAGTGCAGAATTCCATGGTTTATGTACAGGGTCAAGAGGGCCAGGAGTGTTTGGATACATGTATTAATGCAGGAAACTTAGGAAACTTCACCACTAATGTCCTAACCAGGACTTGCAAACGATTGCCTTTCACTGCAAGGAGAAAGCAATTAAAGACTAGATAACAGGCATACACAGATCATGGTCTGGATACCATGAATGTGGATCCCATGAATTCTGTGTCAAATGTAGAAGCAGATTTCTTTGTCTCACACAAAGCTCCTATCTTTCCTGTATCATTTTAGGGCCAAAAAGTGGCATGTAGTCCATCCTCCAGATTGGGTTTTTTTTTTTTAAAGGCTAAGAATAACTCAGTTGATAAAGATTCTGATTCCAATTTTTGTGTCTGAAGATTCTTTACCACCAGCCACTCAAGGGAGCAGGAAGGACTGTGTGTGTTATATCCAGACTCTGACACTTACTAGCTATGTGACCTTGAACAAACTAACCTCTCTCGGCATCGGTTTCATTGTTTGTAATATAGGGATAATGACAGTAGGCTCCTCATAGGGTTATCACGAATGAAAACTTATGGCCAAAACTTTCTATGGTCCTAGGGTCAGTTTGGCAACAGAACCAGGAATAGAATTCAATAAAGTAAATTTGTCAGTATTTGAAGGTATAGGTTCATATATTAATAGTAGGCACCTATCAGGTCAATTATTACCATGGTTTATTATCAGCCCAGTCTGCCTTCTTGTAGCAGGATCAAATGTGAAAATGTCTTAAGCCTTACAAAAGAAGGTCACTACATAATTATGTAGAGGCTGGCTAAGCATGGGACACAGCCATGATGCATAACTCCTTCAAATAAAATTGACATGGCTTGACTTCCTTTCAATGTACTAATTCTGCATCGTGGATATCAAGTAGAGAGGAGACCTTCCGTGTCATTGAACCCCATGCCCGATCATCCTCTCTTAGGAGAAGAACCCTTTTTACTGGCAAACTTGATCTTAAACACTGGATTCTATTTAAGTGGGAAAAGAGCTCCCATTGTAGAAGGCTCGAGCCTGTAATGTTGAAGAGAACAAGGTTTGTGGATGCCTAAAACAAGGGCTCTGTGGTTCACCAATGCAATCCAAATCATTTCTATCATTCTGTACAAGGAACATACATGGGGGCACATATGCTGCCACATTCCCAAATTGAAAGTGAGGGGGAAAATAACTTAATGAAACATTTTCTAAGGCAGCATCTAATAATAATAGCTGTCAACTGGTCTGACCCAAGCTCACAGATATTTGCAGGATTTATTTACCATAATATCAAATAATGATTTCTACAAAGATGCCTTTTATTTTCATTTGTTGCCAGGTCCCATTTCTCTTATTACTTTACAATCAGATCTGGACTAAGCAAAGACATTTAATGGCTCAATTAGGAGTCTGTGGATTCTAATTATAAACTTAGAATTAAGAAGCCCAGTTTCTACTTCTTTCCCCTTCTCTGCCTTTAAAAGGTTTTGAATTTAAGCCAAATCACCTCAGATTTCATACTGCAGGGATGTGGAATTCTGCAGTTACTATGTGCTAGGTCAACTGATTAGAATTCCCTTTATTTTGAAAAAATGTCTAAAACTCTGACCCATGCGGGTATTTGCACCCTACCCCTTATCTTCATTACTATTCTGGGTATGATATCAACACAAGATACCACAGGGCAGAAACGAAATCAGGAGACTCGGGGGAATAGCGGCCGTGAGGCATGGGGTTAGCCAAGGACAGGTGGAGGAAACAGTGGGCATTTATTACCCATACCCACCCTGCCCCCAACTAATCTTTCTTTCTGGTCACCCCTGATTCTAGCCTGTGATTGAATTCTTGGCACATCTCTGCTGTAGGTATCACTTTCCTGGTCAGGGCTTGGCAACAGGGCCTTACTCCTCTCACTCTGGATCTTTATTCCATCCCCGCTTTCTGCCCCAGTCTGTGCTGCTGCCTCTTGCCTGACCTAAGCCTCCCTGCCTTGGCTCCCAGTTCCTGAATCCACTCAGCTACTGACTTGGTCTCTTTGACTTTGGTTTTAATCTAACAAAAGACCCACAACCCCCTGCCTTCCCTCAGGTCAACAGATATTACTCATACTACTCAGCAATAAAAGGCACAAATGTTTGATACACATAACCACTGAGAGATATCAAGGGCATTACACAAAAGCAGAAAGAAAAAGGGGAATCTCAAAAGGTTACATGCTGTGTGGTTCCATTTCTATCACATTCTCAAAATGACAAAATGATAGACGTGCAGAACAGATGAGCGGTTGCCAGGAGTTGGGTTGGGGAGATGGTAGGACTGACTATAAAGGGGTAGCACGAGGTAGTTTGGTTGTGGTGAAAGAACAGTTCTGGACCTTACTGTGTGCTGAGGTTATAAAAATCTATACGTGCGACAACATTTCTTAGAACTATACCCCCCCCACAAACACAATGTAGAGAACAGATGTAAAAAGAGAAACCTGGTAAAAGCCTAAAGAAGGTCTGTATCTGAGTACATTACCGCAGCAATATCAATTTCCTGTTTTGACAAGATATTAAGGTTTTGTATGATGTCTGTGAGGGTAGCTGGATGAAGGGTAAACAGAAACTCTTTGTACTATTTTTGCAACTTCTTGCAAATACTTTAAAAATTATTTATAGGGGCGCCTGGGTGGCTCAGTCGGTTCAGCATCTACTTCAGCTCAGGTCATGATCTTACACTCTGTGCGTTTGAGCCCCGTGTTGGGCTCTGTGCTAACAGCTCGGAGCCTGGGGCCTGCTTCAGATTCTGTGTCTCCCCCTCTCTCTGCCCCTCCCCTGCTCATGCTCTGTCTCTTTCTGTCTCAAAAATAAATAAAAACATTTTTAAAAAATTAAAAAAAATTATTTATAAATATGTATAACTTGTCACTAGTAAAGTCATGACTTGCATTCCACAGCATGTCCCAGGAAAGGACAAAAAAAAAAAAAAAAAAAAAAAAGACATGTAGAGTACCAAAACCCTAACTCATTTCCATCCCATTTTTTTCTATCACTTTTTTAAAGTTTATTTATTTTGAGAGAGACAGAGAGTGTGAGCAGGGGGGGGACAGAGGTGGGGCGGGGGGGAAGACAGAGGATCCCAAGAAGGCTCCATGCTGACAGTAGACAGCCCTACGTGGGGCTCGAACTCACAAACTGTGAGATCATGACCTGAGCTGATATTGGACACTTAACACACTGAGCCACCCAGTTGCCCCTTCCATCACATTCTTAAAATGAAAGTATCATGTGGAATTTAGTGTCAAGTTTACAAAGCCTTGGTATTGAAAAAACAAAACAAAACTGGCTGAGTCATGTGATTTATTCTGTGCTACGTCTTCAAGTGGCAGAACTCAAAGAGGGGGCACATAAAATGGAGGTGACCTTCAAACTAAACATGCCACATCATTCAAATCTGGCTGGCTTTTCTTTTCTGGCAATTGTTTTCTACCATATAGTTCTAATTCTCCTGTGCAGATTATAATTTCTTCTTCACATGAACAGCAGTCCCTGGCATACATGACTGCTGCATAGAAAGTGATCTTGAGGCTATGTGAAAAAGGAACAGGGTGATTCACGAATTCCTGAAAAGTATCAAAGAAGGCAGTAAAATAATTCTTAAGATTATTTTTAAAAATGGCACCTTGGGGCTCCTGAGTGGCTCAGTCGGTTGAGCATCCGACTTTGGCACAGGTCATGATCTCGCAGTTGACAAGTTCGAGCCCCACATCGGCTCTATGCTGACAGCTCAGAGCCTGGAGCCTGCTTCAGGTTCTGTGTCTCCCTCTATCTCTGTCTCCTGTCCCTCAGGAGCCTCCCCTGCTCATGCTCTGTCTCTCTCTGTCTCAAAAATAAATAAACATAAGAAAAAAAAATTTTGTAATGGCACCTTAAAACAATAGTTGTTCTCATGTGACTTGAGCAGTTTGAGGGCATGAAGAAAGGAAGTGGTTGGATTTTTTTACTTTGACTTGACAAATGAGTCAAGGTGTTCACAATCTCCATCTTTGTCTGCTGAGAAAAGGTAACTACGGGTGAACACGTCTTCCCAGTTCTCAAAAGATAGTAAGGTACAAGTATTTATGGCACACCGAACGACTGTGAAGACTGTAGGAGGGACATGCCAGTTGGGACACTTTCCTCCATAAGTGTCTGTCCTACTTTACTAATCCAAGAGCTCTGGAATTTTTCTTTGTATTTGCAGAGGTTGCTTTCATATGCTCGAAGTGTGAGTTTACAGGAAATCAAAATGAGTACCTAAGAGTTCATTCCTTCTTAGGAAAGGGACAAAATATGAGGTTCAAGAGTCCAAAGAAGCTGCTAGACTTGCAGTAGAACATTTACAATGGTGGTCATCATAGGTCTAATTTGCTTTTCATTATGAAATTCTTAGCATTTGATCTGTGAAAGAAAGGGCTCAAAGGGGAGCAGCTCTGCTCCCAAGGACTGCAGAGCTAATGAAGAGCCAAGACAGGGCTGGGGCAGGGTCGGGCCAACAACACTAATGGTGTACATGATACCATTAAAGAAGGTTATGAACTAGCTGGGATGACAGCATCCTTCAGATCTCAAACACCAAACTCAGGGGGAAGATCATTAGCAAGCAGAGCTCATTCATATTATGCAAGCTTAATACATAGATATGGACTAGACAGATGGGGGAATACCTGGGTATGGTCCACATACATATTCATGTACATATTTATTTGTTCTTTCAATCATTAACTCCACACAAGTTTTTTTTTTTTGGATAATAACCATGTGTTAGGCACTGGTGACCCAAGGATGAAGAAACACAGAGCAACCAAGGAATGAATTTTGTCACTGGTTCACAGGTGTCCAAGGCACAAGTCTCAAAACTGGATTCTTCTGAAGTCCAGTTCACTGAAGTATGAATGTGTGCTCCATGAAACAAAGGGTTTCACAGCCAAATCACTTTGGAAATGTTGTATGAATTGTCTCGGTTTTGCATATTAAAGGCTCTGAGAAGTCCTATGGTAAAGACTTTAATACTTCACAGGATCCAGCTTGGGAAACACTGCTGTTGGGACTACAGACTGGCAAAGAAGTAGGGGAGCACAGGCATCCATGGTGAAAAGACAGGATCAAGCAAGTCATACTTTGTGACCCATGAAATGTTCTGAGACTCAATGCACATAAATCAGCTAACACTCCAGAAATGTCCCCGCTATCCAATTATCTGATAGGATTCCATGTAACATACATGCAGTATTTTTTACCAACTTTCTTCTGCTTAAGATACAATGAGATAATTCATCATCCATAGAATCTCAGTACCTTAGAAGGTTGGAGGTGGTAAGATTGCTAGGAAACCTCTGGCACAATCCTCTCATTCCACAGACGGGTCTGGACAAAACTAATCAATGGCTCGACTCTGAAGAAACCATGGGCTTTGATTCCCAGCCCAAAGGCCCTAATAAATAAGTACCCGCCTCTTGTGTGCTCAGTATAGCAGGAAGTGTACTATGGGTGCTAAAAAAAATTACTAAGTCACTATATGAAAATAAAAAGAAAAATAAAATGCATAGCCATTGCCTTAGAAGCATTCATTAAACATTTCAGGTAAAAAAGACAAAGTTCGAATAGGGCTAAAGGGTTAGCAGGGCCTCAAAAGTATCATCATCTGATGGTGCTTCTTCCCAGCACCACGTCAGTGAGAATTTCTTATATCTTCACTGTTGCTATAAGCTTATTAACCTACTAGCTCATGGAGCTTATTACTCTGAAAAGAGTCTTCTTTCCCCGCTTCAAAACCAAATTCTTCAACTGCATCCATCTAGACTGCAAATAGCTTAAATAAGATGATCAATGACATGAAAATGTAGGCTATAGCCAAGAGAGCTGAGTAACAGATTTAATTTAAAATTGAAGAACCAGGTGATAAGATCTCACCAGTTTCTTGTTTCTGTCCTGCATTTTATATAGTCATTAAAATGGCATGGCACACATACTCGGCCTAACTTTACAAAGCAAGCCAGTCAATTTGCCAACCAGCCTTACGTGTCATTCTTTTTTAAGAACAGCTTTATTGAGATGTGATTCACATACTATCCAACTCTTCTATTTAAAGTATAAAATCCAATGGTTTTGGGTATATTCACAAGGTTGTGCAACCATCACCACAGCCAATTTTAGAGCATGACTTTCTCTCAAACAAACCCTAGCATCCTTTTGCTATTGCCCCATCCTCCTCTCCCTTAGCCCTAAACAATAGATGTCTACTTTCTGTGTCTGTAAATTTTCCTATTCTGGATGTTTCATATAAATTGAATGGTAGAATATGTGGTCTTTGTGACCAGCTGATTTAATTTAGCATAATATTTCCAAGGCTCATCCAGAATGTAGCTTGTAATAATACTTCATTCCCTTTTATGGTCAAATAATATTCCATTGTATGCATACATCAAATTTTATTTATCCATTCATCACTTTACAGATATTTGAGCTGTGTCCACCTTTTAGTTATAATCAATCACATTGCTATCAACATTCATGTAGCTTTTGTACAGACTTGGGTTTTCATTTCTCTTGGGTATATACTTAAAAGTAGACTTGCTGGATCATATAAGAACTCTCTTAAGCCATGTGAGGAACTGCCAGACCTTTTACCAAAGTGGCTGCATTTACATTCCCACCAGCAATGAGGGTTCTGATTTCTCCAAATTCTTGTCAACACTTATTATTATCTGATCTTTTGATTCTAGCCATCCTAGTGAGTGTGAAATGGTATCTCATCTTGTTTTGACTTGCATTTTCTTAGGACTAATGATGTTGAGCATCTTTTTATGTCCTGCATAAATGCAGGCCAATAAGGCCTTATTGGCCATCTGGAAATCTTTTTTGGAAAAATGTCAATTCAAGTGCTTTGCCCATTTCTTAATTGCATTGTCCCTTCATTATTGAGTTTAAGAGTTATTTATACATTGTGGACCTGAGTCCTTTATCAGATATATGGGTTAAAATATTTTCCTCCATTTTATGTCTTTTTCACTTTCATGCCCGTGTGCTTGGAAGCACAATTTTTTTTTTTAATTTTGATGGTCTAATTTATTTATTTTTTCTCTTTTGTTGCATGTGTTTTGGTGTCATGTCTTGAAGGTTTCATTTTCTTCTAAGAGCTCTATAGCTATACCTCTTATATTTAACTCCTTGATGAATTTAGTGTTAATCTTTGCACTTGGCATGAGGTAAGAAGTTCTATTTCAACCTACTGCATGCAGCTATCCAGTTGTCCTAGTGCCATCTGTTGAGACGACCATTCTTTCCACACCGGATGGTCTTGGCCATTTGTTGAAAATCACTTAGCCATAGATATATGTTTGTTTTTAGACTATGAACTCTGTTTCACTGATATATATGCCTAAACTTGTGCCAGTACCACAATATCTTGATCACTACTGCTTTGTAGAAAGTTTTGAAATTAGGAGTTGTAAGTCCTCCTAGATTTTAAGTAATAGTTTACTAATTAATTTGTTGTCCTTTTTTGAGATGGTTTGGCTATTCTGGGTTCTTGGAAATTCCATATGAATTTTAGAGTTTAGAAATTGCTATGCCAATTTCTATAGGGAAGTTAGCTGGATTTTTTTGTTGTTGAATCTGTAGAATAGATTTTAGAATATTCCCATCTTAATAACTGTGTCTTCCAATCCATGAACATTGGATGTCTTTCCATTTGTTTAGGTCTTCTTTCATTTTTTTCAGCATTTTTTTTTTAGTTCTTAGAGTATAAGTTTTACACTTG
Organism: Panthera pardus; assembly: GCF_024362965.1. Lineage (NCBI taxonomy): Eukaryota > Metazoa > Chordata > Mammalia > Carnivora > Felidae > Panthera > Panthera pardus. The sequence goes on from NW_026526765.1 coordinate 98,576,891, forward strand.
TTTAATGCATCCCTAAGTATTTTATTCTTTTTGATGAAATTATATAACTAGAATTGTTTTCTTAATATCATTTTTAGATTGTTCATAGCTAGTGTATAGAAATAAAATTAATTTTAGTATATGAATCTTATATCCTGCAATCTTGCTATTTTGGGTTGAATTGTGTCCCCTCCCCTCTAAAAAAAAAAAAAAAAAAAAAAAAGAAAGATATATTGAAAAAAGGATATGTTGAAGGCCCTTAATACCTCAAAATATGATCTTCTTTAGAAATAGGGTCATTGCAGATGTAATGAGTTAATGTGACATCATACTAGAGAAGGGTAGGCCCTTGATCCCATATGATTAGTGTCATTACAAGAAAAGGAGAGAGACACACAAGACAAAGATAGCCACGTGATGATTAAGGTAGAGATTGACATGATGCATTTACAAACCAAGAAATACGAAGGACTACCAACAAACATAAGAAACTAGCAGAAGCAAGGAAGGACACTACTGAGTCTCAGAGGGACTGTCAACACCTTGATTTAGGATTTTTAGCTTCCATAACTGTGAGAAAATACATTTCTATTGTTTTAAGCCACTAAGATTGTGGTACTTTGTTAGAGCAGCTCTTACAAACTAATATACTTGCTAAATTTGCTTATAGTTTTAATAGTTTTTTAGTGAAATACTTAAGACTTTCTATATACAAGATCATATCATCTGCAAATAGTTTTACTACTTTCCAATATGGAGGTCTTTTATCTCTGTTTCTAGTTCAATCACCTTAGTTAGCATAAATTTCTATACTGTGAAAACTGTAAAAAGGTAATGTTGGGTTTGTTATACTTGCAATACCTTTAACCACATCACAACAAGGTGGGGAAAGATATAGAGTTATGTGGGAGTAACAGTTCTGTCTCACTGGAATTAAGTTAGTGTAAACCTGAAGTTAATTCTAGGACAAATTACCAAAACTGACTCAAGAAGCAATAGACACCATGAATACATCTTAAAAAAAAAAAGGTATTAAATTAGTAATTACTAATTAGTAATCAGGGGCCCCTGGGTGGCTCATTGGTTAAGGCTTGGAAATTCGGCTTGGTTTTGGCTCAGGTCATAATCTCAGAGTTGGTGGGATTGAGTGCCATGCTGGCAGCATAGAGCCTGCTTGGGATTCTTTCTCTCCCTCTCTTTCCCTGCCCCTCCCCTGCTCATGCACTCTCTCTCTCTCTCTCTTAAAATAAATAAATAAATTTTAAAAAATAAAATAAATTAGTAATCAAAAAAAAACAAAAAACAAAAACCACCCACAAAGAAAGTCCCAGGCTCAGATGCCTTCACTACTAAATTCTACCAAATATTTAAAGAAGAATTTTGTTTTGTTTTTGAAAAGAAGAATTTGTTTTATAAAAATTGTTTGTTTTGTGAATTTGTTACTATCTGGAGTTATTTTCTTAGCCCAATACAGTTTTGCTCCATGTACATCTTTTGGGCTATTATTGGCAAATATGTTATGTTTTTATGAGTTACAGGCCCAACATTATATTATATATATGTATATATATATATGTGTGTGTGTGTGTGTGTGTGTGTGTATACACACATACACACACACACACACACACACACACACACATATATATATATATATATATATAGTTTTATACAATTGCTTTCTAAATCAGTTTAAAGAGAAAGGGAAAAGATGCATTCATTATACCATCTTTTATAATTTTATAATGCTCTTTTTTCCCTGTGGATTCAAATGACTGGGTGAGGTCACTTGCTTACAGCCTGAAGAATTTCCTTTAGTATTTCTTGAAAAGCAGACCTGTTATCAATAAATCGTCTCTGTATTTTTGTTTACCCAGGGTTATCATTATTTTGCTTTCATTTCTGAAAGATAGCTTTGCTGGCTATAAGATTTTCGGTTAACAGTGTTTTTTTTCTTCTTTTCTGCTCTTTGAATATGTTATTCCACTGTCTCTGGCCTCTACTGTTTCTAATATAAAGTCAGCTATATATGGATCTTGTTTTATTATCAAGTCTGACCATCTCTGCCTTTTGATTAGACTGTTTAATTCATAAATATTTAATGTCATTGATATAGTTGAACTTACATCTTCCATTTTACTTTTTGTTTTCTATGTATTGTGTCTCTGCCCCCATTCCACTTTCATTGTTTTCTTTTTCATTGACTTAATATATTCTAATGTAGCATTTAAATTTCTTTAGTGATTTCTCACTACATTTTAAAATCATTTCCTTAGTGACTTCTCCCTTGTAAGTGGTGAGTCATTTTTTTTCTTGCTGCTTTCAAGATTTTTTCAAATGTTTACAAATCATATATCTGAGAAAGGGTTCATTTCCAAAATATATAAGGAACTCCAAAAACTCAGTAGCAAAAAAAATTAAGTAAGCTGATTTTTTTTAAAAAAATGCACAAGAGACCTGAAGAGACATTTACCCAAAAAGACATACAAATGGCCATAGGTACACAAAATGGTGTTCAACATCACAAATTATGAGGGCACTGAAAATCAAAACCACAATGAGATATTATATCACACCTGTTAGCATGGCTATTAACAACAACAACAACAAAAAGATAACAAATGTTGGTAAGGATGTAGAGAAGAAGGAAGCCTTGTACACTGTTTGTGGGAATGTAATTCATATAGCCATTATGCAAAACATAATGTAAGTTCTTCAAAATTCCAACAATATGTATGATCCAGGAATCCTACTTCTTCTTCTTTTAATGTTTCAAGTTTTTAGTTAAATTCTAGTTATTTAACATAAAGTGTTATATTAGTCTCAGGAGTAGAATTTAGTGATTCATCACTTACCTGTAACACCCAGTGCTCATCACAAACAAGTCCCCTCCTTAATATCCATCACCAATTTAGCCCATCCTCCTACCCATCTCCTTTTCAGCAACCCTCAGTTTGTTCTCTGTACTTCAGAGTGTCTTTTACGCTTTGTTTCCCTGTCTCTCTTTTTTTCTTTCCCCTATATTCATCTGTTTTGTTTCTTAAATAAGTGAAACCATGTGGTATTTGTCTTTCGCTGACTTATTTCGCTTAGCATAATACACACTAGCTCCATCCACATCAGTGCAAATGGCAAGATTACATTATTCTTTTATCGCTGAGTAATATTCAGCCATATATATATAGTATATATAGTATATATATAGTATAGTGTGTGTGTATGTATACTCTCTCTCTCTCTCTCTCTCTCTCTCTCTCTCTATATATATATATATATATATATATATATATATATACCACCTCTTCTTTATCCATTCATCAGTTGATGGACATGTGGGCTCTTTCCATAATTTGGCTATTATAGATAATGCTGCTATAAACATCAGGGTGCATATGTCTCTTCAAATTAGTATTTTTGTATCCTTTGGGTAAATACAGGAATCCTACTTCTTGGCATATACCCCAAAGAAGTGAAATCAGTATTTCTAAGAGATATCTTCACTCTGACATTCACTGCAGCATTATTTACAGTGGCAAAGCCATAGAATAATCTAAATGTCCATTGATAGATGAATGGATTCTTAACATGTGGTATAAATGAAATTTCATTCAGCTTTAATAAAGAAGACAGTCATGTCATTTGCTACAACATGGATGAACTTGAAAGACATTATGCTAAATCAGACACAAAAAATCAAATACTATCTGACCCCACTATTTCATGAACCTAAAATTGCCAGAGAAGGGTGAGAATCAGAGAGTAGAACAGTGGATCCTAGCAGCTGTAGACAGGGAAACAAAGAGGTGTCAATCAAAGGGTACAAAATTTCAGTTACACAAGAGGAGTAAATCCTAGAGCTCTACTGCAAGGCATGGTGCATACAGTTAACAATATTGTAATGCATATTTAAAAGCTTGTTAAGACAGAGGTTGACAATGACAGGGGATGTATTTATTAGTACTGTTCTGCTACAAGGGTTTTATTTTATTTTTTTTTTATTTTTTTATTTTTTTAATATATGAAATTTACTGTCAAATTGGTTTCCATACAACACCCAGTGCTCATCCCAAAAGGTGCCCTCCTCAATACCCATCACCCACCCTGCCCTCCCTCCCACCCCCCATCAACCCTCAGTTTGTTCTCAGTTTTTAACAGTCTCTAATGCTTTGGCTCTCTCCCACTCTAACCTCTTTTTTTTTTTTTTTTTTTTTCCTTCCCCTCCCCCATGGGTTTCTGTTATGTTTCTCAGGATCCACATAAGAGTGAAACCATATGGTATCTGTCTTTCTCTGTATGGCTTATTTCACTTAGCATCACACTCTCCAGTTCCATCCATGTTGCTACAAAAGGCCATATTTCATTTTTTCTCATTGCCACGTAGTATTCCATTGTGTATATAAACCACAATTTCTTTATCCATTCATCAGTTGATGGACATTTAGGCTCTTTCCATAATTTGGCTATTGTTGAGAGTGCCGCTATAAACATTGGGGTACAGGTGCCCCTATGCATCAGTACTCCTGTATCCCTTGGATAAATTCCTAGCAGTGCTATTGCTGGGTCATAGGGTAGGTCTATTTTTAATTTTCTGAGGAACCTCCACACTGCTTTCCAGAGCGGCTGCACCAATTTGCATTCCCACCAACAGTGCAAGAGGGTTCCTGTTTCTCCACATCCTCTCCAGCATCTATAGTCTCCTGATTTCTTCATTTTGGCCACTCTGACTGGCGTGAGGTGGTATCTGAGTGTGGTTTTGATTACAAGGGTTTTAATACATTGTCTCCAATCCTCCCTGCTACTCTATAGGTGATGTTTGTAATTACAACTGGCTGTAAGCTGTTGGGAATAGAGAATGAAAGGCTCTGGAAAAGTGATGATCACAGTTAAAATCTACAAGATAAAGATACTGTTTATTTTCTTTTTCTAGATTAGCTTACTGAAGCTCAAAATCATACAACTTGCCCAAAAGCATACAACTCCCACATGAGAGATTTAGGATTTAAGACCAGCTTTGCCTTGAAGCCTATGTCTATCCTGTGCTTCTTTGCTTCTTTCCTGCATAGCCTAATGGGAATATAGAAGTAGACAATGGAAGCCACAGGCCAGAAGTCATCAGAAAATGCCTGATGCTGCCTGTATTAAATCATTCCAGCCCTGTTTTCACAAAGCACTAGCCATTCTTTCCTTTGAATCTCCCTGTTACATACAGCATCTGCAACAATTAGGTGCACTCATCTGCCATGTGTCTGTCTCCTTCTCTGGCCTGTAAGCACTCAAGAGCAGGAAGCATGTCTTTATGACTCCAGGATCCAGTCTGGGACCCGGGTAGGGAAGTCACTAACTGTTTGCTGGATGATTATGTAAAGAAAGGCAATGTGATCACAACACATACACAGACACCAAAGCCCCAAGGGTTAAGTCTTGGGAAGACCCTGTAGGGAGTGGAGAGAAGAATGTAGAATGAGTACGGAGAACTGAGACTCCAGGAGGAACCAAAGGCAGACGCATTTTCAGGGAGGAGGGGGTGGTTAACATTTTATTAGGTTCCGCCTCCAGATTCAATTCATGTGATGTGAGGAGGTTTAGGGAAAGCGGCTATTCCTGGGAACGCCTTTCAGGCTCCAAGCTGGGGGAAGTGCTGGGGTCTCTACCAAACATGAACAGCTTAGGACAGGAACAGCTCAGGATGCCCAGAGGTGAGAGGAAGCACCTTCCTCACACTGGGAAGAACCTGGCAATCCCCTGGAGTTCCTCGTCTCCCCTGGCTTTACAGCAGTCTACCCAGGATACATTTCCATGTCTGAACTATAAGAATGTATTTGTCCCTGAGGAGGCAAGCAGCATCTCTGCGGGAACAACCCATCCCTTTTGACTCTGAGAAAATATGATCAAGGCTCCTACTCACCATGTGAGGTACAGTAGAAGTCTGGAGGAGACACCATCACTCTACAAATGTAGTGTGCCCAGTGTGGGGAGGGAGGTGGGGGCCGGGAGGCTTCTTTACTGACCCAGCAGAAACCCAGGGGGCAAAGTTGTACTGTATGGTCATAGAGGGACCCTCTGATGGAGTCGGCTCACACCAAGGGAATGAATGGTCATCTTGGAGCTGTCTTTTCCCTGGGGAGTTATACCATTTATCATTCCTATTGACTACTTAAATATGAACATTTCAACAAAGTTTACTTTATTGTTAAATCCAGAAGTACTGGTAACTGAGATGGTTTTCAATTTGGAAAAATAAATAAAATGAGATAGCAGCAGCTAACCCACTTCTCTCCTGGTTTGCCAATTTATCTCCTCTATATATTCTGGATGTGATTACTGGCACATAATGACGCAGAAGTACTAGATAACGGCTACAAATGTGCAATTTACCCTTGCAGAAGAGGATTAATAATTTTTCAGCTGCTCCAATCTATGGTATAATTATGTTACTGGAAGTACTATCCAAAACAAATATACCACAGTACCTTGTAACCAATTTTTAAATACTGACTTGTTTTCCTTCCTTTAAAAATATACATTAAAACTCAATTTAGTGGTTGATCTGACATGTGTCCTTTCCACTCTCTGGAACAGATTTCTCATCGCCGCAGGCAATGTCGTTTTCTCTGCCATGCACCCCACCCCCCAAAGCACTCTCAGTCATGGCCACCTCTTCCCTCCCGAAACCTTGCTGCTCTTGGCCTCCAGGCAGCTGAGACTTTTCCTACCTTTCACCATGTATTTATGACTTTTCTCCTCCCACACCTAAGCATTCACTGAAGATCTGTTGTTAGCCCCCCTTTCTTCCTCAGGCTCTCCTCTCTCTGTGGGTTCTGCATCTCTATTCAAAGATCTCTCTGAAGTCCATCTCTGGGGGCTAGTTTCCCTGTGAAGTCTCAGGACAAATGCCCTCCTGGACAGTTTCTCCTGAGCAGCCTGGTTGGCACCTCAAACTCAACAAAAACTCAGTGGGGACCACTTACCAGGCTCTGTGCTCCAGGCTGAGGGTAGTCTGTGAATAAGACACTCCATTCTTGCACTTACAGTAACTAAATTCATCTTCCCTCCTACACAAGGGTCCCCCCACTTCCCCACCAATCCCAGAAGTCCCGTCTATATTTTATACACTCCTACCCAACACAACACCAGGGCATGAGTCCTTAGTGTCTCTGGTATGTTCCTCTCCTGTGCTCCCATAGTTAGTGGGTTGTCCTCTAACAGTCCCTCTGCATCACCCACATCAGGCCCTTGGCATCTACTGGCTGGAACACTCTATGCAAATGAATCTTAACTGATCCCGTTGACTCCTCTCCGACCCGTTCCAGACACAGCAGTCTCCCAAAGGAGACTTCTCACCCCATCATGTCTCTGCTCACACCTCCACCGATCACCACCCCGCACCAGAATAAACTCATTTAGTCTCCATGAACAGGCAGGTCCCCACCCACCTTTCCAAGTGCTCCCTTTTATGTGTGTTCCACTTCAACAAAGCTGAACCACAATCTACTCACAACACTCAATCCATGGGTTTCCTGCCTTAGTGCCTTTGGTCAGTGTGTTTGTTCTCCCAAAAACTCTCTCCTTTCTGCACCCCGTCTCTGCAAATTCTAATTCTACCTGCAGTGGAAAACCTGGTCAAATACTACAGTCTCCTGAAATCTTTTTTTTAAAACCAGGCTTCCCTCAAACAGAATCAATCTTCAGTCCTCTGGCCCCCACACCGTTTTGACAGGAAATGTCTTGGGCACAGAGTTTTGTCTGCTTGACCTCTGTACTTGTCACAAAATAGCGCAAATACCTTAAACCAACTCAATAAGAATTTGAGGAGTGAATGCATGGAGGACCTCCTGCTGGTGACCTTCTGTGTGAGAACTGCTGAATTTTGAAAGGTAACATTCCACAAAGTGGTCTCTGAACCCTTTCTATTAGTTAGAAAACTAAGTAGTGGCGCCTGGGTGGCTCAGTCAGTTAAGCAACGGACTCTTGATTTCAGCTCAGGTCATGATCCCACAGTTCATGGGTTCAAGCCCCACATCAGGTTCTGTGCCGACAGTGCAGAGCCTGCTTGGGAATCTCTCTCTCTTCCTCTCTCTCTCTGCCCCTCTCCTGCTTTCATTCTCTTTCTCTCTCTCTCAAAATAAATAAACTTAAAAAGAAATAAGTAGGTAACTAAACAGACGTAGAACACTGAGAAGCCATCCACTTCTCACAAGTATAATCTGCCTCCTTTTGGATGTGTGTGTTCACATCCAAATCGATTCCCACCGCAGGACTTTCCTTCGTTCCCTGAGCAGTCTGGTTACCTTTTACCAGTTTCTAATCAGTTCTTTTGACACAGTACTATTAATATTTCTGATTTAACTAGATTCTTCAGAGAAAACTAAGTTAACACTCAGAACATTTAATTTCACATTACATAGGAGGGGAAAAAAGCCTGAAGGATTCACATTATAGTTTTATCACCATGCCTCTGGCACTGAGAAACTATTGCCACAAAGCAAAGTCACACTGTGCTGGGACCATTCTGGGATGCGTGGCCATAAATGTGGTTAGAGACCGTGATGTCCCCCGCGGTGTAGAAGAAAGACCAGTGTAAAGAAGTCAATACCCATTTCAGCGGAGAAAACAACACATACGCACCCCTCAGCTGTCAATAAGAGATTTACTTCTTGAAAAGAAAACCTTTCCTCAAAAATGGCACATAAGGCTACCTTGTAACATGTGTTGCTGTACATTGGTAAATAAGGAAAACGCTTCTACTTACAGGATCACATGCTCCATTGTTTAAAATTACAACATCACGTATAACCTTCATTATCACAACTGTTGGGGATGCTGCTGCTTCTTGGCCGGGGGGTGGGGGAACTACGACAGTGCTACTCACAGTGGGGTTCAGAACCACCAGCTTCAGCCTCACTGGGATCCCAGCTCATTTTAGCAGGAAGAATCCCAGGCCCAACCCGGGTCTGCTATATCAAAGCCTACATCTTTAGGCTGAGAAGCAGTGGTCGAGAACAGTGTTTCTGGAACCTCCCTCTAAACAAGAATCATTTGGGATGCTTATAAAACATATATACAGTTCCCAGGCCCATCCCCTAGCAATGATTCACGAAGTCTGAGATGGGATGTGATTGCGATTAAGTGAGATAGTGAAATTAATGACTGATTGGATGCCTCACTTAGAGAAGGCAAAGAACAAACTAATCCCTCCATCCCATGCTGTTATCTCTACTACCAGGAGGGTTGCAAGATTTAGCAAATAAAAACACATGATGCCCAGTTAAATTTGAATTTCAGGTAAACAAATATTTTAAGCATATCGCAAATGTTGCTTGGCATATACTTATATTAAAATATTATTTGCTTGTTATTTATCTGAAATTCAAATCTACCTGGGCACCCTGTATTTTATCTGGCAACTCTATACCCTGATTTTGGAATATCTAGGGGAGGGGAATGAGTGGCAGAAAAAAAATGGGAAAAATAGATCTGGCCCAGCTTATGAAGAGCTTTGAATACCATACTCAGGAGTTTAAAGCAATCTGTATACTAACCAGCAAACATTTTGATCAGGGATGTGATGTGACCTGCATCCTTCACCCACTTCCCCCAGGAATGATCTGAAAAGCAATGGGAAGAGTCTTGCTGTGACAAGAGTCTCTATCCCAAAGACCCTTTAGGATGGAAACACAGAGATTGAAGAGGTCATAGTCATGGCCAGTGACCACATCACAAAGAATAGGAAAGTTAAAATTTCAAAACCTTAAGTTTATTTTGTATTAACTCTAAATTCTTCAAGCAATTATTTAAACCCTGCCCTGACTCATAAAAAATAATTTAAGCCAGCTACTTGACTTTTCACCACAATAACTTGTGCACAGCCTAGCCCTAGCTTGATTTACAGAGAGCTATTTGCAACTGGGAACAAAAGGAGATACAGTAATACACCAAAAGCCAAACTTCCAATGTCCTTCTAATGCCTACTTTGCCAAAATCTTGAACTTGGTTTCTGGACATCCCATGTATCCGTTATAAAGCCCCCATTTATAAAGTCAAGCAATTACTCAGCAACTCTCAGTTCCTTCACCTAGTCTATTTACTCTTATTTAGCAGATAATTCTTAACAACCTTAGTTATCAAGTTTCCTAATCCACAGCACAGAAGCATCAGGGGATGAGTGACAGACAGTTAAGTGGCAGCAGTAACAGGATGGTAGAAAGGGGTGAAGAAAAACCAAAGTATTACATAAAGAATAAAAATGGATGCCCTGAACTATCAGGACACATTTAAATTCTAGAAGATAAATTTAGAAATAATATAAAACACTTTTGATTTCCGTTTAAGAAATAGGCTTAAACAGGGGCACCTGGGTGGCTCAGTTGGTTGAGTGTCCGACTTTGGCTCAGGTGATGATCTTGCAGTTTGTGGGTTTGAGCCCCACATCGGGCTCTGTGCTGACAACTCAGAGCCTGGAGCCTGTTTCAGATTCTGTCTCCCTCTCTCTGCCCCTCCCCTAGTCATGCTCTGTCTCTCTTTCTCTCTGTCAAAAATAAATCAACATTAAAAAATTTTTTTTCTAAATAAAAAGAAATAGGCTTAAACAAGAAGAGGCTTTGACTCTTAATAAGGTAAACTTTATTTACTTAAAATAAATATCTCACTTTTCAAACAAGTTACATAGTAAAGTCATACATTTTAATCTAATGATTACCTTGACTCCAAGTTTACTAGAAAATTGCCTACAGAATATTCTAGGTTATATTATTTGTTCCCCTCTGATTTTCAAGTAGCATACTTGGTCCACACCCAAATCCCTCCCTTCACTCTCAAATATTCCCCAAGAAGCTCAACAAGAGTTCAGTTCAGTTTTTTTAAATGTTTTTTATTTATTTTTGAGAGAGAGAGGCAGAGTGTGAACAGGGCAGGAATGGAGAGAGAGGGAGACACAGAATCCGAAGCAGGCTCTGAGCTGTCAGCACAGAGCCAGACACGGGGCTCGAACCTATGAGCCACGAGATCATGACCTAAGCCAAAGTCGGATGCTTAACCTACTGAGCCACCCAGGTGCCCCTAGAATATTCTTCCAGGAGAGGCCATTATGGCAAACTCCATGGCCAGAATTAGTCTGGATTCCCTCAGGAAGAAAGGTACCTATAGGAATAGCTGCTGTTGACAAAGAACGGGAGCCACATCAGGACTCCAATTCCTGCGACAGTGCAGGAAACAGGGCAGGAGATGCTGCTCTGCTAATACATTTGTATCTGTCCAGGACTCACTGCCAGCCCAGCATCTCCCCAAACACAGGGGACAGTGAACTCCAGCCATCTGTGCTACGAGCACCCAACCACCTCCAAAACGACTTCTTTCTAATTGTTTTTTTTTTTCTTTTTGAATTGTGTTAAATTTATAGAACATAAAATTTGCCAGCTTAACTATTTTAAGCATATAATTCAGTGCCATCAACTACATTCACAATGTTGTGCAACCATCACGGCCATCTTTTCCCAAAGTTTTTCATCGTTCCAAACAGAAACTCGAACTTCTGAGCAGTAACTCCTCATTCCCTCTCCCTCCCAGCCCCTGGTAATTCTAATCTACTCTCTGTCTTGGTGAATTTGTCTATTCTAGATAATTCATATAAGTGCAATCATACAACCATTTGTCCTTTTGTGTCTGGCTTATTTCAGCCAGCATAATGTTTTCAGGACTCGTCCATGTTGTAGCTTCTATCAAAGCTTTATCTTCTTTCTTTAAAACGTTTCTCTTTTGGTTTACCTTCTATTTCTTTTCCCTCGCTTGATTCTACGTTTTGTTTCTTCCTATTATTATTTAAAAATTTTTTTTTAATGTTTATTTATTTTTGAGGGAGAGAGGGTGCGTGAGCAGGGCAGGGGCACAGAGAGGGAGACACAGAATCCGAAGCAGGCTCCAGGCTCTGAGCTGTCAGCAAAGAGCCCGATGAGGAGCTTGAACCCACAAACTGTGAGATCATGACCTGAGCTGAAGTCACTTGCTCAACCGACTGAGCCACCCAGGTACCCATTTCCCATTATTTAATTCCATCCTTCTTTCCAACTTTGAACATTGCTAACCACTAACCGGCTTCCTCCTGTCCATCCATTTCCTTCCTTAACTTGACAAAGTTGGAGACGCTGACTCCACCTCAGGGTGTTATCTTCCTTACACTTCAGCTCATTACTAGTCAGGAAGCACAGTCCCTGAGGGAGGGCATCCTTGCTTTCCACACTGCTGGAACACACTGTGTTTTCATGTACCAGCTGAATCCCTAGGAGAAAGGGTGTGTGTGTGTGTGTGTGTGTGTGTGTGTGTGTGCGCGTGCGCGCACGCACGCGCGCATGCAGTCGAACTATCTTTGCTACGCTGTCATGAATGAGCCTACAGAAGTATGGCAAGATATGATAATATGGTCTCAAGAGTGTTGGGAGGAAATCTCAAACATAAGGTCACAGAGGTAAACTGGATTCTTGATTCTGGAGGTAAAAGCAGTGTCCCCAAACTCCCCCCAAATATGCCCCAGTCCTTACTCTCCCCCTCCTGACAGTGGTACTACCCATGGGTAGATTTGATTTTTACTTAGTCATTGGGAAGAGACTCCTGCATCCTAAAATATTACCTGGGGGCAAAAACTTGGCCTCTCACCACAGGTTCCCTCCTTTCTGGTAGGCACACTGTCAATATTAACTGGGTGTCTATGCTACCTGGCATCAGTCTCTTTGCAGAAAAGGGCACACACATTTCATTCTCACTTAGGTTCATGCAAATCCCTCTCAAGGACTAAGATATTCTTGGCAATGAATTTACTCAACACAACTCTTTCTCTTTAAACATCACGAATACCTAAATTTAAATACCAAAAGACTTCAAGAATGTAACCTATTTTGTATATTGATCTTTGGTAATTCAAATGCTACAAAACTATTCCCAAAATGTTTGCTTCTCTGCAGAACAATAGCAATCATATTCTCTTAGAAGAAAGCCATGTTCCAGCACTTACTTGAAAGCACCTTACAAATATCCTGTATTAAGTAGACCTGTGCCCAACTTTCTCAGCTTCTTTTCGTGACTTCACAAAGGGCATACCAAATGTTAAGCAGGCCCCTTAACTTCCCCTCTAAGAGCTTGTTCCATGCTATGCCCCTGAACAGAACTCTTCTCCCAGGCACAAACCAAGGGTGCTGGGCAGATGCAAGCTATATCCTAGCAGCACTGAGGCAATCTGCCCTACAAAAGTGCCAGGTGGTGTGGCTCCATCCTGCTCTCTGTAGCTCTTCCTGGGGTGTTAGGAAAGAAGACACTCTTCCTTCCCTCCCACCCCAACTTGCTCTGTTGTTGCTTGGCTGACCTGATGGTGCAGATGGATGCTGACTGCTCCTTCCATCAAGCCCCAGGCTGGCCACAGTGCAGGCTGGTAGGTCTTACGCTTGGTTGAGAACTCCCTTGTCAGTGACATAACTAATAGAGTCCTTTGTCTTAAAGCAGGGCCTTTCTTTCTTTTTTTTTAATATGGTAATTATATTGATGTCAGTTATTAAGGACAGTGGTGGCAAGATACTACCACCTTTTCATCACTAGCCAGGTGCCTTGGTGCAGTTTACAACCTGCAAAACTGTACATAGCAGCCCTCCAATGTCAATTGGTTAAGGTGGATTTTCAGCAGTTTCTCAGCTGTCAGCTTCTCTGTTTCCAGGCTTTGTCTTGAGAGTGAAAAAATAAACTTAATGGCAGAGATAAATAATATTCCAATATTTAGAAATATTTGCTCGTTTCTAATAGGTATAGGAAGATTGCATTTTTAATGTAGGAAAATACACATGACAAAATTTATCATCTTTCGCATTTAGAGATAAGAGAGATAAGAGATAAGAGAGATGTGAAAATAATTTAGAGATCATTATATTCTATTTTTAAGCAAATTCCTTACATTAGAAATTTTTAGTTGGAAAAACTCATTGTGTCCTCATCATTTTATATTTCATTAGAGATCTCAGTTTTGAAATTGAAGGTAAGAACTATACCCAAGGACTTCTTTTACTTTTTCTGTCACAATCTTAAAAAGGCCAATAAGAAATTTCTAAGTGTAAGGTAAGAATGTCAGTTTGCAAATATGTGGGTTGGGAATACTTGCTTCAGTCATTTATCAGAATAACTCTTCAAGATGAATGTAATTAAACCATTTCCTACTCCCTGAAGCATTTTGCAGGAACCTTAGTTCCTATACAAGCTCTTGTTACATGAGAATATTGAGAGATTAGATTTCCCATGAAAAGGGGTGATTTCATCTTCCTGGTTGGAATTCAAACCTACAAGCCCAAATTATTTGAATTTGGCTTGATACAGTTATTAGGTGATTAACATTTCAAACTGCCTTATTTAAACCAACATGCAATTAACAAAGTCTCTAAACTAACAACAGATCAACAAGTTCTACAGTGACTTCAGGGAGAGTCCCAGATTGAATCAGAACAATGTACTGTACTGTACTGTAATGTAATGTAATGTAATATGTAGCACCACTGGAATCAGAATCCTCATCCAGAAGTGTTCTAGGATGCAGAGATATAGGGATTCAGGATGCAAGGATCAGCCTTTAGGTTCAAAGCTATATTGTAGGAAAACCCCCAATGAGCCTCCGGGTGACAGAAAGGCATTTACTATCACACTCTCAAAGTCTCAGAATGCTGCTTATTGGCAAGATTCTGGAATGTGGCATGGGGTTTCTGTTCACTCCTATCCTGTGAAAATGTATCACAGACTTCCTGGATGGAGGAATTGTTTCAGGCTACATAGGCCAAATCCACTAGGAGGTTAGAATGAATGACCAGAGGAAATAAGACCCAAGGATATAATGGCAACAAATTATTGAGTCTTCTTTTCCAATTTGGCAATAATGAATCCAAATAAGATTTTGCTAGTGTTGGTGAACAGGATGTTCTCTAGAAGCCAATAACTTTTTAATTCCAATTAGAATCACTGTGACAGCTGAGAGGCTAAACAGAAGCAGAGGGCATACACACACACACACGCATACACACACACACAATGCAGATCAAACCTCCCTTCAAGATACCAAGGCAGATGTCAATAACAAAGGGATTGGGCAGGGTATATAGTTGCTGATCCTGAAATCTGCAGCTTACACTTCTAGGGTACAAAGCCACTCATCTTAAAATTTAGAACACATTTACAGAAGTAGAAAAAAACACTCCTAAAATTCATATGAAACCACAAAACACCCTTAATAGCCAAAGATTTCCTCAGAAAGAAGAACAAAACAGGAGGCATCACACCGCCTGATTTCAAGATATACTATGCAGCTACAGTCATCAAAACAGTATAGTACTGGCATAAAAACAGACAAATAGACCAATGGAACAGGATCAAGAGCCCAGAAGTAAAGCATAGACAGTAACTAATATTTGACAAAAGAGCCAAGAATACTCAATGGAAAAAAGTGCTTTAATAAACAGTGCTGGGATAATTGGATTGTATTTAATTACATGTAAATACATGTAAGAGAATGAAACCGGACCCATATCTTAAAGCACTCACAGAAATGAACTCAAAATGGATTAAAGACTTAATCCATTATGATCATGATACTGCAACTCTCCCGGGATTATATCTGAAGGAAATAAAAACTCCAACTCAGAAAGACACCTGCACCACCATGTTCATAGCAGCATTATTGCAATAGGCAAGACATGGAAACAACCTAAATGTCTATTGATGGGTGAATGGATAAAGAAGGTATGGTGTGTATGCACGTACACACACACACACACACACACACTGGAATATTTTTCAGCCATTAAAAAAACAAAACAAGGAAAGTCAACCATCTGCAACATCATGGATGGACCTTGAAGGCATTATATTCAGTGAAATAAGTCAGATGGAGAAAGACAAACAAACACTGTATGATCCCACTTATATGCAGAACAATAACAACAACAACAAACACCCAAAAACCTAAAAAAAAATCATAGAAAAAAGAGATCAGACTTGTGGTTATCAGAGGCAGTGGGGGTGGGGGGGGGGGAGAGGAGGGATAAATGGAGGAAGATGGTCAAAAGGTATAAGCCTCCAGTTATAAGTAAGTACTAGTATAATCTATAACATGATGACTGTAGCTAATACTGGAGTATGATACACAGTTGACCCTTCAACAACAAAGGTTTGAACTACATGGGTCCATTTATACATGGATTTTTTTTTAATATAAATATAGTACAATAAGTGTATTTTTTCTTTGTTATGATTTCCTTTTTTCTAGGTTACTTTATTATAAGAATATAATATGTAATGTAGGTAATGTACAAACCATGTGTTAATAAGACTGTTTATGTGAATCAGTTAGGCTTCCTACTGAGAACAGGCTATCAGTAGTTAAGTTTTGGGGGAGTGAAAGTTACACTGGGGTTTTCACCCATGAAGAGGGTCACAGCGCCTGTAACCCCTAAGTGGTTCAAGAGTCAAGTACGTTGGAAAGTTGCTAAGAGAGTTTGGTACAATTCCCCTGGGGGAAAAAAAAGAAAGAAAAAGGGAGTTCGTAATCCTAAGAGTTCTCGTGATAAGGAAACAATTTTTTTCCTTTTTTTCTCTCTTATCTTTTTATTGCATTTATGAGAAGATGGACATTAGCTGAACCTAGTATGGCAATCATTTCACAATATACACAAACCATCATGCTGTACATCTTAAAATTACACAGTGATATATACCAGTTATTTCTCAAACTGAGAAAGATATACAGAGTATATCCAGATTCCCGATGATCAAAACTTGGAATAAAGCTAAGACCGCATCATTTTGGTATCAGCTCAGATATACTGGTCTACCTGGCAGCACTGGGAACAGGTAATACACACACTGAATGAAACGACTGGTTCGACACACACTGAGCCAGTTACTGTATTCTGCCTGCAATCTAGTGGCAACGAGCAGTCAACAGAAGGAAAGAAAAAGATATCTCAGAAACTTGAAGCTTGTTTTATTTTGTTTTTTAAACACGGACAGCTAAAGATAAGGAGCTAGAAATCCCAAAAGAATATGTCTTCTTTTGGTAATACCTAAAAGAATAAGGGAGCATATGGAGAGATGAAGAGAAATTAGGGATAGTTCAGGTCATATCCATCCAGCCCAGCCTCCAAGGAAACCACCATTTCTATAAGTGGCAAATGAAGTAGCAGGGGAGAGAGAGACAGAGAGAGAACTCGGTATGTTCCAAGAAATTCTACCACCTAGGTAGAAACTACGGAAAGAACAGTTAAAAGACATGCTTAAGGTCTACTAGCGATTTTGTTTTATTTACCATTGTATCTCTAGAGTCTAAAACCATGCCAGTCACATAGTCAGTGCTCAACAAATTTTTGTTGAATGAGCATCGTAGTTGTCAAGAGAAGGTATACAAATTCCAAACACTCTGACTTGATAGGCAAGTATTGAATAGTTTCCAAACTGACATGTCCAAAAATGAAAAAAAGTCAAGAAAAATTCCATTCATATGTACCAATACATTCTTGATGCTTTGATGTTCATGGTCCACCTCTGTTTTTGCCCAACATGCCAATCAACCAGCTAATGCTATAGAGGTTCTAAAGGAAAATTAGTCTGTGCTACAATAGGGTATTACTCTGGGACACCCAGGTGGGCCTTCCAGGGTGCTGGCTACTTCCACCCAGTCCTGGTCTGGACCTGGTTCCCACGTGTTCCCCAACTAGATGTGTCAGCACACCCTGAACACATCCATCTCTCAGAAGCAGACTCCCAGGAGTGAAGCTCACCAAGACAGATGGAAAAATCAGAACGCCAATTGGTTAATTTAAATGAAACACAGAATTTCCACAAAGACTGGCATCCTCTGGCAGGCGCATTCCGGATGGGCAAGCTCTAAAGCAAGCTGAATTTGAAATCTTTAAAGGGCTTTGGAGTGTGGAATTAGAGCGAGAGGTCTTTGCTATAGGATTCATGTCTTTACAGACTCCAGGCCTCAGGCAGCCTTCCTTACAATAGTGATACATGTGGCCCCCAAACCACATCGGTTAAGATTTTTAGGTCAGGACACCGCAACCCTGACCAACAACCAGAAGGGCACTGACAACATCTGCATCTATGACTTTCCCTCCTGTTGGTCCTCTACTACTGATGAATGCCCACTCAAAATAATACATTCTTACTTTCGATATGTCCATATCCTCAGTGAGGTCTCAAAGTGTTAATGATCGCAGGGATTGTCATCTCAAATATTTGTTGAGATTCCGTTATGTACTAGGCACTGATGTGGGCGGTGGGGAAACAGTAGTTCACAACACTGACAAAAACCCCTGGTCCCATGGGGCTCATGTCCCCTTTATTTTTGAGGAAATCGTATTTCTCATTTGTGACTGTTGCCCTTATGTACTGTGTATAAATAAAGACAACAACAACAACAACCAGGGCATATCCTCTATTAGGGCTTAGGAAAGGGAGAAAAAGATGTAATATCAATAGGTGATTACACTGTTGGAATCCATGAACAAAAAGTGAATTTTTAGATCTGTCCTCCCCCCCTTGAGATACTGGAGTGGTATGTTTCTGCCAACAATTGAGAATACTGTATTCTCCTAGAAGTAACCCCATTCCAGAGGCCTTTAAATGAAAATGTTGGAGAACTGGAAAGGCAGATGGGATGAGGAGCTGGAATGGGTGGCAGTCTGGCTCTCCCAACAGGCAGCGATGCATTAGGCAAGTCAGGTACACTCCCAAGTCCCCCCCTCATTTTTAAGGTGACAGGGTCTGCCTAAAACACTAAGACACCAGCAGCTGGGAAATACCATGATCTCCCTTGATAATAGGAACCAATCCTTATTCGCAGTCTCCCTTACAGGGCCCTGGGCCATGCCCCACACACAAAAGCTAGTGCACAAATAGTGCTTTATCAAACACAGAACCTATTGTAACACCAGAGGGGCAGCTGAAGTTGCAGAAAAGATGTATAAAAATTTCTGTTGGGATGCCTGGGTGGCTCAGTCGGTTAAGCGTCCGACTTCGGCTCAGGTCATGATCTCAGTTTGTGGGTTTGAACCCTGCCTGTGCTGAAAGCTCAGAGCCTGGAGCCCGCTTCGGATTCTGTGTCTCCCTCTCTCTCAGCCCCTCCCCCACTTGTGCTCTGTCTCTCTTTCTCTCAAAACGAAACAAAACAAGACAAACCTTAAAAAAAAATTGCATTGCTCTTTAGCTATTAAACCCTTTATTCACGAGCTTTGCTCGCTGTTTTCGTCTTAATGGTCTTTTGCGCTGCCGGTAACTTCTTAAATGCCAGAACTGAGAGACTGTTTGGAATCCTTCCTGCAGGACCCTGCAGCCACCAGGGCACCTGCATGGCTCAGTCGGTTAAGTGTCCGACTCTTGCTTTTGGCTCAGGTCTTGATCTCACAGAGATCATGGAGTCCCACGTCGTGCTCGGCTGCACTCACAGCACGGGGCCTGCTTGGGATTCTCTTTCTCCTTCTCTGCCCCTCCCCTGCTCTTGTGCTCGTACTGCTCTCTCTCTCCATCTCTCAAAACTCAAAAAAAAAAAAAAAAAAAAAAAAAGACTGCAGCACCTGAGGGTGACAGATCTCTTCCTTTTCTCAGCGACATCCAGGCCTCCCCGCTCTCCTGGTTGCTCCTCTTCTGCCATCCTCCTCATCAGCAGCCCCATAATAGAGCTTTCTGCGGGAAACCACTGTCCCCCTGGTTGAGGTCACTGGCAGCGTCATCTTAAATGAGATTGCTCACAAACCAACTGTGCTTCAGTCCAAAAGGACAGTGGCTCACTGGACTCCTGGGACGCTCCCCAGGATCTCAAAGGGAGAAGTCTAAAACAAACTCTTCATCCTCCTGCCTCAGGTTCAAACCTGTACTCCGCATTACTTTATTTGATGAATCACCTTCTTTTCATCAACTGTCCACTTGTTCCGCCATCTGAATTCATCGAGGACCAATCCTTGCTGACCCTACCTCTGGAACAGCTCTCAAATCCTGGCTTTTCCCCCCACTGCCTCGGTCAGGTCGCGACACCTTACGTGGTCTCTCAGCCTCAAGTCTATTTTTGCTTCTCTTCCAGCTGTTGATATTTGTTTCTTCGTGCTAGCAACATGCAGACATTTGTGATTTCTCCATACTAGACTATAACTTCCTTGGATACAGAAACCTCATCCTTATTTGTCCTATTATCCCCAGTGGTAACACTATGCTTTGCACATAATAAATGCTCAATAATAGACTTTGGCAATGGAGCATGGATTATCTTAAATAAGACTGCACCTTATTCCCCCAAAGAACAGCTCGTTAGATGCTTAAATATTTACTCTTTTTCCCAGCCCAATTAACAATGTTATATATACACACAGGCCATACACATAGACACCTGCACACACAGTCACTATCTTTAAGTCAACCTTCTAGCAAACATCAAGAGAGGCTCTATCTCCCAAATAAATGAGACATAAATTGGTTCATATTTTTTGTTCCTGGTCTTCCTTGAGAGAACGACACAATGCTTAGTGCCAAATGAGAAATTACTTTGCAAATCTATATCCCTCAAAGACCACCAAACATGGGTCATGCATCTTTCTCGCATTTTGATCCCATTGCTGTGACTTAGAGCGGTAATTATATTACAAAGCTATTATTCGATGGAATGAAAATGGCAAAACAATTTAAATGCTTGTCTTAAAAAACTCCATTAGAATGCAATTATAAGTGAAATTACAGTGGCAAAAGAATTGAAGTGCAAGTCTGGAAGGTACAGTTATGAAACCATTAAAATGCTTCTGTTGGGGACTCACAGTGTTGAGTGAAACCATACACTCTTGGGGACACAGTTTTAATTCACTAAAGCAGTCACACTTATGGAAAGAGGAAAATATCACTGCTCCAATTGTTCCACAGCATTATCTGAACTTCTGAATGTCACCTAGGGGTGTATAACATCAGCAGGGTTTAAAGGTGTATGGAATAAACTGATAAGAGAACCAGGTGTCATACTGTGTTTCCATTCAGCACCAAGAAGATAAAGGCAAGCTTAGTTTAGAGTTTTCTGAAATGTTTCCAATATAAAAGCTAGGATTATAATGTGAAATGCTTTTTATCCTAAAATGAAGCTTGCAATTATTAAATATGTGTGCCGTTATATTTCTAAGTATCTATCTCCTTAAAATGTTCTGCTGATGCACTCCTTTTGCAACATCTTGATAAATATTTTGATTCCCAGCCTTATAGTAGATATAGCTGCTCACTAAAAGAAAAAAAACACACACACACAAAGGCAAAATACAGTGGATACATACGAGGTACACTGAAATGATCAATTTGACAAACGACTAAGGACCCTCCTCAAAATTATGTTCTGTATTTTGATGGCTGAACACAGAGATGAGTCTACCAGCAAAAACAGGCAAAATATGTCCCACCCCCACCCTCTCTCCCTCACAGTCTGCTTCCAAGAATCTATCTCTTTCAGCTAAGTAAATAAAAAAATAGATGCTAGGACGGGGTCATATAAAGAAACAAGTGTTAAAGAAATGAGATGTAAATCTTTTTCTCATGATTTTCTCTCTTTCACTGTCACAGAGCAGGTTAGAAAATGGCATTTAATTTTTTTCACACAGAAAACTTCTCAGCATCAATGATTATAACATTACTCAATAAAATTACTCAGTTTCCATAAAAAGACTTGCAGACTTTTGTTTATCAAACTTTAGTTTTAAAAAGTCCCTTGAAAATATAGATACCAAGTACTCTTACTCTCACAGACTCTGAGACACATATAGATTTCATATGCACATAAACATGTTGTCTGGGGTATGCTTAGCAAAAGGGGTTTGAAAGTCCTCCTACCTTAATCTACTGAATGCTTGACATGGACTTAAATTGTTGGGGCTATGTGGCTGTGTGCATGTTTCTTGGCCTTCTTGTTTTCCCTTCCACAAGGGAGGGTTTCTTTGAACCTCAAGGTCATGGTAACTTCTGCTATCTAGATATTTGATAGAGAAGTCGTATTATTTTTACACATATAATTTAGATATTAATACGACTTGAAATAGATTTTAAAAACTTTTTTTAGTTCATTTATTTATTTTGAGAGAGAGAGCATGCACGTGAGTGAGCACAAGCAGGGGAGGAACAGAGACAGAAGGGGCAGAGAGAATCCCAAGCAGGCTCCACACTATCAGTGCAGAGCCTTATGTGGGGCTTGAACTCACAAAACGTGAGATTATGACCTGAGCTGAGATCAAGAGTTGGACGCTTAACTGACTCAGCCACCCAGCTGCCCGATTTGAAATAGATTTTTAAAGCATATGAGGAAGTTCTTCCAGTTTAGGCACAAAGGTACAAGCTTTGAAAAAGAAAAAGTCATCTAGAGAAAATTCTATGAATAAAACTAACTGAAAAAATAAACAAGCAAACACACACATAGATTATAGGAAAAAAAAAAAACTAGCGGGGTCCCAAAAGTATTTAAATCATAGTATTATACATAAAATTTGAAATTCAGAATTTTAAATCACATTTGTCAGAGTTTTGTAGAATTAACCTCTATATTTAGAAAAGTACCAAATATGTTTCATATAGTAGTCTTATTAACTTCCAAGGACATATCTTTAGAAGTTAATAAAGGAGAAACCAGTAAAACATTTATAATAATATAAAACATACTGCTCTTAATTTGAAATGCATAAACATATAAGTTGGATTGATGGATGAATAGATGATAGAGAAAATACGGTAAATGTTAACTATAGGATCTAGGTAGTGGATATATACAAGCATCATTGTACAATGTTTTTGATTCTTTTGCATGTTTAAAGCTGTTCCTAATAAAGTAGTGGTGAGGGGGGAAGCAGTGCTCTGGATGAAAAGTAAGTATTCTATTTGTTAACGGTGCTCCACAAATAAGCCAGTTTCAGAATCTGTGTCACAGGCATGATGCACTCACCTAGCCATCCAGATCCTGAATTTGGAATGCACAGGTCTGTCTCAGCGCTGGGCAACACGAAGCCAACAACAAACACCTCCACACCATCCGCCATAAGGGCCATGCCCAGCACAAAGAAAAGGGCCCACTGGAAACGGCCATGACCACACTCTTGGATTATCAGCTCATACTGCTGGGCTAGTTCTTCCTCATCAGCTTTCCTCTCTGACTCCAGCTCCTGGCGGTCCTTGTGCACATCGCCCTTAGGCTGCCCCACTGACACAATGCTGTCCTTCCCTTGGTTCATACTGGGGATGCCCTGATACTCCCCTTCATAGATTTCATCATCTTCATCATGGCCCTCGGTAGCCTCACTGGAGCCTTCATCATCATTGGCCTCCCCATTATAGGTCTCTCCAGGTGGGTAATAGTCATCGTCCTCTTCTTCATCTTGGAACCGACTATAGGACCGCTGGGTGTATTCATCCTGGGCCCGGTCCACTGCCTGGTTCACCTTCTTTACAGTTTGTTTCTTCACCTCCCGGGCAATGTCCTTGGCGCCCTTCATCAGTGAAGTCCTATCCTTGTAACAGTCTTCCATCTTATCTCAACTGATGGCAAATGCGAAGATGGGAAGTTTTCAGACTCTGATCAGTGCTTCAGCCCTGACGGCATCATCCACTTTGGCTTCAAAACAGAACTGCAAAAGAAGAAAAGCCACACAAGATACTTAGTATTCCTTTCTTGTCTTTTTCACCATCTATCCCTTGGTCTCTGGTCTCTTTTCACCGTCCCCCTCAGACTAAGACACAGAATTAGCTTTGCATGGAATGCACAGGAATTCCCTGAGGATAAAACAGGACATCTGGAACCTCAAAAAGTACATCTAACACATTTGGATTGAGAAAAATAGTATTGCTCACAGACATATACACACACTGCAAAGTCAAAACCAGAATATGAGAAGAATCCTGTCTGAACTTATTTCCTAGTATTAAAAAAAAAAGCAGGCAAGCAGCCCCATATACAATGCTATTGAGTCATATATATATTTGTAAAATGCATTTTCCCTCTCCTTTCATTGTATTTCCTTCAACAAAGACTCATGCAGTGCCCCCAAACTGCAATTGAGTATTTGCCCTAGTATAACGGTCATGTCGGTAGGAAATGGGTAGAGTTCATCAAACGATTTCACAGATGCCTTTGATAAACATTGAATTAGAACAATAGGCTTGTCTAGTTGGGGTCTGTCCTTTCGGAAGTCACCCCCAGGCCAGCAGTGACAGGTAAGCCACATGCAATGTCCCGTCACAACCCCACCTTATAAGTACTCCAGGCTTTGTCTCTATGTCCTTCATCTCTGGACACACACACCCCCCTCATCCTACTGTTATTCCAGTTGACTGCTGTCCTGGATACATGTCATGGGTCTCCCATGGCCCACTGTTTGGTTTTCTATATCACTGAGACAAAAGGCTTGGCTTACATTCGGGCTGAACCCATGGTAATAGATGGTTCACTTGTCCACTGAGCTGTCTCCTCTGGTGGCCCACGGTTGTACATAGAGGATATAACGGTGAGAAAGTCACTCCCCCTATCATTAAATCCCCAAGCCCTACTCTGTGGCAGTGTTGCAAACCATGAGTTATGCAATACTAATTTCTACCTCCTCTTTGTACCTAGTGTAAGATACTTGGTGAATGGCTTGCAAACATACACTTAAACTGCTCGTTCAGACATCAGAAACAAACCCAGTAATAAAGACAAAAAGATGTTTGTTTATAAATTGACTGTGCATCATTACCACCGAATAACTGTAAATGCCCGCGAGGCAAACAGAAGCCTCGTTCTGCACAGCCCTGTGTTTTGGAAGACAGTAAAATGAAATTAAAATAAACATATGATTATAAGGTTTTTGCCAAATGTCGTAATGGAGGGTTTTTCTGTTTATTCTCCTTTTTCTTTCTCTCTTTCTGTTTTTTTTTTTCTTTTGGAGGGCTGACAGTAAGGGGAAGCAAGAGATGGGAGGATCCATGAGGAGAGTAAGAAAAGATGGGAAGGCAGTTGGAAGAGGTTGAGGCTGGAGGCTCAGAGACTCAAGAAGGAGGCAGGAAAGAAGAGAGAAGGAGAAGGCAATGTTGGGGACAAAGAGATACTTCCTACTTTAAAAATTAAAAGTAAAGGGGCACCTGGGTGGCTCAGTCAGCTAAGCGTCTGACTTCGGCTCAGGCCATGATCTCACAGTTCACGAGCTCGAGCCCCGTGTCGGGCTCTGTGCTGACAGCTCACAGCTTGGAGCCTTCTTCAGATTCTGTGTCTCCCTCTCTCTCTGACCCTCCCCCACTCATACTCTCTCACTCTCTCTCTCCCGAAAATGAACATTAAAATTTTTTTTAAAAATTAAAAGCAAAATTAAGACAGTTCACCCAGTAAATAAAGCCAACTGCTCTACTATCCATAGACTGATGATCATATCAGACACTGCACATGAGCTGTTTCCCCTGCATGACCAGTACAGGCACCGGATACACTGGTACATGAGGAACAATGTGCTGAGGGGGAAGCAGAGCCTGGGCCATGGCGGTACCACCATGGGAGCAGCTGTGCTTCTTAGTAACCAAGAGCTTCTACAATGGCTCTTTTAAAGAAATGCTACCTAAGCTGACCGGATTTGGCGTTTCTGCTTTTGTTCCAAGCCACAAATGTTCTTACCACATGCTTTAAGGACCCCCAAAAAGGTCTTTGTGTGGGGCCCACCCACCTCTAGAAGAGGAAACACACATGGGGTCTTGAATGGCATGGTTATGACTGCAAAGTCAACAATTCTAACCCTCTATGTAATCTAATCATATGCACAATGAGGAAAAAAAAAAAAGAAAAAGTTTGCAATCAAACATTACAGGTTTAAAAAAAAAGTGCTGCATGTAAAAGTCTTAGTTTTCATTCTGGGGCAAATAAAGGAATGTGTATATATAAGGGCTCCTTTTTGACTCAAGGTTCCTCACTCAAGGCTCCAGTTGATTTTCAGATTCTTGACAGAAGAGACTGGGTCTTGTGGTTTGCAGTCTCACTAAAACAAAGATTTTTCAGCGTTTTTGCACATGTAAGGGAAGGCACGAATACTTACTCAAAAATATGTTTAAAATCAGATGTCTGCAGATGTTGTCATTGGGGGACACTGGGTGAAAGGCATGGGGGTCTGTATTATCTCTAGCAACATGTGAATCTACAATGATCCCACCATAAAATGTCAAACAAGAGAACAAGTCTGTACCGCCTTTATGAAGCAATCTTCATATTGCTGGCAGGCAGATTATTCAGGGGCAGAGTGGCCTGTGGCCATTCCTCTCTCTGGTAAATGGAAAATGCAAAAAGCCTGTCTCACTGCAGACTCCACCAGGAAAATGGCATATTGGTACCTGTACTGTAAGGTTCTCAAGGTGTGGCCCGCACACCAGTTATGGCCTATGAGGAGGTCCACGGGCAGCTGCATATTGCATCATCGATGTCTGCAAATGATACACCTCTGTTTAGGGTGAATCACTGAGTCAGACCACATAATATGCTCCAGACATTGTTTTAATAAAAACTGATTTGATTTAGAGCATACTCTATGCCAGGCATTATGCTAAGAACTTTATATATGTTCTTTTATTCTTTTATTTAATCCTTATTTCAATCCTCCAAAATAGATCTTGCAGTCTCCATTTTACAGGTGAGAAGATTAAGGATGAGATTACATAAGTAGCCCAAGATCACAAAGCTTGTCAGAAGAGACGCTGGGACTCCAGCCCAGATGAACCTGACCCCAGAGTCTTGCCCCTCACCCCCTATCTGATTCACCCAGTGCTCTTGCTGAGGTCTTAGTCAATGCAGTAGCATTCTTCCTGGTCGTTCTGATAACTTGTTTTCTCTACACAAAACTTATTTTAGGGTCTCTTGGCTAAATCATCCTGTGGGTTCTGAATCAAGGAGAATTATTGAGATATCTTCATCAGTGATGGGCTTTATGTAGATAATTCCCAAATGCAGTCTTGTTTGTTCAGATAAACCATCCCAACATGGTGCCTGTACTTCAAAAGATAACACAGCGGTCACGCTAAATAAGACGCCAGGGGCCAGAAGGGCAGGAAAGAAGGCAAAGCAACGAACCTCCAACCACCTCCAGTGACGTGCAGCTGCCAGTACTCTTTAATTCAAGTCAGCGTGCTTCTCCATGAAGTAAGCGTAATAATAACTGCCATACAGTGTTGTGAGGATTAATAAGCTGACATTTACACCATGCCCAGGAGAAAAGTTGACGTACATTAAGTGATTTTAATTCAGGTTCCCCAGAAACAGAACCTGTGATAAGGAATCAGGTGCGAATCATTTATTAAGAGGATGACTGAGGGAGGACTGCGGTTTTAGGCAGTGTCCTGGGGGGCAAGCCACAGTCTCCCCCCAGAGTTATTCCCACTCAAGGCAAAGGTGCTGGCCTTTCACGCTCCCACTCCCATCTGTTGTTGGCCAAGGGCCACCCGGGGTGAGGATGGACTAGAGGCGCTTCCAGCTTTCTGTACCAAAAGGCAAGGCAGTTCCAGAGACCCACGCACAGTCCCCTGACAAGGTGCAGGTGTGGCTGGTGGAAGCAAAGAATGGAGCCAGAGGAAGAGAGCGGAGAAAATGAAGGGGATCCAAGAGTATCTGGGCAGAGCACTAACAGTATCTCCTATAATAAGTTTTTAATAGCTACGTGGTTAGATGCCCTGCTTATCACAGCTGATTAACAACTGTATTTATTTATTTTTTAAATTTTTTTAATGTTTATTTATTTTTGAGACAGAGCATGAACAGGGGAGGGTCAGAGAGAGAGGGAGACACAGAATCTGAAACAGGCTCCAGGCTCTAAGCTGTCAGCACAGAGCCCGATGCGGGGCTCGAACCCACGGACTGCGAGATCATGACCTGGGCTGTAGTCGGACGCTCAACCGACTGAGCCACCCAAGCGCCCCATTAACAACTGTATTTATAGAAGTGGCTGTTACAACCAAATAATATTTACAGCACCGTTTATCTGATATATGAAATGACATGCACAAATCAGCTCTATTTCTATGTGTGGCAATCACTTTGCACAAATAATAATTTATACACAAAAATGGAAGTTATTCTGGCAAAACAGAGTTTCAGTTCTTTTTTTTTCTTTGATAGTTCATGCCAAACATCGTATATTCAGTAACACCACATATTATATCAAAACCATCCTACACATGTTCCCATCATGCACAACTCTCCCCAACACACACACAGATGTTTATCTCCGTTTCACCACACTGTCCCCAAACTTCCAGTCCTTCCTTCTGCTGTACCCTTCATCGCCACCATCATCAAAAGATCTGGGATAGTTCCTCCTCACCAAAACATTCTGGAATCTTCTGGATGCTGGGAGAGTCCATCATTGTAATAACTGTATTTATGCAGCTTTGAAGCCATTGTGCACGCACACAGTGATGACAGCAATAATAATAGCTCACTCATTCTTATGTTGGCCCTGTGATAAGTACTTCAGAGGAATTATCACACAACAAGAATCTTGACAATAACCATATGCTTTTTAAATCTCCATTTGACAGATGGGAAAACTGAAATCTGCCTGGTAAGAATTCACACTTACATGAACTTACTCCAGAGCTCAACCGCCTATACTACATCTACCAGTTCTTAGTAGAAACGGAAGCCCGTGAGGGAAACAGAGTTTCCACCAACGTGGGGCAGAAGACAGACCCACCTCCCATTGCCTGGGTAGGTAGAAATCCTTCAAAGTACTTGCAGAATTCCAGCCTGTTGGGATTGGGAGAAGGGACTCATTATCTAACAGCCCTCTTTCCCTCCTAAGTTTGGACCTGATGGAGACATTCAACAAGAGAAGGTAAATGGTGAGCAGTTGCCAGCTGATGGAAAATCATGCACACACTTCATCTCCGATGCCACACCTTCTTCCCAGTCCTAGGATTCTGGACCACACAGGGCTCCTTCCAGGAGGGAAGGCTGTCCAGGGAGTTTTCCAGGTCACAGGATTAGCAGACCTGGGTAAGCACCTCCGTGGCGCTGAGTCCAGCAGGCCAAGATCTTTCACCCAATTTGCCAGAGAAGTTGCTCCTTCTTTCCTGGGGACAAGTGAGGGTATGTGCATGGGTAGTAAAAAGAGAAGCTTCAAGTGTTTTCCCCATATCTGTCTCTCCTGAGGAGCCGTGGAAATCCCTGTACCTGAATGGAATTTGAAAAGTGGGGAACGTCACCTTAACTCAGTGCTATATCATCTTGGTCAAGACCATAACAGAGCACACCAGCCACCCCAATGAGAGCCTTATCACTTTCCATCTCTTATGAGATAGAACATAAAACTAATTATATGTGATGACATTATAGTAATGCCAAAAAATAGCTTCATTAAAATAAAAAGACAATGATGTGAACATTAACATTTGCAACAAGTCCAGAAATATTTTGAGAGACTGTGTAATGCATTAGTCCAAACTAATATACATTTTAGTTTATGATTAACGTCAGAAAGAAAGGCAACATGTAGTATTCACCATCCATGTTGCAACTAGATACCTCTTTCTTAAGGTTGTTTCACATATCGAAAGATAGTGGCTTTTTAGCTGTAATCATCAAGACAATATGGTACTGGAACAAAAACAGACACTTAGATCAATGAAACAGAATAGAGAACCCAGAAATGGACCCACAAACGTATGGCCAACTAATCTTTGACAAAGCAGGAAAGAACATCCAATACACTAAAGACGGTCTCTTCAGCAAATGGTGCTGGGAAAACTGGACAGCAACATGCAGAAAAATGAAACTGGACCACTTTCTGACACCATACACAAAAATAAATTCAAAATGGATGAAAGACCTAAACGTAAGACAGAAAGCCATCAAAATCCTAGGGGAGAAAGCAGACCAAAACCACTGTGACCTCAGCTGCAGCAACTTCTTACTCAACATGTCCCCAGAGGCAAGGGAAACAAAAGCAAAAATGAACTATTGGGACCTCATCAAGATAAAAACCTTCTGCACAGCGAAGGAAACAATCAGCAAAACTAAAAGGCAACCGAGGGAATGGGAGAAGATATTTGCAAATGATAAAGAGGATAAAACGTTAGTATCCAAAATCCATAAAGAACTTATCAAACTCAACAGCCAAAAAACCAAATAATCCAGTGAAGAAATGGGCAAAAGACATGAATAGACACTTTTCCAAAGAAGGCATCCAGATGGTTAACAGACACATGAAAAAATGCTCAATATCACTCATCATCAGGGAAATACAAATCAAAATCACAGTGAGATACCACCTCACACCTGTCAGAATGGCTAACATTAACAACTCAGGCAACAACAGATGCTGGCGAGGATGCGGAGAAAGAGGATCTCTTTTGCACTGCTGGTGGGAATGCAAACTGGTGCAGCCACTCTGGAAAACTGTATGGAGGTTCCTCATAAAGTTAAAAATAGAACTACCCTATGACCCAGCAATTGCACTACTGGGTATTTACACCAGAGATACAGGTGTGCTGGTTCGAAGGGGCACATGCACCCCAATGTTTATAGCAGTGCTATCGACAATAGTCAAAGAATGGAAAGAGCCCAAATGTCCATTGGCAAATGAATGGATAAAGAAGTTGTGGTATATGTATGTATATATATATACACACACACACACACACACACACACACACACACACACACACACAATGGAGTATTACTCAGCAGTCAAAAAGAATGAAATCTTGCCATTTGCAACTATGTGGACGGAACTAAGAGGGTATTACGCTAAGCGAAATAAGTCAGTCAGAGAAAGACAAATATATGACTTCACTCATATGTGGAATTTAAGATACAAAACAAATGAACATAGGGGAGGGAAGCAAAAATAATATAAAAACAGGGAGGGGGACAAAACAGAGACTCTTAAAAATGGAGAACAAACTGCTGGAGGAGTGGGAGTGGGGGATGGGCTAAATGGGTGACGGGCATTAAGGAGGACATTTTTGGGGATGAGCACTGGGTTTTATACATAGGGGATGAATCACTAGAATCTACTCTTGAAATCATTATTGCACTACATGCTAACTAACTTGGATGTAAATTTAAAAATAAGAAAATAATTTAAAAATAGTTTAAAATGTATATTTTATACACAATATATTTTATTTTATTATAATAAAAAAGTTGTACATAAAAAATAAAGATAATGACTTTTAAAAAATTTTTAATGTTTTTATTTATTTCTGAGAGAGAGAGAGAGAGAGAGAGAGAGTGAGTGTACTAACAGAGGAGGGGCAGAGAGGGAGACACAGAATCTGAAGCAGGTTCCAGGTTCTGAGCTGTCAGCACAAAGCTTGATGTGAGGCTCAAACTCATGAACTGTGAGATCATGACCTGAGCCGAAGTCAGACACTTAACCGAATGAGCCACCCAGGTGCCCTGATAATGGCTTTTTAAAAAAGCTTACGATCAATTTTATTGAGGTATAATTTACATCGAATAAAATGCTCTGGTGATCATTAAAAGAACATAGTCCAAGAGAGATGGTGTGGTACACCATCCAGATTATGAATATGCTTATTCTCTTATTCTGGCAGAAAACATTGATTGAAACATTGTTTGAAATGTTTACTCAACAAAAGTTTGAAACCTCTGGACCTTACACTGTCAACAAAAAGAGGTCAACATATCTGAGCCCTAGACTTTGGTGGTCTGGAGACAGCAGAAAGATGAGACAATAGGCATAGCCTTGTAGGAACTCTAAGTACTATGTAAGAATGTCCACACTGCTACTTCATTATAGCCTAACCTTATGCAATAGACATACTATTTGAAGGTGAACAGAGTTAAAATGCAGAAATGCATACCTACCGGGAGACAGCATTCTGAAAAGAAGTTTTTGGGAGGGAGGAGAAGACATCTGAGATAAAGAAATACACACTGACCCATCATCCCAGCCTATCCAAATCTTTGAAATCAGACTTTTATAGTTTAAGGATGCTGCTTGTCCTCAGAACCTTTAAACTTCTGTGTAAATACGTGTAAATTCCCATTCTTCAAGTGATTTCTTTTTATTATTACTTAATCTAATCACACCTGCTCAGTTAAGCCCAGCTGGTTCCCTTTGGGCATTCAATCATGTCTTTCATTATGGTTATCCAAGAATGTGATGGTCTTCCCTACTGGAATGTAAGCTCCCTGAAAATAGGAACTTTGTAAAATAAAATGCTATAAAGCAGTGTTATTAAAAGAGGACACAAGCACCATAGGGGGGCCAACCCTCCAATAACCCCCTTTCTTCATGAGGGACTTATCTGGATCAACGTTTCCCCAAAGTGCAATCTGCAATATGTGCTGAGTGGAAAAAGTTCTATTGTCATATAAATTTGGGAAGTTTCTGTCTCATATTGAATAGGTCTTTCCCTGGGGGCAGGAAAGGATCACAATTCAAGCTTTTTATAAAGACCCTGTTTAACTGTGTTATCCAACCAATTCCCAAGCTTTCCTAACAGAATGTCCCCACTCTCAACATGACACCGACGGGCAGTCCTGTATTAAAATAAATGCAACATCCTTTCAAATTCTAACATGTCTATTAAGAAATACCATAAAACTCACTAATTAGAATCAAGTGAGAGAAGCAGGAAGCAAGGCAGAAAGTCTACATTATTTCTTTCAAGTCTATCAAAAACTGAAATTAAGCTTACAAAATATAATCTTGTGACACATTTGCTATAAAAATAGAGTGTTTAACATATCTGCATATTTTTAAGTAATAAGTCATTCAAAGAGCCTGGAAATTTTGATTTTAAGTATATTAACATTCTTTTTTTATGCAATTTTGACAAATTAATTTGCTCTGTGAAGAACAATTCTCCTAAACCAGGTTAAACTGGCCTCGGTAGTTGTTGAAATTTCTACAAACTACACGTTAGTAAAGCGTAAAGGCCTTATTCAAATAACAGAACTATTTACATCCATGAAGGTTTTTGAAGGTCCTAGACCTCCTGATAGAAGAATATTCTCAAGTGAGTCAAAGTGAGCGTTATTCTAATGAACAAACATCTAAATTCAATTTAGTATGTACAGCAATATTCTTTCTGATTACAAAACTAAAACATGTTTAAGAAATAATTGGAAAATTCAGAAGTTACAAAGAATAAAATAAAAACCATATGTATTTCTACCACCCAGAGATCCCTACTCTTAGCGATTAGCAATTCTAATTCCAATCTTTAAGCTATGCAAATGCTTCTGCATATGATTACTTTAGATCATACTGTACATTCAAATTTGAAGCCCTTCTCAGATTACTCTCTTATCTCTAAGTCTTCAGGTATGAATTTTCCCATTCACTGGAGTAGTAGACTATCTCAAATAGTACAGGCTTTCATTATAGGTTTAGTAATCCTTGGCTATGAGCATATCTTCTTTAGCAGTGGTTCTCAGAGAGTGGTCTGGGGTTCCCCAGGAAACCCCCAAGACCAGTCAAGGAATCTGAGGTCAAAATAATTTTCATAATGTTATTTGATGTTTTCACTCTCATTTTTTCATGACTTTATAATCGCATTTTCCAGAGGCTACATATGTGGTAACATCATTGCTCTAATGGTTAATGAAATGTGTACTTGGAGATTCTTGTGTCTTATAAGTTCCTCAGATTTAGTTTCTAATATGGTAAATATCGATAGGTATAACCAACAAAAATGAAAATTCTTTTGTTCTTAACAATTTTTAAGAGTGAAAAGTGGTTAATGAGGCCAGACCAAAAATTCAGAATTATGGTTCTAAAGGAATCATCTCCTGCTTGAACCTGGATTTATACAGATTTTCCTTTGGGGTTTACTTAATTTTTTCCAATAGAGTTTTGAGTTTGCCCCTGCTTGAGTTCCAAATGGTTCCCAAAAGTCTGAACTACTTTTTTTATCGGTAGCTCAGTCCTGGATTTCCATATTTGCAGATGCCGATGAGCTCAGGGTTTCCATCTCAGGTGGGTGACATTTTCCTAGCCTTGTCTGTGGCAGGCAGTTGTGGACTGTCTTCCCTTCCAGGTGGAGATGGGCAGTGTGCTCCTGGATCCCAGATTACTTGCTGGCCATGTCCTGGTCACAACTTGGAAGGCACAGTGCCATCTCCTATACACTAAGTCTGCCCTTTACATTTCTGGGACCTGACAATTTTCTTCTTTTGAGGTCAGCCATTTATTATTAAAATAATAATGATGTATCATCCACGTATGTGAAACAGGGTTTAGCATATGCATAATCCACCATCGTGACCCAGAGGTTGGCACTTTCGTGATATGTTTTAATCATACATTTTATATTTAAATTTTCTCACAGTTTTAAATATTCTAGTACCATTTTTATTTATTATATACCTTAATTCATTTAACCTGTCTCCTATCATTGGGCATCCAGGTTATTTCTACTATTTGAGTATTATTAATAATGTGGTGATGCCCAGCCTTGTGGTGGATCTTACTGAGAACTTGAGAGGTCAAAGGAGGAACCTAGTTTGGATGATTTTTATATATAATATCACATTGTTCTTCATAAAGACTGTGGCAATTTATAACTTCCAGAAGCATGTAGGAGAGCCCTGATTTCCTTGTGTTCTCACCTATACTAGAAATTAGTTGAGATTTCTGCCAAATTACAGAAAAATGTTTTATCATTTTAAGTTGCATGTGATTACCTGTGAAACTGAATATCTCTTTCCTTGCGAAATCTTTTATATTTTGCCCATTTTTGTATTGAGGTTTGCAGTGGTTTTAATGTAGCCCCCCAAAAGATATGACCATGTCCTAACTCCCAAAACCTATGAATGTGACCTTTTTGGAAACAAGAATAACTAAATTGAGGATCTTAAAAGGAGATCAAGTTGGATTATCTAGGTGGGCCCTAAATCCAATGGTAAGTTTCCTAATAAGACACAGAAAAGACTCGGACGCAGAGGTAAAGCCATGAGAAAATAGAGGCTGAGACTATGCGGTCACAAGCCAAGGAACACTGAAACTACCAGAACCTGGGAGTGGCAAGGAGGGATCCTCCCCTTTGTAGAGAGTGCCACCCTGTAACATCTTGAACTGTGAGAAAATAAGTTTCTGTGTTTTAAGCCACCCAGTGTGGTAATTTGTTAAGCAGCCACAAGAAAGGAATACAAGATCATTTTTTAAAAAAAATTTTTTTAACGTTTATTTATTTTTGAGAGACAGAGACAGAGAGGGAGACACAGAATCCAAAGCAGGCTCCAGGCTCTGAGCTGTGGGCACAGAGCCCGATGCGAGGCCCGAACCCACGAACTGCGAGATCATGACCCGAGCCAAAGTCAGATGCTTAAGTGACTGAGCCACCCAGGTGCCCCAAGATCTTTTTCTTATTGAATTTTAAAAATGGTTTATATATAAACTCCTTTGTCATACAGGTTGTAAATACTTTTCTCAGATGGCCTCATTTATGGTATTTTTGCCATGAAAAGTTAATGACTATTTTTATAGTCTGTTCAAAATGTTCTTTCATGTTTCCTGCCGTGAGTAGTTTATTCAGGCCCTCCTGAAGTTCCAAAATATTCATCTATTTTGTTCTAATTCTAATACTAGTTTCATTGTTCAATGTTTAGTTCTTGAATTTATTTTGCCATCTTGTACAAGGAAGGGTTTTTTTCAAATGAATAAACAAATAAACATTTATTAAAATGCCCCTTTCATGAGACAAAATTCCTATATATAATAGTCTCTCTTCAGTTTTGAACTCTGCTACATTGATATGCTTATCTCCTGTTGCCCTCAAACCATTTTATTTTAATTTTTATCACTTTGTTATAAGTTTAATATCTATCAGTGCTTGTGCCTCTCAGGACTCATCCTTTGCAAATATTTATTTGCATCCCATCTAATTTGTCTTCCAAATGGACTTGAGAATTGCTTAGCCATTTTCTAAGAAAATTTTCATTAGAATTTTAACTAGAATTGTACTACGTTTGCAAATTAATTTCAGAAGAACTAAGCCTTAAAGCGGTCATCTTGTCCAAAAATATATCTTGGTATTTATTCAAGTCTTCTTTTATGTAACTCAGTGACGTTGAGACATTTTCTTCTTATCGTGTCAGTTATTTAATGAACAAGATGCATACACACAAAGACAAAAAATTTTTTTTTTTAATTTATATTCCTTTGCATATTTGTTTACTAGCTTCTCAGAATCATGACATAGACTCTGGCTGTGAAGTTTAGTGTCTGTCAGATGCATTTGGTGGGCCAGGAAGTGTGCTCTCTCCCACAGTAAAACATTGGCCTCAGTGGGAAAGGAACTCACCAAATGTCAGTCAGGGAGTAGAGCACATGTGATGCAAGTGCTGAGTCAAGTTCGTTTACAGAGGCTTCAGAAAGGGGAGTCTCTGAACCATGCTGACAGTTCTAGCTCAGCTTTCTAGACCCTTCTGTGTACTGGGCCTAACTCAGGTCAGGTGTTACAAGGAGCAACACTGAGGGAGAACTGGCCAGCAGACTCAGAGTGTCTTCAATGGAGCCCAGAAGGAGTACAGTGTTCTGGATTCCTGTCCCTAAGGAGCCACCAGGATGATGTCAGCCTTTGGGGAAACCAGATGCCTGAGGAGCATCAAAACAATCTGTGTTATTAGGCATAGTCATTATAAAACTGTCGCACACAATTCCTACTCTTCAGTAAAAGCGAGATACTCTCTTCCACGAAATGACCAAAGACTTCTGGCAGAAGAGTCCCCTGGCATTAAACAGAGGCTGCCAGATTCGAAAGGGACCATCTGTGGATGTGGTAATAACCACTCAGAGTGAGTGCGGTCAGTTCTGCTTCTTTCGCTGGGATGTATGAATCATGTGAAGGGAGCCTGAAGAGAAACAAAGCCAGGAACTGAATTCCTTCCCAAAAGCATATGGGTTATCACAAAGGCTCTCGAGGGCTGGGAAGGGCAGAAGGAAAGTAGCGACCTCCCTCGACAATTCTCCTTATCTCCTCTGGGATTAAAAAACGTTCCCCCAAAGATCCAATCATCCATTCAAGAAGGATTTATTAAGCACCTACTATATGCCAGATACTTGAGCTGAAGATAAGAGATTAAACAAAAACACACAAAGCTCCTGACGGTATGGGGCTTTCTTTCTAGTGCCAAGACAGATAACAAAACAAATAAATACATGATTTCATGTAATGGTAAGGGCTACAAATAAAAATAAAGCAGGGTAGGAGGCTGGAGCAACGCTGCCCCACAGAGCTCTCTGTGATGACAGAGATGTTCTAGATCTGTGCTGTCCAATAAATATAGGGCAAAATTTAAATCTAAATAACCACGCCTGTCTAGTAGCTACCCTGTTGGACAGTGTAGGGTTACAGTGTGCAGGAGGGGCTGCTATTCTAAGAGGAGTGGTCCAGGTGAGAACCTCATAACAGAGGGAATTTGAATAGAAGCCTGATTAAGGCCATGGCATAAACCCCATGCTCCCCAGGGGCTCAGAGCTTTCCACACAGAGAAAGCAGCAAGAAAAAGGTGTCACGTGGAGAGTGGCAAGGAGGCCAGGTGACTGAGTAGAATCAGGAAGGGATAACAAGGGAAGTGACTACAGGCAGATCATCAGGGGCTTTGAGGCCACAGTAAAGGCTTTGGGTTTTGCTCTAAGTGGGATGGGTTTAAGGTAGGAAATCTGAGAGAGTGTAGCTTGAGAAAACCTTATTTACGCAAACATTGGAAATGTCTTTTCTTTTAGTGTATCTTATTAGCCTTGCTTTTCACATTTGTTCCAATCTTTGTCTGACAATAATCATCTGATAATGAATAGGACAACTTTAAAATAAAGACTGCATTTATTAAGTGTTTTTAAGAACAGGGTTGAGGAAGGAGGAGCACAGTTGGAAGAAAAGTCCCTCAGTATAGGAAGCAATCAAGAGAAAAAGCCAACCTCCAATGTACCAAGTAGACACTTAATAAGGAACTGTGATCAGTCACCCTTCTTCTCCACATTCACTCAGTATCGCGTCAGAGCTAGTACAGAATGAGACTAGTTTCCATGTCCTCTGTTTGCCCATCATTGGAATTGGAAGAGAAAGAAGTGGACGCAGGCAATTTATAACTTAGATAGTCACATCTTGCATATTTCAAAGTTGGCTATGGAGCCAAACACTGGTATCAGGCAATTACTTAAATCCAAAGACAGAACACTAACAGAGTCATGTAACGCACACACTATCTCAGTGGAATAAACACCTGGTTATTCTTAAATACGAACAGAAACTCCACAACATCCCAAGAGCAAACAGGTGTCCTTGACACATTAAATGCCCTGAATCATTAGACACACAGTGGTCTTGATTATAAGCCAAATGCACACCTGGGTTCCAATACTGCTTTTTGCCACTTGCCAGCTTTGTGATGCTAGGCAAGTTATTCATGGCCTTCAATCATCAATTACATTATCTGTGAAATGGAAAATAAAAGCCCTGTTTGAAGGATTAAATAAAATAACATCCAAGACAACACGTGGCACATGGTACCTACTCAGTAAGCGCAAGTTTACTTGAAATTAAAGAAGAATAAAAGATGTCATTTATAAATATAATTCACAGTCCAGCAGCGATAATGCTGGCTGGCACTTTTCCTTTTTTGAAAGGAAAAAATGACAATGAAATGCAGGCTGGCAGTGCGCTTCTCTAGCCAGGAGCCAGGCTAGAGAGTCACGAAGCACAGCGCTCTTGCAGAAGAGGTATTCATGGCTGTTGCTGAGATACACAACCTGAGGTCTGGCTGCAGGAAGGCTCCAAGAAGGTCTATTTTTCTGCTTGTCTTTTCTAAGCTAGTCAGGCAATATGATTAGCATACTTGCAGTTTTAATGCAATTTAAAAGCAGAGCCAACAGGAGAAAGAAACAGACTCCCCCAGGCTTGCTCTAGTCTCCCCTTAATTTCTGGAAATGGCCTATTTTCTCTTTCTGCTTTGTCCATGTCTTACTTAGTAAATATTTCCTTTTGCAAGCTTGCCTAGGGCGTAGCTACAAAAGCAGCTGCCTTTGTTTACTTCAGCACAGTCTGAGCCATGATAAAACCCCTAGAGCTTTATCCCCCAGGGGTGCTCTACTCATTGTTCCCTTTGCTTGTGGCCTGTACAAGGAAGACACCAGAGACTTCTTTGACACTTCAACCAGTGAGCTGTGGCTAAATGCAGGTGCAGCTTTGAGACCAAGGTGTTTTCGTGGCACAAAGTGTGATCTGCAAAGCAACAGAATGGAGTGTTCATTGACTCAGTGCGCCATAACCTGCCCAGGGCTTGCTCGCTCCCTCTCTCTCTCTCTCTCTCTCCTTTTGTCCCCCCAACTGGTTATTTTTTTCTTTTTAAAGTTTTTATTGAAATTCTAGTCAGTTAACATACAGTGTAATATTCATTTCAAGTGTACAATGCAGAGATTCAGCACTTACCTACATCACCTGGTGCTCATTACAAGGGTCTTCCTTAATTCCCATGACCTATGGAACCCATCCTCCCCACCCACTTTCCCTTTGGCAGCCATCAGTTTGTTCTCCATAGTTAAGAGTCTATCTTGCTACAAGATAATTCTGCATGATCAAGGTAGCCACTGAAGAATGGGTGCCCTCCTCTCTCTTCCAACAAAAGCTTTTCCTTTACTACCACTGGGCAAATGGAGCTGCTCAATAATTCACACACAACATATAAATAAATGGCTAAGGAGTGCCTCAAGTACTCCTCCCTTCTCTGAGGTGTTTGGCTTTGAACTCCTTAGTCCAAGGAAAAGTGTAAATTATGGAATTCTGACCTCACAAATGGGGTTGATAAGTTAGATATTGTGGGACGAGAGGAATTTCTTGGTTGAAAACCCTTCAAGTGGACTACTGAATATTCTATCTGTATGAGAACAGATCTTGGCCTATAGCAACCATCGCAGGGAAGCCAGAATTCATCCATCCACCCCACCAGACTACTAGTTCTTTAAAGGAAGAGACTGTGTTTGGGTTCATCTCATATCCTTAGTCCCCAAGGCAATCCTGGACACCCATTCAACCAACAGCTCTTGTCACCTACTCAATAGTAGGGTCTGGACTCTACCTAGGCTCTATGCAGACAGAAATTAAAGGCATGGATCCTCACCATCAGGGAATTTCCCATTTAGTGGAACATCCAACCACTAGACAGATAAGTGTCTTACAATGTGATAAAAGCTATGTGCTGGCACATGTTATTGTGATAAGCTTGGATAGAGTGAGATCTAATCTGATTTGATCAGGCAAAGGTGGCCAAGTAAAGTATTAACAGACTAAGGTATTAGCTTATTAAGGCTATAGTAGGAACTCAGTATACATCGAAATAAAAATAAATATGTCATGCGTGAGAGTCTTTTGCACAATTGTACCTGTGTCAGAAAAAAAATAAGCAAAAATAAAAACAAAAATGGACTTCCAATGCGTTCTGTGACTGTTACACCACTGGGGCCAAGAGTCAAACTCAACCTTGACCACACTTGCTAAAATTGAAATGTTCAGTTTCTTCCTTTAGCTTTTTGGTGTCTCACCTTTCTGACATTGTTATCCATTACAGTTTAGCACCAAGGAGGAAGGTATAAAAGCCTTCCACAACTGACAGGAATACATGATTGACATCTGATGACATACAGCAATGTTTTCTAAAATGCACTCCAAGAGATATTAAAAAGCATTCCTCAAAAAGAAAGTTTATGGACAATTAAGATGGGAATACACATGTTACTTTCTCACCACCTCCACTGCTCATCACCTGGTCCAAGCCACCATCTTGTCTCACCTGGACAGTGCAGTGGTCTTCCTGGCTCTACCTTTGACCTTAGAGGCTCTTCTCCACATAGAAAGTAGAGAAATCCTTTCCAAAGATAGGGCAGAAAATATCACTCCAGTGCTAAGAGCCCTCTAACGGCTTCTTCCGACTCCCTTTGCCCCTACAGAGCCTGGCCAATTTCCTCTCTTGTCTCAACTTCTACTACACCCCATCACCCCATCGCAGCCTACTCCAATATGCCAAACACTCTTCTGCCTGAAGACCTTTGCACTTGCTCTTTCCTCTGCTTAGAATGCTCTTCCCCCTCCCTCATAACTGTTGGCCTCCCTCCCTTATTTCCTTTTAGTCCCTTCT
Source organism: Panthera pardus (assembly GCF_024362965.1). Classification (NCBI taxonomy): domain Eukaryota; kingdom Metazoa; phylum Chordata; class Mammalia; order Carnivora; family Felidae; genus Panthera; species Panthera pardus. Next base: position 98,617,998 of record NW_026526765.1, read on the forward strand.
CAAATGTTGCCCCCACACAGAGCCCTAGAGCATACTAAGACAGTGTCCCCACATCATCACTCTCTGACCCTTTATGATGTTTTTCTTTTCATCTTTCATTATCTGACAATATATTACATATTTTGACTTGTTTATTATGTGACTATTCCCACAAACTATGAACTCCATGAAAAAAGGAACTTTTATATTGTTCTTGGCTAAATTCCCAGCACCTAGAAAAATGCCTAACACTTTCTAACATTTTTTATAAAACAAATGCCTGAATGGAACACTAAATTAAGCAAAACTGAATCTTTTTTGTGGTTACTGATTTTACAGACCTTCTCAAGACCTTTGCTATGCTTGCTACCCATGCTGTGTGTGTGTCTTTCCTCTATGAAGGGGAAAAAAACAACGTCACCCAGACTTACCTGACGCCAGAATATCTTACAGAACAAGCATTCTCAGGATGAGTGTCAGGGTACCCTCATCAGGAGTGAGATGCAACAGGGGTGAAAACATTTTCCTGGTTCTGCCAACAAGAGAAGGCCCTCTCAAGAAAGACCGGCCCTCTCTTCAATCGATGCAACCGCCACAGTACAGGAGCAGGAGGACCACCGGTGCCTCTCAATATGATCTCAGAGAAGCAAATGAATTCTGATGTTTCTTGGTCCAACCTTGGGGCGGCAAATTATTTGATGTTACCACTGGGTAGTCAGCTGTTTCTGTCATGGCTAGTATGGTCTACAGAATGATGTTCCTTTTGTCTTCAGTCTCCATCAGCAGAATGGAATCTAATGGTAACAGTTTCGCAGGCCACTCTCCAAATGGAAATACATACTGGAAATACTGAGAGTAGAGGGAGGAGGACAAATATATTTCCTCGCTGGAAATGTGCCTTCCTTCACCTGCTCCCAGTCTCTCTCGCACAATTCACATGTAGTAATTGTAAGTAGTCACCATTAATGCTATAGTCATAAGGAAATCACATGTGATTCATTAAGAAAGGTCTAGATAGGGTGATGGGCGTTGAGGAGGGCACCTGTTGGGATGAGCACTGGGCGTTATATGGAAACCAATTTGATAAATTATATTTAATATATAAAAAAAGAAAGGTCTAGATAAAAAAGAGAAATAGTGAAAGAACTTACAGTCTTTCATTACATTAACAAAAATAACTCGTGGGCCATGGTAGTATTTAATCCAGTCCATATTTCTGAGTGCCCAGGCTTACAGAACTAAGGGGTGGGAGAATGGGTGGGAGGAGAGGAGTGGGAGGCAAGAGAGAAGAAAGAATAGCCTGTTCCCTCTGAATTCACTCTCTGGTGGGATTCCAGCTTCATTATAATAAGCTGGAATACATACCACTATGGGACATGCTGTACACACAAGAGGCCAGGACAGGAGGAGGATGGAAGGTGTCCATTCCACAAGCTTGCTCAAAGGCAGAAAGGTCCAGAGGCTGAGTGTGGGCTCTACCTTACACTTGATTCTATTTTCAAGCAATGCCAGTGGTGTGTGAACCAGATTTTGAAAGACTCATTATGAAATGACCAGTGCTTTAACAGAGTACCTGGGACATCTGTGCTTTGAGGACTAGCCCACCATGTCTGCAAGGAAAAATAACGATAACTACAAAAAACAACACAGTAAGTGGATTATGTTCCTCCTGGCTGAAAATGGTTTCATGTTATAAATTGATTTTTTTTTTAAATAAGTGAGAACTTTCGGTCCTAATGATTTAAAAGGTCCTAAAAGGTTTTCTAAATGTAAGCAGAATCAATAAGGCTTATCTGCTCCCTTCACGCCTCTCCCCCAAATGTTTGTTTCCCCACTTGGTGCATAATACAGAAACTGCAATACAGGTAATATTCAACCCCTCACCCCTAGTGTTCAGGGATATGCATTTATGCTGCATCATCTATATAGTATATTAACATTTGTAAACAATTTCACATATATTATCTCATATGATCTTAATTTGTACTCAGAAAGGATTTCATAGAGAAATGGATACTGAGTGATGTATTGGGATGGTCCAGAGTCACAGAAGACTAGTGTTGTTATGTTATGTTATGTTATGTTATGTTATGTTATGTTATGTTTATTTTTTATTCTATTCTATTCTATTCTATTCTATTCTATTCTATTCTATAAACAGAGTGTGTGACTGGGGTGGAAGGGCAGAGGGAGAGAGAATCTTAAACAGCTTCGCATTCTGCATAGAGGTCAATGTGGGGCTCAAATCCCATGACCCTGGGATCATGACCTGAGTCAAAATCAAGAGTCAGACACTCAGTAGACTGAGCCACCCCGATACTCCATGGAAGTCCCGTTCTAACACATGTGAAGCCCAGCCGTGTCTGAATCTTGCTCTCTTTCAGCTGCCCAGCCGCATGAACTTCAAACACTCGTGGTCCTAGCATCGCTACGGCAGGCAGGCAACACTGTACCTGCTTTCTGATGTGTTTCATCCTATCCTGAATTCCAGAATTCAGCTTCTAATTTCTCCATTTGATGCATATAAGGAGGCAAACAGAGATCAACAGAGCTTCCACAAAGCGTCAGTGCCAATGGGCTGCCAGGCTGCCCACACCTGCATAGTACCCTTCTGCACGCCAGCTTTGCACCCTGCGATCCACCAGCAATTATTACTATAAGTCAAAGGCTCACCGGACTGCCTTTGACTGTACAATCCCAAATACTAAGTCCACAAACCCTGAAGGTCTGCCGAGTTAGATTAATAGCTCCTTCAGGATCACGCCTTGGCTTGAGACAGCACCATGCCTACTCACTCCACATACAAATAGAGCAATCCAACTCAAGTTTGTTCCTACACGGGCTGCACTGCCACGGATAGAGCTCATGCCCCCACTTCCTGTAGGAGCAGAGGGGGTCTACCGGTGATACTCCATGCCCTTGATTTCCTCCTCTACTCCATCCCTGCCTGGCTCATCCAACTGTGTGGACATGCTCTCACAGCTTCTCTCCTGTTCAGCAGCATTCTTTGCCGAAAGATCTCAAGAAACATAAAAAGAAAGTCCTTTTGTGGCATGCACGTTAGGAAAACACTTCACTACTTGGTAGAGACACCATTTACAGTTGTTAGGTGATTCCAAATACTGTGGGTAGTCTCCCCTGAAGAACAGTTGGTGACAACATGTAACCTCTAATTGTTATTTGTTTTTTGGTGTGTGTGTGTGTGTGTGTCTGTGTCTGTGTTTGAGAGAGAGGACGAGTGCTTGAGCAAGGGAGGGGCAGAGAGAAATCTTAAGCAGGCTCCACACCCAGCATGGAGCCCCACTCAGGGCTTGATCTCAGGACCATGAGATCATGACCTGAGCTGAAATCAAAGTCAGATGCATAACCAACTGACTGAGCCACCCAGGAGCCCCACCTTTAATTGTTATTCTAGTTCTATGGAAAATCAGAGTTGGCTTAACATCCTGTCTTGAAATATCTTTTCTAGATACAAATCATTGTATTAGTTTCCTTAATATTAGATATAGAAAACCCTAAGAGCCCCATAAAAAAGCAATTAAAATGAATCACTAAGTTCAGAAGTATAGTAATTTCCCAGGGCTTACCACTTTGCCTCTAGAATCAACAGGACAATGGTGAAAACAAGAAACCAATACAAGCATATAGCTCATCAGTTAGTCAACCTCTTCTTGGTCCACACAATGCCAAACAACTAAATCATTTTTTTTTTCACTGCAATTAACCAAATTAACAAGTTGCCTGTATTTGCTTTAGGATGGAAAACCAAACTCACATTTTTTTTCCCCATATGATTCCTAGGTCAAGTAGCAACAGACAGTTTAAAGCCTCAGCTTGAAATCAAAATATGGCCTTTTAGGATTTTAAGTTTATCCAATGCAAAGAAATCTTTTTTCCTCTACAGGATATAGATACAGCATTTTTTTCCAGAGAGGAAAGGTATTTTCTTCTCTAATATGGTGATGAACAAAATTTCAAGGACACTTGTGCTTAAAAATTTTATGTAAAAATACAGAAATTAAAACATGTCTTTAGAGCAAATTCTGCAAATGTTGCCCTTGTCTCTAACCTGACAAAATTAGTGTCTGAACATACTCTGTTCTCATATTCCTATCACTGCCCTTGTCTGTGACTTTTCTAAATTCTTTTGCCTCAATACCTCTCCTTGTGTTCTTCTTTATACCTACATAGAAGACCTCACTCTCATGTTAACTCTTTTAATTGACCACATTATAGAACAGAAGTTAACTGGCGATTTTCATATTACTGTCTGATTTCATGTCTTTGTTATTAATTTTTAAAATGCAAGATTTCTATAAAAAGCTTTCCTAATACTTTTAAAAGATCTTTAAGTTGCTTTCACATCATATGATCTTCTGTTGGTTCTCTGCCCTGTGCTGACCATGGGTCACTGGCTCTAAAAAAAAGGGGGGGGGGGGTTATGTTCAGTGTAGACAAATAACTCTAAAAAACTATCCTGGAAAACAAATATCTTCAACATTTGCCCACTGTGTTGTGTAGACTAAATGCAAGTGACCTTTTCTTAAAATGTGGTGTTTTTTTTTTTTTTGCATACTTAGGTGTAATGTAAAGTTTAAGGGGATCTGTAGATATTTTCTGTTTTTCAAGAATTAAACATTATTTTTAAATGGTCAATCTTAACAAAGCACTGTAAAAATTAATTCTTTTGAGAACATTGCTTCCTTTATGGATCTTCAAATACTCCTCACATATCCTAGGTAATCAATTCTTAACTCTCAAACTCAGTATCGAATGAAAATGTAACTGCAAACTGAAATCTCAGAAGTGTTGCTTGCTTGTTAGATCTGAATTGTGTGTGTGCAAAAGCCAGCTTTTGTGCCAGCCCATTATTCTATGGCAGCATTTCTTAAACTATGCTGGGCAGAAAAGAGGTTGAAGAAATAGTAACAGGTGTTATTGTATATTAAACATTTAGAATTCACAAAAGCAACAAGGTCTCATTGTTCTCAGACTGTTGGAAATAAACAAAAAGTTTATAATACTCACATTTTGCAACACTCTGTTGTGCTCAAATTAGAATACTTCAAACCCTTAATTATTCCATTTTTGGATCACTTGCTGATTTTCATAAGAAACCTACTGTTGGAAGTGTTTGTTTTTTCATTGGATTATTTGGTTATTTCTGGCAGTATTCAGTTCCTTTGTGTACTCATTTTTGTGGTCTACTTTAACCCAAATGTTTAGCACTTTTCTTGAGCTTCTGTGAGTGATCTGTGAACATTCTTTTCACATTCGGCAGATATTTATCGCCTTTCTGCTATGTCAGACACTATTCTAGGCACCCAGAATGCAACAATGACAAGCAAGATCCATGCCTTATGGAGTTTCCATGCTAGCATGGGGAGAAAGACAATAAATAATAAACACACTAAAATAAATCAGCTCGTTATTAGAAGATAATCTATGCTATGAAAAATAAATAGTAAGGCATGGAGGCTTGTGAGTGGGAAAGGGGTGGGTTGTAGTAATAATTAGGGAATTCAGATTAGGCCTCATTGAGATAAGATTGGGGCAATGACTTAAAGGGGGTGAGAGCCATCCAAGAGGATATATATGGGGAAAGAATTTTCAGGGTAGCAGACAGAACTCAATCCCTAGTCACGATTGTTCTCAGCATATTAGAGGAACAGCAAGGAGCTTGGAACAGACTGATAACAGGGAAAAGTAGGAGATAAACTCAGAAATGTAACAAGGATCAGATAAGGTAAAGCCTTGTGGACATCTGTAAGGACTTCGGCTTTTATTCTGAGTATGACAGGAGCTGCTGCAGGGATCTGAGCAGAGAAGGGACATAATCTGACTTTGGTTTAAGATATGTGTCTGGCTGCTATGCTGACATAAACTCTAGAGAACCAGAAACCAGGTAGGAAACTACTTCAGTAATTCAGATGGTTCAGATAGGGGTTGGGGGGCAGCAATGGAGGTGGTGAGAAATGGTCAGTTTCCAGACATAATTTAAAAGTGGAGACACAAAGCCTTTCTGATGTGGAGTGTGAGAGGACAGAGAGGGAGGAAAAGGAGGGATTTTCCATTAACTGTGATGGGGTAGGGTACAGAAGCAACAGGCTTGGGTGGGGGGTGGGGAGAAAGAATTGAGAGTTCGGGTTTTGGACATATTAAATTTTACCTACAGATTAGACATCCAGTGGAGATGCTGAGTATGTAGTTGAAGTTCAGGGTACAGCAGTCTGGGTCAAAGTTACAAGCATTTAAGGGTCAACAGCATAGAGGATCCTCAAGCCCTAAGAATGGATGAGATCACCAAGAGAGTGAGTATAGGTAGAGAAGAAGAGAGAGAGGAGGGTAGGAGAGGAGAGGATTGAACCCTGGGTGACTGAAAGGTTAAGACGTGTTAGAAAAGAAGATAAACCAGCAGAATAGATTGAGGAGTGATCTATGCGGCAGAAGGAGGCCCAAGAGAGTCTGATTTCAATGAGATTTAATGATGAGAGTATCAGTCAGGATCCAGTAAGGAGACTCAATTGAGAGAATTTAATGTAAATATTTATCAAGTTTGAAACTGTTAACCAGGTAACAAAAGGGTAAAAGTAGAACTTTAAGGAATTGCAAGAAAAAACTATGGCCTCTAGGACTGAGGGAATCAAAGGAATGGTGTTTGAAGTATGAAATAAGCTTAGAGAAAGGGTCCCACAAACCTAAACTCAGACCCCCGAGAAGCAGGTGCTTCTCAAATGGCATTGCTGTTTCTGAGCTCAAAGGAGGGACCTCGTGGGTCTGGGAACCTTTTCCTAACAACAGGCTGTCAGCCACCTGGTGCTTATGTCTCTGAGGAGGCTATGACGAAGCAGTGCATTAGTATCCCAGGGATGCCATACAAACTATCACAAACCTGGTGGCTTAAGACAGCAGAAATGTATCCTCTCACAGTCTGGAGGCTTGAAGCCTGAAATCAAGGGGTCAGCATGGCCATGCTCCCTGTGAAGGCTCTTGGTGAGACCTATCCCACGCCTTTCTCCTAATTTCTGGTGATTCCCAGGAATCCTTGCCGTCCCTTGGTTTGAAGATGCATCATTCCAATCTCAGCCTCCATCTTCACAGGATCTTCTTATAAAGACACCACTCATTAGGTCGAGGGCTAATCCAGTAAAACCTCATCGTGACTAATTAGACCTGCAAAAATTCTATTTTCAAATAAAGTCACATACTGAGGTTCTGGAAAGATATGAATTTTAAAGGGACATGGCTTAACCCAGTACAGGCAGGTCCTGCAAGTATTGGAAAAACTGTAAACTGGAATCCTATGTGGCAACAGGAAGGAACTGTCCCTTCTGAAGACATTTTTCTCAGCTATGACACTCACAAAAATCACATGTAGACAGAAAGCCAGTGGGAAGTGACTGAGAAGGAGCAAGGCTGTTCTTCCTTCTCCAGACTCTCAATCTCCCTCTAGCACCTCCTACTGGCAGAATTTAACATGGAGCCATGTCAGAAATCAAGTTTGTAGTGTCCCATCACTATCATCACAAACAGAATATACAATGGTAGTCTTATAGTTGAGAGACACAATACCTGAGCAACTAGCACAAGGAGGTAATAAGCAACTGTGTCAAAAACTTGCTAACAGGTAACAAAAGATGAGAATCTGTCCTTGTTCACTGGATTTGGTTTCAATTGTTCCATGCTCAAATAAGTTCAAGAAGTGTTGTTCTAATGTTTTTTTGTTAGACTAGCCAGGCATTTCAGAACTCTGGCCAGCTCCTTTTTAAAAGGATTCAGCCAATTATGACCCATATAATTGGAACAGTTATATACACATCATGCACAGGTAATGATCTACAAAAGGCTCACAGTGCTACCCACAGCCACCACATATCCCATCATTCCCCTCTGCTGAATTGTGTTTCGACATTTGCACATGAGTTAAAGTAACTTTGGAAATGAATATAGTCGTAGGGTTGTCAATAGATCACATACAGAACCTATCAAGTAAAATCAGGCAACAGACCTAGAGTAAAATGAAAATTCACCTCCCTTCCTCTTTACTTCACTTCTGTAGTTTCAGTAAAAAGTCCATGGATGATTGAAAGCAGGTATTTACATTCCCTTGTCTAATTCTTTGGAGGGTGACAGAGCAATTCAAAGTAGTAGAAAGAAATCACTTTGTCAGAAGAGCTAGCATCAAAAGACAAGAAATAACAAGTGTTGGTGGGATGTGGAGAAAGGGGAAACCTTGCACATTGTTGGTGGAATGTAAATTGGTGCAGCCATTATGGACAACAGTATGGAGGTTCGTCAAAAAATTAAAAATAGAAATACCATATGATCCAGTAATTCCACTTTAGATATTTATCAAAAGAAATTGAAAATATTATTTTGAAAACATATATCCACCCTTATGTCTACTGCACCATTATTTACAATAGGCAAGATATGGAAGAATGTACCCACATGTCCATCGATAGAGGAATGGATAAAGACGGTGACATATATCTACACACACAATGGAATATTATTCAGCCTAAAAAAATGAAATATTGCCACTTGCAAAAATATGGATGAAACTAGAGAGTATTATGCTAAATAAAATAAATCAGAAAAAGACAAATACCGTATAATTTCACTTATATGTGGAATCTAAAAAACAATATAAATGAACAAACAAACAGAAACAGACGCATAAATACAGAAAACAAACTGGTGGTTGCCTAAGGGAAGGGAATGGGGGAGATGAGTGAAATAGGTGAATGGGGTTGAAAGGTACAAACTTCCATTTATACAATAAATAAATCACAAGGATGAAAGTACAGCATATACTGTATATATATAAGGAACATAGTCAATAATATGGTAATAAGTTTGTATGGTGACAGATGGCAACTATACCTATCATGGTGAGTATTTCATAATGTTTTTAATTATTGAATTCCAAGTCGTACACAGAAAAAAAAAAGAAATTGTTTTGGTAAATCTGGAGCAAACGCAATGCACATTTTAGACACCTAGATGCATCCTTGATACCTCAGTGATTAGTTTGGAAATACTTTCTGCGCTTCTTTAACTAAAATTTATAAAAATTTGCTGATGTCCTGACTATTTAAAAAATATAAAATACAAAATAAAAATAATGAGGAGGCAATATAAAAACAGTACTGAACTATGAAAGAAGTTTGAATTCCAAGACCATCTTTGTCAATAACTACTTGTATAGTTAGGCAAGTGTTTTAACAGCTTTGATTTGTTTTCTTCACCTATTAATTAAAATGCTGACATAAAAAATCTTTTAAAAACTGTCAGCTTTTTACTTATATTACCTAACTACTAGAACTAGCACGTATGCTTATCAGTGTTATTGTGCAATTACTATGAATTTTGATCATGGAAATTAGTTGAAGATTTTACTTCAATACCAGAATCACTCCTTTTGTGCTCTATAAAAGAGTTTGTATTTTTCACAGAAAAGTGACAGTGCTAAACAAATGTATAAACTAATAGAAAACTAAAACACAGAAAGTCAAATTTGCAAGAAAATGCCTCAGTTGTCTTTCACTGTTGCTTGTTATTTATTTGATGTCAAATTTATTTATTAGAAATTAACTAGTCAGTGTGTCCAAAAGAAACAGTAAAACAGAATCAGAAAGCACTTAGTATATATTTTCATGTGTCCAAAACTGATAGAAGGGAATAATAATATGAATAATGCACATAATAATTCAGTTTTAGACAGGCCATTAATCTAATTTAGCTCTAGGAGGAAATATAGAGTCCTAACTTCTTTGTCTTGGGTTTCTATATGTTCAGCAATTTGACTTTTTACATTTGTGATTTGTTTTTCAGATTCCAAAACCATGCAGCAGAACTTCCTCTACACTGTGCTAAATAAGATGTGGGGACATTTCATCTAACTAGAATTCCTCTAGAACATATTTCTGGTAAAAATAAAACAAAACAAAACAAAACAAACCTGTTAGAAACAATAAGAACAATAAGGTTGGGTATTAAATATCTTAATTTGGAATAGTATGCTGCCCGCTGATAAATATCACAGAAGAAATTCACTAAATTTGGTAACACTGGAAAATAATCTAAAGGGAGAGAAAGGACTTGTAGTAGAATCTGTTAAGAGTGTGTGTGCGTGTGTGTGTGTGTGTGTGTGTGTGTGTGTGTTTGTGTGTTGAAAGTAACCACTTCCATTTGGTGAGAGTTAGCAACCTGCAATGTAAGGTTACACCAGAAGTCACATCTCATTTAATATCTGAAACAGAAAAACATTTTCTTTAAAATCACTTTAAGAGAAACTTCTCACAATAACCCATTCATTTTCTCTTTTTTGTGGAGAATATACATATTTCCTTCAAGTTTTCTTATACTGAAGAGAAGCAGTGAATGGTCTTATCTGCCTTTGGCTACATAGAGCTCATCAAGAAGTGTAGAGTGAATTTTTTCCCACTCTTTTTATTGGACCAAAACATTTAATTACCATGAATCAACAGATCTCCATTGGAATGTCTCAGTACTTGAGTATCTAGCCATCATATGAACAATCGGGTGCTTTGTGTTACCAACAATCCAAGTTCCCAAACTGGCTAGTGACTTTCAAAGGCTTCCCTTCAAGGCTTGCTTCTCAAAGACTGGTCCAGCAGTATCAGCATTACCTGGGAACTTGTTAGAAATGCACAAGTTCAGACCACTAAACCAGCCCTGCAAGAAATTTTAAGGGAGACTCTCTGAGGGGAGAAAAGATGAAAATATAAATACATACATACATACATTCACACATACCAAAAGCAACAAAGATTAGAAAGGACCAGAGAATACCACCAGAAACTCCATCTCTACAAGCATCATTATGGCAATAAATTCATATCTTTCAGTACTTACCCTAAATGTCAATGGACTCAATGCTCCAATCAAAAGACATAAGGTAACAGAATGTATAAGAAAACAAGATCCATCTATATGCTGTTTACAAGAGACCCACTTTAGACCTAAAGACACCTACAGATTGAAAATAAGGGGATGGAGAACCATCTATCATGCTAATGGTCAACAAAAGAAAGCCAGAGTAGCCATACTTATATCAGACAATCTAGACTTTAAAATAAAGACTGTATCAAGAGATGCAGAAGGGCATTATATCATAATCAAGGGGTCTATAGACCAAGAAGACCTAACAATTGTAAACATTTATGTGCCAAAAGTGGAAGCACCCAAATATATAAATCCATTAATCACAAACATAAAGAAACTCATTGATAGTAATACCATAATAGTAGCAGACTTCAACACCCCACTCACAGCAATGGACAGATCATCTAGTCAAAAAATCAACAAGGAAACCAATGGCTTTGAATGACACATTGGACCAGATGGACTTAACAGATATATTCAGAACATTTCATCCTAAAGCAGCAGAATATACATTCTTCTCCAGTGCACATGGAACGTTCTCCAGAATAGACCATATACTGGGACACAAATCAGCCCTCAGCAAGTACAAAAAGATCGAGATGATATCCTGCATATTTTCAAACCACAATGCTATGAAACTCGAAATCAACCACAAGAAAAAATTTGGAAAGGTAACAAATACTTGGAGACTGAAGAACATCCTACTAAAGAATGAATGAAGTTAACCAAGAAGTTAAAGAGGAAATTAAAAAGTATATGGAAGCCAATGAAAATGGTAACACCACAACCCAAAACCTCTGGGATGCAGCAAAGGTGGTCATAAGAGGAAAGTATATAGCAATCCAGGCCTTCCTAAAGAAGGAAGAAAGATCTCAGATACATAACCTAACCTTATGCCTTAAGGAGCTGGAAAAATAACAACAAATAAAACCCAAAACCAGCAGAAGACAGGAAATAATAAAGATTAGAGCAAAGAAACCAGTCAAAACCAAAGAAACAGTAGAACAGATCAATGAAACCAGAAGCTGGTTCTTTGAAAGGATTAATAAAATTGATAAACCACTAGCCAGTTTGATCAAAAAGAAAAAGGAAAGGATCCAAATAAATCAAATCAAGAATGAAAGAAGAGAGATCACAACCAACACAGAAGAAATAAAAACAATAATAAGAGAATATTATGAGCAATTATATGCCAATAAAATGGGAAACCTGGAAGAGATGCACAAATTCCTAGAAACATATACACTACCAACACTGAAACAGGAAGAAATAGAAAATGTGAACAGACCCATAGCCAGTAAGGAAATCGAATTAGTAATCAAAAATCTCCCAAAACACAAGAGTCCAGGGCCAGATGGCTTTCCGGGGGAATTCTACCAAACATTTAAGGAAGAGTTAACACCTATTCTCTTGCAGCTGTTCCAAAAAATAGAAATGGAGGGAAAACTTCCAAACTCTTGCTATGAAGCCAGCATTACCTTGATTCCAAAACCAGACAGAGACCCCACGAAAAGGGAGAACTATAGACCAATTTCCCTGATGAACATGGATGCAAAAATCCTCAACAAGATATTAGCCAACCGGATCCAACAATACATTAAAAAAATTATTCACCATGACCAAGTGGGATTTATCCTGGGATGCAGGGCTGGTTCAATATCTGCAAAACAATTAACGTGATTCATCACATCAATAAAAGAAAGGACAAGAACCATAGGGTCCTCTCAATAGATGCAGAGAAAGCATTTGACAAAATATAACATCTTGTTTTGATAAAAACCCTCAAGAAAGTAGGGATAGAAGGAGCACACCTTGAGATCATGAAGCCATATATAAATGACCCAATGTTAATATCATCCTCAATGGGGAATAACAGAGCTTTCCCCCTGAGGTCAGGAACAAGACAGAGATGTCCACTCTCACCACTGTTATTCAACATAGTATTGGAAGTCTTAACCTCAGCAATCAGACAACACAAAGAAATAAAAGGCATCCAAATCGGCCAGGAGGAGGTCAAACAATGAAGCAAAAGAAAGAGAAATCAAGGAATCAATCCCATTTACAATTGCACCAAAAACCATAAAATATGCAGGAATAAATCTAATCAAAGAGGTGAAAAATCTATGCACTGAAAACTATAGAAATCTTATGAAAGAAATTGAAAAAGACACCAAAAAAATGGAAAAAGATTCTATGCTCCTGGATAGGAAGAACAAATATTGTTAAAATGTCAATACTACCCAAAGCAATCTACATACTCAATGCAATCCCTATGAAAGTAACACCAGTATTCTTCACAGAGCTAGAACAAATAATCCTAAAATTTGTCTGAAACCAGAAATGACCCTGAATAGCCAAAGCAATCTTGAAAAAGAAAACCAAAGCAGGAGGCATCACAATCCCGGACTTCAAGCTCTACTACAAAGCTGTAATCACCAAGACAGTATGGTACTGGCACAAGAACAGACACTCAGATCAATGGAACAGAATAGAGAACCCAGAAAAGGACCCACCAACGTATGGCCAACTAATCTTTGACAAAGCAGGAAAGAATATCCAATGGAATAAAGACAGTCTCTTCAGCAAGTGGTGCTGGGAAAACTGGACAGCGACATGCAGAAGAATGAACCTGGACCATTTTCTTACACCAAACACAAAAATAAACTCAAAATGGATGAAAGACATAAATGTAAGACAAGAAGCCATCAAAATCCTTGAGGAGAAAGCAGGCAAAAACCTCTATGATCTTGGCCACAGCAACTTCTTACTCAAGAAGTCTCCAAAGGCAAGAGAAACAAAAGCAAAAATGAACTATTGGGACCGCATCAAGATAAAAAGCTTATGCACAGCAAAGGAAACAATCAGCAAAACTAAAAGGCAACTGACAGAATGGGAGAAGATATTTGCAAACGACATATCAGATAAAGGGTTAGTATCCAAAATCTATACAGAACTTATTAAACTCAACAACCAAAAAACAAATAATCCTATGAAGAAATGGGCAAAAGACATGAATAGACACTTCTCCGAAGAAGACATCCAGATGGCCAACCAACACATGAAAAAATGCTCAACTTCACTCATCATCAGGGAAATACAAATCAAAACCACAATGAGATACCACCTCACACCTGTCAGAATGGCTAAGATTCACAGCTCAGGCAAAAACAGATGTTGGCAAGGATGTGGAGAAAGAGGATCTCTTTTGCATTGTTGGTGGGAATGCAAGCTGGTGCAGCCACTCTGGAAAACAGTATGGAGGTTCCTCAAAAAACTAAAAATAGAACTACCCTACGGCCCAGCAATTGCACTACTAGGCATTTATCCATGGGGATACAGGTGTGCTGTTTCGAAGGGACACATGCACCCCCATGTTTACAGCAACACTATCAACAATAACCAAAGTATGGAAAGAGCCCAAATGTCCATCAATGGATGAATGGATAAAGAAGATGTGGTACCTATATACAATGGAGTATGACTCAGCAATCAAAAAGAATGAAATCTTGACATTTGCAACTATGTGGACGGAACTGGAGGGTATTATGCTAAGTGAAATTAATCAGTCAGAGAAAGGCAAACATCATATGACTTCAATATGACGACTTTTAAGAGACAAAACAGATGAACATAAGGGAAAGGACACAAAAATAATATAAAAACAGGGAGGGGCACAAAACAGAAGAGACTCAAATATGGAGAACAAACTGAGGGTTACTGGAGGGGTTGTGGGAGGGGGGATGGGCTAAATGGGTAGGGAGTACTAAGGAATCTACTCCTATAGTGTTGCACTATATGCTAACTAATTTGGATGTAAATTATAAAAAAAAAGAAAATTAAAAAAAATGTAACCACACACACAAAAAAAAGAAAGAAATGCACAAGCTCAGGTCCCACCCTAGACCTACTGAATCAGAATTTGCATTTTAACAAGATCCTCAGGTGATTTGCATGCACAGTAAAATTTGAGAAGTATCAACTCATATTCATTTGCATTCTGTTATAGCTTGAATAGGAAAAAAAGAGCAGAATTATAGTGTTGTCCAGGAATTATAGGTGAGAATGCTCATAGCAGTGTGCCATGAAATTCATGAAGAAAAACAGACGAAGAACTGCTTATATACCCACTTTTAACCATCTTAAAAGTGAACATGAATAATTATTGAATATCTGTATAGTATACTTCTGCCGTGTACTTAGGATCACCATATATCCCACATTCCTGAGACAGTCCTAGTTTATACCTGATACCCTGGAATAATTGTCAATAGTACCCTAACCTCTTTTAAACTAAAAACGTCCTCATCTGGACAATAAATTATATGTTGGCCCTAATCATAATCTGCTACAACTCCCCCAAAAAAAGATTAATTATAAGAATACCTGGTATTCAGGCTCCACTACTCACCAGATTCTTCTCCTATTTAAATACTGATGCACTGGACAGAGACATTCTGCTACTACAACAGAAGGCAACCATTTTTCATTTCACAAAAGAAGAAAAGTGGTGGCTGTAATCTTCTCATTTTAACTTTTTCTTTATTAATCTTTTCTTATACCACTAGCATTTAATATGGCTTATCATTACTAGAATCTGTATAGGGTCTGACTTAGAACCAACCCACAGGTTTATTTATGTTAAGCTTAATATATCAATATGTTTACAGTGTTGCAGGAAGAGCACCGTGACTTCCAACTATCAGAACTGTTTAGGGGCACTTGGGTGTCTCAATCTCTGGATTTTGTCTCAGGTCATGATCTCACAGTTGTGAGATCAAGCCCTGTGTAGGCTCCATGCTGGGCGTGGAGCCTGCTTGAGATTCTTTCTCTCCCTCTGCCCCTCCCCTGCTCACGAGTACATGTTCTCTCTCTCTCTCTCTCTCTCTCTCTCTCTCTCTCTCTCTCTCTCTCTCCCTCTCTCCCTCTCTCCCTCTCTCAAAAAAAGTGTTTGGAGAATCGCAACTTTAGTCTCCCATGAGTGAAAACACCACTCAATAAGTTCCCATCTTCATGCACTAAATGGACAATAGGCACACTGTATGTATACTAAAAACCTAGATAAAGAACAAGAAAACTGGACATCATCATTCAGTGGCACAGGTGAGCCTGTGGAAGCAAACACACGAAAGGAGAAAGGGGAAAGGCATCTACCCTCTTCTGGTAAACAGGTGAAGAATAAGAAACTACCATTCACTGGTGTGGTGCAGAGTATAATGAGATCAAAACACAGGGTTTGCTACAGGTTGGCTCTGGGGAAGTGAATTGTGCCCATTTGATCAGAGGAGGACAGTGCCTAGTGGAGCCAGAGTCAATTAGCAGGAGCTAGAGTCCATTAAGAGAGCACTGGGGGGCAACTGGGAAAAGAGCCAGTTACTTAAAAGAAGGATAGGGGTCGCCAAAGGTAGGGAAACCAAGTCAGAAACAAATTTTGATGATGTGGAAAAGTAACCTGGAGAGGCAACACATTAAATTGTTTTAAAATCTTTTGTTAAGGTATAATTTTCATGCAGTAAAATTCACCCCTTTTGGTGTATACTTCTGCAAGTTTGACAAATATCAATACATCACAGTCAGGATATGGAACAGTTTCTCTCACCCCAAAAACCTCCCAGGTCCATCTTCCGTCAACTTTCCCTTGACTTCAGGCCCAGGAACTTTTATTTTATTTTGCTATTTCCACAATGTCATATAAATACAATCATATAGTATGTAGATTCTTATCTGGCTGCTTTCACTTAGCATCATGCATTTAAGATTAATCCTTGTTGCACTGATCATTAGTTTGTTCCTTTTTTATTATTGAGTAGAATTCCATTATATAAATGAACCAAAATTTGCTTATTCATTTACCAGTTGAGAGATATTTGGGATGCTTCCAACTTTTGGAGATATGAATAAGGCCTATAGAAACATTCACATAGAGGCTTCTGGGTAAACATGAGTTTTCACTTCACTTGGACAAATATCTAGGATGAGGACCCAATGGACCATATAATGAATAGATATTAAACTTTATAAGAAACTGCTAATCCTAAGTACCATTTTGCATTTCCACCAGCAATGTATAAGTTCCAGGGTTCTGGGTCTTTGTTAGCATTTGGTATTGTCAGTTTTTATTTTTTATTTTTTTACTCTAGTGGGAGTAAACCTCAATCTACCCCTGTATTAACCTCCCATAAATGAAAATAAATGAAAATTTATTTCATAAATGAAAATACTATATAATAAATTCCCATGTATATAAATGAGGTGGACAACAAACACACCTGTAGCTTTAATGTGCATTGCCCTAAAAAGAAATGGTGCTGAACATCTTTTCTTGTGCTCATTTGCGGTTCACGTATCTTCTCTAGTGAAGTGTCTATTCAAATATCTTGCCCATTTTTTCCTGGGTTGTTTTCTACTTTGTGAGTTTTTAAAGTTATTTATATATTATGCGTGCAAGTCCCTTATTCAATAAGGATTTTGCAAATACGTCTCCCAGTGTATGGCTTGATTTTCATTTTCTTAAAAGGGTTCAAATGTAAGGTCTTAATTTTGACCAAGTCTAATTTGTCAAGTTTTTCTTTTATGGACCATCCTTTTGATTTCACATTTAAGAAACCTTTTCCTAGGGGCGTATGGGTGGCTCAGTCAGTTAAGCATCTGATTTCCGCTCAGGTCATGATGTCACAGTTCATGAGTTGGAAACCCGCGTCGGGTTCTGGGCTGACAGCTCAGAGCCTGGAGCCTGCTTCAAATTCTGTGTCCTCCTCTTTCTCTGCCCCTCCTCCACTTACACTCTGTCTCTCTTTCAAAAATAAATAAACTTTAAAAAATATATTTTTTAAAGAAATACTTCCTCAAATCCCAAGTATTTTCTCTTAGATTTTCTTCCAGGAGATTTATAGTTTAATGTTTTACAATTACCTCTATAATACATTTGGAGTTAATTTTTGCATACAGTGTAAAGGTATGGATCAGGATGTAGTTTTGTTTTGGGGGAGTTGTTTTTTGTTTGTTTTGTCTTTTGCACTCGGATATCCAAAGATTTGAGTACCATTTGTCTAAAAGACTGTTCTTGGGGCACCTGGGTGGCTCAGTCGGCTAAGCGTCTGACTTCAGCTCAGATCATGATCTCGCGGTCCGTGGGTTCGAGCCCCACGTCAGGCTCTGTGCTGACGGCTCAGAGCCTGGAGCCTGCTTTGGATTCTGTGTCTCCCTCTCTCTCTGCCCCTCCCCCATTCATGCTCTGTCTCTCTCTGTCTCAAAAATAAATAAAACGTTAAAAAAAATTTTTTTTTTTTTTAAATAAAGGACTGTTCTTTCTCCATTGACTTGCCTCTGCACCTTTTTTGAAAATCAATTGGTCACATACATATGGGTCTATTTCTAGGATCTCTATTCTTTTCCATTTTCTTTTTTTTTTAATGTTTATTTATTTATTTGGAGACACAGAAAGCGTGCACAAGCAGGGCAAGGGCAGAGAGAGGGGAAGAGAGAATTCCAGGCAGGCTCTGGGCTGTCAGTGCAGAGCCCATGTGGGGCTCGACTCACCAACTGTGAGATCATGACCTGAGCTGAAATCAAGAGTTGGATGCTTGGGGCGCCTGGGTGGCGCAGTCGGTTAAGCGTCCGACTTCAGCCAGGTCACGATCTCGCGGTCCGTGAGTTCGAGCCCCGCGTCAGGCTCTGGGCTGACGGCTCGGAGCCTGGAGCCTGTTTCCGATTCTGTGTCTCCCTCTCTCTCTGCCCCTCCCCCGTTCATGCTCTGTCTCTCTCTGTCCCAAAAATAAAAAATAAAAAAAAAAAAAAACATTGAAAAAAAAAATTTAAAAGAGTTGGATGCTTAACCAACTGAGCCACTCAAACACTCCACCCCAGCCTCCACCCTCCCCATTTCCTGTATGTCTATCCTCTTGCCAATACAACAGTTTTGATTCCTGTAGCTTTAGAGTCAATCTTGAAGTCAAGTAATGTGAATCCTCCCAGTCTCTTCTTTTTCAAAGTTCTGGTTATTGTAGTTCCCTTGTCTTCCTATATACATTTTAGAGTCAGTTTGTTGATTCATATATATTTTTAAAACTCAGCTAGGATTTTGATTGGGATGTACTGAATCTATAAATCAGTTTGAGGGCAACTGATGTCTTTACAACATTGAGGGTTCCAATCTATAAACACAGGAAAGCTCTTCATTTATTTAGATCTTTGATTTCCTTCATCAGTAATTTATACCTTCAGCATAAAAATACTCTACATTTTCCTAGATTTAGAAGTATTTCTTTTTGTGAGCTATTAAAATTTAGTAATTTTTAAAAAATTTGAATTCCAAGTGTCTATTGCTAGCATCTAAGAATATGACTGATCTTTATAAACTAGTTTTAGTAACTTTTTATGTGGATTATTTGGGACTTTCCAGCTGTATAACTACATAATCTGTTAGTAAAGACAGTTCTGTTTTTTTCTTTTTAATCTGCAATCCTTTTACTTCTTTTTCTTGCTTTATTCATTGGTTATGGTTTCTAGCATAATTTTGAATAGGAATGGTTAAAGTAGAAATCCTTGCCTAGTTCCTAGAATTAATAGAAAAGCATTCAACCATTCATCATTAAATATTTTTAAATTTTTTTAATTTTTATTTATTTGGAAACAGAGAGGAAGAGGCAGCGAGAGAGAGAGGGAGAGAGAGAATCCCAAGCAGGCTCTATGCTGTCAGCGCAGAACCTTACATGGGGCTCAATCTCACAAATGGTGAGATCACGACCTGAGCCGAAATCAAGAGTTGGATGCTTAACCAACTGAGCCATGCAGGCACCTGACCATTCATCATTAAATATTATTTTAACTATAAGGTTTTTGTAAATGCCCCTTATAAGAAGTTCCCTTTTATTCTGACCCTGCTGAGAGTTTGTTAAAAAGCATACATGACGGGCATCTGGGTGGCTCAGTTGGTTAAGTGTCCGACTCTTGATTTCAGCTCAGGTCATAAACTCACAGTTCATGAGTTCGAGCCCCACATCAGGCTCTGTGCTGGTAGTGCAGAGCCTGCTGTGGATTCTCTCTCTCTCTTCTCTGTTCATTCCCCACTTGTGCTCTCTTTCTCTCTCTCAAAAATAAATAAATAAACTTAAAAAAATCATAAATGAACGCTAAATTTTATCAAATGGATTTTCTGCATCTATTACACTGGTCATATGATAAATTACATTGACTGATTTTCAAATGTTGAAACAGCTTTGTATTCCCAGGATAAAGTTGACTCTTATATATTATGCTTTTTATAAATTTCTGGATTCAGTTTGCTAGTATTGTATTGTTTTTGTCTATGTTCAGGAAGGATACTGATTGAAGCTTTGTTTCCTTGTAACATCTTTATCTAGTTTTAGGAGTAGGGTAATTTTGCCCTCATAAAAGGAGTTGGAAAGTGTATCCATCTTTGCTATATTCTAAAAGAGCTTATGTAGAGTCAGTATTATTTCTTTTCAAATGTTTAGTAGAATTCACCAGAAAACACATTAAAATTTAATTGTACTAACACAGAATTGTGAAGAGTAAATGAGACAGTGTATGAAAATAGCTTAGGTGCTTGCTATAACAGAACCCACACAATAACAAATATTTGCTATTATTAATAGTTTGTTAATCCAACTTAATATAGATAGTATAAGAGCATGCACCTGCCCAGTGAAGATTATATGCCACAGGCAGGCATGCAAACCAGCTACATTGGCCATAACTGATAACAGTAAAGGATCTGAAGGAAAAAACAAAACTTCAGCTTTCTTTGCTACAATCATGATATACCCATTTAAGATACATAGTGAAGGGCCAATAATATTTTAAAAGAATTTCAGCATTATACTATCTGAAACAGTTTGTTTCATAATTTTCCTTTAAATTGCTCTATGCCCAGGGGCGCGTGGGTGGCTGTCAGGCATCCGACTTCCGCTCAGGTCATGATCTCCCGGTTTGTGGGTTCGAGCCCCCTATCGGGCTCTATGCTGACAGCTCAGAGCCTGCAGCCTGCTTTGGGTCCTGTGTTTTCCTCTCTCTCTGCTGCTCCCTTGTTCACGCTCTCTCTTTCTCTCTCTCAAAAATAAATAAACATTAAAATTTTTTTTTAATTTCTATATGCCCAAGAAAAAAATGTGTTGCTATCTACCAAGTCATGAAATTAGGAATGAACTTAAAATTAGGCATGCAGATAAATAATATAACAAAATTCCTCTCTATGTCCACTTTGCATTTCAGTGACTACAAAAAACACATGAGGACTAAATGAATGGTAAATAATAAATCAAAGGTGGTGTAATTTTAGAAATCCATTAGACAACATACTGAATATTTCAGCAGTTTCAATGATGCATTATTACACACTCCATAGTTTTTTATACATCCCTATATGGTTTTGCAGCCTGACATTATAACAGAATGGGGGTGGAGGGAGGCAGTGAAGCATACCAAAAGCACTTGTGGAAATGTCTAATGGAATATTAGTGAATCAAACTAATAAAAAACAAAATCTAGATCTTTCAAATGCTAAGGTTTCGCTGGCTATGAACAGAGAGGACTCGAGCCTTGGCAATCCTAGGCTGCTGATCATCACAGAACTACATTAATGAAAGAGACTGCTAAAGTCAGAGTCTTGTTTCCTGTTGGATTAATAATGAACATTTATTGAACATCTCTCAGCAAGTCTATAAGGAAACTGTCAAGTCAAACAAGTCTATGTAATGCTCTCACACAGCTCCATGGAACACACAGATTCCCTTGGTATATGGAGAAAACCTGGGTTTTTCCACTATAAATCCACTATTTATAGTTCTGTGACCTTGAGCAAGTAACATACGTTCTTTAGGCATGAGCTTTTTAATTTCTAAAATGCATTACTGCCTCCTGATCTACCCCACAAACATTTCTAGATTATGGTAGACCTCGTGTCACCTGCTGAATCCACCAGGGCAGACCTTCAAGAACACAGACAAGGAAATGAGCATTCACAAAAGAGAGTAACAAGTGTTATCACTATGTAAGTAGAAGGTGCACCAGCTGCCCATGGGAATGGGAGACTTCCCTAAGGAGACTACTGCTAGGTAAATTCTGAAGGATGAATGGGAGTTAGCTAGGTGAGCTGTGGAGGGAAGGATGAAGGGGAGAGCCTTGAGGCAGATGAAAAGGCTCAGAGGAGGCAGAGGAGAGGACCCTGCCATCAAGGAACTGAGGAAATTCACTGTGGCCTTAGTAAGGAATTGCTCATTGATCTTAAGGCAATGCGGAGCCACTGCTGATGTTCAACATGAAAATAGATGCAGTCTTTTTGTTTTACAAACCTATAATGTATTGAAGAGAGACAAAACTGAAAGCCAAGGCTCTGTAATAAAGCTATTGCATTATTCCAGTCAAGTGAAGATGGTGGTCTGGACTCAGGTGTGATAAAAACTAGTAACAGGTTGCCTAGAAGCACGGCTGGCATGTGCTAAGAACCCAGTACATGTTAGACGCCTTCTTTTCTTCTTCTCTTGTAATCAGTCCCATTATTTTAAAAGGAATCGCCCAAAAGTCCCAGGAGCCATACAAGTAAAACGTCTTTCTGATGAATAATTTTACAATGAAATATTCTCGGGGCACCTGGGTGGCTCAGTTGGTTAAGTGTCTGACTTAGGCTCAGGTCATGATCTCATGGTTCCTGGATTTGACCCCACATCCAGCTCTGGGCTGATAGCTCAGAGCCTAGAGTCTGCTCCAGATACTGTGTCTCCTTCTCTCTACTCTTCCCAGCTCACACTCTGTCTCTCTCTCTCTCTCTCTCTCTCAAATAAGTAAACATTAAAAATTAAAAAAAAAAGAAATATTCTTCATAGCAGATACTTTCATATGTCAACAGGGAAAAAATACGTTCTATTATTTTACCTCTTTATTTTTGGTCACCTAGTGATGAGATTTCTAATAAATGTTGATAAAAATGCAGTTCTTTGTACCAAATTGTTACGATGTTTTAGTTAATTACAGTAAGTTTTCCCGCTAATATTAGCAGCCTCTCTGGTCACCGAAGATCACATTACCTGTTATACTGTCTTCATAGACTTTAAGCACCATTTAAAATTATTTTGACAGTTTCATTTTTACTTGGGTATTGTTTATTTCCTCCCCCTCTAAATGTAATCTCTATGAGAACAGGGACTTTATCTCTTTTTTTAAAAAAGTTTATTTATATGTTTTAAGAGAGAGCTTAAGTGCAAGTAGGGAAGAGGGGGCGAGGGAGGGGCAAAGAAAGAGGGAGACAGAATTCCAAGCAGGCTCTTAACTGTTAGGGCAGCGCCCATCGTGGGACTCAATCCCAAGAACCATGAGATCATGACCTGAGCCAAAATCAAGATCATGACCTGAGCCAAAGTCAGTCGCTCAACCAACTGAGCCACCCAGGTACCCCAGGGAATTAATCTGTCTTGTTCTTTGTTCTACCTCCAACAGCTGGAGCAGTGCCTGGTCCTCAATAGAGGCACAATAAATATGTGTGGGCCAAGTGCTTCACAGAATGCAGAATGAGCGGCCGTCTATGTGAAGTAACTGAAACTGGTCACTCCTGACTGGTATCTTTACCTCAAGGCTCTCCCTACCCTAACCCATTGTACACCTGATTTCAAATTCATCTTTGTGAATGTGTAGTTTTGATAAAGATAATCCCCTGCTCAAACTGAGCCCAAACCGCAGCACCCAAATTCAAGAATTCCCATCCCCCCCAGCAGCTCAGCCTCCCACCACTGCCAAGTTCCAGTGCTCACACCTCTTCTCTTCCCACCCGCCCCCCGGATGCTCCACCTCTGCCTCAAATATCCTGCATCGCCCTGTCTGCCTGATAAAATCCCATCTGGCTTTTGAGGTTTTTCTTTATTCCTTAGGTCAGTGGTTCTCAGCTGGGGGCAATCTTGCACACTCTCTACTCCTACCCTGGGAACATTAGGCATTATTTGAGACATTTTTGGATGTGATGACTGGAGGGGTAAATACTACTGGCATCTAGTATCAGTCAGGGATGCTGTTAACTACCTTACAAAGCACAGCACAGCCTCTACAAAGACTTATCTGGCCCAAATGTCAGTAGTGCTGGGATTGAGAAGCTCTGCCTTAAGAAATGAGCCATTGCCATCTTCAAACCACTGTAGAGTTTTGGGCCGCTTATACTGAATGCCCACTCCTCATTGTACAGTATCTCTGGATATAATTCATCTGAGCCCTTCCACACACGTCTGTGTGCTTGAAATCACAGGCTGAATCCTACCCATCTCATCTTTCCTAAGGAGCATAGCATGTCCCTTGCATAAAGGAGATGATCCATTTGTTAACTGAAACTGAATTGAAACTTTGATTTCATTTTTTTAAATATTTCAATTATCGACTCAAGTCCATTTTCTCCTGTTTCCCATTAAGAAGAAAAGAAAAGGTAGGCATGCTCTTGTGCATTTAACTTTCAAATACTTAAGACTGTTATTAAATAACTTCTCTGCCTTCTCAAATCCAGATAAATTCTGGTGCCTTTTATGCTCTCATAGGAATGAGTGCCCTTTTAGGGCAATAGCCAGTGCTCTTTGGATTAACTGTAGTTTGGATGCTAGTTTTCATTACATACTGTGAAGCTGTATTTTTTTTTTTTCATTTAACATACCTGTAGCTTTTAAGCTAATAAAGAAGTAGATAAACAGCCAACCTTGAACTTCAGCTGAGTTAAAAGGTGGCTTTACATGAGCCAGGACTAAATAATACAGGCCATGATTCATTTAAAATCCCTCCTTTTCTTATTATCCTAATACTTAACAAAGTTAATAAATATTTGCTAATTTTATAGTTCAACATGATAAATATGTTCTAAGCATTTTACAAATAAAATATTGTGGCCATTTTGCTGACAGGACTATATATGTAGAGGCTTTGGGCACATTTACAAAATTCAACTAAGAGCAAAAATTCACATCGGACTACCAACTCCTAATTTCATCTCTTCTGAGATATAAGAAATCTATTAGCATAAGCAATATACAGACACAGACACACACTAGTTCTTAGAATTAAGTTGGGAATTTTGAACAAAAAATTCAACTTGGTAAAAGAAAGAAAATCTGATACAATCTGAAAAGATCATCATATATCCCTTCACCATTACTAGAAGGTAGGCTGAATCTGAGGGTTAAACCCAAGTGGCCTTCAGCATTCGGACACGTGCAGTGGCTAACCTGAGAAGCTAGACATCCTGATTCCCAGTGCTGTCAGCCAGAGATAGTGAAAACCATTATGGAAGAGTTTTGTGTTGTCATATTCCAGCCAGACCAGAAATCAATGGCCAGTTATCCTTTGAGAGAAGGAGGAAACCCCTCCAAGCAGAAAAGTACAATGCAATCAGAAGACCCTGAGAAGCACTTAACAGTGTTTCCCGAGTGAAGATGTCACAACCCATCACTACCAGAAGAGTAAATGAAGGCAAGATAAGATACACACACACACACACACACACACACACACACACACACACACAGTACCCAAAAAACACATAAATACCATCAAAAGAAAGCACTAATATGGCTAGGAGGAGGTGCAGAAGTAACGTCAAAAGCATCACTGGGAGCCCCAAGAACTCAGGGTCACACTTTACTACACTTCAATTTTAGGCAAAGACAGTTCATTGTATGATTTTTAAATCATTTACTGAGTGAAAAAAATTCCTGACCCAACAATTGGACATAGCATGAACTCTTACTTAGGAGGTTTGTTAAATGCAATATGATGTTACACCAAATGTCTGATGTGGTAATCAACACAGCAACTCTGTAGTATGGTAATAATAAGAGTTTGCATAACATCAAAACGTCGGAGTAAATGAATTAGTTGTCTATTGCAAAATATCCCTTTAACTTTGGCCCAGGCCCCATCAGTGTATAATTTAGACAGAGCTCAGACGCTTCCAAATCTTCCAAGGCCAGTAGGTTTCATTGGTGTCACCCCTAAAGAAGAATCATGTCATTCTCATGATATTAAATAAAGCTGGAAGTATAAGATGGCCTGTATTCCTGTCTCACATTCAATTATATTAATCAATGGCTTTTCTCCTCAGGCTTCCTGGGAAGTGGATGTTAACCTTTATGGGTTTGGATTATTTTTTTTTTTTAGTCACTGCCTTTGAATATAATCAAACCTTCTTGTGCACTCACATCCGTATCCCAAATAGCAGGCACAATCATTACATATTCAGGTTCCCAGTAATGAATGTTTAGAGCTCTGCTCCAATAACAATGTCCTCTGTGTGCCATAGATAAAGAGTATGATGTCCTTATCAATACTCCAATTTTAGATTAAAAGGCACACAAACCAGACATACTATTCAGTCCTGGGTCACTCATTCCATGTCTTCTGATGTATTCCTTCTGAATTACCCTTGTATCAATTTCTGTTGACAGAAAAATATTCTTATCCTTGAACTACAGACCAAGACAGGTCACCAAGTTTTCACTCCCTCTTTTGTCAGAGTCTCTTGTGGAAGCAATTCAGATGGCTCCCACCTTCACACACAGAAGACTGGCAAGGGAATCCCACAGGAAACATTGTCCAGCAGTGACCTCAGAGAATAACAAGACTTAAAAAGCAGGATCAGAAAGAAACCACCAGACTCCTAACTGGGCATCTCCCCCAGTTGTTAGAGCAGCCATTTTTGAAAATGTCTGTTTCTTCTTTCTTCTAAGATTCTCCTGTTCCTACCCATCATGAATCGCGATTAGAGAGCATGGTAAAAACCCAAGTCTTCACACAGCTTGCATTTTGGGGGAGTCTTGGAAGTAGAATTATGATAGAGGCTTGTATATTTTCTATAGACACACCATTTCTGTAAGCAAGTCCAGGTCATACACGACCCTCTTCACAACTACTGCTAGAGAGAGAAGAATGTGGTAATCTTCAAAAAAAGAGCATGCTCCCTTCAGAAACAATGCCAAAATGGAAGAGCCCTCTCTGTTACAACTTGCCCCTCCCTTCTAGTCCAGAAATAGAAATCTGCTTACTACACGTGACACTAAAATGTAGAGAATCTAGAGCAGTCCAACAACACCTAGCAATAACATATGTCTTCAATGCCTTGTTAAATAATTTTCATAGATAAAATAACCCACTTGCATACATAAACTTAAAATAACTATGTAATGCCCTAACAGTGACAAGGAGAAATAGACGAAATAATAAAATAGGTTTTTAAATATGAAATGTTCCACTGTAACAATTCTAGAATACAGAATAAAGACATGAAATGCTTGCTTCTAAATGTATAATCACCAGGGGGCCTGGGTGGCTCCGTCAGTCAAGTGTCCAACTCTTGATCTTGGCTCAGGTCATAATCTCACAATTTGTGAGTTTGAGCCCATGTCCAGCTCTGTGCTGACGGCGTGGAGCCTGCTTGGGTTTTTCTCTCTCCCTCTCTCTCTGCCCCTTCCCTGATCTCTCTCACTCTCTCTCTCTCTCTCTCTCTCACTCACTCAAAATAAATGAATAAACTTTAAAAAATGTATAGGGGTGCCTGGGTGGCTAAGTCGGTAAAGTGTCCAACTTTGGCTCAGGTCATGATCTCAGGGTTTGTGGGTTCAAGCCTCCCTGTTGGACTCTGTGCTGACAGCTCAGAGCCTAGAGCCTGCTTTGGATTCTGTCTCCCTCTCTCTCCACCCCTCTCCCACCCACATCCTGTCTCTCTCTCAAAAATAAATAAACATTAAAAAAAATAATTTAAAAGCTGTAATAATCAAGACAGTATGGTACTGGCACAAAAATAGACACTCAGACCAATGGAACAGAATAGAGAACCCAGAAATGGACCCACAAACGTATGGCCAACTAATCTTTGACAAAGCAGGAAAGAATCCAATGGAATAAAGACAGTCTCTTCAGCAAGTGGTGCTGGGAAAACTGGACAGCAACATGCAGAAAAATGAATCTGGACCACTTTCTTACACCATACACACACAAAAAAACTCAACATGGATGAAAGACCTAAAT
The DNA here is from genome assembly GCF_024362965.1 of Panthera pardus. NCBI lineage: Eukaryota > Metazoa > Chordata > Mammalia > Carnivora > Felidae > Panthera > Panthera pardus. The sequence goes on from NW_026526765.1 coordinate 98,645,892, forward strand.
GTAAGACAAGAAGCCATCAAAATCCTTGAGGAGAAAACAGGCAAAACCTCTTTGATCTTGGCCACAGCAACTTCTTACTCAACATGTCTCCAGAGGCAAGGGAAACAAAAGCAAAAATGAACTATTGGGACCGCATCAAGATAAAAAGCTTATGCACAGCAAAGGAAACAATCAGCAAAACTAAAAGGCAACCGACAGAATGGGAGAAGATATTTGCAAACGACATATCAGATACAGGGTTAGTATCCAAAACCTATCAAGAATTTAACAAACTCAACACCAAAAAAACAAATAATCCTGTGAAGAAATGGGCAAAAGACATGAATAGACACTTCTCCAAAGAGGACATCCAGATGGCCAACCAACACATGAAAAAATGCTCAACTTCACTCATCATCAAGGAAACACAAATCAAAACCACAATGAGATGCCACCTCACACCTGTCAGAATGGCTAACATTAACAACTCAGGCAACAACAGATGTTGGTGAAGATGCGGAGAAAGAGGATCTCTTTTGCATTGTTGGTGGGAATGCAAACTGGTGCAGCCACTCTGGAAAACAGTATGGAGGTTCCTCAAAAAACTAAAAATAGAACTACCCTACAGCCCAGTAACTTGCAACTAGGTATTTATCCAAGGGATACAGGTATGCTGTTTCAAACGGCCACATGCACCCCAATGTTTATAGCAGCATTATCAACAATAGCCAAAGTATGGAAAGAGCCCAAATGTCCATCAATGGATGAATGGATAAAGAAGATGTGGTACCTATATACAATGGAGTATGACTCGGTAATCAAAAAGAAGGAAATCTTGCCATTTGCAACTATGTGGATGGAACTGGAGGGTATTATGCTAAGCGAAATTAGAGAAAGACAAGTATCATATGACTTCACTCATATGAGGACTTTAAGAGACAGAACAGATGAACACAAGGGAAGGGAAGCAAAAATAATATAAAAACAGGGAGGGGGACAAAATATAAGAGACTCTTAAATATGGAGAACAAACAGTGGGTTATTGGAGGGATTGTGGGAGGGGGGATGGTCTAAATGGATAAGGGGCATTAAGGAATCTACTCCTGGAATCATTGTTGCATTATATGCTAACTAACTTGGATGTAAATTTAGAAAATAAAATAAAAAGAAAATATAAAAAAATAATAATTTTAAAAAATGTGTAATCACCATGAATGTAACAAACACCCATGGAGACAAATACAGGTGTGCTTAGTAGCAACTTAAATATCACAACTAGTGTGTGTTACTGCTGGTGACATGATTGTTGGAAATGATGAGCAACTCTTGGTATGATTTTATTTTTTATTCGTATGTATGTATGTATGTATTTAATGTTTATTCTTGCGAGAGAAGGGGACAGAATGTGATGGGGGAGGCACAGAGAGAGAGGAAGACACATAATCAAAAACAGGCTCCAGGCTCTCCGTTGTCAGCACAGAGTCTGACAGGGGCTTGAACTCACGGACCATGAGATTATGACCTGAGCCACCCAGGCACCCCAACACTTGGTAAGATTTTAAATAAGACGAATTGTAGTCTTCCCTTGATTTATAAGTAGTTTCACTCAAGGAAAATATGTTATATAAAAAATTATGCAAAAAATACTTGTGTTTAACAGAAGAAGTTCTAGACCTAAGTTATTAGGAATGCAATTTTCACTTAAATGGCTGTCTGAAGGAACACGGGAAAGTTGTGCAGTATGTGAGGCAATGCTCTGTTAAGTGGAACTGTCCTATGCATTATATGTTTTTGGTCAGTGGAACATGGGTTGAAGTGACATGCACTGTTTCTGAGCCTAGACTTAAGAGGCATCACATGTTTCCGTTCATTTTTCTTGTACTTCTATCATCCCCATGCAAAAAATATGAACTGGATAGCCAATTACTCCAAGTAGAATTAAAGACCTGAACCTAACCTGTACCTTGGGTAAAATCTAGCAAAGCTCAACAGAAATTAGCCTGCCAATCCACAGATGCACAGGCAAAAAGATATTGCTTTAAGTTACTAACTTTTGGAGTAGTCAGTTAGGTACCATGATGTAGCAATAAATGTCTGATTTGTCAAATGAGATTTTCTTTTTTATTCTCCCCAGCATAAGTGAGGCAAGTATGGTTAAAGGAGGAATAGAAAAATTAGTAAGAAATTCATAATGTTGGGGTGCCTGGATGGCTCATTCGGTTAAGCATCCAACTCTTGATTTCAGCTCAGGTCATGATATCATGGTTTGTGGTATCAAGCCCAGAGTCAGTCTCTGTGCTCTCTCTCAAAATAAATAAACTTAAAAAAATTAAATTTATAATGTTGGACAGGGAGTATATGGATAATAGGAAAAAGAAGGAATGGGTGCCATCCAGGGAAAAGGTAAAAGTTAAACAGCACTGTATAAATACATGATATTGAACCACTAGCTACATGAGTTGCTGGGATATAGAAAAACCCTCCAACAAACCATGCCAATGTGTATTTCATGAGTTTTCTCCCCTACAATCACCTTCAAAGGATGAAATCTGCAGTCGGCCATTGCCTGACAGATCCATGTACAGGCAGGCAGGGATGGAATAAGGATTGAATAAGGTTTAAGTTTTCACTAAATAAAACCCTTGTCATCAAAATTCAAACCATGGCTCATTTATCTGTTCAGATTCTAAACACATACACGTTAAATAACCAGTAGATGCACATCAAGCCCATGGGTATTTCATTTTTATCAACATTTTTGCTTTCAACAAAATTGGAATCTCCCCTAAACCTGGCTTATATAATTTAGATATTTTAAAAATTACCTAAGTGTATCGGTAATTCTATCTAGTTACTAATATTCTGATATTATCAGGACTGTTATTTAATAGTAAATAAAAGAAATAATGAGTTTTAAAATTTGCGAATAACCACAGGCAATGATTCCATGTTCAAATGATACAAGAATGCATTCTAAATAATTTATATGCATTTTTAATAATCTACAATAATGCCACATGACCCTGAAGTTTCTAGAATCTATACAAAAAAATGATAGGAGTTTCCAAAGCAATGAAGAAAATACAATTAAATACAAGAATCACAGAGTTCACAAAATAAAAACAAACCAGTGATTCATAAATAACTATGCAATAAATTTGACAATCTGAATAAAATTGACAAATTTCTTTTTACTTAAATGCAGTTTACTAAAACTGACATAAGAAGAAATAGAAATCTGGAGCCTTTATCTATTAAAAAGAAATTATTTTGTTCCCCAGAAGAGTGGGGAGCAAATCAGGGACTGTTTTCTCTGCCTCTGGCATCTTGTGGACTGAGACTTTGGGCATCTGGGGATAGCGTCAGGACATTCCCATGTCCATCAGCAGTGATTAGGCTCTGCCAAGCAGTTTCCCAGACACTGGGCATGAAAAAAAAAATGGGTATCTGAGCAGGACAGGGAGAGCTGCATTTAAGCACCTCCAGAGGACTGAGGTCAGGATAGTGGAAGAGGCTTATGATTGGAAAGGACATGCAAGGAGTTTCTGGGGTGTGGGAGCCTTCCCTATCATGATCTGGGTGTTGGTTAAAGAGATGTGTTCAGTTTGTAAAAATCAATTCAGCTATACACTTTTAATATGTAGACTTTTGTCTGTGTATATTATACTTGAATTTAAAAGGCTTAATAATTATTTAAAATATGTTCAGTCCCTATGTGTCCAGCACCTGGAGTTACAAAGATCTCAATGACTTGGCCTCTTAAGGTTCAAGGGGCCCAGAATCTAGGAAGACACATGTAGAGAGGCTACAATGACAAAATGTGAGAAGCACTCGAGAGACGTGGCTGCAAAGGGACTGGAAGAAACAAAGAAAGGGGCCTGAATTCTGTCATGGAGGGAGATGGATGAAGTTTTAAGCTGAGGCTTGAAGGGCAGGTAGGAGTCTTTTCCATGAGTGGGTATATGTTGGATGGGGGGGAAGGTACATTAGGACATTCCAAACCCATGGAAACCGACGGAAGGGAAGATAAAAATTGTCCATCTCCAATCTCATCAAATATACAACCACAGTAGGATGAGAAATGTCCCTAAAAGCAAAACATTTGAGTAGTAATACTGGCTTTTGACACCTATTAGACACATAAGATTTCTTGAGAATGGAGGTGGGGGGATGGAGGAGAGGTCCTCAGCTTTAATAACCTAAGTCAGCAAAGAGCAGTTCTTCTCAGTGGCCAGTGTACTGATGTTTATAGGCGAGTTCCCTTTTTTCATTCAAAATGAAAACAGCTTTATTGAGCACCAAAATAATCCCTGTCCTCACAACTTCAACTACCTTCTTGTATTATGAACTAAAAAAAAAAAAAAAAAAAAAAAAAAACAGAACAAAACAAACGTGGAACTGTGTTTTAGCCACTAAAAGATTAATAAGTAGACCTATTTAAGAAACATCATCATGGAGGCATCTCGAAATTAATTTTTACCAACTTTACTAATGCCTTACTTACAGAGTAATATGTAATTATTGCTAAAAACTCAAGTAATTCAATTGTTTCTGATTTTTCACTACCACAAATAAAATGCATAAAACATCCTGTGCAAAATGCTGACCATTTATCTTAATATTCTGATACTTCTGAGCATGTCTGAAAGGGAGGGACTAAGAAATTCCCAGGAAAGAGCTCAGTCCAAACTGAAGGCAATCTGAGACCCACTAGTCATGGTCTCAGGACAATGGGCTGGAGTGGGAAAGGACAGTTGATTGTGAATACAGGATGCCATGTCCTCTGCAGTGTTTCTCACCAGCCCCATATATTCACACATTCTCTAAACTCTCCAGGGACGTAAAGAGCACATGTAGTGTCAGCAGCTTCTACAACACTGGAGCCAGGGCACTGGGCAGTGGGGAGTATGCGGCACAACACTGCGGTGATGCTACTGCAGGGAAATAGGGACAAGGACCACAGGAATGATCCCTGATGACTCCAAGAAATAGTGAAGAATCTTTACAGCAGACTGGGAATCCACAATTGGGATAGGAATAGAGCCAGGGAAATGACTGTGGCTGCTAGCGTGGATCTGTATTTCTGCCTCCACGTTGATGTGGCCAAGAGGAAACCCCAGTGACAGATTTAACTGGATACTTCAAAAACAATAAACTTTCTATTTAAATTACTTTTGGGTTCAACACAGCTCATAATGTGTTTCATATGCATTAACTGGAGCATGCTGTCACATGGTGAAAACAGTAATAGTGTGAAGGCAAACACGACAGGAGCCCAGTGGAATTATTAGAATGTCACTTCTCAAATACAAACACACGTAAGCACAAAAATTGTAAAAAAAAAAAAAAAAAGAAAAGAAAAAATGGCATGGTTAGAGCTACTAAAAAGCAATATTTAAATGAGTATATTTTAAAACAAGCTAGTCAGAGCTTGAAATGACAAAGTGGGTCACCTTCTCTACCCACTGCCAAAATGCATGGCCGTTCCCTGCTGCAAAGGCTCCCGGGCTGTGTGACTCAGCTGGGTGATTTAAAGCAAAGAACATACATCTCTGATATTTCTCTTAGAAAAATTTTAACCTTCCCCCCACCATGATCACTATTTTGTGTGGATCTGCAGATTTAAAAACTTGAATATAGGTGGAGATGAAGTCTAAAGCACATTGTTCCTGGTGTTCCCACAAAGGCAGACCTAGAACTTGAAGCTGCGATCCCTCAGCAACTGCCCGAGCAGTGACAGGGAGGGAATGTCCATGGAAATGACCAAAGAATGGGAGAACTAAAGCTAATTCTTTAAAGGCTCTTGATGCTCACTCAAAGGTTTAGACCACACTGGATGGTTGTAAATGTGAAGACAGTCATGGTGTACTAGAAAAGACATTGATCTTGGTTCAGCCAATTATAAACCATGTAAGTGAGGAAAATCACAAGTTCCCTGAGGCCAAGGGTCATTATGAAGACTATAATGCTCCCCATGCATGTGCTAAATACAAACATGCATAGGTTACCAGTATTAGCTACATAATGACCTTGTATTCAAAAAATTTCAAGAGGTGATGGCAGAGCATAAATCAAACACAGGGCCTTTCTGAACATGAGGCACCATGTGACCATGTAGGTCAAAGGCCAATGAAGCCAGCCCTTGGGTGTTACTGTTCCAGAGATGTGTTCTTGAGAACAGGACCTTTGTAACTGCACAGCAGAATCTCCAGAGTACCTTGAATTTGGTAAATATTCAGGAAACATTTGATGACTTACAGAATCACATTATAATAAAAAGGTTGTGGGATCTCACACATTAAGAAGGAATACTTTCATTTTACAAAAAACAAAAAACAAAAAAAAAAAACACTGATTGAAGAGAAAAAACTTTTACGGTACAGTGCCTGCAAAGTAACATGCTAGGAACTGTACATATGTTTTCCCTACTTAACCTTTTCACACAATCCTAAGAAAGAGATATAAACATCAACTTTTCACAGCTTAGGAAATCAAGGCTCTAAAGAGGTTAAGACATTTGTCCACAGCTACACCAGTTCTGTTAAACAGTTCATTAAGTCATCTGATAATATTTCCCAAGCTCTTACTAAGCTCCAGACACTGGCTTAGACACTAGGGATAAACAACAAGACAAAACCACAACCTATCCCTGATCCTGTCCTTGGCCTCCTGGAGTGTAGAGTTCAGTTGGGAGAGACAAGCATTAATGAAACAACCTCACTTTAAAAAAAGAAAGAGTAAAATTAATGAGCTTTATAAACAGAGTTGCCAGATTCAGCAAGTAAAAATACAGGATGCCCAGATAAATGTAAACTTTATATAAACAACAGATAACATTTTAATGTAAGTATGCCCGAAGCAATATTTGATTAAGAAATTGTTTGTTAATCTGAATTCAAATTCACTGAGTATCCTGTTTTTCTCCAACAGTCTTATCTAGAAAGAAAAGAGAACCGTGAGAGAAGAGAGAATTTTCACCTCCCAAGAGAGGGTTGGGAGGCTGCCCCAGAAAGGGAAGATGACTAAGGTCTGAAGAGCATAAGGAGTCAATAGGGTGAAGGTAGGATAGAGTAGGTCATCAGGAGGCTGATGTCTGAAGGTTGCTAGATTGGGAGAGGTTTGGAGGTCAAGCAAAATGAGGATACAGACTTGAGCAGGGGCCAGACCATCCAGACCCTTGAAGGCCATGCTAAGGTTGTCAGCCTTCTGCCACCAGACCAACCTTTCATATATGCTGCTCCCTCTGCCTATGCTCTTTCTTCTGATGCCATCTGCATAACCGTCTCCACAGAGTTCTTTCCAACCACCCATCTTGCTCACTCCGCCTCTGACCCCTACCACAGAAGTTAGTCATCTCTAAGTCTGTCTTGCTAGCCAGAAGGCGACTTCTCTCAGAGCTTCGAGTAGAGACTCAATAAACACTGAAGAGAACAACACAACTTACAAAGCCCATGTGTTCTGGGTCCCTGCCATACTGTCAGGTACTCATTCCAGTACCCCTGCAAGTGTAGAACCCTGGTGATGACATATAACCCACTTGTCAAAGCTTGATAAACAGCATATTCTGGGCTCACCCTAAACTACTCGCTTAGAATGTCTAGGATGAAGCTCGGACCTCTCCATTTGAATAAGCGTCTCAGGAAAGTATGATACACAGGGCAACTGAGAACCATCGGTCTATTTGGCTATACTAGGATTCTAATTCATAGGATTTTTTTTTATTTTATATTTATTTATTTTTGAAACAGAGAGAGACAGAGCATGAACGGGGGAGGGTCAGAGAGAGGGAGACACAGAATCTGAAACAGGCTCCAGGCTCTGAGCTGTCAGCACAGAGCCTGACGCGGGGCTCGAACTCATGGACCCCGAGATCATGACCTGAGCCGAAGTCAGCCGCTTAACCGACTGAACCACCCAGGCGCCCCAATTCATAGGATTTTTAAAGAGTAGCAAATAACAAGAAAAAGCACTTGGTCTAATTAGTCATAAATCTCACTGTGCTTCGGAATTATAAGAGGGCACAGTGCTATGAGAAGACTAAAGCTCATTAGTATAGTTCTTAGTTGCCAGTCGTAATCATTTGTAGTACAAAGTGTCCACAGGAAATGACACAGCAGGCATGGTATGCAGTGGGTACTCAAAAGAAAGCATTTAAAATGTGTCATGTTAGGGGCACGTAGCTGGGTGGGTAGAGCGTGTGACTCTGTCTCAGGGTTGTGAGTTCGAGCACCACGCTGGGTGTAGAGACTACTTAAAAATAAAATCTTTAAATAAAATAAATTTCTCATATTAAATTCAACTGAATATCTGCTCTACTGAGATTAGTGAACTGAGATTACTATTTTTCAAAATTGGCCTTTTAAAAATGTTTTAGCCCATAACCATAATGGCATAATACAAACTCTAACAGATCAATTATTCTACAAAAACAGAGCCCACGTCTCTATGTAAAATTGGAACAGGAGTTAATAAAAAACACTTCTTATATTCTACTTTTAAGCAAAGTTCAAATTTAAAATATAACTCATCAATGGATAAAGAAGATGTGGTATATATAAACAATGGGATATCACTCAGCCATAAAAAAGAATGAAATCGCACCATTTGCAACAACATGGATGGATCCAACTGGCATAATGCTAAGTGAAATAAGTCAGAGAAAGACAAATACTACCTGATTTCACTCAAATGTGGAATTTAAGAAACAAAATAAATGAACAAGAGACAGAAAGCAGACTCTTAAATATAGCGAACTGGTGATTACCAGAAGAGAGGTGGGTAGAGGGATGGGTGAGAGAGGTGAAGGGGATTAAGGGTACACTTATCCTGGGGTGCGTGGGTGGCTCAGTCAATTAAGTGCCAGACTCGGTTTCAGCTCAGGTCATAATCTCACGGTTCATGAGTTCGAGCCTCGTGTCAGGCTCCATGCTCATGGTGTGGAACCTGCTTGGGATTCTTGCGCTCTCCCTCTCTCTCTGGCCCTCCTCTGCTCTCTCTCTCTCAAAATAAATAAATAGACTTTAAAAAAAATTTTTTTAAGTATATTTATCATGATGAGCACTGAGTAATGCAGAGAATTGTTGAATCATTATATTGTACACATGAAACTAATATAACACTATGTTAATTATACTGGAATTAAACTTTTTCAAAACAAAAGTCATCATATATTTCTGCATTTCATGGAGGGAAAAAATATTAGAACCAGAAAGTACTAAACCATCCAATCCACTGCTCTCCTTTTTTTAAATTGTATTTATTGATTTTTAATATGAAATTTATTGTCAAATTGGTTTCCATACAACACCCAGTGCTCATCCCAACAAGTGTCCTCCTCAATACCCATCAACCACCCTCCCCTCCCTCCCACCCCCCATCAACCCTCCCACCCCCCATCAACCCTCAGTTTATTCTCAGTTTTTAAGAGTCCCTTATGGTTTGGCTCCTTCCCTCTCTAATTTTTTTTCCTTTCCTTCCCCCATGGTCTTCTGTTAAGTTTCTCAGGATCCACATAAGAGTGAAAACATATGGTGTCTGTCTTTGTCTGTATGGCTTATTTCACTTAGCATAACACTCTCCAGTTCCGTCCACGTTGCTACAAAGGGCCATATTTCATTCTTTCTCATTGCCACGTAGTACTCCATTGTGTATATAAACCACAATTTCTTTATCCATTCATCAGTTGATGGACATTTAGGCTCTTTCCATAATTTGGCTATTGTTGAGAGTGCTGCTATAAACATTGGGGTACAAGTGCCCCTATGCATCAGTACTCCTTATCCCTTGGGTAAATTCCTAGCAGTGCTATTGCTGGGTCATAGGGTAGGTCTATTTTTAATTTTTTGAAGAACCTCCACACTGTTTTCCAAACCGGCTGCACCAGTTTGCATTCCCACCAACAGTGCAAGAGGGTTCCCGTTTCTCCACATCCTCTCCAGCATCTATAGTCTCCTGATTTGTTCATTTTAGCCACTCTGACTGGCGTGAGGTGGTATCCGAGTGTGGTTTTGATTTGTATTTCCCTGATGAGGAGCAATGTTGTTCACTGCTCTCCTTTTATTTCATATTCTTCAATTCTCCCCAACAGAGGAAGAGATGATGATATGCAACGCGCACCAAGTGTCCCTGATTACAAGGGGTGTTCGTGATAAAAGCAAATGGCGTCTTTATGCCCCATTAAGACATATTTCCAGCAAGGATAAATAGTAACTTGACCCCCCGTTGTTATTTCAGCTGTGTCAAATAAAGAAGCTCCAAATTCACTGCAACACTTACACTGGTTGCTCAATAGGGCTGGAATTGAAAAAAGCAAATCAAAACCAAAAACAATTTAGCAATGTTGTACCAAAGGTGCACACAGATGGGGGGCCTGCCTCTCTTAGGTTTACTGACAGACTTAATCTAAATGACAAGTTTGTGTTAAATGGGTAACGATATACATGTTGTAAACCATGGGTCAGACAAAACCCACAGCAGAAGGAATCAAGAGGCACTGGTGAATCATAGGTTTTCCCTTGATACAGTGCACAGAATAAAAAGGGCATTTTAACTTTAACCATTCATAGCTATCTACCATTACGTCTGAGTCACATGAATAACAGCATTGTGAATGGCTAGGACGGCATTTTGACAAATCAGATGTTTTTATTCTTGAAGTATATCATCAGGAAATTTACATTAGAGCAAGAGATAATATCCCTAATAATGGGAAATGGATTTTCTGGGACTTGCGGTCACATGATATATTGCACATTATGATACTCTTTGTGGTAATCTTCCTAAGGGTGGAAACTGCTTCCTGTTGTCTGAGGCACCTTCCACACTTAAGGAATATGATTGGGTTAATTGTGAGCAGCATTTTTACCTAAAAGCTCTTAGGCTAGTCTGCTGCTGGGACCAAAGACGCTACTTTTACTGTCATTGGGTCATGAAACATAAATTTGCTTTCTCTACTACATTACCAAAGACACGTAGATATAATCCAGAGCTTTCTTTTTTTTCCCCTCCTCCTCCAGACAGCAGCTAATGGCATCTGATTTTATATAAGACTGTTAGAAAAAGTCTATTGTCTGCCTTTGCAGACATTGAAGGCTAAATTTCATTAAAGGAACAGCAGTGGTGAATGTCTCCAGAATTTTTAAAAAGATAAAATTAAATGGACTGTGTTTCATAATATTTTCCATTCATAGATAATTTGTAGGCCCAAATCTCTCAGAGACCATCATCTTTTGTCCTCAAAACAACTTTGTAAGAAGAGCTAGTCTGAGCTATTTTTCACACTTCCTAAATGTGCAGGATGAACCCAAGAGGGTAAGTCCCTAGTCCCAGGTGATAGGATACTTGGGAAAGTGGGGACTAGGATTTCTGCCGCTGGGCTCTTTGGTGACTGCTTCTCTGTTTTCCTCCCTTCCTTCCCTCCACCTCCTGCCCTTTGAATCCTTTTGACAAGCATACAGCAGATTTGGACTCATTCTGCAGAGCCAACAGAAACACCTTTGCCATGAGGTCTCCAGCAAGTGGGGTCTTTTTGAAAAATAGTAATAAAATGAAACACGGATTGGGCTTTTTATTCTTTACCGGGATTATGCTTTCCTAGTACTGCTTTTAACACACATTTTTATGTCATAAAAGAGGAATGCGGCACACTGTTTTGCAGGCCATTCTCAAGCCCCACTTAGAGGCCTGGTCTCCTGACAAAACTGCGGAAGAACGGTGAAGGAGTGGGTGTGCACTACCGAATCTCATGAACCTCAGCATCGAAGCTTTCCGAGGAAAACCTGCCACGAGCACGAGGCCTTTCGGAACTTGCCGGAACTTGCCACAGAAAAACGAGTGAACGACAGAGATTAATGCCAAATTCTTTTCCAGGATTAAGGCTAAGAATTAAACTGAAACAACTTTCTCGCGCTGACAGTCAACTCAATATTTAGGAAGGAGGGCTAGCGAGAGAGGAGGCCATCGGGACATCCCTGCTGCGGCTCCTCAAAAGACGCCCCATCTTTTGGATCCCCCGGGGAGCGCCTGGCCGCTGCGGAGCCTTCCCGGCACTGCGGCGCACTGCGGAGCGGAGGGCCGCCCGCAGACCCGGCCCTGCTGGGCTTTCCTCGCCGGCCCCGCCGCAGTGCCCCCCGCCATCCCCGCTGCCCCGCCCGGTGGGCGCTGTCTGCGCCGGGTACACTGCCGACCATCCTTCACCGGGGAGCCGTTGACGCACACACGCGCGCTCCCAGACCGAGACTCGGCCGCCTGCCCTCCAGCCCCCACCCCCGCCCGCCCCTAGTGGGTCTGCATTTGCATCACTCGCACACGTAGTGGGTGACGTGAGCGCCCCCCCACCCGCGCCCGCTCGCGCCATCCAGGCGGCCCCTCCCGCCCCTGTGACTCAGCCCCTCCCCCTCCACCCCCGCGCGCCCGGCGCCTGAGTTCCCCTCACGCCCCCAGCAAGGCTCCGGGTTGTGCATCTCCCGTGGGGTGCCCGCTGCTCTACAAGTTCATCACCATGTTCCGCAACCTTCGTGGGCCCAGCCCCCAGGGGTCCCCGCGACAAGCCAGAGAAAAGTCTTCCCAGTTCTAGAACCCAGGCGGAGGGGAAAGAGTCTGCGAATTGAAAGAGTCAAATGGGTTGGGTGATCACCGCCACAGCGCTCACCACCACCTGAGATGACCCCGGTAGCTTGTTTACGGGTGATAGCCCCTCTCCCGCAATGAGCCTCAAGCCAGTAGGTCTATTTAGCCGCACCTGGAGCACAGTAGGCGCGGTAGGTTTTTGCTGAATGAAGGCGTAGTGTATGTAATGAAGTGCGGCACTTACAAACAGCCACAGCCCCGTGGGATTCCCTGTTCTCCATCTCTCTCGGGTTCTCGCGCACGGGGGCTTCGGGGACTTCCGTGGAATAGCTTTTTTAAGACTGGGTGTTTCTTTCAGGCTTCCACAGCGCCCAATGCGGCTCTCTCCGCTCTCCCTCCGCCCGCACGTCTGCAGAGGGATCCCCGCCGAAAAGTTGAGCCCAAAGCTGGGGTCGGGGTACAGGCTGGACATCCCGCTGGGGGCTCCAACCCTCTTGTTTGGATTCAGCCTCCCCTTCCCCGTCCAACCACGTAAGCCAACTACAGTGGAGGTCCCCACGGAAGGCGGGCGCGGCTCTCGAATCCCCGCTGGCGCCCACCCGCCTCCCCGGAGGATCCGGACTAAAGTGCGCCTGCCTCCCCTGATCTGTCCTGGGCAACCGGGGGTCACCCCATCTTCTTTACCCCGAATTCCCCGGTCCCGCTCCAGCAAAGGCGACCGACAGGGTAGCACCAGGCACCTGCAACCTCTTCCTCAGGGGCACTCGGGGCGAAGTTGTGCTTCTACAAGGCTGCAAAAAGTTCCCCCACGCTCCAGCGCTCGGCTCCCGGGTCGGGAAGGGAAATTAGGCGGCGGCGGGAAAACCCGCCACCGCTGCCGGGGTCCCTCACTCACCGCTCCAGCTGCCTGGGACCCCTTGCCCTAGGTGGTGTCAGCGCTGCAGCAGCCGCCACGCGGACGTCGCTCGGGCTCTCTCCCTGGGGCCGCCTCCGTCTGCCACTCTCGCCTGCAGCGCGCGGAGTGGTGACTCCTCTGAGCGTGTCAGCGAAGAAAGGAGGGGCGGGAAAGTGGCTCCGGGCTTGCACGCTGCGGTCCTCCTCCCCCTCCTCCGCCTGCGCCTCCTCCCCGCGGTGCTGCAGTGCCGGGCGGCGGCGTGGTGAGAGTACGAGCGGTGCGCAGGGAGGGAGTCACCGCGCGCGGGGGAGGCTGGAGCGGCTCACGACTCCGTGCGGGGCGGGCTGCCTGGCTCCGGGAAGTCCGGGTGCTGAGGCTTTGCTGCAGCTTGGGGGGAGGGGAGGGGCCACCCCCAAGTGGCAAGTACTTTGGGAGGATGCAGGGCTTCGAGTTTGCTACGGGGGGGGGATAGGAAAGGGCTCCAGTCCTGAATTAGTCCCTGAGTGTGACTGCGTGCTGCACTGGGGGCGGCGCCCCTAGTCTGGTCCCGCGAGACAACAAGGAATTCTAGGTGCTGGACCTAGGTGGTGCCACGGGAGAGAGGGTTTGCCGGTATTTCTGGGCCTGGGACTGACCTGTTAACGTCAACTCGGCTTCCCGGGAGCTACCTGGGGCTTAAATTGACCAGTCCCTTCATCCTCCGCCTCCACGCTGGCATACAAGTCGAGTGGACACTTGGGGCACAGCAAGAGCAAACAGGAGGAAACTTTGCTGGCTGTCTGTGGTCTCCCTAATGCCAGGTGGAGCCAGACATCTGTACCCACAAGCAGACACTCAAAGTGGCCCTTTTGGGGGAAACTACCGAATATTTTAAAAGGAGGGAGGAAGCATGGGAATTCTGCTTGTATTCTTAGTAACACTGGTATGCTGGAGACCCCACCTCGAGCTTCCCCATTTCGGGGCAGCGGGGTTCGGCGGCTCCGGGAAACCTACCCTGGCGAAGCCAAGCCCGAGGCTGGCGCCGCCACCCCGCGGCGACAGAGGAGGGCGTTGCCTTCCGCCGGCCTCGGGCGGCCGCGCCTCGACACTCCCCAGCCCTCCCAGCAACCCCCCTCCCCGCATCTCGCGCACTGCCACCCAGACACTGAGAGAAGCTGGGCTTCCCCAAGTCTCTGACCTGCCAGCTCCGCACTCAAGTGGAACCAATACAGAGTGGGAAGGGCCTACACTGGCCGGTGTCCTCCCTAGGATCACTGCTCTCGTGATGGGTGACCCCAAGCAAGACAAAGCGCAGCCCCTGAGCAGGATGCAGTGGGTAGAATTCTCACTCACACACACACACACACACACACACACGCGCGCGCGCGCGCGACCGGTTTATCTGCCCATGTGCTCTATTCGTGTAAATATCCTGGATGATTGAATGGATCAGTTTGTGGATATAAATATAAATATTCCATGTACTTGTGCCGGAAAGAAGAGATACCAGGCATCTTAGGCAGCCTCCTGCCCAGGGGAGTTGGTGGGGATGAGATGATGGTTCAAACCTGAGCTGTGTTGTTACATGGGCTTTATGGCGTGGTTTGTGTCACCGTGCATGATACTTTGGAGAGAAATAGAGACAATCCTTGGCGGATAACTCTCCCTTCTCTCCATCTCAAGCACTCAAGAACTCTAAGTTGGGATTCCCCTGTCAAACCTACACTTGCTTGGCTATATGGGTCTTTGAAAACCTGCCTGGGTCTTGTTTGGGTTAAAGACTTTGTAGTTTGAAACCGTATGTGGTGTTGTAAAGTGGTAGGGGAAACATGAAAATTAGGGAGTGTGCTATTTGCATTTCATGAATCCTTCTACATAGACAAAGTATTTAAATTAAATAATTATTTAGGCTAAAAGTATTATGTTGTTACCATGAGGAGGAAACTACACCCCATGGGAATGCCTATAAATCCAGCATTAGAAATGAAATTATGAAATTTAAAAATTTGTAATTCTTATCCAGACTGCCTATGTATTATTTATAAAACTTTGAGCTCTCAAATGCAGAATGTGCTGGTAATTTCACTGAGTTCCCAAATGGGTAGACACCCTCTTGAGAACCTTCCCCCAAATGTCACACGATAATGGATTATTTCTCCAATGAGAGAAGTTCAGAAAACCATGAATGGTCAACATGCTTTTTGCTATGCTATCTCTTCCTTCAATTATTTTCCTGTGGAAGATATTCAAAGAAGTGTATAAATTTTTTAGCTGCCAAGTTTTCATGTCTTGATGCAGTTGAAGATGGCAGCTCCTGCAGGAAAATCCCCGATTGTGTGTTTTCAAGAAATGTTCGATTTAAGACTGGCTTGCGTTGGGAGAGGGTATTTTAATGCTGTGTCTTTGGAGGACAGCAAGTATTTTCTCAGGATGATGGGATGCGTAAGTTCTTCAGCTTGCCCCCCAAAGCTGCTCTCATTTTAGGGTCCCACTTGATGTGCTCCTTGGCCCCAGGCCTACTGGAGCCAGCATTCAGTATAGTCTTCTTCACACCTTTCTTATAAGGACATGTTTCTTTTCTCCTCCTAAAAACACCTGTCTTGGAGGAGCTAATGGAAAGTAAAGTTACACCTGCCCTGTCCCCACAAAATCCCAGTGCTCTGAAGTTGTTACCCTCCTACCTGTCTCTAGTTTTATTCCTCAGTGCAGTGTCCGCTCATCATGCTAGAAAGTAAGCCATTAAACACACCCAAGGAACATCAAAGATCTGTCTTCACATCCGCAAAGTGGATTCAATAAAAATAACTCATACTAAGTACAGATGCTGTGGTGATCCAATTCGTTAACATATACAAGAAGCACTATCCCCGTACCTAGGACATAGTGGGCACAGAATAAATGTTAATACCACTTCCCCTTTCAATAGCCAGAGTGAAGTTTTCCCAAGTCTGTGCCTTGGAGTGCTACTCCTGGAAGATGTTCCTACAGGCTCAGAGTAACTAACAGCTGGCTGGCTTCCAGAACAGAGACCTTGAAAAAGCCTCATTAACTTGAACCAAGGCTACACAGCTCGTTTTCCTCACCTTCATCATCAGGGGTCATAATGAGGCACAGACACCCTTCTTACCCCCAGTGCTCACAGCTTCCCCAAAATTCTAGGTCTTGAGTCTACCAATGTTAATCTCATTAAGCCCTTAATGCCTATTTATATTGGTTACCACATTAGCTCTGGTACCTCAAGTGTGTTTCTCATCTCCTACATTTTAATGTTCATAAGACTTAGCACATCCTAGATGTCCCTTTTCCCCTATCCAGCTCCTGGAACTTTCTGTCTGTTTCTGGAATGCACAATCCACCACTAGCAAAATGCTCTATATGTCCAGCCTCTTCTCTGAAGTTTCCCTTTACTTCCTGCTCTGATCTTCTCCCTAGAGATGCTGCTTCCACAAACTTCTCAAGTGATGACTGGTTTTTTTCTTCTCCAGCTCTTATATCACTGTGTCAGGAGGTAAGAAGGTGGTGTCCTTCTCATTCCTCATTGCTGCTTCCAGAACATCGTACATCCCTTCTCCTTAAACCTATAGCTTTGAATCTCATGTCATCGGGTTATTTTACACTTTAAATGGTGCTGTCATGCTCAGACCTCCAAGTCATTCAGCACCTTTCCTGACAAGTTTAGCTCCTACTTCAAGGTCATTCCCTAAACATTAATCCTACCTTAATCCTCACAAATTTAATGCACACAAAGATGTTCATTCCAACCAGTACCACCTTTAGTCCTGGGCAAGCAAGGCTCTGGGCCTGAGGGGGCCCCTTGCTTTAGAATGTCTTACTTAAAAAAATTTTAAGTCCCCCCCCTTTGGTGGCTGGGTTTGCAGCCCCAAATTTTCATGCAAGTATAAATTCAGCTTAATGTTGGGCTGGTAATTTCCCAGGGCCCTGGAAGAAGGAAGGGCAAATACTTTCTGAAGGAGCTCTCCTTCATCCCAAGCTTCAAAAAAAATCCCTCAAATAAGTTTTTAGTGAAAGCTAGCAAATGATGAAGCACACAAAACAACCAAATGCACAAGGAAGAGTGGCACCATGAAGGAGAGTCAGCAGATATAAGAGAAGAAAACGTCCTTCCTCAAAAAAAGACTTCAGATGTTGGAATTATTAGTCATGATTCTTTCTTTACTTAAAGAAAAATAAAAGACAAACTTATAAATATTTTCAGGTAATATAAAACTATAAGGAATAGCCAATCACATTTGAAATGTACCAAATCAACCTCTGTCCAACTCTACCAGTTGTCCTACCAACATCCAATCCAACTTCCACACACATATACACACCTTCCTCCTTCCTTTAAAAACCTTGATTTTATTTAGGAATCAATCTCTTTTCTTGTACACACATATTTAACAAAACAGTTTTACACAGAATGCTAAAAACACATTCCTTTATATCTTACTGAAGGTCTTGAAATTCATACCATTGCACAACCAAATCTAACTCCTGACTAGATGGATTACATTTTTGTTGAGAGTTTAAAGCCTTCCTTAATGGTGGGGCACTTGGGTGGCTCAGTTGGTTAAGCATTCGACTTCAGCTCAGGCTATGATCTCACCCTCTGTGAGTTCGAGCCCTGCACCAGGCTCTGTGCTGACAGCTCAGAGCCTGGATCCTGCTTTGGATTCTGTGTCTCCCCCCACCCCTCAAAAAATCAACCTTAAATAAAATAAAGCCTTCTGAAAAAAAAATTTAAAAAATAGTGAATTAAAATTAAATTTAATATAGTCTCAAATGCCCTGAAGGAGGTGGTGTATGATTATGATTTGGAGGAGTTTTTGCTATGTCCAAATAACGTCCTCTTTGGAACTTCTGTGACTCTGGGGTCATGAATCATTAGTCTGATTCAGACTGTCTGCCAGACATCATGGATGCTACCAATCTCCTTTAGTCACTGGCTAGGTCTTTTAGGATCTATAAATATATAGATCATATATATGTATATATAATTGAAGTGTACACTTTTCTTTCTAGCTTCTGGATAGACTTCCTTTCCTCACAGCTCAAAGCATTCTTATACTTCCACTCTCCCCAAGTCTGAAAGAGTATCTGACACATAGCAGATTCTCCACAAATGTCTCCTGATTTAAACTGAACTGTGTGTCGAGTTCATTTCTGTTGAGAAAACAAGAAGGATGTCTTCATCTGTTGGTCCCTAGATCTTGGAGGTGTTTAGCAAATATTTGCTTAAAGCCAGAATGGCTTCAGGATCTTCATAAGCAAATGGGAAGCTTTCAGAGTCCAGATGGAAGGCTGATGAAAAAAAAAAAAATGAGCTCAGTGAAAACTCAGATCCAGGAAGAATCTTTCTGCTCAAACTGCCAGGGAAGAAGCTGCCCCAGGCAGGGTCAAGAAATAAGAACCTGAATAGGTTTCTAGCTTCCACTTGTGGCTCAGAGGGAATGGTAACGTGTCACTTAGAAGTCTGTGCTAGGGCAGAGACAGGGTAGAGAAAAGAAATGTCCACAAGAGATGTTCGTTGGTAAAAAAAGAAGCAGACTTTGATGTCTGGAAAACGTTCTTGTTCAGAAGGAGAGATGAATTAAAGGAAACTAATCTGTTCAGGGCGCCTTGGGTATACTCTGTGGGCCCATAATTGTCTCTCTCTGTATAGTTTGCTCCCTTATCTGCATGTCTAGAATAAAGTAGATTTGTCATTTAGAAAATGTCTAACCTTGGGGCGCCTGGGTGGCTCAGTCGGTTAAGCGGCCGACTTCGGCTCAGGTCATGATCTCGCGGTCCATGAGTTTGAGCCCCGCATCGGGCTCTGTGCTGACAGCTCAGAGCCTGGAGCCTGTTCGGATTCTTTGTCTCCCTCTCTCTGACCCTCCCCTGTTCATGCTCTGTCTCTCCCTGTCTCAGAAATAAATAAAAAAACGTTTAAAAAAAAAAGAAAATGTCTAACCTCAGTGCACATGACTATCGATAAGACACAGAGGGAAGGTTGTGGTCCTGAGGTCTCAGTTCCAAGAAGAGGAGCCCCTGATACCTGAGTGGCAGAGAAAACTGGAGCCACCTTACACAACATGTGGTGTCCCAGCCATTAGTTTAGAGATGCTCAGGAGAAAGCACAGCTGTGAATAGGCAACTTGCCTGCTCCAAATCTTTAAGTGGCTGTGTAGTGTCTCTGAAAAAAGTGTAAATGCTTCAGCCTGTCCATGTGTCTCATGCCATTCCCCACCAGAGAGACTCAGCACAGAGGAAGCATTGAATCATCACATGGCCAGGATGACTTGGCCATTCTCTGACCTCAGCCATCCCACCACTTGCACAATGGGCCTAGGGAACCATCAACCAATGAAGGGGGTTTTCGGTAGGATAGTACCCAGGAGGCCATAGTGGTAACCAACTTACTTAGCCAACAAGCTACAGACTTTCCTCCTTTCCTTATCTCGCCTCCTCACCTGCTTACTGTACTTCACAGGACTGAGTCTCCAGTAAACCACATGTAATCAAACCCTAACCCCAAAGTGAGACAACCACTGTGCAAAGCCGGACATAGTCAGCTCCGATCTGCACTCTAATAGCTTTTAGGTTCTACTTTGTCTATAGCTTCATCACTTTATCAGCTTGGTTATAAGTATTCTGTCTCACTTCTTGAAGTGCCACAGCCTTTGAAAGCCCATAAACTCCCTAATGTGATGCTTTCCACGTGAGAGGTGCTAAACACATTTTGAGTAATTGTTCAAACATTTAATTAAGGTTCTACATTTCTCTTGAACGTCTCTTTCCAAAATGAGACTCATCAAGGGTCTTTCTATATGAGGGACTTACAGCTCCAAATTTTGCAGTGCTTTCTTTGGAGGGGTAATAGTACAATACCTTAAGAAACTTCCAGCATCGCTAGAGTTTTAAGTGGATTTAGATTAAAACACACAGAAGTGGGTTCCAGAAGATGGCGGCGTAGGAGGACGCGGGGCTCACAGCGCGTCCTGCCGATCACTTAGATTCCACCTACACCTGCCTAAAGAACCCAGAAAACCGCCAGAGGATTAGCAGAAGGGAGTCTCCGGAGTCAAGCGCAGACTAGAGGCCCACGGAAGAGGGTAGGAAGGGCGGCGAGGCGGTGCGCGCTCCACGGACTGGCGGGAGGGAGCCGGGGCGGAGGGGCGGCTCTCCGGCCAAGCAGAGCCCCCGAGTCTGGCTGGCAAAAGCGGAGGGGCCGGACGGACTGTGTTCCGACAGCAAGCGCGACTTAGCGTCTGGGAGGTCAGAAGTTAACAGCTCTGCTCGGAAAGCGGGAAGGCTGGAGGACAAAGGGAGGGAGAGCTGCTGAGCCCCCGGACGGCAGAGCTCAGCTTGGCGGGGAACAAAGGCGCCAGCGCCATCTCCCCCGCCCATCCCCCAGCCAAAATCCCAAAGGGAAACCAGTTCCTGCCAGGGAACTTGCTCGCTCCGCGCAAACACCCAACTCTGTGCTTCTGCGGAGCCAAACCTCCGGCAGCGGATCTGACTCCCTCCCGCTGCCACAGGGCTCCTCCTGAAGTGGATCACCTAAGGAGAAGCAAGCTAAGCCTGCCCCTCCAGCCCCCGTGCACCTTGCCTACCCACCCCAGCTAATACGCCAGATCCCCAGCAACACAAGCCTGGCAGTGTGCAAGTAGCCCAGACGGGCCACGCCACCCCATAGTGAATCCCGCCCCTAGGAGAGGGGAAGAGAAGGCACACACCAGTCTGACTGTGGCCCCAGCAGTGGGCTGGGGGCAGACATCGGGTCGGACTGCGGCCCCGCCCACTAACTCCAGTTATACACCACAGCACAGGGGAAGTGCACTGCAGGTCCTCACCATGCCAGGGACTCTCCAAAATGACCAACGGAAGAATTCCCCTCAGAAGAATCTCCAGGAAATAACAACAGCTAATGAACTGATCAAAAAGGATTTAAATAATATAACAGAAAGCGAATTTAGAATAATAGTCATAAAATTAATCGCTGGGCTTGAAAACAGTATACAGGACAGCAAAGAATCTCTTGCCACAAAGATCGAGGGACTAAGGAACAGTCACGAGGAGTTGAAAAACGCTTTAAACGAATTGCAAAACAAAATGGAATCCACGATGGCTCGGCTTGAAGAGGCAGAGGAGAGAGTAGGTGAACTAGAAGATAAAGTTATGGAGAAAGAGGAAGCTGAAAGAAAGAGAGATAAAAAAATCCAGGAGTATGAGGGGAAAATTAGAGAACCAAGTGATACACTAAAAAAAAATAATATACGCATAATTGGTATCCCAGAGGAGGAAGAGAGAGGGAAGGGTGCTGAAGGGGTACTTGAACAAATTATAGCTGAGAACTTCCCTGAACTGGGGAAGGAAAAAGGCATTGAAATCCAAGAGGCACAGAGAACTCCCTTCAGACGTAACTTGAATCGATCTTCTGCACGACATATCATAGTGAAACTGGCAAAATACAAGGATAAAGAGAAAATTCTGAAAGCAGCAAGGGATAAACGTGCCCTCACATATAAAGGGAGACCTATAAGACTCGTGACTGATCTCTCCTTTGAAACTTGGCAGGCCAGAAAGGCTTGGCACGATATCTACAGTGTGCTAAACAGAAAAAATATGCAGCCGAGAATCCTTTATCCAGCAAGTCTGTCATTTAGAATAGAAGGAGAGATAAAGGTCTTCCCAAACAAACAAAAACTGAAGGAATTTGTCACCACGAAACCAGCCCTACAAGAGATCCTAAGGGGGATCCTGTGAGATAAAGTACCAGAGACATCACTACAAGCATAAAACATACAGACATCACAATGACTCTAAACCCATATCTTTCTATAATAACACTGAATGTAAATGGATTAAATGCGCCAACTAAAAGACACAGGGTATCAGAATGGATAAAAAAACAAGACCCATCTATTTGCTGTCTACAAGAGACTCATTTTAGATCTGAGGACACCTTTAGATTGAGAGTGAGGGGATGGAGAACTATTTATCATGCTCCTGGAAGCCAAAAGAAAGCTGGAGTAGCCATACTTATATCAGACAAACTAGACTTTAAATTAAAGGCTGTAACAAGAGATGAAGAAGGGCATTATATAATAATCACAGGGTCTATCCACCAGGAAGAGCTAACTATTATAAATGTCTATGCGCCTAATACCCGAGCCCCCAGATATATAAAACAATTACTCATAAACATAAGCAACCTTATTGATAAGAATGTGGTCATTGCAGGGGACTTTAACACCCCACTTACAGAAATGGATAGATCATCTAGACACACAGTCAATAAAGAAACAAGGGCCCTGAATGATACATTGGATCAGATGGACTTGACAGATATATTTAGAACTCTGCATCCCAAAGCAACAGAATATACTTTCTTCTCGAGTGCACATGGAACATTCTCCAAGATAGATCATATACTGGGTCACAAAACAGCCCTTCATAAGTTTACAAGAATTGAAATTATACCATGCATACTTTCAGACCACAATGCTATGAAGCTTGAAATCAACCACAGGAAAAAGTCTGGAAAACCTCCAAAAGCATGGAGGTTAAAGAACACCCTACTAACGAATGAGTGGGTCAACCAGGCAATTAGAGAAGAAATTAAAACATATATGGAAACAAACGAAAATGAAAATACAACAATCCAAACGCTTTGGGACGCAGCGAAGGCAGTCCTGAGAGGAAAATACATTGCAATCCAGGCCTATCTCAAGAAACAAGAAAAATCCCAAATACAAAATCTAACAGCACACCTAAAGGAAATAGAAGCAGAACAGCAAAGGCAGCCTAAACCCAGCAGAAGAAGAGAAATAATAAAGATCAGAGCAGAAATAAACAATATAGAATCTAAAAAACCTGTAGAGCAGATCAACGAAACCAAGAGTTGGTTTTTTGAAAAAATAAACAAAATTGACAAACCTCTAGCCAGGCTTCTCAAAAAGAAAAGGGAGATGACCCAAATAGATAAAATCATGAATGAAAATGGAATGATTACAACCAATCCCTCAGAGATACAAACAATTATCAGGGAATACTATGAAAAATTATATGCCAGCAAATTGGACAACCTGGAAGAAATGGACAAATTTCTAAACACCCACACTCTTCCAAAACTCAATCAGGAGGAAATAGAAAGCTTGAACAGACCCATTACCAGCGAAGAAATTGAATCGGTTATCAAAAATCTCCCAACAAATAAGAGTCCAGGACCAGATGGCTTCCCAGGGGAGTTCTACCAGACGTTTAAAGCAGAGATAATACCTATCCTTCTCAAGCTATTCCAAGAAATAGAAAGGGAAGGAAAACTTCCAGACTCATTCTATGAAGCCAGTATTACTTTGATTCCTAAACCAGACAGAGACCCAGTAAAAAAAGAGAACTACAGGCCAATATCCCTGATGAATATGGATGCAAAAATTCTTAATAAGATACTAGCAAATCGAATTCAACAGCATATAAAAAGAATTATTCACCATGATCAAGTGGGATTCATTCCTGGGATGCAGGGCTGGTTCAACATTCGCAAATCGATCAACGTGATACATCACATTAACAAAAAAAAAGAGAAGAACCATATGATCCTGTCAATCGATGCAGAAAAGGCCTTTGACAAAATCCAGCACCCTTTCTTAATAAAAACCCTTGAGAAAGTCGGGATAGAAGGAACATACTTAAAGATCATAAAGGCCATTTATGAAAAGCCCACAGCTAACATCATCCTCAACGGGGAAAAACTGAGAGCTTTTTCCCTGAGATCAGGAACACGACAGGGATGCCCACTGTCACCGCTGCTGTTTAATATAGTGCTGGAAGTTCTAGCATCAGCAATCAGACAACAAAAGGAAATCAAAGGCATCAAAATTGGCAAAGATGAAGTCAAGCTTTCGCTTTTTGCAGATGACATGATATTATACATGGAAAATCCGACAGACTCCACCAAAAGTCTGCTAGAACTGATACATGAATTCAGCAAAGTTGCAGGATACAAAATCAATGTGCAGAAATCAGTTGCATTCTTATACACTAACAATGAAGCAACAGAAAGACAAATGAAGAAACTGATTCCATTCACAATTGCACCAAGAAGCATAAAATACCTAGGAATAAATCTAACCAAAGATGTAAAAGATCTGTATGCTGAAAACTATAGAAAGCTTATGCAGGTAATTGAAGAAGATATAAAGCAATGGAAAGACATTCCCTGCTCATGGATTGGAAGAATAAATATTGTCAAAATGTCAATACTACCCAAAGCTATCTACACATTCAATGCAATCCCAATCAAAATTGCACCAGCATTCTTCTCGAAACTAGAACAAGCAATCCTAAAATTCATATGGAACCACAAAAGGCCCCGAATAGCCAAAGTAATTTTGAAGAAGAAGACCAAAGCAGGAGGCATCACAATCCCAGACTTTAGCCTCTACTACAAAGCTGTCATCATCAAGACAGCATGGTATTGGCATAAAAACAGACACATAGACCAATGGAATAGAATAGAAACCCCAGAACTAGACCCACAGACGTATGGCCAACTCATCTTTGACAAAGCAGGAAAGAACATCCAATGGAAAAAAGACAGTCTCTTTAACAAATGGTGCTGGGAGAACTGGACAGCAACATGCAGAAGGTTGAAACTAGACCACTTTCTCACACCATTCACAAAAATAAACTGAAAATGGATAAAGGACCTGAATGTGAGACAGGAAACCATCAAAACCTTAGAGGAGAAAGCAGGAAAAGACCTCTCTGACCTCAGCCGTAGCAATCTCTTACTCGGCACATCCCCAAAGGCAAGGGAATTAAAAGCAAAAGTGAATTACTGGGACCTTATGAAGATAAAAAGCTTCTGCACAGCAAAGGAAACAACCAACAAAACTAAAAGGCAACCAACGGAATGGGAAAAGATATTTGCAAATGACACATCGGACAAAGGGCTAGTATCCAAAATCTATAAAGAGCTCATCAAACTCCACACCCGAAAAACAAATAACCCAGTGAAGAAATGGGCAGAAAACATGAATAGACACTTCTCTAAAGAAGACATCCGGATGGCCAACAGGCACATGAAAAGATGTTCAACGTCGCTCCTTATCAGGGAAATACAAATCAAAACCACACTCAGATACCACCTCACGCCAGTCAGAGTGGCCAAAATGAAGAAATCAGGAGACTATAGATGCTGGAGAGGATGTGGAGAAACGGGAACCCTCTTGCACTGTTGGTGGGAATGCAAATTGGTGCAGCCGCTCTGGAAAGCAGTGTGGAGGTTCCTCAGAAAATTAAAAATAGACCTACCCTATGACCCAGCAATAGCACTGCTAGGAATTTATCCAAGGGATACAGGAGTACTGATGCATAGGGGCACCTGTACCCCAATGTTTATAGCGGCACTGTCAACAATAGCCAAATTATGGAAAGAGCCTAAATGTCCATCAACTGATGAATGGATAAAGAAATTGTGGTTTATATACACAATGGAATACTACGTGGCAATGAGAAAAAATGAAATATGGCCTTTTGTAGCAACATGGATGGAACTGGAGAGTGTGATGCTAAGTGAAATAAGCCATACAGAGAAAGACAGATACCATATGGTTTCACTCTTATGTGGATCCTGAGAAACATAACAGAAACCCATGGGGGAGGGGAAGGAAAAAAAAAAAAAAAAAAAAAGAGGTTAGAGTGGGAGAGAGCCAAAGCATTAGAGACTGTTAAAAACTGAGAACAAACTGAGGGTTGATGGGGGGTGGGAGGGAGGGCAGGGTGGGAGGGAGGGCAGGGTGGGTGATGGGTATTGAGGAGGGCACCTTTTGGGATGAGCACTGGGTGTTGTATGGAAACCAATTTGACAGTAAATTTCATATATTAAAAAATAAAAAAAATAAAATAAAATAAAAAAAACCACACACACACACACACACACACACACACACGCACACACACACACCACACTTTTTGTGGCAAAAGTAATCTCTCTGAAACTTTTCCTGCTCTTTTTTCTTTCAGTGATTTCTGTTGCTGCTCGGAGCTCTCTAATAACTTTATGGATCATCTGTATCTAAATGATTTATTGCTCAAATCTGAATATTCCCATTGGGTCTCTCACATTATCACTAGCTAGATTTTCCTTTTTAACATTCTACCACAGGTTTGTTAATATATTAAATTATATTAAATTATTCTCCTGCTCAAGGGAGAATTATTGTTCCCATGTTCAGAATTTGTCTTGTAAAATCTTCCTCTCCAAATTAGTGTTCTAACACTCAGCTTTTCTATTTTAATAATAGACATGCTGATTTCCCCATATGATCTAACTATTAAAAATGCATGTAGTAAGCTCTCAGGAAGTTAGACTCACATCTAGTTTTGGCATGATCCATAAATATTGGTGCTGACCAACTTTTGGGCCACAAATTGTTTTTTTCTGTTAAAAGGTAGCAACACCATGAATGTTAATAATGGAAACACTTAGTATTAATAGTCTAATTCATGTTTTCTCTTGCTTTACATCTAAACTAAAGCTATTCCTTGCTGATAAAAATATTTTTGAGCTACCCATGTCTTTGCTACACTCCCAACCCCAACAAGAGTTTCCTGTGTGCCATATTAACCAATTCCTGCATAATAAGACATCCTATGTGGGCACTAGATCTCCCTTACTAAAACTGAAGTTCATTTCTGTATTCAGTGGCAGTCCAGAATTAAAGGTTCTTTAACAATGGGGCTTGATGGATTAGGGGAAGCTTAGTGTCTCTTCCCCACATACTTGCCAGGGGTTCTCTTTAAATCCCAAGACAGCAGCTTCCCACCTTTACTATTGATAAAAATTCAAATCAAGCTCATCCCAGGCTATTGGTAAGTCCAAGGGAGGGAGTAGGAAGTCTCATTTTGGCATAATGACTAAGCTATAGTTTACCAAAAGTTCAGTGTTTGGGGCTATGAGGCATTTGCGTGCTCTCTGACATGCTGAGAAAGAAGCTTTTTACCATCTTTTCACTTCCTTTTCATTCATCCCGCAAGAGTCAGAGTCAGCTTCCTACAGGGTGCCTTAAAAGTATGGTGGGCTTCATCTTGTCCCTCTGACTCACCACCTCAGAGGTCACCTCAATGCTGTGAAATTCCTGTTTCCAAAAGAAGTAGCTTATTTCTAAAGGCTTTCTGGAGATGTAGGTTCTGAGAGTCCCTTGGGAGAACAGAAATTGGACCAGGATTTCCATTAAAGAGATCCCCAAAATCACATTTCTTTAGGTTTTCTCAGAGGCAATGCAGGAATGGCACAGAAGTATGTAGAGGATATTCCAGATCATTGGTTCTCAGAATGCTCCATGAAGAGATTTCCTTGGCATATCATCCTGATAGGTTAAGACCAAAAGTCACAGAACACAGTTTTCACAAGATACCAGAAGATGGCTGCAACTTAACACACAGGCTAAATGTCATCTTGGTAAAATACAATTTTCAAGGCCACCTTCCATGCATCACCTTTCCAGGAGAAGACAAGATCCAGACACCCTAGGACAAAGAACTCAGAGATCAGTGGGAATGGGCAGTGGTCTTAGAGGCTACCATGCTGAGACCTCAGAGTCCTGGAGAAGGCAGGGCTCCATAATCTTACTTACAGAAAATATAAGGATTCTCATCAGGAAAAAAGGATACTGAAGTGCCACCATCAGAAGTTGCCACATGTATTCTTGCAGAGGGCCTGGTAGAATAAAGCCTAGGTAGGATACCAAAGGTGCAGTTGTCTCTATGGTGGGCACCTCCTATTCATCTTACCTGGACACATCTGCATATAAAGAAAGGCACTTGTTGATGATCCTTAGAACAAGGACAACAAGTTGACAAAACTCTGCTTAGAACACAGGCAGGTGGGCAGCAGAGATCTGACAAGAGTTCAGGTTGCTGAAATCCCCCAGGAACTCAGGGCACCATGCCTGGTCTTTTTCGCCAGGATGAAAGAAGTCTAGCATCCTCAATGTGTGCTGGGGCCCTAGGGCCATGGGCTGGTCTTGGATGTGAGGCAGGACTGGATTCCAAACTGTAGAACATGGAGAGTGACCTGAGCAACAGCTTCCAGGGATGCAGCCAAGGTGACAAGCCAGCAGACTGAGACAACAATCCAAAGGGGCTATACAAAGCTTGAATCCAGTGAGATGATTCTGAGACTTGTGATGGTGATGGTGTAGGGTCTGCAAACAACAGAAAATGAAGCTAAGACTAACTTGGACCAAAAAAGGTGAGAGATTGGAAGAAAAGTGAACCACAGGTTCAGTCAGAACCACAGGAAGAAGTGAAGAGCCAGGCTGGGGAAAGATAGGAGCCAGGAAATTGCTGAACTCTGAGTAGCCTCTTTTAGGGCTCTGTCTTCTGACTGAGTCAGCTGCCTCTGCCTTTAGCCCTTGTGTCACTAGCCTGGTATTCTTGGGAGAGTCTGAAGGGTCCAGCCTGGGGCACTTGACAAGTGGAGGGGAGGACCAAGGACACCCTGATGGACACGCCCACCAGGACCTCAGGGAATGTGAGAAAGGGCCACTTGGCAACAGGAGAGTAGGGTGTGACTCTTAGGGCAAGGGTTGTGTGGTTCTGTGCAAGTCAAAACAAGAAATATCCAGTTCAGGGCAGCTGAATGACCAAGGGCTTGACAAAGTCCAGGACTTGAATAGAAGTTAGAGAGTACAAGGTAGAAGGCCATCTGAGGCAAGAGTCATTCTACAGATTCTCATGGCTGCAGCTGGGTATGAGGATGCAGTAATGAAGGGCACTGCTCAGACCCACAGAGCAGCTAACGGTCAGGGAGGTGGCTTGGCACAAGAAGGCAGTACCTCTCCTCTTTGGTTGAGTTTCAAAGCATATGGCATCAATACAGAAAAGCTGCACCCCAGTTTCTTGGCAGAGTGGTTATAACTTCAAACCTTCTATACCTCATTCCTCATCAAAAGCTCAGTGGTTACTAAAATAGTGTTAATGAAGGGCCCAAATACCAGGCAATGCATCTATCTGATACTTCGAATGTTTTACCTCCCATATTGTGGCAGACCTTCTGGGAGAGTGCTATGTACCTGTGATGGTTTTCCTTTTTTTTATTTTTCACTTTACTTTTTTTGTACTTTGTCAATTTTATTAATTGTACTTTGATATTATGCCATAAGCTGGCATATGAGAACATTAAAAAAAAAAACAGCTTCATTTGTGGGGTGGTGGTGAGGGCTTTGATGACTAGGTCAAGCAGCACAGTCTTTTAGTAATCCCAAGGGAATTTTTCTTTCCATTTTTAGTATCAGTAGAAGTTGTGATCCTTCTCTACAAATGGTTTATTTGATCCTAGTTATACTTTATCCCCTCAAATAAGTTTTGGAAAACACTCCAGATCTTCTTGGAGTGTTTCAGGGTATAAATAAATAGAACTAGAAACAATATTATTTTCTCAACCTTTTTAAGATCAGATAATTGCTACTATGTTAACCATTTTGAAGAATTAAAAAAAAAAACCATTGGAAGCAAGCCAATGAATTATGAAAATAGAAAACCATGATATAAAAACCTCAGAGCAGTAATACAAAAAGTACAAAAACTACAGACCAATCTCAATCATGAATATAGATACAAAAATCTTGAATAAAATGCCAGCAAGGTGAGTTTGACACAATGAAAAGAAAAAGAGTACACTGTAATCTCATTGGTTTTATCAGGATGAAAGCATACTTTAGTATTAAGAAGTGTCTTAATAATAATCATATGGTCACAAAAGTAAGTGACTTTATGGCTTTATCTCAATATATGATGAAATGTTAATCCCCACACTCACTCTTGACTCATTGGAAATCTAGGTATAGGAAAATACATTCTCAAAAATATATTTATATCAAGCCAACAGTCATATTATTATTGGGGATACACTGGGGACATTCCCATTAAAATCAGGAATGAAATAAAAAGGCCTATTATCATCAACGTCACTTATCTTGGTTTTATAAGCACTGGCCAATGGAATAAAAATATAGACCAAAGATCTGAAAAATAATCATAGGAAAAAAGTAGAAGGAACTATCATTACATGTAGTTGTTAAGACCCTATATATATAAACATAAAGAAAAAATTAAGAAAAATGGCTGAATTTAAATGTCCAAAGATCCATAGCTACCCTATATATTGGCAATAATCATTACAAACAATAAGGGTAAAAGCTCCTGTTCACAAAAGCAAGAGAAAATATAAAATACCCAAGAGTAAACTTGGCCAGAAAATTGTGGGAACTATATGAATAAAATCATCAAGTTTTACTAAAATACTGAAAGGAAAATTTGAATACATGGAGACACATTGTTAAATGGAAAAGCTAAGTACTGGAAAGATGTCTATTCTTCCAAAGTCAATTTACAGATTTAATAAAATACATAATGCTTAAGGAATTTGGGAAGATGTTATCAAAACAACTGTAAGTGTATCCAGGCAAATAAAATAAGTACAGATTGCTTAGGCAGTTTTGGAAACAGGACAATACTCAGAACCCCTTCCCCAAACATAATAAGATGTAATAATTCAGTTTGGCATTGGCATACAATAGCTTGTAAAGCCAATGGAGTATAACACATGACTAATACAGACCCTAAATGGTTTTAAAGAAATCACGAATAATGCTACTATTGATACATGGACTGAGTGCTTCTAAAGCCTGCTGTGGAGAACCTGACTAAATAACAAGGGAACTTTTTAAAGTTAAAAATGATATAAAATCATAAAACTAGCAAATATTTGCAACAAATTATGAAAAAGACTGATAGGCTTGATAGCCTTATTACACAAAACACTCACACAAATTATCAAGGAAAAAATAAGGCCTCAGGAGATAAATGGGCAAAGAAAATAAATTGGAAACTGACAAGGAAGAACTACAAATAGTTGATAAATATTCAATAAAATACAATTTAAAGTAACAATATATTTTCATCATCAAAAAAAACTTAAGTGAAAATTATTTAATAATTAACTTAGGGGCTCCTGGGTGGCTCAGTTGGTTGAGCATCCCCCTCGGCTCAGGTCATGATCTCGTGGTTGGTGGGTTTGAGCCCCGCAAGTGCTGACAGCTCAGAGCCTGGAGGCTGCTTTGGATTCTGCCTCCCTCTCTCTCTGCCCCTCCCCAACTCGGATGCGCATGTGCGCGCGCTCTCTCTCACAAAAATAAACAAACATTAAAAAAAATAATTAACTTAGATCACGTCTATTTTCTTTAATAATTTAATGCAGTTTAAAAATACCATTAATAGGGGTGCCTGGGTGGCTCACTTGGTTAAACTTCCGACTTTGGCTCAGGTCATGATCTCATAGTTCATGGGTTCAAGCCCTGCATTGGGCTCTGCACTAACAGCTCAGAGCCTAGAGCCTGTTTCAGATTCTGTGTCTCCTTCTCTCTCTGCCCCTCCCCCACTCACACTCTGTCTGTCTCTCTCTCAAAAATACACATTAAAAAAATTTTTTTAAATACAATTAACAACATAAAAATTATTTTTAATGTAAGGAAAGCAAATCAAAACCAAAATAAGTTCAAAGAATAAGCCTTCTAAAAAATAAACTACTGACACTAAATCAAAATAGAAACCTTCTGTACAGCAAAGGAAACAGTCAAGAAAACTAAAAGGCAACCTATGGAATGGGAGAAGATGGTTGCAAATGGCATACCCAATAAAGGGTTAGTATCTAAAATATATAAAGAACTTATACAACTCAACACCAAAAACATAAGTAATACAATTAAAAGATGGGCACAAGACATGAACAGACATCTCTCCACAGAAGACATCCAGATGGCCAACAGACACAGGAAAAGATGCTTAACATCACTCATCAACAGGGAAATGCAAATCAAAACCACAATGTGATTATCACTTCATACCTGCAGAATGGCTAAAATCAACAACATAAGGAACAAGGGTCATTAAGGATGTGGAGAAAAGGGAACCCTTGTGCACTGCTGATAGGAATGCAAATTGGTGCAGCCACTATGGAAAAGACTATGGAGACTCCTCAAAAAATTAAAAATAGAATCACCATATGATCAATCCAGTAATTCCACTGGTTAATTACCCAAAGAATATGAAAACACTCATTTAAAAAGATAGATGCACCCCTATGTTTATTGCAGCATTATTTACAATAGTCAAATTATGGATGCAGCCCAAGTGTCTAATAATAGATGAATGATAAAGAAGATGTGGTATATACATACACAATGGGATATTTCAGACTTAAAAAAGAATGAAATCTTGCCATTTGCAAAAACATGGATGGATCTGGAGAGTGAAATAAGTGAAATAAGCCAGTCTCAGAGAAAGACAAATTTTAGTCACAGGTTGCTGTTGGGTAATGTAGTCTAAGAAAATTTTACCAGGCAAGAGATAACATATTTTAAAAACCATAAATGTTTTCATGTTCTAAAGCTATATATACTGAATGTTCAGATCAGTATCGTGTTCTTCCTTGAGATCTTGTTTTTCTATTCTATGCAACAATCTGAGGGGGAATAAAGCATTCAGAGAACTTTGCTTCCAAGGAAAGTTTAAAGTTTAGCATTAAATTAGACCTATTAATAACATCAAAACCGACCTGTTGCATATCAAAGATAGTAATAAATTACAAGGTTTGTTTTCCTTTTTAAGTTTCTTTTAGATCTAATGCTTATGAGAAAAAGCAAGAGGTGAAAATAGCTTTCCATGTTGTCCCTTTGATTATTTGTAAGCATGTCATTCTTAAAATTTTGTTGTGTTTGATCTTAAAATCACTTTAACAACAAGAAAATATTAACAGTTAAAGAGCATTCTGATGTTCTCAGAACACTGGTATTTAAGAAAGGAAAGGTTAGGGAAGGGTTGATCTCAACCTTCCGACTGTCTCAGTCCAGTTCCTGCCTTCCTCGAGATCTGAATTGTAAATTCCTGGTAGGCAAGAATAGTTTCTCCCTGATTTCATGTGACTAGGACCTAGTGAAATATCCCATAAAGAGGAGCACTGGACAAATGCTTGGGGGATAATAATGAAGAAAACGATATGCAACGTGCAAAACTAATGTGCAAAACTAAAACACAAATTCTTCAACCAAGGGACTCACTCCAGGAAAAACCCCAAATGCTTACATAACAGGTGTAATGCACATATTGTTGATTTCTGTTTGTGTGTGTTTTGGCTTTGGCAAGATTACACTTCAAGGAAGGCTCCTGCACCCTGGGAGGTTCACTCCTGCAAGAGGGTGTGGTCCTGTTCCCTCTTGAATCCAGGGCCTGAGCTCCGTGGTTTCTCTGAAGAAGGCCTCTACCTTGAGATTTGCAATCTGCTTTTTCCTCCAGTCCTTTCTCAGATGATCATTCCATGTTATCCTCCCTTGTCCTTCAGTATTAACTTTAATCTCCCCTCCACACTGTGCAGTACTTTGGGCTCCTTGCTCTGTATACAAAATACAAGTCTAGAGTAAGCACAGTTTTATATTCGTGCTACAACACTCTTCATGTTCTTCTGTTGCTCTCCTTCCTCAGCCTTCCTCTACTTTATTGTTACTATTCACTTTATTCTTTTTTTAAAAAAATTTTATGAGCGTTGATTCACAATGCTCATGGGCACCCAGGGTACATCTGCCTTTCTGAATCACTCTCCAGATAGCATGTCAAACTGTTTAAAGTTGTTTAAATCTCCTCAAATGTGTTTTAGAAACACACAGAGGAAAAAAAAAAAAAAAAGAATAAGTCCTTTAAGAATTAAATGCAAATCTCTGGCACAGGTAAAGTTACAAAACGGTGGTACTGAATAAAAATGCTTGTTTAAAAAAAATTCTCCATCTGTAAAACTCTCAGCATTCTTAGTTGTAAACAAAAGAGTATGAGACCTTTCAGTCAGAAAAGGATTCTATTAAACATTATTAAGTAGTTCCCAATAACTCCGAGAAGATCAAAGGAACAGGCTTAGAGCCCAACTGGGTGGAAGTTAACATCCAAACTACAGTGTGGGATGTTCCAGAGAAGATATCATAGCCACCAACTCTAATTCTACCACCGATGGGAGGCCAGAACTTCACCGCCGCCGCCTCCACCACTGCCTTTGCTAGGACATGGCCTTGCTGGTGCTGCTTTCCCACTTTCTTTACAAAAGATTGTGAAGAAATTACAGGATTGTAAAGGATTGGCAGAACCTGGGACGCACGCCTGGGCCTTTGCCGCAAAGAAATCTGGCAAAGGGTTTTTTAGCTCCTTCCTAGGGGAGGTGGAACACAAACTATAGGGGCTCTTACACACATTTGGAGCAACAGAGCAAGACCATTCCACGGGGGTAAACAATCCATCAGCTCCCAGAAGGAGAGGAGCGCTGTGGAGGGCCAATCACCTTCTGGTTAGATGCAGGCAATTGCAGCTGATGATGCGTGGACTAATTTTATCATCATGCGGGGTAAAGCACATCGTCACACTG
This sequence comes from Panthera pardus, assembly GCF_024362965.1. Taxonomy (NCBI): domain Eukaryota; kingdom Metazoa; phylum Chordata; class Mammalia; order Carnivora; family Felidae; genus Panthera; species Panthera pardus. Next base: position 98,680,769 of record NW_026526765.1, read on the forward strand.
TGCTCCATAAGGTGTTCAGACACTTAAGGAAACTACACAGTGTGAAGGAAGTGCTTGCCGTGCTGGGAGGCAGGGCAACATGGTGGATAAGGGGGATGACTCTGCTTCTCCATAGTGTGTACTTGCGAACGCCTGCTTTGTGGTCAAAAAAGTCCATTCAATTCAAGAGAGATATGGCTTTGGTCTGTGTACCTCTGTGAAAGCTTATTAGGGCTTAATTAAAAGCAACTCCAATGACTTGGCTGACTGCCGTGGTAAGAAATGTAATATTACTTCTGATACTTTGATCTTCAAATTGACCCCAGCATGTGACATGGTCTTAAAAAGACTTTCCTATTTCTCAATATTTTTTTTCCAATTCACCAGAGTAAAGAGCTATAAAGCAATAATAGCAATCAAACATAGGAAAGGACGTGGCTTTTTTTCTCAGGTATAATAAAATCCTGATACCTAAATTCGCATAACCAGCCATCAGATCTCTCCCTCCTTCCCCTTTTCCCATACTCTAAAAATTGCATCAAATAAAAAACCCACCCAGCTTTTATTAGACAAAGATGACAGCAGTTTTAATAAATATTTTAGGGGCCACTAAGCTCCTAGCCTCATGGATAAAGAAAACTCGGGAACATTAGAACTATTTCAGTTAAACATCCCTTCCCAGTTTTGTATACTAAGACAATAAAAAAACAAAAAAGAACCAAAATGTACACAAGTCCCAGTAAAGAAAATAATATCTTTGCTTTGCATTTGACATGAATATCATTCTGTACATTACTTGAGCCTTTTTACAATTCTCTTGATGTACCTTTATTTCAAAATGTCCATTTTAGAAACAAAGTTTCAAGGGAATCAACACAGTTGCATAAATTTTAGAGGGCAGGTTTCTGTGTCTTTGTGCATTTTATACAATCCTGCATATAGCAGGGCCTCAGTATGTATCAGCTGATAAGAATAATCATGTGTGATTCTCTATCCCAAAAATAAGGGTACAAAGAGGAGAAGGTCTGTTCTATGATCCCACACATTCAGATGTAACTCTTACCCAGAATACAACTTGAGGTGGGCTGAGGGCAGTGTTTTATCTCCTTCTTTCTGACATGAATATCTCCTGAGCCAAACCAGGTTCCTTGCTGGAATAAAGATGACAAATCTAGCCTTTGAGGAATTATTAGAAAATGATATTGAAATATTATCAGAATTATTAAAATATTTAGAATAATTAGAAAAATATTAGAAAATAACATGCTATTTAAAAATAGTAGCAAATATGTATTTTAGTTATTTGTTTCTGGTAATAGAAACAATAAAAAACACTTGGTTAGTAACAGAAAACAATGGAACCCAACATTCCATTCTTTACTGTACCTCAGTGAAAGTGAAAGTGATCACTTTCAGAACTTTGGAAATGATTTAATACATTCATACTAAGGCCTCTAAATTTGAATAGATGCACAAGATCATGGTAGAATATTATAAAAGAATATTACAGTAGAGTTTTATAAAATCTACATGTACTTATCTTAGTATTCTGAAGTGATCTTGAAATATTCTTATTTTATATTTCAAACTATGATTAGATTTGCTTTACAATACTAATTTCACATTTCAACTTCTAGTCACACTCATATTATGAGGCGAATCATCTCCCAATTTATTCTGTTCCATATTTAATTTTATAGTAATGAAAAAATAGAACGTTCAGTACTTGTAATATTCTCCTTCAGCTCTTAGGAAGTTCCTAGTCTGTGTCTATATTCTAATGAGCCCTTACAAGTGTATCTTCGCCAACATTTATTTCTCTTCACTCCAAGCTGCTGCTGCATAGAAATGAGAATTTAATCCATCATGATAGTTGGAACAAATACACCTGACTTGGTTCTGGGCTGGCTTCCGGTGTGTAGGTGGGATTGGGCAGGAGGCAGTTAGGTTGGAGTTGTCCTGGCGGTAGACTGCCCAAATGTTGCAAGGAGCTCAGGTTGATGGAGGTGGGGGGAGGATCTGATGAAGGATCTCCCCTAGGGAGATCAAAGACCTGAAACAGGGCTGTCCTTGGAACAGGGCATAATCCCCACCTCCAACCAAGACTGCGCCTGAGTTATTTCTGGTCATGCAATTGAAGTAGCTTAGGAAGGAGACATTTTGAGGGCTCTCCTTGGTAGATTTTCTCTTGCCATAGCCAGTTTCCCATCTGCACCAGCACCCCTGGTATTAATCCAGACATAATGCCTGGCTCATGGTAGATTTATCAAATAGATAAATGCAAACAAGAGGAAAAATCAAATACACTGTAATGCTACTTCTGTGTGGAACAAACTTTAACCATACTTAAAAGAAATGTTCTCTCTAAAATAAAGATATGACCATTAAATAGTCCCTATAAATATTTCTCTAGTCAAATAAAGGATACAGCAAAAATAATTACTGAATAGTTCAAATGCTCATCAACATTAACCCCGTTTCAAGGAAAAATATTTTGTTGTTGTTGTTTACCATAAGTTTCCAAAATGGCCATGAACCTTGATCAAAATTTTTAGACTGGTTGGTGAGAATTTAACCCAGATGAGTGATAATAATAATTGTAGCCGGTCGCATTGCTCTATACTGTACATGCATTATAGTCCTTAATACCCACAAAAACCCTAAGTAAGTAGGCACTACAGGTGAAGAAACTGAGTCAGAGAGGTTAAATAGCTTGTCTAAGGTTATGTGTCTAGTCAGCAGCAGAAACAAAATTGAAACCTACTATATTTAACATATGAGTGAAGGATTGCAGTTCTGGTTATATTCTAAAGCTAATTTTATATAAAAATTCCTTCATTTTTTTTCCTAATTAATTATCTAATTACTATAGAGATAAGGTACTATCTGTATAGTACCTTAACATGTATTATTATGTTAATGTATTATCACCATCCACTATGAGATTTGTAGGGCGGATGGTGGAATCTTCTCTTTATGGACAAGGGAAATTGCAGCTTAGAAGTTTTGACTTGCCAGAGTCACAAAGCTGGTATGGACCCAGCATCCAGTAATCTTTCCATTACGCACACTACTTCCTTAAAGCATTGCTCAGAGTTAACAGAAAGTAAGAATTACAGAAACACGTTTGAATTGCCTAAAATGCAAAGCAAAACAAAAAACATTGTGGATGTTCAACAAAATGATAATCGTGGAGCAGAACTAGAGATAGAAACCTTTTTTTTTTCATATTGTGAAAGACCAATCTATTAAAAAACTATTTCTTGCAAAATGATTCTGGATAATGAAAACGTCCCCTTTGGTTTTTGACTAGATGAGCTCAGATAAGAAGAGGTCAACCATCACATACTAATCTTTAACTTTCTCCCAGTCCATAACCAAGGGCTGAATTATCATACGTGACCTCTGAACTGAAGAATCAAAATACCTGCTATTTTGATCTGATGGCTGGTATGGTCCAGACTAAAACTATATTTTTCGCATTTCAATTCAAGAGACTAGCGTTGTGTCACAGAGTTTGTGTCAATCAGTGGGTTTTGTTGAGCAATGTGACATATACTCATGACCTTAACTGTTGAGCGAAAAAGACACATGACACCTGAAACAAAGAAAGGTCAGCTCTCTTGAGGCATGGATTCTTGTTAGAGATTTTAGAAATCCACACAATAGTTACCTGAAATTGTTGAGTGTTCCTTTCTTTTTTTGGCCCATATTGAAAAATTAGGAATTGAGATATCTTGTACAGCCTTCAGTCTAAGCCAGCCTTTTAAGTCAGTGGAGTGTGATATGGAATATATGGAAAGTACAGACTCCTGAAATATCTCCCTTGTTGGTTAGTAACAATATCTGAAATTCCACTGAAATTTTTTATTTTTCTGGGACTAATATTTAAAATTTGTATAACATTAAACCTATGATTATAATAGTTTGGTATAGTGTTAACATATACTAATATATAATTATATTATAGACTATATATATGAGTATATAATAGTATAGCACTATATTATGTATAATATATAACTTATAATAATATAAACCCTCCAAGAGAGGTAAATAAGCATTATTATGCTGGCCAGAATTTATTTCTTATATTTTATCTTAAAATAACAGCTACTTTAGAATCAGACGCTGTTGGAAGAAAGATTTCAAAGGGGAGAAATTGTAGGGTTTGAGTCTTAATGAGGACCTCTCCTAGTAAGGAGCCCAACCTTGGTTGGGTCCCTACTTAGAGTCCAAGAAGTCAGCAGCATAGTATGCTGAGCACAGACAACATGTGACCTGATGATTGCTGTCAGATGGGTTCCTGAGGATGAAACATAATAGACACGCATTGTTCCTAATGCCAGGTCCCAAGTCCCTCATAGCCACGGAACTGGGGCTTCAGAATCTTAGGAGGTCTTGATGACACACAGAGCCCATGAGACCATAGAAGTCAGCCTGGAGCCTTCTGTAAGGGAGTCATCAACCTTTTATAAGTTTTAATACTGCAGTGCTTTCTTCATCTACTTTGCAGTGATAGCCTGCGCTCGATGAGGGCAGTTCACATAACAAATGAGAAAGGAGTTGAATCTTACTTGCGCCCACAATCCCTGAACATGAATATGCTTAAAGCTTTCTCAAGCATGGTGATCTCAAAAATCAAAAGGTATTTAATCAGCAATATAACTAAAGTTGGATTTAATGTTTTAAGAAAATGAATTTAAAACATTTCTCAGACTTGATTAGAAGAAGATTAAATTTCCAAAGAAATCGAGCACTAAATGTTTGGGGTATCCCTTTAGTTTTTAGTAAGACCTCGAATGGCTTTAAGACTTGATCTTGCAGGCCAAGGAGCGATAGCAGGGGAAAGCCTTGGCTAGGAGGACACTGGATTTAGCATCTATACTCCACGAATGGAACAGGTAGCCACAAGTCAGATAAAATAAATTGTTCTATTACTCTGCTGGGAAAAGAAAATGAAAGTTCCCATATTTTCTTTTCCTCATTTGTTTATTTTTTCAATTGCCAAAAATTGTTTCCAATATAATAGATAAATATCCTTATTACAGATTATGTGGATAATGCATACAACTATGGATAAATCAAAAGGAGGAAAGCCTTATACATAGCTCTACCACCCAGAAACAACCATTTATGTGCTATTTCAATATATTTCATTTGTCTTTTTGCATGATGCCTAGACTTTTATAGATTTTTTAAACTTTTTTTAAGATGGTATTTACATAATTGCAATCACACTGTATTTTATGACTAGCTTCCCTCACTTAACATTATCGCAGAACTCTTTTCTCTTATATTGCAAATTACATAAGCATTATTTTTCACTGCTGTAGTGAATGGAATACATAACTAGTCTTCTAGTTTTCAGTGATTTTAAACGTTTCACTAAGTATTGCTGTGATGGATATCGTTGTTCACTAAGCTTTGTCAGATTTTTAAACACTTAAAATGGACTTTCAGAAGTGGGGTTATTGGAACTAAAGGAATAAACATCTACGTGACACCTATTGCTAACCTAAAACCTAAAGACCAATTTAGTCTCCCATAGATACTTTTACCTCCTTCATCTTAAATATCTCTGGGTTTTATCATTTAAACATTTGCTACTTTGATAAAGAGAAATGTTATTTTGTTGTTTTTATTGGCATTTATTTATTACTAGTGCAGCTGAACATTTTCTTGGTGTATTAGCCAAGTAATTATAGGGCATTTTGTGAGTTTCTTATTCACATCAAATATTAAAGTCTACATTGTTTTTCAATGATTTGTGAGATTATTTTCATAAGAACATATTATTTTAGTTGCTGCAAATTTCCATTGTTTAATTTATCTTTGTGTTGATTATGCTTTTAATTTTTAAAACTATAAACATTTTAAACCTGCATGCGGAAATATGCATCTATACTTTAATTTGTGATCTGGTTTGCTTATTGTTATTTTTTAACCCAGACGTGTGGCAAGGAAGTTGAGATGCTCTCTTCACTGTGGCTTTCCCTTAGGGAGGCACTTTACCAAAATTTGATGAGCAGGAAGAAAATCACGTTTCTAAACTTAGGATTCATCTGAGGTTTATTACTTGGTACAGTTCTGAATTCTTAGGGATCACTTTATTTTGATGCTTTAATTCTAGTGCATAAACAGTTAAAAAGCCCTCAATGAGAGCAGGGTCTTCTTACAAACAGATTAAAATGCCACAGTTTTAAATGCTCTGGAAGGTTCTGATCAGGAATTGGGGGAGAAATGAGTTTAGAAGCTTTCCTTCCATTTCTATTTTTTCGAATAGTTTGCTAAGAATAGGTGTTAACTCTGCTTTAAATGTCTGGTAGAATTCCCCAGGGAAGCCATCTGGCCCAGGACTCATTTGTTGGGAGATTTTTGATAGCCAATTCAATTTCTTTGCTGGTTATGGGTCAGTTCAAATTTTCTATTTCTTCCCCTTTGAGTTTTGGTAGTGTATGAGTGTCTAGGAATTTGTCCATTTCTTCCAGATTATTCAGTTTGTTGGCGTATACTTTTTCATAGTATTCTCTAATAATTGTTTGGATTTCTGTGGTATTGGTTGTGATCTCTCCTCTTTCATTCATGATTTTATCTATTTGGGTCCTCTCTCTCTTTCTCTTTGAGAAGTCTGGCTAGGGGTTTATCCATTTTGTTTATTCTTTCAAAAAATAGCTCTAAGATTCACTGATCTGTTCTACTGTTTTGTTTTTGTTTTGTTTGTTTGTTTTTTGATTTTGTATCATTCATTTCTGTTCTAATCTTTATTATTGCCCTTCTTCTGCTGGCTTTGGGCTTTCTTTGCTGCTGCTTTTCCAGCTCCGTTAGGTATAAGGTTAGGTTGTTTTTTTGAGACTTTCTCGCCTCTTGAGACAGGCCTGGATTTCAGTGAATTTCAGTGTATATTCCTCTTAAAATTTTTTTAATATTTATTTACTTTTGAGAGAGAGAGACAGAGTGAGAGCCAGGGAGAGGAAGAGAGAGAGGGAGACACAGAATCTGAAGCAGGCTCCAGGCTCTGAGCTGTCAGCACAGAGCCCGACATGGGGCTCAAACGCACAAACTGTGAGATCATGACCTGAGCCGAAGTCGGACGCTTAACTGACTGAGCCACCTAGGCGCCCCTCAGTGTATATTCCTCTTAAGACCGCCTTTCCTGCCAAACCCAGAAAAGTCCCTACTAAAAAGGAAAGTAGGCATAGAAGGAACATACCTTAACATCATAAAAGCCACAGATGAAAGGCCCATAGTTAATATCATCCTCAATGGGAAAAACTGAAAGCTTTCCCCCTGAGATCAGGAACACGACAAGGATATCCACTCTCACCACAGTTGTTTAACATAGTGTTGGAAGTCCTAACCTCAGCAATCAGACAACAAAATGAAATAAAAGGCATCCAAATTGGCAAAGAAGTAGTCAAACTTTCACTTCTCACAGATGACATGATATTCCATATGGAAAACCCAAAAGACTCCACCAAAAAGCTGCTAGAACTAATACAGGAATTAATCAAAGTTGCAGGATATAAAATCAATGTGCAGAAACTGGTCACATTTCTATACAATAACAAGGAAGCAACAGAAAGAGGTATCAGGGAATTGATACCATTTACAACTGCACCCAAAACCATAAAATACCTAGGAATAAACCTAACCAAAGAGGTAAAAGATCTGTACCCTAAAAACTATAGAAAACTTATGAAAGAAATTGAAGAAGACACAAAGAAATGGAAAAAAATTCCATGCTCATGGACTGGAAGAACAAATATTGTTAAAATGTCAATAATACTCAAAGCAATCTACACATTCAATGTGATCCCAATCAAAATAGCACCAGTATTCTTCGTAGAGCTAGAAGAGACAATCCTGAAATTTGTATGAGACCAAAAAGACCCCAGATTCCAAAGCTGGAGGCATCACAGTCCTGGACTTTAACCTATATTACAAAGCTATAATCATCAAGACAGTATGGTATTGGCACAAAAACAGACACAGAGATCAATGGAATACAATAGAGAACCCAGAAAGGGACCCACAAATAAATGACCAAATCTACAACAAAGTAGGAAGGAGGATCCAATGGAGAAAAGACAGCCTCTTTAGCAAATGGTGCTGGGAGACCTGGACAGCAACATGCAGAAGAATGAACCTGGACCATTTTCTTACACCAAACACAAATATAAATTCAAAATGGATGGAAGACCTTAACGTGAGATAGGAAATCATCAAAATCCTACTGAGGAGAACAGGCAGCAACCTCTCTGACCTTAGTCGCAGCAACTTCTTACTTGACATGTCTCAGAAGGCAAGGCAAATAAAAGCAAAAATGAACTATTGGGACCTCATCAATATAAAAAGCTTCTGCACAGCAAAGGAAAGAGTCAACAAAACTAAAAGGCAACCAATGGAATGGGAGAAGATATTTGCAAAAGACATATCAGATAAAGGGTTAGTATCCAAAATCTACAAAGAATTTACCAAACTCAACACTAAAAAAACCCAGATAATCCAGTGAAGAAATAGGCAGAAGACATGAACAGACACTTTTCCAAAGGAGACATACAAATGGCAAACAGACACGTGAAAAGATGCTTATATCGCTCATCATCAGGGAAATATATATCAAAATTACAATGAGATACCACCTCACACCAGTCAGAGTGGCTAAAATTAACAACTCAGGAAACAACAGATGCTGGCGAGAATGTGGAGAAAGGGGAACCCTCCTGCATGGTTGGTGGGAATGCAAACTGCTGCAGCCACTATGGAAAACAGTATGGAGGTTCCTCAAAAAATTAAAAATAGATCTACCCTATGACCCAGCAATTGCACTACTAGGCATTTATCCACAGGATACAGGTGTGCTCTTTCAAAGGGGCACAGGCACCCCCATGTTTATAGTACCACGATCAACAATAGCTAAATTATGGAAGGAACCCATCTGTCCATCAACTGATGAATGGATAGAGAAGATGTAGTATATAGATACAATGGACTTGTCAGCGATAAAAAAGAATGAAATCTTGCCATTTGCAACAAGGTGGATGGAACTGGAGGTTATTATGCTAAGTGAAATAAGTCAGTCAGAGAAAGACAGATATCATATGATCTCACTCATATGTGGAATTTAAGAAAACAAAACAGATGAACATAGGGGAAGGGAAGGAAAAATAAGATAAAAACAGAGGAGAGACAAACCATAAGAGAATCTTAAATACAGAGAACAAACCGAGAGTTCATGAAGGTGGGTTAAATGGGTGATGGGCATTAAGGAGGGCACTTTTCGGGATTAGCACTGGGTGTCATATATATGAGATGAATCACTGGGTTCTACACTCCTGAAGCCAAGACTACACTGTATGTTAACTAACTTGAGAATAAAAAAATAAAAGGAATTGGGGGAGAAATGCTAACGTGGAAATCCTTTTTTAGGGGAAAAAAAGAAGAGTACAGAAATGGATAAATGACTAATGAACAAACAAGTGAAGGCACACAGCCTTATCTATGCCAACTTTAGTCATCACCAGCCCTCAGGGGTGAATTGCATTTTTACTTGGGACTCATCTCTTCCAGTTCTCCAAGGCTCTGACCAAGGAGATCCCGAGGAGTTTTCTGTACACTCTTTCTCCTGCTTGTCAGTGAAGTCTGCCTGCTGGATATGCGCACTCCTCCCTAACCTCCATCTTCAAAGGTCCCCGTATTTAATCATGGAAGAAAAATCACGTCATTGCCTTGTGTCAAGACCAAATAAATAACACTTACAGCATCTCGTCAATCCTAAACATTTTAATGAATATTAACTGAATAAGTTGGGCTGCATTTAACCAATATCTACAATATGAGTGATGGTTCTTACAAACAAAGCAAATACTAATTGATTGCTTAGTATGTCATGCATTATTTCAAGTGCCTTACATATATTCATCCCTATGATGACTGTGAGGTTGGTACCATTATTGGCCACATTTTGCAGATAAGGAAATGAAAGGTTGGATAAATGGCTCAAAGTTACACAGTTAATAAATGGTGGAATTAGGCAGGATTCATCATCAGTTATCTGGCTCCTGAATTTCTGCTTTTTATGGTATGATGTCCTGTTTGTCATAAGAACTCTGTTCTGCCTTGAGTAAAAGCGATGATACCACTAAAGCCATGTGACATAACTATTGAGGCCCTTTTACAAAATAAACATGAAAATTAAGCAAAATAAATGTATAATGAAAACTGCTACTTGCTGCAACACCAGCTTCCTCTGGTGCTCACAGGGAAGTATTTAGCACAGGAAACAAAAAACAAAAAAACCCAGAAAACAAAAACAAACAAACAAAAAACCCACAAAGTCAATAACCCCAAAACAAAAAATAAAACAAAATAATTTGTTTCCCCCTGTTCTTCCTTATACCCAGAGTGACATTATTTGTGTAATTACAACATGTTAAATAGAATCCTAGCCATTTAGGATTAAGGCCATCTAGTCTCACCCGCCTTCTACCCACTGCAGAAATTCTTTTACAATAATAGTCCTGCTAATGATCATTCGGTGGTTAATGGGACACTCACATTAATGTAGCTCACCAATTAGTAAGATGGCCTCTTAGGTGTCAGTCTTCTTCCCTAAAGATAAAATTTTCCTAATTCTAAAGTTCATTTATATGTTCCTGAACCCCTCTGCTATCTGCTTCCACCATGAAGCAGGCTCTGGGAATCCACCAGGGACTAAGGTATATACCTTATTTTCAAGGAACTTGCTGTCTAGCACAATTTTCTTTTTAACTTAGAATTTTGCTTGTAATTAGGGTATCCATTAACATATAAACATAACAATTTTTTTCTTATCGATCACATGCAAGTTCCATAAATTATTTTTATAGCAATTTTTATAGCTGTGGTCCCCATATTGGGAACAACCTAGATGCCATCAACAACAGAATGGATGGACACAGTGTTGTCTGTTCACTCTATAGACACACTATGGAGTACTATACCACCCGAGAACACACAAACTCTAACCACCAGCAACCACATAGATGGATCTCACTGAGTAAAAACCGCCCAGCAAGAAAAAGTACATACCACATAATTCTATTTATAATTATATTAAGTGCAAATCTGGCAAAGCTATTCACTATTATTAGAAGTCAGATGGTGGTCACCCTTGGGGAGTAGTGATGGGGAGTCTTCTGGGGGTGTTGGGAAGGTTCTCTTTCTTAATCTGGGTACCGGTTACTCAGGTGTGTTTACTTTGTGAGAATTCATCAATCTGAATAATCAAGACTTTTGTACTTCTCTATATGTATATTACACTTCAATCAAAAGTACACAAAGAGAAAACCATTATTGGAAGCATTAGGAAAGAACGCCATCAGATTTAAGAAGAACATGGGTCAGATAACGGAAAAAACTCAATTCCCATTCTTCAGTGGAACGCATATAAGTACTCTGTTCAATAGATGGAAGAAAGCCAAAGCATTGCCGTTAATAAATACGTCCTGGAAAAAAAATAGCCCCAATTTCCGTAATGGGAAAATCTACTGGCAGCACTCTGTGACATAAAATGAATGAACAAGGACGGTCACATTCAGACCTTCCCAAGGATCTGAGGACTTAGGCTAGCAAGAGGCCATCAGAGAGAGCACCCCTGGGGGAGGCTTTGGGTTGGGCTGCCTCCTCTTTGGGAAAGGTCTTTCTGGCTCAGAACCAGAAAAGGTTTGGGTTTTATTTATTTATTTTGGGGTTTTTTTTTGTTGTTTTTGTTTTAAAACACTGACCTGGAAGCTCCTTTTCCTATTACGAGAGCATTGCTTTACATTCTTTTCATTTTATTTGAATGCTACAGGGCTGTGGAGTGCAAGCTGGCTTTTAGAAAATAAGTTCTCATGCAGTAGGAAAACCTTTTGAGTTTTACGTTTGAGATAGCAAAATCTTTATACAATTATGTGGATTTAAGTTGAATAGATGTATACTAGAATAGATATATACTCATGTATTCAGAGTTCCCTCGTTGATCATGCTCTCCCCTCCTCTTTCTGCTTATTTGTTAATGGCCCTCTCAAAGGCCACCTCCTCCATGAAGACTTCCACAAAGCCCCTTGAGAATTCACTGCTCTCTCATTTTCTTCCACTGAACTTTGTGTGTGTGTGTGTGTGTGTGTGTGTGTGTGTGTGTGTTTTAACATTTCTAAAGGGAGATAACATGGTACAGTGGTATGGTGGCCTTTGTATTATAAAGATCAAAGTTTCCTAATTTCTCTGAGTTCAAATATTCTTATTTTTCCAGGATTGGGTTATTTTGATGATCAAGAGCATCTGTAACACATCTGGCATGTAGAAGAAATCGAAAAGAAGATGCTCACTTTCACCTCACCCTGCCCTATTTGTCTCAGATAACATGTATCACCGTCTGATATGCAATAGTATAAGCTCTATACACTTGATGTCTGGATTCTGTGATGAATTCCAGATGCCTAAAACAATGCCTATAATATTGTAGAATGCTCTAAAAATACATGGAGAATGAATGAATTCCTTTTTACTACTCCTGCTGTGCCACCCAGAAACCCTGGTAGACTTCTTAACCGTCACTAGCTTTAAACTTTTTGAGGGAAGGAACCCTCCTTAATGCAGCTTCTTTCAGCCTCCACAGAGCATAACACAGTGCTTTGCAAACAGAAGAAGGATATTGAGAAGTCAACAGCAAGCCATCATGTAATTAACGCTCATATGGAAAAGCAACATAAAATAAATTTAAACAATAAAGTTAAGAGTAACAAAACCTTGGCATTAGCAGCACAAAAGAGCATAACACCTTAGCCCCCAGCAGCATCCTGGGTCACCACAGATTAATGTGTTGTTTGGTTTAAGATTGCAGCCAACCCACTCAGTACATATCAGTACAGAAAAGGAAGAGGAGAGGAAATAAATCAAATCCATAAGAGGGAACTGCTTTGGTATTAAATGAACCTTTCTTTCTTTTTGTATTCGTTTGCTTATTTTATACTACCGAAGAAGGAATGACCTGCAGATAGATAGAAAGATAAAAAGAAATGAATATATATATTCATTATTCATTATGTATATAAAATAAAGAAATATTTATATATATAAAGAAATGAAACAAAATGCTTGGACAAAGTACTGGAAACTATACAAATAAGTAATTAAAGTGATTATACACTGCGGTATTTGGCTTACACTAAGTGAAGTTCTACAGTATAATAAATCTAATGCTGTTTCACTTAGAAAATGAAAAATGCATTGACTTATGTGTGGAAGTGGGGTGGGGTTTCAAGATTGTTACTAAGCAATCAGAAGTATATTTTGGGCTCTCCTGAATTACAGAAAAAGTAGAAGGGAGAGTGGTTAATTACCTGGGTTTCAAAATCCTGCAGCCTGAACTTGAATCTGGGTTCCTTCACTTGCTAGCTCTGAATGATTTTTTTCCAATTTACCTGAGCTCCATGAGAGCTGGTTTTCTCCAGAGCAAGTCATGAGAGACATTGGGGGATGGAAGCTGCAATTTTTTACATCGTAATCTCCAAAGTGATGTACCAACAAGTACATCTGCCATGTTGTTGTTGGTCACACAGACCAATCTTAGCACAGTACAGGAAGACTACACAAGAGTATGAGCACTAGCAGGTAGCAGTCATCTTGGAGGCTGGCTACTATCAATGGCTAAAACATCTGGGGGCTGGTGGGTCTCTCTCTCTCTGTCTCTCTCATCAAATGGGCTCTCCATGTAACTAGCTAGCTTGGGCTTCCTTATTGCATGGAAGTCTCAAAGTAACCAGGTTTCTGACAAAGTGATTTGTCTTACCAAGAGTGAGCATTCTAAGGTATAACATGGAAGCTGCCAGTCTTCCTAAGTCCTGGGCTCAGAAATACTGGAAACGACATCTGACAACATCTTATTGGCCCAAGAAGTCACAGAGTCCACCCACTTTCAAGGGTAGGAGAAACAGACTATCTCTTGGCAAGGTTACACTGTAAGAGAGGTGTTGGATTAGAGAGGTCAGTCATAGGTGTCGTTAGAAATAATCTACCATGTGTGGTAAAGAAGAGTGCAAAGAAGAGAGTGGCACTGGGTTTTTGGAAGAAGTTAATACCAAACTAGGCTTTGACACAGAATGAGATCAAATGTTGTAGAGAGGAGGTCCAATGCTGAGAGCTGTTTAAAGACTAAATGCAATGCAGTTGTAATAACAGAAGAGCCATGGAGGCCAAAAAGTATGAGTCACTTGTGGGACGTATGGAAATTTACTTGGCAGGAACAGGAAAGTCACATCAGGGACAGACAAGAGATGTAGACAAAGACAACTGCCAAAGGGCCCTGAATGCTAAACTGAGAACCTACCCTTAAAAGGAGCCTGTATAGGTTCTGTAGGAAATGATGCCCTTAGAAATACGTTTGAAGCGAGGATCTTAACATTTATGAAACATTTACCGGGTACCAGATACATGGCTAAGATTTTACATATATCAGTTTATCCAATTCTTACAGCAAGCCTGCAAGGTAAATACATCTTCCTCATTTTTTTAGATGAAGAAATTGAATCTTAGGGAATTTGAATAACTTGCCAAAGTTTTCAAAGCTAGCAAGTGGCAAATCTGGGTTTTGAATCAGGTCTATTGGAAACCTCATAATCTCAATTCATTCTAGCGTTGCCATTATAAAATCTCACGAGAAAGAAATCTTTCCAGGGGACTGGCTTGTAGTCAAGACTGTCATGACTTTCAGAGTAACAAGACCATGTTGAGCAGCACTGTGGACAGAAGCAGGCAATGCTGTGAATGGGTGGGCTACATGTCACAGGATTTGGTATGACTATCCATAGACACAAGATGGGACAGAGGAGCCTGTGCAAACATGAGCTGAGGAAAAAACTATTAGAAATAATAAATGTATTCAGTAAAATTGCAGAATACAAAATTAATACACAGAAATCAGTTGCCAAATTATACACTAAAAATGAACTAGCAGGAAGAGAAATTAAGAAAATAATTCCATTTATAATTATACTAAAAATAATAAAATACTTAGGAATAAACTTAACAAAAGAGGCAAGAGACTTGTACTCTGAAAACTATAAAACATTGATGAAAGAAATTGAAAATGACACAAATAAATGGAAGATATTCCATGTTTGTGGATTAGAAGAAGAAACATTGTTCGAATGTCCATACTACCCAAAGCAATCTACAGATTCAATGCAATCTGTATCAAAATACCAACAGCATTTTTCACAGAACTAGAAGAAATAATCCTACAATTTGTATGGAACCACAAAACACCCAAATAGCCAAAGCAATTCTGAGAAAGAAGAACAAAGCTGAAGGTATCATAACCCCAGATTTCAATATATACTACAAAGCTGTAGTAATTAAAACCGTATAGCACTGGCACAAAAATAGACACAAAGATCAACAGAACAGAAAAGAAAGCCCTGAAATAAACCCATGCTTATATGGTCAATTAATCTATGACAAAGGACACAAGAACATAAAATGGGTAAAAGACAGTCTTCTTCAAAAATGGCACTGGAAAGGAGTGCCTGGGTGGCTCAGTCAGTTAAGCAGTCAGCTTTGGCCCAGGTAATGATCTCACGGTTTGTGAGTTCGAGCCCTGTGTCAGGCTCTGTGCTGACAGCTCAGAACCTGGAGCCTGCTTCAGATTCTGTGTCTCCCTCTCTCTCTGCCCCTCCCTTGCTTGCTCTCTCTCTCTCAAAAATAAATAAACATTAAAAAAAATTTTTTTTTAATGGTGCTGGGGAAACCAGACTGCTACATGCAAAAGAGTGAAATTGGACCACTTTCTCATGCCATACACAAAAATAAGATAAATTAAAGACCTAATGTGAGTTCTAAAGCCATAGAACTCCTAGAAGAAAATACGGGCAATAATTTCTGCTATAAGTTGTAGCAACATTTTTTCCATATGTCTCCTGAGGCAAGGGAAACAAAAGCAAGAATAAACTACTGGGACTGCACCAAAATCAGAAGCTTTTGCACAGCAACGGAAACTCAACAAAACAAAAAGGCAACCTACATAATAGGAGAAGATATTTGATTAAATGATATACCTGATAAGGGGCTAATATCCAAAATATATAAAGAACTTAAACAACTCAACATCAAAAAACAAATAATCTGATTAAGAAATGGGCAGAGGACCTGAATACACATGGGCTGAGGGATCTGGTAGACATAGCCAGAGGAGCCGCCCTGGGTGAGAAGGCAAAGCAGAGCAAGTCTCTAGATTTCAGGGAGTTCTTGTAGAGGAGGACCCTAGACCCTCTCTGTCAATGTTTCCTGCTTTGACTCATATTGCAGCTTTAGGAAGAACTTGTATAGGGCAGTGAGGGAGGACAACATCCCACCAGAGAGCCAGTCAGCTGAATCAACTCTGGTGCTGAATGGAGGTCAAGAGGCAGGCGTTGGTGACAAATACTGCATCCAGACTGCCCTTACAACTAGGGTTCAGTTGCTCACTTTCACCTTTAGACCAAGACTAGATGGCTTTGTTGTGACTCTCTTTTGGCTATGCTCCTCTTCATGAGATGATGAGTCAACCAGACCAAAGAGATCTGTCCACCTGGAACCCATTCCCCGTCTCTAAATATCTGGCATCCCAGAATTCCCTGCTCAAATGTCTTGAACTTACTTTCAGGGTCTCCACAGTCCTCTTATCTGGGTCTTTCCTTCCTAGGGTAAACTCTGCCACTGCTCTATGCCCCCCTAGAGCTGAGGGATAGCCTGAGAAACTGTCATTTTATATGCCATTAAATGGCATATAAAAGCAGCTTGGATGTGAAGTTAGAATGTCCATATGCATCTGCACGGTGGCATTTGCAATGATGATAAAACCAGATGAAGAAGAGAAAGGGTCTGATAGGGACTGGAGCAGAATTCACAAATTTTGAGGTTCTAAATTTGAACCTGGACTTCCAGTTTGATCCTGAAGGTATACTTACAAAAGGTAGGAGGATGGAGCATATTTTACCTAACATCAGTTAGGATCTATAATGTTAAATATTTAGATGTGCAGAGTGTGAGCCCCTGTTGGTATTCTCACCCAAGATACTCAGAGGGGGCCTATGAAACCTGACTTGGACACAAGCTTGAAGGGGATGTTAGTATACCTGCTCTCTCGCCTCTGCTCCTCCCAGTCAGCTGGACTCAGAGGTCACGGTCACTCTGCCTGACAGTCCCCACACTCCATTCCCCAGGCCTGACGATGGCAGTTCTCAGCCATGTGCTTTGAGACAGGCAGAATGCTGCTTAGGCTAAAGGCTATGCTGCCGTAACTTCCTCTACTTCCCAAAGCAGATGATTTTTAACTGTACTGTCTCCCTAGTTTCTCAGTTTGAAAACATGTCAAGAAGAGTAGCATTCACAATAATCCCTGCAACCTTTCAAGGCAGCCAGCACTGCAAGGTTACACACTGTGAACGAGGATTGAGCTGTTTCCACCACACCTCTCCTACCTCTCCAACTTACCAGAGGCGAAGGGAGACTTGTTTTCCACACTCGACAGGCGCAAATGTGCTTGAAAGAAGCATCCAGGATTTTAAATGCTACCTCTCCACCATATTCTTTCTCTCCAGGGTTGCTTTCCTAGTGCCAACTCCCTATATCAGCCTACAAATGTCATTCAAAACAAGTCTTCACAGAATTTAATATTATACTTCTAGGCAAGTGAATAACCTGTGCACAAAGACCCCTTCTGCATCTTCTACTGGGTTATATCAAAGACATTTTCTGTTGCACACTATTCAGTAGCCTTTGAAGAAAATCCTATGCAATACATCCGTTTTATAATTCAGAACCAGAAAACAGTTTGTTTTACTGGAATGATTCCTTTAAACCATTGACTTTTTAACCCCTTATGTTTCCTTTTTGTGTTGGCTGCTAAGAATCTCAGAATAAAATGTAATATTCTTAGTAATTGCCTAGTTCCAGTTTTCCGATTCAATTATCTCCTGTGTCTCTGTGTCAATATGATACTAACCTCAGTTATTTCACCTTTATTTTTAACTATTCTACTGTATATGTGTTTTATGTGTGTTTTTACCATCAAATGTTAATTTTTTTTGGAGGGAGGTGGATGTATATAGCTTATTATAAGTAAATAAACTTATAAGTACATGCCTAATTATTTTATTATGCTGTTTTTTTGTATAAAAGATGCCATCACTATTGATAACTAGTATGGGAATATGTATCTTGAATATCGGTAGCAGTGAGTTAGTGATACCCATTTTCTCTTTCTCTCTCCTTTTAAGTTATAAAAGTCTATAGAAGAATAGGCATATACTCACATGATATGGCAGAGGGATTGGCTACACTTCTAACCACTGACACCATCCTGCATAAGTAGTTAGCCCTGAGTTGCTTATATATACAAGGAGGGTGTTGGACCAGTTAAGATCCCTTCCAGTTGTAATGTTTTCTATTCCATGCATTGAAACTTAACCAACTAGAGGTAATAAACTGCACGTAAATGAGATGACCTCTGGTTTTCCTGCTTGGTCATCTGACATGCTCCAGGAGAGTCAACCTTCCTATGGAAGAGACCTGAGCAACTCCAGGACTGGGACCATCAGAGCTTCCAAACTGAGCCATGTCATAGGCAGCAACCAGTCACCAATATATTTTTTTAAGTTTATTTATTTATTTAGAGAGTGTGAGTGGGGGTGGGGGGCAGAGAGAGAGAGGAAGAGAGAAGAAATTCCAAGCAAGCTCCACACTGTCAGTGCAGAGCCCCATGTGGGGCTCGAACTCACAAACTGGGAGATCATGACCCGAGCCAAAGTCAAGAGTTGGACGCTTATTCAACTGAGCCACCCAGGCACCCCGACCATTGTTGAACACTAATCAGGAAATGAAGGACAGGGGAGGAAGCCCATGCTGACCACACTTGGGTAAGTAGACTTAGGGCATCATCAGTCTCATCCCATTCTCCAGGGTGTGGCTATTTCTTCTGCTGGCCTGAATGTCTAGCCCTGTGTAAAGCACTTGCTAAAAATATTGATAATAATAATAAATAGTCAATATCATTTTAGACACACTAAAATGTGAGCTGTTGAGAAATGAAGCTTTACATACTATGTTGAGCTGTGCTACTGTTTCTTCTGCAAAAGAGGAGACCAAAGTGAAGTTTCACATGCCCTTATCTGAGCGTTTACAAAGCAAAGGTGCATATTGACTCAATTATGGGATTCGTCTTAGCTGTTACAGAGTTCTTCATTAATAAAAAAGATGATAGATGTAGTCTGAGCTGCCTTGCCGAAAGTTTACCCTTCTCACAGAGAATTCACAAGCTACCCAAGAATTATGCGAAATATAAAAGCATTTAATTCCATCTTAGTTTTTGCCATTAGTTCAGAGTATACTGAGAATACTCTTCCTTTAGATACTAAGATAGGTTCAATTGCTCTTTCAGATTCATGTTTTCAGTGAATGATGTGAGTGACACGATAGTTTCCACAGTGTTATCACTCACTATGTGCCTGGAGCTTTTTGTACCTTATTTATCATTTATATGACAACTCTGCAATGTAAATATTATTACACCTACATAACCTTCATTTTCCAGATATCGAAACTGAGGCTCCATAGAAGTTAAGCTATATAACAGGTTAAGTGCTAAATCAGGGATTCTGGCCAAGAACTTCCTGGCTCCAAAACCCAGGTGATTTCCACCATGGAGCACTCTTCTATAATCCTCAAGCCCCCTGCTTCCAGCTTAAGGAAGAGCCTTTTATTTATGTATTCCTTCATTCACTCAAACATCTGGTTTGCACAATTAGTATAGCAGGCCTTATACACAGTGCAAGAAGAGGAGTAAATAAGAAGATATGGTCCCTACCCCTAGAGAAATCATAGTATTTTCTTTTGTGCAAGTTAATCATTAATAAAAAATGTGTTCTTTAAATATTCATAATTAATTATGTCACTTAATAATATGTACTTATATTCCATCTTGTCCCAAAGGAAAGACTTTAGAAACCAGAAACAAATATACAGAGACTTCTGACTAGATTTGCTTTGGGTCTTATGACCTGATGAATAAACTACCTTTTATCTTACTCAGGCCAGGCTATGAGGACAGATTCCATATAGTACCTCAGGGAATTCAGGGCAGCAAGTCCCCTTTTGAGAGGCTGAAAAGCAATAGTTGGGAAAGGCCCTGGGTAAGCTGCTAAATTACTGAAGTACTTCTACACCTCCTGTAAAGAATAGGGGCACCTGGGTGGCTCAGTTGGTTGAGCCTCTGACTTTGCTTCAGGTCATGATCTTAGGGTTTGTGAGTTCCAGCCCCGCTTTGGGCTCTGTGCTGACAGTTCAGAGCCTGGCACCTGCTTTGGTCTCTTTGTCTCCCTCTCTCTCTGCCCCTCCCCTGCTCTCGCTCTGTTTCTCAAAATTAAATAAACGTTTCAAAAATTTTTTAAAGAATAGAACAGAGGCTGAACTGAGCAGCAGATGTAATTAATAATATAATTTCTAATGTCAACTCAATAATTCATGCTGATTGCTGTAGAATGTCACTTTGACCACTAACAAATGGGCCTGCTGTTGGAGTGTGACCTAGGTAATAACAGAGATATGGAATATATTAACATCTGAGGTGGTCTTTTATGGGTTAGGCAATTTTGGAATGTAATTGCTATTTGATCAACAGACGTGTGGAGAGGATTCAGCACTGTGAAAGAGGAGTACAGTTTCATACTTACAGAAACTGGGATTCACCCGAGACAGTGTCGAGCTGCAGAGTCGGGTGACAGGACCCGATGGCAGCCCTGGTGGCATGGAGATCAAGGTGACAGTGGCAACCGGGGACAATGAGGGCTTGCCTGCCACCTGGGAGCCAGCCAGCATTGTTGGAGTGGCAGCCCAGCCAGAAGCGTAGGTGACATGGGAAGCGGGGTGCCACTGTTGACAGAACCTGGGACACAGTTTCTCTGAGTCTGCATTGTCTGGAAAGCGCTGGAATCAAGCGTGTGCCTAGCTGTGATGTGTGGGCAGTGCGCATAGCACACTACAAGAGAGCCCCAGAGGCAGGGACCAAAAGATGACCAATTTAACAGGGAAGCTCTTAGCAGAGTTTGATACAAACCTTTCACCAAAGGGTGGCTCTGACGGGGGCATCACTTAGCCTGTGACAGCCAGGTCAGACAGAAGACCACACTTGCAATATTTAAAATTCAACAAAACATTTCCAAACTATTAGAATGGTTCAGTGAATAATTTGCAAAACTGCATGGTGTGCAGTTGTATGCTATATTGTTTAGATGAATTAGGGAACAGAAGAGAATTTTTAAATGTTTGATTTATTTACTAATGTATATTTCTATGCTGATTATTCAGTATTGTTAAGTATTTTGAATATTCCCCCTGGAAAGGCTCCAGAGTGGAGCCAGCAAATGATCCAGGGGCTCTCTCCACTCCAGGAGGCACATTTCTAAGCTAGACTACCCTGAGAGGGCCAACCAGCAGGGTGCTCTCACCACCTGCAAGGTACCTCCTAGAAGGGTGCAAAGTGATTGCTCTGAGCCATATATGTACCAAGAATGCATCCTTTTTTGATGCGCATTACATCATTATTTGAGTAAATTAGTGGTGCTTACTCCTATGGGTCCCTTCCATTTTTTAAATTTTTTTAACATTTATTAATCTTTGAGAGACAGAAAGAGAGACAGAGCATGAGCGGGGAAGGGGTAAGGAGAGGGAGACACAGAATCTGAAGCAGGCTCCAGGCTCTGAGCTGTCAGCACAGAGCCTGACGCGGGGCTTGAACTCATGAACTGTGAGATCATGACCTGACCAAAGTCAGAAGCTCAACCAACTGAGCCACCCAGGTGCCCCATCCTATGGGTCCCTTTCATTGCTAAGGTAATCCATGCCCAGAAGGGATCTACCTCTTTGAATCCGCAATCCATTACTTGTAGAATGCTCTGTTCCTAGTGAGTCTATGAAGTGCCCCAAGGCCCCTTTCTTCTCTAAAAGCTCTTAGATGGGTGGGCAAACAACTCCTAAGATGCAAATTTTTTCCAAAAAGAACTTTACAGGAATAAAGTAAACCAAGCCTCTGATCAAAGCTATCTGTGTTGCTGGAAAATTATTAAACCAAGCCAAAATATGTAAATATTCTTTCGTATATAGGGTCTCTTGACAGTTGCAGGTATTAAGAAATAGTCTTTTTTTTTTTTTTTTAGTCTGTTGGAATTCACTTGAATTTTAAAAAGAAACAGATAATCTTTAAAATCTTTACCTTTCATATGCTTTCCCTGACCCTTCAACCTTATGATATAGTCAGAATAGAAACTGGGTCAGAGGTCTGGATCGAAATCTGCCTCTGGGACTGAAGGGCTCTGTTCAATCAAATTCTGAACAGAAGTGACTGATGCAGAGACTAAACCTGTTCAAGAACTTGCTCTGATTAGAGACCGTGGTTGATGGTTCTACCCAGAGATCTCCTTCAGTAAAGATGTCAGATTGAATACTAAACTTACACTCAGGTTTTTATCCTAAAGTAAACATCACACGGTAAATGGTAATGTAATGGACAGTTGCAGGTTAAGCAGAATATTTTTAAAGCAAATTCTTCGTGAACCGGTGGAAGGGCCAAATATTTGTTTACCTGTCTCTGAAATTACATATGCTTATTGCGTAGGGTGGATAAAAATGGCGAGAGCTTTGTTATTGGCATTACAATTACAGGAAGAGAGTGGGTGTTTTCACTCTAATAAATACTTTTTATCATTGTATTTAGAGTCAGGGGTTCCTCAGATTCTGGTTGGGAAATCACTGTGATGCCAGTTAAATGCAAATTCCTCTGCCCCACCGCCTGTACAAAACGACTCTCTGGGAGTGTAATTGGAGAGTCTGCATTTTAACAAGAGCAGTGAGATTTGAGAATATTTGTTCTATAAGACAGGGACTGATGACATTCATTCATTCATGATAGTCATCCATTTGTTCACACCACAGGCATTTACTAAGTGCATTCTCCTGAGTGCTAGAAATGTAGAAATAAATAAAACGTAGTTTATGTTCTCTTGCAGTTTTAAGGTCTGGATTTAATTTCCATGAGTGTTTCTCAACTGGAGGCAATATTGCCCCCCTGGGGACAGTTGGCAATTTCTGGAAACATTTTTGGTCGTCATGTTTGGGGATGGGCGGAGGCATCTACTGAGTAGAGTCTAGGAAGCTGTTATACATCCTACAGTGGATGGAAGTTCTCTCCCAAGCAAAACAAAAATAATCTACCCCAAAATGTTAGTAGTGCTTAGGGTGAGAATCTCTGTTTTGCACTGTACTGATTTGTTCAGCCAGGCCAATCATTGGAATCATCTGGAAACTTTGCAAATACCCACACCTACCAAATTTTTGTGTCACAAATGTGCATCTGTATTCAAAAGTGTGACTGAAACATAAACATGTGGGCCATGATAATTAGAAGCTAGAGGTAAACAAATCCTGATTTATAGTGTGAACAACAGAAGGAACTTTCACCTGTGCCATCACAAGACTTAGCAACATAATATGGTTACCCTACTGACCTGATTTCATAAAGATATATTGCCTGTTTGGGGATTATCTCTACATTGTTTGATTAACCAATAGCCCAGATGATACTTATTTTATTTAAATTTTTTTAAAGTTTATGTATTTATTTTTGAGAGAGAGAGAGAGAGAGAGAGAGAGCAGGGGAGGGGGCAGAGAGAGAGGGAGTGACTCCCACACCACTAGCATGGAGCCCGATTCAAAGCTTAAACTCATGAACTTTGAGATCATGACCTGACCCAAAACCAAGAAAGCCACCCACACATCCCCAGATGGTATTTAATAAACAATTTACCATCCTTAAAAAAAATGCTATGCAGGCATTTGGGTACCTCAATCGTTTAAGCTCTGGACTCTGGTTCAGGTCATGATCTCACGGTTCCTGAGTTCAAACCCCACAATGGACGGTCTGCTGTCAGCACAGAGCCCAATTCAGATCCGCTATCCCCCTCGATATCTGCCCCTCACCCGCTCGCACGCACTCTCTCTCTCTTTCATTCTCTTTCTCAAAAAAAAAAAAAAATACTGTGGACTTCCACTTCCAGCCAAGATGGCATAACAGGAATTGGATTTACCTTCCCTTCTGAAACAACAACAAAAACCCACACAAAATATATGAAAAAGACAGTTTTCAAGAGAGTGACCATTAGGCCATGAAGGACAGTTGATCCTGAGGGACAAAAACAAACATGGGGAGAGCCCTGTCTCCAACCAGCTGCCTAGAGAATTGCTAAGGTGTGATGCAGGGTAGGGAACTGCAGGTGACACTGGCAGATTTCCTGAACTGAGGACTCGTTGCTTTTGCAGGAAAGAGTACCAGAAAAGCTACAGACACCTGCAAAGGAATTCCCTTAAACACTCAGTTGAGCACCACATGCGTGTGGGAAACGACCTGAGGCCAGGGAGAGAACCACCTGAGAGGATTAGAGGTAAGAGCACACGAGGCTCACAAGCCACAGGAAACAATGCCTGTTCCCACCAGCCAGATGGAAAGCCTCCTGGGAGGCTGGTGGGGGGGGGGGGGGGAAGATGGAGGGGTGCATACAGGGGATCCTGCCTTCGTATCGAAGAATAATCAATCCTAGATGAGCACTGGACTAGTCCCACATACAAGATCTTAAAAGCAACGTCCAAAAAGGATCAAACTGTTTCTAAGAACTTAACAGCATCCCAGAACAAAGCCCAAGAATACCCACTGATGGGGGCACCTGGGTGGCTCAGTTGGTTAAGCGACTAACTTTGGCTCAGGTCATGATCTCGCAGTCCATGAGTTCAAGCCCCGCGTCAGGCTCTGTGCTGACAGCTCAGAGCCTGGAGCCTGTTTCAGATTCTGTGTCTCCCTCTCTTTGACCCTCCCCTGTTCATGCTCTGTCTCTACCTGTGTCAAAAATAAATAAAACGTTAAAAAAAAAAAAGAAAAAAAAAGAATACCCACTGATGTAGTAATTAATAGACAAGAAAATGCAAAGAGGTCTTAAAGCTCTGATTCGGATGTTCAAAGAGTTAAGAAGAGCTATGGGTGATATAAGTGAAATTATACAATAATATATTAAAAGAAATCTATTAAGACCAAGTGGAGTTTATTGTAGGAAAGCAAGATGGGCTTATCATTTTAAAATCAATCAATTCACCATATTCACAAATTAAAAACAACTCTTAAAAACTGAGAATAAACAGGGTTGATGGGGGGTGGGAGGGAGGGGAAAGTGGGTGATGGGCATTGTGGAGGGCACCTGCTGGGATGAGCACTGGGCGTTGTATGGAAACCAATTTGACAATAAATTTCATATTAAAAAAAACCTAAAAACAAAGCCAGGCAATTATGTCAATTCACCCAAACAAAAGCATTTAACAAAATCCACCATCTGTTTAGGAATATAACTTTCAACAAACTAGGATTAGAAGGGAACTTGCTCAACTCCATATAAAGGACATCTATGAAAAACACAGCTAACATCATACTCAATGAATGTTTCCTCCCTAAGATGAGGAACGGGTCAATTCTCACCACTTCTGTTCAACAGTGCACTGAAAGTTCTAGCCAGTGAATGAAAAAGAAAACAAAATAAATAAAATGTACTCAGATTAGAAAAGAAGGACATGTATCTATGTAATTATCTATGTATAGACTATCCAAAGTTTGAGAACACTCCCTGACTGTAAGACTTATTATAAAGCTATGATATTCAAGACAGTGTGGTATTGATGTCAAGATAGACAAATAAATAAATGTAATAGAGCCTGGAAATAGACTTACCCAGATATGGAAAACATCCTAGAAAAAGGCATAGAGGCAAATCAGTGGAGAAAAGATTGCCTAGAAAAGCTGACAGTGTGGGGCCAGATCAATTGGTTACCTATGTGCAAAAAGATCAACTTGAATCCATATCTTACGCCATATATAACAAATAACACAAAATGGATCATAGACCTAAATGAAAAACCTCAAGTTATAAATATTATTTTCTTAAATTTTTTTAATGTTTATTTTATTTTTGAGAGAGAGATAATCAGGGGAGACAGAGACAGAATCTGAAGCAGGCTCCAGGCTGTGAGCTGTCAGCACAGAGCCCCACATGGGGCTTGAACACATGAACCATGAGATCATGACCTGAGCTGAACTTGAATGGTTAACAGACTGAGCCACCCAGGTGCCCCAAAAGTTATGAATATTCTTGAAGAAACATAGGTGAAATGTTTTGTGACCTTGGGTCAAAGTCTTCTTACATATGACACCAAAAATAGGATTCATTAAAGAAGAAATCAGTAAGTTGGGTTTCATCAAAATTAAAACCTTAGGCTTTTAGAATGTACTATTAAGAGAATGAAAAAGCAAATGACAAGCTGGCAGAAAAATATTTTATAATCATAGATTTCATGAGGGTCTTGTATCTAGAATACACAAAGAATTTTCAAAACTCAATAAGGAAGCAAAGAACTCAGTTGTTCTTTTGTTTTTTTTTTTACTTAAGGGCAAAAGATTTGGGTGCCTGGGTAGCTCAGTCAGTTGAGCATTTGACTTTCGCTCAGGTCATGATCTCACAGTTATTCGTGAGCATGAGCCCCGTTTCTCTTTCTCCGTCTCTCTCTCTCTCTGCCCCTCATGGGATACTCTCTCTTGGCCCCTTGCTCACTTGTGCCCTCACTCTTTCTCTCAAAAAAGAAAAAAAAAAGGTGGAGGGCAAAAGATTTAAGAAGCCTTTACTAAAGAAGAACTTTATTTCCCAAGAAGGCAAGGGCTCCTTTCAATCCACATCCTCACCAACACTTGTTATTTCTTATCCATTAATTTTAGCCATTCTGGCAGGTGTGAGGTGATATCTCATTGGGTTTTGATTTGCATTTCCCTGATGATGAGTGATGTTGATCATCTTCCCATGTGTCTGTTTGCAGTTGGCTCTTTCTTTCTTTTTTTCTTTTTTTTTTTTTTTTTTTTTGAGTTGTACACATCAGATGATCTAGTCATTCCCCTCTTTGGTATGTATGTATGTATGTATGTATGTATGTATGTATTTTAAATGTTTATTTATTTTTGAGTGAGAGAGAGACACACACAGAGTGTGAGCAGGGGAGGGGCAGAGGGAGAGAGAAAGAGAGGGAGAGACAGAATCTGAAGCAGGCTCCAGGCTCTGAGCTGTCAGCACAGAGCCCAACATGAGGCTTGAGCCCACAAACCAAGAGATCATGACTTGGGACAAAGTCAAACCCTTAATCAACTAAGCCACCCAAGTGCCCTGGTATTATTTACACAAATGAAAGTATATGCCATGCAAAGAAAGACCTGTACACGAATGTGTATAGCAGCTTTGCTTGTAAAAGGAAAATTCTGGAAGTAATAAAAATATCTACCAAGACGTGAATGGATAACCAAACTTCAGTGTGTCCATACAATGCAACAGCACCCAACAATAAAAGGAATGGACTGCTGGTAAACATTACAATACACATAAATCTTAAAATAATTATTCTGAGTGAAATAAGCGAGATTTGAAAAAGGTGTAAATACTGTATAATGCCATTTATATAAAATTTTTAAAATGCAAACCAACCTATAAAAAAGGAGATCAGGGGTTACCTGGGGATGAGTGATGCAGATAGAGGTAGGAGAGAGTGATTACAAAGGGGCACAAGAAAAGTTTGGGGGTCAACAGATTTGATCTTTACCTGTGGTGATGGGTGGTCACGGCTGTGACATATGTTATAATATATCAAATGATATGCTTTTAAATAGGTTCAGTTTATTGTATGCTAATTATGCATCACTGAAACTTTTTTTTTGTAACCTGGGCTGAAAGCAAGTGTCTGGATGGCTGCCCTCTAACAGAAGTGCTTGTCCACCGGTGCTCTTCATTCACCGCCTGCGACAGCCAGTCCCACCTCCCCAGGGACGTCCTCCATCTTGCCCTCTGTAGGGCCTTCCGCTCCTGCTCTCTCCTAGACATCATCTTTATTTTTATTTTGAGATTTCAAAATAAATACATTACTTGGCCTTATTACCCCCCTCCTTTCCTTTGATTCTTGAAATACCTATGATTTGGCTTCCTACCTGCAGTTGTCACTGATTAATTCCTCAAAAGTTACCATTATCGGGGTGCCTGGGTGGCTCAGCCGGTTGAGTGTCTGACTTCGGCTCAGGTCATGATCTCACGGTCCATGAGTTCAAGCCCCGCGTCGGATTCTGTGCTGACAGCTCAGAGCCTGGAGTCTGCTTCAGATTCTGTGTCTCCCTCTCTCTCTGACCCTCCCCCGTTCATGCTCTCTGTCTCAAAAATAAATAAACATTAAAAAAATTTTTTTTTAAAGTTACCATTATCTTTCCCATCTCCAAAAGCAAACGGCCTTTTCTAAGTCCTTATCTCTTGGTTATGGTTTCCATTCTTGATCTGCGTTTTGATAATGTTATTTGCCTCCCCAGTGGGTCCAAGCAAATCACCATTCTGGTGTTGTAGCAGGATTCTTGCAGAGAGTGGTGACACACAGGCTTTTCCTTCCAGGAAGCAACTTCATTCCTGCCGGCACCACAGTTGCACTTGTACCCAAAGAACTGAGTCCCAAACTCCACACGGCGTAGTTTTTAATATATTTTTTACTTCTTTGTCTCCCATATATGGTAACGCACAAACAGGCAGTCTGATTAAGTGGTCTTATGTTACAGGTCATGAGGAATGTCACCTATGCATATAGCCTGCTTGCCTTGAGGTTGTTTTCTTTCCTTAGGGAGGGGACGCTACCACAGTGTTACTCGTTCCTCTTGTATTCTTCAATGTGTGCAATTTATGGGTTTCCTCTTTACATTCTACACATGAGTCATACCCTCAAATAGAACTTGGATGGCCAAATCCTAATGCTTAAAACTTGTCAAGGTGCTTTCTACTTAGGCTGCCAGGTTAATATGCATAACATGTAGTTAGCGTTGGATCACAGGTCAACAACGAATGTTTCGTGTAAGTATGTCCCAAATATTTCATGGAGCATACTTATACTAAAAAAAAATTGTTGTTTACCTGAAATTCAAAGGTATCTGGGTAGCCTGCATTTTTGTCTGCTAAATACGAGAACACTATTTCTCCCTCATGCTGGAGTTATCATCGTTGAAAATGCCTTAAGTTTTCCAGATTTCACTTGAGTCTCTCATCTGGAAAAATGCTGTCTTTTTAAACTCTGCCCACCACAATCACCCCTTCTCCAAGCTCAGGTCTTCTCTGATCATCCCAAGGTACCGTCTCACTTGTCCCTTCTCTGAAGAGGTCTCCTTCCAAATGTTCTTTATCTCAGCTCTTGGGGGTTATAATCCTCTGATCTCTTGTTTCTGCTGAGTCTCACTTTTGATGGATAGTTATTTTGTGTAGTTTGTAGTTTTGGTTTAGGAGTTCACTTTCTTTCTTTCTTTTTTTTTTTCTTTAAGAGTCAAATTTACTCTAAATTGTGAAAGTAGTTTTTGTTCTGATTCTGCTGAGCGCTACAGAGGGGTTCACCTACCTAGAAATAAGGTTTTTATTTTTTTAATGTTTATTTATTTTTGAGAGAGAGAGATAGACAGAGTATGAACAGGGGAGGGACAGAGAGGCAGGGAGACACAGGAAGCAGGCTGCAGGCTCTGAGCTGTCAGCACAGAGCCCAACGGGGGGCTGGAGCTCACAAACCACGACATCATGACCTGAGCTGAAGTTGGATGCTTAACCGGCTGAGCCACTCAGGTGCCCAAAGTTTTGTTTTTAGAGACACAGAAATGACGTTTTGGTTTCTCACAGAACCTTTTTCCTCCTCTGAAAGACCTAGAAAAAGACATAATTCATTCTCTTTTCTCTGAGTGGGAAGGTGAATTGCTCTTTATCTCTGAGGCGATGCTGTCCAGAGTCCCCACTTTCTGCCAACAGCCTTGGGTGCGGTTTGATCCCTGGCAGAGGCCCAAGCCCATCCTCTCCTTCCCGCACACTTGTTAAAGAGCTGTCCTCAACCCAAGCCCCAGCCGTCAGATCTCTCATCCGGGTCCACCTTCCTGTCCTGAGGTATCTGTGTACTGCAATCACTTTGAGGTCTTGCTTTACTTTTCTGCCATAGATTTCTCTTCATCTCTTTTGGATTCAGCTATCTATAAGAATATTTTCTTCGTTGCCGCTTCGCCAGTATTTCGGTGTTTCCACAGAAATTTCTGTGGGAGGTACAGCTGTAGAGTCTGCTTTGTCTGGTTACTCTTTGTGTCCTTGGCTAAGTGCCTCTGCTAGACTGGAAGCCTCCACAGGGCAGGGATCCTGTCTTACCCTTTTCAGCACACAACCTCCCACCTAATAGAGCCTCAGTAATTATTTGTGTGGTGAATGGTACAATGCTGGGCTTATTAATATTTGTTGGCTGGAGGTTGACTAAAAGTATATGGGGGGAAAAAAACTTCATTTGTACACTTCAGTGCACTTAGCACAGTACCACCTACAGCCTCCTTTTAATAGCAGCACTGGTGTGTGTGTGTGTGTGTGTGTGTGTGTGAGAGAGAGAGAGAGAGAGAGAGAGAGAGAGAGAGAGAGAGACTGGGGTTGGGGGGTGGAATTTGCTGAGCTGATTCCCACTTGAAGAAATATCTTTGAATTTTTAGATCAGTAGTTATCAATCTTTTTCCATGCCCACTCACCTGAGGTACACCGTCATTTCCAACTATAGGTGGCTTACCTCATTGTCACCGTAGGTGGGGGTGGATGGGATGCCTCGCAAAAGGATGTACCAGGATGAATCCTGGGCAACAGGTGTAGTTTTAAAATTCCTTCTCCACCCACCTCCCACCATCCTGGTTGAAAATCACTGCCTAATCATCCACACACATTTCTAAAAAGCACATCTCATCTAAGCTAACATTTCCCATTGCATCGACACATGCATGAACAAGCATTAATGCCCTGACTGGCTTCTCCACAGCCATACTGAAGCCTAATGGAGTGACACAACAGAGATGGGCCATCTGACTTCCAGTCCTCCCAATGTGTTATTAAATACACAAACTCTTGGTCACCATACTGCATTTCCCTGGGTACCCAGCTGCAAGGATATATTCAACAGTGTTGCAAATCGTGTCTGTAGCAATGGTCAGGCTCAATGTCTCAATAGAGAGAATAAAGCCTTGGAATTTGTTGTTGTTGTTTGTTTCCAAAAACACAGAGTTTTACCAAATGTGATGATATTTCAGGGAATGTTTTCCTAATACCTTCATTCTCTTATAGGGAATGGATTTCAAAATGATACGATGCTTAAGGTGGCAGGCAGTGCTTCTAAAAACTTCCGTCTGCCATGGATAAATGGCCCAGCAGTTTGTGAAAAGGCATTATGCCATCTGAACATATTAGTCTCTTGGCTGTCGTGCTCATACTGTCTGTGTACCTCCTTCCTGAATGTTAGCTGGCAGAATTCCCAGCCAGGAAAGCGCCATCTGCTCTATCTCGGGTACCCTGCCTACGTGCCAGGGGGGAGCAATCTCTCCCCAGGTACTGCTTAGGTGTTTGGACTACTATAAAAGGGCAACCTAGGAAAATTATTATGTGCTCGGGGCACGAGGGCTGTTACTCTGTGTTATGGTATTTTGTTATACTTTGGCTGCCCTGTGTTTTCAAATTGATTCTACTAGTGGCTGTAAACATGCACAGATGGAGGAGGAGGAGGGGAGAAGGGAGGGAGAGAAGAGCAGCTCCCCCAGAGCAGCACTGGGTAAGGGGAACACCCTGAGCAGAGATCCTTGAACTGTCCCTGCTCTACCTTTAACTGAAGGTGCCATCTTGAGCAAGTCACGTCCACTTTTTGCTCTCCTTTTTTGCATCAAAAGACAAATTATTGACTGAAAACAAACAAAAAACCAACCAAACAAACCATTTCTAAGAGTTATGGAAAAGAACTCATATTCCTGGGTGGCTCAGTCAGGTAAGTGCCCCACTCTTGGTTTCGGCTCATGTCATGATCTCTCGGTTTTGAGTTCAAGCCCTGAATGAGGCTCCACTCACTGACAGAGCAGAGCCTGCTTGGGATTCTTTCTCCTTCTCTCTCTGCCCCTCCCCTCCTCATGCTCTCTCTCTCTCTCTTTGTCTCTCTCTCAATTAATAAATAAACTTAAAAAAAAAAAAAGAACGAATATCCCTAACAAATAGTTCCAACAAACTGATGAAAATTAAAAACACAGATAACCCATAAAAATAGTCAAAGGACTTGATAGGTTTCACGAAGCATGAAAAGCAAAGGGCCAATAAATAAGTGACCATGTCACTAAAAATCAAATCAATATTGGAACACCATGTTTTTATGCATCTGACTAGCAAATAGGAAACAAAAAAAAAGACAGTCAATATCCACTGGTGGGGAGAGCAGAGGGACCGTTTCAGACACTGTTTTGGGAACGTGAATTGCTGTAGGCTCCTAGGAAAGTTATCTGAGGACACCCATCAACTTTGCAGTAACCTCGTTTGTGGGCATCTACCCTATGGAAACAGAAACAATGTTGTTTAAAGATACACGTATGGGGGGTTTTATTGCAGAGTGGGAGAAGCAGCCCAGAAAATAGCCTGTATTGCCATTGATAGAGGAATGGTTGAATAGATTACTCCCTATCCGAGGTTCTCAACCAGGAATGATTTTGTTTGCTAAAGGACATTGGGGATAGATTTCTGGAGATATTTTTGATTGTCCTAACAGCGGGCTGAGTTCTACTGGCATCTAGTGGGTAGAGGTCATGGATATCACTAAATATCCTACAGTGCACAGGACAGCCACCCCAAACATGGAATTATCTGGCCCAAAATATCAATAATGCTGATACTGAGAAGCCTATTTGTATGTGTATATAAGCATGCTGAAAGCGAGTCCCTGAGAAAATACTAAGTTAAAGGAAAAGTTAGACTATAATATTGTATTTAAAAAAATTTTTGTAACCTTTATTCATCTTTGAGAGATAGAGAAAGGCAGAGCATGAGTGGGGAAGGGCCAGAGAGAGAGAGACACAGAATCTGAAGGAGGCTCCAGGCCCCAAGCTGCCAGCACAGAGCCAGACATGGGGTTCGAAGCCACGAACCGGGAGATCATGGCATGAGCTGAAGTTGGACGCTTAGCCGACTGAGCCACCCAGGTGCCCCTACTTGTTGCATAATATTTTTAAAAAATACACTTTTAGGGGCGCCTGGGTGGCTCAGTCGGTTAAGTGTCCGACTTCGGCCCAGGTCATGATTTTGCAGTTTGTGAGTTCCAGCCCTGCGTCGGGCTCTGTGCTGACAGCTCAGAGCCTGGAGCCTGCTTCAGATTCTGTGTCCCCCCCTTCTCTGCCCCTCCCTGCTCACACACACACACACACACTCTCTCTCTCTAAAAGTAAACATTAAAAAAATATTTAAAAATATTATGAAACAATTCTAAACTCTCTCTCTCTCTCTCTAAAAGTAAACATTAAAAAAATATTTAAAAATATTATGAAACAATTCTAAACAAGTATAAATATATTTTTCCATGAGCATGGTATAAAGCATGGAAGTTATTTATACCAAACTGCTAACACTGGGAAAACACAGACACACATGAGTTCTTATACTGCAGTTTTGGGACGGCTGATCAGAATCATATGGGATACTTTTGAAATATTTGTATTTCCTGATCATAGTCCAGATTTCTTGAACCAAACACCATGGATCTAAAAATTGCAAAAGCTTTTGAGTTTTACCCTCAAAAGTGTCCCTTGAAAAGAGGGAGCTGCTTTCTACTTAAGTCTTTACAAAGTATTTCTTGCCATGGGGGCTCTCTCAATTACTTTATTTTGATGGCAAAATACTGTTCAGGGGGAAAATATAGTAGCCTAAACTGGGAACAATGCTAATAGAAGTGACCTGACAGAATCTCATTATATCCTCACACGGCAGAGAGAATGCAAGCTCTGGTCCCTTTTCCCTTTATTAGGGCACCAAATCTATTACAGGGGCTCTACTCCCATGACCTCTTCCAAATCCTTAATTACCTGTCAACAGCCCCACCTACAAATACCACCACACTGGAGACTAGGGCTTCAATACAAGAACTTGGGAAGGACACAAACATTTAGTTTATGGCCATGGCCTTGTGATGGCCAATTACGTCATGCCTTTGCCTTCTGAGGGAAAATGAAGTTTCGCAGCAGAATATTCTATTTCGGCTGGTGTAAAGGAGAGACAGGGGTTGTTTTGGAATAATCCTAGCAGGTGACATAGTGAAAACACTCTGCAATGGTAACTCAATTTGTTGTAATATGTGAGATGGCTTGGGTGAAAGAAAATACAGAGCAGGTGGGTCAGAGACCAGGCTTTGTACTACTGAGGTGCATGCTGTTCTGTTCTTCTAGCACCTGTCACTCACAGGAAGTCAGGTACCTGCAAAGGTACTGTGAAATCTTAAGGTCAAAAGGGCATCTGTTGATGCACTAGGCATGCTGAGAAAAGCAAATCATCCTTCAATGCACTAAATGACACCAGTGAGTTAATGCAGCTGTTAGGCATTAGGCGCCAGGGAGAGAGTGGGAGGCAGAGGAGAGCTGCTGCGAGCTTCAATCTCTTAGCCTAGCCTTGCCACAGCTGCAAAATGGCACGGAATAAATCATTTTAACCTTGGCTCCCTGTTGTGTTCAATGGGATTGTTAATGGTTGCCTTGAAGAATGAGGACTAGAAATGATCCCAAAATGGCTTAAGAAGACAAAACATGGCATTTGTGTTTTCAATGATTTTAATGATTTTTAAAAAAAATTTTTTTTAATGTTTTTAATGTTTATTTTTGAGAGAGAGAGAGACAGAATGTAAGTCGGGGAGGAGCAGAGAGAGAGGGAGACACAGAATCCAAAGCAGGCTCCAGGCTCCGAGCTGTCAGTACAGAGCCCGATGTGGGGCAAGAACCCACAAACTGTGAGATCATGACCTGAGCCGAAGTTGGATGCTTCACCAACTGAGCCACCCAGGTGCCCCCTGATTTTTTTAATTTTAAGATCAAATAACTTTTAGTCACCTACAAGATCTTTATACAATGAAAAGCCAGTTAAAAGCTTTCATTGTGGTTCAGTATCCACGTGCTTGTGAATATTAAATCATAAAACTAAAAACCTCCAAGGGATTAACGGGATGAAATGAAGTTTCAAATGAATCATTGGCAAAAATGTCTTTTCAATTATAAAATGACTTTTCCAGGAAATCAATAAAACTGATATTTCTAGGACAAATAAATACCTAAAGGATTTTGACTTCTCCTCTATCACTTGTAATTTCCTAGTTTTCAAATTTAAGTTCAGTTTCCCAAATATCAGTTAGGCTCTTCCTATATGTTAAGCATCTCGCTGGGCACTAGTGAGATAAACGTGAAACATTAGAAATGAGACATTAGAGTTTCCAGGAAGGCAGCTAAAGGGATCGATAAAAATCAATCTGTATTGTGGTAAATGAGTAGAAACGATGCTACTAATAACAGAATGCGATTTGTTTCTAGGATGAACACTCATTTGTTACGATCAAGCATTTTCTTCTTTCTGTGCTTGGAAATGTTGCTTAAGCTCATATAATTCACATACTCAAGTGCCATAAAATATAACAAATTAAGTCAGTAAGTATTCATGTTAAATATATGAATGCAAGAATTTAACAACTTAAGTTGCATCATTGTTTCCTGGGGTAAATAAAGCTTGCAAACACAGAAATCTAATTAATCTTCATATTAATCTTATAAAAATAAAAAGACACTGCTGTCTTTTTTGGCCAGATACCCAATCAAAAGCTTAAACCATTACGTGGGAAACCAAACCAATCACTGAAACAGACCAATGATTTCTTCATGTATCTACCATACTCCTCATATTAACATTAGCTGTGGAGCAAATAAATCCTAAAATTGTAGTGACCTGACACATTAAAATTTTATTTCTTCCTCACTTTCCAGTCCAGTATTATTTTTCCTGCTTCGTGGTTGCCTTTCAACCAGTAAGACAGACTTTCTGCCACTTCACGCCCCCACCCCAAAATGTAATGGTTGATCAGAGACAGAACAGCTTTAATAAAACTCCTATCCAGAAAAGAAAAATGAGGTATAGAAAATATGCAGTGGTCTCTGATCCATAGCAATAACAAAATCCTACAATATTTGTGAGGTATCTTGTGACTTAGTATATTTCCCTTGATTTGACCTAGATTCTACATTCTGGAAGGAACTCCCTTGCCCATTGTTAGAAGGTGAGGGAGGCATGGTAAAGTGTCCCCCAAATGGAGAAGGCACTTTGAGACAGGAAAACAGAGCAGGTGACTCCATACAGTATACACAGAGTTTTATTCAGGGTAACTTATTGAGGGGGGATCTGAGGGAGGACAATCCACAGTAGCTGTGGTTATTCTCAAAGGTCTACAAAGTCCAGACCTTAGTCCTCAGATTTATAGAGTGGAGGCAAATGTAGTGAGATCAAAGGGTTTGCATGCACCTGACAGTGAACCTTTAATTACAGCTTGTGGTACCACCTCTGTGTTAGGAAGTGGAAAGCCCATGTTATCTCTAACAGATTCGTGGAAGGCCAGAGCAAGTCTCCCCCCATCCCAGCCTTCGTGGGCACTTTTAAGGTACCTATATTAATCTCCAAGGGTCCGGGAATATGTAGTCCCAAGAGAGGTCATCCAGAGAAAACAAATAAGATGAAAGGACAATGGTGGAGTCAGTATTGCCAGCACTCCTATACTCATGATTCTTCATGGCCCCTGGATCGTCCCTTTAGGAAGTTCTTTCTTGACTGTCATCTGCTGTGGCCGCATCTGAAATAGGCATCAAGGACTATAACCTCCTAGAAAGCCATACAGCCTATTTTGAGCTAATATAAGCTTAGGGACTCAAAAAGTGTTTTAAAACTGTAATAGTCAAAGACTTTTTATTCTGAGCTCACAGTGTTTTCAGCAAAACAGTTTCCACAAAACCTTAGTGGACTTTTGACTATTTTATACCACTAAGTTTGGGGCTGTTATTTTGCCTTAGTAACTGGAACACTGCCAGAGACTTAGTTCAGTGACATGGCTCATACATCCTGTGTCCTAGAGTCTATCACTAAAATCTTAGAGTAATTCCACTATTTACTTGTACCCATCAAACAATTTGCAAGGACATACAATCCACGGCAATATTTCTCAAAATCTCTTTCTCTTTCCCCCATACTATACTGTGTTGTAAACTCTCTTCCTTAGCTTTCTCTCTTTACAATATTCTTTCAGTTTCCCCCATTTGTACAGCCTTCTTCTATTCTCCTTTTTTTCCCCTTTCATTCATGCACACAAAACACAAATCCCTCATCCTGGTTTCTTGAGTTTTCTTACCCAATTTGTACAACCTATATAATAAGGCCCAGGTATGTGGCAGTGGTAGGGACATGAAACAGGTAACACCCACATTTGACATTGGAGGTAGAGTGAAGGAAAAGAGGAGAGTAGTACTCTCATAGAAATATTTTTTATCCTCATTGCACTTGTAAGTTTGTTATCTCTTTCTTCCTGCTTCTTTTCCCTGAAGGAACATACTCGAATTTACTCAACACAATGCCTTACTGTCCCTTCATTCTCTAACTATCATCTTCCTGAACAGAGGGCATGTATTTATGTCTCCATTTCTCACACTCCATTTACTTCTCAAGCCACTGCAATACAGCTTCTGCCCTCACATGTCTATTGAAATTCCTGCAGAATCACTGAATGGCCAGCAAATTGCTGCATTCACTTTTCTTCTTGACTTCTAGAACCCTCATTCTGGCTTCTCTTTCTTCCTCTTGTTCCACAGCTGACACAGTGATCCAGCTATTGATTAGATTTTTCTCAAATGGTAATTGCTTCTCTTTTTATTACTCTCCATACCCTCAGGGAAATTGGGACAAATTCCCCAGAAGTAGGTGAGAAAGTGATCAAGGGACACCTCCTGACACCACGCTAAAGAGGATCTCTGCTATAGATCAGCAATCCATAAGAGTGCTCAGAATCCTCAACCTTTTCCTATTTCAGAGTGAGCTGTCTACACAGCACTATGCAATGAATGGCACTAGTTTTCTCTCTCCAGTTTATTTGTGAAGTTTTATCTGGTCTTTGGGGCATTATTTATCAGTTCTGAGGCTTCTTAGGGTTGATGTACAAATAGGATTTCTCCTCTGAACTAACAGTCTGGGCTCTTGCAAAAACTGACATATCAATACAGTATATTTCTTTAACAGTCTTCCCTGAACTTCCTCCTTCTGACCTTTGCCATATTTAATTAATTAGAATAACCAATTTTAGGGAAGTATCTTATTACAATTGACACATTATTAGAAAGTCAACTATTGGACTGAAAAATGATAGATTCATTCTGATTTACATGTTGTAGAATTTGGACTTAAAAGTTCAAGGGGCACCTCGGTGGCTCAGTCAGTTGAGCATCCGACTTTGGCTCAGGTCATGATTTCACAGTCTGTGAGTTTGAGCCTGCATCAGGCTCTGTGCTGACAGCTCAGAGCCTGGAGCCTGCTTTGGATTCTGTCTCCCTCTCTCTGCCCCTCCCCTGCTCATGCTCGCTCTCTCTCTCTCTCTCTCTCTCTCTGTCAAAAATAAATAAACATTAAAAAAACGTTAAAAAAATAAGGTTCAAATATCTTAGTTGTATCTGACACTATCACTTTTTTATTAAAACTTTTTAAATGTTTATTTATTTTTGAAAGAGAGAGAGTGACAGAATGCAAGCGGGAGAGGAGTGGAGAGAGAGGGAGATAAAGAATTTGAAGCAGTCTCAAAGCTGTCAGCACAGAGCCCTACATGGGGCTCAAACCCACAAACTATGAGATCATAACCTGAGCCAAAGTCAATCCTCAACTAACTGAGCCACCCAGGCACCTCCTGAAATTATCACTTTTAATTAATGCCGGTTCACAAACACTTTCTCACATACTGATTTGCTGGTTTGTTTGTTTCTTTTCCTTCAAAAGCTCCTTTACATTCATATTATCTTTAAAAAGTCTACAGAGATCAGAATTTTGAATTAGAAGGGAATCATGGGCCCTGTGATGAGAATTACATGAGAATTTTCCTTACTTTTTAGGAAAGAGATGTATCAATTCCTGCCTCAGACTGCAATTTGATAGATAGATGAAGGATCTAGAGAATCGAAGACAAATTTTTAATGAAATTTGAGTTAAGGTGCAGAGAACAGCATCCACTGTTACTAGTTCGAGCAGGATGAAATTTATTACAATTTATTAAACGGCTTCAGAATCACTGAGATGGTTAACTAAGACTCTTGGATGGGTTTTCAGGGATGACTCCAAATCATGCAGTAGAATCTGGGCTACTCAGAGATCTGCTGCCTCTCCTGAAACCAGAAAGCCACCAGCTCCAGAGCAGCGCTGCCACAGTCAGGTGGCAATCTAAAATCATGAGGCTGCCACCGTGACCATGCACACAAGTTGCATGGTCACAGGGACCATGAGCCCTCCAACCTGAGCTTTTGCCACAAGAGAGGCAGAAATGTAGCGTTCTCTTCATTGCCACATCCCAAGTCGTTCATGAGTGTGGCTGACTGGCACCTAAATCACATCCAGAAGCTTTGCTGTGAAGAAATCTGGGGGAGGTAGACATTAGCTTTCTTCTTACCCTTTTATCCACCCCAGTAGGAAGAGATGGAACCAAGTTCCTAAAAAGCAATGGCTGTAG
The DNA here is from genome assembly GCF_024362965.1 of Panthera pardus. Lineage (NCBI taxonomy): Eukaryota > Metazoa > Chordata > Mammalia > Carnivora > Felidae > Panthera > Panthera pardus. The sequence goes on from NW_026526765.1 coordinate 98,720,480, forward strand.
TTACATGTTAAATGTGTATTTTGTTGACTAACTATGAAGTTTCAGAAGAAACTCTAATCTACCATACAAAGATTAATGAGGAGCTGCTCAAGTCCTATTTTTAAAAACTTGGTGATGGAGATTATTTTATAAAAATTGATTCATTATTATTGATAAAGGATCAGGCCCAGTGGAATGGCAGTTTCTGGTTAGGTCTCAGATTGTACATTCAGTAGAAGAACAAAACAATGCTGAACGTAAAGCTAGAGGCTGATGAGAGCCAGAGAGAGAAAGACAATGAATGCCCTGGAGGGCTGATGTCAAATTAATTTTTTTCATGATGAAATTATAGAGGTTACATTTATAATCAAGTAAAACAGAATTCCCCACCTCTTGATAATAAGTGAGAAATTACCATGGAAAGATTGGTGAGTTATGATAATAAACACAGCTGCTTTGATGCAGCTAATGCAGGTGTGAATTTTAGTAATGTTAATGACCTTGCCTTGGTTCACTGAGCCAGCAAAAAGATTCTCTCTCCGAGTGGGTGGAGGAGGAAGAAAACCAGGCCCTAAAGGTTTTCAACAATGATGGCAATCGTAACAGTGCGATGCTTCATGCAGTTATTTAATACCAAGTGAACTGACTTTGGGCTGCCATTTATGGAATTCCTCTGTCATTTGCCTTTCAGTGTTCTACCCATTACATCATCACAAGAACCCACCACTTCAGAGATGGAAAACCTCAGGATCAGAAAGGAGAAATGATCTACACAAGGTCAGGGATGTAGTAACTGTCCTGAGAGGTTGCAAACTCAGATGTGTCTGCATCTGCAGTGAAAGTGTGTCGGCTTTGCTTGTCCAGCATCCGTGCCTCTCATGGTTTGGCTGGGTTGACTCTGCCGCTCCCAGGGTTCCTGTGGGACCTGGCACACTTGATCAAGTCACGGTGTCCTCCTGGGCATAGTGGCCAGAAGTGTCAGATGACATGACCACGGTCTATCAGAGAGAAATGCATGGCTTTTTCTGGAGACAATACAAGAGAGGAAGGATTTTTTTTTTCTTTTTTTCTGCTGCACTGGGATTTTGAAGGCAAATGCCCATAGCTGGTAACCTCTTGCTACTAAAAGGAGATAGCCTGCTTAAATATGAGGCCAAAGATGAGAGTAGAAATCAGAGATAAGAGATGGAGAGAAACTGGTCTTAATGATATCTTCTAAGAGTCTAAATCCAGACATCCCTAAACCCAGAGAATCCATGAACTTTTCAGGTAGATAAGAAAATTAATTTCTTTATTTCCTAAAGTCTATATAATATGGACTCCAAAGCTCATGTTCTTTCCATTGGGTCACACTGTTTTAAACATCAGAGAAGAAACTACCTCCGGAAGGAAATGAAAATACATGGTTTTATGATATATTCTGTAGTTTTTCTGTAAAACTGATGACTATGATCACTGAAAAGATTTTGAGCTCAAGAAGATTTGAATAACCTTGCCACAAGGTAATTTACTTCAAAAGGTTGTAAAATCTTACAGGGAAATTTCTCAAGATGGTCGATTATACATTAGTAACAATTTACCCCTTAAGAATGTATCCTACATGCCTCCTTCATCAAAGCCAATCATCAATGACATAAATGAAGAAGCTTTGTAAAAATAAGAATTAGTCCATAAAAATAAAACATATTTCTTTAAGATAATAGTTCAGATCAGATTTATTGGCATTTGTAACATACCTCCATGGAATGTGATGCGAAAGCATAGATTATACTAAAGATAGGCAAGGAGCAGAGGGAGCAGAAGTACAGTATGGAAGAAGGGGTTCAGGACACTAGCTCCTTCATACGCATTCTAATGATTAACAAAGTGCATATATCAGGCACGGAAGGCCAGCAAGTTAAAACAAAAATCCCAAATTTCAGCGGGCTTTGTTTTTGTTCAGCTTTATTTTTTTGCTCATGCTAAATGTCCAGTGTGGATCACGAACTCTGCTTCATACAGTCACTCAGGGCCGGGGGCTCCACCCACCATCTTATAGCCGAGCCATCTAGAAAACTGAGCTTCCTTATCTGCTGTGGCAGAGGAATCCGAGAGGATGAAGTCAGAGCTGTTGTTAAGGACTCACCCTAGAAGTGACATACATCATTTCTACTCCCAGCCTTAGGCAAAATTAGTCATGCAGCCCCTGTTTTAGCTACAAGGAAGGCTGAAAAATGATAGTGAATCACATGGAATATTTGGTGAGCAAAAACTAACTCCATCTTCTAGGCTATCCAAGAACAAAAAAGAGTGGGATGGAAATCACTGTACGCCCTTGACTAGTACTTACGCATGTTTACAAGTGTATCTTCTACTAATTTGTTACTTTTAGACTTTTTACAAAGCACATTTCTACACCAGTCAGAGGGGCTGCAGTAAATGTAGACATTAAGATAATCAATGGTTCTGGAGTATATGTAATTAGATCTGGTAACTTGTATTAGGGTGAATATACCTTTAGTTCCTTAATCAAGTAGCTGGAAAGACCTAAGCTGATTAGGGGCAAGCGTGTGTGTGTGTGTGTGTGTGTGTGTGTGTGTGTGTGTGTTTCACAGGTGTCCATCTGTCTTAGGAGAACGTGAGTGTGCTTGCTTGGTCTGCCTAACCTTAATGAATGTGAGAAAGGATGGGAGATTTGGATCTGAGGAGTTGCATTAGATATTTGGATCTGAATTTCTTGAATTAGAAATCTTACACTGTATTTTCACAGAGCCCTGGATGGCAGTAATTTTCGTCTTAACAAAGTGGTCTGAACTCTAAAATTGGTCTGAAGTTTGCCAATAGTTCTTCAACGGGGTGGTACTGCCGCTTAGGGAATGTTGTGAAAAATTTGTGGTGGTATGTTTTATGGGGTTTTCGATTTGCTTTTGGCATTTAGCTGGTAGGAGTCCTGCATCTCTTGGCATTCAAATGTCCCAACTAGCATTCATGTTTACTTATTTTAAATTTTTTTTAATGTTTACTTATTTTTGAGACAGAGACAGAATACAAATGGGACAGAGAGAGAGGGAGACACAGAATCCGAAGCAGGCTACAGGCTCCAAGCTGTCAGCACAGTGCCTGATGTGGGGCTTGAACTCACAAACTGTGAGATCATGACCTGAGCTGGTCAGATGCTCAACCAACTGAACCTCCCAGGCACCCCAGCATTCATGTTTATCATCAGCTGAGCCTATATAACCAAAATATGCTTTTCATATGAACAGAAAACATGGAGGGGGGGGAGAGTTTAGACTTTCATTTTTATTAAATTATCCAAGAATGCAGCTATTGTATAAGTTGAAGGTAGGTTGCACTAAGTTTTGCTGAGTCTGACCAAGAAATGGTTTCTATTTCAAAAATCCATGTTACCCATTATAACACTGCTAATGATATTTGTATTCATAATAATTCTCCACATACATACAAGCACCTGATGATTTTACTGTACCTTCTAATGTAGTCAAGCTTGCTCATTTAGGTATTTGAATAACATATTATTGTAAAATCTATTCCTTTCTTCTCTTTTTTTTACACTCAGAATTCTGGGTGTTTCTCAAAATTATAAAGTAGTCAACAATAATATCTACGACATTATTTTAGAATAATAAAGGAATATTTAAAATATCCACTATTAAGGGATTAGATTTGGAAAGGTTGAGAAGCAATGTGATAGGCAATATGGCAGGATGTTTAAACACACAGAGCTCAGAGATAAATAGATCTGGGCTCAAGCCTAGTTCTACTATATAACCTCAGGCAAATAATTTAACTACTCTAAACTTTTAACAGATAGGAGTTTGTCATTTCTAGAATGGGAGTACGACCTATTAACATTAGTCATTTTGAAGGCTAAAGAAGATGGCTAGATGGTTAACTTGGTGCCTAGCCCTCAGCAAGCTAGCAACAGATAAATTATGGCTATTCATTCTAAGTTATTATAACTCACACAGTTTTCCACAGAAAACATGCAGAAGCCAGAGTCTCAGAATTTTAGAGGTCTTACCTGGTAATGTCAAAATGGCTAGCTTTGTTTTTCTCTCATCTCCTGGATCGGGGGCGGGGAGGTGGTTTCTATTTCCTCAAATTCCAGCTAAGCCCTGTCATGCCAGCTTGAGAAGTAAAGCTGTAAAAGTGTATTTACACAGAACTCCTGGATTTTTTTTTTCTCAGTATCTGTCTGCTTTCTTTTTCCTCTTAAGAAACAGTTACTTTATCTCCCGGTATGCCATCAACTAACAATGCACCTTCCACCCACACAGCTGCCATCTTGGTGGTATGAAAGGATGGCTCTATTTTTACCTGCTTTTAGGAGTTGGCTCTTTAAAAACAGCCTGTCGGGTTCTATAGGCTGGAAATGTGTTTCTACTTTGCTTTAGGGTCAGACAAAAAACAAGGTGTTAATGATCCCATCGGTAATATATGCTTCATGAAATTAACAATCCAGGCTAAAATGGGCAATGTCTTTTTACAACCCCTACTCCCCTTATTTCTAAATTTCATTACATATAGTGTGCTGTTAATTGCACAAAAAAAGACATATCCAATACCTACCTTGGATCCTTGCATACTACCTGGACCCTTTCAGTCCCTCTGGCATAAGAGGGAAAACTATTTGATTCCAAAGAAACTATAATGAAGCTGAAGCCTCTAAGTTTTTATCCTATTTTAGTGTTAGAGTCCAAAATAATCTCAACGCCTTCAAAATAACTGAAACTGACTCTTGTTTTGATTTAATTTCCTATTTTTTTTCCCTCAGAGGTCAAACATGACATTAAAAAGTTCAAAAATCAAAAGAGGGAGGAGGAAAATGATTTCTTAAAAAAGAATTTTGGATTCCATTTTTCTATGTGGAAGTTCTTCTATAAACTCCCATAAGACTGAAGTCTGAAATTTTGTAAGATTCACCCCTTCTAACACTCACATTAACCAATTTTAAGAAAACTGTGGGGCACCTGGGTGGCTCAGTCAGTTAAGCATCTGACTTCAGCTCAGGTCACCATCTCAAGGTTCATGGCTCTGAGCCCCGCATTGGGCTCTGTGCTGACAACTCAGAGCCTGAAGCCTGCTTCAGATTCTGTGTGTGTCTCTCTCTCTGCCCCTCTCCTGCTGGTGCTCTTTCTCTGTCTTTCAAAAATAAATAAAGGTTAAAAAAAAGGAAAAAAAAAAGAAAATTGCTGCACTTTACAAGCACTACCATAATTCAGGCACTACCATAATTCAGCTATCTTTCTCCTGAATAATTAGCAGGCAGTGATCACGCATGAAGCAGGCCCGCAGCTGGGATCCCAATGATCATGAACTTCTCTGCACCCTGAAAATACCTTGGGGAGGCCTGATAGTCACTCACTCTACATGCTTTCCCTTCTGAGGAAACAACATATTCTTCAACTGTTACTGTGTACAGGCACTGTTCTAGGTACTAGGGATACAGCAAACCAAACCAAAACAAAATCCCTGCCTTGGTAGAGTTTATAGTCTAGTGGGAGAAGCCCTACAAGAAATGTTAAAGGGGACTTTTTGAGTGGAAAGGAAAGACCATAAGTAGGAGTAAGAAAAGTAGGAAACACAAAAGCAGTAAAAAGAAGTACATCTATAAAAATAAGTCAAAGAAGTCACAAAATAAAAGGACGTAAAGTATAACACCATACACCTAAAACAGTGGGCAGTGGAGAACAGTAAGAAATGGGTTCAAACTTAAGTGACCATCAACTTAACGTAGACTGTTATCTGCATAAGATGTTACGTACAAACCTAATGGTAACCACAAATCAAAAACCAGTAATAGTTATGCAAAAATAAAGAGAAAAGACATGATACTATGTATAGAAAACCCAAAAGACTCCACCCCAAAACTACTAGAAATGATAAATGAATGCAGTAAGGTCTCAGGATACAAAATCAATGTACAGAAATCTGTTGCATTTGAATACACTGATAATGAAGCAGCAGAAAGAGATATTAAGAAAACAGTCCCACTTATAATTGTACCAAAAATAATAAAATACCTAGGAATAAACTTATCCAAGGAAGTGAAAGACTTAAACTGAAAACTATACAACACCAATGAAAGAAATTGAAGGCAACCCAAACAAGTGGAAAGACATTCCGTACACATGTATAGGAAGACCAAATGTTGTTTAAAAGTATATACTACCCAAAACAATATACAGATTTAATGCCATCCCTATCAAAATACCAGCAGCATTTTTCACAGGACTAGAACAAATGATCCTAAAATTTGTAGGGAACTACAAAAGACCCCAAATAGCCAAAGCAATCTTGAAAAATAAAAACAAAACTGGGGATATCATAATTCCAGATTTCACGTGATACTACAAAGCTGTAGTAATTAAAACGGTAGGGGCGCCTGGGTGGCGCAATTGGTTAAGCGTCCGACTTCAGCCAGGTCACGATCTCGCGGTCCGTGAGTTCGAGCCCCACGTCGGGCTCTGGGCTGATGGCTCAGAGCCTGGAGCCTGTTTCCGATTCTGTGTCTCCCTCTCTCTCTCTGCCCCTCCCCCGTTCATGCTCTGTCTGTCTCTCTCTGTCCCAAAAATAAATAAAGAACGTTGAAAAAAAAAAATTAAAAAAAAAAAAAAACGGTATGGTACTGGCACAAAAGTAGACACACAGATCAATAGAACAGAATAGAGAGCTCAGAAATAAACCCACAATTATATGGTCAATTAATCTTCAACAAAGGAGAAAGGAATATATAATTGGGAAAAGGATAATCTCTTCAACAAATGGTGTTGGGAAAACTGGACAGTTACATGTAGAAGAATGAAATTGGACCACTTTGTTACACCATAAACACAATTAAACTCCAAATGGATTAAGGACCTAAATATGAGACCTGACACCATAAAAATCCTAGAAGAGAGCATAGGTGGTAATTTCTCTGGCATTGGTCATAGCAAATTTTTTCTAGGTATGCCTCCTGAGACAAAAACAAAAATAAAGTATTGGGCCTACATCAAAATAAAAAGCTTCTGCACAGCAAAGGAAACAATCAATAAAACTAAAAGACAACCTACTAAATGGGAGAAGATATTTGCAAATGATATAACTGGTAAAGGGTTAGCATCCAAAACATAAAAAACTGGTACAAGTCAACACCAACCCCCCCCCAAATAATCCAATTAAAAAATGGGCAGAAGGCATGAACAAACTTTTCTCCAAAAAAGGCATACCAATGGCTAACAGACACAGGAAAAGATGCTCATCATCACTCATTGTCAGGGAAATGCAAATGAAAACCACAATATCGCCTCCTACCTGTAAGGAATGCTAGAATCAAAAATACAAGAAACAACAAGTATTGGTGAGAATGTGGATAAAAAGGAAGTTCTGGGCACTGTTGGTGTGAATGCACACTGGTGCAATGTGGAAAACAGTATGGACGTTTGTCAAAAAATTAAAAATAGAATTACCATATAATCCAGTAATTTCACTACTGGATATTTACCCAAAGAACACAAAAACATGATATATGCACCCCTTTGTTTATTGCAGCATTATTTACAATACCCAAATCATGGAAGCAGCCCAAGTGTTCACTGAAAGAAGAATGGATAAACAAGATGTGGTATGTATATACAAGGCAATATTACTCAGGCATAAAAAGGAATGCGATCTTATCATTTGCAACAACATAGATGGATCTATGCATGTGATACTAAGTGAAGTGAGTCAGAGAAATACAAACATCATATGGTTTCACTCATATGTGGAATTTAAGAAACAAAACAAGGCAAAAAGAGACAAACGAAAAAAGAGTCCTAACTATAGAGAACAAGCTGATGGTTACCAGAAGGGAGGTGGGGGGAGGATGTGAAATGGGTGACAGGGATTATGAGTACACTTATCATGATGAGCACCGGGCAATGTATGGAAGTACTGAATCACTATACTATACATCTGAAACTAATATAACATTGAATCATAACTATACTAGAATTAAAAAACAAAAACATTTTGCCTCTTACATAGCATCTCCCGCTGAGAGCAGGTTAAAGGAGCTGGTAGACAAAAGAAGATCATGAAAAGTACACTTATATGAAGGCAAGTGGTAAGGATCACAATTGAGGACATGGTCACAACACATGTATCCATGAGGCTGGCCACTGGGCAGAGTTTTCAACAGCTGACAGTCACTCCTAGTATCATAAAAAGGCAAAATGTTCAAATTTCCCTAAACAAAAAGCATCACTACCTTCTGGGAAAGTCAAATGCTCAATCATTAAGACTCTCTCAGAGGTTACAGATGTTAAGACAATGAACGGCTCCTTCCTTGAGGAGCTTGCTTCCCAGTTGAGGAAACACACAAGGTCTACATTTGGAATAACCAAAGGATAGTTTTTTACAACAGCATTCTCAATGTGCACAAATGAATAAAGTGCAAAGCCTTAAATGTCAGGGACAGAACAGATACAGCAGTCAAGATCAATTGGATTGATCTTGTAAGACATCCAGGAAGAGGTGAAGTCTTGACTCATTTAAATGGGAGAATCCAGATAGGAACATGGTTTCAAGTCCAACTGGATCCAGGAGTTCAAATAATTTCATTAGGACTCTGATTTTCCCTCCATTCTCTGTTTTGCTCATCCCTGCATGGCTTCATTCGCCAGCTAATGCTTTGAATATTGGTCTAGGAAAAGGCTCAAATTTGTTCTGCTTCACCACATATCAATTCCTGGATGAATCAGTTTGCCTGTGGGATGGGATGCATGAACAGCCAAGGCTGGGTAAGGAGCTCTCATAGAAGTACATGGTATTATTAGAGGGAGGTTCTCCAAGGGAAAGCATATTAGTCAAGAAAAATTAACATACCTAACATGGAAATTACAATAAATCTAGGAAACCATGACAATTATTCCTGAAATCATAGAATGCAAGAAATGAGAATCGGGCATTTTTGAACAATGTGTTTTGAGACAAATAAATACAAGTATTACCAACAATAGTTTAAAGCTTTGGTTTTCAAATATTTATATTTTTAGCAGCAGAATATTTTTTCCTCCTTAAAGATATCTTCTTACGTGGAGCCCTAAAATACAAACTGGATGAAAGTAGAATGGAATGAAATGGAATGGAAAGGGTGTATGACTGGAAATGGCACCCACTGGGTCTTCTCCTCTGAGGCTGTGTCAGCCACAAGCCATTTCAGAAAAACCCTACACTACTTAAAAACCTACTGGCTTATGGAAAAACTTGCATTTGTTAATATAAAGGCCAGTGCACACTGAAAACATAAATGGCTTCCAGAATATTTTAGAAATCTTTATGGGCAAAGCTATAGACCAATGACAGATTCGAAGGAAAATGAAGGAATTGCTGGTACAGCCTTAACCTTGAGATTTAGGTTGTGCTCCTCAGGCCCCAACAGGGTGTCATCGATGTCACTGTGACAGCAAAACCCAACCTCATGCTCCTGTGGTTGCTCTCACACTAAGGTATTGGAGTCATACAGAACTAGATTCAAGTTCCATTCCTAAACCTACTAGTTGGGGTACCTGGTCAAGTCAATTTTCTGAGCTTGTTCTCAAATGTGTAAAATGGAATTCTTTTTATTCACAGGGTCATCCTGCAGATAAAAAGATATAATCTAAATAGAACACACCAGAGGGTCTATCACACAGTGAACACTCAGTTTACCAATATCTACATTTTTTTGGTCACTAGTATTTTCAAGAAATCTAGAGTTTCCGTTATTTGTCAGATAGGAGCCTTTTTTGATTAGCACAGGCTATGTGCCTCAGTATTACTAAAAGAAACACAAAACCTAATACTAGGACTGATTCTGATGCCGAAAACAATGCATACCCTGTGCCGAGAAGTGATCTGTATGCTTTATAAATCTCGTCTCGGTCAATCTCTACAATAACCCTGCAAGACAGGCCCTAGCATTATGCCAATTTTAGAAATGAGGAGACTAACCCTTAGAGAGCTTATGGCTTCCCAAACATTCACCAGCTGTGTGTTGATGCCCAGCCAGCAAGGGGCCAAGATAAGAAATGGGTTTTACTAGCAGGAACTGTGCATTTTGATGTAAGGAAGGACTTTCTGGTATTAAGGGTGGTTTGGGAATGGATCTGGCAACCACTCTGGAGGTCCTTAAATGTAAACACTCATATGCTTGGAGGTTTTGTGGACTGCCTGGCTGGTAGGTCAAACTACTAGATTCCATAATTCTTTGACTTGGCCCTCGGAAAAGTTGAGATAGAACAAGGAATAGGCAATGCCGTTAATGGTTCCTTCCTCTTCCTTGTCCCTCTTCATCCAACCTGTAGGACCCTGCAACACTCCATAAGGTCCACTGAAATGGTGTCTTAGCCCCACCTTCAACCTCTGATTCAACCCCTTTGCCTCAAGTGGTTTCTCTCTAGAGCCATGTGTATTTAAATCTCCCTCTCGGCCTGGCCTTTTCTGTTGGGCAACTCGCTTCAACAGTCTGCCTGACTTTTGCTTTGGTTTCTCCCAAGGCACCTCACAGTTTCTCAGCTTCACACCCACAGCCCTGAGAAATGGGATGCCTCGACCCAGATGTCCAGACCTCATTCCCCAAGTGGTCCCCTCTTCTCACTCAGGGGAGTGAGATGAAGCTAGGTTTGCTCACTACTTGTTCCACTTTCTGAGGCTTGCAAAGCCACTAGGCTCATTACTTGATAGTGATGTTTTGCTGTTCTCCTTTCCCCCTTTTCCCCGCACCCCCAAGCCCTCAAGTGTTTTGGATGATATGCTTAAAGGAAAGGCATTATTATCTCTGAGCCCTATAAGCACAAACAAACCAATACAGAGGGTTTTCAGGACCCTAAAACATGAACTGGCAGTGAGGGCTATAGGCTAGCAGTCATGGTTGTCTATATAGAACTCCTGTTTCTGAAACTTCAATTGTTATAGTAACAGTACATGAACAATCCCACTCTTCTCAATCCAACCACATCATCTCAGCTCTTGAGAGACATTGTATACTTAAAAATAAATAAATGAAATGTTTACTGAAATAGCCCACATTCTTACCTTCTCTTTGCAGTCCCTCTGGTTACTTTACCTCCTTAAAAAATTACAGAAGTAATGGGTAGGTGATGCAACAGAAAAAGGTCTTATTTTTTTATCATTTTTACCTATGCTTCTTGAAAAGTTTCACAATTAATCTTCTCCTGTCTTGGATGACAAGCTTCCTACAATTTGCCCTTAGCTTTTCGGATGCATAGCTATCCATGGTTGGCCAGAGAGTCACATTATAATTCACAAAGAATTTTCTCTTCTTTGTACCCCTAGATATGTTTCCAGTGATTTTTAAAGATACATATTACAGCTTTATTGAGATATAGTTCACATATGATTTGCCCATTTAAAGGGTACAAATGAATGGTTTTTAGTATATTCACAGGGTTGTGTGGCCACTCCCACGATCAATTGTAGAACTTTGGTCAACCCCCAAAGACACCCCATGTCTACTGTCACTCCTACCTCTTCTTCCTCCCAGTGGAATTCACCTGCCAGAAATTATGGAAATGGTATTGTACCTTTGACCAGCTTGTCATTCAGACTTCAATCCCAAATGTTCCTGATTGAGCTGGGGGAGTGGTGTTCTCTTCCATGAGGCTCAAGAGGCATTGCATTAGGGAGATCTCCAGAGCAAATGTGTAAAGGTGACATTTCAGTAGTCACAACCACAATCCACAACTAAGAACTTGTCTACATGGACTCAATGAATTTTAAATAGAGTATTAAAAACTATTATTTTCTCCAAGAACCATTCCTGAACTGGAAAAAGGTGTTTTTTTTTTTTTAATTCCCTGTCAAAATTCTGTATGTGAATGTTCCCATGACCCTCTTTAGTCCCTCCCGGCCCTGCACCCCTTCCTCTCTCTTAGCTCTCTCAAAACGCTGGGACCTCTCATGGCCCCAGCTGACGAAGGCCCCCAACTTTGGGGTGCCATCAGGCTCAGACATAATTCCACACTTGCAGTATGTTCTTTCTGCCTGTCCATTCCTCAACCCCCATTAAAGCTTAACTGTCCCATATCTTATCTCCACCAGTCATTGGTTTTGTTGATTGAAGTGGATGGTATAAGGTTAATATGTCCTCTTCCTAGTTAATGTAAAATCTTAACCCAGTTTTAAGAAAAGTGTTGTTCTATTTAAACATGACAATGTTCTGAATAATCATATTGGCAGAATGAGAGCAGGTAGAGGAAAGGGAGAGAAGGATGCTATGATTCTTTCAGGAATTAAATGCATTTGAGAAAAAAAAAGGAACTAAATGCATTTGAGTCAGAGGTCTGTGTCAGAGGCCACACGACACATCTGGTGGAATAGTAGTGCGTGAAACAGCTTCCTTATCAAGGCGTGTCACCTCTCTCGATATGCCATCATATCGCTCTCTGAATGCCTTATTTTTCAAATTCTAACATAGCCTGCTAAAAATAATTTTCCATGCTAATTAGTGTTCATACTAAATGCCTGTTAGGGTGGGTTTGGTGCTATTAAGGGTAGAGTCGAGCGCTAGGTCAAGGTTTCTCGAACTTGAGTGTGCAAAAGAAATCAAAGGAACTTGCTAAAATTCTAGTTCTTGGGTCCCACCTTCCAGAGTTCCAGCAAGTCTAGGGCAGGTCCAATATAATGCAGGCTCACCAGTGGCTCACAGACTCCACTCTGAGAAACACCATGCCAGAGAAACTCCAGACAGGCACAACAGTTGTATCATGCAAACTGGGAACTTGCAGACTGCAAGAGCTTCCCCGTCTTTCTCCTCTTGCTGTGCCATGGGGAACACAAAGACATATGTAGGGATAGGTCTCTGGGAAATATCACCAGGAAATTTGCAGGAGACAGCTAAATGTCTCAAGGGCTCAAAATAAGATGCCTGAAATTTTCTTTCCTTTTCTTTCAGAAAATTTTAAGCCTCCAGAAAGGTTGCTCAACGGTACATCCCATTGCATTGTCCACTGCATACAGACGCACTTCCCTTCTGCAAACCATCTGAATGTATGCTCCAGACTTCATTGCCATTCACCCCTAAGTCCTCCGATTTGCACTTCTCATGAACAAGGGCTTTCTCCTGCACAACCACATCACCATTACGACAGCTGAAAACAAGCATTCATTCAAGTAACATCACACAAGACACAGTTGTACTGAAATTTCCTTCCCATTCGCCAAGTGACCTTTGTAGCTGCGCACCCATCCAAGACGTAGTCAAGATTTCCATATTGTGTTTCGTTGTTATGTCTCATTATTCCCCCCAACCTGAAACCATCTTTCCATTTCCCTTGGTTCTTTATGACATTGAATCCTTTTTAGAGTAGAGGTCAGTTGTCTACAGAATATCCCATGTTTGGGATTCTCCTCTTTCCTGGAATTCAACTGAGGTCAAACATTTATAGCAAGGAGGCTTCATAGCTGATGCTGAGTACCTTCCTTTCATGTGATGCTGGCACAGGTACAGTGTTCTCAGTGTTTCTTCACTCACTGTAGGGGGACCTTCTTTTTGAGGGAGATTTACCTTCATTCCTCTACTGCTAGTATCTTCCGGACTCACCACTCTAGCAGAGCTCACCAGTTGGCTCTTCTGTGTTTCCATTTCTCCACTATGTATAAATTGAAGAGAACTGTATTATTTTCTGTCTCCTAGTATTGTTGTAGACTTGAACTACAGGTTTTTGCATTTATTCTCCTTGTGATATATACGCTTTTTGGAAGATGTATGGAAAATTAGGACTTAGAAGTCCTGTCGTTATTTTACAAGAGCTTGGAAATCCTCAATGAGCTTTTAATGTCAAGTTGTCTTAGCACCTCTAAGAGTCTGAGCCAGATGTGAGCTATGAATGTAACAATTGACTTTCATTCTAAGGAAATATTTATGGTGAATCAAAGCTTGCTTTTTACCTATATTAGAGATTAAAATAAAGAGTAGATAGGCAAGGCTTGATAGTTCTTAAAATGAACACAATGGTAGTTATTTAGATGTTTCTATTTCTTCACATTTTATTCTAAATTATGTGATAGCATTTCTAACTAGCTATTATATGAATGATGTTTTACTTTTAAAATAGTTCATTTCTATAGCCAAATCTTAATTGCCTGCAGTAATGTGATCTGTGCTGCCAACCAATCTAAGAAGCAATATAAAATACTCTTGACAACCTCTGAGATCCCAGACCATGCCTTAGTTTAGTTGAAGGCAGCCATGTGCAGGGGAGGGAAGAAAAGAAACTTCCTCACATATGCAAAAGCCAGAGAAATAAAATGATAGCAAGTCACCTTAAATCCTTTCTACATCAAGGCTGGTTTTTTAAAATTTTACTGACAGAAACTGTCCCCCCAATTAAAAGTATTTCTCCTGAAGAACTTGAGAGAGTCACAAAGCCATTGAACTGAAAGACCTTTTAGATTTCTCCTTCAATTCTCTCATTTACAGGAGAAGAAGCTGAGGCTGGAAAAGATAACTTGCTCAAGGTCATACTGCTAATCAAAGGTAGATGCAGAAAGACTCTGAAGAACTCAAGCTAAAGGCAGGAAGTCCAGCAACTTAGCAAGGACGTATATCCAATGAGACAGGTATTTGAGTTCCTTAAATTACATCTCAGAGCCAGCGTCAGAACATCTATAAATACAGATGCCTCTGCCTTTTGTGTACCTCTACTCCAGAGATGAGGGAATGTTACGCATTTTGTCGAAGATTACATCTCCCATCTCACTGTCTGTCTGGCTTTCTTCTTAAGATTCTCTCCCTCTAAATTGATCACAGTACAGACATGATTTACCTTTTTTAAATTTGCTCATGTGTACCACCGCAGACTCGTTTATTGGGCCAAAAATAGCAGCAGTCCCATCTGAGGCATTAAAATCAAATGACCCCATTAAGCACAGCCAGTCCTTGCTGGCGTTATAAATCACTCACAGCGCTGTAGAGCATCATTGGGATTTTAAGGGAAAATCCTCACTTAAAGCCATTGACAGAAACTGTATTTCTTTCTCTGGTTTCTTCCTTGGCTTGAAAAATTCTTTGTGCTTTCTTTCTCCTTTCAAACTAGCACATCAATCCATTCCTGGCTATCGGCCCAGGAAAGATGTGCCTGAACCCATTAGGCTGAGAGGGTTTCATTGTGTCAGTGCACTGGAAGATTAAGTGGCCAAGATGACTTCCTATGAAAGAACTGGAATAAGAGCAGTCATCCTCCCTGGCACAGCAACTAAGACAGGGGGCATTTTTGACCTAGACAATCTTGACTCCTGAAAGAAAGGGAGCAAGGATGCACACTCAGGCAACCAGGGCCAGAAATCCCTTCTACTTTCATAAGCAAAAGCTTTAAAGAAAGATTCTATTTAAATAAACTGATGATTGGGAAGAGGTTTCTTTTTCTCTTCCAGGCTTATTGAGATATAATTGATGGACAATGCTGTGTAAGTTCAAGGTGTACAACATACTGACCTGACTTGCATATATTGTGAAATGATTACCACAGTAAGTTAACATTCATCATCTCACATAGAGACAAAAGGAAAAAGCTTTTTCACCTTGCAATGAGAACTTTTGGCAACTTTCAAATATGCCGCAGTGTTAACTACGGTCACCATGTTGGACAGTACCTCCTCAGTATTTATTTTACCTTATAACTAGGAAGTTTGTACCTTTTGACCTCCTTCACTCCATCTCCCCTACCCCCTACCACAATCTGTTCTCTGTATCTAGGAGTATGAGTTCAGTTTTGCTTTTTATTTTTTTGTTTTTAGCTTCCACATATAAGTGAGACCATATGGTATTTGTCTTTCTGTGACTGACTTACTTCACTAAGCCTCATGCCCTCAAGGTCCATTCGTGTTGTCACAAATGGCAGGATTTCTTACTTTTTATGGCTTTTTACCTCTTTACTTTTACCGTTTTACTATTCCATTGTATACATATTAATTTTCTTTACACACACATCTGTTGATGGACACTTAGGTTGTGTCCAGGGCCCGGCTATTATAAATAAGGCTGCAGTGAACATGGTGGTGCAGACAGCTCTTCGACACAGTGCCTTCGTTTCTGGAAGGACCTTTGTGAGTGGCAGCATCCCCGCATGACTCCACAATAGCACATTCATCCTCTAGGCCAGTGACAGTCTCATGGGCATTATTTTCTTACCAAGATGAACAGCCTTTCCTTTCCCTGCCATCTGCTCTGAGTTGGGGGGATTTTCACTCAACTTACTATTCTTGCTCACTCTGCCTCCTGTTTTCCTTAGCACAGATTGTGCTCACTTTGCACGGCAGTGCACGATCACACAGAATGAGTGCATAGGATGAAACTACACAAAATGATCTTAATGGAAAAAAATTACAGTTGCTCAGTCATCTTGACTGTGTTCTCAGCGACACAACAGGAAATATATATTGGTCTCTGCCTCCCCGTTCCTGGCACAGAGCTCCTGAAGCCCTTATAATTTCCTGAGTGATCAAAACACTAAGAGCATCTCTTGTTCTAATATCTGGTATTTAACCCCATCCTCGACACAGAGCTCCTACAACCTTGTAAATCCCTAGGTGATAAGAGCACCAGGAGCACCTTTTGTGCCACTGTGTCAGCTCTGGGTGGGCTTCTGGATGGACACTGGCCACCAGAAAGACCAAACTATGATGAGAAGTTTGGGATTTTCAGCCCCACCCCCGACCCTTCAGAGATAGAAGGACTAGAAGCTAACTTAATAATTCATTACGCCTATGTGAGGAAGCCTCCATGAAGTTGAAGAGTGTGAGGTTCTGAGAGCTTCCAGGTTGGTGAACACATCCACAGTAGGGGCGGGGGGTGATACACCTCAACTCTATGGGGACAGAAGCTCCAGTACTTAGGACTTTCCCAGACCTCACCCTTTGTTTCTCTCCATCTGGCTGTTCATCTGTATCCTTTATCATATCCTTTAATAAACTGATAAACATAAATGTTTCCCTGATTTCTGTTAGTCGCTCTAGCAAATTAATTGAACCCAAAGAAGAGGTCATTGGAATCTGTGATGCACAGGTGACACCCTGGGTTTGTGACTGACATCAGAAGTGTGGTGTGTGTGGGGGGGTGGGGGTCTTGTCCCTTAGCCTGTGAGATCTGATACCATTTCCAGGTAGATGGTGTTAGAGTTGAGTTGAATTATAGGACACCTAGCTGGGAGCACTGCAAATTGCTTGGCATGGGAAAAAAAACCCACCCATTTGGTGACCAGAAGTGTCAGAAGTGAAGTGTTTTGTGTAAATAGTAAAGGAAACACACAGGGAAGAAATTCATAGAAGGGAAGAACTGGGTTTTTCCCTACACAGAAGGAAAAAGTGGAGTTTTTCCATGTATATTAACCAAGCATTAAAAGCCCTTGCTGTTCACTATAAATGCACAGAGAAATATAAAAATAGCAACACTTAATACACCTTATTTTAAACATTAGAAACAAGGAAGATTAAATTTATTTCACCTTATTTCTCAAGAGTAACTTGAACAGTGATCACTTTGTTCTTGTCCTATAATTTATGACTCAGAGCAAGCATCTTTCCAACGCTGTGGCAAATCATCTTAATCTTCTTTAATTTTGAACCAGCTGTCCCCATTTATCCTTTGCCTTTATCAATGTCGTGAAATGTCTCCAAGAGTTCCTTTAATGTGAAGTTTTTTTGCAAGGGTCACTTCCTCTGAGACCCGTTCATCCTTTTTGTCACTACCACTTGAAGTCCACGCAAGTCTGATTTTTCCCCCTGGCTGCAGATCTGACGTCCTCTGAACAGCAGCTGTGTCTGTGTTCCCACAGTGATGAGTTCTTCTAGCGTTCCATTTACATCCAATTCGGGCTGCACTTCGAGCATTACTATTTCTTGTCTTCTTGTGGCCCCTCCAATTTATTGGCTAATGCCCTCTTTTGATTATCTCTTTTGCAAAGCCTTACATGGATTTATTACTGGGAGATCAGGAGGGAACACAGCTACCTACTGTGCTGTGTGGGGTTGACCTGAGTAACAGATATGCAGGGGCCAAGCACTGACAGACACTGAAGGAACAGACATCACTGATCACTGATCAATTTATGTTATTCACATAGTGATCTGCAGACTGAAGAGCTAGCAGTCAAATTTGCCCTTGATGATAATATTACTCAGTTTATACACTATGGTAACTAAAGTTTGAACTGTGTGGTGGGGGACTCCTGTTATTAACTGAGCCATGATAACTGAAATTTATGTATGCCAAAATCATGCAGAAAGAGGACTGCATATATGTCATTTTTATATAGTTTATCTTATGAGAAAGAGCAAGAGTGCACACACAAATAGGGAAGGGGCAGAGAGAGGGAAGAGAGAATCCCAAGCAGGCTCCACGCTGCCAACACAGAGCCTGACGTGAGGCTCCAACTCAGGAGCTGTGAGATCATGACCTGAGCCAAAATCAAGAGTCAGATATTTCATCAACTGAACCCTCCCAGGGTCCCCCTATGTGTCATTTTATATGTTTTTTATGGTCCTGATATAAAAGATCTTGTCCTGCTTCCACTTAGGCAAAATGTAAAAACTATGTCAACTATCTTATTGTTCTTCCTTAACCAAGGAAATTATTTACACCCTATCTCATTAAAAACTAGCCCAGACTAATAGGACATATAGACCACGATCTGGACAGAAAAGCTCACTATTATAAAGATGCCAGTCCCCTCTTCACAAATTCATCTAGTAATATAAAAAGCCCAAGTGAAATCCCAATAGGGATTTCCCAATAGGGTTCCCCAATAGGGAAACTCCCAATAGGAGTTTAAGGGGAAGAGAAGCTTTATTAAATGGCTGTAAAATGCATCTAGAAAAATAAATGCATGAGAAGAGGCAAGAAAAAAAAGCCAAACAAGACTAGTGGGATAGGTCCTGCTCTACCAGATCATCCAAAGCTCTAACAATTAAAATAAGGAACTAGCACCAGAATATGAAAGGAGTTCCAATTCCCTGATAACCAGTAAGCAGAAACTGAAACAATGAGAACCCATGTTTAACTACAAGATTGTCAAATATTTAAGAATACATCAACTCTCAGTGTTGTGATGTTGTGGTAATAGTGCCAAGGGTCACATTTCTGAATGTTATTATGTGTAAAAGCCTTCAAAACATGCCTATCATTTGACACAGCACTTATGAGAAGTCGGGCTCCTGGTTAAAAACCTAGGATTTTTCAGGCCCAACTACAGAGGCTTTGCCTGACAAGCCTCCCCGGGGGGGCTGGCCTCCCCACACGAGACTTGGTGCACAGACGTGCATCATGGGCTGAGGGGAGGAGCAGTCCAGGTCACAGGTGCCTCCTTGGGTCAACCACTGCATATATACATCCTGAGCTCTGCACCTGCATCCCTACGACTCTCTACCTGAGGCCTTCGGCAGAGGTCTTCTTCAGGTGTCTCCGCAGGAGCGCCTCATGGGAGTGGGGGGGGGGGGGGGTAACCTGGAAGACTCTTTCCCCACTCAGGCTTACTTTTTCACTCTTACCCTTCTTTTCCACTCTTAGCCCTTCCCTCTCCCATTCCCTGGAATCCCAGAGTCTACAACACTGCTGGAGACTTTCGTTCAGGGTCCCCTAACAGTCAGGCAATCCCCCTGTCTACACTGCTCCACCAGACCCTCAACCAGTGCAGGTTCTATGGGGAAAAGGGAAGAGGGGGGAGTCAGTGCCTGCTCCAGCTCCAGTCTTTGATTTAATCTATTGCAGAAAGGAAGGGTAACTTTGTGACCTTAATTTTGGCTCCTTGTTGCTTTAATTGACTTCAACCCTTGACAGATCGGTTGTCTTCCAGTCAGGTGAGCGCCTGAGAACTTCTATTTCTGAGAAATAATTCCAAGGAAGTAGTAAGGCAAATGTGCCCAGTGACATATAAAGATGTTCAGCACAGGATTGTTTAGAATAGGAGGAAGCTTTAAAAACGATGACAACCACAATCGCTCATCAATGGAAGGCTGCTAAAATAAACTGAAATGCATTTATACATTGAAATAGCAGATAGCCACTCTAAATGGTTGCTTTACATTGATTTGTATTTATCGGCATGGAAATTGGCTCCGAAATAATGTTAAATGGAAAAAAGTGACAATTTCCCATGCATAGTGTTGAAAAACGAACAAACCTTTTTAAAAATTATAAAGAGCAAGGAAAAGAGTTTTATTTGAGCCCAAGTTAGGACAGCTGCCTGGATAGATGATCTTCACAAATAAGAGTGCTCCAGGAAAAAAACATTCGGTGCAGTGTTACATAGGGGTTTTTTTTTTGTTTGTTTTTGTTTTTTGTTTTTTTACATAGAGTTACAAATCATTATGAAGGACGCTCTGGAAAGTTATAGACATGATCTTAGTTTTTATGTGCAAGGCTCTGTGACTTCCATCTTAGAGAAACCAGGGGGAGGTTTTTTCTTTTTCTTACCTTTATGTTTGGAATGCTCCTTATGATTATTATTTTTAAATGAAGCAGATAGACAATGTGTGCTTGGGGTAGAAATAGAGCCCATGCTTTGAGGTTTTTCTGAGCCATTCTGACCATGCTAAACGTTCAAGTATAGCTTCCCTGGGAGCCCAGGATTAGGGCCCACAAACATTCAAAGTTGAAAATTTCCTTCATCAATAGTATTTAAATATGTGTGTGCCTATGTGTGTAAGTGCACATATACATGCATGTGAGTTCACAAATTAAAGTCTGGAAGGATGGCTATACTACATTTTGTGTGTGCTTACTTTTTTACTCTTTTTCTCACATAAAAATCTGGAGATAGGTGGTCCATGGTTGTTGTTCCTGTTCAAAGATTTCATCAGACGTCTAGACTCTAACTTTTCGCTGGCCCCCAGGAAACAGTCTCCCAACAGAGTCCATCTCCAACTAGGGAGAAATAGGTTATGGATGGAAGCTTTGGTTGCTGTTAGCCAACCAAAAGTATTTGTCACCTGCCATTCATGGATTGTTCTATAACTGTCATTAAGCCAAAAACAATTAACCAGAAGACACTTTCTCTACTGACACATTAGTTTCCCATTAATGCCCTAACAAATTATCATAAATTCAGTGGCTTAAAACAACATAAATGTACTTTCTTACAGTTCTGGAGGTCAGAAGTCCAAGCTCAGATTCACAGGGCTAACAGCAAGGTGTCGGCAGGGCTGATTCCTGAAGGTACTAAAGGGACAACCTGGTCCCTTGCCTTCTTCACCTTCTAATCACCACCTGCATTCCGTGGCTTGTGACCTCTTCCTCTATCTCCAAACACCTCCACTCCAGCTTCTGCTGACATCATCACACTGTCTCCTCCTTAGTCCTTTAGAAGGGCTGCTGTGATTTCACTGGGCCCACCTGGGTGACCCAGGAGACTCGCCATCCCAAGAGCCTCAGATTGATCACGTGCAAAATTTGTTTGCCAGAAAACATTCACAGGTTCCAAGAATTTAGTGCCTGAACATCTTTGGGATGCCATTACTCAACACACCACAACTGACTTCAGTAAATAAAACATTAGAGTTACTTCTTTAAATGTCATATGTTGTAAAACTTCATTAATTTGGAATCAATTCAATAAGAGTGACAACTACAAACAGGACAGCCTCAAGTTTTCATTTACTTAATTAGCCCTTTATTCTGAGATTCTTCAGATTATATTTTAAATAATATTGTAAAAAAAAATGTTTCCAAACCCAACCATAAACTGTTTTTAAGCGGCCTTCTTAAATACTAGAAATGAACCTATTTCACTATTGCCCTTTATAAATCATTCTCTGTCCTCTTTGTGGATCCCCAGAGGATCTCTACTGAGCAAATTTGAGTATCACTGAACCAAAGGACTATTGAATGTTAGTGCTGAAATGCACTCTTGTCTAACCTCCACTCAGAGCAAGAATACCTTTCCCCATCTCTGAAAAACAGTTAAGCAAATTATGTTTGCATATTGCTGGTAATAGTGAGGACCCAGTTTTAAGAAGCAGGCCCTTATCAGAGTGTTGGACGAGATGATATCCTGAAGTGGGCACTGACTTTGAGGTTAGGTTGTCTTAGGTTCAAAAGTCAATTCTGCCACTTAAAAATGATATGACTGTGAGTGTGATGGTCACTTGTCTGTGTCAACCTGGCTAAACTATAGTCCCCTGTTAGTCTACCAAACACTAATCTAGGTGTTGCTGGGAAGGTATCTTATAGATAATCTAAGAAAGGAAGACTATCTGGGATAATTTCAGGAGGCCTGATTCAATCATTTGAAAAGCCTGAAGAGTAGAACTAAGGCTTCCCTGAAGAAATCCCACCTGTGGATCCAACCTCGGTTCAAGCCCAAGAGTTCCAGACTGCCTTTCAAATAGCCCGCCCTACGGATTTCAGATTTGCCTAGCCAGCCCTCACAATCACATAAACCAATAATTTGCTAGATTTACCTCCTCACCTCACCTCAGTTCTCTTTCACAGAACTGACCCTGAGACATGCCAATATTTAGAGAAAAGGAATTGAGGAATATCCAGTAAAAAAAAAAAAAAAAAAAAAAAAGAGCAAAATACATAGCTAATGAGGCAGGAGGAGAGCCAAGAGAAATGGAGTCACATAGCCTAGGTGAAGAAATCATTTCAGGAGGAAAGAGTGGCAGCTGAGTCTGATGCTGTTACTAGACCAAGTAAGAGTAGGACTAGTCCTGACCCCTGTGTCAAATCAACATGGGGGTCATGGGTGATCTCAGTAAGAGCTATTTCAATGAAGAGTTAGGGGCAAAAGCTTGAGAGGCATGGGTTCAAGAACTAATGGGAGGCCAAGAAGTGTGAAAGGTAAGGAGAATTCTTAAAAGGAGTTTTGCTGGAAAAGGGAGCCAAGCAACAGGACAATAGCTAGAGGGTGATGTCAGGCCAAGGGATAGCTTTTTAAGGTGGAAGATACTGAAGAATGTTTGGATGCTAATGGTAATGATGCAGCAGAGGACAAACTGGATGTTAGAGAGAAGACATAAGTACAAGAGTGATGTTCATAACTACATGAGAAGGATAAGAGCCAAGCCAAGCCAAGCCAGTGCACAATTGAAGGGAAGGTCATGGGTAAGAGCAAGGGCAGTACACCAATTATAATGGTCATGAAGGTTATGCATGTGTTGAAAGATGTGCTAGTGGGAACGTTCATTTTTGTTGGCTATGTTTTCTGAGTGAGGCTCCCCTTCAGGCTGCTGAGGGTGATGTGGAGCTGCTCTTTGACAGGAACAGAAGACATTGACTAGAGCCTCGAATAACTTCACTACATTTTCTCAGGTTTGATAATCTATATTTGTCATTTATGTAAAATATGTTTACACTATAAATAATTTCCTTCTCCATTCCAATGCCCATTCCTGTCACTGCTGTTTCATTGTTATTGCATTGTCCAGAATTGCTGTGATCGGGTTAAACGATAATGACTTCTAGCCAGCATCCTAGACTTGTTTCTGAAATTAATGGAAATGCTTCCAGTGTTTCCCCACGGAGTGTAATATAGTTGCTGTTTTAACAAAGAGATACTTTTTCAAATTAAAAAAAGTATTCTATTTCTAAAGTTTTAAATTGGAAATATATTTGAGATCGTACAATTTTTCTTCTTCAACTTCCCGATAAACAGATAATTTTATTCCCTAAAAAAACTTACTGGACTATCTCAAATATTAAGAAATGCCCATTGAATGGGATCTGGGAGTGGATTTTAAGTTAAAAAAAAAAAGCAGGGTATTGTCCAATTGATCAAGATGTTTTGTTGTGTGATCTCTCTGGGAAGACCCTAGGAAGAAGAAGTATAGCGGCTAAGATTGGAATCTATCTGAAAGCCTGTTATTGTTATGCAGGCTGCATCTTCCCTGCACAGCTCATTCCAATCTCATTACATAGAAAATTATGAATTAACAGCAGTTGATGAAGAGATTAAATTCCATTTTTTTCTCTTGTTTGCTCTAAGGCATGAAACAACTATAGGTCTTTCTCTGTATTTAGTAGATGGTCTTCACGTTTCTTATTGTGTGATTAGCCATCCTCCCTTCAAGAAAGAGGAAAAAAAATTTGAAAACAACTCTTTAAAGAAAAAATTATATCAGAGAGGAAATTAAGAGCAACTTGGCATTGATCCATTGCTTTTAAACAAGTCAATATTAAACAAACATCAATTCTATTTTCCTCTTTGCATACAATTCTCAATTAAATTACACCTGCCATTCAAATGTACTCTGTCAATGAGCCATTGCACTATTATTCCTGCACTGTTTCAGTAAGTACATTTTCATCCTAGCTCTCTTGCAGTGTTGATTTAAAGTTAATGACTTGAGATTACAGCTACTGACATAAAGCCCTTCTCTTCTGGAACAGGAAAGCACAATTTAAGCTTCTCCCCTCTTTGACTATCGTGCAGGACAGTTTAATGCAGGGCTGTAAGGGATAGAGAGACTGATGGTGCCTGAGCCTCTCTGCTCTTCTGAGTTTGTTGTGTCACTGTGTAAAGACAGCTGTGCCCTGAGGCTTCCCCCAGAGCCTCACCAATCCACTTCTCTATTTTATAGTGTCTGTGATGTGTGTGTCCCAAGGCTCTGCATATAAAGCATAATTAAAACAGGATTTCCTCCTAGAAACCAGAAATGTCCTTTCTATTACCAATTCTTAGAAGCACAGAGAGAGGTTTCAGGATGCTAATCCCTCTACAAACTGTCTATCCTGCTATATGGAGTCTGAGAATACTTAAAGAAATTCACACCCAGTGCACAACATTATTATATTTAACATGAGACACAGGAAAAAGTCAAGAATAGGTCTTAAGCACCCTCTACATTTTAAATAAATTCCTACATGAATTGGAAATTCACAAGTCCACTCTTTCCTTTAATTTTAGGCAAACAGAAAATTGGGTTGAAGAGTAGCAGTTGCTGATTACATTATTTAATGAATATTCTAAGCCACCAAAATGCATATAAATAGTGCTTCACCAGGCACACTTCTGTGATCGTACCTGAATTTATGTTCTAGCAAGCCCCATATATCTGTATTTGAAAATCACCAACCCTGCAATACTATGGAAGTGCTGTGGTTTTCTCTTTAGTGGCACCACCTCAGGGTTAGGTGCTGCATGCTTTGTAGTAGAATGATCCTGAGAAAAGCCGTTGAAAGTGATGGAGTGCCAATGGACATCATAATCAGTTTACAGGAGTAATCAGGATGCTATTGTGGTCAAGAGCAGGAGGTCTAGGGATATGCTATATAGCTTGGATTCCTGCCTCTGTTGCTTTCCTGCTGTGTGACTTTAACAAGTTTCTTAGAAGCCTCTGTTTTTTCATCTACAAAATGGCAATAATATTAGTACTCTCTTCATAGTTTTATGGGGAGTGTTTATATATAGAGTTATAATATGGATTATTGACAATTACATAGATACATAAATAGATAAACAGATAAACAGTTATGAGGATTATCCTCCATTGTGTGGCAAAAAGTAAGCACTCAGGGACAGCCATGATGATGATGATGATGACAATGATGATGATGATTGGACTGATATAGTCCTGAAGCATGGCCTATTAGGGTAAATGTTAGTAAAGCAAGTTAGAGTCTTTAAAGCTACTTTCATTTTCTCTTTAAAGATGTATCCTTGGCTAAAGCCATTATCTAAGGTTGTCGTCAAATGGAACAACCACTCTTCTCACTTAACTGTAAATGACAATGACTCCCCATCCACGCTCAGAGGTCTAGCTCTCTACTTTGTCTGAGATCCTTTTACCTTTTAGGGATCCTTTTACCTGATTTGCTAGAACAATGATAGCATGTTGGGATGGTGAGAGCGGTATCACAAACTGAATTCAACAATACACTAAAAGGATCATTCATCACAATCAAATGGGATTTATTCCAGGGAAGCAAGGATGTTTCAATATCTACAAATCAACTAACATGATACATCAATTTAACAAAATGAAGGATAAAAATCATATGATCATTTCAATTGGTGCAGAAAAAGCATCTGAAAAAAATTCAACATCTGTTCATGGTAAAAACTCTCAACAAAGTGAGTGTGGAGGGAACATACCTCAACATAATAAAGGTCATACATGAAAAACCTACAGATAACATCATACTCAGTGGTAAAAATTGAGAAATTTTCCTCTAAGATCAGGAACAAGACAAGGATGCCCACTGTCACATTCTTATTCAACACAGTACTGGAAGTTTTAGCCACAGCAAATAATAAAAATAAATAAAAGGAGGTACTGGCACAAAAAAAGACACATTGATCAATGGAACAGAATAGAGAACCCAGAAATGGACCCACAACTCTATGATCAACTAATCTTCAACAAAGCAGGAAAGAATAGTGACTGGAAAAAAAAAGACAGTCTTTTCAACAAATAGTGTTGAGAAAATTGGACAGCAACATGCAGAAGAATGAAAGTGGACCACTTTCTTACACCATACACAAAAATAAACTGGAAGTGGATGAGGGTTGCCTGGGTGGCTCAGTTAAGCATCTGACTTCAGCTCAGGTCATGATCTCACAGTCCGTAAGTTCAAACCCCACACTGGCCTCTCTGCTGTCAGCACAGAGCCTGCTTTGGAATCTCTGTTCCCCTCACTCTGCCTCTCTGCCAACCATTCTCTCTCTCTCAAGATAAAATTACATATATTATATATATAATTGATGAAAGACCTAAGTGTGAGATAGGAAACCATCAAAATCCTACAGGAGAACACAGTCAGCAACCTCTTTGATCCCAGCCATAGTAAGTTTTAACTAGATACATCTCTAGAGGCAAGGGAAACAAAAGCAAAAATGACTTCTTGGGACTTCGTCAAGATAAAAAGCTTCTGCACAGCAAAGGAAATAATCAACAAAACTAAAAGGCAACTGATGGAATAGGAGAAGATATCTGCAAATGACATAGCAGATAAAGGGCTAGTATCAAAAATCTATAAATAACTTATCAAACACAACACCCCCAAAATAAAAAATCCAGTTAAGAAATGGGCAGAAGACATGAACAGACATTTCTCCAAAGAAGACATACTATTGGCTAACAGACACATGAAAAAATACTCAACATCATTCATCATCTGGGAAATACAAATCAAAATCACAATGAGATACCACCTCACACTGGTCAGAATGGCTAAAATTAAAACTTAGGAAACAATAGGCATCAGCAAGGATGCAGAGAAAGGGGAACCCTCTGCACTGTTCTTGGCAATGAAAACTGGTGCAGCCACTCTGGAAAACAATATGGAGTTTCCTCAAAAAGTTAAAAATAGAACTACCCTATGACTCAGCAATTGTACTACTAGGTGTTTATCCAAAGGATACAAATAGGTAATGGGCATTAAGGAGGGCACTTGTAATGAGTGCTAGGTCTTGTATGAAAGTGATGAATTACTAAATTCTACCCCTGAAACTAATACTACACTATATGTTAATTAACTTGAATTTAAATAAAATCTTGAAATAAAATAGATAGATAGATAGATAGATAGACTGATATCCAAATTGGTAGCAAAGAAGTAAAACTGTCATTATTTGTAGATTACATGATATAATACATAGAAAATCCTAAAGACTTCATGAGAAAATTATTAGAAGCAATAAATGAATTTAGTAAATTTGTGGAATGCAAAATTAATACACTGAAATCAGTTGCATTTCTATACACTAATAATGAAGTAGGAGAAGGAGAAATTAAAAATTGATTCCATTTACAATTGCATCAAAAAGAGTAAAATACCTAGGAATAAACTTAACCAAGGAGGTAAAAGACTTACACTCTGAAAACTAGAAAACACTGATGAAAGAAATTAAAGATGACACAAACAAATAAAAAGATATTCTATGCTCATGGATTAGAAGAATTAATAATGTTAAAATATCCATACCAACTAAAGCAATCTATAGGTTCCATGTAATCACTATCAAAGTACTAACAAAAAAACAACAACAAAAACTAATCTGATTAAAAATGGGCAGAGGACCTGAATAGACATTTCTCCAAAGAAGACATACAGATGGCCAAGAGATACATGAAAAGATGCTCAACATCATTAATCATCAGAGAAATGCAAATCAAAACCATAATGAGATACCACCTTATACCTGACAGAATGGCTGGAATAAAAAAGACAAGAAATAACGAGTACTGACAAGGATGTGGAAAAAAGGGAACACTCGTGCACTGCTGGTAGGAATGTGAATTGGTGCAGCCACTCTGGAAATCAATATGGAGGTTCCTCAAAAAACTGAAAATAGAAGTACCATATAATCCAGTAATTCCACTACTGGGTATTTACTCCCCAAAGACACAAACACTAATTCAAATAGATATATGCACCCCTATGCTTATTACAGCAGTATTTTCAATAGCAAGATATGGAAGCAACCCAAATGTCTACCGCTAGATGAAAGGAGAAAAAAGATGTGGTCTGTGTGTGTGTGTGTGTGTGTGTGTGTGTGTGTGTGTATACACAGATATATATACATACACATACATATACACATATGTATGTATACATAGAGATTATCTGGCCTCATAATTAATCCACTCCACCCCCTGTCTTCGTACACACCATTTTCTAAACCACCAGTTCAGGTCATTTGCAGTTAGTGCAATTCATTCATTCATTCATTCACTCACTCACTCACTCACTCATTCATTTATTCAACAAATACTTACCACAGCCCCCAGGGTAGCATGGTGAGGAGGTTAGAACACTAATTTTGAAGCCAGACAAATTGTCTTTGTACCCAGTTCTGACACTTTTTAACTATGTGATCCTGGGCAAGTACCCTAACATCTCTGGATCTCAGTTTCCTCATCTCTAAAATCTAACAGTTTCTTTCTTTGTACCAACAGTTCTCTCTTCCTGGAATATCCCCCTCCAAAGAATCCCATGGCTAACTTTGTCACCACCTTCAAGACCTTGATCAATTCTCATTTCATTGATGCCTACTCTGCCAATTGACTTAAACTTCCAACCACCCCTGTGTCCACCCCCATCATTCCAATGCTGCTTACCCTGCCTTTTCAATATTCTCCCTAGCACGTGGGACATTCTAACATGCTAAGTACTTTACTTATTATACCTATTGCTTGTTGTCATTTTCCTCCTGCTAGAAAGATCCTGCAGGGTAGAGAGTTTTGTTTACTATGTATCTCAAGCATCCAGAACAGTCCCTAGAACATACATGGGGTGCCATTAGTAATTCTTTAATGAAATAATGTTCTACCATGTGAGAAAAGGAGCATTAAAGAATGGGTTTATTTGAGGAAAATGACCTTTTTGTCACATGAGTAATCAGATGTTCCCCAAAAAGGATAATTTTTTTAAATTAAACTAATCATAATATATATACCTTATTCATTTGTTCCTTAATAGTCATGTTAACTGTGAAATATATACATCTAAGTAAAACATCTAAAGAGTTTCAGAAATTTGCAGAAAGTGAGGTACTAGTAAACACTAAAGCCCAGGGCCTAAACCTGGGTCTTGGGACTGTCTGCTTTTTCCCACCCACCATATAATGTAGTAAAATAGCAAAAACATATCTTTTCAGGGTGGCCATCTTCATTTTTTGACTGGTGAAAGTATAATTCCCCACACAAAATCTTAGAGTACTTGCTTTTCTCTCACTTTAGATGAATGTATTAGATTTAATGAGATACTTAAAAGAAAGTCAAAGCATAACTCTAAATCATTACTAACCTGAAGGCCACTAAGATTGGATCATATAGGGGCGCCTGGATGGCTCAATCGGTTAAGCGTCTGACTGGCTCAGGTCATGATCTCACAGTTTGTGGGTTTGGGCCCCATGTCGGGCTCTGTGCTGGCAGCTCAGAGCCTGGAGCCTGCTTCAGATTCTGTGTCTCCCTCTCTCTCTCTCTGCCTCTCTCCCGATCGCACCCTTGTCTCTCTCTGTCTCAAAAATGAATAAACGTTAAAAAAAAAAAAGAATTGGATCATATAAAATTGATGCAGTTCAGTTAGTTAGTTAGTTATAGACTCAAAAAGCTTCTTCCTTTCTATATTCTCTTCCACCATTTGTATGGAAGGCAGGTAATCAATAATGTGAAAATACTTGGCTTTAGGAAATCAGATTGAATGCAACTGTAACAGGATCTTTGCTTCCATAGCTGCACGTTGTGTTCAGAATCTCAATACAGTGACCATGTTACCCTTTAAAAAAAAAAACTCCGTGAAGCTGACAATCTGGAAAAGATTTAATATGGGAATGCTAATCTTTTGCCTTTACATGGGAGCATTTTTGACAGTCAAGTACAGAAAGCTATGCTTGGTAATTGATTTTTCTTGTTTTTCTGGAAAATTGGAAATGATCTCCCAGCACTTGAGAAGCTCAAGTATTTGCTCTTGTATCCTTAGCAACCATACAATAGTAGATAGAATCCAAAAACTCAGTCTAGAATAAATGTATGAAATTATATCAGGAGGACCACCTCATACCATTTAGGATGACTACTATCAAAACAAAAACAAAAAGTGAATTAGGAAAAAATAGAAAATTTGAACAGAACAAGAATAAGCAGTGAAATTAAATCAGTAATCAAAAAACTCCCAACCTGGGGCACCTGGGTGGCTCAGCCAGTTAAGCATCCAATTCTTGATTTTGGCTCAGGTCATGATCTCATGGTTCATGGGATTGAGCCCCACATCTCCACACTGAGAACATGGAGCCTGCTTGGGATTCTCTCTCTCTCTCTCTCTCTCTCTCTCTCTCTCTCTCTCTGCCCTCCCCCACTCTCTCTCAAAAAAAACTGAAAAAAGCGAAAAACAAACAAACAAAAAACTTCCAACAAACAGAAGTCCAAGACCAGATGGCTTCACAGGTGAATTCTACCAAACATTTAAAGAAGAGTTAGTACCTAATCCTTCTCAAATGATTCCAAAAAATAGAAGGGGAAGGAAAGCTTCCACATTCATTCTGCAAGGTCAGCATTACCCAGATATCAAAACCAAAGAAAGCACAACAACAACAAAAAGAAAACTGTAGATCAATATCTCTGATGAACATAGATGCAAAAATTCTCAACAAAATATTAGCAAAGCGAATCCAAAAATACATTTAAAAAATCATTCACCATGATCAAGTTGGATTTATTCTGGGAATGCAACGGTGGTTCAATTAAACAAAAAAAAAAAAGAAAGAAGAAAGAAAGAAAGAAAGAAAGAAAGAAAGAAAGAAAGAAAGAAAAGAAAAGAAAATTACAAGTGTTGGTGAGGATGTGGAGAAATTAGAACACTTGTGCACTCTTAATGGGAATGTAAAATGGTACAGCCACTGTGGAAAGCCAGAGAGAAGTTTCTAAAAAAATTAAAAGCAGAATTACCATGTGATCCAGCAATTCCACTTCTGGATATATAATCAAAAAAATTGAAAGCAGCATCTCAATAAGATACTCGTACATCATATCAGCATTATTCACAATAATGAAAACATGGAAGCAACCCAAAAGCCTATAAGTGAATGTATGGATTAGCAAAATGTGGTATATACATACGATGGAATATTATCAGTCTTAAAAATGAAGGAAATTCTGGGGCACCTGGATGGCTCAGGTGGGTGAGCATCCAACTCTTGATTTTGGCTCAGGTCATGATCTCACAGTTCATGGGATCAAGCCTCACATGGGGCTCTGGACTGGCAGTGCAGAGCCTGCCTGGGATTTTCTCTCTCCCCCTCTCTCTCTGCCTCTCCACTGTTCGTGCTCTCTCGGAAGGAAGGAAGGAAGGAAGGAAGGAAGGAAGGAAGGAAGGAAGGAAAGAAGGAAGGAAAGAAGGAAGGGAGGGAGGAAAGGAGAGAAGGAGGAAAGAAAGGAGGGAAGGGGGAAGGAAGGAAGGAAATTCTGACTTAGGCTACAACATGGATGACTCTTGAGAACATTATGCTAAGTGAAATAAGCCAGTCATAGAAAGACAAATATGGTATGATTCTATTTATATGAGGTGCCTAGTATAGCCAAAATCATTGAGACAGAAAGTAGGATAAGGGTTGTATAAGGCTGGGCAGCAGGGGGAATGAGGAGTCATTGCTTAATGGGTATAAAATTTAAATTTTTGCAACATGAAAAGAGCTCTAGAGACGGGTGGTAGTGATGGTTGCCCAATAATGATACCACTGAACTTAAAAATGGTTAAAAGAGAAATTTTATGTTATGTGTATTTTACCACAGTAAAAAAAAAAAAATTTTTTTTTAATTTATTTCAAGAGGAGAAGAATCAATCTGCTCCACTTTCTTCCTCCATAATGTTCTGGCCAAGGACTATAATAAATGAGTTCAGTCTGTGAGACTAGCATCTCTGAGGCCAAAGTGATTAGTGTGATCTTCGGGTGGACAGCGAGCCCCAGTCTCTTATAGCCACCAGTGGTGTCCTTCCCCTTAACTGCTGTTCTCACCATGAGTTTACTCCTGATCATAACCAGGAGCAAGAGAATGTGTCTTCATATTCATGATCTGTACATTAAGACAGACCCCTGCACATATCCCTCTAATACTCTCACCTTAAATATAAGAAGGGAGAATCTTTGTTAATATATCACATTGGGCTCCACTAGTAAATATATTATTGTGATTGTGGGTTTTATTGGGATGATAAAGATTTTTAAATCCTCTTCCTATTATCTTTTTTTAAACTAGTTATAAAAATTCCTTTTATGCAACTGAATACATGTTTTTGTTAACCTCTTTCCTCACCCCCAAATCCTATTAAGATGATAACGAAAGAATAAAAAAGGAATAAATTTATAGCAATAAAAAGACTAAGAGGGGATCCATTAAAGGATTAGAGACTCCAACAAATTTCTGAAAGAAAGCAGAAACATTGGTAGAACATGGCAGAGAAAGCCTTATCCATGAATATTCTGGTAAAGAATATTTTGATGGTGGGGGTTTTGATGGTGGAGGATGACCAGGGAGGCTTTAGCCTTGGATTAAGCAGATAGGAAGATTAAGAATAAAAAAGGGGCTCAAAACAGTAGCGAAGGAGGGGATTTACGGAGAGCCTGACAGCAAAAGGACTGCCCATGGCTGCACTCCCCTGTCTTAGTAATTAGAATATTTACAACAATTGAATATGGGAGTCAAGAAGCATTTAAAATTTTTTTTTAACATTTTATTTGATTATTTGAGAGACACAGACAGATTGTGAGCAGGGGAGGGGCAAAGAGAGAGGGAGAAACAGAATCTGAAGCAGGCTCCAGGCTCTGAGCTGTCATCACAGAGCCCAAAGCAGGGCATGAACTCATGAACCAGGAGATCATGACCTGAGCCGAAGTTGGATGCTCAACCAATTGAGCCAACCAGGCACCCAGAGAAGCATCTTATAATATCAAACAATTTATATTGATTTCAAATTAGCATTTATGTAGAACTAAATTTAATATATATGGAAATGTATATTATATATAATGTATATTCTTTATATTGGATATGGGCTAGTAGATAAATCTTGAAACCTAAAGTAGCAAATGGTTTATTTAAAATACTTAATGTTTGGGGTGCCTGGGTGGCTCAGTCAGTTGAGCGTCCGACTTTGGCTCAGGTCATGATCTCATGGTCTGTGAGTTTGAGCCCCACATCGGGCTCTGTGCTGACAGCTCAGAGCCTGGAGCCTGCTTCAGATTCTGTGTCTCCCTCTCTCTCTGCCCCTCCCCTGCTGATTCTCTGCCTCTCTCTCTGTCAAAAATAAGTAAACATTAAAAAAATAATGTTTTATAACTAAAATTTCAAAACAAATTAAACTTCAGATTTCAAAATTATTTAAAATTTTGATATTTATTAATTATAGTTTGTAATTTTGAATGACAGCACTTGAAAACCACAATTTGTGCCTATTTCATATTTACTTTAATTTACATTTTAGAAAACATTCTAATTATACTTTACAGTTATATACATTTACCTTCAATTTTTATTCCTTTAGATCATTACTTTCAATAGAACACAAATTATCTATAAATTCTGACTACAATATAATCAGCAAGTATGCTAAAATGAAGAAAAGAAAAAGCAACTTAACATATATATCTATATCTATATCTATATCTATGTATATGTATATATATGTAATTTTCTGCAGGGATATACAAAAAATAATTAAACCAAGTTATCTGTGATATCTGCTGTCTTTCAGTCATATGGAAACCATGGCTTTAGATGTATTTTTCAATTTAACTATTATGGAGGTATATTTGCAAGGCAAGAGGAGAGAGCATATTTTATTTAAAGGTATGATAGCTCAATATATACCCTTTAAATATTTAGATACATACTGTGTAGGCTTCCATTTGTATTCTTGTCCTGGGCCACGAGTATCAGAAGCAGACCTTCAAAGAGGCTCAAGACAGAGTCCCTAGGAGTCAAATTAATCCACTTGGACAGCCCAGTGGATGCAGCTATGATGGGGGTGAGTACAAAGTGGTGTCAGAACACGAGGGAGGGTGCAGACAGTGCCTTTCATTCCTGTATCTCTAATACAAACATTCCATAAATGTTTGGGGAATAAATAAATTAATGTATACAAGTATGCATGAGGTACTTATACACATAAAGACAATAAATAACAGAACAACAAATATTAGAAACATTGTAAGAAGCCATAAGGGGAGCCTGGGTGGCTCAGTTGGTTGAGCATCTGACTTTGGCTCAGGTCATGATTTCATGGTTTATGAGTTCGAGCCCTGCATCGGTCTCACTGATGTCAGCGCAGAACCCACTTCACATCCTTTGTCCTCTTCTCTCTCTGTATCTACCCCCTGGTTCCTTCTCTCTCAAAAATAATGAAATAAACTTTTTAAAAAAGCCATAAAAGAGTAGAGTAATGGGCAGCATCAGGCATTTGACTTAACATGATTGTAGAAAACATTCATGAGTTCTGAGTTTGTTGATACTTGATTGACCTTCAAGATCATATGAAAATAGCATCAGGAGAATTTAGAATTATGAGCAAGCATGCTAGCAAAAAGATTCTATAATCCTATGATGCTACTCTTAAGCAAGTTTCATATTCTAAACTTGAATATAATTTTTCACCACAAAGTTCTTTCAGCAAATTCACTTGGCAATAAAAATGTAATGAAGAAGCATTACTGCTAATTTTGTCTGAGAAAGCAATAATGATGCTCCAGGTCTTTAAAAGGGTGGTATTGATTTTTAGTGCAATTTCTCATTTCTTTGTGAACAGGACTGGTCTTATATTTCTTCTTCCCTCTATAGGAAAGAAGGACATTTGCAGAATCAGGTATTTCTATCTTTAGACTGACAGAAGATACATTAAGAGTGAGGACATGAGCAGTGGACCCCACAAGTAACAATGAAGTAATGTCTGAAATGTATATTATATTATATCATCTCTATGGATTTACATAATTGAATTTCTCCCAGTGATCATAGAAGATAGATTAAATTCCTTGAGCAGCAGTTTGATTAGAAGGATGTGTGTTTCACTGATAAGCCCTGACCCTAGCTCTGTTGTAGAATCACTTGGGGAGCATTCTAAAAGTACTGTTGTCATGCTCCCCATCCCTAAGGATGAAGAGAGGTGAAAACTTCTGCATTAGGTAGACAGGAATGATCAGTTCTAACTACTTAATAGCAACGAGATGTTAAACAGGGTAAGTGCTGAGGTAATTGATAGTCTCCAGAATGTATTTGGGATGTCCTTAGGAAGAGCACAGAACAAAGGACTGAAGCTCCAAAGAAGGGGCTATTCTGGGCAGGTGGCATGCAGAGAAAGCAGGTCTCCTCTGAGAACAGCCTCTGCCAAGCCAAACAGTAGAAACTTAGGAAAGAGGTCCTTCAATGCCTGTCTTCAAAGCATAATTTGTTTAATTCTGGACTTCTTTGGATCAGAAACCCTGTCTTCTTTATCCTTGTATCACGAGTGGCTACCATGGTACACAGAGCAGGTGTTTAAGAAACACCTGGAAAAAGAATATAAGTGTGAATGAATAAAAAACTGATATTAACAAGGGACTCTTTCTGTTATAATTTTGGTGCTCAAAAGGTACAGAAACAAAACAGTAGGAGGAGACTGGCCCGCATTTGCCAAAGGGAACTGCCAGCTCACGTGTGCAAAGGAAGCGTTTTGAAACTCATATTCCAACGTGTACTTTAAGAGTATCAAAAGGTTAAGGGTGAAGAGGTCAGGAACAGGATTTCCTTGGGGACAAGTGCTAGTATGTTGTGAACACTCCACTTCTATAGGAGAGGATGACAGGAGCTTCAAAAAAAACTGTGAGGGGGTGGGGGGTGGGTGCCTGGGTGGCTCAGTTGGTTAAACGTCTGACTCTTGTTTTCAGCTCAGCTCATGATCTCATGGTTTGCGAGTTTGAGCCCCACATGAGGCTCTGAGCTGACAGCATGAAGCCTGCTTAGGCTTCCCTCTCTCCTCTTTCTGTCCCTCCCCTGCTCGCTCACTCTGTCTCTCTCACAAAATAAATAAATAAACTTTAAAAGATGAAAAAAAAAAAAGAAAAAGAAAAAAAGAAAAGAACATGAGCCTAGGAGGCCAGTGGAAATCTACACCTGAGAAACCTCTAAGGCCAGAGGCAAGAGGCAGTTACTGGAAACTGCTCACCTGAAGGGTAAGACGAAGTGGCCAAATGGAAAGGGTCTGCGCTCCTAGAGTCTGTCAGAGAAAAGGATGCAAAGATGTCTTCTGGGAACCAGATTGTGGTCCACCTGGAGGCTGCCTTAAGAGAGCTACACCCAAGAAAGCTCCCTGATGGAGGCAAGTTTGTCTCAATGGAAGGAAACAGGAGGAAACCAGCAGACACAGAAGTCTGAGTGTGAAAGGGTGGGGCTGGGCAGTTTGGGGAGAGATTAGTTGCCTCACATTTATAGAAATTCTAGATGAAAAATGCCAACTATGATGTGTCTCCAGAGAACCCACAAATGCATTACAAGAGAGTCAGTTTTGAAGATCTACCAAGGCCAGTGAGAGTCAGCTTTGACACTCACCAAACCCAGAGTGACACTTCAGACCACAACAGTCCCAGGAAAGAAGTCTTTCCCTACCCTCACCCTCCCTGAACAACTCTCACACAGGACCTGGGGAAGGATAGTTTCAAAGAATGATACAGAGAA
Organism: Panthera pardus; assembly: GCF_024362965.1. Taxonomy (NCBI): domain Eukaryota; kingdom Metazoa; phylum Chordata; class Mammalia; order Carnivora; family Felidae; genus Panthera; species Panthera pardus. The sequence goes on from NW_026526765.1 coordinate 98,757,569, forward strand.
GCCATCTCAGCCACCTTTCCAATTGCAAGCCCAAACTATCAGAGAAAAGAACCTTTAACTTCAAGTTCAGTTTAGAGTTTTAATTATTACACAAGAGTAGATTTTCAAATTCCTGAAATTTAACTGCTTTGCATGCATGTATGTATGTGTGTGTGACCAAGAATAACCAGAAGACTCATCATCTACATGCAAGTGGAAAAGGTTCTGTGTCTACCAGAAATAGTGTCCACGGGACAGAAAGAAGCAACCTACCACCACCTGGGTTTGACCAAAGGAATAAAATTGCTTTATGACTATACTCTATTCAGTATATTGACTCTTGTTCAGTGCAATGGGTACACTGGTTAAGGTTTGAATTCAGAAAATTACTGTTGGTTTTTAAAAAACAGATTTTCCGAATTTTAAAAAGTTTATTATCTAGATATTCTCAGTGTTTCTCAAACCATTACGTAGGATATCCACGAGTCATTTACAGATTATGCAGATTGTACATTGGTACTTTTCAATTAATGATGGAGAGTGAACAAGGAACGCAATGCCATGTTTGAGAAGGCTGATTCTGGACTCAGAGTCCAGGGTGTGAAATAATGCTTCCCACTAGCTAAGCCACCAATCACTTGTTTTACCATAAGTGATTGATTAGATGGCACCTTAGTTTGTAGGGAAGTAAGTAAGGAAAAGTCATTGGTGTAACAAAAGTAGGTAGCTTTGGGGGGGGGGTCTGACAATTACTTGGAATAATCTTGAATGTTTCACTTCAATATATGACATATTTCTATTGTGTCCATTTGACCTTATGCCTCAGTGGGCCTGAAAGTGCCCAGCTCATACTACACATCTCTGATCACATAGCTACTTGATCATGATCATGATCATGTATTTACTTAGTTTCTACAAGGGCCCAGTAGCATTCCAGGAACTTATTTTGGAATGATGGACAATTATCTGACGCAAATGGCATGACACTGTTTCCAGAACCTTAAGAGTCTGTGCTGTAAATATCCTACTGGGGCTTCCCAGAGACTCCACACTGTAACCCAATGTACCAAGGACATTTGGAGCACCAGGGGATATACTCAAGAAGTCATTTCAACCTATTGTAGAGTCTTCTCTTTCTTTGGAACCTACTCAAAACTGATAGGCTTCCAAATCAGACAAATGAGTTGGAGCACAATTCCAAGGAGAGGTATATCCTAAATCCCAAATCCAAAGAGGCCTACCAAGAGCTCTGTGAGATACAGTGATTTGTTGTGTAGGAAGTTCAAGGTATAATGACTTGCCCTTTACTTTGGAAGGGATGCCTGGGTATGCTGCATTTTGTTGGACCCTTAGAAACTTCATCAATGACAGACCCCTAAATCCTTATAGGATTTATCTCCTACAAAGACATATGTCTTATCAAGGTAACAGAACACTTGACATACTCTGCTCTCAGGTTTAATTAATATATCAACAATATGATAGACCACATTGGAATGTCCAGATGCAATTTGAGCCTATATTAAGACACAGAGCAGAAGAGTGAATATGGCCCTGAGGGAATCATCTGAATGCTTAATGCTCTCCATTCCTTCCTCCCAATACAGATTAAGGAAAAGATCATCAACAGGTTATAGCTACATATCAAGAGATTATTTAAACCCTGCCTTTCTGGCTTTCATACCTTGACCTGAATTGGTGGTTTCATAACTTGCCCTGAATTGGTGTTTGAACAACTTAGCCTATTGGTTTTTTTTTCTTTTAGCACATCAATAGCACTTAACAACAATCAATGCAACTCCACAGGTAGATAAAATCATTAAGTATCTTTCAAATGCTAGAGAGAATGCATAAGGCAGTGCATCCCCTCTGACCATATCTTCTCCCAACTCACCACTCGTGAGCATACTAATCATTTTTATGTTTTAGTGTGCCAAGGCTGGTTACCAGCTCACACTTATATCCAGTAGTTAGTTCCTTATTGTCCAGTGAGTGACCGACTAATAAGGCCCATCCTGAGAATCTGCTCCTTAAGATCGTGGCATCAAAGTCTTGTTTTGAAGCACAGAGATACAGATTCAAAAGCAAACAGTTATACCGCATGGTGACTATAGTTAATAATACTGTATTATATATTTGAAAGTTGCTAAGAGAGATCTTAAAAGTACTCATCACAAGAAAAGAAATGTGTAACTATGTGTGGTGATGGATGTTAGCGAGACTTACTGTGATGATCACTTCATAATATATACATATATTGAATCATTATGTTGCACACCTGAAACTATTACATGTCCAGGGTTCTAGAAAAATGCCATATATAACTAATAAAAATATATGTCAATTTTCTCACAGTTTTAAAAGGCAAATAGTTTATTTGGAGGTGCAGGGTATGGTACTGCTAAGGGATTGGTGGGGTGATGACAAAGAAGAAAAGGCAGCCAAGAAAGAATGCATTGTGAAAACAACTTCTATCATAGGAGACTGGAGCATAAGCCCATGGCAGGGAGGGGAGCAAAAAATCTTGGAAATGGAATGAAACACACAACTCAGATTTGTCCCATTTGAGGAACAAGAGAGCTGAGCCATGTGGACACCAACTGCCATCAGTCCTTGGATCAAGCTGTTCACTCTCTGGCATTTCTAGCCTGGTAGCACAAGAGGGAAATACTTACTGGGTTTCTGGATAAAGTACCCAAGCACAGGGATGCGGACACTGGACGTCTGATGTTGGTTTAAGCACATGAGATTAAGTAAGGTTGAGGGACATGGGTGGGGCACTGAAGCCCCACTACATATGAGGAGGCTGAGAGAGTGAACTATGAAAAGAAACAGGTTTTGCAAAAATAATATAAAAACAGGGAGGGGGACAAAACAGAAGAGACTCATAAATATGGAGAACAAACTGAGGGTTACTGGAGGGGTTGTGGGAAGGGGGATGGGCTAAATGGGGAAAGGGTACTAAGGAATCTACTCCTAAAATCATTGTTGCACTATATGCTAACTAATTTGGATGTAAATTTTAAAAAGTAAAAAATAAAATTAAAAAAAAAGAAATAGGTTTTAAGGGATATAATATAAATATTTTTGATACATTGAGTTTGAGGTGCCTCAGTGATATACAAGGAGATACATCTGAAAAGTATTTGACCTTAGGAGGGAGAAGTGAACTTTGAAAAGAGGTCTGGAAATTTAGGAGGCTTTATAATAAGAGGTGTTTGAAACCATGACTGTGAAAGCAATCAATCAGTTTGGGGAAAACTGGAGATGGAACACCGAAGAATCTCTCTATTTAAGGGTAGATGAAGGAGAGATAGGGGGAGGGGGGAATGGAATGGGGAGGGAGACAGGGAAGGAAAGGAAAAGACAAATGTGGAAGAGGAGTGTATTAGAAGTCAGAGGAAGTAGAGCAATTCAAGTTCAACAATGTCAGATGGATTATCTTGGTCAGGGTTATTTCATTTTTCTGTACTTGAGTCTCACTAAAAGCAAGTAGGGATATCAATCTTTATTCCATTTTCACTGCTATACTTACAGAATCCCTTAGGTTATAATAAAGACTTGTGAGTTCTTTGGGCTACAGGAGTATGATTCCTTATTAATTTTACTACTGCTCACCAATCACCTGAAAAGATTTCCTTGACTGAGGGAAACAATTAGCCTTTTATATGCCCTTACTTCCTTTGCTGTAAAATGAGTTCCTTGGTGAAAACAAATGTTACGTGGGACACCATAATGGTGAATAAAGATTTTGTATAAGTCCATGAATATTGCTGTTAGCAGAAGCATAGTCATCAGGGAAGGCAAATTCATATCCATATCCAGAATGAGTGTCAATTTCAGTGATAAGAAATCATTGCCTTCTCCTTGATGGGGATATATATACAGTCATATATATATATATATATATATATATATATATATATATATACACATATATATAAATATATAATATATATAAAATAAAATATATATATATAAAATAAAATATATATATATATATTTTTTTGTCTTGTGTGTGTGAAGCATCTCAAGATGGTCAGGTAGATACATAGATTGAGACAGTTTTATTTAATTGGAATCTACTTTGTTACTTCCTGGTTAGGCCAAAACATACCTCATGAAGCACAGGTTGGGGTTCTTTGATATGGGATACAATTCAGAAAGGCTTTTCAGCCTTGAAAAATTGGGAAATCTTGGATTTGAGAGTCTTTGCTGTAATAGAAAATTTTTTTCATTCAACCTAAGAAGCCATGGCAATTTCCATTTCCCAGCAAGCAAAAACAGAGTGATCAATTCTGAATAGAATCTCTACTGAGAGAGCATTTTAATCAACCAGAATGAGTACAGAGCAGCTGGCTCACCACCAAAAATTCACAGACATGTTTGCACCCAATTGGAAAACAGCAAACATCAGGCACCAGGCCAGGTCCATTTGGTGTATTAATTTCTTTGTCTAAAATAGATCTTGGGGACAAACTTATTTTTTTCCTACCCTCATCCACAAAAATCCTTCTACTTTTCTTTCTATCATTTAGACTATCAGGACGGAATGATCTCAAACCCAGTTTACAACAATCAAGATAGTTTTAATGCCCTATGGCATTTCTGTGTACAAAACTACAGACCAAGAATAGAAAGGGAAAGAGAGGGTATGGGTGATGAGAATAAGTAGGTGGGAATCTAATTTCACCTCTTTACCAATTTCCCTCATTTTTAAGTTAATTAGAATCATTCATTTGACTTTGAGCATGTGACTATAATGTAGAGATCTCAACAGTAAAACTTGTATACCTAAATGAAGGCAGATGCCATGGAAGAGATATAATTATTCCAGGGATATTACCATTGTTCAAAAATATTTTTGAATTCCTTCTTCAGAATCTCTCTCAAGGCCATTGGGAAATTCAATCTTACAGACCCAACTCACATTTAACAGTAAAATATTTCTCAATTTATATCTGGCTTGACTCTGAATGACTTTTGGCAGCTTTAGAAATTAAAATTCAGCCTCAAAAGACATTTTTCCATCTCTGAGGATTCTCAAAACACTATGTCTATGAGGGATACTCCAAATGTGATTTCCAAATATATTTTTGACCAATTATAATATCGTTAGAAAAAGTAACCATCTTGAAGGGACTACTTCAAAAGAGGTAGTATTCTTTTGAATGTAGAAGTTCTCGTATGTTTGCTAAAAGTTAGTCATATTACTTTGTAATATTTATCATTTTATAATTTATCAAAGTGGGAAGCAACTTTCTAATTCTTCTCCTCACAGAGTCTTTCTGGAAACCATAGCATATTTGAATATTAGTAATTATTAAACTCACTGGTGATGGCATATTCCTTAGAAGTGTTCTCTTTATACCATCTTCTGGGTTTTTTTTAAATTTTTTAATGTTTATTTCTTTTTGACAGAGAGAGAGAGAGACAGAGCATGAGTAGGGGAGGGGCAGAGAGAGAGGGAGACAAAGAATCCAAAGCAGGCTCCAGGCTCCGAGCTGTCAGCACAGAGCCTGACGGGGGGCTCGAACTCACAGACCGCAAGACCATGACCTGAGCCGAAGTTGGACGCTCAACCGACTGAGCCACCCAGGCACCCCTACCATCAGCTGTTTAACTAAGTTCAATTATGTTTACTTACAGGGTATGTGCCATGAAACACTAGATCCATAAGATAAAACACAGGTTCCATAATGGAATAAATTTAAGAAGTGCAGCCTACTATATTCCCTCTTGGATATACACCATGCATATAAACAGGTTAGTGGTGCCCCAGAGCCTAGGTGGTTTCATCAAGACAGGCTTTTCAGGGCAACTGGGGGGCTCAGCTGGTTAAGCATCTGACTTTGGCTCAGGTCATGATCTCACAGTTTGAGTTCGAGCCCCCGCATCAGGCTCTTTGCTGTGGGAACACGCTTCAGATCCTCTGTCCCCCTCTCTCTCTGCCCCTCCACTGCACTCTCTCTCAAAACTAAATAAACATTTAAAAAAATTATTATTTAAAAAAAAAAGATTCAGGTCTTTCTCCCACAATTCTTATCTCTCCTTCTTTTCCCCAACTCAGTGGTAAATGGAACCATTATTCTTCCAGTTGCTTAAGCTAAATAAAATCCTTAGAATCATCCTTGACTTCCCCTTTCTCTTAAAACCATCTCCAATCCATCCAGAAATCCTGCTGGGTCTAATTAAAAATAAATTTGTCACCCTCTTGCCATCACCACCACCATCACTTTGGTTCAAGTCACCACCAACTCTCTTCTAAACTGTTAAACCAGCCTCCTAACTTGTTCCCCTACTTTTGCCCTTCTCCCCTTCAGTCTGCTGTCAACATAGCAACCCAAGTTATGTCACTCCTCTGTCCATGCACCACCAATGTGTTGCTATCTAACTCAACATAAAAGCCAAAGTTCCAATGATGACCTTCATATGATCTACCACAGATGGTCTGTTTTTCTGCTCCCCCAGACTTCTTCCTATCTCTACCCCATCTCTTTTATCTCCTTTCCTATCACTCTCCTCTTAGATTAATCCACTCCTGTAATACCGGCTTCTTCACCATTTCTGGAATACACCAGGCATACTCATATCAGCTTTTATATTTACTCTTCCCTTAAATATTCCTTCTCCAGATATCTGCATTGCTCACCTCCTCACTTCTTTCAGGTTTCTACAAAAATGTCATCTTATTAAAGAAGGCTTAATAAGACCACCATGGTTTCCATGACCACCATCCTATATAATCTTCCCCCTGACCTCCTCACCACAGACTGTCACTCTGTATTTTCTTACCTCGCTTTGTTTATCCTTATGGCACTTATCACCACTCAGCATATCATATCTCCATTTATGTATTTATTATGTGTTTCCCTACAAGGATGTAAGCTGTCCTACATCCTATTCTTAGGATGTATTACAGCCTATTCTTAGGCATTCCAGTGGAATTCTCCTAGGGTCCAGGATGGTAGTTGGCACAGTGGGTTCTCAATAAACACTTGTTGGATAAATAAATATATGAATGTTTCTGAGAGATCTTGAATGTTTAAGATCTTATCTTAAACAGATAAACCTGTTTAATCATCTTTCCGAATCATATGTATCTACAAAACCATATTTTAAAGCATAATACCTAGTAGCAGCTTATTGAACACACTTTAGAAACTCATGAATATGATACAGCCCTGCCCTACATATGCTGCCAATCTAGTGAGGGAGATAAAACATAAAGAGAGAATCTGATATAACATAGTTAGTGATGAAATAGATGTATATAAAGGCTGCTGTGAAGGTACAGGATAAAGCCATTTGATTGAAGCGGTCTCTGGGAGGGCTGTTTTGAAGAGGGAATTCCTGATGATGCTCCTATAAAAATATGCTTCTGTAACTGGCCATTATGTAAATGTGCAAGTTATTGTTAATTAATAGTTTTCACTGACATGTTATGGGGTGGAATAAGACCACTACCCTTGCTAAAAGCTTGGAAAACACAAAAAAACATAATTTGGGGGCCCTTTTAATAAAAGCAAGATAAAGGAGGAGACAAGTGTTACTTAGCTCAGTAATGCCCAAGGTGATTATTTTGTAAGGAGAAGTTTTAAAAAAAAATGTTAATAAGGGGTTATACCTTTCTCATGTGAGAAAGGATGTTTCAGTCACTCGAAAAAAAATGTATTTGCTGTAGTCAGATACACTTTGCCCCTAGGTAACTCAGAAGGAAATGAGCTATGGCTGCTACTGGTGGAACTAGGTATGAGGACACTCTACAGACCAAAGTACATGTCTTTGTCTGCATTCATACCCAGCAAAGCATGAGTAGAAGAAATCTTTCAGTATTCAGAGTCTTAAGCACCAGACATTTTACAACACAAGGAGTTTTAGGACTATGAAGCCTCCCTAATGTAAAAGGGGTAGTTTTCCAAGACAGAAGGTGGGGAAAATAGGTAGTAGAGAGTGGGTTCTAAATTGGGACTCAAAAAATAAAACAAAAGTGAGATAAAAAAGAATATGAAATGGGTATTCACTCCAAAGGCAAAATTTGGGGCCCTTGCTCTTCCTCAGCACCATTCCCAGAGGGATTATGTTAGTTGGATGAAGACACAACTCCTAATCCTCATGCTCTGCACTGATGAAGATGTTCTAATGGACATCTATCTTTATTCTCACTGGCCCCTCCAAATTCTCCCTACTTTTGGAAATTCCCAATTGTACAAAACTTTGTAGGAGTCCAATTAAAGAAGTCAAGAGCTATGCAAGACTACCTCTCCTCATCCCTGAAAATTAAGACATGGTCACAGCCAGACCCAGCCAAACAGATTTTCATACTTGGATCTTTCAGTTTGGGAGCAATATATGCAAAGATAAAATATTAGTAATAAACACTATGTTTTAATTTTTATTATTAATTAAAATACAGGAAATTTCTCTCATTTCATTATATAGCTCCTTCAGTTCTCACAAATGGGTAGAATCATGTACCTATGACCACAATTAAGATAAAGAACAGTTCTATCAATGCACCCTGCCCCAAACTCCTTCATGTTGTCCCTTTGTAGTCAAACCCTCACCCTGGCAACCACTAATCTGGTCTCTTTTTCTACAGTTTTGATTTTCCATAATGTCATATATATGGAATCATAAAATATTTAACCTTTTGAGACTGTCCTGTTTCACTTAAAATAATACACTTGAATTCATTTATTTCTTTAGGTGTATCAGTAGTTCATTCATTTTTATTACTGTGTAATATTTCATTGTAATTCATATGGTAATGCAAAGGCCCTGGAATAGTTAAAAAATTTTCAAAAAAGGAGAACAAAGTTGGGAGATTCATAAAACCTTATTTCAAGACTGACTATAAATCTACAGTAATTAAGATACTATGGAACTGGTGAAAGGATAGCCATATAAATCCATGGAACTGACTAGAGAGTTAAGAAATTAACCCACATAAATATAATTGATTTTTGACATAGATATACAGGCAATCCAATGGAAGAATGATGATCTTTTTAAGAAAAAGTGCTGGAACAAGTGCCTGTCCATATGCAAAAATATGAAAACTTTACTTTGACCTCACAATTTATTCTTTTAATATCTGTAAAGTCTGTAGTGATATCTCCTCTTTTCATTCCTGATTTTGGTAATATGTATCTTCTCCCTTTTTTTCTTCACCAATTTAGGGGGAGGTTTACTAATTTTTTTAATCTTCACAAAGAAGCAGATTTTAGTTTCATTGATGTTATTGTCTGCAGTTTTTATTTATCTTTTTCATTTCCATTTTTCTGGGTGGTTTGGATTTTTGTTCTAGCTTTTTGACATGAAAGCTTAGAATATTACTAAAGCCTTTCCTTAGTCTCTCTTTTCTAACATAAGCATTTAATGCTTTTATTTTCACTCTAAGCAGTGCCTTACTCACCTCCCATAAATTTTGGCATGTATTGCTTTCCTCTTAACTTTATTCAAAATACACTCTAACTTCCCCTGTGACATCTTCTTTGATCCATTAATTATTTAAAAATCTGTTATTTAATTTTCAAACATCTGATGATTTTCCAGACATCTTTCAGTTATTTATTTCTTACGTAATTTCTTTTTTTTTAATTTTTTAATGTTTATTTATTTATTTATTTATTATTTTTTTTAAATTTATTTTTGGGACAGAGAGAGACAGAGCATGAACGGGGGAGGGGCAGAGAGAGAGGGAGACACAGAATCGGAAACAGGCTCCAGGCTCCGAGCCATCAGCCCAGAGCCCGACCCGGGGCTCGAACTAACGGACCGCGAGATCGTGACCTGGCTGAAGTCGGACGCTTAACCGACTGCGCCACCCAGGCGCCCCAATGTTTATTTATTTTTGAGAGAGAGAGAGACAGAGAGAGACAGAGCACGTATAGGAAAGGGTCAGAGAGAGAGGGAGATGCAGAATCCGAAGCAGGTTCCAGGCTCTGAGCTGCCAGCCCAGAGCCCAATGCGGGGCTCACACTCACAAAACGTGAAATCATGACCTGAGCTGAGGCTGGACGTTTAATCAACTGAGCCACCCAGGTACCCTCTTATATAATTTCTTTATGGCCAGAGAACATACTTTGTATGACTTCAATTCTTTAATTTTTTAATGTTTGCTCTAGAGTTGAAGATATGATCCATCTTGGTGAATGTTCCATGTGCACTTAACAATAATGTGTTTTAGTAGTTGTTGCCTGAAAATTTCTATAAATATCAATTATGTCAAGTGGATTGATAGTTTTGTTCAGGTCTGCAGATTCTATATTTTTTAGTTCTAACATTTCTGTTTGTTTCTTTTTTATAACTTTTACTCTACTGAAAATTTCTATCTTCCCATTCCTTTCAAGAATGTTCACCATCACTTCATGGAACATGGTTATTATAACTTCTTTAGGTATTTTTTCTGGTAATTCCAACACGTGGGTCATCTTAATGTTACCTTCTGTCAATTCTGTTGATGATTGTTTCCTGAATTTTTGTGGGTTGTTTTGTTTTTGTTTGCATGTTGGTCATTTGTTTTGATTCTTGTATATTGAGTAATTGTGGATTCTATAATGAGCATCTGAATATTATGTTGTAGGCACTGGACCCTATTAAAATCATCTGAAGAATGTGTGTGAATGTGGGTTTTTTAAAGCAAACCACCAACCAGGTCCGTTTTGAACCACAAAGTCTATTTTGCCTTCTGAGCATATTAGTCCCAATATTAGCTTATTTTTAAAGGTTTCACTATGCTGTTTGGGTCTACCTGGTGAAGACCTGAAAGCATGGGACCTGGTCAGGTTTTTTATGTAGCAATTTATTTTTTGAAATCTTTACTGTTTCCTTGTGTCTGGCCTACATGTGCCCAACTTGGAGGTGAGCCAAGACCTAATGTTGGTTTGTGCTAGAATTAAGGGATCCTCATCTCTAGTCTTCTCTTTCTGGCATTTCTCCTGCACTCTGGTTCACAGTGACACATTTTTTCCAGTTCCCCTGGCTAGAAAGATGGGGCCTCCTGTGCTTTGTACAGTTCCACATAACTGGCACTGCTTTCAGAATAAAGAAGGAAGAATAATAAAATAGAAAAATAAAGAGATTCCCCCATACTCTTTGGACAAAAGAGGTCCCTTTCATCAGTTCCTTTAGCTTCAAACTCGGTCTTCTCTTGGGGTTAAAAGTGCCTTCATCACAGTGATGGCAGTACAGTGCCATGTCTGAGGCTGGCCCTGAGTCAGAACTAGAAGGGCAGAAAAATCAGAAGAAAAAAAAAAGTTATTTCTACACTCGGGAAATCACAGATCACTTTTCCTGGTCTCCTAGATAAATGATTTCTCCCAGTATTTCTCTGTCAGCACTTGCTGCCCAGTTGTACATGCCAGCCTGAACCCAATTCAAATCCAGTAGTCGAAGGAGAAAAAACAAAAACAACAAAAAAGAAACTCCTCTTTGCTACAGGTTGTTAATCAAGTTTTGACTTCATTGTCCATTTTCCATATTAATCCTTACTTTTCAAAGTCCTTTTGTCTGCTGTCCAGAGTTTTAGCTGGGATCAGTAAAGAGGTAGACTGTAATCTACAGATTCCACCTTGGCCAGGAATTTCAGTAATAAACACTTCTTTGCCCAATCAACAAGGAGCAATTTAGTTGTTCGGTAGATAGATAGATAGATAGATATCAGTGAAGAAGTTCTAAGGACTAGATAAATGAATACTAATTTCCCAAAATATTTTCCTGTAAGCCAAAAAGGCAACTAAATTAAACTATACTATACTCGTAAAAACACAAAGGTGAATGTGGACAAACAATTAGAGTAAGCAAGGAAGCAGTTTTTCCAAGTTCTTCGTCAACATTCAAATTTTCTTGTTTTCTTTTGTTTTGCAACAATTCATGTCCTCCACCATTTTTTTCATGTATAAACACTGATATACTTCTGTTCAAGTAAGTTAATTCTCCCATATCCACATACCTTTTGGCAGCAATACAAAGTTCTCTTGTTAAAGCAAAGAAGGGTGATGGTGCCCATAAAAAGGATGGTGGAGGAGGTATTTATTACATATCAGAATGAGTACTGGCACCTCCAAATGAGTCTATAACAAAAAGAGGAAGCCCGGAGTGCGGTGTTAGGAAAAAAACTATTTCAAAATCACTGTCCCATATTTTAAGACAATAAAACTGAAGTCAAGAGAGGTGAAGTGTTTTGTTCAAGGTCAACCATCCACCTGCTTGTTTCTCACATCTCCAAATTTAGCATATCAGTTACAGATGGAGTGGTTCATTTTGAGAAATACTGCTTTGTGATTTGGAAGTTTGTAGACTGTGAATCTTTTACAATGTTGAGCAGACAGGGTGGGAAAATCAAAGATACAAAATAGGGGTAGAGGAATAAGAGAAATCATGAGGCAAAAGAGGGGAGAATATTGCATCCTGAAAAAAGGAGAAAGAAGAGGAGATATAGGAAAGCAGAAAAAACTGCCCTTATGACATGATTGTTTTAAGGTCCACAGCCAACTCTATCGGGAACAAAATATTTTTGCCATTTGGGAGTAAAACCCCTTAAAAATAATGTACATCAACAGTTGTACCCACTTAAAAGCCAATTGCCAATTTAAAAGTATTTAAATTATTTTATTTCTCAAGCAGTACTCTAGACTACTTCATTCACAGCCTCATGAATTGTTAGCTAGACCCTGCTCCTGAAGGACCATATTCTTTGTTAGCTTTCACATTAAAATATGGTCTTGCTCATGTAGAGAATTCTGGAGCTGTGCTAACAAGCACCTCTAGACTCAGCCCTGTGCAGAGATAGCCAAATTTTCTAACCCCAGTCAGGCTTCTGGTTTCTTGCTTAATTGAATAATACAATGCCAATATTTACAACAGAATCTTCCTTTAATCCAGAACCCTGAAAATAGAGAATGAATAAAAATAATTTGATAAGTTTAATCATGTCAAGAAGTTCCTGACCTAAACACTTTAATATGTCTCCTCTCCCAGAGTATTCGAGTTTTAAGAAGAAAATCTAGATGATACTATGCTTTAGTCCTTAGGAATAAATTGTGGATGATGGAAATTTACATATCCTGACACAGGTTTAGGTACAGCTGTAGGAAAGGCCAAAGAAACAATAGTTTAAACAAGATAGTGGTTTGTTTCTCTGTCACATAACTGACAGGTAACCTAGGCTCATGAAACTGCTTCATGATGCTGGAGACCCCCACTCATGGCCCAATACTTTGAGCAAACAGCTTCAATCTCATGACCTAATGTGGCTGCTGCAATTCTGACCATCACATCTAAATTCTACCTTGTAGGCAGTGGAGAAAAGACACGGAGATCACACACCTTTCTTTTTAAAAGAATAACCAAAGGTGCATAGAGTTTCATCAACTGTAACAAATGAACCACTTTGGTGGGGAATGTTAATAATGAGGAGGCTATACATGCATAGGATAGGCAATATATGGGAAATCCCTGTATCTCCCACCTCAATTCTTGTATGAACCTAAAACTGCTCTAAAAGATAAATTCTATAAAAATGATAGGAGAAAGGAAGGAAAGAAGGAAGGAAGAAGGAGAGATTATAATAAGGTACTTTAAATATACAAGCTAGAGGGTCTTAAGGAAGTAATAAAGCAAGCATAAAGTTACATTTAAAAAATATTCTTGTGACCTAAGGGTTATCCACTCATTTATGAAGTAACAAAAGATTAAGACTCTCCTGCAATGTAAATCCATTCATTTAGTAAACCTTCCAATCTTGTTTTCTTATCATGAGATAGTGCTGTAACTACTATAAGGATTATTTGCCCTTTCCTCTAACCCTCTTGTATTGATTTAGTACAAAGCAACTCTAATAAGCGAAGGGCAGTTATACTCTTAAGTAAGAAACATGCCCATTAAGAAGTCAGTCAAGTGTAACCACGACTCTTGTCTCTGAGATAGTTTTTGCAAATTGTGGTTGGCCTGTAAATCTTGTTGGGAACCAAGAAGATCATTAACTGGTAGGAAACAATTTTAGTCCCATTAAAGCAAAGGTATCTGACTGATATTAAGAAAAGCAAAACCTGAAGGCACAGGTGAATGAAAGCACCAAATATCAGTTGATTTGTATTTGTTATATAAACATGTATGGAATGCATTTTATGTGCTAAGCATAGTGCTAGTACTAGGGATGCACTGATGAAAAAGCAAGGTCTCTCTCTTCAGAGAGCTTATAGTCTTCAGGTGGGGATACTCTTACACATAGGAATTCAACGTGGGATGACAATTGTAGGACTAAAGTTTTATTCCCAAGTCAGAGACCTTGGGTAGAAATAGGCAGGGGCAAGGGAAGGTTTGCTGGAAGAAATAGGGCTGAATTCAGATTTGAATTAAAAGATGGAAGAATAAAAAACAACAACAATAACAAAGATGGAAGAATCCAGGTGAAGAAGAGGAGGAAAGACATTCTAGGTAGAAGGATCAGATAAGTAAAGGCACACAGACCTGAATAGTCATGGTACAGGCTATATGAGATTGCCAGGGCAGGACAGAGGTCAAGGTTGGAAGGCATAGGTTTGGGATTCAACTGTATTTAAAGCAGCATGCTTCTGGGTTCTTGCTTAACTGACCTACTAAAATCATCATACAATTACATGGGGAGATGGGGGATGGGAAGTGTGACTATATTGTGAGGTTAAGGAAACAAGAAGACATCTTCATTTTTTCCCACTTGGAAGGCAAGAGATAATGTCTGGAATGGAGTGAAACTGTGCTCCTCCAAAATTCATATACTGAAGCTTTACTCCTGATGTTATGGTATTTAGAGATGGGACTTTGAGAAGTAACTGATGGTGGATTCAGTCATGAAGGTAGGACCCTCATGGTGAGATTACTGAAGACAGAGTAAGGAGGTGGCTATCTGAAAGCCAGGAAGAGGGCTCGCACCAAGAACTGAATGGGAAGGCACCTTGATCTTGGATTTCACAATTTCCAGAACTGTGAGAAATAAATGTCTATTGGTTAAGCCACTCAGTTTATGTTTGAGTGATATAGATATGTTGAGTTTGATATAGTAACCCAATACAATGGAATGCTATGGCAGCTAATACAATGTCAAATGCTATAAAAACAGGAGGTAGCAATATAAGCATGTGGTTTAGAGATACAGCAGAAAATATCAAAGGAATCCATTAAAAAGTTGAACTTAACTGTCACTGGGAAATAGGAAATGAAAATTGTGGTTAAAGGACTACTGATTTTTGAAAAAGACCTTACAGAACAATTTGAATTACCACATAAGTTATGATGGATCGGTTTTTTTTTTAACCTAAGGAAAAAAGAAAAAATAAAGAATGGGAAAGCCTAGCCTAAGGCCCTCCCAATAGTTATTGGTAAATGGACAATAACTAATGGTTGAATTAATTAATTAATCAAGAGCCGAATGTTGCCTTAATTTTTTTTTGAAATGTGATAAACCCACCCACTTCTCTGGAAGCCCATTTTCTAAGCAGTTGCCTTAAGAACTTGATCATGCTGTTTGAAGGAGTTAACTCAAGTCTTCTGGATACACAGGCCTGTGGTGTCAAAGGCCCCATTGGTAACTTCAAGATGTGAGGTGGACTCAGGCTGGGGAACATGGTACAGAGGCTGCTGGCCCTGAGAGTAGCAGTCTTTCTGCACTTCATGCTGTGGAGCCCTTCCCAGCTTTTCTTTTTAATGATAGCCTAGTGACAAATGATATGAATTGGTGTGACATACTCTCCTGCTCATCCCCATTTCATCATTTTCTTTTCTTCTCGAGTGTGGGTGATGCCCCACCACCCCCCTCCTCCTGCGCCTGTACCTTTGGCTTCCTAGCCTAGGAGGCTGGGAACCAGGCACCTCCCTCTTCCCTAAGCTGAAGCTGTAATGTGTCTTCCAGGCCTCAGGAGGCATGCTCCTTTTTCTACCGATGGTCTTTATACTTATTTGTATGACAGGTAGTCGTTAGCTGGGGCAGCATTGGGGAACAGGAGGCATCATTTTTTCTTCAAAATCAAGAAAGTAAGCACTTACTTCCAGCAAGTAGGGAGTGCTATTGAGGTTGATCTAGGGAGCTCACAGAATCCACTGTAATTTACATTAGAAGAGTAAATTTATTACAAATTTTTATCTGTGAGTTATTGTGAGAGATGTGTTACATTTTTGGTAAAAGTCTTATTGAACTGTAACACACCTATAGAAGGAGGCACCAATCAAAAGTGTACAGGTTGTTGAATTATCACAAAGTAAAAATACCTGCGTAATCAGTGCCCTGGGTTAAGAAACAAACATTACCACCACCCCAAAGCCCACATATGCTCCTTTCTAGGCATTACCTCTGCCAAGGACTGACATCTGATCCCATAGATTAGTTTTGCCTGTTTTTGAACTTTACATAAATGGAATCAAAGAACTCATATTCTTTGATGTTTGGATTCTTTTGTTCAACATTTTGTGAGATTCATCCCTGTTATTTCATGTAGTTGTATTTGTTCAACCCCATTTCTATAAAGTAGTCCATATTATGACTAAGCCACGATTTATTTATCTATTCTACTTCTGGAGGGCATTTGGATAGTTTCCAATTTAGCAATATTATGAATGGTACCACTATTCACATTTTTGTGCCTGTGCTTGGGTGAATACATATATGCACTTCTGTGAGATATACAGGCAGTTCTCTCCTTACACAGTACCATTATGCATAAATTGCGGTTGCCACAGTTCAAAAAGCACCAGTCCTCCAACAACCACTCCTCCATCAGCTACTCAGTTCACACACAGTAAAGCCTATATGTTGCCTCTTTGTCTCCCAGTGATAAATCCACATGACATTTTATAAAAATGCATAACTGAAAATGGGAATTGGCCAAGAAAGGTGAAAGAGAAAAAAAAAAAAAGTGATAATGTGATAGGTGAAATTCACATGGAATGTACATGGAGTTATGGAAGAAACATTGCTACCATCTAAGACACTAGATATGCAAGCCCAGGAACTTAGTGAGGGTGAACTTATTGACATAAATGATGAAGGTGATTATGACAAGAAGGATGAAGATCTCCCAGAGGAAGTGACACTGGCAAAACACTACATTAAATGAACTCTCAAATATTTCGCAACCTTGAAAGCACATAGGATACAATGTTGGGAGCCAATCCAAACCAAGAAAGGAGTATGGCAATCACCAAGGCCTAGGTAGAAAAGATGCTCACTTGGGGGGCTTGGGTGGCTCAGTCGGTTGTGTCTGACTTTGGCTCAGGTCGTGATCTCATGGCTTGAGAGTTGGAGCCCCATGTTGGGTTCTGTGCTGTCAGCTCAGAGCCTGCTTCAGATCCTCTGTCTCCTCTCTCTGCTCCTCCCCTGCTCGTGCCCACTCCTGCTCTCTCTCTCAAAAATAAATAACAACATAAAAAAAGAAAAGATGCTCACTCCATACAAATGTATTATGACAAGGAGGCAATTATTCTTCAAACTGCATTTAATAACTGTTTTACCAAGAAAGCACTTTAATTCTCAATGTTTCTATTGTTATAAATTATAGTGCACTAATTACATATTGGTTTTACTATCTTTCTTCATTTCCCCATACAAACATGACAGGAAGAGAGTTTTTAATGTTTTGACAAAATTATTATAAGATCACAGAACAATGGTAATTTTTGCATTGATTATTAAAATCATTCTGCATGGTCATTTTTAGATACCCTACTAATGTGCAAAGGAAGGACTGCCTGTGTTGAGAAGGGTAATTACTAGGTTCAGGTAAGAAATATTTGACATACTACTCAACTGGCAATTAATTCCTATCATAAACCTCTGTCGTAGTGGGCTAGTCTTAAAGACTGTGTTCCAATGAGGATCAGTAAGAATGTAAGTCAACTTTCCTTCTTGTAAATGAAGAGTAAATAATCACTGAACACTAGCTGTAAGTCCTCCTCTTCGCTCATAACACATGTTTGCCTTTAGCCATATGAACTCAAGCTTTGCCAAAATAGCACATTGTTTAGCTTTGCTTGGCCCCACCCCATATGTCACTGCCCACAAACTTCTGACTAAATAGGGCTTTTTATATAAAACTTGGCTGCACTTTAGTAGCAGGACCTGAGTAAAAAACAGTAACTACACATGGTTGAAATTTTAAATACTATTAATAGTTGGAAATTAATTTCAAACTTCAAAAATAAAATATCAGATTGAGTTAACTGATAGAATCAAAGTCATTATTCAAAGTACGTATCTCCTAGAATTTCCTCAGCTCAAAATGGTGGTAAGCCTGTAAAATCATAAATCCAAGGATGATTAAAAACAAACAGACACACAAAAAAAGAGGAAGGCAGTCTGCAGAGGAGAATTGTGCAGATGTGTGAAGAGGAACAAATGTAAGACCTTGGGGCTATAGAAAAAGAAATGGAGAGAGAAGCTTCTGAACTCCGTTTCCTTGAGGCTGGATTATACATGAGGATCCTATGATTCTCTTACATTTTTTTCAGTCAACTCCCCTTAATTCTACTTATACTTTGTGAATGGGTTTCTGTTCCTTGTAACAAAATATACACTAAGGTCACATTGCAATAATATCCCCCAAATGTAGCATAATTCAGATGCCACATGCACTACACATAGAGACCATAATTTTAATCTAAACAAAAATTTATAGATTCACAGTAAATATTTTTCATTTCTGCTATAAAGTTAAAAAGGTAATTCATGTATGGATAGTCAGTGTACAAAAACCTAATTGGTAGAGAATTGTATAGAAACACCGAGAATGTGACCATTCCTCTATTTCCTCACCAGACTGGCCAATCTCATCCTCTCCCCAGAGGTAAACATTAATAACGTTTCTGATCTTTCATATGCCTCTACACATAAATGTCATATATTTCTTAAACTAAGCAAGATAATACATATTTATTCTTTTGTAACTTGCTTTCACTATCTTTAATAAGTCTTAGCTGTATCAGTCCACTTAGATCTTCAACAGCTCTATGGTATTTGTAGTACTGATGATTATAATACCCTTAATTATACCCATAATTATTACCCTTTTCTTACTCTTTCCTTACTATTTATATAATGACTTATACATCAATTCCTATGCACATGGTTGAGAACTTCTGTGGAGTATATTCCAAGAAATGGAATTGCTGAGACAGCTTTCAAATACATTTTCCTAATTTGGCTATTGTTGAAAGTGCTGCTATAAACATTGGGGTACAGGTGCCCCTATGCATCAGTACTCCTGTATCCCTTGGGTAAATTCCTAGAAGTGCTATTGCTAGGTCATAGGGTAGATCTATTTTTAATTTTTTGAGGAAACTCCACACTGTTTTCCAGCATGGCTGCACCAGTTTGCATTCCCACCAACAGTGCAAGAGGGTTCCCGTTTCTCCACATCCTCTCCAGCATCTATAGTCTCCTGATTTGGTCATTTTAGCCACTCTGACTGGCATGAGGTGATATCTCAGTGTAGTTTTGATTTGTATTTCCCTCACGAGGAGTGACATTGAGCATCTTTTCATGTGCCTGTTGGCCATCTGGATGTCTTCTTTAGAGAAGTGTCTATTCATGTTTTCTGCCCATTTCTTCACTGGATTATTTGTTTTTTGGGTGTGGAGTTTTGTGAGTTCTTTATAGATTTTGGATACTAGCCCTTTGTCTGATATGTCAGTTGCAAATGTCTTTTCTCATTCCGTCGGTTGCCTTTTAGTTTTGTTGATTGTTTCCTTTGCAGTGCAGAAGCTTTTTATCTTCATGAGGCCCCAATAGAGCCTAAATGTCCATCAACTGATGAATGGATAAAGAAATTGTGGTTTATATACACAATGGGATACTACTTGGCAATGAGAAAGAATGAAATATGGCCTTTTGTAGCAATGTGGATGGAACTGGAGAGTGTTATGCTAAGTGAAATAAGTCATACAGAGAAAGACAGATACCATATGGTTTCACTCTTATGTGGATCCTGAGAAACTTAACAGAAGACCATGGGCAAGGTTAAAAAAGTTTGAGAGGGAGAGAGCCAAACCATAAGAAACTCTTAAAAACTGAGAATGAACTGAGGGTTGATGGGGAGTGGGAGGGAAGGAAGGGTGGGTGAGGAGGACACCTGTTGGGAGGAGCACTGGGTGTTGTATAGAAAACAATTTGACAATAAATTTTATACTAAAAAAAAGATATTTCTATCCTACCCCTAGGGGGTAAGTAAGAAAACTTGTAAGTAAGAGAAAAAACATATTTCCCTTATATTCACACCAATGCCAGACACTAAACATTATCTTTTCATTTAAAAATTGGTACAATTTTTACCAACCTGGTGGGTGAAAAAGTTCATTTTCTCTCATTTTAATTCTTATAATTCAAAGAGCAAACACATAATAAATTTTTAAATTTTTATTTAATTTACTTTTGTGTATCTAACTTAGAATACATGGTTTCATATGGGGAAATCAAATAAAAATTTCAACCATGTTTGAAAAAAATGATTATATAAACTATTATATCACAGGCAATATACTCAAAAAATAACAAACCCATGGACATTTCTTATAAGCAAACTCACCATGTACTTAAATATATTGGTAACACTTTTATATATCAATATTTTATAAGCATCTGCTGTTTTTTCATAATGTAACAAAAGTTACTTTACAAGAGAAAGAATACAAGCTAATTTAAAATTTAAAAAAAAAGAAAAGAAGCTGTTTTACTCACTGTGCTCCTGTTCATTATATTGGCACCAATGTATGCTCATTGCCTCTTCCCAGACACTCTCCACCCTTGTAGAGGATAATATATAAGTGCAAATGGCCCCACAATGACCATGGACCCTTCTCCCCTCTCCATCATAGAATAGGACTCAAAAGCAAAATTAGTAAGACAATAACACAATGAGACTGATTTCTCTAAGGCCTAGGCTATTATAATTCCTTTTCCAAATTTTTCTATGTTTTAAAGCAAAGAAAGAAAGAAACCAAAGCATAATTTAAAACAAACTCTGTTTACTAGAAAATAAAGCAATGTCCTGTGGTCTCAATGGAGCAAGTTGTACAATTATACTGTAATGCAATGGAAAATTAAGAGTATGTGTTGGCCTTACAATCAGACCATTTGGGTTTTAATGCCAAAGTCACCTCTTACCTTGGGCGGATCCACTTCACCAATCTTGTCCATCACAAAATAGATATAATAGTAGTTACTCCATAGACCAGTTGGGATTGAATGGGAATTGAATGCAGTCATCCTTGTAAAGTTCTCAGCCTCTATCTAGTACTGCCTAAATGTTAAGTAATAGTATCTAAATTGCAATGGAGTTGAATAGTGAGTCTGTGTTTTACAGGCAGGCTGTATGTGTGCTAAGATGAGAGGATTTCCCCAAAGGGCTATGGAGTATAGAGCAATGAGGTGCCTTTACTAGGGCTGGATACAGTGGTATGAACAAAGGTAGGGAAGGCAAGGTGAGAATATAAATCATAAAGGGATCATAGAAAAGTGGAGCAAACTTCTTTAGAAGAAAGGAAGTTAGAGAGACAGGGCCATAAGAGGAACTAATTGTGGGAGCAGTTGGCCAGGAACCTGGATGGATCCCCACTAGATGCAGAAACTACTTACCTGTATCAAAACATTCAGCCAGGCAACTGGCTATGATGGTGTTGGTCCTGCCCTGGGGTAGCCCTCCCTACCCAGTCTTTAGGAGAGTCTAGCTCCCTGAATAGTGATCTTGACAAGTGACCAAAGGGCTAGAGATATTGAGGCTTTCCCTTAAGCATCTTCTAGTCCATTCATTCATTCAGTCATTATTTATGAAACATCTACTAGGGGCCAAGAATTAAGTTAAATGCTGGGGATACAGTGGGTATAAACAGTGGGTATATACAGTGGTAGAGACAAGTGAATATATAACGACAAATTGTAAATAATTCTATGGACTAAAAATAGGAGAAACAATCTAATTTATATTATTAGTTTAGTGACGATAGTGGGGGGCAGGGCTAGGGAAGGCTTCTCAGAGGGGGTGACATTTAAGGTGAGAACAGATAAGCAAGAATTAGACATTGTTGGAAGAAGAGCTTCCCTAAAGAGAAAAACATCAGGTACAAAGATCCTGAGTAGGAATGAACAATCCAAGAATTGAAAGTAGACTGGTGAGCAATGTGCCAGGGTACCAGTGGCACAAGATAAAGTTGGAGAAGTAGGCAAGGACCAGATAATACATGGCATTATAGGCCTTTGTTGCAATTTGGGTTCTGAGGTGGAATTTAGCTTCCAGATATTTATTAAAGAGTTTCCTTTAGATCAACACCTGCAGAAGAGGGGAAGAAAGTAAGCAAGATGGAGCAGAGCAAGAAGGGGGCTAAGAGTAAGGCCAAAGGACAGTTGCAGCTAACTCCATGTGGAGTCAGAATAGTCCCACAGGGTAATCCAGAGCTGGGCCAAGACAGCCAAGACTTTTTACCCCTACATGGACCTGTCATCAGCTATGGACCACTCGAGGAAGGAAAGGACCTTGGGCAATGCACCTTCAGGAAGCTAAAGCCATTCCTGAAGTTCTGACAGTTGAAGGCATCTAACAACAGCATTTCTAGTAACGAGGGCAACAAATCTTTCTTTGAAGAGGAATCTGGGCAGGACATCACAGTGTTTACCACAGTCAGTCTTGGGAGTTGAAATTTTATTTGTATGCAAAAGAAAGACTCCAAAGGATGGGAGAAAGGTTAGTGGCATGACTCAACCTGCATGACCAATAGAGCTGCTATGTGAAGACTGGACCAGGGGGCATAAGCTTGGAAGCAGAGGGCACCAGCCTGGCTCAGTCAGTAGATCATGTGACTCTTAATCTCAGGGTCCTGAGTTCAAGGCATGAAGCCTAACATAAAAAAAAAAAAAAAGCTTGGAAGCAGAGAGACAAATCTGGAGGCTATTGTCCAGGTGAGAGATGATGAAGGCTGGGATGAGGGTGGAAGGAGTATAGATGAAGAGAATTGTATGGTCCATTTGAGATGTATGAAAGAAGGAAAGAAAGGAATTGATAAGAGCTTAGGTGAGTGAAAAGAGGGCAAACCAAGAATGCCCGGATGCATCCTGCTCCCCTAGAGGCCTGGGAGGTATCACTATAGCCCTGGAGCCAGGAATCCTTTCAAGAACTCATCTGATGAGGGATTGGTACAAGCACGGCCCTGGGAAAAGGAAGTGTTAAATAGAAATGATGTGTTAACTGAAAAAGGAAAGTTAGTACTCAAAGATTTATTTCACTTTATCTTGACAAAATAAAGAAACCTGGAAAGTTACATTCACTTCAAACTTAGAAAAAAAAAATGATAGAATTAAATTCTTATATCAATACAAAATCTACTGACACATTATGGAAGAGAAATGTGTGAAATCAAAGGTTATGCAAAATAACCCAGTATTCTTCAAAACATAAATTTCATTTATCTGAGTGGCTTTTGCAAGATATTGCAAAGAGAATTTGACTATTTGGGGACATAGCTTTGAACTTGCTTTCTTTCAACAACAAATTAGACTTAATGTGGCCTCAGTCTTCCATTTGACATCAACATAATGGGCCAGCAATGGACTGGTCCTCAAACAAGTGATCAAAACCACATCTTTGAAAAAGGCAACATCTCCTTTCGACAAAATTCTGCCAGAATAGTTCACTCATTATAGCTTTAAAAAGTGAGAACAAAGCTGCATGTCATTATAAGGGCACTTTGAACCACATTTTGGAGGTAAAAGAAACCTTTTAGAATATATAATCCAACTATTCGATTTTATAAATAGGAAGACTAAGACTCATGGCACATCTCCTATGTGTGACAGAGTATAAACTACAATCCAGCTCTCTTACCCTGAATATTTCTACTATGCCCACTGCCCTTCGAATGATGAGAGATAGAAGGAAAGCTGAAGAGTGGAACTGTTAACCAGTTATTCCTAAAACTAGGATTCTACCTCTTAGAACATGATAAAGAGGATTTGCTTATTGTAACTCTTCACCAAAATGAATTGACATCAAATCAATATAAATGGTCTATAAAATACTGTACATTTTATTCTCAAATGTTTTCTTTTCTTTTTTTAATATTTATTTATTTTTGAGAGAGAGAGAGAGAGAGAGAGAGGAGGGGAGAGGCAAAGACAGAGGTAGACAGAGGATCTTAAGTGGGCTCTGTGTTGACAGCAGAGAGCCCAATGTGGGGCTCGAACTCACAAACTGTGAGGTCATGACCTGAGCTGAAGTTAGATGCTCAACTGACTGAGGCACCCAGGTGCCCCAAATGTCTTTTTCTCTTGAATGTAAACTCTGTTCACATCTTTACATTTTCTTGAAAGCTCCATCAAGCTTTAATGTGCCATTAGAGCAGTGCTCTTGCCCATGAATTTTTAGCTTTCATACCATCATTTTGCAGTGTCTTTCTTTTTCATAAAGTTCAGTGAACAGAAATTGCATTCTGAAACACAATCCTCTGGATCACAAACCTTCCACGGGATTCTGTCCAATGTTCAACCCATCACATACACAGTAGAACCAATTCCTGACCCATGAAGAAAACAGCATGTCCCAGAGACCTTTTGTATGATTCTTTTCGTTAACAGAACCAGTGAGGCTCAACTAAATTCAATCTTAGATTTCCAGTGCACCATGGCTGGATGCCCACAGAGGAACATGTGCCCTCCTAGAATATAGTAAAACTTAAAATTGGTAATTTCTGTCCTTTCTCAGAATAATGTGAGGACGCACGATACCTTTCTGCTTGTGTTTATAGATTCCCCCCTTCCCAAATGTCCCCACACTACACCTACAACTATTTTAATGGGCATTGCCAGACTTAGTAGGGAGAGAGGAGACAGAGAGAAGGGGAGAAGAGGGGAGGGGAAGGAATAGGCATGGGGGAGGAGAGAAGAGGAAATGCTTATGAACCAGCTCTCATTAAACTTGTCCTCTCATTGTTTTCTCCTAGAAGCTAAGAAGAATTTGGAGGAATTCCCACACAAACAGAACTATTTTTTTGTTGGTATGACCAAGATAAATTGAACAGCAAATTTCTGATAAATGCCAACCATGAATAAAATTAGTCTGTCCTCAGGACCTCCAGGGCTTTAGGAACCAGCCAATATTTTACAAAATGTAGTTCACGTCTCTTAAAATTAAAAAAAAAAAAATAGTGATCATATTCAATGAGCAACTGAAGACTAGAAACACAGGGTATAAACTAAAGAAAATAATTTATATAAAGTGATTATCATGGTGCTTGGCATTTAGAAGGAGCTCAGCAAATAAAAACTTATTATTACCATTATTATTTGTGTAATGGTGCAACCCAATAAAACAATAAAATTAACTGGTCACAAGTTACCTATATACATAAATGTTAGTACATGTGGTAATCAGCCATAAATAATAAATTCTCATAAATTCGTGTGATTAATATTACCTTTACAGAACCAGACCCAGTTCTTCTCTTTTCTGTTTTAGAGCTCTGCATCTTCATAATGTATCGTTGTTTATGTCTTCCTTAGGTGCGCTGTAATCCTCTTTCCACATTCATGATAATCTTATTCCTGAAAGCCATAACGTCCACATAGGATTCCTCCAAGTAGGTGCCCCTGCTTCCCCACCTGGCCTTAGGTGATCATCCTGGTCTCCTCTGGAGGAGGCCTGGCTTGAGTACCAGAGGAAAGAGGTCTCAAGACTGCTGATTCTGGAGTGTGGATAGTACAAAGCAAGCTAGCAGCATCCCCTCAGAGAAAGAGCAGGTGCAGGTTGGGGGCAGGGAGATTCAGAGCCAAGGAGTTGAAGTGCTCTTGGAAAAGTCCAGGGTGACATTCAACTCTGGCTCTGATGGATTCTGCACAGAATCAGCTGAAAAGGTGGGTAGATGGGATCCAGCTGGGTCAGGACTGGGCCAGAGATGCCAGTGAACCCTTTAATTTCTCAACAGAAATTGTGCAGGCCAGGAGAGAGTGAGATGATATATTCAAATTGCTGAAAGAAAAAAAAATCCAACCCATAATACTTTCACTAGCAGAGCTGTCCTTCAGAAATGAAGCAGAGATAAAGACTTTTCCAGACAAACAAAACCTGACAGAGTTTACCACCACTAGACCTGCATTACAAAAAAAATGCCAAAAGGAGTTCTTCAAGCTGAAATGAGAAGATGCTAATTAGTAACATAAAAACAAGTAAATATAAAGCATGTTGGTAAGGCAATTACATACTTAAAATCAGAATACTCTAATACTGTAGTATGCTGATGTGTTAACCACTGAACTTTAGTATAAAAGTTAAAGGACAAAAATATTAAAAAATAACTATAGCTATAAGAATTGGTTAACAGATACACAATATAAAAAGATAAAAATTATGGCATCGAAGACAAAACAGAGGGGAGTAAAAGGGTGGAGGTTTTGTATGAGATAAGTGTTAAGCTGTTAAAAGATTAAAAGAGACTGTTATAACTATGAGATGTATCATGTAAGCCTTATGGTAACCATGCAGCAAAACCTACAGTGGGTCCACAAAAGAGACAGAGAAGGGAGCCAAAGCACGCCACTCTAGAAAATCATCAAGTCACAAAGGAAGAACACAAGAAAGGAACAGAGGAGCTATTAAATATCCAGGAAACAATTAATAAGATGTCAGTTTTCCTATCAATATTTCCTTTCCTATCGATATTTACTTTAAATGTAGACAGATTAGATTATTCAATCAAAAGATAAAGAGTTGCAGAATAGATTAAAAAAAACAAGACCCGACTATAACTGACTCACTTCAACTTTAAGGAAACAAGCAGGCTGAAAGAGAAGGGATGGACAAAGATATTCCATGCAAATAGAAACCAAATAAGAACAGGGGTAGCTATATTTATATCAGACACAATAGACTTTAAGTCAAAAATAGTAACAAGAGACAAAGAAGGCCATTATATAATTATAAAGGGATCAATTCATTAAGAGGATATAATAATTTTAAATATTTATGCACCCAACATCAGAGCACCTAAACATATTAGATCTAAAGAGAGAAAAACAGCAATAGAATAATATTTGGGGACTTGAATACCCCACTTTCTACAATGAATAAATCAGACAAAAAATCAATAACAAAGTATTGGACTTGAAATACACATTAAAACAATTAGACTATACACACACGCACACACACACACACACACACACACACACACAACATTCTATCGAAAATCAGGAGAATATGCATTCTTCTCAAGCACTTATAGAACATTCCAGGATAAATCACGTTAGGTCACAAAACAAATCTTAACAAATGTAAGAATATTGAAATCATATCAAGCACCATTTCCAACCACAATGGTATAAAAACATAAATCAGCAGGTGGAAAATTTAGAGATTAAACAATACACTCCTGCATCACAACACTTATGTGATGCAGCAAAACCAGTTCTAAAAGGGATGTTTATAGCAATAAAAACCTACATTAAGTAAAAAGAAAGTTCTCAAAGAAAGGCAGTAAAAGAGATCAGTCAAACTAAGAGCTATTTTTTTTTTGGAAAACAGGTAAACAAAACTGACAAATCTTTAGCTACACTAATTTAAAAAATAGAGAAGACTCAAATAAATAAAATTATAAATAAAAAGAGACATTTTAACTGATACTACAGAAGTACAAATGATCATATAAGACTACTATGACAAATACATACCAACAAATTAGATAACCTAGAAGAAATGGATAAATTCCTAGAAACATAAAACCCACAAAGACTGAATCATGAAGAAAAAAATATGAGCATAGCAATAATGAATAAATACATTGAATCAATCAAAAACTTCCCAACAACAACAAAAAAGCCAAGGACCCAATGGCTTCATGGTGAATTCTACCATTTAAAGAATTAATACCAATATTTCTGGAACAATTCTGAAAAATTAAAGAGGAAAGAATACTTCCAAACTCATTTTATGAGACATGCATTACTCTGATACCAAAGTCAGACAAGGACAATACAGGAAAAGAAAATTACAGGCCAATATCCTTGATAAGCATAGATGCAAAAATCCTCAACAAAATATTAGCAAACCAAACTCAGCAACACATTAAAAGGCTTATACATCATGTGGAAAACAACATGGAATTCCTCAAAAAAAATTAAAAATAGAACTACCATATGATCTAGTTATTACACTAATTGGTGTTTATCCAAAGAATATGAAAACACTAATTCAAAAGGATATATGCATCCTTATGTTTACTGTAGCATTATTTACAATAGCCAAATTATGGAAGTAGCTCAAATGTTCATTAATGAATGGGCAAAGAATATGTGAGATATATAGATAGATACATGGATGGATAGATAGATAGATAGATACAGACAGACAGACAGATAGATATAAAGGAATATTATTCAGGCATAAAAAAGAATGAAATCTCACCATTTGCAATAACATGGATGGATCTGGAAAGTATAATACTAAGTGAAATGAGTCCGTCAGAGAAAGACAAATACCATGTGATTTCACTCATATGTGGAATTTAACAAACAAAACAAACAAAGGAAAGAAAGAGAGAGACAAACCAAAAAATAGACCCTTTTTTTTGAAAGCTTTTTTTTTTGAGAGAGAGAGAGAGAGAAAGAGAGAGAGAGAGAGAAGGGAATGTCAGAGAGAGAGCCCAAGCAGGCTCCATACTGTCAGCGAAGAGGCCCACACGGAGCTCAAACCTATGAACAGTGAGATCATGACCTGAGCCAAAGCCAATAATCAGATGCATATCTGACTGAGGCATCCAAGCACCTCATCCCCCCAAAAAAAGACTCTTAACTATAGAAAACAAAATGATGGTAGTCAGAGGGAAGGCAAGGAGGGGAATGGGTGAAGTCAGTGACAAGGATTAAGAGTACACTTATATTGATGAACAATAAGTAATACATAGAATTATTGAATCACTACATTGTACACCTGAAACTAATATAATACTGTATGTTAACTGTACCAGAACTAAAATAAAATAAATAAGGATCATACATCATGATCAAATGCGACTTATTCCTGGGATCCATGGATGGTTCGATATACATAAATCTATCAATGTGATATACCACATCAACAGAACAAAGGATAAAAATTAAACGAACATCTCAATAGGTGCGGTAAAAGCATTTGACAAAATTCAACATCCTTTTATGATTAAAAACTCTCAACAAATTAGGTATAGATGGGATGCACTTCAACAGCAAAGGAAACTATCAACAAAATGAAAAAGCAATGAGAGTCACTAGAGCAGGCATCTCTGATGGTGGATTCCCATTATTTAACGTAATACTGTCCTAGCCAGAGCACTTAAGGAGAAAAAAGAGAGAGAGAGAGAAGAAATAAAAAGCATTCAAATCAGAAAGGAAGAAGTAAAGCTGTCTCTCTTTGCAGATGACTTTATCTTTTATATAGAAAACCCTAAAGATCACCAAAAAATTTTAGAACAAATGAACTCAGCAAAGTTAAAGGATTCAAAATTAATATACAAAAATCAGTTATGTTTCTATACAGTAACAATGAACTATTAGAAAGAGAAATTAAGAAAGGAATCCCATTCACAATTACATTAAAAGAATAAAATACTTAGAAATAAATTTAACCAAGGAAGTGAAAGATCCGTATACTGAAAACTATAAAACAAGAAATTGCAAGAAATTGAGGAAGATGAAAACAAATGGCAAGATATCTTGTGTTCATGGGCTAGATTAATAATATTGTTAAAATTGGGACACCTGGGTAGCTCAGTCAGTTAAGCATCCCACTCTTGATTTCAGCTCAGGTCATGATCTCACAGTATGTGGGATTGAGCCCCACATTGAGCTCCATGCTAAAAGCATGGAGTCTGCTTGGGATTCTCTCTCTCTCTCTCTCTCTCTCTCTCTCTCTCTCTGCCTCTCCCCCGCTTGTATGCTCTCTCTCTCTCTTTAAAAATAAAGTAAAAAAACAATATTGTTAAAGTTGTTAATAACAGTATTGTTGATATTGTTAATATTGTTAAAATTCTATTGTTAAAATGACCTAAGGTGATCTATAGATTCAGTGCAATCCCTACCAAAATTCCGATTTGGCAATTTTCCACAGAAATAGAAAAAACAATTCTAAAATTCATACAGAACCACAAAAGACCCTGAATAGCCAAAGCAATCCTGAGAAAGAAGAGCAAAGCTGGAGGCATCACACCTCCTGATTTCAAACTGTATTACAGAGCTATAGTAATCAAGACAGTATTGTACTAGCATATAAACAGACACAGACCAATAGAACAGAATCAAGAGCCCAGAAATAAACCCACCCATCAACTGATCTTCGATTAGGTCATTAAAAACACACAATGAAGAAAGGATAATCTCTTCAATAAGTGGTGTTGGGAAAACTGGACATTCACATACCAAAGAATGAAACTGGGCCTCTATCTTATATCATACACAACAATTAACTCAAACTTGATTAAAGATTTAACTATAAGACCTGAAACCATGAAACTCCTAGAAGAAAACACAGGGAAAAATGTTCTCTGACAATGGTCTCAGGAACAATGTTTTGGATATAACACCAAAAACATAGGCAATAAAAAGCAAAACAAACAAGTTAGTATACATTTAACTAAAAAGTTTTTTACAGATTAAATAAGTAAGTAAGTAACTAAATAAATAAATAAAATTAAAGGCAACATACAGAATGGGAGAAAACATTTTTAAACCATATATCCAGCAAGGGGTTAATGTCCAAAATATATAAATATTTACATAACTTAATAGCAAAAGAACAAATAACCCAATTGAAAATGGGCAAAGGACCTGAATAAATAAACATTTTTCAGAGAAGACATACAAATTACCAACAGGTACATGAAAAGGTGCTCAACATCACTAATCATCAAAGAAATGCAAATCAAGACCACAGTGAGATACTACCTCACACCTGTTAGGATGGCTTTCATCCAAAAGACAAGAGCAAGTATTGGTGAGAATGTGGGAAAAAAGGAACTCTTGAACACTGCTGATGGAAATGTAAACTGGTATAAGCCATATGGGAAGCAGTATGGAGATTCGTCAAAAACTTAAAAATGGAACTACCATATGACCCGGCAATTCTACTTCTGGGTAAATATCTTAATGAAATGAAATCACTATCTGGAAGAGATACCTACACTCCCATGTTCATTGCCGCATTATTCACAATAGCCCAAAGGAGCTCTGTTGGCTCCCTCAGGCCATCTGCCTAGATGCTTCATCTATCCATCCCTACTCTACTGCTGCCATGCCATTGTGGATGCTGCACCATTTTTAGATGCTTGACACCTGGCCTGCCTTCAATTAGAAAGCAAAGCACATATCCTGCCTGTTGTCAGAAGCCCAAATCTATATATGGTTTGGAACACACATACACCTCTGATCTTCACCCCTGGCCTCAGCTCCACTTGGGAGTCAGAGCACAGGACCCTTTCTCAGAGAAACTCGGTGGTACTGAACTGCCTTGCCTTCCAATTCTCTTCTCTCCCCTGTCTGTAGGATCCTTAGTTCCTCTCCAACAAGGAAAGCAGCTCTGACATCCACATGCATTCCTTCCAATCTAATGTGTTAATGGCGAAAGTTTCAAGCACTGAGTCTTTCAGGATCTTAGCTTTTGATGTTTAAAATTCAGCCTTTTGAAATCAAAATTTTTTCTTTCAAACTGGAAAAAAGGCCCATTTTGAAACTCAAACCTGAGAATTGCTTCCTCATTTTTTTCTCTGGGTAATACTCCTTACCAGAGGAAATTGATGTCTCTGATTTGATATAAATGGGAGAAGAGCTACCAGAATTAAAAGTAACTACTAACAGGATGGTTAAAATTGGTTGATACTAAAATATTATGCCTCATCTGTGAGTATTGCTTACCAAAGGATTTTGGTCCTTTCTGGCTATGCATACATTCAACTTGGCAGGAATACAGCCTATAAGTACTGCTCTGACCCACATCAGCCTTTCTTTTTTCTATTTGTTGGCAATATCTGGTTATATAAAATGTTTATATTTTCAGGAACATTTGGTCCCCATCACTATTCAAGTGACTTGGATTCAGAACCACCAGATCCATAGAATATGTGGATAAAATGTAGAGCCAGCCTATTCAGTAGTTTCCAATACTAGCCAAGAAAACACTGGCACCAAGCAGGAAAAACAAAAATGGAAAAGATGTAAGTGTTTAAGAATTATTAACTGAGTATCATTCTTTGAAGCAAATAAGAATGTAAAAATTCTCTATCAGTAGCAAAGCTCATTAGTTCTTTTAATGTGTCAAGTGAAATGCCACAGATTCCTCCTGTATTTCCAAGAATGTTTTGTTATACTTGACAATTTTTCATTGAAATTTACTAAAATAACTCTGAAAGAAACCTCTATTGTACAGCTGCAAGCCTTGAAGCAAATGTGAGTTTGGCTAAGCTCAGTGAGGAGAATTTACATCTGTGTCAAGCTACCCTGGCTTATAATTCTTTTCCTAAATTACAAACAACTTTGATTAAAGTGAATACTGCTTTTTTTTTTTTTATCAACCACAGTTAAATGAGATCTATACAGAAGCCATTACAATCTGAAACTCACAGAAGCCCTAATGTCAGTGTTTCAGCAATTTCAGTGTTCAATAATTCGTAGAGTCCTATTGTCTCTGGGTTAGATACAAGTCAAAGAAAGAAAAGAGTCAGGTGATTCATAGAAGCCTAAGACAAAGAGGTCATTCAGTTCATTTGAAGGATCATATTTCAGTCTCCCCAGGGGATGACAAATCATCCTATTTCAAAAATCTATAACCTTCTCAAATTACTGATTCTAATAGTCTATGTTCTTTGTGTTTTTTCTTTAAATCTTTCCTGTTTATAAAATTAATATTTTAAATGTACATAATATAGAAAATAATAAAGAGGACCTCTCCCTCTCTGCCCTCATGATACTGGCACCCCATGCTAATCATAATGAAATACAAGCAGAGTTTGAACACTTGAATCCATGAGTGATTCAGATGTAGCTGGGGTTTATTTCTGCAACTTCAGAGACCTGTCCTCCAGAACCTTATTTGGAGGAATATTGGGAAGCCTTCAGGAGGGAACTCTCCTGAAGGAGTGCCCATGATAAGCCTGATCTGGTGAGAAAGCTCTTAGGGGTGGAGGAAGGGATGGTGCATCACACACTGTGCAGTGGACTTGCCTATTCGATCACTATCCGAGCCCTACGAGGGTATGGGGTGGATGCTGTGAATAAAGACTGTAAAAGCAACTTCACTATACTCTGACACACTGGGGCCCAGACACCACTTCCTTAAGACTCCTTTGCAGATTATGACAGAGAGCCTTCCTGGGGCCCAGAAATGGCTTGAGCACATCTGTGATGAGCCTGGCACAGGGGTCTAGCCTCAGTGCCTAGTGGGATCATCCTAGCTGGTGAACATATATAAGAACCTTGCACCTCCAGAACTCCAAAATATATTTGGAACACGTTTTGTAAAAAGCCTAAGTTCTATATAAAATGGAAAATAAGCATGGCCGGGGGGGGAAATAAGTGTTTTTACTGTTATTGTAAACTCATTAGTGTCTACAGGCAGGTGAGGGCTATGAAATAATATTAAATAGTCATAATTTTTCATGATACTGGGGTTTCATTTTCTGAGGTGTTTTGTATCCTGTTCTTCCTGATATTTTTTATTTAAATTACATCATGAACAGTTTATTTCTCTTGAAAACATGCTTTTTTTTTTTTAAATTAGCTCCTAGATTTCTAGTCTTGGATCAAATTTCCCCTAATCCTAAGTGAAGCAGCTTGACATATTGGGTGGGAGGGCAACTAGACTTTGAGTTCAAATATTTAGTTTTGAGTGCCAGATCTATCATTTGCCTGCATTATCTAGCCCTTCAGTTACTTAATCTAGAAGAGGAAGGAAATAATACATATGTCATGGGACAAAATAGGCTTAGTAAAATATATGGAAAGTACAGATATCTTAAACTTCTATTATCTATCTATGTTTTTGTAAAACTTTATAGATTCCTTTATCATGACATACATGCTATTTTTCAATGATTTGTCTTTACATCCATTTCTTCCTCTAGACCATGAGCTTTCTGAAGGGATAGAAGACTCATTTGTGTTTGTGTGCCCGAAGCCTACCACAATTTCTGACATACAGTAAATACTAGATGATTATTTCATAAATGAGTGGATAAATAAATGAATGGTACCTGATATTATTTTACTTACACATTTAAAAAAATAACCTCCTGTATACTATCTTACTGAATCCTCACAACAATCCTTGGGACAAGCTTGGTAGATACCATGAGTCGCTGAAATAAAATGCTGGAGGAAGCTCAAACATCTGACACCTTCTGGTCTTTGCTGGTTGTATCCATTGCTTCTAACAGATAAAAGTGGGCTCAATCTTTAAACTATGATGTTAGTACCACATCCTTGTTCTCCACTCTCTTCTTCTATAGCTCTACCAGAGTCCACTCTGAGAATGCTTGCTATGTCCGCAACCCTCTTCTAAAGAGTTCCTGCCCATAGATTTTTTCTTAAGTCGCTGTAGTTGATTCCTTAAACTTGTGTGGCCATGTGTTATACCACATATTTTACTATCTGACTTTGTGTTTTGGACCGGGGGAGGGACCTGACCAAAAGGCAATAAATCCCTGAACTGACCATCAGTCCATAAAGAGGCCTTATATGTCAGCTTTGTCCAACATGGATGACAGTTAATATTGGGCTCCCCAAAACATCACCAAAACAACCTGCTAATAAGAGAAATATGAGTTTATTGTTTACCTACTTGGCTTATCTACTGAGTGAGAGAGAACATCACCTCAACAGTTTTAGTAGCATCATAAAAAGGGAACAGCAAAGTCAAGATGTTGATTGAAATTTTTAAGTTTAAGATGGGTCCTTTTAATCAGTGGGAGAGGCGTAATTCAGGGGTCAGTCAGGACTACAATATAATAATTTAGGAGTGGTGTACATGACTAGGTGAGAATTTTGAGGGGAAGGGTTCAAAGAGTCTTGGGTCCCACTGTTTTTTTTTTTTTCCTGTTTCAAGTTTTTATTTAAATTCAAGTTAGTTAACATAAAGTGTAATATTAGTCTCAGGAGTAGAATTTAATGATTCATCACTTACATATAACACCAGTGCTCATCACAACAAGTGTGCTCCTTAATATCCATAACCCATTTAATCCCTCTCCTGCCTATCTCCCCTCTAGCAATGCTCAGTTTGTTCTCTATAGTTAAAAGTCTGTTTTATGGTTTGCCTGCTCTTTTTTCCAACATGTTCATCTGCTTCATTTATTAAATTCCATATGGTATTTTTCTTTTTCTGACTGACTTATTTTGCTTAGCTCAATATATTCTAGCTCCGTACATGTCACTGCAAATGGAAAGATTTTATTCTTTGTTGTGGCTGAGTAATATTTATCCTTTTATCTTTATCCATTTATCAGTTGATGGGCATTTGGGCTCTTTCCTTACTTTGGTCATTGTTGATAATGCTGCTATAAACATCAGGTGCCTGTATCCCTTCGAATCTGTATTTTTGTATCTGTTAGGTAAATACCTAATAGTGCAATTCCTGGGTCATAGGGTAGTTCTATTTTTAGGTTTTTGAGGAAACTCCAGATTGTTTTCTAGATGGTCTGTACCAGTTTGCATTCTCACCAACAGGGCAAGAGGGCTCCCTTTCTCCACATCCTCACCAACATCTGTTGTTTTCTGTGTTATTAGTTTTACCCATTCTGACAAGTGTAAGATGGTATCTCATTGTAGTTTTTGATTTGTATTTTCCTGGTGATAAGTGATGCTGAACATCTTTTCACATGTCTGTTAGCCATCTGTATGTCTTCTTTGTAAAAACATCCCATGCTCATGGATTGGACAAACAAATACTGTTGAAAATGTCTATACTACCCAAAGCAATCTACAGATTTAATGCAATACTTATCAAAATACCACCAGCATTTTTCACAGAGCTAGAACAAACAATCCCAAAAGTTATATGGAATCACAAAAGGACCCCAGATAGCCAAAGCAATCTTAAAAAAAGAAAAGCAAAAGTGGAGGCATCACAATTTCACACTTCAAGCTATATTTCAAAGCTGTATTCATCAAGTTAGTAAGGTACTGGCACAAAAACACATAGATCAATGGAACAAAATAGAAAACCCAAAAATGGACCCACAACTATATTGTCAACTAATCTTTGACAAAGCACGAAACAATACCCAGTGGAAAAAAAGACAGTCTCTTCAACAAATGGTGTGGGAAAAATTGGACAGCAAAATGCAGACGAATGAAACTGGACCACTTTCTTATACCACACACAAAAATAAATTCAAAATGGATGAAAGACCTAAATGTGAGACAGGAAACTATCAAAATCCTAGAGGAGTAAACAGGCAGCAACCTCTTTGACACTGGCCATAGCAACTTCTTACCAGACACGTCTCTGGAAGCAATGTAAACAAAAGCAAAAATGCCTCTTGGGATTTCATCAAGATAAAAATCTTCTACACAGTGAAGGAAACAGTCAACAAAACTAAAAGGCAACCTTTGGAATGGGAGAATTATTTGCAAATGACATATCAGATAAAGTGTTAGTATCCAAAGTCTATAAAGAACATACCAAACTCAACACCCAAAAAACAAAAAAATCCAGTTAAGAAATGCACACAAACTGGTTTTTGATAAATTCTATTGAAGAGTTGATGGACCTTTCAGGAAGTTACTGGAATGAACAATAAAGTTATTTATAACTTTTATCTTCCTGGGGAGAGTCTCCTGAAATAGTAAAGTTATGCTTATGGAAACAGCTCTGTGAATGGTTTTGGTTCTCATCACAAAGCAGAAGAAGCAAACCAGTAAGCAAAAGCATAAGGTGGAGGAACATTACACAGAGCAGAAACAGAAAATCTGAATCACACTGATGGTGGAGGGGCCAGAAGAGCAACCAAAGTGCATATTTTTTTCTCCCCAGTTGAGCCCGCTTTGCCCTCAGACAATGTGGGCCATCATGCAGCCCATCCCCTAACTGTTACTATTTTCTTTATGTTGAGCAAAATGAATGAACCAACCCCAAACAGAGTATTCCATGATAAGCCTTAGGCTCACAAGTTTACATTCTCCCTTACAGTACCATTCAACCAAGCTTTGGAGTTGATGAGATCCCAGCTGGATAGGAAAGAAACAAATTACCAAATCAAGAAATTATGGATGCTGCTGGCATATTTTACACTTCCCTGGTATCAAGCAGGCAAAGTAAGCCCATTATGAAATGACTATCAGATCTCAAAGTTTGCTTCTAACACCTACTGCCTTGTGAACTGTACACATTCATAGTAGAAGTGAGTTTGGTTTCCAGTTACAAATGTGTCAGTTACAATGGATTTGGGAACCGTGCCTGTCCTTTCCCTGCAGTGTCCACTCTCTCGAGTAACCCATTTTTCCCTCTGTTTTCTGATCTCTGCCTCCTCTTGTATCATCTATCATTCCTCCCACCCAGCATGAGCACCCCAAATTCTATCATTCAAGAGCCAGTTCTTTTAATTTGGGTTAATCGCAAAAGAATGAGTGTTATGTGATGAGTAGAGAAAAGCCACTCAGAATGAGCAGCCTACACTTCCTCATATACCAAATGGCATGAGGGATGTCATATGCCAGAAATTCTTTGTGGTGAGCAAGTTGCTCCTCTAATTTCTCCTACTCGGCCTTTTTTTCTCCCTAGAGCCTACATCTTTCATCAAGATGTAACATTTGCTTAATTAAAAAGTCACAGCAAATTGTTTGTCACTGAAATGGCAATAAATATGCTACTAACATTCTGTTCAATTGCCTATAAATTACATTAAACATACGGAAAAGAGTATAGAGTCCTAGCTTTTATTTCTTGAGACCTCAAGAAGAAATTCGTTCAGGCTTACTGTATTTGTTAAAGTTTTATAGTGTTGTTTGAGGCAATCCATAGAAGGTTACTGCTCCTTGAGTAGCATGACATGATACAATCCCAGCTCTATAAATAACTATTAAAGTCACTCTCTCTGCAAATAACTCTCATATCTAGATGGGATCTCACCACTTCTAAAGTTTTGTTGAATGAAACTGCGAGAATGTAAATTTGTGAACTTGCTTGCTCTGTGATCCTGCACAAGCTACTTCAAAATCACTTGTTCATTCATTAAATAAATATTCCTTAGGTTTTAATTATGTCCCAGGCTCTGTAATAAAGAACTATGTACAATGGCAAGGAAGATACAATCACTACCTTCCTTGGCCTTATGGTACAGTAGTGTCTTCAGTTGAAAAGGCAGTAGTATCTACTTCCCAAGGATATGAGGTTTCAATGAGATTAGTTTATGTGAAGAGTACCTGATTCAGTGCCAGCTCTGTAGCAACTACCTTTAATGTATTTCTCTTCTCTTTCCTCTTTTGATAGCATTCCAAGTATATTTCACTCTGGCTATGCTCCTTCACATTTCAGAGGCTATATACAGACAGAACAGATAAAAATGTCTCATACGCCTATCAGATACTCATGCTACATTTCAGTAGCTAAATTCTCTATTTTTGTTTTAATTTTCTATTTTGTGTGTGTTGAGGGTAGGGAATATCTTTTAAAAAGAGTCTGCTGTTTTCTTTTTTTAAAATCTATCTCAACCTTAATTTCCTTTAAGTAGATACTGAGACAAGGATTAAAGAGCAAATAATTTCACTGGAAGGTTAAGAAAAACCTGTTTGTTTCTCTACTCACAACACTTCTGACACCAAATGTGTAGCTTTTCTACACCAAGAAATTCTCTAATTTTCTGCAAATACCAATTAAGCGTCCTATAATTTAATTTATTCTCATACTAACTACTTGGAATTAGTATGGACTCCACAAGTCAAAGACTCAGTCCCACACAAGACTGCCCTCCCATTTCAGATGACAATTGGAAAACTGGGCCTCCTATACTTCTGACCAATTGGCTATAAATCCCATGACCCCATCCAAGGGTTCAATAATTTGAACAGCTCACAGAACTCCGGAAAACACCGTTACTTACCATTAATGATTTCATACAAGGGTCGTAACTCAGGAAAGTCCAGGTACAAAAGATGTATAGGGAAAGGTGTGGGGAAGGAGTGTGGAGGTTCCATACCCTCTGGGCATTTCTTCCCAGTACCCCCTAGTGTTCACCATCCTGGAAGCTCTCTGAACCCTGTACTTTAGGAGGTTTTGTAGAGGTTTCATCACATAACGATTAACTCAATCTTTTATCCCTCTCCCTTCCCCGGGGATCAGGCTGAAAGTTCCAGGCATGGCTTGGTCTTTCTGGTCACCAGCACCCATCCCGATGCTACCTAGGAGCCCACCAAAGGTCATCTCATCAAAACAAAAGATGCTATAGGTCTTTATTGCAACAGTAAGATTTCTTCTGTGTTTTGTATTTCAGTGGTATGTAGGCTACAAGATCCATTCAAATACCCTAGATTTTTGAGAAGTCTTTTGCACATATTCAGCTCAGAGTTGGCATTTCTAAGAGGTCTGCTTCTAAAATACAGGGCCAAGGGATGGTTCACCAGTCCTGATCCCCTCCAACTATGTTTCAACACATCCTACCTTCAATTCTGAAGCCTTGGAAGTCCCAGAAAGTTCAGGGGTATCATTCCCATCTGAAGATGGGGTCTGGAATCAATCTTGCCATTCTACATACAGTGTACATGTAGTGAACTTAGGGCTTCCACAGGCCTCTAGAATTACAGCCCCCCCTTTACCCCCAAACTGCGCCCATGTCTTCCTAATCCTTAATCCTTCCAAGGCTTTCTAGTTATCTCCCACTTTCCAGCACCTGGACTTAAAGCCCTTAATGAGCTCAACCTGCCTGGGAACCACAGCCTTAAAACTTGCTCCAATTTATACCATCCAGTGTGGGTTAGATATTTTCCACCAAATTCAACAGATTATCCAGAAGCATGATTCTGTTACTTACCTAATTTCACATATAGCCAATTTCTGGAGACTTCTGATTTACATATTACTCACTGGATCACATCCTAGGGGCTTAAACATTGACCAAACCCGCTTTTACTCTGCTCCTTAGGACACTATCATTTGGGAAGCCCTACTGGGAGAGATTACTAGCCTGGGCCCAAGCCCCTGACTTCTTTGTCCCTGACTGATCCATTCCTGGTCCAGCATGCCTCATAGAAAACCTGGTCTGGAATGACTACACCATGGATCAAAGCCATTCTTTGATTCTTGCCCTCAATAGTTTCCACTATATCCTAAATCAAATGTACTCTCCTCTTGCATGGGAAAGAATATGGCAACTTCAGAATTACTCCAACCCACCTGGCTTGGACAATACAATCTCAGAATATAGCTCAAAACCTATTTAGATGAAGTACATTACATTGGCTTTATTCTGAAATAATTATGCAGAAGTTTTCTATGGAAAACTTTAAGACAAATTCCTATTTCTGCTTGTTTGCTTTCTTCTACTTCACTATTACTTAGAGGTGAGAAGAAAAAAAAATTGGGCTTTTCCAGAGTTTTCATCTAGAGACCACCCTACTGAATAAATTCTAAAGAAATGATATGAGGGAAAAACAAAAATGAGGTCACAGCTGATCATATCCCACATTACGATTACACTTGCTCTAGTAGTTTTGTATTTTTTGATATTTCTCACAGTCAAGGGATATGTTCTTTTTCTATTTCCATAAGGAGATGAAACTACTTTTTTTTTTTTAAATTATTTATTTATTTTGAGAGAGAGAGAGAGAGAGAGCATGATCAGGGGAGGGGCAGAGAGACAGAATCTTAAGCATGCTTCACTCTCAATGCAGAACCTGATGTGGGACTTGATATCATGACCCTGAGGTCATGACCTAAGCCAAAACCAAGAGTAGGACCCTTAACCAACTGAGCAACCCAGGTGCACCGGGAGATGAAACTACTTTAAACATGAGAAAAGAAGATGGAATCAATCAAACATTTGTTGAGCTTACTATGTCATTGATTCATTCTTTCCACAAACATTTACAGAGTGCCTGGTCTGTGAGAGTCATCATGCTAGGCAGGCCCTGTCTTAGGATGTAGCAACAAACAACATGGCATAATCCTACTGCTGTGGAATTTCCCAGGCAGAATACACTTAGATCAAACAGAGGCAATTCTTGTTTTTCTGGATGCTCATCCAGACTCCTTGGTATTCTGGTTGCTTGGTGGTGGTGGTGGTGATATTATTCTCTGTGATTTTATGTCTTTTGTGAGGCAGATGGGGGAATAGGTACAATTTTACCACTTGCTTTGTGGGATGTTGAGAAGGATAAATGAAAGAGATAAGAGACATATTAATCTACATATTTAGGGGAGTGATATCACCAAGAAGGCAACATTGGTTATTCCCAACTTTGCCCCCCTTCAGAAGAAAAACAATTAACAACGATTCATGGACAAGACAGCACTGAGAAATTCCTAGAATATTATTTAACAGTAGCTTGGGCTTAGAGGGGAAAAAGAAACTAAAACTTAAGGTCAAAACATGTATTCATGCTGTGCATGCTCTCCTAGTGTTCCGGCAGCAATTTAATGGGAACATACTGAAATCAGAAACCATTTACCCCTCACAATAATGTTAAACAAACAAAACACCACCAAGAGCAACTCTCCCTCCTCTGCCTGTAGCCCACTTGTTGTCTCTCCTGCAGACATACCATTTTCCAGTCCTCACACTCCCACAGTGCATCGACAGAAATAAGAGCATGTGCTCAACCACTGTAATTAGCTAGTCAACAAGACCATGCTGATCCCCTCACCTCTCCTGTTTAAACTAAGTGACGTAACTACATCTGTGGTACCAGAGCAAAGGCAAGCGGGAACACAGATGTCACTGCTACCTCCAAATAAGAAGGGTAATTCTTTAAGATTCCTGCTGAGGTAGCAGGGAGAGTGGTCAGGACCAGACAGCTTGTCATTCACAGACCAATTCTGTTACATTTTGCTGCGGTTAGCACTGCACTGTGGAGACCCTTGTGGGACCTCAGAAAAGAGGAAGAGAGGGTTGGTCAGGAAACTTGATTCTGGAGCCAAAGCTGTGGCTGCCTCAGGCTTCCAAGCCTCCATTTCCGTGCCAAAGGAGAACAGTAACGGCCACCATCTTACCTCTCAGTACAGGAATTAAAATCAGATGGGATATGTCAGTGTGTTTTTGCAAATTATAAAAACATTATGCCTATAGGAATCCTTAACACTAAATGAGATTGTTGAATGTCAAAGAGCTTTTAAGTACAAAATGAGGCATCTTTGTAGGAGTTTATTATACAAGAATGTAATGAAAATCTCTGCACTGCTGGAGTGGTTATCTAGCACTTAAAGAAGTATGTCAGCGGCTCATAAAGCCAAAACTACCAGCAATGATAAATCCACAGTGTGAGAGGTTAGGACAAAACAGAAACTGAGAGAATTGTGGAAAGGGCTTAGTGGCTGGCATAACTAAATCCAGATGTCCATGATCGGAGAGGAAGGAAAATCACTAATGACCAAAATGTACTAAATAAGCCCTGAGTCAGCAGCCAGGGGAGATTTCTCTCTCCAACGCTGCAGCCAGTGTGGCTCATAGGTAACAAAACTAAGGGACAGATCTGGACTTACCACTTCCTTTGCTCATCTGACACATACAACTAATTAATAAAAATCACTGCTGGAAACAACCCAAATGTCCGTCAAAAGATGAATGGATAAAATGTGGAACGTTCATACAATGAAATATATTTCAGCCATAAAAATGAATGAGGTACTGACACATGCTACAAGGTGGATGAACCTTGAAAACATGCTAAGTAAAAGAAGCCAGACGCAAAGGGCCACATATTGTATAATTCCATCTGCATGGAATGTCCGGAACAGGCAAATCTATAGGAACAGAAAGTAGATTGGAGGTTGCCTAGTGCTAGAAGAGGGAACGTGTCGTGATGGGCAATCTTTTGGAGGTGATGAAAATTCTCTAAAATGAACTTACAGTCAACTTACATACACCTATGAATATACTAAAAACCATTGAGTTATAAAATTTAAATGGGTGAATACTATGGTATCTGCCAAAACCTTTATAAAGCTATTATTGTTTAAAAAGTCATGTTCTGGGGTACCTGGGTGGCTCAGTAGGTTAAGTGTCCAACTTCAGCTCAGGTGATGATCTCATGGTTCATGGGTCCAAGCCCCACATTAGGCTCTGGTGCTGACAGCTCGGAGCCTGAAGCCTGCTTTGGATTCTGTATCTCCCTCTCTCTGACCCTCCCCCACTAGTGTGCGCTCTCTCTCTCTCTCTCTCTCTCTCTCTCTCTCTCTCTCTCTCTTTCAAGAATAAATATTTAGAAAAATAAATAAATAAAAAGTTACATTCCCTTTCTGACTCATCCCCAACTAACATTGGCATTCTCTGGCTGAAGCAAAGAGCATCACACACTTAAATCCAGCCTTTTCCAGCAATGGTCCTCCTAAGGGATGGGAAGGAACAGGGACAAGGCTGTCCATGCAGGGACAAGGCTCAGACACCTTGTTATAGGCCCATGCTAGTAGTTCTTAGGTTAGGCCTCCTCAATGTACTTTTAATGTTCTGTCTTCCTTCAAGCTTCTGCTAAATTGGAACAGTTGAGATAGTTTGCTTCATCTCTTTTCTTTCCTGGCCCACGCAGAATCAGTTTAAAGAAACAAAAAATGAACCACCACCTGCCTTTCAAAACATATGATGGTTTGAAGAAGATCTGTCTAGCTTAGAGCTAACCCTGGTCCATACCAGCAACCACCAGCTGACATTTCTGCACAAACACAAAGTTATCGTCTTTGCTGTCACAAACGCCAGACAGCAAGCATCCCATCTACCCAAGATAAGTCATTCCCATTGCTCTCTTTCAGGGCACTTTTCCTTCTTGCCACTTACTTCACTTTTATGTGGGTGTTTATTTATACCTACCTCCTCCATTATCCTCAAAGGTCACAATAGTGGAGTACTATTGACATTGAAGCTCACCACTGTGGGCCCCGCACTTGGCACAGAGGCCACACAGACTGGACCTTCTGTAAGCATTTGTTGAAGGAATAATAAAGCCCTGATGTGCTGCTTGGGAGATGTGTCCTGATCAAGCTCATCCGCCTTCTTTTAAGTACTATTGAGCAGTCAAGAGTCAGCGCTTCTCCTCCTGTCTCCTTAAACCAAATTTGTCATGTGCATCTATTCTCCCCTTGGGGATCACCCTCTTCTATGTAGTATAAATGGGGTTGGACATATGACCCTGCACCTTATCAGTGGTATAGCCAGGGGTTGTTACTGTGGCTACTCTGATTAGCTCAAGGTGGACACATGGCCAAAACTGGGCCAATCAGAATCACCTACAAACATCTCCACCAGCACTTTCAGGAAAGATACTCTAAGACAAGGTTTTTCAATATCATCCCTGTTAACTTTTTA
Source organism: Panthera pardus (assembly GCF_024362965.1). Classification (NCBI taxonomy): domain Eukaryota; kingdom Metazoa; phylum Chordata; class Mammalia; order Carnivora; family Felidae; genus Panthera; species Panthera pardus. The sequence continues at coordinate 98,802,026 of NW_026526765.1, forward strand.
GTATAGGCAATTATTTGTTGTTGGGGGGGTCCATCCTATGCATTTTAGGATGTATATTAGCATTTCCAGTAACGAGTCCCAATTGTGACAAGCAAAAATATTTCCAGACATTGCCAAAAAACCCTTGACAGTGGAAAATGAACCCCAGTTAAGAATTACCATCACTGCAAAATGTGTCTGTGAGGACAAAATAAACTGAATTTGCTTGCATCCGTGTTCCCTGTTGCTCCCTAGAAAGAAGCTTCCATGGAGAAGCCATCTGTAGGAGGAGAGAATGAAGCCAACAGAAAAAGGGAAAGAAATCTGAGAGATGTAGACATTATGATATCTTTTAAATCTCATTTGGATTTGATTTTTAGGTTACCTGCAACTAAAGCAGATTCTTACCATATATGTCCATATGTGACTATTTCCTCTGAAGCCAAGTATGACCCCAGTATCTCTTCCAGAGCCACATGTGCCTATCCTAACCAAAGAAGGTGAGCTGGTCAAATAGACACATGATCAGCCAAATCAGACAGACACAAAAACCCTTTGAGCACTCATGGGGTATCATGTACAACTTTTGTTTGTTTTTCTTCATATATTGTCTAGTACACAAGGTGGTATCATCCTTAAAGTGGTTGAAGGATAGTATATTAGTTTCCTAGGACTGCCTTAACAAGTTATCAGAAACTGGGTGGCTTAAAACAATGGAAATTTATTCTCGCCCAGTTCTAGAGGCTGGAAGTCTGAAATCACTGTGTCAGCAGGATTGGTTTCTTCTGGATGCTCCAAGGGAGAATATGTTCCCTCCTCTTTTCTAGCATCTGGTGGTGGTCAGCAATCCTTGACATTCCTTGGGTTAAGGCTGCATCACTCCAAGGCCTTATATAGCCTTCTTTCTTGTTTGCCCATGTATATGAGTGTCCTCTTATAAGAACATCAGTCACTGGATTTAGGACACACCCTAATCCACTATGACCTCATTTTAACTAATTACATCTCTGAAAATTCTAATTCCAAGTAAGATCACAAGGTGAGGTCCCAGATGGATGTGAATTTGTGGGACACTATTCAACCTACTACATATGACGTAATAATATATTAGAGAGCTTTATAGCTTTCAAAACATTTTTAAGAAATGAAATAACACAGAAAGGCATGCAGTCACCTTTTTCCGGGATGCTGTGAAGAACTCTGAGCTTCACTGAATGAGGTAGAGAGCCACCTTAGAATGTTAGCTCGGAGACTGGAGACAAATCGGATTGGCTGTCTGGAGACCACTCTTCCGTACTCTGCCTCAAAAAATTTTTTAATTCATTTATTTTTGAGAGAGAGAGAGAGAAAGAGAGAGAGAGAGAGAGAGAGAGAGAGAGAGAGAGAGAGAGAGTGAGGAGGGGCAGAAAGAGAGATGAGAGAGAGAATCCCAAGCAGGTTCTGCAATGTCAGCGAAGAGCCAAAGGCAGGGCTAGAATTCACGAACTGTGAGATCGGGACCTGAGCCGAAATCAAGAGTCGGATGCTTAATGGACTGAGCCACCCAAACTCCCCCTCTGCCTCAAAATTTATCTGCAGCCTCAGCTCAAGGATCTAAATGCTCTTTATATTGTTTCAAGAGCCATCTGCATTTGCACTTAAAATTCTATCCAAAGCAATATAACACTACAGCCAGCAAAGGAGCTGCTATTTCTTTTTCCAGTTTATTTGGCAACATGGGTACTCATTTCTTAATGCATGTATTAATCAAACTGATTAATTACTACATGATTTGCCCCAGAGGATAAGGACAAGGACTCCAGCAGAGGACGAGCAGCCAGAAGCTTGGCATTTGAGGGTTTTTATACACCAAGAGCCTTTGTTCTCATATGATCACTACCAGTAGCTCCTGGGTGGAAGCAAAGAAAAAAAATAGAAGAAAACTTTGCCTTGTTTTATGGTCAAATTTTGGGGTAAAAACATTCAACATCATTAGAGAATCCAGAAACATTCAAGAGTCCTTTAATATAAAGGAATTCGTGTTCTTTCATGATTGTAATATCATATGGAAGGACAAAAGCCTAAAGTGAGGCTGAAAGCAGAATTCCAAGGACACATTTTGAAGCAGGGTCATGCTTAGCTCAAGTTATTGATAATCATTTGAAGTGTTGGGATTATCTGCAATAATTTTTGCTCATCAGTAAGAAATAGGACTAAAATTTATTTTTTAAAAAATTCATTTATTTATTTTGTGAGACAGAGTACGTGTGAGCTGGGGAGGGAGAGAGAGAGAAAGAGAGTGAGAGAGAGAGGGGATCCCAAGCAGGCTCCATGCTGTCAGTGCAGAGCCCAACACAGGGCTTAATCTCATAATGGTGAGATCATGACCTGAGCTGAAATCAAGAGTCAATGCTCAACCGGCTGAGCCACCCAGGTGCCCCAGGACTAAAATTTCATTTGCAAAAGTGAACTCCATGTTGTATTTATTATCAGGATCTAGCCAACTCAGAAATTTATGAGAATAATAATTCTGACTAAGATCAGTTATTCATCATAGCCATACCACAAAGAGTAATTTAAGAGGTAGATTTGTTAAAATTGGTTCTTACATCATAGACATTAGCTCTGTCTATAACTATGTCTGCCTACAGGTAAGATGATAGATGGGAACCACGTTCTCCTAGAATCTAAGTCCCAGAAGTGATGGCTCAACCTTGGAAGGGAGACAAAAAGTCAAGTCATTAAATTGTACAGACAGATGGATCACTTTTGGGGGTTTTAAGTTCCATGTTACTGCTCACATGTACAGAGGACAACTTTGTTCTTGACATTCTGGACGAGGGCAGTTCTGATCAATTTGCACAAAGACAGTGAGAAGTCATAAAACACCCAGAGTTGCTGGGATATTTCATTGACTTAAGCCTACCCATGGTCTCTCTTTTTCAGGACTGTGGCCTCTGAGATCCCTGATTCCAGGTAATCCAGATAAGAAGTATCTCAAGGCTCCCAAAGGTGAACTAGTATTCTCCTTGCCTTCCAAAGACCTGTTTCAAGCAAACAAAATACTCTAGCTAAAAAAATATTATTTTATAGGCAGAAATTTAATCATCTGAATTGGGGTAGGGAGGGAGCCCATTTCTGCCTAACCTTCTGAAAACGTACCAAAGTATATCAAAACTATCAAACATCCATCCTGTAAGTGTGAAAGACAGAAATTTGGTCTTGTGCTATCACATGTAATTTGTGCTTTAAACATATATGTGGGTGATCAAAACAGTATGATACTGACACAAAAATAAGTACATAGATTGATGGAAAGTAACAGAGAGCCCAGAAATAAACCCATGTTTACACGGTCAATTAATCTATAGCAAAGGAGACAAAAATATACAGTGAGGAAAAGGTAGTCTCTTCAGTAAATGATATTGGGATAACTGAGCAGTTACACACAAAAGAATGAAACTGGACCATTTTCTTATATCATACACAAAAAAAAACTCCAAATGGATTAAAGACCTAAATGTAAACCTGACACCATAAAACTCCTAACTTGCACAGCAAAGGAAACCTTCAACAAAACAAAAAGGCAACCTACTGAATGGGAGAAGATATTTGCAAATGACATATCCAATATGGGATCAATGTCCAAAATATGTAAAGAACTCATACAACTCAATACTCAAAAAAATACAGATAATCCCATTAAAAAATGGGCAGAAGACCTGAAGAGACATTTTTCAAAGAAGACAGACAGAGGGTCAACAGATACATGAAAGGATGCTCAACATCACTTATCATCAGGGAAATGCAAAACAAAACCACAATGAGATATCGCCTCACACTTGTTAGAATGGCTATAATCAAAAAGACAAGATATATCAAGGGTTGGTGGGAAGTGTAGGAAAGAGAACCCTCTTGCACTATTGGTGGGAATATAAATTGGTACAGACGCCGTGGAAAATAGTATGAAGATACCACAAAAAAACGAAAAATAGAAATACCACACGAGCCAGTAGTGATACACTGGTATCTAACTGAGGAAAACAAAAACACTACTTCAACTTCAGTGTCCATCCATAGATGAATGGATAAAAATATGGGATATATATACAATGGAGTATTACTCAGCCATAAAAAAAAGTGAGATCTTGCCACTTGCAACAATATGGATGGACCTAGAGGGTATTATGCTAAATGAAAGAAGTCAGACAGAGAGAGAGAAACGTAAACTTACATATGGAATCTAAAAAACAAAACAAATGAACTAACATACAAACAACAATAACGAAAATAGAAACAGACTCATAAATGTACAGAACAAACTGGTGCTTGCAGCAGACAGGAGGTGGGAGTATGGATGAAATAGGTGAAGGGGATTAGGAGGTACACACCTCCCACTATAAAATAAATAAGTCACAGGGATGAAAGGTACAGCATAAGTAATATAATCAATATTATTGTAATAATTTTGTACAGTAATTACATTTATTATGGAGAGCATTTTGTAGCATACATAATTGTAGACCTGAAACTAATACTATATGTCAACTATATTCCATTTAAAAAAATGTTTTAAAATTTATGGGGTGCCTGGGTGGCTCAGTTGGTTGAACAACTGATTCTTATTTTGGCTCAGGTCATGATCCCAGGATTGTGGGATCAAGCCCTGTGTCCAGCTCTGTGCTGGATGTGGGGCCTGCTTGGGATTCTCTTTCTTTCTCCCTCTGCCCCTCTCCCACCCACCTCATGTTCTCTCTCTAAAATAAAAAATAAAAATAATAAATACTAAAAACAAAAAAGTAAAAATAAAAACGATTTAAAGATTAAAAAATATATGTGTGTTTATGTAAACCTCTTCAACAATTCTCCCAAGATTTTACTCCATAACACTGTGCTGATTCAGTTTTTCTTTTTCTTTGAATAAAAGAGGAATGCAAGTAGACAACTGAGCTGTAAATAAAAATTGACATCTCAAAACAGAATTCTAAAGTTAATAATTCTCCCTCCCTTCATGGCTTATCTTCCACAATTTCCCTTAACACACACTCAACTAGACTAGTTGCCATTCATAGACCCAAAATCCTTGTTCTCCTTGGTGATATGTCTGGTCTCCCCAGCAAGAATGTCTCTTTTCCTCTATCTTATGTACTTTCAGAGTTTTTTCACTGTGCTTTTTGCATGGCAGGTGTGAAGTAAATTTCCTGAATTAAATCTCACTGTTTGGGGGTACCTTAGTGGCTCAGTCAAGTGTCTGACTCTTGATTTTGGCTCAAGTCATGATCTCAGGGTTCATGCGATTGAGACCTATGTCCGACTCTGCACTGACAGCATGGAGCCTGCTTGTGATTTTCTCCCTCCCCCCCTCTCTCTCTGCCCCTGTCCTGCTCATGAGTGTGCTCGCTCTCTCTCTCTCTCAAAATAAATAAATAAGCTTAAAAATAATAAATCAATAAAAATAAATCTCACTGTTAAAAGTTAGCCATACCCATAGAATCTTGAAAATTTTACAGACCTCATGATGGCACATTTGTCTCATGAAAACAGATAATTCAACATGTCTATCCCAAATCTAGAGTTAAAGAGCAGCTTTATTCAGCTAAACCTCTGCATTCTTTTCCAGTGCATTTCAAGACCCATCCTCACCATCCCCTCTCTCCAACCCATGATCATAAAGAATACAGTATCAGGTGGAATAAATGCAATGAGCCAAATTTTCTCCCTTGTAGGCAGAGATGAGTCCCCAGGAGCCTTTCCTAGTACTCTTCTGTTCCTTGATTAACACTAATCAATTGGCAATTGAAAGTTTCCAGAGATCAACGTCTTCCTGATTTTTTTGGCCCAAAGGCTATTATTACTCAGAAGCTTGAGCCTCTTACCCAATATCCAGGCCACATATGAGTATAATCTAAATATTAGATGGAATCTTTAGCCTCTTGAGATCTGAGTAAAACTGTCTCATCTCATACAGTTCTCTGGCCTTCAGAACTCCAATACTTCTGCAAGACAACTGGGTCTGAGAATCCCTGGTGTGTTTTCTTCCATCTCAGGAGAATTTCCTTCACCTGACACCTCAACATATTCAACTTAATCATGAAATCAACTTACCTGCTTAAAAACCCATGTATTCTTACCCAAAACATCCTTTTTAAATTTATTTATTTCTTCTGAGAGAAAGAGGGAGTGTGAATGGGGAAGGGGCAGAGAGAGAGAAAGCAAAGAGAGAATCCAAAGCAGGCTCTATGCTGAGCGTGGCTGGAGCGTGAGTTAACAGCTCTGCTCAGAAAGCAGGAAGGCTGGAGGACAAAGGGAGGGAGAGTTGCTGAGCCCCCGGACGACAGAGCTCAGTTTGGTAGGGAACAAAGGCGCTCGCCAGCGCCATCTCCCTCGCCCATCCCCCAGCCAAAATCCCAAAGGGAACCAGTTCCTGCCAGGGAACTTGCTCGCTCCACGCAAACAGCCAACACTGTGCTTCTGTGGAGCCAAACCTCCAGCAGCGGATCTGACTCCCTCCCACTGCCACAGGGCCCCTCCTGAAGTGGATCACCTAAGGAGAAGCGAGCTAAGGCTGCCCCTCCTGCTCCTGTGCATCTTGCCTACCCACCCCAGCTAATACGCCAAATCCCCAGCACCACAAGCCTGGCAGTGTGCAAGTACACCAGATGGGCCACGCCACCCCACAGTGAATCCCGCCCCTAGGAGAGGGGAAGAGAAGGCACACACCAGTCTGACTGTGGTCCAGCAGTGGGCTGGGGGCAGACATCAGGTCTGACTGTGGCCCTGCCCACCAACTCCAGTTATACACCACAGCACAGGGAAAGTGCCCTGCAGGTCCGCACCACTCCAGGGACTATCCAAAATGACCAAACGGAAGAATTCCCCTCAGAAGAATCTCCAGGAAATAACAACAGCTAATGAACTGATCAAAAAGGATTTAAATAATATAACAGAAAGCGAATTTAGAATAATAGTCATAAAATTAATCGCTGGGCTTGAAAACAGTATACAGGACAGCAGAGAATCTCTTGCCACAGAGATCAAGGGACTAAGGAACAGTCACGAGGAGCTGAAAAGCGCTTTAAACGAAATGCAAAACAAAATGGAAACGACGACAGCTCGGATTGAAGAGGCAGAGGAGAGAATAGGTGAACTAGAAGATAAAGTTATGGAAAAAGAGGAAGCTGAGAGAAAGAGAGATAAAAAAATCCAGGAGTATGAGGGAAAAACTAGAGAACTAAGTGATACACTAAAAAGAAATAATATACGCATAATTGGTATCCCAGAGGAGGAAGAGAGAGGGAAAGGTGCTGAAGGGGTACTTGAAGAAATTATAGCTGAGAACTTCCCTGAACTGGGGAAGGAAAAAGGCATTGAAATCCAAGAGGCACAGAGAACTCCCTTCAGACGTAACTTGAATCGATCTTCTGCACGACATATCATAGTGAAACTGGCAAAATACAAGGATAAAGAGAAAATTCTGAAAGCAGCAAGGGATAAACGTGCCCTCACATATAAAGGGAGACCTATAAGACTCATGACTGATCTCTCCTTTGAAACTTGGCAGGCCAGAAAGGCTTGGCACAATATCTTCAGTGTGCTAAACAAAAAATATGCAGCCGAGAATCCTTTATCCAGCAAGTCTGTCATTTAGAATAGAAGGAGAGATAAAGGTCTTCCCAAACAAACAAAAACTGAAGGAATTCGTCACCACTAAACCAGCCCTACAAGAGATCCTAAGGGGGATCCTGTGAGACAAAGTACCAGAGACATCACTACAAGCATGAAACCTACAGACATCACAATGACTCTAAACCCGTATCTTTCTATAATAACACTGAATGTAAATGGATTAAATGCACCAACCAAAAGACATAGGGTATCAGAATGGATAAAAAAACAAGACCCATCTATTTGCTATCTACAAGAGACTCATTTTAGACCTGAGGACACCTTTAGATTGAGAGTGAGGGGATGGAGAACTATTTATCATGCTACTGGAAGCCAAAAGAAAGCTGGAGTAGCCATACTTATATCAGACAAACTAGACTTTAAATTAAAGGCTGTAACAAGAGATGAAGAAGGGCATTATATAACAATTACAGGGTCTATCCATCAGGAAGAGCTAACAATTATAAATGTCTATGCACCGAATACCGGAGCCCCCAAATATATAAAACAATTACTCATAAACATAAGCAACCTTATTGATAAGAATGTGGTAATTGCTGGGGACTTTAACACTCCACTTACAGAAATGGATAGATCATCTAGACACACGGTCAATAAAGAAACAAGGGCCCTGAATGATACATTGGATCAGATGGACTTGACAGATATATTTAGAACTCTGCATCCCAAAGCAACAGAATATACTTTCTTCTTGAGTGCACATGGAACATCTTCAAGATAGATCATATACTGGGTCACAAAAGAGCCCTTCATAAGTATACAAGAATTGAAATTATACCATGCATACTTTCAGACCACAATGCTATGAAGCTTGAAATCAACCACAGGAAAAAGTCTGGAAAACCTCCAAAAGCATGGAGGTTAAAAAACACCCTACTAAAGAATGAGTGGGTCAACCAGGCAATTAGAGAAGAAATTTAAAAATATATGGAAACAAACGAAAATGAAAATACAACAATCCAAATGCTTTGGGATGCAGCGAAGGCAGTCCTGAGAGGAAAATACATCACAACCCAAGCCTATCTCAAGAAACAAGAAAAATCCCAAATACAAAATCTAACAGCACACCTAAAGGAAATAGAAACAGAACAGCAAAGGCAGCCTAAACCCAGCAGAAGAAGAGAAATAATAAAGATCAGAGCAGAAATAAACAATATAGAATCTAAAAAAACAGTAGAGCAGATCAACGAAACCAAGAGTTGGTTTTTTGAAAAAATAAACAAAATTGACACACCTCTAGCCAGGCTTCTCAAAAAGAAAAGGGAGATGACCCAAATAGATAAAATCATGAATGAAAATGGAATGATTACAACCAATCCCTCAGAGATACAAACAATTATCAGGGAATACTATGAAAAATTATATGCCAACAAATTGGACAACCTGGAAGAAATGGACAAATTCCTAAACACCCACACGCTTCCAAAACTCAATCAGGAGGAAATAGAAAGCTTGAACAGACCCATAACCAGCGAAGAAATGGAATCGGTTATCAAAAATCTCCCAACAAATAAGAGTCCAGGACCAGATGGCTTCCCAGGGGAGTTCTACCAGACGTTTAAAGCAGAGATCATACCCATCCTTCTCAAGCTATTCCAAAAAATAGAAAGGGAAGGAAAACTTCCAGACTCATTCTATGAAGCCAGTATTACTTTGATTCCTGAACCAGACAGAGACCCAGTAAAAAAAGAGAACTACAGGCCAATATCCCTGATGAATATGGATGCAAAAATTCTCAACAAGATACTAGCAAATTGAATTCAACAGCATATAAAAAGAATTATTCACCATGATCAAGTGGGATTCATTCCTGGGATGCAGGGCTGGTTCAACATTTGCAAATCAATCAATGTGATACATCACATTAATAAAAGAAAAGATAAGAACCATATGATCCTGTCAATCGATGCAGAAAAGGCCTTTGACAAAATCCAGCACCCTTTCTTAATAAAAACCCTTGAGAAAGTCGGGATACAAGGAACATACTTAAAGATCATAAAAGCCATTTATGAAAAGCCCACAGCTAACATCATCCTCAACGGAGAAAAACAGAGCTTTTTCCCTGAGATCAGGAACAGGACAGGGATGCCCACTCTCACCGCTGTTGTTTAACATAGTGCTGGAAGTTCTAGCATCAGCAATCAGACAATAAAAGGAAATCAAAGGCATCAAAATTGGCAAAGATGAAGTCAAGCTTTAGCTTTTTGCAGATGACATATTATACATGGAAAATCTGATAGACTCCACCAAAAGTCTGCTAGAACTGATACATGAATTCAGCAAAGTTGCAGGATACAAAATCAATGTACAGAAATCAGTTGCATTCTTATACACTAACACTGAAGCAACAGAAAGACAAATGAAGAAACTGATCCCATTCACAATTGCACCAAGAAGCATAAAATACCTAGGAATAAATCTAACCAAAGATGTACAAGATCTGTATGCTGAAAACTATAGAAAGCTTATGAAGGTAATTGAAGAAGATATAAAGCAATGGAAAGACATTCCCTGCTCATGGATTGGAAGAATAAATATTGTCAAAATGTCAATACTACCCAAAGCTATCTACACATTCAGTGCAATCCCAATCAAAATTGCACCAGCATTCTTCTCGAAACTAGAACAAGCAGTCCTAAAATTCATATGGAACCACAAAAGGCCCCGAATAGCCAAAGTAATTTTGAAGAAGAAGACCAAAGCAGGAGGCATCACAATCCCAGACTTTAGCCTCTACTACAAAGCTGTCATCATCAAGACAGCATGGTATTGGCATAAAAACAGACACATAGACCAATGGAATAGAATGGAAACCCCAGAACTAGACCCACAAACGTATGGCCAACTCATCTTTGACAAAGCAGGAAAGAACATCCAATGGAAAAAAGACAGTCTCTTTAACAAATGGTGCTGGGAGAACTGGACAGCAACATGCAGAAGGTTGAAACTAGACCACTTTCTCACACCATTCACAAAAACAAACTCAAAATGGATAAAGGACCTGAATGTGAGACAGGAAACCATCAAAACCCTGGAGAAGAAAGCAGGAAAAGACCTCTCTGACCTCAGCCGTAGCAATCTCTTACTCGACACATCCCCAAAGGCAAGGGAATTAAAAGCAAAAATGAATTACTGGGACCTTATGAAGATAAAAAGCTTCTGCACAGCAAAGGAAACAACCAACAAAACTAAAAGGCAACCAACGGAATGGGAAAAGATATTTGCAAATGACATATCAGACAAAGGGCTAGTATCCAAAATCTATAAAGAGCTCACCAAACTCCACACCCGAAAAACAAATAACCCAGTGAAGAAATGGGCAGAAAACATGAATAGACACTTCTTTAAAGAAGACATCCGGATGGCCAACAGGAACATGAAAAGATTCTCAACGTCGCTCCGCAACAGGGAAATACAAATCAAAACCACACTCAGATATCACCTCATGCCAGTCAGAGTGGCCAAAATGAACAAGTCAGGAGACTATAGATGCTGGAGAGGATGTGGAGAAACGGGAACCCTCTTGCACTGTTGGTGGGAATGCAAATTGTTGCAGCCACTCTGGAAAGCAGTGTGGAGGTTCCTCAGAAAATTAAAAATAGACCTACCCTATGACCCAGCAATAGCACTGCTAGGAATTTACCCAAGGGATACAGGAGTACTGAGGCATAGGGGCACTTGTACCCCAATGTTTACAGCAGCACTCTCAACAATAGCCAAATTATGGAAAGAGCCTAAATGTCCATCAACGGATGAATGGATAAAGAAATTGTGGTTTATATACACAATGGAGTACTACATGGCAATGAGAAAGAACGAAATATGGCCCTTTGAAGCAACGTGGATGGAACTGGAGAGTGTGATGCTAAGTGAAATAAGCCATACAGAGAAAGACAGATACCATATGGTTTCACTCTTATGTGGATCCTGAGAAACTTAACAGAAACCCATGGGGGAGGGGAAGGAAAAAAAAAAAGAGGTTAGAGTGGGAGGGAGCCAAAGCATAAGAGACTGTTAAAAACTGAGAACAAACTGAGGGTTGATGGGGGGTGGGAGGGAGGGGAGGGTGGGTGATGGGTATTGAGAAGGGCACCTTTTGGGATGAGCACTGGGTGTTGTATGGAAATCAATTTGACAATAAATTTCATATATTGAAAAAAAAAAACTAAGTGGGTAGTCAGGACTTTATCTGGAGAGTCTTACTTATTCTTTAATATAGAAATCCTGGAATTCCATACAAAAAACAAAACAAAACAAAAACAAAACAAAAAAAAGAGTCAGATGCTCAAGTAACTGAGCCACCCAGGCACCCCTTACCCAAAACATTCTTATTTTTTTTTATATCTGGGATTCCTAGGAAGGGTTCAGATTGAAGATGGGACAAGAAAGTCACCTAAAAACCTCTATTAATCACTCCTACTCCCCCAAATTTTTGTGGTCATCTTACCTGAAAGGGTTCACCTTTTGTTCCTTAACCCTCTCGGAGTCCATGTACCTATCCTTCTATCCTTCTCTTCTTTATCACCTCTTTTCTCATGAAAATGACAAATACAGTCCTCTCTTCATTCATGTTGCTCTGCCATCTTTCCTCAAGTTCTGTCACCAGCTACACTCATACCTTTGGTGCCTCACCTTCTACCCCAAGTGCTTATTTAGGTATTTCTCCAAACATAATTCTCCCCCTAAGAGAAAGTATCTTGCTAGATACATCAAAAAAAGTACAGGTTTTTTCCCCCCGCTTGTTTCAGAAGAGAAGAGAATAATTACACATACGTCCAACTCTACCTAGGTCACATAAGGAGTCCATAATACACCCGAGGATAAAAGTAGATGTGATCTGCTAACTAGAAATCAGCACATTGAATAATAATACAAATATTATTTGAATGGAATAAAAGGACGATGGACTAGCTACAGGACAGATTTAAAATAATCACTCTCTATGGAACTCTCCCTGAAAGATGTCAGCTACCCAAGACAACTCACTACAATTCCACCTGAGTAGCCTCTTTTATAAATTTTCCCATCAAATGGGTCAATTGATAGGGTAGTGACTGATATGACCTAAAACATAGCAAGGCCTAGGGGGACCTGGGTGGCTCAGTCTGTTAAGCGTCTGACTTTAGCTAAGGTAATGATCTCACGGTTTGTGGGTTCAAGCCCTACATCAGGCTCTGTGCTGACCTCTCAGAGCCTGGAGTATGCTTCAGATACTGTGTGTGTGTCTCTCTCTCTGCCCCTCTCCTGCTCATGCTCTTTCTCCTTCTCTCAAAAACAAATAAACATTAAAAAACAAAAAACATAGCAAGGCCTAACCAGGGGTACATGAAGATACATAATGCCAGAGAAGAAACGGATCTCTTTAGCCCCTGAGGTAAGGGGTGGAGTTCTAGTGCAAGGCCAAAATCAAGTTTAAGGAATCAAAGAAGCCAAATGTTACAAAACGCAAGTAAGAGTTCTCACTTGGGAACGCAGCCCTAAGTTTAGGAATCTGGAGAGCAAGTAAAGCAGTAAGAAACAGGTAATCACATTTTGTTAGGGAGGTCAGGGTTTATCTGGCCCTAAGATGTTTTTAATGGACCAGAGTACTCAAGCCAGTCTGGTCTGTGACTTATTAATGGTCCCTCCTGGTATCAGATAGATCTCTGCAACACAAAATGGGTGGTGCCAGTTCACAGTCTAGACACAGCCCTAATAAAGATGAAAAAGGAGAAGTAAATTTATTCTACAATTCAGTTATGCCAGTCAGTGGCACATTTCTTACCCAAGTCACAAACACATTTACATAGTCTGAGATTGCAAGGCAGATACCTCAAAAATAAACTGGAATGAAAGAAAATGGATTTTAAATTACAGAGGTAACATTTCTATTTCATGCCATCTGTTATAACTCAAGTTTCCAGCAAATGGATTATTCACCAGAAATGATGCAAAAAACAAAAAACAAAAAACTGAGATCAAAATAATGTTATTGAAAACAAAGATATTTTTAAATGATGATACATAGATAATTTTAAAAGTACTGATTCAATCTATTTTTTTTTTTAAACTTAAAAGTTGTAGATTAGTGAATATGCACCAGTATTCTTGGATGGACCAAAATGATGATAAATTAAACCTTTTCCCAAAATAATCCTAGAAACACAAGTGAACATTTTATCTATTTTGCAAATCTCCTAGCACTAGCACTAAAGTATGGGTGTTTGCCTGGAGGATGTTTACTCCACAGATTCCCTTTGAAATCTGAGATGGGAGGTAAAGGCAGGCAAGGATTAGGAGATCTGACCATCTCTGTGTTTCTGCACTGCAGACAGGTTCTCTGAGTTCAGAGCTGATCAATAACCAAAGTCCCAAACTCCCTAGCTGTAATCACAATCAATACCAACTGCCGGTTTGTATCAGAAAACAATTAGGACTCTCTAATTTAGGGCTGGCACAAGTACCTCAGAATCAGCAGTAATGAAAACATTCAGTCCACCATATAATATAGTTTAGAACAAGAAAAAACACAAAACAAATAGGGTGAGACATCTCCCACCCACCTCCCCACTCATCAACACAGCCCTGCTCAGAGGGGGAGAGGCTATTTCAGTAATGTCTTGACTCTAATAATTTACCCATGGCCAGCCAGAAACAAAACGGTAGGCGAAACCTTTCTTAGCATGATAGAAGGCGGTCATTGAGCGGTTTGTCCTCATTCACCTCTACTGACACTGCTACAGAAGCTCTCACCCTCTTCAATGACAGGATCACAGATTGAGGAGGCCTCAAAGTCCAGAAAATGAGTACCAGTGGCATCCTAACTTAAGGCGATTCCTGTGCTCCCCACGTTAGATATCACAGGGGCTCACAATGGGAGACTGAACAAGGGGGTACAAACTCTGCAGACTCCCAATTTAGAGGACAGCACACATAGCCTCCTCCACGCAGGGGATCAAACTGGTAATATTTATCTGGGCATTGTCATCATGTCTTCCCCCTTTTCCTTTCTTCTACCAGTGGTGGAATGATGGAGATTTATAGAAATAAGGAGTGTGGTCATTTGGGATCGTATGCAGGTGACCATCAGCTTTCAAGGCTTCTCAGATGTTGCCACATACTCTCAAAAGCAAAGGCTAACCCTCTTCTCTACTCTGCCCAACCCAGGAGGAGAAGAAAGGTGATTGCCACACTATTCTACAGACCATCACTGTATTCTACATATAACACAAATTTGTTACAAAGGGAGGAGGTTTGCTAACACTTGCTTCTCCACTGAACAAGTGTACCTGTTTTGCAAACCATTGACCTAGGCCAGTGAAGGAACAGTGATGTACTCCTTGAGTGCTGACTTCAATTTCCCACATAACTTAAAGTCTAAATTGTGGATAATTTTAGCATTAGCCAGGAAAATGTGGCTCTTTATAAATGTAAGGCATTGGAAACAGCATAGTAGGCCAGGCATTTCGTTTTACATACTAAATCTGCAACTCCTTAGTTGTATGATCTTGGACAAGTCCCTAAGCTTTGTAGTTTTGTTTGTTTGTTTGTCAAAATCAGAGGGATTGGAATGGATCTGTGATACTCAAGAGTGATACTCAAGATTATGCACAAGAAGCACCTCTGGAGATTATAGAAAAACAGATGCCACTGGCCAATCTAAACACTCACTCCAGCATCTCTAATAGCAGGACACTCAGATAAGTATCAAGCTTCCTTTCTGTTTTACAGTATTTGAACTATGGTGATTATGAAGTCATTTATTCATTCAGTGACACTTATGCAATGTCCACTGTGTGCCAGGGTTTTATAGCCTGAATTGTGTCCCCTAAAAGTCATATGTTGAAGTCCTAACTTCTAGTACCTCAGGATGTGACTGTATTTAGAGGTAAGGTATTTAACAGTTAATTAAATTAAAATGAGGTCATTATGGTAGGCCCTAATCCAATATGACTGGTGTCTTTATAAGAGGAGGAGAATTGGACTGATATGCATAGAGGGAAGACCATGGGAAGACACAGGGAGAAGACGGCCATCCACAAGTCAAAGAGAAAGCCTCAGAAGAAACCTATCCCACCAACACTTTGGTCTTGGACTTCTAGCCTCCAGAATTGTAAGGGAATCAATTTTTGGTCTTTAAGCCCCCCAGTTTTTGTTACAAAAGTACTTTGTGGTCTTTGTTGTGGAAGCCCTGGAAAATGAACGCATAGGGTAATAGACAAGATTCTGGGTGTAGCACAGGGCAAGACACAGAAATGGTCCCCACTCCCATGGAGCAGACAGTATAGTGGAGGGTCAGATGAGAAACAATTACAAGCTATGGTAGGTCCTATGAAGCTCACATACTGGTTGCTGTAATAGAGAAGGACAAGACAGGTGGGAGTTGACTCACTTGCAAGGAAGTCAACAGAGAAGAATTCCCTGAAGAAGTGATATTTAAACTGTCAAGCTGAGACCTGAAGGATGAGAATGAGGCAGCTATGTGATAGCTGATGGAAGAGCCTTCCACTTTGAGGAAGCAGCAGAGGCAAAGACCCATAGGTGAGAAGGAAATGTGCTTCATTTGGGGAAATGAAATGCCTTGTGGCTAAATGCAATTCACAACGAGGGCAGTGACATGAACTGAGGTTGCATAAGTGAGCAGGGGTTTGAAAGGCAGTGCATTGAAAGGCAGTGCATTGAAAGCCATGGGAGGGAGCTTGAACTTTATTTCAAATATCAAAAAAAAGCAATTGAATTAAATTTTATTTCAAAAAAAAAGAACAGAGAGGTTTTTGAGCTCAGCCTCAGGTAAACCATGCCTAGAGCATATCTTTTTATTGGAATCCCATGGTTGTGACCAAAGCATTGCCATCCCCTGGTTGCAATGTACTAAAGTGTCGCTTCAGTTTCTCTGAGTGGTAAATAAGCCTCCTGTGCCAGGTTTAAAATTTATACAAAGGACTGAGATAAACAGAAATGTTACTTTTTAAATCTGGTTAAAACACAACTTACAAGATCCTATTTTCAATGGTAATAGGATAAAAGTTTATTCTTATTTAAAAAAAAAAATTGAGGGGCACCTGGGTTGCTCTGTCTGACTCTTGATTTCAGCTCAGGTCACGATCCCACGGTTTGTGGAATCGGGCCCCACGCTGGGCTCTGCGCTGACAGTGAGGAGCCTGCTTGGGATTCTCTCTCTCTGCCCCTCCCCTACTTGTGCCCCCTTCAAAATACATAAATAAATATTTTTTTAAAAACTGAACTCTTTTAAGGAGGGAACTGGCATTTATATGTATTGAAAATAAGGCTCTTGCTAGCCTAGTTTTAGCTGCAGCATGAAGACAGTAGACACCATATTCTGAAGTTAGGTCCACACTGATATTTCAAAGTAGGTGTCTAAAAACCGCTTTGATGACACCTAAGCTCTTCACTCAAGTTTTGTGTAAAAAAGGATCAGAATCTGGAAATTAAAGAAGAGGGTTCTTTTTTTTAAGGATTTTTGAAGAGAGCTCTAAGAGTGTCCTGAGTTCCACCATACAATGTTCAGAATATCATGCTGGTCTACTATATTAATGATATCATATCAATTTGACTGGATGGACAAGAAGCAGCAAGTATATTGGAGGCATTCTTAAAGTACTGAATTCCAGAGGATGGGAGGAAAAACTCTAAGATACAGGGTCATGCTCCAGCTGTGAAGATTTTAGGGGTCCCATGCTCTGGGACATGCCAAGACATCCCACCTAAAATTAAGGTCAAATCATAATACCTTATACCTCCCACCACTGAGAAAAAAGCACCATGCCTGGTAGGCCCCATCTCAGGCCAGGACTGAGGGATTTTCTAAGTTCAGGAAACTAGTGCTATACCTCAGCAGTCCCAGTCGGCCTCATAGGTGTCTTACTTTTAAAGTCACTTTGAGTCAGGTCTCTGTTTCTTGCAGCTAAACAAGCATTCTAACTACACTGTCCCAAAGTCTCAGGGAGACCCTGCACAAAGTAGCTCTGAGTTCAATGAACTGTTCCTGAGCAAACCAGAAGGTATTTCCATCTGTTATATCCAAAGTGTCTAGCACAATCCCTAGGCCATAGATGGTGTTTGCAAATACCTGTTTAAAGCCAGAGTAGCTACATGATCTTAGCAAGCAAAAGAGAAACTTCAGCGTTCTTGGATGGAAGGCTGAAAATGAGAAAAAATAGCTCAGTAAAACTCAAGTTCTGGAAGAATCTTTATGTTCAAATGGACAAGGAAGAAGCTGTATCAGGCGGGTCAGGGGGAAAAAAAAACTGAAGAGGTCTCTAGCCTCCTCTGGTGGCTCAGACTGAATGGCAACCTGTCACTCACTCAGGAGTCTGTGCCAAGGGAAAGATAGGGAAGAGGAGTGGAAAGAATACCCATAAAGGACACTCCTGAGGAAACAGAGGCAGAATCTGATGTCCGGAAATTTTCTTTATAAGGAGAGAGAAGGGAGCACCTGGGTGGCTCAGATGGTTAAGTGTCCAGCTCTTGATTTTGGCTCAGGTCATGATCTTGGGGTTGGTGGGATCAAGCTCTGCATCTCTCTCTCTCTCTCTCTCTCTCTCTCTCTCTCTCTCTCTCCCTCCATCCCTCCCTCCCTCCCTCTCTGCCCCTCCCCTGCTTGAGTGCTTGCTGTCTCTCCCTCTCTCAAAAATAAATAAATAAACTTAAAAAAAAAAAGGAAAGAGATGAATTAAAGGAAACTCCAAGCTGTCCTGCCTACACCCATTCCATTAGCTCCTAGGACTCATGGCAGCTGAGAGCTCTCAGCAGAGTCCATCTCCTGCACTTGTCCCCAGCTAAGTGGGCTGATTCACCCCAGGTCAAGCCTCCTTCCTGGGAGCAGCCCAAATCCAAAGACTTGTCTGTGCAAACAGCATAAAGTTCAAAGCCCTTCACTGCAATTGGGAACAACTCTGAAAGTCCATCCTGGCTTTAGAACTGCCTGTAGAAATGATTGGGGCTTCTGCTCTAACTGTACTACAGTCCAAAAGCTTAACTTCTCCCTCAGCCCAGCCCACCTTCCCTCCTTCTCACAGTGGTGCTGATCTCAAGGGCATTCTGCATCGGCTTTGTGCATGCAAATCTCCTTCTCAGAGTCTGTTTCTCAGTGTGAAGGATCTGAGATTTTTATCCTACTTGCAGGATAACAAGTTAACTTGTCACAGGTTCAAAGATTCTGGCAGAAGACACAAGACCCCTGGGTCAAGGACTGGAATGTTATTACTTATGGTACAGTAGCTAGAATGAGCTTCGTGTTCAAATTGATTTTCCTTGCTCCACAAATCCCACCAGGTGATGCAGAAAACACAGTGGGTTTATGCCACAGATTAGGAACTCTAAACTCAGGAAATCTCTCTTTTTTTATTATTAACTTTTTTATTTTAATTCCAGTATTGTTAACATACACTTAGTTTCAAGTGTACAATATAGTGATTCAACAATTCTATACATTACATAGTACTCATCATGATAAGTGTGCTCTTTAATCCCCATCACCTTTTTCACTTATATCACCTCCCACAGGAAACCCTAACCTTTTGTCTCATTTTTTTATTTTTATTTTAGAGAGAGAGAGCATGCTCACGCAAATAGGGGAGTGGGGCAGAAAGAAAGGGAGAGAATCCTAAGCAGGCTCCACAGTCAGCACAGAGCCCAACGCAAGGCTCAATCCCATGACCCTGGGATCATGAGCCAAGCTGAAATCAAGAATCAGACGCTCAACTGACTGAGCCACCCAGATGCCCCACGAAACCCCAATCTTTTAAATGGGACAACTACCAAACCTGCCTATCCTTTACCTCAGAGGGAGATACTATATTTATTAAACTGATCAGGAAACAAATCTACCTTATGTCCTACAAGCAGATACTATATTTGTAAGCTTGTTTGCCACATACACATCCTTGAATAGATAGCTCAGAGCAAAAACTAATAGAAGATGTGAAGAAATTAATCTACGGTCAATGAATCTACGACAAAGGAGGCAAGAATATACAATAGGGAAAAGTCAGTCTCTTCAACAAATGGTGCCAGGAAAATTGGACAGATACTCGGAAAATAATGAAACTATACCGCTTTCTTTTACCATACATAAAAATAGGCTCAAATGGATTAAAGGACCTAAATGTGAGACCTGAAACCATAAAGTTCGTAGAAGAGAATATGGGCAGTAAATTCTTTGACATTGGCCTTAGCAACATTTTTCTAGATATACCTCCTCAGGCAAGAAAAACAAAAGCAAAAGTAAACTATTAGGACTCTACTAAAATATAAGCCTTTTGTACAGCAAAAGAAAACATCAATTAAACAAAAAGGCAACGTACTGAATGGAAGAAGATATTTGCAAATGACATACCTGTTAAGAGGCTAATATCCAAAATATATAAAGAACTCCTACAACTCAACTCCCCCCAAAACAAATAATCCCATTAAAAAGTGGGAAAAGGACACAAATAGACATTTTTCCAGACATCCAGATGCCGAACAGACATATGAAAAGATGCTCAATATCACTGATCATCAGGGTAATACACATCAAAACCACAGTGAGGTATCACCTCACAACTGTCAGAATGGCTAAAATCAACAACACAAGAAACAACAGGATTGGCAAAGATGTGGAGAAAGGGAACCCTCCTGCACTGTTGATGGGAATGTAAATTGGTATAGCCATTCTGAAAAACAGTATAGAGGTTCCTCAAAAAATTAAAAATATAAATACCATATGATCCAGCAATTTCACCACTGGATATTTACCCAAAGAAAACAAAAGCACCAATTCAAAAAGATATTTGCACCCCTATGTTTATTGTAGCATTATTTACAATAGCCAAAATATGGAAGCAACCTAAGTGTTCATCCATAGATGAGCGGATAAAGAAGATGTGATAACACATATATAATGTGATATATATATCACATATATAATGGATATATGTAATATTACTCAGCCATAGACAGGGATGAAATTTTGCCATTTACAACAACACGAATGGACCTTATGAAGCTTATGATAAGATAATCGACACATCGATTAAACTTTTTTTGAAGGATTCACTATGCAAATAAATAGTATGATTGTAGAAATGCTGACCCCCTTCTAAAGAAGGTCTTTAGCAACAACTTTCATCTTCAAACAATGAACTACTCATCTTACGGATTTCCTTTTTCTTTAAGATTCACTAAATTCCCTACAATGTAATTCCAGTGCAGTGTCACCAAAAGAAAATCACATTTCTTTAACTATTGCATTACTCAGACTGCTTGTTAGCTCAGGCTGACTTTCTCTGCTCTTCCATTCCTTGCCAAATAATAACCTTAAAGCCATACACGGAAATGGAATTGCCAGGAGTAGAGGGGAAAGATCAGGTCATAGAGAAAGGTGAAGGAAGGGGAGGCTCAGAAAATGACAAGGATACGTGAAATAGAGAAGGACTCAGAAAGTGATTAATGTAGGGGGAGAAGTTTGGGGCTGCAGGAAAAAAAGAGGATACAAGGAAAGGGACAGTATTATCAGACAGACCACACAACAGGGCAAGGAGCTGGTGCAACAGGGGACAAAGGAAGACCTCAGGAGGGGTCATCTGTGTCTGTGGACTGTAAGGATTCCAGGATTCAGATTTGAGGAACACTGATTTATGAACCTGATGAAAATGTCTCTTAATAATGAATTATCTTTGTGAAAAAGAATTTGGGGCTTTTATCTCGCTAAAAAAAAGTTTCAGATTTTCATAAGAAATAAAAATACTAAGTTTAAAGAATCTTATAGAACTCAAGGACCCAATATCCAGTTTGAGACACATTCCAGAGGGCCAGGGAGAGGGTCCACAGAAGCGTAGCCTAAGGGAGGCTGAGGTCTCGTGGGTGGAGGGCACAGTACATGCTGACGTTTAAATGAAAATAGATCGCTGCTATGATAAAGCATGCCTTGTTGCTTTAAAAAGGGTAGGAGAGCAGGAAAGGTGGTGACAGGGGCCATGGCAGGGAATGGTAGCAAACAAAGCAAGAAAGGAGTAGTGCTTTCTTTGCTGATTTGGCAAATTCTCCAGAAAGTTGTCACTAATTCCTAAAATCATAGGCCAGAAAGGACTCTACAAGGTCATTTAACCTGATGCTTTGCTCCAGATAATATGGCAGCCAAACCTTCAGAGAGAAAGAGAGAGAGAGCGGAAGGGAGAGGGAGAGGGAGGATGAAAGGAAGAAATGAAGAAGGTCACATGTAAGTTTTAACTTTTCTTGGTCCAACGGCGAAAAACTTAATTGTCACAGATTGTCCGTTCTCTCCAAATGGGAAATTCAGCTTTCCTTACCACTGAGCAAAGATTATTGTCAATGCAGCTTGTCTAAAAGCCTCTGTTGAGAATGCCTGGCAATAAAAAAGAGAAATTCTTCAGCCTAAGGCAGGGAGTCAGAATTCCTATGCCATGCTATCTAGTTACAGCCAGAAGCAAGATTGGGAGTTACAGCACTGTTTGTCCACCAAACTCTCCCGCAGCCACATTTACCCATGCTTTGGTCACTGAGAAGAGGACATTCATTATGTGCAGATGCCCAAAGGACACTATGCCACGGACATGACTTATGGCCCTAGGGTAAACTGTGGCTGTGAGTCCTCCTGCAGTGTGGCAGGCCCTAGCTTTAGCCCTGACTCCGTGACTTGCTAGCCTTGTGACTCCAGAGGAAGTGGGAAGAAGGAAAAGAGGATAAAATGTAGGAAATAATAGTAACTGCCTCCTAGGACTATTATAAAGGTAAAATGACCTAGTATATATAAAAACAAACAAACAAACAAACAAACAAACAAACACACAGCTTAGAATACCTGGCAATTTCTCCAAAATACATCAAATTCCATTAGCAGCAGCAATGTCACTAGTATCTATATCAGATATTAGAATTTCTATATTATTAGAAGGTTTAGAGGGTACAGTTGAATTGGAAAGGAAGGAATGGTGGAGGGACAGTGTTAAGTTTTATTTGTGTAGTGAGGAGACATATAGCATGTGCTTATTTAAAATGGTTTAGCAGAAAGGCAAGATTCTCTTGACAACACCACTTACCATCGTTATGTTGCTTTGTCCCTGTAATTACTATGGTGACTACTTGTGAGGTGATAGAGTATCGTAAGTCATAGCCGCTAGCATTTAAGGTACATTCAGCTTTGTGTGCGCACATGCAGGCCTGTGACTGTGTGTACACATGTTTATGTTGCTAAAATGGCTAACAGGTATTAGCATTCATTCAAATATTAGATCAATTTAGACTTTAGAATTGGTGACTAAGTCCCTCTGATGTTCAGAAATAACACATGCTCACTCTGGGGAGCAGCTGGCATGTTGGGGGAGTGACAGTCTGCTGGCAACAGTCTGAAATTAACCCACCTCCTCTTCCCACTTTCTTAAACCTAGAGCTTCAAAGAAAGCAACGGGCACAAAAGCAACCAACTTTCTCCTCCTTGCTTATGTAAGGAAGGCACTCATTCGCTACCCAGAATATTTAGCTTCTGTGCTTCTCTCAGTTGGTCTGTCCAGATCTATAATCAAGATAAAACAGGAAAAAAGAGAGGAAGGAGAAGAGGGTAAGAATGAGGGCAAAACATCAATTTGTGGAACAAACGTACTGAGGACCTGCTTACTGTGTGCATAGCATTTAGCATGAAAAACCTACTCCGAAGCAAGGATATTGGGCAGTGAAAAAGCTATATAGGTCAGATTCTGTTAGAGAAAGCTAAGAGTTAAGTAATCGAGTACTGTGGAGGCACTACAGAAACTAAATCCAGAAAGGCATAAACAGGCTGAAATCCGGGGGGCAGAATTAAGTATTCAGGATTCACATTCACATGTCCACAATTGCTTGATTATGACAAAAATTCTATTGTAGAGCACCTGGGAGAGGAAAACCTGTTTCAGCAATGGTTCTTGATCATTTGGATATTCTCATATAATAATAATAATAATAACCTCACACCATAGGCAAAAATCAGTTCCAGGTGGATTGTCTACTTAAAAGTGAAAAGAATAGGAGAAGATGGCAGCATAGGAGGATGCTGGGCTCACCTTGTCCTGCCGATCACTTAGATTCTACCCACACCTGCCTAAATAACCCAGAAAACCGCCAGAAGCCTAGCAGAACGGACTCTCCGGAGCCAAGTGTAGACAAGAGGCCCACAGAAGAGGGTAGGAAGGGTGGAGAGGCGGTGCACGCGATACGGACTGGCGGGAGGGAGCCAGGGCAGTGGAGGGGCAGCCCACCCAGCAAGGCAGAATCCCCGAGTCTGACTTGCAAAAGCAGAGGGGCCAGACTGCGTGAGTTCTGACAGCCAGTGAGACTTAACATCTGGAATGTTAAAACTCAACAGCTCTGCTCGGAGAGCAGGAGGGCAAGAGGACACCGGGAGGGAGAGGTGTTGAGCCCCAGAAGACAGAGCTCAGATCGGCGCGGGGAACAAAGGCACTGGCAATGCCATCTCCCCCTCCCATCCCCCAGCCGAAATCCCAAAGGGAACCAGTTCCTGTCACCTAACCTGCTTGCACCGGGCAAACGCCCAACTCTGTGCTTCTGTGGATCCATCCCTCCAACGGGACTGCCTCCCTCCTGGTGCTGCAGGGCCCCTCCCGCAGGGGACCACCTATGGCAAAGCAAGCTAAGCCTGCCCCTCCCACCCGTGTGCACCTTGCAGATCCACCCCAGCTAATAGTGAGTCCTGCCCCTGGGAGAGGGGAAGATAAGGTACACACTAGTCTGACTGTGGCCCCAGTGGTGAGCTGGGGGCAGACATCGGGTCTGACTGCTGCCCCGCCCACCAACTCAAGTTACTCCAGACAGGACAGGGGATATGCCCCAAAGTTCCTCACCACTCCAGGGACTATCCAATGAAAAAATGGAAGAATTCTCCTCAAAAGAATTTCCAGGAAGTAGCGACAGCTAATGAATTAATCAAAACCGATTTAAGCAATATAACAGAGCAAGAATTTAGAATAATAGTCATAAAATTAATTGCTTGGCTTGAAAAAAGCATAGAGGACAGCACAGAATCTATTGCTACAGAGATCAAGGAACTAAGGAACAGCCATGAGGAGCTAAAAAATGCTATAAATGAGGTGCAAAATAAAATGGCCAAAGCACGGATTGAAGAGGCAGAGGAGAGAATAGGTGAATTAGAAGATAAAATTATGGAAAAAGAGGAAGCTGAGAAAAAGAGAGATAAAAAAATCCAGGAGTAGGAGGGGAGAATTAGAGAACTCAGTGATGCAATCAAAGAGAAAAATATCTGTATCATAGGAATTCCAGAAGAAGAAGAGAGAGAGAAAGGGGCTGAGGTGTAGGTGAACAAATCATAGCAGAGAACTTCCTTGATCTGGAGAAGGAAACAGGCATTGAAATCCATAGGCACAGAGAACTCCCTTCAGATGTAACTTGAATGGATCTTCTGCATGACATACCATAGTGAAACTGGCAAAATGCAGAGATAAAGAGAAAACTCTGAAAGCAGCAAGGGATAAATAGGCTCTAACTTACAAAGGTAGATACATAAGAGTAGTGGTGGACCTATCTACTGAAACTTGGCAGGCCAGAAAGGAATGGCAGGAAATCTTCAATGTGACAAACAGAAAAATTATGCAGCCAAGAATCCTTTATCCAGCAAGTCTGTCACTCAGAATAGAAGGAGAGATAAAGGTTTTCCCAAACAAACAAAAACTGAAAGGACTTCATCACCATTAAACCAGCCCTACAAGAGATCCTAAGGGGGATTCTCTGAGTGAAATGTTGCAAGGACCACAAAGTACCAGACACATCACTACAAGCATAAAACCTACAGACATCACAATGACTCTAAACCCATATCTTTCAATAATAACACTGAATGTAAATGGACTAAATGCTCCAACCAAAAGACATGGGGTATCAGAATGGATAAAAACACAAGACCCATCTATTTGCTGTCTATAAGAGACTCATTTTAGACCTGAGGACACCTTCAGATTGAAAGTGAGGGGATGGAGAACTATCTATCATGCTCCTGGAAGTCAAAAGAAAGCTGGAGTAGCCATACTTATATCAGACAAACTAGACTTTAAATTAAAGGCTGTAACAGGAGATGAAGAAGGGCATTATATAATACTGAGACAGTCTATCCATCAGGAAGAGCTAACAGTTATAAATGTGTATGCGCTGAGTACGGGAGCCCCCAAATATATAAAACAATTACTCACAAACATACGCAACCTTATTGACAAGAATGTGGTAATTGCAGGGGACTTTAATACCCCACTTACAACAATTGATAGATCATCTAGACACAGAATTAATAAAGAAACAAGGGCCCTGAATGATACATTGGATCAGATGGACATGACAGATATATTTAGAACTCTGCATCCCAAAGCAACAGAATATACTTTCTTCTCGAGTGCACATGGAACATTCTCCAAGACAGATCACATACTGGGTCACAAAAGAGCCCTTCATAAGTATAAAAGAATTGAGATCATACCATGCATACTTTCAGACCACAATGCTATAAAGCTTGAAATCAACCACAGGAAAAAGTCTGGAAAACCTCCAAAAGCATGGAGGTTAAAGAAAGGTTAAAGAACACCCTTCTAAAGAATGAATGGGTCAACCAGGCAATTAGAGAAGAAATTAAAAAATACATGGAAACAAATGAAGATGAAAATACAACAATCCAAACGCTTTGGGATGCAGCGAAGGCAGTCCTGAGAGGAAAATACAGGCAATCAAGGCCTATCTCAAGAAACAAGAAAAATCCCAAATACAAAATGTAACAGCACACCTAAAGGAAATAGAAGCAGAGCAGCAAAGACACCCCAAACCCAGCAGAAGAAGAGATATAATAAAGATCAGAGCAGAAATAAACAATATAGAATCTAAAAAAACGGTAGAGCAGATCAATGAAACCAAGAGTTGGTTTTTTGAAAAAACAAACAAAATTGATAAACCTCTACCCAGGCTTCTCAAAAAGAAAAGGGAGATGACCCAAATAGATAAAATCATGAATGAAAATGGAATTATTACAACCAATCCCTCAGAGATACAAGCAATTATCAGGGAATACTATGAAAAATTATATCCCAACAAACTGGACAACCTGGAAGAAATGGACAAATTCCTAAACACCCACATGCTTCCAAAACTCAGGAGGAAATAGAAAGCTTGAACAGACCCATAACCAGCGAAGAAATTGAATCGGTTATCAAAAAATCTCCCAACAAATAAGAGTCCAGGACCAGATGGCTTCCCTGGGGAATTCTACCAGACATTTAAAGCAGAGATGATCCCATCCTTCTCAAGCTATTCCAAAAAATAGAAAGGGAAGGAAAACTTCCAGACTCATTCTATGAAGCCAGTATTACTTTGATTCCTAAACCAGACAGAGACCCAGTAAAAAAAGAGAACTACAGGCCAATATCCCTGATGAATATGGATGCAAAAATTCTCAACAAGACACTAGCAAATCGAATTCAACAGCATATAAAAAGAATTATTCACCATGATCAAGTGGGATTCATTCCTGAGCTGCAGGGCTGGTTCAATATTCACAAATCAATCACTGTGATACATCACATTAATAAAAGAAAAGATAAGAACCACATGATCCTGTCAATTGATGCAGAAAAAGCATTTGACAAAATTCAGCATCCTTTCTTAATAAAAACGCTCGAGAAAGTTGGGGTAGAAGGAAAATACTTAAACATCATAAAAGCCACTTATGAAAAGCCCACAGCTAATATCATCCTCAATGGGAAAAAACTGAGAGCTCTCCGCCTGAGATCAGGAACACGAAAGGGATGTCCACTCTCACTGCTGTTGTTTAACATAGTGTTGGAAGTGCTAGCATCAGCAATCAGACAACAAAAGGAAATCAAAGGCATCAAAATTGGCAAAGATGAAGTTAAGCTTTCACTTTTTGCAGATGACATGATATTATACATGGAAAATCCGATAGACTCCACCAGAAGTCTGCTAGAACTGATACATGAATTTAGCAAAGTTGCAGGATACAAAATCAATGTACAGAAATCAGTTGCATTCTTTTTTTTTTCAATATATGAAATTTATTGTCAAATTGGTTTCCATACAACACCCAGTGCTCATCCCAAAAGGTGCCCTCCTCAATACCCATCACCCACCCTCCCCTCCCTCCCACCCCCCATCAACCCTCAGTGTGTTCTCAGTTTTTAACAGTCTCCTATGCTTAGTTGCATTCTTATACACTAATAATGAAGCAACAGAAAGACAAATAAAGAAACTGATCCCATTCACAATTGCACCAAGAAGCATAAAATACCTAGGGATAAATCTAACCAAAGATGTACAAGATCTGTATGCTGAAAACTATAGAAAGCTTATGAAGGTAATTGAAGAAGATATAAAGAAATGGAAAGACATTCCCTGCTCATGGATTGGAAGAATAAATATTGTCAAAATGTCAATACTACCCAAAGCTATCTACACTTCAATGCAGTCCCAATCAAAATTGCACCAGCATTCTTCTTGAAGCTAGAACAAGCAGTCCTAAAATTCATATGGAACCACAAAAGGCCCCAAATAACCAAAGTAATTTTGAAGAAGACCAAAGTAATTTTGAAGAAGACCAAAGCAGGAGGCATCACAATCCCAGACTTTAGCCTCTGCTATAAAGCTGTCATCATCAAGACAGCATGGTATTGGCACAAAAACAGACACATAGACCAATGGAATAGAATAGAAACCCCAGAACTAGACCCACAAACGTATGGCCAACTCATCTTTGACAAAGCAGGAAAGAATATCCAATGGAAAAAAGACAGTCTCTTTAACAAATGGTGCTGGGAGAACTGGACAGCAACATGCAGAAGGTTGAAACTAGACCTCTTTCTCACATCATACACAAAAATAAACTCAAAATGGATAAAGGACCTGAATGTGAGACAGGAAACCATCAAAACCCTAGAGGAGAAAGCAGGAAAAGACCTCTCTGACCTCAGTCGTAGCAATTTCTTACTTGACACATCCCTAAAGGCAAGGGAATTAAAAGCAAAAATGAACTACTGGGACCTCATGAAGATAAAAAGCTTCTGCACAGTAAAGGAAACAACCAACGAAACTAAAAGGCAACCAACGGAATGGGAAAAGATATTTGCAAATGACATATTGGACAAAGGGCTAGTATCCAAAATCTATAAAGAGCTCACCAAACTCCACACCCAAAAAACAAATAACCTGGTGAAGAAATGGGCAGAAAACATGAATAGACACTTCTCTAAAGAAGACATCCGGATGGCCAACAGGCACATGAAAAGATGTTCAACGTCGCTCCTCATCAGGGAAATACAAATCAAAACCACACTCAGATATCACCTCACGCCAGTCAGAGTGGCCAAAATGAACAAATCAGGAGACTATAGATGCTGGAGAGGATGTGGAGAAAGGGAACCCTCTTGCACTGTTGGTGGGAATGCAAACTGGGGCAGCCACTCTGGAAAACAGTGTGGAGGTTCCTCAAAAATCTAAAAATAGACCTACCCTATGACCCAGCAATAGCACTGCTAGGAATTTACCCAAGGGATACAGGAGTACTGATGCATAGGGGCACTTGTACCCCAATGTTTATAGCAGCACTCTCAACAATAGCCAAATTATGGAAAGAGCCTAAATGTCCATCAACTGATGAATGGATAAAGAAATTGTGGTTTATATACACAATGGAATACTACGTGGCAATGAGAAAGAATGAAATATAGCCCTTTGTAGCAACGTGGATGGAACTGGAGAGTGTTATGGTAAGTGAAATAAGTCACACAGAGAAAGACAGATACCATATGTTTTCACTCATATGTGATCCTGAGAAATTTAACAGAAGACCATGGGGGAGGGGAAGGAAAAAAAAAAAGAGAGGGAGAGAGCCAAACCATAAGAGAGTCTTAAACACTGAGAATAAACTGAGGGTTGATGGGGGATGGGAGGGAGGGGAGGGTGAGTGATGGGCATTGAGGAGGGCACCTGTTGGGATGAGCATTGGATGTTGTATGGAAACCAATTTGATAATAAATTTCATATTAAAAAAATAAAATAAAGTATATTTTAAAAAATCCTACAAATCAATTAGGAGACAGATAATCCAATTAAAAATGGACACAAAAAGTAAACAGCCACATTACAAGAGGATTTCCAAGTAAACAACAAACAAACGGTAAATTATGCACCATCATCAGTCATAAAGGAAATGCAACTTAACACCACAATGAGATACTATGCCACATATCCACGAGTATGGCTACATTTATAAAAACTGACACGTACTGCTGGTGGGAGAATAAATTGGGATCAACATTTAGGAAAACCATATGGCAGCATCTCCTGGAGCTGAACATCGGCATACTCTATGACGCAGCAGTTCATTTCCTAGATATATACTCAACACAACCGCATGCATGTGTTCATTAGAAGACATGCACAAGGATGTTTAAAGTAGACACAAGCTGAGAACAACTCAGAAGTCCATCAACAGCAGAATGAATAAAGAATACACTGTGGTCTACTTATGCAAGAGAATACCACACAGTAACAAGAATGAACACATTTAACACACACACAGAAGAATCTCATAAGCAAATTGTTGTGTGAAAGAAGTCAGCCAGAAGAAAGCACATACTATATGACTCCATTCTATAAAGTTCAAAAACAGACACAACTAATCTATGCGGTTAGAAGTTACAATAGTGGTTACCCTCAGAGAGCAAAAGAAGGCATGAGGGAGATTTCCGGGTACTATAATGTTCTGTTCTTTTTTTTTAATGTTTATTTATTTTTGAGACAGAGAGAGACAGAGCGTGAACGGGGGAGGGTCAGAAAGAGAGGGAGACACAGAATCTGAAGCAGGCTCCAGGCTCTGAGCTGTCAGCACAGAGCCCGACGCGGGGCTCGAACTCACGGACCATGAGATCATGACCTGAGCCAAAGTTGGACGCTCAACCGACTGAGCCACCCAGGCGCTCCTATAATGTTCTGTTCTTAATAGATGTTTTTCACTTTGTAAAAATCATCAATAAGTACATGTATGGCCTATATACTTTTCCTTAACTTTGTTATATCTCACAATAAAGTTATTAAATTTATACAAACGATAAAATAATTCAGGATTTGCAGGGGCAGGATTTGGAGCTAGGATGGCTCAAAACTAATCCCAGAGAGTCCTGAGAAGGCAGTCTACAAAGTCATGAAGATGGTTGTGATCGTGGTGGTGCGTATAGGGGCTGAGGGCATCCATCATCTAAACAATGTAAGAGTCTTCCAGGCTAAGAGGCCAGGCAAATAAAGCAGAAGAAAAAAATCCAATAAATTCCAGTATCAACAATAATTTCATCTTATGCTGTGTGTATGGATGTCATGTGATTGTTGTAGCTGATTTTCCTGTCTTCTAAACAAACAGGTATAAATGACTAATAAGGCTGAGTAGGTTAACTTTCCCGGGAAGGTTGCAACTTTATTTCCTGTTTGACTTTCATCAATGAATTTTACGTCTAGTTGTAGAACTCAAGCATCTGAGAAGCAGGTGTGGGAAGCATTTTGAGGACGGTATAGTGCCCAGGACACTGGAAATTATACCATGTAGCCATCACCTATGTGAAAAAGAGTTTGGAGGATTCCGAAGAATCATTACGGGGTCTTAGAGCAGAACAGAATCTTTAAGACGACCAAAGTTGTCTTTAAACACGTAAATGGCTTTTGTATGGAATGACCAGAGGATCTGGCATGGCAGGTGAGGATGTAATGAGAGAGATTTCAACTCACAGGAAGAAAGAACAAGGGGCTCTGCTAGGACCTATTGAGTTCCCTGGATGATTTCAAGCATGGTCTAGACAAACATCGGTGGGGATGCTGTGGTGGGCATTCAAGCACTGCATGTGTGATTGGCTATTATCATCTTAGAACAGTTGCTTCCAAGTGGGGGCAATTTTGCCCCTCAGGAGTTTCAGCAATGTCTGAAGATATTTTTGGTGGTTATAACTTGGGGTGGCAGGGGCTCCTGGCATCTAGTGGGTAGGGGCCAGGATGCTGCTACACAAATTGCAAGGCACAAGACAGCCCCCATGCAGAACAAAGAATTATCTGACTTAAAATGTAAAGGGTGCTGAGGCTGAGACAGGAGGGAAAGGTACGATTTACTTGATAATATCTAGAATTTGTTTTGCCACACAAAGCTACACTTCGGATCAATAAGCACTAAATTTTTTGTATGTGTCACAGCTCTCAGGGAAGCCAGTTATGTGAAATTATCCCATGTTGAGCCACAAATGCATGATAGATACTCAAGGGGGTCTTTGGTTACTGTTAACTTGCTTTTGTTGCCTTCAATTTCAAGTATTATTTAACATCTTAGGTGTCACAAAGGTTTTCCTTATTATAAATACCCATTGTGCTGTGAAGATCCAATGCTGTCTGCACACTAGAACGAAATATGTTGCTGAGTTCTATACAATATGTTCTAAGTTCATTTAAGTAAGTGTGTAACATAGTCAACAGGCACATATCAACCCAGGTTTACATTGTGAAATAAAAATAACCAAGCCATCAACCTTGTCTATGAACAATACCTCAATAGTCAGAAAAAGCAGGTCTCCTTGTAATAGGCAGAAGAAGCCATTATTCTATGACATAAGGATGTTGCTTCCATAGGATATGATCTGGATATGTAAAAACAAAGTGTATTCTTTCTTATTAGAGTTAAAATAGTCTCTAATTATGCACAGTTTGATATCAATGACATAAACGCAATTAGGGTGCAATCAAGTAAAATGGCATTGTTGGCAGGTTCCACTTATCATTCCTAAATTACCATACCGGCAAAAGTCAAGCATTTATTAGTGCTGCCGCCAAGCCAATCAAATAGTCTATTCACCCGGTCCCCTTTGGTGTTTCTCAAAGGTGTTTCTCACACCTGGGGAGCATGATTAATTCACGGTGCTATTTTTCAGTTTGCCCTCCCCCAAGAACTGCCCCCTCAGGACTGGGGTTTATCTTTCTAAAGTTTAATAGGACCCAAATTCACTTTTGTTGAGCCCCAGTCTTTATTAACTTCTTTACTAATCCAAATTTTCAATTTCTTGCATATTCTTCACTTATCAGGCTGACTGGGAAATGATACCATTGTGAAAATGCCATTGAGTAAAATGTTCAGACAATGGTCTGTTCCAATAAATTCGATTTCCCAGTTAACAGAGTAAACCAGCAATATACCTAAAAGAATTCAGTTTCTTGAAAGTCTTTCTAAAATATATTACTTACTTAGATTTAATAATTATACTAATATAGTACTTACAATGGGCCAGTCACCATGCTTTATATATATTAACTCATTTAATCTTCATTGCAACTAGGAAAAAGCCAGTATTTTTCTCCTCACTTTACTGAGAAAATGATTAACTTATGATTGATTATTGAATAATACTTGAATAATTGATTTACAAAGGGGAATAAATGCTAAGTTCAAGAGGAGAACCCAGAACTCTGGCCCCACTCATTTAGCCCCTATGGTATGTGTATGGCCAGGGTAGAGTTTATATTTATGTGCAATAGCTCCTTCATGATCTGGTATCTTATATCAGGTCGAGAGTACCATGATGAACATGAATTCTCAATGAGGAACATGTAAATAAAGTAAATGTGAGAAATCGGGTAAAGAGTGGGTGCTGGGGAAGGAGAGAAAGTGGTTAAGAACCTGAGCTCAGTTAATATGGGGGCTTTAAAACTGCTGCAATTTTCCCTCTGATAATAATATCAATACATATTGAGAGAAATAGAAAAGTATACAAAGGAAACAAAAAATATATCAGTTATTCCATTAGTACATTTTAAAGAATGTTTTACCAGTCTTTTTCTGTATCTTACAGGTGTATTAAAAAAATTAAAGGCAGTTTATAACAGAGTTGTTACGTGGATTCTCAAATAGAGACAGACCTCTAAACCTCCTATCTCCAGGCTGCAGCTTCCTCATCTGCAAAATGGGCACAAGATTAGAACTTACACCCACTAAAGCACAAGGACATCTTTGATGTATAATGCTAAGTATGATCATCTCCACAAAAGTTAGATATTGCTATATTATCAGCTATAATAGCATTTTTATTTGCCTTCCTACTCAAGTCTAGACTGTGTTTCCCACTTTTCTTAACTATTCTTCAAAAACAGTTTGTAATGGTGCATTTGAGACTAACTTTGTTTCATTTTGCAGTCTTCTAATTGTTTTCTTTAGGATAAAATTCCACAAGTGAAATGGCTGTTTCCAAGGATAGAAACAGGAGTACTTTGAGACTTTTATTGCCTACTTCCAGATTATGGAAAGTAGGAAAGATTATGGAAATCCTGCCAATTTTTCTACATCTTTCCATATTTGCAAATTGATATCCTGAAAGAGCATGCCATTTACACTGTCATCTGGGGTATGAGAATATGTAGATCTGCGGGATTAAAGTATTAGGATTATTTCTAGTATTTGCCATCTTAATTAGTTAAAAATGGTGACATCTTGATTAGACTGATTTTATTTTAATGAGACTGGATTCTTTATATGTATGTTGCCCATTTGTATTCCTTTTGTGAATTCCCCATTCATGTCCTTTGCATCTCCAGGGCTTCGGTGTCTTAATGTTTCAGAAGGATGCTTTCACTTTTCACTTACTGATCATGTGTTCAACAAATATTTATTATTGGCACCTTCTCTAGCCCAGTTTTAAAACTTTTGTTACCCAGCCTATGAATATTTTGTTTTAATTTGCTTTTCATATTTTGTATGTAATAATTATGATATACAGATATTTTTAATTCTTAGGTAACTAAATCTATCAATGCTCTCCTCTGGTTTCTGACTTTGGCTTTAAAAGGCTTTACTTAGGGCTGTATTACATACTCATTTATATCTTTATAATCTTTTATGGTAAGTTATGAAGTAGGAATCTAATGCAATCATTTTTCTTTCTAAATAGCCAGTAATTTAGTACATTTTCTCTATAAGCTTTTTTTAATGCCTGAATATGTATAGATTTTTTAAATATCCTTGAAAGTCAAAATACTTTCCAGCATATGTCTAGGTGTTTATCTTGTTTAATTTTACCAGAATTTATTGACCCCTTTTAATCTGAAGACACTTAGTATTTGATTTGTTCAACTCCAGAAAATTTCCTAACCTCTTTATTTCCTGATTACTTCTTTTTCTACATCCACTCTGTTCTCTTTTTCTAGAATTTCTATCATAGGTATATTAGATCTCCTTAACTCAGTCCTTCATTACTTATCTTTTAAATTTTTTTCATATTGTTTTTCATTTCCTTATTCCTTGCCTCTGAAACTTGGATGAATTCCAGGAGTTTTCACTTACTTCATTGACTGAATGTTCTGCAACAGCAAATCTCTTCATTTAGGTTTTTCTTCTATACTCTCTTTTCTGAACTCCCATTGTTCTTCATGACCTCCTTGCTTATTTCTTTTTTTACAGCTTATTTGTTTATTTATTTATTCTCAGTAATCTCTACACCCAATGTGAGGCTCAAACTTACCATCCAGAGATCAAGAATCACATGCTCCACCTAGTGAGCCAGGCATCCCCCACCCCAATCTTGCTTATTTCTATAGACTTGACAAGTTCCACTCTACCATGTTAAAATCACAGATTAAAAACTTGAAAACATCCCCTCTATTTTGAACAGTAACTACAGTTCATAAGAAGACATCAGCTCTAGTTCTTTAGCACAGCCCCCTCTTTTTAAACAGCAATATCTTTTCAAACAACTAATGGATTTTGCCTGTTTGCTTATCCTTAATGTGGCATCTGCTCTTGTTCAACTCTGGGAATTGAGATGGATTTTGTCAAAGATTATTTGGATGTCTATCCAAATCTTTCAGATCCAGATAAAAAGTGAAGTGAGAGTTTTGGATTTAATGTAATTTTCCATTCAGAGCATAAACACTGAACAGCCTGGGTCACTAAGGCCAGAGGTGGTCACGGCAGGAAGACTGTGTTTGTTGGGCAGCCAGAAATTAGCTGCAACGATGCCTCGATTTCTTTGTTTGGCATGGTCATCTTCTTGAGGAGCCGGATGAGGCTCTGTGTCTGGGACAGACGTCTGTGTTTAGTACAGGCCAGGAACAAAACCAGACCTGGCCCCACTGAGTGTGACATGCCACACTCAGGGACATGCCCTTATCTCACTGCCCTGTGCCAGCCCATCACACCACAAACCCTCCTAAATGAGGGATTGGGAGGAAGAGCTACCAAGAACTCTCCCCCCTTGACTTCCCAGTCTGCAAGTGGAGAGCCCTGATTCAAATTAGTCTATCCTTCACTTGAGAGTCACTGACAAACTGTCTGGTAAACTGCAGCCACCCTTTCATACTTTCCACTATGAGTTTCTAATATTTCTTTTTGAATATTTTTTACTCAATTAAGTGGAAATCTAGGGAAGTGGCAAACTTCTTGTATGGGCTCCATTAGCTTCTTATCCAGGAATGCCTTGATTCCATTCCAGCCTGCGCTTAGGGAAGTGTTAATGGGAATGGGGAGAAAGCCACATCAATTTTCTCTAAGAACAGAGGGGAAAGTCCCTTCTTTACTTATGGAAACTAATCACAGAATTTTTCTACTTTTAGTATGGAGATCTTCACAAGCTGTTTTTTCTTTCTTTCTCTTTTCTTAATTGAGAGAAATAATGCAGAGAAAATCAGATGAAGGATGGGGCGCCTGGGTGGCGCAGTCGGTTGGGCATCCGACTTCAGCTCAGGTCACAATCTCACGTCTGTGAGTTCGAGCCCCGCGTCGGGCTCTGGGCTGATGGCTCAGAGCCTGGAGCCTGCTTCCGATTCTGTGTCTCCCTCTCTCTCTGCCCCTCCCCCATTCATGCTCTGTCTCTCTCTGTCTCAAAAATAAATAAACGTTAAAAAAAAAAAATCAGATTAAGGGTGTAGTGGGAATTTCATGGACCTTTCTAATTTACTTGCCAGAGACTGAAAAGTAGTCCATTCTTTCAGCTTCAGCAAGTAGAATATATTTCGTCTGGCAGAGAGAAAAGGTTACCACCAGGTACTGAAAATACACAAATCCTCTGATTTTTGACCCAATGATAGAATTCAGGCTGAATTTTTTTACAAATTATGAAAGTGGTCCAAGTATAAAATTATCAAAGAAATGAGAAGGATTAAGGCGCCACATACACAAATGTATTTGGCATTTTTTAAAATTAAAACTTGTAAGAAGACAATTACTTGCTTTCTTGGTTGCGCCTTTTCAGGTTTAACTGTTTTAATAAAAAATTGTGTGGGCTAAATAAAAAAGGAAAACTCACGATTGTGTTCTGAATCTCTCAAGCAAAGCCTGTACTTTGGAATTCATACCAGGGAACCAGAGGAAATTCTCAGTAGAGTGCCAGCAGTAGATGTGGCCATAGAGTCATAGTGGGAAGGAGGCATGGTGGGTGGGTCCTCTGGAACAGAAGGATGGTGTCATGGCTCTCACTCAGACTTCCCTTTGACTTTGCTATCACCCACTCAGGGGATTCTGCATCCTCCCCTCCAACTCCCTTATCAACTCTCAGCTCATGACGTAATAGCTCTGGATTGGTAGGGACAGTGAAGAGAAGGTTTTCAAATGAGTCTTGATAAGCAAACTGTTTTAGTTAGTTCACTATCTGCTCTTCTGGGAATAAGTATTTCTTGAAGCAAGCAGCTAAGTTTTTTAGGGCTGGTCCCAGTATTGTTTAACAAAGGGACTCCTTTCCTTGAGTCCTGCCCCCCTCCAACCCACCACACAGCCAGTAGCCAAAGTACTCCTTTCAGAGAACAAATCTATTCATATTACTCTCCCGTTTCGTTTTTGTTTTTTGTTTTACTACTCTCATAAATGGAGAAGTGGGAAATCCAGACTCTAAAATGTCTCATATTCAAGTGTTTTATGAATTGGCTCCAACCTCATCACTCCTAGGGGGACTTTCGTGTGCCCTACTGATACATGCTAACTACTCTGCTCCTTCACAGTGTTACTTCTTTCCTCTGTCACAGACCCAGCATGCCCCCAGGTGGGTCATGCTGGGATTTAACCCAGTTATCAGCCTGGTAGCCAGCAGAGGAAGTGGGTATCTTGAGGGAAGCACTTGCAGCCATACTGGAGGGGACTCCAACAGTGTCCCCCTGCATGAGGAAGCACCAACTCCCAATAGGGAGATGTGCTGCCCTGCAGCTCTGAGATTTCAGGGGAGATCAGAGTGCCAAATAACTCAGGAATATCCACCCAGATGTCCTTAGTCCTGATCCTTTTTTCAGAGCCCCAGGTTTTCCTAGACAGGGGAAGTTGATTTAACAGATCTGCTGTGGCTGGTGATCTCCATGTTTTTAAGGATCTGGATTATAATCATCAAGCCTTCCAACTATCTGCCCTTCAGCTGAGCTGCTTTCACTGAAAGAGCTTAGAGCCTGCTACATAGGAGGTACCAATTATAAATAAATGCATAAGTGAATGGCATGGAACAAGCAGTGATTTGGAAAATGATGGAGGTCATTAAAACACTTAGTTTTTGGACCTAGAGGGTATTACACACTAAGTGAAATAAATCAGACAGAGAAGCACAAACACTATGTGATTGCACTTATATGTAGAATCTAAGAAACAAAACAAATGAATAAACACACTGAAAGCAGAAACAGGGGTGCCTGACTGGCTCAGTTGGAGGAGCATGCAACTGTAGATCTTGAGGTTATGAATTCGAGCCGCACGTTGGGTGTAGAGATTACTAGAAATAACTAAATAGCTAAGTAACTAAATAACTAAATAACTAAATAAATAAATAAACAAACTAACTAACTAAAAACAAAACAGAAACAGACCCATAAATACAGAGAACAAATATGGTTGCCAAAGGGGAGGGACTGAGCAAAATGGGTAGAGTGGGAGATACAAGCTTGCAGTTATAGAATGAGTACTGTATGGAGATAAAATGTACAGCATAGAGAATATAGTCAATGGTATTGTAATAAAGTTGTATGGTGACAGATGGTAGCTACATCTGTGGTGAGCACAGCATAACGTATAGAGTTGTCAAAACACTATGTTGTGCACCTAAAACTGATAAAACATTGTGTCAACTGTACTTCAATTAAATAAAAAAACAACTTAGTTTTGTAGCATTTCTAAATAAGGCAGAGAATGTAGATGAGAAAATCAGGATCAATGTTTCCAGAAAAGATTCTTTTGCCTTTTATTTTCTCTTGTTATCTGATAAATCATAACCATAGGTTATTAAACAGAATATATTTCTTATATTGTTTCTTTTATCTTTTACTAAATAAGAAACTGCGAATAGGATGTATAGATTATTATGTTAAAATTATTTTACAGAAAATAATGGGGAAATTCAAGGTTACATTGGTTGGGACTAATTATAAATTGCTTTCTTTATATAATGAGCAGAAAGTTGAATATGCCCAAATTTAAATTTGTCATTTATTAGAAATCAAAACCTTGATATATTTTAAAGATACTTTAGTAAGAAAATTGGAATAGCAGAATAAATCAACAGGGAAGCATAGTTTGGGGTTATGGAAAACAATAGGAAGGAGTGACATTTAATATGCTTATAATGATATTTGAGTACAACATCTTGTTTGGTAAATGAGCTACCATTTCACCCTCAGAGTGTTAGCCTTTAGAAATGTGCCAGGCATCACTGTCACAAAGTAAATCAGAACCAAACACTTGAACAAATCTCAAAATCTGAAACTAAGACATTGCATAAAAACCCTTCCGAACCAGAACAGCTAAAAGTAAAAAGGACAAGTGAAAAACACCTCAAGTGAAGAAAAATGACCCTGAAAAACCTCTTAAATGTTCTACATAATCAGATTATTTGCAAATAATAAGATCTTCACCTCTTCATTTCTGATACTAAAAGCAAAGGTAATAAATACACCTCCATACCTTTCTAATTTTGCTACAATTTCCTATTATCTATGCCCTTGAAATTACATCTGCCGTGCCGCTATGGTGGAAATGCTACATAATGTTGTGGTAGTGCACATCTCTACCCAGCTCTGAGTTTAGTAACACTAGTAGCTTGAAATCGGCCACAGTGGGAGAATGTGCACTACAGAAATTGGCAAACACTAAAAATCAGGCTTTTTCTTTGTTCAGAGATCTGGTTGTTAAACATTTACCAGAACACCCTGGCAACACCCTTCCTGGCCCTAAAAATTTGAGAAAGGTCCCAGTCCTCCCTGACCAGGGACTGAAATACTAAATATTTTAGAATCCACACCAGCTGACAGGTGGTCTGAGTTCCAACTAGCAGAGTTTGATGTGCCCTCTTCCATGATTCCTAGAGCCAAGCACTGCCCGGTGCCATTACTGTAAGAGTAAAAATTGTGATCCAGCAATTCCACTTCTGGGTATTTATCTGAAGGAAATGAAAATTACTATCTTGAGAAGGCATCTGCACCCACATGTTCACTGCAGAATTATTTACAATGGTCAAGACACAGAAACAACCTACATTCCATCAACAGATGAATGGATAAAGAAAATGTGATATCACACTCGGAATGCAATGGAATATCATTTAACCATAAAAAAGGAACTTGGGGCACCTGGGTGGCTCAGTCGGTTAAGCGTCCAACTTCAACTCAGGTCATGATCTCATGATTCATGGGTTCAAGCCCTGCATTGGGCTCTGTGGTAACAGCTCAGAGCCTGGAGCCTGCTCTGGATTCAGTGTCTCCTTCTCTTTCTGCCCCTCACCAACTCTCACACTCAAAAATAAATAAACATTTAAAAATATTTTTTAAAAAAAGAAGAACTCCTGTAATTTGCAACAACATAGATAGACCCTCAGGGCATTATGCTAAATGAAATAAATCAGACAGAGAAATACAAATACTGTATGATATCACTTATATGTAGAATCTTAATTTAAAAAAAAAAAAAGCTGAGGACACCTGGGTGACTCAGTCACTCAAACGACCAACTCTTGATTTCGGCCCAGGTCATGATCTCATGGTTCATGAGACTGAGGGAGACCTGTGCTTGGGATTCTCTCTCTCCTTCTCTTTCTGTCCCTCCCCTACTCGTGCATGCACACGCTCTCTCTCTCAAAAGAAATAAACTTAAAAAAAAAAAAGCCGAACTCACAGATATAGAGACAGATTGGTCATTGCCAGAGATGGGGGTGGAGTTGCGGGTGGACAAAATGAGTGAACGTGGTCAAAATGTACAAACTGTCAGTTATAAAATAAATAAGTTCTGGGAATGTAATGTACAGCGTGGAGACTGTCGTTAATAATACTGTATTGTACATTTGAAAGTTGCCAAGAGATAAGATCTTAAAAGTTCTTATCACAAGAAAAAAAAAGGCAACTGTATGTGGTGATGGTTGTTAACTACACGTATTGTGGTGATCATTTTGTAATATATACATATATCAAATCATTATATTGTATACCAGAAACTAAAACAATGTTATATGTCAATTATATCGCAGTTAAAAAAAAAAAAGAGTGGTAATTTTGTTCTGATCATAAGAACCAACTTGGCTCCTCATCCCATACCTGTTATCATTAGGTCTTCTTTTTTTGTGTCTACTCAGAGACTACAATATCATCGTGGTGCACGACAAGAGGCAGAAAGATGGAAAAAGATGTCTTTCATCTCGGGATGGTTAGTCATCTATGAAAGGGCAGAGAAAGGATGAGAACAGGATGCTTCAACCACTGTTACATCCTCTTCAGCAGTAATTGCTGGGGCCGAGTTTTACCTGAAAACACCCAAAGGTAACACCACAGCGAGAACTTTCTCCTTGTGAAGTCCAATTTAGCCTACGTGAAAAACATCCTGATGTCTTTATTTAAGATTGCTTATTTTGTCTGTTTATTTTACAACCTGCCAAACAATAACCATGGCCTTATCAGGCTAAAGAACGCGCAGCTCTTTCCTGATCTGTGCTTTATGTATTTGTCATAATAAAATTCCCCACACTAAATAACAATGTTTGTTTGAAAGCTGCCTTGCCATCCATCTAGGTCTTAGATAAATAACATGATGCTCACAGAGTTTCTCTCTAAACACAAGCTACTTCCAAAATAAAACTGATATTTTATTAATATATTTCAGTTCTTCCCACCAGCAAGATAAATCCTCAGCCTAATGTTAAATTAACATTGGTTAAGAGTTTTGGAGGGATGGTTCAGGCTGAGGAGGGCGGTCAGAGGAACATAAATTGCACTAAATTCCTTGTCAAGCAGACAAGAGTCTAAAATTAATAATTTATTCTAACTCTTATTTTATTTTATTTTATTTTATTTTATTTTATTTTATTTTATTTTATTTTATTTTACAATGTTTATTTATTTTTGAGAGGCAGAGAAAGAAAAAGAGTGTGTACAAGCTGGGGAAGGGCAGAAAGAGAGAAGGAGACACGGAATCCAAAGCAGGCTCCAAGCTCTGAGCTGTCAACACAGAGCCCAACGCGGGGCTCAAACCCACGACTCTGAGATCATGACCTGTGCTGAAGTCAGACACTTAAGTGACTGAGCGGCCCAGGGGCCCCTCTAATTGTAATTTTGGATGTGTTAATTAGGTTCTTTCAGGTAGCATGAGGAGGGAAATGATTATGTTGACTCAAATATTGAGAATTGATTTGTGATGTAGGAGGACCAAAGTATACACACAAGTTCCACAAGAGATGCAAGTAATTACAGATAATGCAGACCCTGCTCTTAAAAGAAGTTATGAATGGCCCAGATGTATTCCAAAGAGAGTTGTTGGTTTTTCTTCTGAAGACATCAGAGAAACTTTTGGAACATAAGTGCCCTCATGTATGAAGAGACAAGACACAGACTGACAGATATTGGGATTCTAATTATCTAAGCATTTATCACTTGATATCATTCAAGTGATAAATAAGAACCCTAGAGACACAACAAAAGTGAATCACATTCCTTAGTTATACATACTCAGTCAAGAAATTGTTATTTCTGGTTAAACAATTTTAGATTGATGAGAATTCATCCAATAGTAGACTTTTTCTTAAAAAAAAAGGAATCAGCACATTTGATATTCACAGAAACATAATTGACTATAGAATTGTATACTAGACTAAATGGAACTTCAGAGCTTATACAATTTTCTACTTTATCATTATTGAACAACAAGATGATTACATTACTAAAATAGATTGTCTATTTTCACATTAACACTAGTATCATATGCAATGGCGAAAGATTAAAGACCTTCCTCTTAAAATTGGAAGGAAGAGAAGCCAGTGGATCCTACAATTCAAAACCAATTTTGATACTAGGTTCCCAGAGACAGCACCCAGACTCAGTCCCACAAGACTGCCCTCACTTGATATGCCAATGGCAAGTCCAGGCTATTGTCTGGACAAACTGGCTATAGTAGGATATTCAAATGATTCCCTCCTTGGGTTCAAATAGTTGGCTCTCAGAGAAATATTTTACTCAGTTGATTACCATTTATTATAAAAGGAGACAACTCAGCAACAGACAGATGGAAGAGTTTCATAGAGCAAAGTAGAGAGAAATGGCCCAGAGTTTCCTTGCCCTCCCCCCGCTCACAAGTCTCTGAAATCTCCACAGTGTTCACCAACCTGGAAGCTCTCCAAACCCCATCCTTGTGGGTTTTTACAGATGCCTCATTACATAGGTGCTTGATTAAATCTTTGGTCATTGGTGATTGAACTCAAATTCCAGGCCCTCTCTTCTCCCAGAAGATAGGGCAGGGGGACAATTGAAACTTAAAAAAAATTTTTTTAATGTTTATTTATTTTTGAGAGAGAGAGAAAAAACATGAGTGGGTTAGGGGCAGAGAGAGAGGGAGATACAGAATCCAAAGCAGGCTCCAGGCTGTCAGCACATAGCCCAACGCTGAGCTTGAATACACAGACCTTGAGATCATGATCTGAGCTGAAGTCAGATGCTCAACCGACTGAGCCACCCAGGTATCCCTGCAACGGACCCTTTTAACCTCTAATCACACAGTTGGTTCCTCTGGCAACCAGCCCCCA
This sequence comes from Panthera pardus, assembly GCF_024362965.1. Taxonomy (NCBI): domain Eukaryota; kingdom Metazoa; phylum Chordata; class Mammalia; order Carnivora; family Felidae; genus Panthera; species Panthera pardus. The sequence goes on from NW_026526765.1 coordinate 98,845,708, forward strand.
TCCTTAGCTGCTTTCTAAAAGTCACCACATTAACATAAACCCAGGTGTGGTGGAAGGGGGCTTCTTATGAATATCAAGACACCCATTTGCCCTTCAAGGCTCGGAAGTGATTTCAGAAACCGAAGACAAGAGACCAAATATTATGAAAAAAGATGTTCCCATTGCTCTTATCACTGAGGAAATTTCAAGGGTTTTGGGAAGCTGTGAGCCAGGAACCAGAGGGCTAAGACCAAATACTATGAGAAATACATATTTGGTCACTGAATGGCCAAGCTACTTACACAAGTTATTTTATTTTTTAATGTGGCCTTATGAGAAGGGTATGGTCTTTTGGATTTAGATAGATCTGAATTGAAAACTTGGATTCAAATTTTTTAATTCAAAACTACACTTAGTAGCAAAATACAGTTCAGCTAATAGCTAATATATAAAACATCATCTAGCTGATAAAAACCTTTCAAGATATCTCACTCAAGAATTCTTTCACAATGTGTATACATACCAAATTATCACATTATATGCTTTAAAAAAATTTTTTTAGTGTTTATTTATTGAGAGAAACAGAGAGAGAGAGAGAGAGAGAGAGAGAGCATGAGTGGGGGAAGGGCAGAGAGAGAGGGAGACACAGAAACTGAAGCAGGTTCCAGGCTCTGAGCTGTCAGCACAGAACCTGAAGCGGGGCTCGAACCCATGAACTCACATTGTACACTTTAAATATATTCCAATTTTATTTGTCAGTTATACCTCAGTACAGCTGAATAAAAAGTAAACTTTAAAAGTTTACTACTTTTTTTTTAAAGTTATCCTACTATAGCCAGAAAAGTTAAAATAGATAGATAGATAGATAGATAGATGTATATCTATCTATATCTATATCTATATCTATATCTATATCTATATCTATATCTATATCTACATCTATATCCCAGGAGAAGAATCGGCTACTGTTAAATAATAATTTCTGTTGAAATTTCCTGGGTCACCTTGCATAGCTAGAACTCTAGCTAGTGACCCCATCAAAACTGAATACCAATCTGTATGCTAGCATGGGACTTAATAATTAAATTCTGACCCATGTTAGGTAGTCATAGTTACAAATTGGTCACTTTATTCTTGGAGATGAAAAGGGATGGTCCGCTCAAAAAGCTGGTTTCATGTCATTGGTTAGAAAAGAAGAAGAGGCTACAGTTTCAAAGCTTGTCTTTAAAAGCCTGATAAAAACATACATATTTTGTGGTTGTTAAAATGAGTACTTTGCAGAAAGTATCCTCTTTTTTATTCTATTTTTGCACGTGTATAACACGTGTTGAAAGAAAACTTGCCTCAGAGATAAAGAGAATGATCACACCACATGGAGCTGACAGGACTTGAATATATATTTTCATTCAGAGCATCTAACTCAGTAAATCATTCTGCACAGAAAGAAATACTTAATAATCATCTGTTGGTCCACTTCTAACATCTTGCTTTACCTACTAAACCCCTGAATAAAAAATCTGCAGCCAATAGAGAAGCAGCAAACATTTTCCTCAGAGTATTTTAGGGCAGGGCTTGCTTTCTGTTCACTGATATGTTTATTGAATACCTACTGTGTGTTAAACTCTGTGTTAGGAACTGGGGATAGAGCTGGAAGACTTTTATGGCCTCTCTCCTTAAAAATTTAAAATGTTCCAGAAAAACAGACCTTGAAACAATCATTATAATGGTGATGAGGGCTACACAGAAGTACAGAGTTCTACTGGAGTGTTACAATAAAGGATAACCTATTCCAGAGGCTCCAATCCAAGAAAGGAAGTTTAAATTGAGTCTTGACGATAACCAGGAGTGAACAGGCTCTGTGAGCATAGAACACCCATGCAGAAGGAAATATCAAAGAGAGGAGAAAGCAGTGCAAGCTAAGTTTCCGCTTTGCTCATTTTCAGATTTCCTGGGCAGTTTGATCTAAACTTACTGTATTTCAACTGATTTATGGAACATCCTGGACTTGATTTCCATCTAAACTCACAGCATCTACTAAATCAATACTAGTCAAATCATGGTCCACTTCCTAGCAGCAACAGCTTATAGGAAATGCACGTTCTTGGTCCACCCCTGTACTGGTTTCCTAGGGTAACTATAACAATTTACCATAAACTAAACGACTTAAATCAACAAAAATCTATTCTCTCACAGTTCTGGGAGCCAGAAGCTAGAAATCAAGGTGTCAGTAGGACTGTGGTTCCTTGGAAGTCTCTAGGGAAGGAAGAATCATTCTTTGCCTCTTCCAGCTTCTAACAGACCCAGGTGTTCCTTAGCTTATGGCTACAAAACTCCAATTTCTGCCTTCACATGGCTATCTCCCCTGTGTGTCTTTTCTTCTTCAGTATATCTTATAAGGATACTTGTTATTGGATTTAGGGCCTAACCCAGTAATCAAGGGTAATCTTATCCGGAGATCCTTAATTATACCTGAAAAGACCCTTTTTCCAAATAAGGTCTCATTCACAGTTTCCAGGAGATAGAATGTGACCATATCTATATCTATGTGAATGGAGGCCACCATTCAATCAACTATACCACCCATTAAATCAAAATCCCTGGGTATGGAGATTTTGTTAAACCGGAGATCTGTGATTGAACAAATTTTTCAGGTGATTCTTGAGAGAATGAGAAATGAGAATCTCATTTCTCATGAAACCAGAGAGAATGAACAATGAGAAAGTTTGAGAATCACTGGACCAACTCCTTCCCTGCTCAGCTGGAGTCTATTATTAGCTTCTCCTAGTCAACTCTTTGTTACTGCTGGTCTCAAAAAAATATCTTTACAGAAACTGTGAAATGTTCATACTACATTATTAAATGATGACATATTTAAATAGTTACTTTTGAAAGAACCAAAGAATTAACCTTTTCATTTTCTCATAAATAAAAGAACATTTTGTTATGGCTTGATGACAATGTCATATATTAAGGCAGACCATTTTGTACATAGGGCAATCTTTATGTACCAAAGTATATGGAAATCAAATGATGAGAACTACTAAGAAAAACAGAATTAAACTTCATCATTTACTACGTCAAGGACATTAAATTTTTGAACATTAGAAACATAAAATTTTCTGCTTTTAGAAAACCATTACCTATCATTCCCGGCAGTAATAATAAAAATAGTAAAAACTACAAATGTGAGGTTTTACTTTTTATTTATTTATTTTTTTAAAAAGAGAGAGAGCATGAGTAGGGGAGAGGGGCAGAGGGAGAAAGATAAAGAGAGAGAATCTTAAGCAGGTTCTACACCCTGCACAGAGCCCAACACGGGCTCGATCCTATGACCCTGGAATCATGACCCAAGCCAAAATCAAGAGTCGGACACTCAATCGACTGTGCCATCCAGGTGCCCCCAAATGTGAGATTTTAAGGGTTTTTTTGTTTAAAAAGAAAAAAATGAAAAGAATGAAAGTATATTATGTCCTAATCCAAGTATCCATAGAGATTTTGCTCTTATTCCAAGGTCAGGTCTATTACCCATTTTAAAGATGAGCCAGGTTTAAAGGTTAATTGTATTCTAAAAACCTACAGTAGTCTTGAACTGTCAAATGAAAATCTTTCTAAAATTTCTTCATCTTTACAAGCTCTTAAAGATCCTTAAAGCATTAGTTTTGGCTTTTCAATGTAGTTAAATTTTATTTACATTTTTCACAAAGAAATACTTAGCTTGCATATGATAGATAGATAGATAGATAGATAGATAAATTCAAAACAATCAGATAAGACTGAAAACTCTAGTTGAAGTATTTTGCAAACATTCAGAAACACACACTAGAAAAAGACACACACAGAGTTTCACACAAATGTACACACTGTTGGAAAACACAACCAGTAGTCTATAAAAATATACTTTTATAGCTCAGGATTTGTTTGTCTTTGCAGACCATGAATTTCGGTTCCCTTTCTATTATAAATGTAAGTGTGCATGTGAGTATAAGTGTGTTCTGTTTCCTTCACTCTAATGAAAAACTGCACTCCTGAAACTTACCATTTATAACCACCTACTCTTCCATTCACCCCACTACCCTATGGGTAGAACCTGCTTTAATACTCCCAGCTACCTCCCTAGAGCTCCACCCCAATTTATTCATTCAACAACTATTCATTTGGCATTTATTGTGTGCCAGACACTATGGATACATAAGTGAATAAGGAAGAAGTTCTGCCCACATAGAACGTTCTTTCATGCTGGGGGTGGGGAGCTGTGGAGGGGAGATGTCATGGGGGATAAGAATGAAGGAGAGCACTGGAGATCAAGAATATGATACCGTGTGATCATATTTCAGACATTATGTGCCAAAAGTATTAAAACCTCACAACAACCCTCTGAAGTTGAATATTATCATATGTCTTCCAATGAGGAAAATCAGATTCAGTAGAATAAAATACTTTGCCCCAAAATACAAAACTGGTATTTGATGAAGCCAGGATTCAAACCAGGGTTGCTTGTTACAGATGATCTACTCTTGACTACATCATCCAGACTGCCCCATATGAGATTGAAACTTCAATACATTCCTCAGCTTTCTCCACCCTCATACCCTCAAACCCTGATATCTTAACATGAACCAGGCTGAGCCACACAGGTACAAATTAAATGGAGTGTAGAAAATTTGTTTCTCAAGTCTGCCTAATGGGAGGCAACTTAAAACAAGTAGTGCCCAAATTTTCTAAGTCCAGCAGAGATTATTCCTTCCACCAATTCCAACTTGTAGTCAAATCACTATGAGCTTAAATCTTAGTGAACTGAATGTTCTAGCTTCCATGACTGTCTCTAGGGTAGTATCTGAGTGTTAGGAAAGTATATGGGAGCATTTCCTCATTGGTAAGCTGTATGTCACTTCTCTGAGGTCATGTCTCTGCTGGTGTCTACTGGGAATGTAACTTGTCTTTCCTCTTGGTTCAAGGTATTCAATGCTTCCTCAAGTAGAGCTTTTGACCACCAGCTCCTCCTCTGTTCTCTGGTGCTGACAGTTGTCTGGGTTCAGCTGCACTCCTTTTCATCCCTGGCAGGAAGTACAAGCAGCATTCTTTTGGTGAAGGTCCTTTCAACAATGCTAGATGACCTCCTCGCAAGTAACTTATCAGCTCTCTCTCTTAGCTAACCTATGTGTCCCCATGCTAGGACCCCAGCAATAACTGGATCTCAGAATCCATGGGCAAAATGTTTTTGAAATTGATTGATTGATTGATTGATTGGTGGGAGGTGTCTCTGGCCCAGTCTTTTCCATCTATACCATTCTGCCATTTTGCTAAGCTAGCATGCAGCAGGGAGTTTCTCTTGGAGGCTCACAGTTGTTCCAGATTTTGCCTGAGATTTTCCTCTCTTGGATCCTGAGATGAAAGGTAGATCTGAGAGGGTGGAGACACATACATGGATGGGGTACAAAGAGTAAAGTCACTACACTTGCTTCTAATTTCCTTTGTCTTCTCTCCAAACTCTTTCCTTTCCTCTAGCTTGGATGTCATTTACTAAGTTTAAAGATTGGGGGTAGAAATATAAACATGTTATTTCAGTTCCTCAAATCAATTTCTAGTCTCTCCTATCCCGTATCCAATTCAAACTTAGAATCAAAGACTAAGTCAAATTTGTTCTGGCTGTGAATTATTCCTACATCAACAGGAGCTTTCTGCCCACTGGAAAGATGGGCAGCTATAGAGGTGAACTGGACATAGTGCAGTAATTAAGGATTTGAAATACTATCCCATACTACTAACAACAGCTATTTAACAGAATTATAACTTTTAACTATTTCATCATTCTAGTCAGTGTACATAGGTAGACAAAACTATAAAAAGCGAAGTTATGTGCTAGGTATCTGCATAGACTCCATATTTTCTTAAATAACAACATAGATGTTGGATTAACAGCAAGAGGTAGACCAGTAACAGAAGCCAAGAGAACACTCATATAGTGATTTTGATACACCGTTAAAGAAAACCAGATTGGTGGTGTTTGAAAGCATTTAGAATCTTTCAGAGTTGAACTGGGGATTTTCATGATTCTTTTTAAATATCTATCCTCACCTCTAAAAAAGCAATAAGAAAAGAGATACAAAAAAAAAGTGGAGGGAATGACACTGTAATTGTCAGATAATTATTTGAATGCCTCGCTTTGTTCAAAAACAAATAATGATCTTAACAAAGGTGGTGACTTTAACAGAGTTTAAAAGGCAAATAATTTGAAATAAAAAACACAGGGGTGTTTAATATGTGGAGTTGCTTAGAAAGTGGTTTAAATGCAGATTAGCTGGATCAGTGTTTCCCTAGCAGAGAAGCAATTACATTTAAGAAAATTTTTAAAGGTGGTTACTAAGCAACTATATTCAGCCTACATGCATTGTTCATCATCTCTGGTAAATTATAGAAAATGACAGCCTGTCATTATGGAACAGAGACGTACAAAATTAGGGCATTGTTATTCTACGTTCCTCCTACAGGAGAAAGATCAATTATATCTTTGGCAAGATGATTAGGTCAAATAATTACAATAAGGATTAAATGTTAGTGTGTCATGGTGAAAATGTGTAAAAAGCCCAGGGATTTTTCAAAGAATGACCCCTGTCAGCAGGTACAACCCTACTTTGACCTAACTTCACATCATATCTTTTCTGTCACAGCAAGAAGAGCTCAAACACTCTACTTTATTGGGAGAATTTTAAGTGAATCTTTGGTAGAACAGCTCTATAAGAAAGAGACATATATTAGTATTATTCACAACTTAGAATTATTTATTCTTTCTAATAAATTAATGATATGCTTGGAGTTAGTGCTGTTTTGATAGTGGTACCTTAGTGACTACCTAACTATTCCTTTAGATGAGAAGATGGATGTAGCAGATGAAATCCAAATGACCCTATTTAACAGTACCAGGAAAACCCTCCATTTCGTGGGTAACAAAATTATTTCTTTTAAAAGAGTATGTCACTGAATTTACTAAACATATGACCAATATACCAGATAAGGTTAAGTGTTCTAGAATTTCAGGGAAAACTGTTGAATGAATGTATTTGGAAGTTTTGTTCATTCTCTAGTTACAAAAACAATTCCTATGGTTGGATAAAACCAGATCTCTAAGTTTCCCATTTCCATTTCAAAATGCATTATAAAACAACACATCTTTAGAAATAATAACGTCTTTCCTTTGGACCATTTCCCATATATCTTCTTAGCAGATAATGATCAAGTTCAGGGAGCAATAATGAACACAGAGTGGCTGTTTCTTACCACTCAGCAACAACCATTTTAAACAGTTATTTCTCTCTAACAGTAGCTCTCACTATCACATCAGTAAACATTATGAGGAAGGAAGAAACTTGCTTCCCAGCCCCATTCATTTCACCACATCTTATTGCCATGGAGGACACTGTTATTGACTGTTACCTAGAAAACTGAATGAGAAAGCGAAGACCAATGTCAAAACTAAAGAATGAACAGAAACTGCTGGGCAGGAAGCCATTCCAGAGCCCCTCCCTGCCTTGTCATGGTCCCTCTCCAGGACTACAGGAATCTTCTTTTTATTCCTTTTTTCCTTCTCTCTTCATTGTCTCTACTTAATAGATGTTCTCTTTTCTCCTAGTTTCTGCTTCTTCATAACCTTGGTTTACCCATGGCCTTGTCCATACAGCATGGTATTCCTTCATCTCTATTTCTCACTTCTAACTAGGTAATTCCTTTGCATCACTTAGTTACATTTTGGATAAAGGGAAAATAATTAACCCAGTTTATCATTTTGAGCCAGATAATGTTACAGACCACTACCTAGCCTATGAAATGGAGTATCCAAAATTCTTGGACACTCTGCCTACCCAGAGATGGAGGTCTAGGCCTTCTCCCATTCAATGTGAGTTATGTGAACACAGTAGAAACAACACTATCCCAGGTCCAGGACCTGGCCTTAAGAAACTAGCAGCTTATTTTTCTTATTTTATTTGAAGGGAAGGAAAAATAAGATAAAAACAGAGAGGGAGGTAAACCATAAAAGACTCTTTTTAAAAATGTTTTAATGTTTATTTATTTTTGAGAGAGAGAGAGCGGGGGAGAGGCAGAGAGAGAGTGAGACACAGAATCCAAAGCAGGCTCCAGGCTCTGAACTGTCAGCACAGAGACTGACTGGGGGCTTGAACTCAAGAACCGCAAGATCATGACCTGAGTTGAAGTCAGACACTTAACCAAATGAGCCACCCAGGTGCCTCATGAGAGACTCATAAATACAGAGAACAAACTAAGGGTTGCTAGAGGGGTGTTGGGTGGGGAGATGAGCTAAATAGAGGATGGGCATTAGGAGGGCACTTGTTGGATGAGCAATGGTTGTTACATGTAAGTGATAAATCACTAAATTCTACCCTTGAAACCACTATTACACTATATGTTAACTAACTTGGATTTAAATAAAATTAAAGGAAAGAAAGAAAGAGAAAGAAAGAAAGAAAGAAAGAAAGAAAGAAAGAAGAAAAGAAAGTAGCAGCTTGCTCTTGGAATCCAGCCATGACGCTGTGAAGAAGTTCCAGGCCACATAGGAGGCCAGGTAGGTATTGTGGCTGACAACTCCAGCTGAGGTCCTAGTCAACAGCCAGCATCAACCACCAGGCATATGTGAGTAAAGCTGCCACCACATGATACCAGTCCCCAGCCATTGAAACAATCCCAGCTTTTGAAGTCATTTTGGTTGATGCATCAGATATCATGGAACAGTGACAAGCCATTTTTACTGTGCCCAGTCTGAATTCTTGATCCACAGCACCTATGAGCACAATAAAATGCTTGCTTTGTACCAATGAGTTTGGGGATAGTTTGTTATGTAGCAATAGATAATTTGGAAAGATTTGATACTGTAAATCAATTATCTATGGCGGTGTCAGTTAATAATACATGTTAGTGGCCTAAAGTAACAACAATCATTTTCATTTATCTCCTGTTTCTAGGGGTCAAGAATTTGAGAGCCTTCAGCTGGAGGGTTATAGCTCAGGCACTTCTGTGCAGTTGCAATCAGAGGAAGGCTGGAGCTAGTAGACCAGCAGGGCTAAATCTACTGGGAATTGGCCAGGCTCCTCTGCTAGTTCTGAACTTTCAAGGGCTCCCTGTGTGGTCTCTCCAGGGGGCTAGTTTGGGCTTCATGTCAGCATGGTAGCCTTGCAGTGATAAAATTCTTTCATGTTAGTTCAAGGCTCCAGTGTGACTATTCCAGTGAACCAGGTAAAAAATATATTGCCTTTTTGACCTAACTTTCTAAGTCACACAGCATCATTTCCACCATACTCTCATTAACTGGCCACTAAGTTCAGCTTAGATGCAAAGAGTAGTGTGTGTGTTGGGGCAGGGGGGTGATTTGGGCTTTGTCTTTCAAAAAGAGTGTAAAATAATTTGCCTCTTAAACCACCATAGTTTAGTTCTGGATCAAAACTTATTTATATTTTAAGGAGCTATGCCCAGGGTTGGTGGGATCATAGGTGCATCCACAGCCACTCTTTTGTTAGGGGCTACAGTCAGGGATGTCTCCCTACACCCCTACACTGGCTGACTCAGACTACTACACCCTTTCCTTCCTGGACCCAGGATCCTTCTTCTTCTTTATGCCCTATGCTTTGCATTCTGTTGATCCCATCTCTTGGACATTTCTTGAAGTTCCCTTCACTGGCATTTAATACTCTTTATACCAAATTTACAAGGAAGAGAAAATATCCTTCTTCCCACATATTCAGTTCTAGAGATGCCATTTCCAACATGGTCTAACTGACATGTTTACAAGTACAAATATGCTAATCTTCTGATAATAGGACAGCAATCCAAAGTCATGACCAGTTATAACATCCGGAAAAACTGTCAAAGAATTGCTTTAAAAGCTACTTGCTTGCCTGGGTGCCTGGTGGCTCAGTCATTAAGCATCTGATTTCGGCTCAGGTCATAATCGTACAGTATGTGACTCAGAGCCCCATATCAGGTGAGCACAAGCCCCATTTCAGATGAGTCCCACTTCTCTCTTTCCCTCTTTCCCTCTCACTCACCTGCACCCTCTCTCTCTCTCAAAAAAAAAAAAAAAAAAAAAAAAAAGCTACTTGCTGGTCTCAAAGTCCAGAGTTGTCAGTGATATATAGCCTTTTTCTAGTCTGTTCTCCTTTTGTCCTGCTCCCATCCAGATGTTATTTCTTTTCTTTTTTAAATTTTTTTTAACATTTTTTATTTATTTTTGACAGACAAGGAAAGATGGAGCACAAGTGGGGTAGGGGCAGAGAGAGAGGAAGACACAGAATCTGAAGCAGCATCCAGGCTTTGAACTGTCAGCACAGAGCCCTTTGTGGGGCTCAAACCCATGAGCCATGAGATCATGACCTGAGCGGAAGTTGACACTTAACCGACTGAGCCACCCAGACACCCTCAGATGTTATTTCTTACCCTTTCATTGACAAACTGACCAATGGTAAACATTAAAGCATTCTAACTACAATGAAGGAAAAGTAAGTAATATTTATGATAACAATTTATATTTGAATAGAAGCAAAATAAAGAACCATTTGTTAATCCTGAAATTCTAGATTTATATATTCATGATCAAGTAATATTTATAAATTTTTATATTCTGCATTTTCCTTTTAGTATTGTAAACTTTTTGTTATTACCATAACCTCATAAGTCATGCATTCCCTTCTTATATTCTATGACAAAAATTAGTCACATGAAGAAAAAAACTAAAGCAATAACTTAAGGAATTCACTATTTCTATTTTTCCTCATTACCTTACTATTAATAACAAACATTTTACTTTTAAGTTGAATTAGCTAATAAACTAATTTGCATAATTATAACTGTTAACGATTTCTTTTTATATCAAGGGTTTTTTCCCCTTAATTTAAACACAATACACATAAATTCATGGGTAAACTTGGTGGATTGAATATAATTGGGTTTTTTTTTCACTGTTACCTCCTGAATTCCAACTAAAATGAGAGGAAAAGGAGTTAAAAACTAGATACACTCCCACAAACCAGGAGCTAATTATAGCATATGAGAGATGTCAACAACTTCTGGAAAGTGAAAACAATAAATGAGAAGTAGCCTAATTGACCAGAGAATGATGAAACCTGAATCTGTAATTGGAAATCCAATAAGAAGTAAGCTAATTATGTGCCAAAAACTTGATAAGTTATAGAACTGTGGGAATCCGCAAGAATTAGATAAACCAGGTATCACTGAGTCCACAGTTCAGGTTCAGCCAAAAGCAAGATAATTTTTTGAAAATCTCTATAAGGAGTCAATAGGACACCTTTGCCCAAAGTACTCCACCAGTCCCTTCAGACAAGGCAGGAAGATGACTAGAAGACCAGAAATCAGATCAGAAAAGTGATCAAGAGACTCTGGCCTGAGCAACACCAGTCATAACTGAATGTAGAGATGGGGTGATTTATTGGAAAAGATAACAATACAAACTAAACCCTAATCCACACAGTTGCCAGTCCTATATCACCCAAGACAGGAAGGGGGAGGTTCCTCTCTGAAGAAACTGGCCTAAGAAGAAAAACCTATAAATATTGATATTTAAGGCTCCTCTTAGAAGATGGCCTAGATTCCGAACCAAATCATACAACTTAAGAGTATTCAATTCAATAAGCACCTAGAACTTCCATTTAACAACATAGAATTTCTATTAAGTACTTTAAGACCTCATTCTTAAATATGAATGGGCCATCATTAATTACCAGATATCTGAGGAAAACCCAAACATGAAACACAGAGACCAATAAAATGGGTCACAAACAAAAGGAACTCTGGTGAAAGAGAAAAAGCAGAGAGAAAAAACAAATAAAATAAAGAAATATCTTGTAAATAAAATATCAGTCAGATAACTGAAAACACAACATCCATAAAATAAGAAGTCTATAAAAGAAAAAAGGAAAAAAATCAAAGCAAAAACTTGCTTAATTAAAAAAATTAAAAACTTCATATCAAAGTACACAATTAACAAAGTGAAAAGAAGTGGGAGAAAATCATTGCAAATCATGTATCTGGTAAAGGATTAATATCCAGAGTATATAAAGAATTCCTTAAAATTCAACAGAGGGGCGCCTGGGTGGCTCAGTCGGTTAAGCATCTGACTTGGGCTCAGGTCATGATCTCCTGGTTCATGGGTTCAAGCTCTGCGTCCTGCTCTGTGATGACAGCTCAGAGCCCAGAGCCTGCTTCAGATTCTGTGTCTCTCCCTCTCTCTGCACCTCCACTGCTCATGTTCTGTCTCTGTCTCTGTCTCTCTCTCGAAAATAAATAAACATTTAAAAAAAAATTTTTTAATTCAACAACAGAAAACAAATAACTTGATATAAAAATAGGAAAAGGTCTTCTTTATCCAAAGAAGATACACAAAAAGATGCTCAATATCACTAATCATTGGGGAAATGTGAATCAACATCATAAGGAGATATCACCTCACATCCATTATGATGGCTTCTATAAAAAACAATAATAACAACAATAGAAAGTAACAAGTGTTGGTAAGGATGTGGAGAAATTAAGCTCTGGGTACACAGTTGGTATGAATATAAAATGATATAGCCACTATGAAAAACAGTATGGTGTTTCCTCAAAAAACTAAAGAAAGAAATACCATATAAGCCAGCAATTCCACTTCTAGATATATATTCAAAAGAATTGAAAGCAGGGTCCCAAGGAGCTATATGTGTACCCTTGTTCATAGTGGTATTATTTACAATAGCCAAAAAGTGAAAGCAACCAAATGAATATTGACAGGTGAATATCCAAAATATGATACATGCATACAATGGAATATTATTTAACCTTAAAAAGGAAGGAACATACTACATACTACTGATACATACTACAACATGGATGAACCCTGAGGACATTATGCTGAGACAAATACACAATTTCACTTACACGAGGTATCGACAATAGTCAAACCCACAGAAACAGAAAGTAGAATGATGGTTGACAGTGGCTGGAGAGAGAGGAAATTGGGAAGTTTTCAGGTTTGAAAAAGGTCTGGAAATGGTTGTACAACAATGTAAACACACTTAATACCACTGAACTTTATACTTAAAAGTAAGATGATAAATTTTATGTTATGTGTATTTAATTGCAAATTTAAAAAATTAATGGAAATGTAATCATAATGCATTATGTGGCTCAGCTATGGACAATGTGTACATACATATTCACAATAATGTAGCATCCACTATTTATTTAGACAAAAATCGTGATATATTTTCAAGATAGAAGTTTAGAGTAAGGGAGGATGGAAGTAGTTCAAGAAAACAAAATTTCAAAGATTATCAACAGATAATGTCTAAAATTGAACAATCAGTAGAGTAGGGGCAACCTGGGTGGCTCAGTCAGTTGAGCATCTGACTTCGGCTCAGGTCACGATCTCACAGCGTATGTTCGAGCCCCTCGTCGGGTTCTGTGCTGACAGCTCAGAGCCTGGAGCCTGATTCACATCCTGTGTCTCCCTCTCTCTCTCCCCCTAACCCACTTGCATTCTGTCTCTGTCTCTCTCAAAAATAAATAAACATTAAAAAAATTTTTTTAAATAAAAAAAAAAAGAAAAATCCGTAGGGTAGCATAAACATATTATTCAGAAATAAAAGACTAACCCCACGCTGGTCTTAGGGTGTTTGCTCTCAGCTTTACATTTAATCCTTCACCTGCTCTGTTCTATCTAATAAGGGAGGTATCTAATCTCTGCAGTCTGCATTCTTGAAGCTGCGATGTCTGTTGGAGACAGCTGATTTGTCCAATGGGTGGCACTGTCAAGAAACCAAATGGCAAGGGGAAGCGAAATTGTTTTTTCCCTCCTTGTGCACCACAGGTGCCACCTCAAGCGATGTCTGGGTTTCTTCAGTGGTTCCAGCTCCTACCAGATAAACCCTTTGAGGTTCTAGGTGCTGCTTAGGTAATATAACTACCGGGACAAGGAGAACTTCCTCCCTTCCTCTCCCAGCCAAGCCTTCTTCATGTTGCAAATCTTTTGTTGCTCACCATTCCCTATTTGGCTTCTCAGCTTTTCTATTACTAGTTCCTGTTTAAAGAGAGTTTTGTTTCTACCTATCATGCAGCTGGAAAGTTATCATTCCCACCCCATGTACAAGAGAAAAATGAATGAAGTACAAATTCATAATTTTTCTTTAACCCATCAGAGGACTGAGATCAGAGGGCAGTCAAGTAAACAGAAAGCCAAGGAAAGACAGGAGTCTCCAAGAAGCTGGAAGCACTAGCTCGCCTGTGACAGAATATAGGAGAAAAAGGCACTGAGGACCATACAAGTGGGCAAGAAGAATTCAACTATAATTCTTAACAAGTTGCTAAACACCCTATGTGGACTAGTGTAGCTATCACAGAACCCCCGGGGAGCTTCAGAAACAAGGGGAGCTCATGCCCACTTGCAGTTCTTCTCCATAGACCTCTAAAGGTGCTCATGAGAAAGATCTGGGTAGACTGGGAAAGGCATGAAGCCTACCTAGACTCTTCTCTGCTGTGGAACAAAAACCTTAAGTTACTGGGGGGAAAGCTATAAACCCTGTCATCCACAGTAGAAAGTGATAAGCAAAGGATGGACACTGTAAACTTGAAAACAACCTCTAAAAATAAATAAACTAAATAAAGCTAATAAGTCAATAGTAAAAATAAATGAAATCTTAAAAAATACTCAATTGACCCCAAAAAAGAGGAAAAAAGAAACAATGAAGAGAAATATGAAAAACAGGTGACAAAATAGTAGTTTTTAATTCAACCATACCAATAATCACACTAAACATAAATAATCTGAACATTCTAATTAAAAAAAAAGATTATCAGAGTGGATTAAAAGAAATCCACAAATAAGTCAAAAGCAAGGTATAGAATAAGATATACCACACAAACAATAACCATTAGGAACCTGGAGCGGCTATACTAATATGAAACAAAATAGAATTCAGAACAAGAAATATTACTAGAGATAAGGAAGCAAATTTCATAAAGATAAAGGGATCAATTCATCAAGATGACATAATAATCCTAGATTTGTATTTGATATTACCATTTATAAGAAATAATTATTTGGACATTCAGATGACCAAAATATATTTTTCATACATTTTTGGTCTTAGTCTATGGTTCCTGGCTCACAACTCCCAAAACCTTGGAATTTCCTGAGTGTTAAGAGCAATGGAAGGATCTTTTGTTATATTTGGTCTCTTGCCCTCAATTCCTGAAATCACTTCAGAGCCATAAAGGTGAAATGGGTGTCTTATCATTCATAACAAGCCCTTTTCCACCACAACTGGGTTTATGTTAATGAGGTGACGTTTGGAAAGCTGGCTGCCAGGGAACCAATCATGAATAGAAGGTTGGAAATTTCAATCCCTGATTTCCAGGTATGGGAGAAGGGTTGCTGGTTCAATCAGTCACCAATGACCAATTATTTAATCAGTCATGACTATGTAATGAAGCCTCCATTAAAAGATGTCTTGAGATATCTTCAGGCAAAAAAGTGGTTTTATTAAAGTATGGGGACAGGACATGTGAGCAGAAAGAGCTGCACTGGGGTTGTGAGGAGTGACTGATTGTAAACCTGGGAGCTGTGGGGGGGGGGGGGAGGGTGGGGGGGAGGTGGGTGGTAAAGGCAAAGGGGAAGCTCCCAAAAGGACTTTCACATTTTGAAGAAGACTGACAAGATACTGGAGGCTTTGCTATTGTTAGGCTATTGATAAGATTGCCTTTGTCTTGTAAATCACTAAGACATTTGTAAACTGACTTACACTCCTGTCCTGCATAACTGTGGTCTTTATTAGTTAACTATTTGTTTCTTCCTTCTCTTAGCTTTAGGGCAGCCAGGAATGCCTGGGGAATGTCACACCTATCCTACCCAAGGGGGGAAAGGGGTTTGTGGGGTATTAGCTTGCCTTATGCTCCTTCATCTATAGTACCAGGCCCCAAACTCCATGGGAACAGAAGCTTCTTTGTTTGGGACCTCACTCTATGTACATCTTTACTGGTTGTTGATTTGTATCCTTTAATACCCTTTGTAATAAACTGGTAATCTAGTAAGTAAACAGGTTTCCTGAGTTCTGTGAGCCACACTCGCAAGTTAATCAAACCCAAGGAGGGAGTTAAAAGAACCTCTGATTTATAATGTAAGGAAGTAATATAATTTTCCCTCTACCCTTCTTGAATCTTGACTGAGACCTCCCCCCAATAATAAAAGATAGATTTACAAGAAAAAAGCAAACAGAAGTTTAACAACATATATGCTTCCTATATATACATAGGAGATAGCAGAAAACCAAGTAACTTCGGAAATGGCTCAAAGCATCACCTTAAATACCATCTTAAGCTAAAAACAAAAGAAAGTTGTTGGAGGTTAGGGGCTGGGGGGGGGAAGGCCAGTAATGGGAGGCTACCAGGAAAAGCACAGTAAACATGGGTATGGTTGTTAGCCAACTTAAGTCATGGCCTTCTCCATTGATAAAAGTTTTAGAAATTCAGTCATCCTCTTCCTTGTACAAAGAAGGAAACATCCTTACATATGGTGATATCCTTATAAACGTAAATTTCTCTTACAAAAGGGTAACTTGACTCAGTTTTCAGAGCTCCTGTGTCTGTTTCTTAAAAAGAACCAGTCCAAAATAATCCTTGTGCCAAAGAAACATATTTCAGGGTGGTAAATTCTGTTTCCCTTCAATAGCCAGTTAGTCAGAAGCACAGTTAACAACTCAGACCTGCAATTGGCATCCTGAATTGAAGGGGGTCATTGGAACCTCCAATCTGTAGCTGATTAGTCAGAAGCACAGGTAACAGCCTGGACTTATAATTGGGAGTTGTGGGGGGCGGGGGGGAGGTGTTAATTTTGTGAAACTGAATCCTTAATCTGTAATCTGATGCTATTTCCAGGTAGACAGTATGAGAATTGAGTTGAATTATAGTACACCCAGCTATTGTAGTCTAGAGAATTGTTGGATGTGGGCGGGGGTGGGGGGGTGGGGGGGGGCGGGGAATCAACTACTACACACATTGGAAATTGGGTCCCAGAAAAGTTATTTAGTGTTTGTACCCTGTAAGAGAGATTCAAAATGCCTGAAGAAAAGGCTGAAAAAACTGAAAGGAAAAAGAGACAAATACACAAATACAAAAAGTGGAGAATTCAATGGTTTTCTTTCAGTAATTGATAAAGCAAGTATACAAAATAATCAGTATAGATGAAGACCTGAAAAACACAACCACCTAACTTGACCTAACCTGTAAATATAGAATACACTACCCAGAAAAAGAATAAACATTCTTTTCAAACACATTCAGTCCACTAAAACAGACCATTTTCTGGGCCCTAATTTAAAAAGATTGAAATCATATAGAGTATTTCTCTGGCACAGGTAATTACATTAAATTAATATTTAATAATTAATATTAAAGCAATAACAGAAAAATATAGGGAAGATTCCTAAATATTTGGAAATAAAACAACATACTTCTTAATAACACATAGGTCAAAGGAGGAGTCACAAAGAAAATTAGATAATATTTCAAACCAAATGGTAATATAATATATCAAAACCTGTGGGATAAGGTTAAAGCAGAGCTTAGAGGGAAATTTATAGCTTAAAGTGCTTATATTAGAGAAGACCTAAATGTAAAAGAAAAAATTATAAAACTTCTAGAAGAAAAACATAGAAGAAAATCTTTACACTCTTGATACAAGCAGAAATCTTTAAGTAGGACATAAAAATCATGAAGCACAAAAAAAAAACGGACTTTTATCAAAATAAAAACTTCTGTTTTTCTAAAGACACCATTAAGAAAACGAAATGACAAACCAGGACTGGAAGAAAATATTTGCAATACATATATGATCATTAATTTTACGTGTCACATCAATAGGGCTAAGGGATGCTGGGATACCTAATAAAACATTCTTTCTGGGTATGTCTGTGAGGCTTTCTCCAGAAAATATTAGCATATGAAATAGTGAACTCTGTAAAGTAGATGACCCATCCCCAAAGTGGATGGGCACCATTCAATCCTTTTAGATCCCAAATAAAACAAAAGACAAAGGAAGAATTAATCTGCTTTCTCTCTGTTTGAGTTGAGACCTCCATCTTCTCTTGGAAACAGTGCTCCTGGTTTTCAGGACTTCAGACTCAGATAGTGACTTAAACCATCAGTCCCAATCCTTACCCCTTTCAGATGTGGATTTATACTACCAGCTTTCCTGGTTCTCAAACTTGCATACTGGAGATCCAGGGACTTCTTGACTTCCAAACTAATCCTGTAATAAATCTCCTGTTATATACGTTCTATTGGTTCTGTTTTTCTGGAGAACCCTAATACAATGCACAGCTGACAAAGCATTTGTATCCAGGATACATAAAGAACTCTTAAACTCAATTACAAGAAGACAAACAACACAAGTAAAAATTGGCAGATAAGCACATGGAAAACATATGTCTCAACATCATTAGTCATAAAGGAAATGTAAACTAAAACTACATTGAGATTGACTATACTCCCACTAGAATAGTTAAAATTAAAGATAATGACAATACCAAATATTGGAGAGAATGTAAAGCAACTAAAATTTCATTCATTGCTGGTAGGAATGCAAAATCATACGCTTCAGAAAACAATATGACAGTTTCCTATGAGGTTAAACCTACCTTCCTGTAAGACCCAGAAATTCCACTCCTAGGTATTTACTCAATACTTCATCCACACAAATCATTGTACATGAATGTACACAGAAGCTCCATTCATACTAGCTGAAAACTGGAAACAATCTAAATGTCAATAGGTAAATGGATAAACAAGTCAATCTACTCCTGCCCCAGAGACACTGTGTTGTAAAACTATATATTCTAATACTTTGCCCAGCAAATCTTCACTCCTTACTACCTTTCCAGAATTTTTTTGGTGAATTCTCACGTTTTTTTTCCAAATTAACTATAGAATATTCTTTTCAAGTCCCCACCCCTTAAACTCCTGTAAGTCTTAATTTAAGTAAAATAAATTTTGTCCAAGATTGAATCTACCTAGCCCAGAATAAGGTACCGTCTTCATGTATTCAGGTGCACCTCAGGAAATGGAATCATTCCTACTGGTGACCGGCTAACCGAAACCAAAACCTCACTCCCAATATCTCACCTGGGACCCTTTCACTTTTCTCCTAACAGACTTGTATTCCAGAATTTGTAGCTGTGGAGATTAAGGGATTTGCTGCAATCACCACAGATCATCTCGTATTCAGTGCCAGTTCTTCACAGACATGGTCAGAATTAGAAAGCAGGATGTCTATTACCTTAATTTAATTCAGCTTAACTTAATTCAGTAATCATATATTGTGCACCTGCTATGTGTTAGACAACGTGCTAATTTCTGTGAGGAGTCAAAGATCAACAAGTCACGGGCCCTATTGTCTAGGATCTTTCTCTCTATGATGGTGGCAACCACAAACAGCTTCATGGAAGGCAAAATGTCCTAAAGATGCAGAGGGGCTGGGTAGGCACAGGGGAGAAACTTCCTATTTAGGTAAGGAAAAAGGTATCACAATAAAGTTCAAAACTTTAACATTCTCTATAAAAACAGTGATTGAACTTTTTGTATCATCTTTCTAAAAAACCCTGAGGCCTGGAAACTTGGTGAACTTGATGCTTGGGTGACTGAGTCCAATTTGCTTCATTGCTCTTCCAACTGCAAGGTTTAGAACATCCTGAGCTTGTATTTTATTTCACAAATCATATTCCTCACATTACCTGCTTAGGTGGTAATTCTTTTTTAGATAAAAATAGAACTTGCAAAAGAAATTTAACAGAGAAATTAACACAGGAACGAAAGGTGGGGCAATTCTCCATTCAACATTTTTTATTGTTAATTATAAATTTCCTGCATAATTTCAGTTCCTAAGGAAACTTAAATTTTGTTCTAATTATAAGAGACAAGTGGTGTGTATCAGAAGCAGCTGCTCCAGAGAGAATTTTTGCTAACAGTCATTTCCAAATTACATACCCACAAATGCACTCAGCTTTGTTTCTTTGCCTTTCAACCGTGATATGTGTGGGTTTGTAATTTCTTCACATACAACATAAAGAAAAAAATCAGTTAATCTCTCAAGATTTTATCATGCACATTCACTTCATTTTCTCAATTCTATGAGCACTGTGCAGGATAACCCAGCTAAAATCACTTTTTAAAAAATAGGGATGGAAAGAAGGAGGGAGGGAGGGAAAAGAGGGACAGAGGATTTGAGGGAAGGAGAGAAGGAAAGGAAAAGATGGGAGAAAGGAAACAGGAAAAGGATTAAAAAGATGAATGGGAAAAAGTTCAGAGAGAGGGCAGGCTGCTTCTGGAAGAGGACAGAATGAAGAGAAAAATATGACTCCCTGCGTGGTCTATGCATTAGAATAACACATATTGACCTAATAGTGAAGCATAACCTAAAATTATTGCCCTGCAATCATTTCTAAGATCCTATCCCCTACTAACTGAAGCTGTGGACAAATTATTTTCTAAGTCTTTGATTGCCCATCAATAAAAGGGAGTTAATAACAGTATCTGCCACAAAAAGTTGACATCAGAGAAAGGAAAATAAGAACTGTAATGTGATACCATATCACACCCATCAGATAAGCAAAAATATTCATCTCCAATAACAAGTGTTGAGGAGGTCAGGAAATAAAATTCTCATGCACAGTTGATGGGAATATAAAGTGAAAAGCAACTTAACAATTGAAAAAGTTAGGAATGCATATACATCAACTCAGCTATTCCTCTCCTAGGTATGTCCCTTAGAAAAACTCTTGTACATGTGACCAAAGAGACACACACAAGAATGTTTACCACTGTATTATTTGTAATTGAATGGAAAAATTCAAATGTCCTTCAACATAAAAATGAAAAAAATTCATAAATTATAGCATATTCGTATAGTAGTGAAAGGAATGATTTCGAGTCATATGTGTCAATATAGATGACTCTTCTATACATACAGTAAGAAAAAAGAATCATTTCAGACTTCAGAATGTTGAGGCAGAATCATAACGGAACTAAAAGAGTAATGGATTTCACCCAGAAAGCCTGAACTTGAAGCTGGATACAATAATTAATGTGTTCTTGGTTGTATATAAGACAGATTTTCTTATATCTATGTGAGGTTTTTAAAAATCTGAATACATTAATCCATTTCCACAGCTCCTCTGAGGGAAATACTGGGCTCTGTTGTCTCTGGCCTGAGAGAGGGGACACAGGGGTATGGAAAGAATCTTCTACTCTGGGCTCGAACTAGCACATTCTTTCTCAAAGCATCTAAAACATTAAACACATTTTGTCACCATAAGGATTAATTTTCACCCTCAAACCCACATGCTAAATCCATAGCATAACTCTGATGTTATTTTACACCAAAAAATATCATAGCCTTATTATGATGAGAATACTTGACCCTTCTTATTACAAGAGAAGGCATCCTACATTAACTGATGATAAATTTTGTCATGCCCAAATTGCCTCTAATTACATGATTTCCCTCTGAACTGGGAAGTAGATTTGTTTAATTTGCCCCACTGCACATGTTAATGGCAATCTGACTGGCCATGACTTTTTGTTGGGCCATTATAAATGTCAAATTTGGTAAAACAGTAAAGACACTCCTGGAAAGCTCCCATGTAAATGGAACGTTCACATTTTTATCATGAGTTATCATTTAAGAAATCATTTGAATAGGCTGACATCTCACCTCCAGTATTTTCGAATTTGCCAGTGAAGAGCTGGTGTTCTCTGCCATTTTATATGACATCCTAAGTGTCCTATTTCCCTGTCGCCAAGTAGATCTCTATACCTTCAGTTGAATGATTCCACAATTATAATCTTCCTGCCCATTGCATGATTGTTTGCCCTGACTTCCAGATCAGGGAACTTTGGCACACAGCTGCTGACTACACTGTCATCACATTTTTTGAACAACAGCGTTGTCTTGGTCAAGAGATGCTGTGGTCAAGATATAGGAAAGAATAGGCAGGCTGAGATTTTTAGAGTGCATTCAGTGCATCATTTTGGTGACAGCTGTTACTGTAAGGGTTTATCACACTGTTCAAAAAGTTCCCCTATAACCCAACTACCTTATGAGTGTATGATTTTTACACATAAAAAATACCAGTGTAATGGTGTCTGTTATATTAAATTAGAAAAGGACTCTATAATGAGAGTTTTGAAATAGTATATCACCTTTGATTCTGTGAAATGTAAATCTGATGAAGGGAAGTTAAGTCTTAGTCCTAAAAGAAGCAGGCACATTCTATCAATATGATTTCAGACCACTGATGTTGACCCTGATCATCTAGCTGAAGTAGTGTTTTTCAGGTTTCTCCACTGTAAAGTTACTCTTCTCTGCTATTCTCCCCCTCCCCTTTCCCTACTGTGCTCTTTGGAAGGAAGTCACTATGCAGAGTGAACACCAAAGAAGGAGTAAGGAGTGGGGCACCTGGGTAGCTCAGTCGTTTAAGTGTCAGATTCTTGATCTGGGCTCAAGTCAGTCTCCTTTTTCTTTGACATTGAGCCCCACCTTGGGCTCCGTGCAGACAGCCTGAAGCCTGCTCAGGATTTTCTCTCTCCCTCTCTCTGCCCCTCCCCCAACTCATGTTTGTTCTCTCTCAAAAATAAATAAACAAACAAACTTTTTGTTTTTATGTTCCCCCCTCATTTAGCACAAAGTACCTACACAAATCATTTGAAATTCTTCTGCATGGGAGATACTTAATTATTCTAGTATATATGTACAGTAGTATCAGAACTGTACCCCCATGTACATACCTTTACCAAGTAGGGTACAGTTTCTTTTGCCTTTAGTTTTACAGATTCCTTGTCTCCAAATTACTTAACCCTACTCAATTGAGTAAGATTGTTTAAAACAACTGTAATACATTTGGATTCTCTCATCACAGTCTGCATTCCATGCATGAATCCCCTGATCTCCTAGATAATTTTTTATAATTCTCATACATTAAGGTTCACTCTTTGTTCTGTAAAGCTCTTTTGGTTTAGACAAATGCATAACGTCATGCATCCACTATTCCAGTATCATACAAACTAGTTTCAGCACCTTAAAATCTCCTAAACTTCTCCTATTCATCCCTCACTCTCCCCTTGAATCCCTGGCAACCACTGATCTTGCTACTATCTATATAGTTTCGCCTTTCCAAAATGTCATACGGTTCTAATCCTACAATATATAGCCTTTTCAGATTTGCTTCTTTCATTTAGCAATATACATTTAAGTTTCCTTCATGTCTTTTTATGGCTTAATAGCTCATTTCTTTTCATCATTGAATTATATTGCATTGTATGAATATACCGCAGTTTGTTTATCCATTCACTTATCAAAGGATATCTTAGTTGCACGCAGCTTTTGTAAATCATGAATAAAGCTGTTATAAACATTTATGTGCAGGATTCTGTGTAGACATAAGTTTTCAACTCATTTGTGTAAATACCTAATAGTGATATTTCTGGGTCATATGGGTAAAACTATGTTTAGCTTTGTAAGAAACTGCCAAACTGTCTTCCAAAGTGGCTGTACTATTTTGCACTCCTACCAGCAAAAAACGAGAGTTCCTCCAATAACAAGTTTATTTCATGGCAAGAACAAGCAAGCCTTCAGCTATACAGAATTCCATTGCTATAGAAGAGCTCTGTCATGGGGATTAGGCAGATGTTCAGTTTCCATGGTTCATGCCTTATTAGAGGTGAACCATGAAATTCAATAATTGTGGAGAGACAGTACTTATGCTTGGGGGAAGAGAAAAGTATAATTCTTTTCCTTCTCTGCATAGAAAAAAAATCTGGTCATAGCAGCATGCCAACTTCTAACTTCAAAAGGCTACTGGGGAAACTAAGCAAAGAAACCCAGACTTAATCCCATATATACTGACATTTTATCAGTGAGGGAGCAGGTATAACATTTACATCACCTTTTTAAATATAAGGAATTTCAGGAACTAAAACGACTAGGCAATTATCTCTGAGAGATAAATGCAAGACAAGCAGAGGAGTGTTATAATTATGGGTCCTTTACCTGAGCCCTCCTGGGTTCAAAACCTGCCTTTGCTACATACTAGCCATGTACCACCTAACTTCATTAGGCCCTGATTTCCAGATGTTAAGTGGTAGGAACAATAACACTCTTCTCATAGGGTGTCACTGGAATCAACCAGCATACAATGACTGTCAATGCCTGGCTCCCTTGCCTGAATTCAGAACATCTCTGAAGGGTCATCCTAGCTTCTGAGCTCCAGGAAGAATCAGCAGAATTAACTACTGCAATGCATCTTATGGTAACTTTTTCCTCTGCCCAATCCTGCTTCCCTTACTCCCTTGCAAGTATTATTCTCAACAGCTCTTCCTAAGAAACTTCTTACACATAAACCTCCATCTGGAGAAATATGACCTAAGACAGCTACCATTACCATCATCACCACTATTATTATTGTTGTTTATTCCAAGGCCCCCGGTCTATGGCTGTATGTGTGATGCAGCAAAACATCCTTCAGTCCTTCATTTGAAGGATCACTTCTTCTCTGTGGACAGAGTGGGGTCCTCACACTCCCCAATGTGTTGACCCACCTGAATTGTTCAAGCTACTCTTCACTATTGGTCATCTCCTTAGCATAGCTAGTAATGGTGGAAGAGGATGGACAAGGATGAGCAAAGGGGAGGAAAGAAACTTTCAGCCAATGAAAGTTCCCCAGTGTAGCCTAGACCAAATCAATAAAATAGAAGAAAAAGTGAGTTTTGAAGGAAGTTTAATGACAAATGGCAACTTATCAGAAACAGTCCCCTTACCAGCAAAGCAGAGATGACAGAAAGTTAGTTATACAAATAGGGGTTTAATAATGAACTCCAGGGGCGCCTGGGTGGTGCAGTCGGTTAAGCGTCCGACTTCAGTCAGGTCACGATCTCGCGGTCCGTGAGTTCGAGCCCCGCGTCAGGCTCTGGGCTGATGGCTCGGAGCCTGTTTCCGATTCTGTGTCTCCCTCTCTCTCTGACCCCACCCCCCCTCCCCCCCGTTCATGCTCTGTCTCTCTCTGTCCCAAAAATAAATAAAAAACGTTGAAAAAAAATTAAAAAAAAAAAATAATGAACTCCAGAAGGGTGGGATTTTCAGAGCTGTGTTAATTTTCACACAGCCAAAAGCCCACAGAACAATCCCAGAGGATAGGATCCATGCCTTGGAATGACAGCAACCTGGAGCAGGAAATAAAATTATACCTAATGGTATTGGGATCCAACCAGACCCTATAGAAATGTATTATTTCTGTATGTTATTAAATCAGAGTTAAGTGCTTCTCTTGGTGAAAAAAGTAAGCTGCTTCCATTTAGCAATTTACTGAATATACAAATAGTTTGCATATATGAACATGTGGAACAGGTGATAATTTCTTTAAAAACCTTCAGAGATATTTCTAATATACTTCCTCATGGCCATTTTGATTTGTGCATTTCCCCCAGAATTTTGTGTGTTCACTCTTCCTGCCAACCTCAAATGTGGGTCTTTAAGAACAGTAATAAAGAGGGCCTCAACACCTATCAGTTGACCTGTCAACAAATTTTTCCTTTTAAAACTGGTATTTCAGCTTCTCCTTTCCATAGACAGCTTTTGTTACCTGAGCACTACAGTTCTCAGGATTACTCTAAACAGCTTTTTGGAATAGTAGTTAAGAGGGTACAGATAGTATGCATGGGGAAAAACTATCCAACACAATGAGTACTTTTGATGACCTCTAGGAGTAAACCACTTGCAGTAAATCAATTCCAAATTTATAAAGCATGCTCACATTTCAGATTTCCATCTCATAGCTCATTACAAAAGAAACTCATGTTTAAACTACTTATAAACAAAACAATTGCATGAAATATAAAAACAGATGAGAGATTTAGTTAAGCTAGCTCTGCTACCCTTGCATTTACCAATGCATGAAAACTGCTCCCTCTCAGCCAGACCTTATGCAGAAGGCCTACCTCATAAATTGTCATTCCTACTAATGAACAAAATCTACTTTTGCCAAGCTCAAGTCCCAAGAAGAGAGCATGGCTTAGGGCAATCAAAGATCCAAAGAGTTTGTTCACTGTGCTCCTGGGGACCTAGGAGAGGTAATGAATGTCCCATTACCTCAAATGTCAATGACGATAGTGACACAAAGATGCAAAGTTGAGTTCAAGATCATCCAGAGGCATAAGCAAGACAGTGGGCACCTTAGGTGAAAACCAAACTGTAATCTGATGTGACCTGAAGTTGAGAGGGAAGTGCTAAAGACAGAGCAGCACACAAAGAATATTTGATATCCAACATGCAAAAACTACCCAACAGAGAGAATAAATATTAAAGAATTTGTTTATAACTTTAAAAGAAAAACACCTAACAATCTTTTTTTATTTCTATAACACCTCTTTCTCTGATGAGTTCTGAACAATTAATGAGTCTTCACAGTTGGAGATTTCTCATAATTGAGATGATTTTAAAGGGGTGTTATTCATGATTCATAGAAGAGACTCTTAAGGAATATTTTTTAAAAGGAAAGAAACATTTATAAATTGAATCAGGTCATTTTGGTCTACAGCCTGGTGGAAGAAATATAGTCTTAGAGTTGTCATGAGTGTTCTCAGGCCCGGCACACCCTTAGGACTAGGATGGAAAACTTCCTGAACCATGTCTCTCATTTGGCAGTAGTCATTGGGAGCTGTGTATTGAGAGGTGTTCAGAGACCCAATACCAGCTTAGTAAATAAGAACACCACGATGGACTTCTGTCTTACATGGAGAGAGAAGCATAACAAATACTTGACAGCAAGCTTACCCTATAATGTTCTGCTAGAGAAGACTGTCCCCAAAGTGATTACTTCTCCATATTGACAACCTGCCAACTAGAGCAGATGAGTCTGTAATGGCACATTTATCTGCCTCATAGAGATTGGGCCAGAACTGTTAACATATAGCAGGGGGGCACCTGGGTGGCTCAGTTGAGCACCAGACTTGAGCTCAAGTCATGATCTAGCGGTTCATGAGTTTTGAGACTCTCGTCAGGCTCTGTGCTGACAGCTCAGAGTCTGGACCTGCTTCGGATTCTCTGTATCCCTCTCTCTTTGCCCCTCCCCCACTCACGCTCTGTCTCTCTCTCTCTCTCAAAATAAAAACAAAAACATTAAAAAAAATTAAAAATATATAGCAGAGAGGCATGGGATGACAGGTGTCCAGCTCATATCATAGCAGGATAGAGTTTTCAGTCCCCTTCTTCTGTATCATTCCTTCCCAAGTAGTTGCAAGTCTTTAAGTCATTGTTAAGCCATGAAGTTTAATCTTTATTGACAAGAGAAAGATTTGTTGGTGTTTTAGGTGCTTCTGTTGCAACAGAGGACCTGAGAGGGCTACTGACTCCAAGAGTCCACTATGGCCTGTTCAGGATAAGACCAATGGATTCACTCCCTTTAGCCCTATAACAAATCACCACAAATTGGTGGTTCAAAGCAACATACATTTATTCTCATATAGCTTATAGTTCTGGAGGTCATAAATCTGAAATCAATTTCACTGGGCTGACATCAACATGTCAGAGGGCACTCTCCCTCCAGAGGGTCTAGGGCAGAAGCTCTTCCTTGCCTTCTCCAGCTTCTAGAGCTTATGCTTTGCATTTCTTGACTCATGGGTCCTTCTTCCATCTTCAAACACAGCAGAGTAGCATCTTGCTTTAGTCTTCACAGTGCCTTCTTCTGTAGTCAAATCTCTCTCTGTGTCCCTTTTATGACACTTGTGATTACGTTTAGAGCCCACTGGATAATCTGAGAAAATCTCCCCTTCTCAAAATCCTTAACTTAATCTGCAAAGTACCTTTTGTCATATAAGGCAACATTCATGAATTCCAGAGATTAGGAGCTGGATTTCTTCTCAAGCCATTATTCAGCTACCATAGCTAAGAATACGACAACCCCAGCCTTAACCACCCTAGCAAAATAAAGCTGGGCATGTGGGGAAAGGGAGAGCATAGGAAAGAGGGAAGGGGATCAGGACAGGCAGGTAGTCAGATTGTCCTCTTTCTATAATGTAGGCCCTCTATACATAACAATGTTCACCAAGGAGGTTTGAGCCCATTTTTCTTAGACTTACATATATTTAATTTATATATATATATATGTATAAATTATAAATATAATAATATACATATATTTATATTATATGTATAATCTTATATGTATTAGTTTTTCCTAATTATAATATTAATACCTATTCATAGCAGAATTTTGAGAACTACAGAAAATTAAGATCATCTATGATACCTCCACTATAAACAGTTTGGTATATTCCCGAGCCATATGAGCCCATCTTTCCTGAATTAAGCCCTTTGAATATTTCAAGTTCAGCCCCGTCAAGAAATTCTTACTCAGAAAGTTAGAGACAGCCTTTAAATTTGCGTTTTATTGATGAAAAGACCACAATATCAAAAAGGTGAAATGCTTCATCCAGAATCACTTAGTAGAATCAACAGTAAATAGTGAAACATTGGCCTCTTCCTTTTCATCATTGTCTTCTAGTCATCATTAATGACTTCTTGGCATTCCACATCCAAGTAAACACATCTGAATTCCTAGCCAGAAACTCAATAATTCATTTGTTGTATCTGTTGATGGCACATCAATCTTTTGACCTTTTTTTTGTAAGCCATAAAGTAATATCTTCCTTTCCTTAGTCAGAAGCTACATTGCCATTATAAATCATAAACTGGAATACAAATAGATCAATTATTTAGACTGTCAAATCCCTGGAGAAAAGAGGAGCAAGGATAAGCCCAATGCAATTGTTCTGTTGTTGCTGTTGTTGAGCACACTTTTAAAAAAAATTTTTAATGTTTATTTTTGAGAGACACAGACAGAGCACGAATTGGGAGGGGTAGAGAGAGAGGAAAACATAGAATCTGAAGCAGGTTCCAGGCTCTGAGCTGTCAGAAGAGCAGGACTTGAACTCACAGACCATGAGATCAGGACCTGAGCTGAAGTCTGACGCTCAACCGACTGAGCCACCCAGGCGCCCCTCAGCACACTTTTGATGGTGAGAAAACATCAGGTGTTATTCTTCACTGTCGGTCAGTTTGAATCTCACCCACAAATAAATAAAACCAGCTTTAAGACAGTGAACATATTCATCACCTCAAAAAGTTTCCACATGTCCCTTTTTAATCTCTCTCCCACAACCAAACTGCCTACGCTACACCCTCCACACCATCAGGGAACCTCTATTTTGCTTTCTGTCACAATAGATTAATTTACATTTTTCTAAAATCTATATAAATGCAATTGTATATACTCTTTTCTGTCTGGTTTATTTCACCAAGCATTAGTAATTGGAGATTAATCCATGTTGCCCCACAATTCACTAGTTCATTTCTTTTTAATTGCTGAGTACTGTTTCATTGCATGGATAATTTGTTTATTCATTCACCTGCTGATAACCATTTAGGATGCTTCTAGCTCTCACCTATTATAAATAAAACTTCTATGAACATTTGTTTTCAAGTCCTTGTATGCAAAAATGTTTTCACTACATTTGGGTAAATATCTAGGAATGGAACGATTAGATCACATGGTGGGAATATGTTTAATTTTTTCAGAAACTGCCAAACCATTTTTCAAAGTGGTTGTTCCACGATGCAATCCCACCAGTAGTGTATGAGACTTCTAATTCCTTCATATCCCCATCAATACTTGGTATGGTCAGTCTTTTTCATTTTAGCCATTCTACAAGGTATAATACATGTTGTATCTCCTTGTGGATTTAAGTTCTCTTTCCCTAATGAGGTTGAGCATAGTTTCATGTACTTACTTGCCATCTGTTGGTCTTTGGTGAAATGTCTGTTCAAAGTTTTTGCTCATTTTAAAAATTTTAAAGTTAGTTCTCTAAGACCTAGTGTTCTTTATATGTTCTAGATACAGTTTATTTATCAGATATATGATTTGTAAAATGTTTCTTGCTATATGTGATTCACTTTTTCATTTTCTTAACAGTGTCCTTCAGAAGCAGAAGGTTTTAAGGATGAATTCCAACTTACCAATATTTTAACTTATGAATCATGTTTTGGTGTCATATCTAAGAAATCTTTGCTCAACTCAATAACACATGCTTTCTTTCAAAAGTTTTACAAAAGTTTTACATATAGGCCTATGATCTATTTTGAGTTAACTTTTTATGTGGTATAGGTATGGATTGAAGTTCACTTTTTTATATATGAATATCTAATTATTTCAGCATCTATTTTTCAAAAGGTTATAATTTCTTCACTGAATAGCCTTTGTGCCATTGTCACAAAAATCAGGTGTCAACACAAATGTGCATCTATTACTGAACTTACTATTTGGTTCCATTGATATTATTATCTGTATGTCAATATCACACTGTCTTGATTACTATAGATTCATAATGCCTTGAATATAGTATTAGCTCTCCAAATTTATTCTTGTTTCTCAGAGATCTCTGGGCTATTCTAGGGTGGTTTTTTTTTTCACATTTTCATGTAAAGTTTAATGGCATTATTAAACTCACAACTTAAATACCATAAAATCTATTCATTCTAAGTGTATAATTCTAAGGGTTTTAACATATTTACAGATTTGTGCAGCTGTCACAATTAGAATCTAATTGTAGATTTTTCTCACCTGAAATTTAAACCTCATACTCATTAGCAGTCACTCTCCAAACCCTTGCACAAACCGCCAATTTGCCCTCTCTATAGATTCTCCTATTCTAGACATTTCATATAAACAAAATCACATAAAACGTGGTCTTTTGTATCTGACTTATTTAATTTAGCATAATATTTTTTATTTATTCTATGATTATCTTGTATCAGTATTGCATTTCTTTTAACTGCCAAATAGCAGTCCATTATACAGATGTACCATCTTTTGTCTATCCATCAATTGGTGAATATGTGGGTTGAATTGTTTCACCTTTTTGGCCATTCTGAATAATGAGAATGTAAAGTGGTAAACACCCTTTGGAAAACAGTTTGACAGTTTCTTATAATGTTGAACACTTAACATATAACCCAGCAAAAGCATTCCTGGCATTTATCCTAGAAAAAAGAAGATTTATATTCACAAATAATCTGTATGTGAATGTTTATAGTAGTGTTATTTGTAATAGACAAAACCTGGAAACAAGCCAAATGTCCTACATGGAGTGGATGGATGAACAAACTGTGGTATATCCTTCTAATGGAATATTACTCAGAGAAGGAATGAACTTTTGTTACAATCAAAATTTGGATGGATCTCAAGGACATTATGTTATATGAAAAAAAGGCAATCGCGAAGGGCAACATATTCTATTATTTCATTTACATAACATTCTCAAATTGGAAAACTTATAGTGATGGAGAACAGGGGAGTAGTTGTTAAGGGGCTGAAGGTGTGTGACTCTTCAGGAGTAACACAAAGGAGTTTCTTTGTGGTGACAGGACGGTCCTGTATCCCTGTTGTGGTAATGGTTACTCAAATCTAGACATGCAATAAAATATCATAGAACTATACACCAAAAAGAAAAAAAAAAGTGCATATAAAACTGGTGAAATTCAAATATGGTCTATACCTGAGTTAATGGTATTGTACCAGCATCAATCTCCTGGTTATGATATACTATATTCATGTAAGATATTATCATTTGGGGAAGCTATTTAAAGGGAATACAGGATCTATGTTACTATTTCTGTAGCTTCTTTGGAGTCATAAACTAGTTGAAATAAAGAGCTATTTTTCCAAAGCTATAGCCTAACCTCTACTATACTTTGGATAACTTAGGGGAAAGGTCTGTCCTGCTCATGGAATCAAATAGATAAGAGATTGTGAATTCAGTACAATTTGGCTAACCCAACCACTGTGTGTGTGTGTGTGTGTGTGTGTGTGTGTGTGTGTGTGTGTGTGTGTATATATATATATATATATATATATATATATATATACATTCCTCAGACTCAATGGCAAACAAATATGACCATTTGAGAAAGCCTGGGCAAAATTACATAAGTAATCGTCTGCTAGTGCCAACTCTTCCTCATCTACCTTGATCCTGCCTGGACTGTGGACATGATCTGAGGATGAAAGCAGCCATTTTCAACCATGAGGATAAAAATCACAGGCTAAGAATGGTGGCACAAAAGGAGTCAAGGCTATATACCTCCAAATTTGTCTTGTGACAAAAATAGATCTGTATCCATTAAAGCCACTACAGCGTGGTTAAAACTGAATGTCATCTCTACAAGGAGAAAAAATGGATCTCTTCTCCTGAAGCAGTGGGGGTCAGCTGTGCTCTGCAAAGCACAAGGGCCATCAGCCAGAGAGGCACCACTGTGAAGGTGTGCCAGGGAAAACGGAGGGCAGGAGGGTGAGGAAGTAGGGCTCACCACGTAGAAGGAAGCACCTCAGGACCTCTCTGATATATCTAAGTATACCTGGGGGGGGGGGGGCGGATAAATAAAGTCAGCGGGCCTTGGGTCATCATAATCTGGGTTAGGTTTGGGTAATCTCAGGATCATCACTGGTGGAAAGGGCAGGTGAGACCAAGTAGGGACTACTCACTTCACACCAAGCTAAGTCCAGCTCAGTGGTTCATTCCAATCTAGGTAACTAAGGGAACAAGGTACTTTCTCCTGGGGGTGTGACATTAAGACCAGTCTGAGTCTGAGCTGCAGTAAATGCTCTTTAGTCCCTACTTACCATCCGTATCCTCTGAATTATTCTCCCTCTTGCCTTGAGAGGAGAGAGGCTGCTCTATTAGATCTTAGTCTTTTCTCGTCTCTTTCTACCAGCTTTGAAATTTTTATGACATTATTTCAGATTTTATCTAAGTATGGGTTTTATTTATTTGCCATGTTTAATATATGATTTCTTCATGTTTTTTGTAATATAGAGTTTTTAAATGTTTATTTATTTATTTTGAGAGAGAGAGAGAGAGAGAGTGGGGAAAGGACAGAGAGAGAGGGACAGAATCCCAAGCACAGAGCCCAATGTGGGGTTCGATCTCATGAGACCATGATCTGAGCCAAAATCAAGAGTCAGACACTTCACCAACCGAGCCACCCAGGCGCCCCTGTAACATTCTCTTATAAATGTTCCTATATTTCCTAGCAATCATGCTTGAACTCTCAATGACATCCTGGAGCAATGCTTCCTATGTCTGTCACATCTAGCATATAGGCCAGGGGTCGGCAAACTCTACCCCTCCTGCCCTCCTGTTGTGATAAGCA
Organism: Panthera pardus; assembly: GCF_024362965.1. NCBI lineage: Eukaryota > Metazoa > Chordata > Mammalia > Carnivora > Felidae > Panthera > Panthera pardus. The sequence continues at coordinate 98,878,988 of NW_026526765.1, forward strand.
GTTTTATTGGTACACTGCCACACCACTGTTTACTCGTTGCCTATGGTTGCTTTTGTACTATAATGGCAGAGTTGAATAGTTCCAACAGAAGCCCAGTGGCCCCACAAAGCCTAAAATATTTTCTATTGGCCTCGTACAGAAAAAGTCTGTCAACCCCTGACATAAGCCACCATGTATTCTGAGTTAATATAAAATACCAGCATATTCCAACAACAAACTGTATTGCTCATATATACTAGCCAGTTGAGGAAAACTTAATCTACATGTTTGGTGATTGCTTTTTGCCATATTTTCTATAAAAGAACATTTGTTCTCTTACTCAGTCTGCTCAATTGCTACATAATATTGTGAATTAAGAACCTGATATTAAAATAAAGTTAACTGCTTGCAATACATGGTATTGCTTTCATGCATAAAGCCTAAGATAAATGTGAAATACCATTCGTGGATTTGCTGTAATATTCTTTTCTGAATTTTTGCTCTTAATATTGGCTTATTTTTAAAGGCACTTTTTGTTTTGGCAAGAGGAATCTTCCTAAATTATTTATATAAAATGTATTATCACTCTTTTGTTGGATCAGTGAACTAGATGACAGCTCAATTTGAGGCATTAAAAAAACCTTTAGCAGAATCATTTGTGGTTTGGGCAAAAAATAACATATTGCCTTTCAGAACAGAGATCATGGGATACTGAGTGAGAAAACTGTAAGATAATAAATAATTGTATGGCAATAAAATGCCTGCTCACTAAAATGAGATTTATTTTTAAATAAGCCAGCAATCGGGGCGCCTGGGTGGCTCAGTCGGTTAAGCGGCTGACTTCAGCTCAGGTCATGATCTCACGGTCTGTGAGTTTGAGCCCCGCGTCGGGTTCTGTGCTGACAGCTCAGAGCCTGGAGCCTGTTTCAGATTCTGTGTCTCCCTCTCTCTGACCCTCCCCCGTTCATGCTCTGTCTCCCTCTGTCTCAAAAATAAATAGATGTTAAAAAAATTAAAAAAAAAAATAAGCCAGCAATAGAAGAAAATAAAAAGGGGATCAAAATACATTTTCAATCAATTCAAAAGAAAAGTGTAGACTTTAGGAAGACTGAAAACAATGCTCCCCAAATTTAATTGCTTCCTTATCAGGAAGCAATAAGTAGAAATTGGAGCAATTTCTAAAAAGCAATTTAGAAGATATATATTATTATATATCCTGAAATCTTACTGCTCATATGTAAAAGAAACTTAAGAGAAATTTTCCAAAATTCAAGAAGAACCCGAATTATTACATGACATTACCAATGAGTAGTGAAACTAAAACTTTTCTATTTTGATCAGTTATGATAAAAGAAAGATGAAATTCTCTTTCTACTCCCTCTATAGAAAATAGTACAAAACCATTATCATGTAAAGTGCATGATCAAAGATTATACAGCATCTCCCACCAAAACAAAATAAAACAAAACAGTAGGAATTAAGTACTAGAGAGATATGTCAAGCAATTTGTGTTTTAATTAATATTTTGTTACTTTTCTCGATTTTTATGATACTTGTATATTTGTCAGCTTTTTGAATTTATAACTTATTTTGATTACCTTCTCTAATTCTAAATGAATTTTCACATCTGTACCTATTTTGCATTATTTTCTTAATGAAGGTCTAAAAATTTGATTAATCTTCAGGCCCTACAAAACCTAAACCAACCCATGAGAGCCATCCTTTGAAAATAATCTTTTTAAAATATGTAAAATAGTATTATTACTACATTAAAAGTCTACAATGGCTCTCTGGTAGAGAGCATTCTTTTAATTCTTTTAAATTCTTTCTTTAAAAAAAAATTCCTAATGCTTATTTATTTTTGATAGAGAAAATGTGAGCCAGAGAGAGGCAGAGAGAGGAGACATAGAATCCGAAGCAGGCTCCAGGTTCGGAGCTGTCAGCACAGAGTCTGATGGGAATTCAAACTCACAGACTGCGAGATCATGACCTGAGCCTAAGTCGGACACTTAACCAACTGAGCCACCCAGGAGCCCCATAGAGTGCCTTTCAAGACAGAAATCCTTGCAGTGAGAAAAATCCTGTGTTCCCAGGGGATGGCTATGCAGGAAAATAACACAACATTTTCTCAAATATTAGTCCATGCTACTGCAGTCAGTACTGGCAATACAACTATTAATATGTCTGTTTTAACATTATGTATAAATTTATTTTATTCTTCAACCATATCTTATGGTCAAAGCATTGTGCAGATCAGTGCTATTTAACAATTAAGTGCTGGTATATATCCTTGATAAACTTTTATTATTCCAATTTCCTTTGCCCCTTTCTCGTTTCTATCAGATTTACAATCTCCAACTCATGCACATTAAATAGAACAACAAACATATGCCAAGAATGTCACCAGGTAAAATGCAAAAAATAAAAAAAGCTTAAGTATTCCCCAGTGACTATTCTCACAAAAAGACAATAGCTACTTTCATTCTTGTTGGGAGGATCCTAAGCTTCAGCTCATAATTTGTGTATGAATTATGGGTGAATATTTTTAGAATTTTGGATTGAAAGTCCTTCCAAACATGACTCAGAACCCAGAAGCAATCCAAACTTAAAATGTGCATCTGGATAACCATAGTAAATAAAATTTTTAAAAAAGGCAAACTGTGAAAAAAAATCTGGAATATTTATGATATAGCACTAATCTCTTTCATATCATCGATAACAAAATTAACTCAATGTAATAACAACTCAATATAAATTTAATAATTCCTGTGTCCATCCTGTCTATACACATGATAAACTGATTAACAATGTATTGTCACCAATTCATACCACGTATTACCAATCTGATAGCCAAATCATATAATATGCCCCCAAAGAGAAAAGCTTTCCAAAAACCTTAGAACCTCATTATGGTCCATAAAGCATCAGATCACCTGGGAGCTTGCTAGAAATGCAGAATATGAGGCCCCGCCTCTGCTCTCCTCAGTCAGAATCTGAATTTTAACAAAATCCCAGCTGATTAGTATGTACCTTAAAGCTTCAGAAGCCCTGCTTAAAGTATCATCTGACAATTTCTGTTTCAGAAGCAAAATTCTTTTTCTTAAATGTTCATTTATTTTTTTGAGAGAGAGAGAGAGAGATCAGGGGAGGGGCAGTGAGAGAGTGGGACAGGGGATCCCAAGTAGGCTCTGTGCTGACAGCAGTGAGCCCAAAGTGGGGGCAAACTCACAAAATGTGAGATCATGATCTGAGTCAAAGTTGGACACTCAACCAACTGAGCTGCCCAGGTGCCCCAGAAGCAAAATTCTTATCTAACAGTGTTCAGGATCTTCTGATCTAAGTTTGTTATCTTGGAATTAATTCCCATATATAAAAGACCGTAAAAAAAACATCATATGTGAAGTTACTCTGAATAACCTACCAAATGTGAATTATCCTCCAATGTATTGGACCAAAATTTTATCTTTCTCATATTTTATTTTGATTATAAAATGACTTCATATTGCAGAAACATTCTAGATTTTTTTATGTTAGTAGAATTTTTCTTAAAGTACCAATCCCACCTACTCTAGTATAACTATCACCACTCTGAACCATTACTCACAACATCACAGTTATTGGACACAGTTGCTTCTGACCACAGAACGGAATATTAGATAAGTTTAAGGAATCTATCAGAACCGTCAGCTGTCATGCTTCACTACCTTCAAGTAAATGGTCAAGCTGAACCATAAGAATGATGCTGACATCTATGGAAGATGCTCAGGTGCAGACCACATGAGTAGATTCCCCTATAAAGAATGCCACGTTTCTCCGCACTTAAATGCCACTCCATGTTCATTGATATGAGTCGTTCCTACTAACATACTAAAAGGGTAGTTTGAGCTATACTTCCCTAGATGAAATCCTTCCATCTTGAAGACTTAAAAGATTATTTTGTATGCTATCCTGTCTTTATCAACCCTTCATTCAATTCCTTCAATAACATTTTTTCAAGTTAAAAATAAAAGACAACACATTTAGACAAAAATTAGCTTTGTTAAAGAAGAATGCTAGAGGGAGAAAAATCACATTTTGCCTACTTTGAGCCCCAGAATTTTGACATGAATACATAGGTAGGCTATATTCAGTTTAGGTATATATGACACTACACCTACACGGATCATGTAGCCTGAACTTCACAGAGGCAACAAAAACTTTATTGGAACAACTGAGCCTAAATTCTATAATTTAATGGTTTCTAAATGCTGATCCATAGAACAGTACTGGGCTGGCTCATAAGAATTATTTGGGAGGGGTGCCTGGGTGGCTCAGTCGGTTGAGCGTCCGACTTCAGCTCAGATCATGATCTCACAGTCTGTGAGTTCAAGCCCCGCATCAGGCTCTGTGCTGACAGCTCAGAGCCTGGAGCCTGCTTCAGATTCTGTGTCTCCCTCTCTCTCTGCCCCCACCCCCCAACTCATGCTCTATGTCTCAGAAATAAACATTTTTTAAAAAAATTTTTAAAAAAAGAATTATCTGGGAAACATTTTTAAAATACAGACTCTAAGGTCTTATCACCTGGATTCAGATTACTTAGATCTGGGGTGAGATCAGGAATAGGCATTTTTTTTTTCAAATTCCACCAGATGACCTTGATACGTATGTAGGGTTTGGTACATAGTCAAGAACTCAAAAGACCATTTATTGGGTTCTGAAAGCCAGTTCTCATGGCTCCACACATTAACTAATAATACATTATTTCCATACTGTTCAACAGGACATACTTCCCTTGAGATGCTAATAATAAATATCCAAATGAGCAAACAAAAATAAGGTTCTATATTCAAAAAGGTTTAAGAAACACTGGGTTTAAATAAAGTTAGAATATTTTCTTTACTTCATACAACTAACACATATTACATATTGTCAACTGGGAGGATACGGTAGGTAGCATTTCCCTAATTTATCTGCCATGGAATCCTCTTCTTGGTGTGTCCTATCTCAATGTTTCATAGAACTGGTGTTCTGTAGAGCACAGTTCAGGAAGCTATCTTAACCAGAGTGACTAGGAAGCAGTATCTAGGATACTGAATCCCATTGTCCTTGTCCCTCTTCCTTCTTTTTCCATGGTGCCATGATGTCTTCTTTCCTCAAAGTCCCTCATGTCTGGTCACAGACAGCCATCACTCTTGGTCCATGCACTTGTTCATGCATAGTCACTGAGGATTAAATCATCAACAGCGATTAGCATGAAAGGTTTTGCTTCCCTCTGGTCAGCTCTGCAGTATTAATGTGGCTATGATGGTTAGAGCTTCCTCTCTCTCTCTCTCTCTCTCTGTCTCTGTCTCTCCCTCTCCTTCCCCCCTCTGTGTCCATAGCACAGGTTCTTTCTGCATGCTGAAAGGGCAGCCAAAAGGTTTTCTCCATTTGAGCTTCTCCAATGCCTGCTTATCACCATTAAACACCCTCAGATAAACCCAGGATATTATAGCTTTTGTTCTTCTTGCCAAATATTGTATGGCTAAAACCAAAAAGTGTTACAGATGCAAGAACCTATTCTCCATCAGCAACAATCTCTGAAGTCCTGGGAAGACTGGGTGGGTGCTAGGAGGAGACCTTCGTCTTCTATTTATTTTTTTCATTTTTTTAATGTTTCATTTATGAGAGAGACAGACTGTGAATGGGGGAGGGGCAGAGAGAGAGGGAGACACAGAATCTGAAGCAGGCTCCAGGCTCTGAGCTGTCAGCACAGAGCCCGACACGGGGCTTGAACCCAAGAACCACAAGATCATGACCTGAGACGAAGTCAGATGCTTAACCAACTGAGCCACCCAGGTGCCCCGAGGAGACCTTTTTCAATAGATAGTATCTTTCACATAATAGGGATTAGTCAATGACCAGGTCAAATAAATGTTCACATGGATTTTATAAGCTTCAAATATCACAATTCTAGTTCTTTCCTAATTCTCTCCCCTTCCTATCACCATGGCAATCCATAAAACAAGAGAGAAATCAAGAGAGGTTTTTTAAAAACACATAGTGTGGGGGCACCTGGGTGGCTCAGTCGGTTAAGCGGCCGACTTCGGCTCAGGTCATGATCTCACGGTCCGTGGGTTCGAGCCCCGCATCGGGCTCTGTGCTGACAGCTCAGAGCCTGGAGCCCGTTTCAGATTCTGTGTCTCCCTCTCTCTCTGACCCTCCCCTGCTCATGCTCTGTCTCTCTCTGTCTCAAAAATAAATAAACGTTAAAAAAAAAACTTAAAAAAAAAACACATAGTGTGTGCAAGGTAATGTAGGCATTTATATATGTATGCATGTATTTTTAGTTTTTGTTTAGTTTTGTTTCCTTGTGAGCCCCTTCACTCATTTCTCTAATCAGTGGTATTTTAATATTAAGCCTTCATATGATTGGTATTAGTGCTCTACATGACTGACTTATAATTACATATCTCCAAAAGAGACTACAGAGCTAGGCCTAATATCAAGTTCTGTGAAGTCTGGGTCATGCAAGAGTGCAAACTGACCCATGTGGCATCACCATTGTGATCATACTCAAAACTATTATTCCAAGGGTAACTTCACAGTGGAGAGTAGCAGAACCATTAACAAAATTCTTCTCAAGACAAATAGAACTGATGGTTCAGTTAGAACTACTGGGGACCAATGAATCCCTAAGGAGAAGACAGGAACTGGTCTTCTCTGGCCTTTCTGAGGGCTAAGATACTATTTCCTGTGTCTCCATACTTCTCCAAAGAGGAACTCTGCCAGATAACAGTTATCAGCTACTGGACAAGCTTTCATAGATAAATGTTTCTATATTCTGTCCCTTTGAATTCCCATTGTTTGTTATAAAATTAAAAGCGTTTAACACAGATAGCTTTTACAACAATGAAAGTCTGTTAGCTATGGGGCGCTTGGGTGGCTAAGTCAGTTAACCAACCAACTCTTGATTTCGGCTCATGTCATGATCTCACAGTTTGTGAGTTCAAGCCCCAACTCGGGCTCTGTGCTGACAGTGCCATAGCCTGCTTGGGACTCTCTGTCTCTCTCTGTCTCTGTCTCTCTCTGCCCCTCCCCTCCTCTCTCTCTCTCACAAAATAAATAAATAAACTTAAAAAAAAAAGTATGTTTGTTAAAGGCCTGCCTTTATTCCTCATTAGCTTTTTACTGTTTCCTAACCCAACACTGGAATAACCAAGAACTAATCTGTCAATTGCAGGTAGTAAACGGACTGGTGGTCACAAAGAAGGGAGATCCATGTTGTCTGCACTAGGCAAGGAAGTGATGGTAACTAGCTGTTAGGCCAGAAAACTTAGTGGCATTAATAGAATAAGTTGAGCCTTTGTCAAAGAAAATACACCCATGAATTATAAACTGGAAATCAGAGAGTGTAAGCTATGCCCCCAGTGCTATGTAGAATGACCTGCTAGACAAATTAGAAAGTGATACCACAGATTATGCTCCTCCAGATATTTGTGTGTGGTGGCCATGAGAATGGACGACTCAGATCTCCTGCTGGCAGGAATAGAGTGGACCAAAAGCCCCGGCTGCATCCCTCTGGATCCATCATCATGTCTGCACCAAGGCCATGCTTCCTCTGGACTGTTCCAAGACTTGACTGTGCATGGCAGGGGTACTGGTGCCATCCATCTTGTGGATGTGAGACTCCTGTAACAGTTGACTTGGGCTAGAGAACTCTCCACTGATAAGGCTGATACATTCTTAGAAGTGCATTGCAGTTTGAGATGCTCTGACAAATCCTCCTTCCTTCCCCCTCTCCTTCACAGGTATCAAATTTGCTTCACAGGCTGCAGCTCTCCTGCCTCCTTCTGTTCTCCCTCTCCTTTATCCTTCAGAGGCATTTTCCTCAACAAATTTCCTGCATGCGTAAGCCCATCTTGGTTGACTGTTGACCAGAGAATCCACCTGATGCAGAGAGTGTGTGTGAAATAGCCAACATGTGAATACCAACTTTAACTCTTCCAAAGTCTTTTCCTGTACATAATCTTATTTGGTTCCCAGAACTATTAGTAAGGTTTCCTTCAGATCTTTCATCAACAAAGAAATCCTTCCTTTTTAAATTAATAACAATACTCTGCAAGTATCTGTGGCCACACACAGCTATGAAGGATAAGCAGTATTGTTTATTCATCTATCCAACAAATATTGAGTCACTTCTATGCACCCAATGACAAAGATTCTTGACCAAACATGAGTCAGGTTCCTGAACCTTCTCCTACACCCCATCTGTGTACTTCCTTGTAAAATCCAGTCTTAGCAAGAATTCTGCTGAGTCAATTTAACTAGAACCTCCCACTCTTGATATCTGATCAACCTCCACCATCTCCCAGGCAGTGTCCCATCACCCTGGCCCATCTTCAGTAAGAATGCTGTTAGCTTTGGTTAGCCAAAATGTCCCTGATCCCTGATGTCTCCTCTAAGTAATTTTCCATCCCCTGACTCCCACACTATTCCTTGGCTATAAATTTCCACTTGCCTGTGGGGTATTTGAAGTTGAATCCAATCTCTCTTCCCCACTGCAAAATCCTACCCAAGTGGTCCCTACTGCATTGGTACTGAATAAAGCCTACCTTACCATCTTTAACAAGGGTTATGAATATTTTTTCTTTAACACCACTTCCGTGCTAGACTCTCTTGGGGATATAGCAGTGATTAAGTCAGCCGGTCCCTTCCCTTATGGGATTTAAATCAGTTTTAAAATCATAATTGTGATAAGAGATACACAGGAAAAGATCAAGGTGTTATGGGGATAGGGGACATTCTAGGGAACCTAACTTTGGTCATCTTTGGTAAGTTTCCCTAAGACCTATCACTGAAGCTTGGTTCAGAAGGAGGAAGTGGACATCATTTGGTTAAGGGTGGTTGAGCTAGTACTGGGGGCAGATTGGTGCCACTGAGTAGATAGGGAAGAGGGAAAAGTTCCCAAGCAAGAAGCAAGTGGGAGCATTTAGAGAACTGAATAAGGACCAGAATATGTCAGAAGTAGAGAGAAAAATGAGCGAGAAGCATCAGATAAGGCTAGAGAAGCAGACAGAATCGTTTCCCAAGCTCCCGCTTATGCATTCCTGTAAAATAATTTGGGAAACTATGTACCCAGTCACACACAACATGCTAATTCACATCTAAATCATTTTAAATTTAAACAGTTTCAAAGGATTTGATTTCTGGCATATTGTAAATATTGACATCTTAAAATAAAGGAATAATGTAATTCAAAGAAAATACCAAAGCTATTGATACCCAATACCATCCATTGGAAAAAATAGATAGATAGATAGATAGATAGGTAGATAGATAGATAAACAAGTTGATCTTCAACACTTAGAAACTTTATACCATTCTTTTTTCTCTCTGAAATCATATTTCCATTCCACCTTCCCCACAAAATATCTTCACATAAAATACCTTCATCCTTGAAATTTTTTACTGATGTCATTTCATCCTTCAAGGTAAAATTTTTCCTTCTGGATTAAGTTGTTACTACAAGTATTATTAGTATATACTTTACCAAAAGCAACATAAATGTATTGCAAATTTTAAATAAATTTTTAAAATTAGAAATGATTTTGTTAATTGAATGGATGAGGATTTTTCATTTCATTTCATGTTTTGGTGGGTAATTATTTATTGCTATAATGAGATTGGGTTTGGTACCAATTCTAATATGTTTTTTGGGAACTCTGGGAATCTTTATTCATATATATAAATAGACAGTATTGGAGCATAATTTTCTATAAAATGTCACTCAACTCTTTGAACTTCTTCCACTTTACATGCCAAAACCACACAGTAGCATATCTCCAAGTACTATTTCTGTGATCCATCAGCTGACAACTCAATTAGATCTTCTCCAATTCTGTTGAAAGCAAAGAAATGGAAATCATCCTGAATTGTGAAGAGATTTGTTACCCATCATTAGAAATACCAATTTCTCAATTTCTGGGAATATATCAAAAAAGCTCTGCCAGTGGGGTGCCTTGGTGGCTCAGTCAGTTAAACAACTGATTTCAGCTCAGGTCATGATCCCAGGGTCCTGGTATTGAGCCCCACATGGGGTTCCATGCTGAGCATGGAGACTGCTTGAGATTCTCTCTCTCTCTCCCTCTGTCCCTCTCCCCCCACTCACACTGCTTGCTCTCTCTCTCTAAAAAAAAAAAAAAAAAAAAAAAAAAAGGCTTTGCCCAAACTGATCAAATACCTATGAGTTATACCTCATACTCTTGCATTAAGAGGCATCTTCTTTAGCATAATATACTCTTACCATGTTGGGAAAACTAAGATATTGTTAATTATATTCAATAATGTTAACATACTTCCAATAAATTGAGGTAAATCTATAGCTTGTAGGTTTTTTAAAAAGGTATTAATAGAGACACCTGGGTTGGCTCAGTCAGTTAAGCATCAGATCATAAACTCATGGTTCTGTGGAATCAAGCCCCGCATAGGGCTCTGCGCTGACAGCACAGAGCCTGCTTGTGATTCTCTCTCTCTCCCTCTCTTTCTGTCCCTCCCCCACTCTCTTTCTCTTTCAAAATAAGTAAACATTAAAAAATAATAATAAAAAGGTATTAACAAAAGTATATTGAAAAAACACATCAATAACCTAATCAGCAACATTATCCCTCGTTGTCAAATCAATAACCAGACAGAATTCTGACTCCATTTTTCATTTCAAATAACCCTGCCATGTGAATTCCCATTGTAAATATTTAGACAGATAAGGCATAGAGTCCTGCCTGAGTCTGTCATCTGGATATGAGAGACACATAGACAGCATCTACTCCAGGAGCCAATATGGCTTTTGGTGTGATTCTTATTAATCTGAAAATGAATTATATTCATTGTACTATGCAAGTGTATGACATTTATTGAAAACTTGTAGAAATAGTCATTTGCAATAAAACATTTACATAATTGTTATTGACATCTGTTTATATTCAATTAGAATTGTTTAATGATTCAGCTGATGGCATAGCTACAGAATATGATCAAATAGAAAATCTTAGATCCAGTCTTTTTATGGTGGGAAAGGAAAATGGATGAGAGTCAGCTGGAGCAACCATTCTCAGCTACATGCAAAATGCTGCAGTGGATCCTTGAGGATCAAGAGCAGGATAATTTTTCGTTACCTCAATCCAATTTAATTCACTCACAAAATACAGCTGGTTTTCACAGTATGGTGTCAGTATCATGTGCAAAATAAGCCATGGTCTATGTCCTAGGAAAACTTATATTTTTACTGATGAAATAATGCATATTCTTACCCATATGACATATAAAAGCTAAAAAAAAAAAAGGTACAGAATACATTCCTTCAAAACACAAAAGGGGAAACTGTGAACTGGTGTAGTCAGAACATGTTTCAAGGATCTTGCATGGAAGGATAGCACAGATGGAAAGCCAACATTCCAGATACAGGGAAGAGTATAAGGAAAGACTCAGAGGTGATTCAAGGATCAGAAAAGAAGCCAACCAGAGTAGCATGGTGGCTTTGAACTGGGGAACAATGTAAGAAAAAACTCGGACTGTAAAGAGCCTGAAAGGAACCCATAAAGACTGAGGCTGGATTTTATAGGTAATGGAGAGGCTGTTGCACAAAGGAAAGAACACAAAATAGCTTATGGATATGGGGGAGTAAAAGAGGAGAGAGGAAAGACTACTAAGAACGTACTGCAATAAGGCAGGTATCAGGTGGTAACAGTGATGGTAGGGGTAATGGTACTAAAGGGCACTAAACTCTAACTTGACTTCTAGTCCCAGCTCTTCACTAACTGGCTTAATGCTCTTGGATAAGACACTTGCCTTTGTAGCTTTGTTTCTTCCACTCTAAGGATCCCTTGGGATTAAATAAAGCATCTCTGAAGGCAACAGCACTCCAGTAAGTACGGACCAAATAGACAGAGAACTATGACCCTCCCTTCCATTCTGGCTTCAATCAAACCAGATATAATAGCAGTAGTAGTCGTTGTCGTTGCCGTTGTAGTAGTCGTAGCAGCAGGAGTAATATGAGGGCTTCTAGGTATCATTTGCAGAGAAGTTTATGCTACTTTGAAAGTTTTCAAAAAACTGAATTACAGGAGCCTCCTTCAAATTCATAAAATTCCGAGATGCTATGGAGGAGAGCAGCTTTATGAGAGAAGAGTTAGTGGGACTTGCTAACAGCACAGAGAAGTAAAGAGTGAGGAATTTCAAAGAAGACAGAATGGCTAGAAAACATGAAACAATAATGAGCGTAGGAGCAGGAATTGGTTCTTAGGAGGAAATGTTGAGTTTTCCCTAGAGTTTGAAGGAATAAACTAGTATGAAAGTTTGTGTTTTCTCTTCATTGTTTTCTGAGCCTTTCAAAAATAGGTCTGCAACATCCCAAAAGAGAATAATTGCACTCAAACATAATTTGACATATGATATATGATACCTTTATCATTAATTAGAAATCGTATCCATAAAATCTCCAATTAAAGATAACTTTAAAAAAATTTTTTGTTAATTTTTCAAAAGGCAAAATGTTTTTGTTCAGTGATATAGGCATTTGCAGCAAACCTTTAGGGCTTAAATTATTGGCTTGAATTTTCTGTTTCCCATATGTATACCAAGCCACAAACTCAAGAGGTATTTTTCTCCTAAGGTATTTCTCTTAACATAAAAGGAATATTAATTTGATATATCATCTTTCAAAATGGTATCTTCGCCCTGGGTTGTCCATACGAGATTCTTGATGGTATATTTGAGAATGCTTTGAACGAGTGAAACTATAATCCTTCCATATGTAAAGTCAGCATGTACTTTAAATTTTCTCTCACAATTACAGTATCACATGCAACTGGGAACAAAAGCTACAGGGAACAGAGTGTAATGGATCGTGATGACTGTTTTAGAACAGCTTGAACCTCCTTATAGCCTACGAGAAGGCTATGTGAGCTGAATTCAGAAGAAGTGCTGAAAATGGCTTTTACTGCACACTGCACTGTTTCAGGGGCAAATTTGCTTTTTTTATGCCTTAGAACCATAGGACTCTCAAGTAAAAGTTCTTGTGCCAATGAAAAGAAGGCTATCCCCCATGTCCTTCCATTATGAGTATTTCTTCTTACTACAAAGCACACAGATAATCACACACGGAATGATTTCCAGACTACCAATACATTTTGTTCCAATTGCTTTTGCCACTAATGCAACCAATTGCCTCCTTCTCTCATTTTAATGTGTTATGGTTCTTGTCTCTGGTGAATGGAAGCAGCACTACCACAGCAAACCCGCTGGATTTTCACGTTTTGAGGCAAAAGACAGGTCAATGAGAGAGTTTTTAACTAATTGTCTCCATCTTCTCAATTTAACATACTTCTGTTTGAAGTAATTGTAACAAGAACAGAAATGAGGGAAGGAGAGAAATGTACCACACTTCCATTATATTCTAGCTTTTAATATCCTCAAGGAGTAATGCCTCTGTCCTATCTCCCTGGAAGAAACTCTCATCGAGTACAGGGCCACTTTTGCGGAGATTAAATTTTTCAAGCTGTGCTCAGCTTCAGCAGATTCTTAGTGAACAGAAGCCTCTCACAGCCTGGAAAATCATGTCCCTCCAGCGGGGCTGGGATGATATCCTTCCATCCCCTACTGACAGACTACAAGTAAATGTATTTGGGGAAGACTGATGACCAAGGAGACTTGCCATTTTGTAATGTTCTGCCACTGAGGTGATCTCCCCATCCCTAACCTCCGACTGGAACCAGACATGCTTCGGTGGAACCTTTCATTAGGAGAGAATGCTATTATTGATATGGCACCTTAGTTGCTTGAGAATCATGACATAGAGAAATATAGCTACCCATCAAGCAAATGAGTCCATTATGTGGTCCCTAGGAAAACCCCAGAAAACTCTCCTTGTTACTCCCATTTCTCTTCATTCAAATCCTCCCAGGCAGAACCCTCACACTCCCATTTTCTTTCCCCTGTGTTGTGACTCTCCCAACCATTTCTGATAGAAAGACTCAAGCAGACATTTACTGGTGCAGAACGAGCAGGCCAGCCCTCTCTGCAGTGCACCTCACTGCATTGGGAGTGCGCTCCCCATGACTCAGAATGAATCAGACAGAGAGTGAAAAAACAACAGACCCAAAAGGCAGCTTCAGAACTACATGGCGGCCTGTGATCTGGAGAAGGAAGGCTGCACTGCTGATCACAGTTACCCCAGAACCAGCTGTCCCGCCTGCTGCATTCTTCAAAGAACAGGAAGAACATGGTGCAGACTTGTCTTCCCAAGGAAATCAAAACATTCTCTTGTTTAAACACACTGTGGCGGAATACAACATTTCTCTCTGATCTCCCAAGCTATGTTGTATCAAAATCAGAGCTACAGGTCAAAATCTTCTTTGCATGCTCATTTTTTAACTGCCTCAATTTTCTGCCCTTTGTATGAAAACTTTATATATGCTTAAATAAAGAATATAAGATAAGTGTTTGTATTTCAAAATATTGGGTTTGGGGTTGTGCCTGCTTTCTTTTTCATTATTTCTAACTGAAATACAGGAAGCCCCTCAGTAGAACTAGCTGGCAAATTTGCTTAGATGTAGCAGCAGCCAATTTATGCTGACCTAGACCTATTCTTTCTACTTGCTACTGGAACTTTCCTTTGTCCCATCCTCCCCTCTTCCTTCCTCACGTTGTTCCCACTGCTGCCTGGACCCTCACCCACCTTCTCATTCCCACCATGCCTCATTTCATGCCTCACTTTTGACCTTACTCCACACCTACAGAGTTATGAATGTTGTAACAGGAGGACAAGCTGTCAAGGCAAGACCAGGGAGCTCAGGGCAAGCAAAACTTCTCTGAACACTCCTTGATTTTACCACATCCCAGTGCAATCTCAGAGAGAAAAGAGAAAACCCCAACCTTTGCAGCTCCTCCTCGCCTAGCCCCTTGGACCCTTGCCTCAAAGCTGGCTGGAATAAGATGGCTTCCCACCCCCAGAGGCCCCACCCTGTGCACCCTGGCACAATGTAAACCCCTTGGAAAAGGACAGGAGTAACACCAGTTAAATTGAGATTAAGGTCTTGCCATCTGGCAGAATGAAGCCTCAAAATACAAATTTACTTCAATTAGTTTTCTCACACACCTGAGTTTATGGCCTGAGAATCATACCTGGTGCACTAGAAAGAGAAGAATGTTAAATTAAAAAAAAATTTTTTTTTAATGTTTTATTTATTTTTGAGACAGAGAGAAACAGAGCATGATCAGGAGAGGGGCAGAGAGAGAAGGAGACACAGAATCTGAAGCAGGCTCCAGGCTCTAAGCTGTCAGTACAGAGCCCGACGTGGGGCTCGAACTCACGGGCAGTGAGATCATGACCTGAGCCGAAGTCAGCCGCTCAACCGACTGAGGCACCCAGGTGCCCCAAGAATGCTTTCTTAACATAAGAGGAATTACTCTAATAGCCAACAAAATAACTTACAGCAAGAAAATAGAGGCATTCTCATTCAAAATAAAGCTCAAAACGAGAAAATATACTATCATTCTTCTGTTGAACTCAATTTGAAAAGGAAAGAAATTGGGGCACCTGGGTGGTTCAGTCAGTTTAAGCGTCCAACTTTGGCTCAGGTCATGATCTGGTGGTCTGTGAGTTCGACCCTGCATTGGGCTCTATGCTGACAGCTCAGAGCCTGGAGCCTGTGTCGGATACTGTGTCTCCCTCTCTCTCTGCCCCTTCCCCCTCATGCTCTGTCTCTCTGTCTCTCTCAAGAATAAATAAACATTAAAAAAAAAATTTTAAGGAAAGAAATTGAGAGCAAAAATAGCAATTTAACTACTGGAAATAAGGACACAAGACCATCATTACTTGTAGCCCATATGAGAATCAACTGAAAAGCTCTTACATTTTTTCTTTTTGGCAAATAATCAGATAAATTTAAATAAGATAAATAAACACTTTCAAAGTCTTGCCTACACAGCATCAATACCAAAAAGATATAATGGGAAACAAACCAAGTCTATGCAAAACAACAGTATAAACTATAAAATACCTAAGAATAAAACTAACCAAAAAGAGTGTGATTGATATGAAAAAAAATTAGAATTTTGTTGAAAGATATAAAAGATTTACATAAAAGGAGAGACATTTTACATATAAGAACGGAAACATCAAATACTACTAATGGTAATAAATGGTATCATTTATTAAAAGGCATAGAATAATGGGAGTTAGTAATTCTTAGTTATTTTAATTAACGAGCACCTACTAACATGTCAAGGACCATTCAAGGTGTTTTACATTCTGTTTTCACTTCATTTCATCTTTCCAAACTATGTGTCAAGTATCACTATTCCCATGTTACAGATAATGTATGTCATATTACAAAATATGTACTTTAGGGGCGCCTGGGTGGCTCAGTCAGTTGGGCATCTGACTTTGACTCAGGTCATGATCTCACAGCTTGTGGGTTTGAGCCCCACGTTGGGCTCTGTGCTGACAGCTCAGAGCCTGGAGCCTGCTTCGGATTCTGTGTCTCCCTCTCTTTCTCTGCCCCTCCCCCTCTCATGCTATGTCCCTCTCTCTCTCTCTCTCTCTCTCTCTCTCTCTCAAAAAATAAACATTAAAAAATTTTTTTCAAAAATATGTACTTTAACCACTTTAAAAAAATGTTAACGTTTATTTTTGAGAGGGAGAGAGAGAGAGAGAGAGAGAGAGAGAGAGCATGAGCAGGGGAGGGGCAGAGAAAGAGGGAGACACAGAATCTGAAGCAGGATCCAGGTTCTGAGCTGTCAGTACAGAGCCCGATGCGGGGCTTGAACTCACAAACTGTGAGATCATGACCTGAGCCAAAGTTGAACGCTTAACCCAGGTGCCCCTAACCATTTAATATATTATAGCTATTACAATTTAGCTTTAATGAAATGCCTACATAAATTCCCTGGAATTTTTTTAACATGATAAATTACTCTGAATTTTTTTTGAAGAAAGGTGTGAAGGAAAAGCCAAAAATTTCAAAGAGTAACGCCAAAGAAGAGTGAAGAGAGAAATTTTCAAAGAAACAGACCCTACAAGTTTTTAATATTTGGTCAAGAAAGCATCACAAACCAGTGGAAAAATCAATGGTTGTATTTTAAATGACACTAAGAATACTGACTAGTCCAGGGGGAAGAAAAAGATCCCTTGCTTCGTGTCACACATCACACTAAGTTCCACAAGTTTTAAAGAATTAATTTAAAAATACACACACATCAACATCATAAACTAGAAGAAACTATACAGGGATAGACTGAGCATAAAAGCAAAAGAAATTATAATGAAAAAGTTCAACAAATTTAACTGTATAATATAAATTTCTATACTTTATGAATAAAACATGAAAGTAAAAACACTGGGGGAAATATTTGCAATGAATATGACAAAGGGTTAATGTATTAGCATTTAAAGAAATTCTTTTGGTTGATTTTTTTTAAAGACAAAAATCTCAATAGAAATATGAGCAAAGAGTATAAATAGGCAATTTGCAAACGAATTATTCAGATTTTCTATTTCTACTTATGTTAGACACAGATGTCAGTTTGGTATATTGTGTTTACTATGAATTATATTATTTCATTTATTTTTTAATTCATGGGAATGAATTTTTACAATATTCTCTTATATTCTTTTTATGTCTATAGGATCCAAAGTGACGTCCCATTTTTAATTCCTGATATTGGTAATTTGTAGCTTCTCTCTTTTTCTTGGTCAATCTTTCTGGCACAGACCAACTTTCATTTACGTTGATCTTTTCTACTGTATGTTTGTTCTATTCCATTAATTTCTGCCTTTAACTTTATTATATCTTTCTTTTTCCTTTGTTTGGGTTTACTTTGCTGTCCTTCTTCCAACTTCCTGAGGTAGATGTTTAGATCATTGATTTTCACCTTTTCTTGTCTTCTAACATATGCATTACGGATTATAATTTCCTTCTAACCAAGGCTGCATTCCTAAACATATAAAGTAATTATAGTGATTTGCCTAAATATGAAGCTAAACTCAGTTAACTAAGTGAATTAATTTTTTAAAAGCAATGATAATGGGAAGATGGTGGCAAAGGACATAACACATTTGGTTGAAGACAAAAATGGCAAGAGTACAGACTGGCCATAAAAGAGCCATGATTTCAGGAAAACAAAATAAGAAGATAATGAGAAAATTTCTCCTAAATGTGTCTTTATTTCTCCATTAAGGAAAGTGGTCTCACAGCAGATGCTCCATCCTCTTTTACCTGAACGCATGTTCATTTCTCCCAAAGCAGTGAGGTTACCATACACAATCCTTGAGGTAGCAGGCATTAGAAGAATAGGTTGTAAAATCATTGACCAGAGTTCAATAACTGAGGAAAAGAGAGGAGCATTCCTACTGATATACTGAAAATTTTTACTGTAATTAATAAAGTACAGAGGAATAGAGAAAGACCATAATAACTGAAAGAGGTTCAAATCTACCAGTAAAACTATCTATTCGTTGGAACAGAACTCTACCAAGCCACACACACACACACACACACACACACACACACACACCACATGCACACACGCATACACACATGCACACAAGCATACACACCACAAAGTTTTCAATAAAAGGGAAACACTAAGCTTGAAACTATAATGTCAGAGTTCTCTCTACTTTCTCAAGCTGTCTGATAATAGAGTACCCCAAGGCTCCTTCCTGCCTCTGCTTCTCTTCTTGATTTATATTCCTGCCCTAGATGAGCTTATCCAGTCTCCTGGCTTTAAATTCATTTCCTGAATGTATATCTCATTCAGAATTCTCTCTCAAACTCCAGACTTGTATACATAAGTGTATAAAATAGATATCTCCAATTTAGGATATCCACAACTGAATTCATCTCCTCTAAAATCTGCTCTATATGCAGCCTTTTTCATCCCAGCTAATGGAAATGCTATCGTTTTTCTTTTCATTTAAAGTAATTTTAGGCTCAAAGAGAATTTGCAAAAATAGTATAGAGTTCCTGAGAACCCTTTCCCAGCTTGCCCCCAAAATAACATCTTACATAACCATAGTATAATTACAACAACCAGGGAATTACGATCAGTGTGATACTATTAAATACAAGTAAGTACAGACTTAGTTGTATTTCACCAGTTTTAACACGCATGCTTCTTCCTCTTTGGTACATTGTTCTGTGAGATGTTATCACATGTTTAGATTTTTGTAACCAGCAGTAGATACAATCAGTATTTACAGCTGTTCCATTACCCCAAAGAAATTCCCTCATGCTACCCATTTATAGCCATGCCCTCCTCATTCCATCCCTAACCCCTGGCAACCATGGATTCCTTCCCCTTGCTATAATTTTATCATATCAAGAATATTATATAAATGGAATCATATCGTGTGTAACCTTTTGAGATTGGCTGTCTCACTTAGCATAATAGAACACCCTTGACATCATCCCTCAAGTTGTCACATGCATTTTCCTCTTTTTCTTTTTTCTGCAAAGCAACACTCACTTATATAGAAATGCTACAGCTTGTTTACTCATTCACTTATTGAAGGACAAGATATTTGGCTTATTTGCCATTTTTATGGGAGTATCTGTTCACATCTTTTTCTCATTTTCAAACTTGTTTTCCTATTGTTAACTTTAAATTGTGTGTGTGTGTGTGTGTGTATACACATAAATATATATCCCATGGGCTATGTAATCTACAAATAATTTTCCCATACTGTCACTTTATTTTTATTCTCTAGATGGTGTCTTTCACAGAGCAAAATTTTTAATTTTGATGAAGTCCAATATATTTAAATTTTATATTACGAATCATGTCTTTGGTGTCATGAACTCTCTGCCTACCCATAGGTCATGAAGATTTTCTCCTATGTTTTCTTCTAAAAGTTTATCATTTTATACTTAGATCTATGGTAAATTTTGAGTTAATTTCCACATATGAGATACATTATCTTTACAGGTACTCAGACCAAACATTTGGAAGTTCCCTTTGACTTCTCTCTCTGACACTCCATATCAGAACCAAGTTCTGTGGATTCCCTCTTCTCGCCAGTTCCACATCTGGCCCAACCGTCTGTTATCTTTCATCAGATTACTGCACAAGTCTCTTAATTAATTTCCATTTTCTTTCCTTGTCCTGTATAGTCTATCCTCAATACAGCAATAAAAATGACCTTTTTAAAGCATAAGAGAAGTCAAGTCCCTCTTCTGCTAAAACTCCTCCAGCAGTTACTATTTCTCTACATGATCTGTTCCCTCCCTTCCTTCTCTGACCACATATCCCAAAACTTCACCATTCGATACCTCCACTCCTTTCTCATTGGCTTCCTTATGCTATTTTGACCGTGTCACGCATACTCCCGTATTTCTACGGCTGTTCCCTTGTTTGAAATGCTCCTTTATTAGCTAGCCACAAGCTTGCTTGGGATTCTCTCTCCCCTCTCTCTCTGCCCCTCCTCTGTGCTCTTTCTCTCTCAAAATAAATAAATAAACATTAAAAAAAGAAGAAGATGTGGTATGTACATACAATGGAATAATATTCAGCCATAAAAAAGAATGGAATCTTGCCATTTGCAATGACATGGATGGAGCTAAAGAATATTAAGCTAAGTGAAGCAAGTCAGCCAGAGAAAGACAAATACCATATTATTTCACTCTTTGTGGAATTTAAGAAACAAATGAGCAAAGGGCGAGGTGGGGGGGGGAAGGGAGAGAAAAAGACACCAACCAAGAAAAAGACTCTTAACTACAGGGAACAAACTGATGGTTACCAGAGGGGAGATGGGTGGGGGATGGGTGAAATAGGTAAAGGGAATTAAGGAGTGCACTCGTAATGTACACTGAGTGATATAGGATTGCTGAATCACTATATTGTACACCTGAAACCAATATATCACTGTATGTTAACTATATTGGGATTCAAATTTAAAAATAAAAAAAAACTTTATCAATATCACCTTTGCAATGAGGTCTATCCTGATCAGTCTAAAATTTCCACCTGCTACTGGACACTTCGAGCATTCCCAATCGCCCTTACCTTGCTGTACTTCCGTACATTTCCACAGCACTTATCATCTCCTAATGTATCTCCTAACTTACCTATTTATAATATCTATTGTCTGATTGTCTATCACTACCCTGCTAGAAAACATCCTCTGTGCAGACAGAGCTCCTTGTTTTGTTCACAGACACACCCCATACACTTAGAACTGCCTAGCAATAATATGCACTCAAGAAGGCTTTTTTTTTTTTAAGTGATAGAATAATAGCATTTCTTAAATCAGTGATTCTCAAAGTATGGTCTGCTATCCCTTGGCAGTTCCCAATTCCTTTCAAGGAATCCACAAGGTCAAATTATTTTCATAATAATATTAAGATGATAAGTGCATTTTCCACTGGATTGACCTTTGTGTTGATGGCACAAAAGCAATGTGGGTAAAACTGCTGGCACCTTAGCACCAATCAAAGCAGTGGCATCAAACTATTCTTTTAGTCATTGAATTCTTCACTGCCATGTGCTTGCAGTTAAAAAATAAGCCAGTGTCACATAAAGAACACCCTGATAAAGCACTAAAAATTGTTAGTTCTCAACTCCTGAGTACACTCCTTTTTAGTGTACTTTTTAACGTTTTTAACATTTATTCATTTTTGAGAGAGAGAGCGTGTGAGTGAGTGGGGGAGGGGCAGAGAAAGGGAAACACACAATCTGAAGCAGACTCCAGGCTCTGAGCTGTCAGCAGAGAGATTGACATGGGACTCGAACTCACGGACCGTGAGATCATGACCTGAGCCGAAGTCAGGCGCTCAACTGACTGAGGAACCCAGGCGCCCCTGGACTAGACACTTTTCTGATAGAACACCATGCTGTCTTAAAAAAAACACTGGCAAAATACGGTTATTCATATTTGGGTATTAATGGACATCGTCACTTCACATTCTAGTTACTTTAGGAAAAGAACACAGTAATTGTTGCCAATTACAAACTCTAACCTTTCAATATAAATTAGAATATTGGAAACTCATAACCTGCACCATGTGCATGTAAGCATCCCAATACTTAGATTTTCCTGATCTAACTTCTAATATGGTGAATGTAAAGAGATATAACCCAAATAAACAAAAGCTTTTTTAATTTTTTAATAATTTTTAAGAGTTTAAGTGGTCCTGAAAACAAATTTTGAGAAGAGATGATTTGTCTCAATCACTGTGTGACCCTCCTTGCTTTTCACAACCCTAGCTGCTTCCATGAATATGTTACATGGCAGAACTCACACAGCTCTGAACTTCTGAATGAAGAAGCCTCATAATAATTATAAATTATTCATTTTTGCTGTACAGCTATGGGTCGCTTTTTTGGTAAGTCACCTATAGCTAAGATCATTGCTTGGTGGCAATGAGAAATCTTGGTGACTAGGAGAGAACAAGGATTTGCCACAAGACTCACCATCCCATAATGAACCTTTGAGGTTTCCAAGGCCAGACATCAACTGAAATTTCATAGTTTTCCTACAAATTCTCAAAGGAATTACAAGTACTATTTGATTTACTGGATAGTGTAAATATTGCACATGAAGAAATGCTTTTTGTGTTTGGGATTCACTTCACAATATAATCCCCTAACCCTGGACATAAAGTTGGACATAGGAACTGAATTATAAAAGAATAGATATATTTACTCACCAGCTTTCACAAACTTATTGGAACTAGGTGCTAGGAGAACAAAATATTCAGGAGAAATTTTCTCTTCTGCAAGTAAACATAAATATTAGCAATTTTTTTTCCTGAGGGGTGTTGTAATCCAAGAGCCATTGAAAACTTCTGTCATAATTTCACACAAATTCTGGTTTCAAAAAACATTTTGCTAATTGATATTAAATCGTTTGTATTGTATTTTAGGAGATTTTCCATCATCAAGCTAATTTCTCAAAAATTTTTCCTGATGCATTTTCTCATTTTCATTTTCTTGCCAGTTCTGAGTGTTTTAGTCAGAACTCCTTCTATAGCAGGTGCTAGAAACCTATGTCAAACTAAACTGAAGAGGAAGAGAGAGAAGAGGAAAAGGAATTAGCTCACAGAAAAACAGAAGGCCCAGAGTTAAGATAGCTGAGAAGAAGGGGGATCCTGGGCTTTCCTCATCTCTCAAACACAGCTGTACTGAGGTCAGATTACTTGGAACCCACAGAAAATAGATCTATGGAGAGACAAGGATCTCCACAGATGGAGGGAGATAGCTTGGCAGGTGGGAAGTGCACGGATGTGAATTGGGGGAGAGAAAAATGGCCAAGCCACAGAGGGGAAGGGAATCCTTCCAGTGGAGAGACAACAGGGAGAGAAAGAGAAGAGCTGAGAAGGTGCAGCATCAAGTTAGCACAAGAGGAAAACCTCTCTGGACCACAGATTGGGGCATGAGAAGTACTGAATGTCCCAGTTATTTTTTGCAAACAGCTTCTGGAGCTCAAACTCTGAGGTTTTGGAAGTGTGTGACTTTCTCTGGAGTGGAGTTGTTGCCTATGCTCCTGGGGAGAAGAGAGCTGGCCCAGAGTGCAGAGCATGATGTAGAGATCTCCAGGGTGCACTGGTCCCCTTCCTGGAATACTTTTGGGAGAGTGCTTATTGCCTCCCCAGGGACAAAAGACGCTGCAGGTACCAGTCAAAGGCCTTTCATCACCAGGGTAGAGAGGCTCTACTCCAGAAGAGGGGAGCAGATCTGTGCCATGCAGCGTCCTTTAATACTTTGCGTTTTGAATCCCAGCTGTGTGCGCAAGATGGTTGTGGTGCAGGATAAGCTGACTGCCCTCACTATACCGTGAGGGCTGCTTGTGAATAACGGGGATTGGGATCCCCAGCCAGGACAAGAGATTGGAGTGGCGCCATTTTCCCCCCAACACCAACAAGGTGGGACTTCATAGAGCAACACAGAAACCCCCAGTGGAGGCGGGACCCACTTAGACCAATTCCCACCACTCTGTACCCAGCAACTGCTTATTTACTGAGGCAAGAATGAGTCAGTGCCAATGCAGCTGGCCTTTCTCCAGACTAGCATAGCCACTACCCACCAAGCAACCAACAGACAACTTTTTTTTCCTGCTTCTTCTTTTTTAATTTCGAAATGAGGCTCATAATTTCTGATTTGTTTTTTGCCATTTCCATATATACATATATATATATATATGCATATATACACCTATATAGATACATACATATGCATTTTATTTTCTTTTTCCTTCTTTTCTCTTTTCTTCTGCTTTTTTTATCCTTTTTCTTTTCTTTTTCTTTGGAATCGGCCTTATAGTTTTTTTGATTCTCTGTGTGTTTGCTTTTTGTTCCCTTTCCTTTTCTGTTTTTATAGGATCAGGCTTCCTCCACCCCCACTTTTTTTTTTTTCTCAGAGTTACTTCAACAAACAAATCAAAGCATACCTAGTTAAAGGTCCAAACATTCCACCACTGTAAGCAAGGGGAAGCTCTGCAGAGGACTGACAAATGGGAAAGAGCAACCAAAACGCAACAGCAGAGTGCACACAGCACACCCCAGAAATAATTCCTGGAGTCCCAGGCCCTGGACAGTGTATGACCCCTTTTTAATATAGTAGTACTCTCAGGCGCAGGACACATAACAAGCTTTTAAAACACACAAAAGACAGAAACTTAGCCAAAAAAGACATGATGGAGGAATTCTCTCCAAAGGAAAGGTCAAGAAGAAATTACAGCCAGGGATTATACCTGCTCAAAACAGATATAAGCAATATATCTGAAAAAGAATTTAGAACAACAGTCATAAGATTACTAGCTGGAATTGAAGAAAGCATAGAAGACACTAGAGAAACCCTTGTTGCAGGGATTAAAGACCTAAGAACCAGTCAGAATGAATTTAAAAATGCTACCATTGAGATGCAAAATAAACTAGATACAGTGACAATGAGGACTGAAGAAGCAGAGCAGAGAATAGGTGAAATAGAAGATAAAATCATGGAGAATAATGAAGCTGAAAAAGAGAGGGAAAGGAAGTTACTAGATCACGAAGGGAGACTTAGAGAACTAAGCGATTCCATGAAACGAAACAATACCCATATCATAGGAGTCCCAGAAGAAGAGCAAGAAAAATGGGTGGAAGGTTTATTTGAACCAATTATAGCTAAGAACTTCCCTAATCTGAGGGAGGAAACAGACATCCAAGTCCAAGAGGCACAGGGAACTCTCTTCAAAATCAACAAAAACAGGTCAACACCATGACATATCACAGTGAAACTTGCGAAATACAAAGATAAAGAGAGAATTCTGAAAGCAACTAGACCAGAGGTCCTTAACCTACAACGGTAGACACATATGGGTAGTAGCAGACCTGTCCACTGAAACTTGGCAGGCCAGAAGGGAGTGGCAGGAAATATTCAATGTGTTGAAAAGGAAAAATATGCAGCCAAGAATCCTTTATCCAGCAAGGCTGCCATTCAGAATAGAAGGAGAGCTAAGGACTTTCCCAGACAAACAAAAACTATAGGAGTTTGTGACCACTAAACCAGCCCTGCAAAAAATTTTAAGGGGGACTCTCTGAGTGGAGGGGAAAAAAAAAAAAAAAGAAGACCAAAGACTTCAAAGACTACAAAGGACCAGAAAACATCACCATAAACACCAAATCTACAACTAACACAATGGCAGTAAAGTCATATCTTTTGATAATTGCTCTGAATGTAAATAGACTAAATGCCCCAAGCAAAGGACATAGGATATCAGAATGGATTAAAAAAAAAACAACAAAAAACAAGATTCATCTATAGGCTGCCTACAAGAGACTCATTTTAGGCCTCAGGACACCTGCAGATTGAAAGTGAGGGGATGGAGAACCATCTATCATGCTAACGAAGGTCAAAAGAAAGAGAGAGTACCATACTTACATTAAACAAACTAGATTTTAAAATAAAGAGAGTAATAAGAGATAAAGAAGGGCATTATATCCTATCCACTAAGAAGATCTAACAGTTGTAAATATTTATGCACCCAACTTGAAAGAACTCAAATATACAAAGCAATTGATCACAAACATAAAGAAACTCATTGATAATAATACCATAATAGTAGGAGACTTTAGTACTCCACTTACAACAATGGACACATCATCTAAACATAAAATCAACAAGGAAACAATGGCTTTGAGTGAAACATTGGACCATATAGACTTAACAGCTATATTTAGAACACTTCATCTTAAAACAGCAGAATACACATTCTCCTCAAGTGCACATGAAACGTTCTCCAGAATAGATCACATACTGGGTCACAAATCAGCCTTCAACAGGTCAAGATCATACCATGCATATATTCAGATCACAATACTATAAAACTTGAAATCAACCACCAGAAAAAATTTGGAAAGCCTTCAAATACATGTAAGTTAAATAACATCCTACTAAAGAATGAATGGGTTAG
Organism: Panthera pardus; assembly: GCF_024362965.1. Lineage (NCBI taxonomy): Eukaryota > Metazoa > Chordata > Mammalia > Carnivora > Felidae > Panthera > Panthera pardus. The sequence goes on from NW_026526765.1 coordinate 98,905,374, forward strand.
CCAGAAAATTAAGGAAGAAATTAAAAAATACATGAAAGTAAATGAATAGAAAACACAACAGTCCAAACCCTTTGGGATGCAACAGAAAATCCCAAGAGGAAAGTACATTGCAATTCAGGCCTATCTCAAGAAGCAAGAAAGGCCCTAATACACAACCTAAACTTACTGCTAAGAGAGTGAAAAAAGGAGAAGCAAATAAAGCCTAAAACCAAGCAAAAGAAGAGAAATAATAAAGATTAGAGCAGAAATACACAATATAGAAAAAAACAGTGGAAAAGATCAATGAAACTAAAAGCTACTTTTTGAGAGAATAAAAAAAATTGACAAATACCTAACCAGACTTCTCAAAAAGACAAGAGAGAGGACCCAAATAGATAAAATCAGGAATGAAAGAGGAGAGATCACAATCAACACCACAGAAATACAATTACTAGAGAATACTATGAAAAATTATATGCCAACAAATTGGACAATCTAGAAGAAATGGACAAATTCCTAGATACTCACACACTATCAAAACTCAAACAGGAAGAAATAGAAAATTTGAACAGACCCATAACCAGCAAAGAAATTGAATCAGTTATCAAAAATCTCCCAATGAATAAGAATCCTGAGCCAATTGGCTTCCCAGGGGAATTATACCAGACACTTAAAGAACAGTTAATACCTATTCTTCTCAAATGGTTCCAAAAAACAGAAGCGGAAGGAAAGCTTCCAAACTCATTCTATGAAGCCAGCATTACCTTGATTCCAAAATCAGACAAATATCCCACCAGAAAAGAGAATTACAGGCCAATATCCTTGATGAAACTGGATGCAAAAATTCTCAACAAAACACTAGCAAATCGAATTCAACAGGACATTGAAAGAATTATTCACCATGATCAAGTGGGATTTACTCCTGGGCTGCAGAGTTGGTTCAATATTCACAAATCAGTCAATATGATACACCACATTAATAAAATAAAGGATAAGAACCATATGATCCTTTCAATATACACAGAAAAGCATTTGACAAAATACAGCATCCTTTCTTGATAAAAACCCTCAAGAAAGTAGGGATGAGAAAGAACATATCTCAACATCATAAAAGTCATATATGAAAGGCCCACAGCTGATATCATCCTCAATGGGGAAAAACTGAGAGCTATCCCCGTTAAGGTCAGTAACACAACAGAGATGTGCATTCTCACCACTGTTGTTCAACATAGTGTTGGAAGTCCTAGCTCAGAAATCAAACAACAAAACAAAATAAAACCCATCCAAATTGGCAAAGAAGTCAAACTTTCACTCTTTGCAGATGACATGATACTCAACATGGAAAACCTGAAAGACTCCACCAAAAAACTGCTAGAACTGATACGTGAATTCAGCAAAGTCATGGGATATAAAATCACTATACAGAAATCGGTTGCATTTCTATACAGCAATAATGAAGCAACAGAAAGAGAAATCAAGGAATCGATCCCACTTATAATTGCACCAAAACCCATAAAATATCTAGGAATAAACCTAACCAAAAAGGTAAAAGATCTCTATGCTGAAAACTATGGAAAGCTTATGAAAGAAATTGAAGAAGACACAAAGAGATGGAAAAACATTCCATGCTCATTGATTGGAAGAACGAATATTATTAAAATGTTGATACAACCCAAAGCAATTTACGTATTCCATGCAATCCCTAAGAAAACAACACCAGCATTCCTCACAGAGCTAGAACAAACAATCCTAAAATTTGTATGGAACCAGAAAAGACCTTGAATAACCAAAGTAATTTTGAAAAAAGAAAACCAAAGCTGAAGGCATCATAATTCCAGACTTCAAGCTGCATTACAAAGCATAATCATTGAGACAATCTGGTACTAACAGAAAAACAGACACATAGATCAATGAAATAGAATAGCAAACCCAGAAATGGACCCACAAACGTATGGCCAACTGATCTTCAACAAACCAGGAAAGAGTATCCAATGGAAAAAAGATAGTCTTTTCAGCAAATGGTGCTGGGGAAACTGAACAGCAACATGCAAAAAAATGAACCTGGATCACTTTCTCACACCATGCACAAAAATAAATTCAAAATGGATAAAAGACTTAAATGTGGGACAGGAAACCATCAAAATCCTAGAGGAGAACACAGGCAACAACCTCTTTAACCTTGCAGCAGCAAGTTTCTTATTAAGCAGTTAATAAGCAGTTTCTTATTAAACATGTCTCAGAAGGCAAGGGAAACAAAAGCAAAAATGAACTATTGGGGCATCATCAAAATAAAAAGCTTTTGCACGGCAAAGGAAACAACCAACAAAACTAAAAGGCAACTATCAGAATGGGAAAAGATATTTGCAAATGACATATCGGATAAAGGTTTAGTATCCAAAATCTATAAAGAACTTCTCAAACTCAACACTGAAAAAACAAATAATCCAGTGAAGAAATGGGCAAAAGACATGACTACGCTTTTCCAAAGAAGACATCCAGATGGTTAACAGACACATGAAAAGATGCTTAGCATCACTCATCATCAGGGAAATACAAATCAAAACCACAATGAGATATTACCTCACACCCGTCAGAATGGCTAAGATTAACAACACAAGAAACTACAGATGTTGAGGAAGATGTAGAGAAAGGGGAACCCTACTGCACTGTTGATGGGAATGTAAACTGGTGCAGCCACTCCTCAAAAAGTTAAAAACAGAACTACCCCATAACCCAGCAATTGTACTACTAGGTATTTACTCCAAGGATACAAAAGTGCTAATTTGAAGGGGCACATGCACTCCAATGTTTGCAGCAGCCCTATTGACAATAGCCAAAGTATGGAAAGAGCCCAAATGTCCATCGGCTGATGAATGAAAAAATAAGATGTGCTATATATATATATAATGGAATACTACTTAGTGATTAAAAAAATCATGAAATTTTGCCATTTACAATAACATGGATGGAGCTAGAGTGTATGATGATAAGTGAAATAATTTGCCAGAGAAATAATTTGTAAGAGATAATAAAACAATTTGTCAGAAAAAGACAAATATCATAGGATTTCACCCATATGTGGAATTTAAGAAACACAACAGATGAACATAGGGGAAGGGAAGGAAAAATAAGAGAAAAACAGACAGGGAGGCAAACCCTAAGAGACTCTTAAATATACAGAACAAACTGAGGGTGGCTGGAGGGAAAGTGGATGGAAGGATGGGCTAAATGGGCAATGGGCATTAAGGACGGCACTTGTTGGATTGAGCACTGGGTGTTATATGTTAAGTGAAGAATAACTGGGTTCTACTCCTGAAGCCAAGACTACACTGTATGTTAACTAACGTGAATTAAAATAAATAAATAAAAAAAACCCACAAGGCCCTGATGTTGAGCTCAAGAACAGCCAGATGTAGGGACTAAAGTCTCCAGAACTTTTTGTCTCCACTACTTGCCTCTACTTGGCTGCATTCTGCATGGAATCTCTACCTAAGGGAGCCAAGATACTGATTTACAACCATGCATAGTCTCATGCTGTCAGATTAGCAAATGAGGCAGAAAGAGAATTTCATTCTCCCAGCATCCATAATATCTATGTCCCCACACAACACATACATAGGCTGGCCATGACTGGATCATGTTTCCACTCTGTGTGCTCAATCAAATACTGTACTAAGATTGGCCCAGCCCTAGCCACATGCTGCCTCAGTCAGGGTTCTCCAGAGAAAGAGAACCACTAGAATATGACATATATTATGTAATATATATGTGGAGATTCACTTTGAAGAATTACTTCACATGTCTACAGAGGCTGAGAAGTCCCATGACTTACTGTCTACAAGATGGACACCCAAGAAAGCTGTTGGTGTTGTTCTAGCCTCAGCTCACAGACCTAAGAACCATGGGAGTTGATTTCTCATCCAGAAATACCCTCAGAGACATACCTAGAAGTAGTGTTTAATCTGCGCACCTCTTGGCTCAGTCAAGTAGACACATGACATCAACACATATGCCAACCCTGTAAGGGTATGTGGATGTGTGAGACCCCATTACAGACACACCCCCAGGGCCAAATGGAGGTGGAGATAAATGGATCCACACACAAAAATGATACTGGCCAATAAAAAGAACTCTCTGCTACAACATACAGAATCCCTATTTATTTGTACTCACTGCTCCCACAGCTGAGCATCTTACAAAGACAGTATAAAGTTTTCATAAATAAGCAGTGCTTGACATAATATTTTCCAGAATCATCACTCTGTAATTTTAAAACCTGTCTGATTTGAGGAAGTGGAGTAAACTGACACTAGAAAATCAATCACCTCTCAGTCATCTCACTACAGCTGACTGTTCAAGACAGAAGAAATTCAAATTGGCAGTAGTTAGATAATTATAAAAGTAGGGGGCTGAGTTAGACAATTTGCTGGGTAACTTATTCAGGAAATCAAGCAGAAAAGACAGGCAGTGTGGACCTACTTAATAGGAATTGAGTTTTTCTTCCAGAAACATTATAGATCAATGTCTCCAGATACTAGTATGGTTAAAGGAAACTCACAACTATCTTTTAGTTTTGTGAAAAGACTTCAACCTAAGATGGAACCACAGGAAGTGAAACAGAGACTCTCATGTATGTGTCTTTGGAAAAATGAAACTTGAAGAACTGAGAGACTGATTTCCCATAAATGCCTAATTTATACAAGACTGAAATGTATCTTATAAGCAATGAATATCCATCAAGAATCTCCCTGTCTTCAGGCTAGTGAGCTTACTGGCCAGACTCCTCTTTCCGTGCACACCTTGCCCCTGCAAATCCTCAAGGGACTCACCTGTAGCTTGCTACAAGTGTGTGCTTCTCAAATTGCTCAGTTTCTGGTCATTTGATATTCCCTTAGTTTACCTCTTTATTTAGGTTGCTAATTTGTTCTCAAAATGCAAGTCTACAAATCATGGGGGTCATTCTCATGTCAACGTCTCCAGCTACAGTGGACACTACTGATGCCACACCTGTAGCCCCCCAGCCCCCTCCATGGTCACTTTAGGGCAAGCAGCCTGTTAAATTAATTAAACAAGGGGGCCATGAGATTGAGGTGGCTTCAATGCTGTGGTGGCCTTCCTAAGCAAACCTAAATCTAAGTCTGTAAATGCCCGAAGGTGACAAAATGGAAACCTAAGGACAACCAATCACAAACAGCCAACTGGGCTTGAAGCTATAGCCCATAAACAGTTTCCTTACCTTGCTCCCGCCTTTTCTCTATAAAAATCTCTCCCCGGCTCCTGACTACTTGTGGATTGGCACTGCCCAATTCCTATTGATTTATGCTCAAATGAACTCTTAAACTGTCCAGTGTGTGTCAGTTTATCTTTTACCATGCCTCACGTCCATCTCAACCGAACCTGTGTCTCTTCACCTGAGGGCCCTCTTTGGTGTCAGACACATCCCTGCCCATGCCTGCTGCGCTGGGCATGGACACATGCAGGACGACGACACGTGAACACCCTTTGTGGAATGGCTGGATGCGGAGGGTGGGCTCAGTGACTGCGCAGCGCGCCCTCTGCTGTCTGCCCAGTGCACAGTCCGTGAAACTCCAGTTGCCCACAGGGGTACCTGGCTGCATCATACACTCTTTGTGCTGCCTTCACTGCCGTCTCTCAAACCCCTACCACCCGTGTTTCCTTCACCCGTCAAATGAACTAGTCTTACTTGAATCTGTGTCCCAAGACCTGCTTCTAAGGAAAGACACAAACAGAAAAAAATTTAAAAAGCTATGTCTGGGTGGGCCATCCATGCTTTTCTTACACTTTAAAAGTACACAGGACTTGGATGGCACTTGGGTTAAGCGTCCAACTTGGGCTCAGGGCGTATCTCATGGTTCGTGACTTGGAGCCCCTAATCAGGCTCTGTGCTGACAGCTCAGAGCCTGGAGCCTGCTTCAGATTCTGCGTCTCCCTCTCTCTGTCCCTCCCCCACTTGTTCTCTATCTCTCTGTCTCTTAAACATTTAAAAACATTTTTTTTAAATAAATAAAGTACACAGGACTTTCCACACTCCCAGCAGCTCTACTGAGATATAATTGACAGAGAAGAATTGTATATATTTGATGTGTACAACGTGATGATTTAATATATGTATACATTGTGAAATGATTACCACAATCAAAATGGTTATATATCCATCACCTCACATAGTTACCATGTGTGTGTGGGGGGGGGGGCAGATTGACTCTTGTAGCAAATTTCAAATATATAAAACAGTAGAATTAACTATAGTCACCATGCTGTGCATTAGATCCCCAGAACATATTAGATCCCCAGAAGCTTGTAACTGAAAGCTTGTAAAGTGCACAAACCTTAGTCCAGTCATGTGTCACGTCTCCAGCACTCACTCTTTGGCTAACTTCACTGAACAGGAAGGCCTGTGGCGTGAAAATGAGAGGAAAAGGCCTATGAACATATGCACTTGACACCTGCATGAAAGCACTGAGAGTCACCCTTGGGTCCCCTCTAAAACAACAATGTAAAAGAATATAAAATAAAGTTCGTGCAAGAATAACCAAGGTGATCTGGTTCCCTCAATCTTCCTGAGTTTCAATGAATAGATTGGAAGCCAATGAATATGGGGGAGGGGAACAGGAAGAGAGAGGAGGCACATTTAACAGATGGCCCCATCATTTACTATATGGCCCTAGACTGCTGTGCTGCTTTAGTTTCTGATCCCCTCCTTTGGTCTAAGCACTTAAATAAACCTCAAGGGCAACACCCCATAGTGAACTAACATGCATAAGTATCATCTGTAGAAGGGGTAGACTACATTATATTTGTTCTGCTTAAGATGGGAGGAAATCAAGCCATGTATTTTGAAAGAATATTATTTAATTGGTTAAAAGAAAAAAAGACAGCTCTTGAAGGTATAAGTTTTAGGTGTTCAGAAAAATTACTCTAAAAGATAATTCCCCACAAAGTCATATAAGCTATTTATATTGTGCTCCTAGATGCTTTCCCCTTCATTTCTTAATTAAATATTTTAAAGCTAAGTCATAAAGCACTTGAGTTTCACATCTAATAAGTATTCATTCAAGTGATGTGTGGCAAGCACTATACAAATGAGCAATTTAAAAACAGAAGGTATTTTACTCACAGTTGGTCATAGATATTCAGTATAAATACAAATATACAAACAAAAGCCTACAAGTATTGTACTCCTGTCACAAATAATCACAGACTTTAAAATAGCGATTTTCTTTAATAGTCCAAGCAGCTCATAAAAATTCATTGTCAGGGAGGAACCAATATGAGTCAAGAGAACAATGTGTTCTTTGTGTTTTACCTCAATTATCTTTACATAATTTCTAATTTTGTGATGAGACATTCTGGAATATTGATTGCTTTCTTAAAAATCTACTGATTGCCTTCAGTACATGCCAAAGATTCAGTCAGGTGTTTAAGAAGTATGCAGGAAAGAGAAGTTGCAGTGAATTCACTATAAATCTTAACTTGCAAATAAAATTATTTACTATGGAATGAGTAACTTTTACTTTTGGGGAACCTGACAGATACCAAAGCAGTAACACTCACAAGCCACTTCACACTTATGAAAGAGGACACTGAATGGGGCGCCTGGGTGGCTCAGTTGGTTAAGTGACCGACTTCAGCTCACGTCATGATATTGCAGTTTGTGGGTTCGAGCCCCACATCAGACTCTGTGCTGACATCTCAGAGCCTGGGGCCTGCTTCAGATTCTGTGTCCCCTTCTCTCTCTCTGCCTCTCCCCTGCTTGCACTCTCTCTCTCAAAAATAAACATTTAAAACTTTTTTAAAAAACAAGAAAGAAAGAGGATATTTGATCCAGAGTCAATATCTGTAAGTCCATGGATTCCGAGTGACTGTACCTTCTCTGAGCCCACCTTCAGATGCAGGGGTACACTGGCTAGACTGCCACAGCTGAAAAGGATCTGCCTCATGATGACAGGTCAAATTATACCAATGGCCTCCCAAAAATGTACGGTTTCTCTCTAGGGAATCTCTGATGGTCTTTCCATCAGAAGATCATCAATTTATGGATTAGTTGCCTAAGAATGTATAGGCACATAGGGTACATATATGTCCCTCAAAAACAGAGATTGGGAAGAATAGAGAGCAAGTTTACTTAATTATAAAGTTGGAGACTTGTGGCCTCTGAATTTCCACATTACTTTCATTGCTATGGCCCTATTATGCATTTTTTATGCCTTTCTTCCCATGGTGGTGGATGATTCCATCTGGCTTGTATGTATTCTGGTTCCAATGACCATTGCTTAGGATTAAGGGACTATTGCTATGATGGCTTCAACACAGGTAAAGAGCCAAAGGGTTAATTTTGCCTCAACCATCCAGAAAAGGACCAAATGTTTACCTCTTTGAAAGGTAGTTGCTGTAACTTCCCTTGGCCTTATGAATACACAGACAAAAGCCCTAAAAAAAGTCAGCAAATTAAATCCAACAATATGTAAAAACAGTTAATGTACAGCAGCAAATACAGTCTTCGGTATTTACCAAAGAGAATGAAAATATATGCCCATAAAAATGCATATAGGAATGTCAATAACAGCCCAAACTGGAAACAGCCCAAATGTCTACCCACGGTTGAATAAACACATCATTCGACATTTATATGATGGAACAGCACTTAGCAATAAAAAGGAACAAGTTATACTGATAATCACAATAATATGGATGAATTTCACAAACATTACACTGGGTAAGAGTGGCCAGGGGGAAGGTGCATATTCTATGATTCCACTTACTTGACCTTCAAGAATAAGTCAAAATTCATCTCCAATGATTTAAAAAAAATCAGACCTGTGTTTCATTGAGGTGAGGTGAGGGCTGGGGGAATGTTTAGTCCATTAGGGCTACTATAACAAAAACACAATAGACTGGTGACTTCAACAGTAAACATTTATTTTTCACACGTCTGGAGGCTGGAAGTCCAAGATCAAGGTGCCAGCAGATTCAGTATCTGGTAAGAGCCTGGTTCCTGGTTCATAAATTTGAGGATAAGTTGTAAAAATGTTATCATGTTATAACCTGCTGCTCCACTCTTGTCAATAATTATTTCTTATTCTCTCAAGGGTTCCCAAGAATAAAGAGAGATTCTGTAACTAGAAGGGAAACAGGGTTCTAACCAGACAAAAACAACAGTTTTCTATTCAGCTTTTCTAAAGACTTTGCTAAATGACTCTTTGATATCAAACTTGTTTTCTGGTATGAAATTCAAATTCCTAGTTCTGAACATTAAAATTACTCTCCCTTATTTATAGAAAGCATGCCACTTATAGATATAAATATTAAAATGATTTTATTTTTATTCATTTGCAGTTGCTTTAACTCATTTATTGGCTCTTTAATCAGGTCCAGATTACAAGTATTATATTGTATTCTTTCTTCCTTTCTTGTTTTCATTTAAAAAAAAAATCCCTAGATTCATAACACGATACAATCTGTACAAGTTATCCCAAAATGTATGTCTAAAAAACAAGGAGTATGTCCTCCCATTCCTTGTTTCTATCAGAGTTTAAGTGGCAAACAACAAAATCTACCTTGGCTGGCTTAAGTGGAAAAAGAATTAATTAAAGGCTAATAAGTAGTTCACAGAAGCTGAGAGGGCTTGAGACCAGGCTTGGATGTTGAGCAGCAGGAACAATGTCCAATGCTCTGCAGGAGCCACTATAGCTCAAACACCCCTGCTGTCACTGGTTGGCCCCTCCACTGGTCGCTTGCATGGACGCCGCCCAGCTCATGCTGCGTGATGCTCAGGAGTGGATGCCAGAAACTCTGGCAGCAACGCCCCTAAAGAGCCCAACACGTTTGTCGCTGTGCTTGCCAAATAACAAAATCTGCACGCCTCCTTTCTCCCCTTGCTCACTTCCCAATCAAAGTCACATGCAAGTGCATCTGATTGATGGAATCCAGGCCTCACACCTGTACCCTTGCTGCAAGGGAATCTGGGAAAGCCAGTTTTCAGCTTCAACCTGGAGAAGGGGGGGGGACTCATAAGACAGGATGTTTTGCAAACACTGGAAGAGTGTTCAAAGGGTGCTGGGCAATCAGAAGTGCCCACAATGACAAATGTCCACGAAAAGCCCTAAAGGATAGATTTCTCTCTATTAGTAAGTGCTTTCCCTATCTTACAGTTCCAATAAGTACTCAGCAACTGAAATGTGGACGTGATGATACAAGTACCACACAGTGTGCTACTTCATAGAGGAGTATGGTACTGATACCAGAATAATGCAAGTGTCCCTTGTTTCACCATATGTCAAATTCAGTGGGACTTCACTGAAATCCCAACTTTGAGGCAATAATGATATTTATATGCATGGAAATGAAATTGCACAAATCATTCACTTGCTCCCAAATTCAACCATTTTGTAACTCCCAAAATACTGTACATTGAGAATCAGATTAACCTCTTAATTGATAGGTAAGATGTTCTGACCATTTGAATTCCAAATAATAATTGTGACTTTTGTAGCTAGTCTCATCTTTACAAAAGAGTACAACAACATGAACTTTAACATGATCACTACTAGGGGTGCCTGGCTGGCTCAGTCTGTTAAGTGTCTGACTCTTGGTCTCAGCTCAGGTCATGATCTCACAGTTTGTGAGTTTGAGCCCCGAATCATGCTCTTCACTGACAGTGGGGAGCCTGCTGGGGGTGGGGGGTGGAATCTCTCTCTCTCTCTTTCTCTCTGTCCCTCCCTCCCACTCACTCTCTTTGTCTCTCTCTCTCTCTCTCTCTCAAAATAAATAAATAAACTTAAAAAAATTTTTTAATATGATCACTTCTAGTCCTTTATATAAATGCAAAGATCAACTCTTGTCTGCCCAGATACGTATCTATTTCTGTGTTTGTGTTGACAGCAGAAATAATAAAACTATTTTTTACTTTTCCCTGTTAGCAGGAGTAATATAAATCATTCCAGTCTTGGGATGCCTGATTAAGCTACAGAAAATTAAGTTCATTTATCCTTTTTGTGCTAAACTATTTTCCAAATGTTTTCTTTGCAGAATCACTGCGTTGTTTTTCCTCGCTAACCTGCCTTGATGGCCATGCAGACGTGTGTCACACTGCCCCCTGGTGTGGCTGAAACAAACTTCCTTCCATTCTGTAGAAGCTACCAGAGCCGGGAATGCACACAGACCCTGTATTGCTGAGTCATGCCGCAGGCTGAGCTTTGTTCTGGAGGGATTTTGTAGGCCTTCGAAAGTGAGCAAAGAGGTTTGGATCATCAGCAGACACAAATTATTGTATAAAGGACTGGGAAAACCAGAAATACTTAACATTTTTAATTCAGCAAATGTTTATTTAGGGCCCGCTGCATATAGGTCTGTGCTTGGTCCCACAGGTGACACTGAAAGGAAAAAGGCACAATCCCTGTCCCAGAGGACCTAGCCATATGCAGCATACACATAGCACAATACAATGTGAGTTAAGCATATACAGTGTATGAGGTGAGAAGAGATCACAAGAAATAATATTAAAACAAAAAACAAAACCAGGCTTCTTAGGAGGAAGACTATTTGAGATAGGCCTTGAATAAGATTTGGGATTTTATGGGCAGCAGTGGGGAACTGAGGAGGAAGGGGAAAAATACATGCCAAAAAGAATAAAATAATAAATTAAAGACTCTAATTTCAAAAAGAGTCTTACTTTATTTTTATCTTATTATTTTTCATCAGCAAATTTACAAGAGAAAGTTTACAGTTTCCACAGTCACCTATGAGTAGAATTTTATTATTAGAAGGGTAAAAGATACTTAATTAGCAATACAATTAAATTTATTTTCCTTGAAAAATAATTTCTAAAGATAGTGTCAGAGAGCAATGGTTCCATTAAGTTTCTTCAAATCCCTTTTGTCTCAAAAACAACAACAACAACAACAACAACAACAAAACACTCCCATATAGATTTTCTATAATTTTATTAAGGTAGGATTATTTATAATTTAAAATAATTTAGACTACATATTTATATTATCATGTTCATATTATATTAATATATATTATATATTCACTAGCCATAAGTGAATTAACATCTGTTCACTTTTAAAGCTCTTTTTAAAGAAATGTGAGTAATCTATGTGACTTGATTCTTAGAATTCAGCAAATCAACTACATCCTCTCATTGATTCTCATGGTAAACTTAGTGCTCTTATGCTATGCATGTGACTGTCAACATCTTCAATTGTAATTTCAATTATTTGAATTGTAGGCAATTGAGGGTTATCATGGTATTTTGTGAGCTTATTTTAAATTTAGATTTTACAAAAGAGCATGTTTTGGCATATGTTTTTCTTAGAATTCTGGGTGTTTACATACATTTGCTAAGTGTACAATGTAATAGAAAATAAACCAATGCCTTTTAAATTTTTATTAAAATGGTTTCAAATATATGCCCACTCATCTTGGGAATATAATGATCCATGTAAGTTGAATGATAACCAACACAACATTCTTTTTAAATATAAAATTGTATCAACCCATAACTTTAAAAAGGACCTTTCATTTTTTCATATTAACAGAATCGATATATATTTTACAAGGTATACGATAGAGCTTGCTTCACATAGTATCAGGATTATGTATCTTCTATATCTTAGTGGGTAAAGATGACACTCAAAATCTCCCTTTTTAAAGTCATTCCCTTCTGGTGTTTCTAGAATATAAATAACTTTTAGTTGACCCAGTTTTATATATTTGCCTTTTTCTTATTAATAAAAACTCTAAAATTCTAAAAGATAACTCTAACACTATGGAGGTAAATATATAATACAGTATTGTATTTATAATAATGGTTAATATTATATCAAAATTTCCCATATATTACCCAGGTAGAATTTATTGTAAATGTATTTCTGGTCTCCTGATTTAATTATGTAGATTTCCATAATAACTAATAGCAAAATATACGTGAAAAGGCCTAGGATGTTGCTTGATCATCAAGTACTTTTGTACTCAAGTACTCAAGTACTTTTGGAGTTGAGCTCCTCAAAATGTAAGGATATGCCCTTTCTCCCAGACTGCAAATCACTTCTGTTATTAATATGGCATTTTACTATTTTGTAGGAAGAAGCTCAGCTCAAATTTAAATTGTTTACCCAAAAGTCACCCATCTATGACTAGACGGGCTGTGAGGTACACTATCAACAGTGTAACAGTGATGTGTACTTTAGGCAGTGTAGATGTGTACTCTATCTACATCTTATGACTCATTGAATCCTCACAGGAACTTCTGGAGGGAAGTAATATTATTGTCCCATTTTGCAGTTAAGACAATTGATACACACAGAGGCTAAGTAACTTGCCCAACCTTCCATAGCTCATGAGGGGCAGAGGTGAGGTTAAAACTCAGGAAACCTGTCTTTGGGCGTCTGTGAACTTAACCACTACTCTATAATAATGAGACTCTGTTTCTAAAAAGGTCTTTTTTTTTTAAGTTTTTTTTTTTTTTTTTTTTTGAGAGAGAGAGTGTGTACAAGTGGGGGAAAGGGGGCAGATGCAGGGGTCAGACAGAAAGGGAGAGAATCCCAAGAATGCTGTCAGCATAGAGCCAGACATGGGGCTTGAATTCATGAGCCATGACATCATGACCTAAGCTGAAACCAAGAGTTGGACACTTGACTGACTGAGCCATCCAGGTGCCCCACTAGAAAGGTCTTTAAAGGAGTATTAAGGGTGGCACAAAAACAGACACTCAGAGCAATGGAACAGAATAGAGAACCCAGAAATGGACCCACAAACATATGGCCAACTAATCTTTGACAAAGCAGGAAAGAGTATCCAATGGAATAAAGACAGTCTCTTCAGCAAGTGGTGCTGGGAAAACTGGACAGCGACATGCAGAAGAATGAACCTGGACCACTTTCTTACACCATACACAAAAATAAACTCAAAATGGATGAAAGACCTAAATGTAAGACAGGAAGCCATCAAAATCCTCAAGCAGAAAGCAGGCAAAAACCTCTTTGACCTTGGCCCCAGCAACTTCTTACTCAATACGTCTCCAGATGCAAGGGAAACAAAAGCAAAAATGAACTATTGGGACCTCATCGAAATAAAAAGCTTCTGCACAGCAAAGGAAGCAATCAGCAAAACTAAAAGGCAACCGACAGAATGGGAGAAGATATTTGCAAACGACATATCAGATGAAGGGTTAGTATCCAAAATCTATAAAGAACTTATCAAACCCAACACCCAAAAAACAAATAATCCAGTGAAGAAATGGGCAAAAGACATGAATAGACGCTTCTCCAAAGAAGACATCCAGATGGCCAACCGACACATGAAAAAATGCTCAATATCACTCATCATCAGGGGAATACAAATCAAAACCACAATGAGGTATCACCTCACACCTGTCAGAATGGCTAACATTAACAACTCAGGCAACAACAGATGTTGGCAAGGATGCAGAGAAAGAGGATCCCTTTTGCGTTGTTGGTGGGAATGCAAGCTGGTGCAGTCACTCTAGAAAACAGTACACAGGTTCCTGAAAAAATTAAAAATAGAACTACCCTATGACCCAGCAACTGCACTATTAGGTATTTATCCAAGGGACACAGGTATGCTGTTTCGAAGGGGCACGTGCACCCCCATGTTTATAGCAGCACTATCAACAACAGCCAAAGTATGGAAGGAGCCCAAATGTCCATCAGCGGATGAATGGATAAAGAATATGTGGTATATCGATGGAGTATTACTCGGCAAGCAAAAAGAATGAGATGTTGTCATTTGCAACTACGTGGATGGAACTGGAGGGTATTATGCTAAGCTAAATTAGTCAGAGAAAGACAAATATCATATGACTTCACTCATATGAGGACTTTAAGACACAGAACAGATGAACACAAGGGAAAGGAAACAAAAATAATAAAAAAACAGGGAGGGGGACAAAACATAAGAGACTCTTTTTTTTTTCAATATATGAAGTTTATTGTCAAATTGGTTTCCATACAACACCCAGTGCTCATCCCAAAAGGTGCCCTCCTCAATACCCATCACCCACCCTCCCCTCCCTCCCACCCCCCATCAACCCTCAGTTTGTTCTCAGTTTTTAACAGTCTCTTATGCTTTGGCTCCATAAGAGACTCTTAAATATGGAAAACAAACAGAGGGTTACTGGAGGGGTTGTGAGAGGGGGGATGAGCTAAATGGGTAAGGGGCACTAAGGAATCTACTGAAATCATTGTTGCACCATATGCTAACTAATTTGGATGTAAATTTAAAAAAATAAATAAATAAAGGAGTATTAAGGGAGTCCAGGTACAGAAAGACTTGCCAACAACAAAGGGCCAATGTGAAAAGAGAAAAGGGATTTTGAGTGTTGCTTCTACTGCACTCTGTGTGTGACCTGAAACAAGGTTCCAGGACAAGGAACCTTAAATGAGAACAAATTTAAAAAGATGTGAATTAATTAGGGTAACGTTAAGATGCTGTACAAATAAACCTCAAACTTTTAGTAACTAAGAATAGTAGATGTATTTTTTTAGTTGCGGTAGATTATACTTAAGAGTTGAATTATTTTTAAGTGAGCAGAAAATGTTATTTTTTTGCTTATAGAACAAACAGTCCACGTTGTCCTGGTTCCTTCCATCCTATATGTGGATGTTCCCTGAGGTCTTAGAGCCAGCTGAAGGGAAAAGAAAGGAAAAAGGAGGTACATCTACTTCCTTTTTTTTTTTTTTAAGTTCATTTATTATTGAGAGACAGAGAGACACAGAGTGTGAGCAGGGGAGGGGTAGAGAGAGGGAGACACAGAATCTGAAGAAGGCTCCAGGATCTGAGCTGTCAGCACAGAGCCTGATGCAGGGCTCAAACTCACAAACTGCGAAATCATGACCTGAGCTGAAGTCGGTCGCCCAACCAACCGAGCCACCCAGGCGCCCCTAGGTACTTCTACTTCTTAAACTCCTTGGTCTGGAAATGATACATATCAACTCTGTGAAATTGTGAATGTGAAATTGTAGTGAACTAGTCCCATAAGTCCACTGAATGCAAAGGGTGCAGGTGGGGTGAGGGAGGGTGGGCTCAGAAATTTTTTTAACTGCTTGGGCAGATACTTCTTGGTACTAATACTACATTTTAGAATTCTGGTAAACAGCTGGCCATCTTTGCCAAAGGCTCTATCACTAGATTGTCTCTAGTCACTGGTAACACCAGGAGCACTACTTTGGAACCCAAGAAAAAACACATACAATAAAGGCAAAAGGATCCTTCCCACACTAGAAAAGAACCTACTGGTGCCATGAAGTCTTGATCAGATTAGGACCACTATCAGGGTCTGTATCAACAGGACAGAACATTAGCAACCTTGCCAACAACAGGTGCCTGTGTCAGTAGAAACATTAAGCATACTTGACAGAGCAGGATGGCCAGCTATAGTGCCTCTGGCAGATGACTGAGAGAGCAGAGCCACCTTTGGTGGCTGTGGGAGATGAAGGCACCTTAGGCAGGCACCAACGAAGTCTCTGGGGGTATGAGGTCCCAGCGGCAGGTGACTTGGGGAAGGAAGACATTCCTGGGTGATAGAGGAAGAAAATGGCAAGCACATCATGGTACCTGAGAAGATCCTCTTTGCGATTGTGTGTGAGCTGGCCCCTCACAATGATTTCTAAAACCAACCAAGAGGAAGTCTTTGTTGTAAGACAGGTTGTTGGTAGGGACCAAACAAAAGAAATGTTATAGAGACTTTGGCTTTATTCCAAGGCTACTGTGGGCTTGAAACTGCAATTCTGAAAAATCATCACAATTTCCTGTGTATTATCAAACCAGATTTTATTATGAATGTAGCCCTGGTCCCATGGCTTAATTATCTAGAATTTTGTAACAACTAATAGCAAACTATGTTTCCCTAGGAGAAAGGTCAACATCCGAGTTAGTACCTGGGAAGAATCCAAACTCACAGATCAGGTGGCCAAAGCTTTGGGAATGGATCCCAGGAAGCCACTTTGAGTTTTGAGGTGGGGAACAGAATTCTGCTAAAAGCTATTGGATGCGACACAAATTGGCTTTCAGGATCAGACACCCACGGCAAAGACGATGAATGAGGACCTGGTGCTACTCAGGGGAGGAGGGGAAAAGCTGAGCTTCAGGGAGTGGATCTGCGGGGGGGTGGGGGGTCGGGGTGGGGAATTATGTTGCAGGCAACTGAAAAGAACAGAGGGAAATTGGGTGAAGAGAGAAGGAGACTGCCAAGCCCCAGAACCCCAGAGGTCCCCAAGGTGGACAGCTGTCAGAACGAGTTTTCATAGTCTTTAGTCTTGAAAAGTATCTTTGGGGCTTAGGAAGAAAATGGACTTCAATCTCCAGAGCACCAGATAGGAGCTTGGAGTGTCCTGGGAAGAGCCCTAGAGATGTCTGATTGTGACAGGGTAGAGAAGGCTAAAGCTTAGAGCCAGAGTCACTGCTCACAATCAGGAGGAGGACCCGGATTGACACAGGGTGAAGTGTGGCCCCAGGACCAGAGCATCAATATCACCTGGGAACTTGCTTGCAACATAAATTCTGGGGCCCCACCCCAAGTGTCCTTAATCAGAAACCTTAAGGGTGGAGCCCAGAAACCTGTGTTTCAGTAAACCATTCAGGTTGATTTTGATGCAGGCTAGGGGGGCCCAGAAGACTCGAAGGATTGGATGAGGCAGTATATAATGGGGATTAATATTTGACTGAAGTTAGACCCCAAGTAGTAAGCAACACGATGGAGGCTATGATCTGCGCATCCCAATCTCCTTTTATCTATCTTCCAACAGATTTGGAAATGGGAGCTCCATTAAGACACAGACATAAAGTGAGACCAACGTTTCAACTCACAGGGGAAACTTGTGTGAGATCGGCAGGCACAGATGCTCACAAGGGGCTGATATCTTAGAATAATAAACAGAGATGTGTTTCACACTAACCTTGCGTATCTACTCATCTCCTGCCATCACCCCATCACTTCCCCGGGCATTCAGTACACCTCTGTGCGCACAGCATTACTCTCCTCCCATAAGCATGTTACCCTTTGTCTTTTTCATCAGCAATCAAGATATAAACACACAATAAATTTTTTCTATTCACTGTTATTTCTCCTCTTTACCAAATCCACTAATGTTGCAACAGTATTATTTTCTACTTTATTTTTATTGCTTTTATTTCAACCCCAGTATAGAATCACAACTGAGCTGACCTTGGGGTTACAACATTTTCATTTTTCTGTAGAAAAATGCATTTCCACAATACATTTACAAGTGAACTTTGGAACGTGTTCATAGATGGGAGGCAGATTGATCGGCATGACTCCTCATACACAAACTGGAACAGAAAAAAAATCTAAACAAATAGTGCTACCAAAGAGAAGAAACAAGTTCTACCACAACATTCCACATCTGCCTTCAAATGATGGATTTAGCTTCTCTGGCCTTCCCTCCACTAAAAAAAGAGGGAAGAAAAAAAGAAAGGAAAGAAGGAATGGTGGGAGGGGAGAGCAATAATTTAGAAATGCGTAAGTTCTTTTTCTCTCTGATACATGGATAAACTTTTATTTTACCTACCAAAGGGAAAAATAATATTCACTAAAAGCTTTCTAACCTATATTTCCAATTGTGAAGGTGTTTAATTTACTATCTATCTTTAAAAGGCTTCAAATAAAATATAGCTAGGAAAGTACATAAAGAATTCACATTATAAAATTCTCCACGTAATTAATGTTCATAATAATGTTAGGACTATAGCTAAAAAAAGTAATTTTCCGTTCCGTAGTTTAGTTGGAAGTACAGATAATCAGCACCAAATGTATACATTAGGTTGTAATAGGCAATTGTAAGCAAACAGTATCAAACTGTATAACTTTTTTTTTTTTAAGTTTACTTATTTTGAGAGCGAGCATGAGCAGGGGCAGGGTAGAACAAGAGGGAGAGAGAGAATCCAAAGCAGGCTCTGCGCTGACAGTGCAGAGCCCAATGCGGGGCTCAATCTCACAGACCGTGAGATCATGACCTCAGCTGAAATCGAGTCAAACACCTAACAAACTAAGCACCCAGGTGCCCCTAAACTGTATAACTTTTAAAAAATATTTTTTTAATGTTTATTTATTTTTGAGAGAGAGAGAGAGTGTGTGTGTGTGAGTGTGCGTGGGGGAAGAGCAGAGAGAAAGGGAGACACAGAATCCGAAGCAGGCTCCAGGCTCTGAGCTGTCAGCACAGAGCCGGATGCAGGGCTCAAACTCAGGAAATGCGAGATCATGACCCGAGCCAAAGTTGGATGCTTAACCAACTGAGCCACCCAGGGGCCCCTAAACTGTATAGCTAACTGTAAAGTAACTGTAAACTAATTAAAATAACTGTAAATTAACCAGAAGTTGTTACAAACTGTATAAAAATTGATATTATTTTCCCAGTTCTCCCAAAAGCTCTACAAAATCAGTGATGTACTATTCCGTGTTGTCTTTTATTTGTTGTCTGATCACATTTCCTCTAAATCCAATGAAAAACATTAGCAGGACAATAGGCTTCCATGTCTGTGGCTCCATCTCTAATCATGACTATTTTCTTAAAACGAAATTTTTCCTTTAAAAGTTTAGTAACTTTTCCTTTCCCGCCCCCCCCCACCCCAGATTGGGCTGTTGGTTGCATCTCATCAAAACCTGCACATTCACCATTAAACTAGAATTTCAGCCTATTAGCAAATACAATGGTTAATGGGATATTGAGCCTCGAAGCAACATGGTCTACAATGCTCCTAAAGCTACCATATATTAAGAAAAGCTGAACATTTCACTCTTGCGGGTGACTTACTAGCTCCTTTATGTCAGGGGCCAGGTGTGGGGGGTGCTCTACCATGAGCCTTTGCACCTGTTCCCTGGAGGGCTGGATCAGAGCTAAGCACTCTGTGAGGTCAGCCTTGAAAGGCACTGCCCCACCCACAGCTCCCCAGATCATTTCTGACACAGCATCCTCACCTCCACAGAAATCTGGCTAGCTCATCAATTGCTTCTTCTCTGATGACTGTGCCATCAACATCAAAGCATAACGCATCAGCTGAACAGAAAAGCTTCCTCAACTCTGAATGGGAGACCCTCCTTGGAAGAATTTTCCTCATTTCTCCAGATTCCTAGGAAATGACACTCTTCTCTTCCTGCTTCTTTCCTGAATAAAAATGCAGCATGAAGTTCTGACTACTAACTTCTTTATGAGAGATTTCATGAGTTTTGCAAGATCAAGAGCCCGCTCTCTGCTGCTCCTTCCTGGGCCGCCATCCCCATCTCCTGGGCGTCTGCAATTGTATCCTCCTGACTGTAGGTGGGGGAGTGGGGGGGTGCTGGCTCTGGTGGAGTTTGGAGGGGCGTGACCTGTACAGACCCACAGAGCTTTTACCGAACAATCATATGAAACCTGCTGATAAATGCGGTGGCTTCTGGTAGTTTTTGCATGTGCTTTCTTAAACTTGAATTGCATAGGTTTTTATCCCTGGGCGGAATTATCCTAATGTGCAAACCCATATCAGGCACTCTGAAGACCCAAAAATACAGCATCTGTATAGTACTCAAAACATCAGTGGGACTCAGTAACGTTGTTCTCTGAAAAACTAATTAATCTTGCCTCTCGCAGCTAGACCTAGATAGTTTTATCCAGAGAAAGAAATGCTAAGGGTAAGGAAATTTTTACATGGCTAGAGGATGCTAATGGAGAGGGTCCATGATGAGTCTTTATAATTAGGAAGAACAGAAGGCTGATGAAGTGAGGAAATGAACTCCTTCTGCCAATAAAAGGACAAATCTAACTGTGGAATCTGGGGAATCAAAATATCCTGAACAAGCTCTTACTCCACAGCAAAAACTTGTCTCTGCACAGTA
Source organism: Panthera pardus (assembly GCF_024362965.1). Taxonomy (NCBI): domain Eukaryota; kingdom Metazoa; phylum Chordata; class Mammalia; order Carnivora; family Felidae; genus Panthera; species Panthera pardus. Next base: position 98,926,225 of record NW_026526765.1, read on the forward strand.
ATGGCATGGTGCCATACCTGTAGACTACAGTGCCCAGGATGCTCCTCACCACTGTGCGTCCTCGCTTAGTGACAGTCTTTCTCCCTCTGTTATGCCTCAGTTAAATGTGTTCTAAGAGTCCATGTTTTTGGCTCTCAGTGTGTGGAGAAACTCTACATAGACTTTGTGGTCCAGCTACAGAAGTTCTATTTGAGGACATGCACGCTGAGCCACTTGCCCAAAATCTGCCATGTTCTGTGCACACCTTCCTGCAGAAATTCACATTCCACCATCAAGTCATTTTTCTGATTTAGAAAAACCAGAACATTGTTTCCGGAAGGCTGGTGTTCATACCTCACAGGGAGAGGAGCACTCTGGAGGCTCGTGCCTCTCTCACTGCGGAGATTCAATTATTATGTCAGCCCCTTGTGACCAGGAGAAACAAAGTCCAGCCTTAGGGGCTATGGCAAAGGCAGGTACACTTGAAATGAGAAGGAGATGGGATGAAAAGGATGGGAAGACAATCTGTGAGCCTGGCAGTCTGGTGGAAAAACAGCCATGGGATGAGCCATAATGAAGCAAGTCCTTTGGGGGATCATGGCAGCCTCTTCACGGATAGAGGCCCTGGCAAGGGCTCTGACTCTGAAATCTCCCCATCTGCACCCCTATTCCTTTCCTTTCCTCTGGACTTGCCTTTCTTTCTCTCGTTCTCTCGCTCACTCTTGCTCTCTCCAGATTTGCAACTCAAGAAAAGTAAATCTATCTCTCTCTAGATGTAATTTATTCCTCCATAATATCAAAGTGATGGACTAACTTCTGGTTTCTCTTCTATGACAAAGTCATCACTGCTAAAGATTCCCAGGTTGAGGAATCTTCCCTGAAAGTCCCAGCTAAACAAGTAATAGGGTGAGGAGACAGAAGGCTCTTCAGATGAGTCAGGGATGACCTGAAAAAGAAACAGGTTTCAGATCAGTCCCCTAACCCAGGACTAGCAAAAATAACATGGTTGTCAACTCTTGCCACCAATAATAGTAATTGTTCCCAACAGGTACCAAGAGCCTTGTTAGCTTCATGCCTACTTCTTGGAAAAGCTTAAGCACCAGATCTTATGAATCCAAACCCTATGTTCATTTTCTTTGCTTTTAAAAAATTTCAAAATACTTCCACACACATTGCCTTCCAAAAACATCATATACACATCTGTACACACCCTGAAGTGATATTAGAGTGATGGCTGCAACAGATTGACCCCAAATATACAATGACTTAAAGGGAAGGAACAATTTGTGGTTTTTGGTTTTGTTTTTTTGTTTTTTGTTTTATATGTTACAGAACTGGCAAAGGAGTTCTATTCCACTTCATCATTCAACACAGTGGGGAAGAAGAAGGCTTGGAAAAAAACACACCTACAGTCTTAAATCCCAGTTCAGGGAGTGGTACATTTCACTTCCACACGTATTCTCTTGCCTCATTTAACTGCAAAGTAGACCGGGACGTGTAATCTAACTAGGCAGGCATCTCCCCAGTTTTAGGAAGGAATAGATTTTCATACGTAGATAGACAGGTTGATTTAGGTTCAGGTTCAGGTTCAGATTTAAATTTAAATTTGGTAGGTTCTATTATTTTCTCAACTTTAAAAAGATGAGGCTTAGGGGCTCCTGGGTGGTTCAGTCGGTTAAATGTCCTGCTTCAGCTCGGGTCATGATTCACAGTTTGTGGGTTCAAGCCCCCCATCAGGCTCTGTGAGGACAGCTCAGTATCTGGAGCCTGCTTTGGATTCTGTGTCTCCCTCTCTCTCTGTCCCTCCCTAACTAGCACTCTGTGTCTCTCTCTCTCTCTCTCAAAATTAAATAAACAGTAAAAAAAAATTAAAAAACAATAAATAAATATTAAATTTTTTTTAAAAGATGAGGCTTAAGCTCAGAAAAGAGAACACAGCTTCCCTAAAAGTGGTACACCTAGTACAAGGAAAATATAATAAATCCAGCCTAGATCTTCTGGGTTTAGGAGGGCTTTGAATGCCATGTACCACCAAGGAAGGTGTTTGAGGAAGAAGTTAAGCAATGCAATGTTATTTTAAGAATAATTTATCAGCAATGCGAAGGGTGGAACTTCAGAAAGAAGAAATGAAGACACAGGACTATGGAAACAATACAAGCCAAATTCAACAACTGCCTAATCTAAAACAGCGGTGATTAAAGAAGATGAAAGATTATTAGAGCAGAGGTTCAGAATTTAGAGCCTGTGGAAAGGCCTCCATATTGTCAGACTCTACTTCCCTGGCATTTCACTGAGGCCTCTCCAGTTCTCCTCCTACTTCTCAGGCCCATCCTTCTCAGTCTTGGCTGCTCCTCCACCAACGCCCAATCCCTAAACATTCTCAACCCATCTTACTCCCTGCTTCAATTTTTAAATTTTTTTTTAAGTTTATTTATTTATTTGGAGAGAGACTGAGAGTGTGTGTGTTCACACATGCACGTGAGTAGCGGAGGGGCAGACAGAGAGCGAAAGAGAGATAATCCCAAGCAGGCTCCACACTCTCAGTGCAGAACCCGATGCGGGGCTCAAACCCACACACTGTGAGATCATGACCTGAGCCTAAGTCAAGAGTCAGACACTTAACCGATCAAGCCACCCAGGTGTCTCAAGGACTGCTACAATTTGAACACCAATTCTGTTCTTATTAGCTGTGTGATCCTAGGCAAGCTACATAAACCCTCTGAGCTTCAGTTTTCATACCTGTAAAGTGAGGATGGTTGTATAGCATCTACATCACTGAGATAATCTGAGAATTTAATGAGTTAATGAGTACAGCGCCCAGAATATAGTAAGCACTACATGTGTGTTTATTAGATAAAATAAATTCTTTACTGTGCATACTCAGATCTTAGCTGAGATGTACTTTCTCAGACAGGCATTTCCTAATTTCCCCTCACTTCAAACATAAGCCACACTTTTTTATTCGCATGTGTGGGATTTTTGTTGCTGTTTGATGTCTGCTTTTTCCAACTGAACTCTAAGTTCCATGAGAGCAGGTTGTGTCTATTTTGTTCACCACTCTATTCCTAGCATGAACAGAATGTTTTGCATATGATGAATATTAGATAAATATTTACGAATGAGTAATTATGAAGGGTTAGAGATGGCAATTTCATTATCATGAGTTTGCAAGTGCTTTATTCTCTATCTCTTCCCCTCTCCCCTTCTCTAGGAATCTTGTAAGAATAAGTTTTAAATTCATAACATCCAGATTATGTTTGGCCTCTTTCTTTCTGCAGCTTCACAGAAGAATGGAGATGTCTTACCCAATTGTTTTCTATGAAAATCTACCCCTCAAAAGAGAGAAAACCAAGAAGAGCAACATGGACCCAGGTGGCAGGAGGGCAAAGGGACAGCGCAGCGGTTACAATTACAGTGTATGGGGTCACTAGGTGGCAATTCAATTCAAAAACAGATACCTGAACCACGTATGAATTCATACGCATTAGTAGGAACTTGTTGTTTATAACAGCCATGGGAAAGGGGAGTTTGGGGGGAGGGACACAAGCATAGCTTGTGCCAAAGAAGCTGCTGGCTCTTCTTCCTTCATTGTATAAGTAGAAGTCTGGCTCTGCCAACAGGTAGGTAGATGAAACCCAGCTTATGCCATTTCTATCTACAGAAGAACAAAAACAACCTTCATACCTCATCCTCCCAGTAACAAAAGGAATCTGAAAACACCCAGACCTCATTACTCGGTCTCCAAATTGGGGTGCTCCCTTTGCAACCTGGATCCTAATGCACCTTTAAACATACGTGTTGCCAATACAAATCAAAAGACTAGCATTTTTGACGTTATGTGATAGGTATTTTAGATATATTAACTCATTTAATCTCCCTACAACCCTATTATGTGGGTAGCATTATCCAAGCGGACAGTAAATAGGTGAAAGAACCAGGGTATAATTATTCTAAGGTTCATAGTCATTTCACCAGAAGGGCATGACTTGCAGTCTGACACCTTTGAAGTCATTAGTAAAACCTAGTCCAGCAGTTTCTTAAAGCGAAGCCCGCTGGCCCCTCCGTCAGAATCATTGGTGGTCTTTGTTGAAAATTCAGATTCCCTGGCTCTGCCCAACACTGAAGGAATCAAGTAGAGGGTTGTCAGGAAACTGAACTTTTAAAAAGCACCTCCAAGTGGCTCTGCTGGAGGGCACTATGGACGCAGATGATTCTTATGCATTAGGACCACACGCACAGACTTTGGGCATTATCGAAAGATGGCAACATACCGCCCTGGCTGACTTCAGCCCTGCTCAGCATCCTCTAACCAAATCCGGTCCCTGAACCGCCTCAGGATGCAGCCGCACAACGAAACTAAGCACGCGCAGTACTTACTTCCCAAGCTGGGCGGGGCTCGCTAAGACCCCGCCCCCTCGGTACCGGCCGGAATCAGGGGCCGGGCTCTCCCTAAGTAACCTAATTCCGGCTTCTCCCGGCAGCGGCCCAGAGCTCCGCCCCCGGCTCTTCGACCAATCATATGGCAGGTTGCTGAAGCTCCGGGCCAATGCACAGGGCCGTCCTTTATTCTTCTGTGCAGTTTGAAACTGTCAGGCTGCTGCCAAGGTAGCGGCGGTACCGCTGTTATTTTAGCGGCGACGCGGCGAGGAGACGCGGAGGGAGGTGTCCGGGTTTGTGAAGAGCCGCAACGGTGAGTAGCGGCGCCCCGGCGAGTTCCGCGCCCCGGGCGGAGGCAGTGGAGTGGGGTTTAAAGTGTCTTAGCTCGAGTTTCCGCCCCGGGGGCTCCTATACCACGCCCCGAGGCGTGGGCTGTGTGCTGTTCTGCGGGGCAACGAGGTACTGAAGTTTTCCTTCCAAGGCGTCCGGGAAGAGAGGGCAGGAGTGGGGGGTACTTGAAGTATAACGATTACTTTCGCCGTGGGTTCTGATCATTTAAAACGAGAAAGTAACCATGTCTAACGTGTTTTTTGTTGTTGTTTGTTTTTAAGAGTTCGATTCAAACAAGGGTGGGTAAGAAGGTGAATGAAGAGAACCTCTACCCTTTGCTTACTCACAACTGCTGTCCCCCTAGGCTGCTAGTCCCTTATGAGGGGAGGAGCTGGCGCGCCCCTTCTCCTTTCCTGCAGCTAGGATGGGTGAACAGCACAGGGACGTCACCCTGCTGCCAGCTCGCACATTAATTCCCTCTTCCTCTGTCTCTTGGGGTTGCATTTGAATTCCCGGACCCCTTTTTCCTTATCAGCCAGGTATTTACCAAGAGGTAATTTGATTTCTTTGGCTATCACGAAGCACCCAGAACTTATCTCTTGGTTTCTGGTATCTTGGGTTAGAGAGTACTGGTAATTTAGTGAACTGATTCACATCCGCCACCCATTAAAGCAAGCTTCATTTTTCTTCTTTGTTTCTGAACCTAGAAACAGTAAGAAAATGCGAGTGTGGTAGGGTTTCAAAGAAATTGTCCTACCTTGCTGGCCTCGTAGCAGCGCTGATGGCAGATTTATAGCATATTTTCCAAAAATACAGTAGTTGCTTTATGGCTGCAGTATCTCTATTCAGAAACTCTTTTTGAAGTCTGACCTTACTTTTCAGCTTACTTGTTTTTTGAATAGTCAGCACCAGCCCACCTCCGCTCCTATTATCTACGCAGTATGCAAATACAGCCTAAAAGAAGAAGTAAATGAAAACAGAAATGAACCAGGTTACCACAGTGGTGGATTTGAAGTCCCTGAAGCAGTCCTTCCTTGCTGGGGATGTGTGTGCTTATTTTATCCTCCCTAATTGGCTTAACTAAAGACAGTCATGCTGAGATTTAGTTTACTTATCATGTGTATAGCCAGTAATACTCATCGAATAAAGCTAAGTTTCCATCAACAAGTCCCAGCCTATGTTTCCATTCTAATATTGTACTTTTCTCTGTGTCGGCCCTGTCTACTTCAATTTCCTTATTTCTCATTTATTTTTCAGGCCAGTGTGACTGAGACCTGTTGCACCTTCCACTGAAATTGTTTAGGTAAATGTCAGCAACTTCCTTACTGCCATGTTCAAGAGACCCCAACTTTCGTCTTTCTTTGGCATCTGACTCTACACTCTGTTCCTCAAGTTTTTATGATGCTTTTTCCCTGATAGTTCTCCCATTCTGACTTTTCTGTTTTTTGCTCGCTCTTCTCTTCCCCTTTAAACGTTAGTGTTTCCACTTTTAACCCTCTTCTCACTACAGTAGCAGGCCTTTAACTTTATTAGAGGTATAGTCCCCTCTGAACACATATTAGAAGCTAGGGATCCTCTTACTAGAAAAATACACGTGTATTTACACTAAAAATATTGCCTATAATTTGGGTGTATGGACCTCAGAGTAAGAACTCTTTCTAACACTTGTTTTCATAGGTCATCTTACCCTCTCCCTTTTTCAGCATTTCCCATTATGCTGATGATTCCTCAAACTGTCTCTAGCCTGTACCTCCAGTGCTCATTGCTTAACTCCAGGAAGCACCATTTTCATTGTAGCCATTGTGAACGGCAATCCTTGGTGTGCAGTATAATGGATGTAGCCATATCCTGCATACATGCAGCTTCACTACAGTGCCTCATAGGTACCTCACACCCAACTCATCTGATATTGAACCCACTCTCCTTCTTCCCGACCTGCTTACCTTCCTACATTTCTTGTCTTGGTTAGTGGCACTATATTATCCATCTAATTATCCAACTCAGAAATTGGAAAGCCATCAACATTCCAAGACCAGCCTGATCATGTTATCACTTGTTTAAATATTATAATAATATATCTAGAATAAAGACTACATTTTTTTTGACATAACATAATCACGATCTTCCATGTTCTGGCTGCTTCCTACCTTGCCTGTTCCATCCTTAGCCAAGACTTGCTTTGCACCCTTTGCTTCAGTCTTAAGAACTACTTACATTCCTGGCATACATGCCCATGCCTCTGTGTCTTTGCTTCTGCTCTGATGCCTAGCATAGCCTTACATCTTTTATCTGCCTTTGTCTTTCAGGTCTCAATACCAGTTTATCTTCTCAGTTAACACGTACTCTGGCTCCTTTCCCACTTTGTCACTCTCATGATCCCACCCCATGAAAAATAGCTACTCCTGGCCTCCCTGCTTTGTACCTCTTTTGTTTTAGGGCCTACTAGCATATATACATCTGGCTGTCTCTATAGATTGTAAAGTCCATAAGGACCAGGACTTCGTCATCTTACGTTCCTCGCCACTGTTTTCCATGCAACTGGTGTTCAGATACTTTGAATAGTCCCTACTTGTCCTTTAAATAACTTACTTACTTGTTACTAAAAGTACTTTTATTTTTTGGGACAAGACTTTTGACAGGTTTTCTATGGTATATGAGAATCACTTGTTCTGTATAGGCTTGGTTTTATTAAAATAATATTCCCAAAACGTATGTTTCTTGGGCAAAGAATGTGCACAAATTGTTTATTCTCTCTTGGCTCAGTAAAATGCACAGCACGCAGGTTGCCACCCATTGTTGAAGAACAGTCATCACACTCTATTAATCTCAACATCTCCATTGTGGATTTGTCCAAGGAGCTTCCATTTCTCTTTAACCTTTCATACATTTGTGTCATCTCCTTGACTACATGAAAAACTCACTAATGTTGCGAACTGAGCCTCCTGCTATTCTTTTCTTGCCTAGTTATTTTATCTGTGGGTGCTCATTGTGTTGAATATTTAAACATACCACATGATTATTGTTTACAGGTTAGGATGTATATACATAGAAAACATGTTATGTTAGTTTAACTATCACCGGAAGAAAACTAAAGTTAGTTTCCATTGTTTGTAGTATTTGTACAGAATGTCATCAGATGAGGATAAATGCTCACTGCCAGTTATGAAGAATGACTCTGACCGAGGCAGTTCTGTCTCTTCAGATCTTCAGGTAGGAAGACATGCCTAAATTTGTTGTGACTTTTATTTTAAACAAGTGACAATATGAGGGAAAACTAGGAATACATTTTTCATGTATTCATGCCATTTACATTTATAATTATGTATATGGTGTATGATGTATATACATACTGTATATATATATTTATGTATATTAATGTATATATATTTATGTGTATATGTATATGGTGTATAATGTATATCAAATCATAATAATATGATTGACCATTGAGAATTATTTCACAGACTTTGGGACATACCTTACATTGTTTGAACCTTTCAGAAAATAATCATGAACTCTTCAAACCCTCTTTATGCAAAGGCTTCAAACAGCACAATGAGAGAAGCTGGAAATCTCAAGAAACATTTTTTTCTTGAGATTTTCTCAACTGTCTCTTCTGAATGCTGCTTTCACTTTAATGCAAATTAATACACTATCAAACCATCCACAGTTCTGGGACCTTAGATGCCCTGGTGTTCTACTCCAGGTTCTAGTCCCTGTTGCTACAACGTTCAACACATTCTGCTGCCCAGGATCTGGACAGTGACAGATAAATTAACTACAGAAGGTGTGGTTTTTACATGAACTGTTTTAAATTTCTTTTATTTGTAAAAAATTTTTTTAATGTTTATTTATTTTTGAGTGACACAGAGACAGAGCACAAGCAGGGGAAGGGCAGAGAGAGAGGGAAACATAGAATCCGAACCAGGCTCCTGGCTCTGAGCCGTCTGCACAGAGCCCGACGTGGGGCTCAAACTCAGAGACTGTGAGATCATGACCTGAGTTAAAGTTGGACACTTAACCAACTGAGCCACCCAGGCACCCCTGTTTTATTTCTAAATGTTTTGTTATCAGAAATATGGACTCTGACTTCTGGAGTAGATTTTATTTTTTATATATTTATTTATTTATTTTAATGTTTGTTTATTTCTGAGACAGAGCATGAGCGGGGGAGGGGCAGAGAGAGAGGGAGACACAGAATCCGAAGCAGGCTCCAGGCTCTGATTTGTCAGCACGGAGCCCGACGCGGGGCTCGAACTCACAAATTGTGAGATCATGACCTGAGTGAAAGTCGGTCGCTCAACCAACTGAGCCACCCAGGCACCCCAAGAGTAGATTTTAAATGAGAGATCACTGACACGGTACATCTTGAGTCTTATAGTCCTCTTAAGTATCACTTAAGAGGGGGAAAAGCTGGACATTATGTTTATGCCTAAATAGAGTTAAGTTGTTATTGACACTGTGTAATATGAGAAAAGTTTTAGGAAGATATTTTATGAAACATATATGATTCTTTAGCTGAAATTACTGATTTAGAAGTTGGAAAGCTATTGGAAAAATATCTGTGAATATTTGCTAGGATAAAAGTAGTCTGGAGTTGTGACATTGATATTTCATCCTTGTCTTCCCTTTGGATGTACTTTTACCTAGTGCTGTCTTTTAAGGTGACAGTGCTTTCCTGCACTCTTTATCCCTGCCTTTTTCAGACTTCCTTCAGGAGAGTGCTGATTAACTCATTTATACTTGTGATATTGTGATTTATAATAAGAAATATATTTTGGTCTTTATCCCGTGTTTTGCACATTTTCAGAAAACTTTGAAATTTCCTAAATGATAGTGATAAATGTGTTTGTTATGCTAATGAGGTGACTTTTGGACCCCTCTTAAGGATTGGGGCTGGTTGCTGGGAGCTGACCACATGCTTACAGATTTGGAACTTTTAGTAGTGCCACCCACCGTGAACTCCAGGAAGCGGGGAGAGGCTGCAGGTTGAGTTCGGTCACCAGTGGCCATTGATTTCATCAATCATACCTGTGTGATGAATCCTCCATAAAAACCCAATGGGAGAGGGTTCAGAGAACTTCCAGCTCGGTGAATGTGTGGAGGCTCTGGATGACTGCCATTCTAGGGAGGTGCGGAAGCTTTGCCCCCCTTCCCCATGCCTTGTGCTTTGTCTCTTCCATCTGGCTGTTTCTGAGTTCTGTCCTTCTATAATAAACTGATAATCTAATGAGTAAAACTGTGAGCTGCTCCAGCAAATTAATCAAACCTGGGGAGGGGAATCTTTGGAACCTCCTGTCTGTGTCGCTGGTTGGCCATAAGCTCAGGTGGTAACCAGGACTTACTACTGGTGTCTGAGGTTTGGTTGGGGGAGGTGAAGTCTTACAGGACTGAGCCCTTAACCTATGCAGTCTGATTACTATCTCCAGTGGATAGTGTCCAAACTGAGTTGAATTATAGGGCACTCAGCTAGTCAGTGAGAATTTCTTGTTGCTGGTGGGAAAAATCCCTACACATTGTAATTGTTGGATCCAGAACTTTTAATACAAAAATGTTAACCACCTTGTAAGATCTCAGGGTGTCATTTTGTCAGGACACAAAGCTTTACATCAAAAGAATAAATCTCTAGAGTAGAATTTGAGAGAGGGAGGAAGAAGACTCTTCCAGACCCAAAAATAATTTTGTGTTATTGGTTTACCTGCTTAGAATGTCAGCCCAACTGAGGCTCTTTTTGTTAGTAGTTCTTGATGACAGTTGAAAACCTGCCTACATTCCGTTACTGGAAACTTTTCAAAATATAAATACCAGAAAGGATGTTAAAAATGAAATAACATAAAATAACTACATACTTTTCCATCTATAGCAAATATGTAAAAGTCAACATTTAATACAAAAGCCCCTTATAAATAATTATTTCTTCTAAGGGAGTTCTCATTACTGTGTCAATTATGTGAAGGATTAATAAAGCTGTCATTGATAAATGCTGAGGGATGGGCAGCATCCGTGTGCTTACTGACTGATAACTTCCTCTAAGCACAACTTGACACTATGAGCAAATTGCCCTGGCCTTACGTGGTACATATGGATTCATCTGTATTTCAGGGTCACACCAGTCCAACTGTTGTTGGGGAGAGGGGAGCAAAATTACAAGTTTGGATTGTTACTTTAGGGTCCTTGTTTACCTTCAGACAAGTTATCTTTGACAATTAAGAAGGACAATATTACTTATTTTGATCCTTAACTAAACAATAGCCCATTTGGCCGGTCTCTGTATATATGAAACTAAAATAGGTGTTTAAATAACTGATATGTAATTTTTTCTTAAGATAAGTTAACATAATATCTACCTTGTTTACCTCCACTTTAAGTCATAGTGATTGTTGTGGGAGCTTTGAAATATATGTTGTGTTGTTCTCCTGATCCAGAACAGAGGTCAGACTAGGGGAGCTCAAAGTTAAAGCCACTGACTTCCATTTCCCCTCCCTTTTTAGGCTGGAAGCTATCATAAACTAACTCTGATTGAAGAGAGATAATTTGGTTCAATTTACTTATAGTTGCCACCAATTAAGAAGTTAATTGACCTCCATGTGATTTGGTTGAGCATCTGACTCTTGATTTCTACTGAGGTCATGATCCCAGAGTTGTGAGATTGAGATTGAGCCCTGCTTGGGATTCTCTCTCCTTCTGCTTCTCTCCCCTGTCCTGTCTCTCTCACTCCCTACAATAAAAAAAAATTTTTTTTAAGTTAATTGACCTCAAAATATAAATATAAGATACCCACTGTATTAGTTTGCTTGGGCTGTCATAACAAAATACAATAGTCTGGATGGCTTAAACAACAGAAATTTATTCATTTGTTTCAAATTTTTATTTAAATTATAGTTAACATACAGTGTAATGGTTTCGGGAGTAGAATTTAGTGATTCATCACTTAGGTATAACACCCAGTGCTCATCATAACAAGTGCCTTGCTTTTTTTTTTTTTTTCCTTAGAGAGAGAAAAAGAGAGTGTGTGCTTGGGAGAGGGGCACAGGGAGAGAAAATCTTAAGCAGGCTCCATGCTCAGGGTGGAGCCAGACTTGGGGCTCAATCTCATAACCATGAAATCATGATCTGAGCCAAAATCAAGAGTTGGACGCTCAATCAACTGAGCCACCCAGGCACCATAACAGGTGCCCTCCTTAATACCCATCACCCATTTAGCCCATCTCCCACTTACCTCCCTCCATCAACCCTCAGTTTGTTCTCTATAGTTAATAGTCTTGGGACACCTGGGACACTCAGTCGGTTAAGTATCTGACTTCGGCTCAGGTCATGATCTCACAGTTCGTGAGTTTGAGCCCTATGTCGGGCTCTGTGCTGACAGCTCAGAGTCTGGAGCCTGCTTTGGATTCTGTGTCTCCCTCTCTCTCTCTCGGTCTCTCTCAAAAATAGATAAACGTTAAAAAAAAAAAAAGTCTCTTATAGTTTGCTTCCCTCTCTTTTTTTCCCTTCCCATATGTTCCTCTGTTTTGTTTCTTAAATTCCACATATGAATGAAATCCAATGGTATTTGTCTTTCTCTGACTGACTTTGCTTAGCATAATACATTCTAGTTCCATCCACATCATTCCAAATGGCAAGATTTCATTCTTTTTCATCTCTGAATAATATTCCATTTATGCATATACCACATCTTTTTTATCCATTCATTAGTGGATGGACATTTGGGCTCTTTTCCTTAGTTTGGCTATTGTTGATAGTGCTGCTGTAAACATTGGGGTGCATGTGCCCCTTTGGATGAAAAGACAAATTTATTTTCTCATAGTTCTGAATGCTGAAACTACCAAAGCAAGGTCTGGCAGGGTCTGTTTCTGATGAGATCTCTCTTCTTGGCTTATTAGACAGCTGCCTTCTCACTGCATCCTCAGCATGGCTTTTCCTGAGTGCACGCTCATGGGGGGAGAGAGGACACTCTCTCCTCTCTTTTTATGAGGACGTAAATCAAGACAGGGCAGCGCCCCACCCTTTTGACTTAATGTCACCTTAATTACTTCTGTAGAGGCCCCATCTCCAAATATCGTTGCTCTGGGGATTAGTGTTTCAGTATATCAATTTTGGGAGGACAGACATTCATTCTGTAACAGCCACATTTTTATATGTTTTTAAAATCAAAAGCCTCGTTTGGCTATTTGGGAAGTATATTAGGGTGTTATTTTTGCTGCTTTAACAGGAACCAAATAAGAGTCGTTTAAGTGAATGGCTTGAAAGTCTGAGCTGATACAGTTTCTTGCAAGTCTGAGCTAACAGAGAGTCCTGAGGTCGTCTGAGGATCCTGTCTCTTCTCTCTTGTTGCTCTGCCAGGCCCTCAAGTGATGACCTCATTTGCATCATCAGGTGCTAGCTCAGTGCCACCTCTAACCCACGGGAAGAGCTGAGCAGGAAGCAAGCAGCTTCCTTTTTAATGACATGACCTCAAGTTGTACACATCATTTCCATCCAAATCCCACAGGCCAGGTATCTGTCTCTGCTAGGAGGGAGGCTGAGAAATGCTGGGTGGCCAGGTCTGAACTAGGTCAGATCCTGGGGTTTTAGTAATTAAAGGAATAAAGGGAAAATGGATGCCACTGGACTGGTAGCCTTCTCTCTCACAGGGAGTTGCACTTGACATTTTATATATTTTGTTAGGACTGACTCATACATTCAAATTTGTAGAAACCAGTAAATTTGTAGAAACCAGTATGGCTTCAATTTATCAAATTATTTGGGTATTTCCTTTCATTGTAATAAGTGGAAACTGATGTGATTCAGGAAGTATATTTTTAAATTTTAAGGATATTTAAATCTATTTAAAGAATTATAGTTATTTTTATCAACCTAAAAATTAAATGTATCTGTAATATTCTAAATTACTTTTTTCTGTAATAAGAGCCTCCTGCCTCAGTGATAACCATCATGTGAAATACTGACTTTTATTTTCTGTCAGGAAATGTAAGTTTAAATCTCAGACATGTGTTGTTGTTTTGTTTTGGTTTTGTTTTTAATGTTTATTATTTACTTTTTGAGAGAGAGAGAGACAGAGCATAAGTGGGGAAGGGGCAGGGAGAAAGGGAGACACAGAATCCAAAGCAGGCTCCAGGCTCTGAGCTGTCAGCACAGAGCCTGCTTCAGTTCTCAAATTCACGAACTGCAGGATCATGACCTGAGCTGAAGTCGGATGCTGAACTGACTGAGCCACCCAGGCACCCCAAAAACTAGACGTGTTTATTGTCATGAAGGGGACATCTCCAACAAAGGAGTTGACTATAGCAACATGAAGATCATTCTGATGATTGAGATTTCTTTGTCATGATTCTCTCTTTGGAGTGTCTCTGTTTCTCTTCTGCCATTAGCCTTAACATGTAAAAATCTGTATTTGCTGTAACTAACATTTACTGCATATAGGTAATCCATGTTAACTATGCATAACAAGGCTGAAACTGACACCAACTCACTTCTTTACATTTAATTACCCTAAAGACTTATAATTTTCAAACATCTACCAGCATAAACCCTTTTTTTCAAACAATTTTACTTCAAATTCCAATATAAAAAGGTTAAAGTAGAATTGCATAGATTTATGTTATAAATTCAAATCTGTGACGTTTCCATCTCACAAAGTCAGCAAAAAATGAAGCTGCCTTAAATGTACATTTGACATTGGTGGATAATAGAAGACCTAGCGTAGTTTGATAAGCCTAAGTGACCATTTTGCTTCTATATTTTATTTGGGCTATAAAATATCAAGAAAATTCTGATTCTTAACATAAGTAGTTGAGAATGATGCCTTGTTTGTTTTAATATAGTTGACACACACTGTAAACATTAGTTTCAGGTGTACAGCATAGTGATTCAACTTCTCTATGCATTATGAAAAAATGGTAGCTGTTTAAAAGCCTATCTCATCTGCAAGTAAACTGACCCAAAACATAAAAAAAGGATTGATAGAAAAGTTTTGATTCATTGTTGAATCACCAACAAAATCTGTCACTTCTTCAAACTTTTTATAATCTACAAATCACCCAAGAAGCACCCAGAAGACTCAAATTTGGAATATGTGCTAAAACCCTTTGTATTATGATAAGCATGTAACAAAGGTATGAAGTCATTTGCTACCCTGCACAGCTCATCACTCTCCTGAGGAGGTACTGGCGCCAGCAGATGTGCTTGAGTTTGAGTTTGTAATTGATGGGCCTACATGTGTTAGAGTTGTGTGTTCACCTGCACAGGTGTCATTCCTAAAACAAAAATCAAACCTGTGCAGAGCCACAACCTGACATGTTTACAGCAGCTTGACATGTACATCGATGGCAGGAACAGCTTTATTCCAACCAACAAAAAAAAAAAATTGAGAATTTATAGTTTGGGGCCAGTTAAAATTTAGCACATGTGGTATATGTGATAGTGCTTGCTCCTTTTACTACTGTTTGTAAAAGAGTTAAATAGCTTAAAAAATGAAATTTGAATAAAACAGCGTGGATCCCCTGAAACACCTTCTTGGAAACCAGCTAGAAATGCAGCGATATTGACTACCGACACAGGATACAAGGTAGTTCTGACTACAAAAGTCTGAGGGCAATTACGTCTGTTCCCTTGGAAAGCACCAAGGTACTTATTTCGGTCATCTGTGATATAACGATGGCTGGAAACTTGGGTGTGGTGGGCAGTTAAATATTCTTACTCAAAGAAAACCATAGGGAAAGAGTAAGGATTGCTGATTTTCACATACCTACTGAAGATCGTTCTTTCTTTGATTTAGACAGAATTTTTCTGAATTCACTTGAGCACATACTGTGCCACTTCACAGAGGCAGTTTCAAGCATCAGTTATCTTCATACTGAAGATGAATCCAAACAACAAGACAGTTATGACTAATGAAATGATGACAGTTCTATATTGGAACTAAACTACTTATGGGGAAAAATTAACACAAAAGAATCCTTTAGAATAATATTTAATGTTCCTGAAAACCTTCCTCCCAGTTTTTTTAATGCAAAGACATTCTCTGGGTCCATGAATATGACTCTTAGAAATTACTCTTTTTTTTTTTTTAATGTTTTTATTTATTTTTGAGAGACAGCAGGGGAGGGGCAAAGAGAGAGGGAAACAGTAGATTCACAGCAGGCTCTGTGTTGACAGCAGAGAGCCCAAGGTGGGACACAAACTCATAAACCTTGAGATCATAGACTGAGCTGAAGTCAGATGGTTAACTGAGGCATCAGGTATCCCATGAAATGACTTCTTGTAGGACTATTTGGTACATCATGACCAATCGCTTGTGAATGTCAACTAAATTCCAGTATATTTTTTTACTTCGCAGATACCATTTTTTGATATGGCTAAAGAAATAACTATCTATGTGAGGAAATTCCAATTTTGTTTTAAACTTGAGGAATATTACTGTAAGGTCTACACTTTGTGACCTGTATTTTTTATCGCTTCTCAGGTGCCTTGCAGTTGCCACTAGGTAGAACAGAACAAACAGGCTGCATTTGTGTTCTCTTTTTATCGTCAGTGTTTCTTTTTCTCTTCTAATATTTCCCTTACGCTCTTTCCATGCTATGAAAAGACACTCCAGGTTGTTGCTGCGTTGGATGGTAGCTGTCAGTAAAAAGAGCCAAAACCACTTTTCATCTCTAGACCACCCATTTGTGGAGTCTTTGGAAGCAACACCTTCAAACTAAATTTCAGAAAAGCAGAGAAATGTCTCTGTCTCTGCCCACCTGCAGGGAGGGCGTTTCTGCTTTGTAGATGTTAACTGGTCTCAGGCAACTACACTAGGTAATCTTTGTGTCACGATTGCTAAATTGGCATCTGAAGGAATCTATCTGGCTAGAAGAAATTTGGGTAGGTCTGTTTGTTGGGTTTCTGTTTTTAAGAAAGTACACCTTCCTTACTACATCGAAGTACTGTTTTGAGAACTGAAGTATAGAGTAGCTTCGACTATGCCTTTATCGTTCTTTGCCTGAATGTCCATTGTGACCGTTTATGATACATTATTTGTTTTTGGCTTCTCATAGGAAGAGTATGAAGAACTGCTTCGTTATGCTATTGTGACTCCAAACATTGAGTCAAGAGCTTCACAGCCGTGTCATTCTAAAGGAGAAGTGGTGCCAGATGTTAGGATTCCTACTGTAGTAGATGATATTCTTCATAACCAAGGTTATGTATATTTTGAAAGATATTTCTTAATTTGTTATTGAGCTTATTAATGCCATTGACTTAGAGTTCCAGAAATGTTTCTCCAGTGATTCTTCTCAATCACTCATGTGTATCACTATCATCTGGGAAGTGTTTTCCATTTTAATATGGTACTCTTGGCTCTTATGCAACAGCTGGATATTTATATGAACTTTGTTTAAACTATTACATGAAAAATAAAATGAAAGCAAAAAAAATAAAATAAAATAAAAAGAAAGCAACACTATAGCCATAGCATGCCTGTCAGTGGAGTAAATTGCATCTAATTGTTCTAGTAATTATATACCAGGATTATCTTGGAAACTAAATGGCCCAAGGCCCCAAATTATAGATGCTCCATAGGTAGCCCTCAGAACCACTTAAGTTTGTGAACCATGTCCTAGGACTTTGTTGGCAGCATTTCTGTTAACGTGGAAGACTGTTTAAATTATCACCACAGGGGCGCCTGGGTGGCTCAGTCGGTTAAGTGTCCGACTTCAGCTCAGGTCACAATCTCGCAGTCCGGGAGTTCGAGCCCCGCGTCGGGCTCTGGGCTGATGGCTCAGAGTCTGGAGCTTGCTTCCGATTCTGTGTCTCCCTCTCTCTCTGCCCCTCCCCCGTTCATGCTGTGTCTCTCTCTGTCTCAAAAATAAATAAACGTTAAAAAAAAAAAAATTAAAAAAAAAAAATTATCACCACAAAGGCGAACCCATTTTGGACTACGTCATTGACAGAATTGACAGTTAATATAAGCCAGGATGTATGTTGATAGGTGAATGGAAAGGTGGAGAAAGGAAGATAAACCTCCTTTCACCTATCCATTCCTTATTCGGTAAAGTACAGGATCCCAAACAACTTGCTGTAAAAAAGTATTCCTTCAAAGGGCACAGAAAACCCTCCAAAGATAGGCCTGGTGATGGGTAGTTATCAACAGTAGGCATAACTCTAGGGATGTCTCCTTGAAGGCACATGAAACAGCCTACTCAGAATCAACAGGCTCCTGGGGTTCCGATAAGTTACAGCCCTAGTATTTTGTTCCTGTCTCTTGGTAGACATGGACTATCCACTGCTAGACTTCAGCATACTGCACTTGATCATCAGATAGGGCCAGAACCGTAAAATGCATATATTTACTTTACCACCACAATATTTTACCCCGAAACATTTTCTGCCCAAATTTTAATTGATATTCAAGAGGCAGGGCCCCGGGGTTCATTCATTGTACACCAGTGATCTTGACCATGTCTTGATTACCCTGGGTACCTGAGCCTGTAGTTCCTGTTGAACACACCCAAAGGGCTGCATACTCTCTTACAAAATATGTAACTAGTCAATCCGTGTGTTCACCCTGTATGCCCCTCCCTTAAGGGGGTCACCAGACACTTGCTTCCTTGCTGTGCTGTTGTTCCCAGTGACACAACATTGGAGTCCTCTCCTTGCCGTGGCTCTCCAACCTTTCAAGGTCATCACTTGGGATTTAAGACCCCTGTTCTTCTCTAGCATGGAAGATAGTATTTATTTGTTTATACTCTGCCTTTTTGAAAAAGGATTTGCGATCTAAGCATACAACATGCAGTGAATTTAGATATCTCGATTCACACGAAGATTGATAAGAATATGTAAGTTCATCATCCCATTCTTTCCTCTTGGTATTGCTGTTGCTTGATGTAAGTGAGGTATGTTGAAGTTGCCAAAGTGTATATAAGCCTTCCACACAGCCATTCTTGTGAGGTTTTCCCCCATTTTATTTCCACCGTGTATTGACCAGTGGTTCCTGAGCTGCAAGTGAGGGAACCAGTGTCACTTTACCTTGATGGCAGCAGGCCCCTGGAAATATCCAATGTAAGATTGCATAGCTTCTAAGTTCTAATGTCATTCATCCACTCAGTCTCTTAGTGTGAACTGAATGCTACAGTAGGCTGAATTCTCTTCCATCTATATTTGGTGGGTAAAATTGAGCTTATTAATGATATAGTTAAGACTTTGTTCTCTCAGTTTTGTCCTTCTCTTTGTTCTTTGGCTTAGTGTTCCTCTATCCCCAGCATGTTGTATTTTGCTGTTCTAAAATCCTATGTACTGCTACCCTCTTAAATTAAGTATGTGTGATTAGGCATTTGATATAAGAGTGGTTTGGTTTAATAAAAAAATTATTTTATTTTCAGCAGGAAATAGCCCTGTAGTAAAAGAAACAAGGATGGAAGTTGGAAAAGGATGTGATTTGAATATTTCAAGTCATTCAAAGACAGATGGTATGACTTTTCCTCAGTTTGTTTTTATTAACATACAACATTTTGTGGTTTGATGAATTTTATTTGTGTAGTAAGAGGAATCATTTCAGCATATTACTCATTGGCATGATTTTAAAATGCTGCTGTTGCTGATTTATTAACTAATACTATTTAAAATAATTTCCCAAAATTCTAAAATAGTACAATTAAGACAGGTTAATGTATTACAGTGTGTGGCATCCTTTCTTAAAACTGCTAGATTAGAGGGCAGTACTTTAAAAGATTTCATGGGAGTCAGCTAATTTGGCCAATTTCAATGTTTTCATGAACCAGTGCATTCTTTCCCAACATTCAGGCATTTGTGTACCAACTTAGTGATTTTTGTCCTATCTTTATACCCCTTGTTCTGTCATTTTTTCTTTAGATATATTCATTTTTAGCTTAAACTCATTAGAAGAAAAATTTGTGTCATTACTGATTATAGAATAAAACTAATA
The DNA here is from genome assembly GCF_024362965.1 of Panthera pardus. Lineage (NCBI taxonomy): Eukaryota > Metazoa > Chordata > Mammalia > Carnivora > Felidae > Panthera > Panthera pardus. Next base: position 98,945,834 of record NW_026526765.1, read on the forward strand.
TACCCTTTATAAATAGAAATCAATGGTAAAAATGAATGCAACTAACAATTAGTAAGTTTTGATTGAAGACTGCTGGTGATGTGTTCAGCCTGAAATCTGCTTTTCCTTGGTTGAAAGGAGAGATGAGCAAGTGTTACAGAGGTTATAAAAGCACACTAGCACCAGATTGAAGTGATTAAATAATTAAAATAGAACAGTCTTCTTGCTCTGTGATATAATGTTATTTAATGTATGGGCCGTGTAAGCCACCCTACAAGAAATGCCTCTAACCTTTGGTTTGCTCACTTGTACAAAAAAGGCTTGGGTGGTATAATACTTGGGGACCTTTCAAGTTCTTCAGTTATATGATTCTCTTTTTCAAAAGGTGGATATATGTTTAAAAAATTAAAAATCAGAGGAGTGCCTGGGTGGCTTAGTCGGTTAAGTGTCCAACTTTGGCTCAGGTCATGATCTCACGGTTCATGAGTTCGAGCCCCATGTCGCACTCTGTGCTGACAGCTCAGAGCCTTGAGCCTGCTTTGGATTCTGTGTCTCCCTCTCCCTCTCTGCCCCTCCCCTGCTCACATTCTGTCTGTCTCAAAAATAAATAAATATTAAAACAATTTTTTTAAAATAAGTAAAAATGAAAAATCAGAGTCTATTGCTTTTCCTGTGGGTGCAGATATTGTTGGTGAAATCTAGTGAAAGAGAACATTCACATACTTTGTCACTCTGCTTTATTCTCTGGGTTTATTCTTCACAGTATGGAGGCGGTGTTTCATAGTTGACTAGCCTGAACCATTTACTGAATAAATTTTTTATGTAAAACATATATATTAGAGCGTGATTTTCCCTTTTGCAAAGAGTTCTTGATTTACTTTCAAGTAACAAGTTCTACAGTAGATTTATCTGTTTGACTCATCTCATTGTCCAAGGAAAAGAAGAAGGCCTTTCAGTCTTGGTTATTAGGACCCTTGTAATAAAAGTGAGATATGTGAGAAATGATAAACCGTCTCTAATTCCAGCATACATGTGTGATAAAATAGTAATCTTTTCTGTTTTGTGCTTTTGAAAGGTAGATGCCTGTTCTGGCACTGGCTTTCACCCCTACATCTATCCTCCACCCCAGCCCACTACCCTCTACCATGTATATGGGCAGAGGATGGAAATTATATACATATATGTGTATACATATATAGACGTGTATGTTTTCACCTGTGTGTTGAAGGCTAACAATGTGCCTTACAACTGAGTATCTGTTAAAACTAAACTACTCTTTGTGCTTACAGTGTTGAATTTTGCTGGTGTTAAAACCCTCACCAGTGTGTTATATAAAGTAATAATGACCTATAGACAACCACTGGGACCTTGGTCCATTACTTAACCCTTTCTTTCTCTCTCTCTCTCTCTCTCTCTCTCTCTCTCTCTCTCTCTGTCTCTCTATCTCTCTATCTCTCTCTTTTCTGAGAGAGAAAGAGAAGGGGATGGGTTGGAGAGGGGCAAAGGGAGAGAGAGAGAATCCCAAAAGGCTCCATGCTCAGTGCAGAGCCTAACATGGGACTTGATCCCACACCTCAGGATCATGACCTGAGCCAAAATCAAAAGTCAGGTGCTCAACTTATAAAGTTGACAAGAGTCATGTGCTCTCTTTCTCTCAAAATAAATAAATAAACGCTAAAAAAAAAAAGAGTAAGTAAACTGAAAGGTTATTTCTCTGCATTTTCCTCTACTTCTGAAGGTCACTGACGTCTTACCTTCCACTGGAATTTCTTACCATTTGGGTTATTCTCAATCTGGCCTGACCACAACAACTTTCCTCTATTCCAGGGTCATCACCAGTGTTGTCACCGAGGAAGCCTTCTCACCCAGTCATGGACTTTTTCAGTTCTAACCTCTTAGGTGACTCTTCCTCACCAGCATCTGTTTCTAGTCATGCAGATGCCCATGAAATTGTTGTGAGTGATTTTCTTATTTCTGATGAAAACCTTCAGAAGATGGAAAATGTACTTGATCTTTGGAGTTCAGGACTTAAGGTATTACAGTTGTTCAGTTACAGTTGTTTCATATGTAGTATAACAGTTTTGCTCTTGATTCCACTATTTCCTGTTCTTTTCTTTGAATCAAAAGATTTTGTGAAAAAAATCTTTAGTTTCCTTAGAAGATTAGTCCAGTGTTTTAAGTCTGTCCTTCTCAGTCTTTAATATCTGTACGCATCATCTGGGAATCCTGTTAAACCAGCTTGTCAGTTGGTCTTGATCAGGGCCCAAGATTATGCATTTCTAACAAGCTCCCAGGTGATGCTACTAGATCAGAAACCATGTTTTGAATTAGCAAGGTTTTCAGTAGTTGCTGAATAGCTCTGTAGGTTCTACTGAACTTCTCTGGTGTTTTTAAAGACTCAGCCTACGTGTGACAAAGATACCTATTGAATCCTTACCATCTCATAGCTGTGACGAATGAAGATGTCTCCTTTTATATGTAACACAGCATCCAGTTTTAGCAACGTATATTCATTTTGTAGCTGCTTATAGCAACCACCTTGTGTAACTGGTAAGTCTATAAAAGCTGACTATTTTAGTGGTGGTATTGGCCTCTAAATAAAATAAGGTATTACAGAAATGGCAAATTTTTTTCTATTTAAAATATAATGGAAGGGTGCCGGGTTGGCTCAGTGTTAAGCCTCTGACTCTTGGTTTTGGCTCAGGTCATGATCTTGTGTTTTGTGAGTTCAAACCCCGCATTGGGCTCTGCGCTGATAGTGTGGAGCCTGCCTTGGATTCTCTCTCTCTCTCTCTCTCTCTCTCCCTCCCTCCCTCCCTCCCTCCCTCCCTCTCTTTCGCTCTCCCTCTCTTTCGCTCTCCCTCTCTCTCTGCCCCTCCCCTGCTCGTGGTCTCTCTCTCTCTCTCAAAAGAAATAAACTTTAAAAAATATATATACATATATATAATGGAGAAAATGACAGTTTTTCTGAAACATAGTTTGAGAAAACTGAATATTCACATATATGGTGAAATTAAAGTCCTGAGGGTTTTATGGCATTTTTATTTCTCTATTATTGGGAACCATAAATTCTAGAAATAATCTTTTAGTATAGTTTTTACAATTTTCCCCCTTGGAACAGGTTTTCATATCTGTGTCATGGTGTAAGTGCTACCGCTAATCACGTAATGTGTTCTCTGTTCAGTTAAGCATATTGTTAGGCAGTTGTTTTGATAACATGATTATTTGGTATTTTTACTTATGCCATTCAGTAGGGGGAAAAGGGATCAGACTTAGCAATTTGTGGTAAGATGGCCTCTGTGAGAAATGATTTGGGGAAAGAAAGCGTCAACCCCCCTGGTTTCCGTTATCTACCTCTATCTAAATAACTTCCCAGTCCCGTGGCTGAGCCAAGGCCATACTCTGACTTTCTGCCCTCCTTGATCTATCTTAATATGGACATTAAAGTCCTTGAATAAACCACGGAAGGACCAGAAATGTTTTCAAAGGACAGCAAGGTTTCATACAAAGTGACTTAAAGTAGGAAAAAAAAATCCATTTCCTTAGTATGGTGAATGTGACCTGAGAAGAGCCACAACTGTTGAACTTGCAAACGTTTTCATTAGTGGTTTTTATAAATAGCTCTTATGTTGATTGCTTGTACCGATTAGTTTTAATGTTTCTTAATTTCAGTGTAATTTCAAGAAGCAGTACTAAACACACTGCTTAATTGCTGGCATATTTATTTTTCAGACAAACATCATATCTGAACTAAGTAAATGGAGACTTAATTTTATTGACTGGCACCGAATGGAAATGAAAAAAGAGAAAGAAAAACACGAAGCACATTTGAAACAACTGTGCAACCAGATCAACAGTTTGAAGGAGCTGCAAAAAGCCTATGAAATCTCTATTGGGAGAAAAGATGAGGTCTTCACTTTTGTATTTCTTTTTAAGTGAGATGCGGTAAAAATCTTGCTAGGCAATAAATGCCAGGAACTGATTATTTAGGTCATACAAGATACAAAGGGAAGATTGCTTCAGAAACTAAAAAAATAGATACATAGGAATAAGATATATTCTTCCTTTTAAACATGCCAGCGTCTTGTCATTTAATCTTTGTCATCAGCTTTAGTGTGCTCGAAGTTTTAGAAGTGTGTGCTGAATGTGGGAACACTAATTTCTTTTCCCCGGTCTTTTTTTCCTAACTGCTCTTAAGAGAACATTGGGGAACCAGCATTACCCACATTTTAAACCATCTTTTTAGGGGTCATTTTAAGTATCTCACATTTTATCGATGCTATGTCTTTCTTCATTGATGATGTCTTTTTCTTTTTATTGATAGACATGGAGAACACTTTTTTTAAAGCTTTTTTTTTGATCTGTGATTTTGTTTTTAATTATCTTAAGCCTTATCACATAATTTACAAATTGGTGCTGATATTTCTCCTCTACTTTAACCCTTCTAACAAGTTGGCAAAAGCACCAATCATACATATATGGTAATTCCACAGTTGTATTTTTGAATAGCTGTTTAGAAGACATTCCTGAATTATAACTTAGTAAAGAATTCACAAGCCAAATCTGCTACTATACCTTATCACACTCAATTTTAAAAGCATCTGACCTTACAGCTCATCTATAAGACATGAGAACTGTTAATATTCTTTATTTAATACTATACATAAACCACACTAAAATGCCTTTCATTAAGCCAAAGGCAACATTTTAAATGGAGGGAATTTTAATTAAATCGGCATAGTTAAGACTAAAAAGATAAAGTGGACATTGCCAGCTTATCGTCAGCCCTTGCCTTTAACAGGCTAATAAACACAACTTGAATCACAGCTGAGTCTTGCTGTTCTGATACAGCGAAGGGATTTCCTCAGTATTTAAATATATTGATATAATCAGCCATATAAATCTAAATAAGTTTAAGTTTAGAGATGTAAGTTTAAAGATGGCATTTACCATCTCTGTGAAAAGCTGAACATGTAATCAATTCCAATCATTTTTGAAAGGGGAAAACAATGACAGCACTTGCTGAACCAGAATTACTATCAAAGTTCAAAAAGCGAATCATACTCATTTAACCACAAGCTAATCTTACTTAATTTTTTTTTTTTTTACTGTTTATTTTTGAGAGAGACAGAGACATAATGAGAGTGGTTAGGGGCAGAGGGAGAGGGAGACACAGAATCCAAAGCAGGCTCCAGGCTCCGAGTTGTCAGCGCAGAGCCTGACGCAGGGCTCGAACTCACAAGCTGTGAGATCATAACCTGAGCCGAAGTCGGACGCTCAGCTGACTGAGCCACCCAGGCGCCCCACAAGCTAATCTTATTTAAATCAGGACGGTCCAAAAGAAATATTCTATCAGCCATTCATGATCTGAATTCTGGTGTATACGATTTATTTAAATACGGGACACATAAAAAAAGTCATGAGACATTTTTGTTTTGTAATAAACAAGGCAACGGCCAACTATTGTTCCTTAGTAGCTTTTTAGAGATAAGCTATCAAGTCTGCTCTTTCCCCTGCCTTCTTAATGCCAGCGAAAGTCATTTTTGTTCCAGGGATGTACTTCCTGGGATTCTCCAAATAGTCCATCAGTGTCTCCTCTCCCCAGGTGATGCCTTTGTTCTTGTTGGCATCCCTATAAGAAAATCCAGGGGCTTGACCTTTCCCCCAAATAAACCATGGCGATTTGGCCCAGTCTTGTGCTTGCCTCCCTTTTCCATGGTATGGCACTGGGTGCACTTCTGAACAAAATCTCCTTGCTCTTCTCAGTATCACCCATTTTTAAATCGCTCTTAGGTCGCACGTGAAATGAAGGTACCCACTCACAAGCCGGATGTCCAACTCTCTCTAAAGCTTATTTATTTATTTTGAGAGGGGAGGGGCGGGCAGAGAGAGAATCCCAAGCCGTCTCCATGCTGTCAGTGCGGAGCCCTGCTCTGGGTTTGAACTCATGAACTGTGAGATCATGACCTGAGCAGAAACTTAAGAGTCAGACACTTAACTGACTGAGCCACCCAAGTGCCCTGAGAATACTTTTTATTTCACTTTCCATTAGCCTCTTAAGAACGAGAGAGTAAGGTTCACGTCTGTGCTAATTCCACACAGCAGACTGTGAAGTAAATCCATGGCTCCCCCCAGGAGGATGTTAGCTTTCAGAGGCGACAGCTCAGCTCCTGGTCTGCAGATGCAGCACTGTTTTAATGAACTAGATAAAGACTGTATATTTTTTTATTTTTTATTTTATTTTTAAAAAAAAAATTTTTTTTTCAACGTTTTTTATTTATTTTTGGGACAGAGAGAGACAGAGCATGAACGGGGGAGGGGCAGAGAGAGAGGGAGACACAGAATCGGAAGCAGGCTCCAGGCTCGGAGCCATCAGCCCAGAGCCTGATGCGGGGCTCGAACTCACAGACCGCGAGATCGTGACCTGGCTGAAGTCGGACGCTTAACCGACTGCGCCACCCAGGTGCCCCTGTATATTTTTTTAAATATACATTTCTTTTGATGTTCAGGGTATGATATAAAATCAAACATTTTATATAGTTTACTTTTTTGAAACCCTAGATACTAATGTCACTCATTTTCTCTCTTGGCCTCAAAACTCTATCCTGAGGTTTTAAAATATTTGAAACTTTTTTTTTTTTTATTTCAAAGTATCACACATAAAAGAGTATACATATGTGTCCAGTTTTTGAAAATGAATAAGATGAACAGTCTGTGCCTTTTAACAGAAATGTATGCCCTTTTCCACTTTTGAAAATTATTTAAAGAAGAACCAGAATAAATGTCTCTCAATAAATATGCCTAATTTACTAAATCTCACTTTAATGTGGCCAATTTAAAATATATATTTCAATCACTCATTTCTTTATAAGAAAGAATATTATCTTAGGTTTTAAAAACATTCGTAGATTTATTTAAAAAAGAACGAGAATAGCATCACTGAAGAAGTACGTTATGGTATAACTCTTGTTTGCTTTTATGAGTTTGTTGAATCCAGAAAATCCTTAAACAGTTAGTGAGCAACTTCTAACCCAAGGTTATTAAAGGTACTTAAGGGACCAGAAAGATGTTTAAAACCTGGTCCCTACCCTCAAATGTAGTGCACAAAGCCTTTCTGTGTATGTGGCAAAATTTTCAAATGTGTAGTCATCTTTCTTGAATTAAATGTCAATGAGTATTAATTTTATATACATAAACTTTTTTTGTGATTATCAAGATACAAATAATGAAGGCTTTTCTTTCTTTCCTCTTTTGCTCTCCTTCATTCATTGATATGTAGTGCATTCAGGTGGACAAGCTTTTTGGTGTTTTTAAAGATAATAATGAGGTTAATTAGATGAATGTAGTAGTGCTCCACAGGTATTCTTTTGAGCACTTTTTGATATATGTGAAAGTCACTTTACCAATTATTGTGACATTACAATAATTGTGTTAATTGCTATTTACAGGTGATTTCTAGCTTGTCTCATGCCATAGGCAAGCAAAAGGAAAGGATAGAGCTGATGAGAACATTCTTCCACTGGCGAATTGGCCATGTTAAATCCAGACAGGATGTAAGTATAAAAACAAAACAATAACTGACAGATACTAGACTTCTGAACTCAAAAGGGTGTAGGATCACATTTTGGAGCTCCTGTTAAAGTCAAAGAAAGATTTGTTTTCTAATAAATCAAAATGAATTTACAATTTAATGTTGCCTAGATTTTAAAGGAATTTGATTTTGGTGTATTTTGGAAAAAAATACCTCATATTTTATAGACCTATTGATCTATCATCCCCTACTTCATAGTAAGGATCATAACTGACTTACAAATGCCCTTGTCACGGAACCCTTTTAACAAATTTAAATTCAGATGTGATTGTGTGGAGAAGGAATTGATAATGTCTAACATATCATATGCTTCTTATATTGTTTCTGCTTCACACATGCCTGAATGTATCCATATAGTCTCTTCATAAAGAGGCACTACTGTATTGATACATTATAAAACTGATCCTTTGTTTTGTAGACTTGACTTAGAGTGAGAATCAAAGAAAGCCATGTCTGTGTAGCTTTTTAAAAATTATCTTTAGTTTATAATTTAACTGTGATTGTCTTTATTTTAGTTAAGTAAGAGTTGAATCAGTATAGCAGAGTAAATATAAACTGAGAGCGAGTAATAAATTATTGTATCAGAAGTGGAAAAGATGAGAGGATATGTATATCCCACAAGAAGACAGTATAGAGACTCAAGAGTATAGGGGATAGATGCATTGTGTGTGTGTGTGTGTGTGTGTGTGTGTGTATTTGATGTTTATGTGAGCCATGGAATGATCTCTCTGCATTTAGTTCTGAATACTTAAAGAAAAGGCTATTATTATTGTGGAACAGGATTTCTCCTTGAAGAATAATTCCTAGTGCTTTCATTTTTTTTATGAATCCCAATAGATTGAATCTACATTATCATAGAGAAAAGAGCTATTTAATGAGTATGCCGTATTTTGAAAGTTATTTACCAACTGACATAATCAGAATATATTATGTTTAAATGTTAGTGGACATAGTGGAGGCTGCCGTCAGTTTTTTTTTTTTTTTAATATATGACATTTATTGTCAAATTGGTTTCCATACAACACCCAGTGCTCATCCCAAAAGATGCCCTCTTCAATACCCATCACCTACCCTCCCCTCCCTCCCACCCCCCATCAATCCTCAGTTTGTTCTCAGTTTTTAAGAGTCTCCTATGCTTTGGCTCTCTCCCACTCTAATCTCTTTTTTTTTTTTTTTCCTTCCCCTCCACCATGGGTTTCTGTTAAGTTTCTCAGGATCCACATAAGAGTGAACACATATGGTATCTGTCTTTCTCTGTATGGCTTATTTCACTTAGCATCACACTCTCCAGTTCCATCCACGTTGCTACAAAGGGCCATATTTCATTCTTTTTCATTGCCACGTAGTACTCCATTATGTATGTAAACCACAATTTCTTTATCCATTCGTCAGTTGATGGACATTTAGGTTCTTTCCATAATTTGGCTATTGTTGAGAGTGCTGCTATAAACATTGGGGTACAAGTGCCCCTATGCCTCAGTACTCCTGTATCCCTTGGGTAAATTCCTAGTAGTGCTACTCTGCTGGGTCATAGAGTAGGTCTATTTTTAATTTTTGAGGAACCTCCACACTTTTCCAGAGCAGCTGCACCAGTTTGCATTCCCACCAACAGTGCAAGAGGGTTCCTGTTTCTCCACATCCTCTCCAGCATCTGTAGTCTCCTGATTTGTTCATTTTGGCCACTCTGACTGGCGTGAGGTGATATCTGAGTGTGGTTTTGATTTGTATTTCCCTGATGAGGAGCGAGGTTGAGCGTCTTTTCATGTGCCTGTTGGCCATCCGGATGTCTTCTTTAGAGAAGTGTCTCTTCATGTTTTCTGCCCATTTCTTCACTGGGTTATTTGTTTTTCGGGTGTGGAGTTTGGCGAGCTCTTTATAGATTTTGGATACTAGCCCTTTGTCCGATATGTCATTTACAAATATCTTTTCCCATTCCGTTTGTTGCCTTTTAGTTTTGTTGATTGTTTCCTTGGCTGTGCAGAAGCTTTTTATCTTCATGAGGTCTCAATAATTCATTTTTGCTTTTAATTCCCTTGCCTTTGGGGATGTGTCAAGTAAGAAATTGCTGCGGCCGAGGTCAGAGAGGTCTTTCCCTGCTTTCTCCTCTAGGGTTTTGATGGTTTCGTGTCTCACATTCAGGTCCTTTATCCATTTTGAGTTTATTTTTGTGAATGGTGTAAGAAAGTGGTCTAGTTTCATTCTTCTGCATGTTGCTGTCCAGTTCTCCCAGCACCATTTGTTAAAGAGACTGTCTTTTTTCCATTGATATTCTTTCCTGCTTTGTGAAAGATTAGTCGGCCCTACTTTTGTGGGTCTAATTCTGGGGTTTCTATTCTATTCCATTGGTCTTTGTGTCTGTTTTTGTGCCAATACCATGCTGTCTTGATGATGACAGCTTTGTAGTAGAGGCTAAAGTCTGGGATTGTGATGCCTCCTGCTTGGTCTTCTTCTTCAAAGTTACTTTGGCTATTCGGGGCCTTTTGTGGTTCCATATGAATTTTAGGATTGCTTGTTCTAGCTTCGAGAAGAATGCTGGTGCAATTTTGATTGGGATTGCATTGAATGTGTAGGTAGCTTTGGGTAGTATTGACATTTTGACAATATTCATTCTTCCAGTCCATGAGCAGGGAATGTCTTTCCATTTCTTTATATCTTCTTCAATTACCTTCATAAGGTTTCTATAGTTTTCAGCATACAGATCTTTTACATCTTTGGTTAGACTTATTCCTAGGTATTTTATGCTTCTTGGTGCAATTGTGAATGGGATCAGTTTCTTTATTTGTCTTTCTGTTGCTTCATTATTAGTATATAAGAATGCACCTGATTTCTGTATATTGATTTTGTATCCTGCAACTTTGCTGAATTCATGTATCAGTTCTAGCAGACTTTTGGTGGAGTCTGTCGGATTTTCCATGTATAATATCATGTCATCTGCAAAAAGTGAAAGCTTGACTTCATCTTTGCCAATTTTGATGCCTTTGATTTCCTTTTGTTGTCTGATTGCTGATGCTGATTCCAACACTGTGTTAAACAACAGCGGTGAGAGCGGACATCCCCGTCGTGTTCCTGATCTCAGGGGGAAAGCTCTCAGTTTTTTCCCATTGAGGATGATATTAGCTATGGGCTTTTCATAAATGGCTTTTATGATGTTTAAGTATGTTCCTTCTATCTCGACTTTCTCGAGGGTTTTTACTAAGAAAGGATGCTGAATTTTGTCAAATGCTTTTTCTGCATCGATTGACAGGATCATGTGGTTCTTATCTTTTCTTTTATTAATGTGATGTATCACGTTGATTGATTTGCGAATGTTGAACCAGCCCCGCATCCCAGGAATGAATCCCACTTGATCATGGTGAATAATTCTTTTTATAAGCTGTTGAATTCGATTTACTAGTATCTTATTGAGAATTTTTGCATCCATATTCATCAGGGATATTGGCCAGTAGTTCTCTTTTTTTACTGGGTCTCTGTCTGGTTTAGGAATCAAAGTAATACTGGCTTCATAGAATGAATCTGGAAGTTTTCCTTCCCTTTCTATTTCTTGGAATAGCTTGAGAAGGATAGGTATGATCTCTGCTTTAAACGTCTGGTAGAACTCCCCTGGGAAGCCATCTGGTCCTGGACTCTTATTTGTTGGGAGATTTTTGATAACCGATTCAATTTCTTCGCTGGTTATGGGTCTGTTCAAGCTTTCTATTTCCTCCTGATTGAGTTTTGGAAGAGTGTGGGTGTTTAGGAATTTGTCCATTTCTTCCAGGTTGTCCAGTTTGTTGGCATACAATTTCTCATAGTATTCCCTGATAATTGCTTGTATTTCTGAGAGATTGGTTGTAATAATTCCATTTTCATTCATGATTTTATCTATTTGGGTCATCTCCCTTTTCTTTTTGAGAAGCCTGGCTAGAGGTTTGTCAATTTTGTTTATTTTTTCAAAAAACCAACTCTTGGTTTCGTTGATCTGCTCTACCGTTTTTTTAGATTCTATATTGTTTATTTCTGCTCTGATCTTTATTATTTCTCTTCTTCTGCTGGGTTTGGGGTGTCTTTGCTGCTCTGCTTCTATTTCCTTTAGGTGTGCTGTTAGATTTTGTATTTGGGATTTTTCTTATTTCTTGAGATAGGCCTGGATTGCCATGTATTTTCCTCTCAGGACTGCCTTCGCTGCATCCCAAAGTGTTTGGATTATTGTATTTTCACTATCGTTTGTTTCCATATATTTTCTGCCATCAGTTTTTGAGTAGCTTTTTCAATTTAAAAAAATTGAAAATTGGAACTATTTCTTCAAAAGAATTTAAATTAGTTGATACAGGAAGAATGGTATATGTTTCTATTTAGATCTGCTTGGCCCTGTGTATGATGGCAAAGGGTGTAAATTAAATTAGTCTTGCTTCAGGTGGTGGCCACCAGGCTGAAGAGAGAGCAGTGGCACCTGAAATCACAGCCACTACCCTTTCTGTCTTGCACCCACTCTCTGTTCTTCTCTTAGGCCTACATTCAGCTAAATGGTCCTACAGATTCATAACTCTAATAACGGCACATTATTCCTTTTCTTTCATTTGCGCTTTATTTATTTATTTTTTTCCTCCTAACTTGAGTAGTTGCATAAAGCATTGATACAAGGATTGGAGGTTAGGTTCTGAAACGAGGCGAGGCTGGTTTTTCCCTTTCTATGAAAGCTGTGTGACATGGGCCGGTTCCTTAACCTCTCTCAGCCTGTTCTCCTGTCTGCACATGAGAAAAATATGATTACACAGGATTAAATGATAACATGTACACTGCTTACCACTGTGTTACATTATGTTTTTTAATATCATCGCCTATATATTTACCAGCCTACCGTGTTTTTGAGGTTGTATATTACTTTCATTTAGGTCTATGAAGGCAAACTAGCTGACCAGTACTTCCAGAGAACTTTACTGAAGAAAGTCTGGAAAGGCTGGCGATCCATAGTACAGAAGCAATGGAAAGATGTGGTGGAACGAGCTTGTCAAGCAAGAGCAGAAGAAGTTTGTGTCCAGATTTCCAACGATTATGAAACCAAAGTTGCTGCGGTAAACTTTTTTGTGTATACCTTCACTTTCTTTCAGTAAAAATAAAAAGGTGGATAGCATCACTCACTATTCGTTTATAGTTAGCCAGAGTGACCCGTTTCTCCAGTTCCATTTAATGTCACGTAGGTTCAAATGAGACTCCTGGGAAAGAACAACACTATTAAGTCAGACCTACAGACTTATTTACTCTGATCTAGGAACTCGTGTTTGATCTCGTGTATGTACATTTCCCTTGGAAACATAAATCACCCATAGACCCTTACATTTCTAAGAACGCGTACTCTTAGGCTTCTTCATTTGGCCTTTTTGAGCTGAAAATAAAGACTCAAAAGAAAAATGTTTATCCTTGTGCTAATTTAAGCAAATTGTGTTCCTATAAGGTTGATACAAAGCTGTTGTATATAAACTGAAGTTATTTTCCCATTGACTTTTATTTATAAAATAAACATCGTTTCCAAGGGAAAATATTTGAGACCCAAAATGAAGTTAATCCCTAGTGAAGAATGCGGTAGGCCTCTTGAAATCACATAGTCACAGAAAAACCTTTTTTCGTCATCATAGTACTAAGTTCTTAATGTTAAAAATAAGTTTCGTTGTACCAATAATTTTCTGCAATTCAAAATAACATACAAAAAAAAAATGCAGTCCCTTCAGATTTGGTCGATGGGAAAGAGTGTTTTACCTAATGTCACTTTGCACTTTAAGTTCTCTAAATGACATTTAGAGAAAGGAAGGAAGGGAGGAAATTCTGTTAATATTGCATTTAGGTATTTTTTTCTGAAGAGGTGAGAGTTTGTGGCTCTTCATGTATTTTGGGTGTTATTCTGCATGAATGTTTTATGGTAAGAAATGACATATCTTTATAAGTAAAACACATCAGCACCCTTTGGTGGGACTGGTATGAAATTTTCCTTGTTTGAACCTCCATCTTACAGTTAGGAATGAGGTAAGATGCACCTTTTAAAATAAATTGAGATGCATAGTGGAAGAGGTGTGCGGTAAAGTGTTTTTAGTGTTTGACACAAAAGTGACTTCACAGCTCAACAAGATGGCCACACCGGCAGTGCCAGCCCCAGCCCCCGCCCCCACCCCTGCCCCAGCCCCACAGCCTCAGCGCCGCTTCTGGCTCCAACACCAGCTCCAGCCTCCTCCTCATACCCGGCAGCTGCATTGGCTAGGACCATGGGCTGGGTCAGACCCCAGCACAGACCCAGTGCGGTCACTGCCTGGTCCTGCCCTGTCAGGCCCCCACCCCAGCAGCCGTGCGGTCGGGCTCCACCTGGTCATTTGGCCTCTGTTGCGGACAGCCACAAGACACTCAGTGAAGGTGCTGCCCAAGTTATTGGGACCCTGCTGGGACCTGTTGACTAGCATTCAGTGGAAGTCACAAACTGCCTTTTAGTGCTGCACAGTGAGTCAGAAGATGAGGTGGCTGTTGACATGGCATTCACTAAGCACATGTGTGAATTACCAAGAAAGTCTCTCCAGATGAGCTCATCCTGGGCTGGTACGCCACAGGCCGTGACTTCATAAAGCATTCTGTGCCGATTCAGGAATACTACAGCCCTGAAGCTCCCAACCCCATTCACCTCAGGAATGGCTACCTATGTCGGCACTTTAATGGGTGTCCCTGGGGGGATGTCCACACCTCTGACAGTGAACTATGCATATTCTGACACTGAACACATCGCAGTTGACCAGATCACGAAGACCTGTTTTAGCCCCAACCCAGTGATCAGACTCTCAAGCAACTTGCAGCAAGTAGGAGGGGCATCGGCTGGCATCTAGGATGCCCTGAGCACAGTGTTGTGGTATGCAGAGGACGTGCTGTGTGGAAAGCCGTCAGCTGACGATACTGTGGGCCGCTTCTTAATGAATCTGGTTAACCAAGTACCCAAGATAGTTCCTGATAACTTTGAGACCATGCTCAACAGCAACATCTGCAACCTGCTAATGGTGACCTGCCTGGCCAATCTCACACAGTCACAGATTGCCGTGAGAAACCTTTAAACCTGTCAGCGGGCCCCAAGCAGCACTCCTGCCAGTCTGGGCCCCCCTAGGACTCAGAATGGAATGAAGTAGAATGGTTTCCTTATAGTCTGAGTCATACGGAGTCCGTCAACTGCTTGTGACTTTAAATAAACATAGCTTACTCTTTTGTAAAAAAAAAACAAAAAACAAAAAACACTTCACAGTATAAGGCTGATTTTTGAACAGTAAATAATATCCTTCCTTGTATCTCAAATCTTTTTCTTCTTTTTAAAAATTCCCCTTATTTAGTTATCTGGAGCTTTGGAAAATGCAAAAGCTGAGATCCAAAGAATGCAGCATGAAAAAGAGCATTTTGAAGATTCCATGAAGAAAGCTTTCATGAGGGGGGTGTGTGCATTAAATCTCGAAGCTATGACTATATTTCAAAACAAAGGCGATACAGGTTAGTATTTAAGGTTCTCTGTCTACTTTGAAAAGGATTTGAGGATATTTCAGTGATTGGTGTGGTCTGTAATACTAATTTTCTGCAAAGAATAGGCCTTGACCAGGTACTGGTATTTTTTTTAATTGTTTTTATTTTTTTAGATTTTTTAAATAAATTTTTTAAAGTTTATTTATTTTGAGAGAGAGAGAGAGAGAGAGAGAGTGAGCATGAGTGGGGTAGGGGCAGAGAGAGAGAGAGAGAGAGAGAGCATGAGTGGGGTAGGGGCAGAGAGAGAGAGAGAGAGAGAGAGAGAATCCCAAGCAGGCTCTGCACTGTCAGCGTCGAAATCACGAACTTTGACATTATGACCTGAGCCGAAATCAAGAGTCGGACACTTAACCGACTGAGCCACCCAGGTGCCCCCAGGTATGGGTAGTTTTAACTTCATGGTATCATAATCTGCCATAAAAATCACTTAGTCTTGGTTACTTATGGTATCTTAGATATGATCAAGTAAACAGTCAACTCTTAAGTGTTTAGGGTCAATGTTAAAATGATGTTTTGAATGTATAACATTATTTTAAGGCTCTTTTAACTAATAATTGCAGTACCTTTAAGTACAAAATTTGTATTTGTTGATCAAATAGCCAAATTCTTTGGACTATTTTGTTGATGAAATATTTATCTAGTCATGGTGTCCCATTTTAAATATTGCTTGTCTTTGGGGTGCCTGAGTGGCTTAGGAGGTTGAGTGTCTGACTTCAGCTCAGGTCACGATCTCATGGCTTGTGAGTTCGAGCCCCCATCGGACTTTGTGCTGACTTCTCAGAGCCTGGAGCCTGCTTTGGATTCTGTGTCTCTGTCTCTGCCCCTTCCCTGCTCATGCTCATGCTCCTGCTCTGTCTCTGTCTGTCTGTCTGTCTGTCTCTCAAAAATAAACATTAAAAAAATTTTTTTTAAATTGCTTGTCTTCAATTTAAGAGATGCCTCAACTGAAACTGAAATATAAATATAGGCCTATCTACAGAAGTCAAATAAAATAATTTTATTTTAAGAAAAGTCCATGTGTTGGCTGGAATCTGTGTGGATTGTGTCATTGTTTTTTCAGCATGGCTTAGAAAAGCAAATCACACGAATCCTTTGTCACCAATTTGCACCGAGGCCTATTTTCCTTATTGGGTTTTAGTTTTCTTCTCTGAACAAAGAAGATAATATAAATCTTCCCTACCTGTTCACAAAGGATTCTTGAGGAAATGCAGTGAAATATAATTGAAAGCTCTTTAAAAGACAAAAAATACTTTGACATGTAAGATGATAAGTAATGGCATAATTATTGTAGTCTGAAGTCAGCCTGTTTTATGTAAGTACATGAACATTTTTTGCAGCATTTCTTCACATTAAATCCTATTTGAGACTCACACTTTATGAGACAGTTTCATTTTGTAACACCATTAATATTCCAGTCCAGGGAATAACTTTTCTGTGGTTGTCATAACCTTAATTTTCAGGCATCATCAAACATTTATTATGCAAATTGTTCATGTTGTGGATGCTAGGAAGTTAAGGCAGATAACTTTTTTCTGAAGCAGTCATGGTGTGTGGCCCACATGCAGGTTCAAAACTTAGAATCCCAGAATCTCAAGGCTGACTAGTTTATCTTGCTAATATCCAAAGGAATTGATTTTTCCAGTATGGTCTTTCAATTCAGTGTCAACACTAAAAACAAACTCACCACCACCACGAGTTGTCATTATTAGTAAGTTGTATGTATTAAATTGAAGAATTTAATTACCTACTTATAACAGATCCTAGGTTTCACAAGTGACAAAGTTTATCATTAGAACTTCCTATATTCAGGGGCACCTGGGTGGCTCAGTCGGTGAAGCGTCCAACTTCAGCGCGTGTCATGATCTCGCGGTTTATGAGTTCAAGCCCCACATCAGGCTCTGTGCTGACAGCCCAGAGCCTGGAGCCCACTTCGGATTCTGTGTCTCCTTCTCTCTCTGCCCCTCCCCCACTCATGCTCTGTCTCTCTTTGTCTCTGAAAATAATAAACATTTTTAAAAAATGAAAAAAAAAATAAGAACTTCCTACATTCAATTATAAGAGACCTCTTTCTCATAACCTATGTAAGCAGGTTATGAATTGACTGCTTTTTACCACCTTTAATAAATTTACCATCTTAAATTTTAAATTCAAATACAGCTTTGTCTCCTACAGGCAAATATCCACAACAGGATTTGGAGAAAATGTATTCTGATAATTACACAACATGATTTGTTTTGCCCCTGTTGCTTTTAAATCTCCTTTTATCCACAACTAATGCCAAGTTCTGGGATCTCAACTGTTTTGAGTGGCCTGGTGCTTTGTCGATCATCACAATGGGGGATAAAATTGACAGGAATAGTGAGATACACACTAGCAATAGTGTTGGTGGAGCTCCCAAAGGCAGAAGTTCAGTGTAACCTCATGCTGGATTTGCTCTGTGATGTGTAATTTTCTGGCATTCTATTAACAGGTTTAAAAAATTTTTAATTCTCACTAGGGAAAAAAATACTTTTGGCCCCATTTCTCCCCCTAAAACAACTGTTGTTTATAATGCACTGTTCCTGAGGCATCTGGGTCGCTCAGTCAGTTGAGTATACAACTCTTGATTTCAGCTGAGGTCATGATCCCACGGGCCTGGGATCGATTCCCGCATCAGCTCCACGCTGAGCATGGAGCCTGCTTGGGATCCTTTCTCTTCCCCACTCTCTCTGCCCCTACCCCGCCCGTGTGCACCCTCTGTCTCTCAAAATAAGTAAACATTAAAGAAAATAATGCAGTATTCCTGACGTACCTATCTTGTCATAGCAAAATACTGGTTTTTTTTTTATGTCTCCCGACTCTGCTGTCCATGATCTAAGTGCATCTCATGCTGTGCAGTATCCTATATCTTAAAGGTTGGAAATTAGAAGTTTTATGAAGAAGGCAAAATATGACCGCAAAAATGACCCTTTAAAATGATACCGGCCAAATATTAAAGCAATTTTGGGAACAGTAGAAAAATCCTTTACAGATGAAAAAACTTATCCCATTTAAAGCGAGAATAATTATTAAACTTACAGCGATTGACCAAAATGGAACTGCATAAATCAGCTCACATTAACAAGTTAGTCAGCTACCTCTATTCCAGGGAATATCATTGTGAGACCTGATGTTTGTACAGGTTCCGCAGATGAGAAGTCTTCCACCCACCTAAAAAGACACAGTCTGAATTACTTACTGTCAAAAACATGTTAAAACTATGTTTTTAAAACAAAATGGTGCTTTTACACTGAGTTAGTCCCTCTCATCAGAGGATTTCAAAGGACATGTCCCTTAGAATCCTAATTAAACTTCATTAATGAGGTGCTATTACTCTGTTTTATATAAAGATAGCCTAAGAGAAGGACTTACACAGAGAAGTCTCTGGGTGGAAAGTGGACATCGAAAACCATTTAAACATAGGGGTCTAGAGGTTTAGAGTCTGAGTGGCTCATTCTGAGTGGCTCAGACGCCTGAGTGGCTAGGCATCCGACTTCAGCTCGGGTTGTGGTCTCACAGTTCGTGAGTTGGAACCCCACATCGGGCGCTTGGGTGGCTCAGTCAGTTAAACATCTGACTTTTGATTTTGGCTCATGTCATGATTTCATGGTTCGTGGGTTTAAGCCCTGTGTAGGGCTCTGTGCTGACAGTGCAGAGCCTCCTCGGGATTCTCTCTCCCTCTCTCTGTCCCTCCCTGACTCTCTCTCTCTTACAAAAAAAAAAAAAAAAAAAAAAGGCGGGGCACCTTGATGGCTCAGTCAGTTGAATGTACAGATTTAGCTCAGGTCATGATCTCATGGTTCCTGGGTTCAAGCCCCACGTCTGACTCTGTGGTGACAGCTCAGAGCCTGGAGCCTGCTTCTGATTCTGTCTCCTTCTCTCTCTCTCCCCTCCCCGGCTCAAGCTCTGTCTCTCTCTCTCTAAAACATTAAAAAACAAACAAACAAACAAAAAACACATGGGCGTCTATAATGCCCTGTGTTCACACATTCTCAATTGTCTCAGTGAATGAATTTCCAAACCCTCAACCCTGGTGTTAGATGCCACATACATACAATCTTTACTGGAAATGTTAACTAATTCTCATATTGGGGAGAAAAATATAAAATTTGAAGAAACCCTTTGCCCTAGCTTCTGGAAGCTGATGTTACTCACTCCTTTGATATAAGGGTAAGGTTCATTTTTGAGAAATCATTATGTAGAATATCAGTAAAATTAGTTAAGTGTACAAATATATTTTTAATTCATGATTTATATAAATCTCTTTGGAAGAATCAATTTTGTCTACAATGTTAAAAGTAAAAATTTTAGTGTTACTTATTGATTTATTATTTTTTGCTGAAAAATCAAATTTAAAACATTGAATTTTAGGGTACCTGGGTAGCTCTGGTTGAGCGACTGACTCTTGATTTCGGCTCAGGTCATGATCTCACAGTCTGTGAGTTTGAGCCCCACATGGGGCTCCACGCTGACCGTGCAGAGCCTGCTTGGGATTCTCTCTCTCAAAATAAATAAATAAACTTAAAAAAAAAAATACATTGATTTTGTTTGGATAGTAGCAATAAATGGAAATAAAAGGGTATAGTGTTATCAGAAAACAATTCTGAAGATCTAAATACGAGGCCATTTATCAGGACAGTTGTATGAAATAATGCAGAAGGACATAAATAATATGGTCACATATTATTATGATGGCTGTTTTGGCAATATACTTTACTCAGCTGACATCATAGCAGAGTACATATTTTTATCTTTGACATAAGAGCAAATCTTCAGCTTTCACATATTGAAGGAAATGGTCTGAAGTCTTTAGTGGTTAATGCTGACACGAAACAGTTAATAATGATAAACTGTGTTAGTTAAGCATTGTATGCAATACATGACAAATTTCTACATCTTCTTTAGAACTAAATTTTAGCTACTATGTATTTTCGTTGTTGGGGGCATAAAGGTCATCTTAACTTGTAAGAAGTTTAATGGAATTAATTTGTGATTGATAGGGACAGACTTCACAAATAAAAAAGAAGAGTATGGTCCTGGTGTTCAAGGAAAAGAACATTCTGCTCATTTGGATCCTTTGGCCCCTCCGATGCCCTCACTGATTGTGCCGCCACCATCCCCACCAGCAGCCGCCATGGGAGCAGCCTGTGCTGCCACATTTCCCTCTGCTGCTTCCATCACTTCTGCCGGGGCTGCTTCTGCTTCCTCTGCTCACCTTCCTGTTACCTCAACTCTGGGTGCTGGATCTGCAGCCACTGCTGGACCAGAAGAAATGGTTAGTACAGTTAATGCAGGTGCCCGAGTGGGAAAACAGCTGAAAACCCGACTGTATATTGGATATTTTTAACTTAGAACATGTTTTCCCATGGAGGAAAAGTCTGTATGGTATTTAGGCCAAGCCATAGAAAATATTTAATATACAAAGTGGCTAAAACAATTTATAATGAAGGGGCCCCTGGGTGGCTCAGTTAGTTGAGCATCCAACTTCGGCTCAGGTCATGATCTCACAGTTCATGAGTTTGAACCCCTCGTTGGTCTCTGTGCTGACAGCCCAGAGCCTGGAGGCTGCCTCCGATTCTGTGTCTCCCTCTCTCTCTGTCCCTCCTCCACTCGCATTCTGTCTCTCTCTTTCTCTCAAAAATAAACATTAAAAAAATTTTGTTAAACAATTTATAATGAAAATAATAGCTGAAACTTCTATTATAGTAGTGATAATTAAAAATAACTTTGTCATTTCACGTTTTTTCAAGAACTATTCAGGAAAAATAGATTTGAAAAAGAGAAGATGACAGGCTTTTTAATCTATTTTGAAGGGAACTCTCCTGGGTATTTTTCAAGGGCTTAGAAGATTACTGGCTCTTTTGTATATTTTGTATTCAGCTATACCTTTCCCTTTTCCTCGATGCATATATATCATTAACACTACTCTGTAGTTACTCCATCTTGATTGGATTAGGTTCTCATTTTTAATTCATAATTGGAATAAAGATAGGAATAATTTCTCCTAGAGTCACTTAGCTACTTTTAAGAGAAGTACATACAGTGTGGAACTACTGAATGGGGATGGAATATTTGTGTGAGAACTTGCCTGAAGGGGAATTGATCAAGCTAATTAATATAGAAGAGTTAACACAAAGTACATCAGGGTTCTGACTCCTCACCTTCTTCTTATTAAACCTGTGTTATTCAAAGAGTGATTCTCCATAGTGAGGGGAGTAGGGATACAACTGGACTTTTTTTTTTTTTTTTTTTTTTAACGTTTATTTTTGAGACAGAGACAGAGCATGAACGGGGGAGGGTCACAGAGAGAGAGAGACACAGAATCCGAAACAGGCTCCAGGCTCTGAGCTGTCAGCACAGAGCCCGACGTGGGGCTCGAACCCACGGACCGTGAGATCATGACCTGAGCCGAAGTCGGACGCTCAACCGACCGAGCCACCCAGGCGCCCCATGGACTTACTTCTATAGGGCTTTTTAAAAACACTGTGTCCTTCTTCCGTACTCTGGCTTGGCTTAGGCACAAAGGCATGTCTAGTATGATAAAGTTCCTGAGAGGATTCTGATTTGCTTGTGTCCTCCTCCTCCCTGGCCCTTACCATTTTCCTGAGAGTACAGAAGATCGCAGAATAGGTTTTATGTTGTATAGTTCCCCATCCAAAGGTGCCATTACCCTGGACAGCGCTCTGTAGGCATTCATTCAGCCAGCCAATTGGTCATCTTGAATATTCCAGCTGACTTGAATTTCTGCCTTGTGGAAGCTACTGACTGTGGGGAAAAATATGTTGAGATCTGCTATTATGTCTGCTCTTGATTCAAAGAGGTGAAAAAAATATAGCTGTTAAGAAAATTTTGAATGTGTGAGGGAGTTTTGACTTAGAAATAAGACACTAAAATTCAACTCTGACTTATGTTCAGCTGTGTTTATTTTTCATGATTACACATTTTGAAGTGTGATCCTATACAGATGATCTCATTTAAGTAAACACAGTGAGTGTCTATTTAAATTTCTGGTTTGTCATTCATGTTGCATATTCAGATAACCCACAGAGCTAGATTTTTCAAAATTCCCTTCAAATATGACTACACCATTTGTACATTTGCATTTATATATAAACCTGGATATATATGGGAAGAACTGAATGAATGAGTATGCTTACCACCTTTTTTGTTACTTTGTGAAACAGTGTGGTCACCTGAGATAATTTTGAAGTCTTTGCAACCTGAAAACACAATATAGTGTAGACAGCCCTTCCAACTACATCCTCCTTGATAAACAGATACACATTCAATTTTGTTCGCATAAATATAGCCTTTAGGGTTGGAGGAGAGGAAAATCAGAAGCAAATCAGTCTGTAAGTATACTGCTGGTTTTCTTCCTTGCTTATGTAATTATAATACTCAGATTCAGATTCCCCTCAAATGTGTCCTCTTGTTTTTGAAAAGAACCATAATAACAAAACTAGGAACAAGTATATTAGTTGGGTAACTTCTCTAATGCGAACCCATCATTGTTGGGACTGGGAAAGGAGAGACCTATGATCCAGGCCTGGTTATCTTTCTTTTCATTTTAATCACAGAGGCTTCCTATGAACATTCAAAACTTTTTCCCAATCTTCTTGGTATTTCCAGTAGCTAAAAGGAGGTGTATAACAGAGAACAAACTGCAGAGAACTGGGAAAACAGACAACTGGAAAAAGAAAGATTATCATCCTACTAAAATAACACCTTCATCTGTAAAATTCTTTCCTTTCTGCAGACATCCTCAGTATGTTAAATAAAATACCAGAATTTCCTGGTGGTAAGCACTTGTCAAGAAATAACAATTAGGCAGTTATTGCAGTTCACCAGTTTGAACAATAGGTGACCCTTTTTTCTTTTTCTGACTCACCGTTGGAATAGTTGAGGGGTTTTAGTTGGATTTTTAAACTCTTTAGTAAAGGTTCTCTCTTAACTTTCCTCTTCATCTGAATGGAAAGTGAAAGGATATCATTAGGCACTTGTCACTGCCCTCCTCATTCTATAAATGAGGAAACTGAGGTTTGGAGAGTGAGTGAGTTGCCTGTGGACACAATCAGTGACAGAATTCAGACTTTGACCGTTTGGCCACAGAGCCTTGTTTCTTAACCAACCATTGTCTCCATGTCAAATATTAAGATACAAACATTAAGTTTTAAAAATAGGTCATTTCCCTTTTCTTTCTTAATCCTTTTGATTTTGTTGCTTTTATTGATAGGGCATAAAATGCTAGCATTTCCATTTTTATAGCATTTTTTAAGTCAACTAAGCTCTTAGATAGATTTAATGAGATCCATCCTGACTGGGACCAGTAAGTTTGGTCATGGAGTCAAAAAGTCAGTTAAAAAAAGGTGTGTGTCGTGGGTGGGGGGAGACATCTGGGTGGCTCAGTCAGTTGAGCGTCTGACTTTGGCCTCAGGTCATCATGATTTAGTGGTTTGTGAATTCAGGCCCCACATTGTGCTCACTGCTGTCAGACTGTCAGCGCAGAGCCCGCTTTGGATCCTCTGTGCCCCTCCCCAGCTTGCGCTGTCCCCCAAATAAATAAATATATATATATTTTAAAGTCAGTTGGGGCGCCTGGGTGGCTCAGTCGGATAAGCATATGACTTTTGGTTTTAGCTCAGATCATGATCTCACGGTTTGTGGGTTCAAGCCCCATGTTGGGCTCTGCTGACAGTGTGAGGGGCCTTCCTGGGATTCTTTCTCTCTCTCCCTCTCTCTCTGCCCCTCCCCTACTCGTGCACACATTCTGGCTCTCAAAATAAATAAACATTAAAAAAATTATTTTAATTAAAAAGAAAAGTCATTTAAAGCAGGAAATTTTGAAAAGTTATATATACATATCTTAGGTGTTATTTTATGCTAAAACGTGTGTATTAATTTGCTAATTTTTAACATGGGACCAAACTGACTATGGGTTCCTAGACTGTAATTAAGCCATCTCTTTTATATAAGCTACATTCAGTGGATTATTTTTTATGTAATTTCCAATTTCAGTTTTTGTAAAGTAAAGCAAGAATCTATCAAAACTTGTAAGGCAATCTGATTACAGAACAAACCATTTGAAAACAAAAAGCTAAAAAATAAAACCAAAAGCTGACTTGGTAAACATGCAAGTCAGTTAAGACAATTATTAATTTAAGTAAATGCACACAAGTTTCTTTTTAAAGTCTTTATTTCCTTACTGGAGTATATGTTTTCATCTTACTGAAGATATTTTAAAACAGTTCTCAACTGGTTGGGTGAAGGTTATCAGCTGTGGGCATTCTTCCAACTACTGTAGTTTTCTCATTCCAAACGTCTCCCAGTCAAAACGTGTCCAGTTTCTTTTACATTCCTTCCGCCTCCGAGTGGGAACAGCTGTTATGGATGGGAGTGCTTACACCCTTCAAATGTGACTAGGCACAAATAAGGTTACCAGCTCAATTGTACTTCAGGTTGCAATTTTTCATAAAGTATGTTCTTACCAGCAATTAAATTTATATTTTACATTTTAAAATAGTTTTTAATATTAAGATACAGCACTTTATAGAATATATTTTATACCTTATTTTAATAAGAAATAGGATGAGGTTTCCTTAAGGTCAGAAGCATGAATTTAGTCCACAAAAACATGACTATAAATATTTTAGTATCTGAGTTTTAGTTTCTTAAATTCATAAGACCCGTAAAAGTTTAGATTAAATAGCCAAATAGTTTCTACAAGTATTATAGTGAGAAACAGTCCTCTAAATACCTCTCCCTAAATTCTATTAGCTCTTTCTCCTACTTACCTTTTAATTTCCTGACTAGTATGCTCATATCTTTATTTCCACATGCATCAATTATCCAGTATTACCTGTTGACTGATTATTATGGATGAAAGAATTGGCCTTTTTAAATACTATCCTAACCCTGTCCTTTTTCTGTATTTAAATGTAGATATTCCAAACTTTGCATTAAGTTAATATTTATGATGACTATTTAAATATAGCTAAGCTACGAATGTATACTATGCCTACATTTCCTTTCTGGTACAATTTTTTGTTCCTGGAATGTATTCCTTTGTTTTTCCCTTTGCTTGGTTTTCTGTGCAAGTGTAATTAAGTCTTTCCAAACTCTCCAAAGACTCTCCAAACCTCACTGAATGCTATTTTCCTAGAGTTCTCCCGACACATCAATATTCTACCATTTTAATTTTCCCAGAGACATTTCTCATGGAACCCACTATCATCTGTTTCAGTATACAGCCGTGACCATCTGCAGCTAGATGCAGATAATATGAAGAACTCAATGAACGATACCTCAGATGGACTATAACAGTGAGGAAAGATCACTATTTAGTAATATGGTGTGGGGAAAAATGGTTAGAGGGAAAATTAGATTAATAATTCACACTGAAATTTCAAATGTTTTAATAAGTTAAACCAAAATAAGTAAATGTTAGAAGAGTATAATGACCTCAGCTGCCTAAAGAAGGTTTGTTGATTACCTTATGGAAGAAATTAACAACAAAATTAGCTATAATTTTTTAAATTTATGTGCACTGAAAAATAAAACTGAGGGATGCCTGGGTGGCTCAGTCGGTTAAGCATCCGACTTTGGTTCAGGTCATGATCTCACAGTTTGTGGGTATGAGCCCTGCATCGGGCTCTGTGCTGACAGTTCAGAGCCTGGAGCCTGCTTGGGATTCTGTGTCTCCCTGTCTCTCTCTGCCCCTCCCCTGCTCACACTGTGTGTGTGTGTGTGTGTGTGTGTCTCAAAAATAAACATTAAAAAAAATTTTTTTAAAAGAAAAAGCTAAGTGAGATAACATTAAGTGGGTAAAATATTTATTAGATAAGTATCTGTAATTATTAGATGAGCTTAATATTCATCAGGATTAATTAAACATTTTTGAGAGAAATACCCATTCCTGGCAAGTAATTAAAGAATTTGGGTAGTTGACAAAATGAATTGCAAATATGAAACATTAATAAGGAACCACAAATTGAATCAAATACTAGGTTTCACCTCAGACTTAAAGGAGCAGCTAATATAATTAATTGATAATGAAAAACAGTGAGTACATGTGTATGTTATTCGTGTTACAAATAAGAATCTTTCTGGAGTATCATCAGCAGTAAGTAACAAAAGCTGTAAAAGCTGACATTACCTTTTGATATGATCATCCCATTTTCTGCAGAAAAAAGGAAGAACACAAAAGCATATGTGTAGTGAAAAGCGTATCTGTAATATTAATTATGCATAAGGATCAAAAGCGTTCATAAAACAGAATAATGGTTGACAAGGGTTAGGGCAGTTGAGGAAGGGAAATGGATAGGACTCTAAAAGTGTCACAGGAGGGAGACTGCTGTGGTGCTAGAATGGTTTTGTGTCTTGACTGCAGTGATAGTTACAGAAATGGAGACATGTAATAAAATGACACGGATCTCTACCAAGGCATTATACCCATGTTACCTTCCTGGCTTTGACATCATAATTATACTATATTTATGTAAGATGTAATCATTGCAGGAAATGGTGTGGAATACACAGGACCTCTCTATTACTATCTCTGCAATTTCCTATGAGTCTATAATTGTTTCAGAATAAAGAGTTTTTTTAAAGTTTACAAAAGTTTATAAAATGGTTGGTACACCAGAGTCATAAAGAGATGTTTTGGGGTGCATGGTTCTGTATCTTGCCTTTTGTCTCATTGTTTTATTTTTTCCATGTTAAAGTTGGTTAAATATACAGTTATTTTTTAAGTGCCTTTGTATTTTCTTCATCAGTTAAACAAGCAAAAAGTACTATATATTTTGCCATGATTTTGTACCACCTGGATGTTTCTTTGTTTTTTTAGTATGTGCCCAGAATTGTGACATCTGCACAACAGAAAGCTGGAAAAACAATTACAGCCCGGATCACAGGGAGATGTGATTTTGCCTCAAAAAACCGAATTAGTAGCAGCTTAGCTATAATGGGAGTTTCTCCTCCCATGAGCTCAGTTGTTGTGGAAAAGCATCATCCAGTCACAGTGGTGAGTACACATATTTGATGATCTTAATCAAAAAATCTTTTTTCCTGAGAGTTTATAGACTAATCAACACTTAAATTACGTGTTGAGAAGATCAGAATTCATGATGACTGTTACTTGTTCTACCTCTTATTATTACAGTCTTTATGTACTTAGAATCATCAAACCTGGTCTAAATCTGCCTTTCCTCTTTTAGGAAATTAATTTCAGAAACATTGTTTCTTCTCAACAGTGTAAAAATTATCAATACAAAAAATAATCCACTGTGTTGGTGGCCAAAAGAAATATATAAATGATTTCTCGTTAATTTAAAACAAGAGACAAAAACTATTTACTTACTCATTACCTCCTGTTCATGTAGCAGGTATTTGATTATAAGAAACACTTCCATTTTTATAGTCTTTAATTTTTGTTCCTTTTTTTTTTTTTTTAAGTCTTCTTCCCTTTTTCAGTACAACTGTCAGCATATTTGTAGTGTGGAAAAAAATTCAGATTGCACTAGATTCATGTAATATAAAGGAAAATGCCTAGAATTTAAACAAAAATAAACAAAAAGCCTGAATTAGTGCCTCACTTTTGCTACCTACTGCCTTTGTGATCATACACAAATCAAGTAAAATATTTGAGCCTCCACTTCCTCTTGTGTAAAGTGGGAGTGTTAAGGGTACGTAGCTCCTAAAGTTATTTTCTGGTTTCAGGATTAACTGAGACAATGTGAAAATTGAATGAGATATATAAAGGCACTTTATAAACTGTAAAACCAAAAGCGAATTTAACTTAATAAAAATTACTAGAGAAAGGTACATGGGATACATATAAATCGACAATTGTTGCAAAAAATTTAAATTTTGAGAGTTAAAAGTTCACATCCTTAAATAGGAACAATTGATTTTAAAAGAGAAAGTCACCTAACATAAATTTTCAGTGTTAGACAACACTGTCTACTTAATGTATCAAAGTTTTAGCGAAAATATATACGGAATGATGTTACATCCTTTATTTTCCAGGCAGTAGATGGCTGCCAGATGATTAAATCAAGGGAAGCTTGATCCATTAAATTTAGCCTCGGGTAGAGAATGATGGTAATGAAGTGGAAGACTGAGGCAGAGGCATTAAGTCCAAATAAGGATATGGAGGGTGGATAGGGGTCTTAGCCTTCACAGGCTGCAAAGACTCTGAAAGTCCTTAGGCGACCTCCCAATATAGTTTTGAATATATGAGGATCAGTTATCAGAAACGAAAAGAGAAAACTCATTTCTGTTTTTCTCAGCACATATGTGCATAGAGAGGGAGAGGGACTGTTCATTTGTATGGTAAAGAAGGTGTAAAGAAATCACATATATGCTTACTTTTAATTTAGGCAGCCTTTTGTTTTTGTACTGACAGGAATTCATATTCTACAGGAAAAAAAAAAAAAAAAAAAACAGAACAAGGAAATAGTCTTAAAACCCGTTTCTGAGATTTACCTCCCCAGCTGCCCTTTGCTGATTCACTATGTATAGTACTTCTCCAGTAATTGCTCATGAAGGAAACAGCCATAAACTGCTTCCATTATTACCTAAGTAGGATTATGTAATAGACCTGTGGTAGTCCTCTGTACTATTTTTCCTTTTATCCCCCAATCAAGACCTGTAACTACTAGAAACAGTTATTACTAATAAACAACTAGTCAGATTTCTGACACTTTAGCCCCACCTGCTGGATAATTGCTTGTTCCTAGTGCTACTTCATTTTCTGCCATTTTTATAGATCATGAAACCAGTGGTAAGGTGAATCTGTTTCTACATTCCCTTTTTCCCATCCTCCCCAAGGAAAAATTGTTCTTTTAACAGGGTCAGATTAGGTGGTTAGCAACTAAATTTTCATACTAGTTGGAAGAATCTCCCCCATCTGTAATGACTACCCACTTAAGTACAAAGAAACATTTATATAAAATACCTTTAAGATGGGAAATTTCTCTAGAGGAGCTCTTAGAATCTGTCATGAAGACCTTTAAGAGTTTTCACTCATTTTCTTTTTAAGTAAAAGCTGCATCATAGGGTTTTTAAAATACATAATGAATGTTTTGATCAAATGTATATAATTTTACTTCGAGGATTTTAAGATGACTTTTCTAAGTAGAAGACCCTACTAGGAATCTCCATGTACTGTTCAGTGATGTGGACCAAGAACCGGGTAACAAGTCTACTGAGAAGCTGTATCCAGTATAATATAGAAAATCCTTGTACATTTTACACATGTGTATACACGTAATGTGTACTTACATACATATTATGTACCTGTACGTATTCTATGCTTAGATGAAGTCAGTTGTGCACTGACTCTGTTACGTCAGTGCTTAGGTCCAAGATGTTTCCTTGAGTTCTGAGATAGTATGGGTATCCTCTCAATGTGTGTCTTCAGCATCTAGTTATTTCTTTGTATAGAAAGTTATCCACATTAAGGAGCACCAGGCCTCTGGAAAGAGCTCCTCTTGTATGATCATAAAGGTTTAGTCAGCTCCCAGGTGAACCGGGTTGAAATAGGAGAGATCTGCTTTACTGTGATTTGAAACAAGGACCAGACAGGATTCCTCAGAGCTTTCCCATGTTCCCTGATTGAACTCCACATGTTAACAGGTACAGGAAGGAGAACACTGCTTGGAATAAAAGGAGGGCTTGGGGCTGCCTCTTCTTCCAAACACCATAAAGTCCCTTTCTACAGTTGGCCTCTGTACACATTGTAAGATTCCACTTGAGTCCTCTTTGAGGAATGACTCCCATGGCTCCTGTGTGATCCTATGGAATACAAGCTGATCAGAGGGTATTGAGCACATCAGTGTAACTTATGGATTAAGGACCACTGTTTGGTCCTTAATTGTTTGTTTTAATGGCTGCTTCACCAGCTTATTGTATGTATCTACCGGGTGCTTAACAAATGTTTGTTTGGTTAAATTATATATAATGCAATGGTATTTAATGTGTGTCATTTTGTGGGATTGTTAAAGCAGGTTTTTACCTTTTCAGCAAACCATTCCTCAAGCTGCTGCTGCAAAATATCCCCGGACGATTCATCCTGAAAGTAGTACCTCAGCTTCTAGATCCCTCGGAACCAGGTCAACTCACACCCAGTCTCTCACAAGCATTCATTCCATAAAAGTGGTTGACTAAAATGAATATGCACATATTGAGACCTTTTAATTCATCTGGTTATACCAAGGATTAGAAGTCTCTAGTTTTTAAAATTTCATCTTCTTAGAACATCATGGATACATCCTGTTCATCTTTTCAGAACTCCAAGAGGCTTTTTCAAAGCCACACCATCCTTTGTAACTATATGTAGGATTATTTTAATGTTATTTTTTTAATTTAAACAATTAAGTAAAAATTTTTTAACTTAAAAATGACTTGATTTTTTAATAGGTTCAGCCTGTCACTGATTACATCATAAAAGTATATAAATCTTGTTTTATTAATGTTATTTACCAAAGACTAAATCATTTCTAGTGTTACCAAGTAAACTTTGAGAACTTTACTAAAAAATTGTTAAGGAGCATATGGGTGGCTCAGTCGGTTTAGTGTCTGACTTAGGTTAGGTTGTGATCTTGCAGTTCGTGAGTTCAAGCTCCATGTTCATGGGCCTGTGCTGACAGCTCGGAGCCTGGAGCCTGCTTCGGATGCTGTGTCTCCCTCTCTCTCTCCGCCCTCCCCCACTCACATTCTGTCTCTCTCTCAAAAGTAAACATAAAAATAATTTTATTTTTAAAAGTAATAGAAACTAAGGTATTTTTATTTTAAAATTAAAGAGCTAAAGACCAAGATTAATAATACTTTATCACAAAGTGTTTTTTTGTGATTTTAATGTATTAGTCTTCATTTTCTTAAGACTCTGACAATTAAAAATGGGAAATGATGAGACCTATCAATAATTTTTAATGATAAAAGGAAAGATTTTTTTTTACTAGTACAGAAAGAGAGTCATCAAAAAGAAATTTCCTATTAGAATGGTCCTATTTCTGATGGTCTTTCTTGTGTTTTGAAACTCTGCAGTGTTGAACCTTTTTTCTCTCTGAACATCCAAACATCACCCTGTGAGGGTAATAGCACTGGGCAACTCAGCAAACCTTCTAGGCCTGGGGAAAGACTTTTCACTAGCTGCCAGTGCAAAGAATCTGGGTGAAAATGATCAAGCAAAACAAGACCAGGTTCCATTGGTGTTATTGCTGGCTGACTGGGTGATCTTGGGCTGGATATTTAATTTCATGAATCTTAGGATCCCATCTGTGAAACAGTGAGATCTACCTATCACACCTCTTTCACAAAGTACTTTGGGTTACACAAAAACACGTATAAATCCTAAAGAATTGGTCCAGAGCCTCAATTTTCGTATCTTTAACAGAAGTGGATGGACTTAATTAGAAGCCTCTTTCACTCTGAACATGATCTAGCTCTATGCTCTAATGTTACTACGGGAAATAGCTTTTCTTATTGCTTTACATTGTAATAGGACATGAGAACAAATGTGAGATAGGCCAATATCCCATTTTCTAAAGGGCACAACCAGGCTTTTCTGAACTACAGAATTAAAGAATTTGAGTATTGTGTCTTAGAGTGTTAGATTGTTCTTATGTAACAGTGTCCTGAGTTCTGGCCCGGCTAGCACTGTGGCAAACAGCTCCTCGTGGGTTTCAACAAACACAAACCAACAGCACCTCATCTTTTGCTACCTGTACCATGGCCATGCTTTTCTCTGGGCTTCCCCAGGCACTCTGAGAGGATCACAAGTGACCACAGGCTCCACTTGAAGGCTACTCCTATGTGGCCCAGAATTAACACCCCATTGTGTTAACAGATCAGTTCTTTCTTTCTCCCCCGTACAAACTGTCGTGAGGTGTACTAGTCCAGCCCATCTCTCAGAAGAGAGTGCCCTGAAAGTCAGATAAGCAGTTAATGCTTGATACCAGGTGGTGGCCAGTTTGGTATTTCACCCTGGTCTGGGCTCTCCTTCCTTCCCCATCTCACTCCTCTTTTCCCTCATTGTTGCTTCCTTGGATTTCCACTCCTAAAAAAAGCAGCGACTCATAAACTTTGGTCTCAGGGTCTGCTTTCTGAGGAACCTAGATGACAACTAGGAATGGTTTTCAGTATCCAAGCCATAACCATGTGGACTAACTAAAGTGAATGTTATGAATATTGTAACTGAGAATATCATAAGCATCTTTTTAAAAAGTGTTTAAGCTCTAGAAAGTGTATATTGTCCAAAGCAGAACCAAATAGTGTTACTCTACGTTAATTAACTTAAATTTAACAGTTAAGACACTTATAGAATAAGAGTATGTATTCTCTTTGTTTACTTCTGCATAAAGAGGTTACCCAGATTTTGGAAGGGGGAGTAAGTAGCATGGTCATTGGAAACCAGCCATGTTGAAGAACAGATGGGGACAAGACTTTCCACTGAATCCCTTTTTAAAAAACTTTTTGGACTCCTGTGAACATGTTCCCTATTTTAAACATTTATAGAAGTAAGTGGGCCATTTACAATCAGGAGGAGACCAAAATGTAAAACTATCAATTCAGGATAATTGGGCTGATATTACCCATGATTTTATCTCTGGTGCCTTATGGAATTAGAGTCAGAGTTTGAGAATGGAGAGCCTTAAATTATGATGAATAGGTGCATGTAAACTGATATGAGTTGATACTTGATTTTATATTTATTTCTCTCAGATTATAAAAATAATGCATGCTTATTGCCAAAAAAAAAAAAAATTGGAAAGTACCAAAAAGTACAAAGAAAATAAAAACCACCTGTAATTACACTACCAAGAGATTTAAAAAAATACATTGGTATACATACTTCCGGTCTTTTCTAAGCACTATTATTACACATATGTGTTATTTAAAGCCAAAAGTAACTATAAATTTTCAAAGCTAGTTTCTCTCACTGAAGAGAAATAACTCACAGGGGATGATTTCAATACTGTGGGCATGAGATTAGGGATTTCACAGGCATTCAACCTTCATCTTCAATACTGTGGCAGAGAGAGACATTCCCCCATTTTATGGAGAAGGAAACTGAAGATCTGAGATCTTGGATATTTAGTATGCCCAAAGGTTCACAGTTAATAAGTAGTAAAACCAGGATTAAAACCATGTCTGTCTATTCTAAATCCCTATACCAGGATGCTATTCCTACCATCATTTTTTTTAAAAAACATGATGAACAAAAACCTAGATTATGCTATCACATATGTTGCATCATATGTCAGAAATGCAAAAATCATATACAATTTTCTTTAAGCAAAAACCAAAAAAAATTTTGACCTTTCATTTCAGTAGGTGGAAAGTACTAATACCATTTTTTCATCTGTCACCACCATCTTCATAGTTGAAAGGACAGTCAATACTGCTAGAATTTTATGGCATTAAAGAACTGAATGTAAAGGCAATGCTGAGTGGAAAACCAATTAAATACAATTTCTGTAGGCATTTACAAAACTGCACATTTCTTGGACCTCACATCAGTTTCATTTTTGAATTGACGGATCTTTTCTGTAAAAAAAAGGATAACATTCATTATTAATAGCTAACATTTATTAAGCACTTGCTATGTGCCAGGCACTATGACTCACTTAATCCCACAACAACCCTTTGACATTAGAACTTTTCTAGTTAGTAAAGGAGAACACCGGCACAGTGAGGCTATAGAACATGTTTAAGATCACACAACCTGTTCGCACTGGAGTTCAGATACAGGCCCACAGGGTCCTGCTCCTGAGCACATGCCCTGCACTGCTTCAGTGGACTGCCTCTTAGTCTCCCCCGAGAATTCTTATGGCTACTCTTTTCTAGAAACAAATAAATTTAAAGTTGAGTGAACAGTCCCAGTGCTGTGAGGATAATGTCACGGGAGGAGACATCATCCACGCATGATTCCTTTACCTACCACTGCTTGAAACTTAATATTAGCTGAGTGGTGTGATTCACGCACTCATGCTCTCAGCTTCAGGTAATACTGCATGGGTGAAAGTAATGGCAGATGTGCCTACATTTTGCTTGAATGGTTATTACATGAGAGTTTAACACCGCCTCATTATTGGTAAGTTTTGAAACCATCTTCCCTGACAATTATAGTCTTTGGGCAAGTGATTTTTAGCAATAACCTCAGTTGCCAAAGTAAAAGGCTGTCCGCTCTTTTCTTTTAACCTAGAAATAACACTTTTGAATCCACCAACTTGTAAATTTCCCCAACAGGGGCAAGATGGCATTTTGAGCAAGACAGTGCTTAGTTATGGAAATGATACTAGAATCTCCTAAGATGGTTTAGCATTCCTGCCTTCTCCCAGCTCCCCCGCACCCCACACACCTCCATACCCTGCTGCATATACACATCAACAGAAATACTCCTCCACTTCTTCAAATGCCCAGTAGGGGGTACGCTGAGAACCGCCAGGCTAAACCAGTATCAGTCAGTGCTGACTGAGTCAATCACCAGAGGAGCTGCATATTTATGAGCCACAGCTCTCCCCAAACTGAGACTGCTGCTGTTTATGGACAGTATTGTTTTGGGGGACTGTCCCCCACCATTTTAAGGGAGAAGGAGCTTCTATCTCGAAAACTCACCAGCTAGTTCTGGGAAACCTGCGCGTACCAGCTCTTCATACAGATGCTTGACTGGAGTGGCCTGTGTCATCAGGGTCCCGTGCAGCCAGATGAGCAAAGCCCTGTGGCCGTGTTCACGGAAACTTCCCTTTCCTGTGCCAAGCACATAGAGTCAGAGGCGAAACACCACGTGCCGAGGTCTCTTTTTGTTGTGATCTCCATTCTAACTGAATTTTCTGTGGTTCAACTCATTCTTCTGATGGCTGCTAGAGAAGCAGCCCAGTGGATGAAAGCCCTTCCAGTTCCCCTCGCTGGAATTCCCGTAGGGTGACCAGAGTGTGGATTCACTCTAGCACTTGTCGTGCACCTAATGTGCTTGACACAGACCAAAGGAGCAGATACGAGATTCAACAGCTGAGTCCCTGCCCAACGGTAAGGGACAACCTTCCTGAGATGTGGAGCTCTCCCACATTCAGAGAGCTGCTATGCACCCCCATTTCTCCGACTCAAAGTGCATATTTCCCCTGGGGATCCTGTTACAACGGAGAGTCTCATTCAGTCGGTCTGGGGTTAGGATCTGCATTTCTAATAAGCTCCCAGCTGCTGCCGTTGCTGTCCATTAACCATACTCGAAGCAGCAGGCGTGCGCCATCATGCCACTCCAGTGTCTGATGGAAGTGTGCGTGCCCTGGGCCAGGATTACTCACTGGGCAAATACGCACTGGATACCTAACCCCCCGAGAGATGTTAGGGAAAGAGCTGAGACCCGTGTCTCCAAGGAGGTCGCGGTTACAAACACAGGACAGGCAGGCTCCTGGTTCTAGCAGAGTGTGTGTGGGAGCAAGCAGATGCCACAAGAGGAGGGCCTGAGCTCTGGGGAGGAAGCATGCCAGAAAAATGTCAGAGAAGCAGGGAGGGCCAACTGTACGCATGAACAATGTACTCCTGGGCGAATCCTGTTCGTTTCTTCATCTTGCAATTTGCCAAACTAATTCTTAAATACCACTGTCAACATGTTGCTCCTTTGCCTAAAAGCCCACAAACTCCTTAGTGGCAGTAGCATTACCCTGGATTGTATTTGGATTGTGTATGTTGCTGTTGTCACGCCAACTAGATTATAAATCCCACCAAACATGCACCCTGGCTTACGTGAAGAGCTGATGCAGCCCTCACCTGGTCGAACTGAACACATTCTACGCACTCCGTACTGTTCCACTAAAACACGTTAAGTCCCCTCCCCTTTATCCTGCTGGCAGGTACTCTGAAGATACACTGTATTTTCAAATCATTTCTTTAGGTCAAAAAGAGATTTCGAGAAGGCAACTAAATTTTCCTAAAAACTTCAAAGAATGCTATATGCCTAATTAGTGACAAAGGAGAAATATTAATAGTAAAAAAGGAACCTTTTCAGAAACGATAATCAATATTCAACATTTTCAATGCATTATCTTCCATTTTTTACATGACAGTGTAGCCTTAGAATTAGTAATATAAAGTACCATAATTTACTTATAGGTGGTGTAAGAAGCATGTATTCAGGGGCTGTGGTTTTGCCATCTACGATCCCAGCAATCAGTAATGCAGATCGACTCCTGAGCATGGGACTTGTTCACATTTCATAATATCCATGTACAGAAAGTGCTCTGAATAGAATGTTTTGTCAAGAAAAGTATCTGCTTTCTTGTTTTTAAAGCTACTTAGCTGATTAATGCCAAACAAACTTTCTGTTTCCTAGGTTTTGGTCAAATCATTAAAAAAGCAAAGCTAATGACTCCAACTGACCTGACCTCACTAATTCTGATAGCTGGAGTCTGGCTGAATTGATTCCATGGCTTGGAATCTTCTACTCAAGGAGAGGCCTGAGTCTGTATCCCAAGTTTCCCATAGGGCAGCTCGTCTCATCCAAGGCCTCGTCGTATAAGAACTCTGTACCCCAGGGGCACCTGGGTGGCTCAGTCAGTTAAGCGTCCAACTTCGGCTCAGGTCATGATCTTGTGGCTCATGAGTTTGAGCCCCGTGTCAGCCCCTGTGCTGACAGCTCAGAGCCTGGAGCCTGCTTTGGATTCTGTCTCCCTCTCACTCTGCTCTCCCCCACACACTCTCTCTCAAAAATAAACAAACATTAAAAAAAAATTAAAAAAAAAAAAAAAAAGAAAAGAACTCTGTACCCCAGACTTGGCTTAAGGGATTCCTCCTGGAGTGGAAGCCCTAAACAGTGAGCCTTTTGTTAGGGAATGAACCTTTTACCCCAAGACAATCCCAAGGAATACTAGAAACAGGTTGGTTTCCCAGGGATAAGCCCACCATTAAATCCTTGCTTCCTTAGTGCATATTCAGTTGGGAACCTTAACTGCCTTAAAGGCTAAATAACACCTTTTCAATATGGCTCAGTAAAAGTAATTATCCTTTGCAAACTTCAGTTTACTGCAGACTGTTCATGGTTTGCAAAGTTGCAGATCTTTGTGGTCCTACGGTGAATGTCACCATTCCTGAGCCCTTGTAGTCTGCTGCTTGTTGTGAGCACCAACTACTTACTTGGAAGATCTCCCACCAGGAAGGACTGCTGTTCCTATCTCCCCTCGCAACATCTGGGTCATGCTCACCTGACCACTGCTCCTCAATGGCTCTGATCTGGTCATCTGTAAAGTTCCAGGAACGGGCAAGCTTCTGCCACTCATTGGCCTTTAGCTGATGGTAAGCCAGGTTCCAGAGGAGACTGCGAATATGCCTGGTCTCCAGACTGTGATCTTGCTTGAATGTCAAAGTAAAGCTGGTTGATGAGTCCTTGATGCTCTCACCATGCTCCTAAATTAAAGGTAACTGCATCAGATGATTTCAGACATTTTGTGCTTATTGCCTTATTTCATGGGATGCAGACAGTTTGTCAGATAGAACTGGTAAGATGGTAACCGAGACTTATGTTTTCAATATTACCTGTAACTGGATCACTTTTTGTCATCCAAGATGGAAACAAATGTCTGAAGTAAAAAGCTTGAGTACTAACACAGGAAATGTGAGGGGGTTTGCTGTGTTGTATCCCATGCTTCTATCCCAATTTGCTGACTGATACTTATTCACCCCAAAAGAAAACAGAGGGGATGTCTTGGCTTAGGAAATGTCACAACAAAGGCATCTTTGAAGGCCTTACTTTCAACGAGTATCTCTCTTTCTTCTTTTGCATGTTTGATTGTCTCATATCAAAGTTTCAATGAGGCCTGGATTGGATATACTCTCTTAACAGGGCCCCAGAGCTGGTCCCTCCATTCATCCTACTCTGGTGCGAGGAGAGTAAAGTAGAAGCCTAACTTGGGGGGCCAAAGGAGTGGAGAGCACAGGGGTCGATATCATTTTGTGTTAAGCCACCGCAGCCAGGCTTAATCCACATGTTCTCTGTCTGGTTTTCTGGGTTTTCAAAGGTTCCTTTTGTCCCTTCTACAGAACCCAACGAAAGAAACTGGAGAAAAATCTCCAAGTGAAAGCAGGTGTCATGGTTTCATAGAGCTGCACCTGTCATGCATATGCCATCAGAGCTCCAGATAATCCTCCTTCCGGAGGCTGCAGAACAGTTAAGGACATGCAGAACACACAGCCCTAGAGGTTTGGGACTTCCTATTCTCCTTGTGTACATATGGCAGCTCCTATTTTTGTCTTTCACTTAAATAAAAGTGAATCTAAATGAAAGATAATCTGAACAGCAAGACAGGAGTCAAGGCTGGGGCAGGATATCGACTAAAAGGATATGGGCACCTGGTTCTCAAAACCAGGGTGGAGCTTGTGCCTCAGCCCCCATCACAGATCAGCCTGTGCCTTTCACAGCATCTGCAGTCTCCTCTGGGAGGTCTACAAAGCCCTGGGAAGCATGCCCAAGGAGATGAGCTGGTCTTTTCTCTAGTAACTGGACCTTGTGAACAGAAGGTGGAATAGGAATGTCAAGTATGAATTACCCATAATTGCTTCAGAGATTGTAAAATGCAGGGTCCTCTCTACCCCAACCCTAGCTTTACTCTTACACTGCCTAACTCCTGGGGAATCCTGAAAAAGGAAAGGTTGAGGGTGGGGCATCCAACAAACTTGGGAGCTGAGGGCACTTCACTTTTTCCTTTACTCTTCATTCCCTCTCCTGAAACAATGAGGAATCCAACAAGATCAAAACCCAAAACATCACAAGGTAGAGGGAAGAACTTGCAAAATGCATTAACCTTTGTATCACAGCATTTTTATTTCTTTTAGAAGTACACATGCTCTGTGCATTCTGGAATTGGGCTGGGTAGTCCTTCAAGTTTCTGTAGGAAAGGGTCAGGGATTTGGAAAGCCTAGCTCTTTTTCTTTTTCTTTTTAGTTTATTTCTTTGAGAGAGAGAGCACAACGAGGGAGGAGCAGAGACACAGAGAGAGGAAGAGAGAGAATCCCAAGCAGGTTCCGCGCTGTCAGTACAGAGCCTGACGCCGGGCTTGATCCCACGAACTGTGAGATCCAGACGTGAGATGAAACCAAGAGTCAGACACTCAACCAACTGAGCCACCCAGGTGCTCCGCCACAGGTCTCTTTAAACAGTCCTTGGAAGCAATAATAGTTTGTCTGCCAAAGCATTGAACTATTTGTAGAGTATCACATGCTTAAACTGGTGGAAATTAAAATAGCATGAGCCAGATTTTAGGAAGCTCCCATCTGCCTCTGAACCACTGGATTTAATGATTTATATTAGGCCACGATTTATATTAGGCCAGTATATAAATCTGTTTAATAAAGAGAATTTAAAATAATAATAAATGGATTTGGTAAAAAAAAAAATAATAAGCATATATTTGTTTAATGAACAAAGTGAATTTAAAATAAATAATAAATACATTTGGTTAAAAAAGATTTTAAGGATACATATTAAAAAACAAGCCTTCCTCCTACTCTAGATCTTCGTCCCCAGTTGTCACCAAGGTGAACAACTCTTACATTTCAGAGGGTCTCCTTCATACATTTGTGCATTGTATATGACTCTCAAAGTTCACCTGATTCTCACATCTTAAAGATTTGTTAGGAAGAAGGGCTTATTCACTTGGTAGAAGAGTAATTTATTCTCATCTAGGAAGAAGAATCTAAAAATGCTAGCAGGCATTAAAAATAGAACTAATGAATATGTCTAATTTTAAAGAAAATGTGAAAACAATCATTTAAAAGCAAGAGAAAAGGCAAAAGTTGAGGAAGTTACTGTCACTCAAATACAGTGATGATCTAAGAAAGAATGAAGCTAAGGCAAAGAGGAAGAGAACAAAGGAGCAGGAGGAATAGAAATCAAGGGTACCTGGGTGGCTCAGCTGGTTAAGCCTCTGACTCTTGATTTCAGCTCAGGTCATGATCTCACAATTCGTGAGTTCGAGCCCCACATTGGGCACTGTGCTGAGAGTGCAGAGCCTGCTTGAGATTTCTTTCTCTTTCTCTGCCCCTTCCCCGGTCATGCTCTCCCCCTCTCAAAATAAATAAACATTTGGGGAAAAAAGAGAAAATGACTAGGAGGGGGAGAGAGATAAAACAATTCTAATGGTTACGAAAAAGTATTTTGCTTTACGGGCAAGTGAGAAAGGTTTGAGTAGAATAATGTGGCCTTTAAATGATACATATGTCATACCATCCAGATAATATATCAGGACCACTGAGCCCATTAAACAGGATTGTGAGAAGAAGAGGCAAATCAATGCATTTTGCCTTAAGGATTTAAGGAAAATTTCTCAGGATTAGCAACTAGACAGCAAATCAGGGCTGATGCTCCTCAGGGGTAAACACCTGAAGGGTAGGAGCTGAATTCTGGTACCAACCTACTGGACCAGGGCGGGGCATTCAGCCTAGCATGGTAACAACACAAAGTACAAATTGAGGGTGGTGCCTGGTAACTAATTCCTGCCTGAAGGTATAGACTCCAATCTTGGAGAGAAAGGCATTCTGTTGAGAAGCTGTGGGAGTGGCAGCTAGCAGAGGACGTAATAATGAAAGAAGGCAGAGAGAATGTCTTGGAGACAAGTGTTTTGTGTTCTCAAGATGAATAAGGTTTTTGTGACTATCACAGGATACTTGAGTGCTAGAGAGCCAGCACCAGCTTGTGTTAAAAGCTGCAGAGCGGTGAATGTCAACTTCTTTATCGCTCATTAGAATGTAGGTTTCCAGAAGTTACCACAGCCCAAGACTCTGTGGCAGAGGGCCAACCATGTGGGGCAAGCATGCTAAGTCTGTTCGAGCCGACATGGATGGGGCCACTTAGCCCTATGAGCTCTGACTACTGATGCTGGCAAAGTAAAGAGAGGGAGAGGCAGCTGTTCATTTCCTGAATGGGGCAGCACAGGCCAAAGGGACCGTTATAACTGCACTGACCAGGACCCTGCCCATGAGAGCAGAAGAAAGAATGACATTGACCCCACACTGCCCCATCAGAAGACAGGGTTGCAGAAGAGCTGGTTGTGAAGCTGGAATCCTGTTCCTTACCTCTCTCCAGGCGTAGTATCTCTCTGCTTTAATGATCATGTCCACTACAAGGCTGTGGTTGCTTCTGGAGGCCATGGCCAGGGCAGTCTTCCCTTGCTAAAATTAAAAATGAAAGTGTCAGGCAGGATGGCCTAGTATTTAAGAGCTCCAGCTTTGGAACAGGGAGGGAGGGGCTTGAGTTCAAATCCTGATCTTGCTGCCTCCCTGCAGGGTGAACTTGGGTCAGTCCTTAGCTTCTCTAGGGCTCAAAGGCTACCCCATGGTATAGTGGTGAGGGGTAAATGCGGTAGTACATATCAAGCCCTTAGGACTGTGCATGACACATGGTAACTTATTCAAGAGATGCTAGATATTGATGGTGTCAGGTGCTGTATCCACAGGGCAGGGGAAAAGATTTAGACTTAGGGACTGACCATCAACAGATGATGTTTTACACATCCTCTATCGATGAGAACCCAAACATCTCTCCGAGACCTCCAGAGGTCTCCCTGGCTCACTGTACTGGGAAGTCCTCAGCAAATAAGTAATATGAGGACTGACTCCATCTGTGGTTGAGACTTTAGTCAGTGTGCCACACCTCCTTCACCCAATAGCCTTTTCCTTTTGCTATAAAAAGAGACCTCCTGATTTTAGCGGGGCACCTGACCACCCCAAACATTTCCCAGCCTCCCTTGCACTTAGATATGTGACCTAAGTTCTGTTATATAAATGGAAGTGGCACATGCAACTTCTAGAAAGTATTTCTAAAGACAGGAAGGATGCCATTCTCTTTCTCCTTCCTCCTGACTAGAATGCTTGCATGATGGCAAGAGCCTGAACAGCCCTCTTAGACCAAGAAGTTGAAGCCATGTGTTAATGAGGGCGAAAAGTGCTGGATCTTATCAAGAATAATAGTATCCTTGGAGCGCCAAGAGTATGCACCTCTTGATTTCAGGGTCGTGAGTTTGAACCCCACGTTGGGTGTAGAAATTAAATAAATAAAACTTAAAAAAAAAAAAAGAAGAAGAGTAGCATCCATGACAAAACTACTAATTCATAGTATAGAATTCAGCCCGCAGGACTCCTATCTAGAATTTTTTTCTATTCTACGCTTCCAACCAAGGGGTTAGGGATTGGAAACTTAACCAAATGGAATATGCAATAAGGGATATTCTGGACATAATTTGGGGCATGAGTGGCCTGGGAACGCATATGGTATCTTGTCCAAATAACAAAAGGTGTCCCCTAGATTTTAGGCCATGCACAATCCACACACATCTATACATTTTCCTGAGAAAAAGATGGTGGTTTTTATTTATTTTTAAAATGGCACAGGAAAAATTTGCTTAGGAATCCTGAAGATAATCAAAACAATGGTCAGAAATAATCCCAGAAGAAGAAGTTCCAATTTTAGGAACCCATGTTTCCATGCTTAGGGATCCAGCAATTTATCCCAATAATTCTCTCACATGGCTGAGCATTTGCAACAAGTGCAACTCCCACCAACCCACATGATCCGGCTGTGAGTGGAGGTGCCGGCCACCTGAGACCCAGGTGGGCCGGAAGATTAGGACTGACGGTAATCAGTTTCTCATCAAGAGAGGACAGTAATGAAATTAGGAAGAATAGCACTTTGCAGGCAGTTAGCAAGTCTTCCATTGCATGCTGCCTAGATTCTGGCTCGTGAGACCATTTGAATCCAGATGATCAGCCTGCTGTGGGAAGGCAGCATTCTGAGAGCCAGCGTTCTCAAGTTCGCAGGAAAACCTTCCCAGGGAGTGCCCCCTGGAGTGGAAATACAGCACTCCTGCCACTGAGGGTGGGAAGCCCTCCAGGAGCTTTGTGACACCTCTGACCGAGGGAGCAGGTTTCTGGGAAAGTCCTATTTACACCAAACCCTGGCTCCTTTTTTCCATCCACACTTTCATTTACTCTTAGAGTCACTTATCCTTGGTAAATACTGTGGGAGTGAGTGGAAAATGTGGTTTTTATTAATGAAATAGGTGTTGGGTGCCAACTATGTGCCCAGAGAAAAAAGAGGAAGAGGAGAAGGGAATATGGGAAAATCAAACTGTGAGTCAAATTATAGCACTGAGGCTACTATTTCCCAGGACATCCAGTCCATAGGCACTGGGGGCAGAGCATGAATTCCCTTCCCAGTGCTATGGAATCTCCACCTACAAGACTGTCCCATAGGTGTTAAGTGTTAATGAAAAAGTGGAATACAGTATGAAAGGAAAGCATGGAAAATACGATGCGACATGTGACTACTAATGCTAAATGTTAAGGGAAGGTAATGAGCACAGGAGTGCAAGTGGGGCACTTCCACCCAAGTGACAGAGTTATGGGTGGATGCTTTTTTCTTCCTTATGCCTTTCTGTGTTTTCCAGATTGTTCACAGTGGGTTTGTGTTGCCTTTT
This sequence comes from Panthera pardus, assembly GCF_024362965.1. NCBI lineage: Eukaryota > Metazoa > Chordata > Mammalia > Carnivora > Felidae > Panthera > Panthera pardus. The sequence goes on from NW_026526765.1 coordinate 98,989,400, forward strand.
TGTTAAGTAGGCTCACACCCAATGTGGAGCCCAAGCAGGGCTAAAACTAACGACCCCGATGAGATCAAGACCTGAGCCGAGATCAAGAGTCAGGCTTTTAACTGACTGAGCCACCCGGGTGCCCCAAGGCTTATATGACTTTTTATGATAATTTTAAAAACTGACATATACAGAAAAGCAAAATAACACATCATTTCTTCAAGTCCCACAGATGTAAAATGTGTGATTCTGCAATAGTAAGTAGGGTGAACTCAGCTAGTGCTGGGAATTAGGGATGTGCTGAGCTGATGAACAGTGTGGGTAAAGACAAGGAAGGAAAAGACAGCGAGTTGCAGAAGCAGTCACCTCTGCTCACAGCTGTGGAAAAGCACTACACAATCAAGCAGCTTTGGCTTTGAAGCCTGGCTCTGTGTCTTACTGTGTGTGTGACGTTGACATCGCTGAAATCTCTTGAAAACGGATAATTTTGTCCACCTCACAGAGGAGATGTGAGGATTGAAATAAGGTACATGTGTTGTGAGCACCTAACAGGGCTGCCACACCTCGGTCTTCCTGCGTTTACACTTTTCAGTAAGCTAGAACCTAACGCACGGATGCCCCACAACCCTCCTGTGACTGAGTCTGCTTTACTGCATCAATATACAAAGTTGTCTTTCTTTACAAACACGTCTACACAATGACCAAAAGGTAGAAGCAACCCAAATCTCCATCCACAGATGAAAGGATAAACAAAATGTGGTATGGACATACTATGGAGTATCATTCAGCCTTAAAAAGGAAGGAAATTCTGACATGTGCTACAACATGGATAAACCTTCAGTGCATTATGCTAAATGAAATAAGCCAGTGACAAAGTGACCAACGCTGTATGATTCTATTTATATGAGGTACCCAGAATAGCCAAATTCATAGAAACAGAAAATAAGAGTGGTGGTCGCCAGGGGCTGGGGAAGGACGAGGAAATGCGTAGTTGTTGTTCATAGAGTTTCAGTTTTGCAAGATGAAAAAGTTCTGGAGACTGGTTACATAATAGTGTGAATCGACTTAACACTACTGAACTGTCCACTTAAAAATAGGTAAGATGATGGGGCACCTGGGTGGCTTGGTTGGTTGAGCATCCGACTTTGGCCCAGGTCATGATCTCACAGTTTGTGGGTTTGAGCCCCGTGTCGGGCTCTGTGCTGACAGCTCAGAGCCTGGAGCCTGCTTCAGATTCTGTGTCTCCCTCTCTCTGCCTCTCCCCTACTCATACTCTGTCTCTCTCTGTCTCAAAAATAAACATTAAAAAAATTTTTTTTAATGGTTAAGATGATAAATTTTGTTGTATTTATTTTACAATTTAAAATTTTTTTTTAATTTTAAGTAAAAAAATTTTAGACATGTATGTTTATTCACTGCATCTCTGTTTATAAAAGCTAAAGCTTAGGAACAATTTAAATGCCCATCAGCTGATAACTAAACAAATTATGATATGTCCATACCACAGCTACCTAAAAAAGAATGGAGAAACTCTCCTTGTACTAATATGGAACAGCTTCTACTCTATATTTTTAAAGGAAAAAAGCTAAATGCAGGACAATATGTACAAGTATATCACCACTGTGTAAAAAGGAGAGAGGAATGTAGTAAGAGTATTATATATTTATGTTTGCTTGTTTATGCATAAAAAGAAACTGGAAAAAACAGAAATTTATGATAATAGATCCACTAGCAAGGGTAGTATGGGAACCAGACAAACGGGGTCAAGGGCGGGTGGGACACTTTTATTGTAAAACCCTTACTGATTATATTTTTAAATTTTTGGACCACCTGAATCTTTAATCTTTTCCAAAGACTAATACACAATTTTATTTTTTTATTAAAAAAATTTTTTTAATGTTTGTTTATTTTTCAGAGACAGATCATGAGCACGGGAGGGGCAGAGACAGAGGGAGACACAGAATCCAAAGCAGGCTCCAGGCTCCAAGCTGTCAGCACAGAGCGTGACACGGGGCTCAAACCCACGAACCATGAGATCATGACCTGAGCCAAAGTCAGATGCTTAACCGACTGAGCCACCCAGGCGCCCCTAATACATAATTTTAATTTAAAAAATATATGCTTTAGGGACGCCTGGATGGCTGAGTTGGTAGAGCATGCGACTCTCAATCTTGGGGTTGTAAATTCAAGACCCACATTGGGTGTAGAGATTACTTATAAAAAAAAAAAAAAAAAAACTTAAAAAAATACAGATTTTATTATTCAGAGTAAAATTTCTTACCTACATATCTCAATCACAATCAGGATGTTTTGCTGACGACCACGTTACAATGTTTGTGTAAGGTTTATCCAGTCTTTTCACAAAGGGTATGCTATGGTTGCTGTCAAGGCTTACAGCCTGCAGACAGCTCTTCACAACCACCTTGGCTGAACAGGGTGAAGTCCATGAGCTTACCTTATCAACGACCTTCAGGTCACAGCCTGCCTTCAGCAAAGTGTCCACCAGTTCCACATGGCCAAGATCAGCAGCTAGGTGCAAAGGAGTCTGCTGCCTCTGCCATGAGAAATTTCAAAAATGTAATCTAAACACATTAAGGAGGGGGAAAAAACTTGCATAATGAAAAGACAAAGGGAAAGTAGAGGTGCCCTATATAGGCATATGGGAAAATAGATTAAGATCACATTTTTAAATAGGTACAGGGGACATTCACTGTAGGATTGTTGGTAACAGTGAAAAACTGAAAGAAAGTTACATGTTTGACAAAGAGACTTGCTGGGTAAATTGAGGTATATCCACATGTCGGATTAGCAGGCAACCATTAAAAATGATTTCTGAAGCATTACTTCATTATGACAGACTAGAATAGTCAAGTTCATAGAGACAGAAAGCAGAGTGGTGGTTGCCAGGAACTTCGGGGAGGGAAGAATGGGGAGTTAGAGTCATGAGCAGAGTTTCAGTTTGGGAACATGGAAGGAGTTGTGGAACTGGGTGGTCGGGGTGGAGGCAGAGCAACGTGACTGTGCTTCAGGTCACTGAAGTGTACCTTCAACAACGGTTAAAATCGTAAATGTTACGTTATGTGTACTTAACTACAAATTAAACAGTGGTTTCCAAGATTAATTCTTAAAATGGAAAAAGTACTCATTTAACACTGACAGACTTTGGACACAACACTGTATCTAGAGAAGGAAACACATCAACAATATTAACGATAATGTCTAGATGGCAGGATTAGGGAGTTATTTTTATTGCCTTATTGATGCTTTTCTCTATCTTGTAAATTTCTTAGTTATAATGTATAAGAGAGTACAAGACTTCTAATTTCTCTCTGGGGTAATCGTTTTCTTACCAAGAGGGTAACAGTGTTTCCAAGAAATACGAAATCACAAGAAAATAACACACTTTAACCTCTCACTTCATTATGACAGACTAGAAGAGTCAAGTTCATAGAGACAGAAAGCAGAGTGGTGGCTGCCAGGAACTGAGGGGAGGGAAGAATGGGGAGTTAGAGTCATGAGCATCATGCTGATGTGCAGACAGACATTTCTAAAATATTAGTACTGAAAGGAACGTTGTTTATGGTCTAGCCCAACCCTTAAACCAGAGACAGGAAGCAACTTCCCCAGGGTCACAGAGCTGGACAATAGCATCTAGCTCAGTACTCTGCCAACCTGAGCACAGGATCAACCTGCTTGGAGCGTTAACATAATTAGTATTAGAAAGCATTTATTAAAGACTCACTTTTGGGTGGCAATCAGCCCCTCTGGGGGCTCATCCAAAACATCACACTTACACCAGCAAACTATCAAAGGTCTCTATCAACATGGAACAGAGACACAGGGTCATACCTCAAACACCAATATCATCTCAATTTGACGATACTGCTGTAAGTCTAGAGGACAGGAAATGAACCAATACGTTAACAAGAGTTCTCTTTATTGGGGGGGGGATGATAATTATAAATTTTTATCTTATTTATATTTTCTTATTGTTATACATTGAGTATATTCCCAATCTAACAGAGAATTGAAATGGTCAAGTCTAGTTCTATACCTGGCGGGCAGACTAACAAACCCTCCTTTCTAGAGTGAATCTGGCCAATTCTGGTGAAACCAAAATCACACACAAGTTCTGTGTATAGTGCAAAAATTCTGCACGTAAGCAAATATTTGGGGCATTAACATACTTGGACACCTAAGTATGTATAATAACATTCCTTCCCTCCCTACAAACATTTGGGATGGTAAAACACAGGGAGGAGCAAGGTCCCTGGAGGAAGGAAGGGATGGAAGGGTAGGTAAGTCTCTATTCCCATGTGGCACAAAGGAACTCCTAGGTTGGAGATGGAGGAGACTGGAGAGATCTGTGGCACTGCTCTGGTTCCAAAGACATGGAAACAGGGGCTCCCAGTGTGGGGGGCGGGGGGTGGTTAGGACAGGTATGTCCACCATAGGGAGGCTGCTCCCTCCCCTCAGGGTCCAGCTGAGGCTCCTCTAGGTAGAGGCAGTCAGAAAGCCAAGAGGAGTCCAGAGTTCTCACCTGTCTCCAGGGCTCCAAAAGAGCTCCTCTTCCAAGAGTTTCTCTTCCTACTTCCCACAGCTCTTGGGAGAGGCAGCTCAGCCCCGGAGGAGGCCCTGATTCAGACAGTACCCACCCCCGTTAATCTTCCAACTCAGCATTTCCACAACCAGCTAGTGATGGATTCCTTTTATGGAGCATTTGACTCTGCTCCAGTAGATTTAATTTATGGTGATCTTTTTTATTCCAAGAGGTCTCTTTTGCCTTTGGGTAAAAGACACATTTACAGTCTCTAATATAGAAACAAAGCTTCCTCCTTGTGGCAAAGGGCTACTGGCCAATTATATTTCATAATGAAGGAGTGGGCTTTGATTTAAAGAGCATCTGGCAATTTAACTCTGAGCTACTGTTTATCTACCAGAAGTGCTGGGCCTGTTAAATGTGAGCACTAACTGAACCCCGGTTGTGTGTTTGAAAAAGTATGTGTGTGCAAGTGGGAGTGGGGGTTACAGCAGAAAATGGATAAAAAGAATATGTATATTCCTCCTGGGAAATTTTTAGGGCAACTTGAACTTGCTCAAAATTACCCGTAGTCACACACTACCTTGAATCATAAGAAAACAGACTCTCTGGGTTCGGACTGCTGGCTTACCTGATTTAAGATGTCAATGTCATGCTGTGCACTTAATAAGCTCTTTACAACTGTGATATGGTTGTGGATAACAGCTAAATGAAGAGGGGACTCCTTCGGCTGCAGAAAGAAAGAAATTTTCAAATCCAAGAGGTTTTGGCTTCATCATTCACACCAAAAAGCAATTCATTTCGACAGACGTTTCCTAATAATCTCTGAGTACTGGAATTGCCTTGCACGGCGGCGGCAGGCCAATAGCGAGTGTTCAGCATCATTTCCACCCCAAGGCTGTGCAGCAAACCAGCTTACCAGCAATCAGCTCTGCCCCCTCATTCATTCCAGGACTAGACACTGAGCACCTACTATGGGAGGCTAGGGATTCAGTGGCAAACCTGGCATTCTCAGGATTCTTCCAATCCAGTGGGGCAAGAATATATTGTTGTTGTTGTTATTGTTTTAATCACAAAATAAATGCACAAATTGTGATAAATGCTTTGGACGAAAAGTAGCAAGTGGTATAAGAGCATATATGGGATGGCCAGAGGGCTGACCTTTCTGGAGATGAGAAAAAGCTTTCCTGAAGAACTGAAATTTGTGCTTTGAAAAGAAGGATAAGAAATATGAAACAGGCTTAATGCAGGACTTCTCAGAGCCTTCAAAAAGCTAAAGTATGGGGGGAATAACTACAAGGAGGAAAAAGCATGCACATTCAGCATTTCCTGAAATGATCTGATCTAGAGTTCTTTCTCCCTAGATCATTCCATGGGACTAATGACCCATTCACCCAGGGGCACCATGCTCATGTTTAGCCTTCTCCTGTATATATACAGCCCCAGTATGTTTACCAAACCTCTCCAGCATGCTCCCCTGTCCTCATTTGCAGTTAAATGAAGGTGCAGCCATCCTGTAGCCACACCTTCACCTGAAGTGTCCCAGCCCCTCTCAGCCATCTCCACAGGTGGGCTTCTTCGCCAGCCCTGCCAGGCTGTCATGTCATGATCAGCTCTAGAATCACACACTTAGCTCCTGTTGCCTCACTGACACACAGGTGCCACTGGCCCATGATGACAAGAGAGAAATGTCTCCAGGAGTAGAGAAGGTAGCCGCAAAGAAAAAAAGGTGGGGAAAAAGAGGGAAGGCGTGAGAGACAGCTCAGGGGCAGTCAGGGTGGAGGGAAGGTCCTAGGAGGTTAGAGGCAGGGAGGAGGGGGACGGGTACAGGTATAAAAAGCAGGTGCAGGCAGAAGATCCAGCAAGGCTGTGAACAATAGTAGAGCCGAGAGCCAAGACAGCCGACAGGCAACACAGGTGTGTGCGAGGGTGCATGATAAGGATAGAGCACAGTGTTACTCAAGAAAAAGAGATATTAATAATAAGCATCAGTAAGGTACATTTAACATCTTATAATGCTACTTACTGTACACTCACTTCCCCCATAGTTTATATTCTAAACTCTGGGCTAATAGTTTTGATTTACAATAATCCTAGCAGTTACATCTATTCCCCACTGTATTTATTTTTTAAACTTTTTAATGTTTGTTTGTTTGTTTGTTTATTTATTTATTTTGAGAGAGAGAAAGAGAGAGAGAGAGACAGAGACAGAGCATGAGCGAGGAATGGGCAGAGAGAGGGAGACTCAGAACCTGAAGCAGGCTCCAGGTTCCACGCTGTCAGCACACAGCCCAATCAGGGCTTGAACCCACAAACCGTGAGATCATGATCTGAGCTGAAGTCAAACTAATTGAGCCACCCAGGCTCTCCTATTCCCCACTTTATATATAAGGAACAGAGCAGTTAAATAATTCCCCAAGGCCTTGGCGGCAAGAAATGGATTTGACAGGATTTGAATCCCTGATCTGCCTGACTCCAATACTGGCACCAGGCTCCTTCCCAGGAAACCTACTATGAAAGAAACCTATGAAAAAGAGATGTACAGAGTTGACAAGAGCATCACCAGCCCACAGAGGAAGAGGAGAGAAGGGGGGCAGGTAGGACACCATGGCTGCAGAAGTCAGACTGCCATGGGGGTGAGCAAGGAAATGGAGATGATCGGGCAGGTCAGGGCAGTGTGGGAGGGAGGCTTTCCATGCAGGCCTCTTCTTCTCTGGAAGGATGTTCTTTCTTGAGGCACCAAGCATGAAAAAAGAGAAAGCATCCCTCAGGCCAGGGAAGTAGGCAGTGTCCTTCCAGCCAGGGCTACCAGCCTTGCTGGGACCCAGCCCTTCCTGAGAAATGGGAAGCATCCCTGGACAGACCCGGGGCGTTCAGAGCCAATTCCTCTAATGTTAGAGGAATTTGACCAGACATGGTCAAATCACATCCCTTCTCTCTAGTTAATATAATAAATAATAATAGTTAATATATAATAATAGTTAATATAATAAATTTGACCAGACATGGTCAAATCACGCCCCTCCTCTCTAGTTAATATAATAAATAGTAATTGCTAACCAAGATCAGAGGAAATAATATTCTCACAGGAGAAGTGAAAAACAGAGGAATGCTTCCCATCTACTGCTGGCACAGAGGGCCTTCCTCAATCCTACCAAAGCCAACTCAAACTTCAGAAAACCTCAATCAGTATAAAGGATGGACTTGCAAAAGAAAAACAAGATCACTCAGTGAAGGGGGGGAAAAAGATCATCCTCCTTCCCATTTATAGCAGTGTCCTTTTTTCCACAGACTGATAAATTTAATACAAGAATAATGGCATCTCTGGACACCTGAGAACGTTTTATTGCAGCAAGTATCAATATTTAAAGCACAAAGATTTCATTTTGTTCAGGAACTTCAAAGACTTTATAAAATTCATCCCTTGCATTTTATTTCTCAAGATTAAGACTCAGCCTCCAAAAGGAGTCAGTCTGCTTCCCCAGAAAGAATTCCTCCTTTGTGAACATCTCGTTCCCCTCCTCCCCACCCCCCAAGTATCTGCAAGGAGCATCTCTGCACACAGCCAGCCTCACAGCACCAGGATCAAAGCCCATGTTATTGAAACAGACTCACTTCCACTTTCTGGTACAGGTCAACATGCTTACTGAGAAGACAGCTCACAAGGGATGTGTGGCCGTTCTGGGTTGCTATCTGCAAAGCACTGATGTTGAGCTGCAAAACACAGGTGGAAAAGGCAGGGAAGATCCCCATTAGAATCCAGCCTGCTTTCTGATATTCATCACATGGTAATTAATTAATACAAAGAAATATACAACTATTTAAAAAAGAAAATCCAATGTGTTTTTGATTATTTTGAGGGCCTCTTTGTTATTTCTAAGTGTTTCCTATAAAAAGAGAGTCTGAGGTGACACATGCCTCAAGCAAATATGAGTTAAATCCCTGTTTCCCCTCTCTAAGTACAAAGTGGACTAGGGCTGAGTCTTCTCTCCATACACTCTGCAAACACCCTCCTTGAGCTAAAAAGGCTGACTTGGTGTTGGTCCCAGGAAATGCCTCAATACCTGCTGCAACCCTGACTGCTTACCTGCAGCTCTCCTTTCTGCCAGGTCTGGCTTCAAAGCTCGGCATGATTGCTACCCATGTGCAGTGTTCCCTCATGGCCCCTTATTCATCTCCTTCATCAATGCCTCTCCTTCCCTGGTACCAGCTGCCTCCTACCTTCCCTGTGCTCAAGTGACTTCACTTACTGTGAACACTAGATGAGAAAATTGTTCTTGATTTATCCTGCTATCCTCCAAAAAGTCTTAGTATGGTGCTTTGCAACAGTATAAGGACAATGGATAGTTGTTGATGGATTAATTTTAAGACTGCTACAAAGTATTTCTAGGCCCACCAACCAAATAAGGTTCTACAGGATGTTATGTTTTCCAAAAAGTGGCTACATAAGTAAGTACCATCTCACATGCGGGCCTGAGACTGCCCACTGCCTCATCAAGAGGTCTCCCCTTGAATCTGAGTGGACCCTATAACTGCTTGGACCAATCAGCAGAGTATGGCAGAAATGACAGTGTGCCAGACCCAGGTGCAGCCGCTACCCAGCTTGGCAGCTTCACCTCCCTGCCTATTAAAAACCAGCTGCCATGCTGTGAAGAAGAGAGACCACACGTCCATGCCATTCAAGAGCCCCAGCTGAGCTCCCAGCTGACAGATGGCACCAACTGCCAGTCATGTGAGTGAGTCAGCTCACTTAAGCTTTCAAATAACCTAAGTCCTGGCTGACATCTGACTACAACCACATAACAGACCCAAAGTAAGAATTTCTCAGTCCAAGAGCCATGAAAGATAATAAGGTGTTGTTGGTTTAAGCCATTGCACTCTGGGTTGGTTTGTTATGAAGCCAATAGATAAGATGATACTAAAAAGAACAATACACATGCTGACCAACTGGACTCTAGCTTGAGCTCCTACTATATGACCTTGAATAAGTGGCCTCTCAAGTACGGGCCTCTTTGTCTTCATCTGTAAAAAAGAACCTAACTATTAGTTTTTATCACTGCTAATAACCAATTGCCACAAACTCAGTGGCTTAAAAAATACGAATGTACTGTTACAATTCTGGAGGTCTGAAGTCTGAAATGGGTCTCACTGGGCTAAATTACAGGCCTTTCTGGAGGCCCTTGGGAAGATCCACGTCTTTGACTTTGCCAGTTTGTGGACATTGCTGCCCACATCCTGTGGCTCATGGCCTCTCTCTCCATCTTCAGGCGCACCAGCAATGGTCCGCCAAGTCTTCACCCTCTATCATTTTGGCCTCCTCATTTGCCTTCCTCTTCTACTTTAAAAGACCTGTGTGATTACATTGGGCCCAACCTGGATAAATGAGGATAATCTCATTTTAAGGTCAGCTGATTAGCAACCTTAATTCCATGTGCAACCTGAATCCCACTTTGCCTTGTAATATAACATATTCACAGGTTCCGAGGATTAGGATATGGAAAACATTGGGCGGGGGCGGGGGAGCATTATTTTGTGTACCTATCACACCATCCTACCTCTTTGTCTCAAACCATAGTAATATTGAGAGGATAAATGAGCTAGTAAATATGTACAGTAATCATAACCATCATCATATTCATTCCACAAAGAAATAATTGAGCGTTTATTATCTGCCAGGCACCATGTTGGATAGTGGGGAGATATGACGGTTAACAAGATGCCCATTATCACATTCCAGTAGAGGTGGACAATCAACTGATCTATAGATTGGCAGACTGGTAGATCAGTGAATCCGTAGATGGGAGAATAAATCCATTTACTAAATCTAGATGTTATTAGAATAATATCAGCTAATAATAAGTGCAACAAAATGAAGTAAAACAGCAGGGCTGGATGGCTACTTTCTGGTGAGTGATCAAGAAAATCCTCCCAGGTGGGGTGAAATTTGGACTGAGATCAAAATGGTAAGAAGTGCCCGAATGAAAAGATCTAAATCAGAAACAAGTTTGTGAAGAACCTGAAGCCAGAACGTAGTAGGAAGAGCTGTGGCACTCCAGCACTTTACCCCAGAGGCACTATAGGCACTGTGTATAGGGCCTACAGACTTTTTAGGAGCCAAAGAAATGTTTAAAATCTTTAGCAAAAAAATTATTGATTCCAAGATACCAAAAGAAAACCAGGAACTTGAAGTGAATAAATATTTAATTGACATATTCATACCTCATTGATTGTTAAATGTAACAGTCATAAAATATTCATTACATTTGTTAACAATTTGTAGGTTAAATTTTTTCACCTCCTCTAATTCCCAAGTACGTAGAGAGTTCTAAGAAACCAGCGTCAGTCATAAATTAGGGTAGTTTATCACAGCCAATAAGAAAGTCTTAGAAAATAATTTACAGCAAAAAAAATTAATGTGGAATGTTGGGGCATTTAAATATGTTCGATAGGATATGAGGGTGGGGTCTCCAGAAATGAGTTGTTAAGGTCTACAAAAGTCTTCACTGGACCAGAGGCATTTAGTATGACCCTGAAGAGCATCTATTGACCAAACTCTGGGCAGTATTACATCCAGCACAAATGAAGGAAGTCTCTGCTCATAGCTAAATCAATTCTCTCCAATCACCTTCTCAGAAATGACCCAGGGGCACCTGGGTGGCTTAGTTGGTTAAGCATTCAACTTCGATTCAGGTCATGATCTCACGGTTCATGAGTTTGAACCCCACATCAGGCTGTCTGCTATCCGTGTGGAGCCTGCTTCAGATCCTCTCTCTCCCCCTCTCTCTGCCCCTCCCCCATTTGTACATTCTCTGTTTCTCTCTCTCTCTCCCCCCTCCCCCCTCAAAAATAAATAAAGAGGAAGGAAGGAAGGAAGGAAGGAAGGAAGGAAGGAAGGAAGGAAGGAAGGAACAGACGGATGGATGGACAGACCTTGCTCCTGGAGGGCAAGACTAATCACTGTCAACAGGTGACGCATTTCCAAGATCAAACACAGTAATCACCTACAGATGGAAGAGCAAAATAGTCTAACTTGTCCCCATAGTAATGTGTCCATGCTGCATGCTTCCTGGTGCACACAGCTTATTCCCCCAGGGTCTTTGCTGGGTTAGGCTGTTCATCTAGGAAGTTTGCTAATGAACTCAGGGGAAAACTCAAAATGTAAAAGCTCAAAAATGGACTCAGAACAATTTCTGGGGTGCCTTGATGAGGCCAAGACTATAAGGATATGGACAATGTGGGGCCTGTAAGTCCTAGGCGAGGTCGGGGCAGGGGGTGGGAGGGAGAATGTGAGCATGTGAAAACCATTACAAAGCAAAACCTCTCTGGGGGCCAAACAAAATTAAGTACAGAAGGGAGGGAGGGTACAGAATGATGGAGTCAGCCAAAACGAATGAGCTCAAAGGACCCTGATAATGAGGGAGGCCTTCCCAGGGACTCCAGGGTGGCTGTAGATAGTAGGGGGGGTAGGCAGGGAAGCACTTGGGAATGCCTGAACAACAGCACAGCTCTCTACATTCTCAGGATTTCATGGGCCCCATGAATTATTAATGTGAGGTTCATTTACTGCATAGATAAGCCTGCAACATCAGTGGGAATCAACTCATAGTATCTTCATTTTCCATTCTCTCCCGCAATCTTGTCCATGGAAATGTAAATTTAAGACAGTGAAAATTTATGTATAAACACATATTGTTTTTCTATTAGGGTTCTATCATAAACATTTTTCAATATTGCAATATATTTAGTGGGGGAGAGATAGAGAATAAGACACAGAATCCAAAGCAGGCCCCAGGCTCTGAGCTGTCAGCACAGAGCCGGACGTGGGGCTCAAACCCGATCACTGTTGGAGCTGAAGTCGGATGCTTAACTGATTGAGCCACCCAGGTACCCCAATCATTAATATTTTTTAATAGTAACATGGTATTCCAAGAAAAAGGTGCAGCAAACTTTTATGTGGCTTTCCTACAGACTTCATTGCATATATAGGTTGTATCTAATTCTCAGCCACTGGAAGTAACTTTATTATCTATCTTAATGCATGTAGCTTTTTCCAAGGTTATTCCCTTAACAGAATTTCTCAAGCCTGGGTGAAAGGAAAGTGACAGAATGCTTTTTTCCAAAAGCATTGTACAAAAGTATACTTCCACCCGCAGAATACAAGAATATAAAACATTACTGGTTTGGGACTTAATTCTTGATTCTAGTGTTTAACTTTGTACCATTTGAAAAGGAATTGTCTCTATAGGCATACCTTCAGTGGAGGAGGTAACTTCCATCAGCAAAAAGATTATGACTCACTGAAAATGTAGAGGATAGTTATTAGCATTCTTTAGCAATAAAGTATTTTTTTTAAATTTTTTTTTTTTTTTTTTTTTTTTGAGAGACAGAGAGCAGGGGAAAGGGTAGAGAGAGAGGGAGAGAGAGAGAGGGAATCCCAACCAGGCTCCATGCAGTCAGGGCAGAGCCCGATGTGGGGCTCCATTTCATGAACCGTGAGATCATGACCTGAATCAAAATCAAGAGTCAGATGCCTAACCGACTGAGCCACCCAGGCACCCCAGCAATAAAGCAGTTTGTAATAAAGGTGTGTGCACTGTTTTGGGGGGTCATAATGCTATTGCACACTTAACAGACTATAGTGTAATGTGAACCTAACTCTTACATGAACTGGGAAACCAATAAATTCATTTCACTCACTCTATTATGATACGCAGTGGCCTGGAACCAAACCTGCAATATCTTTAAGGTGTGCCTATACACTGCTCTGCTATGGAGAGAGCTCCAACATTTATTGGCACTTAAAAAATAAACAAGGTGCAGAGCAGCAGATACATGCAGTGTGCTATCATCTATGTGGTGCCAGTACTTACACACGTGTACATTTTCCATGTAAATGCACGGAAAATTCCTGCAAGATAAGCTATGAATTACATTAATTCTAGGGAGGAGAAATTGAGATGTATAGTTGTAATATGACACTTTTCATCATGTACCCTTTGGTACTTCTGATTTTTTGTTATTTTCATTGCAATTTAAAATTATTTAGAAAAATAGAATAAGAAAGTAAAACCATCTGGAAGGCAAGGCCATCAACCTGGTTAGAATCCTCCCCACTGCCACCAACTGGTCAGATAATCCTGAATGAGTTCCTTAACTTTTCTAAATTCTAATTTCCTCACCAAAAAAAGAAGATAGGTGATAAAGGATCTTAACACCATGAATACAAAAGCATTCTGTATTTACAAGAAGGCTCTATCCTACCCTCTTCAGGCTCCAGACGGACCACGTGGGTTTCCACACAATAATATTTTTTTTTGTACTTACTGTGTATAAGCCAGGCATGTATAGTTGTTAGGGAGAAATCAAGGTACAGTGAGAATGTCTCTGTACTTGAGAACAACAACTATCTGTTCCGCTTGCCCCTGTTTTCCAAAATTAAAAATATTAATTCTACAAAGGCCTAGTGAGTGGATCAATGCAGGACCAGATTACTCAAAGAACATTTTGAGTCCCCCTCCAATGAGTGAGCGAACATGGCATGGAGCACATACCTTATTTGGAATGTTGATATCACTTCCTGCTGTCAGGAGCACTTTGCTGCATTCTTCATGACCTCCTTTAACAGCCAGAAAGAATGGTGTTTCTCCATTCTTAAAAAAAATAAATAAATAAAAGGAAAAAAGTTAAAATTAATTGCCCCTTGACATGAAATAAAATTACTTGAGGAACAGCATGCTTTCTCTATACCTTTTGTGCATTACTCTTAACGGATAGCATTTACTGAGCATCTATATGACAACTTATATTGCCAAGACTATATGCCTTGGCAGAGTTAAATGCACAACCCTGCGAGGTCAGGATTAATATCCCCATTTTACAGATAAAGAAATTAAGCCTTAGCTGAAAAGTGACAAAGCTAGACTGCAAATCCGGATGTTTGGCTCCAAAGCCTGCACCCATACGGATCCTGTTATTCTGCCTCCTTACAGGGTTTTCATCCACCATTATACTCTTAATCTTTACTATTTTATCTCCAAAACATTTATTGGACACTTACTGCCTGTTGGGCAAAGGCTTTGGGATTGAAATGACAAACACACACAAATCCTGCCCACAAGAAGGTAACAGCTTATTAAGCAAGATAATCATGGAAATATGAATTATAATGCAGTGTGAAACACACACAAACAGAAGCACATTTGTACCAAGTATAGCTTTAACGTTTAAAACTGATTTAAACTATTGTGTGTCATTTAAAAAAACAACAACACAGTAATACTCTTTCTCAGTAATTAAGTTTCCTGAAACTCATTATGATAAATGCTAGTAGGGTAAAGTGAGAGCTTAGTTTAGGCCAAAACACAGAAAAAAAGGAAAGAACTGGTATCACACAAAAGCCACTTGGATATTACCCCTTTCTCATGCAGATTCTTTCCTGAAAATTTTGGGAAAATGCAGAATCCCTTCTCACTCCCTAAACATTCCCCCCATGGGCATTATTCTGCTTAAAAATGCATTAGGATAAATTCAAATGGTTTTACTTATAGCTAATTAGATATGAACAATCATGTCAAGAGGGATGCAGGGGCATGGAACCAATGTTCCCATCCCAATGAGATGGAAAAACTATATCCAGCTTGCTTTACATGAGTGTCTGGGACAGCCATCTGTTACAGAGGAATTTCTCCTCATAATATGCCTTCTCATTTTCCTGGAAAAGAGATGCCAAATGGCAAACCACAGTGGGAAAAGCATTAGTGAAAAATGTGAAGGAAAGAATTCACACATCATTTAAAAATTTTTTTTAAATTTTTATTTGAGAGAGAGATCATGTGTGCACACACTCCAAGAGGAGCAGAGGGGAAGAGAGAGAGACAGACAGAAACAGAGAGACAGAAAAAGACAATCCCAAGCAGGCTCTGTGCTGCCAGCACTGAGCCAGATGCAGGACTCTATCCCATGAACCTGGGATCATGACCTGAGCTGAAATCAAGAATCCAATGCTCAACCGAATGAGCCACCTAGGCGCCCCAAGAATTCACATCTTTAATATATCAGGAGCCTAATAAACATTTGTATCTGTGACCCAACAATCCTCCCTTTAAGAATATACCTAAAGGAAATAGTGAGGAATTCAGACTATGGTTTTTATACAAAGAGGCTCATGACAGCCTAATTTTTAAGAAAAGAAAAAAGGATATAAATAAAATGTCCAAGACTCTTAAAAACTGAGAACAAACTTAGGGCTGATGGGGGGCGGGAGGGAGGGGAGGGTGGGTGATGGGTATTGAGGAAGGCACCTGCTGTGATAAACAATGGGTGTTGTATGGAAACCAATTTGACAATAAATTTCATATATTTAAAAAAATAAATAAAATAAAATAAAATAAAATAAAATAAAATAAAATAAAATAAAATAAAATAAAATAAAATAAAATAAAATAAAATGTCCAAGACCTAAAGAATAGTCATATGAACTCTGGACAACCAATAAGAATATATATACACAGGAACACAAAAGAAATGGAAGGAAAATATATCTGGTATCTCTAAAATAATCATTTCAGTGTGGAGAAAATACAAAACTACTATTTATTTTTATCTTAAATTTTTAAAATGTATATTTCTGGCATATATTTTATAATGTATTACTTTAATTATAAATGTGCATATGACAGATGCATGCCCATATTTCCTTACTGATAGGAGAGTTTGCTTCCAAGACTATTTAGAGACAGCCCCACTAGAGTATATTCATATGGATCACTCCAACTGGTCTGGCTACAGCTTACATTAGGAAATGCAGGCAGCCCATGACTGTATAAAGATTATGGGCCTTATTCAAAGGGCTGATATTATCACTAGACACTTCATTCTCTGCAGATGAAACCTATCATAATCTGCAATTACAGTGTGTTGGACTTTATGAGCTCTCTCTAATGTGCCCTAACTCAAAAATAGCTAAATGGTGGATAAAATCCAAGTGCACACATTCCAGTGGTAAAGTATTAAAACACAGCTGGGCAAGCATGACCAAGACTTTAAATTAAATCCTGTGGCTATAGGACTTGATCTCTATATTGATTTGTGAAGGCTAATCACACCTAAGATTTATTCTAGGTGATTCACATTTTTTTTTTCCTCACATTTCTCACACATCATTCGTAACTTGTATTTAAGAAGACCAAATTCCTGAGATCTTTAAATAAGTTAAACCAATTAAACCTGATCATTATTATGCCAGATGGTCAGAAAAGACTGAACGCACACTAAAGTAAACAAATGAAAGCTCTATTTTTGTCCATGATCCTCAAGTGAAAGCTTGGCTTGGGCGCCTGGGTGGCTCAGTCAGTTAAGTGTCTGACTCTTGATTTTGGCTCAGGTCATGATGTCATGGTTCATGGGATGGAGCTTTCAGTGCAGAGCTTGCTTGGGATTCTCTCTCTCCCTCCTCTCTCGCCCCTCCCCTGTGTGCACTCATGCTCTCTCTCTCTCTTTCTCTCTCTCTCTCAATAAATAAATCAACTTATGAAAATACAAAAAAAGAAAGCTTGGCTTAAATTCTCCCAAGAACTTGAAAAGAAAAAATGAGGATAATAATATACCACTGATACAAATGATAACCATGAGGCTGCCTGTATGGTTCATCAGTTAAGTGTCCGACTTCAGCTCAGGTCATGATCTCACGGTTCGTGAGTTTGAGCCCCACATTGTGTTCTGTGCTGGCAGCATACAGCCTGCTTGGGATTCTCTCTCTCTCTCTCTCTGTCTCTGCCCCTCCCCTGACTGTGTTCTCTCTCTCCCTCTCTATCTCTCAAAATAAACAAACTTAAAAAACAACAACAACAAATGATAACTATGACCCCATTTATTGCACCAAGATAACACCAGTGATAACAGATGCCACTTATTACATGCCTACTGTGTGCCAGGCACTACTCCAGGTGCTAATTGTGTGCCACAGCCTTCCCATTTAAACTTCACTATGGCCCTATGAGGTTATTTGACAGATGAGTAAACTGAGGCTAAGACGGGCTATGTGCTGAGCCCAAGATCACTTACCTAGAAGAGCGACGGAGCCAGGACCTGACCCACACAGTCAGAGCCCTGCTTTCAATCTCTGGGTGCCCAGATCCAGGGATGCATGGGACTAGCCTGGTGGGCTTCTCTGGTCCAAAGGGAATACAGACTTGGCCCAGGCATCACATATACGCCCTTTCATAGCCTTCCCTTTCCATTAGGTTACCCACGGTTGCTAGTTTTATGGTCAAAAGCCACCAATACTAAGTCCCATCTTGTTTTATCTGAGATCAGGATGCATCTCACAATCTTAGTCAACCAGGTAGTATATGTGATGCTGTCACTGCTTGTCATGTGTATGAAATCAGAATGGGTGTTGGCTTAAATCTCAGAAACCATATAGGGTAACCTTAAAGAAATGTTGCATTGCAAGCACCTTTGAAGGCACAGAGGACCGTATTTTGTTTGAAAAAGCCAGGACATCAAGACTGAGTAAGAATCAAGCTCAGTGTGAAGTTTACTAACCAACTTATTTATTTGTTCCTTTATATGTGTATAATAAAAAATCTAAGGTAAACATCTAAGAAACTCTTTCCATAAGTATAAACTATTCTAAAGGACAAAAAAGCTGCTTGTTTGTGTCACTGTTTAATTGGCAGCATTATTTTTTCTTAGCGTTACATAAAATAATGATACACCTCACAGTCATCGATGTCTTCAATGATTATATTACCTCTTAGAGTATTGCTCAGAGAGGTATTAAGTTTAGAATTTATCAGAACGTTAAACTATGAAGTCCAAGAGGAATCCATTCACCTGAGTTTCCAAAGAGCCAGTCCAAAAATCATTGACTCAAAGGTTTAAAGTGACCACCTAGAGCAGATCTGTCTCCCTGGCACAACTTCTCCACTTAAGCCTTATGCCCAGTTTCTATCTCCCTACCCTCCACTGAACCCCAGATAGTTTCTATCTCCCCACTGCTCCCCACCTGAATGTCTGCCCCCCTCCCAGGTGCCTCATCACAAACCCATTCAAAACCCTTGTTACTGATCTCACCCACATACTCTGCCCTGTGCTCACAGCTTAGGGGGGGCACCCCACCCTCCCAGTAGTCCAAACCAGTGAGTCAGGTATCAGAAAGTCTTCTCTCTCCCTAATTCTGGTCACAAATCCTGTGGCCTCTGCCTCCTCCTATTGCTTCATCCCATTTGCTCCTTGTAAGTGCCCTGGTGACAGGTTTTCCATAGTTCTTGCTTCAGCAATTTCCACTGTCACCTGACTGGGGTCCTCACCTCCAGCCTCTGCAGGCACCAAGCCCCCACTTCAAACCACTGGGACGGTCACAGACCTGTAACCAACACAGAGCTCATTCCTCTCTGCTGCTTAACACCCTTCAAGGTCTCCACTATCTTCAAGTCAAAGCCAAGGTCTCCTGGTGAGCACAGCCTTTCTGTATCTCTATGCCTTGGCCCTCTCAGCTCCCACCTTTTTGAATGCCTTTCTTGCCCTTAGACTTCTAGAATAAGAATACATACTCTCTCCAGAATAGAGTACATATTCAACAAATATTTTTTGAGTCAATGGGTAAATAAATGAATGGACTAACAAATGACTTGCTGGGATACTTTAGAGAAAAAAGAAGGAATCTTGTAACATCACATTTTACACTCTGTGGCACTAACATCTTTGTTTTCCTCCCATGAAAGCCATTCCTCCCACCCTTCCACTTTTGAGTCTTGTGCCCACCCCTAACGAGCACCTTCACATACCTCATTGATCTCATTTATTTCTTGCTGCTGGGTTAGCAGCACATGGACCGCAGGACTGTGACCATGCTTTGCTGCAAGGTGCAGGGCAGTATTTCCCTCCTGCAACAGAGACAAACTCACCATAGAGTCCGCTGCACTGAGCAACATGACCCTCCAATGGTCAGGCCTGTAATGAGGTTTCTGAGGGGTTTCATTTCGGTTAAAGCTGTGGTCCAGAGTGTGGGCCACATTATCCACAGTTTCAAGTGAAATTTATAATTTTTTACAGTTTCAAATGAAAAGACATAGTTGATCCAACAAGTGGGAAAACACCATCCATGCCCCTCATTCTACCTTTGCTGCTAATTTGCTAGCAAAAGGTGAAACAATAAAAGCAATTCCCATAACCTATGTGAAGATAAACTGGTGAAAAATTTCTGGGAGATAGTTTTAGCAATGTATACCAAACAATTTAATGTGTAGAACTTATGAGCCCACAATTCTATGTATACATATGAATTTCTCCTAAGAAAATAATCAAAGCTGTGAATATAGATATGGGTGTCTATCAGGGTTTCCCTCCCCAGTCAGGTAAGAAAGACTCTTCAGCAGACCTCAAGGGACAAAGAGCACTGGAATTGACAGTGGAAAAAATCCACATAACCTACTGAGTTCACAAACATTTATTGGGTGAAAACTGGCAATCTGGATGATCCACTGCCAAAGTGGGTTCATTTCATCTGGATATTCCATTATTCTGACTGTAGTAACAAGTGAACAAGTCTATTCCTGACCAAAATGCCATCACCAAATCTATATACCAGCTGTCACCCCCCCCCTTCTCTCATTCTCAGCAAAGAAATAAAAGTCCAACTCACCTTGTCTTTTTCTGAAGTATGTAGATTAAGGAAGATAAGTTTTTCTATCATTTCAATGTGGCCCCTCTCAGCTGCCCAAAGAAATGGTTTTCTTCCTTTCTGAAAATAAATCACAAACCTCCAGTGTTTATTATACATTTATTAATAAGCAAGACAACAGAGAGAGGCAGAGCACAAGCAGGGAAGAGGGAGAGAGGGAGACACAGAATCCGAAGCAGGCTCCAGGCTCTGAGCCGTCAGCACAGAGCTCGACATAAGGCTTGAACCCATGAATCATGAGACCATGACCTGAGCTGAAGTTGGACGCTTAACCAACTGAGCCACCCATCAGATGGTGCCCTATCTAACTCCAGATATTTTAAAGGAGGAAGAAAAGATAGTTGGGGGGGGGGGGGCGCGGAGAGGGGAATGGAGGCAGAAGTATTTTCTTCATTTAAAGAAAACACTCATGAGGGTGCCTGGGTAGTTCAGTCGGTTAAGTAACCTACTCTTGATTTCCACTCAGATCATGATCTCATGGTTCATGGGATCAAGTCCCATATCAGGCTCTGTGCTGACAGCACAAAGCCTGTTTGGGATTCTCTCTCTTTCCCTCTCTCTCTGCCCCTCCCCTGGTCACACGTGTTCCTTTCTCTCAAAACAAATAAATAAACTTTAAAAAAATAAAGAATACACAAATTGGCGTGTGTGTTATTAACCAAAGGCTTAGAAAAATGTCTGAAATGTGAAAAACAAGATACAAGCCTCTTTATAAGAAGGTTCCTGAATCTGAATCTGAGATTTGTTATCTGATCTGCTAATGCAGGGTAATCAAAAGATCATGGAGACTGTTAACATGAGATAACAGCACATGATTCCCCCATAACTGGGAAAAAAAGAAAAATGTTGAAATAATAAATGGCAAAACAAAATGTCCACGAGGATCAGCCCTATGGAGCTCTCCATTCACACATATATGGAAGTTGGAGAAACAAAATGGTGCCAAAAATTCACCTAATTCATTATTCTTGAGCCAGACCTGTTTGCCAGTGAGGCCTACATCCCCAAGCTTCTATGCTGGAAGGCCTGACTCTCATTGTCATTCTCATAAAGTCACTAAGGAAGGGCAAAGAGAAGGAACAGAGACTGCTTCGGCCCCCAGTCTTCTGTTAGCAAGTTAGACCCCTAATTGAAGAGAATTTAGTCTTGAGCCATGAACAAAATTTTGGAAATGATAGACCAAAAATTATTGAATCTAGGTTATTCAAATATATGCAAATGGAGACAAAAGAGAAAGGTTCATATAAAAAAATGACAAAAAGAGATGTGAGAGACATGATTATACACTACATGAAAACATTTAGTCACATACCTTTATAAATTATTCATTAATTTATTCCACAATTACTGAGCATCTATGAATATGCCAGATATTGTGCTCAGCCATAGAGTGGCCGGGATGAAAGATACACTGCCCCATCCTCAAGAAGCTCAGAGTGCAACAGGGAAAATGGACACATGAAAAGCAATGATAATGAAATATAGGAATTGAACCCTGGTGACACGCAGGAGTACTTAACTCAGCATGAATGCGTGCTTGTGGGTGGGGAGACAGGTGACAAGAAATGAAGAAGGCAGCCTTTTAAGTTCATGAATGCACTGGGATAGGAGAGAAGAGCACTGGTGATGTTTCCTGCCCGTCATCTTTTCCTCTAGAGGGCCTGTGGCCTATTTTTGTGGAGCTGTTAATTACAGGCTCCTGCCTCTTCCACAATATATCCCTTGGTCACACTGTTTGGTTCAGGTATGGTCACATGCCACGCCAGGCCAATCAGGGTCAACCGTGGGATTATTTTTCTGCGCATTCTATTTGTAGTCTAGAATCAGCAGCAGCTAAGCCATCAGCAGTCCTCCCTGTTACCTGATGAGGACAATTTGCCTAAGAATAAAGCCAGCACAGTGGAGAGCAGAGCTGGAAACGGAAAAAGAGACAAGAGCCCTGTTGACATCATTTGCGCTGCTGGATTCAGACATAACTAAAATTGCCTGTGCCTAAAGTGTCTAACTGAATGAGTCAATAAATTCCTTTTTTTTTTTTTTTCCCTTTAAGTAGTTGGAGTTGAGCTGCTGTCACCCCTCACTAGCAGGGCTTCCTTAAAGCAACTGCCCTATCTCAAAGATTTATGAGAATGACTTCAATGCCCACCAGAGGGTCTTTTTGGCTTCAATTAAAGATTTCAGAATAACGGAATTATCACTGGCCACATCTGACACCACTTTACTCTGAAGATATAGGGCACAAACCACAGCTGGCCAAGGTCAGCCGTTCCCCTTCATACCATGTCCCTACAGAGTTGTCCAGGAGCTGCTGTCTTTGGCCCCCCAGGTGATAGCTCAGTTGCAAGGTGACAGATCTACAGTGGACAGGCATTGGAGCCACCCTGTCTAGAAGGATGGTGCCCCAATGGAATAAATACCCCAAGCATAGCTTCCAGATCCCCACAAGGGATGTGCTCCATTAGTTATAAGTCATTACAGTCAGGGAAGCCCAAACCCAAAATATGGCTTCCCCCTGGTGATGATAGTGCATCTGTAGTTCCTCCAAGTCCAGATGCAATTTGCCAATTAGGGGTTATTTTTATCATAAACAACGCTAATCTTGTTTGCAGTGACACAGAGCTAGAAAGTTAACTAACGTTTAAATTCTCAGGCAGAAGGGGCGCCTGGGTGGCTCAGTAGGTTAAGCGGCTGACTTCGGCTCAGGTCATGATCTCGCGGTCCCTGAGTTTGAGCCCTGCGTCGGGCTCTGTGCCGACCGCCTGGAGCCTGTTTCAGATTTTGTGTCTCCCTCTCTCTGACCCTCCCCCATTCATGCTCTGTCTCTCTCTGTCTCAAAAATAAATAAACGTTAAAAAAAAATTTAATTCTTAGGCAGAAGCAAAAGGGGTCTTATTAGCCCTTTACCCACAGAAACCGTAAATGATACATGAGGGTGTTGTGTCCCAGAGTAGACATTTACTGCTTTTATGTCTATGTTTCTTCTAGTAACAGCAGGTTCATTTTCCTTTTGAGAACTTCCCCACTTATACAGACACCATTTATCCATTTAGTGCTGTCAACTGCCAGGTTTCACCCGCCACATGAAGTGATCACTTTAACCCACGCTGGTCACAGTGATTGGTCCAGGATTAGGCAGATGATTCAAGCAGGGCCGAAGAGAGTTGTTTCTGAGATTTATATATGCACATTTATTTTTTTCCTAAAGTTTATTTATTTTGAGAGAGTGTGTACACATGCATGCACAAGCAGGAAAGGGGCAAAGAGAGAGAGGGAATGAGAGAATTCCAAGCAGGCTTTGTGCTGTCAGCACTGAGCTTCACATGGGCCTTAAACTCACTAACTGTGAGATCATGACTTGAGCTGAAATCAAGAGTAGGATGCTTAAATGACTGAGCCATCCAGGCACCCTATATATGATCATCTAATGAGAGAAATTTTCTTTCTTATGAATAAAAATCCATAAGAATATCCCTAAGAATATCTTGAAACTGCTAGCAGCCATCTTTCCCACCTTGTGGAGAGTACCAATAATGCCAACAGAGACAATCGAGAGTTGGAGAGGGAGAAAAAAAAAAAGGGGCTGGATCCAGCCGTGCCTGAAGCCATTCAGATACACCCTCCAACTTTTTAGTTAGGAATAAATAAATTACCACTATTGCTTAATCTAGATTAAACTGGATTTTTATCACTCATCGCAGAAAGAAGTCTCACAGATACATATTTAGTAGTATGGGAACGAATACTACTAGAAGTACCAGGGGTCCGTTGAACTTTAAAAAGGCCTTACTCTTACCCTTGGCTAATACAAAGGCTTGCATTTCTGCATGGCTAAACAAAGTGACAGAGGACCCACCCACAAAGAAAGCCTAGTCTGGGAAGAAATGGGAGGTTATCAGAGTTGAAACATTTTTCTTCACCAAGAAAACAGCTATTACTTTCAACTTTGGATGCCCTTTAAAAATGTGATTATCAAGGGGAAAAAAATGTGAACGTGAAATTACACAAAATAAGGGCATTTAAAGTAATCTATATTTTAGAAATGTATCAAAAGGGAGCATAAATAAGGAAGAAGTGACAGTAAAATGAGATATAAATCTTTTCTCTCATCTTAGTTATTAGGAAAAATAAGAACTTTAAAAATACTTGTTTTTTTCCTGTTTAAATTCTGTTTCTTACCATGTCTCATTTCATTTTTTACCCATCCAATCCTTTTAAAATGATGTTCAAGTCGACCTCTATGCAGTGCAGCCTCACAGGACTCCTGCCCACTTGCAAGGCAGGGAGATTTTTCAGTCAGGGCAATGGAATAGTGGTGTCAGAGCCCCAAGCTGCAGACAAATCACAATGTCTCCCCAGCTCAGGATGCTGATTGCCTTCCTTAATTAATGAGCATAAGAAGGGGCTAGAATTCCTTTTTCCTTTATTAACACAATGTATATTTAACCTAACATGTTTTAATTCAATGCATTTAAATTATTTGCATGTGAACAAATCTAAGGGGTTAAAATTGTTAATTTGAAATTATTTTGGGGGCACCTGGGTGGCTGTCAGTTAAGCTTCCGACTTGGGCTCAGGTCATGATCTCATGGTCCATGAGTTCAAGCCCCGCGTCAGGCTCTGCACTAACAGCTCAGAGCCTGGAGCCTGCTTTGGATTTCGTGGCTCCCTCTCTCTCTCCAACCCCCACCCCCACCTTCTCATGCTCTGTCTCTCTCTTTCTCAAAAAATAAATAAACATTAAAAATTTTTTTTGAAATTATTTTTCATTTTGAAGTTTACTACCAGGATTATCAAATTTGACAAGTTACCAAATTAAACAAAGATTTCATAAACAGCCATTCAATAGGCACCTGAAGTCCAAACTGACTCTTCTTGCCCATAGAGATCTCAGAGGTGGTGCCCTGGAGAGCCTCTGAGAGGAGGCCAGGGAGGACCCAGCACAAAGTCCTCCAGTGCCTTGTGTGTAGGTCTACACCCCATGGCAACTCTCCTTATCCTGGGACCCTCACAACAGAACCCCAACATAAGGAAAACACCAGGAGATTCCCTAATAACTAGAGATTTGAGAGGGAAAAATAAGTTGCCATGAAGTAAAAACTACTGAAGGAGCAGTGTGTTAAATACGCAGTCATGGACCTAGGGTGGGTAGGATGAGCTCTCCCCTTGCACACTGGAACCCTTAAATATTGGCCTCAGGTCCATACAAGAAAATCTATCTTTTCAAATCCTCTCATGCTCATTATTCCCAACACTCCAAAATGGGACGCTTCTTTGCATTTTGACCTCTAAAGACTTCCTATATTCATTTGAACCAATGGAAGTTCCCATTAAGTATGCAGCTGAAACCAACCTTACATTGTACCACCAAACTCTTAGATTCAACAACTATGCATATACTCTAAAGCCATTCCTTTCTGTGTCCCTGCTCCACTCCAAACATTTTGAGTGCTTATTTTTGACCACTAGATGGAAGTTTACACGTAGATTCAGAACATCTACACTACTTCACCCAAAACTTCTCCTGGCTGCTCTACTCTCTCTCCCCTGGAGAGGACACATGATTTCCCAAGCTATGGACCTGAAAGAAACCTCAAAGTATTTTCCATGTCTTCCATCTCTCCCATCCCCACCCACACTCTCCTGGGCCTAGTGACACCCCTTTTATTAATAAAGACCGCCTCCCTATAAGGCTTTCCTTGTTAGCTTTTGGAGTTCCCTCTGGGCTAGAGAAAACAATCTTACTAATACTGGTCAGTAAACAGGCTCTCAATCACATTCAGCGGATAAGAAAGTAGGCAAGAGGGCCAGCTATGAGAGTGAAGCAGTTTTTTTCTATCAAATGCATTCAATGAGTTCCACAATACTTTTAAGTAAACACAGATGGAAAATCCAAAGATGAATTAATAGATCCTGAGCTCCTGATCCCAGTTCATACTGGATTTTGCCAACATTCTTGAACCCCATTCACAGATCTCAGAAAAAGAGTAGACTTTGTCTTTTGCATTGATCCACTTAGGTTTCTTTAAAACTAAAATTGGATTCAGAGATTCCTTTCTCCCAAATGAGCCAGTATTTATTTGTTCATTCCTCATATGTCTCTGAATCCATCTTAATTTTAAGATCTCTCAGTTGGGGGGGGGGCACCTAGATGGCTCAGTCAATTGAGTGTCAGACTTCAGCTCAGGTCATGATCTTGCAGCTCGTGGGTTCTGTGCTGACAGCTTAGAGCCTGGAGCCTGATATGGATTCTGTCTCCGTCTCTCTCTACCCCATCCCCACTCACACTCTTTCTCTCTCTCAAAAATAAATAAACATTTAAAATTTTTTAAAAAAGATCTCTCAGTTGGACATGTGGTTCTGCACAGTCTGCTGCCAGGGCTCCCCAGTCTTTTTCCCACCAGACAGAGGAGGAGGAAGAGGGGTGGGACAGGACAACCCCAGAGCCAGCTACAGAGACGGTGGGCAAGAGGGCTGCTGGCCAGCAGAAGTTCCAGATGTGAAGGCTCCCCACAAACCTGCTTTGGTCTTTGAGTCCCTTCAGCCTATTGATCCTCCCATACACAGCTGTCTCCTGTCAAAGCAGCTGGAGCCCACTGAAAAGGAAGACAGTCATGTGTCTCACAGATACCAAATATCTGCTGAATGGAATTGAGTGGAATTCATTCACAGGTCACATCCCTACCTAGCATCAATCAAACCAGAATGATCTAATGTCCACACTGTGACACTAGATGCTATCTATGATTATGATTTTGAGGAAATCAGACAATGCATTTTGCCCTATGATTACTGTTATAACAACTACATTTAGTGAGCACTTACCAGGTACCAGACTCTTTGCTAAGTGTTTTATAGTCATTAACTCATTTAAACATCTCAACAGTGGCTGTTCCAATACTGCTACATAAGAATGGCTTAGGGGTGGTATCTGATTAGAAAAGGGTGGTAGAATGGCTTACAGTGAAGTTCAATGGCATAGGCATTTTTTACATAAAATTGAGGAAATGTCAATACTCTACATCAAACCATAAAGGTATTGCCTCCCCAATTATCCCTTGTAGATACCGAGGCTTTCAGCAGTCAGAGAACTTGCTTAAAACCGTGTAACTAATACATGCCCAGACCACAGCCCATGTCTGTCTGCCTCCAAGCTGTAAATGTACAGATGCTCAGTCATACTCAGAGGAAGTAAAAGAAACTTACAGACTTCATTTGAAGAAATTACTGTTGTTGTTGTTGTTGTTGTTTTTAAGACTGGAGTCAGACAAGAATGTGAACGTTTTTTTACAAGAGGTGAAATGAGGTATTACTGATTAATTTATGGAGAGACTTTTATGGAGACTATTGTAGGCACAGTGAAAAAGAGGTCACATTTGAAATCAAAACTTCAATCTCACAGGGTATACTCCCTTATGAAAAAGGCCTAGAAGAAGATATTCCAGGGAAAAGACAGTTCATGACACAGGAGGAATGTCCACAGTCATCTGAGAAGAGAGACAGGACAGCATGGTGACTGAGGTCAGCGAGACCTGAATTCAAATTCTGACTCTCACTGTCCAACTCTGGGATATGGATGAGGTACTCAGCCTTTCTGAGCCTCAAATTTATCACCTTTAAAAATAAGCAAAATTCTTGGCACCAGGCTCGCTCAGTTGGTTAAGCATCTGACTTTGGCTCAGGTCATGATCTCAGAGTTTGTGAGTTCAAGCTCCACATACAGCTTTGTGCTGACAGCTCAGAGTCTTGAGCCAGTTTCAGATTCTGTGTCTCCCTCTCTCTGTCCCTGCCCCCCCCCCCCGTCTCTCTCTCCTGCAAAAATAAACAAACATTAAAAAAAAAAAAAAAAAAGCAAAATCCAGAGCACCTGGGCAGCTCAGCCAGTTAAGTGTCCGACTTCAGCTCAAGTCATCATCTCACAGTTTGTGAGTTTAAGCCCCATGTCAAGTTCTGTGCTAACAGCACGGAGGCTGGAGCCTGCTTCAGATTCTGTGTCTCCCTCTCTCTCTGCCCCTCGCCCATTTGCATTCTCTCTCAAAAATAAATAAACATTAAAAAAATTAAAAATAAGCAAAATCCTGCTGTATAGGATTATTATGGGAATTAACAGGAGAATTCATTCATTTAGCAAAGATTTGTTAAACCATATACACCAGGCCCTAAACCTCTCAATGAAATAATGTAAGTAAATAGCTTTCCTTTGTACCTAGCACACCAATAAATACTCAACAGGTGGTAGCTGTTATTATTATATATCTACACCTGAAAAGAAAAGGAATGTAGACAAGTACAGTAAAATTGCATTATATTCCATGGCTCATTACTACATACACTTGGGCCAAATACACTCCAAAAAGGCCAAGCATAATGTAGTAAAATGAAAGCATACATTCTAAATACAAAATAGGGTGGATACTGTCTACACCCAACCAGGATGAGAGAGTAAAGGGGGAAAAAAGAACTTAGCGGCTTCCTCAATACTCCTCATCCTCCCCATGTGCAGATGCCAGGGTCACCACCAACACCAACACTTCTCATCTGTTCTGCCATCTGCCAGAGTGACGGAGGAGCTGGGTACAGGGCCAGGTCTGTCTGTGCTGGCTGCTTTGGCAGCTCTAGGAGGAGTAGGAAGAAAGAGGAAGGTAGGTGGAGGTGTACACAGGACCTATCCTACCAGAGCAAACATACCTCATCGGGCTGGTTCAGGTCCTTCAAGTGCAGATCTTGAATGAGGTACTCCACAATGCGTACATTATTGTTCTGAGCTGCAAAGTGGAGGGCATTCATTCCATCCTGAAGAGAGCCAAGGTAAGGGACATAATTACACAACGATCTTAAGACTTCCCCAACCCACATTGGTACAGTGAGGACTATTTTCAGGAGTGACCCACATACCCACCTGATTCTTGGCTCTCTGGTCTGCTCCAGCTCTAACCAGCATGAGCATGATCTCAAGACTTCCAGACCAGGCTGCAAGGTGAATTACTGTCAAGCCGTGCTTCCCCAAGAAGAGAAAAGACAAGTATCACTTGGATGAGCCACAACACATTATTTCAGTCAACAAAGACCAAGTTAATACTGAAATGTTGAAAATGAAGAAATAGGGAGAAAATTTAATATTCAGTAAATGTAATATTTCAATTCTATGGGGGAGAGGAATACATTTTAAATGGTGCAAGGACAAGTGGTTCTCCATAGGGAAGAAAATAAAATCAAATCCTGTATCATATTATACACGTAAAAAAGCACACAAAAAGTACATATATTACAAGAAATTCTAGACTGTAAGACACAGTGTCTTGATCTACAAGTTACAAAAGGAAAGACTGATGATGAAGTCAATAAATAGATTTTTCAAAATGTATCTTAATAAACATAAGTGGTTACTTTCTCTAATACATGAAGCCTCTTACAAATCAACAAGAAGAAGGCAATTAAACCAATTGAAAAAGTGTACCCCCAAAAAGGTGCTCTCTTAAGGTATTAGTGGAAATGAACCACTTTGGTTTCAGCAATTTGGCAACATCTACCGAAATTTTAAATTCAACAAGGAATTCCACTACTGGGAATCTATCCCTTGAAAATGAGTTTTAGGACCTAATGTTATATAAACAAGGATATTAACTGTAACCCTTAAAAATGTGAGCAAAGGTAAATGTCCATTAATAATAGGAATGCTGAACACATTAGGGAACAGTGACACCACATCAAGCAGCCATAAAAAAATGAGTTGGAGGGGCACCGGGGTGGCTCAGTGGGTTAAGCA
Organism: Panthera pardus; assembly: GCF_024362965.1. NCBI lineage: Eukaryota > Metazoa > Chordata > Mammalia > Carnivora > Felidae > Panthera > Panthera pardus. The sequence continues at coordinate 99,019,367 of NW_026526765.1, forward strand.
TTTGACTCTCAATTTCAGCTCAGGTCATGATCTCAGGTTCATGAGACTGAGCCCCACATTGGGCTCTGTGTTGACAGTGTGGAGGCTGCTTGGTATTCTCTCCCTCCCTCTATCCCTCTCTCTCTCTCTCTGTCTCTCTCTCTCTCCCTCCCTCCCTCCTCTTTCTCTCAAAAATAAATAAATAAACATTTTAAAAAGGTGGGTACATAGGTAGATAGATACTCAATACGTAGATGGATATGGTTATGAGTATGAGGAAAGGTACAGATATAAACACACATACTCTGCATTGTTAAATGTAGTCACTGGAGAAGGAGTATGTACACAAAAAAGAAAAAACAGAGAAGACTGAAGTTATAAAAAGAATCCCAATATATATACCTTATTTGAAATATTTTCTCCATATAAAATAATATAGGTGCATATGTGCATGAAACAGACTATCAAAGACTTTATCAGGAAACTTTAGGGATGCTATAGGCAGTTAGACTCATATACTGAATGCGTAGGAGAAAAGTGTGAAAGGAAATAGCTAACAGTTAACATTGGCTATCTCAGTCGGATAAAGGGTTAGTATCCAAAATCTATAAAGAACTTATCAAACTCAACACCCGAAAACCAAATAATCCAGTAAGAAATCGGCAAAAGGCATGAACAGACATTTTTCCAAAGAAGACATCCAGATGGCTAAGAGACACATGAAAAGATGCTCAACATCCCTCATCATCAGGGAAATATAAATCAAAACCACAGTGAGATACCACCTCATACCTCTCAGAATGCTAAAATTAACTCAGAAACAACAGATGTTGGCGAGGATGTGGAAAAAAAGAGGAACACTTTTGCACTGCTGGTGGGAATTAAACTGGTACAGCCACTCTGGAAAACAGTATGAAGTTTCCTCAAAAAATTAAAAACAGAACTACCCTATGACCCAACAATTGTACTACTAGGTATTTATCCAAAGGATACAAAAATGCTGATTCAAAGGGCACACACATCCCAATGTTTATAGCAGCACTATCAACAATATCCAAATTATGGAAAGAGCCCAAATGTCCATCAAATGATGAATGTATAAGGAAGATGTGGTCTCTGTGCATGTCTGTGTGTATGAATGTGTATATATATACACACCATGCATGTATATCTATACACACATGCACACACACACACACACACATACACACACACACACACACACACGGAATATTACACAGCAAGCAAAAAGAATGAAATCTTGCCATGTGCAACAAAGTGGATGGAACTAGAATCTATTATGCTAAGCAAAATAAGTCAGAAAAAGAGAAATAGCCTATGATTTCACTCATATGTGGAATTTAAAAAACACAATTGTAAGCTAAGGATAAGATGCATGGCCCCGATGCTAAGAGCTCCAGGTTCAAAGTGGGTGGCATCCCCGAATCTTCGGAACAGGCACACTAGATGAATGGAGGATCTAGATGTAAACAAAGAATCCCAGGTGGAGGTGGTATTTTGGGGATAATGATAGGCATCAGCTCTCCGAGCTTCTTTTTTTTTTTAAATTTTTTTTTCAACGTTTTTAATTTATTTTTGGGACAGAGAGAGACAGAGCATGAACGGGGGAGGGGCAGAGAGAGAGGGAGACACAGAATCGGAAACAGGCTCCAGGCTCCGAGCCATCAGCCCAGAGCCCGACGCGGGGCTCGAACTCACGGACTGCGAGATCGTGACCCGGCTGAAGTCGGAAGCTTAACCGACTGCGCCATCCAGGCGCCCCTCCGAGCTTCTTATCGATGGGAAGCTCTTCCTGGGCAAATATTCCCCAGGGGAAGTTATTGACCTTCTTGCTTACGACCAGACTGGTGCTAAGGCCAGACTGTCACTGACTCTGGGCCTTTTACACTTTACAGAGCATTCTGTGCAACTGTGAGTGTAATCCATGACACATGCTCACAAACTGCCCTAGGCATGTCAGTTTCGTGTCACAAGACATAGTATTATGAACTTTTCTATGGGGAAATTTACATCTGTGAGCAGTGATTCTTTGCCTGTGAGGAATGATGACTCCACTTGGAATTTATGGCTTCAGAAGTTCCTGTTGTTGGCAGTTTGAATTCCTGACTCCTGGATTTTATGATTAGAGCTTGAAATCTCTGAGTGTTGCCTGCTTTGAAATTAAGCATGACCTCTTAGGAAAAAAAGAGCTCCTATCAAAATGTGATTCATCTCCTATAAAAAATATTTCTGACCTCTTTTTTGGTCATATAGAAAATGGATTTAGTATTAATGAATATAGAGCATTCATGTGTAGAGAAAGGCAATTGAGGAGTGAATTGTATTCAGGGCACATTTTTTGAAGAACCTCAACTAGTTATTGTACATCATTGTTCCTTGGGAAAAAGAGTGCAGAAATTAGTAAGCATTTTTTTCATACTGGAATTACAAATATTTAAATAGACTAATTCACTGGGTAGTGTGACAGGTGAAATGTAAATTTTATAAAGTACGTACATTTAAAACAAGGCTTATCAACAGTGGCACTATGACATTTTGGCCAGGTGATTTTTTGTTGTGGGAGGCTGTCTGGGATTATAGGATGTTTTGCAGTTATCTCTGGCTTCTACCCATTAAATGCCAATATCTCCCCTCAGCCACGGCAATTAAAAGTATCTCCAAACATCTCCAAGTATTTCCTGGGAACAAAATTGACAACACCCCCCCTTCAAGTTGAGAACCGCTAATTTAGAGTTACACTTCAATAATATGGGACTTCCTTTTTCATTTCTCCACACTTGTACTTTCCTAAGAAGAGAATACATTAACGTAATTTCTGGGGCAGCCAAAATAAATGCCAAAAGGCTTATGCTCTTTACAAATGGAGGTGCCCCTGCAGACCCTCATCCTTGTTTATTTACTCATATTATATACATCTAGCAAACTGGTTTCCTAGGTTACAAACACAGTTGATTACAAGATCCAAATAAGATGTGTGAGAAGAATTAGTTTTATTTATTTATTTCTTTAATTTTTTTTTTACATTGATTTATTTTTGAGAAACAGAGTGAGACAAAGTGTGAGCGGGGAAGGGGCAGAGAGAGGAGACACAGAATCTGAAGCAGGCTCCAGGCTCTGAGCAAGCGGTCAGCACAGAGCCTGATGCAGGGCTCGAACTCACAAACTGTGAGATCATGACCTGAGCCGAAGTCGGACGCTCAACCGACTGAGCCACCCAGGCACCCCATGAGAAGACTTAGTTTTAGAAGGCACTTTAACAGAGTAATAGATGATTTTTTGCCAGGGATAAAAGGAAACAGAAAAGCAGACATATTACTTATAGATAAGGAACCTGAAAGTGAGCATTAACTAGATCACAGCACTTGAAAGTACCAGAACCAGAATTGGAGGTCAGTTTCTTCTGATTTTACATATCATACTCATAACGTTTGCTCTATATTACTTGTCTAACTTGGGGCCTAGAATGCAGGTCCCAGTTTTCCTAGTTCAGCACCCTCCATTCCACCTTCCTGAGACAGCCAATTTTTAATTTAGTTTTTTAAAAAAAATTGTTAATATCTATTTATTTTTGAGAGAGAGAGAGACAGAGCATGAGTGGGGGAGGGGCAGAGAGAGGGAGACACAGAATCCAAAGCAGGCTGCAGGCTCTGAGCTGTTAGCACAGAGCTGGATGCAGGGCTCAAACCCACAAACCATGAGATCATGACCTGAGCCGAAGTTGGATGCTTAACCAACTGAGCCACCGGGATGCCCCTATTTTTTTGGTTTTAAATGGAACTTTTATTTTTATTTTTCCCCATGTATTTATTTATTTTTAATTTTTAATTTTTTAAACTTTATTTAAATCCAAGTTAGTTAACAGTCAAAAGACTGTACACCCTTCAAAGCAGGGACTGTATGTCTTGCCAATGTTTCCTGAAACAATTACCTGGGAATCGTGTTAAATCACAGATTCTGATTCAGGAGGTCAGGGGTGGGTCTGATTCTGCATTTCAAGCTCCCAGGAAATACAAGTGTTTCCGTCCCAGGACTACACTTAGGAGTAATAAGAACTTAAATGGTGTTGAATTCCCAGCAGTTGGCATTGAGACTTACCCACAGCAGGCAATGAATAAATACTGATGGGGAAGGGGTTTGATTTTTGGCTCTTTGCAAACAGGTGTTAGAGCTTAGAAGACACAGCTGCCAAATCAAACTCAGGGGTCATCACCCAAATAAAGAGACGGCCAGGTTTGACCAAACACAGCACTGCTTGAATTATAAAAGAATTTTATTGGTTATGTACTAATGCCACTGTGAATAATTAAGTTAGTTACAGAAATATTAAACTTAGTGAAACTTTCAAGGTGGACTACAGAGGTACATCAGAAATACATACACACACACTCTCACAAGGCCAAGTTACAAAAAGCTGATGTTAGCTTCCAAATGTACATTTGGAAAAGCCTCAAAGAGAATAGCTTGGTAAAACATCTCTTCAACATTTCAGGAACAAGTGACTTATACTCTGACAGAAACCAGCAGTGTATTTAATATATTAGAAACACGGCAATCCTCAGACATGCTTTTTAAAGGAAAAGATGCTGTCAACCTGGGCAGTGGATGCATAAATGTTTATTGTACAATTCTTTCCCCTTTTATAGTACATTAAAGATTTGGGGTTATGGTCCTGTGTAGAATGGAGTAAGTATACTGCTCCTGGTCTCTCTCACCAAATGTGACCAAAATCTCCAGAAAGAGTGCATGGCACAGCTATTTGAGGACTCTGGGAAGCAAATAATAGCAAGTAGATTGGGGAAGTAAACCAAAACTCAAAATATAAACAATGAGGGTTTTCGGATTTGTTTTGTTTTTGTTTTCCTTCCATACCTTCCAGGTTGAACTCAAGGCAGTGCAAGTCACAGAAACGTGTCCTGGGCACAGACACAAAGAGCTAAAAAAAAAAAAAAAACAAAAAAAAACAAAACCCTCTTTCTGGTCTATGGAGCAGAAGGGGGATCCTGCAAGAAAGAGAAAGTAGGGGAAATACTGTTTCTTTTTTCTGTTCTGGCTCTGCTGTACACAAGCCTCCTTCCCAAAGCTGGAACCCTGTGGTAGAAGAGGTAGCAGTAGCAGGGACTGGGAAAGCACCTAAAACTGACCGAGAAACTGTGGTCAGAAGAGCAGGTAGGGTGGTGACTCAAGTTGCTTGTTTTCCTCCCTTAGTTGCAGAGGCAGACCTAATTGTGGGAAGCACATAGCAGAGCTGAGAGACTACATACACCCTCAACTTTCTAGTCAGCACACCAAGAAAAGGGGGAGAGGGGCCCTGGAGCTGGGAAAAGTGGGGGTGATGATTCCAGAGAGGGGGAAGCTCAAGAAAGTGAGCCCATAAAGATGTGTGTGTGGCCGCACCCTGACCCTTACATGGACCTGACTCTAAACAGCATGCCAAAGGCCTGGAATGGTGAACTATGAGGCAGACCACTGCACAGGTCTCAGAATGGGCCCTGGATGGTACATATGCAGGAAAGGTCCAAAGTACTGAAAACTGAAGTGACACTGGCATCAAGTGATGAGGAAATGGGTCCTCCATATGCAAGAAAAAAACAAGAATCTTGACCTATTCCTCATACCTTATAATTAACTCAAAATGGACAATAGATCAATTTTGTTTTTAGTTTTTTAATTTTTATTTTTTTAAAGATTTTATTCCTAAGTCATCTCTTCACCCAGTGTGGAGCTCAAACTCACAAACCCAAGATCAAGAGTCCAATGCTCCACCAACTGAACCAGCCAGGTGCCCAAAAATGGACAACAGATCTAAATGTAAAACACACAGCTATAAAAATTTTAGAAGAAAAAATATGAGAAAATCATCATGACCTTAAGTTAGGCAAGTCATTCTTGGTGGTTTTTTAATTATAGGTAAACTGTACTTCATCAAAATTAAAAACTTTTGCTCTGTAAAAAATGTGGGAAAATATTTGTAGATCACATATCAAACAAAGGACTTGTATCCAGAATATATAAATAACTCTCAAAACTGAACAAGAAAGCAAAAAACCCAATTTAAAAAATATATTCAAAATATTTGAATAGACACATAATCAAAGAAAGTATACAAATAGTAAATAACACAAGAAAGATGCTCACTATCATTAGTCATTAAAACCACAATGTGATGCCAATACATATTTATTAGAAAGGCTAATTAAGAAGGGGCGCTTAGGTGCTCAGTCGGTTAAGCGTCTGACTCTATTTTGGCTCAGGTCTTGATCTCACGGTTCTTTAGATGGAGGCCTGCAGTGAGCTCTGTGCTGACAGTGCAGAGTCTGCTTGATATTCTCTCTCTCCCTCTCTCTCTTCCCCTTCCCTGCATGCTATCTCTCTCTCTCAAATATAAATAAATAAACATAAAAAAAGGAATTCTAACATTAAGGGGAAAAAAAAGAAAATGCCAAGTGCTGATGAGGTTGTGGAACAAATGGAATTCTGCTACAATGCTGGTGGGACTGAAAGGTACAGACACTATAAAACAGTCTGGCAGCTTCTTGTACACAGCTTACTATACGACCCAGTAACCTCACTCCCAGAGATTTATAATGGATAAATGAATACTTTTGCCTACATAAAACCTGCACACGAATGTTGCTAGCAGTTTTATTCGTTTTGTTGTTGTTGTTTGTGAAAACATTTATATTTAGATTCAGCCAGTTGGACTCAATTTAGATGATTCCAATTTTGTTGGCAACATCCAAAGCATCATAGTTAGAAGCCAGTCGAACATATGCCCTCTTCTCTCCATCAGGCCTGATCAGCGTGTTGATCTCGGCCATGACAATGTCGTACTTTCTTCATGTCCTGTTTGATCTGGTGCTTGTTGGCCTTGAATCCACAATGAACACAAGTGCGTTGTTGTCTTCTGTTTTCTTCATGGCTGACTCAGTCAGGGGGAACTTGATGGCACAACGGTCAAACTTGTTTCTCCTGGGGACAGTGTTTCAAGGATATTTGTGGGGCCTTCAGAGACGCAGTGTCTTGGGCCGTCAGAAGGTAGGTGACGTGTGGAAATTCTTTTTTGTGTGTGACTGTGGATGCCTTTCCGCATCACATTTTTTTGGTTTTCAAAGCCTTTGCTTCGGCTGCAGCTTTGGGAAGGGCAAGAGCTTCCTTCTTTGCCTTTGGTGCCATCTTCATGAAACCAATAGCAGCTTTATTTGTAATAGTCAAAAACTGATAACAACTTCTTCAATGGGTGAATGCATGAATAAACTGTGGTACATCCATACACTGGAATACTAGTCAGAATAAAAAAGGAGGAACTATTGATATATACAACATGAATGAATCACAGAAACATTTTGCTGAGTGAAAGAAGCCAGTGTCAGAATGTTATATACTACATGATATAATTTATATGACATTCTCAAAAAGGCAAAATTATAGAGATGGAGAAAACATCAGTGGTTGCCAGGGTAAGGGAGGGTTTGACTACAAAGAGGCAGCATGAGAAATTTTCTGGGTGAGGCAACTGTTCTGTATGTTGATTATGGTAGTGATTACATGAATCTATACATGCATTAAAATTCATAGAACTTTACACAAAAAAGAAAGTAACTGTATAGTCAATTTAAAAATCAAAATAAAAATTTATTGTATCAAGGTTTCAATGTCAAAATAAGAATAGACGCTTGGCAATTAGGTCTATTACCAAATAATCTTTTGCAGGCTAACTAACACTACAAAATAATCAACAATTTCCAGATCCTAACAACACGTTCCTCAAGTACCATAACCATAATCTAACTTACTACCCTCACATAATTGGAGTGCTTTCAGTGCCAATTTTTAGTAAGAGGTACTTCTTCACTGTGATTCTGTTACATATCAATCAACTTGCCTACCAATATCAGACTAATAAAATAGAGAAGGATGTGCCTCACTGGTAAAACAAACAAACTTTTATCATTATCAAGTCTAGGCCATGTCTATGCCAACAAAACCAACGAGATGATGTGACTTCATTCATTCATCTTCCAAAGATTTACCAAGCTCATACTAAACCCAGGCCCTGTGAGAATAAAAGTAAGTGAGTGCTGAGTCTACCCTCCAAGGAGTCAATCAACACAGAAAATAGAATGGCTCTATGAAAACCTTCTCAACAGTTGAAGAACCACAGAGCATTTGATTAACTAAGAACCAAGAACTATGATCCATTGGATTCTAATAACCAAGGCTATCATCTTTCTCTGCAACTGGAGATGATAAACATGATGTTGGGTATATCCAGCCCAGGTGGTTTTCCTCGTGCCATGGTAAAGTATTAAGTGAAGTTGGGAAAAGTAGGTGGAAATCCTCAGGGTGGATTTTGATATCTAGGCAGACAAATAGTTAAGCTGATTTGTGGCTAACATCATGGTCTCTGGAACCAAGTAAACCAAGTTCAAATCCTGCCTCTACACCTTCTTAGATGTTAATTCTTTGGGCAAGATATTTAACCTGTGTCTTACGCTCTTCATATGAAAACTGTGTATTATAGTAACACTTTTTCACAAGGTTGGAGGCACTAAATATCAAAGTCCTAAGATGGGTGCCTAGCATATAGTACCTATTTAATAAGCTTTGCTTATCAGAGTTCACAGAGCACAGTCAAGATTTAAAGTCTCTGAGGCTAGTTAGCTTCTGTCTTCTACATCCCAAATTATACTCTGGTCAACTTATCTTATTCTTAAAAATGCATATTACTGGCCATAAGGTCAATATGGGAAAATAAGTATGTGGAGAAACAGGAACCCTCTTGCACTGTTGGTGGGAATGCAATTTGGTGCAGCCGCTCTGGAAAGCAGTGTGGAGGTTCCTCAGAAAATTAAAAATAGACCTACCCTATGACCCAGCAATAGCACTGCTAGGAATTTATCCAAGGGATACAGGAGTACTGATGCATAGGGGCACCTGTACCCCAATGTTTATAGCGGCACTCTCAACAATAGCCAAATTATGGAAAGAGCCTAAATGTCCATCAACTGATGAATGGATAAAGAAATTGTGGTTTATATACACAATGGAATACTACGTGGCAATGAGAAAAAATGAAATATGGCCTTTTGTAGCAACATGGATGGAACTGGAGAGTGTGATGCTAAGTGAAATAAGCCATACAGAGAAAGACAGATACCATATGGTTTCACTCTTATGTGGATCCTGAGAAACATAACAGAAACCCATGGGGGAGGGGAAGGAAAAAAAAAAAAAAAAAAAAAAAAAAGAGGTTAGAGTGGGAGAGAGCCAAAGCATAAGAGACTGTTAAAAACTGAGAACAAACTGAGGGTTGATGGGGGGTGGGAGGGAGGGCAGGGTGGGTGATGGGTATTGAGGAGGGCACCTTTTGGGATGAGCACTGGGTGTTGTATGGAAACCAATTTGACAGTAAATTTCATATATTAAAAAATAAAAAAATAAAAAAAAATATGGGAAAATAAGTAAAACCTAAGTCCTACAGGTAATGGGTAAGCAATTTAGTTACCAAATACAAAGAGTACACAATGTGTATATTCTCTACAGAGATCTTTCCAAAGTGAAAACTGCATTTGGAAATATTCTGGACGTATGTGAAGACAAGATAACTGAAGTGACCAGATTTTCCCCATACACTGGTCATGCTCCAATCCATTCTACCAAAGGAAGATGAACTTACCTTATCAGCAACATCCACCCTGGCCTTGCGATTAAGCAAGAAATCCACCGAGGATAAATGATTCGCCCCCACCGCAAAATGCAGGGCTGTGCGGTTCATCTGAGGAAACGTAATTTGTGTTTTCAGTCATTTGATTGTTATTTGTCCTCTTTATGATTCCTGTTTTTCAAACAGCCATAATTTTGTATCTTATGTTTATATTTGCATTGCATAACTCATCATTGATTTTAATAGTATAATGGATTTCAATAAAAAAGTAAAACTTGTGGGGGGCCTGAGTGGCTCAGTTGGTTGAGCACTGGTTAAGGTCATGATCTCACCGTCTGTGAGTTCGAGACCCACATTGGGCTCTCTGCTGTCAGCACAGGGCCTGCCTCAGATCCTCTGTCCCCCTCTCTCTCTGTCCCTCCCCTACTCTCAAAAATAATAAACATTTTTTTTAAAAAAGCAAAAGTATTTTTCCCTGTATTCAATTATTAAAAAAATTTTTTTTAATGTTTATTTATTTTTGACAGAGAGACAGAACATGAGCAGGGGAGGGGTAGAGAGAGAGGGAGACACAGAATCCGAAGCAGGCTCCAGTCTCTGAGCTGCCAGCACAGAGCCTGACGCAGGGCTTGAACTCACATTCATGAGATCATGACCTGAGCTGAAGTCAGATGCTCAACTGACTGTGCCACCCAGTCATTGCATTGATAATGCAAAAGAAAAATTTTCCTAGGTGTTCAATCGTATATGCTCTTTCTTCTGAAATTTTTTGATCTATAAATTTTACTGAAACAAACTGCTTCAGAATAAAAGAAAGAAGAGAATGAATCAATGAATCAATGAATCAATGAAAGATGCAGACACAGAAAAAGAAAGCTATAACTATCTTTTGTTTCAAAGGAAAGCCAAGAAGGCACTCCTGGGATTTTCATAGTTGATTGTGTTTCAGACAATGGATGTTTAGCATGCATGTAAAACACAGATCTTATTTCCTATACTCTAGGCACTGTTTTTGCATCCAAAGGAGGTGCCTGCGCATGGATTTACTCCTTTGTTTCAAATAAATAATTTATTGCAAAAATTAAGTATCTGATATCCTTGGTAGCTAAGCTGATGATAAATTAAGTTTGACAAAACATGAGTTATCGTGACACTGTCTGCAATCTAGAGCTGTGTTCTAGTATGTCAAGCCAAAACAGCATCCAAGATAATTCAATAAAACCACTTACATGTATTTCTTCATCTCTATCGTCACAGATTTTAAGCAACTCTACAAACAACCATATCAACAATTTGCTATAAATGGGACTAAAAGAGATGTCATTAGAAAGTATAATACAGGGCACCTGGGTGGCTCAGTTGGTTAAGTGTCCGACTCTTGGTTTTGGCTAAAGTCATGATCTCACAGTTGGTGAGATTGAGCCCCGCGTCAGACTCTGTGCTGATAGTGCGGAGTCTGCTTGGGATTTTCTCACTCATTCTCTCTCTGCCTCTCCCCTGCTTGTGCACATGCGCAGGTATATACTCTCTCACTCTCAAAATAAATAAATAAACTTAAAAAAAAGTAATACAATTCATCAAGGGGTCATGACAATTTGCTATGCTGACTGTCAGTTAAGGTGCTCTAGGTTGTGCCCTAAATGATGCTTCATTTAGCATTAAATCTCTCTAAATACTTTAATATAAAAATATGGTTTAAAATATCATAAAGTCTTATGTGAAAAAAATTTTAATTATTATGAAAGTACATTAAAGAATCTATTCCCTGCTACTTGGAAAAATGATTATTGCTTTACTTACTCAACAATTTATGTAGATATTAGTTTCAAAGGCCCTTGCTTTTCTTTTCACTCCCTTCCCTTCTTTCCTGATTCCTTTCTTTTTTTTTTTTTTTTTTTTTTTGGTTTTTGTTTTTGTTTGGTTCCTAAAATTGTTACGCTGCAAAACTCTATTTTTCTACTCTTTCTAGGATGTCTATGGACAATAAATACTAATTACAACCATAACACATCAGACACACACATGCACACAGTATATACACAGACATATGAATTTCCACATACAAGCAAACATATACCTCTCACATACACACATGCACAACTGGTAAACATCCTTCCACTGCGTATGATGCGTGACTTCAATTCTTATGATCTCACTGCCTGGGACAGATCCAGGTTTTGTGGAACCTAAACTCTACACTCTTCAGGGAGCCGTCTTTAAAGCCAGTCAGAGAGCTGAATTGATGGCAGTTAAAGTTTCTTACTTTTTCAGATTAAAAAAAAAAAACCCATATAACCATGAAAACACATTGCCAGAGCCCTCCCCAGTACCTTGGAAGGGGTCTGTACAAGAAGGGACCCTAAAGCTTATGCTTTATTTAGCATTAAATCCACCTCTGCTATCCCCTTGAACCACTTGCACTAATTGTCCTAAGTAATTAACACAGCCCCCACTTTGATAAACCTTGCCTTGAAAAGCTGTCAGGAAATCTCTACAAAACCAAGCAGTAGGAAATCCAGTATTTCTGGCAGTGGACTTTTCTCCTAAACCCAAGTACTTGAAGAACAATTAAGAGCCAGGTTTTAGAAAAGGCTCCAGTGCCCAGCATGCAAATGCACTGTACTTCTAAAGCAATAAAATACAAAGCCAAGCTCTCCCTTAGATTTTAAATTTGCAGGACTGAACAACAAAGGGAATCTCTGGAGAGAAACCAATGATGAACTGTGTAGCAAAAGATGTTCTGCCTTTCCAGAATGTATGAGGCCAGTGATCCACAGGCTACAATCCAGGACCAAGTCCAGGCCCATAACCCTGACAACTGGCTTTACTGCCCACCCACAGATTTTGCACAGATGCACACAAAGACTCTGTATATTTCCCCTCTGATAAGATATATTAAAAGACTCAGAACCTATCCCACGGCTTGATTCCACCTTTAGCTTAAACATTCTGGAATTACCACTGAAGGAGCTAGCCCACACCTCATCCGCCACAATCATTTCAATTGTTATTATTATTTAAATTGCACTGTATAAATCCAAGCCACCCTTAGAGTAGTCACTTGTCACATCTGTGACTTGTACTCACATTGTTCACAGCATTAATGTTAACCTTCTTTTCAAACAGCTTCTCCATAAGATCCAAATTATTGCTTTTTGCAGCATTCTGAAAGCTTCTCTCATTTGGCAGTACTGAAAGCAAGCAAGCAAAGCATGACTGAAGAATTTAAGGGGGACGAAGGAAAAAAGCAAACCTCACACGCAAACCTGGTAACTTTAAATAAAAACAGCCTTCACCCTTTCACATTCTACTATTCTGGACATGAGAACTTTGTATCAATATTTTGCAAAGCTGTATTATCAAGACTCCACTTTGTGCTCACAATGCAAGTATTTTCACACCCTTAAAAATATTTCCTGGTCCCAAACAAAACATCATTCCCAAGGACCACCCTGAAGTCAGCAATGTGGTCTCTGCCTCTAGGAGGTCGGAGTGTGGCCACAGACTTTGTTTTGTTTTGTTTTGTTTTCTTTTGTTTTAATAAAATGTTTGTAAAAGATGAGACAGGCAGGAGCCCAAATGCTCCATACAAGCTTACAGAGATAAAATTGTCTGCAGAAGCCTGTGCAGATGCCAGGCCAGCAGAAAAAAATCCTTAAAATGTAGCACATCACATAAATATACACAAAGTCTAAAAGGGATGAACATGTTTCATTTATATAAAAAGAGATTCACACCTACTATAAACACTACATATCACACACATAATACACATTCAGGTGGCAGGTTTTATTAACTAGCCTAGGGAAGATTTCAGAATTTATTAAGTTTTTTTTTTTTATGCTCTCTCATTGTTTCTTTTTTTTTTTTTATGTTTATTTTTGAAAGAGAGAGATGGGGACAGAGGATCCAAAGCGGGCTCTGCGCTGATGGAAGTGAGCCCTATGTAGGGCTCAAACTTACAAACCGCAAGACTTACAAAAATTTACAAACTTACAAAAAACTTACAAACCTGAGAGGAAGTCAGAGGCTCAATCGACTGAGCCACCCAGGCACCCCAGTTTTTTTAATGTAGGGGAACTTGAGGGCTCTCAGGGGACAACCCCAATACTGGGGGATAAAGTCACAATTAATAATATGAAAAATGATATCAAGAATGAATGATAAGAAATCAGCAATAGACCATCTCTAAAAAAAAAAGAACTCTGGAGGAGGTTTTGTGGATGTGTTGCCAAGTAGTTTCATAATAATAATAACAACAACAACAACACAATTTGACAAAGACTTAAAAAAATTTTTTTTTAATATTATTTATTTTTGAGAGACAGAGACAGAGAGAAAGTGGGAGAAGGGCAGAGAGAGAGGGAGACAAAGAATCTGAAGCAGGCTCCAGGCTCCGAGCTGTCAACACAGAGCCCAATGCAGGACTCAAACCCATGAACCACAAGCTCATGATCTGAGCCGAAGTTGGATGCTCAACCAACTGAGGTACCCAGGCACCCCTGTCAAAGACTCTTTAGAGTACTACCAAATCTAATCAAAGACTAGGAGTATCTTCACGGGAGAAACACACATTCATTTTATCACCTGGATCCCCCTCTTCCTTTCTACTCTTCCTGTTGTCCCCACTCTAAGTAACTTCAACACCCACACAGATGACAAATCTGACCCTGACTCTTTCACTTACAATAATCTTTCCATCCACCTGATCTCAGTCACCCATTTTTCAGGGCCATACTCTTGACATCATCATCAGAAACCACATTACCTCTGACATCTTCAAGAAACTCATTATCTGACCACCACCTCATCCATCCACCTCACCTGCTCTACTTCTTCCAGTCCCCAAATTCTGCAACCTCATCAAGTCCTCCCATCCACTGTTCTCACCAGCTTTTCATATTATTCATCCCTTATGCCCCTACTCTGCTCTTTACTCAGTTTACATCTTCTAGTCCATCGCTGAAGTCACTTCTATACAAACACCTTTACTTCCCTTGCCACTCTCTTTTCTCATCAGACTAGCTGACAGAATCCTAATTCTGACATTAAACTCAACTGCTACCTGTTCCACCTCTGCACCTGAGCAGCTGAATAGTACTGAAGAGAAACACACCACCATGGTGCAGGAGACGTGACTAGTGCTCATCACTATCTAGTTCTCCTCTCCTTTCTGAACACATGGGTAAGTACACATCCTGGCCTGGGTGCAGTTAAGGTGAGGTCTGTCCCCTGGACTGGAAGAAGAGGGGATACTTGGGTAGGTTACTTGGGGCTGAGCAAGTTAAAAGCTTCTGTGACACCCTCCAGGTGCTCTCTTCCCATTTTATCAACCCTAAAAGCCATGTGTTTAAACGCTGCAGTGTTGTAGCTGAACTGTATTCCCTCAAAATTTATCTACTGAAGTTCTAACACCCAGTACCTCAAAATGTGACTATATAGGGTCCTTTTTTTTTTTTTAACATTTGTTTACTTATTTTGAGAGAGAGAGAGAGAGAGGATGAGCAAAGGAGTGGCAGAGAGAGAGGGAGAGAGACAGAACCCCAAGCAGGTCCTCCACTGTCAGCACAGAGCCAGATGTGGGGCTTGATCCCATGAACTGTGAGATCATGACCTGAGCTGAAACCAAGAGTTGGACGTTTACCCAACTGAGCCACCCAGGCACCCCTGGTGATAGAATCATTAAAGAGGTAATTAAAATGAGGTCACTCGGGTAGGCCCTAATCCAATATGACTGGTGTCCTTCTAACAGAGGAAATTTGGAACAGACATGACACAGGAAAGATCATAGGGAGACAGTGGGAGGAGATGGCTATCTACAAGCTGAGGAGAGAGGCCTCAGGGAAAATTAAGTCTGCTGACACCTTGATCTAGGATTTTTAGACTCAAAAACTCTGAGACAAATTGTTGTTGTTTAAGCCACCCTACCTGTGGCACTTTGTTACAGCATCCCTAGCAAACTAATACAAGGGGTCATAAGATGGCAGTGCCTCAATTAGTTTGGCACTGGGAGACAATTCTCCACAGGTCTCTTATGTTTCTCTATATCTGATAAGCAGAAGCACTGACTGTTTTTGCTCTAGACCATCTTTTCCAGAATGTGTGCACAGTGAACTACACCAGAAAAGATAGATAAAAATGCATCTCTGGAGCATGGGGCTGGATTGCTTATGGCTTGCCTTAAAAGACAGAGAGAGAGAGTAAGGCATGCTTCCTGCCCATTAGAAAAGATTTGGATTCCCTAAGTGCAGGATTCTTCTGTAACACAACCCAAGGGGCTTTGCATCTCCTTGGAGTTGGGGCTTGCAGAAATGACACAAACGCTGACACGCTGGCTACTGCTCCTACTGTGAGCACTACAATCCTCTGTGTCTGATCGGAAGTGTCTTCTGCTAACATCCATGATGCCATGGTAGGCTAACTTGTTAGCTTGCAAGTAGAGTAAAATCATGGCCTCTTCACAGTTCTTGACACATAGGTTCCTGAGAAACTAGGTAGAGCATAAACCCTTCTGTTGGACATGTTGTCTGAGCAAGAGTAGATCTTTACTATATTCAGTCACTCAGACTTAGGGGTGATTTGTTGCTGCAGGAAAATCTGGTTTATCCTGACTACATATGCTAACATACTACCCATAAATAACATACTCCTAAATTCTTACCCATTAATCTCATGTAGGATCTTATCACAGCAATCCTACTTCATTTCCCTAGGCTTCCATTTTTCAATTCCATGACTTTTTCTTTCTTTTCAAATATTTTAATCTACTAATTTGCCTACTTTAGTATCCATGATCACCAATATGCATAGAGAAAACATAAGCAATTAGATAATAATTTCCATATTTTCTCACCCCTGAGTCTACCAACCTAGCTACCTACTTTTACACCCACACTTTCTGCTTTTACTACTCTTACACTCAATGAAGCAGCCCTATGGCTACCCAAGGCCAACCGCTCCATTGGGCTCTGGATCCCACCCTTCTCATCTTTTCAATTATTTCATGTATCAATCTCACGGAAATTACCCCATTCTCCTCTGCATTCTCCAGTGGACCATTCCCCTCAACATATACAGAGCTGCTATAAAACCTCCAGTGAAAAAAACATTCTCTTCACTTCACATCCTTTCCGACTGCCACTCCATTTCTTAATCTCCCATTGCTCCCCAAATTCTTATGTGTTCTATAACCACTCTCCTCCTCCTCACCTGTTTCATCTCACCTCCATGCTAATCAGATCTCATTCCTATCACTTCACTGAATCTGTGCTTATTAGGGTCACTCGATATTGCCCAAAGCCAGTCATCACTTTCTTTGTGTGCATTAAACTCGTGACAGATTTGACCAAGGGCCATACCATCCTTTTAACATTCTTCTCCTTGCCTCTGATAGACTACCTCCTGTTTTCCAGTCTCTTTTACTGGCTCTTCCTCCTTTGCTTGATCTCTAAATGTTGGAGCACTCTGGAGTTTTTACGAAATTAAGAACATGATGGAGTAGACATTATCACTGCCATCTTCCAGATGAGGAAAATGAGACTTAGAAAAGTTAAAACACTCGCTCATGTCTTAAAGACAATAAATGATAGAACTATTCCAGGTAGTCTGAATCCAAACACCAAGCTTTCAGTCACTGCGGAGGTCCAGGGTGTCCGTATGAAACCGTATTACTGAAGTGGAGATTCAAACTGCTTACTCTATCAGATGCTTTAGCTAATGTATTCTGTCAGTTAAACCAGACTTTTCTCAACTCTGTCCTTGATCCCACATGGCCCTGACACTAGCTCCTTGCCCCTATGTATTAATCCAATGGGAGTGCAGTTCTAGTTCTGGGTCTTTTCCCTCTTGGGTACATCCCAGGGCAAATCAAGACCTTGTAGTGTCCTGAAATATGGCACACACATTCTACTCTGTCCATGAAGTCAAATACCTTGTCCCTTTTCTCCTACATCTATAAGAAAAATTAATTTTGAGGCAACTTCTAAGACCAATTTGAAGCACCATACAAGATTCTTAATCCATTAAATCAATGGTTCTTAACTCAGGCTTCACAATAAAATAAACAGGATCCCTTTAAACTTTTTTTTTTTTAACGTTTCATTTATTTTTTTTTTTAATTTTTTTTTTTTAACGTTTTATTTATTTTTGAGACAGAGAGAGACAGAGCATGAACGGGGGAGGGGCAGAGAGAGAGGGAGACACAGAATCGGAAGCAGGCTCCAGGCTCTGAGCCATCAGCCCAGAGCCCGACGCAGGGCTCGAACTCACGGACCGTGAGATCATGACCTGAGCCGAAGTCGGACGTTTAACCGACTGAGCCACCCAGGCGCCCCACGTTTCATTTATTTTTGAGAGAGAGAGACACAGAGCATGAGTGGGGCAGGGGCAGAGAGAGAGAGGGAGACAAAGAATCCAAAGCAGGCTGTCAGCACAGAGCCCGATGTGGGGATTGAACCCACAAACCATGAGATCATGACCTGAACTGAAGTTGGATGCTTAACCAACTGTGCCACCCAGGTGCCCCTAAACAGGATCCCTTAAAAAAAAAAAAAAAACCAAAAAAAAAAAACCCATGCCAGATTCTTAAACCCAAGCCAACTACATGGGAATTTCTAGGGCTCAAAATTTTTGCTGACTTGCCCACAATTTACTAATTAAGCAACCTTGTAACAATTCTGAATTTTTACATTCAAATATAAAATGGATATTATAAAACCTACCTTTAGCAGTATGAAGAAGCCAGTTTGTACAGACTAATAAACTGGCTGTATCCCTTCCCAATGAAAAAACTGTAGCTTTAAATCAGTTATGGTGAAAGTATTACACAAAGGAAAGTGGAAAATACTTCAAATCAGAACTAGTCCCCCCAGAGAGCTGGTAATTAAACATTTACCAACACACCATTGTCTACCTTCCAGCTAGTAAGTGACAGAGTTGAAAAAATGATCGATACAAATCATAAACCTACCAATTTTCAGCTTTGCTAAGTAATATTTAGAGTACTGTGCTATATATGTCTTTTTTTATTTTTTTGGAAATGGATAAGATCAAGGAAATGTTAAATGTTCAGCACCAAGCAACACATTACACAGAGCTGTATCATTCACTTAAACTTTTAGGGGTCAAAAACTCCAATGTTTGGGTAAGTATGAAGCAAGAGGGCCACAACAGGAGTAGATAATGCTGAGGTAGAAAAACAAGCCTCCTGCATTTCATTCAGGTCTGTGCTCAAATGGCACCACTTCTGAAAAATCATGTCTGACCATCCAAACCCCTTTCTCCCGTCATTCTCTGCCCCTGTGCCCTACTTCATTTTTTCTTCATATCACTTGATACTACTCGACATTAATATTACATTTGTTTACTTTCTCAGTATCTGTTTCCTTCACCAGAATACAATATCCACGAGGAAGCTGAAAGAACTCCAGTACCTAGTGCTAATAGGTGTTCAATAAATATTTGCTAGATGGGTGGATGGGAGGATTGGGAAGCCACCATCTACCTCCAGAACAATATTACCAAGAAGGGTAGTATGCTCAGTATTAACAAAACTTCCAATTTCTCATACATACATATAAACCACATATGAAAGAGGAAAACCCAAGAGAAATTAGAAAATATTTTGAACTGAATAAAAATAAAAATAAAATATATCAAAATGTGTGGGAGGCAGCTAAAGCAGTGCTAAGAGGGAAATTCATAGCATTATAAGAGGGAACTTCATAGCATTAAGTTATTAGAAAAGAAGGTTGCAAATCAGTAATGTAAATTCCTACCTTAAGAAAGTAAAAACCTAAAAGCAAAAAACACCTAAGTCAAGCAGACAGAAGAAAAATTGCAAAGGTAAGAGCAATAATCAATAAAATTGCAAAAAGATAAACAATAGAGAAAATCAATGAAAACAAAAGCTGCTTCTCTGAATACATCAATAAAATCGATACACCTCTAGCAGCACTGACCAAAAAGAGAGAAAGAGAGAGAACACACATTACCAATGTAAGGAATGAAAGAGAGCACAGCACTACCGTTCCCACACACATGAAAGGAATAAGGGAATTTTATGAACAATTCCATTCACATAAATTCAACAACTTAGATGAAATGAAATAATTTCTCAAAAATCACAAACTACCCAAATTCATTCAAGATTATATAGATAACCTGACACAAGAAGAGGAAAAACTTCCCAACTCATCTTATGAGATCAGCATTTCCTTGATTCTACAACCAAAGACATTATGAGAATAAAAAACTACAAGCCAATATCCCTCATCAACATCGATGCAAAACTCTCTGAACAAGCATTATCAAAACACATCCCGTGATACATAGAAAGTTTAACACACCACGTAAGGTTTATCCTGAGAATGTAAAATTCGTTCATTATTTGGAAATCAAACAATGTATATACAGGTAGTCTAAAGAAGAAAAAATATATGGTTAATTGATGCAGAAAAAGCATTTTAAAAAAATCATCATCCATTTATGATTAAAAACAAAAACCAAAAAACCCTCTCAGCAAACTGGGAATAGAAGGGAACTTCTTCAACCTGATAAAGAGCATTTACAAAAAACTGACAGCTAACATTCTACTTACTCATAAAAATGTCAATGCTTTCTTTACCCAGGAACAAACAGAAATGTCCAGTCTAACTCTTAAACACAGTGCTGGAAGTGTTAGCCAGGACAATAGAGCAGTAGAAGTGTATTAAAACGCATACTGATTGGCAAGAAATCGAAATGTCTCTAGTCTAGTTGCAAACAATTTTATTATCTGCATATAAAATCCAAAAGAATGTATAAAGCAGCTCTAGAACTAATAAGTGAGTTTAGCAAAGTTGTAGGATACAAGGTCAACACATAAATATCAACCACCTTTCTATATACTGGCATAAACAAATGGAAACCAAAATTTAAAAATAATACCATTTTAAAAATTATAATTAAAATGATCAAAAATCAAAATACTTAAAAGTATATAAATCCAACAAAAGTTCCAGTTTCTCTAATACCAAAAAAACACAACATACTGATGAGAAAAATTAAAGAATACCTAAATAAATGAAAAGATACATGATGTCATGAATTGGAAGATGTAATAAAGATGTCAATTATATGAAATTGACCCATAGATTTAATGCAATTCAATCAAATGCCAAAGGATATTTTGTAGCTACAGACAAGATGATTCTAAAACCTATATGGACAGGCAAAAGAACTAGAATAACCAAAACAATTTTGAAAAAGAATAACATTGGAGGAGTCACAATACTTATTATAAATCTACAATAATCAATACAGCATGGTATTGGCAGAGAAACACATAGATGGATTGAACAAAATACAGAGTCGAGAAATAAACTCTCACAAATACAGCCAGTTGATTTTTGACAAAGGTGTAAAGTCTGTGACAGCAGCGAAAGGATAATCATTTCAACAAATGGTATTTGAACAACTGGATGTCCAAAATGAAACAAAACAAAACAAATGAGCCTTGATGTTAAACTTCATTCTTTACACAAAAATTAACTCGAAATAGATCATAGAGGAAAACGTAAAACATAAAACTATAAAACTTTTAGAAGAAGACACAGGAGAAAAACTTCCTAAAATGGGGTTAGGCTATGTGGCCTCCGGAGTAATGATCACTGCTTTAAAATAACTTCTTAGTCTGTTACTAATTTTTTCGTCTATCAACCCTCCACCAAAACCAGAAGGGCTGTCATGCTCCGCTTCATACTCATCTAAAATATGTCCAGTAAGTAGTAAGCTCTTGAAAATATTTCTAGAATGAATGAATGGACAGATGGACGAACTAAATAAACATTATTAAGGAACTGGTGCTCTGTTAACAGTCTGGAAATCATTCTCAACTTTTAAAGATTCTTGAACAATGTGCCTCAGTTTATGCTATAAATTTAATCTCAAGGCACAAAAGACCCATCCCATGCTTTCAAACACCTAAGCACAGAAAGATTAAGTGATTTAAAGTCACACAATAAATCACTGCATGAGTCAGGATATAGGAGATAACAGCATATAAAACTCTTTCCGTATTTGCAATAGGGCGTAATTATTAAAAAAACAAACAAACAAAAAAAAAACACAAAAAAAACCCCAAAACCAAACACTCTTCCTTAAATTGAAAGAGCAACTCTTTCCTTCCATCCACAGTAGAGGCTTCACCTGAAATAAAACAGTCTGAGCCAAAACTTGGGTGGGCAAACTAGCCCACAGGGGCTGCGGGGACGGAGGGTGGGCGCCCAGCCCCCAGTCCTGAAACGCCCACCAGGCGCCGCCACCGCCACGTTTGCACGCCGCGTCCTGGAACTCACGGATCTCGTGTCCCGCCGCCGCCTCCTCTCGGGGCCCCTCATGCTTCGGGATCCAGGGTCGGACCACCGCGCCCCTCAGATCTTCCCGAAGGCCCTTCGCGGCCGCGGCCGCGCCTCGCAGTAGCTCTCGCGCCGCCGCCTGGCGACCCGGGCTGCTTCGGGCGGGATCCATGTGCGTCCCCGGGGGGGGGGGGGGGGGGGCGCAGCGCGCGGGCGGGAAGGCTCGGTCGGGCCGCTCTGTGGCTCTCGGTTCCGGGCGGTCTCGGGGCCGCTTGCCCCGCGTTTTCCTGCGCAGCCCAGAGCGGCCGCCTGGGCGGGTCTGCCTGCGGGTGCGGCTTGCGCCGTCTCAGCATTTGTTTCACCTGAGGTGAAGCGCTCTGCGAAGACGCCCAACTCACACTTGAGTGCTTCGTACAACTTTGAGAAACGTCGAGGCTGGATTTGTAACCAACACTTAGAACTTCAGTATTGAATCACTCCTAAATGGTCTTCCAGAATTTTCCTTGGAATAAAGTAAGTCTCTCAGTTTCTTCTCCCAAACCTTGGTATCCCATTTTAATGCAGTCGTGAGCTGTTGGACTCCCCGTCTTGGGTATTATTTCTTAGCGGTTTATAAAATTGATCAAATAGAGTAATCTATTCAGGACAACCGTGTGCCTAGCTCAAATTCTAGTAATAGTGAAGAAAAACGGAGTATTGGAGGACAACCGGGACTTCTGCCCTGAATCCACAGCACCTGAGCACAGTGGGTTCAACGGGTTACAAAATCAAACCAAACAAAACAATGGCACATCTCACATTAGCAGATTTTAGGAGTGAAAAAAACAAACCCAAAAACCTAAGTCCTCATAAAACAGAACTAGATTTGACCCCAGAACTGACCCACCTTTTTACACGCATGCGCGTGCGCAAGCTCGCGCACACGCACACACGTTTAAGAGACCATTGTCTATAAAAATGCACAAGATGATTTAAAGAGAAATGAGCTAATGAAAAAAATATAAAGAAGTGGACATTTTCAAGGGGTCTTACAAGGGTAGACAGATTTCAATAGACAAGGGTTTGGTAGAGGTTGTGTGTGTGTGCACACATATCTAAGGTATGTATATCTATGTATATGAATGTTTTAGGAGTTTGAAATCATAATAAAAAGAGATGGGTTAGAAGTAAAGCGTCAACACTATTTGCCTCTGAATTATCTTCAGTCTCACTGAGCAACAATTAGAAATTACATCACATTTGTAAGAACAGTTCAATATTATGGTTTGCTTAACAAATGGAATGTTTCCATTACTCACCATAATAGCATTTGAGTTTTTCTTGAACAACTGTTAATCCAACTGTTTTGCTCTGCATTACAAAGCAAAAGTGATTATCCCTGAATTATACAACAAAAGAACAGTTTTTGCTCCAGGGAAATAAACTCCATTGCTCTGTGAAGTTCACTAAAATCCTACCAGCACCAGGTATGTTCAAATCTATTACCACTTTTCAAAATGGAATATTACTTAAAAAAAAAAAAAAATCAGCACTAGGCACCAAGTATGGTTTTCAAAATGGAATATTTCCTCAAAAACCATTTTTTTAAGCCTAAGGTTAATAGTAATATTTGGAGCCTTCTTCCAAATACTTCCAAGCCACCCAAAAGAGGCCACACACAGTAATAAAACATTTATAATGCAAGCCAATGTCCAATAAAGGAAAAGAAATATAATTCCTTCTTTCTGGAAGGCCCATCCCTTAGAGCCCAGCTTGAGTGCAGCCACTTACATCAGCCACCACCTGTCTTCCCAGAGAAAAACAGTAAGATAGTAATAGACACCACTCTTTGGTTACATATTATTCATTTATAGGTCATCAAATGATAGTAGCACTAAGCGCCACGCCATTCACTTCACACCTAGAATTTGGAGATCAGCGAAGACAGCCTAGGATCTCTAGCAACCTGCAATCTAGTGGGACAAGACCACAGCAAAGCCATAGTGAGGAATGTTTCAGTGTCCTCATAGAGAAATGGAAGCACAAAGGAATGACTGATCAGCTTTTCCAGAGGGCAGAGCCCTCTCCTGAAAGCAGTCCCTGGACTGAGTTGAAAGATGAGTAGTTGTGAATGGTGGGAGACAGCAAAAACACATTCAGGAAGCACATTCAGGACAGAGGGAGCAAGCTTCATACCAGAGGGGAGAAATAGCTTGGTCTCTTCAGGAAACTATAAGCTGTGCAGTCGGACTTGAATGGCTTTGAATGCCAAGCCTATGTTTGGAGTGTATCATGGAGAATGATATGTAGCAGCTAGCTTGTACTGGCTTGCAGGATCAGATTGTTAAATTTTCAGGAACTTTGTGAATTGTTTTTTTATTATGATTTTGGGTCACATATGAACAAGTGTGTATAAAATATGTATGTACAGCTTAAGGAATTTCTTTAATGTTTACTTATTTGAGAGAGAGAGTGTGTGTGCAAGTGAGCAGGGGAAGGGGCAGACAGAGAGGAGAGAGAATCCCAAGCAGGCTCTATGCTGTCAGCACAGAGCCTGATGTGGGGCTCGACCCCACAAACTATGAAATCATGATCTGAGTCAAAATCAAGAGTGGGACGCTCAACCTACTGAGCCACCCAGGTGCCCCTAAAGAATATTTTTAAAGGCAACCTCCATGCAATCAACCACCCGAGAAATGGAACACTGATTGTATCCCAGCAGCTCTATGTACCATTCCCCAATCACATTTCACTATCTCCCTAGAGAAGAAACCTTTATTCTAACTTTCAGGAAAGTAACATACTTGCTTTTCTTAGTAATCTGATCTCATATGGATAAATCCTTAACACAACAGTTTTAACTATTTTGCACTGCTTACAAATGTATTCATGCTGATGGCATGCCATGACTTGCCATCTATGACTTACTTCTTTTACTCTAGATTGTTTGTGATATTCATCTACTGTTGGCTTACTGCCTTCATTTTTGCCACTGTATAGAATTGAATTGTTTGAATAGACATGAATATACAATGGTAGAATTAAATTAATATCTGGTTTATTTTCCATTTTTGGCTATTAAAGTGCTGCTAGTTTAGCAGGATTCTTACACAGAGTCATGATACCGAGGCTTTTCTTTCCAGGAGGCAACTTTCTTCATGCTGGCATTGCTCAGTTGGGTTTGTACCTGAAGAACTGAGCCCCGAACGTCACGTGGCATAGTTCTTTACATATTTTTTACTTCTTTGATTAAGTGGTTTCATGTCACAAGGTTGTGAGGGATGTTGTCATGTATGCTTATAGCCAGGTTGCATTGAGGTTGTTTTTTTATTTTCCGTAGGGAGGGGACCCTAGGAGCATTCTTGTACATACTTCCTAAGGAACATGTTCAATATTTTCCCCAAGACATTGTATCAGTTAGGGCTCTGAGCAGGAAAAACGTTTGTATTGTGAGATGAATTTAAGGACCATTTACAAAGGTGTGGGGGAACCACAAAAGATACCGCAGCACCCCAAAACTAATAAGAGCAAGGCTCTGTTGCCACTCCCAGGCTGATGGGGTGAGGGAAGGAAAGGATTATCAGAAACTGAAGAGAGCAGAGAACACAGTATAAAGAAATTGTGACTAGGGGCACCTGGGTGGCTCAGTCAGTTAAGCATCTGACTTCAGCTCAGGTCGTGATCTCAAGGTTCGTGAGTTTGTTGGGCTCTGCACACTCAGTCTCAGTGCAGAACCTGCTTTGGAACATCTGTCTCTTTGTCTCTGTCTCTCTCTCTGCCCCTCCCTCACTTATGCTCTCTCTCAAAAATAAACATTAAAACAAAAAACACAAAAAAACAGTTGTGACCTTCGGTCAAGGGACCTAACCTGCTCAAGATGATCATACCAAACTTACATGTGGGAATAAATACCCAACTTCATCTGCTTTCCTCCCTGAAATCTCCTGTAGTTGTTTCCCCGTTGCCATGGCCCCTTACTAGACAAAAACATGGTCAAGGGCCAATAATTTGGCCAGTAATTTGGAGAGCAAATGGAAGAAAACCAACAAAGGTGTTTATTTAGGAGTGCAGTTGCTAGGTTAAGTGTACACATCTTCAAATTTACTGAAGAAGGGCAAACTGTTTTCCAAAGTGATTGTTTTCAAAAGTAGAGTTTACATTGCTCCACAACATCACCACAATTTAATATCATTGGATCTTTTCATTTTTGTGAATCTGGTAGGGATGTAGTGATACTTCTTTGTGGTTTTATTTTTTATTTCCCTATTTCTAAAATGGCTGAGAATTTTTCATATTTCGTGGCCATTTGGACTTCTTTTTATGTAAAGTGACATTTAAAGTCTTTTGTCCAAATTTCTATTGGCTATCTGTCTCTTTCTTACTAATACAGAGGAGTCATTTTTACCTTCTGGATTATATATTCTGGATACTAGTTTGGGCCAGTCAAATGTGTTGCAAATATGTTCTCTCAGGTGGTTCCCTATGTTCTGACCCTCTAAGTAGATAAGATCATAAGTGGTTATTCTTTGTAGTTTTGCTGTATTTCCTAAAAATACCTCAAAGCAAAATCATAATGAGAAGTAAAATGAGATGGATACATTAAATAGAAGAGAATGTGGAGAGAATTCGGGGCGGAGAGAATTCGGGGCAAAGAGAATCAAAGACAAAGAATCAGAGGTGAGAAAAGAGTAGAAAAGTAAGAAAACCATTTTTATTGGCTAAAAGATCAATGAAACACTTCCAATTTTATTTTAAATTATTATTAAATATTACTAAATGATAACATTCAATTACATGAATCACATAGCTGAAAATAATTTCATATTTAAAGTTGAAAATACAGTAAAAATAAATCTGAGGCAAGATGGAAAAAACAAAATATGATACTATTAACTTTTCAAGACATTAAATCAGTGCTTTACTAAACTTAATTTTGTACAGAATTGAGATATATAAATCACATAAGAACTCTGAACTTGCCATAGCATAGGATAATAATTAGGCCTGAGACTGGCATAATAAATATAATAATACAATAATTTAAAGTCAGTGACCACTTTGGCCAAAAGTTGTATGAGATTCTAATTTAACCTATTCCTAAAATATTATTTCTTTATAAATTCAGATAATGAGCTATAACATGAAAAGTAGGAAAAGAGACAACAAAAATATAAGAGGCAAAAGATTCAGTTCTTTAAAGGAGTAACAGAAAATGGCTTCCATTTCATGTTTCAATTAAATAATTGTTTTTTGAAAACAATTCTATTAATAGCACAAAAGTATTTGCAGTAACTACGATGATCACTATTAAGCTATCTTCTTTCATTAATATTAACAAAAATGTGATAGAAATATAAGATGAATGAGATGCTTTAATACACATTAATCTTTTGAATTACTTCTTTCTAAAGGGTTACAATAAAAATAAAGTGAGCGTACAATTTATCCTTTTTTATAGATCTGTGTAAAGTATAAACATAACTGTTAAGAAATGAAATACCACCACTTAAAAGTCCTATACAGAAATTAACACCTTGAATCTTACACTAAATATTGTTAAAGTGAGCCACATGCTTATTCATAAAGGAATTCTAAATAAAGAAATCAAAGGGATAATCAAATTTTAAAGAATTCTTTTAACACAGAAGATAATACTGTGATATTATTTTCCTGAAGATAACGAAACCTTCATGCTTGTTCTGCCCAGCTAATATTCTTCATAGAACTTAGAATAAATTTTAATTACGAAGGCTCACAAGGTATTTGAATATCCCAGGAGGTAAACTACGAATATATGAAGTTGTAGAAGTTACCAAAATCAAATATAGCAGTCCAATGCCAACAAAGTGGTTAAGTGCTGAAATATTATTATGCTAACATAGGTTTGTGAGAACCTCTGAGAGCCCTTACAAATATATTTTTATATTTATTATAAAATGTAATTACAAAAAAAATCATTTTCTGATTCCATTCCTAATTTCTCATTTTAAAATGATCTGTAACAGGACTGATTTCTGATTGATGTATAATAGAAGTGAAATTCTCTTGGTTATCCAAAATGTGTAAAGAAGTAAACTAGTCTATATTCCAAATTCATATGAAGGAAATGTCATTTGGGAAGGAATTATTGCACTTGTCTTTCACTAAATGAATTTGTAAACTTAATGAAGAACAAGAGATTTGTTGACTATAAAGTAACAAGTTTCAAGTAAGAATAAAATGTTCAATGGTAAAATGTTCAATATTCATTTAAAAAATGTATCAAGAGTGTGTCTGGGACTGTTTGGTTTTACTTTCTTTGACGATGAGTACATTCCTGGCCTGGAATGAAAAAGAACAGCAATTAAAATGCAAGAAGATATTTTTTAACTGTTTTGCAAATCACTGATTTTTAAAATTGTACTTGATTTATAAGAGCAGATTTTAACATTCCCTAAAAATTAGACCTCAAAATATAACAATTTTATAGCCAGCTTTGTTAAAACTCAAATTAGCCATACCTTTTTGTTTTTGTTGCAGTCTTTTGTGCTTGGCCTGAGGTATCTTTAGAGGAAAGAAAAGTCAAGAAATTCCATAATGAACAACATGAAATAATTATAAAGCCGTATAAAAATCTAAAGAGGTAAAGCTGAGTGATTAAAGATAATAAAAACTTCCTTAGTACTACATAATTTATATGTAGACATACCAGAAACTAACTTTATAGCATTATTTCTTTGTAATTTACTTATTTTATCAGTATACACTTAATTTTATTTTTGAAGTTGAGTTAGACTCAGACTACCAAAAAACAACTTAAAGAGGCTTTCTGGTTGTGTGATTATAGTTAATTTACCACTGTGCCTTGGCAAAAGTTTTCTTAACGAATTTTTTTTCTTCTTTTTTTAAATTGAAGTATAATTGACACACAGTGTTCTATTAGTTTCAGGTATACAACACAGTGATTCAACAAATGATATGCTGTGCTCACCACAAATGGAGCTATCATCTGTCACCATACAGTACTATTATAGTCCCATTGACTATATTCTCTATGCTGTACCTTTTATCCCTGTGACTTATTCCTTCCACAGGAATCTCATTTTCTATGAGATCACTTAGCTCCCTGAATTTATGAGTTCGTTCTGTGCTAAATCAAGCCCCAAATGGAGTTTTCCCAAAATGTAAAATCTAATGGCTTCGGTTAATTCTAACCTATGCTAATAAGGTAAATAACATTTTCCTAAATGGCAGCATACACAAACTATCCCTTTAATTGTATATGCTTCATATTTAACAACAATCTCAATTTTAATAAAACATTCCTATATAATCAAGTCCTTTAAAATGACTACAGGGAGCGCCTGGGTGGCTCAGTCGGTTGAGCGTCCGACTTCAGCTCAGGTCATGATCTCATGGTCCGTGAGTTCGAGCCCCGCATGGGGCTCTGGGCTGAAGGCTCAGAGCCTGGAGCCTGCTTCCGATTCTGTGTCTCCCTCTCTCTCTGCCCCTTCCCCATTCATGCTCTGTCTCTCTCTGTCTCAAAAATAAATAAATGTTAAAAAATAAAATAAAATAAAATAAAATGACTACAAACTCACCAGTACTTTTGGTGCTTTCTCTGGGTTGATTAGTTAGATTATCCTTTCTCAGTTCCTGGATAATGCCTTTATTTAAGCATATATCCACATGCATATTGAACAGGTTAAGATCTGAAGTCTTTTGTTCCAGGTTACAAATAGGACAAACTAGAGCTTGGGTTATTATCACTTCGGGTAAATAAGGCTGGGGGGATTCTTGCTGACTTGACCCCATATCTTCCAGTGAAACAGGGGAGAAAGAATTCTGATAATGTTGCTCAGTATTAAACGATTTCCTTGGAAAAACAGCACATTCCTCTTTGCTGTGCTTATCACTTAAAGCACCTACACTTTCTGCTTTAGGTGGGTTACCTTTAGTCTCTACTAGCTCTGCACAATCTACTGAATTGATTCCTGAATGCTTCTGATGGGTTTCATAATCCTGCTTCTCATGGAGTGAAAAAGAATGATGTACATTTTCTTTCCTGTTAACTTCTGTAGAGGAAGCATGTGAGCATGAGAACATTTTACGGTCTTCATTAATTGAAGGTCCATCAAGACAGGCATCTACATGTTTATTAAAGGCTTCCAGACTGATGCTTCCTTGCTCCCTAAAGCAAATGGGACAGGTAAATATCTGAGACTTATTTGAATTCTCTGATGTTTCTAAATTCTCGTTCATCTTCTTTAAAACTTGGAATGAATCTGATGTCTGTAAACTTTGTGTATCCACAGCTTCACACTTAAATGTGTCTTGTTGGCTCCATTTCCTTTCTGATCGCTTTTTATCAAAGAAGCTCTTCTTTTGAGACATTTCTAGAGGTTTTAGAAACTGATCTTTGTCAGTTTTCTCTAGCATGTGCCCAGTAGCTGACAGAGCTTGGTTTCCAGCCTGTAAAAAGCCAATAATGCTCCTTTGTTGCTGTTTCTTGTCTTCTTCATTGGGAAAACTAGATAACCGTACACCTAAATTAAACCAACCACAATTAATTGCTTAACAAAGCCAATTCACTCATAATGCATAAAAATATTTTGCATAATATTGTTGTGACATATATACAAAAGGCTGTTTAGAGAAAAATAATAAGCAATACCGCATATTTTCTGAATTAAAGGATGAGTTTTCAAAACAGGTACTTTGCATGAAATTTACATTCCTTTATAAAACTGGGTGTCACTAAATAGTATCTGTTGGGAGTTCGCATGATTATATAAGTCTTTCAATTAACATCTGACATAAGTTACCATTAAAGATCAACTAACTGAGGCACCTGGGTGGCTAGTTGGTTAAACATCTGACTTCTGCTCAGGTCATGATCTCACAGTGTGGGTTCAAGCCCTGCATCAGGCTCTGTGCTGACAGCTTAGAGCCTGGAGCCTGCTTCAGATTCTGTGTCTTCCTCTCTCTGCCCCTCTCCCACTTGCACTCTGTCTCTCAAAAAATGAATAAACATTAACAAATAAAAAAAAAAAAAACAACTAATTGGAGTCAATTTCAAAAACTCTTTAGCTCTTTTTTAGGTTCACAGCAATAGTGAGCAGAAAGTGCAGTTCCTACATATCCTCTGCCCGCACCACGCACAGCCTCCTCCAACTGACATATTGCACCAGAGTGGTACATTTGTTACAAATGATGAACGTATAGTGACACAACATTAACACTCAAAGCTCATAGTTTACATTAGGTTCACTCCTGGTGTTGTACATCCTATGGATTTTGACAAGTGTTTAATGATTTGTATCCACCATTATATAATCATACACAATAGTTTCACTGCCCTGGAAGTCCTCTGTGCTAAGTCTATTTATCCCTTCCTCACCCCTAACCCTTGACATACACTGATCTTTTCACTGTCTCCACAGTTTTGTCTCTTCCAGATTTCATAAGTTTGAATCAGACAGTATTTAACCTTTCAAACTGGCTTCTTTCTTTTAATAATAATAAATGTAATATAATAATATAATTTACATTTAAGGTGCCTCCATGTCTTTTTATGTGCATTTTTATTGTTTCCAATTTTGGCAATTATGAATGATGCTGTCATTAACATCTGCTCTTTAGATTTGGGGTCTTGTTTTTAGTTTATTTATTTATTTTGAGAGAGAGCGCAAGAGAGAGAGACAGCACAGAAGGGGCAGAGGGAGGGAAAGAGAGAATCCCAAGCAGGTTCTGCACTGTCAGCGTGGAAGCCCAGGCAGGGGCTCGAATTTCGGAACCATGAGATTGTGACCTGAGCCAAAGTTGGAAGCTTAACGGACTGAGCCACCCAGGTGCCCTGGCACTTTAGCTCTTTTATTTAACAAACTTTATTCAATCAATTTCAAGTGTGTGCTGTCTTTCATACATGAAAGCATGGCTAATAATCCACTCTTAGCAGTAAAGTTGGCATTTGGAGTGATTGTCCATATACCTCCTCTCACCCAATTCTCTTTAACCTAGTGTGATATTTTCTTGTTTGCTACAAAAGTATTAATGTGTTTATCATAAGGTGGTGCCTCAGATACCAAAACAGTATTACAAAACATAGTGAGTATATGCACTAAATTCACTTTCATAAAATCTGAAAAGTTTAAAATTCTGAAACATACCTAGCCCGAAGGATTTCACTAAGTAGTAAGGAAAAGAACAACTTTATCTGGTTCTTATGGGGATTAAATTAATGAGCATTGTTCCACCTACATCAGGTTCTAAGAATTAAGAAAAATGGCAGCATAGGTACAAACTCCTCAACAGGTTTAAGAGATAAAACGAAGGAGAGACTATTTCCCAAGTTAATTTATTTGGGAAGGTCTAGCAGATTTAAGGAAAAACAAGTCATACCCATAAGTCTTAATCTCAAGGGATGTGGAAAATCAGCATCGATTTCTGTTCTTAGCAAGTCTTTAGCAATAGCAAATATTTCTTCTGCAGTAGAAACAACAGATGAAACTGTACATGCACGAGTTTTTACTTCAAAATTTACATTCTTCAGTTTAATGGTAACAGTTCTACCCTGCAACAAACAGAATACATTGTTACATATGGCTTTCTAACTTCTAGAAAAAAGTTAATTTGTAGGTTACAAAAATTTAGAAAGATCTCTTAAATACACATAATATAGAAGTATAATCAATTATTTATAAAACATGGTAATGAAATCTGCTAAAAAGAATAACTGAAATATCTAAAAATCCCATTTTAGCCAATAATTATTACTCCCCTCACACTTACTGTGTGTCTACTGTATGCTAGATACTATGCTAAACCATTTGCACATAAGAACTCCCTTTACAGTTACTGTTTAATGGGTACAGGGTTTCAGTGTGGGATAATGAAAAAACTCTGGAGATTAATAGTGGTGATGGTTGCACAATATGAATGAACTCAATATGACAGAAATGTAACTTAAAAATGGTTAAAATGATAAATTCTATGTTATGTGTATTTTATTACCCCCTGGAGGTTCTGAGTGTGGGTTGACTTATTAACTCACTTCCAAAGAATAGAGTATGAAAGGGAAAAATAGTAACTTCACAGTGGAGAAGCCTAGCAAACACTAACTTAACCAGGTGACAACGGTTAGTATCATTTATGATACCTTGTAGTTATCATATACCCTGATAGGATGTAATGAGGACAGTTCACTTCTGGTACTCTTTCTAAAAATTCATAACCTGGTCTAATCATTAGAAAAACATCACCCAAACCTGGATGGAAAGACATCTTGCAGGATACCCGGCCAATACTCCTTAAGACTGTTAAGGTCATGAAAAACAAGGAAATACTGATAAACTTTCACAGATTAGAGGAGATTGGGAGACACGACAACTAAACACAGCGTGGTTCCCTGGACTGAATCCTGGAACAGAAAGAGGACTTTAATGGAAAAAGAGTAAAATCCAAATAATGTCTGGAGGTTAGCCAATAGAAATGTGCTAATGTCAGTTTATTAGCTTCGACAAATGTACTGTAATAATATAGCTATGATAATACAGGGTATATCAGAACTCTCTATATTATCTTTGCTACTTTTCTTATAAATCTGAGATGATTCCCAAATTACAGGTTTATTAAAACAATTTTTTTTAAAAATCTTCACACTCAGGTATGATAGAAAAGGATTATACGATATATAATGTACTTATATAGATATCCCATTCTTTGTAATAACCTTTGTTGTTTTGGGGGGTTTTTTGGTAATAACTTTTGAATACCTTTGTGCTACACTTTGTAAAAACGCCACCTCTGGTTTGAGAGTTTGGAAAAATACTACATATAGATTGTTGTGAGTGAAGGTTATAAAATAGAAATTCAGGGTCTTCAAGGTTTTGTTCTCAGTATGTTAAACAATCTGGAATTCGAGAATTGAAACAAAATGCCTATTTTAGAAAATTGTTGTCTACCTGAGGAAAACATTAAAAGATGGTTGGAAAGACATTTATAATAAGTAAATACAGTTCTAGGGAAATCATTACCTTTGCTTTATTCTCTAATGCCATTATAAGTCTGATTCTGAACTTATTCAAATGTACTCCTCAAGTAGTATAAACTCTGGAATTATACTGGAGCCAGCCCACCCTCCTAAGTTGTTTCTTCATCGACTGATCTCAGTATAGGCCTCAATTATGGGTCAGAATTGAATTTGTCTCTCTTGGGGATACTCTATATTTCTCAATTTATTGAGAAACTGAATCTATCTCTATTGGGGATTACTCTTTATTTATTGGGGATACTCAATATTTCTCAATTTGTACTCAGATGCAAAATCTAACTCTTCCTTTAAGGTAGTATTTTATTATTAAAAAATGTTAAATCTAAGAACACTACATCTAAATAAAGTACCTTTAATCCTTCTTTCTGCAGATCTTGAGCAAGTTCACTGCAAAGTTCCTGGCACAAGCTATACTGTTCTTCTGCTTTACTCATTTCACTGAATGTCCTAAAAAGACAAGAATGATTTTGGTGCACAAAGTAAACTATAATTCAGGATAATTTAGGAATGAGATAGTATGTTTTAATGGCCTGTCATTAAGTTATATTTTTCTGCAGTACAAAACAAAATTTTCAGATGAACTAAGATATAATTAAGAAAAAACATCTAAGATCTACATGAATAATGGGAGATCATTTATAGTTAAACTGATTTCACCTATAGTAGTTTTTTTAAAAGGAAGTTAAAGTCTGATATATCTCAACAATAAGAGAAGGAATAAAAACTGTATGATCATTTCAGTATCTGCAGAAAAAGCATTTGACAAAGTATGACATCTACTCATGATAAAAAAAAAAAAATAACTCAACAAAGTAGGTTTTAGAGGGGTGCCTGGGTGGCTCAGTCAGTTTAGTGACCAACTTTGGCTCAGGTCATGATCTCACAGTTCGTGGGATCAAGCCCTGCGTTGGGCTCTGTGCTGACAGCTCAGAGCCTGGAGCCTGCTTCTGATTCTGTGTGTGTGTGTGTGTGTGTGTGTGTGTGTGTGTGTGTGTGTGTGTGTCTGCCTGCCCCTCCCCCATTTGCTGTCTCTTTCCCTCTCAAAAATAAATTAAACATTAAAAAAATGTTAAGTATGTTTAGAGGAAACATATCTCAACATAAAAATGCCTTATATGAAAAACCCATAGCTAACATCATATTCAATGGGGAAGAACTGAGAGCCTTTCCTCTGAGGTCAGGTACAATACAAGGATGTCCACTTTTACCACTTTTATTCAACAAAATACTAGAAGTCCTAGCCACAGCTATCAGACAACAAAAAGAAATAAAAGGCATCCAAATTGGTAAGAAGTAAATGTTTTCAGGGGCGCCTGGGTGGCGCAGTCGGTTAAGCGTCCGACTTCAGCCAGGTCACGATCTCGCGGTCCGTGAGTTCGAGCCCCGCGTCGGGCTCTGGGCTGATGGCTCAGAGCCTGGAGCCTGTTTCCGATTCTGTGTCTCCCTCTCTCTGCCCCTCCCCCGTTCATGCTCTGTCTGTCTCTCTCTGTCCCAAAAATAAATAAAAAACGTTGAAAAAAAAAATTTAAAAAAAATAAAATAAAAAATAATTAAAAAAAAAAAAAAAGAAGTAAATCTTTTCACTATTTGTAGAAGACATGATACTATATATAAAAACCTTGAAAGATTCCACTAAAGAGCTACTAGAACTAATAATGAATTCAGTAAGGTTGCAGGATACAAAATCAATGTACATAAATCCACTGCATTTCTATACACTAATTATGAAGCTATGGAAAAAGGAATTAAGAAAACAATCCCATTTACAATGTACTGAAAATAATAAATACCTAAGAATAAACTAAATCAAAGAGGTGAAAGACCTGTACTCTGAAAACTATAAAACACTGGTAAAAGAAATTGAAGACAACACAAAGAAATGGAAAGACATTCCATGTGCATGGATGGGAAGAACAAATATTGTTAAAATGTCTATACTACCCAAAGCAATCATAGATTAAATGTGATCTCTGTCAAAATACCAACAGCATTTTTCACAGAACTAGAACAATCCTAAAATTTGTATGGAGCCCCAAAAGACCCTGAACAGCCACAGCAATCTTCAAAAAGCAAAGCAAAGCTGGAGATAACACAATTCCAGATTTCAAGTTATACTACAAAGCTGTAGTAATCAAAACAGTATGGTACTGGAACAAAAACAGACACATAGATGAATGGAACAAAATAGAAATCCCAGAAATAAACTCGACAAAGGAGGCAAGACTATGCAATGGGAAAAAGACAGTCTCTTTAAGAAATTATGTTGAGAAAACTGGACAGCTACATGCAAAAGAATGAAACTGGACCACTTTGTCACAGCATACACAAAAATAAACTCAAAATGGATTAAGGACCTAAATGTGAGACCTGAAACCATAAAAATCCTAGAATAGAGATAGAGAACAAGCAGTAATTTCTCTGTCATTGGCCATAACAATATCTTTCTAGATACGTCTCCTGAGGCAAGGGAAACAAAAGCAAAAATAAACTATTGGGACAACATCAAAATAAAAAGCCTATGCACAGCAAAGGAAACAACCAACAAAAACAAAAGACAACCTACTGAATAGGAGAAGATATTTGCAAAATGACATATCTGATAAAGGGTTAGTACCCAAAACATATCAAGAACTGATACAACTAAATACCACCCCCCCCAATAATACAATTAAAAAATGGGCAGAAGCCACATTTCTCCAAAGAAGGCATCCAGATGGCCAACAGAGACACATGAAAAGATGCTCAACATCATTCATTGTCAGGGAAATACAAATCAAAACTAAATGAAATATAACCTAGGGGTGCCTGGGTGGCTCATTCGGTTGGTCATCCAATTCGACTCAGGTCATGATCTCACAGTCTATGAGTTTGAGCCCCGCATCGGGCTCTGTGCTGACAATTCAGAGCCCTGGAGCCTGCTTCGGATTCTGTGTCTCCCTCTCTCTCTGCCCCTTCCCTGTTAATGCTCTGTCTCTCTGTCTCAAAAAGAAATAAAACATTAAAAATAAATAAATAAATAAATGAGATATAACCTCATACCTGTCAGAATGGCTAAAATAAAAAACTCAAGAAACAACAAATGTTAGCAAGGGTGTGGAAAAAGGGGAACCCTCTTGCACTGTTGGTGGGAATGCAAACTGGTACAGCCACTGTGGAAACAGTATGGAGGTTCCTCAAAAATTTTAAAATAGAACTACCTATAATCTAGTAATCACACTACTGGGTATTTACCCAAAGAATTTGAAAACACTAATTTGAAGGGACATGTGCACGCTTACGTTTACTGCAGCATTATTTATAATAGCCAAATCATGGGAGCAACCCAACTGTCCATTGATAGATGAATGGATAAAGAAGATGTGGTATATATGTATGCATGTGTACACATATATATATGTATACACACACACACACACACACACACACACACACACAGCAATGGAACATTACTGAGCCATAAAAAAGAATGAAATCTTGCCATTTGCAATGATGCAAATGGATCTAGAGCATATAATGCTAAGCAAATAAGCCAGGCAGAGAAAGACAAATACCATATGATTTCACTCATATATGGAATTTAAGAAGCAAAACAAACAAAGGAGAAAAAAAGAGACAAACAAACAAAAAACCAGACTTGTAACTCTAGAGAACAAACAGATGGTTACCAGAGGGGAGGTGGTTAGGGGGATGGATGAAATAGGTGAACGGGATTAAGAGTACTTATCTTGATGAGCACTGAACAATATATGGAACTGTTGAATTACTACACTGTACACCTGAAGCTAATATAACATATTAACTACATATACTGGGATTTTTAAAAAGTTGATTACAGTCACTAACAGATTATGATAATGCCCTCAGAACTTATAACACATTATTATATACATGTACATAGACTGCTACAGAGGGTTATCTTAAGAAAGTATATATGAGAACATTATTCCAATTACTGTTCATCTACTTTTTGGAATAGAAGTATTTTCAAGTAGACTTAAGGGGGTTGTTCCTGGCACCTAGGTAGAGTTAGTCTAACAGACAACTGGAAATGGAGGGCTGGTGATATTAAATGTAGAAATTTGAATTCATCTGCACCCAAGTATTGAAAGTAGGCAAGGGATCATCTTAACATAAAAGAGGAAGATGCTAAAAAGAGACCAGGGTAATGAGTTAAAAATCCTGAGCAGAGGACTATTCAGTAAAGAATACCCAGTTCTCCTCCAACCAATATTTCCAGCTTCCCAATCATTTAAATTTCTCCAGAATATTTTATGTATAAGCAAACAAATAAACATTTTCTCTTAATTTTTTATATAAACTGTAGAATATTAGACACACTGTTCAGCATCTTTTCAATTCATCCTGGTTGAGATTTCCTTATGAATAAATAATTCCCTCATTTTTACATGGCAGCCTAATATTTTAATTTAAAGATGTAAGATCATTGAACCAATTCTCTAGATATTTAAGTTACTTTCTATCTTTTACTATCACAAAAAAACATAATGAATAATCTTGTATACATGTAAAATGACATGTGATTACATGTGTAAAATGAATTCCTAGAAAAAGAACTATGGGATCAAAGTACATGTGTATCTGTGATTTTAAGAGCCATTGCCAAAATGCTTCACCCCTGGGGTAGGCAAAATAATAGTCCCCAAAGATGTCCAAATCCTAATCTCTTGGAACCCAGTACATTACATGATAAAGGGTACATTGCAGATATGATTAAGTTAATATAGGGAGAGTATCCTAAATGGTCCAGGTGGGTCCAATGTAATCTCAAGGGTTCCCTTAAGAAGAAAGCAGGAGGGTGAGTCGGATAAAGATGAGATGCTAGGTCTGAAGATGATGAGTCAAAGAATGCAAGCAGCCTCTAGAAGCTTTTGGCAAGGAAATGGATCCTCCCCTGGATCTTTAGAAAGCATGCAACCCTGCTAATACCTTAATTTTAGGACTCCTGACCTTCAGAACTGTAAAAGAATAAATTTGTGTTCTTTTAAGCCACTAGATCTGTGGTCATTTGTTATAGGACCAGTAAGAAACCAGTACACTCCCTCCAGAGTTTATAGCTATTTTACTCCCACAGTCTTATCAATAGGGTATCTTTGCCAACCCATTGGTGAAAAGGCTTTCTCAGAGAACCTTCAATCTGTATTTCTTAAACTATAAAGATTGGGAATATTTCCAATGTTTTAACAGGCATCTGTACTTGCTTCTCTGTTGAGTAGCTCTTTCTTCATTTTTTCCTATTGGCTTGCTGGCCCTTTCTCCCACCTCACCTCCCCGACTATGTAGCTTCTTTCTTTTTTTTTTTTTTTTTTTTTTTTAAGTTTTTATTTAAATGCCAGTTAGTTAGCAAACAGTTTAATATTAGTTTCAAGTGTAAAATACAGTGATTCAACACTTCCATACATCTGATGTTCATCACAACATGTGAACTCCTTAATTCCCATCACCTATTTCACCCATACACACACCCACCTCCCTTCTGGTAACTTCAGTTTGTTCTCTATAGTTAAGAGTATTCAGGGGCACCTGGGTGGCTCAGTCAGTTAAGCGATCTACTTGGGTTCAGGTCATGATCTCATCGTTTGTGTGTTTGAGCCCTGCATCAGGCTCTGTGCTA
Organism: Panthera pardus; assembly: GCF_024362965.1. Taxonomy (NCBI): domain Eukaryota; kingdom Metazoa; phylum Chordata; class Mammalia; order Carnivora; family Felidae; genus Panthera; species Panthera pardus. Next base: position 99,059,008 of record NW_026526765.1, read on the forward strand.
ACAGCCGCCTGCTTCTGATTCTGTGTCTCCCTCTCTCTCCACCCCTCCACCGCTCATGCTCTGTGTCTCAAAACTGAATAAAAAATTTTTAAAAAAAATTTAAATTGTTTCTTGGTTGCCCCTTTTCCCCCTATGCTTGTTTTTGTTTCTTAAATTCCACATATGAGTGAAATCATATGGTATTTGTCTTTCTTTCTCTGACTGGCTTAATTTTGCTTAGGATTATACTCTCTAGCTCCATCCATGTTGTTGCAAATAGCAAGATTTCATTCTTTTTTTGTGGCTGCATAATATTCCATTGTGTATATATACCACATCTTCTTTATCCATTCATCTGTTGATGGATCTTTCCATAAATTGTCTACTACAGATAATACTACTATGAACATCAGGGTGCATGTATCCCTCTGAATTAGTATTTTTGTATTCTTTGGTTAAATACCCAGTAGTGCAATTGCTGGATTGCTTCCAACAGTATGAGGAACTTCCATACTGTTTCCACTTCCAAACTGCATCAGTTTGCATTCCTACCAACAGTATAACAAAGTTCCCCTTTCTCCAAATCCTTGCCAACATGTGTTGTTTCTTGTGTTGCTGACTTTAGCCATTCTGACAGAGGTAGTGTGAGGTAATATCTCATTGTAATTTTGATTTGTATTTCCCTGATGATGAGTGATGTTGAGCATCTTTTCATGTGTCTGTTGGCCATCTGGATTTCCTCTTTGGAAAAATGTCTGTCCATGTGTTCTTTCCATTTTTAACAGGATTATTAATTTTTTGGGTGTTGAATTTTGTAAGTTCTTTATATATTTTGTATACTAACCCTTTATTGGATATGTCATTTGCAAATATCCTTTCCCATTCTGCTGGCCCTTTCCTAACAAATGTTAATATTAGCTAATATTAATATTCTTGGGTAGTAAGTAATATTCTCAATAACAAAAGAGAAAATGGAAGAAAAAATTCATTAAATAGGACAGTACTATCTCAATTTTGGATGCGCCCCCCCCCCCCCACCACTTCTTTTCCTTTGATTGCTTTTATGTAAATCACAGCCTAAAACAGAAATTTTTATCAAACTCATTTATTGAATATGTTGTCTTGTAAAAGTCATTCAGCTTTTCTGATAAAAAATAGTATATGTGAGGGGTGCCCAGCTGGCTCAGTTGGAAGAGTGTGGGACTCTTGATGTTGGGATCATGAATTTGAGCTCCACATTGGGTATAGAGATTACTAAAAATAAATAAGTGAACTTAAATATAATATATGTGAAAAATGAACACAACCTTGTACTAGACCAGTGGTTCTTAAACATTTCAGTGGAACGCTGGTGTTTGGAGGAGAGATAATTGAGGGACTTTTCAATGACATATTTCCCAAAACAATAAACTCCCCTCAGGATTTCATTTGACTGCCAGACAAGATTACAAACCACTTGAACTAGGTCCCCTCTAAGCTCTCTTTCATCAAGCTTACTATTTGATGCTTATGTACATTCACCAATATTTGGAAAGTTTCAGGAGTAATTTCCATGGTGCCTTCTTAAATCTCCCAAATAACTACCCAGTATAATTTTTCTTATCAACAAGGCTAAAAATTAAGATTTAGAATCCTAAAATGCTTGGTTTTCACTGAAGAGAAGCAAAACTAACACTAAAAAAATTAACTGCAGTTAAATTTTTTCCCACTGAGAGAATGGCAAGCAAAGGTAATAAAGCACTGTACTGGGATATTTACTTTAGTAGTGTCAATTACTGAAAAATGTCATTTGGTTTGCAAACAGATTTTTCTGTTTCAGTGATATTTTACTAAAAATTAAAAATCAGTTAAAAAGAACATGAATTATGAACAATTAATAATAACAAAACATTACCTCTCAACGCTCATGCTTTTCCTATCTCCATCCCTTGAAATGAAAAAAAAGAAAAAAAGTTTTCTTTGCATTCTCAAAGAAGGCTCGGTTCCATTTAGTCAACTAAGAGGATTTAATATATCAATTACCATTTAAAAATCTCAGTAATGTTTTTTGTTACAATTTATACACCGTGAGAAACTGAGTTTTTTAAATCTCAAAATAAAACTATCAACAAAGAATATAGATAAGATGCTAATATGATTATGTGTGTAAAGGATCCAGTCTATCTCTATCAAAGAGAATAAATATGAAAATAGGTTGATATTATAAATTGCTTCTGTTAAAAGCCTGAATATCAAAACCATGACTTACAGAAACCAATAGGAGTAAGAAGCATAATCATTTGCAGTTATACAATATATGTAATTAAATATCAATTACCTAGTTTTTGGCCATGTATATTAACTTCACTCTCTTATAGTTACTTATTACTCATTTTTACTATATATAAACTTCAGTTAGAATTTGGACACAGTAGTAGGATGATTGGGAATCTAATCCATCTAGTTTGGTTGGATTCTAGCTGTCCTGATAGGAGTAATTGAAACCAAAAAGCTGAAATGATATGTAGATTATTCGTTTTTCACATACTGAATGAACCTATTAGGAATAAGGCACTGTTCTAGGCATTGGGCATATAGTTATGACCAAAACAGAGCAAGTTCCTATCCTTAAGAAACATATCTTAGTGGAGGGAGACAAGTAAACAAATACAGAAGTAAATATGGAATATGTTAGCAGTTGAGAATAACTACAGATTAAAAAATAAAGCAGGATAGGGGAATAGAGAATGTACATAGAAGAGAAGGGAGGTTTGATATATTATAAATTACCTATGCGTTTCACTTCAGCATTACCTACATCTTTAAATACCACAGTTTAATATATGCTATGTTATATCAAGAACCATATTATTTTCAAGCACTATGGAAATAAAAAGAGGATAATTCTTAGATTAAAGAAGAAAGTCTTATTTCCCATTACCTTCAAATATTAGACTATGCATAGTAATGTGATTTCCTTCTCTGATCTTTCATTATATCCACTTAAGATCAAAGTCAGCTCACTATGAGCTTAAGAATGAGGAACATGGAGATACTGCACAACCTGCAATGTCTACAAGATTTAGCAGGTTTAATTATTTTATCAAACTTCTTTCATATGTCTCCTCAGTAATCTTCCTGCTTTCCTTTAGTTTAAGAATCAGAATACCAAGGAGTTATTTTGAGGGCAGGCTGACAGGATGATAACAAAATTATAAAAATAGTGCCCATTGTTAATTCCCATTCTTTTTTAAAATTCCTTCTTTTCACCCACTCCCAACCGTGTACGCTTTAGCTCTAAGATACTTCTTTTTAAGACTGAGATCAAAGAGTGGCAGGGAAAAATCCTAGGGCCTCTCCTCTAGCTGTTTCCTCTTCTCCTACATCTTTGTATGGCTGGCCACTTCAGGTCCCTGCCTCTGGGGGGGACATAATCGTTTGCAGTTATACATGTAATTAAATATCAATTACCTAGTTTTTGGCCATGTATATTAACTTTGCTCTCCTATACTTACTACTCATTTTTACTACTCAACAGAACTTCAATTAGATTATGGATCATGCCTCTGGATCATGGCTGCAACCCCCTACTCTTAAGGCCCAAGTCATTTTCCCGTCCCTTACTCTGCCTTACTTTCTTCATTTGTTTATTTGGTTACTTCCTGTTTCCCACACTATTATGTAAACTCCATGAAGGCAGGAGTTTGTCTTGTTTCCTAGTATTCTTCCCAGTGCCTAGAACAGTACCTAACAACGTAATTAGTCAGTACTGAGTGAATCTGTCAATTATTTACAAATCTGGAAAAGAAAAGAAATATAGTTGTTAGTTCAGAAAGCCTTTCAAAGAATTAAAGAGATTAAATCAAAGAGATTAAATCTCTTTGCTTAAGGGGTAAATTCTGGAATATGAGCCACTTTCCTTCCTCAGCAATCACAACACCATTGTCGTTATGTTCTAAATGAAAAATAAGACAGGTACAGAAAAGAAAGAACTCATCATGCCTCTTGTCTATCTACCCAATTGCTGTGGCCAACAGCCAAAAAGTGATTCTTTGTTCCTCTTTTCCTTTCCTCCCACCTCCAATCTTTTGACTTTAATTCAAAAATTATATTCTGGAATGAACTAGCCTAAAAAAATTTTTAAACATATTATCCTTAGAGCCTCCATGTCAATGGTTAATATTGCTATTTCAGCAAATGATAAAGAAAAAACAAAATGACTATACACATAGATACCTTGCCAGGAGTGTTGAACCTAGACCCAGGGAAATATGAAGGAAATGATGCCAAGATGTTTCAGAGAAAAGAAGAGAAAGTAATGCCCTCTGTTGGTAGAGTTCTGTACAAGTAATAATTCCAAGGGCCTTTAACATTTTCTCTGTAACTTTTCCTATCCCAGACACCTAGAAAAGAGTCAATATTTATCATTAATAAAGTTTTACATTAAGGCAAGAACAGATATTTAACCTCATTATACCTTTTATAACCAATAAAAGGTACGAATAATGTAACTATCTTCACAAGTCATGCAAGAAAACTGCTTTAATTATTTTTGGGCACATCTAAACAAGTGCTATAAGGAATTAAAATTTTTAAATTTCAGGTAATTTGAAAAAGTATTAAGAAAAGAATTCTATTATAGAAACTTAGAAAATGGAATAAACAAATTAAAAATAAACAGCAAAACTTATGAATCTTTAGTATACTATTATCTGTTGTGACCCACTAAAGCTGTTATGTTCCAAAGTTCTCTGACCCCAGAACTTTTTTTTTAATGGAACATCTACTCATACCTTGAAAACCACACTGGAAAATGCTGCTTTATAGTTACATGTTATATATTCTAAACTATTCAGTGATCATACATTATATTCTTTGAACTGCTTCTTAGCCTTTTGGCTAAGATCAAGTGTAGTACATTATATTCTTTGATTACAGCCTTTGTTCTGAGCATTGAGAGATTTTTATTTAAATCTACTCCTATACATTATGTTGAGCAAGAAAATTAAGCCCCCAGAACATCAAATAGTGTCTAGTGTAATTATTGTTTTTTAAAAAAGCATATATATGCAGAAAAATCTACAAGCTGTAAAAAATAGTAAAACACACCCTTTCTCTTACCCTGAGGGATCATTTTGCCATTTTAAAGATAATATTTTTTTTGGTTAAAACAAATTTCTAAATCTCTGAAGTCTCATACCTATTGATCTGGTGGCACCTAGACTTTAGAACTAAAATAGTATATTAAGTTATAGCTGAAAGGACTCTTCCAAGTATTCTTTTTATTTCTGTTCTTCTTAGTAGCAGTACACTTAAAAATCTTTCATCTATTACTTTCTTAAAAATTTTCAGCAAACAAGCTTCTTAAACCTCAGTTTAGGGTTTCATACAAAGATTTCTTCAAGCCCAAACTCAATCATCCATTTTACTTCTTGCTTGTTACCTATACCTCTAGAACTTTTCAGCAAAGAATGATTATTACCATCCTAAATAGTGTCTCTTCCGAGTATATTTATATGAATACATATATGTTTATTTATATAAATAAAATTTATATAAATTCTATATAAAATCTCACCTTTCTAATGGGTAAGTCCTTGATGAAATCCATCACAGCTTCTCTATTGGGGAGAATTTGGTATTGTCCATTTGGTTTATTCTTATCACTGCATACTTTTGCTAACATTGTATTTGGGGCAATGCCTTAAAAGAAGAACACCCTGATGACTCAAAGAAGTTGACATATATGATTTTAAAATATATGATGACAATACTGAAAAAAAATGGTGAGTACAAAACATCTGAAATGATGTGGAATGGTACTTTAAAAATAACATTTGATAACTTCCTATCTCCTCAGGGCTCGATATGATTTTAGGAAAAGGAAATGTAGTAGTTACTGTGACAGCAAAAATAAGGAACATTTAATCTCTCCATGGTATCTTATTTTATTTTTAAAAATTTTTAATGTTTATTTATACTTTTGGGAGAGACAGAGTGACACAGCATGAGCGGGGGAGGGGCAGAGAGCGAGGGACACACAGAATCTAAATCAGGCTCCATACTCTGAGCTGTCAGCACAGTTCAAACTCACTAACTGTGAGATCATGACCTGAGCCGGGGTCAGATGCTTAACTGACTGAACCACCCAGGCACCCCTCTCTCCATGGTATTTTAAAGTCTACGAGTAATTTATGACTTTAAGTAATATTATTAGTTTATGTACCATTTTTAGTAGCAATACAGGGCTGACTTATAGAAAAGATCCAGAATATAACTTAGGATGGATGTTCACTCTTTGAAAAGGTCTTCTGTATAGATTATCCACATAAAAAAAATCAGGGCGCCTGGGTGGCTCAGTCAGTCAAGCATACAACTTTGGCTCAGGTCATGATCTTGCAGTTTGTGGGTTTGAGCCTCACGTTAGGCTTTATGCTGACAATTCAGAGCCTGGAACAAGCTTCGGATTCTGTGTCTCCCTCTCTCTCTGCCCCTCCCCTGCTTATGCTCTGTTTCTCTCTGTCTCTTAAAAATAAGTAAATGCTGTAGAAATAAAATAAAAAATAAATTTAAAAAAATCAAATATTCTAGGTTGCATTATACTTAAAACAATGATAATAAAATACATGCATTCTTTTCATGTTATACACAAAGCAAATTAATACTTTTCAGGAAGGTGTTTTAAAATCTCTAGGAGTCTCAATGAGTAAGATAACTTAAAATACTCAGATAGAGTCATTAAGTGATTCATTTCTATTTTTATACACATCCTACTAAAATTTGTTACTTATTCTCACACTTTGGCATAGAAAGGAAAGATTAATGTAATCATAATATGGCTTTTATAAGATAATGTTAAGACACAATGATACCCTCATGGGTTACTGACAGTTGTGAAGCTCTTTTTCCCTTCACTAGCTGGCCCTAGATTGCTATGTAGCTAGTTGGGGTTTTTTCTATCTTCTACTTTGTGGTCAGCTGGGGTCTTTCCTGAACTGTAATCCTGGACAGGGCTGAAGTCTTCAAAGGGAAAACCAATAAAGCTAAACCAATTAAAATATTGAATGCTTAAAAAAAGGATAGCTACATTAGATTTATGAAAGTTTTTTCTTTGGGCTCATGGGCCTTTCTGCTGAATTCCAATTTACCTGTAGGTTCACAGTATTCTGAATAGGTAAAGTCATTAGAAACTGAAATCATAAAGGGTAAGTAAAATGTCACTATATACTTCATAACCAGAAACTACTAATATTACACTTATATTAGCCAGTCTGAAATTTTTAACTATGGGGTAGTCATCAAATCCCTTTTAAGTACCTGCACTGGCTGTCAATGTTGTTTTTTGCTCAATTCTGAAACGAATTTCCTTTACGGCTTCCTCGGCTGATGTTCCAAAAACAATCGCATTTTGGAGTATTTGAGGATTATTTTGATCTTCAGAGTTTGCTTGGAAAGGATTTCCTTGGGGGTGCAAATCAGGAGGAATGTCATTAAAGAGTAGTGGAGGGATGGATCGCTCCTGCTCACTCACTTTATTCACTTCTTCTCCGGGTTTATCTAAATTATAAACAGGAACAGTAATTATCTTCATAAATACAAAAGTACATACTTCATAAATTACGTTTCCCTACATTCTTTTTAAAGACAAAGCAAATCTAGTTTAGTTTTGTTTCTCTTTTTTTTTTTTTAGTTTTGTTTCTAAGAACCAAGATGACAAATGTTATTTATATTTTGTAACTGTTTAACAAAGAAAATACTGATTCTAAGTTTTTCTTAAAAGGAATATTATCTATTTCCATGATATACACTTTAAGAAGAAACATCCTATGTAAAACTCACTAATTTGTGTACCATACCTAAATTAACTAAAATCTAGAAATGGGCCTAGTCACATTACTTCTTTTTTTTTTTTAAAAAAAGCTTTTTTTCCCTTACTCATTAAATTAGAATTTAGGATTGAGGAAAAATGCATTAGCAATCAAGAATAATTATGCTGAGAAATAAAGTTTTTTTAGAGAGAAAAAAACCTTCCATTTTCTTCACGGAAGAAACTTTTCAGACATTAAATACTCTCAATTTCCTTCTTTCAAATGCTGATTTTAATTTTGACTTGCTTACTTATAAAGTACCACTTTTACTAAGGGCACACTTGAAATAAATAGTAATTACTGTTGGAAGTTACGCTTCTTTAAATATACAAATTCTTAAGGTCTGATCAGATTAACTCTGGTCCAAGTTTAAGGGAAAGAAGCCTTTATTATTACCAGTAGGCTATAACCTTGAAAGTAAAATAAAAATAGTAATCTAGTTATTGCCTCATTTTAGTTGCATTTTTCACAATTGGACTGTAAAATATACTCAAATTTATGCCAATATCAAAAATGTCCTCATTAAATCCATTAAATCCATTAAAGACTACTTTCAGGGCTTAATGGAAAAGAAATGCAGTTTAAATGTATTTATAAAAATTAAGATTAACAACAGAAATTTCTGATCTCTTCATAATTTTATTACATATAAATGTTTTCTATATTAAGATAAATGCAGAAGCAAAAATTAAATTTCTGGTTTCAAGACACATATAAATGCATATTACTTAAAAAACGAACAACTAGGACTTTTAAGGAAGGTTTTTTAAAGATAATACAAATAGTATGACAAACCACCAGATTAGTTTCAAATTTTAAAGCATCTAATTTGAATTAAGTTACAGAAAGATGTTTTCTAAATCTGAATTCCTAGGAAATCTGAATTCCTAGGCCATATACAAAATAAGTCTTATTTATAAACTTAACATTAGCAGTTATTTATGTGCCTCAGCTGCTTTCATTTTCCAAATTCTATTTTTAAAATGATGAACATTTCAGGCACACCTGGATGGCTCAGTAAGTAAAGCATCTGACTTTGGCTCAGGTCATGATTTCACAGTTCATGAGTTCAAGCCCCACATTGGGCTCTAAACTAATAGCGCAGACCCTGCTTGGGGCTCTCTCTCTCTCTCTCTCTCTCTCTCTCTCTCTCCTCTCTCTCTCTCTCTCTCTTTCCCTGTTCCTCTCTCTCTCTCTCTCCAAGTGGGTAAATTAACTTAAAAAAAAAACTTTAAAATAAGTAAATAAATAAATAAATAAATAAAATGTTAAACATTTCATAAGGCATTATGACTGTGGCAAAGTTGAAAGGTCCGCTTTTCCCCATCTGTATGCGTAAAAGTCAAGGTAAAGAGAGCTGCAGAAAAACGGCAAACCAGTTCATAAGCCCCTTATACAGAGTTCCTTATGCCATGTTTTGTACCTCATGAGTCCATCACAGTACTCTTAGGTGGGTCACTGATAGAACACCATAATAGGAAGCAAATCATACTGCCTTTAGGTTCATTGTTAGAACATCTGCTGAATGTTGCAGTCTCCTATTATTCCATCTGTCTAGTTCTCTATTAGGCCTGCCTCTACAACTACTGCTACAGTAGTTTCTTATTAGCTTTTTGAAAAAAAATCTTTATAATCCCATAACTGAAGTGATCTGAATACAAAACTAAGATTTCTTATAATCTGAAACACTAGGATGAAAGCATCCCATCTGGATGGCAAGTGCTAAAAGTATATGGTATTTCAGTTTCTTGTATTGCCTCACGTTCACCATCCAGATTTATATGGCAGAATAAACATAAAATAATAATTATTGAGGCACCTAGGTGGCTCAGTCGGTTAAGCATCCCACTCTTGATTTCGGCTCAGGTCATGATGTTAGGGTTCTTAAGATCAAGCTCTGTGTTGAGCTCTGCACTGACAGCATGGAGCCTACTTGGGATTCTCTGTTTCCCCCTCTCTGTCTGTCCCCCCACCCTGCACTTGTGCACACATCCATGCATGCAGTCTCTCTCTCAAAATAAATAAATATTTTTTAAAATATTAATTATTTTATTTGCACATAGACAAAGTAGTTAGCAATACTTTTCCAAAGACTGCACCTTTCAGAAAAGAGGCAAACAGCAGAAAAATGTCTTAGACTTCAGAGGAAGATGTATCAGTCACCTGCCATGGCTCCAACTTACTACTGACCACTTCCCATGGCATAATGTGAAATCAGGTATGCTGAAAAGTCCAGCGCACAGGGATTTATATATGAGGGAAAAAAGCTAAAACTATTTAAATAGTTTAAAAATGTAAAATACAAAAAAGTACATAAATAACTATATTAAAAATTCACACGCTCAAAGTGAGTTTGAATGTAGTATAATAAATGAAAAGAACGGTAGTAGAGAATGAAAACATTTACCTTAGTCTCAATGTAATTTTTTAAAATATATTGTGAAAATAATTGTTATAGGAGACCCTCATGGAGATGCTCTGATACAACCTTTGAATGGTTCCCCCACCTTCTCTTGTGAAAAGTAAGGAAATAAATTAAGATATAAAGCAAACATGACATCAGGTTTGTGCTGCTTCCCCCAAACAATAAAGTTATACTACAGAAAATCTTTTGCTCTAAGCCTCTGTGTCCAGGAATCATGCTTATCGTTTAATGTTTGTATTAAAGAGAGAGACCTATTCCTTAGAGTTCTAAATAAGATGGTGAAGGTGTGATCTGATGTCCCCATTAAACTTGCTCTAAAGATGTGACCTGTAAACAATATGAGAGAATTTTATGTCACTGAAGAAAACCCACCATTTTTATGCCATCAAAGATCCACCATTGTTGACTCACGGAAAGTTACAACAGGTTTCGCTACCGCTGTCTGTTCCCCCCCACCCCCCCAGAAGAAGTCAATGAGTTGTGCACAGGAAATACAGTTGTGGGTTGTGAACAAACTCTCTGTTTCTACCTTTTCATCCAGGTGAATTTTGCTCAGGGGTCCAGGACAGCTAAGATATCTGAAGTAATCATACCTCTGACAGAGGGCTGAAAGTAGTATGCATAATATCTACATGTTCCTTGACAGGGTTCTGGATAGGCAACAAAGAGACCTTGAAAAAACCCTTAGGGTCATGAAACTTCTATTTCATTGTATACAAAGGAATCAAAATAAGGTCTAAACCAAAGAAGAGAGTTGGGAGTCATGACTTTTGGCAAGGCTGAAAACAGTCATAATCACTGTATAACCAGATTATAGATAATTTGGAAAACAAGAGGGAAAAAACTCACCCAATGTTTTCATATGTTTCAGGTCAATTTTTAAAAACTCTATTATCTGTTAACAACTACAACAAAAGACAACCTCCTCAGATTCAATACAACCCAACATTTTCTTAATTAGATCTTGAGAAAAGAACTGCTATGAAATTACTTTGTTTAGGGATTCTGCACAGTCTTTTTTTTGTTTCTATATATATAATTTATTGTCAAATTGGCTAACATACAGTGTATACAATGTGCTCTTGGTTTTGGGGTAGATTCCCATGATTCATTGCTTACATACAACACACAGTGATCATCCCAACAAATGCCCTCCTCAATGTCCCTCACCCATTTTTCCCTTTCCCCCAAACCCCCATCAACCCTCAGTTTGTTCTCCGTATTTAAGACTCTCTTATGGTTTGCCTCCCTTCCTCTCTGTTTGTAACTACTTTTTTTCCCTTCCCTTCCCCCATTGTCTTCTGTTAAGTTTCTCAAGTTCCACATATGAGTGAAAACATATGATATCTGTCTTTCTCTGACTTATTTCACTTAGCATAATACCCTAGGAAACAATCAACAAAACTAAAAGGCAACCGACAGAATGGGAAAAGATATTTGCAAATGACATATCGAATAAAGGGTTAGTATCCAAAATCTATAAAGAACTGACCAAACGCAATACCCAAAAAACAAATAATCCAGTGAAGAAATGAGCAGAAGACATAAATAGACACTTTCCAAAGAAGACATCCAGATGGCCAAGAGACACATGAAAAGATGCTCAACATCACTCATCATAGGGGAAATACAAATCAAAACCATACTGAGATACCACCTCACACCGGTCAGAGTGGATAAAATAAACAACTCAGGAAACAACAGATGGTGGCAAGGATGTGGAGAAACGGGAACCCTCTTGTACTGTTGGTGGGAATGCAAACTAGTGCACACTCTTAAACTCAAGAAATTTAACAATCTCATTTGGTTTAAAAGTGACATTCTACAAATTTAACTTAGAAATTCCACTAGTACATTTTAAGTTTCTGATTTTTCATTTTTAATATTTTTTCATAATAAAGGTTTAACTAGTCCTACCATCTATGCATGCTAATGCATTAACTGGGTTAATTCAAAGGGCTTTTTGTTTCTTTTTTAGTTTGATCATTCTAATTAATTGCTTACCATTTTCTAGAGAGTTCCCTGTTTTGATGAAATACTTCCTTTTGTCCTCAGGCCAATTTTGTCTTTCCTGTAAGTGCTTTGTTATATTCAAGTAGGCTTCATCAAGACTCATGGCCATAAAATTGGGATCATAATCAGCAAGTATTTCCTTAACCTTCAAAAGGAACAAAATGGTTTAAATTCTGCTGCCACAGCAAAACCTGTCATAGAACAGCTGATAAGAAACATTAATATTCTTACTTTGAAATATAGCAAAAATCCTACAATCAATAGCTCATAGATTTAGGGAATAAATAATTTATTGCTAGGGCAAGTTTGTTCAAATTCTCTTTTGCATTAAAATAGATCATGAAGGCAGAAGACCATGAAACAGCTTCATTTGATACAATCTCTATTCAGCCATCTTTATCTAGATATAACAAGTGACTCAAATAAATCTCAGACATCCTTCTGCTGGCACAGAAAGAACAGTTAAGTAACATAATTTTAAATAACTGGTCAAGAGTAGAAGTGGTAACAATAGGACCCTGCTCCCTCTCACCTTTTATGATGGTTTTTGTTCATTTTATTTATTTCTTTATAATTTTTTTTAAGTTTATTTATTTTGAAAGAGACAAGAGAGAGTGAGAGGGGCAGAAAGAGAGAGGGAGAGAGAGAGAATCCTAAGCAGGCTCCATACTGTTAGTACAGAGCCCGATGTAGGGCTCAAACTCATGAACCATGAGATCATAACTTGAGGGAAGATCTAGAGTCAGACACATCCACCCAGGGGCCCCAATGGTTTCTGTTCCTTTTAGAAAGCAATAATGTTGGGGCACCTGAGTGGCTCAGTAGGTTAAGCATCTGACTCTTGACCTTGGCGCAGGTCATGACCTCAGGATTCATGAGATGAAGCCCCATGTCGGGCTCTGCACTGACAAACCAGAGACTGCTTGGGATTTTTTCTTTCTCCCTGACTCTCCCCCTCCCCCACTTGCCCTCTTGAGTGTGTGTGCTCTCTCAAAACAATTAAACATTTTAAAAAAATAAAAAGGAATAATCTTACATAAAGGTACTATGATGCTTTAGAAAGTAGTTCTATTTTAATTAATTATAATATGTACATAAAACTCCACTCAAAACATACATTAATGCATGTATCCATTCAGAAAATAAAGCTCAATTATCGTGATTTGGAACAGGAAAGAGGACAACTCTACAGTGAAAGTCTGTGACTATATTAAATTATGAGGAAAAGTCTGGAGCTGCATCTTGAGATAAAAGAAATGAAGAGATCAGAATTTCTGTATGATTCCAGAAATGACTTTTATATAAGACAGTTTTATTATGTGAAACTATGAATTTTACCACTGAAGTATTACCTGAAATTAGAGGAAGTAGTTGCCAAAATAATACATATATTTGAAAAAAGTATTTATTGAATTATGTTATACTTCCATCTAGTATTTAAAATCTGTCTGCTGTATAATGAGAACTTTTTTGAAGTTTTATAAAAAGAAAGCTTTTTAGCTTATTTTAATTATGAACAGCTGTGTCAAAGGTAATTTTAGAAAATGGCGATATAAAACTTGGCCATGCTTTACTCAGAGTACCTTAATTAGCTTTGTTCTTGTAGAAGAAACCAGTTTTATAATGTACTCAAATGGAATCTTTCTAGTGAAAATGAAACTCTGGAAAGTCTGTAGTTGGCAGCCAACTATGATTATTCTGAATGAGAAGTACTCCCTAGAGACACGGAGTACTCACTAACTTCCTTTTCATAGGATACTGCTTCAAGAACAAAAATAGACATGTTCCAGTAAAATTCAAGCACTCTGCCTTCCAGAACAGTTAAAGCTGTTCCATTCTTTTGGATAAAATAAAAATGGCTTTTCCTTAAACTTTTAAACCAAGCCACACATATTAACACCCTTATAGTCAGGGAATTTGTGCTGTAGTTCATTTACACACAAGAACTCACTCGTTATCTGCAAAAAAACTAGCTAGATCCTGCTCAAATTTGAAAGATTTCTTCAATATATGTAAGACTGCAGGAAACTAAAAATAATTTAGGTCTCATCATATCATCTGAAGTTTTAATGAGTTAAATAAAGTAGGACACAAAAAAATCCTTTCTTACAAGGTTTTTGAAGGATTTTCAAACTTACTGAAAGCCTACAATATTTACGGGTAGCATTTCTACCCTTTTACATTAGGAATACAGTAAAAGACATAAGCAGTAACCACCTGTGAACGTGCTTCCCCCTTCACCACCACCTTTTCAGAGAGAGACAAAAAGCACTTGCTGCCACAGACTGTTTTTGAAAGAATGAAAAAAAGAATTTGCTTTTTTATTTGGGGTAGAGCACCTTTTTAATTTCGGTAGGAGTCATTTCTAGAGTACATGAGGTGGAAAACAAATAAGAGGAGCAAATCTAAAGATTCTTCACATGACTAAATGGTAATAAGTGCTAGCTCAAAGTTTCTTAAGGGTTTCAATTCAGACAGTCGTCTTTAACACTGTATTGTACTATAGTAGGCTAAAAGTGTTTCATGTAGTATTCTAAAATTTTAATTTATGACTTAAGTTTTAGCACTAGCATGATAGTCCAGTTATCAAAAATAGAGAAAAATAGCAGCTTTTCCTATAAGACAGTTTAGGCAATTTTACTGAATTAAATCTTTATATTTCAAAGACCCTTTTCAAATCAAGATTATTCCGTTTTTTCTTCCATTATCAGTCTCTTGGACATTAAATGCTCATAAGCATCTTCACTAGACTATGAGGCAAGGAAAACAGTTAATCAAAATACAGGAATTTTATTATTGTTTAAAAACATTTGATAAAAAAATTTATTCGCAAAAGAGTTTGAAATTAATAACTTGAGTAGATTATATAAATTATAAATATAAGGTGATTCTAGAAAGATATATTTTGTACATTAAGAAAAAAACAGCTGAAGTTAATGTAGGTTAAAATTAAGGCAATCCAAAGTTTTCTGGGGAAATAAGAGCTTCTAAACAGAAGAAAAAAATATATGGAAAAGCAAATATCTGGGAAATAGAAGGGTGTACTCTGCATACTCAGTTCAGTTTTCTTTTTTTTTTTTTTTTTGTTAATTTTTCTAAATGTTTCTTTGTTTTTGAGACAGAGAGAGACAGAGCATGAGCAGGGGAGGGGCAGAAAGAGAGGGAGACACAGAATGTGAAGCAGGCTCCAGGCTCTGAGCTGTCAGCACAGAACCCGATGTGGGGCTTGAACTCGTCAACTGCGAGATCATGACCTGAGCTGAAGTCAGATGCTTAACCAACTGAGCCACCCAGGCTCCCCTCAGCTCGGTTTTCAATAAATAAGCTGGACAAGTGATAGAGAGGTAAGATTTAAAGGGATAAGCTAAGACCAAATTATGAGGTGCTAAGGCATCTGGACTTGATTCTGTAAGTGAAAAGAAATCAGTCAAAGTCTGTAATAGGAGTTCATCAGACTTACCTCTCTACTCACAGCTTGGTATTTGTCAAAGTTTGGGGGCACTATAGTGAGTTGTGGGCAGAGTCTTTTAGCAATAAATCCTGGCATAGCTGCACGAACACCAAACCTCCTTGCGTAGTAATTCGAGGTAGACTGAAAGAAAACAGACCACATAGGAAAAAATATACAAACCTAAATGGACACTTGATCCATACATTCATAAGAAACACATTACTGATGTGTATTTTCAAGTCAAGGACATTTCTTTTATAGGCCACTGCTTAGAATTGAGCTTTGACTTTATCCTATCATAGTATTATACCATGACCCTCTCTCTCACTGCTGTCTCCATATTTATAACATGATACCAGGAAATAAACAAGACTAATAAAAAGGTTCTCTTATATTTCCAATAACTAAACTTCACTTGCTCTTTTTTTTTTTTTTTTAAGTGCCATGAGGCTAGATGGTTTTAAGTTTATTTTTTTGGAGAAATAACACACACGAGCGAGTGCATGAGCAGGGGAGGGGCAAGGAGAGAGAGAGAGAGACAGAGAGAATTCCAAGCAGGCTCCACACTGTCGGCACAGAGCCCGATGCAGAGCTCGAAGTGGGGCTCGACGCAGGGCTCGATCTCACAAACCAAGAAATCATGACCTGAGCCAAAATCAAGAGTTGGACGCTTAACCGACTGAGCCACCAGGGGTCCCTAAACTTTACTGGTTCTAAGGCATACCTAATATAGTATACAGCAAAGTTTGGATGATGGTGGGTGATGCTACATGGAACTAATAGTTATAAAGTAATGTTATAGTACAAATAGATGTTACATGAAAGTAATAGTATAGAAAGTAATAGTATAGTATACTAGTATAGATTTGAAATTTGCTATACTTGGGGTTTGGGAAATTTTTCATTTACAACAAAAGTCAAAGGTTCTAATATATTGTCAGCCAAATTATATGTCAAAAATATAAGTGAATAAAGCTTAAAAGAACTTTGAAAATTACATTTTATTTTTTCAGGCTTGAATATCCTTTTTGGTGAAACACTTTTGGTGAAAAAATTATGAAAGTCAGAAGGAGAACATTACTTTTAAATCTTGTGGATGATGATACCACACACAGTACCATTTCCAAAAAAAATTTTATCACAAGTGACATCTTTGAAATCTCAAGTGAAAATTCAAAGGAATGTAAAACAGAATCTACCATATGAAAGGGATTACTTCAGAATAACATCAATTTGCCATTAATGGTTTTCAAATGGCATTTAATAAAAATCTTGATAGTACTCCAAACTATGCTAATCTTTGGTCAGTATTCTGGAACAGCAAATGCAGATAGCACTAGAAAAATAAATCAATATGTTAAATATAAATAAACCTAATGGAATTGATATGAAAGCTAGATCTGTAGTAGAGCTGAAACAAAATTTATAATACAACTGCCTTTAACTTTCAGGTTTGTGGTAGGTAGACTACATGTAAATCACAGCCACAGTATTTTACAGTTCCTCCTATCCAAGGGTGGGCTCCAGTGTCTCATGCCAAGTGACTAGCACTGAGACTTGCTTTGATCAAAAAGATGTGAAAGAGTGACATTATGTGAGTCTTGAAGCCTAGGCATTATGAAGTCTGCAACTTTAGCCTTTGCTTTTTTGGGAAGCCAGCAACTGTGTAAAGATCTTGGGTTAAACTGCTAAATGATGATGATGTACCATATGGACAGAGGAAAGCTCAATGGCTGGAAACCATTCCAGCCACCTTGGCTGAAGGGCCAAGCATGTTAGTGAAGCCATTTTGGATCCTCCAGCCCCTGCTAAATAGCTCTAGACAACCTCAGGTAGAGTGGAGTTATCCCCGTTGTACTCTGCTTAAATTAGAGAATCATGAACAAATAAATGGTGTCCACTAAGTACTTGGAGGGGTTTGTTATGCAGCAATAAATAACTGCCATGAGGTCTAACTATGAATCCCAACTTAGAACATTTCAAGGATCTACCCAATTCATCAAAAAAGAATTTTTTTAAATTTTTTTTAATGTTTATTTTTGAGAGAGAGAGAGAGAGAGAGAGAGAGAGAGAGCGCTAGTGGGGGAGGGGCAGAGAGAGAGAGAGGAAGACACAGAATCTGAAGTAGGCTCCAGGCTCTGAGCTGTCAGCACAGAGCCTGATGCGGGGCTCGGACTCACAGACTGTGAGATCATGACCCAAGCTGAAGTCAGACGCTTAACCGACTGAGCCACCCAGGCGCCCCAAAAAAGAATTCTAACTGTAACAGACTGGAATAATCAAACATGTGCTATCACTACCATTAATTTCTAAATATACTTTTATGAGTTTAATAGAACAATAGCAATTATACTTCAAATCTCATTAGAAGGGAAGTCTATTAGCTGAGCACACAAAAGCAGTAATCTTTGTTTAAATATGGCAAATAATCATTTTGAATTTGGAAATAATAACCCATTTTTAGGAGGACAGAATTTATAGGAAAGAAAATATTTTGCAGATCTAGCAATGGATTTAGCTTTAACATGGCTACAGTATGCGTGCGTGTATGTATATATACACACACATAGATAATTTCACATAGATTATATGTTCTTAAAAATAAATGCATTTTTTCAAATATAGGCTGATTATTTATAGGAAAAGGAGAGTAGTCTTTCAATAAACACTGTTTTGAAACTTCCATTGTTAGTTGTCTGCATACTTATGGGAGCACAGATAATGAACAAACAGATTATAGTTTTATAATAAAACAGTAACTCAGTAGGAAGCAGATTTATAGCTAAGGCATTTGAAAGAGTTAGAAACAGGGTAGAACTCTCTTTGTTTCTCTTATAGATATGTTTTTTTATACCAAAATCCATCTACTCCAGGTGTCATTTCTAATTCCCCACACAGTTTTAGCCACATATAGCAATCCTGCCCATCTTTACCTTCTATGGTTAGGGTGGCAATGAGGGAGAGCAACATGGCAATCACAAAAGTTAAGATTCTAAGCCATGGGAAAAACTAATTACAGTCCTATTTTAATGAAGTATGTTACTCTAGAACTCAGGTTGGGAAACCTTTTCTGTAAAAGTCTGGATAGTAATTACTTTAAACTTTGCAGATCATAGGGTCTCTGTTGCAGCTACTCAACTCTGCTCTTTTAGTATTATTATTTTTTAATCTGAGAGAGAGATAGAGAAAGCATGCACATACAAGCAGGCAAGAGGGGCAGAGGAAGAGAATTTTAAGCAGGCTTCATGCTCAGCATGGAGCCTGGCGTAGGATTCAATCTCACAACTGTGAGATAATGACCTGAGACGAAATTAAGAGTTGGCCACTCAACTGACTGAGACACCCAGGAGCCCCTCAACTCTGCTCTTTCAATGCAACAACAAATGAATGGCACGTGACAGAGTTCCAATAAAATTTTATTTACAAAAAAAAGGACTAGATTTGGCCTGCAAGCCACTGTGTGCAAGCCTGCTTTAGAATAACATTTCCTTTTCTTTCTTCTCCAGTTCTCTTTAACTAGAATAGTTACTTTAAAAAATACAATTTGCAACAGAAAGATACAATGTCACTCTACCATTCACCAGGTTTGTAATTTTGGGGAAGTTTTTAAACACCCCTCTGAGTTAGTTTCCTTGTCTGTCAAATGGAAATAAAAATTTCCTCAAGTGATGTTGAAAGGATTCCATAATTGAGCACATATAAAACACACAGAAAAACGCCCAGCAAACTGGTAAAGCTTACCAAAGTCTTCCCCTTCCCCCTTCATGAACCAGTAAGCTTTACTTGAATATGTTATGAAATTTCCTTTTTTGTCTTTGATCTTTACCTACTTACCAACATCATCATTGATCCTACAGCAATGGGTTTATCCTTCAGTTCTGGATTGTCCCTCATTTCTACAGCTGCATAGAAAGCATCCATGTCAATGTGCACTATAGTATTGTTCAGATCCCGGCTCTGTTCTAATTCCATTGCAAATCTGTCAACCTTAATTTTTTAAAAAGTTAACATATTTTTAGTCAACATGATATCAAAACACCATCAATCATAACATCAATCTCTCGTTTAGTAGGTATCTATCTCTGTCCATCTACCCATCCATCCTTCCACCCACCCACTGACCCACCTATCTATGTATACATTTTTTTGTTGAAGTTTCTTTTTTATTTATTTAACCTTTTTTTATTTAATTAGTCTCTACACCCAACATAAGGCTCAAACTCACAACCTCAAAGTCAAAAGTCAAAGTCATATGTTCCACCGACTGAGCCAGCCAGGTACCCCTATCTACTTACACTTTATTGTTGTTTATTAAGGCTGATAATTGCTTCTATTTTCATGAAGATAGGGAGTTGATTCTCAAATATCTTACCCTACCAAGTCTTCCATCTCTCACTCACTACAATCACATAATAGGAACTTAATAAATATTTCTTGAATGAATGAAATATTGTAAGTGCTTGTATCAAATGATTCTTCTGCTTTATAAATTTGGACATCAACTAATGGTAAATAAAAGCTTAGGTAAAATAAACAATTCTCACTGACTCATAACATTAACATTTTAAAGTAGCAACAAAGGAAATCTACAACGAAAGATTATATACTTCTTTGGCATATTACCTTTACGCTGAAGAGTACTGTATAAGTGAATGTACAAATCATAATGTAAACATTCACTCTGTAGAACTGTTTTTATAAGTCTAAAATTTGGTAACCGTTAGTCAATACAAATCAAAATTGAAAATTTAAGCTATAATTTATTCTTTCATGAAATCAATATATATGTCAAATATAATAGCCAAGAAACTTATCTTTAAAGCATTTTTATTTCTCTAGAGAGAAAGAATTGGATTGATAAGAAGAAAGGGAAATGAAAGGAGGTAAAAATAACCAAAGTATGGCAGGCAGTAAGAAAAAGGTTTATGTAACAGACAGACCCATTTCCAAGTGTTCCTTTTTTGTGGCCTCTACTATAGAGGCTGAAGAGAAAAGAAGCTAAATATGCTTCCCAGCTTTCCCCGTAGCCGAGGGTGGTGGTGTGACCATTTTGATCTATGATCACTTTGAATAAGATGGAATACATAAGGAGCAAGGAATAGTGGCTAGCAAATGGGACAAGTTTAATGAATGTAATCTCTTACTAAAGGATCAAAGGATAGCTGCACAGCAAAGGAATAAAAAACTGAGGGGAAAATAGATATAAGCAATAGGGGTAAGCTCTGGAATGAAAGCAATTTCCACCATGTGGAGATCTCTATAGCAGGTTTTCTCAAAAGTGGAAAGTTGCAGGGGTATAATTCAGTATTTCCTCCTCATTAGACTTCAACTCTGCTTCCATTCTGGATAATTTTTTTCATGGTCTTCCTTCTTAGCATTATAGTGACACTAGTTTCCCCACTAGCTGCAGACTAAGACTGCAACTTCTCTTTTAGAAATAATCCCGAGGAGCACCTGGTGGCTCAGTTGGTTAAGCGTCCGACTTCGGCTCAGGTCATGATCTCACAGTTCATGATTTCGAGGCCCACGTCGGGCTCTGTGCTGACAGCTTGGAGCCTGGAGCCTGGAGCCTGCTTCGGATTCTGCGTCTCCCTCACCCTCTGCCCCTCCCTGGCTTGCACTCTGTCTCTCTCTCTCTCTCAAAATTAGAAATATTAAAAGAAATAATCCCCTGAACCATATTTGTTTCCAGTTGGTTCCAGTGAACCTCTAGAGGGTCTGCTTCTGTTTAGGCTACAACTCACTGAGATGCTCTGTGCCTTTTTCAGGCTGTTCCTCTGTCTAGGATGATCTTCCTCATTCTGTCATAAAGCCTTGAAGGGTCAGCTCAGATACCTCTCTGTGGCTTAATTAGCTCTCTGTCCTCCATGCCACAGAATTTAATGTTCCCTTAGTTGTTTTCCTGCCCCTATGGTGCACTTACTATATTAGATACTAAATCATGAGTTCTATCAAGATAAAGACTTGATTTGCCTTTAAATTCTTTTCTTATAAGAGAGAAAGAGGTGAGACTTATAGGAGAAAATACATAAATTTTACACTGATAAATATATATATTTTTCTGGTTTAAAAAGAGGAAGTAGAATGTGCAGAAAAATTTTGCAGAAGGCTGATCTCATGCAGTGAGAAACCTAATAAGTGGAACTTTCACATGACTCCAATCTATCATCCAGATTTAAAACAACTATTTTTTCCAGTACTTCGATTTTAAATTAGAGAATAGCATCCTGACATAAAAAAAAAAAAAAAAAAAAAAAGATGTAGACAAATCATGGAGGCTAATAAAAATAAGGGGGGGTTAAAAACTACTCTATTTCAATCCAGAAAATATACCTATGATAGGAATCGACTGAGAATATGGGAGCAGCATTTGAAGTATCTTAACCCATAAATATTGGAAAGGAAAAAGATAATAAATGGAAAGCAAACCAGGTGGAAAAAAGCTTTCCTTAGCCTCATATGTTAATTTTATGACAGTTCCTTCAGCAATCTATTATCTTTTCTGTGCTTCAAGCAAAAGTACAGTTGGCAAAAGGAAACCTCCCCACTGAGTGACTCACACATTCCGCTTTCCTCTACTCTCATTACTCACCCTTGTCTAAACACTTTTCTCTCTGCAACTACCAAATGCACACCACCCTGCTTTTCTCAAATTTCTTCTAATGAAATCCTCATTCATGTTTTCCATTCTTCTATTTTCCCTTACAAATAACTTCCATGTTCTGATCTGAGCCTCTCACGTGTATGTTATCCCTTTTGCCACAGTTCAAAACTAGTGTGTGTGACCATGGTTAAGAATAAGAGCTTCTTCTGGGTCTTCAGTTACATGATGGGGGCAAGTTAACTCCCCTCATTCTTCCTTTTTTTGAAAAGTGGGACTAAACCAATCCCCAACGATTGGAAGAATTAAAAGAGCTACTCATGTAATGTACTCATCCAGGGATATGGAAAGGGCTTCATGATATTACCTATAATTTTAAAAACAGAAGTGACATTTATTGAGTATATCAAATGTGTCCTATAGCCACGGTGGCTAAGTGTACAGATTAGAATCAACACTTCTATGTTAACTCATTTAGTGATAAAAATAATTCTGAGATGGTAATTATTATTCCCATCTTGTAGATGAGGAAACTAAACTTCAGTAAGAGGAAGTAATCTGCCCTAAGTCATACAGCTGGTAAATGTTAGCACTAGACCTATGAACCAAGTTACTCTAAAGGCTGTGCTCTTTCCATTATTTTATAATGCTTCCCTAAAATGTATCTTAAAAAGTCTTTAATATTGAAATAACTTCAAACCAAACTCAAATAGTGTATTTTATATCAACATTATGCTTTATTTACTTTTTTAAAAAATCCCCTTTTTTGATTACATTCAGGAAACTGTTTCAGAAATATTGTTTTTCATTTTCCTGACTTACTACTACCCTAAATTGGTAAATAAACCCAGGTCCATAAAATCAGTTGTTAAAATGGTCAAAATGCACAGATTTGCTGTGTAGTTTCCATTTAATATAACATGGATGTTTGTCTATTCTTTTTTTTTTTTTTTTAGTTTATTTATTTATTTGAGAGAGAGAAAGAGAGAGGGAGACCGTGAACAGGACAGGGGCAGAAAGAGAAGGAGAGAGAGAGAGAATCCCAAGCAGGCTCCACAATGGCAACATGGAGCCCGATGTGGGGCTCGATCTTACAAACTGTGAGATCATGACCTGAACCAGAATCAAGAGTTGGACACTTAACCAACTGTGCCACCCAGGCACCTCAGATGTTTGTCTATCTAATTTATGAATCCATGTTATAACAAGATGTTTTGGCAGCTACAAAAATGATTGTGCCTTTAAGAAGTCTAAAGAGGGCAGGATGGAGTGGGGAACACTTAGGTTCTGAATAAATACTCCGGCAGACTATAGAGGTTAGTTACCTCAGCTTGACTAACAATAATAGTTCCTACCATCATAGCATCCATACAAAAATCTATTATTTGGAAAATTCATGACACTGGAATAGAAACACATTTCCCATAGAAAACCTCTCTTACTCTCAGATCTTCTAGATTCCTTAGGATTTCCTCAATCCCCTCCCATTTACACAATTTCTTTTAAAGGAAGCTCAACAAGTGAAACAATTTAACAATCAACATAAAACAGATTTCCTGCCACTCCCCTTTCAAAAGATGTCAGAGAGTCTCTCATGAAATAGTCAACAAAAACTGTAACAAAATCTGAAGCTCTGTTACACAATATAAAGTATTTTCTAATACTTCAGATTATTAGCATATTTAAGGATTATGAGCTTTAAAAAGAGTCATGAACAGCAAAAAGTTCTTATATTGCAT
Organism: Panthera pardus; assembly: GCF_024362965.1. NCBI lineage: Eukaryota > Metazoa > Chordata > Mammalia > Carnivora > Felidae > Panthera > Panthera pardus. The sequence continues at coordinate 99,083,063 of NW_026526765.1, forward strand.
GACTCATATGCATCATATCTTTAAAGCTTTATAAGAGATATTTGTATAGATGATTAAAACTTACCAAAAAAAGGTTCTGAAAATAAATTGCCTAAGGATTAATATCAATTAAAAATACTGTTATTATACACAGAATGGATTTGCTTTAACTCGATGAAACAATGCTTAAATTTATGCGAAAGAAACAATGCATGAGAAAAAAATTTATAGAATCGTAGTGAAGGAACATATTAAACATATTATTATTATTGAATAACTAAAATTGCATGGTATGATAGAGGAAAAGATTCAACTGAGTAGAAGAGAGAATCCAGAAACAAATTTAAGTACAATGAGAATTTAGTATAGGAAGAAAGAAAGGGCCTGGGTGGCTCAGTCTGTTAAGTGACCGACTTCAGATCACGTCATGATCTTGCAGTTCATGAGTTTGAGCCCTGCGTGGGGCTCTGTGCTAACAGCTTGGAGCCTGGAGCCTGCTTTGGATTCTGTGTCTCCCTCTCCCTCTGTCCCTCCCCTGCTCGCACTCTGTCTCTCAAAAATGAATAAACGTTAAAAAAAATTAAAAGGAGAAAGCACGTGAGCTGACGTAATGTGTGCAATTTCTCTTTGACTTGTTGAATAGCAAATTACTTGCCTTTGATTTTTTTTCCTCATTCTTTCTTCCTTACTGGGGTCTAGAATATAGACTGGAGGTAATCCCATTTTGTAAACCAGGTAAGGATAACACTTAGGGGATGACAGAACAACACGATGTAGAACCTGGGTCCCTAAATTACTACAGTGAGCAGAACCACCCAATCAGTAGGGACTACTTATCTATTTTTTTAAATGTTTATTTATTTATGAGAGAGAGAGACAGAGCATGAGTGGGGCAGGAGCAGAGAGAGAGGGAGACACAGAATCCAAAGCTGGGTCCAGGCTCCAAGTTGTCAGCAAGAGCCCACATGGGGCTTGAACCCATGGAACTGCAAGATCATGACCTGAGCCGAAGTTGGACGCTTAACCGACTGAGCCACCCAGGTACCCCAGGAATACTTATCTATTATGTGAGAAAGAAATAAACTCTTAACTGATCTGAACCACTGTATTTTGGGATCTTGTGCCAGCTACTTAGCCTATATACTAACAATAAAAAAGGAATTCCCATAGGAATGAAATGTTAATGGCTAATACAAGGGAAGACATTCTTTTTCTGTCATAATCAAAGAAGGCGCAAATTAAAATAACCCTGAAATAATATTTAGACACTACCAGCAAAAACTAAAGGATTGATAAAATTAATAAAATTTAATTTGAAACAAGTATGTGAGGAAACTAGCACTCTTGTGTTGAAAATGTGAAACTGTACAATCTTTGGTGAAAATAACAGGACAAGAGTACAAAGATATGTAAATAAGAACAATCATCGCAAGGTTATATATAAAAACAAAAAACTGAAACCCATGTGGGATAAGGCAAATAAATTATGGTACCTCCATACAGTAGAATGCTATGCAGCATTAAAAATGCTAATTTTGGGGGTCGCCTGGGTGGCTCAGTCAGTTAAGCGTCTGACTTCGGCTCAGATCATGATATCGCAGTTTGTGAGTTTGAGCCCCGCATAGAGCTCTGTGCTTCAGCACAGAGCCTGGAGCCTGCTTTGGATCTGTGTCTCCCTCTCTCTCTGCCCCTCCCCTGCTCGTGCTCTTTCTCTGTCCCTCAAAAAATGAATAAATGTTAAAAAAAATTTTTTTAAATGATAATTTGCGAAGGCAAAGGCAAGTGATCTTTCTTTATGAGAGGAGACCACTTATCACATAAGATAAAAAACTAGCTTGTGCTCTAGGAAAGCATATATGAAGAAAATGACACATTACAATTTGGCAAAGAAAAAAACATAAAGTTTGGCATCTCTGAACTCTATCACGAGAAGAAATGTGTGGCCTAGATCAATATGATTTTATCATCATGTTACAGCCTAAACTGCTTTGTTAAATTGAATCAGATTTTGATAGAGGATAAAAACTGTCTTTAAAAGTAAATTTTATTAAAAATTTTTTTTTAAATGTATAAAAGTAAACCTTAGGTTTACCAGCAAAACCTTGACTATTTTGAGTTTTCAATCTACTACATGATGCCCTGCAGTGTTGCTCTACTCACTCTTCTCCTGGAATAGCTTTTAAATACCAGAGGAAACTCTTTGGAGTATTTATTCCCTGAAGATACTGGAGAAGCCAAAAGCCTCCAAATTTTTAGAAGTCTGGTGTTTTATCTTAAAAATTCATGCACATTTGGCATTCTACCTTAGTTTTAGTACAACACAATTATGTTTTAAATTGCTTTAAAATTTAATTAGTGAACATGTTCCCTAAATCTGTTTTGCAAAATCAGCATTGAAGAAAACATGCCACATTTATCTTGTGGCCTTTTGTAGCTGCAAAGTATGTATATAACAAAAACAACATAAGCTTTGGATTAAATCCTAGCTCTGAAGCTAGGCAAGTTATTTACCCTAATTAAGGCTCCATTAACTCTTCTGTATAATGGAGGTGACAATGCCTAGGTATGGGGTCTTTATGTAAAAGAGTAGACCAATATTTAACAAAGTATGCATATTTGTTAAATTTTATGCTTTACAATATAATGAACATTTACATTTTACCTTGTTTTCAGTTGTGACTTGACCATGATGCATTTTAACTATCAATTACTATTCTACCAGCTTTCACTTTCTTTAGCAATTAAATTAATACCTGTAATTGTGCTTTCCTTAGCTGTTGGCTGGTAATTTGAGCTTTTTGTTGCATCATATTTTCAATTCGTTGGTTGACTTGTTTTTCTTTCTTGAGCTCATTTCCATAAAATTTGGACCCCTTTGTAAGAAAACAAAACAAAGCATAAGAAAGTGTCAGAAGGAAAGCATCGCCGTAGTATGTATAACCATGGTACCTAAGTGTATAGACTAGAATCACAATTACTGAATTCAAAACTTAGCTCACTCCTTGCTAGCTGGGTGACCCTAAAACTACTAATCTTTCTATGCCTCAATTTCCTTACCTGCAAAATGAATTTACAGTTACCTACATCATAGGCTTGTTGAGACAGTAATTATACGCTGCAAACTCTGAGATGAGTACAGATCGGCACTCAGAAAATAACAATGTGTCCTAGACAGGATCCATGGGCATATCCAAGCCCTCAGTCATTTGGGTTATCAGTTATTTCCTTCACTTTTATGTAAAAAGCATTTATAAAATTTTGGGGCACCTGGGTGGCTCAGTCGGTTAACTGAGCGTCCGACTTCGGCTCAGGTCATGATCTCATGGCTCATGAGTTCAAGCCCGACATCAGGCTCTGTGCTAACAGCTCAGAACCTGAAGCCTGCTTTGGATTCTGTGTCTCCCTCTTTCTCTGCCCCACCCCCACTTGCACTCTCTCAAAAATTTTTTAAAAAAGCTTTTACAAAATTTTAATGTTAGTCATTAAAGAAAATGTAGAAAATCACTTTTAGAAAATCACCTATCATCCCATCACTGAACATAATATCTATTCATTCATCAGGTTGATAAATTTTGTTTAATGTTAATGTGTTTATTTTGAGAGAGAGAGAGAGAGAGAGAGAGAGAGAGAGAGAGAACAAGAGCAACTGAGTAGGGGAGGGGCAAAGAGAAAGAGAAAGAGAAAGAGAAAGAGAGAGAGAGAGAGAGAGAGAGAGAGAGAGAGAGAGAGAATCCCAAGTAGGCTCTGCACAGTTAGCAAAGAGCCTGACCAGGGGCTTAATCCATGAAACCCTGAGATCATGACCTGAGCCAAAACCAAGAGTTGGCCACTTAACCAACTGAGCCACCCAGGTGCCCTAGGTTGATGGACATTTAGATTATTTTTACTTTTTGGCTTTTATGAGAAATGCTGCAATGAACATTCATATAGACATTTTTGCATGGACATATGTTTTCACTTTCCTTAGGTACCCAGGAGTGGAATCTCTGAGTCATATGGTAACTCCATTCTAAACCTTTTGAGAAACTGCCAGACTGTTTTCCAAAGTGGCTGAACCATTTTATAATCCCACCAGCAAAGTATGAGGGTTCTATTTTTCTATTTTTATATCTTTAGTGAAAAGTCTATTTATATTTTTTGCCCATTTTTAACCAGGTTGTCTTACTAACAATTTATAAAAATTCTCTTTATATTCTGGATGGAAGTCCTTTATCAGATAAGTATTTTGCAAATATTTTATATTACTATGTTGCTTATCATTTCATTTTTTAATTGTGTCTTTTGAAGTGCAGATGTTTTCAAATGTGATGAGTCTAACTTGTCAACTTTTTCTTTTACTGACTGTGCTTTTATTGTTATATCTAAGAAATGCTTGTCTAACCAAAAGTCTCAAAGACTTTCTCATATCTTCATTAAGTTTTACTGCTTTGGCTCTTACATTTAACTTGATTTTGAGTTAAATTTGTATATGGTGTGAAGTGAGGGTTTAGGTTCATCTTTTTTTTGCATGTGGATATCCAGTTGTCCCAGCATCATGTGCTGCACAGATGATCCTTCTGCCTTGGTACTTTCGTCAAAAACCAATAAAGTATAAATGCAAAGATTTACTTCTGGACTCTTAATTCTACCCCATTGTTCAATATGTCTAGCCTTATGACAGTAACACACTATCTTGATAACTGCAACTTTATAGCACATTCTTAAACAGGAAAGCCAAAGACCTTATTGTTTGTTCCTTTTCAAAATTGTTTTCACTATTTTAGGTGTTTCACATTTCCATATAAATTTTAGGGTCTGTTTATCAATTTCGGCAGGAAAAAAAGCCCCTTGAATTTGGATGAAGAATTACACTGAATCCATAGATCAGTTTGGGGAGAACTACCCTCTTAACAATGTTGAGTCTTCTCATTGTTGAACATAGGATGCTTTCATTTTTAGATCTTTACTTTCCCTCAACACACTTTTGTTATTTTCAGGGTACAACTGTTGCACTCCTTTTGAAATCTGTAAGAGTTTCTATCAATAAACATCATGTTATTTGTGAAGAGATAGTTTTATTTCTTCCTTTCCAATCTAGATGTCTTTTATTTCTTTCTATTGCCTGACTACACTGGCTAGAACTTTCAGGACTATGTTGAAGAGAAGACATGAGAGTGAACTTCCTTGCCTTGTTCCTGATTTTAGGAGAAAAGTGCATTCCTGGAATAAATCCCACTTGGTCATGGAACATAATCTTCTTTTTATAGTGCTGGATTCAGTTTGCTAACATTTTGTTGAGGGCTTTTATATTTACAATGATCTATAATATTCTGCCTGTTTGGCTATTGTATCAAGGTGATACTGGTCTTAGAGAATGAGTTGGTAAATACTACATATTTCTTCATTTTCTGGAAGAACTTGTGGAATACTGGTATTATTTCTTCTTTTTTAAATGTTTACTTATTTATTATTTTTTTTCTAATGTTTATTTATTTTTGAAAGAGAGAGAGAGAGAGAGAGAGAGAGAGAGAGAGAGAGAATGAGCGGGGGAGGGGCTGAGAGAGGGAGACACAGAATCTGTAACAGGCTCCAGGCTCTGAGCTGTCGGCACAGAGCCCAGTGCTGAGCTCGAACTCATGAACTGCGAAATCATGACCTGAGCTGAAGTCAGATGGTTAACCAACTGAGCCACACAGGTACCCCAGTATTATTTCTTCTTAAGTGTCAGATAAAATTCACCACTGAAGCCATCTTGACTTGTTTTTTGTTTTTTTTGGGGGGGAGGGGGAGGGAATAGAGATTTTTAATTATTGATTTAATTTCTTTCCTTATTAAAGGTCTATTTAGATTTTCATATTTTCTTGAGTCAGTTTTGGAAAACTTTAAATTTCTAGAAATTTATCCAATTTATTGGGGTTTGTTTTAAAATACTCCATCTTCTACCTCCAAAATTCAGTAGGGAGGGGTGAGATAGATGAAACAATATTTGCAAATAAGGTGATGTCTGATGATGCTGGGTGATGATTACCCAGGAATTCACTTTAGTATCTCATTTTCTGTATGTTTATAATTTCTGATAGGGGCATCTGGGTGGCTTAGTTGGTTGTGTGTCTGACTCTTGATTTCAGCTTAGGTCATGATCCCAGGGTCGTGGGATCAAGCCCCATCAGGCTTTGTACTGAGCATGGAGTCTGCTTAAAATTCTCTCCCTCTCTCCATCTGCCTGTCTTCCTGATTCACACTCTCTCTAAAAAAAATAAATAAATAACAACAAAAAATGTTTCTGATAAAAATTTTAAAGAAGTTGCATTTCTGTGAAGCAGTAACAATTAGAAAATTTCAATTCAAAAAAGATATTTATGATGAACTCCCCAACCCCCCACACTAGAGGAATATATATTATATAAAATATATAAATATTTTAATATATATTGGTATATAAAATATGTATAAAGTATATATTTTATATGATAGATACATATCAATCAGATGATATGTATATATAGTTCTATGTATGTATATACAGCTGACCTTTGAACATCATGGATTTGTACTGCAGTAGGCCAACTCATACATGGACTTGTTTCAATAAAAACAGTACAATACAGGGGCGCCTGGGTAGCTCAGTTGGTTAAGCATCTGACTTCAGCTCAGGTCATGGTTTCATGGTTCGTGAGTTCGAGCCCCTCACTGGGCTCTGTGCTGGCAGCTTAGGGCCTGGATGGAGCCTGCTTTGGATTCTGTGTCTCCCTCCCTTTCTGCTCCTCCCCCGCTCACGTTCTGTCTCTCAAAATAAATAAACATTAAAAAAAAATCTTAAAAAAAAAATAGTACAGTACTGTAAATATATTTTTCTCTTGCTTACAATTTGTTTAACGTTTTCTTTTCTCCATCTTACTTTATTATAAGAATACAGTATGTAATACACATAATATACAAAATTTGTGTTAATCGACTGTTTATGTTACTGGTAAGGCTTCCGGTCAATTGTAGGCTATTAGCAGTTCATTTTCGAGGAGTCAAAAGTTGTACATGGATTTTCAATTGTGTGTGGGGGGCGGGGGGCAGTGCTCCTAACCTTCGCACTGTTCAATGGTCAACTGTATATCACATAAAACTTATATGAAAGAGCAAATGCTCTTTTTAAGATATTCTTGAAAAAGAATAAAGAGCAAAAAAAGAACTTGTTCTAGCAGTTGTCTAGACTTACAATACTGGAATGCAGGTCATGTTGTAATGATATAATAACAAACAATCCAGTGGAACAGAAGAAAGCACTGCAGATCAGTAAGAAATGATGATCTAGATGAAACTATTTAATAAGTGTTACTGGGACACAGAGAAGAGAGAGGAAAGATAAAATCTGGGATGACTTAAATATTCTATTTCTTAACCTGAAAACTAGGATCATAGGTTTTAATTGTTTTTTTAAGTTTTAAGATGAAAATTTCAAAACAATCTGAGAGAATACAGATTAGTACAATAAACACTATATAAAACTATCACTGAGATTTAACAACATTTTGTCTTATTTCCTTCACTGATTTTTTTAAGTAAACTGTTTTAAAGTAAATTACAGATATAATGATATTTAGCTATTCTATACAGTGTTTTAGTATGCATTTTTAAAAATGACGTCCTTTTCCTAGGTAATTATAATAGCATTTTCAAAGCTAATAAAATTAACAATAGTTCCTTAATACAATCTAGTACCCTGTCCATATTCAAATTCCCTTAACTGTTCCAAATATATTTGTTCAAACCAAGATCCAACCAGGGTCCATATATTATGTTTGCTTACTTCATCTCAATTTTTTTACTTTTAAAATTTTATCTATATTTTATACACTTAAAAAATTATTTTTCCCTCAAGGTTTTATTTTGGATTTCTAAATCTTCCAACATTTGAAGGAATAGTACAAAGAACACCCCTATGTCCTCACCTAGATTCACCAGCTATTAATATCCTGATACATTTAGTTTCTCCCACAATTTCTAGGAATACACGATACACACACCCCCACTCCAACATATGCACTTGCACAAGCATGCATGCATACACACACACTCCTCCCCCTCTTTTTGGTTAAACCATTTAAAAGTAAGTTGCTGTAGATACCAGCATGCATTTCTTTAAAATAAGTATATTCTCTTAAATTTTACACCTTTCTGAAGGGATATTTATTTCATAATATATAAATAAAACAAAAAATATTAGAAGAAAATATTTATGACCTTGGAGAAAGCCATACGCAGTTGACTAATTCAAGTACATATGAAAAATCAAACAAGGTGGCTTTGTCAGTTAAGTGTCCAGCTTTTGCTCTTGGCTCAGGTCATAATCTCACTGTTCACTCCATGCTAACAGCACAGACCTCCTTGGTATTTTCTCCCTCCCTCTCTTTGTGTCCCTCCTGTGCTCATACATCTCTCTCTCTCTCTCTCAAAATAAATAAATTTTAAAAAAAGGCAAACAGAAAACTTCTGCACAGGATTAAGTATCATAAGCAAAATCAAAAGATATACAATAATCTAATGGAAAATTGTGCAAATGACGAGAAGAGACAGTTTGTAAAAAGGGAAAGTACAAGTCGCTTGTTAAACATGTGAAAAGATGCACCATCTCACTTTTCATAGGAGAAATGCAAATTAAGCCTACACTACATTACTATAGATAGGAAAATCCAAAAGCTTAGTAACACACTGGGCAGGCATGGTTGCACACATATTAGCAGTGAAAATTTAAATTGATACATAAACTATGTAGGGCAACTTGAGCAATTCATAAAAATTCCATATGTGGGCCACCTGGGTGGCAGAGTCAGTTAAGCATCTGACTCTTGATTTGGGCTCAGGTCATGACCTCGTGGTTAGGGAGTTCAAGCCCCGGGTTGGGGTCTGCGCTGTCAGCAGAGCTTGAGATTCTTTGTCCTTGCTCTGTTCCTCCCTCGCTTGCGCTCTTTCCAAATAAATAAACAAACATTTAAAAAAATTCCACATGAATATATCCTTTTTTGTTATCTGTATTTGGTGGAATAATTCTACTTCTACGATCTCTTATAATTTTACCTGCACATATGTAAAGTTGTGAAAGTTGTAAAGGTTATTCACTGTCATATTGTTTGTAAAAACAAAAGACTAGAAATGATGTATAGGTTCATAAATGAACATTCCGCCTGGTTCAATAAATTATATCTACACATGCAGGCATGAAAACTGAAGATCTTTATGGAAAGATCTTTATGGAAAGACCTCCAAGTTACATTACTGAAACACATGCATATAATGTGTACATGAAGCAGGAAAACTGGACGGCAAGAGGAAGAGCAACAGAACAGAAGGGAGATTATTCCATACCCACTTGTTGTAACAACAAGATACATTAAAATATTAAAAATCACAATAAAAAATATTTCCAACTTACTGATTTTCTTTTAAACAGAAAGCTAAAAAGCTACTAAATTAATGATATCAAAAGAAACAAGAAACATACCCTTGTGGCTTCCATTATAATCTTATTAATCTTCTCTTTATCTAATCCTTCCATTCCAGCTTTATTATCATTAAGTCCCATCCTAAGCAGAAGGTCATCTTTGCAGTTGTCATTCTTCTCCTTGGTGCTATGCATGGTATAAACTTAAAGGTTTTTTTATTACCTAAAAAAACATACAAAATAAACACTGCTTTTCAAAGCATTCATGGTGAGGAGGTGGACACTTAAAAGTTAAGATGATAATAAGCAAAACAAGAAAAACATTTAAGAATATAAGAATTGTTAGCCATTGAGATATTGTTATTTTTTAAATATTTATTTACTTATTTGGAGATTGAGTGTGAGTGGGGGAGGGGCAGAGAGAGAAGAGAGAGAATCCCAAGCAGGTTCTGCACTATTAGCACAGAGCCTGACTCAGGGCTCGAACTCACGAACTATGAGATCAGGACGTCAGCCGAATTAATCAAACCTCAAACAACTGAGCCACCCAGGAGCCCTGAGAAATTATTATTCAGAGTTTAAAATTACTATCCCAAGATTATTGTACTCTCAGAAGGAAAAAAATGAACATTTCCTGCAAGTTTTGTGCCAGCCACTCACTATGCTAGGCACTTTACGCTTGAATCTCACACAGTAGCCCTACCCTGAAAGGTAAATTTTATTACCCCCAAAATAAAGAGAGAAGAAATCTGAGTCTTAGAACATATCTACTGACATAAATATGCTAATAAGTGACAATATCTGTATTGAAACCCAGACTTGAGTCCAAAGTTCATGTTTTTCAGATATTATAGGAAACAAATATGAAATAACACTTCATCTACTAAACATGTTAAGTTCAGTGGCATTTATTACACTCTGTATACAGAGCTCAATTTCTTTTTTTTTTAATGTTTATTTATTTATTTTGAGAGAGTTTGAGAGAGAGAGAGGGAGCAGTGGAGGGCAAGAGAGAGAGAAGAGAAAGAATCCTAAGTAGGCTCTGTGCCATCAGCACAGAGCCCAACGTGGGGCTGAACTCACAAACCATGATATCATGACCTAAACTGAAACCAAGAGTCAGACGCCCAACTGACTGAGCCTCCCAGGCACCCCCAGAACTCTATTTCTTAAGGCAGTGAAAAAAATACAGACGAAATAATAATCTATTCACTTCTGGGAGATTAATACATTTTATAATGTTATGTCACATCTAAGATTAAGAAAAATCCTCTCAAATAATAACTCTTTTTATTTTTAAGTAAGCTCTACACCCAACATGGGCTTGAACTCATGACCCTGAGACCAAGAATCATGTGCTTTACCAGCTAGAGCCAGCCAGGCACCCCAAATAATTCTTTAATATCTTTAAATATTAATTTATAATTTACTTTCATATTTATTAGTTTTTATTTTTTTTTCATATTTATTAGTTTTTAAAAATATAATAACCATGCAACACAGATCTGCTTATTCTCATAGGAAAGATAGAAATTGGAATTCAGGAAGGTTAAGTGAATTGGCCATCATAAGTCTGCTAATAAGCAAAAGAACTGGGATGTGAATCCAAGTCTTCTTCAAGTCTAGTACAGCTGCCATAACATCACAGCTGCTTCCAATTTGGAGTGCATGTATGCTATAAAGAAATGACCAGGTAAACAGCTGTCATGAACCTATAACAAATTAGGCCAGTGATTTCTTATTTGCATGATTTAGAGAGGGTTCATTTATTCTACGCTGTTGAGGGCCTTTTCTTTTCCTTTTTTTTTTTTTTTAACTTGACATCCATCACCACACATACTTACACAATTTCTTTTCTTGTGATGAGAGCTTCTAAGATCTAATCTCTTAGCGACTTCCCAATATACAATACGATATTAACTACAGTCACCATTCTGTACATTATACCCCCATGACGTACTCATTTTATAACTGGAAATTTGTACCTTTTGACCACCTTTACCCATTTCGCCTACTCCTACCCCACCTCTAGCAACCACCAATCTGTTCTCTGCATCAATGAGTTCAGGTTGTTTTTTTGTTTGTTTTGATTCCATGTGACATAAATTCCAAGGTCTGAGAGTAGGAACCAGATATCAGTATTTTTTTTTTTTTAACGTTTATTTATTTTTGAGACAGAGAGAGACAGAGCATGAACGGGGGAGGGTCAGAGAGAGAGGGAGACACAGAATCTGAAACAGGCTCCAGGCTCTGAGCTGTCAGCACAGAGCCCGACGCGGGGCTTGAACTCACGGACCGCGAGATCATGACCTGAGCTGAAGTTGGACGCTTAACTGACTGAGCCACCCAGGCGCCCCAGATATCAGTATTTTTAAGGCATGCCAAAGTTATTCCAATGTGCCCCAAGTATGGGAACCACTGGTGCTATTGTTTCCCAGTACCCAAGAGAATATAGGCTAGTTTTCTGTTTTTATCGTTTGATTTTTCTCTTCAACTATCACATTCAACTTAATATCACCCTATATTTTGTCTCATGCTTTAGTAATAAAACTGGTGAATGTAATTCATTCATATTTTCCCAAACCACCACCACTGAAGCTTGAAGATGTTGAATGCACAAATCTTACATGTAAGCTGTCTTCTCCTTTAAAAACTGAAATGTATAAAAAGAACAGAAACATTTATGAATGCCTACTATTTCACAAAGAATATATTATTTAGCCCAAAAACTCTAGGAAGAATTGCTTTTGGTCCCTAATTGGGTCAGAAGAACTGGGTTATTATTAGCAACACTGGCACCAGGCAAAGTTGTGAGATAGGTAAAATTAGTTTTCAGCTACCTTCCTGTCTTGCTGATGCTCAATTACCAAGCCTAGTTTCATGAGGATAGTTTACTATCCTCTATATGTTAAGAAGTTCCAAGTTTATAGCTGCAGTCCAAATGCCCGTCTGGTATCCTAAATTTAACATGTCCAAAACTGATCTTCTCATCTGCCTCCATCACTCAAACCAGTTCCACTTGCATGCAGCCTTCCTCATCTCAGTTCAGGGCAACCCTCCAATCACTTCCAATTCCTCATGCAAAGAATCTTGTAGTCATACTTAACCTCACTCTTTCTCATATACCACACATCCAAATTGTTGGCAAACACTATGGACTCTGCTTTCAAAACATACTCTGAATTTAACCACTTCTCAATGCTGTCATTTCTTTCACTCCAGTCTGAACCACCATTATCTCTTGCCTGGATTAATGTAATAGCCTCTTAAATAGTATGTTTCTGCCCTCCATGCAATCAATTATCAACACAGTAGCTGAAACGATTCTTCTAAATCACAAGGTAAGTCACAATCACTCCTTTGCTGAAAACTGTACAATGGCATCCCATCTTACTCCAGAATAAAAGCAAAGTCCCAACAGAATCTGGATCCCAATTACCTGTCGACCCTCATACCTGTCTAATACTCTCCCCGTTGCTCACTACTCTCCAGCCACACTGATCTCTTTGCTATTCCTCAAATCTGGTCAATATATTCTGACCTTGAAACTTTTTGCCCTGACTATTCCCTTCCCCTTTAGGATTCTTCAGCTAGATACCCTATTAACTAAACTCTTTCAAGTCTTGCTTAAATGTTACCTTCTCAGTGAGGGGCTACCCTGACCTCCTTATTTAAATTTCAACCTGATTAGTACCTCCCACCCCTTCTTCCCAATGGCCCATGTTTTTCATAACTCTTATCATTTCCTAACATAATAAACATAAATTTACATACTTATTATGCTTTTTATCCATCTCTCCTGTGAATATGGACGCTCCAAGAGGACAGGGTACTTTGATTTTTGTTTTTGCTTTACCTGATATATCCCAAATGCATCAAACAGTGCTTGACACAGAGCAGGGGCTCAAAAAATAATCTGTGGAATGACTGAACTCAGTCATTTTTTTATATCATTTTCTCATTTTATATCATTTTATATCATTTTTATATCATTTTCTCATCCTTTTATTCACATAGCAAGGTTACATAGTTATATTAAAAGACTGTGAGAAAAACTACTTTTCTGGAGTTAGTAAGTTTATAATTTCTTTTTTAATGTTTATTTATTTGCTTCTTTATTTTGAGAAAGAGAGAGAGAGAACGTGTGAGCAGGGGAAAGGCAGAAAGAAAGAGGGAGGGAGAATCCCAAGCAAGCTCCACACTGTCAGTACAGACCCTGATGTGGGGCTCAAACTCATGAAACTGTGAGATCATGACCTGAGCTGAAATCAAGAGTCAGACACTCAGCCAGCTGAACCACCCAGGCTCCCCTTTTTCAGAGAGAGGAGGGGCAGAGAGAGAGGAAGACAGAGAATCCCAAGCAGGCTGATGCACAATCTGACACAGGGTTCAAACCCACTTACTACAAGATCATAACCTGAGCCAAAACCAAGAGTCATACACTTAACCAAGTAAGCCATGCAGTCACCCTTAAGGCACCCATAAAATTCTTGTAATTTTTCCTTATTTCAATATTAAATATGTAAGGACAGCTATATGAGTTAAACAACCTTCCATTTTATAAGCCTTATTTTCCTAAGGTATTTGATAGTTACATTAATTTATTAAAACTTTGGGGACGTGTATTACAATATAAGAATATTCTGAATTTAGGGGTGCCTAGGTAGCTCAGATGGTTAAGTGTCTGATTTCAGCTAAGGTCATGATCTCACGGTTCATGAGTTTGAGCCCCGCGCCGGGCTCTGAGATGACAGCTCAGAGCCTGCAGCCTGCTTTGGATTCTGTGTCTCCTTCTCTCTCTGCCCCTCCCCTGCTTGTACTCTCTGTCTCTTTCTGAAATAAATAAATATTAAAAAAATTTTTTAAACAATATTTTGAATTTACATGTTTGAGTTTACTTGCTATGTTCCATTAATATTCAAAAGATTCTAGTTTATATTTATTCTTTGGGAAATTAAGTTGCCTTGTTAAATTTAATTTCTGTGATTACTTTCCAGTTATATCTAAATGTACAAAAAATTATTGGAGAGAGTTAATAAAACATACTAAGTTTCAGTATATTTTAATTCCTATGAGTTCCTTTTAGCACTATCATTTATGTCTCTGTGGTGAGCCTACTTTTGTTTTTATTGCTTAGTATTTGTTATTCTCAAATTTCTAGAATCTCTCATTAGTCCTGGTTATCTCTATTCTCCCCATTAGTTCTTACTTTAGAAATCCATAAATTGAAAGAGAGAGCTAGCTCCCAGCAGAGATGATCACATGATATTCACAAGAGATGCACAAAAATTATATCACAAAGTATTTTCCATATTTTTGTGGAAGTGAAATTTAATACTAATTTAAATGGCTCTCTGGGACACGTAGGTGGCTCAGTTGCTTATGTGTTCAACTCTTGATTTCAGCTCAGGTCATGATTTTGCAGTTTGTGCGATGGAGCCCTGGGTCAGGCTCTGTGTTCACAGTGTGGAGCCTGCTTGGGATTCTCTCTCCCTCCTCTTTCTCTCTCTCTCTCTGTCCCTCCCCAGCTTGCAATCTTTCTCTCTCAAAATAAATAAGTAAACATTAAAAAAAAAAAAAAAAAAGAAATGATATGTTACATCCTACATTATAGGAAGGAAAATATTTAATAACAGAAAAAGGTGTACAAAGTATTATTTTCCTATCCTGGAAAAATTATCCTTTCACTTACCCCCTGCCACATTGTTCCAGTGTTTTCTTTTTAAAAAATTTTTTTTCTTAACGTTTATTTATTTTTGAGACAGAGAGAGACAGAGCATGAATGGGGAGGGTCAGAGAGAGGGAGACACAGAATCTGAAACAGGACCCGGGCTCTGAGCTGTCAGCACAGAGCCCAACGCGGGGTTCGAACTCACAGACTGTGAGATCATGACCCGAGCTGAAGTCGGACGCTCAACCGACTGAGCCACCCAGGCACCCCATGTTCCAGTGTTTTCTTGATATATTCTCCATATTATTTCTTGATCCATTGCTACTGATTGTTTCAGTTTCCTATAGCTCTAACTAGTCTACCGCAGGTATTTAAAACATTGTAGCAACATAATATTCTTCAAATGATATCTTAAGTAAAACCTCAGATTTTTCCTTAAATCTTTGTTCTATGGATGCTGTGCAGCTCTCCTAGAATTTCATCATATATATTCTATCACTAATGTAAAAGAATAAACAGGCAGCTTACAGAAAAGGGAAAGTTAATAGTGATCTCCGCTTTTTTGATTCAAACTACCTAGAAGCATCTGAGTGAACACTGATATGTATTGAAATTGCTATCAACTCCAAGACTGCACTAGCAGTGTTCAGATAACAATTGCTATGTTTCTTTTTATTTTATTGTAATTGTAAAAATAAACATATAACAAAATTTACCATCTTAAGCATTTTGTAAGTTTACAGTTCAGTAGTGTTAAGTACATTCACAGTGTTGTGCAAATAGTTGTTTACTACTGATGAATTTTATTTTTATTTTTTTTAAATTTTTTTTTTAACGTTTATTTATTTTTGAGAAAGAGAGAAACAGAGCATGAACGGGGGAGGGTCAGAGAGAGGGAGACACAGAATCTGAAACAGGCTCCAGGCTCTGAGCTGTCAGCACAGAGCCCGACGCGGGGCTCGAACTCACCGACCGCGAGATCATGACCTGAGCCGAAGTCGGCTGCTTAACCCACTGAGCCACCCAGGCGCCCCACTACTGATGAATTTTAAAAGGTGGTTTCCGTATGAAGCCAGGCTCTGAAAATCATTCTTATTATGTTTTCTGCCTGATCTTATATATTCCTGAAAACCGTAAACAAAAAACTAAACATCCAGAAAATACTATTCCAAGATTTGCCAAACATGAGGAAATAATATCAGCAAGAAGTTGTGATTTTGGAGTAATTAACCCAAAATGATTTAAAACACACTTTCCCCTAACCCTAATAAATCAAAAACTCCATATAACCTGACTTCTGTTAGATCATATTGTTAAAAGGACTTTCATTTTAAAACAGTAACAATCCATTTGTTAATGACTATTAACAAATGTTATAACAAATGTTATAAAAATACATTTAAACAGATAGGATATATAAAGAATATCTGATACCAAACAACAGTATCTGGAATTTATATCCAAATCAGCAAAAATAATTATTCTTAATTGATGAGATGATTTCTCATCCCTTCCCAGAGTTATATGCTGTAACTGGAGGGGAAGGAGAAATAATGATTTGTTTTTAGTGATAATTGTTTTGAAGGTTCAAATAACATTAAAAAGTAAGGTCTATGAAAGGGAGTATAGGTTAGAAAAAGTTGCAAAACATTGACATAGAATAATTTATTACACTATCATCTGTTACATATGAGTGATTTATTGTAGCTAACGAGAGCTACTAACTCTTGTTAATAAAGGGAAAAAGCAGTCCAGATTAACTGTTACCTATTTTTTTCTTAATGAGATCTAAATATACTGCTTATTTTAATGTACAGTACTTAATGAAAAGAGTTCAGTGCTGAGACATTTTGATATAGTGCAAAAAGTATATGCTTTGAAGCCAGATAGACCTGGACTGAAATGTCAACTCTAAAACTTAACTAGTTGTGTCTTCCCAGGAAATTTATATGATTTCAAAGTGTATGAATCTTGGTATCCTGTTCTGTGAAACTTACTTCCAGGGGTTGTTGATGATTAAGTGTGTGATATGTAAGGGTCCCTAGCAAAGTAAACACATACTAAGTAAGCATGCAATAAATGTGGTTTCTCTCTTCTCACTTTCATTCTTATTTATTTCTCTACAATGTGATCAATGTGGCTGCAAATACGGGCATGTAATTGATTGAGAAATCATAGAAAAAAAAAAAACAAAAAAAATGTTCATGACTAAATAAATGACAAGTGAAAAAAAAATCACACACACACACACACACACACACACACACACGCAGCCACCCGAGTTTAGGGAACTCAAAAGAACAAATGGCACCCACCGCTTGGATCTTGTGATATTTAGCGAACCAACAAGAGAATATTCTTCATGATTTTTAAGGCTTTACCACTGACATGATCCTAATATTCAAATCAAGGTACTAGGAGTTACATTTCAGTTTACTTCAAGTCAATGAAGACAATATTAAGATAAGCAAGTCTAGACACATATGAAATTTCAACATTAATGCCTAATACTTAGTATCATACTTAACTATATGAATAAACTCTCATCATATGTTTGGCATGACTGATAAAAATCACATATAGACTATCTACATATGCACAGAAATGCTTCCTATTAATGAAGGTTGACAAATAATTTTTAATGTAAAAAATTACATTAATAAACTTCTAAGAATAAATCAAGTTTCACAATAAAATTTTACTTTTTTTTACCTCTAAAAATTTTTTTATATTTATTTATTTTGGGGAGAGCACAAGCAGAGGAGAAAGATAGAGGGGGAGATAGAGGGGTAAAGAAGTTCCACAGTAAGGTCTGCACTGACAGGCTGACAGCAGTGAGTCCAAGGTGGGGCTTGAACTCATGAACCGCTGGTTCATGACTTGAGTTGAAGTTGGGCACTCAACCAAGTCACCCAGGTGCCCCTTCAGAGTAAAATTATAAATTAAATCCCAGAATATTCCCAAAATAATCTTTAGAACTCTACTTTAGAACATGCACATTTTGGGGGCGCCTGGGTGGCTCAGTCGGTTGAATGTCTCACTTCGGCTCAGGTCATGATCTCGCAGTCCATGAGTTCGAGCCCCGTGTCGGGCTCTGTGCTGACAGCTCGGAGCCTAGAGCCTGCTTTCAATTCTGTGTCTCCCTCTCTCTCTGCCCCTCCCCCACTCATGCTCTGTCTCTCTCTCTCTCTCTCTGTCAAAAATAAAAACATTTAAAAATTAAAAAAAAAAGAACATGCACATTTAAAAAAATATAAATATATGCTAAATGTTTATATAATCAGATTTTAATCCCTTAATCTAATTCCTCAATCTAAAAATTCACTTGTATTATATAACCTTCACAGGTAAGCAAGATACATCAGCCTCTGGAGGACACCATAATTTTACTTAGAAAAGGGAAATGAATTCCATGCTTTGGTTTCCTTGTGGACATTTTTTTTTTTTTTAATTTTTAATCTAGTATTTATTGGAAATGCTTTTTTCTTCCTGACCAGGCCTCAAACGTGTGGGAGTCAAAGTAGACTCTGAAATTCACTTATTGAATTAGAGATTAGAACCATATAGCCTTTACTGAAAGGCTTGAAGCTAATAATAATAGCAACCTAGTTTTGGGACTTAAAATCTGGATTCTCACTATGTGACTACCATTTTTAAAAGGTTAAAATAAAGTATTCATCACTATTAAAGTTAAGAACTTAAATTTCTGAGATTTCAAAACTTTAAACCATAATAGCTTTAGCATATTTGTAAAACCTTGTCAGTTAATATTTTTGCCAAAACCACATTCCCAATGCCAATAAGTTATTATAGTTAATTCTGATCCTCTTATTAAATCTGCCTATACTATACAGCATTATGAAAACTGGTCATATGTTGACAGTAGCTTCTAGCATATGAATTATTCATTTCTATAATGCCAAATATACTAAGAAGCAAAATTTAATCTCCAAATGAAATATACATTTTTTGATGCTACTAACTTACCTTTAAAAATACTTCATAGATGCTAGGAAAATAAAGAAAAAGGTACAACAAATAAATACCATAATATGTAATTAAATGACTCACTTCTTAACAAATAGAACACAGCAAAAGGGATGGGATATCATATACAAAAATGGGTTATAAAAAAAATGTGACTTCCATCTTGAATGCTCTCATTCTCGACCTGGATTACCCACTCTGGGGAAGTCAGCTGCTTTCTGAGGCAGCTCTGACAGGTCATGTAAGTGAGCTTGGAAGTGGAACCTTTTCCAGTTGTCTTCAGATAAGACTGCAGCCCTAGACAACAGCTTGACTGCAACCTCATGATCCAGAGACATCCAGTTAAAGCCATGTTGGGATCCTTGATCCACCAAAACTGTGAGATAATAAATTTATAGTTGACTCTCAAATTCTGTAATTATCTCATTATGGATTAGCACTGGTACATAGATCAAAGTATGAGTAACACTGCTACGAAAAAGTTTTATCTTAAAGATTAGTAATGTTTCATTTGAATAAAAGTGAATAATCTAAATATACTAATAAATGGATCAACTGAATAACTTCTATGCCAAATACCTTTTTCTCCTGGAATTTGTGCAAGAATAAGACAGTGTTTCTTTGCAGCACTTAGTACAATCAAAATATAAATTTCAAGAGGGCAAAACCTGGTATAGTGGTAGGCCACTGAGCCTGTTACTTAATAACTATATGTTGAATGAATGAATGATGGGCAGGTTAATATACAGAATATGCTAACCACTCAGTTAAGTCTTTTTAAATGCAGTAATATAAAAAGTAATATTTGGATCTTACAGTGTTTTACATGTATAATCCTATTTAAGAGATGAGGAAACTAAGGTGTAGACTCACATGTACCTTAGATAATGTCAAACAGTTAATAATTGGTAGATTTGAGACTATATTTCAGGTCTAGCATCAAAACATTCACACTTAGCCATTACATTATAAATACAAAGAAGGTAAAACAAAATTATTGAAATCTTATCAAAAAGAAGGAACACAGAGGTGCCTGGGTGGCTTAGCTGGTTATGCATCCAACTTCGGCTCAGATCATGATCTCGCGGTTCGTGAGTTCAGTCCCCATGTAGGGCTCTGTGCTGACAGCTCAGAGCCTGGAGCCTGCTTTGGCTTCTGTGTCTCCCTCTCCCTCTGCCCCTCCCCTGCTCCTCTCTCTCTCTCTCTCAAAAATAAATAAACATTCAAAAAATTAAAAAAAAAAAAAAAAAAGGAACAAGGGCGCTTGGGTGGCTCAGTCGGTTGAGCGTCCACCTCTTGATTTTGGCTCAGGTCATGATCCCAGAGTCACGGGATCAAGCCCTGGGTCAGGGTCCATGCTTAGCATGGAGCCTGCTTAAGATTCTCCCTGCCTCTGCTCCTCTCCCCTGCTCACTTTCCTTCCCTCTAAAATTGAAAAAAAAAGGGGGGGGGGGACAGGTTTTTTATAGATTTCATGGAAGTAATGTGAAAGTGGCATAAATAATAGATAAAATATCATTTATTACTGTAATAGAAAACACAATTTATGGTCTAAACTTATTTTTAAACGACATCATTATTTTGAATACTCTCTAAAAGCCTAAGAAATCTTCAAATGAAGAATATGAAACAAGGAAAATGAAATTATAAAAATATGATGTCCATTCATACTTTACTAAAATACATTTGGAGATCAACTGCAGATCTTCTTAGTGATCCAAAGTGTAATATCTTCAATAATCATGGCATCTAAAACAAAGAGTTCATTTCTACCAGGGATTGCCTTATGTAATAATTTCCGTAAAAATCAATGATCAAAAACACCCTATATTTCTACCTATGCATTGTTATGCAGAAAATAAAGGGAAAGCATTATTTATAAGAATTTTCTCTGAAAATGAGAGCTTCCTAAATCTTGTCTTTGTACAAGTCAAAGTAGCAGCAAAAGTGATTTCTCATTTTCAATATTGTTAATGGTTTCTTCCTTTTTCAAGATGTAGCCAACTTCTCTAAAGCTGGGGTGAGGGGAGGGATAAAAATAGCGTAAAATTCCATAAAGGTTGGCTACACTAGCTAAAAATACATATGAATAAATGATAACTAACACTTTCTAACAACTTAACATATGTCAAGCAGGTACTAAGGGCTTAAAAAGCATTCTCTCATTTATTTTTCTCAATTACTTACTAATTTAGGTATTATCCCAATAAAGTATATATGTTAGTAAAATACATAAGGAGACTGAACTTTAGAGAATTTATGTAATTCATCCATGACCACCAGAGGCGTCCAAGCTGAAATTCAAATCCAAGATTCTGTCTCCAGAGCCTACAATTTTAAAAATGTTTTATTTATTTTGAGAGCAAGTGAGCAGGAGAGGGGCAGAAAGGGGGGGGGGGGGAGAGAATCCCAAGAAGGCTCCTCACCATCAGTACAGAGCCTGATGCAGGGCTCAGTCTCATGTACGGTGAGATCATGACCTGAGCCAAGATTAAGAGTTGGATACTCAGCCTCAGGCGCTCCTCCAGAGCCTACATTCCTAATCAGTATGCCAGCAGACTTATTTTATCTTTATTCTTGAAAGGTATTTCCATCAGGTATAGAACTGACAAGCTTTTTTTCTTTCAGTACTTTAAAGATGTAGCTTCACAGTTTTTCAGCCTCCATTATTTGTTAAGATCATGATAGTTCAAATTGTTGTTCTTTCTATGTAATGTGCCTTTTCTGACTGCGTTCAAGTTTTTCTCCTAATTTTTGGTTTTCATCAGTTTGGCCATGATGTGTCCAGGTACATCCCTTCCTTCAAAGGACAGAGCTAGACCAGGTTCCTGTATTTTCTGTGAACACTTTCCCTTACGCCTGCTTCTTCATGTTCCCTTTTATTTTTTATTTATTTTTAAAAAACATTTATTTATTCTTGAGGGAGAGAGAAGGAGACACAGAATCCAAAGCAGAATCCAAGCTCCCGGCAGTCAGCACAGAACCCGACGCGGGGCTTGAACTCACGAGCCGTAAGATCATGACCTGAGCCGAAGTCAGACACTCAACCGACTGAGCCACCCAGGTGCCCCTTCATCTGCCGTTTTAAATATCTGAAAGATTTTCTCTGTCCCTTGATAAACAGCAGCACTGCCTTCCTCATCCTCTTCCACCCCTATACTGCATATATTTACATTTTTTTCCCTAAAATACCCCGTTAATGAGGAAGGAAAAAAATACTTTCCATGGCTTAAAAAATTCCCAACCCTTTTTTCAAGAATATCACTAACAAAATGTTTAAATTACACACCTATTTAACTTCTGTCTACAGTATCATACACTAATGTTAATCACAAAATAGTTTGGGTTCTTATTCCATAAAAAAAACTAGCAATAATCAGTAGAAAGAAACAGGGATATTTTTGGAAAAGGCCTTCATCTCTGGAATTTACTAGCATTTCTTCACACATCTTTTCACATGTCTGCTTCAGGGCAAAAGTAAATATTACTACATGGAGGGCACTGATCCTCTTGACTTCACTTTGGTTTTTGATAATTCTCTCAGATCATGATTTATAAAGTGTGGTTCTATCATTAAATGCTTGTTATGGTGGGATGCCATAATAGCCATGCTTTTCTTATGTATAAAAATTAACTATTCTCAATGGGAAAATATTATAAACTTTATAAATGATTTTATATATCAACTTTTATACTTTATACATCTATTTTTTAATGCAAAAAATTCACTGGATTGGATAAAGATAAATGAACTAATTTAACAATCTGTACTTTGATTTTTAAGATGAATGCCTCATTTGGTCAAATTATTATTATTTTGGAATTACAATGGTTAACACTTTCACTTGAGATAGGAAAAAGAAATACAAACTAGTTTGTGTTCAGTTATAATGTAAATTAAGGAACAAAGTTATATTAACCTCTAGTATACAAGGATCTGTTAGACCCAGCTTCAGTTTTTGAATTTCTTCTTTGAAATTTATTATCAGCACTGGTATTTCCTATCTTCCAAAGAAAAAGAACTTAGAAACCTTCCGAAGAACAAAATATTCATTTTTTAACACAATAAAGTTCACTTGATGCTTTTATAAACTGAAGATACATTATAGTGATCCCTTTAGAAATGGAAAATGCATTATGTTATTTTAGGGATCTTATTTTCCTGTATCTTGAGTATTTTGCTATTTCATTATCCTAGGAATTATTTAATCATTATTCACAACTTATGCTAAAAGATAAAATCATAAGAAAATGAAATAATGGAATCACCTAGAAATGACCTGGTAGTGAAATAAATCATCATTATAACAGCATACTTCAGTTTTCTAATTGTGTTGCCCACTATATTATATCTTTGAAAGAAAGCGTAAGAGAAGTACAGAGACACCATTTTTGCAAGAGGGAGCGGGAGGTAGAAACTTTCACTGATGAAAGCCTTTTTTTTTTTTTTCTAAACGTTTATTCATTTGAGAGACAGAGAGAGACAGAGCATGAATGGGGGAAGGTCAGAATGAGAGGGAGACACAGAATCCAAAACAGGCTCCAGGCTCTGAGCTGTCAGCACAGAGCCCGACGCGGGGCTCGAACTCACGGACGGCGAGATCATGACCTGAGCGGAAGTTGGTCACCCAACCGACTGAGCCACCCAGGCGCCCCTCACTGATGAAAGCTTTTAATAAAAGCTAAACATAGTTGAAAGTTCTGAATTTTACATTTTCTGCCCATACTGAGCACAATTATTAGACAAATCAAAAGATGAATGCAAAGAAACTAACAGCACTCTAGACTATGATGATGCTGAAATTGCTCATTATTTTGCTTGACTGATGCAAGCAAAATTTCAGATCATGAATTTTCAGATGACTCAAATAGATATTTTCTCAAACTTAAGAATCAATGAGTAAACAACTTTTTTAATTTTTATTTTCTTTAAATTTTTTTAGTTCTTAATCTTTGAGTTTAATTATTAATTATTGCTACAATTGATCCAACAATTAATAATACATTTCTTGCTTCTGTGTAGGTTTAACTTTTTTTTTTAATATAATTTATTGTCAAATTGGCCTACATACAGCGTGTAAAGTGTGCTCTCGTTTTTTGGGGTGATTCCCGTGGTTCATCACTTACATGCAACACCCAGTGCTCATCCCAACAAGTGCCCTTCTCAATGCCCATCATCCATTTTCCCCCTCCTCCACCTCCTCTGATCCACCCTCAGTTTGTTCTCTGTATTTAAGAGTCTCTTATGGTTTGCCTCCCTCTCTCTCTGTTTGTAACTATTTTTCCCCCTCCCTTCTCCCATGGTCTTCTGTTAAGTTTCTCAAGATCCACATATGAGTGAAACCATGGTATCTGTCCTTCTCTGACTGACTTATTTCACTCAGCATAATACCTTCCAGTTTCATCCATGTTGCTATAAATGGCATGATTTCATTACTTCTCATTGCCAAATAGTATTCCATTGTGTATATAAACCACATCTTCTTTATTCATTCATCAGTTGATGGACATTTAGGCTCTTTCCATAATTTGGCTATTTTTGAAAGTGATGCTATAAACATTGGGGTACATGTGCCCCTATGAATCAGCACTCCTGTATCCCTTGGATAAATTCCTAATAGTGCTATTGCTGGATGGTAGGGTAGTTTTATTTTTAATTTTTTGAGGAATCTTCACACTGTTTTCCAGAGCAGCTGCACCAGTTTGCAAAAAAAAAAAAAAAAAAGTATTGTTTATTTTTGAGAGCGACACACATAGTGTGAGCATGGGAGGGGCAGAGAGAGAGGGAGACACAGAATCTGAAGCAGGCTCCAGGCTCTGAGCTATCAGCACAGAGCCTGATGCGGGGCTCGAACCCATGTAACTGAGAGATCATGACCTGAGCAGAAGTTGGACACTTAACCAAGTGAGCCACCCAGGTGCCCCAGCAATGAATTTTTAAGAAAAGCAAATATGGCATTCCTATCCAGTTAGTCATCCAACGGGAAGGTCTTCATCACACAGTATTATGCAACAAGAATTTGGAATATCCCAACTTGCTAATAGGACCATGGCAGTGTTCTTTCATCCTTTATGGTATTTGTGCACTAAAAGTTATTTAACACAGTTTGTAAGTCAACAAATGACTAAGGTAGATGTGTATGCAAAGTCAGGAAGGAAATAGATGAAGGAAATAAATATAGAAATGAAAATCTTATTTGACTTGTACTTCTAAGTAGTGTTTATAAATATAAAAATGAAAATATTTTACAATTATGGAGGAAAGAATATGGATGACTTCTGTCTAAAAAGATTATGAGATGTCAGTTTTCAACAGTTATTGAAAAAGTTTCAAATGTTACTACATTTTGATATATAAGCCCACGACAAAGAACTAAACATAATGATAAGCTAGAATCAATTTAAAGATGCATATAATATCTGGAATCTTTATTTATAGGATGCATAGTTCCCAGGATTGTGTATAGACATTGATGAGCAGCTACTTGCTTTCAAAGGACATTCATTACTCATTTCAGGAAAATATAGAATAAAAATTTGTTTACTAGGTCTCAATATTTATTACAATTCCTAATAAAGTTACTGTCCACTATCCCTTGTTTGTTACTTCTCAAAATTACTCAAAAATATAAAAAAATATGATGACACCCATGACTATTTTTCCTGATATACTAAGAGTTAAAGCAATATATAATTCCTTTATCAACATTAGACAAAAGAATGATTGTAAATTAGATCACTTAAATTATTTATGGATAATTAAGACACAGACCTGCTGGGGCACCTGTGTGGCTCAGTCAGCTGAGATTCAGACTTTGGCTCAGGTCAATCTCACGGTTCACAGGATCGAGCCCTGCATCCGGCTCTTCGCTGACAACATACAGCCTGTCCACCTCCCTCTCTCTGTCGCTCCCTGGCTCTCTCTCTCAAAAATAAACAAACATTAAAAAAAAAAAAAACAAAAAACTTAAAACAGACTTGCTAGCATACCTCTTTAGTCATGATAGAAAAAAAATTGAAAAGTGCCTACATAATACACCATTGCAGCTTAAAAATGTGTGTGGATGAATTTTCTTCAAAAGAAAAATTTCAAACTAAAGAAAAACTATGCAACAAACTAGGATGTAATTGGGCTCTAATAGATACTCAAATGTTTAATCATTTCAGGATAATAGTTGTCTTTGTTTTTGGTTTTTTTTTAGTCTAAAATCAATTTTATATATATTGAAAGTATATTATAAGTCTCTGAGTTTAAAAGTCTGAGCTAGACTATTAATTACCTTGACTTTGGTCAACTTATTTAACTTCTATGAACATTAATTTCTTTATATGTAAAAGAAGAACGTGTACTTTGCAAGATTTTTGTGAATACTAGATGTAATAGATGTAAAACAATGTCTAACATTGAGTAGGTTCTTAACAAATGATACTTGTTCCTTACAAAAAGCTATGATGGAATTTGGTTCTTTAGTCTCTCATTAATTTTAACCTGTTAGTTACTTTTCTTCTCAGCCTTGTTAATTGTGGTTCCTACAGCTTCCCTTTAATCATCAACCACCTAAACTTACTTCATTCATCTTTAAATATTTAGTGAACATTATGTGATAAGCAATTTAAATCTTTACTTGCTCTTTAATAATATGGTCACTATTAAAACCAAATCAATATCTTTATACACTTAAGTATTGCCTGTATTCCTAGACAGTAAAATGCTAGAAAACAATGAATCCATGGAATATGTGGTATATATCTCTTATTTTTAAAGCATCCCAATCAGGATCATCATAGAGCAGGTCTTAATACCTTAAATGAGGATGAAGATAAGCTGTATGTTCATAAACTGTACCACCATAACAACATGTATAGTTATATAACAGTATTTTTCAGCTTACTTGACTAAGGAGAAGAGGATCTGAAATTACAGTAAAAGTGAAACAATGAAAGGGCTGGGGAGAAAAACAGGAAGCAAAACACATTTACAAAATAACTATCATGAGGATCCTACCAATATTTAAAAATACCATACTGCTTAAATAGTCTGACTTTAACAAAAGAATTTCTCAATGTAACAGGAAAAGAGGTTAAAAGTTAGAGACTCAAAAGCTTGAGGGTAAAAAACAAAATGTGTAGATGGAGAGAGTGGATATTAATAGCACTGTTCATCCATAATAGATGCATAGTGTACTTTTTAGACTAAAGGATTTTTTACTGTTATAGTGAAACCCATGAAATACCAAATACCCCTGACAAGTTTTTATCCCACAAAACCAAACAGATGTAAAATAAAGGATAAAGGAATACAATTTCAATTTTATTCAACAGTAAGAATGAATATTTCTGCTTGGAACATGCCTGGCTTGGCTCTCCTCTGTACAACAGGAAATGAGATAAAAGGGTAGCCCTACATGCCCTTTGAAATTCTGTTTCTGAAATCCCTGTCTTATTGCCAAGTATTAGAACTTTCTATGGGATATGACATATTCCTAAGTAAGTGCATGCAATGCATTAAGGTTATCAGTGAGTACACCCCCACCCTATACAGTTGTCCTTGAGTTAAAGATCAATATACAAGGGAGTCCAAGACATATTTACAAAGTCACCTTAGGGATCAGAGTAACAGAATAAGACCTAGCTGTATACGTATAATATAATAATAACTGATGTTAATAAAAGTCTTTTGACCCAAACAGAGTGTGGGTTAAGCAAGAAAAGTAAGCATTGACAGTGCCTGTGCTCTGTATCAGGGATAACTTAACTTACTGCTACTAGTCATTTAGAATCATAATTATTCCCCTTGGAGGAAAACAAAAATATGAGATTAAGATGTAGGAAGAAAACATCAAGCCTCTTATTTGAGACCAGGATACAAAGAGCAATCACAAGGCCGGAAAAAATGTGAGAGGATTAGGGGCTCTTGGGATACTGGGGCAGGAAACAAGAGTGAAGTAAAAATTAAGAGTAGGTATAACATAAGCTTCCTTTCCTTCTTCCTATGAGTCAATTAAAAGAGGATGGAAGGTTCCATTACAGATTTTTTCTCCTAGCTTCTCACTCTTTCTCACCTATTCCTTCCTCTGCTTTTCCCATCACTGCTGCCAATGACTGCTATGGTAGAGAAGTAATACAAGAGGGAAAATATTAACAGACAGTAGTAAAACACAACACATATAAACAATGGTAATGCAAGGGAAGGGGAGAAATAAGGAGAAAGAAAATAGTATCAGCATATGCAGCAAGAAGAGAGAAATTCTGCAGCTGGCTGGCTGTGAGGACCCTTCATATGGAAAGAGTGCACATAATCTGGTCAGATTAATTACAAGTTTTTTATTCAACTAGATTTTATGGTCAATTTTTGGTCTTTTTCTTTCACCAAGTGCAAAAATTTGTTCTACTATTCAAAAAATCTGGTAGATCTTGTGAAAATGTGTTAAGGAAGCATAATTCAAACTTGGGATTCATGAAGCCATGAAGGGAAGACTAACACCCACATACCACTTGTGGAAGCTTGCATAGTCCACCAGGAAGATTTCCCCTTTGTCCAGCAAGATGCCCTCTTCAAAAAATCACCCAAGCATTCTGTCCACACTGCTCCTGGGCACTTTAAATTATCTAAAGGACTGAGGTCTTCTAAACGGGCTGTACTCAGCTACCCACCCATCTCATGAACACAAATATATCTTGGTAATGATTTGCAGGTTTTCCCACTGGTTTGAAGCCCTTCCATGTAGACAAGCTACTGCTTCTTCAGTAGCTAATATCCTATTGGGAAAAAATCATCCCTATTTGGGGAACCCTACCTGAGCTCCACAGTGACTGGGAAACCCATTATGCTGGTCAAATATTACAGCAAGTCTATGCTGTTTGGCCAGTTCTACAGCATTTTCACTGCTATCATCCTCATTGTTCAGAACCAGTCACACCAACCAACTGCATCATCAAAACTCAACAGGCGAAATTTATGGAAACCCTCCAACTAACTACCGTGGCCAAAAGTAGCACTGATGGTCTTTCTAACGCTCAGATCCATTCCCTTTGGAACTCATAAGCTCTCACCCTTTGAGGTAATTACTGGATGCTCTATACCCCTAGCTTCCATCTCTTTTGACCTGCACCTAATAAAAGGAGCTATACTTAATGTTGCAAAGGCCTAATTACATCCCTCAAAAATAATCATGCTCTAGTTGAACAGTCTTTTCACATCACATTCTTGGGAGATGAAAACTTCAAACACCACACAATGCAACCTGAGGATTTCATTTCTTGGAATAGACATCTCCAAAAGGACTCTCTTCAACCACACTGAAAAGGTCCTTATCAAGTGTTATGAACCAATCCTTGTACCACTTAACTACAAGGAACTGACTCCTGAATTTATAAGTCTCATCTAAACATAGCCCAAACGCTGACTGGAATTGCCATCCACTGCTGACCTCAAATTAAAGACTTCCAGGAATATGGGGCAGCTGGGCAGTTCAGTTGGTTGAGCGTCCAACTCTGGCTTTCACCTCAGGTCAAATACCTAGGGTTTGGGGATGGAGCCCTACGGGGGGCTCCATGCTGACAGCACAGAGCCTGCTTGAGATTCTGTCTCTCTGTCCCTCTGCCCCTCTCCCCTGCTCGCTCTGTTTCTCAAAATAAACTTAAAAAAAAATTTAAAGATTTCTAGGAAATGAAACACAGGATACTGAAGCAGACAGCTTCCCCAAGATGACAGGATCGGGCCTGTATATTCTCTCCTTTCTGCTTTTTCTCATTTCATTTTCTCCTTTATCTATCCTGATGAGACGATGCCCTCATTCATATTTCCCAATCCCTCAAAAAAAGGGGAAACCTTTCTGACTGTTGGACCTGTCCATGAGACTTGCAACCCTTTAGTCTTCCTCAGAGCAAACTTTTCCTTCATCTCCGGTGTGACCACTAACTATACCCACATCCCTCTAGATATTACAGGGTCAAACTTCTACAACCAGGTTTTCCTGTGCTTTGCTTTGAGCTGTCTGCTATCCTAACTCTCAATGCAACTAATCACATGGTTCCCTGTTCTTTCTACTACTACAGGTCGACTCACTATAACAAAACAACCCCCCTCTGCACACCCTTCAAGAATAAAGTCCATAGGGGCATCTGGGTGGTTCAGTCAGTTAAGCACCTGACTTCGGCTCAGGTCATGATCTCACAGTTCGTGAGTTCGATCCTCATGTCGGGCTCTGGGCTGACAGCTCAGAGCCTGAAGCCTGCTTTGGCTTCTGTGTCTCCCTCTCTCTCTGCCCCTCCCCTGCTCTCTCTCTCTCTCTGAAATAAATAAACATTAAAAAAAAAAAAAAAAAGAATAAAGTTCACCGAAAAGGACAGTTTCTCCCTAATTGTTCCCCAACCACCACTGACCCTTGGTTCAAAGGTCCAATTGAATAATCCCAACTAACGGCATTAATTAATAATCAAACCCTAGCAACAGTCTTATGTGCGCCACCTGGTTTTATCTGTCTGTGGCAAGTGGACCACTCAACGGGCCAAAATACATAGTTGGCAGATTGGAGGCTTACTAACTAGCCCACAGACATCCACAATAAAAATGAAGCCTTCCATTGGTCCTCCTACTGGTCTTCCCCATCAAACCTTCATTGTTGCCTTACATGGGAACTCCCAGGAGGTATACATTATTCTGGATTTGCCTCCATCATAAGGGCACTTATCCCATTGGTGGCTGTTCATGCCAATGAATAAATGATTAAGAATCTCTCTCTGTAACTGGGAAAAGAGTGATGCTGGTTCCGCATTTCAAGACGATCTCCAACAGATACAACCTAATAAGATACAGACTTTAAATGGGAAATGCCTGAGAGTTCTCCCTCCTACCTCTAGTCACTCAAAAGTGGCCTCAAAGGTTTCCAATCTGCAGACATGACACCCAGAAAAGGTCCTTCCTGGCAGTGATGGACAAAAATGACTCTAATAAGGAAGAAATGGCCCAACTCTTGATCAGCAATGCTTTTAAAGAAAATTCTTTACCAAATGGGGGAAATGTGAAAATACATTAAGGAAACCTAAAGTAAAATTGGAGTTGGGAAGTCATGGAGAGAGGACTCTCACAAACTCATCACTCATCATAGCTTGCACAGTCCAGCAGGAAGACAGAAGATGGCCTTTTGCTGTCAAAAGTAAGCTGCCTTCCCCTGCAGCCAATGAGAAGCCACCACCACTTCAAACTCTCATTTGCCCCAATGAACTTTTGTAGAAAATAACCCCTCCCAACTTCCTCCTTTCCTTTATAAATGGAAGCTCTTCTCTGTTCTCTGGACTTGCCTATGGTTCCCCATGGTTTGTCACAAACTGCAATTTCTCTGCTATTCTTGAATAAACTCAATTTTGCTGGCTGAATTACTTACCTTTTTCTTTTAGAAAATTGACAGTCCTTTAAAGTTCATTCATAGACTAGTATACTTGGGTTGCTTACACTAGATACCAATGTACCTGTTATGATTTGGGTCTAACTGGAAAACTGTTAATTTGGAAGATATGCACGCCAGATGTTGATTATAGATAGGTAAAATACAATCTTTTTTTGCACCAACAGAAGAGATTAAGATACAAAGGGGAGCAACCACTTCAGCATTCCTATATTCACTTTACACACTTAGTATATCCACTTTTGTGAATACGCCTGCAAGGATATTTTACAATAATTCTGTACAATATCACAAAAGATGAAAACATGCAAATTTCTTGTAGCCCTTTACATTTCTGAATGTGTTTACTTGTGCAAATGCAAATTTCTTGTAGCCCTTTACATTTCTAGTGTTTACTTGTTCAGAAACGGACATAGAGAGGCGCCTGGGTGGCTCAGTGGGTTAAGTATCGGACTCTTGATTTTGGCTCAGGTCACGATTTCATGTTCATGGGTTCAAGCCCTGCAATGGTCTCTGTGCTGTCAGCATGGAGCCTGCTTGGGATTTTCTTCCCCCCACCACCTCCGGCCTCTCCCCCACTTGCTCTCTCAAAAAAAAAAAAGCGGGGGCGCCTGGGTGGCTCAGTCGGTCAAGTGTCCAACTTTGACTCAGGTCATGATCTCGTGGTCTGTGAGTTCGAGCCCCGCGTCAGGCTCTGTGCTGGCAGCTCAGAGCCTGGAGCTTGTTTCAGATTCTGTGTCTCCCCCTCTCTCTGACCCTCCCCCGTTCATGCTCTGTCTCTCTCTGTTTCAAAAATAAATAAACGTTAAAAAAAATTTTTTTATATAAAAAAAAAAAGGACATAGACGCATTTACTACCATACAAATGAATATCCATTTTGATAAACATGCAAATATCCATTTACAAATGTATTTAACAGCATAATAGTTGGGAATATATATAGTAATAAACAGCAACTAGTTAAACTAATGTCATTTATTAAGTTAGTATAAATATGCATCCAAAATCATGATTATTAAGGATGGCCAACTAGGATTCACACTCAGGAACTGTCTGCTTGCTCACCCTGAACTAGCATGAATCACCATAGTGGCACAAACTACATGGTTCTTGAACAGTCCTGACAGGAACATTGAGAAGCTAATATGATCAATTAGTATTCAAAACATGAAAAAAAAAAATGCATTTAAAGGAACAACCAGTTATGGTTAAATTGGAAAGGCAAAGAGACTTGAAGAGTAGCTTTATTTCTAAACTTGCATTTAGGGGACATGCTGAATGTCACAAACACAGTAACAAGTCATAAAAGATCTATCAATTTATATTATTTTATTTATTTATTTTTAAAAAGTTTATTTTGCGAGAGTGAGAGCGAGACAGAGGCAGAGAGAGGGAGAGAGGGAGGTGGGGGGAGGGAGGGGGAGGGGGAGGGAGGGAGAGGGAGAGAGAGAGAGAGAGAGAGAGAGAGAGAGAGAGAATCCCACGCAGGCTCTGAGCTGTCAGCACAGAGTCCAAAGTGGGGTTTGATCTCACCAACTGTGTGTTGTGTTCATGACCTGAGCGGCAACCAAGAGGCCAGAGGCTTAACAGCTTAACCCACGGAGCCACCCAGGTGCTACTATATTATTTTAAATGTGACAAGATTCATTACATAGCTTACATGATAACTTCCTATAAGGAGATCAGCAAATAAGGACAATCCTTTTTTCTTTAAAATTCCAAATAGCTATTGTTTTAACTAAAAAGACCTGGGGCAAGTGGCCTACAGAGATGCAGGATTAGAAAACAGGATTAAAGAAGAGAGTTTGTCATTGCCAGTCTGTCATTTACCTTCTCTTAAATAGTATTCAGCTATTAAAGTTACATGTGTACCTTTCTTACCTTGTTTTCTGTTATAATCTCCTTAAAGGAAAAGCCCCCATGCCCCTCTTTTTTAACTTTTTACTATTTTAAAATCACCCAGTCATAGTATCCTGCACATTGTATGTTTGTTAAATTAAATCATTAACTGGAAGATGGGATATAATACCTGAATTATATGGAATGAATGCCTTATATATGCTGAGCACTATTTTAGGGACTAAGGATAGAAAATAGTTATGAAAAAAAATGGATGAAAAAAAATTTTAATTCCTGTCCCCACAGAACTCACCTTCTAGTGGAACAAAATAATATATTCAGTCTAATACATCCATTTAAACATTTATCATGTGCTATGCCCTTGAATAGAAATAATATGTTTGGTGTTCAACAATGGGATTTTCATACATGTTAAATGATTTCTCAGAATGCCCCTTCTCCCACTCCTATAGTTACAAACAGACTACTACAGTGAAACAACTTCCTACTGAATAAAGTGGGAACCTCAGAGATGTAAGTGATTATGGTTACAACCACACAAAACTTAGAAATGCTAAAATATGATAAAAAGTTCAATTTCAATATAAACATATTCTATGCTCTCATGATTCTAAGTTGCATTATGAAGTAGATTTCTCAAATTCACAATCATTCCCTTAAGACTAATGTCCTTTTAAAATTCAGAGCTTAAGGGGCCTCTGGGTGGCTCAGTTGGTAGAGCAACCGATTCTTAATTTCAGCTCAGGTCATGATCCCAAGGCTGTGGGGTCCGGCTGAGCACTGAGTGTGGAGCCTGCTTGGGATTCTCTCTCTCTCTCTCTCTCTCTCTCTCTCTCTCTCTCTTCCCCACTTCCCCCCTAGCTCGCCCTCCCTCTCTCTAAAATAAAAATAAAATGAAAATAAAACCTAGAGCTTTAAAGAATCAAATATTACATCTAACCATATGTATTAGGTAATCAAAAGGGAAAACAAAACTTAATTGCTACAGTATTCAAAATTCTAAAGACATAATTTAGTAATTCAATAAAGAGGAAAATATGCTACATGGGTTTTTTTCTCTTTTGAATGACAACCTTGGGATTTTGTGTTAATTAACAGGTTGCCAAAGTATTTTCTAAAGCGTTATCTCAAGGTTTTATTCATCTGAATGGCTGTTAATAATGATTATTTGATTTTACAATGGAAAAACAATCTGTAACCTATTTACAACAGACTCAGCATCTATAAGCATCAGGCAAATGAAAAGATACCACAGGTCCTTCTCAGACAATTCCTATCATTCTGGTTTTCCCCAAAGATCCCAGTTAGTTGGCCTCTATCCTACCAGAGTTATTTCTGGCCACTGTGCCTTTTCCCCTAGACTCAAAATTTCACTCCCATCCTCAGTCCCTGAAGGGCGCAGGTACTCTAAGGTTTAGTAACGAATTTTGTTGTTGGCAATCATTAGGAAATTGACCAGACGTAAAGAACTGAAGCTACAAAATTAAAGATCTCACAATAAAAATTATCCTTATAATTTATGTAAAAACAGACCAAGATCTACTATATCTTCTTTTGGTCTTCCTAATTCTAGCCTTAGGAAAAAAAAATTTTTTTTTTTAATTTTAGAGAGAGAACGCGTGAACAGAGGAAAGGGGCGGGGGGGGGGGGGAGGGAGAGAGGGAGAGAGAGAGGGAGAGAATGAATCTTGAGTAGGCTCCACCCTCAGTACCAGCCCAACCGGGGAGGAGGGGTGGGTGGCTGGATCCCATAAGCCTGGGATCAATCAGTACCTGAGCCAAAAGCATGAGGCGGACACTCAACAGACTGAGCCACCCAGGCACCCCTTCAATTCTAGTCCTATTTTGTCTAATCTCTTATTATTCAACAAGACTACTGCATTTTGGTTTTTCTCGTAAAATTTCTACTCTACAACCTTCCCTACGTCCCAGACAGAGATAGGTCCGTAGAGATGGTTAACCTAGCTTTCAGGAAGATACTTATTTAAAACTTAAACTCCAGGCTATCATTTCACATTCTCATTTTACTTTTAAAATTCCACAAACGTCATTTATTCTTTGATATCTTCAACTTACTTTCCACAAAAAGGACACTCTGTAAATCTAATAATGCGAAGTACTTGGTCACGTTAGAAGTGACTGAAAATTCTTCCTCTCAAAGGCGGGAAACGTCAAGCGCTAAGTTTAACTTCTCAAGAGCGAGATGAAAGACCGTCAAAATTTGCAGGGGGGGGGGGGTGGGGTTGGCAGAATGAAACCTCTTTCTCACTAGAAAGGTGGCAAACCCCTGGCCCGTGGCTGAAGCAGAAGAGCCCCGTACATCCCCACCCAGGAAAGCGGCTCGATACTCCCCGGCTTCCAGGAAACCGCCATGGAAGGCAGGCCCGGCATCCTCAGCGGAGAGTTATCTCACGTCCGGGCCTGCAAGCTCAGCAGGTTCGTCATAAACACTCTAGACAGAGATAGAATCGTGGCCGAGGAGGTGGGTCACACAACTGTCAAACGAAGCCCTACCACCACTCCACCGGTCCCTAAGGATACGAGCCTTGCTGGCGCGGAACACTCACCCGTTACCTCAGGATCGTGACTACAACTCCCAGGCGACTGAACGGCCCAAGGAGCAGCGTCTTTCCCAGAATGCAACAGAACGGAGACCCCACCCCTTCTCCTTTCTCCGCTCCTCCCACTTTTCTACCCGGCGTCACTCGGGAGAACCGGAGGTAGGGTGCGGGAGGGGACCTCCAGCCCTCGGCGTGATTCGTCAGACGTTGGGAGGGGGACGGGGCGGGGAGCAGGGGGAGAATGGGAGGACGAAGGGGAGGGGAAAGGGGAGGGGAGGGTAAATAGTGGGCCAGGCAGGAAGATGGCGGCGGTAGCGGAGGTGTGAGTGGACCCGTGTCTCTGCAACTGGATTTTCTTTCCCCTTCTTTCCTTTTCCTTCTACGAGATTGGCATTGAGGGTGCTGAGTTCGGGTGGTGGCGCTGGGCGCAGCGCTGGGGTCACGGCGACGGCGGCTGCTGACGGCTGGAAGGGCAGGCTTCCTTCGCCGCTTGTCCTCCTTCCCCGGTCCGCTCGGTGTCAGGCGCGGCGGCGGCGGCGCAGCGGCCGGACTTCGTGCTTCCTCCAGCTCCCCCCGGCGCCGGAGCGGGCACTCTTCCCTTCGCCATCTCCCGACCCTTCACCCCGGCTACTGGGCGCCTCCTCCGGCGCAGCTCAGGGAGCGGGGGCCGGTCTCCCGCTCGGCTGTCGCGCCTCCATGTCGGATAACCAGAGCTGGAACTCGTCGGGCTCGGAGGAGGATCCAGAGACGGAGTCCGGGCCGCCTGTGGAGCGCTGCGGAGTCCTCAGCAAGGTGAGCAGCCCGCGCGTCCGAGGGCCTCCTGCTCAGACTTCACCTGCTGTGAGGCAAGCCGCTGAGGGGATGGGGTGGGGTTGGGCGGGAGTGGTGGACTGTCCCGGGGCGGGGGCTGCGGAATGTGCCTGGGTGCGGGGCTGAGTACTGCTGCAGGAGTGCCCGAGCCGGGGTGAGGGTGGGGGTGGGAGGGAGAAGGGGACTGTCCTGCTCTCCTACCCTGGGGCTCGGCGGCGGTGGCCAAAGACCGGAGAAAACGCGTCCCAGCCCCGAATTCAGTTTGGGAGCGGCATGCGTATCGTGACTTGGGACTCAGAGCGGCATCTGTCCTGGCCATAGGAGCCCGGGTTGGGCAACAGCAGTGTTCGAATGCCTGGGTTTGGGAGCAGTGCAGATCGGACCTCGCAAACGAGGTTAGTTCGGAGATGGAGAGCAGGGTTGGAGGATTCGCTGAACGCGGCTGTGTAGACAGTTGCCGGAGCAACTGGATATGGTGCGGAAAACTGAGGCGGTAAACTATGCCAAGTTAGATACAGTGAGAGATCTCAGGGAAGGTGACTTTTGTACTTTTCCCCTCATCCTATTCCCCAGTTCAGAAAAGAGCTGTCGACTCGGCACGTGATAGGTACAAGAACTAGTCCAAGTAACTTGGAACAAGTCAGAATAGAGGCCAACCTTTATTTAGTCCAGGAAGAACACTGTTAATAATAAAATATTATTGCAGTCAAAGGGCCAGAGTAAGGAAAACACATCTTACCTTTCCTGAAAATTTTAAATACCGTCTTTCAAAATTTTAGCAAAGCATATAGTTGTAGGACTGTAAGGCCAGTTAATTAAATTCGATCAGGCCCTTTTTGAGATGTTTGATTTTTTTCTTTTGGTAATATATGGGTGTTTGCTTGTTTATTCGTTCAAAGTTTGCTTAATAAGATACATATTGCCTTTATTACTTCCTTCTCTCTTCCTGTTAAAGTTTTAGAAATGGCCAGTCCCTCAGCAAGCTGGTCATAAGATACAAGATCATGTGCAGCCTACTGGCTATTAAGAAACCATGCTGCTTCCAGTATACATACTTTGGCTAAGCATTTGGACATTTCTGTGGACTTGTTTCATATTAGGTTTTTCTGTTGTCTTTAGAAGGCTGATGAGAAAGGCCTTAGGTAAGACAGGAGTCTGTCAGAACTAAGACTTGCCAAGTGTTAACTTTTATTTACATAGAAAAATCATGATGTGTGTTGATATTGTGATCATTGGAATTTCAGTGAAAGGCTTTCATTGAAGTGAACCTCCCTAGGGTTTCTTTACATTAAATGTATCTCGTAATTTAGGAATCTCTTGAACACATTGTGTAGTAGATACACATTTTCAGGTGGAATTTCAGAAGGAATTTGCTTCTCAATTCTGGTAGATTCATCACTTTTCCCATTAAATGAGAAGCAGACTTCCAAATTAGTACCCTAGTAGTGGTATTTTATAAAACAGGCTGAACTTTTGACCTATTTGATACCACTGTTTTGGGGGGCGGGAGTAGTGACTGGTGAAAAGAGTCCCCAATACTCTTGAGTATTCACTATATACAGAGCAGTATAGTACACATACCTTATGACAAAAAATGGAAGAGTATCTCTTTGATACTTAAATATGGACAAATGTATTTTTTTTTATCACTTCTCTGGTACGTAAATAACTTTGGTATTGCTGTATATGTAGAATTAGCAGGAATATAGTTTTTGGTATTTTTGTTAACAGCTATGAAGGAAATTTCCCTGAAATTTAGTATATGGTTGTATAAAATGATTTCTGGAAGCTTTTTAATCAGGAGTATTTTATATTGAATACATGTTTTAAAATGTAAAGTACTTCTATATTTTGATCCGTTTGTATTCACTTGGTAATTTACACAAGAGTTAGAACTCAGCAACTGTTCTTTTCCTTCAATTGAATAATGTAGGTAAGTCTCTAATTTGTATCGTTTCTTCCCTTCCAAAATTGAGTGGATTTGGAATGGACAGAGGGGATAAACTTAAATTAGGAATATACCGGCCCTGGGGCGCCTGGGTGGCTCCGTCATTTGAGCCTCCGACATCTGCTCAGGTCTGATCTCATGGTTTGTGAGTTCGAGCCCCACGTCAGGCTCTGTGCTGACAGCTCAGAGCCTGGAGCCTCTTCGAATTCTGTGTCTTTCTCTCTCTCTCTCTGCCCCCCCCCCCACTTGTGCTCTCTCTCTGTCTCTCAAAAATAAATAAATAAATGTAAAAAAAATTTTTTTTAAAGCAATATACCGGTCCTGGGGTGCCTGAGTGGTTCAGTCGGTTTAGTGTCTGACTTGGGCTTAGGTCATGATCTCATAGTCTGTGGGTTTAAGCCCCATGTCAGGCTCTGTGCTGACAGCTCAGAGCCTGGAGCCTGCTTCAGATTCTGTGTCACCCTCTCTCTCTGCTCTTCCCCCACTCATGCTCTGTCTCTCTGTGTCTCTCAAAAATAAATAAATGTTTTAAAAATTAAAAAAAAAAGATATATACCAGTCCAAAGTTTTATTTTGTATATGGTAATTTAAAATACATGGAAATACCTATGAAGCATATTTTCTGTAGAATCACTTCTTAAGCACATAGGTTCCAAAAATACTGGATAGACAATAATTCTAGGTGGTTATAACAATATCAGGGTGGATCATTGATGAGAAAAGATTCATGCCTTAGTGGGAATTGAGAGCAACTAAGCCTGGATAAAATAAATCTCATCTAACTTATTATGAATTCTCTCAATCCTTCAAGGTTTACCTTATCTTCTGTTTCCCCACATACCAAACTGTTGGCTGAAATTCTATCCACCTTTAGAGTTTATCTCAAAAACTATTTTTACCATGAAGCCTTTCTTTATTTTGCCAACCATTTCAGATCTCCTTTCCTTGGGTTCCCATAGTTATTTTATTTGTAACTTGTTCTGACTCTTACTGTAAATGATTTTTTTTTCCTCTTGAAATTGTGCTTGCTGAACTCTTGGGAACAGAAATCTTTGATTCTTCTGCTGTGTCTAGCATATTGCTTTGTCTTTGTTAGTTGGGGAAGAGTGAGGAGACGTTATGAGAAACCAAAAATCTACCTTCTAGTTGTGATAGTAGGAGCTAACATTTAGGGCCTGAAGCTTATGTAATTTAATGGGTCCTCTATAAAAAAGTATAAAATTATGATACACAATTGTTGGGGCCCATTCTGTCACTCTGGAAGAGGTCTGTTCTAGTGAACTGCACTGAAGCTTAAGCTTCATTAGCTCTGCATAACTCTGTCTCCAACTGAGAAAATACTTTGTGCCTGGCAGTATTCTAAGTCTATTCTTGTTTAATCTTGACAACTTTAAGAGGTAAAGTTTGACAAAGAAACAGTAAGCAATTTGACCACAGTCACACCGTTACCAGCCCTCTGAGGGGCGGTAAGTGGAATGAGGCAGCGTTAAGGTATGCCAGTCTAAATAATTTGTATTACAGACAATGGGGAGTTGTCCACATAAGTTTTGGAGCGAGAGGTTCATTGAGATTAATATGTGAGATAAGTAAGCCTATGTGCTTAATAAGTAAAATTATGTAAGTTATGAAATAAATTGCAGAAGATATTAGAGGTAAGGTTCTTAAGCCTTCCTAAGAGCCTAGTAACCTGATAATCATTGTATTAATTGAAAATAGAGAAGAAGAGCCAAATGTAAGGGTTTTATATGAAGGAAAGATGAATAGGAGTTGATGACAGGCTATAGACATTGACAAGGAACAATATCTGTTAAAACTGTAGTAGAGGCATTCATGATTTTTTTCAGCCATTCAAATAATAGGGAAAGGAACTAAAGCACAGAAAAGTTAAATAACTTGTCAAAACTCATCACACAACTAATAGAATCTATCTGATTTTGTATATTCTGTTCTGTCCACATAGTACAGGAGCACTGAGCCAGGTTTGAATATGAATCAGGCTGCGCAAATACCAGTGTAGCCAAGGAAATAGAAACATAAGGAGGAAAATGCACCTTATAAGAGGAGATGAATTCAATTTTACATGTAACCATCATTATTTCAACTCATTGTGTAATTTAATGGTAAGTCACAGGGAATTAGAAATAAGGAAATGGTGATTAGAGAGCTCAGAGGAGAGAATGTATTAAATTGCCAACATAGATAAGCTCTTAGGGAGGGGTTGTAATGATGAACCTTAGAAGATTTAAGAGCTGAAATGTCTCAAACATACTGAGTAGGAAATAGAAAAGTAAAGATTTCTCAATGGGTAAAGAGCCTGAGCCAATGCAATATATTTTTAACAATCCATTTTGAATTAGTTTTTGGCAGATAGTTTTGGAATTAGATAGTTTTTGGAATTGTCTTTACATACATAAAACCCCCAGAGCATTAAAATATGCAAAATCAAGAATTCCCATAGAGGTTACATTTCCGCCTTTACAAGATTATTGATTGTGATCTGTACTGTGCGTCAAGACTTTAGCAACACAGAAACCATTGGTAGGTACTAGAAACTGATAATCCAAGTATGTTTTTGAAAACTAGTTTTTTTAATACACAATATATTATTACTCTTGAATTTAAAAAGTAGATATTCAGAGAAACTTGGAAAATGAATGAACTTTTAAATATGTAGCATTGAGTTCTGTGGGGGAAACAGTAGAGTTGATACAGACGTTTAAAGATTAATGATCTTGTATTTTTACTTTGATGTGGTCATAAATATCATATATGTTTATATATTAGTAACTTACAACCAAAGTAGAATTTGGCCATGATTAGCTTCATACTTCTGTTGATTTACAAAGCTTCATGCAGTACTTGGTGTAAGAGAATGAGAGGCTATATAACCAGACTTTTCTGTTGAATATGTTAATTATGGCAGGGACAAAACAATCCAAGTCTCATGAAGTTGGTGAGGAGGGGAGGATGAAGCACACAAATGAAGAGCAGAATTTTTAACTGAAACAGTTTTATTCCTCAAATATTAAATGGAAGAGAATACAATATTTATTTGTAATTTTGTAAAAATTACTGAAAATCACATCTAGAAAATCTCAACTTTTCACTTTCTACAATTATTTTTTTAAACGTTTATTCTTTTTGAGAGACAGAGCATAAGAGGGGGAGGGGTAGAGAGAGAGAGAGAGAGAGAGAGAGAGACACACACACACACACACACACACACACAGAATCTGAAACAGGCTCTAGGTTCTGAGCTGTCAGCACAGAATATCCTGTTTTATAAAGTGCCAGTTCCAGTCTTTTGGCAATTTTTTAAAAGTTTAGTTGAGAAAGAGAGCACGTGAGTGGGGAAGGGGCAGAGAGAGAGAGAGAGAGAGAGAGAGAGAGAGAGAGAGAGAAAGAGAGAGAATCCCAAGCAGGCTCTGCAGAGAACCCAACACAGGGCTTGAACTCACGGATCGGAGATCATGACCTGAGCTGAGGTCTGACACTTAACTGACTGAGCCACCCAGGTGCCCCTATAATCATTTTGTTTATAATTAAGTTAGAGCTTTTCACATTTTGGTTTTAAATTAGATTGGTTGTTTCAGAAAGTTTGGATTTCTAAAATACTGACTTTTATATTTTGTTTTTCTTTTCCCTCACACCCCATCCCCTTACCTCTAGTGGACAAACTACATTCATGGGTGGCAGGATCGTTGGGTAGTTTTGAAAAATAATACTCTGAGTTACTACAAATCTGAAGATGAGACAGAGTACGGCTGCAGAGGATCCATCTGTCTTAGCAAGGCTGTCATCACAGTAAGTTCCTATTCTTCATTCAACAAGTATTTATTGAGCATCAGCTATACACTAGGAACTTGTTTAGGTCCTAGGGATATATCTGTGAACAAAACAAGTAAAGATCTTTGCCTCTGTGGAGCACAAAGGCTAATACTTCTTTCCATAAAGTTATTTTACAGTGTTTATTACTAGATAATACTACTTTATAAAGACGGGTACTGTATATCTAGTTGTTACAGCAAGCCCTTAAACAAGGGATGCAGAAAAAAAAACATTTGAAGACTTCATATCTGATGAGATAATGACAGTTACATGGTAGGTTATTGAAAAAGGTAAAGCAGAAAACTAAAAAAAAATGTATCTTAACATTTTAAAATTTTAACTTAAAATATGCAAATTTATATTCATTTGCCAGCTTTTTGATGTAATGCTAACACCATCTCTTCAAATGTGAAATTGAGAGAAGTACTTGTAAATATATCCATAATGCATGATTTGCAATTTCCAGTTTTGATTTCTCTAAAGTGAGATAAATGCTTAAAGATAGTTTAAGCATTTAAACTATGCTTAATAGATCCTATACTTAGGTATAGGATCTTCTGACTTTTTTATGTTTTCCTTAATATTTTACAGATGTCTCACCTTTGTCTAATTCAATACCTTTTTAAAGAATGACTCACCTTTATTGAGTCATTCTACTTAGTTTGCATTCAACTTAGTTTACATAGAAACAACCCTCTTTTTGCACTTGTATTCCATAGACTTACCTAATATTAATTAAGTTATGCAAGGATCACAAGTAAACTGGCATAAACAGGTTTGGGAACAACCAACTGATTTGTTAAACATAACTCAACCTGTGAGATCAGAAGTGCTTAAATATATTAAAAATCGCCTACAAGTTGATAGTAGTCAGTATGCCATGGCATTATTTAATAAAAGTAAAAAAAAAAGTGTTGGCTAAAAGGACTGTTAAATGGAGGTCAGTTAAGGGAACTGTTGTCTTAAAATCCAGAAATGGGTATGTTAAAACTTAATGATAGATTATACTGATACTTTCAAAGAGAATTCACATTATGATAAAATTTATATTGCTTGTAAAAATAAAAAGTATACTTTGAATCTGTGTCGATTTCTAAATCTGACTCAGGTATGTATATGTTACACATTTAAGAGAAATCTTACAGTTTTTTTCTGGTTTTTTTTGGTACATTCTGCCCCTCATATATGTTCAAAGTTTGAAAACAAACTTAGTTGAGTGTTGAGTGGGAAAAACCTATAGAGGAATTGTTTGTAAGTATTAAGAATGAAACTACTACTCTCCATTTTTAGGGACAATTTTAAAGAAATATTTTGAACATATAAAAGCTCAGTATTTATTTTGACTTGTATGTTGTACATTATGGTGTATTTTGAAGTTGTTTCTAGTTTTGTATTTTGGGGTTTTATTTCCCTTGAGATAGATTATTGTATATGCTAGAGGACAGAACAGTGGATAGAAACGTGTTTTACAATCTTGAAATGTCCTTCCTCCAGTCTTCCTATCCTTCCTTTTGTATCTTGTCAGATGCTTATTAGCTACTACACTTTGGAAATAAGCTGTTGGTTGATGTGAAAATGGGGATGAATGAAACTTTATCTTTATTGTTTACTAAATAGTAGTATTCCTAGAGTACTATGCTTGTTTCTGCAGAGTTAAATATAGTTTTGAGTTATGAACTATGGTAATAGTGCATGGCTTATTGAAGGAAAAAAATTTTTAGTAAATAATTACATTGCATCTACTCAGAAAAAAAAAAAAAAACCTGTTCTTTGTAGTTTTGTTGTTGTTTTTGTTATACCTATATTTGCCTACAGATCTTTCATTGTGGTATAGGGTCAAAGAAATGGGTGGGAAAAAATGTAGTTTTGTTGTTGTTTTTGTTATACCTATATTTGCCTACAGATCTTTCATTGTGGTATAGGGTCAAAGAAATGGGTGGGAAACAATTTGAAAGAGATGAGGAAGGAATCTAGTGGTGTTCACTAAGCTAAATAGTGGTAGGGAAGGTTAAAAAGATGAACGAGGCAGCAAATTCTGAGTGGTAGTCTTAGAGACTGTGAAACAAGTGGTAAGGAGAAACACAAGCATTTATATTCCTGAACTCCTTCAACTTTCAGTCTTTTCCTTGACTGTGGGTTCACAGGTTCACTGTTCCATATATCAAGGAAGTTATAAAATACAACTGAATTCTATGAGTTTCTGACAATGAGGTTTACAAATAGAACATGCACTTGAGTTAAATAACAAAAATGTAATACTAATTATCTCTGTTAAATAGGTAGCCTTTGCTTTTCTTAAATATGGGCTATGATATATATCACTTCACCTCTGAAGACAAAAAATAAATGGCAGTGTTGAATTTGCTCACATGGCATCTTATAAAATAGATAGTATTCATATGTGGA
The DNA here is from genome assembly GCF_024362965.1 of Panthera pardus. Classification (NCBI taxonomy): domain Eukaryota; kingdom Metazoa; phylum Chordata; class Mammalia; order Carnivora; family Felidae; genus Panthera; species Panthera pardus. Next base: position 99,127,932 of record NW_026526765.1, read on the forward strand.
GAAATCTGGACTTGAATCGTGACTTTGCTGTAACCTTAACATACTACTTATTGGTGAACCTACTATCTGAGCCCACCTTTTCTGATAGAACCTAATTTATTGTTAAATTCGCTCTTATTTTAGTTTAACAATGAAGTCATTCTTAATTATTTTAATCATGTTCTTTAGCTTTGTGATAATGAATTGAGTGAAATACTTTCAAGGAACAAAATATTTCCTGGGAGAATTTGTTACTTGGAAATAATTAATGTGAAGGGATTGAAAGCAGTGGGTAAGAAGAAAAGCAATACTTTTTTCACTTTATGAAAAATGAACTATCTGTTTGTAGAGTAAATGATTATAGAAAGATAAAGTTGAATTTCAGAATTATAATAGTTTATTTATAATTTATTTGCTTAAGATCCAGTCTGTGCTACAAAACTAGCCATGGGAGGTGTTCAATATACGTTAATTGTATTTCTTCAATCAAAAACAATGTTTATGGAATATTTAAACTGTTCTTTATTTTTAAAGTTCTGTTTTTAAATAAAACACTCCTGATAAAAAGATGTAATCTGTGGCATGAAAAAGTGAATGTTTCTCTTTGCTCTTAGTCCTGCACTCAAGGAATAAAGTTACATTTCTGGTGTTTTCTTCCAATAATTTGTATGCCCATACAAGCGTTTGTATGTTTATGTCCTTCATTTTTATTTACACAAATAGTATCATACTAAATCTATTGTTCTTTACCTTATTTTCTTTTAGTATGACTTGGACGTGTTTACTACATTCTCTTGAATTGTATGGATGTACCATATCTTGTTTATATGCCTCCTCCCTTTTTTTGGACATTTAGAACATATCTGATTTTTTACTGAATGACTACTGTAGGAACAAACTTATTTTAAAATTTCTTTATAGTTACTGTCAAATGGCTCTTTCAAAAGAGTACCACTTTTCACTCTTACCAATAATGTATGAGTGTCTCTATTTCCCCATACCCTGAAGTATTGAGGAAGTTAGGTTTTGGCAAATGTTAAAATATTTGTCAATCTACTAGATAAAAATAGTACCTTAATATTTTAAATTGCATTTTCTATTTATGAGATTGAGTACTTTGTTTATAGCTCATTTATATTTCTTTTTCCTCTTCCAATCATTTATTCATCTCTTGTTCTCTTTTTCCTTATTGATTTATAGAAGCTCTTGATAACATGATAATTGGCCATTTATCATATTTGTTGCAAATATTTTCCCCAATTTGTCATTTGTTTATTCTTACCTTGTTTTATAGTCTTCTATAGCCTTACAGAAATTATAATTTTTTACATACTCTTACTGACCTTTCCTTTATGGCTTCTGCATTTAGTTATGTTTAGATAGGTATTTCCTACTTCAGAGACTATATACAATATAATATGTAATTATATTTTCATGTAAAATTTATATTTGAGTTTTATTCCTGTGGGAGTTATTTTAAGCCTAAAGAGTGATAGGGGAATTTAGCTTTTTTATTTTTCGTCAAATGACTATGTATTCTAATGCCATTAATTGAATAATTCACCTTTTCTCCACTGGATTGAAATGTCACCTTCACTATAAATTCCCATGTGTATTTGCAGTTGTTTCTACACTCTCTTCTGTTCACTTGATTTGTGTATTCCTTCTCTTTGTACCATGTTTAAAATTATAATACTAATAGTTTGTCAACCAACAATTCATGATCCTTTCATGAAGATAAAAGAAGTGGTTTGTTTGTATTTACTGAGATAAGATATTTTGGGAATTAGGTAGGTAGAGATATTTGGTATAACGGAAATAGTAATGTCTTTAGAATTGGTTTGCCTAGGGTCTGTAGTCCCAGGTCTCACCTTAGGTATTTGCCTTTGTGTACCTGAAACTTTGTAGAACTTCTTTAATTACCAAATGAATGAAATTCCTATTACTCTTAGAGGTTGGTTATACGTAAGTTTATCCACCAATTTTATGGTTTAATATTTTCAGAAGGAAAACTGAAAGATAGTGAAAATGTTTATGGTTAGATTTTTAAAAATTAAAGCCAAATAGTTCTTAGGTACGTAGGGTTGGAAGAAAGTTGAAAGATTCTGGCAGAATTAAAGAAGCCAATAGAGATGTAAAAGCAAGGGAAGGAAGTGTTCAAAATTGAAGAAAACTATAAAACTAAACAAAAAATTTTAAGTGTTAAAGAGTAATTAGATCTAAAAAGTTTTTTTTTTAATGTTTACTTATTTTGAGAGAGAGAAAGAGAATATGCATGTACCAGTGGAGGAGGGGCAGAGAGAGAGGGAGAAAGAGAATCCCAAGCAGGCTCCATGCTCCACGCAGAGCCCAGTACGGGCCTCGATCTCATGACAGCAAGATCGCAACCTGAGCCAGCATCAAGAGTCGGACGCTTAACTGACTGAGCCACCCAGACTCCCTAAAAATTTTAAAATAAGAAATTATGATACAGAATAATGTTCAGCAAATTAGATATCACCAAAGATGAGTAGTGCCATAAACAATCATTCATTGTACAAGGAACTCCAGATTAGTGAGAAATTAAGAAGTTGGCCTTTTATCAACTGTGTAATTTTGCTACATTGAACTGGTGGAAAGAGGAGGGTGTACGCAAGTATAAGCACGGGATAAAATATTAGTTGATAATTCTCATTCTAAGAACACTCACGTCTGAATTTCTAAAAGAAATTAGAATCTTAGATTATTAAGATAATAATAAGATATAAGATAATAATATAAGATAATAATAAGCTATTCAGTTCATTTGGAAATACTATCTTCTATCTTTAGATAACGAGTGTAACTCCTATAATGTAACTCAAATAATTCAAATATAATAGGAAATATTTAAAATGTTTGGTAAAAGGTTTTTGTAAGAAAAATATAAAAAAGTATATCTATTGAAATGTAGGCCCCAAAATGTCAAAATAATTTGCTCAGAATTATGTAATTACAGAATGTAATTTGTTTGCTAGGGTTACCATAACAGAGTACCACAAACTGTGTGGCTTAAACAACAGATTTATTGTTTGACAGTTCTGGAGACTAGAAGTTGGATCAAGGTGTTATCAGGGTGGGTTCCTTCTGTTGCTTTTGCTTGTTTGTTGGCTATCTGGCATTCTGTTTCTTGTAGATGCAATTCTCCCATGTTTGCTTTTATGTTCACATAGTGTTCTCTCTGTGGGCTTATTCATGTCCAAATTTCCCCTTTTTATAAGGACACCAGTCATAATGAATTAGGGGCCTAGTCTACTCCAGTGTGACATCATCCTAACTAATTACATCTCTGCTACCCTGTTTCTAAGTAAAGTTAGTTTCTAAGGTACGCAGGCCTCAGCATACATATCAAGCACACAATTCAACCCATAATACAAAATAATCTGAATTAAGACTGTAACACAAGTCTCCTGATTCCCATCTGGTGTTATTGTATCCCATGTCATGACATAGGAAAAAACGTATATGTGATGCATTTTATTTTGTGTAAGACTTGCAGGAACATGCCTGTTAAATATTGAAAAAGTAGCTCTTTAAATTTGTGACTTAGTATTAATGCCTTCTCTTAAATTTCTATAATAAATATAGTCTGTATTTTAGCCTTGAAGTTTCCATAAAGCAAGAAATATACAAAATTTTCTAGATTTCCGTGCTTAAAACAGCAAGGGGCTTGTTTTCCTAATTTTCCTGAAGGTCTTTTAAGCTTCACATACACCAGTTTTTATTTAGTATTTTTATTTACCATTATATCTTTTTATTTTTAATGTTTATTTTATTTTTGAGAGAGAGCGCAAGCTGGGGAGGGGCAGAGAGAGAGAGAGAGAGAGAGAGAGACAGATAAAGCAGGCTCCAGGCTCCGACCTGGCAGCACAGAGCCTGACATGGGGCTTGAATTCACAAACTGCGAGATCATGACCTGAGCCAAAGTCAGACGCTTAGCCAACTGAGCCACCCAGGTGCCTATTTAGCATTATATCTTAATTTCCAAAGTGCTTAACATACCGTTCATGGTCTCTGAAGTCACACCAGGGTTTACATTTGGCTCTTCTTACCACCAAAGTTACCTTTGGGTAGGTTACTGAATTGCTCTGAGTTTGACCTTCCTTACCTGATTAAAGATGAAGGGGGATAAGATCTAACTATGGGATGATTATGTGTATTAAACAAAATAACATAAAGGTGCTTGTCCAGTCTTGGCATAAAGAAGGCACCCAGATTTCTTTAAGTTTACTTTGTGAGATACTTATATTTAAAAGAAAGTCTGCAGTTTAAAAAAAAAAAAAAAAAAGGAAAAGGAGAATCTGGCAAAGCCTTTATTAAGGGAGAAAAAGATGCAGGTGACTTATTTGAGTCAAGATATGTTTCACCTCCTATTTCAACATATTCTCATGCATTTCCTATGACCACTTTTCTTCCACCTACTGGCTCTTTCTTTCTCTGTCTCTTCCTTTCTGTCTTTCTATAATACGTATATATAAACACGTTAAGTTTTTATATGCTTTCTGCATGTTCCTGATAGACTTTTTTCCCCTTGTTCTATTTATTATTGTTTTTTTAAGTCATGTCATGCCTTCTTAAAACTCAGATTTATTGAGGTATAATTTACATCCAGTAAAATTCACCCCTTTTACGTATACAGTTATAGCTTTCATCAATGTATACAGTCATGTAATCACTATTACAATCAGGATATAGACAGTTTCCATCACCTCAGAAAGTTCTCTCCTACCCCTTTGTAGTCCATAGACTCCCCATCCCCACCCTCTGGAAATCACTGCTCTTGTAGTTTGGCCTTTCCCAGAATATTATATAAATGGGATCATACAGTAAGTATAAAGCTTTTGGTGTTTGTTTTTTTTACCATAATGCTATTGAGAGTCATCCATGCTGTTGCATGTATCTCTAACTTGTTCCTTTGTATTATTGAGTACTATTCCACTATGTAGATGCACACAGTTAATTATCCATTCACCACTGAGGGATATGTGTTTGTATCCAGATTTGGACTGCTATAAGCAGGCTGCTGTAAATATTCACTATTCACTATGCAGCTGTTTGTGTAAATATTTGCTTTTATTTCTCTTGGGTAGAAAACTGAGAATGGGATTGCTGGGTCATATGGTAAGTGTATGTTTAATTCTAAAAGAAACTGCCAAACTGTTTTTCAAAGTGGCAGTACCAGTTTATATTCCTTCCGAGAATGCATGTGAATTCCAGTTGCTGAACATTTTTGCTGGCACTTATTTTTTACTTTTTGTTTTTTTATTTTAACCATTCTAGTAGCTATGTAGTGATACCTCATTGTGGTTTCAACTTGCATTTTCATAATAACTGATGTTTTACATCTTTTCATCTGCTTGTTACTTGTATCTCTTTGGTGGTATGTACATTCAGTCTTTTGTTTCTGTTTGTCTCCTTTTCAATTACTTGTTTATTTATTTATTTAGAGAGGGAGAGAGAGAATGAGTGGGGGAGGGGCAGAAAGAAAGGGAGAGAGAGAGAATCCCAAGCAGGCTCCACACTATCAGTGCAGACCCCCACGTGGGACTCAAACTCATGAACCATGAAATCATGACCTGAGCTGAAATCAAGAATGAGACAATTAACTGACTGAACTACCCAGGTGCCCTCTGTTTGTCTTCTTAATACTAAGTTTTGAAAGTTCTTTAAGTTTACCAGATACCATAACTTTTATCAGACATAGGGTTTTTTTTTTTCAGACATGTACTTGGCAAATATCTTCTCCTAGCCTAACAGACTGATTTTTGTCACTATCATCAGAAAATAAATCACATTTAAAATATATTTAAATGTAGGATGCCTGGGTGGCTCAGTCACTTCAGCATCCAATTCTTATATATTTTTTTGATGTTTATTGTTTACTTTTTAGAGAGAGAGGCAGAATGCGACCAGGCAATGGGCAGAGAGAGAGGGAGACACAGAATCTGAAATAGGTTCCAGACTCTGAGCTGTCAGCACAGAACCCAATGTGGGGCTCAAACTCATAAACCACGAGATTGTGACCTGAGCCAAAATCAGATGCTTAACTGAGTGAGCCACCCAGGTGCCCCAAGCGTCCAGCTCTTGATTTCATCTCAGGTCACGATCCCAGGATCGTGGGATTGAGCCCCACATTGAGCTCTGTGCTGAGTGTAGAGCCTGCTCAAGATTGTCTCTGTCTCCCTCTGCCCTTCTCCCCTGCTCTCCCTCTTGCTCTATTTCTAAAATAATCATATTTGAATGTATATTTTGCTGACTTTTTTTTTTAATGTTTATTTATATTTGAGAGAGAGACTGAGAGTGAACAGGAGAGGGGCAGAGAAAGAGGGAGACACAGAACTCGAATGGGTTCCAGGCTCTGCACCGTCAGCACAGAGCCTGGTATGGGACTCAAACTCACAAACCATGAGATCATGACCTGAGCCGAAGTCGGACACTTAACCAACTGAGCCACCCAGGCGCCCCTATTTTGCTGACTTTTTGCTCTGATTCCTTAGGAGCCCTTGAAGGCTATCTATTTCCCAGTATAATTTACAAAGATGCTGGCCCTATTATTAGATATTAAATACATTATTTGTACAGAGGTGATATTTCTCATTTTTTTTTTAATTTTTATTTTTTAGTTTGGGTGTACAGGGGCGCACTGTTGCTTAATTAAATTGAGAAAACTTTAGGGGTGCCTGGGTGGCTCAGTCAGTTGAGCGTCCGACTTCAGCTCAGGTCACGATCTCACGGTTCGTGAGTTCGAGCCCCGCGTCGGGCTCTGGGCTGATGGCTCAGAGCCTGGAGCCTGCTTCGGATTCTGTGTCTCCCTCTCTCTCTGCCCCTCCCCCATTCATGCTCTGTCTCTCTCTGTCTCAAAAATAAATAAACATTAAAAAAAAATTTTTTTTTTTTAATTGAGAAAGCTTTAGTTTTCAAATTACCTGCTTACACCTCATCATGTAGTGAATTCACTGGTACTGCCGTTGAGCTGCTTCTTTGGAGTGAGTACTGTGTAGGCTTGACTTTTGTTGTTTCTTCACTGAAGGAAGAAGACCATGGCTGATAAAGAATGAGATGTTCTCTTGGTCACCACATTACAGAATATATATTATCCAAAAATTATTTCTTTTAAAAATATACTTGATCACTTAAAAAAGAAAAAGTCACTTACAAATTGATCGTAAGGAACCAAGAGACCCAAGAGACTGTGATGAATTGAAGCTCATCCAGAAATTAAGGTGGTCTCTGAAATGATAATGTATTGAGAGCAAGGGACAGGGTTGGGTAATGATTTCTGAAACTTACACATAAACCCAGTTTCATGAAGTGAAGTTTTCTCCTGTTATGAAAGATGTCAAGGAGTTGCATTTGGCTTTTTAAAAATTAGGAAATTCAGGGCCTCCTGGGTGGCTCAGTTGGTTGGGTGTCCAACTTCGGCTCAGGTCATGATCTCACGGTTCGTGAGTTCGAGCCCCGCGTCAGGCTCTGTGCTGACGCTCAGAGCCTGGAGCCTGCTTCGGATTCTGTGTCTCCCTCTCTCTCTGCCCCTCCTCTGCTCATGTTCTGTCTCTCTCTGACTCAAAAATAAATAAAACATTAAAAAAAATTAAAAATTAGGAAATTCATCACCTCCACTTTATCTCCTTGCCCATAGTAAATGAATTAAAAAATATTTAACCTGAAAAGGGAGAACAGGAGAGGAGACAATAGAAGAGAGCCTTTTAGAAGCTGAAAAACTGATGGACTGCACAGTAAATTAGTAGATCCTAGAAATCCAAATCCTAAGTTATCATTTGAAAAAGCTAGGAACTAGATTTACATTCACAATAATGTAATACTTTAGCAGTACCAGATACCTCTTGAAACAAGAATTCGGAGGTGGAATTTGATTAAAAAAAAAAAATACAGAGGATACATTGATTATCAGTTTAAGAAACACTCGTATCCCCAGATTTTTCTCTCCCAACTGTGCGGTTGGGTGATTGACTTATCCCTGTACCAACCTGACAAAGAGGAGAGGTTTATTCTATAGAGAGAAAAAAATAGTGCTCTCTAGGCTGAAGAGTGGGGAAATAGGCAATAGAAACTATTGAAATCAAGGAATGATACTAAATAGAGGTGATTAAGGGAAATGTGCAAAGTGGGTGCTGAGACCTTAACTTTACCCCATTCCCCACTTGGCTACCCATACACTAGGTGACAGATATTCTCATTGAGGGCAGTAAATTGCTGGGGACTCCTAGAGAATCTGACCAGCCCAAGAGGAAAGACCTAAAGATAACATCAGAACTTCCCCAACAAAGTAGCCTAACTGGATTATCCAGCAGTGAAGCTCATCTTTGATAAACTAACCATGCATAACTTTACAGATTCCAGTCAGCTTTATAGATCCCCAACTCTTAAAAATGAACGGTTAAGATCACCAGGCATATGAAGTTTCCAGTATGAAAGAGATCAAGAGAGTAAATACAAGACTAGCCAACAAACTATTCTAATATTCCACAAAAATAAAGAAGAAAGTTTGTTTTCTCTGTATTCTCAGAGATGAGAGCATTTGGAATCATGAAACAAAAATGTACACTATAAAAAAGAAAAAGAATAAAACAGACCTATTGTAAATTATAAATATGGTAGCAGTGATTTAAAAAAATCAGAAGGGTTAGAAGATAGAATTATAAACATTTCCCAGAAAATCGAGAAGATAAAGATAGCGAATAGGAGAAAAGATAAAATTGAAGGAATGATCCAAGACTTTAACATTTGAAGAGTAGAAACTTCAGGAAGAGAGAACAGAGAAGAAAGGAAACATCAATAAAAGAATACAAGAGGGGCGCCTGGGTGGCTCAGTCATTTGAGTGTCCGACTTTGGCTCAGATCATGATCTCACAGTTCGTGAGTTCGAGTCACGCGTCGGGCTCTGTGCTGACAGCTCGGAGCCAGGAGCCTGCTTCCGATTCTGTGTCTCCCATTCTCTCTGCCCCTCCCCCGCTCATGCTCTGTCTCTCTTTCTGTCTCTCTTTCTCTCTCAAAAATAAATAAACATTAAAAAAATAAAAATAAATAAATAAAAGAATACAAGAAAAATCCATAGAAGTAAATTTACTTGGACGTGAGTTTACACATTGAACGGGTCAAAGGACGTGAGTTTACACATTGAAAGGCCAGCATAATAGATGAAAAAGGACCCATTATTAAGGACATGTCATTGTAGTGAGTCAGATCACTGGGAAGAACGAAGATCGTGGATGCTTCCAGAGGGGAAAAACAGGTCACAACAAAGGATAAGGATTCAAAATTACTGTGGACTTCTCAAAAACAACACTGATAGCTAGAATGCAATGTGCCATGCCTTCATTCTTCTGAAGAATTATTTTCAACACTGAACTCTTTATCCAGCCAGACTATTAAACAAATGCCAAAAGGGCAGATAAAAACATTTTGAAATGTCTCAAAACATTTACTTGTTGCAGCATTTAAAATGTCTTATTTTAGAGATACATGCTCACATATCTACAGATGAAATGATAAGTTTAGAATTTACTTCAAAATAACCCATCTGGAAAGGCTTGAATTGGTGGAGGGTATAGATGAAATAAGAATGGCCAGAAATGTTAATTGTTAAAGCTGAATAGTGGTGTGTGGGGTTTATTATCCTATTCTTTATTTTTGCATAGGTTTGGAAATTCTCATAATAAAAAGTAAACTTACAAATATACATACTACTACAAAGCTTTCTTTTGGAAAATGTGCTCCATGAAAACAAGGAAGTATTAAATAAAAAGGAAGATAGGACACAGAACATTGTTCTCAGAGTATGATCTCCAGGCCAGTAGCATCAAAGCCAACTGTGAACTTGACAGAAGTGCAGATTCCCAGGCCCAACCTCCGATCTAATGAATCAGGAACTCTGGCTATGAGGTTTGGTATTCTGTCTCAATGATTCTGATATATACGGAAGTTTGAGAGCCACACTTAAAAAATAGCTGTGCTCAAGTAAAGAATGGATATCTCATTTCTCTTAACAGCTTGTTCTCTGGACTTTGATATTTGATCTGACATTTTTTTTTTATTTAAAAAAAATTTTTTTTTAACGTTTATTTATTTTTGAGATAGAGAGAGACAGAGCATGAATGGGGGGGGTGGGGTCAGAGAGAGGGAGACACAGAATCCGAAACAGGCTCCAGGCTCTGAGCTGTCAGCACAGAGCCTGACGCGGGGCTCGAATTCATGGACGGCGAGATCATGACCTGAGCCGTAGTCGGCCGCCCAACCAACTGAGCCACCTAGGTGCCCCTTGATCTGACATTTAATTGAATGGAGTCATTATACATAAAGGCAGAAGAATTCCTATTAGTTGTGCTATTGGTGCTAGCAATCTGAATGGACAATGGATGTGAAAGGTTCAGACTTTGGTAAATTGTTAAGTCAGGTAATTGTCTCAGAAACGGACTAGTTATGAGTTGAACAGATGAACATCTACCATATGTCAATCTGACTGCTGGTCCAAATGGCATCTTGACATTTTCTGCTAGCATTGTTCATTGAATTTTCCATGATCTAAAATGTCTTTTTCCCTCCTCCACTATCAAAAGCCTGTTTTTTCTCTGGGCCCAACCTAAGCCACAACTTTTCAACAAACCATTGCTCATCTTTTTTACTTAACTGTAAGATTTTGTAAAAAGAAAACATGGACTCTGGTGCGCCTGGGTGGTTCAGTCAGTTAAGCGTGTGACTCGATTTCAGCTCAGGTCATGATCTCGCAGTTCATGAGATCAAGCCCCCGCGTCAGGTTCTGCACTGGATTATCCAGTAGTGAAGCTCCAGAGCCTGCTTAGGATTTCTCTCCCCACCTCTCTCTGCCCCTTCCCCATTCTCTCTCTGTCTCAAAATAAATATATAGACTTAAAAACAAAATAAAACATGGACTAAGCAACTGTTACGTGCTAAGCATTATGCTAGGTGTTTTACGTGTTACCTCCTTTAGTCATCATAATAATCTCCTTATAACCTAACTAAATATTAACATATATTTAGCCTTTTCATATACGTGCTTTTCTCTTGGTTTGTGCCTTCGATTTTTATTTCAAGAAGAATGGCAATTGACCACTTCTATTTCATAGTACAAGGATTTCTATTAGCCCATTGGTTCCCAAACGTCATTGTGCATCTAGAAGGCTTGTTGAAACAGATTCCAGTTATATTTGTAAGTTTTATGTAAAAGTGAAATTTTTTTGAAAGACATGAATATTTTCAAATTACTGAATTGTTTTTGATACTTAGAAGGCTTGGAAAGAATTAGTTTTAGAAGCCAAGTTAAGGTCATTAAGATATGCCTTGATCATAAAGTAATTATAATCAGGGGCGCCTTGGTGTCTCAGTCAGTTAGGTGTGTGACTTCAGCTCAGGTCGTGATTTCATGGTTTGTGAGTTTGAGCCCCACCTTGGGCTCTGTGCTGACAGCTCAGAGCTGGGAACTGCTTCAGATTCTGTGTCTCCCTCTCTCTCTACCCCTCCCCAGCTCACACTCTGTCTGTCTGTCTCACTCTCAAAAATAAAGATTAAAAAAAAATTTTTTTTTTTTAATTTTTTTTTTAACATTTATTTATTTTTGAGACAGAGAGAGACAGAGCATGAACGGGGGAGGGTCAGAGAGAGGGAGACACAGAATCTGAAACAGGCTCCAGGCTCTGAGCTGTCAGCACAGAGCCCGACTCGGGGCTTGAACTCATGGACCGCAAGATCGTGACCTGAGCTGAAGTCGGCCGCTTAACCGACTGAGCCACCCAGGCGCCCCTAAAAAAAAATTTTTTTTAACAAAAAAATTATTACAATCAAATAACTTCTGGCAAAGTTTTGGAACATTCCAGTAATGTTATCATTATGTAAATGCATCTTCATGGTTCTACTATCAAATTATTTGAATAAAAGTTCCTTACTGGGTGGTTTTTCCCAGTTCCTAGCACAGTACCTGTGTGAAAACCTGTCAATTGACCTATAGCAAATCTTTATATATATATTTTTTAGGTTTTTATTTATTCAGAGAGAGAGAGAGAGAGAAAGAGAGAGAGAGAGAGAGAGAGAGAGAGAGAGAGAGAATTCCAAGCAGGCTTCGCACTGTCAGCACAGAGCCCGATGCAGGGCTTGATCCCATGAACCATGAGATCATGACCTAGCCAAAAATCAGGAGTTGAATGTTAGCCCACTGAGTCACCTATGCACCCCAGTGTTTATATTTCTGATCTGGGTTTGATTTTCAGAAGTCACCAGAAATTATTCAGAATTATTAAATCAGATAATTGAAGCTAAATAAAGGTATTTGAGCCAAATTATATTTTAGAGCACAGCATAAAGAAGATATTTACTTATATTAATTTGCTTTCTAACACTTCTTCCTTTTAGTCTAAAATAGTACAGTTTTAACATAATAGAAAATGTGCTTAGATGTAGAAGTTTGCTTTTTATGATTCTTGGGACAGGTGGGTGATCCTCTTTTTAATGGCAAACCATTACCAGTAAAATTCCATTACACCAAATCTACAAGCGATTTTCAAACATCATGGGAAAAGATTACAACTTTATTTTTACTAACTTTTAGCTGAAATTTAGCATTTTCTTTATTAATGTAGTCAAAAATTACAGTACAGTACATTATCAGTATTTGTGACTTTTTCACCAACAGAAATTATAAATACTGTCCCATGGCATTATTGGCATACTGCTACTAGATAGTAATTTGTTAAAATAAAATAACACATACAGGGCGCCTGGGTGGCTCAGTCATTTAACTGCCTGACTTCAGCTCAGGTCAGATCTTGCAGTTCATGAGTTCAAGCCCTGCATCAGGCTCTGTGCTGACAGCTCAGAGCCTGGATCCTTCTTTGGATTCTTTGTCTCCTCTCTCTCTGCCCCTCCCCTGCTCACACGCTGTCTCTCTTTCAGACATTAATATTTATTAAATATTAATAAAAACTAAAACAATAACACGTATGTATATTAGTATACCTTAACTTAAATTTTTTTGTTATGTAATTGGTTTCCTTTAGAATTATATGTATTTTGCTTCATACTTTGAAAACATGTTCTCAGGATTTTGAAAGTTTCATCAGATTTGCATAGGAGTGCATGAAACTTTGCATTACACAGGGCTGCACAGAACATTTTTGTAGCATTAGAATTTTGTTTTGAGTCTGTTGATGTCTTCAAGTAATTTAAGATGAAAGAATTAATACCTAAATTTCTAATTTTTTTTAATGTTTATTTTTGAGAGAGAGAGAGGCAGTGTGTAAGCAGGGGAAGGGCAGAGAGAGAGGAAGACACAAAACTTGAAGCAGGCTCCAGGCTCTGTGCTGTCAGCACAGAGCCTGACCGCGAGATAATGACCTGAGCCAAAGTTGGACGCTTAACCGACTGAGCCACCCAGGCGCCCCAGTATCTAAATTTCTAAAGTGAAATGAAGTATTTCAGGCCCAGGGAAGAAAAGAAAATGCATTACACTATCCTTTCTCTGCTGGGCTTCAGGCTATCTTGGATTTTGAGGTTTTGCATGGTCTACCTTTTTCTTAAACTTCATTTCTTACCAGACTCCCTCCAGTCATGCTACGCTTTTAGTGTCTTATCTAAGCCTGCTCTTTCCTGCCCATAAGTATTTATATGTGCTTTTCTTGCTGTCTGGAATGTTCTTTCTTTCTTCCTTTGTCCATTCCATTACTTTCTTGGAAACCTTGGCCTACCTGATTAGATTACTTTTTTTTTTTAATTTTTTTTAATATTTATTTATTATTGAGAGACAGAGAGAGACAGAGCATGAGCATGGGAGAGGCAGAGAGAGGGGAGACACAGAATCTGAAGCAGGCTGCAGGCTCTGAGCTGTCAGCACAGAGCCCCGACGCGGGGCTGGAACCCACAAACCACAAGATCATGACCTGAGCCGAAGTCGGATGCTCAACTGACTGAGCCACCCAGGTGCCCCTGATTAGATTACTTGTAATATAGGCTTTCTCAACATAATGTACCGTTCTTATTTATGGCTTTTACAGTTGAAGTTTTACATTTCTTGTGTGATTGATTTGGTTAACGTGAGTTCTGCAAAGTTAAGAACCATGCCTGTTTATCCTCGGCATTGTATCCCCAGTGCCTTGAATAGTACTTGGTAAATCATAGATGTTCATAAATATTTCATTGGTTGGTTGGGTTACATGGATAAATAAATAAACATGAAAGGTTTAAATCATGGTTGTCCAATAAAAATATGTTAGTTACATATACAAGCCATATAAGTAATAGAAAATTTTCTAGTAGCCACATCAAAAAAGGAAAAACAAGTGAGATTGATTAATTATATTTTATTTAACTTAATATATCCAAAATATTGTCATCCTAATATACAGTCATAAGAAATTATTACTAAGATATTTTACATTTTGTTTTTTACCAAGTCTTCAAAATCCAGTGTGTATTATACACTTACAGCTCATTTTAGTTCAGACTAGCCATACATGACTAATGACTACTATATTGGACAGCACAGGTTTCAATGTCAAAGCATATTAAAAATTAAGAAATTGGGGGCTGCCTGCATCATGGTCCAGCCTTTATTTCAGGGTAAATTTTGAAAGCAGGATTTTGTTTGTTCAGAAATTCCCAAAATTGAGATATATCAAATCAGTGTGTTAAATGAAAAAAATTGAAATGAATACTTAATACTTACAGTTTGCTTACCTATATATTTTCTTTAAGATTTGCAAGTTACAAAGGGAAAATACAGTCTTGGAAAAGACATCACGCATTTGAGGGCAGTGAGATTATTCAAACTGACCTTGTCTAAGAATCTTTTGTTAGGTTCTGCTCTCTTGAAGTAACATTTTTATTAAGTGGCTTTAATTATTTTAGCATTTTTTATTGTAGGATGAGTCTGGGAAGGTTCTTCTGGCAAAATATTACTGTATTTTAATGAGTCTGATGCCACCAAATTTAAGATGCACTGTTATTTTATATGTCACATTGCCATTTTAAGTTGATACCATTTGTAAGACATCCTTATTTCAGAGACAAAATTTGTATGTGTGGCAGGGAATTTTATAATAGGTGAAATGAGGTATTTGAGTAGAAATCTCAAAGAGGAAAATGAATGTGGTAAGAGGTGACATGGTAGGAAGCAGCAGTTGTCAAGTTCCTCCATGGCTAGTTGAAGGAACTGTAAGGAGTCCTGTGTGACTGGAGGCCTGGATGGTCTGTAGACAAGGGGAAAGTAGTAGGAAAAGAAGGCAGAGAGGTATGCTCCTGATTCTATAGAGCCTTGTGGGTCCTTGTGAGGACTTCAACTTTGTATGCGAAATGAAAAGGGAAGTTATGGAAGTCTGAGCAGTGGAGTGATTTGATCCTTGTAACAAGATCACTTTTGGCTGCTTTGTTATGAATAGTTTGTAGGAGGAGGATGGAAGCAGGAAACCAGAATTAGGCAGCCCTAAGAAATTATACACATAATCCAGGTGAGATATAGCAGTGGTTTGGATCCAGCTAGTATTGTTTATTAGAAGTGAATGGATTCCAGATTTATTTTGGAGGTCCAGCTGACAAGGTTTGCAGATTTGCTGATGAATGCCTTATATGATTCAGTGAAATGAGTCGGATGATTTCAGGTCTAAGCAACTGTTGGTTACCATTTATGGAAATGTAGAAGCCTAGAGTTTGGTGAAGCAAATCACATGACCAGGTTTTGATGTGTTGAGATTCCTCTTAAATAGTCAGGAGAAGACACAAAAGAGGCAATTAAGTAAGAGTTTGGAGGTTAGGGAAAGAGGACCTGTCTGAAGTTATAAATTGTGTGTGTTTGTGGACACGTGAATGTACATGTGTCAAGTGGTATGTGTGCAAATTTATCTTTTGATCCTCATATCATTGACTGTTTCTTCAGAATTCCCTCCCCCGCCAACCCAGTATGTTTAATTTTTGATTTTAATGTTAGTGGTTTTGTAAAATGTTAGATGATATTTGCTAAACATTTGTCAAATGTGTGGCTCTTGGTTAACAGTGGGATAGAAAGAGAAAGGTTGTAAGGAAAGAGACTTTTGTATCATTTTTAACTTTTTACTTTGAAATAATTTTATATAAAAAATTGTAAGACTAGGGGCGCCTGGGTGGCTCAGTCGGTTAAGCGTCCGACTTCAGCTCAGGTCACGATCTCACGGTCCGTGAGTTCGAGCCCCGCGTCGGGCTCTGGGCTGATGGCTCAGAGCCTGGAGCCTGCTTCCAATTCTGTGTCTCCCTCTCTCTCTGCCCCTCCCCCGTTCATGCTCTGTCTCTCTCTGTCTCAAAAATAAATAAACGTTAAAAAAAAAAAAAATTGTAAGACTAATGTGATAACTCTTGTGGACACTTAGATTCACCAATATTTTAATGTTTCTTTTATCTTGTTCTCTAGACACATGTACACATGCCTTATATCTTTCCCTGAGTCATTTGAGAGTAGGTTTCATATATCACACTTCTTTTCCTCTTAATACTTCAGTGTATAATTTCCAAGAGCAAAGATATTCTCTTTGCAGGTATAACCATAATATAGCTGGCAAATTCAGGACATTTCATGTAGTAATATCTTTTTTTCTAATTTAAAGTCTGTATTCCAGTTTTGTCCATTGTTCAGCAGTATCCTTTGTAGCATATTTTTTCCCTTCAGTACAAAATCCAGTCTACAGCGTGTATTGCATTTAGTTGTCATGTTTCTTTTAGTTTCTTTTAATCTAGACCAATTAGCTCCTTAGCCTTTCTTTGTCTAGTGTAACATATTTTTGAAGACTCTGGGCAAGTTATTTTCTAGAATGTTTTTCATTTAGGACTTGATGTTTCTTTGTGATTTGATTCAGGTTATGCATCCTTGGCAAAATACACTAAAATGATGTGGTGTCCTTCTCAGGGTATATCTCACTAGAGGCACAGATATCTGTCTGCTTTTTTTTATATGTAAATGTTATGGTTAAGATTTGAAGGGTGGGGAGGTGGACGAGGGTTCTATGACTTAAAAAGAAAGTTGGAAAAAACATTGAATTAAGCTTGGTTCATTATTCGCCACTAAAAATCTTCCAACTTGATTCTCCTCATTTTGATTCTCTGCTTAAACTTTCAGATTATCATGATTTTTCTGGGTGGAATTCTTACAAGGAATGCATTTACCAGAAAATGGAAATGTCTGCTTACCATAGCATTTATTCCTCCCTGTAAATCATATGATATTTTCCTTGATACCTATGTTCATTGATAGTTTCTACATTTACATAGCACTATTTTCATTCCTTACACTGGGGACTTTCCCAAGATCATACCATCTATGTTAGATTCTGAATATAGCCAGCTGGCCTGCTTTAATGCCTCTGTCATTGGCCTGTACAAGTGATGATAATCTTATGTGGTTCACTTTGAACATTTTGTTGAATATCTTTTTCTTTTCACTTTAAAAAAACTTTAAATTTGAAATAATTGTACTTATACAGAAACTTGCAGAATGGAACCAGAGGTTTTATTTATCCTTCATCCAGTTTCCCTGCATCGTAAGATCTTACATAGCTGTAGTACAGTTCAAAACCCAGAAGTTGATATTGGTACAACCCACAGACCGTATTCACATTTTACCAGGTTTACGTGTACTCATTTGTGTGTATGTCTGTGTGCATGCATGCACATGTGTATGTAGTTGTATGCAGTTTTATCACTTGCAAAGATTCTTGTAACCACCATTACAGTAAAAATAGAGAACTGTTTCATCACCACAAAGATCCCTCATTCTACCCATTTATAGGCTCTTCTGTCTCTCTCTTCTCTCCTTCCAGCCTTCTCTCTCATTCCTAACCCCTACAACCACTCATCTTTTCGTCAGTTCTGTACTTTTATCCTTTTGAAAATTTTATATAAATGGAATCACACAGTATATTACCTTGTGAGATTGGCTTTTTTCCTCAGTATGAGTAAGATGCACCAGGCTATTGAATATGTCAATAATATGTTCCTTTTATTGCTAAGTAGTATATGTACCATAGTTTGTGTAACATGAACTAATCAAAGGACATTTGGTTTGCTTGCAATTGAGGGGCTGTTACTAATAAAGGTCTCATGAACAATTATGTGCATGATTTTGTGTGGACCTTAGTTTTCTGAATTTTGGTCTCCGCGTTCAGTATATAAATATTTGTTCAATGTCAGTCACTGTCCTAGGGCCTGAATTATACTGGTGTACCTATTAGGGACTCTTGTACACAGTCTCTAATCACATATGTTTAATCACATATGTATGTAATCACACATGCCTGAACAGTATGTTTGGGCTCACATTTTATGTGTGCTTTTGTAACCTCTTTGTATCTTCCCACATATTAAGTTGTTCACTTTCCAGACTTTGGAAATACTGTTTTTGAATGGATATCTTCTACTCCGTTAGGAAATGAACATTTGCCATTTTTGGACTGCTATTGTATCATTCAGATGTCCACTCATGGAATCAGAAATCGCTGGAGATTTTTCAGCAGAAAGTGTTTAGAAGTAAACAAAAGAAACACTTTGTGGGTAGTGCATAGGTAGTAACTGCAGGAACCAGCTTTTATTCCTTGGGTCAGAGGAACGAAGGGACGAGGTTGGGGTTATCTGAACTTAGAAGTTGGAGGGAGAGCCCTGCCGAGTTGGGAGTTGGACTTATGAAGAGAAAGGTTTGGCCACTGGTGCTGGTACCAGTATCCCAGGAGCCTTTTGGGACTGAGGCTTAAACCTCTGAGTTGAAAGGACTGCCTGGTTAGTACTTTCAGAAGCTGAGACTCAGGCATCTGGAGATGGGAACACTGTTCATCTGCTATCTCAGAAGCTTAGAGGAAATGCACTGTGACATCTAGAAGAAGGATTATACCCAGTGTAGTTGGTATTAATATCTTCGTAGTTTGAAGGGGAATGCTGTAGAGCTCCACTTCACGTATCTAGTAAGTGGCCCTTGCACAGTTGATGCTGGTACATCTGAGGTGGCCAGCTAGTTCAGGGAGTTCTAAAAGAGGCTGGAGCCCGGAACTGATTACCATTTCCAGGACTAAGGACCTTTGCTAGACAAATGTTGATGGAAACGGTATGTAACAAAAAACACAGGCTTTTTCTGCCTTCCTCCTGGCTTCCAGTCTCTGGCTAGAATGGTGCCCATACTGAACCAACAAAGAAGACTAATAGAGGGGAAATGTATTTTGCCGTATCCCAGTCCCAGTAGCATAAAATAATATAGAAGGGTGGATTTAAGAGAGCCGATATGGTTAATAAGAAGTGGCAAGCTCATTATCAAATGAGCTTTTAAAGAATTCCCTGCTATGAGTCTGAATAGGTCTTCTCAATGAATCTGCAAAAACCAGAGTCTCATTTTCCCCTCTCACCCTAGCATCCCTCCA
Organism: Panthera pardus; assembly: GCF_024362965.1. Classification (NCBI taxonomy): domain Eukaryota; kingdom Metazoa; phylum Chordata; class Mammalia; order Carnivora; family Felidae; genus Panthera; species Panthera pardus. The sequence goes on from NW_026526765.1 coordinate 99,147,320, forward strand.
GCCCATCAACTCCCCTTGTTACATGATTATACATATTATGTTATATATTATTACATATAATATGTTATTGTTATGTATATTATGCATTATACATTATTAATGAATTATTATGTACATTATATGTTTTATATGTTATATATTATGTATATTATGTTATTACATATTATACATATTACATGTGAATTAGGCCTAGGTAATCAGGCTGCTGATACATACCCTCCCCCACCTCTACTGCCCCTTGTCTCCCCCAGCCCTACCTTGATTGTGAAGCAGGATCTTAAAGAGAAGCAATGACAGAAAGGTTTTCTTATGATAATATTGGCAACTGCAGCATCCAGTTTCTAGGAGCAGCAGTGCCAGTAGTGGCTTCCAGGGTCCAGAAGAGGAAGCGGCCTGTCTGTACAGTTGACACCGTGGGGTGCAATCTCAGAGTTCTCTCTCTTACCTAGTCTCCCCTGGCTCCTTTCCATTTTCTGACCTCGTTTATTTATATTTCTTAGCAATATGAGCTGCCTGATACTTTCAAAAGAAACTTCTTCAGTGAGCAAGCATCAGTTTCTCTTACTTGTAATTTAGAGCAATGTTTGATGTATTTTATTTGAATCTGGTAGGCTTTATTTATTTTCTGGCTGAACAAAGATATTTTAATATTTTGCATTTGTTTGTAAAAAAAATTAGATGCTCAGCTTAGATAATTTTGTCTTTAACCTCAGTGAGCATTGGACAGGATATTTGGCAATGAGTAGAATAAGGGTGAAATCTCGATTGTGGTGGTACTAGGTGGCTAAAACTAAATAGAAAAACCAGCCAGGCACCTTCCTGACCAACAGAACCTGACAAAGGTTGTGGTACAACCAGGGCTGATGGAAAATGAGTAGGGAACCACAGAGGAGAAACCAGAGAAGGGCAACTCAAAGTTGTGTAAAAAGTCTACCCAAGTCTCTAGTTGACTCCTAAACAATGTATGTGGGAGACAGATAGAAAGTAGTCTTAAAATGTGATCTGAGTCACTGCCACCATGGGAGAGATGTGGGGGAGCTAAAGCTGCTTTCAAGAACATTTGCCATTTTTTTAACTGTAGGTACCAAGAGAAGGAATGTAGTTAGTGAGGAGATAATCCAGAAAAAAAGAGCCAGAGAAAGGGAACCCCAAATGTAAAACTCGGTCCAAATTTGTACCTGACCTTTCATTTGTGTGTGCACAGGCCAGACTGAAAGTACTCTAAACTGAGACCCTAGCTGCTGCCCATTGAACACATGACAGAATTAGCAATTTGGGTCTGAGCATGTTAATTGCCTGCTGAAACAAAAACAGAATTTTTCAGAGTAAAACAGAATCCAGGGTTCACAACCTAACATTCACAGTTTTCAGGGTCAACTCAAAATTACTCAAGATACAAAAAGCCAGGAAATTACAGCACATTCTCAAGGGAAAAGACATGAACCAAGGCCAAATTCAAGATGAGCAAGATGAATTATCTGATAGGGATTTTAAAGCAGGTTGTATGTTTGTGTGAGGTAAAAGAAAATAGGCTTGTAATGAATGAAAAGGTAGACCATTTCAGCAGAGAAAAAGAAAACATAGAACCGATGGGAATTTTAGAACCATGAAGAATGATATCTGAAATAAAAACCATTCACTGTCTGGAATTTATAGTAGAGATGACAGAAAATAATTAGGATTTTGAATATACATCAAAAGAAGTCATTTTTTTTAATGTTTATTCATTTTCGAGAGGCAGGGGAAGGACAAAGAGAGGGGAAGACACCGAGTCCAAAGCAGGCTCCAGGCTCCGAGCTATCAGTACAGAGCCTGATGTGGGGCTTAAATTCACAAGCCATGAGATCATGACCTGAGCCAAAGTCAAATGCTTAATTCACTGAGCCACTTAGGCACCCCCAAGTAGTCATTCTTAACCCAATTTTTATTTTGTTTTGTTTTGTTTTATTTTAAATGAGCAGAATTAAATGGGTTTTAGGAGTCTTCAGAGAGAAAAGAAAGTGAAAAAATATTTGAAGAAATTATAGTAAAACTTTCCAAATTTGGTGAAGAATGTAAATTTATATATTTGAGAAGCTCAACCGACAATAGGACAAATTGAAACCGGATACATCATAGTCAAACTGTTGAAAACTAAAGATAAAAAATCCTGAACTTAGCTATAGAAAAATGACACATAAATGGGGACATTCAAACTACTGTATACTTCTCCTTAGAGATCATGGAGGCTAGAAGACATCTTATAATGGATTCAGTGAAGATACTCTTCAAAAAGGAAGTGAAATAAAGATATTTTTAGATAAAGGAAAACTAAGAGAACTTGTGGGCAGACGACCTGTGCTACAAGAGATGCTAAGGGAACTTTTTCAAGCTGGAGAGAAATACACCAGAGGTAAACAGGTCTTTAGGAACTAATGAAGAACATCAGAAAAAGTGAATATGTGTTGGTAATTATAGGATTATTTTTCCCTTTTAATGCTTTTAAGATACAGAAAATCTGAATAAGCCAGATCTAAAAACCTGAACTTAATATCTCCCTACCAAGAAAACCTGTCCACATGATTTCCCTGGTATGTTGTTTAATACATCCAAAGAAATAGTTCCAATCTTATACAAACTCTTTCCTACACTTTCCTACACAGCGTAGGTGTGAAACCTAAACCTGATGAAGACATCACAAGAATATTAGAGCTCTATGGTAGACATAGATACCATATTCTTTTATAAAATACTAGCAAATCAATAGTAGAAGAATTATGTATAACTTCTCAGCCTTTTGGCTAAGATTATGTGTAGTATCTATTCTTATCAGTTTAATATTTGATACATCCTCTATCCACGGACAATATAGTAGATGGATTTTTGGAGCAGGGAGATGGAATAGGAGGTTCTTCCATCCACTCCACACATCGACCTTGTATTGCAGTTCCTCCAGGCATGTTGCACTGCCTGCACCCTCAGGACAAAAACAAAAAAGTGGATTATATATAATGAACAAACAAATGTACTTTATCTTAGGAATTAGAGGTTAATTTAATGTAGCAAATCAATCATTATAATTCACCAGTTTTTTAATTTTATTTAAAGCCAAGTTGGTTAACATATACTGTAATAATGGTTTCAGTAGAATCTAGTGATTCATCACTTACATATAACACCCACTGCTCATCCCAACAAGTGCCCTCCTTAATGCCCATCACCCATTTAGCCCACCCTCACCTAATACCCCTCCAGCAACCCTGTTTGTTCTCTGTATTTAAGAGTCTCTTGTGGTTTGCTTGCCTCTTTTTATATTACTTTTCCTTCCCTTCCCTGTGTTCATCTGTTTTGTTTCTTAAATTCTACATATGAGTGAAATCATACAATATTTATCTTTCACTGACTGTCTTGTTTTGCTTAGCATAATAAATTCTAGTTCCACCCATGTTGTTGCAAATGGCAAGATTACATTTTTTTATTCCGTTGTATAGTAAAACCTTGGATTGTGAGTAACTTGTTCTGCAAGTGTTCCACAAGAGAGGCAAACATTTTTAATAAATTTTAACTTGATAAATGAACAATGTCTTGCAATACAAGTAGTACATGACTGACATCACATGATCACATATGAGCCAGTGGTTCTTCTTTCTCTCTCTCTCCCTCTCTCTCTCCCTCTCTCTCTCTCTGTCTCTCTCTCTCTCTCTCTCTCTCTCTCGCTGTTGAATTGTGGGTGATGGTCTCCCATGCTTGGATACTCCATCTCAGGCCACGGTGTTTGACAGAAATCAGTGATTTTCCAGTACGTTGGAAGACGCCCACAAATGGCACTAGTGTAGTTTTTGTCACTTCAAAGCACCTGTGGACAGTCCTTTGCTTTTCTATACAAGACTAAGCTTAGAAATGCTTTACTTCATTTTAGTCAGGCTGCCTGCAGATATAGACCCTTTCCTCTGCTGCTTTATTGCCAATTACTCTAAATACGGTATTTGACGAGAGTATATTAATACTGTAGTGTAGTCAACATCTGTGCAAGCATATACAATGACCCCCAGGAAGAAAAAGATTCCATTGAGCCAACAAATAGCAGTGATTCTGTTAGCGATAGTGAAAGTTGTCCTCCTCTCTCTTGTCTCCCTCACACCAGCCATGAAGGTTTTCAAAGGTAAGTGCAGGTTAATTTGTCTATTTTTCTCTATATTTTGTATCATATTACAATATTGTCATCATTTTTTATGGGTATTTTGGGGTTGTAGAACGAATCATCTGAGTTTCCATTATTTCTTGTGGGGAAATTCACTTTGATATGCAAGTGCTTTGGATTACAAGCATGTTTCCTGAACAAATTATGCTCACAAACTAAGGTTTTATACCACATCTTTATCCATTCATCAGTCAGTGGACATTTGGGCTCTTTCCATAATTTGGCTTTTGTTGATAGCACTGCTATAAACATTGGGGTGCATGTGCCCCTTCGGATAATACCTGATAGTGCAAATGCTGGGTCATAGGGTAGCTCTATTTAAACATTTTTTTTGTTTTGTTTTTTCAGAGAGAGAGAAAACATGAGCAGGAAAGGGATAGAGAGAGGGGAGAGAGAATCCCAAGCAGGCTGTATGCCATCATTGTGGAACCCAGTGCAGGGCTTGATCTCACAAACCATGAGAGCATGTCCTGAGCCCAAATCCAGTTGGATGCTTAACCAACTGAGCCTCCCAGGTGCTCCTATTTTTAATTATTTGAGGAACTTCCATACTTTTTTCCAGAGTAGCTGCATCAGTTTTCATTCCCACCAGCAGTGCAAAAGTGTTCTCCTTTCTCCCTATCCTCGCCAACATCTATTGTTTCTTGAGTTGTTAATTTTAGTCATTCTGACAGGTTTGAGGTGGTATCTCATTGTTTCCTGATTTGTATTTCCCTGATGTAATTCACCATTTTAACAAACTAAAGACAAAAATTCGTAACAAATTTCAATAGATCAAAAAGGTTTTGACAAAATCCCAATATTCATTTAAATTGAAAAAAAAAATTCTTAGGGAACTAGAAGTAGAAAGGAATATCAGCCTAATGAAGCGCATCTACAAAAACACATAGTTTAACATCATGCTCAATGGTGAAATATTTTATGCTTTTCTCCTAAGATTAGGGTCAGGGCAAGAATGTATGTGGCCTTATCACTTCAGTTTTAACATTGTATTTGGTCATCCTAGTCATTTCAGTATGGCAAGAAAAAAGATCTAAAAGGGCATAAAGATCAGAAAGAAAAACTTTGCAGTAGCATCAAGGTTTTGTAGATATTTTTAGGTGTAAAATAGGTGTTATAGGTGTTGGAAGTACTAAGTGAATTTTGCAAAATCATAGAATATACAGTTAATATACAATTATGAGATCTATTATATACCATAAGCAGTGAAATTTTAAAAACAATTCCATGTACAGTAACATAACAAGACTTAGGAATCAGTCCTGCATTATGGATTGGACATGTATAATACAGGCTACGTGAGATTATTGAGAGAAATTAAAGAAGACATGAATAACTGGAGAAATGCCCATGGATTAGAAGGCTCAGTATTGTTAAGAGGTCACACCTTTCCATATTAATCTATAGAAAAATCTATGGAATTCCTGCAACCTGGTACTAAATGTTCTTGGAAATACAATGTGAAATGCAAACTACCTAGATTAGCCCAAATAGGTTTTAAAAGGGGAGTAGAGTTTGAAGACATACACTACATGATTTCAAGACTGATTATTGGGCAGCAATAATTTGGTGTTAGGAGTAAGAATAGACTTCTTTTTTTTTTTTTTTAAGGATTTTATTTTTAAGTAATCTCTACACCCAGCGCGGGGCTCAAACTTACAACCCCCAGATCAAGAGTTGCATGCTGTACTGACTAAGCCAGCCAGGTGCCCCAAGAGTAGACATATAGGTCAATGGAACAGAACAGAGGCCAGAAGTAAACCCAAGCAAGGATGAGGAGTAACTGGACTTTGATAGGCTGCTGGTGAGAATGTAAAATGATACAACTAATTTTTGGCAGTTCCTTAAATATATAGTCACTTTATAAGCCAGGCATTCCACTCTAGGTCAGGAGAAGTGAAAATGTATGTCCCTACAAAGATATGAATTTTCACAACAAATTTATTCAAAATAACCAAGAAGTGAAAGCAGTTGTCCATCAACAAGTAAATAAATAAGCAATATGAAGTTCACTAAAATTTTAGTTGACTTTGAGTTTGTTTCTATGTCTTCTCACACTCTGTCCACTGAGTTTAACCTTTCAGAGAGTCTTTCATTCTACTTGTGCCAACACCAGAGAAATCTCTTCTAAAGTATCCTGTGGTACTGTTCTAGACTTTTGGGTCTTTTCTATAATGCTGCTTCTGGAATTTTCCTTATTGTCTTCTTGGGAAGTCCCTTTGCTTCTTCTTTTCATGGATCTCAAATACTTCTTGCTTCTCTTTGTTACTCCCTCATTTTACTGATGCATATCTCCCAGGTTTGAAAGATAAATTTTTATTTATCTTCATGGTTTAGAACTTTCATACCAATTAAGTGCCTGGGTGTGAAACCCTTAAATATCATTACTATATGCCTTTTTTCTTGGACTAAATTTTCTCATGGAAGAATCTTCCTATAGACAGAAGAGGATGGAAGGAGAGAGTGTGAGTGCTAGGTTTCTGGGAGTCAAGTAGGGGAAAGATCTTTAGTATAAATACTTTCTGATTTGCTTTTTTTTTTCCCTTTCCCTACACCCCACACCCACTGCTGTGTAAGACTGTCCCTACTTCTTACACCTGTCTGATACCATCTCTCTGAGGGCTAAGGGTGGGGCTTCTAACACTGTACAGTGGTAGGTGAGTAGTCACCAATGCTTGGGATTCCAGGAATCTAGTTGTACCTTTTAATGACTCTTGGTCAGTTTTGTTTTCAGCTCCACCCTTGCCTTTACCTTTATGGCTACCTGATGCTTCCAGTTCCCTTGCTTTTCCATAATTGCATACAAACTGGCTTGATTCTTTTGCCTTCTTTTTTCTTGTAGATGTTTAATTTTCAGTTTTTTTCAAGCCTGCTGTCAGTTACCACATTCTACTTTTAAATTTTGTTGAAAACTTTTCTTTTTTTTTTTTTCTTTGTGGATTTATGCCTCTTGTTCCTATAAGGTTATTTTGGCAGATAATGGATGCTTTGGGCTGAATGTTTGTGTCCTCCCCAACCTCATGTGTTGAAGCCTTAATTCTCATTGTGATAGTAATCAGAGGTGGGGCAGGGCCTTTGGGAGATAATTGGGTTTAGATGAGGTCGTGACACCGAAGTCTACATGATGACATTGGTATCCTTATGAGGAGATGAAGAGACCAGAGAGCTCTCCTTCTTCTCCACATGAGGACACAGCTGGAAGGCAACCATCTGCAAACCAGAAAGAGGGCCCTGACAAACACCCCACCATGCTGGCACTGATCTGGACTTGTAGCCTCCAGAACTGTGAGAAATTTCTATTTAAGCTACCCACTTTATGGTTTTTGTGTTATAGAATCCCAAAGAACTAAGACAAACCAAGACAGGTATAAGTGCCATTTTACTTTTTGGTATATTTTCTGTCCTTAACAATGAATGTTGACATGGTAAAGTATGAGGTCCACCTACATTTTCCTTGATGTTTTCCTTTCTGATGTTGGCTTTCTTCTATTGCGTGCATTCTCAGTGGGGGCACAGCTTGGTTTTGGGGAGAGTGAGATAAACTCACTTGTGTTAATTGCAATTGTGTTTGAATGAAACAATTATTGATTATATGTTGGGAGGGTTGTATGTGTGTTGACACAATATATAAGCTCGATTGCTTAGACTTCAATTTATTCTCTTTTGGGGGGGTATTGCCACATTTAAAAAAAATTTTTTTTAATGTTTATTTATTTTTGAGAGAGAGAGAGAGAGAGAGTGTGTGTCTGCGGGGGAAGAGCAGAGAAGGAGACACAGAATCTGAAACAGGCTCCAGGCTCTGCGCTGTCAGTACAGAGCCTGATACAGGGCTCGAACTTGCAAACCACGAGATCATGACCTGAGCTGAAAATTTGATGGAGCCCCCAGGCACCTCTAGACTTCAATTTATTCTCTTAAACACATTCTCTTAAGAAGTTCGTAATTTTCTTTACCCTATAGATCTAGCTTCCCTCACTTTTTCGCATTTTGGGAATTCTGTGTTCACAGACTATGTATTATCTGACAATTGGTGCGTCCCTCTTTTCTGCCACCTGCCTGTCAGATTGCTGATGGTAGAACTGGCTAACTGTACATTTTCTGTCAACTACCACCTCTGTGTATAGGTATCAAGATACTGCATCTCATAGTAAGTTTTCAAATTCTTTAATTCCACCTTCTAGATTATCATTTTATTCCATTTCTCTGTAACTCTATTAAAAGCTTGACATTTTTCTGCATTTCTAAACTTTGAAAGAGGGAGACGAGATCATAATTGGTATACTTTGGCAGATTTAGGAATTTGGCAAATCTTAAACACTGACTTCAGATTTTACTAAGTCACTCATATCCAAAGGAAGGCTAGCAGTGAGTTTCTCTTTTCAGGAATATTTTAATTGTGGCATTGTACTCATTGGAAGATTGTAAGGAAGTTTTGAAGATGTCAAAGAGGGAGGAAAAGCATTTGATGGAGAAACTAGTGAATTTTGAGCTAATAGGATCTTATTTTCTAAAGCTTTAAGGATGTTAAGCCCAATACAAACTGTAAAACATTTTGAGGAATGGTAGCTGGAAATAGAATGATTGTGAAGTGAAAGTTTAAAAACTTCTGGCCTATTTAGAACAGTAGACCTAATCAGTTAAATTATTTACTTGGTTCTTCAGATAGTGTGTATTCTTCCCTTCCTCCAAGAAACTTTTTTTAGGAACTGAATTCCATTCTTAAGACTTGAATGTTTGGCATTTCATTAAATTTCTAGTAATCATTGTATTTGTGATTGTTAAGTATTGGTTTGGTTTTTTTTTTTTTATGTGTTTCTGTATTCTTAATTACTGAAGCAGGGTATGCATTGTCTTGTTTTTTCTTTTTCTTCTTTCTAGTATATTCTACCTCCCACCACAGTCTGAACTATGATGTCTAGCATATAGTGATTCAGAAAATACTTAATTTATATTCTTTAGCTAGTCAGAACCATGATTTGTTGTATTAATCTTAAAAGAGAAACTGTTTCATAATCTAAAAGACATTGTAGAGTCCAAATGTTTTTCCTAAACAAACACATAAGGTGATAAAAGATTGATACTGTTAAAGGGAGGAAAGAATAAACAAACCTTAGAAATACAATATGTAGATTCTGTTTATCAAATAAGTTAATTATTACATTAGGCAGGGAGAACTTTTTCCCCTCTATAGATAAAATTGTTCACAGGAGAAGAAATTGATTGACTCTCAATACTCTGGTAAAAGAAGAGGTGGTATATGTGATAGGGTCCTGTCATATTTGAATTCATTTACTGGACAAAAGTCAAGGATATAAAATATTCATTTTAAAGAATGTGAAAGACTGAACCAAATAATTGATATTTTTATGAGATGTTTACATTTTGATATAGACAATCTCCTCTATCTAATAGAGGTCTGATGTAATATTTATTTTATTTTTCTTTTCATTCAAAACTCTCCTGGCTGTTACTGTCAAAGATATTTAAAAAGCTAGAAGTTAATTTGAAATACTTGAGGGCAAATGTTAACATTATTTTGTCACAGAATGTGAAAATATTTTATCACATTGAATGAAATACAACTATTCATGATGAGCATTTACTTTTGAATGATAGAGGCAGGGGAAAAAGTAGTAAATATCATCCCTAAAACTTGGCCTATTTTGTGTGTGTGCTTTTGGTGGCATTCCCACTAGTTAAGCTAATTGAAAGCAGTTGATGAAAATATTAGCTCTGTTCTTTTTTTAAATATATTTACGTATCAACTCATTTATAAGAATAATGAATGACACTTAGTTTTTGGTAACTATGCTCTTGTTGTGCTCTTTATGTGAGACGTCTTCAAAAAAAGTTATTTGAGTAGAAACAAAAGAATAACAGGCATCTTGCAACAGCCAGAATGTATATGTTCGTTTTTGCTATAGGGTGTAACACTTCTAAGATATAATTAGCTTTTCGTTTTCTACTGTTTTCTCCACAGCCTCATGATTTTGATGAATGTCGATTTGATATTAGTGTAAATGATAGCGTTTGGTATCTTCGTGCTCAGGATCCAGATCACAGACAACAATGGATAGATGCCATCGAACAGCACAAGGTAGGGTCTCCAATGTTTATCCATCCATGAAGGATTAAGCAAGAGACTGGTAGTAACTCTTTTAAAAAGTTTTTAAATGTAACGTGTTATTGAAAAGTTGAACAATATTTGAGTGGTAAAGATTAAAGCAGTACAGGTGTAAATTTTTTTTAATTTTTTAATGTTTATTTTTGAGAGAGAGAGAGAGAGTGTGTGAGCAGGAGAGGGTCAGAGAGAGACGAAGACACAGAATCTGAAGCAGGCTCCAGGCTCCGAGCTGCCAGCACAGAGCCTGATGCCGGACTCGAACTCACAAACCATGAGATCATGACCTGAGCCGAAGTCAGACACTTACAGGCGTCCCTATAAATTTTTGAACTAATTTTATTTCTAACACTTGAGTTGTTCTGAAGCAATTTGCTACAACAAATATTTTTATTTATTTTTTGAAGATCTAATTGACTTTGTTAAACAATACATGAGTCGGGTAGCACCCCATCTAGCAAGTTGAGAGGCACCCCAACAAATGTGTTTAATTATTAATTAAAAAAAATATGCCTTTTTAAAAATAAAACATATTCTTGATTTTTATACTTAGGATTTGCTTCATAGTTAATGCCTCTTTTATGATCTGGATAAAAGGACTTTTGAAATAATATTGGGTATAAAACCCTAATATTTAGAAACTTACATGTTAATTTTTGCAGTCCTCTATAGCTATTTGGGTAAATTCATAGTGTAAATATTTGTACATCACTTAATTTTTGTAAATAAGAAGCCATCTAATAATAAACCTTTAGAAAGTCTATCTTATGTAAATGTATAAGCCACATTGTAATTTAAAGCTGTGAATAATAATTGGTAAGTAGACTAAGTAGATATTAATAAATCTGTAGCATTAGTGAATTCAGTATATTATGATAAAACAAGGAATAGGGAAAGGTATAAATTCATGATGCTATTTCTGAGTGTGACTTAAGAAAACTTTGTGCTTTGCATACTTGTCTGTACTTGTTTACTTGGGTTTCACAGAGTTGTAGTTGAAACACCTGTTTTGGTCACTTAACAGATGCAAAACATGCACACATACAACATGCACACACACATAAACAAGAAGAACCTGTCTGATTTGAGGTACGACAGGCATTCTTTTTGGTATGAATCATGCATTAACTTTTATTTCTTGATTATTGATTATAAATTTTTCCTGGCATGAAGAAAATTGGCTGTAATGCCCATTTCTTTCCTCTCTGTTTTAGCTTTAGTTGAAAACTGGTTTAAAATTTTGTGTGTTGGGGTGCCTGGCTGGGGCAGTCCAAAGAATCTGCTACTCTTGATCTCGAAGTTGTGAGTGTAAGCCCCAAATTACGTGTAGAAATCATTTCAAAATAAAATCTTAGGGGCACCTGGGTGGCTCAGTCAGTTGGGCATCCGACTTCTGCTGAGGTCATGATCTCACCATTTGTGAATTCGAGCCCCGTGTCAGGCTCTGTGCTGACAGCTCAGAGCCTGGAACCTGCTTCGGATTCTATGTCTCTTTCTCTCTCTCTGCCCCTCCCTGCCTCCTACTCTGTCTCTCTCTGTCTCTCTCTGTCTCTCAAAAATAAATAAATGTAAAAAAATAAAATAAAATCTTAAAATCGTGTGAATGTTGGTTATTATATTATTCAGAAAAGAGTCTAAAAATTGAAAAAATGGCTAATAGTTTTCTATTATATAAAAAAGAGGTGAGCTAAAATCCCAGAATCTGAATGCTTTGAATCCAGGCTGACCTCGATTCAAACACTACATCCTGTGCTGTGTATGACATATGTGACTTTTGGCATGATAATTTACCTCTTCTTGGTGTGTATAAGTAATACATGAGATAATATATGTAAGATTACTTACCAGAGTGGCTGATATATTTTCTCATTTATGACAGTAAAAAAGAAAGGGCTTTATAGAGTGACAACTAAATTTACTAAATTATACCTGTTGTTTTTGACTGAAGTATTCTACATTCAGTGAGAGTTGCTAAATGTGTATGCACATAAAGAGAGTAGCGTAGTTTGTGTATTTAATCAGGGCCAACCCTTTTACTAACAATTAAAGATATCATTTAGTAGAACTAATTTCTATATTTTTAACTGAGATGACTTTCAAAAGCTTAATCAGTTGATTAACTGATTAGTTGATTATAGGGATTTTTGTTTTCTGTTTTAAGCATATCTTATTTTGCTTGTTTTTCTTAGTAAAGCTGAACCTGAATTCTTTGCAGGTTCCCATTTTGTATTTTCTCCACAAGTGAAGGATGCCTAAAGCATATATTTCTTCTATCATTGATATCTTTGCATCATTGAACAATGGATAGGTTTAATCTGAGTTTTATTAGTGCAGTGTGACTTAAGCTGAGATAACAGATTTTTGGTGAACTTTAAGTTTTTAGAAAAAAGATTCAGCAGCAAGATTTCAGATACATTATGCAGACTTTTTCTTCCTGATTTCTAAAAATAGTTTATTCATAGACAAGGAGAAATCATTGTTAATTATAACTTTTATTAATAATTATTTAAGTGTAGGGGAGCCTGATGGCTCAGTCGATTAAGCATCATCCTACCCTTGATTTCAGCTCAGGTCCTGACCTCAGTCAGGGTTGTGAGATCAAGACCCTGTCTGGCTCCACACTGGGTGTGGTGCCTGCTTAAGATCCTTTCTCTCCCTCTCCCTTTGCCCCTCCCATGCTCATGCTCTTTCTCTAAAAAATAAATAAATAAATATATATATATATATATATATATAATTTTTTAATATAAAATATGTGATATATGCCAACTAAGCAACATATCAATGAAAATTTAAATTGAATATGAATTCCAAAAATAAATTGTAATAGGAGGGAAAAAATTCAAGTGGTATCTCCAAACATAACAGCAAAGTTTTTTTGGTTTCTTGTTGTTTTTTTCTGTAGACCAGAAACAGGGAGGCAGTGAGGATATATTTCCTAATTCATTCTTCACTATTACTAAAGAATATTACATATCAGAACCTAAATTTAGTAATTTTACTATTTTAGCATGCATTGTTATATTGATACTCAAAATTAATATCAAATTGTTAAAGCATGTTGATGATGATAGGAGCTACTACTTATTGAGGATCACCCGAGTATTAATGATTGCATTATGTACTCATGTGCTTTATATTCTCTCTGCTCGTCTGATAGGTGAGGGAAGTGTTGTGTTACAGTAGAGAAGATGGAGGTTTAGATTAAATTTAAGTAACTTGCATGAGACTCTACTACCTTTCAGTTCTTGGATGCTTAGGATTCAATTTTATGTTGATTCTGCTTTCGCTCAGTTCCATTGATAGACTGAGTATTTGGAAATCATTCCCATAAGCTCACCTCCTGCAGATTAGATCCGTTTATCATTTGAGTTCTACTGCCATATATATGCAAGACAAATACGAATTCATCTTTCTGCCCATGGGCTCTCAAAAAGAGCATTGTATTATTTGGTTACTGTTTGAGCAGTGGATTCTGGGGTCTGACAGATATGGGATTGAATCTTGGCACTACTGCTTATACTACATAATAACTGTGTGGCCTTGACAAGTTACTTAGTGGAGGAAAGATGACAGTATGCTGTATATATCCCCTCCCCCTCACATCACCCTCCCCACCTGCACAAAAACAAAACAAAATGATCAAGCAAGCAAAGTAGCCTAGTCATGATAAACCAAGAGTACTTCAGAATTGATAAATTCCCATCATTCCAGCTCATTCAGTTCAATTTACAGTTAATTCCTCATTTCACCACCTGCCCTTGTGAGGACACAGAACACTTGGAAGAGTGGGCCTTTTTCTCTTCTGATGTCATCAGATGGCCCTTCATTGCCTTTTCTTGCTATTGGGCCTCTGTTAGGGCTTTCCTGACAGGCTTTAGTAGTTTTTAATATCTGGAAGATATTAAAGGTTTCTGTTCCTTCCTTCCCAGGTAGCTCTTTTACTCTTTATAATAACTGTGTATCAATCCATTTCACACACGTGCACACACACACACACACACACACACACATACACACGCTCACATACACCAGAAATTCTTACAGGACTTCTTCAGCAATGTGGTGGTGATAGCTAACAGTTTTGAGGATTAATGTGTGTCAGATATGGTGATAAACATTATACACTTTATCTCATTTTACTCTCATAGTCTTGTAAGATTCTTATCCTACTTTTATAGATTAAGAAATTGAAACAAATTAAGTAACTTGTCCAAGGTCAAATTGCTAATCAGTGAAGGAGCCACAGCATTCAGGTCCAGGTCTATCTGACCTGAGCACCAGTTTTTTAGCCAACAAGCACATCTGCCATCCTATAAGTATGTATTTATGTAGAATATATTTTGTTGACTTAAATCATTGGGCTTCTTGAATCACAGTATTCCCATAGTTTTTATATGTTCTTCATATCTCTTGTGTGTATTTTAGACCATAAGCTCCCCTAAAGACTCAGATACACAACTTTATAGGAATCAACAAAGCATTGAGCACATAAATTTTCCAGTTGAAACAATTTACAGTATTGTAAAACAAATTTTGTGGGGGAAATTTGGAATTTTTGAAGTTGTTTTTCTTTCATTCTTCATGATTGATCTTAAAATAGAAATCCATTACATTCTATATTCTCTGCTACTGTTTTGTTCTCCTTGGTATTCATTTCAGAATAACTTGCTTACTAGAAGAAAAGTTTAAGAAAGATGATTCTGTGATTTAAATGCTCTCATTATATTGGAAGTTAGTTGCATAATTCGGTGTGACATTAGACAGTAGCCCCTGTGGAAGAAAGATATTCCTGAGTTCATTCTTATATTCGAAGAATCTGTTTTGGTTTAAAGTATACCAAGGGGCATATGTATACCAGACCAGTAATTTTATTTTGCAATAGTGTGGAGTATTATGCAATAGTGTGCAATATTGTGTGGAGTCCATTCATATTCTGCATTTCTTCCTAAGATTGAGACACTACTAAATAAAATGACTTTTAAAGACAAAGTTTTTTTGTAATTTTTTAATCTCTTGGCCATCTCTCATATTGTCTTGAGGTCAAGTGAGATGGTGTTCATGAAAATTATTTGAAGACTAAAAGCTATATGAAGGTAAAGATAAGGTGTTATTTTTATTTGGATTAAACATTTTTCTAATACGGATGGTCTATTATCAAAGGGCCTCTGAACATTTTCTGCATAATTAGCTTCTCAAAGAAATGTGATAAGCTGTCTGTTGATGGTATTATCTAAAAGAGTCATAGGATTATTCCTAGGATCTTCTACAATTGCAATAAATATGATTTTAACTAAACAGTTTCTTAGTATGAAATGAGTATACTGCCCCACCGTACCACCCCACACCTCAAAAAAACTAGTAGGAAGGCTCCCCTGGCACTAGCAGATTTAAGAATCATATTGAAAAAGTTATGCTTTTTGGCTCAGATAGAGTTTGTTTGTGGTAGTCATGACATTCCTTTATTTCCATAAGGGAAAACCTTAGTAGATCTGAGAAATGTTGGTGATCAGGGGCCACACAGACTTTTCCCACATTTTGGAAATTATCCAAAACATGAGGAGTCATAGGAAGATACATAGTTAAGCAGGAAGAATCCAAATGGTAATGATTATACAGATGTTCATTTTCTGTAGTGGGAATCTGCATGTAGGCAGTTCCATAATTTAATGTTTGCTGATTTATTCCTATGCTTTTGTGAAGGCCCACTAATTCACATCTGAAGTTCTGTTGAATACTTTCAGAAGAAAGGCTTATTCTTAGTCTGCGAAGTTTAGGGATTTCCGAGGAAATTAGATGGAAGACAATTTTTGAAAAGAACTTACACATTTTACTTGAAATGAGATGGAGTATGAAAAAAGTTTCTTACCAAAATATGCTCATGGTTGAGCCACCTATATGATACCCAAGACTCCCTTTGAAGATCTCTTAGAAACTGTGTTGCTATTTGGCATAATTAAATAATTTTTCATGTACGGTCTCAGGGTCAGCTTGATTTTGGTGCTTTTTCTCTATCTTTAGGAGCAGTTTCCTGCTTATTTGAAATTTTACTTTCTTTTGTCTTAAGTTTGACATACGCTTATTAGGAAACTATTTAAAAATAGCTAGATGACAGAATACACCTGTTCTTAGTACTTCTGAAATACCAAGGTCATGTAAAGTCATACTATCTCTGCCATATTTAATGAACTATAATAGTGGAAAAAGTTCTTAACAGATACTGGAGATTCTATACTTGTCTGCTTTATAAATGATTATCATATAAACCTAGCTTTGCATTTTGAATCAGATCTACTTGGCAAAGGCTTAAGAGTGCAAATGTAACTTTTTAACGACTATTTTTTGTTTTGTTTTGTTTTTATTTATTTAAGTAATCTCTACACCCAACATGGGGCTTGAACTCATGACCCCAAGGTCAAGAGTTGGACACTTTTCTGATTGAGCCAGTCACACACCCCTGGTGTATTCTGTATATAAGTAATTTCATGAGATTGGTGGATTACTAGTTCTCCATTTACCTATTTGCATCATACCATAGTGATGGAGAGAATAAGATGGAATCAAATTTTACTTTTCTCTTAACATTCAAAAGTTTTAATTTTTGAGAGAAGTGCAAATTTAGCAGCTGCTGAAGTAGTCAAAGGTCTGTCATTTTCTCGTATAAGCTGTAGAAAAACCCAAGTGGTTGGGAACACAACTGAACTACAAAGAACTAGCAGAGGAAGTTCCTTATGTCGGGGCGCCTGGATGGCTCAGTCAGTTAAGTGTTGGCTCTTGACTTTGGCTCAGGTCATGATCTCACAGTTTGTGAGTTCAAGCCCCACGTCGGTCTCTGTGCTGGCTGTGCACAAAGTCTGCTTGGGGATTCTCTCTCCCTCTCTCTGCCCTTCCCCCACTCATGAGCTCTGTTCTCTGTCAAAATGAATAAACTTAAAAAATTTTTTAAAAACAGTTCCTTATGTCTCTGGATTAAGATCAAGACTTTGGTCAGTTCCTACCAGTGAGTTAATTGCTAAATTGCTTGCAGTGATAATCCATACATGGTTAATAATTTTTTTAACACCTAAATGTAGATACTACCAGCCAGCACTTTTGAGGTTTGAGGTGAAATCAAGGAAAACAAAATACCAACCCTCTTAAATATTCTTAGTGTTCTGGAATAAAAAATAACTTAATTGCCAAGGGCTTTCAAAATAACTTTGTAAGGTTTTGTTATCTAGAATTTTTGAAAACTGAATTCACCTGAGCTGACATCGGCAGTTTGCATTTCCATATGACGGAATTCTAACTATTGATTTCTAAATATTCAGTAAAGTATATCATACAGAAAAGAGGGAATGTCATTAGCTTAGAATTTTCAGCCATGCTCTTTTAATTGTGGAAGGTGTTTATATTTTACCTAGATGGTAAAAGAGGAATCAGAGGATTTTACATCAGGGAAAAAAGAAGATATTTAGGCAGCTAATCACATTAACTGTGTAGCTAGTTGAGATCTAGCTTGACAACATTTATGTCAAAAAGACAGGGAGAGCCCTGCAAATCAGTAAGAAAAGTTTACAGTTCAATTTAACAAAAATAGTTGGGGCGCCTGGGTGGCTCAGTCAGTGAAGCATCTGACTCTTGATTTCAGCTCAGGTCCTGATCTCAACAATTCATAGATTCAACCCTGCATTGGTTTCTGTGCAGAACCTGCTTGAGCTTTTCTCTCTCTGCCCCTTCCCTGCTTGTGTTCTCTCTCTCTCTCTCTCTGTCTCTCTCTCTCTCTCTCTCTCTCTCTCTGTCTCTCTCTCTCTTTCTCTCTCAAAATAAGTAAACTTAAAAAATAATATCCAAAAGACTGGAACTGGCATTTCATAAAACAGGATATTCAAATGGATAATAAACATGTGAAAAGGTCCTCTACGCCATTAGTTATCAGGGAAATGCACATCCGTCAGGCAGGGTGACCTTAAACAACAACAATAATAATAATAAATAAATAAAAAGAAAAAAGGACTTAATACTAAGTGTTGGTGAGGATGTAGAGTAACAGGTGTAAATTGGTGCAGACACTTTGGGAGACTTTTGTAGCATCTGCTAAAGCTGAACATAGTTGTCCAGATCAGATAAATATTGAAAATTTGAAAAGATCCCATAGGTATTGACCATAGGTCCATTCATTGTAATTAAGCTTTTTAAGTTACAGGAAATAAGGTCAACTCATGTTAACCTTGAGAAATGAGAATATTGCCATGAACCAAGAAAAATTAGAATGCCCTGCCTACAAAGAAAATTGGATCTATATACTTAACTCTGAGTGCTCTTATTCACAAAACTGTTACTGTCCCATCACCTGTTCCCCACCTATAGTTAATGTAGCTTAGTTTTAGTCTGTTCTTCTCCCTCTTTCATAGTTCCTGTTTATTCATAACTTTTGTTCTCCCGTCCTACTCTTAGTTTCTTTTTGTTGGTTTGTCATGACCTTTTCCTGTTTGGCTTCTCTTTGTCTTCAGCTCCTACTCCTAACTGCCCGAATCTCTTGACATTCCTCAAAGTAAATATCTTAAATAAATCTGATTGCCTCTTCACTCTAGGTTTCTAGGAACTGGCCACTCTTGGTCCATTTATAATTAATTGCATATTTACATGTGCTTTGGGTAGGGTGGGATTGATTGGCAGTTATACACACATAATATTCTGAAACTGTAATCTGTAATTTTGTATGGCGTTTACCAAATTTGCAAGTTTTTATAATGCTTGCCGCATACTTACTACTAACAATTTACATAAATACTATTAACTTTTCAGCTTTTTCTTCTATCCTTTATTAGTCTGTAATTTGCTTTGAAAATGTTTCTTTAGATAAGAAAGATTAAAGGACTCAGTTAATATAGAGTTCAGTAACTTCTATATCATTACTGTAGAAAATATTAAAATGAGACTTTATGCTACAAAAGTTATTTTTTACAGTGTTTCAGTATTATATTTGAATTTTTATTTAATCAGGAGGGAAGATTTCTGACAGTTACCAAGACAGATTGGATTCTGTTCTTTCTGTGTTTGATGTAGAAAAGTAATAGTGGGTGGCATGGCTCACGCATATTGACATCAGTGAAAACTTCTCTGATTTTATTTGCTGAATATATTGGACATTATCTGGGAGAAAATATTTCTTAAAAAATCAAAGAACCCAAAACTGCTCTTTTCATTAAATAAATCCTTTTAGCTAATAGCCTAAAAAAGATTTGCTTATGTTGTCGTCTTTATTGTCTGGTAAATATTCTGGGTTGGTTCGGAATTGAAGGATGAAGTATGGCTTTGGGTTAGAAACAATAAGAATAGGTAGCAAAGTAAATGAATATCCTAGCTGAAAACATTTTTGTCAGTGTTTAGTCACAGAACGTCCATGTCCTTGACAGACCAGGTATGATCATTGGTAGGAATGCTTTTATCACTGTTCATTTTCTAGTCCCTTTTTCTTTTCAGAAGCATCCCTTTGGTCTGTAGAGGGATAAAGGAGTAATTATGTACTGTCATCATTTAATTCAAGTCTTTAAAAATCATTCCTGAGAATAGTTGTTGATTAGATTTTATTGTCCCACTCTGGTTTTTAAAAGTAATACTTAATCATTATAAGGAAAAAAATACAAAACTACCTTCTATGTTTACATCCCATGCCCTCACCAAAGCCTTATGGAGATAAAGTTTCTATCCTGTTTTCCTTTCCATCTAGTACAATTTTCTTCTTACAATATAGCTTTGTTAGTGTTTTAATGTACTGTAATTTTAGTATATATTTCATACTATTAGGCCTCTAGATTTTTTTGGTTTTTGCATTTAGTATTTACTGCCTTCCTACATAAAGCATTTTTCTGCAGGTTAGTTGTGTTTTTATAATAGTTTCTGAGAGGTAGAATTGCTAGGTTTAAGGATATGAGCACTTTTGATATCTGTTGTCAAAAGTGCTTTCAGAAAGGATTGCACTAATGTACATTCCATGTGTAGAATTTGTGGGTATTCATTTCACTGCAACTTTACCAGTATTATTAGTTTTTTGACCCTTTTTAAATGAGATAGATTAAAAATGTGTTCTGTGACTTTATTTTTTGTGTTTATTTTTGTAGAAGTGATACTTGATTACTATAAATACTTCAAACAATATGGACAATACTGAAAACTACAAAAAAGAAAATGAATATTTAGGCCATTTAGAAATGACCACTATTCATTCTTCAGATACTTCCTTTGCATGTACAGACTTATATTTGTACTTAAATGATAATATACTGTTTTGTTGCTTTTCCTCCACCCAGGAATAAGTTATGTGTATTTTTTCGTGTTTGATATAGATCTAGATTTCTCCCCTAATCCCTCAGAAAGGAATGCATACCTTCTTTAGAAAATTTAGGTTTGAGGCCAAAGTTTCAGAATAATAAAGAACATTCATTTGCTTACCATTGTTTTATGTGCATGTATTTCTTTCAGGATCTTTGCAGAGAATTTATGGTTCAGTTTCCTTGGCTAACTGTACTCTTACATTTCAGTAAACCTGTAAATACTTACTAAACATTGAAAATCTGCCTTTTTCTCTTACTGGGACATTTAAGGGACCTTCAAAAAGTTGTTTTGCCACTGTCATCTCTTTGCACTTAGAGAAAAAAAAATAGAATTATGACTTCTATATCCTGTGCCTGTGGAACTTCCTTCTGAAAGAAGATATGCAATGACCCTTTTTTCTAAGGCAAACTATAAAATAAGAAAGTTAAAGAGTAGTATTGATAAGTTTGTTACATCTGCTGCTAGCTTCTTTTTTTATTTATTATATTTATTCTCCCCTGTTAAGTGTTTTTGGAGTAGATATATAAAGGAATATCCTTCCTGTGTGAGGGGGGTGAAGAAGAAATATATTAGTTAACATTTATCAAGCACTTATGATATAATATAAATACTATAAAGTATTATTAAAGATTTTTTCATTGTGAAGCACACTTATTTCCTTGGCTATTAATTCAGGTTCCACTATTTCAAAACGGGTGATATCTCCTTACGACAAAGATATGCTAGAACAAAAGGCTCCGTTACAGCAATTGTGATATAACACATTTTAAATAATGGCTAGTAAATGCTTATGGATACTGATAGTAGTTTAGAGTAATTCTATTTCTCCCTCTAACATTGCCTTATAGGCAATGTATGGACTTGATCTTATGGAAATAGGAATCCAAATAGGATTTAGAACAGGAAGTAAAGAATCAGATATCTATTTTTAAAGGACTACTCTGGTTATACTAGAAAGGATTTTAAGAGGAACAAGACTTGAAAGTAGTTAGAAAGCTGGAGAATTTATCCAAATGAGTCACTCATTGACCAGAACTAGGGAATAGCAATAGGAAAATAGAAAAAGGGATACATTTGAAAGAAGTAGAAGCAAAGTCTCTGGATATTGAGGCAATATAGCATATAATAAGTAACATCATGGGCTCTTGAACCTGGAATTAAATCCTGGCTCCCATTTGTGTGACTCTGAAGACAATAAATAAAATCACCTGCAAAATGAGTATACTAATAATACCTATTTCACATAGGCTGTGGAAAGAATTAAATGAGATAATGCACTTAAAGTGTTAGCATCATGCCTGGTACAAAGTAAGTATCTTAAATATTAGCTTTTACTGTTGTTGTTACAATTTATCCAAGGTGGCTCTCTGGAATTAATATCTAAAACATCCATTTTTTAGAAAGTTACTCAACTCTCATCAGCCCTCCTCTGAAAGAAAAACAAAAAAAATCTCTCTATCCCTTGGTACTTGTTTTCTAAAACTAGAGTGGAAAAATTATTTAACAGACTTCATTTATACAGCTTCATTTGATAGCTATCTAGTTATTTCTCACCTCCATTTTAATGTCACTGAGAAAAAAAGACAGGTGGACCTCCAGATTCCCTTAAAGGAAGGAGAAAAAAATTTTTTTAAGATAAGTCTGAATTTCAGAGTGTCACAATTGTTTAGAATCATCTTTTGCATCACTGATTGTGTCAACAGCTTTTGCTACAGAGGAAGTACTTTGTACCTTACTAATTTCCCCTTTAGCTATAAGGATGTGTTATGGAATCTAAAGCCTGAAATTCTAAGTGCAAGAAAGGAAGTTCTAAAGTCAATAAGAGAGTGTTGTTACCCTCTCTTTCTATAGTACCAATATTGTATTTGGGCATTTTGGGGGATTGTAATAGGCAGTGTCTTATTTTCTTCTGTTCCTCTAACATTCTTTTTAACACTTAACTAGGGTATGTGATAAGGCCCTGGTTAACTCCTCCAGTCTGATTTCAGTACAGCCCTTTGCATGTTTAGATATTTCTGTAAACGAAAGCTCATCTCCCGTTCCAGCAGAAGAAAATGCAAAATAAATAACCAAGTTCCATAAATGACCTTCAAATCATTTACTTGATACTGATTTTTATTTTTTTGAGTTCATTTATTTATTTTTGAGGGAGAGAGAACATGAGCAGGGGAGGGAGGGAGGGAGGGAGGGAGGGAGAGAGAGAGAGAGAGAGAGAGAGAGAGAGAGAGAGAGAGAGAGAGAATCCCAAGCAGGTTCCACACTGCCAGTGCAGAGCCTGATGCAGGGCTTGAACTCACTAACCACTCACTACCCGTGAAATCATGACCTGAGCTGAAACCAAGATTCAGACGCTTAACTGACTGAGCCACCCAGGCGCCCTTGATATTGGTTTTTAAATTATGATACAAGAATGACTAGGATCTGAAAAGAAAAAGGTCTATAGGACTAATCTGAGCACATGTTCTATTTTCCAGTATTATTTGAGAAAAATATCTTGAGAGTAAGCAAATAATATTTAGTGGAGGGCTGCTAGGATTTAGGCAGCCAGAATATGTTAAAAATCCTCTGTGGTATCATTTTCTTAATATATTTTAAAATTTCTTTGATTCATGAAGTGCTACAATTCCTGGAAATCAGGGTGGGTTGAACCTCTCTTTATCTGGTACATTAAATTGATGAATTGTGTTACATCTTTCCATCTGGTTCAACAAAAAGGAATTACAGTTGGCCTTACATTTGGCCTCCATTGCATATGTACATTTTTAGCCTAAGTTTTGGTATTTAGGTTTGGCACAGAGAATTATGATCCTAGACTACTCATATCATTTTAAACATTAGAAAATTAAGCCCAAGAAGGTAGTAACTGATTGTGTAGTTGTCTAGTGGTTACAGTGATGCTAGAGCCTTGTCTTCTCTTATCCTGTGTTCTTGTTACTCTGGAGGCCACTGCTGTTTCAGGGGGGTCCATCAGTGTTTGAAAGTCTAAATGGATGAGATTTTAATATTTATGGACATGAAATTGTTCTGCCAAATTTTCTTAACTCAAATAATATGTTTATGTTGACTTAGACAAGAATAAAACTGTTTCCACTGCAACTTGAATGATATTTTAAATCACAGTCCTTTTGGTTAAATAGTGTCTTGCTTCTCGTGGTTTGCTTTAAAATAGTATTGAAGGTAGATGTGTGGATGTTTATAGCATAGCAAGCTTACTTGGTTTTACTATGGGTTTCAGAATTTTAATTTCTAGAAAATGCTCCATTGTTTTTATATTAATCTTGTATATTCTCTCCGTAATTAAAATGGCAAGAGACAGTGTTGTTGGAGTTAGGGGGAACTTTGACACTAATAACTAGATGGTTTTTTATACCATGAGGAAGTTACTTAATTTGTCTAAATTTCTTTGCTGTGTTTCTTGTTGGAGAGTGTTACTAGGAAAAAGAATGAGCTTTTCAAAAGGCAGGTGCTATTAAAATAAGGCAGCCTTTTTGCTATGATTTTTAACCACGGCCTTTGGAATCTAGATGGGATGATGAACAGATTGTACAAAATGAGAATATATAAGTTTATCTCCCACATGATTAAGCCAAACCATAAAATTTGTATCTTTGAGGGAGTTTTCTTTTCAAATCAGTTTCTAGGCATTTCTGATGTTTTATTAAATTCATAACTTTGAACTATATGATTTAATTTATTATGCTTTTAAGTTTTTTCAAAAAGTGAAAATACAGAAGGTAAAGGTACACATAAAGGAATTAGTCTAAACGTTACTATCGTACTTTGACCAGTAGTAACCTCAGTTTTCCAAGTGTACTGCTACTTGGAAAATGCTACTGATCCCATCTAGTGGCCAAAAGAGTGTGTTTTGTTTTTGTTTTGGGACTTTTGTGTGTGTGTGTGGTGTTAATAAAAAGGAATATTATAATAAAGGTGTGATCTCATTGTAGTATTTAAGCAGATATATTGAAAGGAAAATATTCCTATAGTAACTATATATGAATTCTGCATTATTAATTTTAGATAGAATTTAGTGTTTTCAAAATATTATATATTGGTGATTAGAGGTTTTAATTAAGCTCAACTTTATATTTCTTGTGGAAAAGTAAGTGACATTAAGAAAAAGCCAGCATGCCTCTGAAGTTTCCCAATCATACCAATGAGATTTTAAAAGCATGTTACAGTTTTTAAGAACATTTAACAGAATATCAGTTGTGACAATAAAGTAATTTTTCCCCCTGTTTCCATCCTTCTTCCCTCACCCCACGTCACCTTCAAATAACATACCTTATAAATTCAGGATGAGTATTGCTGCCTTTAAACTGAATATCTTGGGAAGACAAAGGAGATGCCAGGAACGTTGTCCCTTTTCAGAATAGTTTTATAACTTTTTTTTAATTTTTTTAATGTTTATTCATTTTTGAAAGACAGAAAGAGTCAGAGCACAAGCATGGGTGGGGTGGAGAAAGAGGGGGACACAGAATCTGAAATAGGCTCCAGGCTCTGAGCTGTCAGCACAGAGCCCGATGCAGGGCTCCAACTCATGTACCACGAAATCATGACCTGAGCTGAAATCGGATGCTCAACCAACTGAACCACCCAGGCGCCCCTATAACTTTTCTTTTAGAAATATTTTTAGCACTTATGACCAAATGCTTTTAAAATATTGATATCTTTGGTGATAGATTAGATGTTTTTAGAGAACTCTAAAACTAAATCAGAGCCACATCACATGAATAAGAAAGGCAGGCTTAATTATACAGTTTGAAGCTATCCCTTTTTTTTTTCTTTTCACTTTTCATGTATCTAAGAAAGAGAGAACACGAGTCGGGTAAGAGGGGCCGAGGGAGAGAGACAGAATCCCAAGCAGGCTCCCAGCTGACAGCTCAGAGCCTGACCTAAGGCTTGATCCCATGACCCTGGAATCCTGACCTGAGTCAAAATGAAGAGGTGGATGCTCAACCAACTGAGCCACCCAAGCATCCCTTGAATCTATTCTTTTAAAGTAATGATAGTGTTCTCTAATTTTTATTCTGTGATTCCCAAAGATGATTTGATCCATTTTGTGGCTGTCATAAATTACTCTAAATGTTGTGGTGTATACCATTAAGAATGTTTTATGCAATGTCAATATCATTGTACAATTACAAACATTTCCAGAATGACTAGATTTTAAACAGTGAGGATTCATTTGTGTGTGAGTGTGTGTGTATTTGTATGTATATTTGTTAAACATTTATTTATATTTAAATTTATCTTAGCGCAGTTATTAACTGAAATAGAGTGACATATGAATCTCCATTGTTTAAATTGAATAACCACACAATTGCTTAGTGTATTTCTTTTTCATTGGGATGATTTTACATAATTCGTAATGGAATTTATTTAAGTGAAACTTTATTAGAGGTAGAAGTACAGTTACACTAAACTCGCAGCCTCCACATTCATTTACTATCCATTACTTAAAATGTACAACACTATCAATATTGCTACAGTGGAGTCTCTGTTCTATCACGTCTTAGTTGTGAGGAGATATTACTTGTTTTGAAATAGTGGAACCTGAAAAAATAGACAAGAAGATAAAAGGTATGTTTTATGGTGAAGGTACTTTTAGAAAAACTTTGTTGTATTTCTATTTTGTTTCAAGATCTTAAAAGAAAAGATCTTTTAAAAATAAGCAGTTTTTACTTCCTCTAAGACCCGTTGATAAAATGCAACTGGATGGAGAGGGTAGATTTATTTAAATTTCAAATTGTTTGGTTTTGAATATTTTACAAATAAACATCCAAAATCTATTTTAATATTATAAAAATTTTTTGTAAGTCAAAAGAGGGTTTTGTATTTAAACAGGCAATTCAGATTAATTTCTCTTTACAAATGAATAACACATAGTTGTCTGAGATAAGTGACTTATGGAGTACCTTATATTTTTAGTCTTATAGAGGTTCCTTTTACTTTTAATTCTAGCCTTCTATATTTATTTATTTGTTTATAAAATGTTTATTTTATTTTTGAGAGAGAGCACAAGGGGAGGGGCAGAGAGAGGAGACTACACAGAATCCAAAGCAGGCTCCAGGCTCTGAGCTGTCAGCGCAGAGCCCAAAGTGTGAGGTCCCACAAATTGTGAGATCATGACCTGAGCCAAAGTCAGACACTTAACTGACAGAGCCACCAAGCGCCCCCAGTCTTCTGTATTGAAATTGAATGAAAAACTTTACCAAACCAATACAATTGAAGTGTAGAAACACCACCCTTAGAAAGTTAACATTATTATCAAAAGACAGGAGAAGAAGCTAGAGCCATTTTAGGTAAAGAACCTAGCTTAGGATATTATTTCAAAAGTCTTATTTTTTGTAAACTATATGATTGTTAGAATTCTCTTTTGGTAGGATTCTGTGATATTGAAACAAGCTTACCTTCTTTTATTTTATTAAGGTACAAATTACATTCTTCAAACCTCTCCTTTTTTTTTTTTTTTAACTTTTGAGAGAGCACACTGAGCTAGCTCGTGGTGTCACAACTGTGTAGATCATGACCTGAGCCGATATCAAGAGTTGAAAGCTTAATTGACTAAGCCACCCAGGTGCCTCAAAATGTATCCATTTTAAATGGACAGTTGAGTTTGGACAATTATAACCTGTACCCCCAAATTTTCTTGTGCCTTTTTGTAACCATTTCCCCCCATTCCCTGGCCTATTTTCTTTTGTCATAGATTAGTTTTATCTTCTAAAAAAAATACCAATTTTCTTGAGGTACAATTTTACATAAAGTGTATGTTTTACCCTTTCATGAATAGTTTTCCTGGCACAAAAATACATATTTTGCTTCATCACTAAAATATTGTTTTGCTTTGAGGTATGGAATTGTGTTAGGATGACATATGTAAGTAAGTCTTAGAGAAGAGCTTTGATTCCATGCAGTCTTAAGTTTATATGTAATTTCTTAGTAACTTCATAGTTAAGAACATATTGCAGTATCTTTCACAGAGTGTTTTATTAATGACCATTATTGAAGTATGATAATTTCACTTTGTGTGGCAACCAGTATATACTGGAAGCTTGAATTTTAAGAGGTTTTCACATGGATAAGTTCCTAGTCTCTTTGCCTAAGGTACTTTTCTCTTTTCCATGAGCTGTTTTACTCTTTTGATTTTGGATTCCTCTTCCTCCTTTCTCATTCTTCCTCCTTTTCCATCTTCTTCCTAGAATAATGAACTTAGGTTAAATGAAGTGATACTGAACTGGAAAATGTTTTGAACTAGTATTAGTATCATTTACATAAAGACAATAACACAAACATTTAATTTAGTAATTAAATCAGTATAAAAACTTAATGTTCTTATACCTAAAAGAATGTTTTTCAGTTAGAAGAATGTCTTGGGTAAACCAATAGGTGTATAGGAAATGTACTGGATTTTCAGGAGCTAGAGCACAGAGGATGTAAAAATGCCAGTAGAAATGGTTTCTGTAATACATCGTGCTTAATTTTAGTGATTCCTAGTCTTAATCTTGAAAATCAAGTAATCTAAAAACCTTCTAAATGTTGCTACTAGGCATGATACCAGAAATGATTAGATATTTTTTTACCTTAAGTTTTGTGACTAAGACTAAAATTATCCGTAGTACTTTTTAAAAATAACAATAGAAAGTAATCAGAAATCCAAAATAGTTGAGCAGGTTTCAGGTACTTGGAAGTATTTTTTTCAAATGTTCATTTCCTTTGTCTATATTATTATTACTGCTTTTGTTATAAGACGAGTGAAAATTGGTGCTCTGAGGAATGCCAACCCCAAGTAGTACTACAGTACGGAGTCTAACTGTACCCAAATATCCAGGAGTTCAATTAATTATCTTCCATGGTATGATTACTTAACAGACTGACTAAATTGGAAACTTTCTTTCTGTTATGAACTATTGAAGTTACTATAAAATTTTTTAAAGATACAATCTTCTTCTAGAAGTTCCAACTCCAGTCGTAATTACAAAGTGTAAAACTATTTTAATTGAGTGCCGTAATCATGCTCTAGAATGGTTGAGAATACAGAGACGCACTGCCTGGTGTAATAAGAAAGGCTTCACTGAGACAGTTGTATTTGAGCTATGTCGGGATAAGTGATTCGCCTAGAAAGAAATAGTACTGAAAGTTTTCCTATTATCATCTTTTTATCCTTGTTCTGTCCAATTTTTATTGGTAAAATGCATGTAACAATTGGTCATTTTAGCCATGTTTAAGTGTACAGTTTTGTGACAGTAAGTACATCCATCTCGAACATCACCATCCATCTCCAGAACTTTTTCCTTTTCTGCAACAAAAACTCTGCCTGTAAAATTCCAACTCCTCATTTCCCCCTTCCTCTAGTCCCTGGTAACCACTATTCTACTTTGTCTCTGAATTTGACTACTCAAGGTAGTTTTCCTGTTATTTAACCCTCCTAGCCCACTAGCCCAACATGAAGTTGTTGTTCAGTAAATTTCCCAATTAAATGGCAACTAGGAATTGAAAAGCATTACTTATGCCATTGGGTTACCTGTATTTCTTGAGTGGACTCAAATTGCTAATTATTGTTACAATCACCTTATTTATTTATGGGAAACTTTTGTTTGCTCTTAAGTGTTTTTTCCAGTTTTATTGATAGATAATTGACATGTGACATTGTATTAAAGTGTACAACGTAATGATTTGATATATATGTATTGTGAAGTGAATATTGCGATGTTTAGTTAACACCCATTACCTCACAGTTACAACTTTTTTTTCTTGTGATAATGAAGTATTTTTTATTTAACTTTTTTTTCACTTAGTTTACTTTCCTTTTTAGACCGAATCTGGATATGGATCTGAATCCAGCTTGCGTCGACATGGCTCTATGGTGTCACTGGTGTCTGGAGCAAGTGGCTATTCTGCAACATCCACCTCTTCATTCAAGGTTTGTTGTTATGCTATAGGGCAGCATAAATTGAGTACTGAGTATTGTGAAAAGAACTTGATAGGTTTTTGAAAGAAATATTCCACAATGTAACTTTTTTCATATTGTTATGGTTTTTAAGGTGCAAAATCATGATTCTTACAAATATAAAATGAGCATATCAGATTTTATTTCATTCATTAATGAGTTAAGATGTAAAAAAAATTGGCTCAAAGCAGAATGTAAAGAACAGTGAAATGATTTTGTTAATATATGCAAATATATTCTGTTCAGAGATTAGTAACCAAGTGTGTTCACTGGACAAAATTAATTTGCACCTCTGTGGACTTTACATTGCTCTCAGTTTTCTACTACTTAAAGAGTTGTAAAATAGCTCCAGTGCAACGAAATTAAATTCTATATGATCAAACAACACGCTCTCTTAAGAGTTCTGTAAATGACACTCACCATTCCTTTGAAAGGTCACCGAGTAATACGTTTGCCCAAAGTCTTTAACAATTTTTCCTCACAGTGTTTAATTTGAAAATACTAAATGTTATATTAGCACATTGTCAGAGTTAACTGTTCTCTACTTCCTTCAGGCTTATCACTGTCAAGCCACTAATTAGTCATGTTCAAGTCTATTCCTGGGAGTGTTACATTGAACTTGACAACTCTCCCTACCCCATCCCCTCAGTAATAAGATGTAGACTTTAAAAGGTGATGAAACATCATAGGAGTATATAAATTCCAGTTTTGTTAACTTGGATTACCTCGCCACTTTGTGTGTTTTGCAGAAAGGCCACAGTTTACGTGAAAAACTGGCTGAAATGGAAACCTTTAGAGATATCCTGTGTAGACAAGTTGATACTTTACAGAAGTACTTTGATGCCTGTGCTGATGCTGTCTCCAAGGATGAACTTCAAAGGGATAAAGGTTAATTAGGCTATTACCACTATTTTTACTTGGAGAATGAATGGATTTAAAGCTTCTTGATCTTAAAGGGTAATGTCTTTAAGTGATAAAGGTAATTATAGTCACTTGCTGAAAACCCCCAGTGTAACAGATTTCAGTATTATAACTTGTATACTATATTAACATATCCTGATTAATCTGATCACCCAAACCAGATGCCATTGAAGACTTTTACATGATTTTTAAACTCTTTATTCCATTAAAAAATATATCTATCATCTCGGTAGTATGGGGTATTTCACATGATCACGTCTAATAAATTTACCCTGTGGGGCACCTGGCTGGCTCAGTTGGTAGAGCATGCAACTCTTGATCTCAGGTCATGAGTTCAAGCTCCACGTTAGGCCTAGAGCTTAACTTTAAGAAAAAAAAAAAAAAAAAAAAAAAAATTACCCCCTGATGAGTCTTACAGAGAAGCATGTTTATGTTAAATCCTCTAAATCTGAAATCATTTGATCTCTGTTGATCTCTGTATTCCTCTGTCTTCCTCCTCCTCTTCTCCCTTCCTTTTTCTCTTCACTTCTCTCTCTCCCCCTCCCTTCCTCTGGCTTTTTTCTCATAGAAGAAGAAATCAATAATGGAGCTACATAGACGTTTAAAAATAATCTTTAGTGAATTTTTTTATTTAAGAGACATGATCTTAAGTTAACTCGTGTAAGTTTTTAAAGTTACTCTTTCTTTGTTACTGCTAAAGATATTACTGATGTTGTTAACATCTGCTCTTCATTTGTTCCTTTCCTTTGCTGTGAAGACAAAAATGCCTTCAGTATTCCTAAATAGCACCATGTTCATTCCCAGTATAACTAGGTTGCTTGACAAGGTTTCATTTCTTGGTCTTATTAAATGTGTTTGATCTGAGTTGATACTTTTTGTTCTCTCTATTCTTTTCCCTCCCTTCTGCCTTCTTTTGGATTGAGTATTTAGTAAATAATTTTGTTACCTCCTTTGGCTTTTTAGCTATTACTCTTCGTTATTTTAGTGGCTACTTTATGGTTCATAGTATGTACATTTAACTACCTTCAAGTAACATGCCACTTCCAAGCATAGTATAAGAACCTTACAGTTATGTATTTTAATTTCTCCCCACTACTGAGGCAAGAGTTTTCAGTGTTCTTTAACCAGTACACTGTGAATTATGAGGTTTTCCAGTCCGTGATTTGGAAACAGGCACTTTTCCCTGTACCGTGTAGGTTTTGGATACTTTTCCCTGGAATTTTTTCATACAGTTCTTTCCCTGGCCTCTATAGTTCCCTCACTTGTATGTGCTAACAGTACTCTACTGAATGTTCAAAGGGACCTTCTGCTGATCTTCAGAATTCTTTCTCTGTACGGGCCTCTCCTCTGCAGTCATCTGCCTTGTGAATTCCAGTTGCCTTTGTTTCTCTGTACTGTCAGTTCCTTCTCACCTTAGAGTCTGCCAGACTCCTGGTTTCCTCCTTACTCTAGAGCTTGGAAACTCTCCCAAGACAGTAACCTGGAGCAGTCATAGGGCTCATGTTATTTGTTCCCTGACTCTCAGGAATCATTGTCCTTTGTGGCCTAATATCCAATGTCTTGAAAACCATTGTTTCATGTAGTTTTTCCAGTTTTTTAGTTTCATTCTAGAGGGTAGCCTGTTTCTTCTATGTTGGTCAGAAGCAGAAACCCATATTCCTTATAAAGTACTTAATTTAGGTACTTAATTTTATCTAAATTAAGTAGCCTTAATGTTCTTTATATTTCATAGACTTTAAGTTTTAGGTTCTTTAACATTTGATATTTATTTCTCTAAAAAGAAAGGCCCTTCAACTTGTGTTTCTCCTTAAGAAAAATGTGTGTATATCTTTTCTTATCAAACTAAACATTACACATCATCTTTCATTTGCTTGCAAATAGCCCTTTCAACAAAAAGAGAATACATACAGAATTGATTTATTTATTTTTAAATGATCTTATCAGTAGTAGAGAACATTTCGAGGACAAAAGTGATAATGGAAGGCTTAGAAGTTGGGATACAGTGATAACCAGGTTGTATAGAATCTTTGAAAAATAATTTTAAATGCTATTCATGTTTGAATAAATAGCAACAGTGGTAGACTAATATATTAATTTGTTAGGGCTGCTATCACAAAGTACTATAGACTAGGACAGCGAGGAGCTGATGGGGCGGCAGTGCTGCCATCTGGCTCAGCAGCCCCTCTGGAGTCTGCCCAGGTGGCTTAAACAAGAGAAATGTATTTTCTCACAGTTCTGGAGGCTAGAAGTCCGAGATGAGTTGTTACCAACATTGGTTTCTTCTGAGGGCCATGAGGGAAGGATCTATTTTAGGTCTCTCTCCTGAGCTTATAGATGGGTTGTCTCTTCCCTTTGTCTTCACATCATCTTCCTTCTGTAAGTGCCTGTGTTTAAATTTCCTTCGTTTATGAGGACACTGGTCATCTTGGATTAGGGGCCACCCTAGTGACTTCATTTTAACCTGATTACCTCTGTGAACACCCCATCTCAAGATACAGTCACATTCTGAGGTACGGAAGGTTAGGACTTCTAACATATGAATGTTGCAGGGACATAATTCAACCCATAACAACTGATTTCCCTATAAATGCTATTATAAAAAATATTGATATTTTTAAGAACTCATGCTGGGTAAAGGTGAAATAAGGACATGGACCATAGTTTCCTACTTTGTAGATCAGAGTTGCTGAACTGAATCTAAGGATCTTTCATTAAATTATCAATACCTTGGGGGTGCCTGGGTGGCTCAGTTGATTAAGCATCCAGCTCTTGATTTCGGCCCAGGTCATGATGTCACAGTTTGTGAGTTCGAGCCCCACATCAGGCTCCACACTGACAGTGTGGAGTCTGCTTGGGATTCTCTCTGTCCCTCTCTCTCTGCCCTGTTCATGTTCTCTCTTATCTTTCTCTAAATAAATAGATAAAAATTATCAAAATATGACAACAGTGGATTGTAGGTAGTGGATTGCCCTAATACTTTGTCATGTAGCCTTCATGCTAGCTTTATATGTTATTAATCTACTACCTTTACTCTGTTTACCTTTCCAATGAGAATTTATTCTTTCATATATTTTCTTGTTTCTAATTAACTCACTTACTTTTCAGCCTAAAGAAGTCTCCTTAACATTTCCTGTAAGGCCAGTTTAGTGGTGACAAACTCCTTTAGCTTTTGCTTGTGTGGCAAACTCTTTCTCTCTCCTTGAATTCTGAATGATAACTTTGCCGGGTAGAGTATTCTTGGTTTGAAGTGTTTTTATGGCTTAAAGAATTTTAAGAATCACTGTGCTTTTTTAAGTGTGTCATTGAAATGATAACAGCAAATTCTCATTTATTTTAGGTGTTCAGTGTTTTTATATAAAATAATTAATCAGAATTGTTAGTTAGGCAGTCTTAGCCAGACCACCCACATTTCCACACATACTTCAGTAGGATTTAACTAACCTTTAAAGTCGTGTGTGTGTGTGTGTGTGTGTGTGTGTGTGTGTGTGTGTATGGTTTTCAAAAGTAGAAAACATTATCTCTACCCTAAACATAGTGTTTGATTTTAAAAGAAGATAGATGTATCACATCAAAGGAAAGTTTCTATTAATCTTGCTTTTATTCATTGTTAGTTTGTTGACTTGAAGTAGATTACTTAACATTTTTTCACATCTGTTGTCTCAGCTATAAAGTGAATATTATATCCAGCACATATGATTGTGAGAATTAAGTGAGAATATACATACATTAGAACTGTGCATAACAGCAAAAATTCAATAAATAATAGCTGCTGTTTTTAATGTGGTTCGTTTAGATTATTGCAGGGATAGGGAAAGCAGGAATGTGCAAGATCCAAAGATACAATTTAACATAATAGATTTGAATGTTAGTAAGGAAAACCAGTCTGATTGGGATGGGGGATTTATATTAGGACATTGGCTTTAAATCCTGTCAGACATCCCTTAAAGGTAGCTCAAGGATGGACAAGGAGTGCTTGGTTGGGAAGGAAAAGAGGAACGCCACTCTTTTAGCCAGAACAGCTCTTATTTTCATCAATTTTATATTGAGTGTTGCGCTAGAAAAATAAAGTTGAAAATCCCTGTTTGGTGGTACTAGGCTATTAGATGGTTAGAGATACAAAACCCAAAATAGATCCTAGTGAGATAAGTGAAGCACAAACCTTTCAGTAGTATTTAAGAACAGTTGATCAAAGTAGTATTGAGTCAAGGTCAGGATCTTGTTTGATGTTAAGTACTGATTTAAAAACAGCAGTATGCTGTGTTAATGAACTTCTTAGAATTGACCATATTTGCAAATGATTGACAAGAAGATGAAGATCCACACAATCTGGGAATCTGATGAATCTTGGGACTAAGATGCCTGCAGAGGCTTCAATATGAATATTGACGTCTATAGGAATGATGGACATAGAAAAGAAAAATGTTAGTCAGGTATTGATATCACTTTGCTAGGTAGAAATGAGTAGTAGGTATTAGTAGATAATAGCTTATGATTTGAAAAAGTTGTTATAGATGAGTAGCAAAATTTTTAAGTGATGAAAAAATGAAATAGCCTAATAACTAGAAAATGCCAGTACAGAACAAAAGTATTTTTCATGGTGATTATTACCATTTAGGGGAGGAATAAGAAACAGGGGTGGACTCTACATCCATTGGAGAGAGAGAGCTAAAGTAGATGAAATGTTTATTGTAGGATGAAGTTACTCCTGATGTGAAGAGATACAGACAAGAAGTAAAACATTAATTTAGAATGAAGACTTCTTACATAGAAAGGGAGTACCTAAAAAGAAAAGAAAGAAGCCATTAAAAAACGTGATAGCAGAGAATAAGGTTTATAAATTTGCATTAGGATTGGAATACATAATACAGTGAATTAAAGTATGTTAGAAAAAGGGATAGAACATAGAACAAAAAGGTATGCAGAAAGAGAACATAGGGGATTCTGTTTTTTTCTGGAACTGAGTAAGTTAAAAGGAATGTCCAGGCACAGACACATAAGGATGAATGCAAATTGATATCACACCTGTAAGTCATTTTGTTGTCATGACCTGTAAGTCATCCCCTACACATGCAGAAATAGTAAACTTAAGAACTCCCAGAGGCAAATTAAGGTATCTTTTGCATGTAACTTACTCTCTTACAGTTCTGCTCAGCCCTTGCAGGCCTCTGGTAGACTTATGAAATCACCCCAAGCTGGGTAGGAAGGGATAGGATGACTAAAGGACAAAATAATTCATATCTCAATGTTATCCCTTACACAAATGAGAATGGGTACAATTTTTCTAATGTATTTCAAGACATTGCACAGCATGTTTATTGGGCATACCTTGACAACCTTGGGCATACCTTGACAACAGAATCTAGAATATATTGACTTCATTCGAACATAAGAAAAAATTGGTTTTCTATTTCCTTTAATCCTAATATCCTGAAATATATTTTCTTTAGTGGTAGAAGATGATGAAGATGACTTTCCTACAACACGTTCCGATGGAGACTTCTTGCATAATACTAATGGCAATAAGGAAAAGTGTAAGTAGTATATTTTTTCCGGTTGGCTGGATTAAGTGTACTTTCTAAAGTTATATAATAACTAAGTATATAGCAAGAATAATTATCTAATTGAGTAGTTCTTAAAAAGCAGTGTAATTACTGGAAAGTGAAAGTTTCTTCCAGGAAAAGACATATGAGTAAAATACACATTGTGACATTAAATAATAATGGCAGCTCATGATCTAACAAAGACTCATTCTAAATTCCAGACATTGACCTGCTTATTTCAGCGGTTATAAAATCAGTTTCTAGCACTCAAAGTTTATTTCTTGGAGGGGAAGCATTATAATATAACTTGAATGTTTATTTAGAGTATATTCTCTCTGTTGAACGTACTTTTCTGTCTCCACTTAATAAACTGGTATTAAAAAGTATATAATCAGTGTTATTAAATGTAAGTTATTAAAAATAGCTCTGATTTCGCCACGTGTTTGTTTATAGACACAGGAGCAAGGTGGTTTATTTCATATACCCATTTATTTTGCTGTATTTATAATGGCTAACTTATTAGATAGAATTCTGAATTGTTCATTAGAAACCTACAATTTGCACCAACATGGATGAAGCTCGAGGGCCTAATGTAAGAGAAATAAGCCAAAGACAAATACTGCATGGTATCATTTACATGAGGAATCTTAAGCCTGAAAAAACAAAAAAACAAATCCAGAAACCTGTGATCCATAGTCAGTACTCTTCTTTTGAAATATCCTACAAAAAAGCTGGATTAGATTTGTAAAAAATTTTTTAAGTTACAAAAATAAGACATTGTGAAAAAATAAGTTAATCTAATTAAGCTTATTTTTGCTAATGTTGTGAAAGAATGTGAGGTATAATTTGTGGCCTGTTTTCAAATAATTTTCCAAACTGTCGTATGCATGGAATTAATTTTCTTTTTTGTAGATCACAGTGGAATATTCTTTTATTGATACTAAAATCTGATACTTCTGTCCCCCTACTTTTTCCTTTTTGGCTCTTCCCGTTCCTTAGTTTCATCATAGCTTTCTTCCTGCTTATGACCTGCCCTCCCCTCAGTCTTGTGAAATACTAGCTTCTTACTACAGGGTTATCTATCCTTGGGACTTGGGACTTGGGACTTGGGACTTGGGACTTGGGACTGAAATGTTGAACCTTACTGAGCCATCTAGATTTATCTTTATTAAATTAGAGGGTTATTTGGGGAAGATTATTTCAAGTTATATTTTAATTTCACAATAAATAATCTGCTGTAATGGAAAAAAGATTTTGTTTGGACATTGAGAAAATTGTTAAATTGTAAAACTCGCAAGTCCAATCTTCTAGCCCAGTCAGTTCCCCGACCTACACTCCCCAGAATAGAATAGAAATTTATTTTCTATAGAAATTGAAATGGACGGTTCTAGATTCTGGAATACCTGGCACAGCAAAAGATACGTGTATTGGCCTATCATCAATAAAGTGATTATGCAGAAATTTACAAACTGAGTATTAAAATTTAGCAACCTCATCGTTCTTTTTATCTCCAAGAACTCTGATGATCAGGCACGAAATGAAAGTCTGTGTACTGAAGCTCCCTTCTTTTACCCTGTTTCCAGAATACCCATCAACCAGATGTATATTTTCTGATACAAAAATAGAACATAACTCTAGATGCTGAATGACCACAAGGAAGGGACCTATAGAGATTTTCTACATCTACCATGAAGAAGCTGTCTCACTACCAGATCACCCTTAAATGAAGTCCACTGGGTTTAAAACCCTGCTGATGCTTACACAGCTTCTAGTAACTTACTCTTAAATGTGAACAGATAGCCAGATTTCCAGACATTTGAGGAAAGCCTCCAATCTCTTTTTCTGGAGACTTGAAACCAAGCAACAGAAGGCAAAGTTATTAGAACCATTTAGAGAAATACCCTACAAGATGTTTACATAATTTTTTAAATCATGAGTCATGTTTGAAGTACACTTGTGGAATGCACTGTTATTAAAATAATTCCTTTCAGGGTGCCTGGGTGGCTCAGTTGATTAAGTGTCCAACTTTGGCTCAGGTCATGATCTCGCGGTTCATGAGTTTGAGCCCCACGTCGGGCTCTGTGCTGACAGCTCTGAGCCTGGAGCCTGCTTCAGATTCTGTGTCTTCCTCTCTACCGGTCCCCCATTTATTTATTCATTCATTCTCTCTCTCTCTCTCTCTCTCTCTCTCTCTCTCTCTCGTATTTTAAAATAAATAAAAATTTATTCTCTCTCTCATTTTTAAATAAATTAAAAGAACATTAAAATAAAATAAGATAATTGCTTTCTTGGGGCACTGGGTGGCTTAGTCGGTTAAGCAACTGACTCTTGATTTCACCTCAGTCCAGATCTCATGGTTCATGGGTTCAAGCCCCACATTGCCACATTGGGCTCCGTGCTAACAGTGTGGAGGTTGCTTGGGATTCTCTGTCCCCCACCCTGCTCTCTCCTTCTCTCTCTGCCCCTCTCCCACTTGTATTCATGCTCTCTTCACTCTCTCCACCCCCCAAGAAAATAAATAAGTAAAAACTTTAAAAATAAACGGAATAATTCCTTCTTACTGTTGATGCAAAGTAACTCTTGTTAATTACCATAGATGGAAAGTAACTTTCTGTTAGAGTTAGAAATGAGTTAGAAGTTTTCTATATAATCTGGTAAAGTGAATAGAACATGTAGTCTTTAAATCTGGTACTGCTTGATCATAGCATGGGATTAGGGTGTCAGTCATCTCTCAAAAAAGACAGGCTCTTAGTGTTAGATGCAGCCAACATCAGAAAAGGGAGAAATGATACTTGATTCTTGGGAGTGGTCATTGTAACAAATTTTACCGTTAGAGCCATCATTAAAGCTTTGGTCTAGGGGCACCTGGGGGCTCAGTCAATTAAGGGTCCCAACTCTTGATTTTGGCCCAGATCATGATCTCACAGCCATGGGATCAAGCCCCACATCCGGCTCTGCACTGTCAGTATGGAGCCTGCTTAGGATTCTCTCTCCCTCTCTCTCTGCCTCTTCCCCACTCATGCGCATGCACGCTCTCTTTTTAAAACATAAGTAAACTTTAAAAAAGATTTGGTCAAGATTACCTATTGTGATTAGTGAATATGTTAAGATTTTTAAAAATTTAGAACTAGTATACCGACCTGATAATAAATTGTATGTATTCCAAGAATAGGATTGGGGGTGAGATGTGAAGATTAGAATAAAACTTCCACAGGTTCTAAGATGATAATAAAGACACTTAAAGGTAATTTGAATATTAGACTAGAGGAGGAATTTTTGGATATGAAAACACCTTCCTGGGGCGCTTGGGTAGCTTAGTCGGTTAAGCATCCAACTTCAACTCAGGTCATGATCTCACGGTTCTAAATCATGATGTAAAGACTGTTTCCTCAACCTTTTGTGAACAATACTTACCTCTAATGTAAGTTTTCTTGTTATGTTCTGTGCATCCTTTTCTTAGTTTATATTTCTAGAGTCAAAAGAGGAGACTTTATGATAATAGTGTCAATTCATCAAAAAGGCATAACAATTATACATGTAGTTGTATATAATAACAGAATACATGGAGCAAAAACTGAATAAATTGAAGAGGAAAAAAAAGACAATTGAATTGTAATAGTTTGAGACTTGACTCTCCAGCTCTCAATAATGGATACAACAAGTAGGAAGAACACCAAGGAAATAAAATACTTATAAAAACAAACAGACCTGGTAGACATCTATGGAACTCTCCACTTAACAATAGGAAAATAT
Organism: Panthera pardus; assembly: GCF_024362965.1. NCBI lineage: Eukaryota > Metazoa > Chordata > Mammalia > Carnivora > Felidae > Panthera > Panthera pardus. The sequence continues at coordinate 99,187,102 of NW_026526765.1, forward strand.
ATATTCTTAACAATATCCTTAACAATAGGAGAATAGTATATGTAACATTCTTCAGGAGAGACCATAAACAAGCGTCAATTAATTTAAAAGGATTGAAGTCATACAAAGTACATCCTCTAACCACAATGGAATAAAATGAAAAATCAGTGACAGAAATTTAGGGTATTCACAAATACGTAGACATTAACACCCTCACATATAACCAGTGGATTAAAGACAAAATCAGAAAGGAAATTAGAAAATACTATGAGATGAATGAAAGCAAAAATACAATGTACCAAAACTGATGGACTGCAACTAAAGCTGTGCTTAGAGGGAAATTTATAGCTGAAACACCTTTATTATAAAAGAAGAGACTCAAAATACAATACAATCCAACTATAAATTGGTTCTTTGAAAAGATATCAAAGTTGATAAATCTGTCTTAGCAAATTTACAGTGTTATTAACTATAGTCCTCTTGCCATACATTAGACCTTTACACTTATTCATTCTGCGTAACTACAACTTTCATTCTTTTAACGGTACTTTCAAGAGCAGAAATTTTAAATTTTGATGAAGTTCATTTTATTACTTCTTTTGTGGATTATACCTTTGCTAAGTCATATCTATATAGGAGTTTTTAAAGTTGAAAGTATCATTATTTCTCTTAAGGAGTTCTCTTGGAGTGGTTTCTTATTAGTTAATGGTATAAGATATTATGCTCTCTTGCTTGCATCTTATGAGTTGTAAGAGTTTTCATTTAATTCAAAGACTAACTCTGAGTTAAAATTATAAAATATAAACATAAGAGCCATTTAACATGTGCATTGGTCTCAGACTTAATTTTGGACATTTATTTTAATTTTACATACCTTATTCAATTCTGTATGGTTTATCTTTAGGTATTTTTTAAATTTTAGGTCTCTCAAAATGTAAGGTAGTTCTTGCCATAGTTTCGTCCCACTTTAAGATGTCAGAGTATTATTGTTAAAGTATTCCTCCTACCACTTTGTTCACTGGGTGTAGTACAGCAAATAGATTTCATGAAACAACATCCAGAAAAAAAGTTATGAAAGTACATACGCTGCCACAAGCTTCTTTGCTTATAGAGTATGGATGGAAATTTTTAAATGTTGGCCATCAAGAGGAGGATTAGAATCCAAGAGCCTGCTCTGACTTACTGGGTTTTTAAACATTTTTTAGTTTTACATTTTGATGAAGACTTATTTCTTCATTACAAAGATGTTCAGTGAATAGCTTTTTTTTCCCCCAGTATTTCCACATGTAACACCAAGAGGAATTAATGGTATAGACTTTAAAGGGGAGGCGATAACTTTTAAAGCAACTACTGCTGGAATCCTTGCTACACTTTCTCACTGTATTGAACTGATGGTAAAACGTGAGGACAGCTGGCAAAAAAGACTGGATAAGGTAAGTGTTGTTTTTCTTCTTTTTAAAAAATGATCCAATTTGATTCAGCTTTATAGTAATTTCTTAGGGAAAAATCTATTGGGATTGATAGAAGTAGCAGGGGGTACTACTCTTCTGAAATTTTGTGGGCATCTTAAACTCATTTTCCTAATGAGATTCACCAGTTATGTATTTAGTTACATACAACATAAATTCTTGGTAGGATTTTAATATAAAAAATTTTGTAGTAATAGAAATGCCTTGGAATAGAAGTGATAAGCCATTTAACATTACCTAGCTTAATTGCGAAATACGTGCAGCTGTATTTAAGTTCTTAAACACCAGTTTATGAAGTTAAACACTAGCTTACTGTGTTCATAGCTGTGTATACTTCCAGGGTCATTGTGCTATTATTTAACATATATTACGTTGTTCATTGAACATTTGCCTCATATTCACCTGTTTCCACCTTTGCTTAAACTTTAGCATTCAATATTACAATATGAGTCTTTAGTTCCTAATGTCACCTTTGGTTCAGTGAATTTGTTTACTAGGAAAACTTCTATTTAGAATTCAACATCAGTAAAACAATAAAATGTTATAACCGTAACATATCTTAGAAGATTTAGTTCTAGTCTAATGCCATCATTTAAAGAAGGAACTGAGGTACAGAGACTGGTCCAGAAATGCTAAGTAGCAGTTGGAAGAATTTTACTCTATGTTATATTTCAGCTCTGAATACTAGGCCAGACAGTAGTCAAAATCTGACTTTGTGCAGAAATCTCTGTCCCCACCCCCCGCCCCGTTCTCTCCCACTCTCTCTCTCAAAAATAAATAAACATTACAGCTTTGTAGTACAGCTTGAAGGCCGGGATTGTGATGCCTCCTGCTTTGGTTTTCTTTCTCAAGATCACTTTGGCTATTCAGTGTCTTTTCTGGTTTCAGACAAATTTTAGGATTATTTGTTCTAGCTCTGTGAAGAATGCTGGTGTTATTTTGATAGGGATTGCATTGAATATGTAGATTGCTTTGGGTAGTATTGACATTTTAACAGTATTCTTCCTATCCAGGAGCATGGAATCTTTTTCCATTTTTTTGTGTCTTCTTCCATTTCTTTCATAAGCTTTCTATAGTTTTCAGTGTATAGATTTTTCACCTCTTTGGTTAGATTTATTCCTAGGTATTTTATGGTTTTTCGTGTAATTGTTAATGGGATTGATGCCTTGATTTCTCTTTCTTTTGCTTCATTGTTGATATATAGGAATGCAACCGATTTCTGTGTATTGATTTTATATCCTGAAACTTTGCTGAATTCATGGATCAGTTCTAGCAGTTTTTTGGTGGAATCTTTTGGGTTTTCTGTATAGAGTATCATGTCATCTGTGAGGAGTGAAAGTTTGACCTCCTCCTGGCCGATTTGGATGCCTTTTATTTCTTTGTGTTGTCTGATTGCAGAGGCTAAGACTTCCAATACTATGTTGAGTAACAGTGGCGAGAGTGGACATCACTGTCTCGTTCCTTACCTTAAGGGGAAAGCTCTGTTTTTCTCCATTGAGGATGATATTAGCATTGGGTCTTTTGTATATGGTTTTAATGATCTTGAGGTATGCTCCTTCTATCCCTACTTTCTTGAGGGTTTTTATCAAGAAACAATGCTGTATTTTGTCCAATGCTTTCTCTGCATCTGTTGAGAGGATCATATGGTTCTTGTCCTTTCTTTTATTGATGTAATGAATCACATTGATTATTTTGCAGATATTGAACCAGGCCTGCATCCCAGGTATAAATCCCACTTGGTTGTGGTGAATAATTTTTTTAATGTATTGTTGGAATCGGTTGGCTAATATCTTGTTGAGGATTTTTGCATCCATGTTCATCAGGAAAATTGGTCTATAGTTCTTGTAGGGTCTCTGTCTGGTTTTGGCATTAAGGTAATGCTGGCTTCATAGAAAGAGCTTGGGAGTTTTCCTTCCATTTCTATTTTTTGGAACAACTTCAAGAGAATAGGTGTTAACTCTTCCTTAAATGTTTGGTAGAATTCCCCTGGAAAGCCATATGGCCCTGGATTCTTGTTTCTTGGGAGATTTTTGATTACTAATTCAATTTCTTTACTGGTTATGTGTCTGTTCAAATTTTCTATTTCTTCCTATTTTTTTTTTTTAAACGTTTATTTATTTTTGAGACAGAGAGAGACAGAGCATGAACGGGCGAGGGGCAGAGAGAGAGGGAGACACAGAATCGGGAACAGGCTCCAGGCTCTGAGCCATCAGCCCAGAGCCTGACGCGGGGCTCGAACTCACGGACTGCGAGATCGTGACCTGAGCCGAAGTCGGACGTTTAACCGACTGAGCCACCCAGGCGCCCCTCTTCCTGTTTCAGTTTTGACAGTTTATATATTTCTAGGAATTTGTCCATTTCTTCCAGATTTCCCATTTTATTGGCATATAATTGCTCATAATATTCTCTTATTGTTTTTATTTCTGCTGTGTTGTTTGTGATCTCTCCTCTTTCATTCTTGATTTTATTTATTTGGGTCCTTTCCTTTTTCTTTTTGGATCTCAGTTACATTTTATGTGAAATGTAAGAATGTGGGTGTGATACACAGTATGTATGTGTGTGTATACCTGTCGATATAGATAGATATAAGTATGTATATAGATACGTGTATATGTGTAGTGTACATACGTGTGTATATATGCATATAAGTACATATGTATATATGTATAAGACACATTCTATAAGAAATAGAGAGTTCTTGAGTGGAGAGACTAGTTTATCAACAAATAGGTCTTTTAAGTAATTCGTATAATTGGGAAGGAAAGTACAGTGGTAATTTAATATGATTTAAGTGAAATTTCTGTTTCCTTCAAAAAGTATTTGTACGCTTCCAATGTGCTAGCTCTAAGCTAGAAATGGGGAAACAGCAATGAGCAGGAAATTGCCCCTCAAAGAGCTTAATCTATTGAGAGCAATTAAATAGGTAATAGGTGATATAATAACAGGTATTTGATAGCAGTATTGTTTATACTGTTTCTAATGTCAGTTCTATTATTTTTTCAGCTGAGTAATAGAAAATTAATATTTCGTGGTTATTTTTCTTGGTTACCTATAATAATCCCTTCTATTACAGAAGACATATACTGAATTGTTAGCTAGTCATGTCTAAGAAGACCAGAAATTATAAGATTAAACAATTTTACTTATTAACAGTATTAGTAAGAGAAAATCAATTCACTGAAGATGTTTGCTTACGTTAATAGGCTCTCATATGTAATTTCATGTGGTTTTTCATTTTCCCTTAAGTCCTTTGAATATTATTATTGTGCTGTATGTTTTTGTTGTGTTCAGTTTTTAAAATTTAGGTATAGCATAAGTATGGTAAGGTGTGCCAGTCTTAGGTGTCCTGTGTGACGATTTTTATGCATATGTATACACCTCTATAACTGCCACTCAGATTAAGATAAAGAATTTTTATAGTACCCCAGAAGGTTCCTGCATGCCTTTTCCTGGTCCATACCATACCACCATCTCAAGAGGTGACCATATACGTATACACTCTTGTGTCTGGCTGTTTTTTCCCTCAACATTGACCATGAGATTTATTTGTATTGTTACATTTAGTGGTAGTTTATTCTTTTTTATTGTTGTATTTCATTGTATGACTTCAGTTTGCTTATCAGTTTTTCCTTTGGTTTTTATATTTTAGCTATTGTGAATAAAGCTGCTATGAGCTTTCTTGTACATAGCTTTTGGAGGATATTCACTCATTTCTCTTGGGCATATACCTAGGAGTAGAATCGTTGGTTCATGGGGTATATGCTAGCTGTGGTGGGTATTGGCAAACAGTTTTCCAAAGTGGTCATGTCACTTTATACTTCTATCAGCAATAGATGAGAATTCACTTGCTCTTTACTCTTAGTAACACTTGTTATTGTCAAGTTATTGTGGGAATTTGTTTGTTTTTAAATTTTAGCCATTCTGGTGGGTCTATAGACCTGCTTTCTCTTGAGTATGCAAAAATTAGTCTTTAAGTCCAATGAACAATTAACTGATTTGTACAAGCTTTAATGCAGATAGGATATTTGGAAGTAGTTAGCTTTGTGTGTGTTCCTGTGGACTTTAATTTAGCCCTTAAGGATTTGAGGGAAGGGAATAAAGAGAATAAATGTATGTTCCTTATAAGCTTGTTAGACTTAAGTTATCAGATTTGACCAGGGCAGTACATTTCGTGTTGTAGAAAGAAGTTTGAGATTGGTAGTGCCAGGGCCAGCCCTTTTTTAAAAATAGTTATTTATTTATTTTTTTATTTTTATTTTTATTTTTATTTATTTATTTATTTTTTTTTTGAGAGAGAGAGTGCTAACAGGAGAGCTGCAGAGAGAGGAGAGAAAATCCCAAGCAGGCCCAACACTGTCAGCTCTGAGCTGGGGGAGCCCATGGCGAGGCTAGATCTCAGATCTGGATCTTAGGAAGCTGAGATCGTGACCTGAGCTGAAATCGTTACTCTCACTCTTTTGACTGAGCCACCCAGGCGCCCCAGGGCCAGCCTTTTTTTTTATGTGTTGACTTTGGGTCTTTTAACCCCGTAAGGCTATAGATTAAAGGTGAGGATCAAAGTAGAAATCTAAGCTCTTTTTCAGCTCTAAAATAGTTTTAACCAACAGTGAGAAAAGTACTAGACATTCATCTTTCTTAGAATATATTTTAGCATTCATTGATTTCGCCTATTGATTATTTTCTTCACATCCATTGCTTTCTTTCTTTAAAGCAAAATAAATACACCTTTACTGGGGGGAAACAAACACATAAATACATTGTAGGCATTTCTAGTGTTAATTTTATCTTTTTTCTTTTTTTTTTTAAGCATAGGCACTTTGACAGTTACTTAATACACCTAAATATATAGCCCACCTATAAGGTAATTCTTAGTGGTGATTTAAATGGTGGTTTGTGTGTAAAGTATATCTCAGAGAAAAGTGTTTTCTTGGACAGAACAATGCTCATTTTTCACAGGAGTGGACTGTTTCTTTTTATTACTGTTGTTGTTTAGCCAAATTATAAAATTTCACTGAAATGCAGAGAAAATTCCACTTCAGATGTAATTTTTCACTTGCTTTTTTTTTTTTTTAGGAAACTGAGAAGAGAAGAAGAATAGAAGAAGCATACAAAAATGCCATGACAGAACTTAAGAAAAAATCCCACTTTGGAGGACCAGATTATGAGGTATGAAGTTACATTTTGATTTTAGAAGGAGGAAAACATAGGCCATATCTATCATAATGTTGCAGGATTTTTTACCACAATACCCGGGGTTCATTGTCGCACTGCTTTGAAGAATGAAGACTTGGACACAAAATGAGAAGTAGGCAAAAGTTTATTAGAGTATAAGATTAGAAAAGAATAGTAGGAAAGTTCTCTTTACAGAGAAGGGACATTTGGAAGTGAATGTAAGGACCATAGAGAAGGGTCCTTGTTTTGTAAAGTTCTGGTCAGCTTTCCCTCATCCCTTCCCCCTTGTTCCTTCTCAGGTTCTACCCTTATGGGCTTGATCACTCTAGGTTCTGGGTTATTCTGTAGGTGTTGGCTCCTTTTCATTGAATTGAGTGGTCTATGGCCATACTTAGGTCTTTTGTCAAATTTCTGAGGAAAACCTGAAAGGGAGTAGGTGGGGTCTGTTACATTCTAAAGAGGAACCTTACTCCTGAGGGGGTTTGTTGTGGTCAGACACTCCCAGCATTGTTCCAAAATATGTGTTTTTCTCCACCCAGGGACCTCAGGCCCTAATCTTTTCCTCTCAACCTACTGAATCTTATCTTCTTCTATCATAATAAAAGTGATTTTTTTTTTTATTTTTATTTTTGAGAGACTGAGACAGAGTGCGAGTAAGGGAGGGGCAGAGAGAGAGACAGACACAGAATCTGAAGCAGGCTCCAGGCTCCAAACTTTCAGCACAGAGCCCAATGCGGGGCTTGAACTCACAGACTGCGAGATCATGGCCTGAGCTGCAGTCGGGTGCTTAACCGACTGAGCCACCCAGGCATCCCCAGAAATTACGTTATAATCTTAAATTCATTCCTTAAGATATACTATGTATGCAAGACACTGTACTAGGCATGGATATACAGGATCCTGCCCAAGTACCTAATGGGAAAACAGGCTAGTTAACAGGTGAGTTTGAAGCACTGTTAGCACTGAGAGGTTTTTGAGTCAGGGATGGCTTCCCAGCATCTTAGCTGAAATCTTAACAGTGAGACGGAACTAGGGGCACCTGGGTGGCTCAGTCGGTTGAGCATCCAAATTCCACTCAGGTCATGATCTCACAGCTCATGGGTTCATGCCCCACGTCAGGCTCTGTGCTGACAGTTCAGAGCCTGGAGCCTGCTTCACATTCTGTGTCTCCCTCTCTCTCTGGCCCTCCACTGCTCGTGTTCTGTCTCTCTGTCTTTCAACAATAAATAAACATTAAAAAAAAAAAAAAAGAATGAGACGGAACTGGAGGGTATTATGCTAAGTGAAATAAGTCATTCAGAGAAAGACAGATCTCATATGTTTTCACTCATATGTGGAACTTGAGAAACTTAACAGAAGACGATGGGGGAAGGGAAGGGGAAAAAATAGATACAAACAGAGAGGGAGGGAGGCAAACCATAAGAGATTCTTAAATACAGAGAACAAACTGAGGGTTGATGGGGGTGTGGGGAAGAGGGGAAAATGGGTGATGGGCACTGAGGAGAGCACTTGTTGGGATGAGCACTGGATGTTGTATGTAAACGATGAATCACGAGAATCTACCCCCAAAACCAAGAGCACACCGTACACCCTATATGTTAACCAATTTGACAGTATATTTAAAAAAAAAATGAATGAGTAGGCTGAGTAGATACTAACCAGGTGAATAGCAAGAATGTTTACTTGTAGGGGCTGAAAAGGAAAACTTAAAAAAAAAAAAAAAACAAAAGCATTTTGCCCACGGGGAAACTGAAAGACCTTATCGGAGGGTGGAGCCTATTGAGTGGAGGGAGTAGTAAGCCAGGCTTGCAAGGTCTACAGGAATCCTTATATATCCTCAGGCAATGGGTTTTAAGCAAGTGAAAGTTTTCAGATATACCATTTAGAAAAATCATTCTTGCTCCCTGCTGTGAGAGTAGTGGATTGTAGTTGACAGCCTTCGACTGGCAGCTTCCATGACTTCAGGCTCGCAGGTGAGAATTGAAGATAACCTAGATTAAGATACAGTGATAGGAACAGACACCAGCGATAAATTTACATATTTAAAAGTAGGATTAAAGAGTGTGGTGATTGAATGAAGGGAACTGGAGGTGCATAGGAATTTTGAGACATTAACCGGAGGAGGTTTTAGGTATTATTAGATACAAAGATCTAACGCTTAGGTGAGAAATGGATAGATAGGCTGTGGATTTCAGGAATCATCACATGACTGAGGCCAATGCTGTGGGGAGAGCAAGGGTAGAACCCTGAGGAACACCCACATTTAAGGGAGTCCAAAGAGGAGTCTTGGATAGAGAGGAGTTGGGAAATTAGGAATCCAAGGAGAGAGAACTCTTCCAAGATCATCATTAACATGAGAAATGCTGCTAATGGAGCAAGTAAGCTAAAGAGTGGTGTTTCCCACAGATTTAGCAATAAATAGCTATTTTCCTTGGTAAACATGATGAGTTAAAATGTTTTTTTTAAGTTGTTTTTTAAATAAAGTAAATTTTATTCCAGTTACTGTAGTTATCCCTTACATGTGCCATCAAAGGAAAGATGTACCTGTCTTATTTGCCCATTTCACTTATCAAAGTAGAATTTTTGAATGCTATAGTTCCCAATTAGTAGACTCCTGAGACTGAAGTGATTGCATAGATTGAATGAGCATTAAAATTTTTCAAGTGTAGATGTGGTTATGATCAATAGAGGTTTTAAAAGCATTAGGAAATATGTTTGAGTTCAGAGTAGATTTTGGCTATTTCGTATTTTTCTTACATCAAGCAAAGTTACACTGCTGTTACTTGAATGTCGGAAACATTTGGACTTATAAAGGGAATCCTGTAGGAGAGAGGCCTCTGGAGTGTTGTTACTATTCTTGTTGGCGATCCAGCTGGTCATTTGATGGCTGTGTTCACTTAATGATAATTCATTGAAATTTACACTTTTTGTATATTGTAGCTGAATAAAAAGTTGTGTGTGTGTGTGTGCGTGTGTTTAACGTGGTTATGAGGGAGCCTCATAGCTCTAAAAGAACTAGTGCATTAAATCGGGGCGCCTGGGTGGCTTGGTCGGTTGAGCGTCTGGCTTCGGCTCAGGTCGTGATCTCGCAGTTTGTGAGTTCGAGCCCCGCGTCAGGCTCTGTGCTGACAGCTTGGAGCCTGCTTTGGATTCTGTATCTCCTCCTCTCTCTGCCTTTCCCCTGCTCATGCTCTCTCTCTGTCTGTCCATAATAGATAAACGTTACAAAAATTTAGAAAAAACAAAACAAAAAACTAGTGCATTAAATCAAGATGTCTCATATGCCTGTGACAAGGGACAAGAGCATTACACCGTAGTTCCTCCCACCCTTTTTGCCTTGGCCCCAGGTGGTGTCACGTTGCTAGGTTAGGTACTTTCTAATGGGATAGTGATGGCCTAGGGTAATCATTCTAACTGGAAAAACTCCAGACAGACCAGCAATTATTCATGTGTCTTACTTTGGATATTTAAAAAGTTAGGGAACCTTAAACCCAGCCTACCTTTTCAGCCTCAGCTTTTCCCCTAACATGAAGCTATTGTTCCACTTACAGTCCACTCACTTGTTTCGTGTCAGCAGGAACATACTGTGCTTATTTGTTTTCTATTATTCTTTGTACATTTGATACAGCTGAGGTTCCAGTTGCATGAGAATCGGTTGGAGAACTTATTAAACATACATATTCCTGGCTTCACCCAAGATCCACTGAAAAGTAATTTCTGCGCATGGGGACTAAGAATTTTCCATTTAACAAGTTCCCAAGGCAGTTTCCTAGCTGATTGAGAACCACTGCTTTGCCATCTAACCAAGCTTTCAAGCATCAGTTCAGTTTTTCTTTCTTCATGAAATAATAGTCTTTGTTTAGGAAGATGCCCCTCAGAAAACTCCTGTCTGTGCTTGTTATCGGCTATCAATAGATCTTATGTAACTTTGTACTTACTTTTCTGTGATTTTATATGCTTTCTCTTATCAGGTATTCATTCACAAGTACTCACCTCTGCCACTGTAGCATGAAAGGAGGCATAGACAATTCCTAAATGAATGAGCATGATTATATTCCAACAAAACATTATTTTAATTCCATATTATAATTCTGACATCATGAAATGTTGCTATTTTTTCTTCTCCAGCCACTTAAAAATGAAATTCTCAGCTCAGAGGCCATGCACAAGTAGGCAGTGAACTAAATTTAACTCCAGGGCATAGTTCAGCAACACCCCTGTTCTAAACTATCACCCTAACACAGTGTTGGTCAGTATACAGTGGGTATATGAATATTGAGTACATGAATTAATTGTGACACTCATGATTTTGCACAGAGCATATGTTACTTGTCTTTTGATAATACTTTATATATTAACTGGTTTATAAATATTTGTCAAGTCACATTTCAACTTTCCTCTAGAGTTAATGCTAGGATTATGAAGGTTTTATATTGTCTTTAATCAGCTGGGTTTTTTTTTTCCTCTCATGTGTTTGAATAGGAAGGTCCAAACAGTCTGATTAATGAAGAAGAGTTCTTTGATGCTGTTGAAGCTGCTCTTGACAGACAAGATAAAATAGAAGAACAGGTATATCCGGTTTTAAAAATTCTAACACACACACACACACACACACACACACACACACACAAATTCTAACACTAGGCATTCTTGATGTGTGTTATTTCATATAAGTAAAATTTGAAAATTGTGAACCTAATAACCCAGAAAATGAACTGTCTTCACTGAGTCACAGATGTAGAAGAATCTTTACAAGTCACTTCCTTCATTGATTCATTTCTAAACAATGGAAAGGAGACCACTGATTGTTTACAGGAAGCATGAATAATTTACATGAAATTAAATGGAAATATTCCACCTGTTCCCCTTGAAGTATCCAACTTTTATTATCTTTCTATTTAGAATAAGTATATATTTAATCTGAATAAAACAGTCTCTGTGAATTTCTCTTTACCACAAAGTACTGACCATATGAATTCACAAGGAAGAAGACCAAGAATGTATTTTTTTTCTTCTAAATTACTGCCATTCCATTTTTATTATTAACTCCTTTAAAGCTTTAACTACCTTCACCTTCAATTGCTTCCTCACTTTTGACTTTGCTCAGTATTTCACTGTTATTAAATTCGCAACAGACATACCCAGCTCTTTTTGGAAAGTGAAGGAAAACATTTCTTAAATCCTTTAACTCTAGTCTCAGGATTAGTATGATCCTTTGCCTTCTTTTAGTTGTGCAGTAGTGAAGTTACCATATATTACCACTAGATGGTACTTAAGGGTGAATTTTAGTCACTCTTCACAGGGCTTTAAGCATCTTGCAAATAAATTCGTAAATGTATCAGTTGTACTACAAATTAACTTGTGTAGATAAGTTGGCTTGTCATTCTTTGTCATTGCTAGGGTAGTTATGACCGTTATGCCCATTTACTGGTTTGTCTCCCTGAGGGTAAATCACCTCCAAGAGTGACATTTTCTTTTCATGTTTATTTTTCATTATTTTTTTTCTAAATCAGTGATAAAAAGGTGTTGTTACATTAATTTATAAAGTATATCACTCATTCAAAAGAGATTATGCAGCATTCAATAAGACTGGAAACTTTCAGGTCCTAAATGAGCTCCATATTTGTACGCCTAAAGTGTAACCTGAAGGAGTATCATTGTGTTTGGCTTTACTTCATTGTGGTGTTTTTTTATTTTGATTTTATTTTAAACTAAGTTGTGCTATTTTGGGGAGAGTCGTGTGCTATTCTGGGAGAGTAGGTCGAGACAACTTCAGTCTGAGTTTTGTAAATGACTAACTATGTAGCTGTAAACTTATCATTTAAATTCTCTGGGCCTTGGTCTTCTAATACGTAAAACAAAGAGTTATACATGATGATTCAAATTCTGTCTTCTGGCTCCAAAATGCTACTCTACTGGATACTAATGCAGTGCTTGAGTTGGAGTTTAAAAGGATCGATGAACACTTTTGTAAATTTTAAAAGAAAAATATTCATGGGACTATTTAACTTCAGTCTGTTCTTGACACTGTGGTAGATACGCTACAAAATAGGTCATTAAACAGACCATGATTTTCCTTGCCTAATAGACATGTTGATATCGCAAAGATAATTATAGTGTGGTAATGCTCTAGAGTAGTAAACTTCAGTAATTCATGAAGTGAGTTCCAAAGATTCAGATCATTAGATATTGCACAGGGCTCTCCACAGCACAGCCACTACTTAGGTATTCTTCAGTGACATTTTTGAGTTTACATTGTTCTATGTTATTTGCCAATATAAGGAAAGATATTTTTAATAAAGTGGTGAATAAGAAATGAGATCTTAGTTCTGTTCAGATAGTGCTGAATAGAAATTACTGCTTGTCTTCTGCATAGTTAGAAGATGAGTACACACACAACACAGCACAGGCTCTGGTACATTATATTTAGTAAATATTGACTAAGTGAGAAGAAACTAGGCAAGCTCAGGAGGAGGAAGGAGGTTAAGTGACAGCTTAACAGGTGTGATACCTTAATGGAAAGGAGATAAGATATCCATGACCTGGTCTTTGGAACAAAACTGAAGCAAACGATGACACTGGTTCAGATGATATAGCTCTGCACATCCCTGATGAAGTAGAATGATTGGAATAATTTGGCCAGAGTTTGGATATAGAAAATTACTTTAACAGCAGTGTTAATTAAGATTCATGGTAAATAATGCCATGCTGGTATTGGAGAGTCTGACCAGGGGCAGAATCAAAGAACCCATCCCTGGTCAAAGGTGGTACCTATGGAGTCTGAAAGAAGAGACTGATTTAGAATACATGAAGTAAGTGTCGGGATTTGGCAAGGCTTGTATCTTTTGAGTATTTTTGTGATTCAAGTACTTATAAGTACTAAAGTGTTCAGTAATTAAATGTTGATAGTTCCAGGTTATATTATCCATTCTCAAGCTACAAAGTACACTTTAAAACCTTCCCACCTAACATTACATGTTTTCTTAGTCACAGAGTGAAAAGGTCAGATTACATTGGCCTACATCCATGCCATCTGGAGATGCCTTTTCTTCTGTGGGGACTCATAGGTTTGTCCAAAAGGTAAGCTAATGTCACAGCTCACTGAAATTATATATTGTATTGTTCTTCAGTGTGGATGGAACTATCTTGTTGTATAAGGTTTCACTCTTCTTGAATTTAGGTAATGAGACTTTTGGGTATTTTATGTTTTCTTCCAAACATACATTTTTGTATGTTTTTCCTCCAAAATAGTTAGAAATCATCTTCTGAATATAATGTTCTTTCTTTTTTCTTTAAGGGGAAAGGGGGGGATGGGGGTGGATAGGAGTGGCTAATCTGATAGTTAACCAGAAGCATAACTAGTTACATTAAATCACTTTTTTTCTTTGGGGTTAAGTGGTATTATGTTGTATTACTGGAAGCACTGCATTCTTTTTAGAAAGATTTTGGAGCATAAACCATAATAGGTGCATGAAGTCAGCACTTGCTGCTGAGCCTGTTTCATATGGTGCTTTGTTCTCTCTTTCTTTATCTTGTGTTTGGAAGTTGGTACTGAATGCTCTGTTGTGCCTTTGTTCTGATTACTTGGTTTTTTCTTTGTCTGTCTCTGGTAGCCCTATAGTCGCTCTTCCTCCATGTCTTCCATTGATCTCGTCAGTGCCTCTGACGATGTTCACAGATTCAGCTCCCAGGTACTGTATGAATGTATAGAGCGGACTTGAGTCTTTCCGTGCTATATTTCAGCCTGCTTTCCCAGTTCCTAGATATCTTTCTGTTAGGCCACTTGTTTGGTTTTGAATTTTAAATGGTAACAATAAGCATTTAAAAGGCCTTCCTTATCTACTAAATAGTTCCTCTATCAGGCTTGCATGTGCCCTTTGTATCCTGTACTGTGAATAGCTTGGAATTTTGCCATGGAGGAGGCACTCCTGAAAGATTTCAAATTGAATTGAAACAAGTAGGAGATACCTGGTTTTTAAATACCATGTAGTTTCTTTAGATAGGATTCAACAACTTTGATGAACATGGTTTACAGAGTATGTTATAGCATAAAAGTAGGTTTTAATAGTCTCCCTTTTAATCTCGAGTATCTCATATTTCAACAGGGAAATGTCTTTTTAAATAATATTTGTCTCATTACTATTATTATACTAAGCTCCATTGAACAGATTGTATTTTTGTTATGCAAATTACCCTTGGATATTATAAATTAATGTTCCTTTTCATATACATCATTAAGGATTTAGGAATTTAAGACTGGAAACTACATGCTTGCTGTCTCTACCCTCATAATAATGTCCAAGTATTATCAGAGGAATATTTTTTAGTATCAGCATTCGTTTTTTAAAGTTTTTTTAATCCTTGTATCTTTGCCATTGAGCTGTGTATCTTTATGGTGATTGTGTTTTATTGGATTGCATTATGTTATCTTATGTTAAGAAACTGCGCTTTCCAGTCAGAATGACCAAGTGTAAATACTGGTTAGTTGCATGATCTTGGACAATTTTTCTAACTCTTCTGTGCTTCACTTCTGTGATCTAGCTAGGACTGTGATCTGGCTAGAGCCTGGCATGTAGTAAATGCTAAATAAGTGTGAGCTTTTATTAGTTATTATATAGCTATTTATTAGCTATTGTTACTATAATAATAACAATTTCTTTGAACTAGTCAAAATTTTCTACATTATTTTTTTTTTGCTATCAGAGTACAGTTGACCCTTGAACAACGTTGAGATTGGGGCACTGACCCCCCTCGGTCAAAAATCCACATATAGGGGCGCCTGGGTGGCTCAGTCGGTTAAGCGTCCGACTTCAGCTCAGGTCACGATCTCGTGGTCCGTGAGTTCGAGCCCCGCGTCAGGCTCTGGGCTGATGGCTCGGAGCCTGGAGCCTGTTTCCGATTCTGTGTCTCCCTCTCTCTCTCTGCCCCTCCCCCGTTCATGCTCTGTCTCTCTCTGTCCCAAAAATAAATAAAAAACGTTGAAAAAAAAATTTTTTTTTTAAAAAAAATCCACATATAACTTTTGACTCCCCAAAAACTTAACTACTCACAGCCTACTGTAGTTAATCAGAAGCTTTAAGGAGAACATAAATAGCTGATTAAAATATACTTTTATGTTACATATATACTGTATTTGTTACTAAGAAAATTGTAGGGAAGAGAAAATACATTTGCAGTCCTGCACTTTATTTATTGAAACAAATTTGCATTCAAGTGGGCCTGCGCAATTCAAACCTGTGATGTTCCAGGGTCAATTGCATTCCAGTAAAAGTTTTTTAAAAGTCCTAATTTAAAACAGATTTCTTAGTTTATACATATGAATAAAATTGACATTTGTTTTTAACTCTGCAGGAAAGAGGAAAATTAAGTTTAAGACTCAAAATGTATTCTTTGACTTTTGCAGCCTTTTTCTCCTTGAACATGTTTGAGAGAGAGATGTATCAGTTCTGCTTCAGAAATCGCCTAGAACCAAACTTATTCTAATATTTCTTAATCATGTTCATCCATTTGTGCAAGCTTTTTAAAGGCATATCATATTTGCAATAAATCCGTGACAAAACTAGATAATACTGGGAGGCTTTGGTTTATTCTGCTAAGCTCCACCTTGCGTTAAAGTAATAGAGTAAGAGACTAAAGCTCATCAGTACCAGTCACCATTTTTCCTTAAAATATAGGAATACACAAGCTATGAATGAAAACATAATGAGAGCGATAAATGAGTGTTAAGCTACTGATAAGTGCCTAAGAGTTAAGGCCTCAGAATGCAGACCTCCGACCCAAGCTGTAGGGCTATAAAACAGCTGAAATTCTTCACCTACAGAAGAATATATTACTGAGACGCAGGTGCCCATGTTTTTACAAGACTTTGCCACATTGTAGCATACTTCTTTATATTTTGTGTAACTCATGTATGTAAGTTGAGAAAGATCTTCTGGTGGAATTTTTTTAATAGGTGATGCTTGTGATTATTTATAATCTTTTTTTAGCTTTTGATTATTGTACCATTTTACTTATTTATGTATTTAGAAAGAAAGAAAGAAAGAAAGAAAGAAAGAAAGAAAGAAAGAAAGAAAGAAAGAAAGAAAGAAAGCGAGCACATGCGCCCATACACAAAGAGGGTAGGGGCAGAGAGAAAAGGAGAGAAAGAATCTTAACCAGGCCCCACGCCCAGCACAGAGCCCAATGTGGGGCTTGATCTCAGGACTGTGAGATCAGGACCTGAGCAGAAATCGAGAGCTGGATGCTTAACTGACTGAGACACCCAGGTCCCCCTTATCACACCACCGTTCTATATGCCAAAAGAGGCAAAATTGAAGAATAATGACTTTGAGGTCTTCAAGTATTTATGGTCCTTGCTAAAGTATCTGTTGTCATTAGCAGATTTGGGCTCTGGACCTTAACTATGAATTTGGCTTTGCCGTGTGTGTACAAATCTAGGCTTATGACTACTTTGTTCTTGATGAAGTTATATTGATGCTCCTGATTGAGTAGAATAATTAAACATAGAACTGAGAGATGTCCTGAAAATAACTTCAAATAAAATATGTGAATCTCTTAGGAAATTAGTAGCAACACATGAGTCTATCTAATTGGCAGATTTGGAGAAAGAAGTAGCTCTTACACTGTACAGAAAGTAGAAAGAACTTGAATTTATAAGTTGATCTTTTGGATCACATTTATTTGCATATCACAGCAACTATTGATGTCACCTCAAAAATTAAAAAGCAAAAATTAAAAAAATCTTTCTCTGTTCGGAAAAAAATATATCAAAAGGTGGGCAATACATCAGGTTAATCATTAGTGGACATTATTGCAACCACGGTTCTGTATAAAGCTCTTTCCCCCCTTTATGTCCACAGCGACACTTTATTATTGTGGTAATTAATTATTTAACCCCCTCCCTGTTTATTGTACAATAATACATGTTAATTTTAGCAGAACTAGAAAATAGAGTAAATAAAATTAAAATATTAGATCACTGTTAATATTCTCATGCATATCCTTTTTCTATGTATATAGAAAATCAGTCACATATTGATTAAGTACACAGACTTTAATAATTGTCTTCCTACCAAAGTAAGTAATTCAGTGTATACTATTTTGTGACCAGTGTTTTTTTTTTTAAACATATAATTAAGCCCATCTTCTCACTGGTAAATATGGATCTTTATCTCCTTTTCTGTTGTACAGATGTGCATACTGGATTTACCTACTCATCTAATATTGAACATTGAGCCTGTTTTCAGTTTGGCTGTATTGTAAATAGTGTTACAGGAGCATCCTGTTAAATACACCATCCTTGTGTGTGTGTGTGTGTGTGTGTGTGTGTGTGTGTGTGTGTGTGTGTGTATCTTTGTACACTTATCCAGTTATTTCCTTAGGATACATTCCTAGAAGTAGAATTGTTAGGACAAAAGCCATACATGTGTCTAAGTTTTTGTTGTTTTTTTTTTTTAATTTTTATTGCCAAACTGTTCATTAAACCAAGTGGAACCAGTGACACTCCCAGGTCAATTTTCTTTTGTTATGTTGACACTGAATATTATAATTCAGTTACTTTTTGCCAGTCTGATAGACTAAAAGTTTTGTTTCTTGGCCTTTTGCATTTCTTCATTGAACTGACAATTTATATCCTTGTCCATTTTTCCTTTGCGTTAATAGTGCACTGTTAATTTGTTATTAATAAATCATTCTATCCAACAAATCCCTCTATGATTGTAACAATAAGCATAGTTGTATTCCTTCCACATGGGTAAGAGAAAGAGATTGGAGCAGTCTTTGAGCCCTTCTAGAGTCTTGTTCATTAGAGTTTTGATCATTACATCAAAGAGCAGTTTTTGTTTTGTCATCAAAAGGCAGTTTTCTTTTAAAATTTCTGTATTGATAATGTTAGAAAAATCCATTTAGTCTCCTCAAATAGCATACAGAGTGTCTCAAATGGGAAGTGAAAGAAAAGGCTAGAATTGGAGTGCCATCATCTCTTATTTAAAATGTGTTTCATCTCCATTTTTCATAGTTCATTTGCTATGAAGATATTTTGTATGTCATCTCATCATTTTCAACTCTAGGTCCAAAAAAAATCAAGGGCATGATTCCTGAAATTATACTATCTAATTAAAACTAGCGAATGCTATTAGAGCAGATGAAACCTGCTTCAATGATTTTGATCCAGTCTTTTAAAGTGATGGCAGATGCTACTAGTAATATTATTTCCTAGTAGGGGCGCCTGGGTGGCTCAGTCGGTTAAGCGGCCGACTTCGGCTCAGGTCACGATCTCGCGGTCCGTGAGTTTGAGCCCCGCATCGGGCTCTGTGCTGACAGCTCAGAGCCCGGAGCCTGTTTCAGATTCTGTGTCTCCCTCTCTCTCTGCCCCTCGCCCGTTCATGCTCTGTCTCTCTCTGTCTCAAAAATAAATAAACATTAAAAAAAAATCTTTTTTAAATATTATTTCCTAGTATATCGAATTTTGAGCCTAATAAAATGGTAAATTTTGCTTGTATTTATCCTTGTCCTCCCAACTTAATGTTTTCCAATCACTTTGGATGTGCAGTCATAACTGAAAACAGTAAACAGATCATTAGGTTAGATTGGAACTGTCAGTGTGGACACAAATGCATGAGTCACTGCCCCAGTAGTAACATTTACTACTTCATATTTCATTACAGTGAACATGAAATTCTTTATAGTGAGATTTTACCTGTATCACCTCTCTTGTTAATCTCAGTGTTGTTACCTCAAGGAAGATGCCATATGGATAAAGATTCCATGATAAAAGCTTTGCAGAGATGGTTACTACAATAGTTGGGTACTTCAATTTCTTTCATCTCCTAGAAGCACAGCACTAAATTCATCTTGTTTATTTCTTGCCCTCTTAAATCTAGGAAGTGTATAAGAACAAAAGACTGAACACTTTTCCATAGATGCAGTGGTAACTAGGATAGGAATACCATTTTTTCATCTATCTAGAAAGACAATGTTAAATGTGCTTACTGTACATTGTTTTAACTTATGTTACCAGCTGTCAATTTATATTTGTGGAATCTAGTTTTGGGGGGACCAAAACACAAAAATATCTTCTCATTATTCCAACATTTGAAGTAATTTGTCAGAATTATCGCCCAAACAAAAACACAGTTACCTGTGTACTTTCCAACAAAAGCTTACATGCTACTAATTTTTTTTTTTTAAGTAGAACTCTTTTTTAACAGAGTAAAATCCTTTCATTCTTCTTTCCTAAGTGGTCTATTTGAAGTAGGTCTTATTTCTGGGAAGAAATTTTTTTCTGCCTTTAATCTCATAATAAATATAGGTCTTCTCAACTCTTAGTGTCCCACCTACAAAGTACATATTTCATATCTAAAGATTTTTAATATCTTTGGATCTAAAAAGGGTAAGAATTTTTCCCAATCACGATGTTATACAGACAAATGAATCGATCCAGTGCTATGGTGGTTGTTTATTTATGCCTACTAATTGGAACTTTCTTTGTTCCTTTCTCTTTGGGAATTCAGTTACATTTTGTATGTCCTCATAATTTGGAATCCTGCATTAGTCCTCGTTACTGTCTCAGAGCAGATTTCACATTTTTGGAGGCACATAAATTTTTCCATGCAGCCCCTGGAGTTATGTTTTCTAATGAAACCTTTTTAAAACTATAGAATATACTATTAGTTACATTTTTTCAATTTCTTTCAAGTCTGTAGCCCAGTGCCATTCACATTGTTTGGAAGATAATATGTAAAGATATAAAATGTTAAAAAAAATTTTTTTAAGACATAAATGTTATGTTCGTGTTCATTTAGTACAAAAATAGATTATAGAACCTGAGTATAAAATCTTTATCAAAAACTTTTATGATTATTACCAATGACACTTAAAAGTCATACCTACTTTTAGTAGCAAAAATGCATTCTGAAATCGAGAAAACTTTATGTAGTAAAAGTATATGTCACTGTAACATATTGGTAACATCTTTCTGTGTAGAAAAATTATACCTTCAGAGTTAATAATTTTAGGAATTTTTGCCCCCAAATCATTAATATATTTATTTCAAAAAATAAACCTGGTTCTTGTCTGTATCCCTAATGAGCACAGTAGACTTCATGTAAAATAAGTAGTTAAACTTAGGAATAAATTAAGTGGAAGTATAATATATATATTTCCAACTCTTTTCATGCCTTCTCTAATGTACTTAACTATATAAAACAAAATTATGAGTAAAAGGTTAGAAAATGGAGCTTAGAGAAACCATCTCTGTGTAGATGGATAAAGCAGCTCCTTCAGAAACCATCTTTTTATCACTTCACTTCTATTTCAAAACATGTTTCAAACTAGGAGAGTTTGCAAGTAGCACTCACATGAAATCTTACCAATAAATGATTGTGGATTCTGGGAGTGTGAAATACTCAGTTTTATTTAAAGTTTATGTAAGATGTGGAGGAGTAACTGGTGATAGTTAAAAGCAGAGGCTTTATTTAAATTTCAGGAAAAAGACAGTAATTTAAAAGAAGACACTAAAAATTGATTATTTGTAAATGTCTGCATATGTGATTATTAGCATTTTCCCTAAAAGAATGTGAAACAATGAAATTGGAGTCAAGTAAGTAGGGGATTGGTTATTTTTCATTCATAGTAAAAGTGAAGTGAAGTTTATCAGTGAAGTAATAAAAGTTTTTTTTTTTTTTTAATCATTTTGTAGCGAAATCTTGCCATATAACGAACTGTTATCTGTGTAGTCTTAAACATAAAAGCACTGGACTAGATTGTCTCTTCGTGCCCCTTTTACCCTTAGTGTCCCATGATTTTATGTGTTAAATAATTATTTCTGTAAGGAAACGTTTTCTAGTGAAGGAAGGAACTTTTTTTTTCCAGAAAATGCTTATTTTTGCTGACTTGCTGCACATTAGGCCAATATATGTTATATGAGTGAAACATCTTTCTTCTCTGCATTTCTCCCTCCTGTCATTAACCTGGATATGATATCTGGAATGTGGACTAAACTCTTCAACACTGTATAAAATCTACTAACCTTTGTGCATTTGGTTGCTCAGCTTTCTAAAAACATCATTCTAAACTGAAATAAACTGAATACCGTTCTCTTTTAGAGATGATGACATGGCTATTCATTGGATAGGGATTGTTATGATTTTATTTTTCTTTCCAAGGTTGAAGAGATGGTGCAAAACCACATGACTTACTCATTACAGGATGTAGGTGGAGATGCTAATTGGCAGTTGGTTGTAGAAGAAGGAGAAATGAAGGTAATTCCCAGTAAAATGTTAGATTGCTAAATACAGCTGTGTGACAGTCATAGTATCATTACTGCCCAGTGATGTGAAAGAGGATAGCATTGTAAAATTCCTTTTAAACAGATTGTTACATATGATCAAAGAAATGTGCAACCCATTCTGTTTTACCTGGGCCATGGAGAAAATAAATTTGGGGTTTTAGATATGAGCAAATCATAAGTAGCTGATGGCTCTCTATTTGGATATTTCTCTTAATTTATTTTTTAATATATTAAATGATGTACCCAGATCACTTTGTTCCCCTTTTTGGTATATACTTCTAGTCCTTTCCCTCACTGCATCTTCTTTCAGTATTCGGAGATGGGTCTGCTAATCTTGTTCATATCCTTAAACACCAGAGACAGAGAATAGAGCAAGAACAAGATTTAGAGATGGATTCTAAATAGCAGCTGCATTGAATTCTGGATTACCTCGTGCCCAAGGCCATGCTAAAGATAAAGAGATGTTTAATAAGACTTTTCCAACCTGAAACTTTCATTAGGGAAGGAGGATATTGACTTTTAAAGATACTGTTACTTGTCTTTTTCTGATAATGTATTGAAGAAGAGCACAGATGAGTAGTGAAGAAAATTGGAAAAGAAAGAGTTCTCTGATTTGAAACAGCTAGATTGTTTTACACTGAGGAGAAGCATTTGAACTATGTCTAGAAATGGAAGCAAAGTTGTGACAAAGATGAGGCAAGGGTCTTTTAGACAAAAAATACGGGGCGCCTGGGTGGCTCAGTCGGTTGGGCGGCCGACTTCGGCTCAGGTCATGATCTCGTGGTCCGTGAGTTCGAGCCCCGCGTCGGGCTCTGTGCTGACAGCTCAGAGCCTGGAGCCTGTTTCAGATTCTGTGTCTCCCTCTCTCTGACCCTCCCCTGTTCATGCTCTGTCTCTCTCTGTCTCAAAAATAAAAAAAAAAAAATTTAAAAAAAATACAACACAAGCAAAATCTTGAAGGCAAACTTCTTATTCAGGAGTTTTGAATAGACTGTATTGACCAGAATTATTCTAGCAATAGAGATACAATATTAAATGTATTGGAATTTCTTTTCCTCCTGAATAGAGCACAAATTAAGAAGAAAAAAAGAAGAGACAAGCAATTGAGATAACAAAATGTTAGCTATAAATCTAATAAGCTGAGGGGTACCTGGGTGGTTCAGTCTGTTGAGTGTCCGACTTTGGCTCCGGTCATGATCTCGTGGTTTGTTGGTTTGAACCCCGTGTAGGGCTCCGTGCTGATAGCTCGGAGCCTGGAGCCTGCTTTGGATTCTGTGTGTGTCTCTCTCTGCCCCTTGGATTTGCACTCTGTCTCTCTCAAAAATAAACATTAAAAAAAAATAATCTGTTACCCCAGACTTAAGCATAATGTTTCTGACATAACTAGATAATCACAGGCCTTCCCCCAAGAGTAAGCCCCAAAAGAAAACCAGGATACATATTCTCTGTAGAGGAAGGGGTGAGCCAAGCCTACCAGTCCTTATTCTGTACTCGACATTCACTTAGGACATTCTTTCCCCCCTTGGGAGGAGAAAGTGAAGGGGTTCAGAGAAACCAGAACCTGATAGTCTAGATGAAGTCCCTCCATGCAGAACGAAGAATAGAGAATAAGTGTTCCTACAGCCCACATTAGAAAGAGAGTGATTGCATTGTGGATAGTGTGAAATAGCCCGCTCGAGAGAGTAGTCTATTGTCTGTAGCAGTAGGTTAGCCACTGTATACAAAGTAACATTTTTTTTTATTTTTTTTTTAACATTTATTTATTTTTGAGACAGAGAGAGACAGAGCATGAACAGGGGAGGGGCAGAGAGAGAGGGAGACACAGAATCTGAAACAGGCTCCAGGCCCTGAGCCGTCAGCACAGAGCCCGATGCGGGGCTCAAACTCACGGACCGTGAGATCATGACCTGAGCCGAAGTCGGACGCTCAACTGACTGAGCCACCCAGGCGCCCCTACAAAGTAACATTTTAGGAAGATTAAGCTCGTAAGGAAGAAACCAGAGACCAAGTATACCACTTGAGAGGGTCAGGTACATAGTGATGAAAGCCAGCTAAAAGAAGTAACCAATAGTAGAAAAGTCAAGCTGTTGAATAGTAGAAGAGTCAAGAATCTCCTACACGATGAGTAATGAGCTTAATAGCTATGTGAAATGTGAGGGGAGGAGTTAAAAGTCTAAACTTTCCAGTTCAGGTGACTGGAAAATAGCAGTCCCAATAACATGAATAAATGAGCATATAGGAAAAAGTAGTTTGGTGAAGGACATTTTAAAAAAGAAATGCCTAACAGTGTCTGGACCCATAAAGTACTCCATAAATTGAGAGCTAGTTCTTATAATAATATGATTATTCATTTCATGTTGATGAAATTAACTTCTTGTAAAACTTTCTGAAGTAACCTATAACTTTGAAATAATTAATTTTACTTAGCAGTTTAGGTACACAACTTCAGTATTTAAAGCAAGATAGCATAGATCTTCGTGTCATTTTAGCTTTCAGTCATTGATTCAACAAATAATTGAGAGCCTACTGTGTTTCAGATACTATTTTAGATGCTGGGTCTGAGGCATTGAACAAAACTGCTGTACATCGGTATCCTTAAGGAGGTGATGTTCTAAACCAGGCTTAGTTTAACAACTCCTGTAATTAGGTGTTCATTGCGTGTGCATGTTTTTCATAATTGAAGTTTACCTCAGATTTGTAGTTTTAAGTGTTTTTTATGTGTTGTCTGTGTTAATAATTTGAAATGTAAGATTTTCTTTTAGCAGAATATTTATATTCCATATATAGATTTTCATAAATAAAATTCTAAAAAGCAGCTAAATTTAAAAACCTGCTTTCAGGTTTGTACTTTAGGGGTTTAATTCTTATTTTTTAAACAGGTTTTTAAATATATCCTCTTTAGGTATATAGAAGGGAAGTAGAAGAAAATGGGATTGTTTTGGATCCTTTGAAAGCTACCCATGCAGTGAAAGGCGTTACAGGACACGAAGTCTGCAATTACTTCTGGAATGTTGATGTTCGCAATGACTGGGAAAGTAAGCTGCCATTATTAATATATCTTAATATAATTATTTCAAATTTAATATCAAATCCAACCTAGTTTTTTGCATCTCATATACAGTTTACAAAGTCATTGTAGAAAATACCTGGAGAATCTGACAATAGCTTGCATTTACTTTTTTTTTTAAGTTGCATCTAAATGGAGCATTTTGCTGTACAGAATGCTTCTTGCTATATTGTAGCATTTGATCCAGTATTTCAATAGTCCTCCATGATAGGTAGGTTAAAAAAAAAAAAAAAAAATAGGTTAAGTGACTTGTCAGAAGCTACAGAGGCTAGTTAGTGGAAAGACTGGGACTAAAATTAAAGGTTTCTGTTTTATCATCTGCTTTCCCAGATTGTTTTGTGTCCCTTGTAAACCCTGGATAAATCCTGCTCTGGTTTGTTGAGAGTTATTCTTGGAGTGTGTGTGTGTGTGTGTGCATGCATGTGTGCGCGTGCGCCTCTTAGTCACCAAATTTCATAAATAGAGATAGTTTTGAACATCATAAGATGTTTATCTATGACAGTTTGACATTCTTTTTTCACAAATATAACCAACTAAGCTTAGGACAGTTTCTTCAGCTTCAATAAATTAGAAATGATAGGAAAGTGTCATAGTATTAGATAGGAATTTGCATCTGAGTAATTAATACATGTGAGTAGAATTGCTTTTTTGATGTGGAAGCTAGAGATTGAGCCAAAGAAAATGAGATTTCCTTATGATCAGGTGTCATGGCCCCTGTAGCCCTAATATTAAGTCTTAACCACCTTCCATTTAGACAGCCTACATAGGGCAGAATCCTGCTCATGATACCACAATGTCCATCAGTATAAATGAGTTAATCACATTCTAGAAAGAGGCAATGTATCTTTTTGGCTACTAATATTTTCTCTTCATTTCAGCAACTATAGAAAACTTTCATGTGGTGGAAACATTAGCTGATAATGCAATCATCATTTATCAAACTCACAAGGTAAAGATCTCTTCATCCCAAAAGGATTTCATCCTAATTCAAACTGAGACATAGAAATTCTCTCAAGTAAAATTTGGCAGGAAATTAAATGCCATAAAATATCCACAGACTTTATTAACGATGCATGAATGTCACATATTTGAAAGGATATCAGCTCCTTTAAAGCAGAGCCCGAGACAACCTGAGAAATAACCCAGGAACAGTGTGTTTGATAAAGACCTCCAGTTAGTTATGTGCATTTAAAGTTTAGAAAAGAAAATACTGAAACCGAAGTAAATATTTTTCTAGCATCTAGTCTTTATAGGAGAGAAGTCATAGTTACCACCAACAAAAGAGAATCATAGGAGTGCCTGGGTGGCTCAGTTGGTTAATAAGCTTCTGAGTCTTGATTTCGGCTCAGGTCATGTTCTCACAGTTTGTGGGTTCAAGCC
Organism: Panthera pardus; assembly: GCF_024362965.1. Taxonomy (NCBI): domain Eukaryota; kingdom Metazoa; phylum Chordata; class Mammalia; order Carnivora; family Felidae; genus Panthera; species Panthera pardus. The sequence goes on from NW_026526765.1 coordinate 99,213,458, forward strand.
CCATGTCAGGCTTCACACTGGCGGCACAGAACCTGCTTGGGATTCTGTCTCTGCCCCTCCCCTGCTGATGCACACACACACTCTCTCTAAATAAATAAATCTTTCTCTCTAAATAAATGAGTAAACATTTAAAACAGTGAATCATAGTTTCCTCTGGCAACAATGTTAAGTGGAATGGAAATTATGTTATTAATGTATGTTAAGATTGATAAAGTCATGTAAGTAGATCATCTAAAAGCAAGGGAAAATTGCCATGCATAACTATTAAGAAGTTGGTCATATACCAGAGCACACAGAAACATTGTCCTAAATTGGTTCACTTTCATATTGCTTTCATTTTACATTCATTTCATTTCTTCCTGTGCTATCCTAGATATTTAAATTTGAAGAATTAGGGGCTCCTGGGTGGCTCTGTCATGTCAGTTAAGCATCCAACTTTGGTTTCAGCTCAGGTCATGATCACACAGTACATGAGATGTAGCCTCACATCAGGTTCTGTGCTAACAGTGTGGAGCCTGCTTGGGTTTCTCTCTTGCTCCCCTCTCTGTTTCTGCCCCTCCCCTGCTTATTCTCCTTCCCTCTCTTTCTTTCTCAAACTTTAAAAAAATTAAAGAATATTTCCCTTACCTGATTCTACTCTGTTCCCTGAAAATTGCCAAATAATATACTGTATAAAGGATAATGAAAGGGGTTGGGAGGATGGGCAAAATAAATGAAGGCAATTAAGAGGAACAAACTTCCAGTTATAAAAAAAGTAAGTCAGCATGGGGAATGTAGCTAATAATATTGTAATAGCGTCATGGTAACAGATGGTGACTACACGTATTGTGGTGAGCCCTGGATACCGTATAAAATTGTCAGACCAGTGTGTTGTACACCTGAGACTCATGTTCATTTTAAAGAAAGGAAAATAAAGGAATTATAATTTTGGAAAGATCCATCAAATGTGATATTGTATGTTATATAAGAAATACAATAATTCAACAGGTACTTTATTTTTCTTTACTTTAAATGACTTTTTAATTTGAGCTGAATATATGAAAATATTTTAGGTTTGTTATGTATTTCTTAAACTCAGTTTTGTCATATGAGGCATCTTCTATGTAATGAGAGTGAGCTAGGCTTGATTTTACATGGCACCTGCTCAAGAAATGTATAATAAGTACATTATATGTCAGCTTTGCTTCAATTAAAAAAGAAGTGTAACAATGAAGATTCTGCTTTAATATACAGATTTGGGGAGTCTAAGTGACACCTAAAACTTAGCAGATGTTTAAAAAATCAATTAATGGTCAATAATTTGGAATGAAGAGAAATGACCAGTAATTTAGAATCAGAGGAATCTTGTAATCTGAAGGTAATTGATCCTCGAAAACAGTCTTCTGAAAGTATTTCACTTGGTAAATCATAGATGGAGTGAAGAATTTATATAGGTTATATTAAGGTCACTTGAAAAATAAAACTAAAAACTATTAAAATAATACCTCTTAAATTTAACACAATTTAAATTACAGTTATAATTGAATAAACAGATTGTTCTAGCATAATTTTTTTAAATAAAATTCAATAATGCTCTGCAACATCTTGCCCTTTACATTTGCCTTCTTTTATAATCTGGTTTCTTAAAGAGGGCTACTTATCTCCTGGTATTTAAGTCATTCTCACTCTGTAAATTTTTATCTTCTCATCATCCTTGTGGATTTGCATTCATTCGTTCTAACATGGCCCAATTTTCCTTTATTATTGGCTTTGCTCAACACTACTTTCATCAATTTCATAAAATGGAGCATCTTTAAAAGATAACCATTTCACTTTCCAATGAAACTCAATGCTTAAGAAAGTCAGTGCACAGATTTTCTCTTATTTAAAAGTACATAGTCTCAGTTTCCAGAGACCTCATTTCCATATCATTCCAACGTGTTTTATGTTTCCTGGCATACTATAAAGTTGAAACATTCAGTCTGATTTAGTATTCTTCAAATGTGCTTATATCAAAGAAGCATTCTTCTTACACTAAAATCTTAGCTTTTAAGTCTCTCAACACTTTAAACAGAGGTTTAATACTAAAAAGCAGAACATTACCAAGGACTAGGGAAGGAATTAATTGCTTACTGAGTGTAGAGTTTCTGTTCAGGGTGATAAAAAATTTTGGACATTGTGCTGATGTATACATAATATTGTGAATGTAATGTCATTGAATTGTACACTTAAAAATGCTTTAAATGGCAAAATTTTTGTTATATATATCCACAATTTTAAAAGTATTACTTTGATGATATTCTACAAAGCAGTTAATTCACTGTTCATAATTAATCCTTTGCTGGGTATTTTCAGATGCTTTCCATTTATTTATTTTTTTTTTTAATCTTTTTTTTTTTTAACATTTTATTTATTTTTGAGACACGGAGAGACAGAGAATGAACGGGGGAGGGTCAGAGAGAGAGGGAGACACAGAATCTGAAACAGGCTCCAGGCTCTGAGCTGTCAACACAGAGCCCGATGTGGGGCTCGAACTCACGGACCGCGAGATCATGACCTGAGCTGAAGTCGGCCGCTTAACCAACTGAGCCACCCAGGCGCCCCAAGATGCTTTCCATTTAAAATTTGACAGATTTTACCTTCACCTAAGATATTTATTTTTGTTTTATTTATTTTTCTTTTACATTTGTGTCTCTGTTAGTTCCGTATTACATATGAATTTAAAAGTAATTCGGCTTTTCAAAAGACATTTACTTCTTCCACAGAGGGTGTGGCCTGCTTCTCAGCGAGATGTATTATATCTCTCTGCCATTAGAAAGATACCGGCCTTGACTGAAAATGACCCCGAAACTTGGATAGTGTGTAATTTTTCTGTGGATCACGACAGTGCTCCGGTAAGTGCACTTGTATAAATGTGTATAGTTGTATAGTATAAAGCTAAATATACAGTGTGGGACAAAAGTGACAAACACATATGATACACACTGGTACTTGATTTGATAACATTTCTTAGATTTTGTTTTATATTGGATTGGCTCCTTGGAACACTATAGCCCTTGTGTTACTTGAGGGCAGCAGTCATGGCTGTCAACATGCAGCAGGGGCTGTTTTCCTTTCCCCCTGACGTTATAACGCAGAGACAGAGCTGAATGGGTACATAAGGGAAGCTACTTTGTACAGTTCCCTCTCAAGCCATGATCAGCTACTGGCAAAACCCCTGTGGTTTCTATCTCAGTTGAGTTCCATCTACTACTGAAGAGGAGGGAAAATCATTCCTGATGTCATGCAGCTTGGCATGTGTTATTTAGTGGTGCTAATAAGATTTTGTTGGACATTTTGATGAGCTATGGTTTTGGATAACCTAATGTGCTATTAGAACAGTAGGGATTATAAAATACAAGGCATCTATTACACTAGTGTTTTGTTTTTATTTTTTGTTTTGTCAGCTAAACAATCGATGCGTCCGTGCCAAAATAAATATTGCTATGATTTGTCAAACCTTGGTAAGCCCACCAGAGGGAAACCAGGAGATCAGCAGGGACAACATTCTATGCAAGATTACGTATGTAGCTAATGGTATGTGTTTTGAGGTTTCTTTTGCTACTTTGGTAATGTAGATTTTCTTTTTTTTTTTAAGTTTATTATTTTTAGTAATTTCTACACCCAGTGTGGGGCTTGAACTCACAACCCCAAGATCAAAAGTCGCACGTTCTTCTGACTGCACCAGCCAGACACCCCTAGATTTCTTATTATGATCTCCATGCCTTTTTAGTTTTTCTCCTTTAGATTAACGATTTTTAATTTGGAGTGATGTGTACCAAAATTATCAGGAAACTTTGAAAATATCCACATCTGAATTTCATCCCAGAACTACTGTATCAGAATTTAAACTTCATCTCTAGATCACTATCACATATGCTTGGTTTAAAAATCCATCTATTATATATTTGCCTAATAGAATATATGTATGATTAGAAATAAAAGCAATAATGGTAAAGAAAATTAATAGTTCTTTTTCTTATTGTCAGGCTTTTTTGTTTTCTGAATTATTGCCTGCTTTGGATTCTTAACTACACCCATTTCCTACTTGCAGTAGTCACTGGAATCCCTCCCATCAAATCCTCAAATCTTCTTTGTACAGGGCTGTAACTGCTACTGTGTTTGAAGAGACAGTTATGTCCGAGTGAGATATTGTTTGATTATAGTAGAGTTTGACAAATTTATCTTACATAACCTGAAATGTTGCTATATTAATATTTGCATTTAATTTAGGGAGCCAAGAACCTGTTAAATAGGTAATAAATGCTCTCTTGTTTGCTATGTGTCCTTGTCTGGTGGTTAGCATTAAGGAATTAGCAGTCAGGACTTTAAGAGATGTTAACTATTCCAACACGAGAAAATTTTGAAAGCAAAGGAAGTAAATGAGTGCTTCCCATACATTTGGAGAATTGTATCTTAACGGGCTTTATTTTAATTTTCCTTTATCTTGCAGTGAACCCTGGAGGATGGGCACCAGCCTCAGTGTTAAGGGCAGTGGCAAAGCGAGAGTATCCAAAGTTTCTAAAACGCTTTACTTCTTATGTCCAAGAAAAAACTGCAGGAAAACCTATTTTGTTCTAGTATTAACAGGTACTGGAAGATATATATTACCCTTTTTTTAAAACTTTGATTAATATGACTCTGCAGATATTAAAATTTAGTTAATTGTTGAAAGTAATTTTAATGTGTTTTACAATGTTCCCAAAGTTGTAATTTTTAAAGCCTTTAAAACTTGTTTTCTTCTGCTTATATGAGGCAATGTTTGCTTATGCAAAGACATTTTAACATTATGGAGCTATAAAATTCTAGAAGTACAAATTCCCTGTATTCTTCCCTTCACAGAAAGTACTTGAGGTTCATTGTTTATTCTTCCATACTTTTGTATGTATGTAGTGAATGATGTGTATTCTTGATTATTTGTTAATAATACTTGTTTATTCTATACTTCTTGTTTTGCAGCTTGCTTTTTCTGTTTAACAATATATCTTGACTAGTACTGCATATAAAGACATGAGATATATAAAACTCATTCCATTAACAACTGTTACATGAATGTTGCAGAATTTATTAACCAGTCCCATCATAATGTTGGTTCCATATTTTGACTGTCAGATAATGCTGTGTTGAACATCTTTCCATAAAGTGCTGGAATCTTTAATTCTTTTTCAAGAAATGATATGTTAACGTGGTTCAAAAGTCAGGTGTGAAAAGATGAACAGTGAAATTTATCCCTTGCCCCTGCTCACCCAGTTTTGCCTTTCCCCCACCCCCAAACTGAAAGAGTATAACTGCTATTAGTTTGTGTATCTTTTCCAGAGAATTTTTTTTTTAATTTTTTTTTCACGTTTATTTATTTTTGAGACAGAGAGAGACAGAGCATGAACAGGGGAGGGGCAGAGAGAGAGGGAGACACAGAATCGGAAGCAGGCACCAGGCTCTGAGCTGTCACCACAGAGCCCGACGCGGGGCTCGAACTCACGGGCCACGAGATCATGACCTGAGCTATAGTCGGACACTTAACCAACTGAGCCACCCAGGCGCCCCTCCAGAGAATTTTTTATGCCTGAGCAAGCAAATACAAGTGTATGTCTCCCACACATACACCTTTTTGTTGTTGTTGAAGAAAATACATTGTTCTGCATCTTGTCTTTGTACTTACTTTACTTTGAAGGTCTTTGCATATCAGTATGGACCTTCCTCATTATATTTTTGTGGCTATACAGTATCCCATTGCATGGATATACATAATTTTCTAACCAGTCCTCCCTTGCTAGATACTCAAGTTGTTTCCAATTTTTGCTGGAATGGTGTTACAAGTATATCCACTTACAAGTTTATATGTGGGATAAATTGCTAGATATGACACTGCCAGCACTTCTGGGGGTGGGGGGTTGTGCGTTTTTATTTTAGATACTGCCCCTAAAGAAGTTGTATTAATTTATCATCTCACCAGCAATAATGTATTGGAGTGCCTATTTCCCTTTACCCTCTCACACAGTGTATGAAATAAAACTTGGATTATTCCCACCTTGATAGGAAAGAAATACTTTCTCTTTAGTTTTTATTGTCTTTCTCTTACTATGAATAGTTAGAACATTTCTTGGTCCATTTGAGAGAAATTTGTATAATTCTGTTTCTGTGAACTCTCAGTATGTGTTAACATTTAAATTTTTAATAGATATTACCAAAGTATAATTCATAAACTGCAGTATTTATGAATGTTCTCTTATTCTCACCTATGTTAGATATTAAATCATTGGCTGAGAAGTTTATATTATTGAGTAACTTAGATTATTGTATTCTTGAGTCTTTAGATTAAATTAGTATGTTCAATAGTGTTATATAATGACTCATATTTTTAACTAATTCTGGTTTCTGATGTTGTTTATAGTATGCCTCTCTTAAAAAAAAAAAAAAAGGCTAAATTTATTGTCAGATGCTAACACCAGAGTTGTTGCATTGATGTCCCAGATATTTAGCCTTTCCTAAGAAAAAGCTTACCTGAAAATGTTAAACAGATTCTGATCTTACCTGAGTGGTTAGTGTTTTGGGATATAGCTTGACCTTTGAGAGATTCTGTCTTCAAGTGCAAGTGCGTTGCATAAGTGTACTGGCTTTTGGAATATCTTATACTTTAGGATTGTTATGGCTAGATCTGGACACAAATTTGCTGATTTTATCTTTGCCCTGTTACCTCAAATTAACCAGAAACGTGATGCTGTGTCATGGCAGCAGGCCATGTCACCTGACTTAGCTGGTTGTCTCTCCCCACAGCCTTAAGATTTCTAAAGAATGCTATTTGCTCTAATCAAGACCAAGTGTGCAGCTATAATCTGCTTTCTCTCTTCATCTCTACCCCCAGCCTTGCTAAAATAAGCAGGGCAGAAAACATAACCATCTATTAAGCAAAAGAAATCAGAATGCAGTTATGTATAGAACTTGCTCTCACCTATGTTTGAAAAGAAGAATTTTCTTAAGCATTTGTAAAATACATGCTAACATTATTAACAGCATTTTGCCTCAGAACTGTTGGATTTAGGGCATTGTTTATTGACTGTGTGCATGTGTCTGTGTGTGCACACAGTACCTAGCGGGGAGGGGGTTGAAATCCATCTCAGAGGAAGGAGGTAGCATTGTTTGTGGATGTATGTGTATGTATGCAAAGACAGAACTATGAAGATTCAGTGGCCACAACTTAGCTCTGGCCTTGAGTCCAGGTTGAGCTTCTTTCTGACAAAGCACCAAATTCAAACCTTAACACCATAGTGAAAATCTTTGTTTACCTAAAGTAATATTTGTTTCATAATAAGTTTGGAAAGATGTATGTATGAAGTGGATTCTAGCATTGAAATTTTAGGAAAGCTATCCTAATTTTAGTGATGAAGAAATTATAACTTCCAATAATGTTTATGATCTTTAGTGAAATTTCATAAGGAATTAGTGAGGTCCAAAGATAGTTAAAACTCATAGTCAATTCTTGATAACTGGTATTTTATAGCATAATTTTTATTGAAGACTAAGAAGAAGGAAATGCTGGTTTTGGGCGTGTAAACCCAGAGAATTCTGGTTGATTCCCTCTTTGCTTATCTATGGTATATTTCCCTTCTTTTTTGAGTTTTCAAAACGTTCCTTCTGTTCCTTGCTGATCAGTTTCAAATATGTAAGGTTTACAATTTTAACATTTTTAACGGTGAAAATCTATAAAGAATAAATATTTAATAGAGATCTGTGTATTCCCTGAATTCACAGGGTAGGAGGAATCTGTTCTGGTAGTCTTGCCACTCTCAGTAATAATGTATTTCTTAATTGTTTACTTATTTTCTTTCCTGCAGTGACTGAAGCAAGGCTGTGTGACATTCCATGTTGGAGGAAAAAAATAAAAAACAAAATTGAATGCTCTAAGCTGGAACGTAGGATCTATAGCCTTGTCTGTGGCCCAACACCCTGGCCTTGTGTACAAAAATGAAGAAATATTGCAATAGCAAAGGTGAACATCTAACACTAGCTGTCTCCTGCTAGATCTCCTCGCTCAGCATATAACTATAAATACATGTAAAATTACATGTATATGGCTATATTTTTATTTGCTTGCTCCTAGAAGAGAAAAAAAAAAAATCAACTTTGAATCACAACTAGGAATTGATGCTTTAATTTTTGGAAACTTTTTCAGAATTTTTAATTTACTATGGTCCGGCCTAAGATCCTCATTTGTATCAGGTTTTGTGCACAAAAGAAAAGCACAAAAGTTGAATGCACATGGGGCATGTGCTTTCTGTGCACCAAATAATCTGGATGGGGTTCTTTTTTCAGGCCTATGGTTAAATCTGTGTTCAGAATTTTTTGACTTTTTTGCTTTGTATAATCATAGAATTCATTGCTGCTGATTTCTATAATGATTCATGTTACGTAAAGTGTCTCTTAATAACTGAGGGCTGTCAAATAACCTGTGATTTCACCTTTTCTATAGTCTTACTCCTATGAAGAACCTTGGTTCTGATGGAGAAAGAGTGAAAAGCTTTATTTTTTCCCCCAGGTATCTTTATATTTCTATTGTATTTTTAGTTGTGTAATGTGTGCTACAGATTTTTTTCAGTTTGTTTACAAACACAATTTGGTAATTCCTAAATTGGTTCTGTCTGCCACCAAACGGAAACAGAAATCTTGTGGGTATAAACTACTTTTTGGTACAGTGGTAAGGATAAAATGAGCTCATATTTTCTCAAAATTTGTAAGAGCATATATGGTATTTCTTGTTAAGGTAAATCAGGCTGTTGGGGTTTGACATTTGATTCAGTATTTCTGGTGTTCGTAACAGGCATGTTTGTCAGTTCTTCTAATTTGGCTCAGTTTAAAAGATATGTTGCAGGATATGCATATAAAATGTGAGCAGTGCTCCGGTTTGCCTCTTGATCAGAATTTGCAGCAGAGCAGTAAAGGATTCCATGTGATTCAAACTGAAATTCTTTCCTTACTTGCTGTAAGAGCTTAAATGTAAAATACCTTCTTTAGTTTTAGGCCTCTGTGAAAAACCTTGAAGCATGGAGTTGAGGCAAGGAATGGTACTCACTGAAGTAGAAATGACTGCCCACTTCAAAATCTTCATTGTGTTTATACACAAATTTGCTTACATATGTCAGAGGCATTTTGTAGATGCTATGCTGACTTGTTCATCTCTGTAGAAACACAGAAATCAGACCCATTTTGTAAAGCAGAAAGTCATGTCACTTGGAACATGTCCTGTATATATTTCATACATGGTAATGGAGTCTTAATGATAAATGCAAGGTGATAATTTAATGATGGGATTAGTCTGATCACTTAATATGCACAATCCTGGAAGTGAATTACTTGCATCAGATATAGTGGTATTTATTATTCTGTACAGAGAGAAAAATACATATAAAACATATGCTTATATTACATGCACGCAGATTTCATGTTCCATAAATCTTTTCTATTTTTTAATTTACCTTTCTCTAATGATGTGCATGGAATATGCCTTATACAGAAAAATGCTGTTCATAATTTGACTATGTGGAAAAGTGCCTATATGGTGGTAATGCTAGTAAGGCAAATAAGACAAATTATCATATGAGTTTACTACATCACCAGTTAACATTTTATATTGTGATGTTTAAAAAAGAAAAGTTTATACCTCAAATGTGTATTTTATTTTACAATCAGCTGTGGGGTTGGGATGGGAATATGGGAGGGTTGGGGAGGGAAGGTTTATTAACCTTAGCCGCTGATGGGAATCTTCAAAAAAAATTCTCTATGCCCACTATAAATGTTCTTCTGTTCGCCATTTTTGGTAACTATCATAAACATGGACAAGTAACTCTTTCATAACTAAATTGAATAGCTTCATTTTACAAAGGTATGGAAAACTTAACAAAGCAATGTCTAAATCTAATTATCATTAGTTGCATTTGCACTAACTGTTAGATACACTTTTGCAATTCTGTAAATGAAATGATTACACTAAAAATATTTGTATAAAAAAAAGAAGATACATTTTACCTTTAGATAACTGTACAGGTACTTCACTAGAGTTAATCCCATCCGGTCAGATTTAGAAATGAGTTGGGGAATGCGAAAAGAGTTTTAAAGAGCTCACAATTTGGAGAGGTACTAGCCATTTTAAACAATATTCAGACCCTCTAGAATTATTTCTGTATGGCTAATTCTTTAATCAGTATCTGAATATACATGATGTTTTCCCAAACACAGTAATTTCTTCTGTCTCCCAAACAAAAACAAAAAACAAAAAAAATGATCCTTTTACTACTCTTCTTTTCAACTAGTTCAACACTCTTTTGTACTGTGATAGAAATTTGGAAAATACTGGTAATGATGGGTTTTGTCCCTGACTGCCCGCTGTACAGGACAGGAGAGCACAGTGTTTCACTTGGAACTCAGGACTCCTGATTTTGAGGTGGAGGGTGATCACAGCAGCTCTTGGTTTGGGAACACCACAAAGGCTATCGAGGTAGACCGAGGAGGGGATGGCTGGGAGGGAGGTATAAGAACACAAAATAAGGAAAAGGAAGAATGGGTTTCCCGTTTGTTGAGTTTCATCGGCTAACTTGTACACCTATACAACATCAGTGTCAACTGCTATTGAGAACATTTTAGTTGGGCTGAGCTGGTTCTCTTGTGAAATTGTGCTGGTTAATTAAGCTTATCAATTGTTTGTTCAATTAAACACTTTCACCAGTATTTAGTCCGAGTTGTACAGACAATGTATTTGGATTACTGTCATTGTTCACCTACAAACTCAAAACATAATCATTTTAAAGTACCTTGGGAGTGTGTAGAGTGTAACTATTCTATAATAGCTTTATGATCCTGATGTTTTTAAAAAATAATAAAGTTGGATCTTCCATGTTACAATCACAAAATTAAAACCAGTATTTAAAAGTGGAAAAGTATTAAAATATTATGGACAAATGTACTTGCTTGCTTGTTTTCCTTAACCCCTAGATACTGCCTGCATAATTCTAAATTTTTTTTAATGTTTTTATTTATTTTTGAGACAGAGAGACAGAGTATGAGCAGGGGAGGGGCAAAGAGAGAGAGAGAGACACAGAATCCGACGCAGGTTCCAGACTCTGAGCTGTCAGCACAGAGCCTGATGAGGGGCTTGAACCCACAAACTGCAAGATCATGACCCAAGCTGAAGTCGGACACTTAACCGACTGAGCCACCTAGGCACCCTTGCCTGCATAATTCTAAATAGTTAAGAGCTTGAAATAACTCCAGTTTAATATTTTTTAAACTAGAGGTTGTAACCCAGTTAGGGATCAAGAAAGCCACGTAAATATTTTTTAACAAAATAGAACAGAATGGAATAAATCAAGTACATAGCATGTGAATATATATATATTTTTTAATACTTATTTTGAGAGAGAGAGAGAGAGAGACATAGCATGAACACAGAGGGTTAGAGAGAGGTGCTGACACAGAATCTGAAGCAAGCTCCAGGCTCTGAGCTGTCAGCACAGAACCCAGTGTGGGCTGGAATTCATGAGCTGCGAGATCGTGACCTGAGCCAAAGTCGGGCATTCAAATGACTGAGGCACCCAGGCGCCGCGTGAATATTTAAATATTTTGTGAATCTTTTTTCATATGTATATGTGTGTGTGTGTGTGTGTAGTGGATTATAGTGTGAAATGAATTTCTTACTTATGAAAGCTGATGCAAAGTTTTTTCAGATTGCTAGAAAGTAAGGCCATATATAGTTGGGTATTTCTTTTTTTTTTTTTTTAATTTTTTTTTTTTTCAACGTTTTTTATTTATTTTTGGGACAGAGAGAGACACAGGATGAGCGGGGGAGGGGCAGAGAGAGAGGGAGACACAGAATCGGAAACAGGCTCCAGGCTCTGAGCCATCAGCCCAGAGCCTGACGCGGGGCTCGAACTCACGGACTCACGGACCGCAAGATCGTGACCTGGCTGAAGTCGGACGCTTAACCGACTGCGCCACCCAGGCGCCCCAATATAGTTGGGTATTTCTAAAATGAAAGCACAGTGCCAGTCATGCACACTTAAAATTCAACTACATGTAGCGGTAATTAAATCCTGTCTCGTTTATTTAAATTACATGGACAGCTCCACCTGTTACACTTAGGGAATCTATGCTCTAGGACAACCATGAGAAGGGAAGTGTGGATTTGCAGTTCAGTCAGTGGGTTCCTCCATGGTTATATTAAAAGACACTGAGCATATTTCTCTCATGTTCAAAGATATATACCATCTAAAAAAACATGACCTCTAAAAACAGGCCAACTACTTAACCTGGTGGGGTGCTGGAGAGAAAATCTGGCTGTTGTATTGGATTTTATTTTAATGTGTTGGATTTGTTGACAGAAATAGTTTGTGGTCCTTGTGGCACACTTGTAAGAAGTTTTTCAAGAGTGACTCTAACTATATGCAGTTTTTGCCTTGGGCTTGACCTGAAATGTAACCTGCAAATAAGGCGTAGTTCTAACTATTTCAAATTGGGTTGACTTTATGGCATGTTCCAAATTTTGCCATTGTGTAAACTAGATTACAACAGGACTCATATTGTTAGTATTTGCATTATTTACCCATTGAAACAAACTTTCTGTGAGCCTTCCAGGTCTGTATACTTTGGATAGCATTCAACAAATACCGTAAAGGTAAACTTTTTGGCCTCTTAAACTCTCTTCCACAGAATTCGAGTTTAGTACTAGAACAAATGTTAACTGACTTTAAAGCTACAAAAGGAGATCCAACCAGGATTTTACCCAGGTTTTATGATTGTTGAGGTGCTGAATGATGATGTCTCTCTCATTAAGTGTCTGGAATATGAGAAACTAACTGCCTTTTATCTACCTTCTTCCAGCATTGCCGCCCCTGCTGGTTGGTGGTGGTATCGCCCCTATTTTACAGTAAGGTGTCAGGCCAGGCTGGGTTCCAGGCCTACTTGAATGATTCCAAAGTCTTTTCTTTCCATTAGATTCTGCTGATTTTTAACGCTTTAGGTATTTAATACCTATTAGTGTTTGATGGACTAGAATTGACATGCATGAAGACTAGCACTTTTGAGGCATGGGTATTAACACCACACACTTCATTATTGGCTTTACAAAAATTCCAAATACCTGTATGTCATAAAATCCTACGGGATGTACAAGTTTTATCTTAAGATTAAATTTGACCATCATTTGATGCCTTGACTGCCTTCCTGTCCTCCAGCTTAGAGGGGTAAGACAAGGAACTCTTTATCATTAAAAAAAAAAAAAAAAGCCACAAGCCCAAGGAAGTTCATTTATTGGGTTTTTTAATCCAGACAACCTCCAGCATAGCTACCACTGTTTTGTGAAACACCCATGTTTATAAAATAGCAAAACGACCCCTGAGGTAGCAAGTAAAGCAAGCTGTAGATCCCCTTCCAGTCATTTCACTCTGGTACTTTCATGTTACTCTTCCTTAGAATTGGGAAGCCAAAGTGGGAACTGGGTCCAGCAGCAGGGGGATCCATGTGCAACAGCTACATGAGGATAGTCCCCCGTCCATGCAATTTTAGCCTTGTGTACAGATAGCATTAATTCTCCACACTCAAAACAATTCCAAGAGCAAGTATTTATTGAGCACCTACTCCATGCCATGCGGTGTTACATGATCAGGGATACAACAATGAACGGAACATCTGGCCTATGTTGTTTTTGTCATAACCAAGCTTTTTAGGAATGTATATAAACTAAGAGGAAATAGGCTTTGCAATCAGGAACATTTGAATAAGGTGCATTGAATGATATACTTAGCTACCTTCAAGATATGCAAGTGTTTTGTTTTTTGATTCTTGGTTCTCAGTTGTGTTCTGAAAAAGTAAGAAATGGGTTGTTGCTGTGTTTTAACAAGTTACCAACTTCTGTCAATATTGATAGCACCAAATTGGTAAATTGTCTAATTGTTCACTTTATTTTAAAACTGCTGTTTAATTTGTGGTTTGTGAATTTTCACTTTTCATTACTAACATCCAGTAAAGTTTGTTATTTCTAAGTGAATTTTTCACCATGTTCCTGGGAATCCTGTGTTTAACATACCAGAAAGGAACGAATGGCTTAGAAGACAGAAGATGAGAAGACAGAGACGAAATTTTTGGGCTCTCACTTGAACAGTTTTGATCTTGCCAAGTCATTTCAATGTCTGCATCTGTTTTTCTTTTCTGTAAAGTAATAATCATCTACATCACAGGGTTGTTTGGGGAAGAGTGAGACAACATATTTAGAATTTCTTGAAAACTTTTAAAGCACTCTGCAAATGTTAGGGATTATTTAGTCAACCACATGCATGCTGCATATTGTCTTTTGAGTTTAAAGACAAGAAGGATGTAAACATTTTTGGGCTTTGGGCCAAACTGTAAGTTACTTGCCTTGTCTGTCTGCGGTTTTGCCTGCAGGTGTATGTCTAGTGAGGGAGAAAACTAGAGAGATAAAGCCACTTCATGGAACCCAGAAGGCTCTGTGAAGTAGTTTGATTCATTCTACCAGCACTGAAGGTCTGTTTTGAACATTATTGTTTAACACATCTAAAAAAAAACTCAATGGGGTTTGATGCCTGGTTTTGTTAGGATGTGGAATAAGTCTTGCTAATGTCATTTTTACTTGTACATAATTCTCATTACAATGCCAGAAATGGGGAGGGGAAATAATGAGTTTTTAAAACTTGAGAAATGGAAGCAATAGCATTGTGTCTCAAACTAGAGCTGCCTGGCTGTCTGTCCCGTGTTTATAAAATAGCAGCTGAATGGGAAAGAGTTCTGAGCTGGAGAATCCGTGTAGAGAGTCTCCTAAGTGATGTCTTTGCCTTTCTATTTATCATCAGTTCTCCCTCCTGCCACTATGAAATTGTACTGTAATACATAATGCCTCTTGCTTAAATGTTTTACCAGTGCTCTCTAGAACGGAGTCCACACTGCTTGACTTCAGTCTAATGTCAAAAGTTATCTTGTAAGAGTTTAGCCTTAGTCTGTCTGCCTTACCAGCCCGACTCACCTTAGTCCCTCTACAAATGAATCATCCCTGTCGGGTGGATTTACTCCATGTCTGTCACTCAGCAATCAGAAGCAAGTTACCTTCTCAGGCACTCCTCTCTCCTCCCTTCAGTCAACATTCAGAACTTACTTGAGGGTCCCAATTTCTGACCTTAATTATACCAGCCCTTCAACTCTTCCTCTTCAGTTCCATTGTGCTTTTCCCCCTTCAGAGTTGGATTATATCAGTATGACATTGTTGTATTAACTAATAAGCTAGACTCTAGCTTTTCAGCCCCACTGACATAAACCTCAGAACATAGCTCCCTCTCCACCTAAAATCAGCAGTTTCAATAGAATGTTTAAGGCAGTAAAGAGGGAAAAAATGGATAGGCTGTGAAATACAGTAAATGGAGCAGAGAGGGCAGAGGGTTTTAACTTCAATGAAAGGTGCAGATTTGAAAACCGAAGAGAGAAAGGGAGGAGAGGTTGTCCAAGAAGGATATGTTACATACAAAAGGAGAAGATCTAGCAAGAGGGACACAATTATCTTCTCTTCCCTTAGGATGTAAGCCCTTAGAAAGAGATCCCAATCTCCCAGCCAAGGATAGTAGCAGATGTGCAAGGAATTGTAAAGCACTGTCACAGCCCACATGGGTCTAGGCTGCAAAGACAAGTAGACTTAGCTGAGCAGCTGATGAAACATGACAAAATGGGAGACCATTGGCTAAGCGACCTCTGCCCAGAGCCCCTGTGGTGCCATGCATTAGGTAACTAAGCTGTTCCCTAAACTGGACAGACGTGAGATCCATACCACAGCCACTAAAAAGATACCTCATTTCCATCTTTGGATAATAGAATGAGTCTGTGTGTGTGTGTGTGTGTATATATATATATATATATATATATATATATATATATACAGCATTTCATAGAACATAGAGAGGTACTTAAGGCCTTAGAAGCCACTAATCCGGCAATCTCCTCTGACAAGGGAACCAAGGAAAAGAGATTAAGGTCTCACAGCCAATGAGTGGCAAAGCCACGGCTGGAATGGAGGTCTCTGGATTCCCAACTCAACACTGCTGTGCTCCTCCTGTTGTAAATGACTATTATTTTCTCTTTGGAGTAAGTCCTAATTATACTCATTTTGTGGGCTATTTAACAACATTGAGGACCTTTAAGATGCTGTACTAAGTTGACAAGAAAAGGCATGGTCCCTTCACTGTCTTCATTAGACTTCTGTCCAGTCTGGAGGAAAATGTGGGCAAGATTTACCATTAAAATACAAGAAAAAAAAGATCTTCAGTTTTATTTCTATACATATATATATATATTTTTTTATCATTCAAGTCTTTTATTTGACGATATACATAATTCAATATAATTTATCAAGAAATACACATTTATTGGAGATGTATGCCCAACATTTTTTTCCTGGTGGTGTTCAAGGTTTGTTTTCTACTGGCTGAAGTAGGCACTGTCCTAAACAAGTTAAAAGATGAGCATTTCCCCAAGAGCTTTCCATGTAAAATTACAATTATCCAGGCTATACCAGCAAGCCAACTTTAAGCTTTTGCTATTTACCAAGGGTTGTACAATGTGGGCGAGAGCATCCAGATGGCCAGAGGTGAATGGGCTACTCCATACACACTGACTCTATCTTGCTCTTAAGAGCAATAAAGTTTAAGAATGAGGTAGATCTCTCACAGGTTATATATACCCTAGATCAGAAAAGACTAAGGCAGGCAGTGCATTAAAACTGGATGGTTTTACTTTAAGAGCCCTTTGAGGCTAGAGCCCAAGTCCAGACAGTGAAATGGGCAGGGAGGAAGAGACTCCTCTGATCTCTTTTGTGAGCTTCAAGGGGTACGAGAGAGCTGGCAAGTGAGGTTCTTCTGTCCCATATCATTTAGGGCGATCAATACTCGATTTGCTTTATTGTGTCCGACGTTCCTAACATGCAATCCCAGATGGTTTTAGGATGGAGACTGAGACAGAATTGCTCCATTGGCCCCCACCCCCACCTCATCTACTAAGCCCTGTTGACCATTTCAAATTTCAAGTGACAGGAAAGCAAAGGAGTTCCATAATCAACATCGGCTAGATGACTACAGCCCTTCTATTGTGGATTACTTCCTTATGCTGAGAGTTTCCTCAACAAAACACACAAGGTGCTGCTCTGTGTTAGCAGCTGGCACAAGGTCCTTCTTCCTTTAAATGCTCCCTGCCATCTGGCTTCAGAATTAACCAAATGGAATGGTCTGTTGAGTCAGTTTCTTGACTCAACAGTCAAGAGTAATCCTGCTCCAGGCTTGAAATCCCCAGAAGTTAAACTACAAGAGTCAAACTTGGGGGGTTACAAGGAGGGTGAGGTGAGGCTTCAAACTTTGGGGCTACAAGGTAGGTGAGTGAGGCCAGTGAGTGGATAGTGGTAGATTTAAACCTCTTTAAAAGTAGGTTTGCCTTTTTTTTGTCCCCCCTACTCTTATGTGGGACCTTTGGGAGAGAGAGTAGGGACCAAGGGGAATAGTGAGGACAGTGAGGGGAATAGGCTGCTAAAACTACAGATGTGGAGACTTTAATGTTGGGGGATAGGTTGTCACAGGGTAGGTGGGAGGGGAGACACCAAAGCCACATAACCCATTCTAGTTGGTTGGTTGTTCTATTAACTAATTAATCTCTAGGATTAATTCTAATTAAGTCTTACTGACTGGCACTTGGTCTCTCCATAGGTGTTTTCCAACCGTGTGCTTCTGAATAAACAATATGCTAATACTCTCACGTTCACAGGAATACCAGGTACCTCATACTGAAATCCAAGACTGGTAGAGCAGCAGCAGCTGCAAGGTAACTGTCATGTTCTGGCCCCACCCCAGACCAAGGGGATCAGAAACTCCGGGGGTGGGGCCCGGCACTCTGTACGGACAAGTCCTCCAGGTGAGTGGACCTGCACACTCAAGTTGGAGAAGCACTGGATGAGAACACTCTCATGCTCTACCTCCTAAATCCAGCCGTTACCCAGGGCTCTTCTATTGGCCTTAGGGAGCAGCTGCTTGAGAACTGTTCACGTGTTCTGTGACAATCCGGTACCCATGCCTCCCACCAAACTTGCTCAGGAAGGAAAGGAAAACAAGGGGGTGGAGTGTTCCATGTACATCACAATGAAAAGGTAATCTGTTCAAACGTAATTGTAAACTAAATCATTTGCCATGCTCTCTCGACTTCCAGTGTAGAGGTTATCCATTCATTATTTTTGCTGACTGGGCAAAGTTCATTATCAATAAATTCAAGTCTTATCCGTAACAGATAGTTTTTGAAAAATATTAGTCTTCAAAACAATTCTATAATGACTTTGCCACCCTTATTTCAACCTTCTGCACACAGTGGATTTGTATTTGATGTGTTTTGCTGTTCTGTGTCCTCTTAGGATGTTCCTTTGAATTTAATTCTCTATCCTAAGATGAGGAAAAAATCCTGTCCTGCCACATGCAGCTCACTGCTCATCCATCACCCAGTAGATAAGGGCATTGAAAACTCTCCAGGGTCACCTGTCCAGCCTGCTTCACTCTGGTGGGCTTTGACCCTACAAGTGATCACATGTCATTTTCAGGAAAAAAAATTCAAACTGATTTTCTAGCATCTGGGCCTTGGTACTTAAGTGATTCGTACTCCCCTTTCACCTCCAACTATAGCAGAAGGGCAATCAACAATTCCAAGTAAATAGCAATCAGCCTTGAAAGAGGCCAACTTCAGCTTTGCTAAACTCTACTCCCCCAGTCAGCTGATACAGCTGAAATGTACAATGGCCATTTGGTTTTGGCTGCCTAATCTTTATGCCCCATTCCTCTCAACTAACCCTCACATTCCCAATATCCAAAAATGGTCCAGCTAGGAGATCAATCCGAACTAATCAAACTCTCTTAAGTATAAAGAAAGTAGTGTAATGCACATACAACACTGGCCTGCCATTAGTGCTGTAGGAATTGGAGCATATGACGAAGAATAATAAATGGTCATGGGACACCCAGTGGGAGTATTTAGGTTACCACTCTGGCCTGACTTTCAAGCTTTCAGGCCTCAGGCCAACGGTCAGTCCAAACAAAAAAAGGTTACTGCTTACATTAATCAATATTAACCTCCTTTTCATAATTTACTGGAACTGGGAAAAAAGTATAACAAAATGTATACAATTTAGTAATTATACAAAACATTCATTTAGCAAGACAATATTGGTTACAGTCACCAGAATGAAGACTCACACTTTTCACTGCCACTTCCATGAAAAGTTCGGATAAATAAGAAGTCACTGGCTGCAAGTCACAACGGAAGCAATTTAAACTTTACATACAACAGCAAAGGTCAATCTTCCACAACAGTAATGCAGACACAATCACTCAGAGGCTCTCCATGCTGCCACGGCATTACTGGAATGTTCTTCAGAATCCATCTTCTCTCTCCAAGACCAACACTTGAAACATTAGATGTAATATAAAATAAGGAGTTCTTTATTATTTATACAAAACTTGTACATTAAAAAAACGTTAAGATTCAACAACTCTGCTGACCCCCTGAGGAAGCAAAGAGCCTTTATGGGTCTATCCAAAGAGCCTTGTGTGAATGTTTTGGTCACCAACCTCCTGGCCACAGGAACAAAGTACGCTCCTCCAGGGCCATTCATGTGGCACCTTCACTGGCTCTGAAAGCTGACTTTCCCTTTCACTGGGCTTGAAAGGAAAGCCAGGGTTTCCTGGACAACATTAAACAACTCTGTTTTCTGGCCCAAGCTTAGAGTGTCTTATCAGTATACAAGTTGATTTTTATTTATTTCTTGAACACTTTCAATAAACTCCTAGCATAAGAAGTTTTATTACAACATATACAGATTTGATACAGTTCTTTACAAAAAAAACCACCTAGATTTTTCAGCTAAATAAATTGAAGTCTTTTAAGAAATTAAAGTTGGCTTAGAGAAACGGCATTTTTTTCAAGCCTGTGTTTTCCAACCTCTGAGCTCTGAGAGGTCAGACTTGTACGTTCTTGATAAAGAGAGTCCCCTTTGTCTAAGCAATATTAAGAGCTCTTGTATATTTAAAGAGTGCAAAACTCTTGTTTCTTTAAAGCCTTACGCTACAAGAAATGTTCTAGCAATCTAGACAGACATTTATATTTAGACAAGAGGCCTCTCTGAACAAACAGCCTACAGAGATGAATGCAGTGATTTGTTTTCTTGACAGAGAACTATTAGCACTGCTTAGCACATTATTCAGTAGTTTGGGAATAAGAGTAATTCTTCCCTTGAAGAAAGTAGGCCCCCTTCTGAAGAATCACAATGGCTACCCAAAAAGAAATCAAAATAGACCAGCACCAAATGAATTATTAGTTTACAAAAAATAAACTTAGCTCTTATTTAAGTTCTATAACCCAGACTCAATAAATTAATTATGAAATCAGTTTGTCAGCTACAGTATAATTTAAAACTCCATTTTCAACCAGGAGGGAGGGGAGGATGGAGAGAAGGGTCAATCTCACACTGATCACCACGAACTCCATGGATCTCATCAAAAGAAAACACTTGTTTCCATCTTGTATTCTCTTTCAGAAGTGAGCTGTAGGTTACAATCTGTGATGTTCAGAGCATGATATCCATGTTAAGATCTTTCCTTCCAGAGAGCACAGCACATAAAGCAATATACTATTTTCAGATCCGAGAAATGTGCATGGAAAGAAGGATCCCTGAAAGAGCCAAACACCAAGCAGTCACCTCACAGATCATGTCTATTCATCCTCAACATAACACCGCACTGAGCTTTTTAATTCACAGATTTTATGTTAGTCCTTTAGAACCCAATGCCTGTGTTTCAGTTCAGATCTGTCAGACTATTCAAGCAGCGTTTTTAGTGCCAGTTCCTTGGAGGTCTTGTAAATTTATCTTTGACCTATGGCAGAAAAAGACAAAGCAGGAATATATAAAATATCACGAATGCAGAATTTTAAGACTATTGTCTGTGAGTAGTAGGTTTTTTGTACTGCATTTTTAAGTACAGGAAAACATGTTAAGCAAATCTGTAAGTCTTACCTGTTGTGAATCATGTGACTTTTGACAAGATGTCCGGCTGCCAACGCTGCCATCAGTGACAATTCCCCGGCCATTACTGTACCGCACACGATCCTGGCAAGCTGCCGGGCATTTTCCCCAGGGTTGTCTTTGCATGCTCCTTGAACACCTAGCATCTGCAGCCAGGGAGAGACACAGCGGGACTCGCCCTTAAACTCATGGCAACAACTTCCTCCTCTATGAGCTAAAATAAGGGCAACTACAATGGCATCAGAATAGAACGGATTCCAGAAGTATACAATCTCCAAGATTTGACAGCCAGTACTCACAATAACATGCACCATAGTTAACATAACATCCACAGCCTGGTCTGCAGGGCACTTAATCAGAATAGATGAACATTCATTTACTCTCTTAATCTAACTTCTCATTTTACTAAGCACATGTCTCAACATGCTTGCTTCGACACAATGGGTTAGGCTGGTGAGAAGCAGAAGAATGACAAGACCAGCTAAAATACAGCTGAGTGACATGGGGTGTCAGGCAGAAACAGAGAATCCCAGCGAGTCAGAACTGGCCTGAGGTCACCAGGCTTTGGGGCTGAGGCGTCATACCTGCAAACAAGCTTGCTGAGGGAGCAGGTTGGTCCCACCGCCCACAGTTCCTATTTCTATAGACGGCATGGTGCAGCTGATATACAGATCTTCATTCGTGGGGCCGCTTGCTTCCATCAAAGTAATACAGTTTGAACTACCAACATTCTGTGCTGCATCCTGAAAAAATAAAAAGAAGTATAAAACTTCTCTCAACTTAGAACAACCCAAGACAAGAGAAGGAGAGGCTGGAGCCCTCACCTGTCCACAGGCAATGTAGATGGCGGTTACGATGTTCGCCGCATGGGCGTTGTAACCTCCAATGCTCCCGGCCATGGCAGAGCCCACCAGATTCTTATTAATGTTGACCTCAATCATAGCTTCCGTAGTCGTCTTTAATACCTAGCAAACAGAGTTGTGCACATTTTACATGTTCTCCCAGAAGACTCAGGGCATGTTACCCAGCTCTATCTTTCTGTCCTCCGGAAACCAACAGAGTTTAGATACGGCCCCACTGAGGCCTTGTCCTCAGTGAAGAGTATCAGTAAAGCTTGTTCCTGTGAATACCATACACAGGTGGGCAAGATGTGATCCCACAGTCATCTTTAACATAACACGTACATCCATATGTTAAATTTCACTTAGAATGTTAATATTCCTTTCCCAATTTTTAAACCAATTTACAAAATAAAATGATCATCCAATCACTCACTTCTCTGACAACCTTGGCTGGAATGACAGCTTCACAAACCACAGACTTCCCTCTTCCCTCTATCCAATTTATAGCAGCAGGTTTCTTGTCAGTACAATAGTTACCGCTGACTGCTAGAATCTGCATTTCAGGGAAATACTCATGAAGTTTCGAAAGTGCCTTCTCTGTGCCCTGTCAACAACACAACAAAATTAAAATGTACAAAGTTATTGATAGATCAGAGGCTTTATCTGTATCTAGTAATACTAATACTTATAAACCAATCACTACAATATTTCTAAATATAATATACTTCAAAGGAAGTGAGCATAAAATAATAGTTTCGTTAACCATCACAGTGACTAACTTCTCAGTCAGAAATAGACTCCTATGGGGGCGCCTGGGTGGCTCAGTGGATTAAGTGTCTGACTGTGGCTCAGGTCACGATCTACCGCTTGTAAGTTTGAGCCCTGCGTCAGGCTCTGTACTGACAGCTCAGAGCCTGGGGCCTGCTTCAGATTCTGTGTCTCCCTCTCTCTCGGCTCTTCCCCTGCTTACACTATGTGTGTCTCTCTCTCTCAAAAATAAATAAACATTAAAAGAAAAGAAATAAGACTCCTATGTTTCCTTCTAAGAATGAAAACAAAGTTCTTCATAGTCACGGGTAAACAGGATGTAGATGAGAAATAATGAGAATAGTAAAATTAAAAAATGAATTAAAAAATATTCAGTGAGAATATAATACTCATCATCATGTCACTGGTAGTGAGTAACTCAACCCATGATCAACAAGTAATAAATTCTCTCTTCTAGTTATTAAACTGTTACCTAAAAACCCAAGTTAGCAAGTCTGCAAAGAGAAGTCAGACATAAAAGTAAATCCTGTCGTTAAGGGAAAGTCATTGGGATTTACCTTACAAAACTGTAAACAAGACTTCCAATTTAAGTGAAATTAATTCAGTTAACGCGTATCTCAGTAGCCCAACATACTAACTGGCAATTAAAAAAACTGTTTCAACTGTGGTAAAATACATATAACATAGAAGTTACCATCTTAACTATTTTCAAGTGTACAGTTCATCAGGGTTAAGTCCATTCACACTGTCGGTACAGCCAATCTCCAGAAATCTTTTGTCTTGCAAAATTGAAACTCCAAACCCATTAAATAACTCCCCATTTCCCTTTCTCCTCAGCCCCTGGCAACTACCCTTCCCCTTTCTGTCTCTATGAATTTAATCTAGGTACTTCGCAAGTGTGAATTCGCATAGTATTTGTCTTTTTTGTTAGCCGGATTATTTAACTTAGCAAGTGAACCTCAAGGTTCATTTAGCATGTCAAAATTTCCTATTTTGTTAGGGTTTAATAATATCTCATTATATGTACACACAACATTTTATTCATCCATTCATCTGTCCATGAACACTTGGGTTGTTTCTACCTCTCCGCTACTGTGAATGCTGCTGCTATGAACAGAGGGGCACAAATAAGTCTCTGAAACCTAGTTTTCAACTCTTTTGGGTAAATACCCAGAAGTGGAATTGCTGGATCATAATTCTATTTTTAATTTTTTGAGGAACCACTATACTATTTATCGGCAACTTTCAAAACTTAAGTTTTTAGTCATTATTCCCCCCTCTTCTCTCTCTGGTTAAACTACAAAATAAATCTTGCTAACCTAATTGACTTTAACATTTTACATTTGTGAATATTTGTAAATAAAAAATAGTATCTGTAAATAAGAAAACATCAGTAGAATAAAATGTAAACCATACACAATATTCTTATAAGGAGATAAATGGACTACATACAAGAACTTGGCCTCTTAAATACAAGTCTTGAGGTCTCTAAAAGAGGTATGCTTTCAAAGTTTATAGGACAAAGCCAAGGAGCAGTAACCCCAAGAATCCTCCCACCCCTTCTGAGTAGGCCCAGAACATGCATAATACTCCATCTAAATTAAACATATCAAATACAAAAATATATCAGAGCCAATAAGTGCCCGATAAGTTACATGAATCAAGATTTAGCTTTCAATAAAAATCTTCCCATCAATGAACCCTTTGAATAAGTAGTATGTGTACACGGCACCAAATTCAAAAATACAGGAGGACATATATAGTGAGTCTACTCCCCACTCTTACCTCCCTGATACCCAGTTCCCCTCCCCTGGGGCATTCAGTCTTACAAACTCTATTATAGTCTATTAGGCTCACCTTTGAAATCATGTTCATCCCCATGGCATCACCTGACCTGGACTGGAAACGGATATAAAGGTTGCGACCAGCCATACTCATATGAAGTTTCTGTAAACGTGCAAATCTATAAACAAAAGTGAATGTTTTTTATTTTGTTAAGAAGATACAAGTTATCTTAAAAATCTACTTTAGCTGATTTTACACATAAGAGCATACTCATGGAGATTACTAATTCAACTGTTTCATTCTTTTTCTTTTCTAATGTTTATTATTTGTTTTGAGAAAGAGAGAGACAGTGCATGTGCACACGAGTCGGGGAGAGGCAGAGAGAGAGGGAGAGAGAGTCCCAAGCAGACTCCAGCTATTTGGCACAGAGCCTGACTCGGGCTCAATCTCACAAGCCATGAGATCATGACCTGAGCCAAAATCCAGAGTTGACACTTAACTGACTGAGCCACCCAGGAATCCCTAGAGATTCTTCATGAAGAACAAACTGAGGGCTGATGGAGAGAAGTGGGTGGGGGGGGTGGGCATTAAGGAGGGCACTTCTGATGAGCCTTGGGTATTATAAGTGATGAATTCTACTTCTGAAACCAGTATTACAACTATATGTTAACTTACTAACATTTAAATAAAAACTGAAACAAACAAAAAAACCAAAATAGGGGTACCTGGGTGGCTCAATCCATTAAGCGTCCAACTTCAGCTCAGGTCATGATCTCATGGCTAGTGAATTTGAGCCCCGCATCAGGCCCTGTGCTTACAGGTCAGAGTCTGGAGCCTGCTTTGGATTCTGTGTCTCCCTCTCTTTCTGCCCCTCCCCTGCTCATCCTCTGTCTCTCTCTCTCTCTCTGTCAAAAATGACTCACCCTCTGTCTCTCTCTCAAAAATGAATACACATCAAAAAACAAAACAAAAAACTAAATAAACCAAAAACCCAAAAAACAAAAACACCCTGAGTCTTATAAAACCAACACACAAACTTACTAGCTCATACTATTTTTCCCTATTTACTCTTCTGGAGGTATTCATTTGGACCAACATTCTGCCCCAAGGATAAATATTACTCATTTTGAATAAATGGACTTAAAGTTCAGATTTTGGTACGTCACTTGAAGCAGGCAGTATGTCAACAGTTATGTTTAGCGATCACAGAAGATGACACCGGCTCTGAAATAAACATAAATGCGTATACAAACCCCACACATACCTGCTAGTACTGTCAAAAGCCTCCTTTATCACTGTGAACCCTTCAGGTGTCTCCAGCCAGGCCTTCACCTCTGCGGAGTCACAAGCACGGGGGAGACGCACCACTGGGCCACGGGTCATCCCATCTGCAAGGATTCGGCTGCTGGCACCTCCACCAAGCTATGCAGAGGACGTTACGGAAGCACATGTTAATCCTGAAAACACTTCTGCTTGGCCCCAGTTCTCTTCTCATTGCCTGGCCTAGTGCATATCTTAAAACAGGCAAATACAGAAATGCCTACTTACACCTATTGCTCTGCAGCCTCTGTTAGTGCTGGCCACAAGACAACCTTCTGTTGTCGCCATCGGCACCTGGTATTCTTTTCCATCCAAGCACAGAGGTCCTGCCACCCCAACAGGGATGGGCATATATCCAATAACATTCTCACAACAAGTTCCCATCACCTAAAAGGGAAAGTCAGGTACTGAGTGAAAACTGCTATCACAAATACACAGCCCTTCTCATCCATAACTGTTTTCAAACATAACCCTTTATTTTTCAACATTTTTATCTACTCCTTGTAAGTATTTAAAAGTACAAAAGTCATTGACAATGACTATAAACAACAGGAAAAATATTTTGAATTTCTAGGACCTATAATCATAAGCAGAATACAAAATTACAGTGAAGTGATTAAACAAATGTTTTATAAAATTATGTACATACAAAAGACTAGTCAAGAAAAAGACTAGGGGCGCCTGGGTGGCTCAGTTGGTTAAGCGTCCGACTTCGGCTCAGGTCATGATCTCACGGTTTGTGAGTTCGAGCCTTGCGTCAGGCTCTGTGCTGACAGCCCAGAGCCTGGAGCCCGTTTCCAATTCTGTCTCCCTCTCTCTCTGCCCCTCCCCTGTTTGTGCTCTCTCTCCCTCTCTCAGAAATAAACATTAAAAAAAAATTAAAAAACAAAAAAAGAAAAGACTAAAAAGCTGAAGACTAAAGCTACAAGACTAAAAAGCTACAAAAGCAAACTTTCTCAAATCAAGAAAACATACCAAGGAGTAATTATAGTTCCTGTAAGGTAGATACTGGAGAGAAGAAGGCTCTGGAAGTTTTCTGGACAGTAACTGTCGGCGAATAGATACACCTCGTTCATGGGTTTCCATCAGAGTTTCCAACTTGTAAGCTGGGATATGCTTAGCATTAACTAATTGGATGATCTCAGCATCACTAAGGAATTTTGCACCTTTCTAAAGAAATGAAAAAAAAAAATGGGAAGGAGTTGTGGGAGGGGGACGACAAAAAATCTGAAGTGCACTTCGTATTCTTCATAACAAATACACCATTTAATACAAACAATGCTCAGTAGAGGAGAACCCAAAGAACTTTGGAGTTCTAAAGATGATTTGAATGGAAATAAGAATATCAAAATGAAAGCAAATTCTCTATAAAAATGTGACCCTAAACAAATGTAAAACCAAAACACCAAATTTTGCAAGGGAAGTTCATAGAAAAAAAAAACAAAAACAAAACCACAATTAAGATTCTGATGGCCACCCTCTAAGTTTTGGTAACTCTGTATACAGCAAAACAGTTCAAAAATTGGCACACATGTTAATAGGAATGAGGGAAAGTGAAAGAAAAACAAACATGATGCTACTCTCACTCATGTGCACATAAATTAGGAATGATTAAGCAGATACGGATGGAACACAAAGTCACACTAAAGCATGAATTAACTCCTACGGCCGTGTAGGCAGAATACCCCCTCAGATGTCAGAAAGGAAAACAAGCGTCTGGTGAGCATGAAGCTTATTAAAAAGCAAACCAAAAAGAAAACAAAACAAAAAACTTTTCTTCTGTCTTTGAAGCTTGTTTTTGAATGAAACCTTTTCTAGGCCCCAACACACATGAGAATAAAGTAGTGGCTCATCTCTCTGGCAAACGGTAGTAAAGGGTAAAGAGCACTGTCTCTTGAGTCAGTAAATCTTGGACTCTTGATCTCTGCTTTTCCATTTCCTAAATAATGTATTACTTTGGGAAATACGCCTCCTGGAGCCTCAGCTTTCTCTTTCTCATCTGAAAAATGGAGGTAATTCCAACTATCTCACAAAGTTGTGGGGAATAAAAAAGACCACTACCTGGCAAACCACATAACACAGTGCCCAGAACTTAAGTACTCAGTAGCGAGAACTTCCTTCCTTCCTTTCTTAAAAAAAGCAAAAAGATACAAAGCTTGAATTAACTTTATTTTCCTCACCTCTGCATTCCCAAGTATCTGTAGACATTCTTCATTAGGCCGAGGCTCGATGGGAAGTTCAATGTCAGGTTCCTGTGCCTCTAGTTCCAGTGAAGTATCAAGTAAGGAAGAGTTACCAACCACAAATGTAGCTCTGCTGGAGGTGTCAGTTTCTGCCACTAAGGGTTTTATGACCTCAACTGTTCAAGAAACCAAACGAAATCTCACAACAGTGAACATACGTTTTAAAACGAACTCAGCTTCTGAACAAATCAGTATTGGAAAAATGGAAAATAAAGAGAACAAGAAATCACCTTTTCTTTCTCTGTTTATCCTGGTCTCTTCCTCCACTGCATGGAATTTCTGGCTATTTCTGACCAGTATAGGTTCACGTCTACAACAATCATCTGGGACTTTTTTGGGGGTCACTACAGGAGACGTGATAGGGTTTTTTAATGAGAGTGTAGATTCTGTCTCAGCTTGTTCAAAGAAGATGTACTTGACAGCCAGAAGGAGAGCTAAACTAAGGGTAATAACTTGTTCAATATCCATGCTGATCATTCTAAATAAAAGAAAGGAAATTAAAAAGTTATTACTCAGAAATTAAAATGGTACAACCTAAACTTTTAGTAACATAGACTACTATGATTAATACACAACAAAGCAGGTCTCAGGTAACTTACTTAGAGAGATAAAACTGCCAGAGGGAAACACTTGGTTCAATTCTCTTGGACACACTTTCATCCAATCCTAAAGAAACCTTAGAATTTTCTGCCGTACTGTTTTGAGGCGAAGGATCAGCTATCCAGCGACTGTGCGCATGAACAAGAACCAAGCCTAGAGACTGAAATAAAATGTTATAAATTATATATCCTCTGCATATCAATGCCACTTAAACTTCTCATCCTTAGCAACTGGATAGCCAGACACCATCTTTCATGGTCTCCCCCCAGCATGAAAAGAAAGCCCTGCACTTGCTCTGGGACTAAAGTAGTGGCCTACTAAACTACTGAAAACGTTGCAAAAAAACAGGTTTGCAAAGAGAAGTAAAGCAAAGGAATTTGAAACATCTGTTTACGGGAGAAACACCAGGAGCCTCAAAGAAATGAGAGACAAGGAAAAAAAAGAAAGAGGAACATCAATGAAAGGGACAAAAAATGTAGAAAGATAACAGGAAGGAGAAAAAAAATCAAAAAGCAGAACATATGAACAGAACATATGGAACAGTGGAACTGAAAATACAGAAGGGAAAAGAAAACTATGAAATTACCATAATCATCTTAACTCTCTGAGTAACAGGATTTGGCTTATTTTCTTCTTCTTCTAAAACTCGAGCAAAATGGCTCAGCTGCCAAATCGGACGACCCTCACGGCTTTCCCGAGAAAGCTACAAAGTAAACCAGTGTTACATTAGAAGGTACTGATTCTATTTAAGTGAACAGATTTGATGAGAAACATTACTCTTCTACTAATGCCGTAAGAACAGCTCTTACCTCTAAAACCAAGGAAACGCAAGCTGGGAAGAAAGTCATGAACACAAAGTAGTTGGCAAGAACTGACATGCAGCCAAAGCAGCACATAATCTCAAGTTGACGCACCCCTGGTTAGAGAAAAATTAAATGTATAATTAGTAAAGTACCTATATTTTTGATGCTACATACATCACAGGGACCTTTCCTCTAGGTAGACAAATACAAGAAAACATTAGTATATTAAACTCTTTCCTATCTACTGGAAAAAGAAATGAGGAACTCCAAGGTGATACCAAGCATTAGAACAGGAATAACTCCCTCTTGGGAAAAGAACTTGTCTCCTCCCAGGTCTCCAACATCACAATGCCAGGCACAGTCATTGTATTTAATTTACATATGATAATCCCCTTTTATCAAAGGGTAGCAATCAGTTTTGAAATAGGGATTAACAAGGCCAGGCTACTCTGATGAGTCAACCTCCCACAGTCTGGATCCAATTCCACTCTTTGCCAGAAAAGCAATTCACCTGTGGATTTACTTTTGATTTACTTTTGATTAAAGTAAAACATACTGCCAGTTATGCCATTCCCGATTCAGTATCATAATAAATACTTTATGTGCACTAAATGAACTCTAATTTCAGTACAACCTCTATCATGGCAATTGCTGTTCTTATAATTTTGATGAATTTCACGGATCTGTTTGAAAAATTAAATAATGCAAAAAGGCAACTCAAGATACAAAATTAACAAATGTTCCATTACAAAATGTTTAAGGTATCACGTGGTATATGTCCCAAACAGAAGGTTAGCAGAATTATAGAGCCGAAAAATACCTTTGATTACCAAATCCTATTCCCTCAACTTTACAAATAAACTTGAATATAAAACATATTTCTGATGTCACTCATATGAAATATAAAAATGTTTTGAAATGTAAATAAAAAAATCATTCCCTCTTCCTATAAAACTGCTAACTAGAATAACAAAAAACTCAACAGTCTATTTTATTTTTGAATTCTAAACAGATCATATGACTAAATAATAGACCAAAAACACATATTGTATTTTTAAGTACTTTTGTTTTATTTAAAAAAATGTTTTTATTGTTTATTTATTTTAGAGGAGACAGAGTGTGAGCAGAGGAGGAGCAGAGAGATGGAGACACAGAATCCAAAGAAGGCTCCCGGCTCTGAGCTGTCAGCACAGAGCCCAACGCAGGGCCTAAACCCACAAGGTGCAAGATCATGACCTGAGCCAGAGTCGGATGTTGATCTCGTGGCTTGTGGGTTCAGGCCCCGCATCAGGCTCTGTGCTGACAGCTCAGAACCTGAAGCCCGCTTCGGGTTCTGTGTCTCCCTCTCTCTCTCTGCCTCTCCCCCACTCGCACTCTGTCTCTCTCAAAAATAAAAATAAACATTAAAAACATTTTTTTAAACAAATAAATAAAAAATATTTTTTAAAAATACTTCCTTGCTAAATGTTGAATGACAGATTAAAAAACAATAAATAATAAATTTACTCTCAGAAAGAAGAAACATGTATTTAACATACTACCAAGTGACAAGCCCTGGACTAAAAAAGTAACGACAACCAACTGCTTTCATAAAAGCTAGATAATTTACCTGTGAAGAATGAAGCCCCTTATCCAGGGCACTCAGGCACCAAGAAATAGGCTTCAACTGTCATTACTAAGGGTAGCTCCCTGAGGAAGCCATAAAGTCTAGTTTTAATGATTAGGAAATCTTCACAACAACAGCATGATATATTCACTCTGGCAAATTTCCAGGCCAGGCCAGGCCACAACTTCCATCCTGTGTTTGATATTTAACATCTAATTCTCTACTATCTAATTAAGGATTAAGAAACTGTTGAGATCAATGCTAGGTACTCGCTAAGATGTACTGCATACCATCTGATTAAATCTTGCCAACCAGCCTATTAGGTGGACCTAACTTACATCTGGCCCACTTCTGACGCTTGCACTGTCTCCTACAGGACAATAAAAACACAAAGAACCAAAAAAACAAAAAACCAACAAAAACAAAACCCACAAGGAACCAAATCACTAACTTAGTCTGGGCAGGTGCACTGGAAGGTGCCCCAGATGAGCCTTAGAATACAATCTTGGTTATTGCTTCTCGGCCTTTTGGCTAAGATGAAGCATAGAATACAATCTTGGTTAAAAACTAAGCAAAAAAATAAACACCACAAAATCAGCAAAAGGGTGGAGTACAGAAACAGAAGGTAGCAATCGTGAAAACTAAGTATCACTAACCTGCTACTAAGTTTTCACAAAAGCAGTCAGACATTAAGGTCAGATAAATCCACATATTCATTCAGTTAAAACCTTTTAAGAATAATGTCACACTTTTAAAAGTCAGAACTTAAGAATAACCAATGCAGGGATACCTGGCTGGCTCAGTCAGTTAAGTTCCGACTCTTGGATTCAGCTCAGGTCATGATCTCATGGTTCATGGGATCGAGCACCAAGTTGAGCTCTGCACTGACAACTCAGAGCCTGCTTGGGATTCTCTCTCCCTTCTCCTCTCTCTAACCCTCCGCCACTTGCATGCACACACTTTCTCTCTCTCTCTCTCTCTCTCAAAATAAACAACAAAAAAAATCTTTTTAAGAAAAAAGAATAACCAATGTAATCTCAGACGTTCTTTTTTCCCTTCATCTACAAACTTAGTTTAAAAAACATTAAAAATCTCTTACAAACCTGACATGGTTCCAACTCCAATCACAAGACATTCTACAAGGGCATCAAGGGTGAACGTGGGACCTAAAATTGCCATTCCACGAGCGATATTTTCCCGCACTTCATCCTAAAACACAGACCGTACATATCAATGAGGGTAAGATTCAAAGTAACTTTGGAAAAAGTCAGAGAGCATCCTAAGGCCTCTGTTAAAAGCGAATGTGCTATACAAAGAGTAAAATAAACAATATAATACCACTAACAGGCATTGCAGGTGCAAAGGATTAAAAAAAGTCAAATCCAGGGCCCTGCTTTCCCTTTCCACTAGGTGAGATACTTCTTGGGAGGAGTCCTTTGAGGTGGTGCGTCAATCCTGCCATCTAAATACCACATAATGAAACACTACAACATTTTATATTGGCTACAATTGACAGTTCTTAATTGCAAATTTTTTAAGACCTTAATACTATGAAACCTAAATCATACTCTCGTCAACATGTTCAAGTATTCGAGACAGTTATCAAATACATAATCAAGGTAGAATGGCAAGCTACTTTATACTCAGATACTCTGATGCAAGATTACTGAAAATGTTAGGTTCTTTACAGTGACTAATGAACACCAAGATAAAACTTTAGATGGAAAAAAATGCAAGTGGTAATGCCAAAATTTTAGAAATCAATCTACCCTCAGACTCTCTTCTATTACATCCTGTCCTATTCTCTGATAGGTTTCACCGGGGAACACTCTTACTTATCCAAAAGTCATATTACCTTAATTTCTGAAATCTTCAAATAGGAAAATGGAGATCCCAAATTCCAGAAGCTATGCAATTACAACTGAGTTATTAGGTACCCAAAAAGACCAGTCTTAAGACCTGACAATTAAAACTGTGGGCAATTCCTGAATCTTCAACTGTGAAGAAGCTATTAATCTTTCCTAATAATGTAAACAAACTGAAAAAAAGAACAATATTGACATTTGTGTCTTAAAAATAATACTTACCTGTGAGTTGGAACTGAGGGCAAACTTTGCTAGTGCACTTGCTCTGGAAAGGTCAATCAAAAGTAGGAAAAAGGGCAAAGCTTCACTGCAAAAAAATCAAGATGATCAGGTACATTCATCAGATGAAAAAATGTAGCTTAAAAATGCTTTCTAAGACAAAAAAAAATTTTTCTAAGACAAAACCCCTGTCCCATACACTGTATGATTCTTTAGTATAGGTCCTTTTTGTAGTCCATAAGGTATACCTTATACTCACTCCCCTGTGACATCCTCAAAGCTAAACATACTCAGTGCTCAAAAATATTTGTTAAAACTATTTGTAACGTTGAGAACGTTGAGGTGCCTGGGTAGCTCATTCGGTTAAGCATCCAAGTCTTGCTTTCTGCTCAGGTCATGATCTCTCAGTTTGTGGGATCAAACCCCACATCAGGCTCTGTGCTGACAGCACAAAGCCTGCTTGGGATTCTCCCTCCTTCTCTCTCTGTCTCCCCGCCCCCCATCTCTCTCAAAATAAATAAACAAACAAAATTAAAAACTATTTGTAAAGTTAAAAATGTCAATATATTTTCATAGAAACACCTTTTGATAATTTTATACCAAAATAACATCCTAAGTAAAAAATGTTTCCTTGAATTCGCATGGGGAAAAGAAGTGAAATGTATGTAATTTCTTTTACTTGGTCACTACTTGTGGGAGGATAAACTTAACAAGCTTTCTGGAGAGAAAGTTGGCAGTAACAGCACTCAAAAGCCCTAAAAATTTACACAGCCACTGTCTCACACCTAGGAATAAATTCTGAGAATAAATATGAACACAAATTTATCCACAAAGACATTCACCATAGTGTTATTAATAGAGGAAATTAAATAAACTAAGAATCGAATCATAGAGGGTTTAGTAAATGACCTACAATATATTCACATAGGGGGATACGAGAAACTCCTCAGAAATAATTTAGTTTAGCACTAAGGGCAAGCAAAGATGTTGATAAACTATCGTTAGGCATAAAGAAGTTACAAAGCAATATATACAGTGTGATCTCAGAATTTTTGTTTAAGTGTAAAAACAGGTACGAAAGGATAAATACCAAAAGGTGTTATCATTAGCTAAATGACTACATGAAAAATTTCCCCATATTTTCTATAAATTTTTGAAAATGTACATAATACTTTATAACTTGGAGAAGAAAAATTGTTAACATTGTTTCTTGGAAAAAAAGTATATTCATGCTTTAAAGACTTACTTCAAGCCTGTCAATTCTTTATCCAAGAAATGAATGACAACCGTACTGAATACGAAACTTGAGAAAATCGTGAAGAGGCCAGCAATACCTAAAATGACAAAACTCAAACTGAGAAAAAAATCATCCTTTATTATAAAAATAACATAATCCCATACAATATTCTGAAAGAAATATTATATTCTCCAGTTTATTAAGATCTCAACTATCAGAATATTTACTCCTAATAAGGAAACCACTGAATTTATGCGGCAGCACTTTAAGCAATACACAGGTTTCCATATACAGGATTTGAACAAAAATATGTATTTCTATAGCAAAACAAAAATTTGATAGCACAAAGAAGTTAAATGTATAAAATGATTACCCAAAATATATTTTGATCCAAGTTGACGTAAATTCTGGAACTGGAAGTAAATATACAGGATCGCTATGCATCGTGTTATTGTCAGAATTATGATGTCACTGCTTAAAACATCCTGTTGGAAGACACAAGAAAAAAAAATCCCAACAGTTTTACTTTTTAAAACAAGCAATGATATGTAAGAACTTTTATTTTGTATGCATCATTAGTTTATATATTTGTCACAATAATATAAATACAGGCACAATACAAGTCAAATAAAAAATATTAAATATGTATATCAAGAATTAAATACAGTTTTTCAACAATCCACTGTTTAAAGCCCATCATTTTCCTCCGTTAATCACTTTAAGCTATTATTTTCTCAAGTAAAGTCAATTACACTCATTTTATGCAGAAAAGGCATGAAGAAAGGTATTTCCAGTGTGTTTCCAAACACTGTAAGTAAATGGAAATTTGAGATAAGTTCATGAACACTAAGATAAAAATTTTACTTGGAACTTTTTTGATTATATGATCTCTTAAGAGGAAAGGCTCTTTAGAAACTGAAAGTGTAATTTAGTCAGTATCAAATTAATTTCACAAACCTCTTCAAACTTGGGACACTCATAATTCCAACCACAGATCTTATCGTTACCAGTAAACATGTTCATGGACATCATACAGATGGTCAGTGTCACCGTCCCCACTATGACTTCCCAGGGATGGGAGGCCACAAAAAGGCCATGCATTCGGAAAAGTCTTGACAACATTGTAGCTACAGAATCCTTGGATCCTGGAAGGAATATCGAGTGTGAACACTTAGTACACATTTCACTGTATTTTTAGGAAAAGAAGATTCTGCATTGTAAACTCTGCTTTTGTAGGCACACTGTCTTATACATATGAGTAATACTATTTGATAGTGTTCCTTATTAGTGCTGGAAAATAATTATAAAATTAAAATGAGGACTTTGATATTACTTTTTTACTCATAACACTTAAATATTCTTCTATTAGCAACCAACTTAAAAACAGCTATTTCTTACAATTTGTAGAATTCAAGCTTTTATGAGGAAACCAAATAAATATCTCGGGCCACAATATTATCTGAGCTAAGGAGGAGAGCAATGAGACAGAAAAAAAAAGTAAAAAACAACTGTTCACATTTGTTTTCTAATTTCCCTGACATAAAATGCGCATTAGCACCCTCTTCATTCTCCGTATTCCAATTACACAAAAGGCAAATACCAATCTACTTGTTGCCTGTCCTCGAAGGCAGAGAACCATTACAGTCTTCCATTCCATTCAAAACATGGCATACTGTTAGTGGCAAAATGATGTTTAATAAAACTTCCTACTGTTGCTGTCACCAGAAAAAGTCTTTTTCCATTTTTACAGCTAATAAAATGCTAGAACAGTAACAGAAGAAGAGGATGGCTGGCCAAAGTAGATGTCTGTAACATTCAAAAATTCCCGATAGAACATACAGGTAATTCTGATCTAACGAATACCATGACTAAACTTCCCCATGCTTGCTGGCCAACTCTGTTCATTCCGATACTGTGATTTTTAAAAAATCTGATAGTCACTGGTCTCCAATACGGGAACTTGTAAAACGTCTTAGACTAAAATTAATGCTTACAATAAAGCGTATTTCATTACCCATAAAAATCTATTTCAAATTAAGATTTTTAAAGTAAGGCTACTGGTTGACACACTAGCAAGAATTCAAAGGAATCTCATGTTTACAGTAACAGCTAAGAAAATGACTCATTTATTAAAGACAGTAAGTTAAATGGCAACAAATGAAGAAGAAAGTTAAATACGCTACCTTAAGGACTAAGGGACAGAAAATAAGAGTAGTTTTCAGGAACCAAAGTAATTACTGAATGTCATCTCCCACTGTGTCACTCTATATTCTCTCCATTTCAGCTGCTCCAGCCACCAGCTGGGCAGCTGGCTTTCTGACTGCAGGCAACCATCTTTCATTGGATCAATTAAATCATGAAATCAGTTTTGCGAGTCAGAACAAACATTTTTTAATAAAATAGAAAAAACAGCTGTAGGTAAACATGTAGCATGGGTTAGGTATCATCTCTTAAAAGTTTAGGGTTCATGGAACCATACATATAGGAGTGTGTGTAGTGGCTTCCAACATAACATGTCTTCCTGGGGGGGGGGGGGGGGTCTCAATTTTAACAGGTTGGCAGTCACTAAGATCTACAAATGCGGCATTCATCTGCCTGCGTTTATTCATGCTTTTTCAAACTTCCTCCCTGAGTCTTGTTCCGCATTTTATCCTCCAGCACCTTGCATCCACATACAGCGGTTGCTCAACAAATACCTGCTTAATTGAAAATAAACTCATAGGGGCGCCTGGGTGGCTCAGTCGGTTAAGCGGCCGACTTCGGCTCAGGTCATGATCTTGCGGTCTGTGGGTTCGAGCCCCGCGTCGGGCTCTGTGCTGACAGCTCAGAGCCTGGAGCCTGTTTCAGATTCTGTGTCTCCCTCTCTCTCTGCCCCTCCCCTGTTCATGCTCTGTCTCTCTCTGTCTCAAAAATAAATAAACGTTAAAAAAAAAAAAAAGAAAAAAAAAAAAAGAAAAAAAAGAAAATAAACTCATAAACTACAGTAGCATGCATTTTATTGACACATCTTGAAATAGACCTAAAAATGAATATAAGTCAACAAGGTACAGATATAACTGCCCACCTGCTAGCCCTCCCCCTCCCACCCCACCACCCCAGTTAAGGGCTGAAGCAGAGAATTCTGGGAACATACGAAAGCGGAATGGAGTAGGGAAGACAGGCTATAGTCCATACACTGCTTTTGAAAATGAACAATAACAAAAAGAGTTTCTATTAAATGAGCAGGCACTTGGACCTAAAGCACTGGAGAGTAATAATCATAGATTTGCATCCTACTTCATTACACCAAAAGCCTTCTAAGAGCCTAGATTTTCAGGACAGTTTTCTATCACATAACATCCTTGTAGCAAAAAACAAAAACTCTGCAAGCTGGTCTAAAGGATCAACAAGCATCAATGTTCCAGAAAATGAATCAAGTAAAAATACATTTCAACACTACGTCAAAATGATTTCCAACATTCTCTCCCCACCAAAACACTCTCCACTTAGATTATTCCGTATTAAGTCAATGTATCCTTCACTATTAAAAAGTTAATTCTGTTGAATTAAAATCTGAGCTGCTAGCAGAAAGCCACCCCAATTCGATCACAAATTGGTTTAGCATCATTAACCCACAATTATATATTAGGTACATCATGTTGTCCCTTAAAAAGATTTCATGGTAGCATTTTCAATACTGGGACATTTCTTTCCTAGGTAAAGTCATCTTTGCAACATTCAGGGAAAAAAATTACACATGATCCTGTGAACCAGCCCCAAACACAGAGAATCTCACCTATTTGGAAATACAAACTCAGTAATCAAATGTACAAGGTGTGTCAAAAGTAACCATATAATTATATACCATCTCATTTCTCACGGGCATCCTCCCCATTTCCTGGTGATTATGCAAAGTAGTTAAATGCCACCTTCATCAGCAGTTGCAAGTGTCATAAGTAGGCTACAGGACAGCCCATGAGAATTCAATGGACACTATATAGGCCATGCAGCAACAAAAGTAAGTTTTACTTAAAAAAAAAAAAAACAGTTAAATAGGCAATGTATACCTTGCCTATGCACAATGAAGTATTCCCCAAAAATTTCACAGATTCCTCAAAAGAAGAGATCATTTAAATTCAATGGAATCATCAAACTCCAATCCAATGCACCACAGAAACCACCTACCACGGCCAACTGCAGAAAAGGATGCTTTGGCCTCTGACTCTAATTCTTTCCTCCCACCCTGCACTCCTCCTGTGCCACACATCCCAGCATCTGATTATACACCATCTTACACGGCTCTTAAAGTAACTGCTGTGTACATTCCGACTCTTTGAAGGCAAGAACCATGTCTTATACTGAGTCATTTTTAGTTCCAAAAGGATTTAGCATTCTGCGGCTCAAACTAGTATTCTAGTAAATAAATAAGTATATACGTACATATACATATATGTGTGTGTGCGTGTGTGTGTGTGTGTGTGTGTGTGTATATATATATATATATATATATATATATATATATATATATATATTTAGTACTGGAAATCAAGAAACCAGGATTCTACATTCAACTCTCTTACATGCTTTTATGAGTCACATCTCTATTCACTTACTAAGCTAGAGCTCCAAAGTTGTTTAACAAACACAAGTATTATGTGGAGCCATCTGAAACTGCTACTTGTGTAGGTTTAAAAAAAAGTCAAATTTCAAATATCTGCAATTTTATATGGGTCAAACCTAAATAGATACTGATACACATGTAGTTATCCATCCATGGTTTAAAAAGGAGATCATACAAGAACAAAAGGAGGGTGTGCACACACATACACACTTCATCATGAAATGCTCATGCCACACCCAAGTTTTCATATATTAATGATTAATCTTTGCACAGTTTCTTAACCTTCATGTTACTAAATTCCATTTGTACTTACTGCCAAGTTCATCACAAATCCTAGAAAAACACAACAAAGCGGGACCTCAAAAACCAGTCGATCCCAAAGTACACTACAGGCTTTTGCTAGATTACCTCTAAATCAGAAAACGACTTTCATTGCATGAAGAGTAAAATATACTCACACGCAAAAAATACATCCTCCATATTGAGATGCTGAAATTATGCATGATTATTTAGTACGGCCCAGAAAAAAATGTTTCCTATAACTTTTCACGACGAAGTCTAAGGTGGCATGTCCTCAAACAAGCCATGAAATATTTCAAATGACCATTTAAGATGGAGTACATCAGCCGTCTCTCACCGCAGAAATTGCCTATTCTATATTGAAACCTATATTCCTAATCCAAACCAAATAATTCCAGAAAATCTACAAGGTTTGGACTCAATTATATGAGCACCAAGGAGACTCAAGCCCCTTACGAAAAAGAAAAATGAGGAGGGAGAAGAGGGGAGAAAGGTGAATAGAAAAAGAAGAATCCTTGGGGCGCCTGGGTGGCTGAGTCGGTTAAGCTTCCAACTCTTGGTTTCCACTCAGGTCATGATCTCACGGTTCGTTAATTCCAGACCCACATCGTGCTCTGCGCTGACAGGGCAGACAGAGACTGGGATTCTCTCTCCCCGCTCTCTCTCTCCCTCTGCCCCTACCCCACTCGCACTCTCTCTCCTTCAAAATAAACTTTAAAAAGAAGGAGGAGGAATCCTTTAAGTCCTTGGGCAAGTCCCTACATTGGGCTCCGTATTCTCTCAACTAGTGGCTCCTGTAAATGACCAGACACATCTCTACAGATGCACGGTTCTTCCATGGCTCTGTGTTAGTCAGCAGCATTTACGGAAATCTTTCCCAGCACTTTAAAGAAAGGTGCTGACGAACAGCAGCGCCTGGGCGTGAACGCCTGCACCAGATAGTCCTTCTCGAGGCCTCTCCGCGAGCCTGCCGGCGGGACACATCACACACACTCCCAGCATTTCTTGGATCGAGGGGCTTCCGGGGTCACCCGACCTGGCACCCTTTCCGCCCGGATGATAGTGACTGCGTAGCCCACACCGACTACTTCGGACTAGGCTGGCAAACGCGGCTACGCCCCGCCAGACCACCGATGGTGACGGCAGCCACGAAGAAGCCAGCCCGCCGCCCAACCCTCAGGCCCAGCCGGGCCCCAGGCCCCCCTGGCATCGGTGCGGCCGCCGCTCAGCCGCGCCTCAAGGGCGTCTCCTTACACCTCCCAGGGACCAGGCCCCCCACACCCGCAAAGGCACCACTGCAGCTCCCGCCAGGTCCGCAGGGGCTGCTGGTTGCCCCTTTCCAGGGCCAGGCGGAGCCCGAGAACGGCCATCAACACAGCCCTAATCCCGCTTCCCCGCCGCCCCCGCCCCACTTCGGGGCCACAGCCCGCCTCACCTCCCGATCTCACTAGAGGCCACCGAACCGGGGCGACGGCGCTCCGTCTGTCTCCAGTCAAAGGAGACGCGAAGCGGAAGGAACCTTCGGCTTACGCACACTCGGGGCCGGCTGAGCCTGCGACCAATGAGAGAGGATCGTCCGATCGTCTAGCCAATCATCTGGGGGCTGCTGGGCCTCACGGCGCTACGTCACGAACGGCCGCCTTAACAACCTCCCACAGCTCTCACTGCTGCGGACAACAGGCACCGCACCATCTCTCACCATGGCTCGGCCAACCAATAGCTAGTCGAGTCCCAGAACTAGGGCCTGCCTATTGGCCCAAGAGCCCTGGGGGCGCAAGCATGGTAGGTGCTCAGGCGAAGGCGATAGGGGATCTGGCGGGTGGAGTGTCCTACGGGCCCGGACCTGACCTGTTGCCATCCCGGCTATGAGAGTACTATAGGAAACACCAGTGAGAAGCAGAATTGGAGGGTGACAATAAACGAAGGGTCAGGTTGAGGATAGAAAGCCCAATTACTTAGTGGATAGAGAGATGGAAGGAAGTGGAGATGAGGCTGGAAAAAGAGAAGGTGGCAGCGAGATGCAGCCCAAACCTCAAGATGACCCATATTGGAAATCTAAAAAAAGCACCTTCCTGCGATTTACCCATCTGTGTAAATAGCTCCAGTCACTGGGGTCCCTCCCTGCCCCTGCACAGTGCTTCTGTGTGGAGCGCTGGTCACACACCACTGTCAGTTCTGAAATATGGCTCAACTGTGTCTTCTGCATTCTCTCTGCCCTCCTCTCGCTGCAGGCCTTTATTATCTCTTAGATGAAATAGTGTAACTCCACTCTTAGGCACCTTACGATCCTGTTATTCCATAGGACTGCCCCTCTGGAGTTGCTCATTGTCTACTGGATTAAAGAACCTGACACCACAAATACGGTCCCACCCCACATTTCTTGTATATCTCTCCCCACTTACCTGTATCAACCCTACGTTTCAGTCAAGAGTAACTGGCCTTTTTTCGGTCACACTCGGTTTCTTTATACCTCTCTGCTTATGTTCTCTTTATTTAATCTGGATATACCTACCCATTTTAATTGTTGAAATCCTATCGTTTAAGGACCATTTCATATGCCACCTCCTTTCCTGATACCTTCAAGCACATGTCATTTCTCCCTACTTTGAACACTCATATTTCCATAATATTCTGTGACTTGTCTTATTATGTGGAAATTTCTTAGAAACAGGAATTATAATCCACTGAATTTTTAAAGTCCTATATTTAAAACACAGTCCCTGGAACATACTAAACACTCAGTAGGAGTTTTAATAAACTATCATCTTGCTAAGTTTCCATAATCCTTGTAAAATAGGTATTATCTCCATTTACAAAAAAAAAAAAAAAAAAGTTAAGCAACTTACTGTAGACCACAGATAATAATTAGGAAAAATGGGATTGGAGCCCACATCTAAAGTTTATGCTTGTTCTTCTACACTCCACTGCTTCAGTATATGACCTTTATTCACATCTCTTTACCAAATATTTTTGGGTGGCCCATTATATGCAACATGCCATAGTTGGCATCTGAATCACAGTGACAAACATGATGGACATGGAGATTGCCTTTATGAACCTTATATCCCTTCACAGAATAGATGGTTATTAAATATTTATTGAATTAATTATAGTGGAAGGAAACAGTTTTCACAGTGAAGAAGACTGTAGTGAACAAAACAAAGATTGAAATATTCTAAGTCTTATCAAAAGGAAGGAGAAGGAGAAAAGAAGAAAAAGAGGAAGGAGTGGAAGAGGAAGAAGAAAAAGCAGGAGGAGGAGAAGTGAAGGAAGGAAGGTAAGAAGGAAGGAAGGAAAGGAGGGAGGGAGGAAAATCTGTAAGTACTGATAGCTGAGAAACTCACACTTTCAATGTCCCTAGAAGCCTAAAAGGTCAGATATTTCAGAATTAAAAGTTACAGATAATAGAAATACTTACTAATATAAAATCAAGGGAAGATTATGAAGCTGTTTTCACAAAAGGCTTTAGATCAAGATTTGGAAAGTTTTGTTCCCAAATTCTGCTTAATTGAGAATTCCAATGAATATATGGGTTCAAAAGCAAACAAAAAGCTAATTGTCTGGTTTTATGTACTTAAAACAACTTCTATATGGGTTCCAAAATGTATTTCAAAAGAATCTTTTATTGCACTTAACTCGTTATTTGTACTTAATGATAAATCACAAAATTTGGCATGGACACAAGAGAGAAGGCGAAAGTGGGAGATGGGGTCAAGGGAATCTATGTGCCTTCTTTTCTTGTGGGTATACTCTCAGAGCGAGGAGTTTATTAAAGTATAACTTTGGGGCACCTGGGTGGCTCAGTCAGTTAAGCGTCCAACTCCTGATCTTTGCTCAGGTCTTGATCTCAAGATCATGAGCTCAACCCCACGTTGGGCTCCATGTTGGGCATGAAGCCTACTTAAAAAAAAAAAAAAAAAATTAAAAACTAAAGTATAATTTTAAGAGCCTCTTTTAAAGTAATGGATGGCCCATATTGCGATCTTGAACTCAAGACCCTGAGATCCAGACCTGAAACTGAGATTGAGAGTCAGACACTTAACCGACTGAGCCACCCAGGTGCCCTGGTACAAATTACCATCTCAATCCATATTACCCTTAGCATTTATCTATGTAACTGTGTTAGACCTCCAAGCTTCACTTTTCCCTCTTTTTATTGTCATGGGTCATGCATTAAGTCAGAGAATTATAACAACAACAAAAATAAGAAGAATAAGTACTTAAATAACTCTTTCTATGTACCAGACACTTTTCTAAGTGCTTTATTGATATTAACTCCTTTAATTCTCATAACAGTCCTATGAGAAAGATGTGTAGAATCTGCGTTTCACAAGGGATGAAGCTACAGAAACAGAAAGATTAAGCACCTGGCCTAAGTTCATGCAGCTTGGAAGTGGTGGAATTAGAATACGAAGTTTGAAATCTGGCTCCCAAGTGGATGCTCTAAACAACTCCACGATGCTAGCTTTATGCACCAACATAATATGTACTGCTTTGTATTAGCACATGTTGTGATTGCCTAAGCTTCTGACACTCCATTGCAAAAAATATTTCATAATCTCAACGAAAAATCATTTTTATTTACTTATTTATTTCCCATTCACTGTTCTCAGCTGCTTTCAAAGTTATATCTTCAAACCTCAGGCAGTTTTCTCTCTCTTACATACTTTTTTTTTTTTTTTTTTAATTTTAGGGATAGTGTTTTAACTAGTACCTTGCAAGTGATAATTGGCCACTTAACTTTGACAGATAATATGATTGATTATCTCTCCTGTCCAAGATCAAGAAATACTCAACACAAGGGTCTCTATGCTAGGCAAAGGGGTAGGCATCCAAGGTACAGAGTTCAATAAGAAAACAGACACAAACTGAACCTTTCCAGAAAATAGAGTCAGTGTTCTGAGTGAAATATGCAGAGGGTCCAGTGAGAAAGAGGTAGGGCATGGAGTTTGGATGCAGTACATTCTGAACAAGGGAAGGAAATGGTTTGAAGAAAGGCTATTTCAGCTAAGTGAGAATAAGAATGGAGGTTGACATGGATCAGGAGCAGAAAGTTTAATTAAGCAGAGATTTTTTTTTTAATGTTTATTTATATTTGAGAGAGAGAGAGAGCACGAGCAGGCAAGAGGCAGAGAGAGAGGGAGACACAGAATCCGAAGCAGGCTCCGGGCTCCAAGTTGTCAGCACAGAGCCCCATGGAGGACTCGAACTCTTGAACCACAAAATCATGACCTGAGCTGCAGTCAGATGCTTAACTGACTGAGCCACCCAGGTGCCCCTACTTAAGCAGAAACATTAAAGTACTGTGGAATATAAGAGATTTAAAAGGTGGGGCAGTCATGAGCAGGTTGGCAGAAAATCCCAAGTTTCTGTCACCCAAGGTGACATCTCACAGGGGCTAAAAGTCTCAGCTACTTCTCTTCTTTTGCTACTTTTGTTCAGCAGCAAAACTTAAAATTCTGCTTCTTGTTCATGCCTAAAACTTCCTAGAGCTGCACCCCACAGCAGGAGCCTCTCTTGCAGTCCCGAAAAAGATCTCCACAGGAAAGGGTGCACACAATTCAACATGTCTTCTGCCCACCGAGCCTGTT
The DNA here is from genome assembly GCF_024362965.1 of Panthera pardus. Lineage (NCBI taxonomy): Eukaryota > Metazoa > Chordata > Mammalia > Carnivora > Felidae > Panthera > Panthera pardus. The sequence goes on from NW_026526765.1 coordinate 99,258,343, forward strand.
TTCACTGTTTAACTGTGTTTTTGTTTGTTTTCTTCTTCACAGTTCCCCCATTCCTCTTCTTAGGCTTTCCCCCCACCCCCACCCCCAGCTTTGCAGAATCTGTTGGGAGTAGATATGAACTGTATTGGAATAATTTTTTTTTCTTTTAAAGGAATTTACTCTCCTCAGGAAAAAAGAATCCTCACACAATGTAGAAACAACCTATCTATAATCAGAGTGAGCGTCGTGTATCCCTGAGATTCTTAGGGATTCTTGGCCAAGGTGGCTGGTTCACAAGCCAATGAAAGACCAAGAAAGGAGGTGAAATGAAGGAGGGAAGGAAGAACGAATTTTGACTGAAATATGAGCACTATTTTTTCTCCCTCATTAACAAACCTGGTACTGGTCTCAGTTGATAAGAGTGGAGTGTGCTGTTGATGACAAAGGCTGTATCCAATTCACTTGTCATGTCCCAACAACTTTCTCCTGTTTACCATCATCTTTCCAATGCCATCTTCTCCTTCCAGCTTTGTATGGCTCCCAGTTGAGAGACAGCAGAAGATTGTAAGAGTGAGGGGGAAAGAGGAAGAGCTTGCAAGGATGTAGATAAGATCACACGAGGCAAGTGTGAAACAAAACAAAGAAGGATAATGGCCCAAAGAGGCCCACCTCAGCTTTTCTGAGCAACCCCATAAATTGCCAAAGAGCAAAGTGCCCAGGGCTACACACCTGTAATAAATTTGGTTACAAGTAACAGAGAACTTAAACTAAAATATTTAACAAATATTTTTAAATATCGGTTTAAACAAAATAAGCATCCCTCTCTTTTTTGGGTAAAGGAAACTGAAGATAAGTAGTCTAGGATTAGCATGGCAGCCCAGGATGCTTCCAAGGACCCTTCTATCTGTCTGCTCCACCACCCTTAGCCTGTCTTCCACCCTCACAGTCACTTTGAAGTCCAAGAAGGCAGCTGGAGCTCCAGCCTTCATATCTGCATTTTCATCCTTCTGGAAGGAGCAGAATAAAAAACAAGAGGGCAAAAAAGAGCCCTTCCCAACTGAGTCAGCTCTCTTTTCAGTTTTTATCTCAATGACCAGAAGGCCTTATCTAGCAACAAAGGAGTTGGGGAATATAATCATTTTCACCAGCATTGTGCCCAGATCAAACCTGAAGAAAGGCTCCCACTTCTCTGTCTTTCTTGTTGTCCCCATACAGGGTGAGCGCACAATGAGGGTCCGATACAGTTACTGACCACTTAACTCAAAAACAGGAAACAATTTTTACTATCAAGAATATGGGGGCAAAGGAAAGGACATAAACCTAAAATCAAAGATGTTTTATAAACATGAGCTTAAAATGTCGATGGAACTCTCGTTAACACATAGAGTTGACTTTTAGCTAAATCCACCAGAAAGGAATACTGCTACAAATGGTCCAGTGTAAAGAAGCAATCCGGTAAACTAGCCAAGTGGGCTCTCTTTTTAAATCAAAGGGCCTCGGACACTTAGGTGGCTCAGTCAGTTAAGCATTGGACTCGTGATCTCTGCTGGGGCCATGATCTCACAGTTCCTGGGGTGAGGCCGGTGCTCCCTCAGGCTCAACAGCGGCGCCTGCTTGGGATTCTCTCTCTCTGCCCCTCCCCTGCTCGCGTACACGTGCTCTCATGCTCTCTTGCGCGCATGCTCCCTCTGTCTCTCTCTCTCAAAATAACTAAACAAAAAGGTAAAAAAAGAATAAAGGGTCTCAATGGTCTTATTCATTGCTCTCTCTTCAGCACCTGTGACACCTAAATGAATGAATGCGATACAGCATTTTTCTAAACAGTTGTCTTGATTTTCTCACTATCCAGACCCCCTGCTTTTTCCTGTGCATTTTTAAATACCTAGCAGGTTCTCTATGCTATTTTAACTCTGTACGACAATAGCTGTCTCCCCCCTTGGAAATTTCTTCTGCCTGTGAATCCTGCCTCCCTGAGGTTTCCAGCACTTTCTGCATGTCTCCCCTGGACTGAACTAAAGCTACAGTTAGTAACGCTTCCAAAACTCATGACTTCAAGGTCCAGTGAACACTGATAAATCTTGCAGTCTTGGCTCATACCTAAAATCTTACTTTTTTCTTCCCATTTTGCACTTTCTAGGCTTTGGGTAATTTGTGCTACTTCAGTGACAGCATGTTATGAGACATTCTTGGTAAAATCTCTCTAGCTGGGTCTGACATGTTGAAAGCTAATTTTTTCCTTCTCATGGAAAGTGAATAGGATTACTACTGCCCACCATTCTCAAGACAGACACTGCCAAGGCCTCTGTGCTTCTTTCAGAAAAATAGGCCACTCATCTTCCCCAAGGGAAAACGTAATACACCTGCAAATATTCTCTTCAGTGCCTCTTTTAGAACTACTGCTTTCTTGTTCTTTTGAAATATATGTCACTATAAATAACTCTAGGAAGAAATCTGACCCATGAACACCAATAAAAGTTATTGAAAGAAAATTATAATTGATGTCACTATGGGTTATAATTTTGCCCTCAGGAAGGTAATGAAGGCAGTCAGGACAACCTTTTTCCTTCCCTGGCCCTTTATGGAGAGAGTTTTTCTGGAAACTCTACAGGTGCTTGGCTTCCAATGGTGGACAAAGCCCTATGTCTCTATCTCATTCCTCCCCAAGGGAAACATCTTTCTTTTGGAATCTAGTACTGGTTGGACCACCAGATAATCCCAATTGTATTAAAGAGTTCAAAGCACTGGTGGCCATACCTGGCCATTGCATGACATTGTGTTTCATGGAGAATAAAGTGATAATGAAGCTGTTCAACTGGTCTCTGTCTTTAGGCGACCTTCTCTCTCCAACAAAAAGAAAAAGAGGGAAGAATGTTGTGGTACTGAGAAAGAAGGCCTCCTGATTCCAGCAGGCCTTAGGTGAAGTGAAGTGCTCCTCCCCGCTTTTCCACTTCCTCCCGATCTGTTTTCTCAAGCAGGCCCAGTGGAGTCTGAAACTTCAACCTGCCTCTTCGTTGATCCTGTTCCTTTTTTTTACCAGAGAAAAGTAGTAGGACTTTCTTGCTTTGGGTTCCTAAAGGCAAAGACTGAGTCAAAAACTGGGGTGCAACAGCTTATTTGGGGATGATCCCAGAAAGTCAGAACAAAAATGCACAGTATAGTGGGAAAGAAGGAAAAGCCAATATCCAGCTAGTTGCCGTTGTGGAAAAGTAGGGCTCAACCCTGCTGGGGAACCTCTGAAGAGCCCTGTAAAATGCACTTCTGAAGGATAGTGGGATGCAGTGGGACCATTCATTCACCAACTCCAGTCCTTCTTTGGTTTAGAAATGCCCTCTGGAGCATACTTCCAGCTGTATGTGTACAAGGAGTGATGTACTGAAACTTTGGAAAAACCTTGAGACAGAAAAGTTGAAAGACTTGACAGTGAGCTCTTGAAGAGAGAAGCTCTTAGCCTGCCAGGAATTGTCTCCCACACTTGCAGTCGAAGGTGGTACATGGCAGGAAGGAGATACGGCAAGGAGTAACATGTCCTCTAGAAGGACTGCATTATGGGTTACCATGCCAGTCTTTCTGGTATTTTCATTCCTTTACCTTCCCATTGGGCCTCTTTTGATTGTTTCCCTAAGCTATTATAGAAGATGGCCTGAAATTATTATAATTTCCTTCTCATGGTTAGGCAATAGTATTCCATTCATCAATCACATTCTAAAGGTGTCTTATTTTCTTATTCTGGTTATCCTTGGACTTTGAGTAGGTCTGGCGTAGTTGTTGATGATTCTAACAGTGAAGCTCTGACTCTAATAAACACTGTTAAGCAGGAACTTGTATAGTCGTATGAAATCAACAAACATTTCTTGCAGTAAGTATTTCAAAGAAAGGACGAGAGAGCCGATGGGTAGTTAAATAGAAGTTCATGGAGCTTTTATACACAGATGCAATTACTCTGTTTCCAGTATCTAAAATCTCATCTTTGCCAGACAGAGGAGTCATATTATCTGTGGGGGTTAGGTTCTAAAATCAGTGTAAAAATGGAATTCCAATAGGATGTTGGGACTTTTTTTTTTTAAACAGTATGGGGAGGGAAAATTTCAGAGTTAAAAATATTCTTGAAATCTCTTTATATTTCATAGGATATAGTGTACATGTTTTGTTTTTATAGATTTGACAGAAATTCCTATGCACATGAGGTTTGAAACCTCTGACAATTGGTAGAGTCTATCTAAATATAGTTAATCATTTCCTACCTTTCTGCCCTTAAGACTGCACTATTAAATCCTAAAATGAATGGGAGCTAGGTAGTGAATGCTACTATGTTCCTGCTTGCCCACAGGGTTTCCCTAATTGGTGTCACCCCACTATATGCTATTAGATTTGAGATGTGTTTGTTGTCATGAATATTTATCCATTATTGGTGATATTTTCTTCCAGTTGGTCATGTGTCATGCCTTTTGCATGGCAAAAAGGTCTTTAAATGTTTTTGAATTTTATTTATTTATTTTTTTTTTTGAGAGAGAGAGAGACTCTGAACAGGGAGGGCAGAGAGAGGGGAACAGAGGATCCTAATTGGACCCTGGGCTGACAGCAGTGAGCCCAATGCAGGGCTCAAACTCACAAACTGTGAGCTGAAGTCAGACACTAAACTGGCTGAGAAACCCTAAAAAAAATTTTTTTTTAATATATAATTTATTGTCAAGTTAGCTAACATACAGTGCATACAGTATGCTCTTGGCTTCGGGAGTAGATTCCTGTGATTCATCACTTACATACAACAGACAATGCGCATCCTGACAAGTGCCCCCCTCAAGGCCCATCACCCATTTCCCTGGCCCCCACCCCCCACTCCCCCACTCCCTTCCACCTTCAGTTTGTTCTCTGTATTTAAAAGTCTCTTATGGTTTCCCTCCCTCTCTGTAACTATTTTTTTTTTCTTTCTCTTCCCCCAGGTCTTCTCTTAAGTTTCTCAATTTCAACATATGAGTGAAAACATATATCTGTCTTTCCCTGACTGAATTATTTCACTTAGCATAATGCATTCTAGTTTCATCCTCGTCATTGCAAATGACAAGATTTCATTCTTTCTGATGGCCGAGTAATATTCCACTGTATGTATACACTACACCATTGCTATTTAACATAGTATTGGAAGTCCTAGTTTCAGCAATCAGACACAAAAAGAAATGAGAGGCATCCAAATTGGCAAGGAGGAAGTCAAACTTACACTATTCACAGATGACATGATACTGTATGTAGAAAACCTCAAAGACTCCACCAAAATAATTGCTAGAACTGATACACGAATTCAGCAAAGTTGCAGGATATAAAATCAATGTACAGAAATCTGTTGCATTTCTATAGACCAATAATGAAGAAGCAGAAAGAGAAATCATAGAATCGATCCCATTTACAATTGCACCAAAAAACATAAGATACCTAGGAATAAACCTAACCAAAGAGGTAAAAGATCTATACTCTGAAAACTGTAGAACACTTATGAAAGAAATTGAAGAGGATAGAAAGAAATGGAAAAATATTCCATGCTTATGGGTTGGAAGAATTGGAAGAACAAAATTGTTAAAATGTCCATACTACCCAAAGCAATCTACACATTAATGTAATCCCTATCAAAATACCACAAGCATTTTTCACAGAGCTAGAACAAACAATCCTAAAATTTGTATGGAACCACAAAAGACCCCGAATAGCCAAAGCAATTTTGAAAAAGAAAAACAAAGCTGGAGGCATCACGATTTCAGATGTCAAGCTTTGTTCCATTTACAAAGCTGTAATCATCAAGACAGTATGGTACTGGCACAAAAATAGATACATAGTTCAATGGAACAGAATAGAAACCCAGAAATGGACCTACAACTATATGGTTCTATAGGCGATAATCTTCAATAAAGCAGGAAAGAATATCCAATGGAAAAAAAAAACAGTCTCTTCAACATAAATGCTATTGCAAAAACTAGACAGCGACCTGCAAAAGAATGAAACTGGACCACTTTCTTACACTATACACAAATATAAATTCAAAATGGATGAAAAACCTAAATGTGAGGGGCGCCTGGGTGGCTCAGTTGGTTAAGCATCGACTTCGGCTCAGGTCATGATCTCATAGTTCATGGGTTTGAGCCCCGCATCGGGCTCTGTGCTGTCAGCTCGGAGCCTGGAGCCTGCTTTGGATTCTGTGTCTCCCTCTCTCTCGGCCTTCCCTCCCCCCCCCCACTCTGTCTCTCTCTGTCTCAAAAATAAATAAAAAACATTAATTAAAAAAAATTTAAAAAAAAAAAAAAAAACCTAAATGTGAGACAGGAAACCATCAAAATCCTAAAGGAGAATGTAGTCGGCAACCTCTTTGACCTCAACCATAGCAACTTCTTAACTAGACACATCTCTGGAGCCAAGGGAAACAAAAGCAAAATGAACTATTGTGACCTCATCAAGATAAAACTCTTGTGGACAGCAAAGGAAACAATCAAGAAAACTAAAAGCAGGCTATGGAAGGTAAGAAGATATTTGCAAATAACGTATGTGATAATGGGTTAGTATCCAAAATCTATAAGGAACTTATAAGACTCAACACCCCCCACCAAAATAAATAAATAAACAATCCAGTGAAGAAATGGGCAGAAGAAACGAATAGACATTTTTTTCCAAGGGACATCCAGACGACCAACAGACACATAAAAAGATGCTCAACATCACTCATAATTAGAGAAATACAAATCAAAACTACAATGAGATACCACCTCACATCTGTCAAAATAGCTGAAATTAACAGCTCAGAAACAACAGATGTTGGCAAGGATGTGTAAGGGGAACCGTCTCACACGATTAGTGGGAATGTAAACTGGTGCAGCCACTCTGGAAAACAGTACAAAAGTTCTTCAAAAAGTTAAAAGTAGAACTACCCTATGATCCAGTAATTGCACTACGAGGTATTTACCCAAAGGATGCAAAAATGCTGATTCGAAGGAGCACAAGCACCCTGATGTTTATAGCAGCACTATCAGCAATAGCCAAACTATGGAAAGAGCACAAATGTCCATTTACTGATGAATGGACAAACTATTAGAATTAATATATAAATTAATCAAGATCACTGACACAAGGATAATACTCTAAAAATCAATTATATTTTTATGTTCAAGCTTCAAATAAATAAAAATTGGACTTAAAAACACAGTGTTGGAGTGCCTGGGTGTCTCAGTCGGTTTAAGTGTCTGACTTCGGCTCAGATCGTGAACTTACGGTTTGTGGGTTCAAGCCCTGCATCAGTCTCTGTGCTGACAGTTCAGAGCCTGGAGCCTGCTTTGGACTTTGTGTCTCCCTCTCTCTCTGCCCCTCCACTGCTCATGCTCTGTCTTTTTCTGTCTCAAAAATAAATGAACATTAAAAAAAAAAAAACAGTATTATTTATAATAGCATCAAACCCATAAAATAACCACCAATAAATCTAGTAAAAGATATACAAAAGCTCTAGATGAAACTATAAAACATTATTGAGTTAAATTAAAGAAAACCTAGATAAATGGAGGGTTACATCATGTTCACAGATTATAAATAAATATTTTAAAGATATCAACTCTATTTGCACTCATGAGTTCAGCGCAATTCTAATCTTTTTTTTTAAAAAGTCACATTTTTTGTGGAAATTCACAAGCTCACTCTAAAATTTGTATGAAAATGGGGCGCCTGGTTGGCTCAGTCAGTGAAGTGGCCAACTTCAGCTCAAGACATGATCTCACCATCTGTGAGTTCAAACCCATGTCGGGTGTCGGGCTCTGTGCTGACAGCTCAGAGCCTGGAGCCTGCTTTGGATTCTGTGTCTCCCTCTCTCTCTGTCCCTCCCCTGCTCACCCTCGGTCTCCCTCTGTCTCTTAAAAATGAATAAATGTTAAAAAAAATTTTAATTTATATGAAAATATATGAGGTAATCATGAAGAACAAATTTGTGGTAGTTACATACCTAGGCATATTTATAATAGATAAAATCTACTACAAAGCTACAGTAATTACAACATTATTATACTCACACTAGGAAAGACATACAGACAACTGTAATAAAATATAATTCAGAGACAGACTTACATATAAATGGTGACCTGGTTTTTGACAGAGCTGATACTTCGGTGCAGTACAGAAAGACTGGTCTTTTCAATGAATTATTCTAGGTCATTTCACAATCCATATAGAATATAAATATATAGAGATATATATATATAATATATGTATATATATATATATAATATATGTATATATATATATACATATATTATATATATATATATTAAAAGTAAGAACTTCTGTTCATTAAAAGACACCACTGAGAGAATGAAAAGGCAATCCACAGAGTAGAAGATAACTGTAATACATTTCGCAAAGGATTCTCATCAAAGGTATATAAAGGACTCTTGCAAGTCAATAGGAAAAGACAGAAAATACAATGAAAAAATAGGCAAAATTACTGAACAGATATTTCACGACAAGCAACATTGTGATGGCCAATAAACATTAAGAAAAGGTACTCAGTGTCGTTAGTTATCAGAGAAATGCAAACACCCACATATCCACAAAAATGGTTAAAATAGAAAAAGACTAACACTAACAACTGTTAGTAAAGAAGTAGAACAACTGGAACTCTCACATACTACTGGTGGGAGCATAAACTGATCCAACCATTTTGAAAAACTCTTTGGCAGCATCTACCAAAGCTCAATGTATACATATTCTATGACCAAGCAAACACAACCCTAGATATATATCCAGCCCAAGTGTGGATCTCCATTCAACAAATAAAAGTATGAGAATATTTTTAATGGCTCTAAATTGGAAACCACCTAATTTCCATAAACAGTAGGATAGACAATCAATTTGTGATTTATTTCCACAATGAAATACTGCATATATAGCAATGAGGACAAATGAGCTGAAACTATATGCAACAATATGGAGAAATTTCACAAACATCATTTTAAGCAAAAAAAGCCAACACAAAATAGTAAATACTATGTGACTCAATTTACATAAAGTTTTGAAAAAGGCAAAACAAATCTGTGCTGTTAGAAGTCAATGCAGTGATTATATGTGGATGGGAGGAGGAGTTCCGTTTCTTAAATTGGTTCTGCAGATGTTCTTTTGTGAAACTCTCTACACCTGTGATCTGTTCACTTGTCTTTACTGAAAAGAGAATTTTTAAAATGACACTGAGATACTATCGTTTATTGTTTATTAGATTGGTAAAAATCTAAAAGTTCGACAAAATCGTGTAATACCAAAGCAATGGGGACACAGGCACTGTAGCGAAGTATAAATTTACATCGTTGTAATTGTTATAACTCATATGAAGAGCTGCTGGATAATATCTGTCAAAACTGCACATGTGTATACCCTTTTACCCAGAAGTTACAGCTCTGGTTATCTACTGAGGGTTATACCTGCGTATGGAATGATGTGTGTATAAGGTTATGCATTGCATAATTTTTTGAAATAGAAACTTGTTGGCAATGACCCATATATATGTCCATATGTTACATCCGCACAAAGGAATACTATGTGAGTGCAAAAGAAAAAAGAAAGAACAAAGAGCTCTCTATTCACTAAACAATATTGTCAGTCAGTTTGGAATAGTGATTTAGCGCCTGAATTCTGGAGTCAGACTGCCTGGTTTCACATCCTGGCTCCACTACTTACATTTCTTTTCTTTTTTCTTTTTTTCTTCTTTTTTTAGTTTATTTATTTTGAGAGAGACAGAGACAACACGAGTTGGGGAGGGGCAGAGACAGAGGGAGAGGGAAAATCCCAAGCAGGCTTCATGCTGTCAGCACTGAGCCCTGCTCAGGGCTTGAACTCACAAAACCAGATCATGACTTGAGCCAAAACCAGGAGTCAATCACTTAACCGATTGAGCCACCCAGGTGCCCCCTACTTACTTTTCTGTATCTGTATTTCCTCATCTTTAAAACACTACCTATCAGCAGAATTGTTGTGATGGTTAAATAAATAGTTAATTTATGTAAAGCATTCGGAAACAGTGCCCGACACAAAGTAAGCACTATGTAAGTGTATTCTTTTGTTATTGTTACTGATATAGCAAGATTTTCAATATATGTTAATTTAAAGAAAGTTTGCAACACCGTGTGTTATATCCATTCTTTTGTGTAAAAAAGGGAATATGGAAAACGACATATTCTGGAGATATACCCAAGAAACCCCCCATGGGGAGGAGGGTGCTGGGAACAGAGCAGATGAGAGACATTGTTAACCTTTTTATGTATTGTGAGTTTCGAACCATGTGATTGCGTGACCTTTTTGAATAATTTACAGGAAGAGAATGCACGCAGAAAATGAATGGCTATTGATTCACAAAATTTATGTGTCATCCCAGTTCCACCATACAACAGTATTCCATTTCAAGAGTTCTTAAACTTTTCTGAGGCTCAAGTTCAAAGAGTTGCTAAGAATCAGTGATTATTGTGAAAGTGCATTTGTAAAGCATGTATCTGCTGGGACTCTTTGGGTGGTTAAGTGACAGGAAATCCAACGTGAACTAGCTTGCCAAGAAAGGGGAATTTATTGGCTCACGTTACTAAAAAGTCCAGGAGGTAGCTCTGACTTCTACATAGCTAGATTCAGGCCTCCAGTTATGACCAGGCTTTATTTCTACTTCTCTGCTCTGCCTTTGGCTCTAAGCGCAGCCACAGCAACTTGAGTCTCTCCCCTAATGGTGGCAAGTTTGTTGTGGGTCCTCTAGCCTCAAAAGCTCTCAAGTTCAAAGTCTAGCAAGAACAGTAAGAGTAGTTTCTGGTCATTTCCATCAAAATCTTGATAGGCGTCTGGGTGGCTCATTCAGTTAAGTGTCTGAGTGTTGGTTTTGGCTCAGGTCATGATCTCACAGTTCATGAGTTCAAGTCCCACATCGGGTTTTGAGCTGACAGTGCAGAGTCTGCTTGAGAGTCTCTCTCCCTCTCTGTCTGCCCCTCTCTTGCTCATTCTCTCTATTGCTCTCTAAAAATAAATGAAAAAAAAAAAAAAACTTGAAAAAAAGTAAAAAAAAAAAAAAAAATCCTGAGATTCACTCTAATTGGCCCAGTTCAAGTCATGCTTCTATGGTGGATGCAGGACTCTGAATGACTGGGCTTGAAACTGAAGGTGACATGGGATGCTCTGTAAGAAAATAATCTCATCAACAACACGTATTGGATAGACTGGAGTCAAAACTTGAGTGGGGAGGTAATTGGAATTGTACAAGTGAAAGACAGTGCATTGTGCTAATTCTGAAGTGGGAATAAGTTTAAAACATGGTGGTAAAACATGGTCTGACTTCAAAAAGTAAAGCTCATTTGAACAAATAATAAAGGAGGAGAGATCATTCTAGATTAAAAGATCCTGAAGAGATAAATAAATACAGTACAAAAGTCCCTCTTTATTTGTGGCTTCGCTTTACACAGTTTAATTTACCTGCAGTTCACAGCACTCCAGAAGCGGATGAGCCTCCCTCTGACTGATCATAAGGTCAACAGTAGCCTAAAGCTCTGTCACAGTGCCTAGTCATTCACCCCACCTCATCACATCACGTAGGCATTTTATTGTCTCACATCCTAAGAAGGGTGAGTGCAGTGTAGTAAGATTCTTTGAGAGAAAGAAAGACCATTTCACGACACTCTCATTACAGTCTATTGTTATACTTGCTCTATTTTATTATTAGTTATTGTTTATCTGTGACTGTGCCTGGTGAATAAACTAAACTTTACCATAGGTATGTATGTATAGGAAAAAACCCCAGCCTGTGTAGAGTTCAGTACTATCTGCAATGTCAGGCATCCACTGGGGGTCTTGGAATATATTCCCTAAAGATAAGGGGAGACTATTGTATGCCAATATGTGACTGAATCTTAGTTCAAAAGAAAGCAACAAATGCCTTCTTGGGATAATGGGGGAAATTTGAATAGGGACTGGATACTAGATGATATTGTGAAACTATTCTTAATGATTTAAGGGCAGGGGTGGCTGAGTGGCTCAGTTGGTTAAGCTTCCATGTCTTGATTTAGACACAGGTCATTATCTCACGGTTCATGAGATGAAGCCACCATCGGGCTCTGGGCTAATGACGCAGGGGATGGGGATTCTCGCTCTCTGCCTTTCCCCCTCCTAAATACATAAATAAACATTGAAAAATAAAAATTTTAGGGCAGTAATGGTGTGGTCATTATCTAAAAAATGTCTTATTCTTAGAAGATGCTTGCTGAAGTGTTTAGAGATAAAGTGCCATGAGGTCTGCCTCCTTACATTCAAATAATTCAGAAGAGAAAAGGTATGTGTAGATCATAGAGATAAAATAAAATTGTAGTATGTTAAAAATTATTGAACTTAGGTGATAGGCATTCAGGATTTAATTTTATTTCAACTTTCTTGTGTGTGTTTGAAAATGTTTATAATTTCAAAAATTGGGGAGGAAATGGTCTGAAAAAGAGGGGACTGTTGTGCATATTCCAGAACTCAATTTCCTTTTCAAGTTCTTGGATCTTTTAGTCTGGTGGTTTGGGTAGGTTGAGAATTCTCCGACTGTGAAGGCATATAGGGAAAGACAACTGGGTGGATAAAATGAGAGGTCACAAAAAGAAGCAAAAAAGACTAAAAGAAACAGTCAAAATGTGGTCAGTGACTCTCTGTGGGTAGGTAGATTAACACTGGTTTCACCCTGCTTTTTGGTAATTTTATGTAATTTCCAAATTTTCTACAGTGATTGCTGATTATTTTTATAATGAAACAAAAGAAGAGAAATTTAATTAAATAGAACAGGAGTGAGGAAAAACTAGTAAGAAAAAATATTAAAGTTGGTTGGAGTTTGGAAAAAACCTATCCTTTGGGTCATGAATGGGAGCTGGCTAATATCTTCTTCCTTTCTTCGAAGTAGAAAATACATTTATTTATTTATTTTTATTTATTTTGAGAGAGAGAGCGAGCACGTGCATGCATGAGCAGGGTAGGGCAAAGAGAGAGGGAGAGAGAAAATCCTAAGCAGGCTCTGCACTGTCAGTGCAGAACCTGACATGGGTCTTGAACTCAAGAACTGTGAGATCATGGCCTGAGCTGAAATCGAGAATCAGACACTTAACTGACTAAGCCACCCAGGTGCCCCAGAAAATACAACATTTACAGGGAATGGTGTTTTGTCCAGAAGAGAAAAACATTATAATTTCAGGAAAACTGAAGAGTGTGGGACATCAGGTATGAGTAGAGAAAAAGTGCATTTTGAGGTTGGGTAAGAAAGGAGAGTTTCCTTTTTCTTAAGATTTACCTTTGATTTTGGGGAGGTTAAGGCTTCTGAAGGTTGGTTCTAGTCTCAAGGGACGGGAAGGTTTCCTTCTAAAATACCCAATCTAAGTTGTAAAAAAAGGCAGGGGTTTAGAGTACACTTTGGAAGTAAATATGAATGTTAAGAGGCACCCAAGTTGTGAAAAATGAAGGGCAGTCTTGAGATGAGAATTGTTTTTAGAGATTTTATACCTCGATTCTCACAATAGAAGGTCTGGAGAGGTTAAATGATTTACCCAAGATCAGCCAGACTAATGAAGGAAGCCAGCTTGAAAAAATGTCCCATTAGGATGCAGCTAGGATATAACTATTGGATATATTATAAAAGTGAGCATGGTATATAATCTGTGACTTCTCTGAAATACTTGAGGCCTCTACAATTGTCTAGTGAAGTAACTTATATGAATCTATACATCACTGAGGATATTAACCGTTGTATAACTGATGGGAGCTAGGAGTCATGGTAGCAGTCTGGACTGATTCGTAACTATAAGTGAAGCTGAACATAATTATATAAGTTTAATATGTTCCAGTTTAACCTTGTAAAAATTAGATCATGAAACTGGGGTTGTAAAGGTTAATAAACTTGAAAAGAAAAACAAGCATAAATGAAACCTGCAAACAATGCACATGAAGCTTCCAAAAAACTCCGGTCCTCATATACCAACTTTGGACTTTTTTTTACACAAATTTTAATCAACAAAACCTCATAGAGCCTTCACCATCACCATGTAGCCCATTATTGGGAAAACTTGGATGTCCCTGGAAAAGTGGAGAGACGTGTTTTCACCATTCCAGGCTACAAGATACTGGGGTTTAGCCTCAGCCCTGTCCTAACAATTGTTTAGGTCTTAAACAAATCACTTCACCTTTAGAGGCCCTCAGTTTACTTATATGCTTTATCTCAGGGGATTTATATACTTTAATCTCAGGGGATTGTACTTTCCTATTTAAAAATCTCATTCTTGTCACTTATTTATGACAGGGAACATTTGCAAGTAGTCTATCGTGAACCAATGTAAGCCCATTTGTTCAACACTTGTCAGGTTAAAATCAGGTCATTAGATGTCGGATGATTAAAGGTGGAGCATCCATGGGCCTCTCTCACACAACCAGGCTTCCAGGTGATACGTTAAAATAAAAGCAAACCTTAAGTTCTGCCAAACTACTTTTGTAAGCAAGCAAACACAAAAGCAGTCATGTAGCTGGTTGTTACAAACTTAGGTCAGACCACAATTTCTGGCTTCAGGCACTCTGAATGCAACAGAAGTTCACTGTGAGCGGGCTCAGGAGCTACACAGTTAATCCTCTAGTTATTAGGAAACAAAATCTTTCACGAGGAGATAGTGGCCAGATAAAACAAAGCCCTAGACCTCAGGCACTAAATCAAAGGTAAAAACCTGTGGCCCTCCTGGATTCTTACACCTTGTTGAAAGGCCATGATGTATACACAGCCTATCTTGAACACCACTCACTTACTTGACCAATAAAAAATTGTATCTAAAAAAAATCGTTTCTCATATTCCTCAACTAATTAATAAACCCTTGTGTATATTTCAGTAAGATATTTGGAATTCTTGTGTAGCTATCTAGGGAGTGTGGAGGGACTTTAAACATTAAAACCTCTATATTGAGATTAAAGTTAATTTATACACCTACGCCAGTCTTATGTTGATTGACACTGTACTATCAACATCCAACAACTGGGGCATGGTTGAGTAGAGTGATATATCAAAACAATGGAAGTTCATAAAAATATCTACTATATGGATACCTCACTGGAAATCCATGTACATAAGAATGCTAAACAGAAAAAAACACAATATGGAAGATGATATGTTAAGATATTCATTGAACTAAGATTATATAAATTGTTGATACGTACTGAAAGATATCAAAAGGTAAAAAGTTTCTTTTCCCTTCTCTTATTTTTCAAGTACGAAATAGGGGAAAATACCATGATGTTATGATCGTATTATCAGTCTACTTGGAAACGTCCCTAATGTTCAGGTTCTAAATCACAACTATGCATTCGTTCAACATATAATTATTAAGCATTTACTATGTATCCGGCGCTGAGGATATAAAGATGAAAAAGACCAAATCCTTGGCTTCAAGGAGCTAATAATCCGGTATTTTGAAACAAGTTAATTACTTATTATAATACAGCAGGTACTACAAGAGAGTAGTAGCACCTGCTGAAAAATCCTGAAAAATGCTTCCGAAGGTCCCAAACTTCAGGCCAGAGTTATCCACAGCCCACAGGACATATCTATGGAGATATACTATAAGCCCCTCTAATGAAACATGACCAAGACCTAACTTGTGACTACCCCTCCCTCTCCCTTCCCCAACCCATTCTTCCTTCTGTAGTGTAGTAGCAGGTAGAGTAAGCCATAGCCTGTGACTATGTCCACAGGCCTCTTCTATGTTGGTGATGGTGAGCCCCTTCCCCCAAAGATCTTGCTGACTGTAGAAGTCCTAGGTGTTTCCCTTATCCAAAGGTTGCCTCAGCCGATTGGACGAAGAGCGAACACCTGCCTGGAGGCAGCCATTCCAGAAACCGATCAGCTGCCTATTAAGTGCCCTGATAGGAAAACTCAATTATAATAGGGACAATGTTTGGTTAGAGCAATTCTCTTCCTAGGACATTTAAACTGTAGGTCTGAGGAAAGAGCCAAGCAGATGGTAGCAGGAACAGAATTCAAAGACACTCAGAATACAGTACACGGAAGCCGTGAGTAAACAGAAACTATGAATAAGTAGTAGACCTGAGGCAGAGGGTGCGATAGTTGGTAGTAATAACACAGAAACAGAGAGAAGCCGTTACCATAAATGCAAGAGCCCATCAAGCTGCTGCAAGAACAAGGACACCTGGCTTACCTACTTTACTGTTCCCAAACTATGCCCCAGCCTATGTAGCCCAGAAATTCTGGTATCCTTATTTTTACTCATAAACACGCAATAAACTGCTAACCGAGTAACTCTATTCTTTTCCACAAAAAATTTGTGTAATTCTATTTCTACAGAGTCAAGGCTGAAGTCTGGAAGTCATCCTCCTACTCCCTTACCCCAAATCACTGAGTCCTGCACTTTCTACCTTCTGATTTTCTCTTAATCCATCCTCTCCATTCAACCCTTATCAATCTGCGTCAGTTCCTGATCACCATAATTTCATTCTTTTTGTTAAATTTTTTAAAAATTTGCTTTGAGAGGGAGGGAGAGAGAGGGACAGCAAGCAAGTGCAAGTGGGGGAGGAGCAGAGAGAGAGAGAATCCCAAACAGGCTCTGCACTGACAGTGCGGAGCCCAATGCAGAGCTGGAACTCATGAACCGTGAGATCATGACCTGAGCTGAAATCAAGAACCAGAGGCTTCATTGGCTGAGCCACCCAGGTGCCCCCTGATCACCATAATTTCTTATCTGATTTCCATGCCTTCACTTCTCCTTTCCCATCTTTCATGCTGCCTCCACAGTGATTGGTTTGAAAACAACTTAATGAAAAGAGTCTAAATAGTCATTATTTGAAAATGATTTTGTTTACATAGAAGCTCAAAAAGAATCCATGGGAAAACTTCTAGAAATAACAGGACTTGGGGTGCCTGGGTGGCTCAGTCGGTTAAACATCTAACTCTTGATTTCAGCTCAGGTCATGACCTAAAGGTTCCTGAGATACAGCCCCACTTTGGGCTGTACCTGACAGTGTGGAGCCTGCTTGGGATTCTCTCTCCCTCTCTCTCTGCCCACCCCCCTCAAAAATAAATAAATAAACTAAAAAGAAAGAAAGAAAGAAAGAAAGAAAGAAAGAAAGAAAGAAAGAAAGAAAGAGAAAGAAAGAAAGAAAAAAAGAGGACTGGTAAAGTGGCTGAATAAAATAAAAGCTTAAAAAATACCTTTCCTCTATAAGGAAATATAAAGGAAAAGTAATCCTATTCATGATAGCAACCAAAATATCTAAAATATCATAGATAAGTTAAAAAAAAAAAAAAGAATGTGCCATGAGGAAGAAAACAGCAAACTTCAGAAATATATACAGAATATAAACAAATGTCTCCATTACTTCTTATGATAAACCCCTAATTTTCTAAGATAATGCGAATAAATCTTTGCTTCTTATTAAAAAAAAAAAAAAATCAGATCCTGAAAAGACTGAAGAGTAGAAACATGTCAATTCAGCCCACATTAACATGTGGATTTAATGTAACCCTTATTCAGTTCCCCACAAAACTGTTTGGGGAGGAGAGTGCCTTGACAAAACAATCCTACAATTCATGTGAAAGAACTGGTAAGAATGGCAAGGAAAATGTTATAAAGAAGAACATTTAGGGGGACTAGGCCTCCCAGATATCAAAACATGATAAAACTGTGCTAATTAAAAGTTTAGACACAGCATAAGAATGCAAAAATGAATGGAACTGAACAGGAAACTCCCATTTGTGTAAACAAACATTATAATATGTAACAGTAATTTAACATACCTTATAATTCCATCAGGAAGAAATGGATCAGTCAATCAATGATTAGGGAGCAAAGTTCAGATATTTAGAAAAAAATCCATCCATCATTTAAGACTTTGATGCTCTCTCTCTCTTTCTCTCTAATCATCTTTCCTGGACCATAAAAACTGAAAGCATTCCTTAATACTTCTCATCCCAGGCACCAGACCCCAGTTTGAGTGAAGTGCCTCCCATTTAACACACTGTATTGCAATAAGTGGTTTACTGGTTTGTCGTCAAACTCAGACCGAGACAAAGAACTGGGAACTCAAAAGAACTATGATCTGTACCATCCCTGTCACGTTCATATTCAATGCTCAATAAATGTAGCGTTAATAACAGAGGAGAGGAAACAGTAAATGCCCAGGATGCCAAGGACCCATTGAATAGCTTTTATTACTCAACTAAAAATTCGTTGTTGTATTACTCAAGATTTACTTCTACTTGTACAAGTCTAAACAATAGCAATTTCAAAACCAAAATATTAAGGTGACACACACACATACTTTTTTGAGATCAAAAAAAGAATAAAGTAGTAAAATGAATATAAAAAATAATCCTCAAGGCAATAGATAGCGTTCAGCTAAATCCAATCTGCCTCTCCTTTGTTCTGCATAGAATAATACCTTTTCTTTTTATGTCATTTTAAATTCTACCCAGGTGTATTTTCTCATCTACAGATTTTAAGAGGAAACTATAAGACTCCTTGCCATCCATAAAAGTTATTACTTTTCCTGCTTTGTTGGGGGGCACAGATACAATGTATTCCAAAGAACCATGCATCCCAGTCATGGTACAACAGAGCAGCCATTCATAATTGTGTAGGGTAGAGGTAAGGGCACATGATGTTATAGCAGATTTCCAAACTATAGCACCAACGGCGAGGTTTGCATTTGTGGTAATAGTGGTGGTAGAGTGTTTTTATTTTTTTTAACTTAAATATATATTTGTTTTGACAAGATCTTTTTATGAAATCTGACAGGTGGACTGTTTCTTGATGACTTTGCTATTATTACATAGAAGAAAATGTTTTTTATATTAAGTAATCAAGGCACCAAAGGTAATTCAGAAAGAAAAAAAAAAGAAAACCAATGTTACAGAACTTTTTTTTTTTTTTTAACCTATATAATCCCTCATTGTCTTCTAAAGGAAGGCAGTTGGTCTACGGCTTGTTTTTCTCCTCAATAATGAATGGCAACCCTTCTCAAACTGAAGACAGTGCCAGTATTCATCACGAAGTGGAATATGCAGACGAGGGAGAGAAATTGAATAAGAGAGAGGGAGGGCTGATAACTGATAGTGGGAGGGAGGGGGGGAGAGATTAGGGAGGAGTCTAACAAAGAATTTTCTAGAAAAGTCTGTGAGCTATGCAATATAAATACCTTCATCTATCTCCTCTAGGAAATAATCTGTAAAATTTACATTGCTAACTATTGCTGTGGTGAGCAGATTGTTTTCTTTATGAAAACATGAAGACAGCTTAATATGTAGCATCTGAACAATTATACTCTAGATTTTGCCCCTACCCACTTTTCTGAAACTGTTTTCATTAAAATAGCCAATGATCTGATGATTACTACGGCCAAAATCTAGAGGAGGAACTGACGGATAACAATTAAGGAGAAAAAGAGAGACTCATTAGGTATTAGGTATTGGTGAAAAGAATCTTGAACAAAACGTGTCTAAAGGGTGTTTTACAAGTTCAACATTGGACAGGGCAACGCAAACTTCATTTTTTATTACTTCTCTTTAAAATTTTCAGGGAAAATATTGCACACTATGGTGCCACTTTGCACCCATAAAAATGTCTAGAATTAAAATGAACAAATGTTGGTATGGAGCAACATGACTCCCACGTATCGCTGCTGGTAGCATAAAAAGGTAAAACTACTTTGGAAATCAGTTTGGCAGTTTCTTACAAATTAAATAATACATCTGTATTTTCCATTCCTAGGACCCAGTATTTCCATTCGTAGGTGATTTTTCAAGAAAAACAAAAACTTGATGTCCACAAAAAAACTTATACAAGAATGTTCATAACAGTTTTATTCATGGTAGTCCCAAACAAGAAACAACCCAAATGTCCACTTATAGGAGAATTGATAAACACATTATGGTGTCTTATGAAATGAAATACTACTCAGCAATAAAAAGGAATCACAAAAATTTCTTGATGAAGGAAACCACATATAAAAGTACAAACTGTGATTTATATTTATATAAAGCTCAAGAATATGGTGATAGAAATCAGAAGAATGGTTGCCTTTGGGGGTGGGGACCAAATGGAAGGAAGCCCAAGAAAACTTTCTGAGAAGACAGAAATATTCTATATCTTGATCAGGGTGATGGTTACACAGATGTGTTGACTTCTACATTAGGCACAGTAGGTACAGTGCCTAGGACTCAGAGGATTTTTACGGGCCATGAAAATATTTTCATTTTAATTTCTTTTAAAGTTAGAAACATAAAATGAATATAGCAATAATGCGTGTAGCTTGGATTGTATTTGTTGTTCTACCAACATGATCGTAAAATATAATTCTTAACATTTTGTATAAAGAAAGAAGCCCATGAATCCAAAAGTACCTAGGGCCCAGGAAAGTCATAATGCAGCCTGGTTTATGCATTTAAGAACATCCATCAAATTATACATTTAAGATACCTGCATTTCACCCTATTCAAATTTTACCTCAATAACGAAAATGTTAAAAAAATTTTTTTTTAATGTTTTTATTTTTTTTTTGAGACAGAGAGAGAGCATGAGCAGGGGAGGGGAAGAGAGAGAGGGAGACACAGAATATGAAGCAGACTCCAGGCTCTGAGCTGTCAGCACAGAGCCTGACACAGGGCTCACACTCACGGAGTGTAAGATCGTGACCTGAGCTAAAGTCAGATGCTTAACCGACTGAGCCACCCAGGGACCCCACAAAAATGTTTTTAAAAAGTACATTGCTTTCAAATTCTTTGGTAAAAGTGAATTCTTTGTGACGAAAATGAAGACATAGTAAAACTTTCCTCAAGGGATTAAAAGAAAGAGACTTACTACAAAAAAAAAAAAAAAATGAGCATACTGTGAAGGAAGAAAATACAGTCTAAAACAGGAAGCCAGAAGATAGAGTTATAAAAATAAAAGGAAAATCTAGGACTTCTGCCATTGTATCAGTTGCTGGGCGGCATATCAGAGGACCCATTTAAGAGAGAGCACATTATTTTTTTGTGTGTGTATTTTTAAAGATATATATTGAGATCCTGAAATACTCCAGAAACTTGAACTAAATACAAGGTCTGGTCCCTAACCTCAAAGCACTTACAGATAACCTGTCTGTGAAGTTCTAGCTTCAAAACATGTTTGCATGTGTGTATTCTCACATTATTAAACTACAACAAAGTTTTTTCAGTTTCATATTCTGCTTCAAAAATACTAAGATAAAATCTAAAATGTTATGGCACTTTGGGGTGCCTGGATGGCTCAGTCAGTTAAGTGTCTGACTTCAGTTCAGGTCATGATCTCACAGTTCATGGGTTCAAGCCCTGCATCGGACTCTGTGTTGACAGCTCTGAGCTTTGGATTCTTAGTCTCCCTTTCTCTCTGCCCCTCCCCTGCTCACACTCTGTTTATTTCTCTCTCTCAAAAATAAATAAACATTAAAAAAAAATTTTTTTTTTTTTAAAGAAGGGTGCTTTGGAGCTGAGAGAGAATAACTTAATAACTAGCACAGTCACATAGCTTCATACATCAGATCTGCAAAAGTCAACAAAAATGAAGTTATTTTAAAAGTGAGTTAGTAACTTACAGGAAAGCTCAGGCTTCGAGACTTAGACACGGTATCCCTATTTTTTTGTTTATTAGTTTTAGTTTATCCTCAGGCACAAACTTTCTCCCTGACTGAAAGACATGATGTACACACTTACCCATAATGGAAGCAGGGAAAGGTGTCAGTTTTGTTTCCAATGATAAAAATTATTAACATTTCATTGATAGCATGTAGCTAAGGATAACTTCCTTTTCTTTAGTTCAGTTTTCTTTCTCTTTTCTGCTTCCTTTCCCATCAAAACAAATAAAACAGTCCAAAAAAAAAAAAAAGAAGAAGAAGAATTCTTACTTGTTGAGAAAGAAAACAGGGGCATTGGCGAGAGGGAAAATAAAAATTATTCAGAACAAGGCCTGAAGAAAGTGTTTGGAAATTAAGTGTGTGAGAAGTTCTGGAACTTTCTCAGGATGCAAGTAGTTGCAGAGTGGAGGAAGTTAAGAGTCCATGTGGGTTATACATTGCATCCTGTTAATGTTCCTCAGCATTTGGAGTAAAGAATGCAATCTTTTATTAATTATTTTTGGCTGAAACAATTATGTTTGGCTACTTTGTGGGACCCAAGGAATTTAACAAAAATCCCCTACCCCTGGACAAGCAGAGCAAGACTAACTCCATTTTGTGCTACACCCACCATCTCATGTATAACCCCCACATGACCTACTTATTGCTTAAGACACTCTCCCACCCTAGTCAAGCCGCTGAGCACACCCTTACTGGAAACCGGCTCATTTAGGAATGCAGAACCTCTAACAGCCAAAGAATGTAAACCCCGCCTTTTGCCCGCCAAACTTTCGCACCAATTCTTAAGCCCCGCCTTTTGCCCACCAAACTTACGCACCAATTCCGACCAGAGTGATAGGCTAGTTCAAACAGTTACTATAGGGTAAATTGTAATTCAGTTGGCCACCTGCGTGTGGACTGACATGACTATGCAACTTTCTGTGTGTGTTACAATCTCATTGGCCACTGACCCCTATAAAACTGCTACGCCTCTTAACCTAGGGGTCCAAGTCCCTGCTCCGCTGTGTCGGGTATACTTGGGCCCAAGCTCGAGCTTGCAAATAAACCCTCAAGCTTTTGCATCGGTATCGGCTCCTTGGTGGTCTCTCGGATTTGAAATCGGGGGCATTACAACTTCAGAGGGCTTCTTTAA
Organism: Panthera pardus; assembly: GCF_024362965.1. NCBI lineage: Eukaryota > Metazoa > Chordata > Mammalia > Carnivora > Felidae > Panthera > Panthera pardus. The sequence goes on from NW_026526765.1 coordinate 99,281,097, forward strand.
ATATGACCCTGTATTTACAGATGGTATATGCCACTGGATTCGTTAGAGTTGCACAACTTTCCTTTGTTCACAGATTCATTAACTCTAAGCTAAGTTCTCGTTTAGGCTGTTTACACCTTGTCTGTATTTCTCCAGGACAGATGATTGCATCTTTGCCTGGTTTCATATAATTTATACACCTCTTTGGAAATTAACAAAAGTGCTTTTGCAAATAGTGTCTTAGGTGAGGTAGGCAGGGCAGATGTTAGCTACTCTGAGGAAGCCAGTGCCACATTGTGACCTGTGCTTCAGATTCATTCACAGTGCTGCAATCAAGGTGCAGGCATTTCAAGGCTTGGCTGGGAAGAATCCCTTTCAAGCTCACTGTCATGGTTGTTGGCAGGATTTCGTTCCTCTCTGATTGTTGGACTGAGGCCTTGATTCCTCCTTAGCTGCTGGCTGAAGGCTTCTCTTGGCTCACTGTCTTTGGGTTTCTCCATAGAACATTGCAGAGTATGGCACTGGTGTCAACAGAATAAGCACACAAGACGGCAAGGGAAAGTGCCAGCAAGAGAGGTACCTGCTGGCAAGATTGAAGTCTAATTGTGAAAGTGACATGACTTCCCTTTTGGTATTTTATCCATTAGGAACAAGTTACCAGCCCACACTTGCGGGGAGAGGATTCAGAAGGATGTGAATGCCAGAAGTTGGAGATCCTTGAGGGCCTCTTAAAAGTTCACCTCCCACAGTAGAGAAAGGAGAAAGGGCACAGAAGCTGAGGCAGTTGTGGGAGTAAAGAACCTGAGTCGAGGGAATTCTAGTAGTTAATGATGCTCTTTGCTTTGTCTCCATGATAATAAAGAACTATTGTTACCACAGTAGATGATAACAACCGACAGAGTAAGAAGAGATAAAACTAAAAATCAGATTTAACCTCATAAAAATATAGTGATTGTGGGGAATAAGCTTAGAAATTCCCTGGGCTTGCACCAATGGGTTAACAAGGCGTAAAGAGTTACAAAGCCATATGATGCTCACACCCAAGCTTGGGTAAACAAGATTAGGCCCCCAAAATAAAGTAGGGAGGGGCAAAGGCTCCCAGAATAGAGAGGGAGAGACAAGACCCCTAACACAAAGGTATATGAGGTAAACAAGATTAGGTATTCAGGGCCAAAGTTCCCCCCCAATTTAGTACTATAGCAGAAAGCTGGTTTCACAGGAAGAAAGGACCAAATTAGGTAAACAGGTAAATAGGGCTATAGAGCACTGGGCTGTGGGGGAAGTTGCCCAGAGCTGAGCTGATTAGCAAAAGAAAAAGTGCCTTGTTAAGCCTGAGGTCACGTGTCCTATCTGTGTCATCCCCTAGGCTAGCTAAGACAAACAGAGGTGGTGCCTCATGTTTGCTGTGAACAACCTTCCAACTTACCTGGTGCCAGGATTTTGTTTTGTATTTACCCAGAGTCCTAACCCTGAATATCTTCAAGACCCCATTTCTCTCAAGTCCATGAGTTGATGTTCACAGCACGTCCATCACCATGTTTGTAAGCCTTCTGATCCTAATAAAAATGGGGCAAGGACCCTTATTCGGGGCTTTTGTCTTAGCCATCTCTCGCTTTTAATCCTGCATCTGCTCTCTTGCTGGCCAAGAGAGAACTTTAGACTTAGAGTCTAGGACAGTGATCACTAGAACTTATGTGAATTACTCACATTTATGCCTAATTATGACAAAGCATGCCCAATAATGATAATGGTTATAATTAAGATGTGACAAATACTTTACTGTGTCATTTTATTTCAAACACATCCTTTATGTAATATAGTTGCAAATAATGAGGCTGTTTTTGCAATTGTAACAGAGGCTCTGTTTCACTAATTTGGTGTGTAAAATGAAGCCACATCTCTTTAACATTCAAATAGTTCCCTTTCTTAGAGTCCTTCATTCCACAATGCCCAATAATAACCTATCCAAATAAATAAATAAAATAATAGAATAATCGCAGGTAGTTTACCCTGTCTTAATTACCATTCCCTCATAAGGGAAAATTAGAAATTTAGATTACTGTGTTTTGGCTTCCACTTTTCTTTAATACTCCTTCGTATTTTTATTCCATATTCTAACACCTTTATAATTAATATGTGTGTGGGGGGGGGAATGATAAGATCAATTGGTTGAGATGGTGAAGGAAATGCTTTTTTTCTGTTTCTGATGTGCCCTTCCATATAAAGATATCTTTATTTGTATGACACTAGGGGTCCTTTCTGTCCCTTGTTTTGATTTTCCTGAGGAGAAAAAAAGGGATGAGCAAATAGATTGGTAGGATTGGTAAGTGTAAACTGGCCATGTTCATCTAAACAATACCTTCTTCCTCTTCGGAGAAAGCCACCCACTAGAACCATAAATTGTCCTTTTCCTCCACTCCATGTGTTTACTGGGAGGGGAGGAAGGGGGAACATGGAGGGGTGCTGTAGTATTCCAGTCCTGGGTGGGTAAGTCCTTTTAATTCTTGGGTTCTATATTTGGAATTCTATTTACTTGCAAATATAAGCCATTCTTTCAATATTAGCTTTATCACTAATAAAAGTGGTATTGTGGTTCTCTATGTGACAGATTATTTCGTTTTATTCTTTATTCATAACATGACTAAGGAAAACAGGGATACCTTTAATTGGGCTCCCTCAAGTCACAATGTAAAATTTATCTCCTTTTAATTCTCACACCCATTTTGTGAGGTAGCCAGGGATGCGTTTTCACACCTAATTTATAGATGAGGAAACTGAGACCCAAAGGAGTAAAGTCCATGGTTTAATACAACACTTTACACTTTTTCCCTTAGAACCAGAGTGGGAGTAGGCAGCCATAGAGGCAAATATCGGCCTGAATAAATGCCAAAGAACCTTACTCTGGAGATCTAGGACAGGAAGTACCCTGTTTGACAGCATGATTATTTGTGTTATAATTTTCTCCTTTTGTTGTCTATTACTTTACTAAATAACACACTTTAAAGAAGTCAACAGAAAAAACTACTAGGATTGGACAGATGCCCGAGGTGACTTTTGATCCTACCTAAAACAGTTCATATTACAGGCTTTGAGATGCTATGCTGTACTGCTAACTATCTCTCAAGTCTAAAATCAAATCTAAAAACACATCAGGAGACTTGGACAAGTAATATCAGAGCTTCATTTATGTTTAAAACAATTTTGTAAACTGGAGTTTGCAAAACAATGATCTGAGAAGTAAACAATGATTGTGTCTTTTCCACTGCCCTGTTACTTCCTGAGGCCACCCATTTCTAGCAGGAGCAATGGAGACTTTGGGCTCCCAAAGCAGCCCTTTACTCTCCGAAGCTTTGACCTGCTCAGTATTCTCTTTGACTCTTGGAATTCAGGTGAAAGATAATCTATCTCAGAAACTCTGTTAGTTCTTTGTTTCTTAGGTCATTTTTGTTTGAGTTTGGAGTTTGGAGCAAAGGAGCAGGTACTTGGTCCTTAGTAGTTTCAACTCCATGCTTATTTGTGTTATGACTTTCTTTCTCTTACTTTTTGTTGTTTCACGTTCATTAGAGGAAGTCTTTTCTCCTCTTTTCTGAGACATTTCAGCCTGATGCATGATATTTTTCCCCCAAGACAGTGCTTTTTTTTTTTTTTTTCCTGCTTATTTATTTTTCAGAGAGAGAGAGAGAGAGAGAATGTGTGTGTGAGTAGGAGAGGGGCAGGGATATTGGGGGACAGAGGATCCTAAGCAGGCTCTGTGCTGACAGCAGAGAGCCTGATGGGGGTCTTGAATTCACAAACTGTGAGATCATGACCTGAGCCAAAGTTGGATGCTTAACCAACTGAGCCACCCAGGCACCCCCCTGACCTCCCAAGAGGCTTTTGTTCTGGGTTCCCACCTCCTTGATAACCCTGGTGTCTCATGTTGAACGTGGAGGAAAATATGGCCCAGCTATTTTGCCTCTTTCCTTTGAGCATATTGTCAACTCCAAGCACCCAGATCCCTCCTGTCCATTAACCTTCATCCTAGTCATTTAATCTCCATCAACCATATTATTTCAACAGTGAACTACACATCATGTGTCATAAAATTTTCTTAATGATAAAAATGACAAAAAATATGGTGTATGAGATTTTTTTCCCTCCATAATATAAAGGCAGTAAAAGAAAGAAAATCTAATCAGTTTAATTGATCAATGAATACCTCAGTTACCACCTCAGTGGTAGTCTTTGATCAATTTTGAGCAGGTCATAGTAATCCTACTGTTAAATGTTGTTATTAATATTGCCTTAGCCTAGTGGGTTTCAGGATCTTTCAGTTCATTCTTCTCTGACAAGTATACGTATATACAAGAAATTTCCATTCAACCATGTTTCTAGCCGCACCCCCTCCCTCCCCCACACCTTTCCTTGGACTTCCATATGCCCTGGGCATTGTTGAGGGTTCAGGAACAGAGAGGTTGCCCACTTACTGTGTTATCAGAGACCATTGGAACAATTCCTTAAATTGGACTTGGGACATATGTCTTCACATATGATGATTATTGTTCTCTGTTTTTTTTTTTTTTTTTTTTTTTTGAGGTGTGACCAACATGTATGATGCTGTACATATTTAATGCATACAATGTGATGAGTTTAAAGATAAGTATATGCCCATGAAACCATTCAACTTATGCATTAAACATAACCATCACCTCTAAGTTTCCTTCTGTTCTCTTTATTATTATTATTATTATTATTTTAATTAATTATTTTTTTGACAAGAACAGCTAACATAAGATCTACCCTCTTAACAGATTTTAATGAAGATTGTTCTTAAGAAGGGCATGACAGGTGGCCCTTGTAAACAAAACCATATATCTATACCATTGGAGCATCCTACCCCACTTTGCTACTTTTCCTTGTTAGACTTAAGGAAATCCTTCCCCTTTTCTTTTCATTTCCCTCAGGTTCTGTCTTTCAAATTGTTGCCTCTTTCTAGGTAGTCCCTGAAACCCAGAACCCTGATCATCAGCAACTAAAAAATGAATCTGTCTTTCCTTGAGAACTGGGAAAGTAAGTATGGCTGGTGGCCTAATTCTCAAATCTTCACAGGATGTTTGAATTCACATTTGAATTCCATTTGTCTTATGCAGAAAGGGGAGAATGTAAAAATTACATTTTCACATTTAAAGGAGTCTACACATTCATTCTGATGAGAGAAGAACTCTCTAAAGGCCTGACTATAAGAGTGGCCATCTTAGAATTTTTTCTAGGTCAGCATGAATGTACCTAAAGTTTGTTTAAACCAAAGCCTGATATTTGGCCCACCAAGCTTGTAAACGAGTGGCCTAAAGGAAAACCATCTTGTCCTTGAGATATGGATGCTACTTCCTGAGTTCCTTGACATTAAAACTCATGATTCCTACCTATAAGTGAATCTATAATTTTTTGAGATTTTACAATGTGTAAAAAAGTATATAACCTATAAAAACTGTTCATTCTCTAGAGCACTTTCTTCCCTGTGAAGATTGTGTTTCCTAGAAAGTTGTCCTAACTTGGGCTCAAATAAAACTGTCTTTCTTTCAGGGCGCCTGGGTGGCTTGGTCGGTTAAGTGTCCGACTTCAGCTCAGGTCATGATCTCACAGTCTGTGAGTTCGAGCCCCGCGTCGGGTTCTGTGTTGACAGCTCAGAGCCTGGAGCCTGTTTCAGATTCTGTGTCTCCCTCTCTCTCTACTCCTCCCCTGTTCATGCTCTGTCTCTCTCTCAAAAATAAATAAACATTAAAAAAAAAACAACCTGTCTTTCTTTCATTTAGAGATTCCAAAAGGTTTGTTCATTTTTGCATCATCAATATACTGTAAGGGAGTAAACAAAATTTCCCCCTCTACCCTCCTAGTCTCTTAATGAGGCCCTTAATTAGACCGTTAAAAGACAGATGATCGATCAAGAGAAAAACAAACAGAAGTTTATTAACATTGTGTATAAATGTGGAAGAACTCAGTGATGGGAAGTTCAGAGGGTGGTTAGACCTTGAGTTTACATAGCATCTTAACAAGAGAACTATAAAGTTTTAGAGAAATGATAAGACAAAAAAAAAAAATTTTGAGTTTCTAGGATGGCACACTGTGGGAAGGTAGATATTGGGGGAGCCAATGGAAGATAAGACCTAGCTAGTAAAATTTGTTATGTAGATTCCTGTGCAGACTCAGGGCTGATAAAGGTCTAGAGTTGTCTCTGATAATTAACTTGTATCATTCCTGGTAGACAAAAATGATAATGTGATATAATCAGAAATATATACTTTGGTCTTTAATCGCCAATCTCACAGCTTCCCATATCCTTATAATTTCCTACATTATTAGAGCAACAGGAATATCTTTTGTCATATTTGGCCTTTTGTCCTCAACAAGTTCCAGAGTAAGGTAAAAATGTCTTTTGTAACTCATAGCAAGCCTCTTCAACTATGCCTGAGTTTATGTCAATAAGGTGACTTTTGGAAATCCCCTAGGTGAGAATTGGATGAGGGCTGATTGACCATGGGAACCAACCTTGTGACTACAGGGCTGGAACTTTCAGCCCCCTCTCCTGACCTGCAGGGAGGAGAGGAGAGAGGGGCTGGTGGTTGAATCAACTACAAATGACCAATGATTTACTCAGTGATGCCGGTGTAATGAAGCCTCCATAAAAATCCTCATTGATGAGATTCAGAGAACTTCCAGGTTGGTAAATACGTGGAGGTGCTGGAAGGGTGGCCTGCCTGGACAGGGCAAGAAAGCTCAACCACTTTAACCTCAGTGTTGCTCTGGAACATCTGAAATGTAAGCAGGGGAAGTGTTGAAGGCCAAAGACATGCCTTCTGTAGTTGGGGGATCTGTGCGGTCAACACCTGCACCCCAAGGAGGCCTCAGAAACCTGGAGTGGAACCACACAGTGGCAGGCAATGTCAAGTAATGGCCTAGGATCCTTCAGGCAACAGCACAGGCAGATAGAGTAGTGAGGCACCCCAGATGACTCTCTGTTTTATTTATAAAAGGGATTTGAACTGAGGCAGGAGTGTCATTCACCCAGTTTACTCCGGACTACTTAGCAGAGGGCTCCTGTTTGAAATTATTTTAGTGCTGTTCTTAGCTGGAGCGACGTGGGTAAGGTGGGTTTCATCATCAGCTGGCACTAGATAAATATACAAATACAAACAACCCTATCAGAGCCATTATACAATAAATTTGACCTACAAATGTCACGAACTGTACAAGTGAAGGGTGCAGTGGCAGCTTGAACACCTGACTTCACTTTGACCTGAATGATTGTTGAAATCTAAAAACTATATATTGCTTATTCTCTTCAGCAATTTTCCGTTTAGTCTAGAGTTTCCTATAAAATTTTATGGGATGCTTACTAAAAATATAAATTATTGAGCCCTTCTCCTGGGTGATTAGACCTTATTAGTTGACATATGAAAACAAATTACACATTTTCAGTGCTTTACTAAAAAACTAACACGTATGTCATAACTGAGGGAGTTCATACAAGCTGCATTAATACAAGGCACCAGGAATGCAATTAAAGGACTTCAGAAAAATACCATCATCCACCTTCATCCTCTGCTCAAAGATTCAAAATTACATTCAGTCATCTGACGTCTTAACATGGGAACAGGGGGAGAGAGAATGTCTCTTACCACTCTTTGTCCCAGGATAGAATGGCTCATTGTTCTCTGCATCTTTTCTTAATTGATGTATGAAAAAGCTACTTGGCATTTCTGCATTGGTTCAGTAAGCCTCTATTTAGTCCAGAGTTGGGGCACTTGATGATCACAGGACCCTTCACTAAAAAGGCCAAATAGAGGGGCATATGTTATTGTGTCTCCAAGTAGATCTAAGCCAGAACAAGTAGAAACTCAGCTTCCATTGTTATCAGGATCTATTGCTTGAAACCAAAAGGCTCCTAATGTGTTCAGCTTGCCCAAGATTTATTTTAAATCTATAGTACCCCCAAACTAGGGTTAGGACACCAGAAAATAACACCGCCTCACTTCTTCCTACCTGCACCACAGAAACATCCTTGTCCTGTACCTTTTTATTTAAGTTCATTTATTTATTTTGAAGATGAGGGAGGGGCAGAGAGAGAGGAGAGAGAGATCCCAAACAGGATCCTCCCTGTCCTCTTCTACTGTAAAGATCAAAATGCAAATTATTTTTAGGAACGTGTCACCAGCCAGCTTTCTAGGGAGAGAGATGGTTTGTTTTCTTTTGTTTTAAAAAAAATTTTAATGTTTATTTATTTTTGAGAGAGAGAAAGAGAGAGAGAAAGAGACAGAGCACTAGTGGGGGAGGGGCAGAGAGAGAGGGAGACATAGAATCAGAAGCAGGCTCCAGGCTCTGAGCTGTCAGCACAGAGCCCGACGTGGGGCTTGAACTCATGAATCATTAGATCATGACCTGAGCTGAAGTTGGACACTTAACCAACTGAGCCACCCAGGCGCTCCAAGAGCTGTTTTCGATAGGACTGAAGTTTTGGTAAGGACCAGAGGGGTTGCGACCATGCTTTCTTTATCTACATCTGAAGACTGAAGTTGGGAGTTTTTTTCCCCTCATTCATCAGCTATCTAGGTCACCCATGACACATCTAGGTCCAGAACTTTTAATGAAAGTGAGGTGGGAGAGGTAATGCAGCAAGTCAAAGGTTACCCTTTCTTTGGAGGAAGCAAGCACCTCAAACAGGCTTATGGGGTTAAGAGAAACCTACCTTTTGATTAAGAGAACAATGCCTACCTTGCAAGTATCTTGATTCTGTAATCCTTTCAGCTTCCATGATCTTCCTTTACTCTTTCTGTTTTTCCTGTGCTCCTCCCTATTGCTTCCCTCCTATTCACTCTTCTTACTCTTTGGTTATATTTCTGGAAACTTCCATTCCTTATAAATGCCATCCTCCACAAGTTCATCCTTTTTTTTGACACGTCCCTGGTGTAATTGATGCATTGATGATAATGCTCATTATATAATGCAGTAACAAATGTTAAGTTCACAGCAGGCTAGACGAGGAGATGGCAGCTGTTTTATCATAAGTGCTTGCATGCACACCCATGTATCTATTATTTAATCACAGAAGAGCTTATTTCGTCTTGAGGACTTAAGACTTATTTTGCTAAGTCAGATTTGCCATCAAAACTGTTGCTCTTTATGTAGGAAAATGTTTATCTTGTCCTATTTTTAAATACCCACTAGATGTTGCTAAAGAGCTGTGGAAGAAGGAATCTTCATTTTCATCCAAGCCTTCAGAGTTACTGAATTAGAGCTCAAAGGAACCACAGAGCTGTCAGAAATAGTAAGGAAAGAAGCCTAAACACAGAAACGGGAAGTATATCCTCAAAAGATAGGCCTGACTAAGGAGGACTGAATATTTAAAGGCAAAGTTTGCATTGTTGAAATTTGTGCATTAGCATTGTGTCATTGTAATATTGTGACATCAAAAAAATTACTTTTTTATTATAAACGTATTATATTACCATTTAAGCAATTAGTAAAATGTAGAAAATTATAATGGGGAAAATAATTACATAGAATAATTACATTACTCTATCACTCAGGGTGACTATCTGTTAGCATTTTAGCATGTTTCATTCCCTTCTGTTTTTCCCTATACTTTCTGGTTTAACTATAAAATATTGTATATATAGTATATATACACTATAATTCTTATTTAATTATACATGAAAATATATATATAACTTTTATGTTTTATTATAAAATATTGCATACATATATTTTATGTATATATATAATTTTGTTTTATTTTATATATGTGTGTATCTATCTATCTATCTATCTCATGGAAGCTATGAAACATAGAAACAATAGACACCTGTGATGAACTACACAACTCAAGACATAGGGCATTACCGATTCATTTGCGTTTCCTGTGAACTCTTCCCCATACCATTCATATGCCTCCTCAGAGACGTAATCACTACCCTGAATTTTCTCTTTTTTAAAAATGTTTATTTTTTTTGAGAAAGAGAGACAGCATACAAGTGGGGGAGGAGCAGAGAGAGAGAGGGAGGAAGAAAACCCCAAGCAGGCTCCACGCTAAGTGGGGCTTGATCCCTTGACTGGGAGATCATGACCCGAGCTGAAATCAAGAGTTGGATGTTTAACTGACTGAGCCACCCAAGCATCCCTCTGAATTTTCTTTTTTAAATTATCCCTTAGAGTTTGTTTATATTTTGGGTTATTAGGAGTAATGTACATTTGTCTTGATACTGATGTGCAGAAATCTCTCTAGAAGTAGAATCACCAGATTGTAGGACACTTGTTCTATGATTATCCCAAATTATGTTTTTGTGTATGTAATGATGTAGGGGGCAAGTTTGATTATTTTCTCCCGTATGAATATCCAGTTGTTCTAGCACCTTGTGTTAAAAAGTTTACCCTTTCTTTGTTTAATTGACCTGGTGCTTCCATTTATTAAAACAGTCATGGCTTGTTCCCTGATATGTCAGAGTTAAAGACAGATAAAGCATAATTAGACTGTAGAGTGTGGGTTTCTTCTCCTATCATCTGTATTATGAAAAAATGTGAATGTGTGTCCATTAGTTTAAAATAACACACTGTAGACAATTACAGAAGAAGGGGGTGGCTCAGTAGAGGAAAGCATTAAATGAGATGAAGGAAGATTAAGCAGCTTTCCAGACAAAGCAAAGGGAGAAAGGACAGTCCAGGTAGAAAGACTGAATGCACAGGCACAAAATGCCATAAAGCTGGAATCGGATTTTCAGTTGGGAGTGTGTCCTAACAGAGAAAAGTACCATGACTTCTCTGTGGCAGTGAAAGTTGACATCTAGTTCATCATTTTCCAAGCCAATTACATCATTAAAAAAGTAGTAGTCAACCAGTGTTGGCAAGCACTGACTGAGGAAGGTTATGCCCAGGCGATGCAACCACAATGAACATAAGCCCGAGTAGAGTGGTCATTGTTTTGTTTTGTCACCTTTCTCCTTCAACAATCATTTAACTTTCTGTTTTCTTTCTTGCCTGCCTCCCTTCCATCCTCCAGCTTTTACATGGTCTTCCTACTAAAATACCTACATTGTTGAATGAAGGACTAATTCACTTCCCCCAAGCAGGACTTTCTGAGAACTGAGACTTCCAAAACCGATTTCAGGGATGATTCTTTCTTTCCTAGTTCGCCCCTCAGCTAACTGTAAGATCTGGCCCCTCTGGCACTGGAGTGTGGGCAAGACAGGGATGACTCCACTAGGGTGGAGTCAAAGAAGGACTGGAGGCAGCTTCTACTAGTTTGCAAGAGCTAATTGTTAAATTTTCAGGAATTTGTAAGTTATTAAATATAGTCACTATCAAAAATTAAAGTATATAAACTTCTAATTGAATAAAACATCTTAAAAATAAAGGCAATAAACACCAAAAACTCATCACTTCCTCATTATTCTGTTAAATTTTACTACGGGGCCAGAGTCTATGATTAAGTGGAGGAGGAAAACGAGGAAAACAAGCAATAATGCAAGGAATACCTTTTGGAGTATTTACACCACAGAAACCTGCCAATTCTACCACTCCCCGCTAGAGGGCAGGTTGTTAAACATTTACCAGCATCGCATTGAGTGGATCTTGTTCTAAGGCAGCTTTTCACTCTTCTGGCGCCAGTATTTATTTAAAGCTGACACTATCATAAGTGATTTTGTAATGTTTTTGGAGACCTTCCCACCATTGGTGATCCCTCTCTTGCAGTTCCTTCGATCTGGGAGTCTATATCCTATTTTGATGACCCTTTATCTGTCCTTAGAATTCAGAATGCAGAAGTCCACTTCCATCTTCTCTGCGGACTGTTCTCTTTCCAGATTACCCTTTTGACAGGACATAAATAGGCTGATTCTTTCTTGAGCATACCCCCTATTGGGCTTGCAAGAGACACTGTTTTCCCGAACACATATTGGTGGTGCACACTGATCAGTCCCTAAGTTCTACTCTCAGAACCAGTCACAGCTTCTTACCTATTAGGTTTCTCAGGTTCCTCTGCCCATTTAGTGGACTTCAATAAGATAATACACCTTTTTGTCATTTAACAGAATAATCGAAGCTATTATTCTCCAAAAGTTTTCATCACAAAATATTTCACAAAATATCTATTAGGTTATTATCTTAAATTTCATGGTACTTCTAACTTTTTGAAGTATTTTCATATCTATTTTATGCTATTTTAAAGATGAGCTTCTGGGGCACATCGGTGGTTCAGTCGGTTAAGCATCTGACTCTTGATTTTGGCTCAGAACATGACTCTCAGTTCATGAGTTCGAGCCCCACATCTGGCTCTGTGCTGACAGTATAGAGCCTGCTTGGGATTCTCTTTCTCCCTCTCTCTCTACCCCTCCCCCACTCACATGGGCTGTCTGTCTCTCACTCTCTCTCAAAAATAAATAAACGAAAAAAAAATTTTTTAATTTAAAGTTGAGCTTCTATCTTAAATTCTGCATGAAGAAAGGACATACCTACAGGACTTGTGGTTAGTAAACCGCTATAAGAGTGAATCAACTATAGTGACCACTAAAAAAACATGTAGGTACTGAACCAACATCTAATCCTGTGTAAGCCTGCCTTTGTGTGCTCCCACATTTTACAGTTTTTTTTTAAGTTTTTTTTTTTTTTAATGTTTATTTATTTTTGAGAAAGAGAGACAGAGTGTGAGCAGGGGAGGGACAGAGAGATGCGCGCACACACACACACACAAACACACACACGTAATCTGAAGCAGGCTCCAGGCTCTGAGCTGTCAGCACAGAGCCCAACTCAGGCCTTGAACCCATGAACCATGAGATCATGATATGAGTCAAAGTCTGATGCTTAACCAACTGAGCCCTCCAGGCGCCCACCACGTTTTGCAGTTTTTGAGAAACAGTCTCAGGTATCCTGATTTTTCTGGTTGTGTATATATATCTCATTCATAAAACAGTTTTAATTTGTGCTGAATGCCATGTGAATTTCTTGGGTCAATGGACAGCAACACTTACCTAAAATATGTTTAAATCTTTGAGTAAATGAAGATCCTTACGGAAACTGTATTTTAAAATTCTTATAAAGTACTTGGTGAAACACTTCATGTAGCTTTATTTTGGGGTGGGGAGAATATTACTTAGGAAAAAATAGCTGCTGGGTTTACTCTTTTAGAGATTCCTGGTGTGTTGTAGTTATGATAAATCAAGTCTTCTATGAAAGTCTCAGCTTTCACAGTTCTATGATATAAAGCAATCTGGATAGAATGTAAATGATACGCAGCTATAGGCAGAAATGATTTTAATTATAAAAGCAAATATATTGTATAAGCACAAAATAATGAGACTTTTTATTCAAAATCCACACTTTCAAAAAAATCTCATTACCTTAACCTCACACATACTCTACTTGCTTAGTGCTTGGGCCTCATTGCATCCCACACTTCCCTTACTCAAGGGCTGCAGGCACACGTGCCTCCCTTCTGTTCTAGATTGCCTCAGAACCTCTGCAATTATGTTCATGTTTTAGGTCTTAGGTCAAAGGTCACCTCCTCAGAGAGGCCATCTCTGATCACATTCTCTGTGTCAGCAACCTATTCATTTCTTTCAGGCATGCATCACTCTCTGGATTATTTTAGTCATTCATGTACTTGTTTAGTGTCTGCTTTATCCATAAGAAGGCAAGGCCAGTAAGGGAAGGGCCCTTATTCTCAGTCCTCTTTCAGGGCGCTGAGCCTCATAGTATTTGTGGGTTAGCGTACATGCAATTGGGTATGATTTTGGAATTTTCCTTCCTAATGAAAGGAAGGAAGTGATAGAACTGACTTCCTCCTTTTAATTCATCTTTAAAACAAGTAAAGAATTCCCAAATAGGACTTTTTCTTTCCTCCTCCTCTTCTTCCCCTTCTTCCTCCTCCTCCTCCTTTTTCTTCTAAAAAAACAGTATGTGAGCAGGGGAAAAGGGCAAAGGGAGAGAGAGAGAATCCTAAACCGGCTCCACACTCAGCATGGAGCCCGATGCAGGGTTCGATCCTACGACCCTGGGATCATGACCTGAGCTGAAGTCAAGAGTCGGATGCTCAACGTACTGAGCCATCCAGGTACCCCAGGACTTTTTCTTTAAAGACTTATAATCTAAATAGAATCAAGCAACAAATTTAATTATAGTTCTTAAGGATTACTTGGTTTCATTTTATGAATTTAGTACATAATACCATTTGTCAATGATTCAAATTTCTCTATAATCAAATTTAATTTTATTCTACCTTGTATTGTTTAATTGTTCACAAATATTCGTTGGTTTAAAAAGGGTTTTTTTTTTGCTAATTCACTCTCTTTATTAGTATTTATATTAGCAATCAATCTATTCTCCTTTTTAACTACTTGATTTTTTTCCCTTTTTCGTAGGATCTTTTAAATGTAGAAGAGTTTTGGGGCGCCTGGGTGGCGCAGTTGGTTGGGCGTCCGACTTCAGCCAGGTCACGATCTCGCGATCCGTGAGTTCGAGCCCCGCGTCAGGCTCTGGGCTGATGGCTCAGAGCTTGGAGCCTGTTTCCGATTCTGTGTCTCCCTCTCTCTCTGCCCCTCCCCCGTTCATGCTCTGTCTCTCTCTGTCCCAAAAATAAATAAATGTTGAAAAAAAAATTAAAAAAAAAAAATCTAGAAGAGTTTTCATTCCCTTTTAAAAAATTTAATGATATTTAATTTATATTAATAATAATTAATAAATTAATATTAAATACAATTATAATATTATAAATATAACAAATAATTATTTATTAATAAATAAATTGTTAAATAAATAATTAATAAATAATTATTAATAAATTAATAAATATTAATTTAGTGATATTTAATTATTGAAAGAAACCAGGTCATTTGTCCTATAGAATTTCCCACATCCTGGGCTTAGTTAATTTCATCTCATGGTGTTAACATATTCCTCTGTCCCCCCTCCATGAATATAAATAACTGATAGATCTAGAGGCTTGGTGAGGTTTTGGGGAGTGCCTAGAATACCTCGTCAGGAAGTGCCATTTATTTTTGTGGTACTGTGCCAGGAGGTACATAATATTTGGTTATCTCATTTCTAGTGATGTAAAGATTATCATTGGACTTACGGGTTGTCAGCCTAATCCATCCATTATAAAATTCTCCATTAGCCTTTTACCCAGGAACTTATGACTCATTGAAACATGGAGGATGTAGGTGGACAGGTGTGAAAAAACAGAGGTCTAGTTTTCTGTTTTTTTGTTTTGTTTTGTTTGCTTGTTTTGTTTTACTGTTCTGCATAACCATTGCATCTATTGATGAGCATTGCCTACATCCATTGTTTCATGGGTTGCAAAATGGTGATTTTCTAATTATATTATACCGCTCATATTTGTTAGCTGTGATTTTTCTATCAAGAAATTTTGCCCCAATAAACTCTTGGTCATCCTGAAAAACTGATGGTGTAGAAACATCAGGATAAATGCTTTATTTTCTCCTTTTAGTTTTAGAATAATAAAATGGTGCCTATCAACCTTCTAAAGTACCAATTATTATTATTATTTTAAAATTTTTTATGTTTATTTTTGAGAGAGAAAGAGACAGAGCATGAGTGGAGAGAGTCAGAGAGAGAGGGAGACATAGAATCTGAAGCAGGGTCCATGCTCCGAACTGAGCTGTCAGTACAGAGCCCTACGTAGGGCTTCTACCCACGGACCGAGAGATCATGACCTGACCTGAAATCGGACGTTTAACTGACTGAGCCATGCAGGTGCCCCAATACCAATTATTATTTTTAAATGGAAGTTCTGGATTTTTATACATTTGACGTGTTTCAATTTATTTGAATGTTTAACTCAAACTAACCAATTCAAAAGGAAGCTGAGTTAAATTTCCTTTCAACATTGTTTGGATATCTGGATCATAACACACCTGAAATGCCTGGGTACTTATGGATGGTTCAGTTACAGGATCCAACCCACCCTTTTTATCTGCTTAAATCAGTTTGAATTGTATCTTTTCTTGTCATGTGCAGCCTGGATTTCTAACACAGATCAGTCATTCTTCTATCCCTGTCCTGCAGTGAAACTTTGGATTTAAAAAAAAAAAGTTTCCTATAAAATCATGCTGGCATTTATGCGAATCATCTTTGCTATTCCTTCTTTATGCTTTGAATCTTGGCAAGTCTCTTGAATAAAATAAAAGAAGTGAAGGCACACAAATAACCGACTCTTTTCCACCAAAGGAGAAAGCATTTTAAAAAAAGGAATTTGAATCTCAGGCTTAGAAGTTTTCTATACTTAGCTAAAGTTACCAGATGCCTGGAGCAAGTGCTTTTACTAGTGGAAAGTTGCCTTCTGGTGTAGGGCATTTAGAGCCACCCACAAGCCTTTTACTGGATATGCACTTTCCATTGCTGGTAATTACTTAACACTTTTTAAAAAGTAGAAACAGAAGGACGCCTAGGTGGTTCAGTTGGTTGAGCATCCAACTCCTGATTTTGGCTCAGGTCATGAATTCACTGTTTGTGAGTGGGAGCCTGCTTGGGATTCTCTCTCTCCTTTCTCTCTGCCCTTCCCTTCTCTCTCTCTCAAAAATAAATAAATAAACTTAAAAAAAAAAACCTAAAAAGTGGAAACAGAGCTAGATGATCAAAGGAGTACGTGAGCAGGAGAGTGGATAGGAATTTAGGACTGATTTAAACATGGAGGATGTAGGTGGAGAAGTGTGAGAAACACAAAGAGGCCTAGTTTCATGCATATTTATTACTGTCCCACCTAATTTACAGAGTGGAAATGAAGAATAATCAAGTAAGTTTAAAAGACAACCAGCAGCCAAGTGTTTTAATATGATCTAAATAGTAGTGGTTTAAATAAGATCTAAATAATAAGATAATAAGAATGGGAAAGCCATTGCACGTAGAGAAAAGAGCAGTGAATTGGGGAGTTAGAAAGTCCTAGTTCCAGCCATTTATTCAACAAACCTTTAAAGACTGAATACGTGCTAGACACTGAAGATTTCAAAGTGAATACTAAACACTTGCTAGGCAGAAGGGGTTCTCTCTTATCCTGAATCTACCTCTCACTTGGCAGATGGAGTTCACTTGGCTTTGTTTTGAATGATTGAATTAAAAAGTTTCAAGTTATATTGATACAATGTATCAGATATATAAAAATCTAGTATTTCAATCAAAAATCGTAATTGGCTACTTTTGAAAGTTTCTAGGACTACCACTTTTGTAAAAATATCTACTGTTTCTACACAACTTGTATTTCAAGGTAATTAAAGAGTTAATGAGGAAGAAATACAAATACAAACAAAATACGTGGATTAGTGTAGTTGATGATCTATAAGCTAATGGCTTATAGGCTTGTCTTGCCTATCTGAGGACACCTGGGGAGAGGGTGTCACTGGGATTAAGGAAAAAAGGCAGCACCTGGTGGACTGCAAAAACACTCTACGAGGTCAGGTAATATTCTGGCTGCAGAATGTCAGACTGACAGCCCAGGGGCTGCCGGGACGGGCAGCTGCTGACAGTTCTTTTCGGGTCTGGGTCTCACAAGCATGAAGCGCATTGCGGGTAAGGTGACCTAGGTCTCGCTCCTGCCAACGGCGTTAGGCAGGCTCGGACTTCGGTCTTTACTGTGGCATCGCTGCCTTTCTGGTCCCCACGACCGCAACCGCAGTCCCTCCGCCCAGCTCAAGATGGGTTAAAAAAAAAAAAAAAAAAAAAAAAGCACAGAAAGCGGATGCGGTGGGAGGCCACGCCCCAGGCGGCCGGGAAATCCAGAGCGGGCGCGCGCTTTGCCAGCCACTTCCGGTCCTCAGAGTCGGGGGCGGGGCCGCACGCGGCTCTGACTTGGGGCGTGCGGCTCCCCCTGTAGGCGGCGTGCAGCGAGACGGCGGAGCTGGAAGGCCTCGCCGAGTACGACGGTTGCTGCCCCTCGGTGCGCTCAGCCTTTCTTTCCAGGCCCGCCTCCCGCCTCCAGCCTCGAATTTCCTTTTTTGCTCACAATTTCCCCCGGCCCTCTGAGTGCGCTTTCTTTTTTCGGGAAGCGGGGAGTGGAGAAGGAGGATAAAAAAGGCTCCAGGTGCGAGGCAAAGATGGAGGAAGGCTCCCAGGCCCCGGACTGGGACAGTGATGAGACGGTGATAGACGAGTCGGTGACGGAAAGTGACCTGGAAGAAGAGGAGCTGCCCTGGAGAAGGTGACCACCTGTTAGCTCCAGGCCTGGCGGTGGAGTAGCCTTCGGAGATTTGGGTAGAAATCATTGGCACCCAAATGTGTCATTGCAGGCGGGATTCGAGTCTTGTGAGGCAGCCAGGCCTGAGCTAAGAACTTGTGAATAACCTCACCACGGCGCCCCCCACCCCCCCCCCCCCCCCCCGGCCCAGTTTAGGACAAAATGAGCTTTCTGGTAGATGGCTGATATGATATAATATAATATGATATGATATATATAATATATACCTTTTTAGCCTGAGTCTTAGTCCTTTCGCACAGGCAAAAAAAGTGTTGGGTGTAAACTTCTGAGATGCAGTTTGTTTTAAGTAACTCGAAGCTCTGAACTAGGAGATGGTTAACATCATTTCTTTCAAGAAAAGAATGTGTGATGGGGGAACTGGTTACTACCAAACTGGAAACGAATAATCTTATAAGCATCAAAGATGGTAGTTCAGTTCATCAAAACCTTCTTGAACATAACTAGTTCTCCGTGCTAGATATAAAACTATGGAAGAGGTGAGGCCACTGCCTTTGAGAAACTGACAGGCCAGGGAAGACACATAAACAGATAAACTGCTTTTTTTCATAAGCAGGTAATTTCAATAAAATGTGGGAAGTCCAGGGATGGAAGCATGCTTTGGCTGGTTTAGGAAACCAGAGGGACTCTCACCTCAACCCAGGTAGTCCTCAGAGATTGCTAGGGTTGACTTCTGAACAGAGGCTTGAAGGTGGGTTAGGAATTAGCCAGATGAAGAGGTATCCTAATTTGGGGAAATTAGGTATCCTAATCTGGGAACTGCTTGGGTAAAGGTGTAGCGGTGGGACATAGCATTGTTCTGTTTTGAAATGTACAATAGTTAAGTCTTACTGAAGTGAAGTGTTAAATGGTGGAGTGGGCAGTGGTGGAAGATGAGCCTGGAGAGGAAGGTAGAGTGAGGTGATGTAAGGCCTCATATATCCTTAACGCCTTTGTGAGATGTTAAGTGGAGGGGCAGCATAATCAGATTTTCACTTTCCAGGATGCCCTACACGAGGGCTTTTCAAATTTTAATGCCCTAATAAAATCACTCCAGAATCCTGTTAAAGTGTGATTCCAATTCAGGAGTTCTAGGGTGGGATCTGAAATTCTGCATTTCTAGGAAGCTTGCGGGTTAAAGTTGGTATTATTTAGAGCAGAGATCGCCTTTTGCAAAGCAAGGGTATAGGGGTTAGCTTTGGCATTAAAGTAGTAACAGGCTGGGATGACGAGAACTCAACTAGGAAGAAACAGTGGGAATGGAAGGAAAAGGGCAAATTTAAGAAATCGTGAGAAAGTAATTTGGCAGGAGATGGTGGTTAATTTGATATGGAGGATGAGGGAAGAGCAGCAAGTAAGGGATGATACCCAAGTTTTTGGCTCATTTATTTATACACACAGCAATATTTGCTCTTGGTGTGCATTTCAGCTAATACATGGAGTCTGTTAACAACCGTCACAATCAAGTTCCAGAATAGTTCCATCACTCCAAACAAAACAAAACAAAACAAAACAAAACACCTCTCTTGTGCTGCCCTTCTTAGTCAAGTCCTTTCACTCATTTAAATCACTATTCCTATATGTATAATATCATGGTTTTTTTTTAATCTATCTGATTTCAGCCCTCTTCCCCTATCTTTGGTTCTTAGCTTTATTACAGTGTGTCTAGGCATGGGTTTTTTTGGTGTTTTTCACTGAGATTGTTGAATATATAAATTTATGTCTTTTACCAAACTTGGGAAGTTTTCTGTCATGATTTCTTTGTATATTTTTTTCTGTACCAGTATCTTTCTCCTCTTCTTCTGGGACTTTAATGGTCTACATGAATGTTAGACCTTTTGATACTGGTTCCCAGATTCCTGAAGCGGAATTAATTTTTTTTTCCATTTTTTTCTCTCAGTTCTTCAAACTGTATAATTTTTATTGCTCTATATTCAGAGTTATTTACTCCTTCCTTTGTCATCTCTATTCTGTTGTTGAGCCAATCCAGTGCATTTTTTACTTCAAATATTATCATTTTCTCTTCTAAAATGGATTCTTTTTATAGTTTTTATTTCTCTGCTGAGAACTTCAATGTTTTCATCTATTTGATGAGGGTTTACCTTTTCTCATAGAGAATGATTGGAATAGCTGCTTTAAAGTCTGTCATATCATTCCAACATCTTGGTCATGGGGGTGCGGTTGGCATCTGTTAATTATCTTTTCTCTCAAGAATTAGATTTCCTGTTCTTTGTATATTGAGTAATTGTGATTATATCCTATGTATTTTGAATCTTATGTTCTGGATTCTTGGTCCTGTTAAAACCCTCTTAAGGGTGTTGATTTTTGTTTTGACAGGTAATCAGCCTCATTAGGTTCTGACTGCACATTCTCTTTTGCCTTCCTTGGGTGGTGGTTACCTCAGTCCAATTTTCAGAGTCTTTACTATGCTATTTGACTTTGACTCATGTACTACTCAGGGGTTAATCTGGAACTTGGGCAGTAGTTAATATTGTAGTTGAGTTCTCTAAATCTTTGTTAATGCTTCTTTGAATCTGCTTTCTATGTGGACAGCTCAAGGTTGAGCCTAGGATTTATGTTGAATCGTATACAGAATTAGGTGATTCCCCTTTTGTTTGTTTTTTTTTTCCCTACAGGAGTCTCATGCACCCTTCCTTCCCCATGCACACATGCTGGTTCCTATGACCAGAAAGCCAGATTTCTGTCAGTGTTAGCCTTCTTGCTTTAGGGCAGTCCTTGAAACTAAGGCAACCTTCATGGTGGAGTGTTAAGAGAAGAAAATAAAGGAGATGCTCTCCATACTCCTTAGCGTTTGCTTCCTCTAGCAAGAGACAGGCTTTCTCTTGGGTTTTAAGTGCCTAAGACGCCATGTTTGGTAACACTATATCTCTGAGGCCAAAGAAAACAAATACAACCCAGGGATTCCCCCCACCTTCTCGCATTCACAGATCCCTTTCCCTAGTCTTCTGATAGAGATAGGGGGTTTCTTCTGGAGTTTTTGCTGTCTGAGCCCACCGTGCAGCTTCAGGATTAGACTTTGGATCAAAGCTGGAGACAAATAAAGGACCAACAAAATGAAACAAACTCTGAAACTCATCAATTACAAGGTTGTTTAGATTTCGACTTCAGCCCCAATATGCCTGCTATTGTTTACTTTTCATATTACTCAGGTAGCTTTTAAGAAATACTCTACCAGAGTTTTTATTTGTAATGAATGGAGAAATAGGCTATAGATGGTTTACTCTATCTTGGCTGGCCAATCATTTTCTTCCCCTCTAAGTCACTTAAAATGCTTCTCTGCAGTACCATACAGACATCATTTTTTCAGACCTCACAGCTCAAGGTTAAAAATTGGTGTTTTTATTGGCATGGCAGTATGGTCAAAGTTTAAGCATTGCTGAAGCTGAATTGCTGGACCATTGTATTTTGTTTTTCTTCATCTTCTTTGCTTGTATATGTTTTGTTTTGGCTATTTTTCATGCACAAGTTCCCAACTTTAACTGGAGTGAGGGATACAGCTCCTAGTAGAGATCCCCAGGAGGCAATACGTATAGTTGTGTTCACTGTCTAAAAAAGCACTCTCTGAGAGCCTGGATTTAGTCCTAGCCTTCCCTCTGGAAACCATGTCTGAAGATGCATACATTCCTTTTTGTGACTTGATAGGTGTCGCTACTAATCTTATGTGAAAATTCAAGTTGCTGACTAATGAGATTTTGTTGGCTTGTGATTTGTTTTCTAAGAGGCAGGATTCATTTTTCTTATATGTGCCCTGGGAACTTTTTATCAACCCTTGTATTCTTTTACAGCCTCTGGTAAGGTTAACTGCTCTATAACATGAGGGATATATCTCAAATTAGTCCTGTTGAGTACATTTATAGAACCACCTTAGATAGTTCATTGCTACATGGATTTGTATATGTGTTCAGGTCACATGTCTTCTGAACACTGTAATTGCATACAGTGAAAAGCTAATTCAACATAATTACCCTGGAAGATGAGTGTTAATTTTGTCCCTCAAGACAGACCAACACTGTCTTCATGTGAATTGTGTAGATGGAAAATACTTGTTACAAAGGATATACTTGGGAAAGGGAGGAAAAGAAAGCAAAGTACAAGGAGACAAGGATTTAATAACCACATTAAATTGACTAAAGAAAGCAACATTTTGGTTAGGGTGTATATCAAAATACTGGCAACTCCATTGATTAAACACAGTGGTGCCAAGTGCTATTTTTAGAACTGTGACACTGAAAGGATATTTAATTAGATTTTTTTTATGAATCAAAGCCTTGACATGACATTAGAATTGTGCTATTTTGATAACTTTGATAACATATAAACTTTGAACATATAAAATTGAAACTCTGATTGTCCCAAAAAATGTTACCGTATTTTTAACAAAACAGTGAAAATTATTTGAGAATTTCAGATTTTGCCTGAAAGTTTTTCTTTTAATCCAGCCGTCTATTTTCTCCCTCCCTTTTTTATAGTTAATATTTGGTACTATCTCATTTTACAATATCTTAAAATTATATTTTATTATTAAAATATGCATCTGTGGGACACCTGGGGGGCTCAGTTCGTTGAGCATCTGACTTTGGCTCAGGTCGTGACCTCGTGGTTCATGGGTTCGAGCTCAGAGCCTGGAGCCTGCTTCAGATTCTGTGTCTCCCTCTCTCTCTGCCCCTCCCCCAGTCGTGATTTGTCTCTCTGTCTCTCTCTCCCAAAAATAAATGTTAAAAAAATTAGAGAAAATATGCATCTGTAATGAAGTGGTCAGTGACTTTTGGTGTATTAGCTATTAATGTAGTCTAGTAGTTTGACTAGAATTCACTTTGAAATTAATGTTCTCTTTTCAGTTATTTGTTTTAAATGTTAATTTTGAGAGAGAAAGAGAGAGAATGAGCAGGGGAGTGGCAGAGAGAGAAGGAGACACGTAATCCCAAGCAGGCTCCACATTGTCAGTGCAGAGCCCCATATGAGGCTCAGTCTCACGAACCACAAGATCATGACCTGAGCCAAAATCAAGAGTTGGACACTTGACTGACTGGGCCACCCTGGTGCCCCTATTTTATTGAGAACATGGATAAGTAATTTTTTGGCCCCCAGTCTTTTGGTTTTCCTTTTTGTATAAAAATATTCCTGACTACTCTCTTATGGAAATAGTTTAAAAAAAAAAAAAAAAAAGAAGAAGACCAAAGATTTGTGTGTATTAGGAAATTATTTCAGAGTTATTTGCAATAATGAATACTTAAAAACGAATGTTTTAGAATTATATAATGCTTAAATAAATTATACATCCTTGTGAGGGAGTATTATCAATATTTAATGGTTTTAGGAAGAATTTTAATGACATTGCACATGTTTAAATATAATTGTTAAGTGAAAAATGTAGTCTCTAAAACTTTATACAGATCAATCCAAACTTTGTAAAATTAATGGTTCTATAACACATTAGCCTTCATAGAAAGAAAGCTGAAAGGAAATACACCAAAGTCTTAATACAGAGAGAATTATAGGAGAGTTCTGTATTCTTATTTATAATTCCCTTTAGTGCCCACATTTTGTATAGTTTTTTTTGAATAGATAATATATTTACATGGTTCAAAACATTTTAAGTATAAAGGGTAAAAATCTCCTTCTCATCCCTATCTCCTTAGCTACTCATTTTTCTTTTCCATAGACAGCCAATATATTTGATATATTTAATCCTCCCTGAGATATTTTCCTTTCTTTTTTTTTTTTTTGTTTATTTATTTAATTTGAGAGAGAGAGAGAGAAAGCATGCACAAGTGGGAGAGGGGTAGAGAGAGGGGGAGAGAGAGAGAATCCCGAGCAGGTTCCATGCTGTCAGTGTGGAGCCCGATGGGGATCTTGAACTCACAAACCGTGAAATCATGACCTAAGCTAAAATCAAGAGTTGGATGCTTAAACGACTGAGCCACCCAGGGCTCCCTGCCAAGATATTATATAAGTTATATGTTTGAGAGCATATGTAAAATTTTTTTCTAGAAATAGAAGAACTATGTCAAAGAGTTTGGGTGTTTATAATCTTAATAATTGATTTATTTGGATTTAGATCATAATTAGGAAGGCTTTCTTTCCTCCACACTTATAAAAGAATACCTCCTTTGTTTCTTTTA
Source organism: Panthera pardus (assembly GCF_024362965.1). Lineage (NCBI taxonomy): Eukaryota > Metazoa > Chordata > Mammalia > Carnivora > Felidae > Panthera > Panthera pardus. Next base: position 99,305,430 of record NW_026526765.1, read on the forward strand.
ATACTTTTTGTTTCATTTTTAAACATTTACATTTTGATTCATGTGGCATTTTTATATGGAGTACAGTGTGAAGTATGGATCCAACTAAATTATTTTCCAGATGTCTCCTTCATTGTCACAGTATTATTTTTTGAAAAATCCTATCTTTTCCTCTGATTTTAGATGCTGCCTTTTTCTTTTTTAATATTTTTTAACGTTTATTCATTTTTGAGAGACAGAGTGTGATTGGGGGTAGGGGGAGCAGAGAGAGAGGGAGACACAGAATCCGAAGCAGACTCCAGGCCCTGAGCTGTCAGCACAGAGCCTAATGCAAGGCTCAAACCCATGAACCATGAGATCATGACCTGAGCCGAAGTCGGAAGCTTAACTGACAGAGCTACCTAGGTTCCCTTCTCCCCCCTTTTTTAAAGAGAGAGTGCCCATGTGCACATGCAAGCTGGGATGGGGGGCCAGAGAGAGAGAGAGAGAGAGAGAGAGAGAGAGAGAGAGAGAGAGAGAGAATCTCAAGCAGGCTCCATGCTCAGCACAGAGCCCAACGCAGGGCCTAATCTCAGAACCGTAAGATCATGACCTGAGCCAAAATCAGGAGTCAGGCCTTTGACTAAGCTACTCAGATGCCCCAACCACCATTTTAATATACTAAATTTCCTATGTAGGTGAGTTTATTTAGGAGATTTTATTCTGTTTATTGGAGTGTCATTTTATGTGCTGGTTTCATTTTTAAAAAACATTTTCTTTTTTCTTTTAAATTTTTTTTAATGTTTATTTTGGGGAGACAGAGAGACATGCAAGCAGGGGTGGGGCAGAGAGAGAGGGAGAGAGGGATGGGGATAATTATGGATTCAAAGAGAGACTTAGACATAGCAACCAAATGCAATGTTTGCACCTTGTTTGGATCCTCTTTTGAACAAAACAACTAAAAAGAGACAGTTGGAGAAATGTGATTACAATCCATTTAGTTTTCCATTGGTGTATAACAACTTATTCCAAAACCTAACAACTTGAAACAATAAACATTATCATGTAGGTTCTGTGGGTCAGGAGTCCAGGAGTGTCTTAATTGGGTCATCAGGCTCAGGGACTCACAGGGCTGCATTCGTCTGAAATCTTCATGAGAAGAATTCACTTCCTGCATAGTGATTCTTAAGATTCACTTCCTCTCTGATGGTTGACTCCCTTAGTTTCTTGCTAAATAGGGTTCTCCACAGAGCATTTCACAACATGACAAGCTGACATCCATGAGAAGGAATAAGCAAGAGAATAAAGGAGGGAGAGCAAGATGAAAATCAGTGTCTTTTTGTAACCTAATCTCAAAAATAACATCCCAACACATTTGCTATATTGTGTTCATTAGAAGACTTTCTGCATCTAGTCTGTACTCACAGCTGGGCACAGGGCATAAATACCAGGAGACATTTCAGAGGCTGCTTACTGAAGACTAAATATAGTAATATTAAGGAATTTTTGGCTTTAGAAAGTAAGGTAATTATGGTTATTTTTTAAAGTTGCGATTATTGTGGTAATGCTTGAAAAGAGTTCATATCTTTTAGGGTTCCATACTGAAATATTTCCAGCTGAAATAGAATAAGAGGTCCAGGGCTTGTTTCAAAATAATCTAGTGACAGACTGGCAGGAATAGAGAGGATGGCAGAAGGATTATAGAAGAAACAAGATTGTCTGTATACTGATAATTGTTGGACCTAGACGATAAGTGTACTGTTATCTCTTTTATTGCTTTTATTTTTCATTTTCATTTAAAAGGTGAAAAGCAAAATGAAATAAGTAAGTGAATGACAAAAGAATGCCTTTAGTACCAAATTATATGTTCATGTCTTGGTACACTGTTACATTTTTAGATTTTGGAAAGATTTTTTTTATTTTATTTTTTATTGTGGGGGAAAAAAAAAATATATATATATATATATCTCATAAAATTTACCATTCTAACCATTTTTAAGCATACATTTCAGTGACATTAAGTATGTTCACATTGTTGTGCAACCATCACTGCCCTCTGACGTCAGAACTTTTTTCATTTTCCCAAACTAACACTCTGTATCCCTTAAACACTAACTCCCCATTCCTACCTGCTCCCAGTCCTTGGCAACCACCATTCTACTTTGTCACTATGGATCTGACCACTCTAGCTATCTCATATAACTGGAGTCATATAATATTTGTACATTTGTATCTGGCTTATTTCACTTAGTATAATGTTTTTAAGGTCTGTTTCTGTTATAGCATGTGTCAATATTTTCTTTCTTTTTAAGGCTGAATAATATTCCATTTTATGTACATACCACATTTTGTTTATCCACTCATATCTGTTGATGAACACTTGGGTTGCTTTTACCTTTTGGCTGCTGTGACTAATGCTTCTCTGAACACAAGTGTACAGGTATCTTTTTAGATCCCTGCTTTCAGTTGTTTTGTGGACATACCCAGAAATGGAATCACTAGATCAAATTGTGGTTATAGATCTCTTTTTTGAGGAACAACCATACTGTTTTCCACAATGGTTGTACCATTTTCCATTCCCATCAGCAATGCCCAGGATTTCCAATTTCTCTCTATCCTTGCTAATACTTGTTATTTTCTGTTTTGTTTTTGTTGTTTTGTTTTGGTTTGTTTATAACCATCCTAATGGATGTGACGTGGTATCTCACTGTGGTTTTGATTTGCATTTTCCTAATTAGTAGGGTTGAGGATCTTTTCATGTTCTTATTAGCCATTTGTATATCTTCTTTGGGTAAATTTCTTTTCAAGTCCTTTGCCTATTTTTGAATTCTATAAGGGTGTTTTTAAATAGAAAAGATAAACACTTAAGTCTGCCTACTAGCACACTTGCCATGGTGTATCATTGCTGTTTTTAGTTTTGTATTCATCATTATAAATGAAGCTTCTTGAGGCATGGACTGTTTGTCTTCTCTCTTTGTTACCTTGGTGCTGCCTAGAACATAGTAAGAAGTGAATCCAAAAATTAAAGGAATTCTGTCATTTTGTGTTCTGAAAACATATTCCCAAATTTAACCCTGGGATTTTAATCTCACAGTTTCTGTGGTATAGAGAAATGTGAAAGAGAAAACCTACCAGCACTGTTCCCTTAAATCATCTAATTTCATCTCATTCAAAAACTACTCCTTTCATTCCTTACTCCCAAGTACTCAGAAATAATGGGGTATTTGTAAAAATGAGCATGACCATATGAATAAGTATTTTTCATCTTGTATAAGTTTTTAATTAAAGCATACATTACTAAAAAATACTTTGGTACAGATATTAACAGTGGTGTAACTAAGAATTTTAGCAAGTTTAGGTATAATTAATAATTACAGTTAAATTGTTAGTCTACATTTAGGAAACATAACAATCTGTATCTTCTTTTTTGGTATTTGAAAGGTTGCTCTTTGATGAAGACACATCTCTTAGATCTGAGTTCAGTCTCCATCCTGGTATAAGTGGAAGGTGCAAAGGTGAGAAATAATTTTTTTCACTAAGTAGTCACTTTAATTTCCAAAGTGTTAATATTTTACTAACTTATCCTTTTATAGTTAGTTTTGTTTTTAACTTTACACAGAATTAGTTTCTTATACTCAACTGTAATAGACCCTGAGGTCTATTAAGATCTATTACTATAACAATAGCAAGGGGAATTCTATCTTCAGGAAGATGTTCGTGGCTCCTAAAGGGGGCTACAGAGATATGCAAATGATACCCAGATAGCTCTTCTCCTTGCAAAAATTTCCAGTTTAACCATACTACTTGCATATTTGCAGAAGTGAATAGTACTTTTTAATAACCAGTCTGAGGCACTTGGGTGGCTCAGTCGGTTAAGCGTCCAACTTCATCTCAGGTCATGATCTCACATTCGTGGGTTCAAGCCCCACGTTGGGCTCTGTGCTGACAGCCTGGAGCCTGCTTCAGATCCTGTGTTTCCCCCTCTCTCTGTCCCTCCCCCACTCGCACTCTGTGTGTGTGTGTCTCTCTCTCTTTCTGTCTCAAAATAAAATAAACATTAAAAAAATTTTTTTTAAATAACCAATCTGATTGTTTCAGGCTGAAATTAAGGTCCAAATATCCTTGGTTTATTTATATATATTAAATTTTTAAATTTGAGTACAGTTGACACACATTGTCACATTAGTTTCATGTGTACAACATAGTGATTTAACTTTTGTATAGGTTATGCTAGGCTCACTACAGTGTTAGCTACCATCTGTAACATACATTATTGCAATATCATTGACTGTGTTCCCTATGCTGTGCCTTTTATTTCTGTGATTTATTCATCCCATAACTGGAAATCTGTATCTTTCATTCTCTTTCACCATTTTTTTCCATTCCTCCCACCCCTTTCCCTTCTGGCAACCATCAGTTTCTTCTCTGTATTTACAGGTCAGATTCACCTTTTCTGTGTGTATTTATTTGTTTTGTTTTTTAGACTCCACATATGAGTGAAACCATATGGTATTTGTCTTTCCTAGTCTGACTCATTATACACTATTAGCAAAGTAGCAGAAGGAAACTAAGAAAACAATCCTATTTACAACTACAGCAAAAAGAATAAAATACCTAGGAGTAAATTTAACCAAGGAGATGAAAGAATTATACTCTGGAATCACACAAACAAATGGAAAGATACTCCATGCTCATGGATTGGAAGAATTAATATTGTTAAAACACCCGTATGATCCAAAGACATCTACAGATTCAGTGAATCCCTATCAAAATACCAACAACATTTTTTCACAGAACTGGACCAAATAATACTAAAATTTGTATGGAACCACAAAAGAGCTCAAATAGCCAAAGAAGTCTTGAGAAAGAAGAACAAGGCTGGAGGTATCACAATCCCAGATTTCAAGATACACTGCAAAGCTGTAGTAATCAAAACAGGATGGGTACCAGCACAAAAGATTACTGGAACGGAATAGAGAACCCAGAAATAAACCCACGCTTATGAGGCCAATTAAACTATGACAAATTAGGAAGAATATGCAGTGGGAAAAAGATAGTCTTTTCTATGCAATGGGGAAAAGATAGTCTTTTCAATAAATGGTGCTGGGAAAACTAGACAGCTATAAGCAGAACAATGAAATTAGACCAGTTTCTTACACCATATACAGAAATAAATTCAGATGGATTAAAGACATATATGAGACTTGAAACCAGAAAAATTCTAGAAGAGAACACAGGTATCAGCCCTAGCAACATTTTTCTAGCTAGTTGTCTCCTAAGGTAATGGAGACAAAAACAAAAATAAACTGTTGGGACTACATCAAAAGAAACCATCAACAAAACAAAAAGGCAACCCACGGAACTGGAAAAAATATTTGCAAATGCTATCTCTGATAAGGCGTTAATTTACAAAATATATAAAGAACTTAAACAACTCAACACCTAAAAGAGCAAATAACCCAAGTAAAAAATGGGCAGAGGACTCGAACTGACATTTTTAAAAAAGAAGACATACAGATGGCCAACAGACGTATGTCTTTTGCTAAGTATCGCTAATCATCAGGGAAATGCAAGTCAGAATCACAATGAGATTTTACCTTAGACCTGTCAGAATAGCTAAAATCAAAACAACAAGAAATAACAAGTGTTGGTGAGGATATAGAGAAAAAGCAACCCTTGTGCATTACTGGTAGGAATGTAAATTGGTACAACCACAATGGAAAACAGTGTGGAGGTTCCTCAAAAAATTAAAAATAATAATAATAATTCCACTACTGGACATTCACCCAAAGAAAATAAAAGCCCTAATTTTAAAAGACATATGTACCCTTATACTTATTACAGCATTATTTATAGTAGCCAGGATATGAAGTAACCTAAGTGTTCATTGATAGAAAAATGGATCAAGGAGTTGTGGTATATATATACACAGCAGAGCAGTACACAGCTATAAGAAAGAAAGCTCATACCAGTTGCAACATGTGGATGGTCCTAGAGGGGATTATGCAAAGTGAAATAAGTCAGACTGAAAAAGACAAATACAATATGGTTTCATTGATACGTAGTACATATATTTTTAAAAAATACCTTTCACCTACCACTTTTCTATACTTCCTGGGTCCACTTCTAGGTTTGTTTGTTTGTTTTAGAGAGAAAGCACACATGTGAGCATGGGAAAGGCAGAGGGAGAGAATCTTAAGCAGGCTCCATGCCCAGAGCGGAGGCCAATGCGGGGCTCAATCTTACAACTGTGAGATGATGACCTGAGCCGAAATCAAGAGTTGGTCACTTAACCGACTGAGCCACCCAGGCACCTTCTAGGTCAATTTAAATACTTCTAGAAAAATTTGTCACCAATCGTCACTGTTCAAAAAGAGCAATTCTGCAGTAGCTGTTTAAGTGGTAGATTATTTTCTTCTGTGCTTTCTTCTTGTGAACCATTTTTAATTTTTATGGATATCTGAAAATAGGTATGGAAAAGAAGAAAAGTTTCTTTTTTTAAAATGTTATTTAAGAGAGAGAGAGAGCGAGAGAGTGCGCATGCAAGCCAGTGGGGGAGGCAGAGAGAGAGAGGGAGAGAGAGAATTCCAAGCAGGCTCCATGCTGTCAGCCCAGAGCCTGATGCAGGGCTCAGTCCCACAAACCATGAGATCATGACATGAGCTGAGGCCAAGAGTTGGGCACTCAATCTATTGAGCCCTCCAGGCACCCTGCCACTGTTCAAAATACCATTATTGTGGGGCGCCTGGGTGGCTCAGTCGGTTGGGCTTCCGACTTCGGCTCAGGTCACGATCTCACGGTCCGTGAGTTCGAGCCCCGCGTCGGGCTCTGGGCTGATGGCTCAGAGCCTGGAGCCTGCTTCCGATTCTGTGTCTCCCTCTCTCTCTGCCCCTCCCCCGTTCATGCTGTGTCTCTCTCTGTCTCAAAAATAAATAAAACGTTAAAAAAAAAATTAAAAAAAAAATACCATTATTGTGGGGGCAGATACATTGTAGGGCATATATATGTCATTGTAGGGCACATATATGTCTTTCCACTTTTTTTGTTTCTTTGATCTCTTTAGCTCTTTTTACTGCTGTGCCATCACTGCATTATTTTATCAACCTTGGTTTTAAGTACATTTCTGTATCTGGTAGGGAAGATACTTTCCCACAGAGAGCAGCTGGCCATAGTGTTCATCCTGAGCTCCTTGGTACAAACAGCAAGCTCAGTGAAGTGTGAGACCCACTGAGAGCTTCCAGTGTACCCTCTTCAATCTTTTTGTTGGATTTGCTCTGACCTGGGTGGTTTTCTGAGATTCTGATGGAAGAAATCCAAATAGTTACTTCTGAAGGAGCCCCTCCTTTTCCTTTGTTGAGTGACATGCTGTTTACCAATGTTTGGTTTCCCTTTTTTAAAAAAATGTTTATTTTAAGAAAGAGACGGGATCCATGCACATGCATGTGAGTACAGAAGTGGGAAAGGGGCAGAGAGAGAGAGAGAGAGAGAGAGAGAATCCCAATCAGGCTCTGCGTTGTCAGCACAGAGCCCACTGTGGGGCTTGATCCCACAAACCACGAGATCATGACCTGAACTCTGGCTCAAGAGTCAGATGCTCAACCAACTGATCATTCAAGCACCTCTGGTTTCCCTTTAATACATTCTCATTTTGATCCTTGGTGGGTATATTTCATTTTTTCTCATTGCTGCTTCAGATTTTATTTAAAAAAAAACAAAAACTCCTTTGTTTGGATTCTTTTCAGGAACTAAGAAGAGAAGAAAAGTTAAAATAGGAGCTCAATTTCCCATCTTAAAAACACAAAACTCTGTTTTTGTATTTTATACTAGCATTACAAGTTTTTAAAAATGACCTAAAATGAAATTTAAAAAAAAGAAAATACTCCTTCTAGTGGGGCTTAAGTCTGTATATTGTCTTTACTTATCCTTTGCATTCATTCATCCTGAAACAATAAATATCAAGTGTTGTTTTATTCCAGTGTAGTATATATGTTTCTTTGAAATTAATAACTTAAAAACTTTGATATACAGAAGTGGCAGTTAGGAAATTACAATTCACAAAATAAATTTAAATGACATTTTGTAGTTTCTATAAAATCATAGAGCTGTTGCCAAAGCAGAGCAATGAGACTATTTTCAAAGGATTTATGATTGTTTCATTCTAGGCAAACTTTCTCCTGAGATTCAACTTGGGTTTAAACTGAGAGATAATCCCCAAGAGCAAATGAGTAAAAATAAGATAATGCCTCTTAATGACAAGGCAGTCTTACAGGTAGGTAGCATGTTGATTAAATACATACTTATTAAAAATTGGAAATGCTATTTCAAAGAGTGACAAATTACTAATGATTAATTCTTTTTGTCTGTTATTTTCTTTCTTTCTTCCCTTGCTCAGTTTTTTACCATTTCTTAGCCAGTCATTCTGTTTCTTTGTTGTAACTTTGGTGAAAGCCTTATTTATTTATTTATTTATTTATTTATTTTTATTAAAAAAAATTTTTTTTTAACATTTATTTATTATTGAGAGAGAGAGAGCATGAGCAGGGAAGGGGCCGAGAGATGGGGAGACACAGAATCTGAAGCAGGCTCCAGGTTCTGAGCTGTCAGCACAGAGCCCGACGCAGGGCTCAAACTCACAAACCACGAGATCATGACCTGAGCCGAAGTCGGACGCTCAACTGACGGAGCCAGGCGCCCCAAGCCTTTTTTTTTTAAAGGGGGATGTTGAAAATGTCTCATTTCTTCCTCTCTTTACTTTCCTTATCTATCTCTCTTTCATGTGGAACTTCTGGGTATATACCCAGAGTAAGTGAAAGCAGTGACTCCAAAATATATTTCTACATCCATGTTCACTGAAACATTATTCAAGTAGCCAAAAGGTGATAGTAGCACAAGCATCCGTCAACAGTTGAGTGGATAAACAAAATGTAGTACATACATAAAATGGAATTAAAAAAGAAGGAGATAGTGATCCATGGTACAGCATGGGTGAACCTTGAAGACATTACGATAAGTGAAATAAGTTCAGACACAAAAGGACAAATATTATATGGTTCCTTTTATATTAGGTACTTAGTTTCAGAGCGACAGAAAGTAGAAGGGTAGGTACCAGGGGTTGGGAGAGGGGTGAATGGGGAGTTAGTACTTCATAGGTATCGAGTTTCAGTTGGAAAAGATGAAAAAGTACTCTAGCTGGATGTTGATGATGGTTGTACAACAGTGTGCACAAAATGCCACAGAACTGTGTGTATAAAATGGTTATGATGGTGAATTTTGTGTTATATATATATTTTACCACAACAAAAAAAGCTAAGAAACAATAACATAAGATTATTTTAAATGTTAAATTTTTAATTCTTGTATTAGCATTTATCATTTAGAAACAAAATCTTCTCCCCCACCCCCAGCAACCTCAAGATGAAATGGAACAAAGTCAAGCTCTATTCCAGTAAGTATATTAATTTCTGGCTTTGGTATATTGTAGATTTTTTTTGTAATTTTACACACTAAAGCAAGTCTTCATTTTCTCAGGAGTTTTAGAATTATTGTATTTTTTTTAAATGGTTGTCCCTTTAAAAAATAAAATAAAATAAAAACAGAGAGGGAGGCTAACCATAAGAGACTCTTAATTATAGAGAACAAACTGAAGCTTGATGGAGGGAGGTGGGTGAGGAGATGGCCTAAATGGGTGATGGGCATTAAGGAGGGCGCTTGTTGGGATGAGCACTGGGTGTTATATATAAGTGGTGAATCACTTAGATCTACCCCTGAAAGCGTACTCCTGAAAGTGTACTACACTGTACATTAACTAACTTGAATTTAAATAAAATCTTGGAAGGGGCGCCTCGGTGGCTCAGTCAGTTAAGCGGCCGACTTCGGCTCAGGTCATGATCTCGCAGTCTGTGAGTTCGAGCCCCGCGTCGGGCTCTGTGCTGATAGCTCAGAGCCTGGAGCCTGTTTCAGATTCTGTGTCTCCCTCTCTCTGACCCTCCGTTCATGCTCTGTCTCTCTCTGTCTCGAAAATAAATAAACGTTAAAAAAAAAATTTTAAAAATAAATAAAATCTTGGAAGAAAAACAAATGCCCCTTTAGCAGCATAAGTGTTATTTACAAATATTCTAGATAAGTTTCATTTCATGAGGATTGGTTCATATTAAGTTGATTCCCTATTAATGTTATTTAAAAAGCAAATTTATAGCATGACATGATGGAAGAATTTGTAGACCTTATTGAAATTAGACTTTGTAGAATTATTGTATTTTAAAAGGCTTTATCCTTTCAGTTTTTTTTTGAACAATGGTTCACATGGCACCTGGGTGGCTCAGTCAGTTAAGCATCAGACTGTGGCTCAGGTTATGATCTCACAGTTGGTGAGTTCGAGCCCTGCATCAGGCTCTCTGCTGTCAGCTCGGAGTCCACTCTGTCTCCCTGTCTCTGCCCCTCCTCCACTTGTTGTCTCTCTCCTTCAAAACTAAATAAACATGTTAAAAAAAACCAAAAAAAACAAAAAACAGTTCTCAAAGTATGGTCTGCAGACCCCTTCAGAGTCCTTGAGACTTTTTCTAGAGGGTCTGTGAGATCAAAACTATTTTCATGGGAACCTGGGTGGCTCAGTTGGTTGAACATCTGACTCTTGATTTCAGCTCAGGTCATGATTTCATGGTTCCTGAGATTGAGCCCTGCATCAGGCTCCGCACTGAAGCTCCGAGCCTGCTTGGGATTCTCTTTTTCTTCACTTCTCTTATCTCCTCCCCTGATTGTGCTCTCTCTCTCTCTCTCAAAAGAAATAAACTTAAAAAAAATTTTTAAAAAGGCATTTTCGTAATAATACTAACACATTATTTGCCTCTTTCATAGTATTGACATTTGCACATACAGTGCTAAAGTAAGTGGTTGGTCAAATGCTGGAGCCTTAGTATGAATCAGGGCAGTGGCACCCATTAGTATTAGTAGTCACTGTAATTTTCACTCCCATGAACTAGCACTTAAAAAAGAAAAGGAAGAAAACACCCAGCTTCACTTAATGCATTTGATGAAGCAGAAAGGTTATTGTTTTATTGAATTCCTACCCTTGAATATATATCTTCTTGATGTGCTGTGCAATGATGGGGAAGTATGCCTAAGTACTTCTGTGCATACTGAAGCATGATAGTTGTCTTAAGAAAACTTGTGCATTTGTTTGAGTTATAAACATTGTAAGAAAATTAGCTCACTTTTTCTTTGAACTTGGAAGAATAATTGACAGACAAAATAACATTCATACTTGGGTATATGGCAGACATGGTCTTGAAAATGAATGAAGTAAGCCAATCACTTCAAGGAAAAGCTTATGATATTTGTTGCCAATGAAAAAGTTCTAGCTTTCAAGTGAAAATTAGAGGTTAGGAAAACTTGTTTTTACCATCTCAACCTTGATGGCTTCCCAGTACCTAAAATTTTCCAGTGAGATCAGTGGTAATATTTGTAAAAGTGATCTTTCTGATTTTTAATAATCTGTCAGTATAAGGAAGATCTGCATAACTCAGTGAATTAGTATTTTCTAAAAGACAAATGCATACTGTCACAAAATCACATGCAGGTGAAAGATCCATTCAAAGTGCAAATAGACCAATGGGTTATAATGTGACAGAATACAAAAAGTTCATTGGTGTTTCAATTTCTACATTTCCAGTTCACCTGTAAAGTTATTCCTTTTAGAGTTTTGGTGTGATACTAGAGTTATCCAAAAAGACTACTAAAGTACTCCTTCCTTTTCCAACTGCATACCTGTATGAGGCCAGATTTTTGTTATATACTTCAAATAAAACAGTATTTGTATGGTGGGGCGCCTGGGTGTCTCGGTTGAGTGTTTGACGTTTGATTTCGGCTCAGATCATAATTCCAGGGTCATGGCAAGCCCCAGGTCAGGCTCTGTGCTCAGCATGGAGCCTATTTGAGACATTCTCTCTCCCTCCCCCCCCCCCTCCCTCCCCCTTGCCCCTTTCCTCCCCACCCCCAGATCTCTCTCTCTCTCAAAACAAAGAACTAAAAAAACAATGCTTGGCAAAAAAAAAAAAAAAAAAAAATTGAATGCAGTAGCAGATAATGAGATGACAACTGGCTTATATGAAGCCATAATTTTGTCAAAATGTTAAATAATGCCACATTTTCATTTTGAAAAATATAATAAATTTTCATAAAATTATATTAACGTTACTGGATTATTATTGTTATTTTTATTTTTATTTATTTTTAATTTTATTTTTTTATGTTAATTCCAGTATAGTTAACATACAGTGTTATATTAGTTTCAGGTATATGATGTAGTGATTCAGCAATTCTGTATCTTACTCAGTGCTCATCGTGATAAATGTGCTTTCACTGTTATTTTTAAGTTAATGATTATTTTTTAAAATTTCTCTATTTTAAATTATACGTAAATATAAATATATATTTTAAATATATATAATATATAAAATAATTATATAAATATATTTACAAATAAATATAAAATTATAAAAATTATATTAAATAAATATAATATATTGCACATAAATAAAAGCCATTTGAGTTTCTCAGTAATTTTTAAGAGTGTAAAGGAGACCAAAGAACAAAAAGTTGGAGAACCACCCTATTAAAATAACTCTATTATTGAATATATTAGCACTGTAAGTTCATCTACAGAAATGAAGGAAGAAAGAAGACTAGGTAAGGCTAACACAGCATCCATGCCCTAGAGACCCATTGTTAACATTTTGGTACATTTTATTTTAGGCTTTTTTATAGTTTTACTTCTGTTGATATTTTTTTGAAAAATTAGAGTCATTCTATAATTTTTTTGTTTCCTTTTTAAAAATTTTTAGTAAAACTGAGAACAAACTGAGGGTTGATGGGGGTGGGAGGGAGGGGAGGGTGGGTGATGGGTATGGAGGAGGGCACCTTTTGGGATGAGCACTGGGTGTTGTATGGAAACCAATTTGACAATAAATTTCATATATTGGAAAAAAAAAGAAAAAAAATTTTTCACAAAGATAAATGGGGATCAAAGGATATCATTTAAAGCTTAATTAGTACCCTAAATAAAGAAAAAAAAGTGGAAAAAAAATAAAAATAAAAAGACTCATAAAAAACATTTTTTAGTAATTATCAAATTATTTTCTTATGTGATTAATATTATTTAAAAACATGAATTTTGGTGACCTCACAATATTTCACTGTATAACTTGACTGTATACTAATAATGCATTTAATTATTCCTCTGTTAGACATGTACATTATTTGCTCTGTTACTTAATATAAATAACTATTTTTTAATAATTTAGTTGAAAGTTTGCTCTATTTTCAGACTTATGTCTTAAATTCTCCTTTGTAATTAAGGAAAAACATTCAGTCGTTGACTCAGACTATGATTTTATTTTGTTTTAAGTCAGCTTGTTCTTCTCAAAGAATCACGTTTTAGGGGAAAAAAATCAACATTCATTCCTATTTGCCTCATAGAAATTATTCTGTATGAGCAGCGTCAGTTCCATTTTCAAGGTAGCGTATATTGATCACTTCTGTTTTTAGACAGGACAAAGTGTTCAATTAATTATTCTTGCTTAGGCTTCAAGTAACCATGCCTGATGTGTAAAACTTCTCTCAAAACAGCTGGAACAAGAGGGTTTTGTTCTTTTTTTAAGAGAGATATCTTGATTGCCTTTGTGTAGTAAATTAGATTAAGGAAAAAATAATTAACTGACTGCTTTTCTTCAGTCAACTTTTATTTTTTTTATTTTTTATTTTTTTTAATTTTTTTTAACGTTTATTTATTTTTGAGACAGAGAGAGACAGAGCATGAATGGGGGAGAGACAGAGCATAAGCAATTTTGAAATTCCTTTAAATGAAAAAAAAAAGTTTAAATTGTATTTGAATGAGAAAGTGTTTTTTTCTTAACGTTTCAATATTTGTATCTATTTATTAATTGATTAATTTTTTAGGCATAAAAAAAGTTTTCCAGTGGTCACTGAGTCATTTCCCCAGGCTGAACTTTCACTGAACCACCGAAGCATTCAAGGTATGTTTTTATGGGTAGAGTCATACAAAGTAAATTTTTCTTTGCCTAAAAATAGAAGGTTAGTTAGATATGGATTTATTTGCGTTAATGACTCTCAGAAGGCCAAATGAGTAGGAAGTTAAAAGTGTGGGAAATGTAAGACATTTGGCCTTCTGAAAGCCACGCATGCCATATGATGCTGTTGCTATCTGTGCATTCTTATCACCACCCTCACTGAACTTCTGAGTTGCAAGCCTTTAAAAGTGCCATGGGCCCCAGGATTTTGACTTCTTGGTTTTTCTTGCTGCCATGAAGCTGCTGTGACTAGACGCTCCTTTTCCCTTCTGGCACTTCACTGCAACTCCCTCATCCTTTTATTCCTTTCAGAGTGTTCAGAACAGGAAGCTCATTTTATTATCATCCTAGACTTTAGGTTAAATTACATGTAAGGAAACTATTAAATTGTTAGCTAGTATTGCTAGCTCTGTTCTAATACAATCGTTCAAAAGTAATACTAACCAAATTGTAGAATGATCAAGATAAACAAATTAGTAATTGTTGTAATTGTTTATGAGTTAAAATTTAGCTCCTCTGAGCATTTTCTTCTCATTTGGCACTTTAGAATTCTTTTTTTCTACATTCATGTTACTACTACATTTTGTCTCAAGTGTTAGTAGGAAATGTACAAAGTCTTTTAATAATTTATTAGACCAAAACTCCACAAAATTTTTTTTAATTTGTAAAAAATGTTTTAAGTAAATTTTGTAGCTAGAAAATGAGAATTTTCTCTAAATAACATTTATTTTTAATATAGTAGTCACACTAGTATACTATATTTTATTATATCAGCTTGTCAAATTTTAAAAATAGTAAGTATTAGCATAGAAGAATGATCATTTTTGATGATGAGGTGATTAAAAACAATATAGAAGGAGGTGGTTTTGAGGATTTGCTTTACAATTTAGAGAAGGCAAAAGTGGATGAAGTCTTTTTCTGTGTTTTTAAACTAACTCCCCAAGGATCAGACAGTTAAAAAAAAAAAGAGATAATTGAAAATGTATCTATCGTATTACAGTGTTTCTTTCATTTGTGCTAAAATTTTAAACAACTAGAGATAAGATTTTAAATGATAAGATATACACAGTATCATGTATTATCATCATTGCTTGGCACAAAGAATTCTAATGCAAGGATAAGAAGTTATTTATTCATAATAACTTTTTGCTCTTCATCCTGTGAGGGTGTGCAATACCATGATGTTAGCCTTCTTAGTTGATTTTCATAGCTTTGTCATCATCAAATGGCAAAGGTAAAACAAACAAAACAAAAAACCAGTAAGATGCAGATTTTTGCAGTGTATTTATGCTTATTTTTTCCTGAAAAACCTGTGTTGCTTGTGAGGATGCATGGTAAGGTTACCAGACAATTACTTGGATTACGCTGTAGCTCTAGATACTGCCTAATCAAAAGAAACCAGTGAATGACTCAAGCATATGCCTGAAATTCCAAAGAGCCCTAAATTCCTACCTAAGTATGTCACAGTACCTGGTCCTTGATGGTGAAGGTATGAAGCAAGAGGAATGGAATTTGAGAAATACCTTTTTTCCTGATCCTCCTTCAACTTCACTTGGTATGAATTGCAGAGGGAGCAGAGTGAGGAGGTAAAGGGGAAATCATATTTAGGACAACCTCCTGATTCCTTTTGGCCCCTACATGGGGTGTTCCTTTACATGCCTAACTTGACAGCATAAATTAATTTATATTCTATTACCCATAATGGAGAAGATAATGACCCTGAGAAAGGAGATAAGATTTTGTGCTCTTTGTACTTACCTATTCTTAGAATCACTCAGCCGAAATAGAGAAGCTGGGTTTTAGCTGAACCAATTCTAAATAATTATAATTTTACCTATCTTCATGTAAAGTAGTATATTTTAAAGAAATGGAAAAAATTTTCTTTTGTTAGTTTATTGCCAGTGTAATGATACTTTTACATCAATAAATAGGTATAATATTTATAAAATATTTTATAAATCACACGAATGTCTGAGGGAGTCATTTCAAGTTACATGATTAAGAAATGCTAAGTGAGAGGGTATGTTTTTAGTGCTTTAATAAAACTGGAGTAAAATGTGTGGTTATCTTCTAGGGCCTGAGGCTGAAAATCCTGAAATTTTACCACACCCAGAAAAGGTTGGTCTATATAACAGAGATTGGCTATGCAGATCATGTGTTTAGATTTTTAAAACATTATATTGATTAAAGTTTAGCCATTTAGATTCTTTCCCTCTGTGAGAATATGACTAAACCATTTCGGTAAATAGAAATGTATCCTTGTCTAACAACCCCTTCCAGTATTTGTTCTTCCTTTATCTTTAATAGTATTGTCTTGATCTGTGTTTCTTTTTTGTATTTTAATTCCAGTGTCATTAACACAGAGTGTTATATTAGTTTCAAGTGTACAATGTAGTGACTCAAGAACTCTATAAATTACTCAGTGTTAATCAAGATTAAGAATTAAGTGTATTCTTAATCCTCTTCACCTATTTCACCCCTACCCCCATCTCCCTCCCCCCCGATAAGCATGTTTGTATTTTATAGTTAACTGTCTGTTTTTTGGTTTGTCTCTTTTTGCTTTGTTCATTTGTTTTGTTAAATTCCACATATGAGTGAAATCATATGGTATTTGTCTTTGACGGACTTACTTTGCTTAGCATTATACTCTAGATCCATCCATTTATTGCAAATGGCAAGATTTCATTCCTTTTTATGGCTGAATAATATTCCATTATGTATATACCATTTCTTCTTTATCCATCTATCAATGGACTTGCACTGCTTCTATAATTTGGAATTTCACAATTCGTGAGATCATGACTGGAGTTGGTATGAAGAGTCAGTAGACGCTTAACTGACTGAGCCACCCGGGCACTTCTGTATACATTGTTTATATGTTTTAGATACTAATCCTTTATTGGGTATGTCATTTGCAAATATCTTTTCCCATTCAGTCTTTTAGTTTTGTTGATTATTAATTGTTGCCTTTGCTGCATAGCTTTTTATTTGTAGTCCCAAGAGTTTATTTTTGCTTTTGTTTCTCTTGCTTTAGGAACCATATCTAGAAAAATATTGCTATGGCTGATATCAGAGACATTCTTGCCTGGGTTCTCTTCTAGGATTTTTATGATTTTAGGTCTCACATTTAGGTTCTTAATCAGTTTTGATTTTATTTTTTGTGTATGGTATCACTGGTCCAGTTTCATTCTTTTGCATGTAGCTATTCAGTTTTCCCAGCACCATTTGATGAAGACTTTTTCTCATTTCATTTTTTTGCCTCCTTTGTTGAAGATTAATTGACCATATAATCATGGGTTTATTTCTGGGCTTTCTATTCTCTTTCATTGATCTGTGTGTCTGTTTTTGTGCCAATACCATACTCTTTTGATTATGACAGCTCTGTAGTATAACTTGAAATTTGGGATTGTGATACTTCCAGCTTTATTTTTCTTTTTCAAGATTGCTTCGGCTATTCAGGGTCTTTTTTTTTTTTAATGTATCAATATGGCTTTTAATGAATTTTTATTGTTTGAAGTCAACACCAGTTAAGTAAACATCACATAGCTCACATGTGAACTTTTGAAACAAAGTCACTTAAGGACTACCTATTTTTAAAAACATAATATAAAAAATATGTCCTTCCAAGCACTATTTCTGATAAAAAGTGTGTGTGAACTTGTTTACATTTTAGGACCTGTGGAAATTTGCTTATCACTGTGTATACTTGTTAACCTGATTATCTGCCACTAGCCTAGGATGAAAAATGAAATGTGAGAAATCCAAAAGTTATTAACTTTGGAATGAAGATGGCTATTTGGGGTCTTTCGTGGTTCCATACAAATTTTAGGTTTATTTGTTGTAGTTCTGTGGAAAATGCTATTGGTGTTTTGATAGGGATTGCATTAAATATGTATATTGCTTAGGGTAATAAGGGCATTTTAACAATATTTGTTCTTCCTATCCATTAGCATGGAATGTCTTAACATTTTTTTGTGTTGTTTTCAATTTATTTTATCAGTGCTTTATGGTTTTCAGAGTATAGGTCTTTTACCTCCTTGGCTAGGTTTATTCCTCTTTTTGGTGCAGTTTTTTACTCTTTTTGGTGCAGTTGTAAATAGGATTGTTTTCTTAATTTCTCTTTCTGCTTCTTTATTATTAGTTAATGGAAATGCAATGGATTTCTGTATATTAATGTTTTATCCTGCAACCTTCTGAATTATTAGGTCTGGTAGTTTTTTGGTGAAGTCTTTAGGATTTTCTAAATATAGTATCATGTCATCTACAAATAGTCAAAGTGTTACTTCTTCCTCACAGTTGGGATATCTTATTCTTTTTTGTTATCTGATTGCTGTGGCTAGGACTTCTACTAATAAAAGTGGTGAGAGTGGGGATCCTTGTCTCATTCCTAACCTAGGTGAGTATGACATCAGCTGTGGGTTTTCCTATATGGACTTTATTATGTTGAGGTATGTTCCCTCTAAACCGACTTTGTTGAGGATTTTTATCGTGAATAGGTGTTGTACTCTGTCAAATGTTCTTTCTGCATTGATTGAAATGATCATATGGTTTTTATCCTTTCTCTTGTTAATGTGATATATCATGTTGATTGTTTTGTAAATACTGAACCACCCCTTGCATCCTGGGAATAAATCCCACTTGACTGGGGTGAATGATTTTTTAATGTATTGTTAGGTTCAGTTTGCTAACATTTTATTGAGGATTTTTGCATTTGTGTTCATCAGAGATACTGGCCTGTCATTTCTTTTTTGTGATGTCTTTATCTGGTTTGGGTATCAGGTTAATACTGGCCTCTTAGAATTAATTTGATAGCTTTCCTTCCTCTTCATTTTTTGGAATAGTTTGAGAACAATAGATATTAACTATTCTTTTTTTTTTTTGATGTTTATTTATTTTTGAGAGAGAGAAAGAGAGAGAGTGACAGAGTATAAGTGGAGGAGGGGCAGAAAGAGGGAGGCACAGAATCTGAAGTAGGCTCCAAGCTGCAAGCTGTAGTCTGCCCCTCACCCACTACTGGGGCTGCATTTAGACTGGTGTATGTTGTGGTTTTTCTTTCTCCCCGGGGCAGGAGTCCCTTTTGAAGTGGTGCTGGCCCCTGTCAGGGCAGCTTGTACACTCGGAGTCTTAATTGCATCTCTTTGAATGGGCTGTGACTGAGAGCTTTTTTGGGGGGTGGATCCAAAAAGTGCTTAGGGGTGGGACCACAGTGTTACCAAGATTTGCTCCCAGTCCTGTGCAGGTGGGGACCAAGCCTGGTAGGGTTGGAAGGGAGGATCCATAAAATCCATGGGAGCAGGTGTGTTGTTAGAAGTTAGGTAGCAACTGTCTATATCCCACTGGTCCCCCTATATGGCTAGGTGTTTAGTATGGGGAAGGAAATGGCACCTGCCAGCTACTTTGTTCCTGGAGAAGTCTTCCAACTATCCCTGCACCTCTGGCACACATTCTGAGATGAGTAAACAAATTTCCCACCCCTGTTCCCCAAGTATTTTCCAAACTGCTGCTTCTATGGTATATCTCTGTAGGCTGTTTTTTTGTGCTGTCTCTTTAAGTGTGGGGACTTAGTTTCCTTTTACCCTCCTGGCTCTCCAAGAGGTGAGCCTATTGATTTTTAAAGTTCTACGTTTTAAGTCCCACTGGTTGTGAAAACCCATGAAATTCAGCCCCTCTGGTTTTCAAAGCCAAATGTTATAGGGATTTATTTTACCTGGGTCCCTTCCCTTCAGTGTGATGGTATGTTTCTCTCTTCTCTCCATCCCCTGGAGTTCTTCCCTCCATCCCCTGGAGTTCTTCCCTCAGGGAATGTTCCGCAGGTCTGTTTAGCTCCCCACTGCATCTCTGTCCTTCCTATACTCTTCAGTGTGGCCTCTTCTCTATATTTACCTATGGAGTTTGTCCTGCCAGTCTTTGGGTCGTTTTCTGAGTTATTTACTCTGATGTGTTATCTAGTTGTATCTGTGGAATGAAGTGAGCTTAGGGTCTTTCTATTCTGCCATCTTCCTTATACTGTATATTGATCTGTGTTTCTTATCCAGTATTATTAGTCTCTTACCGTTTATCTGGAGAAGTATGTAACTTATTATCAAACTAATTGCTGAGATGGTGTAGCAGAAATGCCTTCTGTTTGTGTGTTACCCCAGTTCCTTCAATATTTCCTGCTAGATACTGTTTTCCCATCTTCCAGTTGCTAATCACTAACCATGTGTTGAGTGCTTGTTTTGGCTTTGTTTTCTGCTGAGTGCCGTGGGGAATCAGAGAACTATAAGACTGACTCTGCCCTCAACAGACTCAAGTAGTCAAGGACCTCCCCAGGTCCACCCTGCCATACTTGTACCTTATTTTATCTCACCTATATGTTACACATTACCATCTCCATGCTTTTAAGTCAGGAGCCAGAAAGCAAGGGAAAGAACATAACATTTGGAACCAGATAGTGTGTGTTTCAAGAACAAGTGTGTCCATTTACGTGTGTAAAATACCAATAGCAATATCTGTTTCACAAGATTACTGTGAGGACTGAGAGCAATGATAGTTCGTGGTGTCTGGCACCTAGGTGGTACTTAATATGTGTTTTTCCCTTCTTTAAATCCTTCACAAATTAATTTCTGGTTCAAGTCCTTTCTCCTGTGTGGATCTGTCTCAGATGACTCTGGTAATCTTGACCAAAGTAATGGCTCCCTCTTAAGCATTCGTTATTCACTGACTATGTCAGCATTTTTCAGTCGCTTGCATCCTATGACATTAGTAGATGAGATCTTGAGAAAAAGGATATTTGTGAACAAAAAAATTTGGAGAACCTATATCCTAAAGTCTCCTCAGAGATTTTAATGCACATGCTCTGAAAAGTCTTATAGTAAAGAAACCTGCTTAACTTTGTTTAACCAACCATTCTTCAAGCAGTCATGAGAACCCTCTTCTACCTTCTGGTTTTTTCCCCCAGAAAACTTCTTGTAACACTAGGCTCTTTTGTTTATGCCATTCATTTGAATTCATACAGTGTTTTTGACGTTGTTTATACCTTATTTAATGTCTTTGTGTTTATGCCTTCAATCTTCATTTAGAAATTAAGTTCCTTTAGGGCAGAGTCCAACATATGTACTTTATTATATCTATGACTTTGTTTATTTTTTAATTTTTATTATTTTTTAATATTTATTTTGGGAGAGCGCAAGCAGGGAAGGGGCAGTGAGAGGGGGACAGAGGATCTGAAGTGGCCTCTGCACCTACAGGCTGACAGCAGCAAAGACCAATGCTGGGCTCGAACTCATGAAGCTCAAGATCATGACCTGAGCAAAAGTCAGATGTGCAACTGACTGAGCCACCCACGTGCCCCAATGGCCTTGAATTTAGTAGATATAAGGCCTTCAAATAGGAATGAGACCTTGTACTGTGACTTAAAGAATGGATAGGATCTGGGTTCTTGAATTTTTTCTAAATTCCTTTTACTTTTATGAGCAAATTATAGTTTACTAATAAATAAATGTCTTCTTAAACTCTGTATGCTGTTTACAGAGAAGTTAAATGGTGGCAGTTGGAAAGGATGGGAAGAATAAAATGGTTTTCACTTCTCTTATTCAAATCAAATCAGAACATTGGAGGGCTTACAATGCATTCCAATGCCTTGGAATTACAATGCATTCTATTAGAGTACTGTGTCATTGGAAGGTGGATTTGATTTTTAGAAAGAGCCAAAAGTCATTGAAACTCATTCTGTTACTTAGGGTCAAGCAAATTAACAGTTTTTAATGGTTAGAAAAAAGTGCAGTGTCTTTAAAGTATTGAGACATTTTTTTGAATGGCTTATCAATATTTTTTGAAACCAATTTCAAAAGAGGAAGTCTAATGATATTTTGAACATTGGAAAAACTATAAGAATAGGTATAACCTATTAAGATGATGTCTTTGAAAAATAATAGTCACTTAAAAATATAACCTTTGTTTTATGTGTTTAAATCAACCACAGTTGATTTATACCTGGGGCTTTTAATATTTACATAGAACCATGTCTTTATTTCTTCTCTGTTTTCCTCTGACCTTTTGTCATTTGGCCTTTTTATTTCACATTTATATATTCATACTGAGGTGGGGAATAAAAAGTAGGTGAAACTACACCAAATTTATTACTGGTTATTGATCTTTAAAAAATTTAGTAGTGGGGCGCCTGGGTGGCTCAGTCGGTTAAGCGGCCGACTTCGGCCCAGGTCATGATCTCGTGGTCCGTGAGTTCGAGCCCCGCGTCGGGCTCTGTGCTAACAGCTCAGAGCCTGGAGCCTGTTTCAGATTCTGTGTCTCCCTCTCTCTGACCCTCCCCCGTTCATGCTTTGTCTCTCTCTGCCTCAAAAGTAAATAAACGCTTAAAAAAAAAAAAAATTTAGTAGTGATTAAGGGGCTCATGATCTGTTAAGCATCTGACTTCAGCTCAGGTCATGATCTTGAGTTTGAGCCCCATGTTGGGCTCTCTGCCATCAGTACAAAGATTGCTTCAGATCCTCTGTTCCCCTGTTTCTCTGCCCCTTCCCTGCTCTTTCTCTCTTAAAAATAAATAAACATTATAAGTAAATAAAATTTCAATGTTATTTTAGACAAAGGAGAATTTTATGGTTATTAACTCCAGTGAATTTTTGAGATCAGTTTCTAATTTAACTATACATGCCATCTCTGCCTCTTAGCACAGATAATTTAAACTTAGCTAAACAAATAATTGGCATCTATAATTATGACCCAGCCATTTTTACTCTTGGTCCACTGTAGATGCATTCAGAGTCATTAGTGATTTGGCATAGGAAATTAGTAAAGAGTGTTTTTATTTATGCAAGCGGAAGGAAACTTTTTAGTGGTAATTTCCCAAGATGATAAACTAGAAAACTATAAAGTTTTCATTTTAATTTTTTATATATGCTATAATGATGGAATTCCTATTTGGAACACACAGGAACTAAGCACAGACAGAGACTCTCCTGAAATTAGCTTTCTCTCACGTACTGCTCTTAGAGTATCCAATGTGTGGTTGTAAAGGAGAAATCGTTAATAGAGCCAGAGAAGATCTTAGCAGTACCAAATATGTTTTCTGAGTCTAGAAATGAAGCCATGTCAACTATGAATTCTGAAGAAACCAAAGATGAAGAAAGCTCTCTTAAAACATTTGTGTCTACCTTAGAAAGGTTACTCACATCACCAGAAATCACTCAGGAGGAAAGACTATTTGAAATAATGAGTGATTTCGATCCTAAAGAGTTGACCAACCCATTGAGCAAGTCTCCAAGTTCCGTATCAGTGTCTTTGACATGTCACAGAGATTTACTAAAAAACACAAAGGATAATGCATCGCCAACTGAATTGTTAGCAGCCTTAAACACATTATCAGAAGCCACTGTGGGACCCATCTGTCACAAAACAGAGGGAGGCAGCAGTCTCACTGCTGGAAATGAATGTTTAGGAGTGGAGCCCAAGATGTCTCAGACCGGTGAAGATTGTATACAAATAACAGAGGTGAACTTGGAGTCTCTTTGTTCTCCTTGGCTTTTTGACCAAGATTCTAAGTTAGCTGAGCTGCAGGACAAGCATCTTTCACTGCAGCATGTAAGTGCAAGTATGAGTCTGTCATTTTGCCTTTTATAATGACCTTTGGCAAGTCTTCATTGCCCATATACTTTATTTTAAATTCATATTTTCTACCCAAATATCAATGCTCAGAAGATGCTTTTGAATTTAAAGTATAAACTGATCTTTCTAGAGATGCCTGGGGTAGACTTTTCAAGGCGTCTAAATGTCAAAATATATAAGTTTCTCACCAAAAGACCTGAGAAGACATATCATTATATTGCTTGTATTTATGAAGGAAATAATTATTTACCAGAATTTTTCCCACTAGCTCAGAAAATCACTGTGTCTCCCTGGGTGTGGAGTAGAGATGAGATATTGCACATTAATTTCTGGTTAAGGATAGAACATATGTGGTTGAGCTTCCAAGAGAGGGAAAAGTTACACCTGGCTTCAGCAGAACTTTGAAGTCTGTGTCTGAGGATCCTGTCAAGTGGTACAATTCCTTGGGTTTAGAATCCCTGCAGTATTATGCCTGGAGGCCCTGCAGTGGGCTACCGCTTGCCAAGTCTCTTTTTTATGTTGACAGGTTTTTTACTTTTTAAAGAAAATTTTTTTCCTGACTGCATTAGTAATGCATCCTGATTATACAGAAAAATCAAATATTATAGCAATACATAATAATAAGAATAATAAGAAAAAGTCCTCCACAATTCCACATTTCAGAAATAATCACTATTAACAGTTTGGTATATCTGTCTCCAATTGTTTCTGTGCATATTTTTTTTCTTTTTTTTTTTTAATGTTTATTTATTTTTTGGGAGAGAGAGAGACAGAGTGTGAGCGGGGGAGGGGCAGAGAGAGAGAGGGAGACACAGAACCCAAAGCAGGCTCCAGGCTCTGAGCTGTCAGCACAGAGCCCGATGTGGCGCTTGAACTCACAAGCTGTGAGATCATGACCTGAGCCGAAGTCAGCCACTCAACTGACTGAGCCCCCCAGGTGCCCCTGTTTCTGTGCATATTTTATGTAAGTTTACTTTATATAAATGAGACTATATTATACATTATACTTTGCGACTTTTAAAAATATTTTTAATTGAAGTATAGTTGACATTTTGGAACTTGTTTTTTAAATTTAATAATAATACATCTTGGTTATCTGTGTCAGCAAGTGTAGCATACTACTTAAATTTTTTACATGCTGAATACTATTCCACTATATGGATATTTTGTGTGTGTGTATACATATATTATATAAAATATAATTTATTTAACTAATTCACTAATGATCATTTGGATTGTTTTCTTTCTTTTCTTCTTTTGCTTGTGGCTATTGCCAGGATACTCTAATGAATATACCTGGGACACTATATAACATGATACTAGGCTCATGTTGAAGAATACATACCTGGCATAATGCTGCTTGAAATTCTCATAAAAAGCATTCTAATACAGACATAATAAAACTAAAAAAATCTAGAAAAATAAAAACTAATCATGGGGATAGGGCATGAAGGTTAAATTAAATATTGTGGTATTCTAATCTCAAAAGAGGTAATATGAGTAAAATGTAGGAAATTACAGTTGATCGGTATTAATAGAGTGAGCACGAATTAGCAAGTGTTCAAAAAAAAAGAAATTCTTTAAAAAAGAGATTGATTTAGAACAAATTAAATACCTTTTTACTCAACTGTAATAAAAATATGGAACTTAAACCCCAAGAAGCTTTGTAAGCTGGATATATAAATAAGCTGAAGAAAGGTTTACATGATATGTATAAAAATACTTACATCTTCATGAAGGTTAAATCTATAATGTATTATTAAGGGTAAGTTAGAGTCATTCATGATATACTGGTAATCTTTTAAAATTAATGTAACAGAAGTTATCTACTGTCTTGTCCCACAAAATATCCTTCCTACTGTCAAACAACAAACACTGGGCTGAATAGAACATTGATCTGGTCTAGTGCGACGTTTCTATGTTTTTATATGTCTCATCATTTTTTGCTACCCATTTCCTGTGACATTACAGCACCTAGAGTAACCTTAGGTTTGCCCTTGAAATTTAGGGATGAATAGTGATAAAAATAGTTTTTATTTTTCCTCTTCTTCTCTTAGGTTTTTAAATCTGCATTATCCTTTATTATTGTAATATTAAATTTTTCACTATGTGAATTTTTGTACTTTCATCTTATAAGAGGCATTTTTATGTAATCAAGGGACAAGATAATACTTAATTTCTTCTCATTAAAAATTTTTTTCACGTTTATTTATTTTGAGAGAGATAGGAAGAGAGAGAGACACAGTGCACACGAACAGGGAAGGGGCAGAGAAATTGAGAGGAGAGACTCTCAAACAGGTTGCGTGCTGTCAGCGCAGAGTCTGACACAGGGCTTGAACTTAAGAACTGTGAGATCATGACCTGAGCTAAAATTAATAATCAGAGGTTTAACCAGCTGAGTCACCCAGGTGCCCCTCTTCTCATTCTAGATTTTTTGCATTGCTAGAATTATTTCTGTATGTGTTTACATCTTATTACAGACTCTAGAAGATCCAAATCCATTTGGATTGCAAACTTCAGTTCATCACAATGTCACCACTTGTGATTCACTATTAAATAATAAGGAAAATTCACAATCATTGGAAAATAGGTCTGACCAGGACACTCTGTGCGTGTTGAGGAGATCATCCAGACTGAAAGCAGGAAGAGATGCAAAGCACACAGATGACATGTATAAGATGCCAGAAAAGATTTTACAAAAGATACTTGTCTGTGAGGATCAAACAAATAAGAAGTCCTCAACTAAGAATTTCAGGTATGCTAGCAAATTATTCTTTCTCTCTAGATATGCTATAGACTTTATAGATAAATCTATGATTGGAACATTAGCGTTACTGTACAGTTATCCCTAAGTGAAGAACTTTATTTTTTACTGTTGTTGCCTTATTTACTATACAGTTATTTTTTTAACCCAGAAAACTCTTCTACTTTTTTTTTTAAAGGTAATGGGAGATTTGGTGTATTTCAGCCTAATGCTAATTTTCATTCTTTTTTAAAATAAGTTTAGTTAAGATGCATCACTACACAGTTATAAATTTTCTTGTCACGAGAACTTCTAAGAGTTACTCTTTCAACAACTTTCAACTATACAGTACAGAATTGTTAACTACATTTACCATGCTGTACATTTCATTCTCAGGACTTATTTATCTTATAAATGGAAGTTTGTAGTTTTTGATCACCTTCACCCATTTCACCTACTACCCCGCCCCCTGGCCTCTGACAACCATCAGTCTGTTCTCTGTATCTATGAGTTTGTTGTTTTTTTTTTTTTTAGATTCCACATATAAGTGAGATCATAACAGCGTTTGTCTTTCTCTGACTTATTTCGCTTAGCATAATACCCTTTAGGTCCTTTCACACTGTCACAAATGGCAGGATTTCCTTTTCTATGGCTGAATAATATTCCGTTGTGTGTGTATGTATGTGTGTATGTATGTGTATGTATGTATGTGTATGTAGTATATATATATATATATATACACACACACACACACACTAATTTTCTTTTTTAAATTATTTATTAATGTTCATTTATTTTTGAGGGAGAGCGAGACAGAGTGCAAATAGCAGAGAGACAGAGAGACAGGGAGACAAGACTCTGAAGCAAGCTCCAGGCTCTGAGCTGTCAGCACAGAGCCTGATGTGGGGCTCAAATTCATGAACTGTGAGATCATGACCTCAGCCAAAGTTGAACTCTCAACTGACTGGGTCACTCAGGCACCCCTATATACCAAATTTCTTTATCCTTTCATCCATCGGTGGATACTTAAGTTGTTTCCATGCCTTGGCTATTGTAAATATTGCTGTGATGGCCTTGGAGGTGCAGATACCTTTTCAGGATAGTAATTTTATTTTCTTTGGATAAATATCCAGAAGTGGTGATGGTAGCCATTGTAAATACACTTGTGAGGTAATATCTCGTTGTGGTTTTCATTTGCATCTTCATGCTATTAGTGATGTGGGTTACCTTTTTATGTACCGGTTAGCCATTTGGATGTCTTTTTTTAAAGTTTATTTATTTTGAGAGAGAAAGAGAGCAAGTGCATGGGAAGAGCAGAAAGAGAGGGAGAGAGAGAGAATCCCAAGCAAGCTCTGAGCTGTCAGCGCAGAGCCCAACATGGGGCTCAAACTTGCATACTGCAAGATCATGACCTGAGCAGAAATCAAGTCAGACACTTAATCAAGTGTCACACAGGCCTGAGCCACACAGGTACCCCTGGATGTTGTCTTTAATAAAATGTCTTTTTAGTTCCTTTTCCATTTTTTAATTGGATTGTTTATTTGCTATCGCATTATATGTGTTCTTTATGTATTTTGAATATTAACCCCTTATGAGATAAATGATTTGCAAATATTTTCTCTCATTCAGTAGCTTGCCTTTTTATTTTGTTGATGGTTTCCTGTGCTGTGCAGAAGCTTTTAGTTTGATGTAGCCCTCGTTTATTTTCCTTTTTTTGCCTTGGTTTTTGGTGCCAAATGCGAAAAATCATTGCCCAAACCAATGTCATGGTGCTTAACCCATGTGTTTTTTTCTAGGAGTTTTATGATTTCAGGTCTTACAATCCAGTCTTTTATCCATTTTGAGTTGATTTTTTTGTATGGTGTAAGATTGTGGTCCATTCTCACTGTTTTGCATGTGGCTATTCAGTTTCAAAACATCGTTTATTAAAAAGATTATCCTTTCCCCATTGTTTATTTGTGGCTTCTTTGTTGTAAATTAATTGACCATATATATGTAGGTTTATTTCCAGGCTCTACTCTGTCCCATTGACTTGTGTGTCTATTTTTATGCCAGTAGTTTGCAGTTTTTGATCACTGCAATCCCATATGGCAAGTTCTTTTTTCTTGCAAAGAACCTGTCTCTTTTTCCCTAGAAGGTGAATAGATAGTAGCATGCCAATTTGGGGAGTGAGGGGCAAGAGACTCAAAATACTTATAGATGACTTCTCATAAAGGAGAGAAGCCCTTAAGAAATTCAGGTACAAAGAAAAGGCTAGAAATCACACTGACTGACATGCCTGTCACAGAATTATCTGCAATTTATTCAGAAGTCAGCTCCATATTTTAGTCTTTTTTTTTTTTTTTCAATGTTTGTTTATTTCTGAGAGAGAGAGAGAGACAGAATGTGAGCAGAGGAGGGGGAGAGAGAGGGGGAGAAACACAGTCTGAAGCAGGCTCCAGGTTCTGAGTTGTCAGCACAGAGCCCAACGTGTGGCTCAAACCCATGAACCTTGAGATCATGACCTGAACCAAAGTCGGACATTTAACCAACTGAGCTACCTAGATGCCCTGCAATCTCCATATTTAAAACTGCCATGCTGCTTGACAGTAGCTCGGTAAAATACCTTTCAGTTTTCAAAATTTAGTCAACATTTGATATGATTCTCTGTGAATGGTTGTAGAGGACATGATAGTAATTTTAAAAACATATTTATTTTTCAAGAATGCAGGATCCTGCTTTAATGATTAAAGGTAAAAGGAAGAATATGCATTCAGCCAGACTCAAGAGTGGAAAACAGATCAGGAAAAACAGAAAACTTGCTGGAAAAAATGGTGAGGCATATTTGATTTCTTTATAATTTTTTTAACTAAGTAACTTAGAAAAAAATAGAATTTTGGTACTGAAAATGTTTTAGAGATGATCTAGATTATCTGTCTCAACTTTCTCATTTTACTGATGAAGAAGTTGAGAAAGGTTTAAGTATTTTTCCTGGTAGTGCACAGCTCATTAGTACCATAACTAGGACTTGATCACGAACTTCTGGCTTATAGGCTGGCATTTTTTCTATACTTCTCCTTTGGAGAGAATAGTTACAGAACTCTTTTCAAATTTACATATGTGACCTATTTGTGATGTAACCAACGTAGCATAAGACTTTGAGAAATCATACCAAGAGGAATAAACAGAGGAAAGGAGAAGGCAAAATTATTGTTATTCTAAGATGTTATTTCTTTATTCCTAAAAGAAACCCAAAGAATATCCTAAGAAACTATCAGAAACAATAAGAATCTAGAAATACTGTTTAAAATATAATAGGGATACAGTTGGAAAATTAAAATATGAACTATAGGTTAAATAATAATATATCATTGTTAAATTTCCTGAATTTAATATTAATTTGGTTATTTATGAGAATATTTTTGTTTTTAGGAAATAAACACTTAGGTATTAGTGACAAAAGGGTCATGGTGTATATAAGTTATTATTTATGTATATGTCTGTGTACATGCATATGTTATATGAAAAAGGAGCTAGAGTGACATAAAGTAGTGGCAAAATGCTAACAATAGGTGAATCTTTTGTTTTGTTTTTATAACTTTTTTGTAAGCCTGAAATTATTTCCAAATAAAACTTTTAAAAAATTCATTTAACTAAAATAGAACAAAAATAAATGCCTTTCATATATATAAGTTACTCAAAATATAGGAGAAGGTCCCATTTGTAATAATTACACAGGAGAGAAAATACCTGCTTATGTAACTAATAAGAAATGTACCTTACCTATAAAGAAGAGACTTTAAAAATTTTGCTAATATAAGAAAAAACTTGAATAAATAGAAGGAAGAACCTTACTCTTGACCATCAGTATTCAGTGTCATAAGAAATTTATTTGTCCCTAAGTCTCTTTATAAATGCATGAGAGTTTTTCTGGGAAGATGGCGGCGTAGGAGGATGCTGGGCTCACCTCGCCTCCTGCTGATCACTTAGATTCCACCTACACCTGCCTAAATAACCCAGAAAACCGCCAGAGGATTAGCAGAACGGAGTCTCCGGAGCCAAGCGCAGATGAGAAGCCCACGGAAGAGGGTAGGAAGGGCGGCGAGGCGGTGCGCGCTCCACGGACTGGCGGGAGGGAGCTGGGGCGGAGGGGTGGCCCGCCGGCCAAGCAGAGCCCCCGAGTCTGGCTGGCAAAAGCGGAGGGGCCGGATGGAGTGTGTTCCGACAGCAAGCGGGACTTAGCACCTGGGAGGTCATGTTAACAGCTCTGCTCGGAAAGCGGGAAGGCTGGAGGACAACGGGAGGGAGAGCTGCTGAGCCCCCGGACGACAGAGCTCAGTTTGGTGGGGAACAAAAGCACTCGCCAGCGCCATCTCCCTCGCCCATCCCCCAGCCAAAATCCCAAAGGGAACCAGTTCCTGCCAGGGAACTTGCTCGCTCTGCGCAAACACCCAACTCTGTGCTTCTGCGGAGCCAAACCTCCAGCAGCGGATCTGACTCCCTCCCGCTGCCACAGGGCCCCTCCTGAAGTGGGTCACCTAAGGAGAAGCGAGCTAAGCCTGCCCCTCCTGCTCCCGTGCACCTTGCCTACCCACCCCAGCTAATACGCCAGATCCCCAGCACCACAAGCCTGGCAGTGTGCAAGTAGCCCAGACGGGCCATGCCACCCCACAGTGAATCCCGCCCTTAGGAGAGGGGAAGAGAGGGCACACACCAGTCTGACTATGGCCCCAGCGGTGGGCTGGGGGCAGACATCAGAACTGACTGCAGCCCCGCCCGCCAACTCCAGTTATACACCACAGCACAGGGGAAGTGCCCTGCATGTCCTCACCACTCCAGGGACTATCCAAAATGACCAAACGGAAGAATTCCCCTCAGAAGAATCTCCAGGAAATAACAACGGCTAATGAACTGATCAAAAACGATTTAAACAATATAACAGAAAGTGAATTTAGAATAATAGTCATAAAATTAATCGATGGGCTTGAAAACAGTATAGAGGACAGCAGAGAATCTCTTGCTACAGAGATCAAGGGACTAAGGAACAGTCACGAGGAGCTGAAAAACGCTTTAAACGAAATGTAAAACAAAATGGAAACCACGACGGCTCGGCTTGAAGAGGCAGAGGAGAGAATAGGTGAACTAGAAGATAAAGTTATGGAAAAAGAGGAAGCTGAGAAAAAGATAAAAAAATCCAGGAGTATGAGGGGAAAATTAGAGAACTAAGTGATACACTAAAAAGAAATAATATACGCATAATTGGTCCCAGAGGAGGAAGAGAGAGGGAAAGGTGCTGAAGGGGTACTTGAAGAAATTATAGCTGAGAACTTCCCTGAACTGGAGAAGGAAAAAGGCATTGAAATCCAAGAGGCACAGAGAACTCCCTTCAGACGTAACTTGAATCGATCTTCTGCACGACATATCATAGTGAAACTGGCAAAATACAAGGATAAAGAGAAAATTCTGAAAGCAGCAAGGGATAAACGTGCCCTCACATATAAAGGGAGACCTATAAGACTCATGACTGATCTCTCTTTTGAAACTTGGCAGGCCAGAAAGGACTGGCACGATATCTTCAGTGTGCTGAACAGAAAAAATATGCAGCCGAGAATCCTTTATCCAGCAAGTCTGTCATTTAGAATAGAAGGAGAGATAAAGGTCTTCCCAAACAAACAAAAACTAAAGGAATTTGTCACCACTAAACCATCCCTACAAGAGATCCTAAGGGGGATCCTGTGAGACAAAGTTCCAGAGACATCACTACAAGCATAAAACCTACAGACATCACAATGACTCTAAACCCGTATCTTTCTATAATAACACTGAATGTAAATGGATTAAATGTGCCAACCAAAAGACATAGGGTATCAGAATGGATAAAAAAACAAGACCCATCTATTTGCTGTCTACAAGAGACTCATTTTAGACCTGAGGACACCTTTAGATTGAGAGTGAGGGGATGGAGAACTATTTATCATGCTACTGAAAGCCAAAAGAAAGCTGGAGTAGCCATACTTATATCAGACAAACTAGACTTTAAATTAAAGGCTGTAACAAGAGACGAAGAAGGGCATTATATAATAATTACAGGGTCTATCCATCAGGAAGAGCTAACAATTATAAATGTCTATGCGCCGAATACCGGAGCCCCCAAATATATAAAACAATTACTCATAAACGTAAGCAACCTTATTGATAATGTGGTAATTTCAGGGGACTTTAACACTCCACTTACAGAAATGGATAGATCATCTAGACACACGGTCAATAAAGAAACAAGGGCCCTGAATGATACATTGGATCAGATGGATTTGACAGATATATTTAGAACTCTGCATCCCAAAGCAACAGAATATACTTTCTTCTCGAGTGCACATGGAACATTCTCCAAGATAGATCATATACTGGGTCACAAAACAGCCCTTCATAAGTTTACAAGAATTGAAATTATACCATGCATACTTTCAGACCACAATGCTATGAAGCTTGAAATCAACCACAGGAAAAAGTCTGGAAAACCTCCAAAAGCGTGGAGGTTAAAGAACACCCTACTAAAGAATGAGTGGGTCAACCAGGCAATTAGAGAAGAAATTAAAAAATATATGGAAACAAACGAAAATGAAAATACAACAATCCAAACGCTTTGGGACGCAGCAAAGGCAGTCCTGAGAGGAAAATACATTGCAATCCAGGCTTATCACAAGAAACAAGAAAAATCCCAAATACAAAATCTAACAGCACACCTAAAGGAAATAGAAGCAGAACAGCAAAGGCAGCCTAAACCCAGCAGAAGAAGAGAAATAATAAAGATCAGAGCAGAAATAAACAATGTAGAATCTAAAAAAACTGTAGAGCAGATCAATGAAACCAAGAGTTGGTTTTTTGAAAAAATAAACAAAATTGATAAACCTCTAGCCAGGCTTCTCAAAAAGAAAAGGGAGATGACCCAAATAGATAAAATCATGAATGAAAATGGAATTATTACAACCAATCCCTCAGAGATACGAACAATTATCAGGGAATACTATGAAAAATTATATGCCAACAAATTGGACAACCTGGAAGAAATGGACAAATTCCTAAACACCCACACTCTTCCAAAACTCAATCAGGAGGAAATAGAAAGCTTGAACAGACCCATAACCAGCGAAGAAATTGAATCGGTTATCAAAAATCTCCCAACAAATAAGAGTCCAGGACCAGATGGCTTCCCAGGGGAGTTCTACCAGACGTTTAAAGCAGAGATAATACCTATGTATCAGGTATTTCTTACCTGATATTTCTTTATTGACCGTGTGTCTAGATGATCTATCCATTTCTGTAAGTGGAGTGTTAAAGTCCCCTGAAATTACCACATTCTTATCAATAAGGTTGCTTATGTTTATAAGTAATTGTTTTATATATTTGGGGGCTCTGGTATTCGGCGCATAGACATTTATAATTGTTAGCTCTTCCTGATGGATAGACCCTGTAATTATTATATAATGCCCTTGTTCATCTCTTGTTACAGCCTTTAATTTAAAGTCTAGTTTGTCTGATATAAGATGCAACATGATGCATCACATTAATAAAAGAAAAGAACCATATGATTATGTCAATCGATGCAGAAAAGGCCTTTGACAAAATTTGGCACCCTTTCTTAATAAAAACCCTTGAGAAAGTCGGGATAGAAAGAAACAAATTATTAGAAATGAGCAACTTGAATAATAATATTATCTGTTAAATAAGTTGCAGTTGTAGTTAAAAACTTTGCCACCAAAAAATCAACAAACAAACAAAAAACTTGTAGGCTCAATGCTTTCTAGATAAGTCTGCTAGGGTTATCATAACCAAACCACAAACTGGATGGCTTAAATGACACATTCTCACCATTCTGGAAGCTAGATGTCTAAGATCAAAGTAATAAAGAATTTGATTTCTGGCAAGACCTCTTTACCTGGCTTGCAGACAGCCATCTTCTTGAAGTGTCCTTCCTTCATGTGTGGAGAGGTCTGGTGTTTCTACCTTTTTTTATAAAGACACCAGTCCTATTTTATTATGGCTTCAACATATGAATTTTGAGGGGATGCAGTTCAGTTCATAATACCTTCACTGGTGAATTCTACTAGACATTTAAGGAATAAATAGTACCTGTTTTCCACAAACTCTTCCAAAAAGTTGAAGATAAGGAAATATTTCCCAATTCATTCTATGAAACCACCAATGAACTGAAACCAAAATCAAAGACATCACTGGAACAGAAAACTACAGATGAATGTCTCATAAACATAGATGCAAAAATCTAAATGGAATTTTAGCAAATCAAATTCATCATAACAGAGTGGGGTGTATCTGAGGAATGCAGGATTAGTTTTGATTTAAAAATTAATTACTGTAATTCACTAACAAGCTAAAAAAGAAAAACCATATCATCATCTCATTGGATGCAGAGAAAACATTTGACAACACCTAACATCCATCACACGTGAGAACTCTCAGCAAAGTAAGAATAAAGGGGAATTTTGTTAACCTGACAGAGGGCATCTACAAAAATATTTACAGGTATTATACTTAAAGACTGAATACTTTTCCCCTAAGATCAAATATAAGGCAGGGGATGTCTGCTGTCACTACTTCTGTTGAACATTGTACCAGAGGGTTTAGCCAGTGCAATCAGGAAAAAATAAATAAATAAAAAGCATTCATTTGGGGAAAGAAGTAAAACTGTGTTTAGTCACAAATGACATAATCATATATGTAGAAAATCTAATGGAATCTATATTAAAGCAAGTATAAGTAAATTTTGCACAATTAAAGGATACGAGATGAAAATACAAATACTGTATTTCTATATTCTAGTGACAAACATTTAGATAGTGAAAATTGATACCATAGCATCAAAAAATATGAACTACATAGGGATAAATTTGACAAACTATTGTAAAAGACAGATACACTGAAACTTACAAAACATTATTCAGAGAAACCAAAGAAAATCTGATGGAGACAAATGGAGGTCTATTGCTTTGTTCATCAGTCAGAAGACTCAATATTGTTAAGATGCTCTTTCTCCCTAGATACTATTTATGGATTCTATACAATCCCAGTCAAAGTTCCTGTATGGTTTCTTGTAGAAATTTACACGCTGGTTCTAAAATTCAAATAGAGTGCAGAGGACCTAAACTGGTAAAACAGTTCTGAAAAATAACAAAGTTAGAGGGCTTAACACTCTGCCTGATTTTAAGAATTATATAGTTATTGTAACCACAACAGCATGACTTTTGCGTCAAAATAGGGAAAGCAATGTAACAAGAGTTCAGGAGTAAAACCTGAATTTTGACAAAGGCACAAGGCTTTTGTAGAGGAGAACAATGGGACATCCACATGCAACAAAATGTTATTGAATGTCTCCATATATTTTAAGAATGTTGCATTTTGTTTTGACCCACAGTGACTTGAAGAAAAAATTGATCCTTTCAGCACTTTTTAAAAAACCTTGTTAGTTAGGCATGTTTGGTGTAGGCTTTATCCTGGAGCTAGTTAAACTCCTCCTACTGAGACATGACTTGTCAACGGTTTGTCTTCACTAATGCCCCGGTTGTTCAAAAAGGTCTCTCTCCTCAGGCTGTCAGGAATGTAAATGTCACCCAGGCCTGTGTGACCTGTCACGATTATTATTTTATAGTTCTTGGATAGTTGTTCTTGCCCAGCCTCATGAAGACTCCTCCTCCATATGAGCCATTTAGTATTCAGATAATGGCCCAAGGAGTCCCTTCTTTAGATTTCTGGTACCTATTCTTTACTCCCTCATCCCTGGTATCCTGCCCTGCAAAATCTAATCACCTCAGCCTCCTGAAACTTTAATCTCTATCTCCTCAGTTCAGCAGGATCACCTTGCTATGCTTGTACTATGTTCTGGAAAGTGCGTCCAGACAAGAAACTGGAGTGCTCTTAGGGCTCACTTTGTTTCCCTCCTCTCAGACGAGTTGTAGATGTGAACTGCCTGTTTTCCAGTGTCTGAATATTAGGGTTTTGTTTTGTTTTGTTTTACCCCATATATATTTTGTCTAGTCATGATTAGAAGTGAATGTCTTCCCCAACTTAGTTTTCATTGAAAAATTTGGCATTCTTTTTAATTTGTTACCTTAATAAATTACATAACTAGAA
This sequence comes from Panthera pardus, assembly GCF_024362965.1. Lineage (NCBI taxonomy): Eukaryota > Metazoa > Chordata > Mammalia > Carnivora > Felidae > Panthera > Panthera pardus. The sequence continues at coordinate 99,341,943 of NW_026526765.1, forward strand.
TAGCAAGTATAACTGGCAAAGACAGATCTTAGAGTAAAGACTACTGGGTTTTGGTAAGCATACAGTTTTCTCGTAGGAGCAGAATGCTTTGTAGTCCAGAATGGGGGGAAGCAGGTTAAATGGCCAGAAGTTGGTTTCTTTTACAGTGGAACTGAATGGAGGGAGTCTAATAAAGGCAAAGCAGATAAATTATAGTCCATTAAAAAATGGGCTGCTGTACTCATTTACCTTTGTGAGAATTTAGGAGGGGTAGATTAGCTAGATTCAAATTGGAAAAGCTATAATCAAAGCTATTCTCAAATTCGGGAAAACCACATGAAGTATTATCCATAAAAATTGACAGGACTTGGAGTATCTTAATGAGGAATGGCAGTATTTTCGGAGACACCATGGAGAAATGATATGCATAACCTGGGAAGCTATTTTAATTGTATATTTTCTGGCTTAGGAGTTCAAAACTATTGTACAGATCAAGATCATATTTCTTTGTTTAATTTTATGACAGCTCTTTTTAGCAAAGAAAGAAAATTTAGCCTTCTCTTTTCTGGACTCACTGGGGTTAGTTTTTATATCTTCCTTATGTACTTCTGAGATTTTCTCATCATGGTGGTGTAAGACATTTTATTACTATAGTATTTTGCGGGGTTTAATAACATCTAATTCTAAATTTAAATAATCCTTTTCACCAGAGCTCTTAAAATAATTGGTTTTTTAAAAAAAGAATCTGTTAGTCTTCTAAAGTATGTACTTTTCATGGGGTTTCAATAAATATAAACTTCTTACATGATTTATAATGTATTGCAGGTGTTTTCAAACTAATGACATTTTTTCTTTCACCTTTTTACCTGTAGATAACGTTATATAATGTTGGGTAAACGGATGCAATACTTTTTCATAATATAATTCCAGAATGTTGACTAGATTCACTCTATTACATGTATTCCTTCTGATTTTCAAATAAGGATTCCTATTTTTTTGTTTTCTTTTGTTTATTCCCTCATTTCAGGAAAAATGAAGATGAATGAAATACCTCTTTCTAACATTAACCGTAGAAACATTTTTGGAGAGAACTTACTGTATCAGGCTGCTCTGCACAATGACCCTGACCTTGTTCATCATTTTATAGTAAAAGGGGGAAATGTTAATCAACAAAGTTATGCTGGTAAGTTGGAATTACCACCCACATTATTTTGAAGGTGGTTCGTAGTTTCTGCAGAGTCACTTCTGTGCAAGTATGGCAAAGTGGACCTGAGGCAATCTCACACAGAGTTTCCAGGTCATTTTCCTGCTTAAGTAGCTGATCATCATCATCTCCTTGGGAAATGGTAACGAGGGGAAAGAGGAGCAGGAGAAGAGTAGTATATTTAACCTTCAAAGATTATGCCTGCTGAGGGCCCACCGGGTGGGTCACGTGCAGTTGGCTTGCACAGAAGAATGCCGTTCTTGGGGCTGACTTGCTGGCTTTGCATGGGCGTTGTTACCGTGACACTCAGCTTTGAATGGAAGAGAAGTGAGGTCAAAAGCTGAAAGAAGCTGATGGTACACTTGAGATGTGACGGAAATTGAGATAACATTGCAGGTGTATAACAGGGGCAATGGCCAGGGAAATGGAGAGAAGGGTGTATGAGATAGAGAGGGTGGGACAGGGAGCTCAGAACTTTCTTTCTACAAGGCTGGATCTCTGATAGTCTTTTTTTGCAGAAAGAACCTTATATTCTCCTGGACAAGAATGATTCCTTAAAGACACTTAAGTACTTAAGGCACTGAGCAGCACTGGGCCAGCCTGGGTAGTGCTTTTATATATCCATACTTTTTCTACCATTTCTAGACTTTATGAAACAGTGCACAAAAAATGTCTGGTAGTTTTTGTTAATCTCTATCTACTCCTTAAATTCAGGAGTAGCTCTACATGCAGCTAACTTTACTTTATGGATTTCCCAAAAATCTCTTAACGTGTTTCTTTTCATTAGCCCTTGTCTGTGCCATTAACATCCTTGCTGTCTCTTCCCTCCTTGTCTTTGGCCATTTATTGTGCACTTTCTCCTCACTGCCCCAGGTACTTCTGTGACCTTCATGAATTCTTTATCCTTAACATACTTTTCTGACTTTTTGAAGTCTCTCTTGTTCTCTACTTTTCCTTCTCACTCTTCATCTTAGCTCTTACCTTTATTTCTGGCTATTACATCCCATAAAATTGCAGAGGACAGTGTTGGTTTTTTTCTTAATGTTTATTTATTTTAGAGCACAAGCAGGAGAGGGGCAGAGAGAGAGGGAGACCCAGAATCAAAAGCAGGTTCCAGGCTCTAAGCTGTCAGCACAGAGTCGGATGTAGGGCTGGAACTCAGGAACCATGCATGAGATGACGACCTGAGCTGAAGTTGGAAGTTCAACCAACTGAGCCACCCAGGCACCCCTAGAGGGCAGCATTTTTAAAGACTTTGTAACTATTTGTTTCATCAGAGTCACCTGCAGTGTTTGTTTAAAATGTAGCCTTTATTTCACCCCCCCAAACACACATATTCACACCCAGTCTCACAGTCAAAATATGTAGGTTGAAACCTTGAAATCTGTATTTTAGCATGTTCCCCCAATGATTTTTATTCTCATTAAAGTTCAAGAACTACTGGCAACTACTGGCAAGAGGTGTACACCTCTGTGTAATAAACCAGTTCATTGTAGTGAGCTTTTATAGTATGTCTCCTATGTGCCACATGCTGTGAAAACAGAAAGACATATTTACTAGAAAAATTTAAATATATTCTGTGATACAATCCAAAAAAAAGCTAAGTGCCTTTTGAGAAATTAATAAAATGTTACAATAACAGACCAATAGTCTTGTCATAGGTTAACATTTGCATTTTAAATCCTTGTTTACATTTTATGTTTTCTTTTTCTTTGATTTAAAAAACCAATTGCAGTAATTCTTCATTTATCAAAAACAAAGGTGACAACCAGGAAATAGGCTGAAGTCTGAATACCCAAAACAGATTTCATAAAGCTTCTTCGCTAAAACTATCTCAGACGAATGCTCTTAGCATTATTTTACACAGAATTCTATCTGATTCCTAAGTGTATGGCACAGTAGAAATGAAAGCAAAGATTGGCACAGACCAGGATGTTGATAATAGCAAGAAGTTTAACAACAAGGCAAAAGACAAAAAAATTAAAAATGAGAGGACACATTGTTGAAGACTATATAATGTAGTAAAGCATGCACTTAGACCTCCGTGGGTGTTAACAATTGCTACATTAGAGCATATAACTAATATTATGATTATTAGGATCTTGAATCTTTATTAAAAATGTGTTAGGTTATATTTTCTTTCTGGGAAATTTATAATCCTATAAAGCTTTAAAGATACTTCCTTCAAGATGATTAAATTTTTAAAAAGAAAAAAAAATGTTTAGGGATCTTCCAACCTGTAGGGGTGCTTGGATGGCTCATTCAGTTAAGCATCTTGATTTTGTCTCAGGTCATGATCTTAACGTTTATGATTTCAGGCATTGCATCAGGCTCTGTGCTGACAGTGTGGAGCCTGCTTGGAATTCTCTCTCCCTCTTTCTCTCTGCCCCTCCCCCACTCATGCTTTCTCTCTCTCGCGCTCTCAAAAATAAATAAACTTAAAAAGAAAAGGATCTTCCACTGGTAGATCTGGGAGATAAAAGATCTGTTGTAAAGTGTGATCCATCTTTATTTTGAAGGAGTGGTTTTGTAACACAGAAGGAGTAATCCCTAAGGGCAGGTAAATTCTTTGTACATTTGATTTCTTTCCTTTTAATTTTTAATGTTTATTTTTGAGAGAGAGAGTGTGAGTGCAGGAGGGGTAGAGAGCGAGGGAGACACAGAATGTGAAGCAGGCTCCAGGCTCTGAGCTGTCAGCACAGAGCCCAACGCGGGGCTCGAACCAATGAACTGCGAGATCATGACCTGAGCTGAAGTCGGACACTTAACGGACAGAACCACCCAGGCACCCCCGTTTGATTTTTTTCTGTCAGATGTGTAGCCATATCTGGTCTACCATGGCTCTCTCTGCAGAATAAAGGTCCATCTGGCTTTGTGGATGCTGGGAATTTCTTTCATCCTTAAGACTGGTACTGTTCATCACTGGTTCATTCTTGTTTAGGTCTCCAGAGTAGCATTCGTTTTTCACTCCTTCCTTGAGGCCCCACCGTTAACTCTGAGTTACTGACATGCAGTAATTCTCTGCTTTGGGAATTTTCTGCAGTAAATTTAAAACAGGAGACTAGCTTTTCACTGTATATTTACCTTATGTTTTTCATCATTCTGGCTCAGGGAAAACAAACTCATCTTTTGTTATGGGTTTCTTATTCCTAAAGCAGTCATTTTTGCCCCTTTAGGAAACTAACTTTTATTGTAGTTTAATCAAAACCTAAATAAGGATAGGAAGTTTTCTAGAAGGAAAATTATCATCTTCTTTAATAACTTTTGGATTTCTCACATTTCATTTTTCATCCTAGACTGGTGGCAGATAACCAGGTTAATCACTATATGCGTTGATAAGCAAATTTCCACAGGTCCCGAAATCTAAACAAGTTCACACTTTTTATCAGAAATAGTGCTTGGAGGGACATAATTTTTATGTTACGTTTTTAAAAATAGGTAGTCCTTAAGTGCTTATGTTTCAAAAGTTCACAAGTGAGCTATTTATTTGAAATTTTTATGACATTATGAAAAATTGCAAACATACAGAAAAGTTAAAAATCTACAGTAAGCATCTGTATACCTAATACCCACGTTCTACATATTTATTTTCATCACATACTTACTATAAAGGAAGAACACTTGTGTGTGTCTCTTCTACTTTTATTCCTAACACTTGTGATATTGCATGTGTGGGTTTTGGACGCATCAAGCAATTCTCCAACACCAGCTGAGTGTCCTGCAATTTAATTCATTTTTGACACTAACCCATATTAGCACAGACCCCACAGGTTAAGGGCTCAGTCAGAAACCCCCACTTCAGATGCCAGTCACAAGTAGTAGGTCCCCAGGTTGCCCACAATTTCTGTTCAGCTTGGCTACAAATTGGAGGTTCCCACAGTCCCCTCCTCAGATTCGATCATTTCCTAAAGTAGCTCACATAACTCAGGGAAACACTTACTTATGTTTACCATGTAAGTTTACTTATTATTATGATAAAGGATATGACAAAGGTTACAGATACAGACAAACAGCCAGATGAAGATACATAGAGTGAGGTCTAGAAGAGTCCTGAGCACAGGAGCTTCTGTCGGTGTGGAATTGGAGTGTGTTACCTTCCTAGCACCTAGTTGTGTTCACCAGTGTGGAAAAGTTCTCTGAACCCCGGAGTTTTGGGGTTTTCATGGATTCTTCATCATGAAGGCAGGGTGGGGGTTGGGAGGGCATGAAACTGAAAGTTCCAAGTTTCTGATCATGGTTTAGTCTTTCTTATGAGCAGCCCCAACCTGGGAGCCCACCAAAAGTTGCCTCACTAGAACAAAAGATATTTTTATCACCCAGGGAATAAGGGACTTAGGAGCTTTGTGTCAGACATTTTTATCACTTGGGAAATTATAAAGGTCTTGGGGATTCTGTATGAGTAACTGGGGTGAGAGACCAAATATTAGAACAAAAGATTCTCCTAGCACCCGTGTTTAAAAGGTTTTAGACATTCTGTGCCAGGAACCAGGGGGCAGAGCCCCTGCCTATCCATCATACCTTTACATCTATAAATCTCTGTCCATCAATCCATCTTTATGTGGACACAGTTCAAAGAAAGTTAGTACATTTTACCACTAAACACCTGAGAAATAATATCTCTAACTAGAGTTCAATTTTTTTTAGAGGTAAAATTTTCATATGGTGACATGCAGATCTTAAATGTGCTATTTGATGAATTTTGACATATATATTCACCTATGTAACCCAAACCTCTATCAAGAGGTTGCTGCAGCCAAGGTAAAAGAGGTTGTTGCCTTTTTTCTCCTCTAGGATTTTGATGGTTTCCTGTCTTACATTTAAGTCTTTCATCCTTTTTGAGTTTATTTTTGTGTATGGGGTAAGAAAGTGGCCCAGGTTCATTCTTCTGCATGTCACTGTACAGTTTTCCCAACACCTTTTGCTGAAGAGACTTTTCCATTGGATACTCTTTTCTGCTTTGTCAAAGATTAGCTGGCCATACATTTGTGGGCCTGTTTTTGGGTTCTGTATTCTGTTCCATTGGTCTGTGTGTCTGGTTTTGTGCCAAGAAGTCATTAAATTTTTAAGTATTTGAAGAATGTCCAGGTATCTTTCTGATATTGGTTTCTAATTTAATTACTTTTGGTCAAAGGATATACTTTCTGTGAATTTTATCCTCTTACAATTATTGAGAATCGGTCAATTTCCTAGTATATAGTCTTTCTTGGTTAACATCCCTTGTGTATTTGAATGTTTATTCCTCAGTTTTATGTAATGTTCTCTAACTGTTGCTTAGATGCAGATGATTAATAATGTTCAGATCATGTCTGTCTTTATGGATTTTTTTGTCTAGTTTATCATTTCATGAGGAGAATATTGAAATATTAACAGCTATGATTGTGGAGTTGTCTCTTTCTCCCTTTCATTCTGTCCATTTTTGCTTCCTGTATTTTGAAGCTTTGTTATCAGGTACATACACAGTTGTAAATTGTCATGTCTTCTGATAAATTGACCTTTTAATTATTTTGAAATATTTCTCTTTATCTCTAGTAATACATTTTGTCTTGAAGCTACTCTCTATGATATTAATATAGACATTCTAGCTGTATCTTATGTTTCTTGTCTATTTGCTCTTTTTCCATCCTTTTATTTTCAACCTCTTTATATTTAAAATTTATTTCTTATAGATAGCATACATACATATTTCTTATAGATAGCTTTTAGATAAAAAGAAATAGATAAATTCTGACTATCTCTGCCTTTTAATTGGGGCAATTAGTCAATTTTAATTTAATATAAAAGGTAGGATTGAGTGAGGATTGTGATTTTACTAATTGTTCCTTGTGTATGTTATCCTTTTTTTCCTTTCTATGTCTTTGCCTTTTTTTTTTTTTTGTAGTGATTACCCTAGGGATTGCAATGTACATCTTTAATGTTTCATTCTTTTCAGAGTTAGTATATTAATATTTCTATAAAATGTCAGAACGTTGAACACATCTCCCTTATCTTTTATGCCATATAACAGCTATATAAATTAATAACACTAAAATATAATGTTATGATTTTCAATTTAAATGGTCACATGCATTTTAAAGAAATTTATAGGAAAAAACCTCCTCTATTAACTATATATTTACCTTTTTTGTTTCTCTTCATTTCTTCCTCAAAGCTTTCTATTTAATACTATAGGAGAAACTCTTTCTATAACATCTTATGACAATAGATCTTAACTGGGGTGATACTGGCTTTTAGGGCACATTGGCAGTTTGTGGAAACATTTTTGGTTGTTACAACTGGAATGGGGGAGTGCTGCTACTGGTATCTAATAGAATGCTCAGAACAACAAAGAATTATCCCCCCCCCCCCCTTAATACACTTTTAACATGCACCTTTTAGGTTTTCTTACATCAATCATATGATTTATTGGAATTGAATAAATATAATGTACCATTGTCTCTGGCTAATGAGGATACATAAGACATACAGATACTTATTTGTATGCCTGGTTTTATTACAATAGTTTGTGTTAGAACTACTGTAAATAGCTTTTTACAAATGAGTAAAGAAATACATATTTTTGAAGTGACCTCTGTGCATTCCTGACAGCTGGATTGCTTTAATGGAAGTACCTTGAGCTACAAATAAAGTTTTTTCTCCCTCTTTGCAAAAAAGTAGCCTATAATTAACATTTCTTTAAGCTAACAATGACTCCCTTACAGCGTTTTTATTTGAGCTGGACAAGAATAGTTTCAAATATTTTACTTTTTTCATATTTTTCATATTTTTCACAATTGAGTTGGGGGTAGGAATTTTATTTGGCCTTCAGATTTATTGAATCCACCTAATAATAGTTTATTTTCATGGTGGGATTATCTTGTCTCATCTAATGAAAATATTTTTAAAGAAACAACTTAGAGTTTATATAGTTTATAAGGGCAAGCACAAAACATTAAGATGCCAAACATAAATACCATTTCCTTTTTGTAAAATAGGTTGGACAGCACTTCATGAAGCTAGTGTAGGAGGATTTTATCAGACAGCAAGTGAACTATTAAAAGGTGGAGCCGATGTAAATATCAAAGGAATGTACCAGATCACTCCCCTACACGATGCTGTCATAAATGGACGTTATCAGGTACTGTGATGCTTTTGTTTGCAAATCAAGTAGTACATTCTACAGATACTAAAAATCTCAGGAAGCTAGCAATAGGGATTCAGTTATAGTTTATTCTTCTAATGGGTACTCAGAATGTGGAATAAAGTTTTACTTTGTGATAGACTTATTGTGTCTAATATGGTAGATGCTATTTTATGTGTCACTTTTAATAACTACAGGTAGTGTTTTGGTTACACATAGTATTTTTTTTTAATGTTTCTTTATGTCTGAGAGAGAACACAAGTGGGGGAGGGTCGGAGAGAGGGGGTAACAGAGGATCTGAAGTGGGCTCTGCACTGACAGCAGCAAGCCCAATATGGGGCTCAAACTCAAACCATGAGATCACAACCTGAGCTGAAGTCAGACTCTAAGCCAGCTGAGCCGGCTAGATGCCCCATGGGTACACATAGTATTTTTTATTTTTATTTTTTAAGTTTATTTATTTTTGAGAGAGTGGGGAAGGGACAGAGAAGAGAAGAGAGAATCCCAAGCAGATTCCATACTGTCAGTATGGAGCCTGATGAGGGACTCAAACTCACGAACTGCAAGATTGTGACCTGAGTAAAATCAGGAGTCCAGTGTTTAACCAACTGAGCCACCCAGGTGCCCTCACATAGTATTTTTTAAACTTATATACTTCTTTAGACTATTTCAGTATGGTGCTCTATAGGTTTTAGCAGAACGTTTTTTGCTTACAGAGTGTTAAACGGTGATGTCCAGTCCTGATAGGAGGCATACACCTTTTTGGACACTAGCGTCACTTTCAGAGTCCATATAAGACATGAATCTCTTAGGTTTAATGATTAACCAGTACATACTAGCATAAATGTACTACTGTTTAAAATATCAAAATACTATAGTTCCATACAAATTGGTAGCTACTATAATGATAATATTAATTAAGATGATCAGTTTCAGCACTTGCAGTTTATTTCAGAAATAAACTTACATTCTGAGCTTGCCAGACATTTTCTGGTTCAGGCACCACATTACCGGATTGAGATACTTGCTAAAAATATTAATGTTTTTTTATCTCATGTATTGGAAGTTGCCTCTGGGTTCAAACTCCTAGGGTAGAAAAGGGAGCTAATCAGCTGAGCTTGGGAAGTTATAATGCACTTGCTTCCAAGAAGAAATGCCTAACAAATAGATCTGGGGAAGGCTTCTGGGAGCCATGGGCATGGACACAGCATAACCCTTCCTAATGTGAAACAGTACTTCAGGAAAGTTTAGGTTCTTTTGCCTTCTTTTGATAATATATCACTTATTAGTTGGTGGTCACCCTCCACATTGTAGAGAAAACTGGGTGGGGAGGGGAATTCTGCCTGGGACCTAATTGAATGGCCAAAAGAATGCAGGCTTGGACAGGTGTTGGTGTGAGCCCTCTCTGTCCTTTACTCCCTCTTCAAAGCTGGCCTCCAGCAGAGAAACCTCATGCCAAAGCAGTTCTTCCCTCTCCTTTTGGCCCATCTGCTTTCCCAACTATTCAGGGCTGACTTAACCCTAGTCAAAAGTTTTTTCCCCCTTTGGGCAAGGTGAGCCCTGACCACTTCACTTTTTCCTCCTTTCTTTCTCAGTTCTTCCTTTGTCCCATCTGGTAACTCGGCTTTAGTCAGTTTCTGCCTCACAGGCTAGAACTGGCTATCTTCTGTCTCGCCTTTGCAGATATGTAGCCTTCTCTTACTCCCTCAGTGAAGTAAAAGGGACCAAGGACACACACCTTTGACTCCAGAATCTAGTTACCTCGCTCCTATCTCACTCCCTCATGCCAACCTTTGTGTTCCTGTAACTGATGTGCTTTTGGAACCATGGCGTATCCTGACTGATGGCGGGAGAAAAGAGAATGGCAAGATGGAAGTTGAAGTCCAGAGAACAGTCATAAGAATTAAAAGCTGAAACCTGGTGGGATGGGATGAAGTCATGGTCTTCTTTGTTCCTTCCCGTTCTGTTTAGCTGGGGGGAGCCAGAAAGTTACTTCACCCAATCCAAGAGAGATTTCCAAAATTCCAGGTCAGTTCTGGACTGACTTAAGAACCAAAGCCTTAAAAATCAAAGTAGGGTAGGACGTTGTTTTGGAGGATGGAGTAGGGATAGCTTGAGCATCAGATGAGGATCTAGGCTAACCTTGGGGAATCTCATATGTGAGGCAAAGATGATCAGAGAAATGGTCTAGACTCTGGGTATTGCTCCCATGCATTACTTGTTACAGGACTAAAAATGTCAAACGAAGGAAGTCCTGGGAACCTGATACTGGATCAGGCACCTGGAGAGTGTGAGTTTCTTAAATATTCCAGAGTTGAAGGAACTTGAATGTATTATCTTACAGGAATTAACTTTTATACTAAAAGGTGGGAGATCCTAAAAGATAATAACTTATTTTTTTAAAGCTAAAAAGCCATTAAAAATACCTTGTATGATTCCATTTGTTTGAAATATTTGCAGTAGTCCAAACTTTTAGAGACAGAAAAGATTAGGAATGGAAGGTGGGGACTTGCATGGGTGGCTCAGTCGGTTAAGTGTCCGACTTCAGTTCAGGTCATGATCTCATGGTTCGTGGGTTCAAGCCCCGTGTTGGGCTCTGTGATGACAGCTCAGACCCTGAAGCCTGCTTTGGATTCTCTGTCTCCCTCTCTCTCTGCCCCTCCCCAACTTGTGCTTGCTTTCTCTCTTCTCTCTCTCAAAAATAAATAAAAACAAAAAAAATAAAGGAAGGTGGGGAATGGGGTGTAACAGTTCATTGTTAAAGGGTTTCTTTTAGGAGAAATTAAAATATTCTAAAATTAGATGGTGGTTATAGTTATACAACTGTCTTAATATACTAAAAACCATTGAATTGTATTTTTTAAATGGGTGAATTGTGTGGCATGTAAATTATATGTCAATATAATTACATTTTCCAATATGGTAAAGGTGGGATTTGAGAATTACAAATGATTGGTTCATTGTGATTCCTTAGAAAAATCTGGAACAAATTATTAGACACATAGGAGACATTTAGATAAGAATGCAGTGATCTTTGAGAATCTGTAGGCATCACTAAGAACAAGTCATGTCAGGCTAACCTTGACTTCTCTTTTATTAGGTTTACTTTGTTAATAGGTGAAGGAAATGGCATGACAAGTTGATGTAAGCTATCATGATTTTAACAAAGCTTTTATTTGATGAAGTGTTGTATAGTGTATGAGTATATGAGATGTTGACTTGGAGGTTGGCTGACAGTGTTACTTAGGTTCACATGTATTGAGAAAAACATCCCTTAAACATGGTGATTATTCATTCCACATGTATCTGTAGTGAAATCTCTTCTAAAGTTTGATTATATATTCTGTTACACTATAAAGAGCCAAACTCCCTCAACAGGCTGGAACATGACTTGTATGTTGTTGATACTGGAAATATTTTAAAAGAAATCACAGGCATTATACCATTATACTCATAAATACTTGAGCCTGCATTTCTGACAGATAAGAACTTTTCTTACACCCACAACATCATCCTACCTAATATAGTTTCTTTTATTATTTAATATCCAGTCCATATTAAAATTTCCCAGGTTATCTAAAAAATGTGTTTTTATAGTAAGTTTTTGTTTGAATCAGGATCCATCAAGGTCCATATATTACATATGTTTGTTGTGTGTCTTAAGTGTGTTTTAACCTATAACAGTTCTTCCTCTATTTTGTGTTTTCTTAGGGGTTCTAGAATCTTGGCTTTTGTCTTAAAGAATTTCCTAAATTCTGGATTTGGCTAATTTTATTTTTATGGTGTTGTATAGCTTGTTTCTTCTTATATTGTCTGTAAGTGGATAGTATTTAGAAATCACAATCTGGGTGCTAGGTGTGCCCGTTTAGTGTTTGTAGTGATACTTAAAGCCTACTTCCGACATCCTCCCTGATTATATTCTTCTTTTTTTTTTTAATTTTTTTTAATGTTTATTTATTTTTGACAGAGAAAGACAGAGACAGAGCATGAGGTGGGAGGGGCAGAGAGAGAGGGAGACACAGAATCCGAAGCAGGCTCCAGGCTCTGAGCTGTCAGCACAGAGCCCGACACGGGGCTCGAACTCGCAGACCGCAAGATCATGACCTGAGCCGAAGTCAGATGCTCAACCGACTGAGCCACCCAGGCGCCCCTATATTCTTCCTGTATTAAACAGTACTTAGTGAATATTTACTGTTTGTCAGACACTGAGATAGGCACTGGGAATATAAAGATGATTAAGACATATACCTGTAGTAAAAACTTGGAAGCAACTTAAACATCTGTCAATAGAGTACTTAAATAAAATACAGGGACGCCTGGGTGGCTCAGTCGGTTGGGCAACTGACTTCGGCTCAGGGCATGATCTCGCGGTCCGTGGGTTCGAGCCCCGCATCGGTTCTGTGCTGACAGCTCGGAGCCTGGAGCCTGGAGCCTGCTTCGGATTCTGCGTCTTCCTCTCTCTGTTCCTCCCCTGCTCGTTCTCTATCTCTGTCTCTCAAAAATAAACATTAAAAAAAATTAAAAAATAAATAAAATACAGTACATTCATATAGTACATTCAATAGTAGACTATTACTCAGCTGCTAAAAAGAATGAGAAAGTTCATCTTATACTGACATGGTACAATTTCTAAGCTCTTTTGTTGGGGGAGGGGCGGCAAGATATTGAGGAATGTATATATTCTACGGCCACTTGTGTAAGAAGAAAATCTGTACATATTTGTATGTATACATACATATATACATGTTGGACTAGATTAACTCAAAAAATTCAGAAGAAACTATAGTACTTAAAAAAATTAGATGACTGAAATTCAGGGATAGAGGAGGAAACTTATTTTTCATTGTATACTTTTCTGAGTCTTCTATATTTTGAACTATAGTCATTAATTTCCTATCCATATGTAATAAATTAATTTTAAAAGAAAGACATAGTCCCACCCTCAACAACCTTAGAGTGCCCAAGAGACAGATTAATAAGAAATAAGTGTAATATATATTGGGCACTATGATAAAATATGTACCCAAAAAAAGGCAGCAGCAGTGGATGAGGAGGTCAGGGAGAGCATCATGAGGAGGTAACTTGAGGAGTAGGAACAATTAAGGATTGACTGGTTTCTTTCTCCCTGACACTGGGGAGGAGCAACGGCAACACAGCTACAGATGGAAGATGACATAACCATCTCCTGGAACATGTCAAACTTGTATTTACTACTACAGAACCGATGCCTAATTCTCGGTGTACCTCTAGATCCATTTCACCAGCACCTGAACTATCTATATTTCTGATCTTTCCTTCCTCCCTCAGTCTTTCCCTCCTTCCCCCTCCCTCTCTGCCCCCTCCCTTTCCCCCTTTTTCTCTATTTTTGTAAGAGAAAGGATATGTTTATCAACAAATTATGATTCAGTAAGTTGCATTAATTTTTTTTATTGGGCAAAGATGTTACAGATAAACCCAAGCTCTCTTGTTGAAAGAAATATCCGATGTTGCTTAGAGTTGTAAGCCAGCACACATTTGCAATAATATACCTTTTGTTTGGGCACGCTCACATGAACGGTCTTCCTGTAGGTGGCAGCGTTACTTCTTTTGAATGGAGCTGATCCCTTACTTAGAAGTGACAATGGAAAGTGTGCTTTGGATGAGGCCAAAGATTCACGTATGAAGCGTCTCCTTGAGAAATATATTCCTAAACACCAAAAACATCTTACATCAGGTAAGATTAAACTGGCCTGTTATATCTGTTCATCATGTTGGTAGAGAGTTACAGGAATTGAATTTAGAATTACAGAAATTAAATTTCCTTTCCTCCTTAGTTGTGAGAACGTCTATCCAGTGGTGTCCTTGCTCCATTCCTTTAGTAAAGCACACTGACTTGTTTGCAAATGCACATGATGTAAGGACTCCAAAAGAACAAAGAGAAAAGGGATAATATCAAAGTACTTTTTCCTAGTTGTGCATTACGAACAGTTAAGAAAACTTTTATAAAGTTCTGGTCCCCCCCCCACTCCCCTGACAGTTTTTTGGCTAAAATGATATGATGTAGTTCGATGAGTATGGTCAGGATTGTTTTTGTTTCCATCCCCTAAGAATCTTCTCCTATGGTTATATTTTTGCCCTGTCATCCATTACACTGTTAAAAATTGAACTACCAAAGAACTTGATTTATAGTTGTCAATAACAAGGTTATAAGAATAATTTACATGCATGACACTTTCTTTATATTCTCCTTAATGCATCTGTTAGATTTTTTGGTAAGATCACAGCAGTCCTCTGCTCAAACCCTGCAGTGGCTTTCCATTTAATCTAGAAGAAATGTCAGCATCCTTACAGTGGCATACAGGCCCCTATATGAGCTGGCCACCCAACCAGTTAACTTCTACCATTCTCTACCTCTGTCTCTCAGCTTCAGTCACACTGGCTTCCTTGCTGTTTCTCAAATATGCCTCTTCCACCTCCTTCAAGTCTTAGTTTAAATGTCATCTTCTCAGGGAGACCTCGACCATCCTATTTAATACTGCAACCTACCTCTTTCCCACCCTCACCATATTAGTTACCTATCTCTATGCAAGTTACCCGAAATTTAGCATCTCAGAATACCAAACGTATTATCTCTCACAGTTTCTGAGGAGTAGAAGTCTGGAAGCAGTTTAACCGAGTAACCAGTTCTGGATCAGTGTCTCTTACAGGTTGCAGCCAAGCTCTTAGTGAGGAATGGTCATCACAAGGCTCAGCTAGGGCAGGAAAATCCACTTTGAAGCTCACTCACCTGGTTATCGGCAGGCCTCATTGCCTCACTGCTCATTAGCTGGAGGTTTCAATTACTTGCCACAGGAGCTTTCTCCATAGAGCTGCTGACAGCCTTGCAGCTGGCTCAGAGCAAGAGAACGCACCCAAGACAGAGGCCCCAAGCTTTCTAGGAACTAATCTTGGAAGCACTTATGCCATATTCTATTTGTTGTAAGTAAGTCACTAAGTCTACGAAGTTCCACCTTTTGAAAGGAGGAAATACCAAAAATTTTATGAACATATTTTTCAAACTGCCACATTCACTCCAATCCTTCTTACCTTATATTACTCTATCCCTTTTCCATAGCACTTAACACCTTCTAACACATTGGACAATTTGTTTATTTTTTATTTTCAGTCTTCCCCCACCAGAATCTAAGCTGCATGAAGGAAAGGATTTGTGTTTAGTCTGGTGATGAATAATTAAGTGCCTTGTACCCAGTAGGCATTGAGTAAATATTTGTTGAATAGTGTGTCAGTCCTTTTAAACAAAACAAACAAAATAAAGTCTTTACCTTCAGTAGCTGTATGTGTGCTTCGTTCACTTTTACCAAACTATATTTTAATAACATTTTCCCTAAGAGGTAACTATTTGAATGCTGTTGACAAAGAACTAAGACTTGGATGAAAACACCCTATGTTATTTTATTTATTTATTTTTTTACACTTGATCTTAGCCAAAAGGCCGAGAAGCGATATTTATTTATTTTTTGAGAGAGAGAGAGAGAGAGAGTACAAGTGGTGGATAGGGGCAGAGAAAGAGAGAGAGAGAGAGAATCTTAAGCATGGAGCCTGACAGCTGGATCCCAAGACCCTGGAATCATGATCTGAGCTGAAATCAAGAGTTGGACTCTCAGCTGACTGAGCCACCTAGGCACCCCAACACCCTACTTTATAATAATGAGATAACTTCATTGAGAATTAAAGGCCACCAAGAGGCAATTAGTTAATGGTTCTTTAGAACAAAACACTCCTTCCCCTGTAGCCCAGTCTCATCAGAAAGTAAGAGGGACAGACAACACCTTGTTGAGGCCAGGTCTGTAAAAGCACATTGAGATAGATTATTCATGTTTCCATTCATTGAGATAAATTATTGCACTTATATTTACATTTCAAGCTGTGTGGAAAATTGCACATATTCAGTTGGAGGCAAAAGCATGTATGTTTTTAAATTTTTGCTTTGATAATCTGCTTAATTTCTTTACTGCTCTATTTTATGATAGCATGCATTGTTTTGCTTTTCTGAGAGTGCTTTCTCCAACATTATAGCCCTTTCTCCAGCATTATAGCCCTTTCTCCAAATCCAGAATCTCCCATTCACTAATGCCCACTTCTGACCTACACCTACCCAAGGGAATTTCATTCATGGAAAAGGATCCCAAGCCTTTTTTCTTAGGATTTAGCTTCCATTCTTCCTTGGTGAGGGAATTTACGAAGCTGGGCTGTGTTATCATGCTTTAGTAGGTGGTTTGAATATTTCTTGTTTGAAGTTTTGAAGTCTGTCATTAATTATTAGCTGACTTATCAATATAAATGAAAAAACTAGTTGAGAGTTTCTGTTTTTAAATTTGAGTTGAATAGCTTTTTGTTACGGGAATGATGGATAAAAAACCTCCCTCATGCAATAATATTTGGTGGTTTTCTTAGAGTAAAATACATCTTCTTTGGTATAGGACAGGAGTTCATTCTTAGCAACTTTATAGCCTGAGGTATATTAACACTCAGTTTTCTCATCTGTAAATTTGGGCTTCTAATATCTGCTCCTCTACTTAGATACCTGTGGGATTGTTACTGTGAGGATTAGAGTTGATGTATGTAAGATGCTTCAGTACAGTACCTTACATATGACAGAAGCTTGGAATAACAGAGTGAAAAAAATTACAGCTACATCACCAACATTCACCACCTCAGAATTGATACTTGTATAGATTTTTTTTGTTAAGTTGGTTATACTAGAGCATATAGACTCTTGAAACTGAGAGGAGATTAAAGCCCCTTTCTAGCTTCCAGATTCTCTTAGGAACCATGCCCAAAATGGTGGTTCCTGTGAAATATTTTCTTGCTGTCTTATTTAAGAACCACAGTTAGGAAAAGGCACAGAGTCCTTTCTGCTCTTGAAAAAAAAATAATAAAATTAATAATGGAGCACTTTCTATGTGTCAGGACCTCTCTGGGAGCATGCCCTGAACAATTAAAACAGGGTCGAGAACACACACCTGGCCACCAATGTTCCTAGCAGCATTATTCACAATAGCCACAAGGTGGAAATAACCCAAGTGTCCTTCCCCAGATAAATGGATAAACCATGTGATACAGCTATACAATGGACTTATTGTATAATTGGAATTATTTATTCAGCCACAAAAATGGAAGGAAATTCTGACATATGCTATGATGTGGATGGACCTTGACAACATTACATTAAGTAAAATGAGCCAGATGCAAAAGAATAAATACCGTATAATTCCCTTTATATGAGGTACCTGGAACAGTTAAAACTCTGTACATGGATTACATGGATTATCGTACTGAATCTTCACAACAATTCTGTAAGATAGGGACGATTACTACCTTCATTTTATGGAACTGAGGCAGAGATATTAAGAAACTTACCCAGGGTCACCCAGCTGCTAAGCAAATGAGTAAAGATAGAAACTCAGGAGTAGCCTCCAGAGACTGTGCTCCAAGCCTGTTTGCCTCATTGAAGGACATCCTATGAACCTACTGTCTTCTGTATGAGGTGAGTAGGTGAATGCCAGGCCTCATTATGCTCGTTGTAAGTTGATTGCTATCATGAAAATTATTCCCAAGAAATAAAATATTCTTTTTTCCAGTTACATCCCTATTAAAATACTTTTATATTTCTAGTTCCTAGTGTATTTAAATAATTTTAAATTGTTTACATATCACACCTAAGACGTTCATTCATTATTCCTTCTTCTATTAGATAATGATTGAATACCTCCTACGTACAAGGCACTGTTTCTAGGTTTTTGTCTTTTGAGGCCAAATGTATATATAGGTAACTAATTCCACCTCTAGGATTTAAAAGAGACACTAAAGTACTTTTATTATCAACCTAGGTATATTTTATTAAGCCATCTTTTTTTTTTTTCTTACTGGCCTTTTCTATGCATATATGTTTCATTTTTATGAGAACAGAGCATTCAGACTAGAACCTTATTAAGCAGACATATTAGGAAATGATAATCCAGTTAATTATGAAATAATTTTTTGCTATATAAAAGTAGTTTTCTGACAGCTCCATATCTGGATATATCTGTGGGAAATATAGAAATAGTTCATTGCCCGTCTTTGTTGTTATTTTGTTGGGGCCATATTGCTTTTCCTACAGAAATATTTTCAGCTTTCTCAAGATAGTATGGGGTTTCTAATAAATATGAAAGTTATTAGTTACAGGAATGTTATATGTGCCAATTTGAATGGAAAATGTTTGCATAATTTCACTTATCCTCTGGTTTTCTCATGGCAAAGGACTTGTGGGTTTTAAAAGTCTAGAGTCTGACTACAGGAGGCTGTTTTCTTTGATTTTCTCTTTTTGTTTACAGCTCAAAAGAACAGCACTGACCTATCAAACATAGAGGATGTACACCAGCACAAGGTATAGCGCTGTTTAGCAGTAAACATTTTTATAGATTGCACACGCTGCCCATTTTATAGATTATCAGAGTGGAAAGAAAGATGGCTAAAGCATTCATCAGGAACAGTGACTTCACCTTGCTTTTAAGAAACTTTGGAATAGTTACGTGAGAATCAGTGTTCTGGGCTGTTAGTTCAGGAAGCAGTTGAGTAAAGGTAGTATATTTTGGCACACTGATGTGTCAATAGCCATTTCCTTTTTCCTCCTCTTCATGGAGCCATGGGGTTTATCATCCATGTCAAATTTCTTCTGGTCTAAGCCAGAGGTGTCAACCCATTCCTTCAAACTTTATACTGTGGGCCATTACTCTTCATCTGGGGCTTGGTTTGTGGTGACTGAGAGGAAGCAGTGTCCCTGTTTTAATCTTAGCAGCCTACAACAGTTTTTTCACGCAGATTGGTTTGGGAGCCTATCTGCCTTCTTGGGTTTTGTTTTGTTTTGTTTGTTTTTTGGGGTTTTTTTGGTTGGTTCGTTGGTTGGTTTTTATTTTTATTTTTTTATTTTGAGAGGGAAGGAGAGAATGCCAGCAGGGGAGATGGGCAGAGGAAGAGAGAATCTTAAGCAGTCTCCACACTCAGCATGGGATCAACATGGGGCTCAGTCCCACAACCCTGGGATCATGACCTCAGCCGAAATCAGGAGTCTAATGCTCAACCAACTGAGCCACCCAGGCTATCTTCTTGTTTTTAAATCCCTTCTTTTCCTGCCCTACCTACAGTCTGTCAGATACTAAATGAAAAAACTCTCAATTCTAGCTCTATCTGTATAACAATTGGGAGAGGAGAGTATTTCTAAAGCATTCTCATTTGGTTATGTTTAAAGCCTATAAAAATTAAGTGGATTAAATTTTGAATTATGCCTAATAAGAGGAACAGTGCTGAATACTGGCAAAAACAAAATGTGAACCAAAAAATATGGATTAGTACACATAATGAGTCTTAATCTACTACATTTCCCTTTTTCTGTTAATCCTTTTTTGAAATACAACGTTGTATATATATGCCATCAGGTGCTGTGTTTAGATCAAATCATAAAATTGAATGGCATAATGATTTCATTTATCAACAATCCTGAGTTAATTGAATATAGAGCTACAGTGGAAAATTAAAGCTAACTATATGTTTTCTTTCTTTAGAAACCAAAATTCAGTTCTGAAAATCTCATTGGGTTTGTTTGTGATGAAAATTCCAACAGACAGAAATCAGAAGATGTAAAAGTTGATAAAGGAAGCAAAGAAGGCTTATTTATAAATAAAGATGTATATGAACATTACCGAAGACATTCCAAAGACACAAAATTTGGTAAATCCATGCATAAGCAATCAGCTCTTAACCAAATACACTCTATTAGAGGACTCAGAAAAGACAGTCTCCAGGATATCAAAGGTCCTAGCACAAATGTGTCTAAAGCCAGAGGAAGAAGAAACACATGGCATAAAAGAACTCAAGTGGATGATGCAAAACAAGAAAGCATTCCAAGAAAGACAGTCGCTGTTTCTTCTTCCAGAAGAATAAGTAGATTGTTTACTGGTCAACAAGATATTCTCCAAGGCTTTGCTGACCTTCCAGAAAAGTCACATAAACTTTTTAGCCTAGCTCCATCAAGCCTGAAAAATGAATTAGGTAATAGTATGGAGGCTTGTTCAGTTCTCAAAGAGACACATATCCACAGCCTGGATTTATCAGATAATCAGGAAACAAAATGCTTGGAATCCACTCATGGAGCTGAAGCTGTTTTTTTCTCAGGACTTTCCTTACAGAAAGAAATCAAGTTACCACTTGTTACTACACATCAGCAGCCTGACACTCACCAAGAACAACAGCACATTAGCCTTTCTCATGAAAATAGTAACTTGGGTCAAAAAGGTGAGAGCCTTAATGAGTGGGAAAATTCTTTCGCATCCTTTATAAAGGAAAATCTTAGTGATGATGATGATTGCTATATCTCTGAGAAGACTATAACACCTAAAAAAGTGGTATGTTCTACGGGTTGCAAAAACCACTATAATTGTGAAGAGAATATAACAAATAGAGAAGAAATGGATTTTCAACAGGTTTTCCCTTCTGAAGACCATATTTCACAGGAAAATAAGTTAAAAGCTTGCAGTCTAACCATATTTCCACAACAGGAAGCTGTTGATTTTTCTGAGTCAGATAATACAATAGGTCCTGAACAACATGTTGCAAATTACAGACGATGCACATATGAAACTTCTTTTGATCATTCACATGGCAGTCCAGAGCTTTGTCCAGGAACATTTTCAACACAGGGAACTTCAAAGTTGACTAGTCATGTGGAGCTATTCAAAAGGCCTCAAGATCCTTTAATGGATCAAACAGATACGCATACTGTGGAAAAGGTAAATGAAGGAGAAGACGCTAAAAGGGAATACAACGATGAAAGTCAAAAACCAAGTTCTTCCAAAGGGCCTTTGTCTGCAGTTGTTAATTCTCATGTAATAGAAACAACTACAGTTGAAAAAAGGAAACAAGATATTCCAGAAAACAAAACCATACATAATATAATTTTTTATTCTGCCGACAATATTAATAAGGAATTGACCAATGTCTCACAACTTAGACAAAAAGAAGAGAAAGAAATGTCTCATATACCAGGTATTAATAATATTTCTTGATTAGTACACATTTCCAATAGATTTACTTATTTGATAGAAATTTCTAACTGAATTCCACTCACCTTATGCCCAAACTGACCAGAATCAGGACATGTAGAGTATAATTTAGGGATACTATTAATTAAGTAATATTGTTGACTTGAAAATCAAACTATTATCATCAAAGATTGTTGCTAAATTCATGTTTATAGAAGTTAATAATTTATAGAAGTTTCTATAGCAGGAAATCGTTAGCTCATTTGATTTCAGTGGTTCACTGTATTCCTGTAAGTATTGTATCCAGCACACTTTGTTATATAAAGGTATACTTTTTTAAGAATTTATTTTTAAGTAATCTCTGTCCTCAACCTGGAGCTCAAACTCATAACCCTGAGATCAAGAGTCACATACTCAATTGACTGAGCCAGCCAGGCACCCCTAAAAACATTTTTTAAGACTTTCATTCCCTTAAAACAAACACACACACACACACACACACACACACACACACACACACACACACCAGTCCAGGTAGGAACAGAAACTTGGAACAGTTATGTGACCAGACTCTTTTCTAATCATGTAGCTAGTAAGGAGAACTGTATGTCGCAAAATGTTTGGTTTTCAGGTGAGAAATTAACGAATATCAATGGAGATGAAAACTCTGTGAGAAACATTGAGAAAAAAGAAAAAACAGATTCTGAAATTCACATGTCTACTGGTATCCAGAAACACAAAAAAGTCCGTAATTTGAGAAAAAGACAAAATTTCTTGAAAGCTACCTGCAGCCAAGGTTTGTATTTCTATACTTGTCTGGGTAAAAGTTGACATGATCAATCCCAGCAATCCACTCTACTTCAGGGAATTGCTAAACTTTCACATTTACGGTTGATTTTTTTTCTCATTCACTAGGTTATAAGATTACTTCAGCTATATTTATCAGATGGTTTTACTATAAAGTGCCACTTGAGAATCCATTAGTCTTCAGATACATTCTTGTCATATTTCTGCCTAAGACTTTTAACTTGAAATGTTAGAGGAGGTAAAATAAACAGACAGCAATGATATTGAGTGGGGGCAGCACATCTGAACTGTGCCAGATCACTTAACAGCTTCCAGAGAGCCTTTTCAACATAAGGGAAATTAAAGAGTAGCCACTCTTTAATTTTGTTCATTTGGGGCCAAAATGAACAAATCAGGAGACTATAGATGCTGGAGAGGATGTGGAGAAACGGGAACCCTCTTGCACTGTTGGTGGGAATGTAAATTGGTGCAGCCGCTCTGGAAAGCAGTGTGGAGGTTCCTCAGAAAATTAAAAATAGACCTACCCTATGACCCAGCAATAGCACTGCTAGGAATTTACCCAAGGGATACAGGAGTACTGATGCATAGGGACACTTGTACCCCAATGTTTATAGTAGCACTCTCAACAATAGCCAAATTATGGAAAGAGCCTAAATGTCCATCAACTGATGAATGGATAAAGAAATTGTGGTTTATATACACAATGGAATACTACGTGGCAATGAGAAAGAATGAAATATAGCCCTTTGTAGCAACGTGGATGGAACTGGAGAGTGTGATGCTAAGTAAAATAAGCCATACAGAGAAAGACAGATACCATATGGTTTCACTCTTATGTGGATCCTGAGAAACTTAACAGAAACCCATGGGGGAGGGGAAGAAAAAAAAAAAAAAAAGAGGTTAGAGTGGGAGAGAGCCAAAGCATAAGAGACTGTTAAAAACTGAGAACAAACTGAGGGTTGATGGGTGGTGGGAGGGAGGGGAGGGTGGGTGATGGGTATTGAGGAGGGCACCTTTTGGGATGAGCACTGGGTGTTGTATGGAAACCAATTTGACAATAAATTTCATATATTAAAAAACAAAAAGGGCAAAAATCATGGAAATAAAAAAAAAGTAAAACAACAACAACAAAAAGAGTAGCCACTGGTTTTCATTTTGTCAGATGAATGAACTGTGCGTGCTTGGCAATATAGACAAGCTAACTCTCTTTTGATGGTCCTTGGAGATAAGGCTGTGGTGAACAATAGGCTGGGCCAAGCCACTTCAGGTTAAATATTAAACACTGAAAAGTTCATTTGTCTATTGTTTCTTAAGAGGTAGGAAGGACACTGGATTAGGCATTCTCTGAGAACCTTGTCCCATTGTCCCTCTCTTGTGTAATCTAAAGACCTTCTTATACATCCCTCCTGTAGTGGGTTGAATAGTGGTCCTCCAAAACATGTCCATGTCTTAATCCCTGGAACCTGTGATATTATTTTATATAGAGGTGAATATTATCTTATTTAGAAAAAGAATCTCTGCAGATATAATTAAGGATCTTGAGCTTCCAGAGAGTAAAGAATAGATCACATACAAAGTAACTGAAAGCTGAGTATTTAACAGCATTATACTTTATTAATAAATAATATTATTGGGGTGGCTGGATGACTCAGTTGGTTAAGCCTCCGACTTTTGGTTACAGATCAGGTAACTCTTGATCTCATGGTTCATGGGTTCGAGACCTGTGTCGGGCTCTGCACTGACAGCACGAGCTTGCTTGGGATTTTCTCTCTCCCGTTCTCTTTGACCCTCCCTTACTCACTCTCAAAAAACCAACTCACAAACTAAAAATAAATCTTAATACCATGTATTCAATATTATATTTTTAATAATTATTAATATTTATTAATTTATTAATAAAGTATAATGCTATTAAAAAGTACTCAGTATTAACAACAGTTGACTTTATGAAGAAGTTTTTTTGCAAGTTTAAATTGAGTCCTCTTTGTTTCCTTTCTAGTTTTTTTTCCCAGATTTTATTTTAAAATTTTAGTTACATGGTGTAGAAATTTATGATGACAATAACTTTGAAGAATTTTAGAGTTTTTGCCCCAAAATGTTTATTATGTGCCTACCTCCTTTGCTATAACACAAAGAACAAGGTGAGAAGGTTTGGACCATTCACAGTAACAATGACTGGGAGAGATTTTTCAATTCAAACTTGAAAACTGCAGGTGTGCCATTTTGGGTATTTCATAATTTTAAAATATGTTCTCTATATGTGTATATAAAATATTGAATATATATAATAGACATAAAATATCTTTATTGTTCCAGTAAAGAATTCCTGAGTGCAAATTTCTTCTTCTTTTTTTTAATGTTTATTTTTGAGAGAGAGAACATGAGCAGGGGAGGGGCAGAGAGAGAGGGAGACACAGAATCTGAAGCAGGCTCCAGGTTCTGAGCTGTCAGCACAGGGTCCGACGCAGGGCTCGGAACCACGAATCTTGAGATCATGACCTGCACCGAAGTCAGACACTTAACTGACTGAGCCACCCAGGCACCCCATTGAGCACAAATTTCTGAAGAGCAATATGATTTTGTCTGGACGTCAGTGGAAGATAGCCATAAGGCTGTTACTATTCCTGTGATTCATATAATCAAAGAATCCTCTTGCTGGCATTTAGGAAATGGAGCAGGGAGAGGGTCTTAAGGTGTAAAGCAATGGTTTGCAAACCTTATCCTGCATCAAAATCACCTGAAAAGCTTATTAAAATACATATTGCTGGACTATAGCCTCAAAACATCTGATTTATTAGGTGTGTTATCTCTTGGTATATAACAAATTCACAAACTTAGTTTAAAACAACACACGTTTTTCAACCTCATAGTTGCTGCAGGTCAGGAATTGGGTATGGCTTAAGCAGGTCTTCTGCTCAGTTTATTTTATAGGCTACAAGCAAGCTGTTGGCCAAGACAGGTCTTATCTGAAGTCTCAACAAGGGAAGGATCCATTTTCAAGCTCATGTGGTGGTTGTCAGAATTCAGTTCCTTGAGGATTGTGGCCAGTTTGTGGTCATCCTCAGTTTCTTCCTTCATGAGTTTTTCCAGCATGTCCACTTGGTTCATCAAAACATGCAAGTTGAAGGTGATAGTGCAAATTTGCTAGCAAGACAGAAAATGTTAGTCTCTTGTAGCCTAATGAAGGGAATGAAATATACTCTTGATATTGAGGTCTTCTATTGGTTAGAAGCAAATTATTCAAGAGGAAGGGATTATCTAAGGCCATAAATACCAGGAGATGGGGATCATTAGAAGTTTTGTGTTTGTTTTGTTTTTAAGTTAATTTATTTTGAAAGAGAGCACAGGCAGGGGAGGGGCAGAGAGGGAGAGAGGGAATCCCAAACAGGCTCAGTGTCTCAACCTTGAGATCACAACCTGAGCAGAAATCGAGAGTCTGACACTCAACTGGCTGAGCCACCCAAGCGCCCCAGGAGTTATCTTAAAGTCTGCCCTCTACAGTAGGCTTTTGGAGTGGGCTGGAGAATTTGCATTTTGAACACATTTCCCAGGTCATACTGATAACTGCTAATCTGGGACTACATTTGAGAACTACTGGTATAATGAATATCCTTTCTGTTTCATCACTCTAAACCTCAACTTTGCCTTATGTCTCACTCTGAAGCTTCTCTGATACAATTTCTACAGAAAATAACCTCCAGTTACCTGGCTTGGGGATGGGGACCTTGGTAAGAGGAATGGTTGCCAGACACTACAGCATTAGGGAAGGGAACTTGGATTCCCAACTTTTCTATATATGGTTTTTTGTTTTTTGTTTTTTGTTTTTTGTTTTTTTTTTCAGTCAATCTCTGCACTTCTAGCCCAGTTGCATGCACCCTGCCTTCCATGGTACTTGATGTCCTCAAGTGCTGGGGTTCAGGTGGACTCTCTTTCTCTATAATTCTTTTTGCAGCCATTTGGGTTGAGTCATTTCCCCCAGTCTACCAAGTCAGTTAACTCTTCTCTGTCACTAATTTTCTGATTCCCAAAAAGTTGTTGACGCCTCTGTCCTCCATTGTTTCCTCTTCTTTTGTCCTTATATGGTATTTAAAAAAATCTTTTACCATCATTTTAGCATGGTTTAGGGAAGAAATTAAGAAGGAAATATGGTTCTTTTGTTTTGTTGTTGTTGTTGGTTTGTGTGTTTTCGCTCCAACTTAGGTCTTTCTAACTTGTGCAAAGAAAAGACTTTTAAAAATCTTTGGGGACACCTGCGTGAATCAGTCGGTTAAGTGTCTGACTCCTGACTTTGGCTCAGGTCATGATCTCATGGTTCTTGGGGTTAGAGCCCTGCATCAGGCTCTGCTCTGACAGTGCAAAGCCTGCTTGGGATTCTCTCTCCCTCCCTCTCTCTACCCCTCCCCTGCTCATGCACACACACACCGTCTTTCTCTCTCAAAAATAAATAAATATATTTTAAAATCTTTGTATAATATTGTACTACATGCTTTATGGAAGAAAAACCAGTCAATAGGCCATAATTCGGTTTTTGGCATCTTCTGTGATCAGAAACACACTCACTGAGATAGAGAATAGAGGAGTTTTATAAAATCACAATTTGTTTTAAGAAAAATGTTATCCATTTTTACAGGACTACTGAGAATGAGAGGAGTGTAGAACTGTAGTAAGTTTGTTTTAATCTTATGATTGAGTAACTGTTAGAATGAATGCAAAGTAATGTGCTTAGATGCTCTATAATTTCTCCACAAGTTACATTTTAAAACAGTAATAGCAATGATGATATCGGTGTATGTTTTGTATAGTGTACCCTAGTTAGGATATTTTAAGGAAGTTGCTCTGTATTTTCTAAGCTCCTTTGTAATAATCAGCATTTGGCAGAAAAGAAGCCTCAGTTTTGCTTGGCAAATTTTCAGAAATGAAAACAGCTGGAATCAATAAGAGGAATGCCAGAAGGGAAAGCCGGCTTCATTTGGCAGCCACAAGAGGAAATTTGTCTCTGGTGAAGGCTCTAATAGAATCTGGAGCAGATGTGAATGTAAAAGATAATGCAGGTTTGGATTCTTTAGATTTTAATTGTCTTTATCACTTGAACTCACTGAACTACACATTTCATCCTCCCTCCCAATTTTGATCCCGGCTGCTAACTTTGAACTTTCTTTTTTATAATATATTATTTAGTTGAATAGTTAAATTTATCTTGGTTTTCTCTAGTTGCTAAAATAACCTCCTCTGAAGCAGTTTCTGACATACATATGGGAGCATTCAGAGGGAGTATACAGAATGGGGAGTAAGGGGGGCTTTATTTAGGCCTTTTCCTTAGAGGCCTTAATACTATTCTCTCACTTTGGAGAGAATGCCAATTTTTTCCCGTTTCCCTGTCCCTTCTCTTTCTCCTCTCTTTACATAGTTCCTTTTGTCTCTCTTTGTTAATTTTAATTTTAAGCCTCCATTTTTAAATTGATCTTCTAACATTTTGCTTAAGCACAAACATCGTGTGAGGAATTAACAGAGGGAAAAACTCAGAGGTTGACTTCAAGAATCATATATCATTTTAAAGAGATAAGTGACAATGCAGTGATACAAATGAGAAAGTCAGACATGATCGTACTCTATTTTAATATCTGAGGTGAAAAAATTTAGTCCCATTTTATGTTCTCTGAGTCTTTTCTTTGACCCTTGTATCAAGAAATCCTTTTTCCCGAGATCAATTTGTTGACAAAAATGAAACACATTTTTTTAAGTTTATTTATTTATTTTGAGAGAGAGAGAGCTGGAGGGGCAGAGAGAGAGAGAGAATGAAAGGGAGAGAGAAGTCCATGCAAGGGCTTGGATGTACGGCTCAAACGAACGTTGAAATCATGACCTGAGCCAAAACAAAGAGTCAGATGCTAAACTGACTGAGCCACCCAAGCACCCCCCAAAATGAAACACATTTTAAGGTCACAGTTTTCAGTATACTTTCTTGTCTAATGCTTAGTGTATACACATTTGAATCAATATAGATACTAATTACATTAGTGCAAATAAACTTAAGAATGGAGATATTACATGAATGTTGATTTTTAAGCAGCAGCTTGTTTGGCTTTTTCTTTTTTCCTTTTTTTAGGTTGGACACCACTCCATGAGGCATCTAGTAAGGGATCTAATGATACAATTGTAGAGTTGTTAAAAGCTGGTGCTAATGTTAATTGTGAAAATCTAGGTGGGATTCTGCCCTTACATGATGCTGCCTCCAGCAGTCATTTAAAGGTACAGTGCATATCAGATTGCATTCCTATTACTTTTCCTTAGAAAAGTGAATGAAGAAAATGAAGATATTTTAAACTGAGCACTAATGTGATTCCTTAAATGATTTTTAAAACTACTTAAAATTATAAATGAAAATAAGATATTGTGTATAGATTGGAAAAATCATATTTCCTAATGAATCATTTTTCCATTGTCTCTGTTCATAGAATTCACATGAGTCAGAATAAAATGAAAGGGCTCAGGGTAAACATAGGTTATAAATTTAATACGTTTCATGTTTATTTGTCGTAAATGATTGGCTCTTGTGCATAAGAGCCTAATTATAGTGATGATACATGTTGACAGACTTTAACTCAAAATTTCTCAGTGGGTTTGAGGTTTCAAAAAAATGGGTACAAATGAATGTTGCTTGTTCCTGAGGATTTGTTGTGTATTTTTCTCCTTTGTTTCTCTTAATCAGACAGCCATCACAAGAAAAAATTACTAAGGTAATTACTTCAGTAACACTGAATCTCACATCTATACCTTAAAATTCCTAAGATTTTTAGACTCATCTTTGTTTGACAAATCTGAGAAGACTTCTGTTGTTATCAATAGGCAGTACAGGTTTCAGGAAAAAATCACTGACTTTGGAAAACAGTTAAGGAAACCACTATGAATAACAGTATTAAAACCAAGGTTCATGTAAAAAATACCTTGAACGTCTCACTAACACCAATTTATCTGTCCCTAGATATTTTTAAGAGCCTGCTGATTTTTTTGTTAATTTCATGAAAGCATATTCCCACTTTATTCAGTTTAAAGGTAGTCATGTGAAGGAATACTATGGAATTTATGATTTGCAGAGATAAGAGATATAAACTAATGATTAAGAATAATACCAGATGGGTGGGCTAATGTCCAGAGTGGCTGCTTTTGACCAAAGAAGCCCTTTGGTCCCTAAGATAAAGTCTCAAGGTTATGTAGTCATGAAATGGAAGAAAGGAAACAGGAAGAGTCATTAGATCAGTGAACTTACTGGTTATATGTACAGGAAAAGGCCACTTAAAGTGAAACCACTTAAATAAGGGCCAAAATTTCATAGTAGGAAAATCAGGTTTTTAGACATTATCCTGAAAAATGCAATATAAAACAAAGAAAATAAGGAGGTCCCCGGTACCACCCCTATATTTTAGAATTTATTAGAAGGACTTCTAGAGCTCAGCATTCAGTGGTGCTCATAGCTAAGATTTCTTACAGCATTGTTGTAAGGATATGCAGCAGACTGGACTTAGCTCATGGGCCGTAGTTTGCTATTGCTCGACCTTATGTTAAGGCAGTATAGACAAAGTTTGCATTTAGAGTAACCTTCCACATCAGTACTGCCTTTATTTTAAAGAGAAATGTTCTATTTGAAAGAAGGAGGTGGTATTTTTATTTTTTTATTTAAAAAAAAAAATTTTTTTTTAACGTTTTATTTATTTTTGAGACAGAGAGAGACAGAGCATGAACGGGGGAGGGTCACAGAGAGAGGGAGACACAGTATCTGAAACAGGCTCCAGGCTCTGAGCTGTCAGTACAGAGCCTGACGCGGGGCTCGAACCCACGGACCATGAGATCGTGACCTGAGCCGAAGTCGGACGCTCAACCAACCAAGCCACCCAGGCGCCCCCAAAGAAGGAGGTGGTATTTTTAAAGATATTTTAATTTCTTTGACTCTGGTATATTGCCAGCATCTTTCCTCACATCTTCCTTCATTTTCCCTCTGTGTGGCAGTTCTTTGATCAGTGGCTCATTTTATTTCTAATTTCCTCCCCTTTGTCCCTATTTCTTTATCTTGAGATAGAATATTGATAAATTAGAAAGATTAAAAAGAGAGCAGGGGAGGTAAATATATGGTATTAGAGACCTAATCAGTATCAATTCTATATCCTATAAAGCTAATTCTTATATTTTATTTTTTTATTCTTGCATTACTGCATGAAAAAGTTACTCAACAGCCTATTTTTTCCAAATTTTAAATTCTTTTTAAATCTTCCTTTCTGCTTTAAGTTATTTTCCAAAATGGTCCTGTATTTCACCTTGTAAAATGAAGAGGAAAAGGAGAGTGAGAGAAAAAGATACAAAGTGGGTGAGGATGGACATCCATTTTCGTACCAGAAAAATTAGGAGGGGCAAGATATGCCCTCCCCTCTTAACAACTACAAAGTGAAAAAATATATAAAATAGCAGTTTTGAGACATTGTACAACATGCAGCACAGGACATTCTTCTCCTTTAGAGAAGGGAAGCAAATCCTATGGTTGCCCTACCATATGGACTAGGTGTCTCCAGGCAGAAACATAGGAAGAGAGAAACAGCGCTATGGTCTCAAGTTCAGAAGATAGAATTTGGAGTTTAAAAGTCTCCAACAGCTAGAATTTATGGGGCAAAATACCAGAGAGAAAGGATCTGCACAGAGAACTTTCCAGAAATTTGAAGGAAAACCACCTTGATTCTTGGCTGATCTACAAATACGTTTAAGAAAACCATGTAAAGGTTAGGCAAAGAGGTAGCAGGAAGAAGGATTGTCAGAATCATCGCTGGATCTTACAGGGGGCTGAGTAGTTTATGTTTGCACCAGCCAGAATGGTAGGAACTCATAAAACATGGAAACATCAAATAGGTATTTCTTGCATAGTTGAGTCAAATTAGTTCTTTCTCTGGATTCACCTTAAAATTTAAAAGAAAATATGGGGCACCTGGGTAGCTCGATCAGTTAAGCGTCTGACTTCAGCTCAGGTCGTGATTTCACAGTTCATGGGTTTGAGCCCTGGGTCAGGCTCTGCTGACAACTCAGAGCCTGGAGCCTGCCTCAGATTATGTGTCTCGTGCTATCTCTGCCCCACTCCTGCCCATGCTTGGTCCTTCTCTGTCTTTCAAAAATAAATAAATGTAAATTTTTTCTAATGTTTTAAAGAAAGTATCAAAAAGATCCTACTGATTCCCATAACCTAAATGTATCCCAGAACAAAGCCTAACAACATCTAAGGGAATACAGTAAAATTCAGCATTCAGCAATATAAAAATCACAATGTCTATCAACCAGTTCAAAAAAAATTGTTTAAATAAAAGAATATAAAATATTACCTATAAGCAGGCATAAAAATGATCATGCAAAACAGACCCAGAAATGACAGATAATAAAATTAGCAGAAAAGGATGTTAAACAAATATTATAATTACATACTGTACGTGGCAGGCAGAATTCTAAGATGGTCCTGAAAATTCTCACTCACTGACCTATATACATTGTGTATAATCCCCTCCCTTTGAGTGTGAGTGGGCCCAACCTAATGAGGTAAATCCTTTAAAAGAAGGAAAGCATCAAAGTGAACCATATGGCAAGGATCTGCAGCTAGCTTTTAGAAGCTGAGAGCAGTCCCTAATCCATAGCCAAGAAGAATACAGGAAGCTTAGTCATAAACTTTCAAGGAAGTGAATTATGCCAAAAAACTAGTGAGCTTGGAAAAGGACCCTAAACCTTAGGTGACTATCACAGTCTATGCTGACACTTTGATTTCAGCATGGTGAAGAATCTGAGCAGACAACCCAGCCATACCACGCTCAGATTTCTGACCTACAGAACTGTGAGATTATAAATTTGCATTATTGCAAGCTATCAGATTTGTAGTAATTTGTTATGCAGTAATAGGAAACTAATACACTCTGTTATGTTTAAGACGGTGGAGGAAAACAGAAACAGGATGAGAATAGAAATGGAAGGTGTAAATAAGACTCAGACTATGAGAGATGCAAATAAAACATGTGAAATGAAACATTCACCAAATGGCTTGGTTAACAGCATATAAATACTAAAAAGTAAGTGCGTTGGATTTGAGGATAAAACATTAGAAATTATACAGAATAAAGGGAGAAGAAAGACTGAAAAAACAAAGACAAAATAAGAAAACATCAGTGACCTGTAGGGCAATATCAAGTTATATTATACATATCTATATCTATATATATCTATATAGATATATCTATATAGATATAGATATATGTATACCTATATATCTATAGGCATATACTCCCAGATATATGTCTGTCTGTCTGTCTGTCTATCTATCTATCTATCTATCTATCTATATGTAAGCTTAATCCTAAAGGAGGGGGCTGATCAGAAAAAAATATTTGGACAATAAAGACCAAACTATCCAAATGTGATGAAAACAGTAAATCCACAGAACCAAAAATCTTACCAACTTGCCAGTAAAGGAAAAATGAAGAAAACCGTACCAACATATACCATAATAAGATTGCTGAGAACCAGTGAAAAAGGGAGAAATAGAAAGTTTGGGAAAAAAACGTGTAAATAGGAACAAATAGAATGGTAGCCAACCTCTCATCAGAAATTTTACAAGCCACGAGATAAAGGAGCAACATCTTTAAAAAGTACTGCAAGGGGCAATGAACTTGTTAACCTAGAATTCTGTACTCAGCAAAAAATCTTTCAAAAGTAAAGGTGATGTTGGCAAAGATGTGGAAAAATTGGACCTCTCATACATTGCGGGTGGTAATATAAAATGGTGATGCTGCTATAGAAAACAGTCTGGCAGTTCCTTCAAAAAGTTAAACCAAGTTGCCATATAATGTAGCAAATTACTCCCAGGTATATAGCCTAGGAACCTGAAAACATATGTTCACACATAAATTTGTATATGAATGTCCATAGCACTATTTTCCAAATAACCAAAAAGGAGAAACAACCCAAATGTCCATCAGTGGATGAGTGTATAAAGAAAATGTGTTCTACATCAATAAGATATTATTAAGCCATAAAAAAAGAAGTACTGATACATGCTACCACATGGATGAACCTGAAAACATTATGCTAAATGAAAGAAGATGGATACAAAAGGCCACATACTATTTTATTAATATGAAATGTCCACAACAAGCAAATCCATACAGGCAGAGAGTAGATTAGTGATTCCCAGGGGCTATGAAGAAGAGGAAATGAGGAAAAAAGATACACCATGAAAACAATAATCAAAAGAATGAGTGACTCTGGAAGCTTAAGACAAAGTAGATTTCAGAGCAAGCATATTGTCAGGGATAAAGAGGAACATTGCATAAGTATAAGGGGAATATTTGACCAAGAAGGCATAGCAATTCTGAAAGTGGGTGCACACAGTAATGAGTTTCAAAATAAATGAAGTAAAAGCAGAATTGAAATGGGAAATAGGGGCACCTGGGTGGTTCAGTTGGTTGAGCATCCAACTTCGGCTCAGGTCATGATCTCACGGGTTCATGAGTTCGAGTCCTGCATCGGGCTCTGAGCTGACAGCTCAGAGATGGAACCTGCTTCAGATTCTGTGTCTCCTCTCTCAGTCCCTCCCTCTCTCCCTCTCTCTCTCTCTTTCTCTCTCATATATACATTTTTTAAAAAAGAAATGGGAAATCCACTATCATAGCTGTCAGTTGCAATTCTTAGGAAATTCTTCTCTTATACAAATACACACCAAGAGACACACTTCTTTTTTGCCTCACCCGAATTGATGAGGTGATCTGCAAGATTGAAGGGCTGGGAGAGGCTGGGGACACAGCAGCAACGGCTTAGAACTCACCAGCTTCTGTGATGCTGCTAACTGCTCCACAGTTGTTGCAACTAACCAGTTTGTGGACTCCAGGAAGCCTACCTATAGGTTGTTGGAGATGCCTCACCTGTAGAACTCCCCAAGTAGCTCCTTGGATCTCCCTAATGCTCTGCACACCTCACCTACATACCCCTTCTACTACCCTACTCTGTGGCCAGCTCTCTGTGTGCACTCTCGTGGGCAGCAAAAGTAAGCCTTTGCAGACTTGCTAGTAATCCAACACAGAAAGTTCAATTCTGTAGGATTTCAGGGGACATTTTAGAGAACCCCCCCTTGGAAAAACAAAAGCCAATTGGCCTGGCTTCATGGAATCAATAGAAGGCATACAGTTTTAAGAATCCCCCCCTCCCCCCGCAAGAGAAAACAAGAAATGTGCAGCAAATACATATATAGAAAAAATCTAAGAAAGCCTCAGAATCCTGAGATGGACTGACTGGTGAAGATGTCTCTTTCAAAGCTGGTTAGGGAAGATTAGAGGATGTGACTGTCTCTTCAGATGTGAAGATGGCAATGCAAGACTTCAAGGAATGTTAACAAATCAGGAAAACATGGCTCCAAGAAGGGAACACAATAATTTTCCAGTAACTGACCCCAAAGAAATGGAAATCTATGAATTGTCTGGCAGAGAACTTAAAATAATGGTTTTAAAGAAGCCCAGCAGTCTACAAGACAACTCCGTAAAATCGGGAAAGTAATACATGAACAAAACTAGAGGTCCAACAGAGAGACAGAAATCTTAAAAAAGAACCTTTTGTTTACATAAAGATATATACTCAAATGTTCACAGTGGCTTTATTCATAATAGCCAGAAACTGGAAAGAACCCAAATGTCTCTCAACTGATAAATAAATAGATGGATACACAGATACATCATTAAAAGGAACAAACTATTTTTTCTTAGAAACATCTTTACTACAAGTGTCCGTTAATACCACATACATTGCAAATGATATGTAATTTCCATTCCCTGAAGTAACACTCTTCTCATCATACCTAGCAAGTAGCATTCTTAGAAACATCGTCATTACAGGCGTTCCTGAACACGTCTGTCTGCGTGGCAGAATAGGTGTAACTTCCATTCATTGTTATAACACTGTTCCCATACCAGCTAGCAAGTAGCCAGATGAAACCATCGATACAGCAATATGGATGAATCTCAGAAACATCATGCTAACTTAAGCCATACACAAAAAAGACTGTATACTGTATGATTCCATTCATACGAAATACTACAAAAGGCAAAATTTATAGTGATTGAAGCAGATTGCTGAGTGCCAAGGGCCAAAGGGAGGTGGGAAAAGATTGACTGCAGAGAGCCATAATAAATTTTTTTATGATGATGGAATGTTTCTAAGTCATGGTTGTCGTCGTGATTACCCTAGTAAAGCGGATTAAAAAAAAAAAAGTTAAGCAAGGGGCCCACTTTCTTGGTCACCTAATTTTTGTCAAGCTCTTTGCTCCTCAGGTCCGCCCTATCTTATTGCCTGGAGCTCTCTGTTAGCCATTCCTGTTTAGTGCCTTGTGGCTCTGTAGCTGTTCTCTTAGGCATTACTGAAAAATAGCTGTTCAGGGTCCCATTCCAGTGAGCTCAGTTCTCTGTTTCCTCGGAACTAATATATTAAATGAATCCATGTTAATACATTAAAGGTCAAGGCCTGAGAGGAAGGGCTCATCCTAACACACAGAAGAGTCATTATTTATATGGCATAATTTATAACTCTAGAAAAGCTTCCTTTGTTAAAAAACAAAACAAGCTTCCTCTCTCCCCCATATAGTAGTGGAAAGAGGGTATAAGGAATCTGTATTTTTAAATAATTCCACAGATGACTTTACTGATCACTCAGGCTTAGAAACTACTGGATTGAGGTACTGCTCACCCCTTCTTGTAAAAACAAAACAAAATGCCTTTACTCAGACGGGACTCCTTTCATTAAAGACCCACTAGTATAAGATATTTGACAAGGGCTCACATTTAGTTCTCAAAGGTGATAAAAATGAGGTTCAAATGGTAAATAAACTTCTTCAAGGACAGTTAGTAAGTAGTGGGATTGAGTTCTATATGCTTGACTTGAAAACAAATGTGCTTTCTTTTATGCTATGCTAATCCTGGGCTGATGGAACAAATGAGGGGCTGTCCTTGTCATCTTCACTGGCCCATCTGCTCCTAAGTATCTCTGCTTCTCCATACCTGGACATAAGGAGAAAGAGAAAAGCCACTGACACATAGTATGTCTCTATTTTTAACAAAATCCTGGCCATCTTTTCTTGATCAGGTTTTTCAATGATTTGAATCACTTTCCTCATGCAGATGGACTCATTGGCTATTGCTCACTAACTGACTTATACTATAAACTAATTAGTAACATCTTTAACTTTGGTCATTCACTAATTTCTAATATGCAACAACTTTGAGTTATTCAACTTTATATTCTAATATAAATGAATTTGTAAGTTTACAAAGTCATTTATATTAGAAATCACCCTCCACCCAATGTCACAAGCTCTTTGACCTCAGTTTCCTCTTCCTTAAAATGATGGGGTTGGAGTAGATTCTAAGTTGCCTTTTACCTTCAACATATAAGTTATTTAGGACGCATAATAGACGTGCATAGGCATTATTAGGAGGGTTATGGATTCTCATGCTAGCTCATAAAATTTCTTAAACAAGTAACATACCTAAAATATAGTAATGCAGGTTGGAGGAAGACAAAGAGCTCTGTTAAAGAGACAGAGTAAATTTTGCACCTCATTTTACCTATATTTGCTTCTTAACTGCTCTGAAGGCTGCATATCTGGTACTTTCATGTCATCATGTTTGGTTGTCCTGTGAGGACAGATCAGGCCAAATCAGTGGATCAGTTTACAGTTGTCATATCAAATTTAATCAAAACTTTTCTTGACCAGAGTTTGCCAACTTTTTTGATAGCTTTTTATACTTTGATAACTTTTAATGGTGGTGTCTTAAAATGAAAGCAGAAAGGTGTCTATAGAGATAACCTTGGGACAATATCTTCTAGGCAGCTGAGATTCTACTACAACATGGAGCAAACCCAAATCAAAAGAATCAAAAGCAAAATACTGCTTTGGATGAAGCAGATGATGAAAAAACAAAAGAGCTGCTGAAATCTTATGATGCTGTTAAGACTGATAATAGAGACGAAAGTAATGCTACAGTCACTGGTATGTGTGGAAGTATTGCCTGCTCTTTTATACAAGTGTATGCCTCTGCTTAGAAAAATAAAACCTGCAGATTTATAGTGTAAATTGTTTCATGCCTGGGGTAGATGTTTTATATGTTTATTAAACTCTTGAAAAGCTTTATTTATTTTTAGAAATTAGCATTTCCACGTTTGGTTTAATTTATATACCATATGATCCTGTTGGTTTGGAATTATGTGTTGAAATGGAGCCCATATTATTCATTAAACCATTATTAATCTCTAACATTGGGTCTGAGATAGAGATGTAATTGAATCCACAGAGATTGGCTTACTCGTAGAGGGGCTGGAAAAGGTTGACATTATACTCAATCTTTGGAAGTAAGATTCCATTACTTCAAAATTTGTAATGGTACATGTGAAAGTTGGACTGATGCCAACTTTTCAAGAATCTCATGTTCTGATGCCAGAATATGAATTTGTTAAGGAAATATACATGTATACGTATGTGTATGTGTGAATATAGTGTAAAGAATATTTCAAGGGAATGTACAGCCAGGCAAAATTTTATGAACCATTTTTTAGAAATAGTTTGCATTTAAATAATATAATGAACTATCTACAAGAATTAGGCATTCAGTGAACACTAATTTAGATACCATACATTTGTTGAGCACCTGCTATGCAAACTATGTACTTGAGCTTGAGGAAGTTCCAGTCTTGTGTGGAGATCAACCAGAAGACAAACAGTTAAACACAATTTATTAAATGTTGAGGAGAATGAATTGTTCTTCCTTTTCTGGCCTGCTTGACTCATACAAGAAACCCAGGAACACATCTACCCTTTCTTCCAGTGAGGCAGAAAGATTGGGAAAAGAACCCCTGTCACTTTTCTCCCAGCCTATACTATCCTTAACAACTGTTGATTTTCAAGAGAGGAGTCATATTACTGTTACGATTGGTCAGAGCCAAGGATAATCATTGTCTCATATTTTACTACTGAGCTAGATCACACGTAGGTCAAGGTCAAGACTGATACAAGGTTTCCTCTTTTCATTACCTGCTACCATATGGTAAATATATAGGGTCAGAGCCTTTCTTAGAGCCCTAGCCATGTATCTCTCCCTCTCCACAGCCGTATTTGGAGTTATTGGGCACTCTGTTATGAAATGCTGTACCAATTCCCACTTGTCTGTTGTTTCTTGTGTGTACATTTCCTTGGTCAGGTACACCGTAAAGGGATGAGGGATGTAGGGGAACAATAGTTATATGAAGAAAGGGAATCCAGAATGGGAAAGGATCAGAGACAATGAATCATAGACGTAGTGGTTTAAGAGCATGGACTTTGGAGTCAGATCCGATTTCAATACTAGCTATGTGACATTAAGAAAACTTCCTGAGGGGCGCCTGGGTGGCTCAGTCGGCTGGGCATCCGACTTCGGCTCAGGTCATGATCTCACTGTCCGTGGGTTCGAGCCCCGCGTCGGGCTCTGTGTTGACGGCTCAGAGCCTGGAGCCTGTTTCAGATTCTGTGTTTCCCTCTCTCTCCCCCATTCATGCTCTGTCTCTCTCTGTCTCAAAAATAAATAAACGTTAAAAAAAAAAAATTAAAAAAAAAAAAGAAAACTTCCTGAATCCCTCTAAGCTTCACTCTCCTCTTCTGTAAAATGGATAGAATAAACTACCTGTCTTACATGGTTTGTATGAAGATTAAATAAGATGGCTCAGGAAGAGTTTGACATCTAGCGTGTGATAAGTATTCAGTAAATGTTAGCTGTAATTAAGCAATTGAGAATAAACAATGAGATGCTGACCCAAATTAAGGTATTTTAGTAATTGTAGACTTAAGTTATTCTTTCCATTCCTGTCACCATTAAAATTGATAAAATGAAGCTAAATTTTTACACATTCTTATTATATTTTCTAATTTTAATTTTTAAAGTCAAAATTCCTGCTGCCCGACCAAAAAGACATAAACAGTGTTTTAGTGACGACTGCAAAAGTGTTGATCCACCTTTTCTTTCACACAGAGAAAAAACAAGAGAAAGCCATCCTGTGGTGAGTGAAGTTGAAATCCTTTAAATTTTCAGCTTAGAAAATGCCATTCTTTGGGCTAGTCAGTCATTAACTGTTGGCAGTACTCTTTCCATTTTAAGAATGCACAGGTTGAAAATATTTTTTGTCACAAGAAAGTAAGATAGCTAATTGAACAAAATGAGCCAAGAAAATATGTTGTGTAGTTAACTCACTTATCTGCACTGAATACAGAATATGGATTAGCTGCTATTGTTTACACCTAGGTTGGGTTCTTTAGCTACTTCTAGTCCCATGGACCCTGCCACTATCATAGTGTGTCTTCACCCATCCACTCCCAAAAAATGTCTGGGATTCATAGTGGGTAAAAAAGACGCTGGACTCCAGACAGAAAAGAGGAAAGCAACCTGGGTTAGCCAATCTGGATATCACATGGTTTATAGTGGTAGTGTTTGCTGTATTTGAAACTCCTCATATAAAAATATATTTTTACAAAAATAACATAGTAGTTGCTCAATAAAAAATATGTTAATTGATAAGATTCGTGTAACATGATAAGAACACAAAGGTTACTAGAAACTAATTTCTTAAGTGAAGTAGCATCCTCAATGAAATACTATTTTGAAGAGAAGTTAGACTTCTCTTATATGCTTTCTGTTAGTCATTGTAGAGAAGACAGTATTATTCTTTGAACTTCAACTATTGTTAATCAACTAATTTATAGCATAAATATTTTAAGTTGTATTAAAACTAAATTGCATTTGCCTTAGCACTTTGAAAATGATTTACGTTGGTTCCTGGTATCTGTTAATAATGGACAGAAAGTCACCTGTCAATCTAATTGTCATTCCCTTATAGATAATCTTGTAGCTTTTATGTTCTCCAGTTTCACTAAGTTGTGTCTAAATGTGGAGCATTTTATTAATTAAACTCAGGCCTAGAAATACTCCTTTAATGTGAAGGCACATTTCTCATTTGTATTCCAGAAACTTTTAGTCTTTATACCTTTGAAAATTGCCTCTCCTCCATCTCAGTAATTTTCTTTTTTCTTTTTTTTTTTTGAACTTCTGTTTAGATGTTGGTTAGACTAGTCTTAATATCTTCTAGTATCTTTTTCATATTTTCCATCTCTTTAACTTTACACACTATATTCTGTGTACTATCCTTTGACCTCTCTCCTGTTTAGTTATTTCTCTCCTCAAATATTTCTCCTCTATTTAACCCATATTTCTACTCTCTTTAACTCATATGTTGAAACTTTAATTTAAATGACTCTTTTTTATTTCTAGAAATTCTTTGCTTTTCGAATTTTTGTTTTAAAGAAAGAACAAAATAAAACTAAAAGGAATTTTAAGTCTCTTCCTGAGTCTCACATGATAACATGATTCTTTATGTGGTTTTTAATTTTTTGTTATGATTTCATTTCATTGAGGACTGATTACTATGGGAATTTTGGTGTGCCTAGGCTTCGTGTTTAACATTTGCCTCTTCTGGGGCCCTTAGAAGTTTATCAGCTTCACACAAGTTTTTATGCTCCTTTCTCAGTTTGAGTTCCTGAACCACACAAATTATATAAATTTAGTTCTTACACACATGTGTAGTATAGGCTTGAGTCTCTGATTTTCTTTTTTTTTTTTAATGTTTTTATTTATTTTTGAGACAGAGAAAGACAGAGCATGAGCAGGGGAGGGGCAGAGAGAGAGAGAGAGAGACACAGAGTCGGAAGCAGACTCCAGGCTCTGAGCTGTCAGCACAGAGCCCCATGCAGGGCTCGAACCCACAGACTCTGAGATCATGACCTGAGCCAAAGTTGGATACTCAACCGACTGAGTCACCCAGGTGCCCCTAAAAAGAAAACCAACTTTAAAAAAGAAAAACTCTGCTGCAAACCTGATCTGTCTTCCCTTGTAAGGGACTTTTTTTACCTTGCTGCTTTCATGATTCTCTCCTTGCCTGAGTATTTTGTGAATTTGACTATGCTAGCCTTGTTGATGGTCGGTTTTTGTTGAATCTAATGTTCAACATCACTCATCATCAGGGAAATACAAATCAAACCACAATGAGATACTACCTCACCTGTCAGAATGGCTAACATTAACAACTCAGGCGACAACAGATGTTGGCAAGGATGCAGATAAAGAGGATCTCTTTTGCATTGTTGGTGGTAATGCAAGCTGGCGTAGCCACTCTGGAAAACAGTATGGAGGTTCCCCAAAAAACTAAAAAGAGAACTACCGTAGGACCCAGCAATTGCACTACTAGGCATTTATCCAAGGGATACAGGTGTGCTGTTTCGAAGGGACACATGCACCCCAATGTTTATAGCAACACTATCAACAATAGCCAAAGTATGGAAAGAGCCCAAATGTCCATCGAGGGATGAATGCATAAAGAAGATGTGGTGTATATATATACAATGGAGTATTACTCGGCAATCAAAAAGAAGGAAATCTTGCTATGTGCAGTTACGTGGATGGAACTGGAGGGTATTATGCTAAGTGAAATTAGAGAAAGACAAAAATCATATGACTTCACTCATATGAGTACTTTAAGAGACAAAACAGATGAACCTAAGGGAAGGGACACAAAAATAATATAAAAACAGGAGGGGGACAAAACAGAAGAGACTCTTAAAGACAGAGAACAAACAGGGTTACTGGAGGGGTTGTGGGACAGGGATGGGCTAAATGGGTAAAGGGCATTAAGGAATCTACTCCTGAAATCATTGTTGCACTATATGCTAACTAATTTGGATGTAAATTTAAAAAAATAAAAAATAAAATAAAAAAAAAACTAATAAAACTGAATTTCCCAGTCAAAAAAAAAAAAAAAAAAAAAGAAAGAAAGAAAAACTCAAAAGAAATATAAGGACTTTAAAGTCATTAAGAATCTTTTGTAAATGTGAACTTTTAAATGTTGGAAACTTCAAATCACATTGGGGATGGGTTGAGCCTATGGCCAGATAGAAAGGAAATTGAGATGATTTTAGTTTGGGGCTACCTTGTAACACCGTCCAATCAAAACATGTAGGCAGCCTCCTCTATACCCGTGTAGACGAAGTACAGAAGTGATAACAATACTAATAGTTGGTATTCACTGAGTACTTATTATATGACAGACTCCCCAAATACATTTCTGTTAAGTAGCAGTACCAGAACTAAAGCAATGCCAGGCAGTCTGGCTACAGAACCTGTGCTTGTAACCACTGTGCCATATTGTACAGAATTGTAAAGGAGGTGTCAGAGACAAAGATGGTCCTAGCACAGTAAATATAGGAAATTGAAATAAAATTTTCGTGAAGCTTTTAGTAAGCACAATATAAACTATGTAAAGCTGCTTATTCCAAAGACAGATCCTAGGTTGGGTTTTTTGTTGTGCTTTTTTTTTTTAAGGTAAACAACAAGTAATGAAGGACTAAAGAAGAGGTTCTTGGGGGGAAGATTATTCTGGACCCTCCATGGTGGAAGGTGTAGCTTGTGTGGAGTTAAAGGTTATTGTCCATAGTGGCCAAGACTGAGTGCATCCACAATATGAGCAAAAGAGAAAGGAACATCACCTCCAAAAAGTGTTTTCTTTATCCTGACCTGTAGGTAGAGGCGTAGCCAGTTCAGACCTTTAGTTTGCTTTTATAGCCATTTGATACAAAAAGAAATAAATCTCATTTGTTTGTTTTGCATATTTATATTTTATAGTTCTGCTTTGATGCATTTCATAAATGACAGCAGTGATATTGCTTTTCCACATAATTGGATGGGTTTATTATGTGCATTTTTCATGTCCCTTGTAGGCACCAAAGTAGAATTTCAGGGCAGTATACTTCAGAAGGCTTTGAGGACTGACACATTTTTTAAATGAATGTATATTGAGAATACATTAAAGAATAGATAATATGAGTCAGTCCATCAGTTTTCATTTATTGAGCACCAGCTATATATCCAACAGTTTGGAAATCATTCACAAATACAAAAGCTATGCTCCTGCCTATAGATCTTATTATTTTGAGGGAGAACTATAATATGTAAGATATAATATATATTAATGCTAAGTTTTGTAGCACTGCAATTCTTAAGTAATTCTGAGAAAGGAGAAATCAGTATGAATCAGATTTGTCAGAGGTTTCATGTATGAGATGGGTTTTATATAATAAGCAGTATTTATTGAAATCTTAATTTGCAATGGCCCTGTCCTAAGCATTTTACATGTGTTAGTCTGTTCAGGCAAGGAGAGGACAAGTAACTTGCTAGAGCCCCCCAGCTAGGAAGAAGTGAAGCCAGAGCACACCCAGGCAGCCTAGTTCCAGAATCTACTCCATGATTACATCTCTCATAGGAAAGAGGTGGATCTGGGCAAAGTTAATTGAAGGCATTCCAGGCAAGACAGTCACTACTGAC
The DNA here is from genome assembly GCF_024362965.1 of Panthera pardus. Taxonomy (NCBI): domain Eukaryota; kingdom Metazoa; phylum Chordata; class Mammalia; order Carnivora; family Felidae; genus Panthera; species Panthera pardus. The sequence goes on from NW_026526765.1 coordinate 99,385,560, forward strand.
AAGGGCGTGGGGAGGGGGCCTTAAATCCCGTTTGTGTTTTTGAGAGAGTAGTGTTTTGTATTTTAAGATTATGTGTGAGATTTTTAATAGTGTGCAGTGATAGTCACAGAGCCTTAAAGTAAACTTGTTGCATATATGTGGTCTTTAAATATCATGTGCTCTCAGTTGTTCTTGTTTCACCTACAGCTATGATTGTAACAGAAGTCAGTGAGAAATTGTGATTCTTTATATGGTTGCTATTCTTACAGTCTTTTTGCCAGGAGTAGATCTGCTACATAAATCAAAACATTTAAGTTTACTTTTCCCCTCAAGTATGCAACATTTATACAGGTAAACAAAGCATGAACACATTTTGAACATAAAGCAAAATAAGCATTGTAGCAGCACTTTCTTTAGCACTTTTACTGTGCATTTGACAATTGCATATCAGAGAGAAATACCTGCCTTCTTGTAATGAAGTTTTTAATATTTTTATCTGATAGCATCATACCATCAGTGCCATTCTACAAGACATAGAAGAAAAACAAGAAAATTTACTAGAATTTGAAATAAGAACCCCTGAAGATGCAGGTAAGTATGCACCCATACTCAAGTTTGATTATTTCGTACATCCAAGGTCATTACTACCTCAACTTCTTACGGTACATGTTTATGTCAAAGCTTACAGTGGCTGAAAGTAGCCTTTTTTTTGTGATGGTAAAGTGCCAGAAATGAGCATCCGAAGTCATTTATGCAAACCAGTAGTTAGTGTACTTGTTGATCAAGATACTTCTAAGACTCAAAATATAGCATAAGTAACATGAGAGACACTTGAAACAATGATCAGAGATAAGCCACTACTGGTGATATGTTTAGATGAAGATGTGAAGAAAAAAAGAAAGCACAATATAGTGACTAGGGAGGAGATGATGTTACTCCCTGCAGCTATGGTAGCTCTTTAAAAACAGATCTGCAGAGGAATATGCAGTTGTGACTCAAGTAGGGCAAATCCTCAGACCTTTCAGATGAGCAGATACACCAGGTAAGTATCTTAGCATAGCTGTCTTCCTGTTTACAAAAGACAAGTGATTCAAAATAGTAAATTTGACTTTGATCCCTGACCTACTAATCGGAATTTCTCAAAAGTTCACTGAATATTTGTAAATCTTTGATAGCTCACAGTTGTGTTTTCATGAGTTAACGATTACAGGTAAAAATTGGGTCTTGATAGATTTAGATCTGAATGTTTAAGTAGTTAAACGTATCTCCTCAATCTTTAATGTAATAGGATACAGCTATTCATCTCTTATCCTAGTTCATACTGTACAGTCTTTTAAAAAATTATTTCCTTTTAAATTACACCCATTCTTTCATCTTGGCCTAACACATGGTAAACATGTTATGTTTTGAGGAAAATAATACAAAATAGTGTAATGTATACTCCCAAACAAATGTGAATAGTTCATATATTTTATTTAGTACTTATAATACCTTATATACCTAAGATGAATTTTCCAATTAAAAAATTTTTTATTAAAAGGCATATAAATACACTTCAAAAAACCAGGAAAAAAATGCTAAAAATACCTACTGTCCCACCACAGTATTTTGTTGTATTTGTTTCCTTTCTTCTAAGAATTTGGTTATGCAGTGACACCTCAATAAAATTATTAAAAACATATTTTAGATCATGCTAAACTTGCCAACTTTACATTTTCTCTCTAGAGCCATTATTCTTAGTGGTTTACCTAGTATCCTATTTTGTAAATGTTCCAGGGCTTAATTTTTCCGTTTTTCTTGAGCATTTACATTTTTCTACTTCTTTGCTATTTTATAGTATATAGCTTTTTGAATTTAGGACTGTCTTCATAGGAATGATTTGGAACTACTGGCTCAAAAATTTATAAACATTTTAAAATCTATTAATTTGTATTGATAAATTATTTCATAAAGTATTAGATATTAATTTAATTTGCACTTTCACCAACACACATTAGTGTTTGTTTTCCTTTACACTGCTAATAGCAACAGTATTTTCATTTAAATTAATTTTACCAGTTTAATGAGAAAAATGTGCCTCATATTTTCACTTACCTTATTATTAATGGTATTTTTTCTCTAGTTTTTTTTCCTGCTTTGTGAATTGACTGTTCCTGTTTCTCTGCTAATAAGTTGGAGCCATTTTATACAATCAAGTTATTGACTCTTTTTCTGCCATAACTGCTGCAAATATGTTTTTCAGCCACTTAACTGTCTTTTTATGCTTAAGTACATACATTTTTAAAATCTGTATAATAAAATGTATCAGCCTTTTTCCTTTGCTATTTCTTTTAATGCTTTTAAGATTAGAAACTTTTCTTCCCTCCCCATCCCTAGGCTTTGTAAATTAATTTTATTCTTTTATGACCAATACATTGACTAGTCAGGACCCCTATATCTTCATCCCACTGCCCCTTTAAGGGAGGAACGGTAAGGCAACGGGACTCTAGAGTTCTTGGCTAGCAGTTGCTAGCCTAAATACTAGGCTAAATACTGACTGCCACTGACTCCATCAGTCTTTGGCGGATGTCTAAAACTTAGTCTCTTCAGAGCAATTTTCTGAGGCTTTTCTGAACTTGTATATGGCTCCTGTGGTGTGGCAGGGCAGTGCACATTTTCCTTTCCCTGGCTCCTCTTTGTCTTCTGTCAGCTGCTGCTGCTGCTGCTGTTTTTTTGTTGGTTTTGTTGTTGTTGTTTTGTTTTTTGGTGGTCCACCTACACAGACTCTCTCTCAGGTAGAAGTCTCCATGGTCAGTCTCACAGGGCAGGCTCCATACCAAGTCTTCAGGATCCTGGCACTTTGGACCTGTGGTTAGAAAGGTGGATAGTTAACTTTCAGCACAAGAACAACTCTCCCTTTCCCCTGGTGTCCACATGTCTTGCCCTGCAGGGCCTCAACCTCTAGATTTCAAGCCAGGTGTGAGTCCATTATCATCTCAAAAGAAAGTTATTACTCTCTTCAACAGTTCTTTGAGAAACTGCCCTCCTTAGGCTTGAGACAGAGAGAAACCTCACCTCTCAGTCTGGCTGTTGAGAATGGAGATTCCCATCCAGTTGAGCAATAGCTCTCTGAAGAAGTGTCTTTACAAATTCACCACTTCCTTATTCTGACACCTTTTATATCTGTGATTTGGCTGAGGAGTCCAGGAATAACAGATCCCATTTTGTACATTTTTCTGTAGGTTTTTCTTTTTTTTTTTTAATTTTTTTTTTAATATTTATTTATTATTGAGAGACAGAGAGACACAGAGTGTGAGCAGGGGAGGGGTAGAAAGAGGGGGAGACATAGAATCCGAAGTAGGCTCCAATGCGGGGCTCATACTCACAAACCATGAGACCATGACCTGAGCCAAAGTCGGACGCTTAACCAACTAAGCCACCCAGGTGCCCCTTCTGTAGGTTTTTCTTATTGATGTCTTGTATTCACTTTGATATCAGAAATCTTAGTGCCTCAACCAAACTGACCAAAAAGATGTTTACTTTAAACATTTTGTATATTGTTTTTTTCCTATGCATTTCAACTCTGCTCTTCATTTGAAATCTCTTTTCCACACATGACACAAGATGAGGATAGAATAGAGTCCCCCACCCCCACGTAACTGTTCCACTTCCCTCCTCTTATCTGTTGAATAATTTCTGTCATCCTCATTCTTTATTATCATATATTAAAATCTTACATATATTAGAGCAATTCTAGGTTCTCCCTAAGATACCACTGATTAATGTATCTGATAAATAAGTATATAGTGTCAAGTTACATGTAAAATTCTTCCTATCCTTTTTTATAGAAATACATAGAATTTTCTTGGTTACTATGATAATGTTATTTTTACCTGTGATTTAAAATTCAAGTGCGTGATGGGCAGAAACTACTCTGGGAACACTGACTCTTTACTGATCAAGTCATTTGTCTGATTTGCAAAGGAAAGTTTTGGAAAAAATTTCAACTCTGAACTTCATGTCATTTCCCACCACTGATTTTCTCTACGTTATCTAGAAAAATATGCATTGGTCTGAAATAATTAGGGAAAAAATGTAAGAAACAAAGCCAAAAGTAAAATAAAATAAAATAAAATAAAATAAAACAAAATAACATAACATAAAATAAAATAAAACAAAATAAAGTCATTTAAAAGAAAATGTATTCATCTAAGCCTTTCCATTTACTACTTGGGAATGTGGACTTGGACATAATTGGCATTTGTGTGTAAATCTTGTGGACTTGTGATGGATGGGGCAGAGCATGATGCTGTTACTTAGGAAGCAGTGGAAGAAAATAGGAAAATTTTAAGTAATTATTATAAAAATAATTTTTTTTTTTTAAATTTTTTTTTTTCAACGTTTTTTATTTATTTTTGGGACAGAGAGAGACAGAGCATGAACGGGGGAGGGGCAGAGAGAGAGGGAGACACAGAATCGGAAACAGGCTCCAGGCTCCGAGCCATCAGCCCAGAGCCTGACGCGGGGCTCGAACTCACGGACCGCGAGATCGTGACCTGGCTGAAGTCGGACGCTTAACCGACTGCGCCACCCAGGCGCCCCTATAAAAATAATTTTATATAGATCTTTGTGAACTTAGATATCATATAGCCCTATCTAAATGCTAAGTGTAAAGAACAAGAACTGATGGCATGATTCTTATTATTAGGTAAATATAATAAATAGTTACATATAGTATAAATATATAGAACAGTGCATTAAATAAATACACAATTTAAAAAAAAATTGACACACACAAATAGGTACCCTGCTACCAAAGTATTTTTTTTCAAATCAAGAATAGGTCTTTTCTTTATTCTTTTTTTTTTTAAATATAATTCATTGTCAAATTGGTTTCCATACAACACCCAGTGTTCATCCCAACAAGTGCCCTCCCAAAGTATTAACAGTAGTCTCTTTTGTGGAGTAAAAAAGAGGAGAAACGGGGGGTGAAAGTGGGATACTCTTTTTTACTTTTCTTCTGTGTAAACATTCATATTATTTGAAAATTTTTCTTACAATGTGTTCCTTTTGTGTTTTAAAAGTAAGTAAGTTTAACAAAATATTTATTTCCTACCCTCATTTCACAAATAAGAAAAGTAACCAAAGGGGACATATGTCTTGTCCAGAGTCACAGAACTTAGTGGAGTAGCAGGATTAGAACTCAAGCTGGCCTGCCCTCTTCAGGGTACTTCCATAGGGTGGCATAATTCAATGAGCCTTGGTTTATATATCTGGGCCATTGATACTGGGGAGCAGAGTAGGGAAATAAATTTTTTAAAATTTAACAGTAAGGCTGAGTCCTCTGTGATCAAATGTAACAATTGCTATCTCTCAGTTAACTTTTTATTTTATTACCATGTTTCCAGAACAATACATTGAAAAGATGTTAGAGATAAAAGAGGTTATGGATAATGTGCTTGCCAAACAGAAGGCAGAAAGGGATGATCTGGCTAAAAAATACAGGTGAGTGAAAAAAGTAGAACTGCTTTAGAATTTTCATAATTTACCCCTTTTTAGCTACAATAGTTAGGTCTGGAATTTTTTAAGAATACAATTGTTGCTTAGGGCCAAAGAATGACCATGAGGTCATCTAATCTATTACCTTCATGGGGAATTGTACTTCCCAGAAAGATATTTTTCTTTTTTATTACTTGAAATATTCAGAAGAGGACATTTTAGTATCTTAAAAAGTTGTCCATAGCCAAGAATTTTATGACAGCCTCTCTGGTCATGAATCCCCAAAATAAATTTCTTTCCATAGTAAACTCAGATTTTTTACACTAAAATTTTTTCTTTTTGCTATCACAAATGTTATCTAAGTGGTGTAACCATGTGTTTTTTTGTGGTTTTGTGTATGTCTTAAACTCTCAGGGCTTTTAAGGGGTTTTATCCTGATTATATTATATCCTCTTCTTTTCCCTTTTTTGAGAAAGATATATTGTTTTCTTGTTTGGGCATATTTTTATTAGTTTTTCATACATAGACTTAGCTACCTATGCCTTCTTTTTTTTTTTTTTTTTTCTCATGAGAACTTTTAAGGTTTACTCTCTGAGAACTTTCAAATATACAATACAGTATTATTAACTATAGTCACCATGCTATACATTACACCTCCATGACTGACCTATTTTATTACTGGATGTTTGTACCTTTTGACCTGGGGTCAAAATGGGTGAGCCATTTCACCCACCCTCCACCTTCCACCTCTAGCAACCACCAATCTGTTCTCTGTATATATGAGTTCATTTTTTTGTGTTTTGTAGTTTTTTGTTTTTTGTTTTTTTAGATTATACATATGAGTGAGACCATACAGTATTTGTTTTTCTCTGTCTGACTTCTTTCACTTAACATAATGCTCTCAAGGTCTATGCATGTTGTCAAAAATGACAGGATTTCTTTCTTTTTAATGTCTGAATAATATTCCTCTGTGTGTGTGTGTGTGTGTGTGTGTGTGTGTGTGTGTACATTTGTACATTCCACATCTTCTTTATTCAGCCTTTGATGGACACATGGGTTGCTTCCATGTCTTGGCTATTGTTAATAATGCTGCAGTGAATATGGGGTTGCAGTTATCTTTTTGACCTTGTTCCTTATTCACCTGTTATTTTCTAATTTCCTTTATATTCTTTTGTTTAAAGTTTGTTTATTTTTAAGAGAGAGAGTGTGAGTGCTGTGTGTGTGTACCATTGGGGGAGGGGCAGAAAGAGGGAGTGAGAATCCCAAGCAGGCTCCACGCTGATGCAGGGCTCGATCTTACAAACCGTGAGATCATGACCTGAGACAAAATCAAAAGTCGGGTGCTTAAATGACTGAGCCACCTGCACCCCTCTAATTTTCTTTATATTCTTATAATCATTTGACATCTATTGCATGTTCAGTTTTTTTCTGAACTTATTTAAAAATCAGTTTTCTATTTTCATTTACAAATCTTTTATCTTCATTTTGCTTTTTTCTCCCCAGTGAATAAATATTACAGATTATTTCTCTTTTCTGTTTTCCTGTTAGTATAAAGCAAGTGAGCTTATAGGACCTACAGGTAGGTCAATTACCTTTGGAGAAGGTAAACTTTGGAGAAGACTAGCTTCAGTTTTCCTTTATGTTCTATGATTAACAATATACCTGGAGTTTTGGGAAGTTCCCAGGCAGTTGGGTTTGTAGGTGTGTAAGTCCTTATTAATACTATTGTAAGACTTAAAATCTTGTAATCTTAAAACCATTTTTATTTTCTGTCTGAACTCTGTTTTAAATGTGGTATTACTAATTTTTTCTCCTCTGTTCAGCTTCTTGTATTTTATGCTACTAGCTGTTTGCTAATATTCTTACTGCTTCTTCCACCTACGTCTACTATTCACTCTAACATCTGGTCTGCTTGAAGTTCAGTACGAACAACCCTAAACTGTGATACTATTGCTATCCCTTAAAGCAGCTGCTTTAGGGTGATCCCTGAAGGTCATTGAGACCATTTCAAGGGGTGTATGAAGTCACAACTGTTTCTATAATGAAACTTTTTGGCTCTCATTCTCTCATGAGTGTATAATGGAATTTTCTAGAGGCCACATGTGTGGTGCTATCATTATTCTAATAGCCGATGGGATGTATCTTTGTATATTCTTGTGTTTTAAAATTTTCTGTTTTATTTTGTAGAACAGTAAATATTGATAGATAGACCCATATGAAAAAAGGCCCTTTGGGGTCCTCAATAATTTTTAAGAGTATAAAACAGTCATAAAACCAAAAAGTTTGAGAACTACTGGAAACAAAGAGTCCAGTATCCTGAAGGTCACTGTAGTGTAGATGGGTATAACCAAAAGAAGGGTGTGAAGCAGCCATTTTCTCTCGCTCTCAAGCCCATTGTGGTCACACAGGTTAATGCTTGTCCTAGTAGTCCCTCTGGACCCGAAAGTGCCTCAATACAGGTTCAGAGTACAATTACAGTAATTACTTGATGGATTGACATTTCTCAGGTCCAGCTCAGATATAATTATTCAAAACAGTCTCACTCCTCCATAGCTCTAAGGGAACTTGAGTGGAACTTACTCCCAAATTTTATTTCCCGATACACCTTTCCACTATAAACAGGTAAGCAAACTCTGAATTTAAAAATGGTGTTCCTCCTTCCAACTAAACAATCCACATTTGTTTTTTTTTCAGGGTTGACTCACAACTGATAAATAATATAAATGTGGATAACCACACCATCACCTCCAGAAAAAGGCAGTCTTACTTACCTTAAGAGTCATTTTCCTTTCAAAGGAAATACTTGTGTACTTTGGGCTGATTAAAATTTAAATTGAGACAAAGTATCTTTAAAATCTACATGATTGCTAAAAAAAGTTTTCTATTGTTTTTGTTTTTTTGTTTCTCTTTCTGTTTCTTTCTCTAGAGTGTCCATAGAATCATTTAAGCAAGGAGTCCTCAGAGAACAACTGGCTAATTTGGCCACAAGACAGAAGAGCCTTTTAGTTGTGGCAAAAAAACAGAAAAAAATTAGCCAGAAAATTCAAAACTATAAAAACATTACATCTGCGTCTGGTCCTGGTTTGAAGAGGCTGCCATCCAGCTCAGAAATCTCTAGTGAAAAGGACAGCCAAAGGCTTACCAGTCTGGGAAATTCAGTGCAGCCCCATTCAGGTTCATGTTCTCCTGTCAGCCTTATTTGTGGAAGCATACAGGAAACACAGTCATCTCTGGAAACGTGGAATGGCAGCCAAAATACCAACACTTGTGTAAATTTAGAGACAGTGAGAAGGGAAGAATTTTTTGGAAATGAGCTGAATTCTAAACAGAATGTCAATGACTGTACCTTGGATGGGTTATCAAAATCGAGACATTCAGATGGCACTAAGAAGATTAAATTACCATCCCAGCCTGTTGCTTTTCTTGCTCAAGCAGAATATTCACAAAAAGAAAATGATCTTACAGAAACTCCAGCCAAAGGGAATGAATCTTACAGTAGTCCTTCAGCAGTAACTGGCACATTAAATATTTCAGAGACTACAAGCAGACTTGCCGAAAATGATGCCCATCTATCAACTGTTATTTGCGATCAGGCTCCTACCAATTGTGATCTGAAAAGAGGAAACAGGAAAATAGCTTCCCAGCAGCCACCTAGGGGGACATTAGAATCCTCGGCACACCAAGGGACTGATGCCTTAGGCAGTACTACTGGGCATCAGATGAAATCATATCTTAAAAAATCAGTTTTTGCTGTTCCCCATGCTCATGATGGTGAGAGCTCCTATTCCTCGGGATCTGGCCGTCAACATATTATAAAAAAGCCTTTAAACAATAGCACAGCTCCCAGAAAGAAATGTATGCAGATAAAAGATCTGATATTACTAGGAAGAATTAATCCAGGAAATAACATTCTGGAATTCAAAACACAGGTATCCTTTTTTTCTCTAAAATCATGTAATTTTATAAGCAAATAAATGTTTCTTTCATAAAGTAGGCATTTAGCTCTGATTATGGATGTAGGGTTTGGCTGGCTTCTTGAATGAAGGGACAAAAACGTTGTATTCTTAGCTAGTGAAATCATGCTTTTGGGTTGCTCTATACATTTTAGTCACTAGTACCTTTGGGCTCTCAGGCCAGAGTTAGTCAATTATATTGGCCCTGGAAGAATTTAAGAACAACATAAAAATAATAAATGGGAGCTATCTTTGGTTCTACAGTTTTAGGAATTACTGTGCACTGCTGAAGCTTACCCAGATAAAGGATAGATATAAATTCATCTTCTATAGAAGTTCAATTTAGAAATAAGAAGTGACTTGGAATTTGGATAAATCTGACTCAATGAAAACAATATCACATATGCATAAAAATCGAAGAAGAAAGGGTACCTGGGTGGCTCAGTCGGTTAGGCGTCTGACTTTAGGTCAGGTCATGATCTCACGGCTAGTGAGTTCGAGCCCTGCGTTGGGCTCTGTGCTGACCGCTCAGAGCCTGGAGCCTGCTTCAGATTGTCTCCCTCTCTGTCTGCCCCTCCCCTACTCACACTCTGTGTCTCTCTCCTTCAAAAATAAACATTTAAAAATTTTTTAATAAATAGAAGAGGAAAAAATTGTTCTACTAGAAAATGCCTACAAAACAGGCATCCTATCCCCTTTCCCTACATTGACTTTGACTTTTTGAAAGAGGAATTCAGAATGGCAGTGATTTTAAGAATCCTGGAATGTTTCTTTGCTAACGGGCCACCAGTTCAATAGAAATTGGTCCAGGCTAACTGGAATTTAATCTGAATGGCCACTGTTTCTAGTCCTTCCATTGCTGGTTAATAAGGCTTTTCCTAGTTAAAAAAACTTTACTTAAGTTAGGAGCAAAAAAATTAATTTTAAAATTTCACATTGTAGTTTAAAGACCAAATTAGTGGCTTGATCTCAGGTCTCTTGATGTTCCTGTTTGCTTACCTGTCAACCAGTTACTGCTAAGTAGTACCTACATCAGATTAGCCAGAGAAACTCAGATTTTAGTTAGTAAATTAGTTACATTAACTCAAATTTTGGCAGTTGTGGCTACTTCTCTGGAGCAGCTATAATAAAATTTTAATATAACTTTTCATATTTCAGCTATTTCTTAACAGCTTTATTGAGATATAATTAACATATGTATTTAAATTACATGTTTTTACATATGTATTTACATAGTAAATACATACTATGTGTATTTAAATTAAGCATTTTGACAGATTTTGATGTATGTATACATCTGTGAAACCATAACCACAAACAGGTAATGAACATATCCATCACCCCCAAAAGTTTCTTTTTGCAATTTTGTGTACCTCCTTCATACTTCTTCCTTCCCATGCTGAACTCCAGATAATTAGTGGTCTGCATTCTGTCCTTTTACTTTTGTTTGCACTTCTAAGAATTCTGTAAAAGTGGAATTACACCATATGTGTTCATTTTTGTCTGGCCTCTTTCTCTGAACATAATTACTTGAGAGTCATCCTCATTAGAGTGTGTATGTATGTACTACAATTTGTCATTTCATCTGTGATAGACATTTAGGTTGTTTCCAGTTGTTGACTATCGCATATAAGCTACTATGGATATTGGTGTACAAATTTCAGTATGACACAGGCTTTTGCTTTTCTTGGGTAAATACCTAGGAGTGGAGTGACTGGATGAAATATGGTAAGTATATATTTAACTTTTAAAAAAACTGCCGAAGTTGTTAGTAACATTTTACATTCCCACCAGCTGTGATGAGTGTTGTGGTTCCTCCATATTCTTACTTAGCTAAGTGTGTATGTATGTACTACAATTTGTCATTTCATCTGTGATAGACATTTAGGTTATTTCCAGTTGTTGACTATCGCATTTAGTATGATCCGTCTGTTAATTTTAGCCATACTAACATATAATGTAGATGTATGTATATAATATGTACATATGTATAGTAGTTTATTATTGTGGTTTTATTTTGCATTTCATAATGATTAGTTATGTTGAGCATCTTTTCGTATGCTCTTTGCCATCCATACTTATTCTTCGGTGAAGTTCCTTTTCAAATATTTGCCTGTTTTTTTATTGGCTGCTCATTCTCTTATTTGATACATTTTGGATATAAGTCCTCTATCCAATACATACTTTGCAAAAAGATTTTCTCCTAATATAGTTTTGCCTTTTCATTCTCTCAAAATTGTGTTATAAAGAACAGAAGTTTAAAATTTTGATGTAGTCCAACTTAGCAATTTGCTCTTTGACTAATTACGTTTTTAGTATCATATCTAAGAAGTCTTTGTCTAACCCAAGGTCACAAAGATTTTCTCCCAGAATTTAGGTCTGTGGTCCATTAGTTTCTTTATGTAGTACAGAGCAAGATCCCAATTCCTAGTTTTGAATATGGGTATTCAATTCTTCCAGCTACATGTGTTGAAAAAATTGTTCTCTATTGAATTGTCTTTGCACCTTTGTAGAAAATCATTTGTCCATATATGTGCCTATTTCTGGACTCCCTGTTCTGTTTATCTATTTGTCTATCTTACTATGAATACTGTCTTGATTAGTGCAGCTCTGTAATAAGGGTTAAAACCAGGTAGTGTTAGTCCTCCAGTTTTGTTCTTCCTTTTGTAAAGTGTTTTGGCTATTCTAGGTCTTTTGCAATCCCATATGAATTTTAGAGTGAATTTGTCAGCTTCTTTTTTTAAAAAAAAGGGGGTTCTGTCATTTATATTGGTATTGAGCTAAATCTGTAGATGAATTTTGGGACAGATGACATCTCAGCAATATTGAGTTGTCCAAATCATGAACATGATATAGCTCTCTGTTAATTTAGACATTTTCTGATTTTTCCCAGCAGTTGTAGGAGTCAGTATACAGGTCTTTCATATCTTTTACCAGATTTATCCCTAAGTATTTCATGTTTTTGATAGTAATATATATGATATTTTTTAAATGTCAATTTTTGGTTGTTTATTGCTCATAGGTAGAAATTCAATTGATTTTTGTATACTGAGATGTTATTTTATAATCTTGCTAAACTCACTACTTCCTGTAAATTTTTGTAGAAGTCATTGGATTTTCTACATAGATGATCAAGTTGGCTATGAATAAAGACAGTTTTACTTCTTTCTTTCCATTGTGAATGCTTCTCATTTCTTTTTGTGTAGCTGCACTGGCTAACACCAGTGCAGTATTGAAATAAAACAGTGAGATCACACTTCTGTTTTTTCCCTAAGATGAGACTATGTTTCTTAGAAAAAATTTAGGCTTCCACTGTTAAGTACAATGTTAGCTATAGGTTTTTTCTTAGATGCGCTATATTAGGCTCAGCAAGTTCTTTTCCTAGTTTCTTGAGTGTCTTTATCATGAAAGGGTATTGGATTTTGTCAAATGCTCTTTCCACATCGGTTGTGATGATCATAAGGTTTTTGTTTTGTATTCTCTTGATATGATGTAGAACATTAATTGATCTTTGGATATTAAACCAACCTTGCATTCCTGGAAAAGCAGATAAATCCCACTTTGTTATGGTATATAATTCTTTTTATATGTTGCTGGATTTGGTTTTCTAATATGTTTTTGAGGATTTTTGCATCCATATTTATTAAAGATATTGGTCTTTAGTTTTCTTGTGTTGTCTTTTGTCTGGTTTGATATTAAGGTTATACTGATCTCACAAAAATGTTTCTCTTTTTCTATTTTTAGAATATTGGTAATCCAAAATATTAGTATTAAATTCTCTTTAAATGCTTGATAGTAATCAGCAATGAAGCCATCTGTACCTGGATTTTTTTTTCTTTATGTACATAGTGTTTGGAGTGTTAATTCAGTCTCTTACAGGTTTTTTCAAATTGTCTATTTCTTCTTGAATCATTTTTGGTAGTTTTATTTTGTTAGAAATTTGTCCATTTTTTGTTACTTATTAGCACAGAATTATTGATAGTTTCTCTTATAATCCCTTTTATTTCAGTGTGGTCAGTAGTAGTGCACTCATTTTCATTGTTGATCTTAGTAATTTGAGTCTTCTCACTTGTTTCCTTGGTCACTGTCACTAAAGTTTTGTCAATTTTGTTAATATTTTCAAAGAACCACTTTGATTTCATTGATTTTTATCATTCTTCTATTGCCTATTTTATTTATTTCCATTCTAGTATTTATTATTTCCTTTTTTCTGATTGCTTTGTGTTTAGTTTGCTGTTCTTTTTTCAGTGTCATCATTATAAGTGCAGGTTATTGATTTGAGATTTTTCTTTCTTTTCAATATAGGCATTTACAGCTATAAATTTACTTTTAGCCTACTGCTTTTGCTGCATCCCATCATTTTTCGTATGTTGTTTGTTTATTCATCTCAAAGTATTTGCCTTTTGATTATGTCTTTAATCCTTTACTTATTTAGGAGTGTGTTGTTTGATTTCCTCATAACTGTGAGTGTTCCATTTTTTTCTTTTATTAATTTCTAATTTCATTCTGTTGCATTTAGAGAGTATACCTAGTATTCTTTGAGTCCTTTTAAAATTTCTGAGATTAGGGACGCCTGGGTGGCTCAGTCGGTTAAGCGTCCGACCTCAGCTCAGGTCATGATCTCACAGTCTGGTTTGAGCCCTGCGTCAGGCTCTGGGCTGACAGCTCGGAGCCTGGAGCCTGCTTCGAATTCTGTGTCTCCCTCTCCCCTTCCCTCCCCCCCCCCCCCCCCCCCCGCTCGTGCTCTGTCTCTCTCTGTCTGAAAAAAATAAATAAAAACATTTAAAAAAAATTTTTTTTTAAAGTTTCTGAGATTTACTTTGTGGCTTAACTAGCATGTGGCCCATCCTATGTGCACTTGAGAAGAATAATTATTCTACTGTTGTTAGAAGGTTTTTTATAGATGCCTGTTGGGGGTAGTTAGTTTATAATATTGCTCAAGTTTTCTCTTTCCTCATTGATCTTCTGCCTGTTTGTTCTATGTATTATTTAAAGTGGAGTGTTGACAACTATAATATTGTTGAATTGTCTGTTTCACCCTTTATTTATCTTAATTTTTGCTTCATGTATGTTGGTGCTCTTTTATTAGGTGCATGTGTGTTTATAATTGTTATATTTTCCTGATGCATTAACCCTCTTATTATAAAACGTCTCTTGTTATCTCTAGTATTACTTTTTGTTGTAAAGTGTATTTTGTGTGATATTAGTATAACTGCTGCAGTTTTTTGAGGTTGCTGTTTGCATGATCTATCTATCTCCATCCTTTAAGTTCAATTTTCTTGTCTCTTTCAATTTAATCTGTCTTTTATATGCAGCATATAGCATACATCTTGTTTTTCTTTTAACTAAGTCTGACAGCCTCTACTTTTTGAATAAGTTTTTTCATCCACTCTCATTTAATTAACATTATTAATATTACTGGACTTATGTCTGCTATTTTACTTTTTGTTTTTAATGTGTCTCATGTCTTTTTTGTTCCTCCATGTTTCCTTTATTGCTTTCTTTTGCATTAAGTGAATATTTTCCAGTGTAGCATTTTAGTTTCTTTAGTCACTTTAGTTTCTTTAGTGACTTTTCTTTAGTGACTTTAGTGACATATTTTTTGAAGTATTTCCATAATGCTTATGCTATGATATATTCACTTATCAGAATCAGCTTCATATCTATACTAATTAATTCTAGTAAGATAAAGAACTGTAACTCCTATATAGCTCTATCCCTCTCTCCCCCTTTTATATCTCAAATGCAACAATTCATTGTTGTAATTATGACTTCATAAAACTTTGTGATTTGTAAAGAAATACAAAAGAAAGCAAGTATGTATTTATAGGTTTTGTTTTATTAACCTTCTTATTTGCCCTTTTTGGTTCTCTCCATTTGTTCCTGTGGATTTGAGTTACCATCTGGTATCATTCCCCTAGCCCAAGAAAACCTTGCTCCCACACACTTCCTTTGTGCTATTTCTAAATATATACATTATATACCTATTGTTTTATACAATGATTTTTAAAATCAGTTAAGGAAGGGGAATAAATATTTGTTCATTCTGTGTTCTATAATGTATAATTACCTTTATTGATGCTTTTTGTTTTCTCATGTGGATTCATATTACCATTTGAGGTCACTTGCTTACAACATGAAAAACTTCCTTTGGTATTTCTTCTCAGGTACTCTAGCAACAAATTGTCTCCATTTTTGTTTATCTGGGGAATGTTTGTTTGTTTTTAATAAACAACAGATTTTTTTAAGCTGGTTTGTTTTTCAATATATGAAATTTATTGTCAAATTGGTTTCTATACAACACCCAGTGCTCATCCCAAAAGGTGCCCTCCTCAATACCCATCACCCACCCTCCCCTCCCTCCCACCCCCCATCAACCCTCAGTTTGTTCTCAGTTTTTAATAGTCTCTTATGCTTTGGCTCTCTTCCACTCTAACCTCTTTTTTTTTTCTTTCCCTCCCCCATGGGTTTCTGTTAAGTTTCTCAGGATCCACATCAGAGTGAAACCATATGGTATCTGTCTTTCTCTGTATGGCTTATTTCACTTAGCATCACACTCTCCAGTTCCATCCACGTTGCTACAAAGGGCCATATTTCATTCTTTCTCATTGCCACGTAGTACTCCATTGTGTATATAAACCACAATTTCTTTATCCATTCATCAGTTGATGGACATTTAGGCTCTTTCCATAATTTGGCTATTGTTGAGAGTGCTGCTATAAACATTGGGGTACAAGTGCCCCTAGGCATCAGTACTCCTGTATCCCCTGGGTAAATTCCTAGCAGTGCTATTGCTGGGTCATAGGGTAGGTCTATTTTTAATTTTTTGAGGAACCTCCACACTGTTTTCCAAAGTGGCTGCACCAATTTGCATTCTCACACCAGTGCAAGAGGGTTCCTGTTTCTCCACATCCTCTCCAGTGTCTGTAGTCTCCTGATTTGTTCATTTTGGCTACTCTGACTGGTGTGAGGTGATACTGGTTTTTATTTGTATTTCCCTGATGAGGAGCAAGGTTGAGCGTCTTTTCATGTGCCTGTTGGCCATCCGGATGTCTTCTTTAGAGAAGTGTCTATTCATGTTTTCTGCCCATTTCTTCACTGGGTTATTTGTTTTTTGGGTGTGGAGTTTGGTGAGCTCTTTATAGATTTTGGATACTAGCCCTTTGTCCGATACGTCATTTGCAAATATCTTTTCCCTTTCCGTTGGTTGCCTTTTAGTTTTGTTGGTTGTTTCCTTTGCTGTGAAGAAGCTTTTTATCTTCATAAGGTCCCAGTAATTCATTTTTGCTTTTAATTCCCTTGCCTTTGGGGATATGTCGAGTAAGAAATTGCTACAGCTGAGGTCAGAGAGGTCTTTTCCTGCTTTCTCCTCTAGGGTTTTGATGGTTTCCTGTCTCACATTCAGGTCCTTTATCCATTTTGAGTTTGTTTTTGTGAATGGTGTGAGAAAGTGGTCTACTTTCAATCTTCTGCATGTTGCTGTCCAGTTCTCCCAGCACCATTTGTTAAAGAGACTGTCTTTTTTCCATTGGATGTTCTTTCCTGCTTTGTCAAAGATTAGTTGGCCATACGTTTGTGGGTCTAGTTCTGGAGTTTCTATTCTATTCCATTGGTCTACGTGTCTGTTTTTGTGCCAATACCATGCTGTCTTGATGATGACAGCTTTGTAGTAGAGGCTAAAGTCTGGGATTGTGATGCCTCCTGCTTTGGTCTTCTTCTTCAAAATTACTTTGGCTATTCGGGGCCTTTTGTGGTTCCATATGACTTTTAGGATTGCTTGTTCTAGTTTCGAGAAGAATGCTGGTGCAATTTTGATTGGGATTGCATTGAATATGTAGATAGCTTTGGGTAGTATTGACATTTTGACAATATTTATTCTTCCAATCCATGAGCACGGAATGTTTTTCCATTTCTTTATATCTTCTTCAATTACCTTCATAAGCTTTCTATAGTTTTCAGCATACAGATCTTTTACATCTTTGGTTAGATTTATCCCTAGGTATTTTATGCTTCTTGGTGCAATTGTGAATGGGATCAGTTTATTTGTCTTTCTCTTGCTTCATTATTAGTGTATAAGAATGCAACTGATTTCTGTACATTGATTTTGTATCCTGCAACTTTGCTAAATTCATGTATCAGTTCTAGCAGACTTTTGGTGGAGTCTATCTGGTTTTCCATGTATAATATCATGTCATCTGCAAAAAGTGAAAGGTTGACTTCATCTTTGCCAATTTTGATGCCTTTGATTTCCTTTTGTTGTCTGATTGCTGATGCTAGGATTTCCAACACTAAGTTGAACAACAGCGGTGAGAGTGGGCATCCCTGTCGTGTTCCTGATCTCAGGGAAAAAACTCTCAGTTTTTCCCCATTGAGGATGATGTTAGCTGTGGGCTTTTCATAAATGGCTTTGATGATGTTTAACTATGTTCCTTGTATCCCGACTTTCTCAAGGGTTTTTATTAAGAAAGGGTGCTGGATTTTGTCAAATGCCTTTTCTGCATTGATTGACAGGATCATATGGTTCTTATCTTTTCTTTTATTAATGTGATGTATCACGTTGATTGATTTGCGAATGTTGAACCAGCCCTGCATCCCAGGAGTGAATGCCACTTGATCATGGTGAATAATTCTTTTTATAAGCTGTTGAATTCGATTTGCTAGTATCTTATTGAGAATTTTTGCATCCATATTCATCAGGGATATTGGCTTGTAGTTTTCTTTTTTTAATGGGTCTCTGGTTTGGGAATCAAAGTAATACTGGCTTCATAGAATGAGTCTGGAAGTTTTCCTTCCCTTTCTATTTTTTGGAATAGCTTGAGAAGGATAGGTATTATCTCTGCTTTAAATGTCTGGTAGAACTCCCCTGGGAAGCCATCTGGTCCTGGACTCTTATTTGTTGGGAGATTTTTGATGACTGATTCAATTTCTTAGCTGGTTATGGGTCTGTTCAAGCTTTCTATTTCCTCCTGATTGAGTTTTGGAAGTGTGTGGGTGTTTAGGAATTTGTCCATTTCTTCCAGGTTGTCCAATTTGTTGGCATATAGTTTTTCATAGTATTCCCTGATAATTGCTTGTATTTCTGAGGAATTGGTTGTAATAATTCCATTTTCATTCATGATTTTATCTATTTGGGTCATCTCCCTTTTCTTTTTGAGAAGCCTGGCTAGAGGTTTATCAATTTTGTTTATTTTTTCATAAAACCAACTCTTGGTTTCGTTGATCTGCTCTACAGTTTTTTTAGATTCTATATTGTTTATTTCTGCTCTGATCTTTATTATTTCTCTTCTTCTGCTGGGTTTGGGGTGTCTTTGCTGCTCTGCTTCTATTTCCTTTAGGTGTGCTGTTAGATTCTGTATTTGGAATTTTTCTTGTTTCTTGTGATAGGCCTGGATTGCAATGTATTTTCCTCTCAGGACTGCCTTTGCTGCATCCCAAAGCGTTTGGATTGTTGTACCTTCGTTTTCGTTTGATTCCATATATTTTTAAATTTCTTCTCTAATTGCCTGGTTGACCCACTCATTCTTTAGAAGGGTGTTCTTTAACCTCCATGCTTTTGGAGGTTTTCCAGACTTTTTCCTGTGGTTGATTTCAAGCTTCATAGCATTGTGGTCTGAAAGTATGCATGGTATGATTTCAATTCTTGTATACTTATGAAGGGCTGTTTTGTGACCCAGTATATGATCTATCTTGGAGAATGTTCCATGTGCACTCGAGAAGAAAGTACATTCTGTTGCTTTGGGATGCAGAGTTCTAAATATATCTGTCAAGTCCATCTGATCCAATGTATCATTCAGGGCCCTTGTTTCTTTATTGACCGTGTGTCTAGAAGATCTATCCATTTCTGTAAGTGGAGTGTTAAAGTCCCCTGAAATTACCACATTCTTATCAATAAGGTTGCTTAGGTTTGTGAGTAATTGTTTTATATATTTGGGGGCTCCGGTATTCGGCGCATAGACATTTATAATTGTTAGCTCTTCCTGATGGATAGACCCTGTGATTGTTATATAATGCCCTTGTTCATCTCTTGTTACAGCCTTTAATTTAAAGTCTAGTTTGTCTGATATAAGTATGGCTACTCCAGCTTTCTTTTGGCTTCCAGTAGCATGATAAATAGTTCTCCATCCCCTCACTCTCAATCTGAAGGTGTCCTCAGGTCTAAAATGAGTGTCTTGTAGACAGCAAATAGATGGGTCTTGTTTTTTTATCCATTCTGATACTCTGTGTCTTTTGGCTGGCGCATTTAGTCCATTTACATTCAGTGTTATTATAGAAAGATACGGGTTTAGAGTCATTGTGATGTCCATAGGTTTCATGCTTGTAGCAATGTCTCTGGTACTTTGTCTCACAGGATCCCCCTTAGGATCTCTTGTAGGGCTGGTTTAGTGGTGATGAATTCCTTCAGTTTTTGTTTGTTTGGGAAGACCTTTATCTCTCCTTCTATTCTAAATGACAGACTTTATGGATAAAGGATTCTTGGCTGCATATTTTTTCTGTTCATCACATTGAAGATCTCCTGCCATTCCTTTCTGGCCTGCCACGTTTCAATAGAGAGATCAGTCACGAGTCTTATAGGTCTCCCTTTATATGTTAGAGCAGGTTTATCCCTAGCTGCTTTCAGAATTTTCTCTTTATCCTTGTATTTTGCCAGTTTCACTATGATATGTCGTGCGGAAGATCGATTCAAGTTACGTCTGAAGGGAGTTCTCTGTGCCTCTTGGATTTCAATGCCTTTTTCCTTCCCCAGATCAGGGAAGTTCTTAGCTGTTATTTCTTCAAGTAAACCTTCAGCACCTTTCCCTCTCTCTTCCTCCCCTGGAATACCAATTATGCGTATATTATTTCTCTTTAGTGCATCACTTAGTTCTCTAATTTTCCCCTCATACTCCTGGATTTTTTTGATCTCTCTTTTTCTCAGCTGCTTCTTTTTCCATAACTTTATCTTCTAGTTCACCTATTCTCTCCTCTGCCTCTTCAATCCGAGCCGTGGTCATCTCCATTTTAGTTTGCAGCTCATTAATAGCATTTTTTAGCTCCTCCTGGCTGTTCCTTAGTCCCTTGATCTCTGTAGCAGTAGATTCTTTGCTGTCCTTTATGCTGTTTTCAAGCCCAGCGATTAATTTTATGACTATTATTCTCAATTCACTTTCTGTTATATTGTTTAAATCGTTTTTGATCAGTTCGTTAGCTGTCGTTATTTCCTGGACATTTTTTTGAGGGGAATTTTTCCGTTTCGTCATTTTGGATAGTCCCTGGAGTGGTGTGGAACTGTGGGGCACTTCCCCTGTACTATCTTGAATAACTTGCGTTGGTGGGTGGGGCCATAGTCAGACCTGATGTCTGCCCCCAGCCCACCGCTGGGGCCACAGTCAGACTGGTGTGTACTTTCTCTTCCCCTCTCCTAGGGGCAGGATTCACTGTGGGGTGGCGTGGCCTGTCTGGGCTACTTGCACACTGCCAGGCTTGTGGTGCTGTAATAGCTGGCGTATTAGCTGGGGTGGATCAGCAAGGTGCACAGGGGTGGGAGGGGCAAGTTCAGCTTGCTTTTACTTCGGAGATCCGCTTCGGGAGGGGCCCTGTGGCACCGGGAGGAAGTCAGACCCTCCGGAGGGATTGATCCGCAGAAGCACAGCGTTGGGTGTTTGCACGGTGCAAGCAAGTTCCCTGGCAGGAACTGGTTCCCTTTGGGATTTTGGCTGGGGGATGGGCGAGGGAGATGGCGCTGGCTAGCGCCTTTGTTCCCCTCCAAGCTGCGCTCTCTTGTCCGGGGCTCAACAACTCTCCCTCCCGTTGTCCTCCAGCCCTCCCGTTCTCCGAGCAGAGCTGTTAGCTTATAACCTTCCAGATGTTAAGTCCCTCTTGCTGTCAGAACACACTCCGTCCGGCGCCTCCGCTTTTGCAAGCCAGACTCCAGCTCTTCTTTGCTGGTGGGCTGCCCCTCCGCCCTGGCTCCCTCCTGCCAGTCCGTGTAGCGCACACCGCCTCTCCGCCCTTCCTACCCTCTTCCGTGGACCTCTCATCTATGCTTGGCTCCAGAGAATCCGTTCTGCTAGTCTTCTGGTGGTTTTCTGGGTTATTTAGGCAGGTGTAGGTGGAATCTAAGTGATCAGCAGGACGCGGTGAGCCCAGCGTCCTCCTACACTGCCATCTTCCTCCGGAATGTTTTTATTTAACTTCATTTTTGAAAGATAGCTTTGCTGGATATAGAATGCTTGGTTGACACTTTTTTCTTTGTACACTTTGATTATATTATTCCACTGCTTCTGACTTCCCTTGTTTCTGGTAAGAAGCTGGCTGTTAATCTTCTTGGGGTCCCCTTGCAAGTAATGAGTCATTTTTCTCTTTTGTACATTATTTTCTCATTGTCTTTGACTTTCAGCATGTGTCTGTTTATGAACTTTTTCATGTTTATCCTACTTAGAAGTCACTGAGCCTCCTTTGAAAAGTACAGATTAATGTTTTTCAATAAATTTGGGAAGTTTTTAGCCATTATTGTTTCCAGTATATTTTCTATTCCTTTCTTTTGTCCTTCTAGTACTAGAAGTCCATCTAGTAAAGTTTTCATTTTAGTTATTGTACTTTTCAATTCCATACCTACTACTTGGTTCTCTTTTTTAAATTCTCTTTATTGATATTTTCTATTTGATATGACATTATCATCATTCTTTCCTTTACTTGTTTAGTTATGGTTTCCTTTAGTTCTTTCAATATTTTTATAGTAGCTGTTTTGAAGTCTTTGTTAAATCCAACATATGGTCACTCTCACAGATGTTTTCTGTTGTTTTATTTTGGTGTATGTGTCTTACTTTCCTGTTTTCCCATATCTGTCATCATTTTTTGTTGGAACTGGACATTTTAGATATTTTTAAATGGGTCATGGATTATAGCAAATCTGCGTACTGGCTTCCACCTTCTCTTAGGATTGTTACTATTATGTGCCTGCTTAGTTACTGGATAGATTGTTTTAGTGAGGTTATTTTTACCTACTGTAGTGTTAAACTTTTGATATTATATCACATGGACTTAGGCCTTGGCAGGTCTCCCTGTGTCTCTTTCCCTGACCATACCTAACCATCAAGCTCCACTTATTGCTGGTTCATTGTTCTATTGTTTACAACAATGAACTGAAGCATAAATTGCTACAGACTAATCCAATCAAATGTGTGCTCCTTTGAAGGGATAGTTTTTGAGGTCAGTGTTGGAGTTCTATTCTGACTTTAAGAAGTCTCTGCCCTACTATCTATTTTCCCAATTTTCTCCTGAAAACTAGCCAGCATACAGCTTAGCCTGTATCTCCAATGAATCCACCAATTTACTTTCAATTGCCTTTTACCACAACCTGTACTGCCTTTAAAGTGCCTTTGAGCTTGAACTTCTATGTTCTGTTGCAAATGAAGTCATTTCCTTTGGAGGAGATTAGGAACCATCTGTTTTAAGGCTTGCTTCTTTTCCCAGGCAAAATCTCTGTACCTTAGCTCAGGAGCTGGGTGAGAACACAGCGGCTTTTCTTTGAACGGCACCCCGGCTTTAGTAGTTGAGCATTTAGCTGAGGCAGGCACAGTAGCCTCGTGCCTTTACAGCTTCTCTCTCCTGATGTGAAACCACCACCTTTTAAGCCAGGCAAGGGTGATCAGGGTCCCAGTAGTCATAGTGACACCATGCCAAAGGTGGAGCCCCTACCTCGCCAGTGCAGGCTATACAGAAGGGATCCCCTGCCTCTTTTATTTTTGTTTTTCTTTAAAATTTTTTTTAATGTTTATTTTTGAGAAAGAGAGATAGAGTGCAAGTGGGGAAGACACGGAGAGAGAGTGAGACACAGAATTGGAAGCAGGCTCCAGGCTCTGAGATGTCAGCACAGACCCCGATGCAGGCTTGAACTCACACACCGTGAGATCATAACCTGAGCCAAAGTCAGATGCTGAACCAACTGAGCCACCCAGGCATCCAGCCTCTTGGCTGCACTTACCTTCAACTTAACCTTAGCAACAAATAGCTGAGGGCAGGATGAGAAATGTTGATATCCTGCCCTTGACAAGAAGGTGGCCCTCTGACTAGGGGCTGTAGGGAGAGGGAGCCCTGTGTTTGTGGCTACACATTCTGGAGTAGAATCTGCACCTCACTGAACTGGGAAGGGAGGAAGGAAGCAATCTTGGTTCACATACCACAGACTCCCCCCCTTTTTTTTTTAACCTAATTGTCATAGATTTAGCTGAATAGATGTCTGTTTGCTGCATGCCTTTATGACCATTTTCAGAGATTTAAATGATTTTTAAATGCTTTTTCACCTGGGAGTGGATCCTCACATTGTCATGCCAGAAGTTGATTCTAGAATATTTATATTTGGGGAGACTTCTGATATAGTTAGGTTTAAATTTATCACATGACATCTGTTTTCTATTTCTCTCATCTCTTCTTTGTTCACTTTTTCATTTTTTTTTTTTTGTGTTCTATCTCCTTTGTTAGTTTATTAGCTACAACTCCTTTTACTCAGTTGTGGCTTTAGAGTTTATAGTACATATTTTTAACTTCCCCCAGTCTGCCTTTAAGTGATATTGTACCACTTTATGTATACTATAAGAACTGCAAAGTAGTATGCTTCCATTTTTCTACTCCTGACCTTTGTGTTATATATTTTACCCAATGTTATAAATTCCATACTACATCATTATTTTTGTTTAAGCAGCTAATTATCTTGAGATTTAAATAAAAAGAAAAATATCTTTCTTATGTAATTACTGTTACTGTTTTTCTTTTCTTTGTGCAGATCCTGATTTCCATTTGCTATCATTTTCTTCTCTTGGAGGACTACCTTTAACATTTCTTGTATTGAAGGTCTTCTACTGATAATGAATCCTTTTGACTTTTGCATGTGTGAAAAAGTTTATTTTACCTTCATTTTTGAAAGATATTTTTGCTAGATACAGATTTCTAGGTTGGAATGGTTTTTTTTCTTTGAGTACTTTAAAGATGTTGCTTGACTGTGTTCTTGATTGCATTGTTTTCATCAAGTAATACACTGTTGTCCTTAACTTTGTCCCTCTGTACATAATGTGTCTTTTTGCTCCTTCTGGCTGCTTTTAGTGACTTTCTCTTCATCTCTGGATTTAAACAATTTTGATTATGAGATGCATTAGCATAATTTTGTTCATGTTTCTTATACTTAGGGTTTATTGGATTTCTTGAGTCTCTGGGTTCCAAATTTGAATCTCAGATGTGGAAGAATTTCAGCCAATTTATTTCTTCAAGTGTTTTTTCTTCCCTCCCCTCCTTTTTTAACCTCTTATTACACACAGATTGGTTGAAATCATTCCACAATTCACTGATGATCTGTTCATTTTTTAAGTTCTCTTTTCTCGGTGTTTCATTTTTATGCAGTTCCTATTGCTTTATCTTTGAATTTTCCAATCTTTTTGTTTGCAGTGTCTAATCTATTATTGGACATGCTATTCCCATCTAGTACTCTTCATCTCACACATTGTAATTGCATCTCTAGAACTTTGAGTTGAGGCTTTTAAAAAATATTTTCCCTGCCTCCACATAACTTTTGAGCATGTAGAATATGATTATAATAACTACTTAATGTCTTTATCTGCTGATTATAACATTCTTATCAGTCTTGGTCATTTTCAGTTGGTTGCTTTGTCTCTTCTGTATGGGTTGCGTTTTCCTACTTATTTGCAGGCCTGTTAATTTGTTATTGAATCCCACACATTGTGAAATCTACCTTGTTGGATGCTGGATATTTTTGTAGTCTTGTAAACATTTTATATATTTGTTCCAAAATACAGGTAAGTTCCTTGGAAACAATTTGATCCTTTTAAGTCTTGCTGTTAAGATGTGGTAGGCAGGATTGGAGCATGTTTTCAGTCTAGGGCTAATTATTTCTCACTACTTAAGTAAGTTTCTTCTGTGTACCCTACCAGTGCCCTACCAGTTTTGAGGTTTTCTGTTGGGAACAGGCACTATTTTTGCCCTTTCAGAATGCCAGGTGTCATTACCTCTAATCACTACTCAGCTGAATACTTAAAGAGGACCCTCTGAAGATCTACAGAGTTCTCTCTCTCTCTCTTTGTATTTCTCTCTTCTTCAGTACTCTGTCCTACAGACTCTGGGCACTTTGCCTTCCTATACTCTGCTCTGCCTCTTCACCTCAGGGAGTCCACAGGCTTTGCCTGGATCCCCTCTCCCTGCACCATGACTTGAAAATTCTCTCAAGTCAATGGCTGGGACACTTGGAAGGCTCACCTCATTAATTTCTCACTTCTCACGGATCACTGTACTTTGTTGCCTGATGTTGTTTGGTATCTAACAAACTATTGCTTTATATATGTTGTCTATTTTTTGTTCGTGTTAGGACAAATCTGCCTCCTCTTACTTCATCCTGGCCAAAAGCAGACGTTCACATATTTCAGGTATTTTTCCTTCTTAATTTTTCTTTTATTTTTCACTTCAGGAGACTACTCACAAAGCCAGTGTTTTATTGAGTGGTAAAATTAAGGTAGAAAATGGTCAGATTTATCAAAATCCAGTCACCTGGCTCAAGGATCTTCTAGGAGACGACAGTTACGTGACTTGGAATTATGCTTGGAGTAAGGTGGGTCATTCTTAATTTATCTGTAACTGCATATTCAAATAGAAATGTACATTTTTTATGATAAAACTATTATTTTTAAGAAATCTGAACTTCTCCAAGCTCGTTTATGTCCTCATATATCCTTAATACAATATGCTACGTGCTTTCCCCTACAACTCTTGTTTAACAGAATTCCCCAGGGGCAGACTTGGACAGCTGACTGAGCCTCTCCATCCTTGTTCCTCACCTAGTCTCAGAAATTCAAATGCCCTGATTCCCCCCTAGGATTCCCCCAGGTGATTTCAGGTCTTTGTGACTCCCTAGAGAAAATTTGGGACCTCTGACGTATTGATAATTAAGTTAATATGTTAGTATTCTGGTGCAGTGGAGGAAAATCTTCCCCAAGACCACAGGAAGGAGCAAGCAGCCTAAGACCCACAGAGGTTATGCTGCACTTTTGTTTGAACTCAGTCTTATCCATCAATTGCTAAACCCCCAAAAAGAAACACTTGTTTTCATTCTGACTTCCCAGACTTAGTAATCTTCCCCTCAGTTCTGTCTTCTGAGTTGTAAGCCCAGTTTAACCACCAGTTGAAGACAATTAATGACTGACACCTTTGATGGCCAAGATCAGCCACCTCCAGATATCCATTGTCACACTTCAGGGAAGAGTCTTGGAATGATTCACCCAGGAAAGTGTGAATCATCACACATCCACCATTACTGTTAAACAGAATTACAGATGCCTTCAGCCTCCACTAGCCATTAGAGTAAGCCTCAGTGTACTAGTAATAAAAGGCCCAGTTTCTTCTCTCCTTTTTTGTCCCACTTAGCTCTGCCCACCCTCCCTCCTAGTTTCTCCTCTCCTTCTGCATCCCTAAATTGCTTTCCAGTGTTCTAGACCTTTGTGGCAGGTGCTTCCAAAATTGTGTTGTAGTTCCCTCACTTACATCAATACATCTTGAATTCTTTTCTACTTTATAGTCTTTATGGGTTTTTTCTTAAAGGTTTTTTCTAGTTGTTTATTTCCCACCCCTGGAGTCACCAGGCCACCTGCTTTCAATTTACCCTGCCCAGTCCTTTCCATGGATTCATAAGTCATATTTGCATGTTAGTAATTAACATTTTACCCTTGGAAATCCCTTTTTATTAAAAAGTTTCTCAAACTTGTGATAGATTTTATCATTTTGTTGAAATAGTCTATGGTTACAGCCTGAATATGGTTCTGATTTCTGTAGTTTAGTTTTTTTGAGCTCGACATGCCTCTGCTACAGTGTGCCCAGTGATGACTCAGTTCTCCCACTCTTTTTCTTTATTGGAACTACTGCATTTTCTGCTTTTGAATAGCTGGCTGTGACATCATTTGGCCCTCACTCTGTACTTAAGCCTCATTTATATATCACATTGCCTATGGTCTTTTCTCATTGGACATGTCAGTTAGTCATATGGTTTAACACCGAGGTGATAGTGAAGTCAAAGGCGAATGTGGGTGCTAAAAATAGAAGAATTATTGGGTATAAGATATTTGTACAGATTATCTAAGTAGGCTTAGATTTTTTTTAATATTCAAAAAATAGTCTTAAAAATTACCACAGGGTGCTCATGTACTTTTAATAAATACCCCAAGCTGAGAAACACTACCCCAGTAAAAATTTTTGCAGTGTTTAAAACCCTCTTTTAAAACTTAACACAGAAACCTTTGCCTCCTCTTATCTTGAAGTAACTCCTGAATTCACAGTTGCTTCTGAGTGACAGGGTGTTTTGGCTACATTGGTCAATGTGAACATTTCTCCTGACTCATTCTGAGAATGCTGGTGTGGCTATAGGTCCCGGAGTGGTTGCTTGTCAGGCAAGAAATGCCAGAAAACTAGGTCTTATCCTGCCTCAGACAGAATGACAACAGCCACTAGACACAGAGATGACTCATACTTCCTACCCAAGCAGCTGGGCTGCTATACAGGGAATTCTGATGCTTACTCCCACTGGGCATCACTGATCCCTCTCACTCCTGCAGTCTCCTGACTATTAGGTATCATCCTGATATGGCAGAGTGATCTCTGGGAGGGAGACAGGAGACCAGGCTGGTTCCCAGTTCCACTCATGATAAGTTACATGATCTGGGAATGTTTTTCGATCCTGCCTACACATTGGAATCACTTGAGGAGCTTTTAAAAACTGCTAATGCCTGGAGGACCCCAGCTCCATACCTTCTGATCTAATAGTCTTGACTGAAGACCAGGTGGCAATATTTGAAAAAGCTTTCCAGGTAATTGTAATATGCAGCCTAGAGTGAGAATCACTGATCTGGATCAAGTCACTTCACCTTTCTGAACATCATTTTTCTTATGTATGAAATAAGTAGTAGTGCTAAATGGTCTCTAAAGACCTTCCAATGTGGAAATTCTAGGACTTGGATAGTTATGTGTGATTTATAAAGGCTTTTACATGTATTCTTTCACAACAACCCCAAGAGGCAAGAAAATTAACTATTTTCTCTATCTATGGATGTAAAACCAGAGTTACAGGAGATTAAGTGAGTTGATTACCCCCAAGGCCAGTAAGTGCCAGAACTAGGATTAGAATCTGGTCTTTTGGTTCCCTGTATATTATTTTCCACATTTGCAACAAGTAAGGACAGAGGGACATTATTTTCTACATTTACAACACAAGGGAGCCCACATTCCTTTCATTGGAAACCAGTTGCCGTGAACTGAAAAGAGCACACAGTGTTACCTAGCTGTCTTTGTGGATTTATGCAAAGTCTCATTCTTGTGCAGCAAAAATTGCTCACTTCTAGCAGAAAAAAATGCCTTTCTGTGATACAGTTATGGTAGGAAATTGTAAGAATGGCAGTGACCATTGATTTTGTGAATGCTCAGGACTGGATCTTTGCAGATGAAGAATACACTGCCATTTTGGGCAGTGACTGAAGGAGCAGTGACCGCTCTCTTGGGCAACATACTTTCCATCCAAATGACTCACTCTCTGAGTTTCGACCCTTATAAATTCACTGTTTTGGATCTAGTATTAACTTTTCTCTGTGGTTACCCCTCACTCTACACACTTTCTAAAATAATTCCTCCCACCACCATGATTAGGAATATCAAGGTAGGGAAAGGTTGAGGTAGGAGTATAGAAAGTGATGGGAATTGTTGATCTGGACAGCCAGCCAGCCTCATTGGGTCAATTAATCATTCCCAAAGTGTCTTAATTAACTTAAACTTCTGTGAGTCCTGCTTCTACTCTGGAGATGTGGGCCCTTTCAAAATACAAATATCAAAGAGGTGTGAATCCTGAAGACTGTAAATAATATGAAAGGCCTACTGCCCTTCTCTTGCCTGGAGCTACATAGACTGCCTGGGGGAAGTGGAGAAGGAAGTGGAGAAGGCTCTAGGATGGGGATTGGGAAGAGGGGGGCGGTGTGAAGGTGAACCTCACTTCCATCATATTTCCCCAGGATCTGTCTTTTGTGGCAGTTATTATACTTTTATCCTCCCTTCTCAAATATTTGAGAATTATTTTAATTTTTTAGCCAAATTATGTCTTGGTGTTACAGTGAACCTAAAAGAAAAACCTACAGTTTTCTTCTGTTTCTTTGCCCTTTTCTGCCCCCTCTCCCATCCTCCAACAAAAACAATTTTCCTTTCCTCTTTCTTCCTTTTGGGATAGTGTAAATTTGTTAAGACTTGCTTCATAAAACTTGAAATGGAAGTAAAACAGTCATTTGATCATCCATGAACAGATTCCCATTAGTCAGTACCAACAAATGGTTTTCCTGAAGACATACGAAAAATGGACTGATACTTTCAAATAAAATAGAGCCCCAGCAGGGAAGTAAATTCTTGGACACCTCTTTAATGTTCAAAGGCAGGTTATGTTTTATATTTTCTCTTGATGCGTTAGAACATAAGGTATAGAGACACATTTGTTACTGCAGTTAATGACAATTGAGATTGTACTTTATTTCTTCAGAGACCATACCAAAATAAAGTTAATTAATAATTTCACTTGGCTGATTAACTACATTTCCAGAATAGTGGCTAACTGAATCATGCATCTACCTCACACACACACACACACACACACACACACACACACACACACACACAAATGCACACCATTTCTTTCCCAAGTATAATATTAGGAAATCACAATGAACTAATTTCTGAAGAATAATGGACCTTCTACCTAAGAGCCTCAAGGAAAGCATCAGTGACCTTCGGATGAAGCACTCCTGTAGTTATACATTTTAGAAAAGCAGGACCACCACAACCTGCAGGTAACCCTCACAGCACGCATCTTACCCTAACTCCGGCTTTATTACTGTTTTCCTCAGGGGGGAGGTGGCATCCCATCAGCTGCCCCTCATCACAATGGGTTTTGAGTGGTAAAGTTGTCAAGATTGCTGGCAGCTATGTAGCCCGAGACCCTAAAAACCTCACCAACAGCTCATCCTACATGCCTCTATCAGAGCAGGCATATGAGCTAGATTTGGATTCAAGATTTAGTTTAGGATTCAGAGTTTGATTTATGCAAATATGATGACTGTTGGCTCTTATGCTTTAGACAACTAGAGCGCAGACACTATTATGAAATGGACAGTTTCCAGGAGTGACTAGTGCCTGTTCAGTTTAGGTCTATATATTATTATCCTCATTCAATAAATTACCCCCATTTTGAAGAAACTAGATCTTTAACTCCGTGGATTTTCTTAAAGCTGTGTTCTATGTCTGAATTACCCCTAGTGCTAAGTTTAAGACCTATGCAGACTCATGACTTCTAAGGCTACTAAGGTACAATTTTACCACTTTATATTACCCAGTACTAACTGATAAAAATCTGCTTTAAATCTGAAGTGCAGGTGAGAATATACTGAGCCTGCATATTGACAGGCCTGTAAGGTATTTTGGATATTATCAGGGCACAAGTGAACAAAATCTGTTGTTTCTAATTGTTAGTTGTTGGGAGAGCTGACAGATGGCATTCAGAGGCCTCATCTCTCCTGTGACAGGTGGGGATGGGTTAGCACAGTGGGTCAGACAGATCTGTTCCATTTCCATTACCAAGTTTGTTTGGTCATGGGATTGAGCCCAGAGGGTACCTAAACCTTCCAGATTCCTTATGTCTGCCCCATTCTGTTAAATAACAGCTTTTATTGAGCACTCAGGACATGCTAGACAGTATGCCAAATGCTTTTCATGTATTCTAATCCTCACAACAGCCTGATAAGCTTGGAGGTACTCGTTTTGCAAATGCACAGAGGCTCAGAGAATGTAAGAATCTTGCTTAAGAGCTCAGACTGCAGAGGTTTTCCCCCCAGAATTGTCAGGCAGTATGCGAAGTGCTAAGAGTATAAAAATGAATATGACACAGACCTTGTCTTCAAGGAGTTTATGTTAATGGAAGCAGACCTCTTAACACATAATTTCATTTAAATGAGATAAGTTCCTTGACAGAAAAATAAGCACAGAAATTATGGGGGTCTAGAGGAAGGTTATTGGCTAAGTTTCTAGAAGTTCTAAGAAAGCATCCTGGAGGAAGGGATGTTCGAGTTGAGACTGGATGGTTTAGCCACAGTGAGCCTAGCTTCTGAGGCATATTATTAGGCCACCCTGGAACAAAGAGTGGAGAACCCAAGGACCCTGTGGCAAATGTTTGCCAGTGTGCCTCAGCCCAGCCCATTTGTGTGCAGGGATCTCTAAGATCTGACCTTCAAGGCTGATAAACAATAGCTAAGTTCACAAACAAGCCAGAAAAAGCAAAAAAAATTGGATGCATAGCCCTGAAATGATATTAATCTGAACAGTTAAATGTCTTATTTCTTGAAAAGTACTATTACTTTTGTGGTTTAATTTTATTAGTACAACGCTACTTCTTTAACACTATAAAGTAGCCCATGCTGGTTTAATGGTTGTTTACTAAGTGAATGGAAAGAGGTTTAATGATAAAAAGCAGGGGTAACAAATTTCTTCTCTGAAGGGCCAAATAATAAAGATTTCAGGCTTCATGGGCATATGGTCTTTGTCACCAATATTCAATGATGGTGTAGCATAAAAGCATCCATTGATAGTAAGTAAATGAATGGGTATCTTTGTGTTCTAATAAAACTTTACTTACAAACAAAGGGGGAAGGCCAGATTTGTCTATGGACTATGGTTTGCCAGTCTGTGATAGACAACAGTCAGTACTTTACCAAAGTTACAGTTTGCAAGAGAGACGTGTATTTGCTTCTTTTGAAATGTAGAACTTTTGAATTCTGTGCTTACTTGTGTGCAGGTAACATATCTGGGGAAAGAGCTTGTAAAGTATGTTTCTGAGGAAATACCCGTACCCTCAGAGCCAAACATGGCGCCTCAGCAACATCAACCTTGTCTTCCAGGTACGTGCAGACCAACACCCATTTCTTAGTTGTGAGGAAAGTGCCCAAAGCTACTGAGAAAGCACTCCTTGTTTTGTATTTTCATTCATGTAACATTCAAATAACCATTCTACAGTGAACAATTCAGTGGCATTTAGTACACTCACAGTGGTGAGCAACCACCACCTCTGTGTAGTTCCAAAACAACTTTCATTACCCAAAAAGAAACTCCACACCCATTCAACAATTGCTCCCCTCGGTCTACTTTCTGTCTGTATGAATTTGCCTGTTCTGAATGTATCATATAAATGGAATCATATAATATATAACCTTTTGTGTCTGACATCTTTCATTTAGCATAATGCTTTTAAGGATCTTGCCCTGAAGGGCATTCAGTTTCCCTTTTTTGGAAGTAGTGCTGCTGTGAGCATGTCTATACATATATTTTAACCTGGTTTTAGTTCTTTTGGATGTATACCTAGGAGTGGAATTGCTGCATCATATGGTAATTATATGTTGAAGTTTTTGAGGAACAGCCAAACCGTTTTCCACAGCAACTGAGTCATTTACATGTCCACAAGCAACATACAAGGGTTCCAATTTCCCCACATCCTCACCAACACTTATTTTCTGTTGGTTTGTTTATAGCACTCCATTTTTAAGCATAGGTGATTCTAGGAGAATTTTTTAAATGACACCTTTTCTCACAATTCCATTCTCTAAATCTATATTATACTTACTTTGGGTAGATTTTTAACTGTCATATAAAAGGAAAAATGGCACTTTTTTCCTTCCTGCAGGCATGATTTGGTTAGTTTTCTAAAATCAAGTACTAAAATAAATCTTTGCTTGTTAGTGTAAACTAATGTGCTTTATCTGGTGGAATCAACTTTAACCCAAGAAAGCTGAAGAGAATGTCGTCTTCATCGTTAAGCAGCAGATTTTGAAATGATCTGGGAAGAGGCTGCACACATTTCTATAAAACGAATATAACTAAGTCTCTGTTACCCTTTGCTTTTTCCCCCAGTGTCCCTGCCTCAGACCAGTTGGGGACAGTATAAGCAGAAATGGAAGTACAATACAGAAGATGATAATTCTGTGATAACCAGAATCAACAACCAAACAGGGATTACTATCATTAAGCCCCTAACCAGAGTCTCCCCAGGGCCATGCTTCCTACGACAAACCTTAATAATTCCAAGGACTTTCCTTTCCTAACTTTATACCTAATCCACTGTAACCTCCTAGGGTCCTTCTTTGTCTCAAAAACTGGCTTTAGAATAGGATGCATTTTCCCCATTTTTGTGAAGATAGCCTCAAGAGTGCTTTTCATCATTCTGGGAGAATAGATCTGGTAAAACAGAAATTGTGGAGAAGTTAAAGGGTTTAAACTGAAAGAAGTTATTGTCATAATTCATGGTCTTTGGTTTCTAATTCTGACTGCAGATCTACCTAATCAAATCTTGGAGTGGGGTCCAGGAACCTGAATTTTTTTAAGTGATTCTTATGTAGCCTGACTATAGACTTTGAATGACTAGCAGTGTCTGATTTCTTATGCAGATAATAATTTGAAAAATCTTGATAGTCAGCCCTTCACCTCTATCCCAAAGCATACCCATTCTCATGCTTGCTCACATTGCGTCTCTGTCTCTCAGTCTCTCTCTCTCTCTCTCTCTCTCTCTCTCTCTCTCTCACACACACACACACACACACACACAGGAAAGTCAAGCAAACCCTTTATCCTCCTGGTTTCTAACCTCAAGAATCAGAGCAGAAATACAGGATCTTCCCTATTTCCTATTTCACAGAAGTTATCTGCTCCTCAGGTTTCCTAGCTCTAGGCAGGCATTTCCAACCCTAGCCATTTCTCTCCTTCCTCAGAGGGCTCATGGTTCCCCTGCTAAGTGAGCATGAAATAAAAAATGGGTTCTGAACTGCTGCTTCTGTTGCCTGCAATATAAACAAATTTCTAAATCGTAAACACTGTTTACAGAAATACTGAATTTTCTTTCCTTTAGGTATTTCATACAGTGTTAACACTAATTTGAGAACTATGGAGTGCCGATATGCCAGCCAACTTCTTGCTGCCTTCATCTGGGCCTAGGATGCTGCAGGTCTCTGCTGGCATTCTGTAGGCTGCTGTTGGAACTTTATTTGAAACTCTTTAATTTAGGACTCTTCTGTACCTGGTTTTGTAGTACCTGACAGAAATCCAACAACCTGGCAGATTAGAAAAATGTAAACTCTATAACCTTATTACAAGCCCACCATTCAAGAGAAAATCTTTTTCCCTCTTTTGCATATCAAAATGTCATGGAAATTGTGGATCTGACATTCTAGGATACACAAAGTTTGAAGGAAAAACAAGACCTCACAGATTTCATCAGCCTGCTTCATATCATGAACATAATCTGTTCTCTTACACTTTTTAACGGTCACACTCTTCAGAATAGTGCTTTCTGGGAGTAAAGAAATTAGGAAGACCTATTACATTTCCCAAACCTAGGGTGATTATGCATCCCAGCTGGACCAGGGCATTCCTTAATCCAGCAAATTTATTAGTAGCACTCCCTTTGACTTGCAGACGCGCCTTGTTTAGATGACCTAGTATAGGAACCAAGCAAATAGGTGTTGGAAAAAATGAAATTTGGACAAGGTAAAAAAAAAGAGAAACTCTCCAGTTTCATTTACTTTTTTTAAAGTTTTTACTTAAATTCCAAGTAGTCGACACACAGTGTAGTATTAGTTTCAAGTGTACAACATAGTGATTCAATACTTCCATACAACACCTGGTGCTCATCACAAGTACCCTCCTTAATCCCCGCCACCTTTTAACACATCCCTCCACCCATCTGCCCTCTGGTAACCATCAGTTTGTTCTCTATAAGAACTATATAGATTCTTACATACTGTTGTGCAAATAGATGGTCAAATCTTATGCATAACACTCTATATTATAAATTTTTTTTAACGTTTATTCATTATGGAGAGAGAGACAGAGAGACAGAGCATGAGCAGGGGAGGGGCAGAGAGAGAGGGAGACACAGAATCCAAAGCAGGCTCCAGGCCCTGAGCTGTCAGCACAGAGCCTGACGCGGGGCTCGAACTCACAAACCGTGAGATCGTGACCTGAGCCAAAGTCGGACGCCCAACTGACTGAGCCACCCAGGTGCCCCAGCACTCTATATTATAAATAATTGCTGGCTACCTAATCTTAACCCCCTGATGGACTGAGATCTTTGAGTTCAGAGAGACTTTTCTGGGCTTTTGCTCCTTATTATATTCCCCAAAGACTAGCACAATAGCTTGCCAGTAAATGTTCATTGAATAATGTTCATCAAATAATAATGAATTAATGGATGCATGAATATGATCCAAAGGACTGCTAATTTAAAACTGAATTTACTTGTGATTGACTGTCCTAATAAGTAGACATGCCTAGATCTCACAGGCTTAATGGAATTTGTTGTGAAGAATTCAACAGATTGTAAATAGGATTTCGGTTAGGTAATATTATCTCCTTTATCTGAATCTTCAACATCTGACTGTGAGATAGAAGACTAATGGCCCTTCACATTTTTTCAACCAGATACTTAAAAGAGAGCTATATCCTTCTACTTCCCCCTCTTCATGATAAATAATAAATCTGTTTAGCTTTGGTAACATTTCCTAAACCTCTTTAATCAGATGATGTCAGCATTTCATGGGACAAATAGCAAACTCAATAACTAATTTATTTCTTCATATCATTTGGAATCATGGTATCAAGAATTTCCTGGGGGCTCCTGGGTGGCTCATTTAATTAAGCATCTGACTCTTGATTTCAGCTCAGGTCATGATTTCGGTCATAAGATCGAGTCCAGTGTCGGGATTCTCTCTCTCCCAGTCTCTCTGTCCCTCTCCCACTCCCACTTGGGCACACGCATACTCAATCCCTCTCTCTTTCTCTCAAAAAAAAAAATCCTGAGTCACGAAGATTAGTGATAAAAGTTTTTAATCTTGCTGTTTTGAGACTTTATCCAATGAATCAGAGATGATGGAAGAGCTTTATTCTTAGTCCCGCACAAAAACTAGTCATGTTGGTAACTCAGGTGAATGTGTTGGTGGACTCCAGAGTGCTAGAATGTGGTACATTAACAGATTTGAAGGTATATGCTATTTGTAATTAAAGATTTTAATCAGGGGCACCTGGGTGGCTCAGTCCGTTGAGCGTCCGACTTCGGCTCAGGTCATGATCTCGCCCTCCGTGAGTTCAAGCCCCGTGTCAGGCTCTGTGCTGACAGCTCAGAGCCTGGAGCCTGCTTCAGATCCTGTGTCTCCCTCTCTCTCTCTGCCCCTCCCCCACTCTCACTTTGTCTGGCTCTGTCTCTCAAAAATAAATAAATGTAAAAAAAAAATTTTTTTTAAAGATTTTAATCATACAAACACCATCCTTAAAAAATGAAATTCTGGAAACCCCAGAACTAGACCCACAAATGTATGGCCAACTCATCTTTGACAAAGCAGGAAAGAACATCCAATGGAAAAAAGACAGTCTCTTTAACAAATGGTGCTGGGAGAACTGGACAGCAACATGCAGAAGGTTGAAACTAGACCACTTTCTCACACCATTCACAAAAACAAACTCAAAATGGATAAAGGACCTGAATGTGAGACAGGAAACCATCAAAACCCTAGAGGAGAAAGCAGGAAAAGACCTCTCTGACCTCAGCTGTAGCAATCTCTTATTCGACACATCCCCAAAGGCAAGGGAATTAAAAGCAAAAATGAATTACTGGGACCTTATGAAGATAAAAAGCTTCTGCACAGCAAAGGAAACAACCGACAAAACTAAAAGGCAACCAACGGAATGGGAAAAGATATTTGCAAATGACGTATCGGACAAAGGGCTAGTATCCAAAATCTATAAAGAGCTCACCAAACTCCACACCCGAAAAACAAATAACGCAGTGAAGAAATGGGCAGAAAACATGAATAGACACTTCTCTAAAGAAGACATCCAGATGGCCAACAGGCACATGAAAAGATGCTCAACGTCGCTCCTTATCAGGGAAATACAAATCAAAACCACACTCAGATATCACCTCACGCCAGTCAGAGTGGCCAAAATGAACAAATCAGGAGACTATAGATGCTGGAGAGGATGTGGAGAAACGGGAACCCTCTTGCACTGTTGGTGGGAATGCAAACTGGTGCAGCCACTCTGGAAAACAGTGTGGAGGTTCCTCAGAAAACTAAAAATAGACCTACCCTATGACCCAGCAATAGCACTGCTAGGAATTTACCCAAGGGATACAGGAGTACTGAGGCACAGGGGCACTTGTACCCCAATGTTTATAGCGGCACTCTCAACAATAGCCAAATTATGGAAAGAGCCTAAATGTCCATCAACTGATGAATGGATAAAGAAATTGTGGTTTATATACACAATGGAGTACTACGTGGCAATGAGAAAGAATGAAATATGGCCCTTTGTAGCAACGTGGATGGAACTGGAGAGTGTGATGCTAAGTGAAATAAGCCATACAGAGAAAGACAGATACCATATGGTTTCACTCTGATGTGGATCCTGAGAAACTTAACAGAAACCCATGGGGGAGGGGAAGAAAAAAAAAAAAAAAGAGGTTAGAGTGGGAGAGAGCCAAAGCATAAGAGACTGTTAAAAATTGAGAACAAACTGAGGGTTGATGGGGGGTGGGAGGGAGGGGAGGGTGGGTGATGGGTATTGAGGAGGGCACCTTTTGGGATGAGCACTGGGTGTTGTATGGAAACCAATTTGACAATAAATTTCATATATTGAAAAAAAAATAGTGTGGGAAAAATATGAATATAAATTAACAATGAATTTAATTATCAATGGACAATTAATAAAATAATTATTTCTAAAAAAACATGAAATTCTGTTGGTGAAATCCTGATATATATATATATATCACTAAAGTCCTTAGAAGCTATAAAATGGAGTGAATCTATGGTGCATTTTCCCTTGAAATTTCACAACTTCCTCTTAAGCCTCTGCCTGCTTGGCTGTAGTTTCTTGTGTTATTGAGGAAATCTTCACTGATATTTCAGAATAAATTGGAAGGAAAAAATGAACATTCCCAAACTTCTACATAATTTGTGATCACTGTGTACAGACATATCAATCTTTTTTACAGTACTTAAAAAAAATCTGTTAATGTAGATCACAATTCATTATTTACTCAGAAAGCCAGTCTTACTTATATGTATCTATGTCCCCTGTCAGCACAGTAGTAAAACACTCAAAGAAAATTATGTCAAATGTATTCATCTAAGAAAAAAAGAGTATCTCCTGAAGTCTTTCTTTTCCCAAGCCATCATTTAATGCATATTAATTATATCATTTTCTTTCATCATTTCTTCATTTGAAAATAGAACATGCTTTTTCAGAAAAAAAAAGACTCTTTTTTGATTTTGCTAAAAACTGTCCTTGACCTACTGATAATATGTTGTAAATAAATTACTTTAAAGAAAGTGTTTTGTTCATTCCAGTGCTATTACTGTGCTTCATTGCTCTGTAAAAGTATGTGTAACAGAGAGCACAAACATTCACAGGTGCTTCTGTTTTATGTGGTTAAGAACTTCTTCAAACTTAAACACCTAAGGAAGATGGGTGCCTGATAACAGAGCAGAAGGTGTTTATTTCAGCTCCTGTTGATGATTCTTGATTGTTTTTCATTACTTTAATCATAATTTTTTTCATCCTAGTATCATGATTAACTTTGACCTAATTCTTAAAGTGGAGGATATATATCCACTGATAGGGGAGAAAAGAGAAGAAAACTAATTTATCTGTTGAGCACCTGCCGTGTGCCAGGCCCTCTGCCAGATTGTTTTACAGACCTTAGGCCTTTGATGAGTTTCTTATTAGTAAAACTCCAGACCTGATGTCTGTACAACACAGAAAAAAACATGAACACTTTACATATAAAGTCAACTGTCTCAAACCCAGTTCAGCTTAAGAAACCACGTATAAAATTTATTTTCCCATAAAGAAAGGGCTTAAATAATTTAAACTTCAAAATATAATGTCCAAGTCTGTTTCTTGATTCCAGTATAGTTTTCACAGATGGCTCTTGATCTTATCAATATAAATCTATCTCATACTATTAATTTAGTTTTAAATATCAAATCACCTAATACTCTACCACCATGTTTAGCCTTTAGAATCCTTTTATTTTAAAAAGGCATTGAATTTTGTATTTAAATAGCTGTAATTGAATTTTTTCCCCAGTGTAACTATAGCAGATATACTTTTACAATCTATTAAAATAATTCCTAATCATTTTCCCTTTGACTGGAATTATACTTCTTGTTCAGAATGAGAATGTGTATGTATATATATACACTTCTGACCAAGAAGTATAATTCCAATCAAAGGGAAAATTATATATATATATATATATATATATATATATATATTCATTCCCATTTATAACTAGAGTAAGCAAAGAAGTGAAATTTCTATATCATCTAGTCTTGGACCTATTTTACAGATGATGAAACTGAGAACCAGAGAGGTAACATGGGTTGAATGAAAGGAGTACGTAGGTTAGTGATGTTTGAGGAGTGAACTATCAGTTAAAATAATGAGTCTGATTATTTTTACTTACGATCTATTAAGGGAATTTTTTAAAATGTTACAGGAGAAAGAAAAGTAAAAGTTAAAATTATTTTTAACCTAACTAATTAGCTTGTCATTTTGAAGTGCTAATTTAGGCCACTAGATAACATGAATAGGTGCATGAGCCTGTCCTTTTGCCTAGTGATGAAGCTAGCAATTCAGTTTAAGGAGATTTGTGCAGAATATCTAATATTTGGTGATCTCGCCTGAGGAAAATGGGTTTCTTCCTACTTCTTGCATGAGTAGAATGGTTCATTAGTTAGCTGTGCGGTCTTTTTTGGGGACGAGGAGGAACGAGAAGAGCCAAATGTTCACACTGTGGCTATTTTCCGAGTTGTACTGGGCCGGAGAAGCCATAAAACTTGCATGAGACAACACAAGTTTGTGTGGCCTAGAAAACTGATTATCTGTCTTCCAGCCTAATACTATTTTCAGTAAGAAATAACGATAATAATAGCAGCTTATATTTATTGAATATTTGCTATATGCTACTCAGTAGCCAATCATTTGACATGCATTATCCCATTTAGTCCTCACTACTGTTTCATTCTCAATTTACTGGAAATTATGGCACAGAGGGGTTTATATAACCACCTTCAGAAGCTGCAGTCATCCTTTTCTTGCCTTGCTGTTTTATACTGCAGACAGGCTTCTTTTTCCCAAGATAAGTCAATGCTGATTTATAGCTTTATCTTGGGTATGGAAAATGGAGTGAGTGAATTATGACTTGGTCAGAAATCTCATTTTGTGCTCAGTAGACTTGACTAGGGTCTAAGATTTGTAATAAGCAAATTTAAATATTATTTTTTTAAAAATAGGGTTTAATTTGTTGGTTCTTCTTTAAATAGGAACTTCCAGAGAGTCAATGCAAAGCATCCCACATTATCTACAAATAAAAGAAGTTCTATTAATCAGCGATCAAGAATTTCTCCCATGCCATATAATGGATCAACATTGGAAGTTCTATGTGGAATGCGAAGAGCTAACATTCTAAAACCTTGTTTTCTTAATAATTTAATAGGTATTTGTTCATATTATTAAGCCACATTCATATCTTATCTTATATGGGCGGGAGGGCCTATTTTAATACACGCTTTATGAGTTGCTACTTAAGATGTGTGTTTACTATTGTAAGAAAAAATAGAACTCAAACTATTGTAGTTAGATAAAATACTTTTTTGCCATTGTAATAAAGGCGTTTTTGAATTAAACCACATTGAATTTCTGGCTTTCTTTTTATTAACATAAATGTAAAACTCATCTTTCAGTCAATACTTCTACCTTTGTATAAATAACAGTTAACTAAAGGGAAGTAAGGATTAAAAAAAGATTGATAAATGGTCCTGAAAAGGCCAGGCTAAAGGGTATCTACTTAAAACAAGAACTTAATGTCCTGGTACCTTCCCCCATTTACTTTGGAACTTATCTTGTGACCAAAATATAAAATTATGAAAGAGGTTTATTTTAAATTTCATAAAATTTAGCATAGATAAAACTGTAACTATGGTAAGTCTTAGAACAAAAAATGAATCAAATGTTGATTTGGTGGCTGATTATTTTA
Organism: Panthera pardus; assembly: GCF_024362965.1. Classification (NCBI taxonomy): domain Eukaryota; kingdom Metazoa; phylum Chordata; class Mammalia; order Carnivora; family Felidae; genus Panthera; species Panthera pardus. The sequence goes on from NW_026526765.1 coordinate 99,427,104, forward strand.
AATAGGATATACTTAACCTTTTGCTACATTGTCATGAAGATTTTTATTTTTTTTTTTGTAAGAAAGATTTTTATAAGAGAAACTTGGGGAGCACCTGGATGGCACATTGGTTGAACATCTGACTCTTGATTTCTGCTCAGGTCATGATCTCAGGATTCCTTAGATAGAGCCACCATGTCAGTACAGAGCCTACTTGGGATTCTCTCTCTTTCTCTGTCCCCCCCTCCCCTGAATAAATTTAAAAAAGGAAACTTGGCAAGAGTTCTCAAGGGTCTGTCTGTCTTTTTGAGAGAGGATGCATGTGTGCATGAGGGAAGGACAAAGGAGACAGAATGAGAGAGAATCTTAGGCAGGCTCCACACCAGTGCAGAGCCCAACACAGGGCTCAGTCTCCTGACCCTGGGATCATGACCTGAGCCAAAATCAAGAGTCCAACTCAACCAGTAAGCCATCGAGGCACCCCTCAAGGGTCTATCTTAATCCTGTGATTGCCATCTTATTCTTTGCCTATCTATCATTAACCTAGGCACCCAAAGAAGCTTTTTGACTCCGTGGCTTGGGTCATCTGGGTAGAGGAACCAAACTGTGATAAAAATTACTCTCATAAGTGTTAGACTTTGGGAGATACAATCTTGCTTTTTTGATATTTTCTTATTTTAAATGTATAGAGTCTTAAATATCTTTAGAATACATGGGAAACTGGTTAACAGTTGTCTGTGGGAAGAAAAATCGTGGGGCTAGTGAACTGAGAAGAAAGGGGGACTCTGAACCACATGTGCTCTTTGGCACCTTTTGAAATGCGTACTATGCATGTGTTCTTGTTCAAGTAAAAATTTTAAATATCTGAAAAGGAAGCACCTGGAAAGGTTTGCATATTAATAAAAGTGTAAAGACATCTTGGATCATTTTTCTTCTTGTGAGAGTCCATTGAAAATGTTCAGGTTAGAATACCCCTACATGTCGTAATATTTGAGAACTAACAAGTTTCTTACGCTATTATCATTTCTTCAGATTACCATATTTTTCTAATTCTTTTTTTTAACATTATAGAATTTTGTTAATGTTTATTTATTTATTTATTTATTTATTTATTTATTTATTTATTTTAAGAGAGATCATACAAGCAGGGGAATGGTGGGGAGGGGGGAGGGGCAGTGGAGAGAGAAAATCCCAAGCAGGCTCCACACTCAGCGCTGAGCCCAACACAGGGCTCGATGTCACAAACTGTGAGATCATGACCTGAGCTGAAATCAAGAGCCAGATGCTTAACCGACTGAGCTACCCAGGCCTCCCTATTTTTGTAAATCTTTTTTTTGTTTTAAGTTTATTCATTTATTTTGAGAGAGAGACAGAGTGAGTGGGGGAGGGACAGAGAAGGAGAGAGAGAATCCCAAACTCAATGTGGGGCTCAAACTAATGAAACCATAAGATCATGACTGGAGCTGAAACCAAGAGACGCTTAATGAACTGAGCCACCCAGGTGCCCCTAAATCTTGAATAATGTACATGAGGTGGCCTATTTGGCTTTTGTTATTTAAGGAAATGTTTAAAACATGACTCATTTGCAAATATATGTACTAACGAGAAATTATATATATAAATGAAAAAATTCACGTTGATAGGTAGTGGTTAATGCAAGTCCTGATTGTGTTGAATAAAAAATGTGCCTTTGAGTGTGTATATAATTTTTATAGCCAATAAATATGCATGTATTTATATTATGTGTGTGACATATACTTGATGAGTCATGAAATGTGTACTTGTAGATAATGAGCATGGGGGGTGGGGTGCAGGTATGTCGAGTAAAAGCTCTGGAATGCCAGAAAGAAAACAATTTGTAGTGTCTGCCCTTAAGAGAGTTGGACTGGGAAGGGTGGAAGGATGCTTTTGCAGTGTAGATTCAACTTAAAAAAAACCAACACATTCTTCTTTTGAAACTTAAAAAAATAGGTTTTAAAGAATAACTTAAGCAGGTATTTTGTTTAGTGATTACAATTTACAAAAGTCATACATTCTAAGTTGATAGTACAAGAACTTAAAATTCTGAGTTTTCATCTTAATGGTCAAATTCTTAAACTTAATTTTCTAAGCCCATTAAGAATGTATCTACCAACTGGTAACTAACATAATCCCCAGTGCCCTTGAGGCATGCTGAGTCTTGTCCAAACTAAACAACAAAAGGGTCTGGAGTTCAGAGAGCTATAGATACCCCAGATCATCCCCGTGAGAAAACAACAGTGTGGAGTGTTTGCTACATGTTTTGGCTATTTTGAGTTCTAAATGAAACCCTCAAGCTTCTGGCCTTAAGCCATGTATGGGACCTCCAAGAATAGCTAACAATCCAGTCTTCTACCTGATATTTGTATCCTTTCTATAACATTAACTTCTTGACCACCTCTAGGATACTCCATACTCAACCAAGAAGCCTATTCCCTTTCAGACAGGTAGTCCTGTTAGGAAGCTGGAACCACAATGTCCCAGACCTCACAATCCTATTATGATAAAATCATACTTCTTTTTATGAGTTGAATTACTATGGCACAGACCACGGGTCTGATTGCTGGGAATGTCCAAGCATACATCTTGTTCTTTTCTCAATTTCTCTTTCGTTCATTTCCCTCCACCTTACTTCCCTGAGTTCAGTAATTTTATCAGTGCATATCTAGACTATGTGCAACAGCAATCCTACCCCATTTCCCTCACCCAGTTCTTTATAAAACATGCACAGTGTGCCAAATTATTCTTAAAGATCTCTTTTCCTTCCCTGCTGCTGCAAGAGTAAAATCTAGGCCCAACATTCCAGTCCCCCCATTCTCTGGTCCTAACATAACCTTTGAGCTTCATCTGCCAATAATCTCCAGTCCTTGACTCACTCTTAAAAGCAAGTCATTCTTTCTTTGTCCCTATTATAGGCTGGATTGTGTCTCCTCAAAATTCATATGTTGAAGTCCTAACCCCTATGTGGAAATAGGGCCTTTAAAGAGGTGATTAAATTAAAATATGGCCAGTAAGGTAGGTCTTCATACAGTCTCTTGTACTTATATGAAGAAATGTGGACACATTGAGGGATAACAGAGATGCACATGTACAAATAAAAGATGATGTGAGGGGCGCCTGGGTGGCTCAGTCAGTTGGGCGCCCAACTTTGGCTCAGGTCATGGTCTTGCTGTGCATGGGTTTGAGCCCCGCATCAGGCTCTGTGCTGACGGCACAGATCCTGGAGCCTGCTTCGGATTCTGTATCTCCCTCTCCCTCTGCCACTCTCCTGCTCATTGTCTCTTTCTCTCTCAAACATTAAAAATAAATTTTTTTTAAAGACTATGTGAGTCACAGCAAGAAGGCAGCCATCTGCAAACCAAGGACAGAGGGCTCAGGATGAAATCAACACTGCTGAATCCTTGATCTTGGATCTCTACACTCCAGAACTATGAGAAGTAACTGTTGTTTAAGCCACCCAGTTTGTGGTATTCTGTAATGGCGCTCTGAGCAAGTTAATGCAATCCCTAACTCTCCCATACATTTGTTTATACTACCTAGAATATTCCCTCTCTTTTCTGCCCATCTATGTGTTCTTTACTCTTTGAGCCCTCTCCTCATATATGACCTCACATATTGCTTTCTCAGACCACCCTGATCCAAGCACCGAATATTTACAGCCTGGTGTTATTCGTCCTCATGGTTCATCTCCCTGCAAATAGCTGGAAAACTTGTTGAGATCAGGCTTAGAGATTTATACCTTATTTCCATAAAATATCTCAAACATACTAGATGCTCAAGAAATATCAACCAGTTAGAAGATTTCAGGTACAACAATAGAAAACTCTACTCAAAAATGGCTTAAACAATAAGGAAAATTTATTTCCTATAACGAGTCCAGAGGTAGAAACTTTAGACTTCATTAATTCTTCAACTCAACATTGTCACTGTTGTTTCCATCTTTCTTCCAGCTCCCTTCACAGTGCCAAGATGGCTGGGCTGTTACAGGAGGTGTACATGTAGAAACAGCCTCATTAGACGAAGAACAGAAATAACTTTCTTCCAATGCACATCTTTTCCGAGCACCACGACCACACCGGGACATTGTGTCTCATTGGCTAGAATTATGCCATCTGCCCGTTTGTAAACTAGTCGCTGGCCTGGGAAGTAGGATTAACTTGATTGGTTGAGAGGAAAAAGGATTTGCCCATGTGCAGGAGAGTAGTCAGTTGTACGGATTCCAGAATCTGTCAGTAAAACAAACAAACAAACAAAAACACCAAACACATGTGTGAGGGGGAAGAGTTGGGCTAAGAGCAATATTTATTGAACACTTAATATGTACCAGTCATTGTTAACCACTTTCAATGTAATAACTCATTTAATCCTCACCACACCCTATGAGGCAGAGATATTATTCCTGTTTTACAAATAAGGAAACTGAGGGACAGAATGAAGTAACTTGGCCCAAAGTCACACAGCTACCAAGTGGTAAAGCTGGGATTCAAACCTAATAATCTGGCTTCAGAACTCATGCTGTCAGCTACCATATATTTCCTCTCTCTCAACCAAAAGTATTTGCCTGATTATATATATACTAAATGATTACAAGAGTATTGACATCATTTTGAGCGATGACGACCGTATCGACTCCTTCCTCCTACACACTCTGAGGGAGTCAGTATTTGCCCACTTCAGTGAATGACAGGTAGTCATGGCAGATGGAGACATAAGTGGCAAATGGAATGCAGCAGTCTTACTGGATGAGTTGCAATATGAACACATTGGTATCTGTTCTTGGGCTCTCTCTTTCTCAATCTAGGGAGTTCCGGTACAAAGAATGAGTAAAGCTTATTCATCTGAAATATTGCCCAAACTCAATTTTCATGGGAAACTGTCCTGTTGTTTTTAAAGGAATGCATGTGCCCAGAGGACCTGGACTTTTAAGTCCCTTTGGATTCCCAGTTCCATGAGGGGTAACAGCACATACCCACCATGTGTATTTCTTTGGACACCCTCTCCTATTTCTCCTCAGCACATTTATGTTGAAGCCTATTTCACAGAAGGATACCAGGGCTATATCATTCTTAAACTTGTTAAAGCCAAGAAATACAGTAAGCTTCTGCTTAAACTTAATCATAATGTTCTCACATCCATAATTCTTTTATGGACCTAAATAAGAGGCACAGAATTTGAGGCCATGTCAGATCAGCTTGCCTCGGTCTCTGTTTAAGCCCTGAGTACAGGCTGCATGGTTAACCTTAAATTCCTTGGACATATTTGTTACTTCACATTCTTTCATTTAGGCTACTTTGCCAGGGACTTTAAAGTAGGAACGGCAGATGCAAACATTTGAAGCTGTAATGTAAATAGTGGTATTTCTAAAAGTAAAAGCAGTTAACATTTCTGTTTTTAGATTTTCACAAGACACCTTAAAGTTCCATGACGTCTGGCAGGTTGGCTGAGATATGAAGTTGGGTCATGTCCTTCAAAGCCGGAGGCCAGGAAGTGGTGAGACAAGTTACCCAGCTGGTGGGTGAGACTTGCCAATCACCCAACATCTTCACCTCGGCACAGCATTTTTGTTCTCTGCTCATTATGCCTACACATTAACTGTTACAAAATGACTAAACAGAACAAAACAAAAATTAGGTTTCCTCGTGTAAAAAATGTCCCCGAAACAGAAATGCTAGTGGTAGATATGGAGAGGTTTAAGAAAATTTTGATACTTAACCAAAAAAAAAAAAAAAAAAGGTATCCAGGATAAATAAATAAGTAGACAGTCAAATGTGGAAGAACCTGGCTCTCTGTCACAAATTATTTTATGTGTTGTAACGCAAGCCCAGAGAGCCCCTCTCTAAAATGGTGGAGGTCCCTTTCCTATAGAAGCCAAGGGGACAGACTTGAGCCGCTCAGTCAACACACAGGGCAAAGTCCGCCACTGCCCCATTTTTGGTCCCTCTGCTGCTGTTTCTCTACATTCTCTACTGTAGCTGTTTTTCTGTGAAACTCCATCAGCCTACTGGTCAGCTTGGTCCTTGGACACTGCTCTCAGCCACTAATGCTCTCACCACCTCCCATATCCCTCTGCCTCATGCTGATCTCACCCCACCTGGTCCTTTCCCCAAAGCACCACCCACCCCAGCTGTTGTGGAGCAGGGGCTTCCCGGAAGGCTTGTTGATAAAGGGGAAGGAGTTCCAGCACAGTACAGCACAAAACTTAATGACTGGACATGGCCTCTGCCACAGGGAGTTTCTCCTTAAGGACGTCCTCATCAGACCCTGCCTTGGTTGAAGCAGGACAAGACAGTGGATATAAGAGCAGGCTCTGGGCCGACATCCTAGCTCTGCCACTCTCTAATTAGGGAACCTTGTGACCCTCTCTGGGTTTCCATGTCTGTAAATGGAGCTACCAACGTACCTTCCTCCTCAGATGTATGTGAGGATTCAATGAGGTAAGCTGCATAAAGCAGGCATCAGCCACTGTGGCTAGCACAGAGGGGTTGCTCAATAAATGATAGCTGTCAGGGCGCCTGGGTGGCTCAGTCAGTTGAGCAACGGACTTCAGTTCAGGTCATGATCTCACGTTTGTGGGTTCAAGCCCAGAGTCAGGGTCTGTGCTGACTCTCTCAAAAATAAAAATAAAAAACATTAAAAAAAATAAAAAAATAAATGATAGCTGTTGTTGTTATGAGGGGTAAGTTGCCCGGGCTCCCCTCTCTGAACCTGTGATTAACAACCTTGCTGCATCTCTCTCTCCCTCTCTCTCTCTCTCTCTCTCTCACACACACACACACTACATCCCTATACTTAATACAGAAAATCTTTGAGAATGAGTCTGGGATTGGTAATTTCTTAAGCACCTTAGGTGATTTTAATATGCAGCCAGATTGAGAACCACTATTATAGACTCTTTCCACATCTTCCCCTTTCTCTCTTTCCTGGGCCACCTCTCACCTTTCTGTAGGCCTCCAAGAGAAACTCAGGATTCTCCTGTTTCCTCCCTTTTTTTTTTTTTTTTTTTTTTTTTTTTTATTTATTGAGAGAGAGAGAGAGAGAGAGAGAGAAACAGACAGATTGTGAGTGTGGGAGGGGCAGAGGGAGAGAGGGAGACACAGAATCCGAAGCAGGCTCCAGGCTCCGAGCTGTCAGCACAGAGCCCAACACGGGGCTTGAACCCACACACTGTAAGATCATGACCTGAGCCAAAGTCGGACACTTAACTGACTAAGCTATCCAGGTGCCCCTGTTTTCTCCCATTTTATTATAAGCGTAGCATTTTTACTCTCTATGACTCATTCTAACCATCTAGGCTATGCTCAAGGGGCGTTGGCTTTTTCACCTTCAAAATATTGTATGTGTTTTTTTCTCTGGCCATGAAGTACATGAGATTTTATTCAGTTGTTGCTTTAAATAACCTTTTTTGTTAAATTTTTTTAATGTTTGTTTATTTTTAAGAGAGAGAGACAGACAGAATGCAAGCGAGGAAGGGGCAGTGAGAGAGGGAGACACAGAATTGGAAGCAGGCTCCAGGCTCTGAGCTGTCAGCACACAGCTCGAACCCACCAACCACGAGCTCATGATCTGAGCCGAAGTCAGACACTTAACCAACTGAGCCACCCAGGCGCCCCAATAACATGTTTTACAATAGCAAAAAGTGACTATAGTTCTCCCCAAATTGGGTTATTGTGTAAGTGTCTGCATGTGTTTCTTCCAAACTAGGAGATCAAGGATTCTAGCTGTGGGAGACAAGAAGCTGGAAGCCACTGGACCACAACCTAGCAATATACATGGAGTACTTATAAAATATTTCTGCAGATCTCAGGGGATTGTCAGTCTTGGATATTTATTAGGAACACCTGATGAATGTTAAAACCCAGACCAAATCTAGGCCTCATCCCAAGAGATTCTAGTTTCATTGATCTGGAGTAGTGTCTGTGCTGTCGGAATTTTTTTTTGTAAGTTTATTTATTTATTGAGAGAGAGAGAGAGAGAGAGAGCAAGCACGCGTACCCATGTGGGGGGGAGGGGCAAAGAGGGGGAGACAGAATCCCAAGCAGGCTCTGTGCTGTCAGCGCAGCTGACTCACTAACCAGGAGTACCTGACCTGAGCTGAAATCAAGAGCAGGCTGCTTAACCAAATGAGCCACCCAGGCACACACAGGGTTTTTTAAATCTCTCCCAGGTGATTCCAGTGAGCAGCCACTGATCTTTGGAAACTGATCTTGTAACTTCAGTTTTGTTTTTTTTTTTCCAACCACCATCAATGCATCAATCACTGCATTAATCCTCTGTTTCTCAAACTTGTCCCATTAAAAGAATCATTTGGGATGCTTCTTAAAAATACAGATTCCTGGGCCCCATTCCAGGTTTACTGAATCAAAACCTTCACAAAAAATTTTTTGATAGTGCCCATATAAGTTTTATCAGTCAAATGTGGGAAACACTACATTAATTTAACTTATCTTGGCCCATTTTCAGTTGATTAATATGTACTGCATTCATTTGTTTGGAAAATTTTAATGAGCACCAAATATGTGCCCAGCATTGTTTTTAGCTGCTAGGAATACACCAAAAAACGAGACAATTCCATGTCCTCTGTCTAGGAGCAGAGTAAACAAGCAAAGAAGTTAATTTCAGATAGTGACAAATGTCATAAAGGCCAGAGAGCAAGATAAAGGGCTAGAAGGTGATATGGAGGTACAGGAAGCCATTGTTGTAAAAAGGGTGGCAAGAGAAGTTGCATCTGAACAGACAACTGATTGATGAGAAGCTGCTGAGAATATCATTGCAGCCCCACTTATACCATTTTTAATTTCTACGTCTCATCTCTCCTAAATGATATGGGCTTTTCTTCAAGGTCAGGGACTGTCTCTTATATTTTTGTATTCTCTTGTAGCAACCAGTGTAGCACTTTGCACAGGTAAGAACTCAGTGAATCACACTAGATTCAAAAGCATTTCATCCTTAAACATACCATTAAACACAGCCAGCAGAGGATACAGCAAGTTCCCGGATTACTAAGTAAAGGAAAATCCAGGAAAATACACATCAATCATCAGATACTCAGCCCAAGGTTAGACTTTCTGCTTACTTCCAGCTGCTTGCCACAGTTACAGATACTTAGTGGAAAATCTTTCAAACATGCCAAGATCTGGTCATCTGCGCACGACTCCACACTGGTGAGATCCAACACGAAATTGTGATTATCAGTTTTTGTCAGCTTACCATTTTGTGATGTAATTTGTTGCCTTTTGTATCCAACATCTCAACTTCTCCAACCTCTATTTTCATGAGGTAATCAGCTGAGCTTCTCAGAAGGCCACTGTATCCTATTATGTTTCTAGAAGGCCAAAGGAGATTCTTTAATACAGCCAAAAATACTCAGAAGGTTTAGTGAAACCAATTCAGATGTCTGGGGGAGGTTTATCACAATTCCAATTTGGAATTCACATGGCTTTAGGAAGGCTTTTCATTTCTTACAGGATTACCCTGTTCTTCAGATGCTTTCCTTGGGCCAAGGACAACACAGCCAGTACTGGAAGGCTCACCCAGGGGAAAACATCATTTGGTAAGGAAATTCCTGAACAAGGACTATTGAGGCCAGTGTGTTTCATACCAATTCTACAACTGATTTGCTGTTTGACCTGAGGAAATTACTTGCCCCCTTGGAGCCCCAGGATCCTTAGATGTAAGATATAATGTCCTTTTCTCTGATGACACTCTGATTGTTATAAAGACCAAATGAGGGGCGTCTGGGTGGCTCAGTCAGTTGGGCATCCAACTTCGGCCCAAGTCATGATCTTGTGTTTCGTGAGTTCAAGCCCAGCATCCAGCTCTGTGCTGGCAGCTCAGAGCTCCCTACAGATCCTTCATCCCTCTCTCTCTCTGCCCCTCTCCCACTTGTGCTCTCTCAAAAATAAATAGAACATTAAAAAAAAAAAAAAGACCGAATGAAATTAATGAAAGGAAAGAGCACTTTAAAGCATGCTAATTGCAATGGCATTGCAACATACCATTATTGTGGCCAAATAATCTACCATGTTTTTATACTCCATATGGTAGGTGTCCTTTTAGCCTCTCATTTCTGCAGTAAAACTTCAGAAGTAAAATTCTGCCAGGCACGCCTTCCCCACTCACAGCTGTGCTTTTGATAAGCTATCCTTACTTATCTTTGCTTTCCTACAAGGGTGTGCTTAGATTGCCCTCTGCTCGGAGTGATGTGCTTTAGTGGTGTCCTCAGTGACTGTGTCCCCTTGGCTGACTTCCTGAGCATGGCTGTCATTTGGCCCATCATTTGGAGCTTGGCATCTCCTGTCCTGTTGGTTATTGATGTTCTGGGTACAGGGACTATGTCTGTAAGTACAATGTCTTACTTGGAGGAGAGGCCCTGTGATTTATAACTCTTTGCATCCTTAGCTCAAGCAAACATTTTCATTAACAGTGACTTTTAGGGCTGGTACTTGGTGGAATAGTGTCCTCCCAAAATTCATGTCCACCCAGAACCTGTGGACCTGACCTTATTTGGAAATAGGGTCTTTGCAGATGTAATCAAGTTAAGATGAGGTCATACTGGATTAGGGTGGTCCTAAATCCAGTGTCTGATAACCCTAAAGAAGACAGAAATTTGGACACAGAGAAGACACACACACACAAAAGAAGGCTAACGTAGTAAAGGAAACAAAGTCTGAAGTGATGTTTCTGCAAGCCGAGGAGCGCCAAGGAGTGCCCTTGACCACCGCAAGCGAGGAAGAGACAGAGGAGTATTCTTCCCTAGAGCTTTCAGAGGGAGCATGGCCCTGCCAACCCCTTAATTTCAGGCTTCTGGGTCCAGACTGTGAAAGAATACATTTCTACCGTTTTAAGTCACCTAGTTCGTGGTAATTTGTTACGGCAGCTCTGGGAAACTAACAGGAATACTGAGCGTGCTGCACAGCGTAGCAGAGACCTTCCGTGGCCACCATCCAGCCTTGGACAATCAGCTTTTGGAAGACTTGGGGCACTGTTTTAAGGAAAGGGACTAATTGATGGCAGTGAATAGAGAGGGCAGGGAGAGAATGGGCATGGTCTGAATATAGAACAATCGAAAACAACGTGCCCAAACTTTATGCTAAAGGTGTTTTTTAAGGTCCCATCATAGAAACAGTTTGCTTTATGACTAGTAGGTTGATCTGGGAGTTGGAGACAGGGGAGCAAGTGAGTGAATGGATACCCACTTTTTAAAAAAATTTTTTTAACATTTATTTATTATTGAGAGACAGAGAGCATGAGCATGGGAGGGGCAGAAAGAGGGGGAGACACAGAATCTGAAGCAGGATCCAGGTTCTGAGAGGTCAGCACAGAGCCTGATGTGGGGCTCTAACTCACAAACTGCAAGATCATGACCTGAGCAGAAGTTGGACTCTTTACCGACCTAGCCACCCAGATGCCCCTGGATAACCACTTTTGATTGGATATATTCAGAATAAGAAAACTGGTCTCTTTGGGAGGAATTCTGTGAGTGTGGCTTTCGTAACGCCCCTTGCTTGAGATAACCAGAAGCTTTGGTGGTGCGAGTGGGGGCTGGTGTGGGCCGGTGGGCCATTCAAATCCCAGTCTCAGAGGCCTCAGTCTCCTCAGCTATTAACAGCATGGATACTTGGGGTAGCCCATCAGGGTCTGAGTTCTGGCTCTTCCATTTATTGGCAACTTATTTCACTTCACCTGCTTCCCTCTTGTCATCTATAAAATCAGAATAGAAATGGCACCTCTTTCGTAACTTTGTGATGATTAAAGGAGTCTGTATAGATATCTTAGAATAGCGCCCAAGATGGATGATAGAAGCCTTACTTGTTTTTATCATCATCTTCTTCGTGTGCAGACGGGGGAGACAAGCAGAGTGAATTACCTGATCTTTAGTGGCTCTTGCAGAAAAAGGAGGTCCCACTGGGGAAAAGGAGATGAGTGTAAAGCTGGCCATTTACTTGAAAGTGTCTGCAAAACGGATCTTGAAGTATTTGCTCCCCTGGCACAGAGAAGTTTTTAAGAGGCAGAGTAGTCTCAGAGTCTCTCCTACTGTGGACAGACTCTAGATCCTGGGAGTAAAGGATACGGAGTCTTATGCAGTGCTCCCTAGTTGGGATTCACTGGGTGTCAGAGTCTGGTCTTATCTGGCTCTCCACCCACCAACCAGGCATACGGCAAGCCCTTAGTCAACACGGACTGACACTGAAGGAAGCAGCAAACCAGCTGTGACTGACTTGCCTCGTGGGCCTCCTGTTCTAAAAGTCAGGCCCTAGGAGCCTCTGGCCCTAAAAGGAACAGGAGTGCTGCAGGAGACTTCTGGAAGTAGACAACTGCCAGCACAGATAAAGCATCTGAGATAGGGAAACGGAAGGGACTCCATTTTTAGAAAGGCTCCATCTCTGCTGTTCTTCTGCTAGGCCCCATTTACTCATGTTCTATTTTTTGCGTTTGCATAAACCAGAGGAGCTATGTTCCCACTCCAAGGGGGAAATAAGAAAGTTATTCTCTGAGTTCTGTCCTAAGTTCTCAGACACCTGATAACATCTAAGAAGAGCCAGATCCAAAATTCATTCCAGGACATTAGCTTCGATCAAATCTGGGCTGAGGCTGGCATCAACACCGCGGACCTTCTAAAATAACGCCTAATATTCACCTGTCATTGTGCCTTTGGCCCCTCTCCTGGAATCCTCAAGGAACACATACCCTGGACACCTTTCCAATATAAATCCCTAACCCAAAGCAACCACTAGACTCATTCCCCCTTTGGAGTCTCCTAGACACTCCCTCTGCTATTCTCGGTCACTCCCGCTATTCCATAAACTTTCCACATGTGATTTCTATCCTGCCCGAAGCCAAGGATCCTTTTGGCTCGTCCTTTGGGACCCCCCTCCCGTGTCCTCAGACTGGCCTGCCTGCATCACATCCACTTCCAAAAATTAGTATATTTCAAGCTGTAGATATTTCTTAGTTGGTTAAGTAGGTCTGAGCTTGCTTTCATTCAATTATTCCGGGATCAGGACTGGTACCGGATCCCACGCCCTCAAGGCCTGACGCCCTCACCGACCCCCCACCCCCACCCCGCCCCGCTTTCTCGGGTAAAAAGGAAGCCTTCGAGTGTCTATTTGGCATGTAGGCACTGACGGAAAACAACTTTGTACCCTATTTATTGGCCATAAAGCTCCACCTTCCCACGCTGTTCCTAGATATTTCTCCCGGCTGCGTGGGACACTGTCCCAGTCTCACCAATGAGAGCAAGGCAAATTCTGCAGGGCCCGAGCTTCACAGAGCACAGCCTTGGGGGAAAGCAAGGAGTCGCAGATGTAAGTTTGCTTTGTCACCGCCCTCTGAGCGACTTTGGGCAAGTCTCTTGGCTCCCCGGACCTCGGATTTCTTGTCTGTTTAACGCGGGGAGGCACCCGAACCTGGATGACGCTCAGGGCAGCGGCGCAGAGCCGCGCGGCTCGGCCGGAGCGGAGCGCGCCGCGCGCGCCTCGCAACTTTGTCCCAAGCTTGGAGCGGGGACCCCGGAGTGCAGGGGCGGGGAGCTCCCGCTGCGGGAGCGCGGCGACGGCGCTCCTCCTTTCTCCTCCACGTCACGGGGGCCGCTCGGCGCTCTCCCACCCCCGGCCGAGGGAAAGCAACTCCCTAGCAGGGCGCGCCGCCGAGTTGGCGAAAGGGGAGGAGGCGGGAGCGAGCCGCCGCCGCCGCCGCCGCCGCCGCAGAGGGGCTGGGAGCCCGGAGCGCAGCTCGCGGCCCCCTCCCGGACGGCCTCTGCAGCCGCGGGGACCCCGCGTTCGGGGCTCCCCTGCTCCCTTTCGTAAGTCGACTTGGCCACGCAGGCCAGCGAGGAACGGCCGGGGCCGGGGTGCAGGGCTCCGATCCCAGCCACGGAGTGGCCAGGACGGCCGGACCCTCTCCTCCTCGAGACTTTGACTTTCCCGCTAGGGAAAACTTGGGCGCCGCGTTGCTCTCGGGGGGGTGGGGGCAGGGACGCCGACCACGGGGTGCCGCAGCGGGATCCCGGGCTGAGCCCCGGCCTGGCTGCGCGCCTAGCGGGTGCCGGGAGGAAGGGCGCGGGCACCCGGCGGGCGGAGATGGGAGTCGGGGGCTATTGCGGGTGACTCCGCCTCGGCACTCGCGGACGCCGCAACTTCGGGAACCCGCGCGGCGTGTCCGCACCAGGGTTTCCCCGGACTCTCCCCGAGCGGTGAGAACGCGGCTCCGGCACGCGCCCTTTCCGAGGCGGGGAGCCCGCAGTTTCCGTCCCGCGGCACAAGGGCCGCTCTGGTGAGGGGCGCCAAGGAGGAGGGGGCGCGACGCCAGCTATTCCCACCTCCCCCCCCCCAACCCAGCGCTCCAGCCTCACCGCAGCCCCAGCGCCGCTGGCAGCGACGCTGCCCGAGACTCGGGTCCCTGGCGTCCTCGTCCCTGGTAGGCGGGAAGCGCGTGGGCGGGAGAGGGACGAGGCGCTCGGGGATGGGCTGCACCAGTGGCTTGTCCATTAGCACTGGGCGCTCTGGGGCGGAGGGGAGGGGTGGGCTGGGGTGGGGTGAGGTCTTACCAGTTTGGAGATCGCAAGCTGTGGGGCGGACTTCCTGGCGGTGCCCTCCGCAGGGACGAGCTTCGTTGCTTTTTAAGGTCAAGTTTTCATGCCGCAGAGCTGACCAGGACGTCCCCCCTGCGAGGTGGCCGCGCCGCTCGGGCAGGCGTGGAGCCTCCGGGGATCCAAGCCAAGAGGTCTGGAGTCTCGAGTCAGTTTACCATCTTTACTTAGACTGACGGCGTGAGTGAGCTGGTATTGCCTGGTAGTTTTAGAACCAAGTTCTCGGTCTTGGGGAGGTTTTCCGGGTTGTTGTCGCACGGGAAGCTTGTGATTTGCCCCCTTACCTGGGCACACGAAGAGGTGGTGTTAGCCCTCAGACCCTTACCCTTCTCTCTTCTCGTCCCTACAGTTGAAGAGGAACAACCCAGAATATTAAGGGAATTAGGGCTAATATTAAGTATCCCGTGAGAGTTGGTAGACATGGAAGTCACCCTTCTTGATCTTATATGCATGAAGCGTGCCCTTATCAAACCACTTATCAGCCTAAGGCATTTTAGAACCTAACTGTCCCTTTTGACAGCCTTCGTTGATAGTGTCTTGAGGAAGTAAAATCTTTAAAAATAAATGAATGATGGCAGGGAACATTTCTGTGCTGCACTTTGCAAGGATCCAATACTGTCTGAGAAATGACCGATTAAGATGCTGTTGAATTACCTCTTTTATTAGCAGAGAAACAATAGCCAAAGAATTTGGTTGTGTGGTCCCGAGTTCAGAAAACTGATAGAAGAATTTGGGGGAGGGGGAGATGAGGAGCAGGGTTCCTTCCTGTTTATTGCTTGTACTCATTCCAGAGTTTACTCATTCCAAAGTAATTTGCTAAATGCCACAGTTATCAGCACGGTGGTAGGTAGGAGTGAATGGCATAATTGGGGAATAAGTCAAAGTCGGCACTTGATAGCACCATGACAAGTAAGTACCCTCAAGATAGGCAGGCAGTAAATAGTTATCAATGTGACTTTGAATGAATGCAGATCATGGCTGCGTGGGGGGTGGGGGGTGGAGGTGGGGGGTGAGGAAGTAGGGAATGTACATGACTGTGCCCAGCTTCTGTTTTCTCCCTTGAAAATCACTGAATACTGCAGCTGCTAGTTTGGTTGGTAACCTGGGGCTTATCTTAGGGCCCCTACCAGAAGTAAACTGTGTCTCCTTCAAAGAAAGGATTTCCTTCTTAGTCTGGGAAGTGGAAGAAAGCAGCACGAGAATGGGATTATGTGATGCCGGGTTGAAAAGTCAATTCATCAATCCAAATTTGTTGAGACCTTACTGTGGGTCTGGCCAGTGCCGTGTGCTGGGGGGGGGGGGGGGGGGGGGGGGGTAGGGGGAGGGGCAGATGTGCTGAGTCTGGGAAAAAGGCAGGTGGCCTTCTGGGGGAGATTTAAGGTGGGCCTCATGGATGAATGGGAGTGGTGTCCACTAAGTGCACGGAAGAGAAGGGGGAAAGGAGCATTCTCCCCGCCCAGGGAGCAGCGTGCCCTGAGACAGAAGGACTAGCAGAGAGTTTGTGGAATGGAGAGGTCCAGTTTGATGTGAAGGGAGAGTGGCACAGGTGAGGTGAGCAGGTGCCAGGGCTACATGATGCCAGGCCTTGGGGCCCTTTTGTGGAATTAATCCTCTGGACAGTTTCACACCTGAGAGTGTCCTGGTGAGAGTTGCATTCAAAACAAAACAAGACTAGGTTTGCTGTGTAACAATGGATCTGAGGTACCTGGAAGGTAAACAGGGCTGTTCCAAGGGTCTGAGAGGCCTGGGGGTCTGGGCTGGGCTGAGGCCATGGCAGCAAGTGCTTGCATTCAAGGCAGACTCTGGAGCGACTTGGTGACGACTTTTGTGTGGAGAGGGCAGGGCGACTCTCTCCAGGTTGTGGCAGATGTTGCTGCCATTCATAAAAAACGGAACATTAGAGGAGGGGCAGGTTTTGGAGGAAAGATATGTTCGGTTGGTTGAGTCTGAGACCCTGGCTGATGCTCCAGTGGGGTAGGCGTCACCTGTGCTGGGGCACTATTTAACGCTTCGGGTGGCCGGGGCAGGGGTGTGGACCTGGGACAGAGCCCCTGCCTTCATGGGGAGAGGTGAGAGCCAGGGGGGCGCGTCTCACACATGGGAGCGAGCACCTGCCCGGTCCGCAGGGCGCGCTGCGGGCTGAGGACTGGCAGTGGCCTCCACGCTTGCCCCCCTGGAAGCCACTCCTCAGGTGAGAGGAGGGAAAGGGGGATGGCTTTTGTGAGATGACGGAGCTTCACACACAATACGTGAAAGGGATGGAACGAAGATACCGGAGTCCCTTCAGGTGAATACAGTCTGATTGAGCTGGCATTTTGACATCGAACTCCCGTAACTCTCAGCATCTCACAGAAACAGTACTTTGAAGCACATATGACTGTGAGATGTGAACTTTGACTTCGTGAATCATGCAAACTTAATGTTTCATAGTAACACAGCTGGAAATGGGGCAACAGAGCAGCAGCTCCACTGAGTGGCCCCTGGAGCGATACTGCTGAGGCCAGTTCTGGCTGTGCCGCTCCCTCGCTTACCCATGAGAGTTTCCTGGCCTCTGAAATGCCACCACATGGACGGGGCGCACGCTTGATCGTACCTTCTCATGGGCTGTGGTGAGGATTGCACGTGTGCATCCCGCACGCACAACGTGTACACGATGTGTGCATTGTGCCGGCCTGTAAGCCTTAGTGCTGGCGGTTTTAGGATGATGTCACCTCATTACTTCCAGATGTAGGATCTGAGAACCAGAGAATTGGGAGAACTTGTACAAGGCTATGGAACCGAACAGTGGCCAAGTTCAGGCTAGGATCCCGTTTGCCTGACTCCCGGACAGGGGCGCCTTCCATTTAACAGGCTAACCAGTGTCAGGTGGTAGGTGCCATATAAAATTAACTGTAATAAAAGAATCTGGTCACTGCTCGCCAGACTGTAGAGAAGCAAAGCAGATAATATCAATGTCAAAGCTTACAGACTTTTCCCAAGCAATTTAGAAGTGTATGTTTTGTATTAATTTGCATTGCTTTGCATGTCATTGTATATGCATTCCATATGCTGGTAATTTTCCTACTGGGATCGAAAGGCTAAAGCTTCAAGTATATAAGATCAAATAAAAATTAATCAGGAATTGAATGCAGCTGGTTTGAAATCTAATGGGCCCCTGGGCACAGTGGGTTCGGTGTGGGCCTTTTGGGGGAAAGGACTGGATCAGTATTTACTATTTTAGCAGATGTGGGAAGCCAGATACCATTTGATGAAAGCAGGTCACATTTTAATATGTAATGAGGCTTGACCTGCCGAATATAATGCATCAGGACAGGATGCATGGAAGAATACCAGAAGGAGACTGCCCACTACGTAAAATGCAAGAAATGAAGCAGAGAGAGAGAATTTTGCTCTATGAAGCTGAACTAATAAGAAATGCTAAGGGTCAGAAGTAAAGGTGAAACTTCTGTTCAGCAACATAAAATTTTAAAAAGAACACAATCGTAAAAATAAATGTGTTTTTTTAAATGTTTATTTATTTTTGAGAGAGAAACAGATGGTGAGCAGGGGAGGGGCAGAGAGAGAGGGAGACACAGAGTCTGAAGCAGGCTCCAGGCTCTGAGCTGTCAGCACAGAGCCCAACATGGGGCTCGAACTCATGAACCTTGAGATCATGACCTGAGCTGAAGTCAGACACTTATCTGACTGAGCCACGCAGGTGCCCCAATATGTGGGGTTTTAAAACCAATAAATTATCCCTAATTTGGACTTGCTGGGGAATGGCCATTGTGTCTTAGTAAAATCTCAGAAATACATACATGTTTTTTTCTGAATTACAATTTTGTTTCTCAGAGTATGGTCCCTGGACCAGCCACGTCAGCCTCCCCTGGGAACTTAGAAATGCAAATTCCGAGACCACCCGGATCTGCTGAATGGGAACCTCTGGGGATGGGGCCCAGCACCCTGTGTTTCAATATTTGGAGCCAGCTTTCATTCTTCTTGAATTTTTGTTTCTTCAGTCTCGACCTTCCGTTTCCCTCTTGTGTTCACAAGCTTCTCACTGTTCTGCTTAACTTCTGCTGGTCAGTGTCCTTGTGGGGGGTTGTACCCAGACACAAACCCATCCCTTCCTCTGCCCCAGGGTCTAACCCCGGGGAAGATGCTTCCTGAGGGCCCTCTAAGCTCTCAGGTTGTACAGCCCTGTGGTTCTCATGCTTCCCAGAACCACACTGATTTGGGTTTTGGTTTGCATCTGCTGCCTTTAAAAAAAAAATCTTTTGGCAGTCTCATCCCCAACAAACTGTTACTCCCCCCAGACATACAGTCCGCCAAACCCTGAACTGTTCTCTCCAGATGCTCCTGTTAAACCCCATTTCTCCATCTGCTGTGAGTGCAGTTAATTTCTTGGACCTAAGCGCTGGTCTTTGTACTGACGTTAGATTGCATCTTACTGGATTCAAGTCTGTCCAAATCTGTTTGGATCCTCCTTCTGTCCTCTTTCGTATAAACCTTCATGTCCTCTGCTGATCTGGCTGCTGATGTCCTGGCCAGAGGAATTAATAACAATGTGAGTAGCTTTGGTAGAGGCCTTCCTCACGGTTAATGAGGCTTAAAAACTTGGCATCTTTTGCAGTCTTTGTGGGGCTGACATCAGAAGAATTGTCATCAGCTCATCGTTGTTTGGTTTAAATTACAGCTGCTCTGAAGCGTCCCCATGCAGTTGCTCCGAGAGAGGGAGAGGACGAGAGGACCATCTTCTCTGACTCCAGCCTCCATGTCCCCCTACCCCGCACCCCTTATAGTCACTGGCAGCTTATGGTCAGGAGCTCCATGACTGTTATTGTTGTCCTGATTTGTTTATACTGTCAGCTTAGGGGGTTTTCTGTAAGTGACACAGAGGTAAATTTCAGCTTCTTTATAGTCAGATTAGGATGGATTCAGGTATTTCAAAATAATAGGAAGCAATAATTGTGCCTTGTCATTTCCCTCTCCTTCACCCCACCCCTCACAACCACCACTAAGCTCTAGACTTTAAGAGGGTTTTGTGCTAAAGCTTACATTTTAGCGAAGAGATTCAGGTTATTTAAAATTTTTTTAATGTAGAATTTTGTCCGTATATGGCTTTTAAAGGAATATAATTAGATACTTTAATTGCACAAAGTTTAAGAATGTAAAAAGCAGGTGCCCCCGGGTGGCTCAGTCAGTTGGGCGTCTGACTTCGGCTCAGGTCACGATCTTGCCGTTCATGAGTTTGAGCCCCACGTTGGGCTCTGTGCTGGCAGTTTAGAGCCTGGAGCCTGCTTCAGATTCTGTGTCTCCCTCTCTCTCTGCCCCTCCCCTGCTCTCTCTCTCTCTCTCTCTCTCTCTCTCTCAAAAATAAATAATATAAACATTAAAAAACAATTTAAACAAAAGAATGTAGAAAGCAGAACAGCTTTATGGCAAGAATGCTTTTAGCCATGGTTGCTAGAGCATGAAAGAGTGCCTGGAATCCAACATGGTGCTATCATTCATGATCCATATCCAGTCCTACCCAAGCCCTCTCCCACGTACTTTCCCCGGGCACTGAAAGACTAGCTTTAAACCAAACTGCAAAGATGTCCATAAAATTCAAGCCTGCTTTCCCATCCAAGATGCTACCAAACGCCTTTTGATGTGATGTGCTCTCTTGCCATGGCAAGCAAAACAAAAGTGCCTGGTGATAAGGGAGCTCTTTGTAACCTCAAGGTAATCTCTATGAATACTCTGGACTTCTAGCTCTTTGATTGCTTTTCTTCCTTCCCCAGTCCCTTCTGTTGCTTTCCTCATCTAGTTAAGGGGCAAACAGATGAGGTGGTCCATTTGGAGGACAGTTTCCTGTCTGTGTTCAGGCTCAGACAGTCAGCCTGTCTGCTCTTGGATAGGTTGGACCTGTTTCTAAAAGTTCTGCAAACCGTGGTATTTCTCCTGGTCGTTTTCCAGATCCAGACAGCCAGTGACAGCAGCTCATTCAGACTGCAGCAGAGGCTGGCCACTTGTGCCCAGGACCAGGAAGAGCAAAGCCTAACGTAGCTCCTGTGCCGGCCAGCCTTCCTTCTCTCTTCCTTCTGCTCCTCTGCATCATGGTAGCATATTTGGAATATTTGCATTGTCGTGTCCTTTCTCCACACCCCCACGTAATGCCTGGGTGCAGCAAGGAGGGGCTTTCTCTGCCCAGCCACCCTCTTCCACCAGGTTCTTTCTTCCTGTAGCCATCCCAGCAAGCACCCTGCCATACTCTCGGGCAGACGGAGTTGGATATAGTATCCGAGGGGTCAGGAGACGGAAGTGGAGTGACACTCAAGGCAAACACAAATTAAGTTCCAAAGACTAGATCGTGAAAAAGTACTAATGGAATAACACGGAGATCGTGGAGCTGAAGGAAGGGGATGTGGAACCAGAGAAGAGATCCTTAAAAGGAAGGACATATAATTAACACTGTGCCAGGAAAATCCCTGAATAAAAATCATTTCTACATACTACCTGGTGGTTATAATTCTGAGAGATTATACAATAAAATTCAGAGGTACCGAAGTAACTTGGGATTTCTTGGGACCTCGCTATTTATTTCTCTCTGGATCCCTCCAGGCAGGACAATTTCTATTATCTCTCCAGAATCTAACATAGCACCTCCCTGGCACATGGTGGGCACACAGTAGACGTTTGCTGGATGGACAGGCAAGCAGTTGAAGGGGGATAGAAGTAGGATATACAAGCATGAAGGTGTGTACAAAAGAGGTGAAAGCAGGGACATGAACAGATATTTGTACACCCGCGTCTGTAGCAGCATTATTCATAATAGTCAAAAGATTGAAGCGATGCAAGCATCCACCAACAAATAGCTAAACAAAGCATGGTGTATACGTACAATAGAATATCATTCAGCCTTCAAAGGAAGGAATTTTAGATGGATGCTGCAGTACAAATGAACTTGGAAGACATGATGATAAGTAAAATAAGGACAGAGGCTGTGATTCCTTTCTTACGAGGTTCCCAGAGGAATCAAATTCATAAAAAGAGAAAGTAGGGGGGTAGCTTCCAGGAACTGCAGAAGGGGGGGGGTGGGAATCAGGAGTTAGTGTTTAACAGAGTTTCCACTGGGGAAGAGGAAAAAATTCTGTGGATGCAGGTGGTGATAGTTATACAACCATGTGAATATATTTGATGCTACAGAACTTAAAAATGGTTAAAATTGTAACCATTGATCCATCCATGTCCCTCTACCTCTCCATCCATCCATCCACCCATCCATCCACCATTTGTCCACACACTCATCCACTCATGATGTCTCCATCATTTATGGAATGGCTTTTCTAGGATAAACTAGGAAGCAGAGACTTCTTAGCACTGATGATTAAAATGGTAAAATTTATATCAAGTATATTTTAACCACAATAAATAATAGAAGAAAGAATATTTTTATGATCATCGACTAGTTCATAAATACGGAACAAGAGAGAAGATATTTTCATAACAAAGTAGTGAACCAGGTCATACTTGGAACACATACTTACAGAAGGACGACAGCAGTGACCCCAGACTTACTGAGATGTTTAAGACCATGCTACTAAAAATGCGTTGCCTGCATCTCCGTATGAAGCGGAGACTTTGGAAGCCTTGCAGTCCTGTGCAGTCCCGTTTACCCCTTTGATTCCCGCTTTAAAAAAAGAAAAAAAAAATTTTACTTTGAAAAAAATCTCAAGCCTACAGAAAAGTTTTAGGCCTACGACAGTGGGCACGGCCTCATTTCCCCTGGAGCAGGTGAATGTGGAAGGCTTTGCTATGGCTTCTGCACCATCCTGCCCAATGGAGAGCCCTGGCTGTCGTCCCCTGGAGGTGGTGTCTGGGTGCAGGAGCCGGTGTGGCACGTTGAGGATGAGCCCAGTCCCTGCCTGCAGAACGGCCCCTGGACTATGGTACTGGCTGCTCCTCTTGCTTAAATGCTTTTGACCCCTTACTGTCATGCAACCTATGTGCCCGTCTGCTTTTCCTGCCAGAATGTACCCCACGCAGGAGCTCAGTCAGTCATCACAGTACCCATGGGAGTTAGCACCTTGGCCTCTTTCACAGGTAAGGAGGCAGGGGACTGACAAGAATGGTGACAGCTTCTTAGTGAAGTCAGGACTTAAATTCAGAACCGCTGGCTTTAAGTTCCAAACCAGCTATGCTGTAAATAGAGGGGTAGAGCAGGAAGGTATGATGCAGAGGGGTCAAGTGTGGCAGGGAAGAGAGGAATGGGGTCAGGCAGGTCAGGGAGGGAGGGGGCGATTGGAACTACTCAGCATGTTTCACCCTAAGTGGCGCTGTTATCTTCCTTGACAGGTAAGAAGCTTGTTACAGATAAACTCACAAGAAGGCAGCCTGCCCAAATTGACTTTCAGAGATCATGTGGCCTTCCCCCTGCTGGTGACCAGGACCATACAAAGTAGAGGTTTGCCGAGACCTGTGTTGTGTTGTACCTGAAGCATGGTGTGCAGACTGCACGGTTTGTGCCAGTATCAGAGGCAATTTGGTCAATCGTGGAGACTACTTTCCTTCAGGTGTTTACCTAAAGCCTCCACCTGCTTCTAGTTTGCTCCGCCTGAGACCTAGAATTTCACGCTTGACCACATACAGATTGTACTGTTGGACAAGTAGTTGTACCTAGTTGTTGTAACCTAGTTTATATATTTTTATTTTTTTAGTATTTACTTACTTATTTTTGATAAGAGAATGGCAGAGAGGCAGAGAGAGAGAGAGAGAGGGAGAGAGAGAATTCCAAGCAGTCTCCAGGCTCCGTGCCATCAGCGCAGAGCCCTACGCGGGGCTCGAACTCACAAACCGTGAGATCATGACCTGAGCTGAAACCAAGAGTTGGATGCCTAACCAAATGAGCCACCCAGGCGCCCCTATATTGTAACCTCATTTCCATTTAAGCTTGATCTTGCTTGTGTGTGAAGCTTGCTTGATATGCATGAAACATTCCCCTTTTCAAATGCTCATCTTCCAAAGTGCATCTTTGCAAAGTTGCTTAAACATGTGAGGGCTTATTTTTCTCACATGACAAGAATACAGCGTGGATGTTTGCTGCTGCTGGGTCAGGGGTTTGAGGCTTTCAGGGCTGCGGTTGCTGATATTCTCTCAGCCTGCTCTTCATGGTCCCAGCATGGCTACTATAACTCTAGCCATCATGTCGGACTTCCAGGCAGAAAAGTGCATTCTTTGTTTATTTAAAAAAAAAAAAAAAAAAAAAAAAAAAGGACAAAATGGCATACCTCCCCCTGAATCAGTTTCCTTTAGAGAACTTGCCCAGATACCCCACGGTATAATATACTGTTATTGACTGTTCCTCTTCAGTGGAGGCTGAAGAAAAAAGCTTTTAGAGGGGCATATTTCTGCTGCCAACAATGTAGGGGTTCGCTTGGTAAAGAAGGAAGGGAGGATGGATGTTGGAAAGCAACCGGCCATCTCTATCAGAGCCATAGATGAAGTCTTTATGTACCGGGTCTGTTGCTGACTTTCAGCTCACTGATCAGTGTCTGTTCTGGTACCAGCACCCGACTGTTCTGATGATCGTAACATTATAATCCGCGTGAACATCTGAAGAGGCTGGTTCTTAGTTTTGCATTCTGTACCGTTGGCATGTAAGTTTGCTTAGGTGGTTTTTCACCAAAGTCTTTGACTTCCTTATTACATTAATCCAAAATCTAAACCTTCGTATTGAGAGACCTGTTATCTTCATTAAAGCCATTGCTAGAATACATCCTTGTAGCAGATGCCAACTGGAGAGCTTCCTGGAGTAATTTCTAGATTTGACTTTCTGGAGACACTTTCCATGAAATCCTGCTTTGAAAATTCCTATTTGGGCAGAAGTTTTTCGAGCACTGCTGATTGTCTTTGTTCCACCTGTTTATCTTAATTTTAAATTCCTGGGCCTTAACTTTGTGGCATCTATAGGCACACAAGCTCTCAGGGCAATATGTACATTGTAAACCAAGAACACAGATCTTACGGAATGGTAGAGTCAGGCCAGAGTAGCTGGGCTTGAATTTTTTAGTGGAAGTAGAGAAGTGTACTGAAGTCCCCAGCTCAGCCCCCCACCGCGTCGACAAAACCCAGCAAACAAAGGCGCTCTTCTGAAGATGTAAAATTGAGTGTGTCCAATCCATTCGTAGAGAGTGTGGCCTGGCCTTAAGCCATCCCTGCCATCCATATTCTTCATTCACATCTGTTTATCCCCACGCTGCCTCTGTGATGTGGTGACGGACATTAAAGGTTCTACTTCAAGTGCACACATGGAAATCAGGGTAGCTGTATCTCTTCTGCTGCTACCTCTGAGGAATTCATTTTGGCCAGTATAAAATATGAAGTTAGCCGTACAATAGCAAATAAGTGCTTCTAGAAATTTCAGGGTGGGCGGTGAATTATATACCATGCAGACCTTGGGGGGGGAAAGAGTTTTTTTCTCTTTCTAGCACACTAAACATACAGTTAAAAAAAAGACACCGGTGTCTTTCAATTCAGTTCTTCTTCTTTGTAGAAAAAGAAGCCGAGGGGCGCCTGGGTGGCTTGGTCGGTTGAGCGTCCGACTTCGGCTCAGGTCATGATCTCACGGTCTGTGAGTTCGAGCCCCACGTCGGGCTCTGTGCTGACTGCTCAGAGCCTGGAGCCTGTTTCGGATTCTGTGTCTCCCTCTCTCTCTGCCCCTCCCCTGTTCATGCTCTGTCTCTCTCTGTCTCAAAAATAAATAAACGTTAAAAAAAAAATTAAAAAAAAAAAAAAGAAAAAAAGAAAAAGAAGCCGAGATATACTCAATCCACATTTTACATCTAGAATATTAAATATATTTTTGTTTTGTATGGTGTCCAGCTAAGTGTGGAAGGCAGAGAAGAGAAGGAGAATCTAAGAAAGAATGTAAGATTGGTGTTTATAAAGCTTGAGAGGCAAAGTTCAAGTACATCAATTAACCTCTTTTTTTGTTATCTTTTGTATCTGCAAAGGAGGTAACATTTCATTTAAGCTGTTTCCATCCAAGCTAAAATTTAAGAGCATAGATATTTTTGAAATCCGCCTTTCCTTTTTTGTTTTTGTTTTCCTGTAGGAAAAAGCTCTTAATGTTTTGCAACATAATGAGGGTCATGAACCATTAAAAAATAAACACTTCATTCAGTAGTATCATTTATGGCCCTTTAGATTTCCTGCTAAAGACTTAGCCCTGTGGTTTTGCCCAATAAGATACACAAATAGGGGTACATGGGGGGCACTTGGGTGGTTCAGTCAGTTAAGTGTCCAACTTGGGCTCAGTTCGTGAGCTCACGGTTTGGGGGTTTAAGCCCTGCATCAGGCTCTGTCCTGACAGCCTGGAGCCTGCTGCAGCTTCTGTGTCTCCCTCTCTTCTCTCTGCCCCTCCCCTGCTTGTGCTCTCTCTCTCTCTCAAAAATAAATAAACAGGGGCGCCTGGGTGGCTCAGTTGGTTAAGTGTCCGACTTCAGCTCAGGTCACGATCTCGCGCTCCGCGAGTTCGAGCCCCGCGTCGGGCTCTGGGCTGACGGCTCAGAGCCTGGAGCCTGCTTCTGATTCTGTGTCTCCCTCTCTCTCGGCCCCTCCCCCGTTCATGCTGTGTCTCTCTCTGTCTCAAAAATAAATAAACGTTAAATAAATAAATAAATAAATAAATAAATAAATAAACATTAAAAAAAAAAAAACAAAAATGGGTGCCTGGGTGGCTTCTTCAGTTAAGTGTCCAACTCTTGATTACAGCTCAGGTCATGATTTCACGGATTCTTGGTATAGAGCCCAACAGGGCTCTGTGCTGACAGTGTGGAGCCTGCTCAGGATTCTCTCTCTCCCCCTCCCTCTGCCCCTACCCTCCTTTCACTGTCTCTCCCTCAAACAACAACAACAACAACAGCAAAGCAAAAAAACCCATATACAACCAGCTTTTGATGTTTGTCCTGTGAACCAAAGGCAACGAAGCCAGAGCAAAGTTGGCCACCTCCCAGTTTTTGTGACTATAAAAAACCTGGCTGAATTCGGCCACTTCTTTTGCTCCATTGCCGCAGTCCAGATTTCAGATGACCTTGAGGGACCATCATCCAGTAAATACATCCTGATGTGGGTTGCTCGTTCTTTCCCCCCGAAAATAAGGGGCTCCGCTTAAGTTACTGGTTAGAAGGATTATCAAGAGGTGGTTGACAAACTGATGTTCACGCCCAGCATTTTCATTCAGACCTTTACTCTCAAAGGTGGTGACCACAGTGTTTGCACTCGCAGGCCAAGCGCTGGGCCTGTGGAGGAAGCTGTCAGTTGTGCCACGTTCTGCCGGCACCCCCACCACATCCCCTTTGGATGAGGGGCGTCCCGCTTTCCTGCTACGAGACCGTGTTAACCCTCTGAGCCCCTGAGCACTGGTAGAGGCCCTCGTTGAGGCTGTTGTGCGCTCCACTGCTGTAGAGTCCTCGGTGCTGCTCTGCTTGTGATATGGCCCTTAGGGATGGTTTTGCCAAGCAGGGACGCCCAAACGGGTCACTGCAGCTTTGTACTGTCTGGAGAAGCATTGCCCCTAAACATACTGAGTGGAGGGGAAAATTGTATAGCATCTGCCACCTGTAGTTACAGAAGCTGGTTAGCTGAACGTGACTGAGCAGAACTGGCTACATGTGTCTCCCTAGGTATCTTTTTTTTTTTTTTTATGAATAATAATTGCATACATTTTTAATGCAGAAATCTAAACTTTTCAGAAGGCATGTAATAACAGCAACGTTTGAATATTTGCCAAAAATCCTAGTGGAAAAGCACAAAAATGACATAATACCATCTAAAAGATAAGGAATTCTTTGGTTATCAGTCTTTCGAAAGATAATGAGCAGGCGGAGGGGAAAAAAAATAAAAACCTCTAACGATTAACTACAGTAACTATGTTCCTGTCTTTCAAGATCCAAGACAGGTGTATGTCTTTAGGAACAATATATATACCAGACATTGACAAAAAAGACCATTGTCAGGGAGTGAAAAACAAAAAATAATTAGAATGTCAGAATGAAGGAAGCAATGCATGTGCTGTTTTAGAAAAATAAAACTAGGGGCCCTAGGGTGGTTCAGTCGGTTAAGTGCCCAACTTTGGCTCAGATCTTGATCTCACGGTCTGTGAATCCAAGCCCCACGTCAGGCTCCATGCTGACAGCTCTGAGCCTGGAGTCTGCATGGGATTCTGTGTCTCCCTCTCTCCGCCCCTCCCCTGCTCATGCTTTCTCTCTCTCT
This sequence comes from Panthera pardus, assembly GCF_024362965.1. Classification (NCBI taxonomy): domain Eukaryota; kingdom Metazoa; phylum Chordata; class Mammalia; order Carnivora; family Felidae; genus Panthera; species Panthera pardus. The sequence continues at coordinate 99,454,924 of NW_026526765.1, forward strand.
CTCTCTCTCTCTCTCTCTCTCTCTCTCTCTCTCTCAGAAATAAATAAACATTAAAAAAAAATTTTAGAAAAACAAAACTAAACCACAGCATACAGACTCATTCCTGGTTTTCCCAAGAAACCATTCCTCTTGTAGAGGTCCTGGTAACCAACATTTGCATACCAAAGTTGCTTTCTGTAGGCCTTTGACTTGCCTGTGTCATAGGACCTTCATGATCCCATTGCTGCATAGAAAACCATTATTCCATTTAACACATGGGAAGTAAAGACTTACCCAAGATTAAATGACTTGCCAGGGTGACTTGAGTTTTTGATGGCACAGCCCAGACTAGAACTTGGGTCTTCTGACTTTGTCCCACTGAGCAACTATTCTGTGCCAGTTAGGTATGTTCCAGGGGCTGGAGGTAGAGCGGGAACAAGGTCTGTCTGGGAGACAGGCATAAACAATCAAACAAAGTTAACTGCTGCTGTGGTAAGTGCTTGGAAGAAAACAAGGAGTGCAATAGTCAGGAGAAAGACTGGAGAAGGGTGATTGGAGACAGCCCAAGGAAAGGACATTTCTATTCTAGCTTGAAGGCCAGAGGTGCCTGGGTGGCTTAGTTGGTTAAGCATTCAACTTCGGCTCAGGTTGTGACCTCGTGGTTTGTGGGTTCAAGCCCTGCATCAGGCTCTGTGCTGACAGTTCAGAGCTTGGAGCCTGGAGCCTGCTTTGGATTCTGTGTTTCCCCCTCTCACTCTGCCCTCTCCCTGCTCACTCTCTTTCTCTCTCAAAAATAAATAAACATTTTTAAAAAATAGCTTGAAGGACAGAAGGGGGCCAGTAACCCCAGGATCCAGAGAAAAATTGTCTGAACATGGGGACAGCAAGTGCAGGGGTCCTGAGGCAGGAGACTAGTGTTCTAGAAACTTTTTTTTTTTAAGTTTATTTATTTAGTTTGAGAGAGAGAGTACATGCATGTGGGGGAGGGGCAAAGGGAGAAAGAATCCCAAGCAGGCTCCACACTGTCGGTGCAGAGCTGGAAGCAGGGCTCTGTTTTGCTAACCAAAACTTAGAAGGCAAGTGTTGCTTAGAGTAGAATGAGCAAGAAAAGAAGAATAGGATGAAGTTGGAGAGGAAGGTAGGGACAGGAACTGGCTAGGCCTTGGGGCCATGGAAAGGATTTCTGATTTTATTCTAAGTGCAACAGAAATCCTAGTGAAGGGTTTTAAGTGTAGGGAGTGGGACTAGGGAGCAGGAGTGGTCTGATTTATGTATTTAAATGATCATTTTGGCAACAGTACAGAGGATGGATTAGAGGGACTTTCAAGGGAGGCTAGTGAGGAAGTTATTTCCTTTAGAGGCAAGAGTGGATGGTAACTTGGCCTACGGTGGAGTGGAAAGGTGTGGATGGATTCAAAACACGTTTAGAACCAACAGGGTTCTCCTCCAAGAGATTGAAGAGGCGGCTGGCCTTGTGGTTGACAGTGTAAGCTCGGAAATTGGGCCAGAGTTGAAAGTCCTGGCTCCTCTACATACTAGCTATTTATCCTCTGTGACTCAGTTTCCTAATCTGAAAAATGAGGATATTGACAGGGAGGATAAAGAATGAGTAATAGGGATAATAAACCTCATAGGCTTATTGAATGGAATAAAGAACACAAATAGTATTAGTGCTCAGTGTAGCCCATTAGGAAATGACAGGTATGTGTCCACCGAATCTGGTAGCATGACAATTTTTGTTGACTTTGACCAACAGACTCAGTCGAGGGGGCAGTGGAGCCAGGCTGGACTGAGTACCACCATGAGGGATCTGGATACTGGGGAACAGAAGTCCCCACTCTGTCCAGTCCTTTGAGGGAGAGCAGTTGGATGTGTAAACATGTATGTGGGGCGCCTGGGTGGCTCAGTCGGTTGAGCGTCCGACTTCAGCTCAGGTCATGATCTCACACTCCGTGAGTTCGAGCCCCGCGTCGGGCTCTGTGCTGACAGCTCAGAGCCTGGAGCCTGCTTTGGATTCTGTGTCTTCCTCTCTCTCTGCCCCTCCCCTGCTCATGCTCTGTCTCTCTCTGTCTCAAAAATAAATAAAAACATAAAAAAAGAAAAAAAACATGTATGTAATGGAGGAAACATATTCTTGGCATCCCAAGGGTGAAACTGTTAAGTAACAGCTAGGACTCTGTTTTCTCATCTAGAGAAGGAAGACTTTGGACTCAATTACCATTAAAGTCCTTTGTCAGTTTTAGGATTTTGCTTCTAGGCTTCTTCAGGAATTATGGGATAATTAATTAAGCTTTGGTGAAGAAGGCCCAGAAAAGTAAATTCTATTATTGAATTTTTTTTTCCCTACAGAAAAGTATGTTGACTTCAGTTAGAAATTGTTTACTTTCGAACAATTTATAGACACAGTTCAGGATAGGACTTAATCACAGTATATTGTGAAATGAAAAAAACCAGATAAGACAGTATCTGTGTAGTGAAACTTCTTGTTAAACAAAAGCAAGTCCACAAAGGTGTCGTTATTGAAAATGGTCTGGAAGGACAGAAGGTCCACAGAATGCTTTTGCCGGGTGATGGGTTACTGGTGAGCCTTAGTTCCCTCCTTACACTTTATGGACTTGTTCATTTTTTTTTTCTAATGGAAGTGTTTACTTTTGTAAACGGAGAATGGAAAAGCGTTTCTTTTTCCTTTTTGGGATTATAACCTGTTATTAGTGGAGGAATTGTCCTCCGTTTGTATTGTCTTTCTGGACCAATCAGGCCATTCTTATGTTTTGTATGCTCACTGTTTATCTACTCACAGTCAGATCATTATTTGCTTTGCCATCTTCTAGAACAATGAGAATGTAAGGTCATCTTACAGAAACTGGCCTTTCTGCTTTTTTTTTTTTTAACTTGTTTTATCTTTTATTTTTTTAAATTTACATCCAAATTAGTTAGCATATAGTGCAACAATGATTTCAGGAGTAGATTCCTTAGTGCCCCTTACCCATTTAGCCCATCCCCCCTCCCACAACCTCTCCAGTAACCCTCAGTTTGTTCTCCATATTTGTGAGTCTCTTCTGTTTTGTCCCCCTCCCTGTTTTCGTATTATTTTTGTTTCCCTTCCCTTATATTCATCTGTTTTGTCCCTTAAAGTCCTCATATGAGTGAAGTCATATGATGTTTGTCTTTCTCTAATTTCACTTAGCATAATACCCTCCACGTAGTTGCATCCACGTAGTTGCAAATGGCAAGACTACATTCTTTCTAATTGCCGAGTAATACTCCATTGTATATATATATACCACATTTTCTTTATGCATTCATCCATCGATGGACATTTGGGCTCTTTCCATAGTTTGGCTATTGTAGATAGTGCTGCTATAAACATGGGGGTGCATGTGTCCCTTTGAAACAGCACACCTGTATCCCTTGGATAAATGCCTAGTAGGGCAATTGCTGGGTCCTAGGGGAGTTCTATTTTTAGTTTTTTGAGGAACCTCCATACTGTTTTCCAGAGTGGCTGCACCAGCTTGCATTGCCACCAACAATGCAAAAGAGATCCTCTTTCTCCACATCCTCGCTAACATCTGTTGTTGCCTGAGTTGTTTATTTTAGCCATTCTGACTGGTGTGAGATAGTCTCTCATTGTGGCTTTAATTTGTATTTCCCTGATGATGAGTGATGTTGAGCATTTTTTCATGTGTCGGTTGGCCATCTGGATGTCTTCTTTGGAGAACTGTCTGTTCATGTCTTTTGCCCATTTCTTCCCTGGATTATTTGTTTTTTGGGTGTTATGTTTGATAAGTTCTTTATAGATTTTGGATACTAACCCTTTATCTGATATGTCATTTGCAAACATCTTCTCCCATTCTGTCAGTTGCCTTTTCGTTTTGCTGATTGTTTCCTTTGCTGTACAGAAGCTTTTGATTCTGATGAGGTCTCAGGAGTTAATTTTTGCTTTTGTTTCCCTTGCCTCTGGAGACATGTTGAGTAAGAAGTTGTGGCCTTTCTGCTTCTTTAGGAACTCGTAGGGTGCTGTGGGGGTGTTGAGGAAATGCATCCCGGCTGAGTCATCCTCCCACAAATGGTCTTACTTGAAAACTTTCTCTCGGTTTGGTGATGAGCATGTCATTAAAGGGAGAATCAATGACCTTATTGAAATCAAGGAGCTGCGGTAGAAGGACCTTAGCTTATTCAACTACATCAGGACTTTTTTTTTCTTTTTTTAATGAATTCATCTTTATATCAGTGTTCTTAAGTGACGATTCTGCTTTGGAAAACTTTAGGAAGAAACAAAATCCTGATATTTCTAAATCAATAAAGTCTTCAAATCCTATTTTTCATACTAACATGTATGGATATTACGTTTAAGAATTCGAAGGTGGCCCACAGAGAGAATATTCTTCATGTGGAGAGAAAGCTTTTTAAACTAGGTACTAATTCTCAGAGAGCCTGAACTCTCAGTGACTGACTGGTCACTACGAGAACAAGTAAATCAGTAAGTAGTCAGTGACGGGATATGAGACAAGAATAACTGCCGTCAGAGTTCCGTAAGATGAGCTGGCTTTCTTTTCCTTCGATGGATTCCATGGCTGGAAGACTGACTACTCTCATCAGTAGCACCTGGCTTGCCGCTGCCTCTGCCTGTAGGAATAGAATGAGCTCCTCCCCCAGTGTTCTTGCAGGCTGATTCTCCAGGTATATAATCCCTTAAACTGGGCGGAAGGTCTCAGGACTTGGCAATTTTATGTTCATCCCTGTTTCAGTTTTAGGACGGATCGGTAAGACATAGTAATGAGAAATTTCAGTCAAGGACTAAAACCATTGTGGAAACCTTTATGTTGTAAAAGACGGTATTACCTAGAAGGTTAAGAGTACATCTCTGGAGCAAGAGTCTCTGGGTTCAAGTTCCACGTGACGGGGATCCTAGCTCACCTTGGGGGACTTTCTTAATTACCACATGTTTCAGTCTCCTGTCTTGTAAAGAACCATAAAAGTAGTCCCTACCTCACTGACCCAATGAGGGGATTGCTACATGCAGAGGGCTCAGAACATGGCCCCAGGTAACACCTCTTTGTTCGGTGACTCTTCATTAATAATAATGATGGTATTAAATTAGTAAGGGGCACTACATGGAGGCATTCAGGCATTAATTCGAAAACATTGCATTTGTGTCAGAACTTTGGGGGGAAATAGAAAATAGATTTGAAAAAATAGGACAGTAAGCCATAGGTCTTGGGCAGGATTTTTAAAGAAGTCAGGAGGAGGAGGGTAGCTTAGGCCAGGTGAAGATGTTGATGAAGATGAAGCCAAAACCCCGCATTGGCCAAGTCACCGTCAGGACTGTGTTAAAGGGCTTTGCATGCGTTACCCCACTTACCTCAAAATCCCACAGGTAGTTGCTAGCATTAACGTACTTCTACTGATGTGGACACAGAGATGTGGAGACGTTGAGCAACTTGTCAAGGGTCCAGGCGGTCGGTAGGCTGTTCCTGAGCTGAAAGAGGGTCTCCTCTGAGCTGAAGTCCTGGCTGTGTGGCCGGAGGGTGAAACGTGTGTCGCAGGACCCTGCGTGGCTTCTGCTTTTTCCAGCTCAGCCCCTGAGCAAGGGCTTAGCTGTCGGCTGCTCCCTTAACGATGTTTCCAACTCCTACTTTGGCCAGAAAAGAGAAGGTCAACACTGTCTTCATTTCCGCGCATTCTGTGTAACGTACTAGAAAACCTAGAAAACTCGGAAAAAGTTTGGAGTCAGGCAAGCTGTGCACCTCTGCGGGGTGACCCCGTTCACATGCTGGGTCTCCTGACCCCTCGCAGCTGCTCCCCGCAATTCAGGAGGGGATTTGTCGTTCCCGTTTTGAGATAAGAAAACTGGGCTTCAGAGGTGAATTCGTTGGATTCGGTGTCCCTCCAGGGATTCAAGCCCGGGTCTGGGGCATCGTGAAGCCCGCATACTTTTTCTTCTCTCCCAAGTGCCCTGCTCTTGGACAGTCCTGGGTTTTGAAACTGCTGACTTAAGGAGAGTCCGTGGACGAGCTGCTAATGGCTGTGGCCACTTAGCCCTGACTACAGTTCTAACCACTTAGCTGAGTACACTTTGTGTGTGCCTGCTGTTTCTTTTAAGACTGTAATCAGCCCCTGGAAGGACTGGGAATAGAAGATGGTTTGGGGGAAAGGCTTCATTCAGCATCTTTGTTGGGCTTTTATTGAATTATCCAAACAGCTTGTTTCCGCTTCACTATAGCGATACCATGTCCTTTCCAGCCCTGTCTTCATTGCTAGGAACTCGTACCTATGTGGCAGTGAACTTGGCAGTGGGCCGGGCTTCCTTATTTGCCTGGCAGGTGGGTGGGCGCTCATTTGTATTGTAATTGTAAGACCACTTCCTGGCAGCAAAACCCCAGCCTGCTTCCTGCTCAGGGCCTGTAACAGGGAAGGAGCCAGGGTGGGGTGTTTGCAGAAGGTGGCCTTGCTGCCCTAGTCTCCTAGGAACCATATGGCCGGTAGAACTGGCAGCCTGGCACCCGTCAGCTCTCGTGAGCCATCAGGAGCTCGTTTCCATCCTCCAAACCTGAGGCTCGTGGGGACTCACGAGTTTGGGCTGCCGGTGGCAGGGAGGGGAGGAAGTGCCACAACAGGCAGGTGCCTGCCACTCCACCCCTTGCCCGCCTCTGTCCTCCGCAGCTCCTGACCGTGGATGTCACACACAGGTTCTGTCCAGGAAACAGCAGAGCAGAGGTCTCTAACCTCCTGCAGGCTTTTGTGCCCACAGATGTCCTGCTGACTTCTCACCAAAGCTGGGAAGAGGCCCACAGCCCTTTTCAGGATTTGACAGAAGCTTATTCACTTCCCCCTTTCGGACTTCTCACGTGGGGAAAGGAATGCATGTTTTTTTTCTTCCAAGATTTTATTTAAATTCCAGTTGGTTAACATAGAGTGTGGTATTGGTTTCGGGAGTAGAATTTAGTGATTCATCACTTCCATATAACACCCGGTGCTCATCATAACAAGTGCCCTCCTTAATGCCCATCACCCATTTAGCCCATCCCCCCGCCCAACAGCCCTACAGCAATCCTCGGCTTGTTCTCTGTCCTCAAGAGCCTCTTATGGTTTGCATCCCTCTCTGTTCTTATCTTATTTTTCCTTCTCTTATGTTCATCTGTTTTGTTTCCTAAATTCCTCATACGAGTGAAATCATGTGGTATTTATCTTTCTCTGACTAATTTCACTTAGCATAATATACTCTAGCGCCATCCACCTTGTTGCAAATGGCAAGATTTCATTCTTTTTGATCGCCGAGCAGTATTCCATCGTATGTATATACCACATCTCCTTTCAGTCAAAGGAATTTCTGGCCATGGTAAGCAAGGGGAGGGGTTTTACTTTGACCTGAGACAAGGTGGTATTGGAGGGCTACTGAGATCCCTTGACATCTAGGGCTGACCCGTAGACGTATGAGCTCTCCTCCTTAAAGATGCCCAGAGGAGGAAAGGAGAATCAGACAGCCAGATGCCTGGGCTGTCCCACTTCCCTCCCCTCGTTCCTTTAAAATTAACTCTCATCCCGGCTGGCGAAGCTCAGACGTGGAACTAGAACCAGTTCCCACAGGACTTCTCACAGCAAGCCTGCCACGTCTCCCTTCCACACATGCCCTGCCACCTGCCCTCTGTGGGCAGGCAGCCACGCCCGCTAGCCCAAATCGAACCGACTAGGCACCAGGCTGGAATCAGGAAGTGTGTGCTCCAGGTGTTCTCAGGAAGGACAGGGGAAGCGTGGGTACAGAGGAGCCCTTGAAAACGGGTGACAGGACAGGGAGCCAGCCTTTGCCTTTTTATGTAAGTGTGAAGATGATAGTTAAATGGTACATCATAAATGCCATGACAACTCTGGAAGACTTTGAAGACTCTTTAGAAATGTAAGGAGATTTTTTCATTTTACCACTATGGTATCAGGGGGAACTATTAACTGATGCTAAGTAGGGATCCCGTGGACCGGAAAAGACAAAGCAAAATTTTACTTTGGGTAAGATTCATTCTAATTCTAGCCATTTATGTACGCTCCTTCCTATGTATGAGTAATTGCCATGAACTAGGACCATGATGAGATAGATTGATTTGGGATTGATGAATCTTCGGAATCCAACTTTATCACAACACCTGCTTCTAAACATGTGCTCCAACTTCTGAAGAAACTTGTTGCCCTGTGCATGGGGAGTCAGTTTTCCCACGCTCTGTAAGAACTGGCAGGAACATTGGCCTTGAGCCGGTGTGGATGGAACCCTACTCGTTTTGCTTCAGAGGAGAAGCCTGAGACCTAACAAAGGGACCCAGAGCCATGAGCCTAACGGGGATTCCGTGACCTGGGGGCTGATTCAGCTAATGAGAATGGAGAAGAAGGGATGGAATTGGGCGTATTTATGAGATGTCTTGTTAATGTGGACGTGAGGGAAAGGAAAGAGTCATATGACCCTCCAGTTTCAAGCCTGGGTCATTGAATGGGTGGTGTCACCATAAACTGACACAGAAAACACAGGCGAGGTGAAGATGTCAGATTCAGTTTTGGACTCAGCTGGGTGCCTGTGGGATATCTAGTGGAGATGTGGATATGACCGTCAAGCAACTGGATGTTCATGTCAGAAGCTTGGGCAGCAGGTGAGGACTGGAGATAAAGGTGTTGGCAATGTGTGTGTGGACATCAGCATCCAGAGGGCTAGGGAGAGTGTGCACGAGAAGAGCAGTGAGCTGAAGTAGGGTGCTGGGGAAACCCGAGGAGAGGCTGCGAGGTGGCTGGGGAGGACCAGGTTCTGCAGGACAGTCTGTTGTCCATAAGGTGTTGTTCTGTAACAAGAGTGATTCAAACAAAGTGAGTGAGGGCATGACCTTCCCAGGAGAGCTAGTTCAATTCATCTGAACTACAAAAATAAATGAGGTTCAGATTGCTTGTTAATTCTAAGACACTTGGGAACAATGATTATGTCCTCATCTAAGATTTATTGAGATGTGTTAGGAAATTGCACTTGGGGCCCTCAGACCTCTCAGTTCTCAGGATTTGAACCTCTTTGAAGCAGCTCTGTGAACTCAGCTGGCCCTCCTGTCCTCAAGCCTTGCAATAGCACCCCCCCCCTTCCTGCTGCTCCCAAAATAAACTCATCTGTGCCCTCACTTGATTAGCCTGTTTTTATCTGAAAAAAAAAAAAAAAAGTGGTATAATCATTTTTTTTAATTCAAGTACAAAAGGATATTCACGGATAAGTACATCTCCCTCCTACCCGGGCCCCTAACCCTCCACCCTCTCCCACCCCACCCTGCAAAGCAGCTCCCATTCCCCATGTCGAGTCTCCATAGTATCCTTCAGGAAATAGCCAGCCAGCTGCCTTTTCATAAATAAAGTTTTATTAGAACACAACCATGCCCTCTCATTGATGTGTTATCTGTGGCTGCTTTCCCACTCCAGTGGCAGAGTCGAGTACTTGTGACAGGGAAAGAAAAGTTTGCCAACGTGTGCTCTTTTTCTGTAGATACGGTTTGTATCATCTTTTTTTTGACACACATGTGAGTGCACTAAACACAGTTATGCATTTTCCTTATTTCCATTTCACAGTATATCCTGGAAATTGTTCCACATGGGCACATGCAGGTTTTGTCTCCAGCTTTTTCACATAGTATGGATGTAATTAATCCATACCTCAGGTGGCAGAGGGGATAAGGGAGGGGGTCTCTTCTTATAAGGGCACTAATCCATTCATGAGGGACCCACCCTCGTGTTCTAATTACCTCCCAAAGCCCCGCCTCCTAATGTCATTACCCTGGGGCTTAGCTTTCAACCTATGAATTTGGGGAGGGACATAAACATTCAGTCTATAGCAGTGGGGTTCACTGGGTTCTTCCCGTCTGACTTCAGATCTATATCTAATAAGGATCTGAAGGTAGAATCAAGATGGATGTTACTTTTAGGCTCAGTGGGCCATTTGCATCTCTGATGACCCCTTGATGACCTCTAACTCTGTAGACCTCCGCCCAAACCAGAGTACTCTCTCCCCAAATACTCTAAGTAGAAATGCAGACAGTGAAAGTTACATAGTACCTATATTTTAGGTGCTTACATTATTTGCCTTTATTTGGTAACAATGTCTCTCAATTTAGGTATAGTTAACACAGCATACCACAAAATACCACCATTCTGTGTGTTCTCACTTCCTGATTTCTGGATCCTCTTATAAGGGTGAGAACCTTGTTTTATTTACCTCTGGGCCCAGCCTTCTGCCTGGCATGTGGAAGGTACCCAGTGAATGTCGATTGAACTGAACTAATGGCCTCTTAGTTGTCTTTCTCTTATTCCACCTGAATTATTCCTTTTCCTTCTTACAGAATGAAGACATTCAAATGCTGTTTTAAATACCCAGCACAGCAGAAAGTTTTCGTCTTATTTTTAACTCTATGGCTGTTCTCCCTGTTGAAGCTTCTAAATGTGAGGAGACTCCTCTTCCCTCAAAGAGGCATTTACTTGGTTGAATACTCCCTGAGTACCTCACCTTTTGTAAGAAACAGATACACCAATGTTAAGAATGAAATCAGGTACGAAGTTAACTGTTCAGGTGTCTATGAACAGGCACCTTTGGAAATTGGCAAGAGTCTGGAAATAAGAAGGAGAGAAATCATCGACTTGGATGATGAGGATGTCGTGGCAATAACCAGTGATTGTGACATTTATCAGACCCTAAGAAGGTACCATCAAAAGCCTGTTTCAAGGGAGGAGAAAAGCTTCCCGATAGCCTATTCTTTGGTTGTTCATAAAGACGCAATTATGGTTGAAAGACTAATCCATGCTATATACAACGAGCACAATATTTACTGCATCCATTATGACTATAAGTCACCTGATACCTTCAAAGTTGCCATGAACAATTTAGCTAAGTGCTTCTCCAATGTTTTCATTGCCTCCAAAATAGAGACAGTACAATATGCACACATTTCCAGACTCCAAGCTGATTTAAATTGCTTGTCAGACCTCCTGAAGTCTTCGGTTCAGTGGAAATATGTTATCAATCTGTGTGGGCAAGATTTTCCTTTGAAGTCAAATTTTGAATTAGTGTCAGAGCTGAAGAAACTCAATGGGGCAAATATGTTAGAAACGGTAAAACCCCCTAACAGTAAAATGGAAAGATTCACTTACCACCATGAACTAAGACAGGTGCCTTATGAATATGTGAAGCTACCAATAAGGACAAACATCTCCAAGGAAGCCCCCCCTCATAACATTGAGATATTTGTTGGAAGTGCTTATTTTGTTTTAAGTCGAGCGTTTGTTAAATATATTTTCAACAACTCCCTCGTTAAGGACTTTTTTGCCTGGTCTAAAGATACGTACTCACCTGATGAACATTTTTGGGCTACCTTAATTCGGATACCAGGAATACCTGGGGAGATTTCTAGGTCAGCCCAGGATGTGTCTGACTTACAGAGTAAGACCCGCCTTGTCAAATGGAATTATCATGAAGGCCTTTTGTATCCCCGTTGTACTGGCTCCCACCTTCGAAGTGTGTGTATCTACGGAGCAGCGGAATTAAGGTGGCTTATAAATGACGGACATTGGTTTGCTAATAAATTTGATTCTAAGGTGGACCCTGTCTTGATTAAATGCCTGGCAGAAAAGCTTGAAGAACAGCAGAGAGAATGGATTACTTTGTCTTCAAAAAAGTTATTCGTGGCTAAAAGTCCCATAATCACATCATGATAAAATCATAACAGAAAGAAGCTATCTGATAAATGGAGCCAATATGGAACTGTGTGCTATACTATGCCCACTACCATGTGAGCTTAACCTTCTCATAGTTGGAGAGGTGTCCAAAATGCCACACATAAGGCAAAATGACCTAGGCTTTGATGACAGTAAGACTGCACTTGGTCGGGTGATTTTTATGTTTGTTTTTCCTTGTAATCTTATGGAGCTACATCAGAGATTGAGTTATATGATGCCCTCAAGGCTTACCCTAACCACACTTAATACTTTAAGTTTTCCACATAGCCATCAGGATTCTACCGAAAAGGTGTTGGCGTGTGCGATAATCACATAACTTTTTAAACCCCCAGTTTCAGAGGACTGTTTAAGTATAGTGACCAACTCTCCTCTTGTCTCTTAATTCAGCTCCCTAGACTTTTTTTAGCCTTTAGAATATTACACGGAGAGGGGCACCTGGGTAGCTCAGTTGGTTGAGCGTCTGACTTTGGCTCAGGTCAAGATCTCATGGTTGGTTCATGGGTTCGAACCCCTCTGTCAGTGCAGAGCCTGCTTGGGATTCTCTCTCTCCCTCCCTCTGTCTCCCTGTCTCTCTGCCCCCTGCCCTGCTCATGCTCTCTCTCTCAAAAATAAAAAAATTAAAATTAAAAAAAAAAAAAAGAATATTAGAAGGAGAAACCACTACCTCAGGAAAGCTCAAAGAATGTCCAGTTTCCTGTTTGCCAAAGCATAATTTACCTATTAGTGCCTCACTCTTTCAATTCGGAGTCACAAGACTCTGTCAGTGGGGCATTTATAGTGTATGAATGTTGGGGAGGTTGGGTGGGGGGGAGGGGATTGGGACAGGTGGTGCCTGAAGAGAAACAAGGGGATTTGCAGGATTTTTGCATCATCGTACACAACGATTTCATGAATGGTCTCCTTTTTTTAGTTCAATTATTTCTTTAAAACACATTTATTGATGAAAAATAAGAACTTGGTTAGTAGTTCTAAATGTCACACTCCTGAACGTTAAACCTAAGTCTTCTAGTTCATAGATTATCATTAAAAGTAGGGTTTTTTTTTTTTTTTACAGTGGAATTGTTATAATTTTCTTTTATGGAACCATTAAGCTAAGAGCCACTGAATTTTCTCAAAAAGAGTGTATAAAATATGACAGCTTTCTATATTAACTATTATGGTCATTTAAAATTCCTGCTTACATCTCCAATAACTATCCAAATAGAATCTAGACTTAAATGATAAAACCTCTAAGTTCACTGAAGTCTTCTCAGCTTAGATACAGAGAGAGAAAAAGTTAATTTTCTTAAGGACATAGCAAGAATTTTCACTAATGGTATTTTGTAAAACATACTCCTTAGAAAACTACCACAACGAATCAAATATACATCTATCTCAATGTAGCTATGTTGTGCTTGAGTTGAAATGGGACAGGAGCAGAGTCTTGAGAACAGGCTGTAATATTTTTACGTCTCTTGGAAAATCATGGAGCTCATGTAAAAATTTTTTCCTGATCTTATGTTTCTTTTTTTTTTTTTTTTTTTTGATCTTATGTTTCAATGTCGGCCGCAGAATCTATGTATTTTAATATTTTCTAAAATGTCTGTGTTCTCCATGTGAAATGCACTTTCCTTGTTTTCAAGTATATGATACTGACTGCCAAGTGGGATCACTATTCTCCCTTTCTTCTTCTCTGGAACTCATTGTTCTTCCTCCCCCTCCCCCCACTCCAAATTACTTCATTCTTCAGAAAACTGTGACCAAGCCCCTGTTCTTAAAAATAAGTTACCCTTGGACAGAGCTAAGTTCTGCAGAAGATACTTAACCATTTGTTAGCATGTGTGACTGTGACAAGCTAAGTCACTTTCTATGAGCCTCAGGTTTCCTGATCTTTAAAGTGAACACTTGGATGCTTACCCTGGCTTCCTCACACGTGTGTGTGTGTGTGTGTGTGTGTGTGTGTGTGTGTGAATCAACTGAAATATGTGAACTGGTTTGAAAATGGAGACAAACTATTGACAATAAATATCAGAGAGTAGTCTTATTACAAGGCAAAACAGAGATCCAACCCCATTGTGAAAGTTAACCCTTTACCTTTTCTGGAAAACCTCTGAAATATAAAAGAAGCCACATTTGCAGGAGCAACTTCTGTAAATGAATCCAGGTACAAAGAAACCCCTGTCACCACATCTGGGGTTCTTTTTAAGCCAATATGATTAGAAGATTGATCCCGTGTCTTGGATGGAGGTTAGGGGTAGAAATGTTTTTCCTACCTTCTAGTCTTAAATACACAAGTTCTCAACAGACAGCTTGGTTTTTATGGCTTTGGTCATCAGAATAAATGTAAAGGCTGAAAACTCGATCTCCTTGTCCCGTGTCTTGCCTCTTGGTGACAAATGATTCTATCCCCTGTTTATTGGGAAATTTTCCAGTTGTTAATCACTTTCACACCATATCCACATGAAACATGCCACCACAAAGAGATGACAGCACCTTGTTTTCCCCAGTGACACATTTCCCATGATTCAGTTCAACATTTCAGGGGGCTTGTCTGGTCATCTCTTTTGCCTTGGGAATCCTACAGTTTCCTTATAGGCCTTCAAACCTCCTTCAGACCTGACTCTCCCCTAAAACCTTTTGGTATGATTTTTCCTGCTCTAGAGAATGTTCTACAGTCTGTGTTTTATAATCATTCTTTGCATAGTATTTATTGAATCTAGATTCTAAGTTGTTTGGCAATGAGACCAGGACTTGAAGTTTGTAAGTTGTATTAGATATTAGAAAGAGCTACCAAAATATATCTACATTATGTGAATAATCTACTCTAACATTATAATATTTAAAGATCAATGTTGCTGCTATTTTTAATGTTTTGGCTATTCTAAGTAAAAAAATATATATATACACATATATGTAAATATATATATATATGTATATATATATATATATATATGTTTAAATTTGCAGAGTTAAATATGAAGATTTCTCTTGCCTTCCAGAATGTGAATGTTATACATACATATATATATATTTTTGACATATTTCCTGAAAACAAAAAGACAGTCTTCTTTGTGAATGTAAAGTGAATGTCCTATGTGTATGTTACAGCTGTTTGTGTTATTGTTTTTTACCATTTTGAAAAGCATATTTCCCATTCTGTGAGTTTTAAATAGATTGGTATTGCATTTTGGTATTGTGCGGCTGGTAGATGTTAATTCTCTGGTATTATAAAATAAAAATGTGCTCCAAAAGCCGAATCCCTGGAATTTATTTTTTTAATGTTTATTTATTTTTGAGAGAGAGAGAGCGGAAGATGGGCAGAGAGAGAAGGAGACAGAGGATCTCAAGCAGCATCTGTGCCGACCACAGAGAGCCCAATGCCGAACTCTAACTCACAAACCACAAGATCATGACCTGAGCCAAAGTCAGATGCTTAACCGCCTAGCCACCCAGGTGCCCCCAAGTCCCTGGAATTTATATTTCCTTTCTCTGCCTGTGCTGGCTCCTCACAAAGACTCTTTCAGTTTATGACACTTGCCCAGTATTTGAAGAGCAAGTTAATTTCACTCAGAGTAAAAGAATTCAGCGTGTGGATTATACACAAAATACGGGCACACAAACTTGAGTTGTTTTCCAGGATCTCTGTCTTCATTCTCCTTCAGACTGACTTCTCCTCCAAGATTAATGATCTAGACAAGTATTCGTGTTTGCTTGATGACTTTATGGATTTTAGTTCTTTTTTAAATTTTTTTAAATGTTTATTCATTTTTTGAGAGAGAGAGAGAGAGACAGAGCATGAGTGGGGGAGGGGCAGAGAGAGAGGGAGACACAGAATCCCAAGCAGGCTCCAGGCTCCGAGCGGTCAGCACAGAGCCCAATGCGGGACTCAAACCCACAAACCGTGAGATCATGACCTGAGCCAAAGTCGAACGGTTAACCAACTGAGCCACCTAGGAGCTCTTGGAAGTTAGTTTTTAATACAGTAGGTTGAGGTTCTTCATCTCAGGTTCTTCAGTTCCTGGAAAATCAAGACGCTTTTTCTTTCTTTACCAGGACTCCTGCCTTGGTGTGAGTCCCCTTGACTGTGGTTCCACCAGGCCCTCAGGCTTGGTTGGCTGCCTATTCCTGATGAACTGCCCCTCTGTTCTGGATAATGCCATTCCTAACCCTACTAAGCTAAGGACTACTTGTTGTTGCTGATTGCTATGCCTTCCAACCACTCTGAAAATCCCAGTGGCCAGTTTTCCTCTGTCACCCTTTCTAAAGCTGTAACTGTCACCAACCTCCCTAGCTGGCAAGGAGTATAAATGTCATTGTCACAAATTACAATCTAGCTCAAGGAGTAAGGCCATTTTGGGAATTTTCTACATAATAAAAATTAAATCTACTCTTAACCTATGGTTAATTCTTTGTCTTGCCAAGCTGGACAACCATACAAATCCATAGCAATGTCATGGAAGGATTTGGACTTCTTTCAGTAGTGGTTCCATAATTAGTTCCATATTTTTTTATTCCCTTTGGGGTCTACAAATCTACATATAACCTAGGACAACTGGCTTCTCATTTCATGAAACTGATTATGGGGACACCCTGGCAGGAGAGAGAGCAGATGATTGCAAATTTATTCTCACTACTGGAAAAATATTCCTACGAGGATGTGTAATGAACAGCTTGAGCTTTGCTTTGGAGACAGATAATCAGTGTGTCAAATTGTATGGGTGTGTAAAAACCACAGGAAGACTATCTGCCTGGCCTCAGGTGTAGCCTTCACGATAGAGCAGCAGAGCCCTTCCTGGGAACCCCTGGCACTGAATCATGGAGAAGACAGACAGACAGAAGAGAATTTGACGAAAAATTATGGTCAGTGATTGGGTGAATTTATCTTACTTTTTTTGTTGTCATTGCTGCCATTGCTCCTTATAGAATAAAGGAAATTTAAACAGAAACCCTTTGTATTCATAATTCTAACATCCTGACCAAACCATTATAGTTCTCGGAATACCTCTCCTACCTTATCCATATACATATACGCTTTTTGTCTCTCTTCCCACCAATGTATTTGCAAACACTTTCCCATGCTGCTGCATGATCATTATGGCTGTCTAATGGTCATACCATAATTCACTCAGCCCTTCCTTTGTTACAGGACATTTGGATTGTAAATTACTTTTTTTTTCCCTTTGCTGTCATAGATAACAGTGCTGTGCTTTATACATATAGCTTCTCCTTTCCTTGAATTACTTTCCGAAAAAGAATTACAGTTCTGAAGAGAATGGATATTTTTTTTCTGATTGCTTTTCATATGTTATAAATCACCCTGTCAAAGAATTGCATAGGACATTTGGTTGGTATATATCAAACATAGCCTCAACCTATGTGAAATAAACTGTATTTGGGGTGCCTGGGTGGCTCAGTTGGTTGAGCATTCAACTTCAGTTCAGGTCATGATCTCATGGTTCAGGAGTTTGAGACCCGTGTTGGGCTCTGTGCTGACAGCTCAGAACCTGGAGCTTGCTTTGGATTCTGTGTCTCCCTCTCTCTCTGTCCCACCCCTGCTCACACCCTCTCTCTTTCTCTCTCAAGAATAAATAAACATTAAAAAAATTTTTTTAAAAAGAAGTCAACTGTATTTATTTATTCTGATAAATGACTATTGTGATTTTCAAAGTAGCAAAGACCTTTATCTAAAGCAAGGAGGCAGCCGTTCCTCTAACAGATCAAAGAAGGTGTTTTAATGTATGGTTAGTGAAGTGCTCGTTCAGAATAATATTCTCAAAACTTTGCCTTTGATGATGAACTCTGTTCCAGGACGGCTCTCAAGGGTGCCAGTTCCTTCTAGTACTCGTTCTCCTTGGCTCCTGTGTTTTTTGTGTTTTATTTTTTTTTATTCTGAGCAACAACATAACCGTTATTTCCCATCCCTTTCAACTAGGGATGGCAGATAAGAAAAAGCAAAAGTTATTGGGTGGGGCATCTGAGAATACACTTTAAAGATGCCTTACTTAGTTTGCCTTCCCTCCACCTCCCTTGCTTTTCCTACTGTCTAGAATGTGTTTGTAATAGCTGGAATCTCAGCAGCCATTTTAAAACCATGCGGATGCAAGTTCTATAGCAAGGAGAGAAAAATAATACAACATTTGAACCATCCAAGACCACCTATCTCGTCTTCTTTTATGGGTGATACATACTCTGAGCTACTGTGACCTCAGCTCTCCATTCCTAACAGTGGAGCATGATCCCTAACTTACGGTGTTTCCGAGGACAATGGTTTTCAAACTTTAGTCTGTAGCAGAATCATTTAGAGGCTTGTTAAAATACAAATTGCTCCCCCTCTGCCCTCTTCACTCTTTCATGAAGTGGAGTGGTGGATGGAGAGGAGAATTTGCTGATGCTGTTCTAACCCCCACTTTGAGAACCACTTGTAGGATATCTTTCCTGAAATTATTTCTTTACATGAGAAACATTTGGCCAAGTTAGCATATAGAAAGCACCAAATATTACGATAAGCACACGTACCTCAAGATCCTAAAAAGCTGTGATCAGAAGTTCAGAAATAGATTATATGCTCTGCCCTATATGCTGTCTCTACGTTGTTGAAGAGGTGGTTATCTATTTATATTCTATACCTATATCATCTATATCTATCTACATCTATATCTATCTATTGTTAAAGGGGGGGGGGGGAGTGTGTGAGTGGGGAAGGGGAGAGAGAGAGAGAAAGAGAATCCTAAGTAGGATCCAGGCTCCATGCAGAAACCCACTCTACCTATTTTTAATTATGACCAAAGTTGATATATTTCCATAACTACAGGTCCTCCTAAAATTATTTTCAACCACATTGCTGCCTTATTTGTGACTATTTTATAAAATGTAACAAAAAAACAAATGAACTTTGGGGGTGTAGGTAACCTGAAAATTTTGTTAATGTTTATTTATTTTTGAGAGAGAACAAGTCAGGGGGGTAGAGGCAGAAATAGAGGGAGAGACAGAGAATCCCAAGCAGGCTACGTGCTGTCAGCACAGAGCCTGATGTGGGGCTCAAACCCATGAGGTGCAAGATCATGACCTGAGCTGAAATCAAGAGTCGGACAGACACTTAACCAACCGAGCCACCCGGGAACCCCAACCTGAAATTATTGTGGTGAAGTCTCAAATTCAGAGTTGTGTGTTAACTCTCTTAACAATGTGTGCTGCTGAGGCAGACTACCCAGATGGACTATTTCATGAGCATTTCAATGTAACCGTCTTAAAAAATTTAAAAATATTGAAACAGCCATATTATTCTAACTCTTCACTGTTTCAAGCTACTATAGGAATGCCAAAGCAAAATAGATTCAGAGTTATATGTCATCCTATAAATGTTTCTAAGTTTTTACTTTAGCCATGGGTGGAAACTCAAAAAAAAAAAAAAAAAATTGGCCAGAGAAAACTCAGAAAAATGTATCCGTCTAAGGGAAACTAGCTCCTACTTTTATTTGAGTATTTCCCACTGGGGCGCCTGGGTGGCTCAGTCGGTTAAGCGGCCGACTTCAGCTCGGGTCATGATCTCGTGGTCCGTGAGTTCGAGCCCCGCGTTGGGCTCTGTGCTGACAGCTCAGAGCCTGGAGCCTGTTTCAGATTCTGTGTCTCCCTCTCTCTGACCCTCCCCCGTTCATGCTCTGTCTCTCTCTGTCTCAAAAATAAATAAACGTTTAAAAAAAAAAAAAAGAGTATTTCCCACTGTTTTAAACAGCAACGTGGAACAGGTAATTTTCATGGCAGTAAGTGTGGCCCATGATTTCATTTACTCTTACTGGATATTAATTCTTTTTTATTCAGGGTAATCTTCGATCCAGCTTTATAGGTAGTTTCCCCAATTGTCATTGGGAAGGCCACCTCCACAGGAAACCGGGGATCCCGCGTGGAAAGAAGGGAAGTGGATCCTTGGAGCGATGATGAAGGGCTATCCCAGGATGGGAGCTAGGTGCCAGGAAGGGTGGCATCCCGTTCACGCTGGAGTAGGCCAGAAAGCTTCAGATATTTCTTCAGGAAGATGAAGATATAGAGACCTCATAAGTCTGAATGTATTTGTTTAGAGGCAAATTAGACCAAGTGGAGAATGAGGGACTGAATGTCTATGGGAAACATTTATAAGAAGAAAGAAGAAGAACAGAAAGTTGAGTAGCTGTGACTGTGACTCAGTTGGACATACTGTTTACACAGTCATGACCAGATAATGTTAATCATGTAATATTTAATGTGTGAATTTTAAATATTGATCTCATCAATAGGGTCTGAGAGAATTTATTATGAATTTGGGGGGATAGAAAGGATGAATATGTGGAGTGGGAAGTGTGGGTGTGTGTGTGAAAGGTTTTATCTCCCATGCTAGGAATCAAGAGATCATGCCTAAAACTGAAAAATCAAGCCTAGCAATACAAAAATGCCATTTAGATAGGTCGAAATAAAACCGAAAGAACCAATGCAGAGAGGTGAAACTAGTTGCCACTGGGGAAGGGAAATGGGGGAAGAAATGGAAACTGCTACGCTTTTTTGCAACAAAGTTTGCGACCACCTGTATAAACTTTCAAATAAAAACTGGAAAAAAGCCAATTAAGCAACCAGGAAGGAAAAAGACATGATCTGTAAGCAACTTTTCTTATAATCTAATAGCTAGTGCAAATAACCAGAGACCTCATAAGAGTGGCTATCACATCTGTCTGTGCAGCCCTCCTCCCTCCCCGAATCTTCAGAAAACAGTCCTCCTGGCTACTGAACGAGCCGGCACAGCCCCCCGCCCCCCCCCCCCCCCACCATAGCCATAGTGATTGTCTACTGAGTGGACCAATTAGGCTACTTGGGGTTCCTGGGACTTTCCAAATTCCTGTCAGGGGATTAGAACCTCTTATACCTGAAAAGAAAGCAGAGAGGCTGACCCATATTTCCAAAAGAAAAAGAGATAGATAGATAGATAGATCGATAGATAGATGATAGACAGACCTCTTGTTTGTCTCTAATCGTAAAAACCCAAGGATATAGGCACATGAGCCATGGGCAGCTCCGAACCCCACCTGGACAAGTTTGTATCAGCCAATGAAGTCAATGTGCCACAAGGAACAGAGAAGAAATAGAGAAGGAGAGAAAGGATCCTCAAAGTATCGAAGGTGCTAAATCCCATCTTTCTTGAGACCAGCTGCAGCCTGCCCTCTGGTCAGTTAGCCCAATTAAAGCCTTCCTTTTGTTTGTTTAAACAAGACCGGTTTGAGTTTCTTTCAGCTGTAGGCGTAAAGAATAAGAATATACAGTTGAATGCCACCAAACAAAACTGTAAAATAATTTTACTATGGGAAATTTCGAACAAACACAAAAGTAGAGAGAATGGCATGATAAATCCTCATTACCCAGCCTCACGTTTACTAACATTGCGACCATCTTGTTCCATCTGCCTATCCCTCCACCCTGTTTTCCCCAGAAATATTTTTAAAAGAAAATCCCAGACATCATAACACTTCCCTTAGAGATATGCAGTCTGCCTGTGCTTTACGCTCTGGTCCTTGTGAGCAGGAAAGTGCCGGACACACTCCTGTTCTGTCCATGTTTGAGGTATTTGCAATTGCTGCTTTTATAAGTCAAAGGAGGGCAAATACTGGCAATGTTTGATGGTCTTACCTGATACTTCCATATGAATCTAAGTGTTAAGGACTCTTTTTTTTTTTTTTTTTTTTTTTTTTTTTAACATAACTACCAGGTCATTACCCCACCTAACAAAATTAACAATTCTTTAATATGTAACACTGAGTCCATTTTCAAAATTTACCAGCTACGTCTTTGTAGCCACCATGTTGCAATCCGGATCCAGACAAGGTCTGCACATTAATTTGTTAAAAATAATTCTTTGGAGAGATCTTCAAGATGGGGGCAGTGGTGGCTATTTCCGTGGGCTCTGGGCTTAGAAGGCCTGCCAAGGACACTGCATCTTGTAGTGATTCTTGGGGCCACGGGTACCAGGAAACCCCCTGACGTTGTAGCTAGGCCAACCCCTCGGTGGCGAAATCGTCAGTGCCGATTCCGTGCAGGTTTATGAAGGCCTAGACATCACCACCACCAAGGTTTCTTCCCAAGAGCAAAGAATGGGCCGGCACCACAAGATCAGCTTTGTGAATCCTCTTGTGATGAATGACACAGTTGGGGACTTCAGGAACAAGGCAGTTGCTCTGATATCCTTAGGAAAGACAGAAGCTAGGCTTGGTGGGTGCAAGGCAGCCCAAGCTAAGAAAGAAGTTTTCTTTTCAGTGACTGTTTCTTCTAAGCAGGGGCACCCAAGACCTAACAACTAATATGTAGCAGCCATGTCAGAACTATATGGATTGAAAGATACAATGCCCTTGCTACTCAATCTCATCTTTAGATGGAAGCATTAGCATCCCTTAGGTGTTTATTAGAAATGCTGAATTTGGGGGTGCCTGGGTGGCTCAGTTGGTTGAGCATCTGACTTCTGCTCAGGTCATGATCTCACAGCTCATGAGTTCCAACCCCACGTTGGGCTCTGTGCTGACAGCTCAGAGCCCAGTTCAGATCCTCTGTCCCCCTCTCTCTGCGCCTCCCCGGCTTGCGCTCTCTCAAAAATAAATAAATAAATATTTTTTTAAAAAAGAAGAAATGCTGAATTTGCGCCTTACCCCAGACTTACTGAATCAGAATCTGCATTTAATGAGAGTCCCAGGTGATTTTATGCATATTAAAATTTGAGAATCTGTTTTGGTGGAGAGGACACTGATTTAAGAACCAGAAAATCTGTGTTCTAGTCCCAGAACTGCCTCTTTGGACCAAGTGAATTTTGTTGGGGGAAGAACTTACCCCACTGAACTTCAGTTTCCCACCCTTAAAATGAGGATACAAAATCAATTTATAAATGTAATGGAGTTACAGTTCGAATTTAATAGGGATTCTTGGGTGAGGGAGGACTGCGAAACACCAAATTTTTTTCACAGAAAAAAAATAAATACATAAAATAACTTTTTGAGGCACCCGGGTGGCTCAGTCATCGAACTCTTGATTTCAGCTCAGGTCAGGATCTCACGGTCGTAGGATCGAGCCCTGCTTTGGACTCAGCACTGAGTGTGGAGCCTGCTTAGGATTCTCTCTCTCCCTCTGCTCCTCTCCCCTGCTAGAGTTCTCTCTCTCTCTCTCTCTAAAATAGGAAGGAAGGAAGGAAGGAAGGAAGGAAGGAAGGAAGGAAGGAAGGAAGAAAAGAAAGAGAGAAAGAAAGCAAAGAACTTTTTAAGTGTTGTAATTCTCATTTAGTACTCTCAAAGGAACCTAACAGGTAACATGGAATGGTGAACTATCTTCAGACAAAAAAAGCCAAAAGAATCAGGTCTCAGTGTAAATAATATATCATATGTGTGTGTATATCACTGTCCCAAGCATGATACTCTTTGCTTCCAAACCTTCTGCTTTTACCATTATGAGTGGTTGCCTATTTCATCTTTATTTTGTAGATGACGAAGTACCCCGAGGAGGTCAGCTGACTTGTCCAAGGTCACCAGGTGGTAAATGGTAGAGCTGAGGCTGGAATTGAGGCTTTGTGGCTGCTGAGGCCACGCTCTTAGCCACTTGATAACACCTGCGCTTTATGCACCAGTCCCGGTGAGCAGGAAAGTACCAGACACATGCCTGTGGTTATTTTACTCCACACGGTGCTGAGATCTTGTAGGGAAGGAGGCAACCAGAGCTTATGGATGTAAACAGGAAGCCAGGGTTGAGGGACACATCCGTGGGGCTTGGAGACCCTGGGTCCTGAGGGTCATCGTTGCCTTTCTTGTGTCTAGTCACTCTGGTGGAGGCCACCAGCCCTCTCTGTGGTGCTCCCCTCACCCCCGAGCTGACTTGACCTGTGATCTTCCTGCTCTTACCTCCTTAATCTCAATGTCATTCTCTTGGCCTCATGCCTGACCCTGTTTTTACGCCAAAGTCTCTTATGCCTGCTTCCAACCCCAGCCTCCAAGTTAACCCCAATTCTTCAATTATAACCTATTCAATTAAGTGAATTAGAGCGATGTTTCCTCTGGTGAACCCTGAAGTTGATGAACCCCGTATTGGTGTTTCAGACTAAAGGGCCCAAGCCCCTTTCCCTTTGGAGGTTGTAATTCTCTTCATTTCAAATATATTATGCTTGGGGAATGACAGCAGACATGCCGTCTACACTGGCAGCGTCAGACTTTTCCATGGACCATGTGTTCCGTAGGACACCGGGCTCACATAGCACTTCTCAGAGAGCTGTCCTCTTCATAAAGACAGCCATAATTGGGGTTATAGGAGGGTCACCTCCTCAAAGCTCCTCGGACTTGAATGTGCATAGAAATCACCTGTGGATCTTGTTAAAAGGCAGACTCTGACTCGGTAGGTCTGGGGTAGGGCCTGAAACGCTGCCTTTCTGACAAGCTCCCAATTGATGCCGATGGTGCTTGTCCGTGGGCCATACTCAGAAGAGCAAGAATCTAGACCGCTGGTTCTCAACACCAGTTACACATTAGAAGCCGCCGAAGTGTTTCTAATTAGGGGAGACCGAGGTGCAGGGTGCTATGAAAGCCCTCCAGGGGATTCTAATGACCAATCAGAGTTGAAAAGTGTTCGGAGGCTGAAGTGGCAGCAGGAATTGGGTGGCCAGTGGGTGGCACACCTGGCCGGATGGAAGAAGGGGGCGGGGGCTACGGGAAGGTGGAGCTCCTGGCTCGTGAGCGTCTTTATTTCCTGTGCTTCCTGCCTCTCCTCACTGACCCTCACCTTTTCCTTCTCTCGTGTTGTTCCCCTACCAACCTCTCCTCTTCCAAACCATTGCAGTTAAAAAAAAAAAAAAAAAAAAAGATGAACAAACTGAAAATGAACAACTATTTTTGGATCCCTCAGAGAAGGGATTTCCCAGGGCCCACCATCACCCTGAGACTTGGAGAGACAGGCAACTTCCTGACCAGGAGCACAAGCTCACAGCTGGAGCCAGCACCAGAGGGATTACTTCAACTGTAAGTGGCACATTGCTAGGGGTGAGAGTTCAAAGTCCTGAGATAGGGGTGGGGAGGAATTTTAGGGGAACCCTACACTTCTGTTAATGTCCGGGAGCCTTATCAGATTCTCAGGGTGAAACCTGGAGAAAAGTCCCCTCACGCTTCAGCAAGTAAGGGTGGGGGGTGGGGAACGTGGCTTCTAGGAAATAAATCTTTCTGAAAAAGATGTTGGAATTTAAGAACCTTGAAATTGAAAAGCGTGCAGTTCAGCACACCATCAGTGATGAGTTACTGCATGGTGAGCACGGTGCTTTGTGCTGGGGATCGGGGTTGAATTAGACCAACTCATTCTCCAGGAGTTCATGGTCTAGTGGAAATGCACATGTGCATACATTTATGCCAGAGATTGATAGTTGGTGCCTCTCATGTCTTATCTCTGCTTCTTCTGTAGTAATAGAACTCTCCTTGCTAGCTCAGTACATGTTTCCCAGGATAAATATTATGCTTCCTGGCCTCCCTTGCAAGGTACGTGCGGTCATACAATAAAGTACTGGTCAAAGGGATATAGTGAAAGTTTTACAAGCAACTTCCTGACAAGTGTCCTTGAATTGAGCAGATGTCCAAGACCTCTACCCCGTAACTGTATATATGACCTTATTTGGAGGGAGGGTTTTTGCAGACATAATGAAGTTAAGGATCTGGAGGTGAGATGATCCGGGATATGAAGGCCAGAAGCTCTCCCTCTCCCCTTTTCTCTTTCTCCTGTCTGGACCAAAGTAGACATCCTAGAGAATAAGGGGGAAATTTCCACCGCGAGCCTGGGTTCCTGATGATTCTGGAGTTGCCATAGCAGCCTACATTTCTATAAACGGAGATAAATAGATTTCTAATTTGGTTAAACC
Source organism: Panthera pardus (assembly GCF_024362965.1). Classification (NCBI taxonomy): domain Eukaryota; kingdom Metazoa; phylum Chordata; class Mammalia; order Carnivora; family Felidae; genus Panthera; species Panthera pardus. Next base: position 99,480,503 of record NW_026526765.1, read on the forward strand.
TTTGTTATTTCTGGATTTCTGTCTCTTGCCTTTTTTACTAACAAATAAACCAACTAGCCACAATAAATGTATTTCTTTTTAGGCCTGTCATAAATATTCAAAATAAGAAACAACATATTTTGCAAGTTCTATTTTACTTAAAATACACACTCCATAAAGTGTTCAGAAAAGCCCTGTGTGATTTGACCCCTGTCTGCTTCTCCAGTCTACTCTGAGGCATTTTCCTCTAGCGTGACACATGGTATACTTAAGCCTTATGTATGCATCCTTTCATTCCACAAAACAAAATTGCCCCAGATGCTGGGCATACAGCAACAAAAACCAGCCCAAACACCTGTCCTTAAAGCCAGTTTTCTCCATTCCACTTTCCAGGCCATTTATTTTCTAGCTCCTAGACTTGGCCCATAGTGTTACCTCAGTCTGGAGCAGTACTGTCCACTAGACCTTTGTCCGGTGATGGGAATGTTCTCTGTCTGCACTGTCAAACTTGGTCATCTCTAGCCACGTGTGGCAAAGGAGTACTTCAGAGGCGGTTAGTTCACGTGTAAATAGCCGCGTGGGGCCTGCAGCTGCCGGCCTGGACAGTACGGATCTTGTTCACTCTGCTCCCTACTAGAAATGGCTGAGTCCTCGAGGCGATTTTAGGGGATGTCACAAATTCTACAATTGAGACGTGGAGCCTGTGTCGCCTCTCCTTGAATCTGGGTGATTGCAGTGTGACTTCCCAGGCCAGGCAAGGAAAGCCTCTGCCCTGGTCTCTTGAAGGTTGTGTTCTTGGGTCCCTTGCTTTCAGGAAGCTCTGTCTCAGAACCTTGCTGCCACACTGTGAGAAGCCAAGGCCACATAAAGAGGCCACCTGTGGCTGCTGCATCCTTGGGTCATCCCAGCCTAGGCACCTGTCCTCGTTTCCTGTGGCCGTCGTAATAACATGACCACAGACTTGGTTTGAAGCAACAGAAAGTCATTGTCTGGCAATTCTGAAATCTGCCACAAGTCTGAAAGCAAGGGGTCAGCTGGTGTTGCCCCCCTATTCTGGGGTCTCAGAGGGAGGATCTGACCCGCTCCTCTCTCCAAGTTTCTGGTGGTAGCCAGCCATCCTTGCCACTCGTGGGCTTGTACATGCCTCCCTGTAGTCTCTGCCTCCTCCTTCATTTTCCCTTCTCCCCTGTGCTCCTGCTATTCTCCACTCTCTCTCTGCTGTCTCTTAGGAGGACCCTGGTTATTGGCTTTAGGGCCCACCCCAAAGCCAGAGTGATCTCATCTTGAGATCCCCAACTTGATCACACCTACAAAGATCCATTTTCCAAATCAGGTCCTATTCACAGGTAGTGACACTAGAACTTGGGCATCTATGTCTTTGGCACCACCATCCAGCCCAGTGCGGCACCAGCCATGTGCGTGAGGCAGCCCAGAGATGATGCTAGTCCCTGGCTATTGGAATTGCTCCCAGGCATTCCCATTTTCCCAGTTAAGACCCTACAAGTTGAGCAGAAATAAGCTGTTACCACCATGCCCTGTTTGAAATCGTAACCTATTTTTGAGCACAAAAGAGTCTTCTGTGCCACTAGGTATGGGGCGGTTTGTCATGCAGGTACAGATACCTGGAAATTCCTATTCATAACTTGTAAGTCCCAGATCAAATAATATCTCTCCAAAGAGTCCTCCTTAGATACCTCAGATACTAAAGAGAGAATCTCCTTAGATACCACAGTCTAAATGATATTCTCCTCTATTTACTTTTCCTGTATGGCAATTATCACAATTTTTAATTACAAGTGTTTTTCTTTTGTATTTTATTCATTTATTTATTTATTTATTCTCAAGTTTGTTAACATACAGTGTAGTCTTCGCTTCAGGAGAAGAACCCAGTGATTCATCACTTAAATACAACACCCAGTGCTCATCCCAAGAGTCCTCCTTAATGCCCATCACCCATTTTCCCCACAACCATCAACCCTCAATTTGTTCTCTGTATTTGAGTCTCTTATGGTTTACCGCCCTCTCTGTTTTCATCCGATTTTTCATTCCCTTCCCCTATGATCATCTGTTAAGTTTCTCAGTTTCCACATATGAGTGAAATCATGTGCTGTCTTTCTTCAGTGTGCAGGTTCCTCAAAAAATTAAAAATAGGGGCGCCTGGGTGGCTCAGTCGGTTAAGCCGCCAACTTCGGCTCAGGTCATGATCTCGCGGTCCGTGAGTTCGAGCCCCGCGTCGGGCTCTGTGCTGACAGCTCAGAGCCTGGAGCCTGTTTCCGATTCTGTGTCTCCCTCTCTCTGACCCTCCCCCATTCATGCTCTGTCTCTCTCTGTCTCAAAAATAAATAAACGTTAAAAAAAATTTTTTTTTTAATAATAAAAAAAAAAATTAAAAATAGAACTACCCTGTGACCCAGCAATTGCACTACTAGGAATTTATCCAAAGAATATAGGTATGCTGATTTGAAGGGGCACATGCACCCCAATGTTTATAGCAGCACTATCAACAATAGCCAAATTACAGAAAGAGCCCAAATGTCCATCAACTGACGAATGGATAAAAAGGATGTGGTATATATCTACAATGGATACTACTCGGCAATGAAAAAGAATGAAATCTGGCCATTTGCAACTATGTGGATGAATCTGGAGGATGTTATGCCAAGTGTTTTTCTTTTTTAAACCTATGTCTTCCCCCACTAGACTTAAGTTCCAAAAGGCCAGGGACCAAGGTGTTTCATTCAGCACTCTGTTCTGTGTGTGTACCAGGTACACAGTAAACACCCAGTAAATAGGTGCTGAATGACTAAAATTCTGAGTTTTCTGTGGCTGAACCTACAATTGCTGTTTGTCATCTGAACTGACGTAACTCTTGGAAAACATGCTTATTTTGCCCTTTTGCTCTCAGCAGACTAAATAAACCAGAATGTAGCAACTGGAAAGCAAAATGTTCACTTTCTAAGAGTCAAACGATAATTCTTGCTGTTTCAGTTCTTTGCATTTGAGTAATTGCTGTGGTTTTTAATTGTGGTGAAAACAAATGAACACAAAAAGCAGAGCTGGTCAGATAGCCAAGCTGTAAGAAAACCTCTTCAATTTTTTTAAGAGCATCTGTAAGTTCAGAGAATCAACCTTAAATTGTCCTTGTATGTAAGAATCTCATGAAACACCCTTTCATGAAATGAAATCTTAATGACAAGCCAAAATGCATAGATGCTTCCAGACATCTTAGCCATTAACCAACTTGTTCTAGAAAATCCACTGGTGTAAATTCTGCTATTATTTTTCTTGGAACAGAAACAAAAATAGGACTTGAATGAAAAGGCAGAACACGCTATCTATAACACCAGGTCAGATAAAACTTAGGACCAGCTGTAACAGCTGAGTTGACCAGTTATGACAGAGACAGCCTGTGAAGTGGAAACTTTGAATATCTAGCCCTTTACAGAGAAAGTTTGTTGATCTTTGATAACTATTAAAGGAGCAGGTGACTCACCAGGCTATTTTAATCGTATATCTTATTTAAGTATTTACACTATTTCTGAGAACTATATGACTCCCTACACTTTGATTCCCTCTTTATCAAGCCACCTTCTGAATGTAGACTTCTTGAGTTTGTTTCTCTATTAAGGAGAGAATGTGTAGACTTGTTCATGTGAATTTCCAATCAGCCTTCATGATTCTGTTTCTCACTAAATTGGCCCTCTGGTGCAGTCCCTTATAAATTTACACTGGGTGGGGGCACCTGGGTGACTCGATCAGTTAAGTGTCTGACTCTTGGTTTCCGCTCAGATCACGATCCCACGGTTTTGTGGGTTTGAGCCCTGTGTCAGGCTTTGTCCTGACAGTGAGGAACTTGCTTGAGATTTCTCTCTCTCTCTCTCTCTCTCTCTCTCTCTCTCTTTCTCTCTCTCTCTCTCTCTCTCTCTCTCTCTCTCTTTCTCTCTCTCTCTCTTTCTCTCTCTCTCTCTTTCTCTCTCTCTCTCTTTCTCTCTCTCTCTCTCCCCCTCTCTCTCTCTCTCCCCCTCTCTCCCTCTCTCCCCCCCCACCCCCGCCTCTTTCCCACTCATGGTGTCTTTGTCTCTCTCAAAAATAAATAAACTAGGGGCGCCTGGGTGGCTCAGTCGGTTAAGCGTCCGACTTCAGCTCAGATCACTATCTCACGGTCCGTGAGTTCAAGCCCCGCGTAGGGCTCTGGGCTGATGGCTCAGAGCCTGGAGCCTGCTTCCGATTCTGTGTCTCCCTCTCTCTCTGACCCTCCCCCGTTCATGCTCTGTCTCTCTCTGTCTCAAAAATAAATAAACATTAATAAATAAATAAATAAATAAATAAACTAAAAAAAATAAATTAAAAATAAATTCACAGTGGGAACTCCAGTTGTCCAGGGCTCTAGCTTTCCTGGCTGGATATTAGGGCTGCGTCTCCAGGGCTGGAAGACCACACTCTGGCCCTGAGCTGACCCCACCCCACTGGGGTGACCTGACCACCTGCCACAGTCACACGTCCTTGGGGGAGCAGCCAAGAAGTTGTGCCAGGAATGGGTCTAGTGTTTGTGTATTTTTGTTTCTAGGCCTCTTACCCTTTTATTATTATTTTTACTTATCAAAGTAATAAATGAAAAGTTTTTAAAAATTAAACAGAAGTACTGGGTTAAAACAAAAACTGACAGTCACTCCCCGAGGCCCTTGGGATCTCCAATATTTACTACGCAGAGCAACCATTTTTATTTTTTATTTATTTTTTTAATATGAAATTTATTGTCAAATTGGTTTCCATACAACACCCAGTGCTCATCCCAACAGGTGCCCTCCTCAATGCCCATCACCCACCCTCCCCTCCCTCCCATCCCCCATCAACCCTCAGTTTATTCTCAGTGTTTAAGACTCTCTTATGGTTTGGCTCTCTCCCTCTCTAACTTTTTTTTTTCCTTCCCCTCCCCCATGGTCTTCTGTTAAGTTTCTCATGATCCACTTAAGAGTGAAAACATATGGTATCTGTGTTTCTCTGTATGACTTACTTCACTCAGCATAACACTCTCTATCTAGTTCCGTCCACGTTGTAGAGCAACCATTTTTAAATCTTTGCAGTGTTTTGTATTTGCCTTCGTAATTCTAAATAACACACTAAACAAAAAGTCTTAGCAATACAGTCACATCAAGTCAATAGTCAGGTCCCCTTGTCTGCTTTTCTGCATATGCCCTTGCCATTGTCCTGCTCAGGCCTATGCTATTTGTCCTCTGGGCTGGCTACACAGCTGTAACCCTGGAATTTCCCTCCAGAACTTTCCAGGGGCTTCCCACAATCTCTTGTTGGAAATGCTTCATTTTCTGGACCCTGTATCTTCCCCTGGGTTTTCACTGTGATTGATGGAGTACATCCTTCTGTTCCTTCGTGAGAATGAATGTATAGAAAGTCAAATTTCTGTTGCCTTGCCTGTTTGAAAATATTTTTATTAGGCCCTTAAATTCACTTGATAATTGGTCAGGGTATGAATCTCCGGATGGCCGTCACGTCCTCTTAGAAGTCGTAGGCACTATCCCATTACCCTCTCATCTCTTTATCTCTGTGCCACTCTAATTTCTGACCACTTGTCTGCTTTTGAGAGCATCTCATTTGTTGAGGCGTCCTGAGATTTTGTCACATTTACCTGGTAAGAATCCTTTTTCTTTTTTTTAATCCATTGAGCTGGTCAGTCACTGGTTCTTTTAAATCTAGAGGTTCACACTGCTATTTGGGAAATTTTCTGTTCTTTTTTCTGTAATTTCCTGTCCTCCATTTTTTTCTATGGTCTTTTTCTAAAGATCCTTTCAATTGACAATTTGGAATCTCTTGATCAGTCCTGTAATGATTTTGTCTCTTCTCTTGTATTTTCTTTCTCCTTGTCGTTTTGTTCAACTGCCTAAAAAACTTCCTCAGATGTACCTTTCATACTTTCTGCTGAAATGTTAGCTCCTGCTAGCATATTTTTAATTTCAAAACTTTCTTATTCCCTGAATTAGAAAAAATTTTCACAGCATTCTCTGATTTCAGTGATGTAGTATCTTCCTGGGTCCCTTTTAGGGTTTTAATTATAAATTCTTAAAATACTTTGTTCTTTAGCGTGGCCCAGTCAGTTAAGCATCTGACTTCGGCTCAGGTCATGATCTCACGGGTTTGTAAGTTTGAGTGTCGCGTCGGGCTCTGTGCTGACAGCTGAGAGCCTGGAGCCTGCTTTGGATTCTGTGTCTCCTTCTGTCTCTGCCCCTCCCCCCCCAAAAAAATAAAATAAACATTAAAAAAATACTTTGATCTTGGCATTATCTGTTTTCTTTGGTCCCTCTTCCTCTTTTAGTGTCGGTGTTTCTTACTGAGGACTCCCTCAATCAGGTAATCTGCTGCCAGAAACTGAAATATAAGAGTGGGGCATTTGCTCTCTTTTCTGGTTATTGTGGCTTTCCACACCATGAGCAGCAAAGTCTCCCAAGACACCCTGTGGGAGGTGGTGCTGGGGGTCCTGCGTGGGAACTACTGTGAGCGCTGAATTGTCGGGAGATGGCGGAGCTGCAGGTCAGCCTGAAGAGCTGTGACACTCAGAAGGACGAACACTTCGGGGGCACCATCCGGCTTGGGTCCACTCCCCACCCCAAATTCTCCATACGTATTTTGAGGGAACCAGCAGCATTGTGATGAGGCCAAGGGGGTGGATATTCCCCACATGGACACTGAGGCACTAAAGAAACTCAACAAAAATAAGAAATTGATCAAGAAGCTAGCCAAGAAATATGATGCCTTATTTTTTGCTTCAGCATCTCTCTTGAAGCAGCTCTCATGAACCCTGGGCCCAGGCCTTTAAAAGGCGGGCAAGTTCCCTTTCTGACTGACCCACATTAAGAATATGGTGGCCACAGTGGATGAAGTGGAGTCTGTAATCACAGTCCAGTTGAAGAAGGTGCTCTGTCTGGTAGTGGCCGTTGACCGTGTAAAGATGACAGATAATGAAGGTGTGTACAGCATCCACTTAGCTGTCCTCTCCTCATGTAATTTCTCAAGAAGAATTGGCAGGATGTCCAGGCTTTATACATGAAGGACACCACGGGCAAGCCCTAGTGTCTGTACTAAGGCACAGCTTAATAAACCCTAGTGCTAAAAGAAAAGAAAAGAAAAAAGAAAAGGAAAGAAAAGAAAAGAAAAGAAAAAAGAAAGGAAAGAAAAGAATAGAAAAAGAGCGGGATACTTACTTGTGCTCCTATTGATAAGATAATCCGGAAGTATCTTCCCACCATAAACAGCTAGAAAACTGGAAACCATATAGGAAAAAACAGTTTTCAGACTTGGACAACACGCAGCGCAAAACTGAGAAAAGGAGAAAAATGAGGTGAGCCTTACTATCACCTAGGCCTTCTGCCGGGAAGAAATGCTCAGACCATGGTACAAAAAAAGAAGCCTAACTAGAGAATGGAATTTAGAGAGGGCAAGGTGGCTAAACTTTTCAGGGCAGAGTACTTAAAAGGCAGAAGTTAGACCTCCAGAAATCTGCATATGGTCTCTCTTGAGGTTTAGGCTAAATACTAATCTGCTTATGCCCATGGTAGAGTTTCACTAGTGTGGACAACAACGTTTTTCGAGAAAAGAATAACTGACGGGGAGCCATGACATAAATAGATTTTAAATCTCACATAGGTCTGAAAACCACTTAAGTTCCCGCCAGTCAGGGTGGAAAGGTCTCATGGAATACCTGGGCATTCAGTAGAGACCAGAAGGGCCGTGCCTTAAAGGTGGGATTCTATTGGCTTTAGGCTAGTGGGTTCTCTAGACCTCCCTTAAAAGAGCTGCAAAACAAACTTCAAATGGATCGAACTAATCCGCAAGCAACTTAAACTGCCTGCCAGAAAAAGTTTGATACTCTTTTTTTTTTTTTTTAATTTTTTTTTTTTAACGTTTATTTATTTTTGAGACAGAGAGAGACAGAGCATGAACGGGGGAGGGTCAGAGAGAGGGAGACACAGAATCTGAAACAGGCTCCAGGCTCTGAGCTGTCAGCTCAGAGACAACAGAGCCCGACGCAGGGCTTGAACTCACGGACCGCGAGATCATGACCTGAGCCGAAGTCGGCCGCCCAACCAACTGAGCCACCCAGGCGCCCCGAAAGTTTGATACTCTTTAAGGGAATATAAACCCAGCATTTGGTAATAACAAATTCACAATGTTTCGCATCCAGTCAAAAACTACTAGCCCTATAAAGAAGCAGGAAAATGGGACCCATAAGAAGGAGAAAACGCAGCCTTTAAAAGCAAACTAAGAAATGATTGAGAAAATGAAATTAGCAGCAAGGACGTTAAACAGCTATTATAAGTGTGCTTCTTATGTTCAAGGATGTAAGAGGAAACATGGATGTGACGAGAAGAAAGATGAATGGTTAACAGAATCAAATGGAGCTTTTTAGAGGTGAAAAATATCTGAAATGAAATAGGTACTGGGTGAGATTAACTATTTAGTGCAGAGGAAAAGATCAATGAACTTAAGGATGTAGCAGTACAAGCCACCTGAACTGAAAGACAAAAGAAACCCCTGAACAGAGCCTCCGTGAAGTTTGGGACAACCTCAAGGTGCATAACATACGTGCAGTGGAGGGAGAGGGAGCAGGAGAAATCTTTGAGCACAGTGTCTCAAAAAGTCCAAAATTTGATTAAACTATAAGCACACTGAGCTAAGAAACTTGAGGAAATCCAAGTAGAAAAACCAGACAGAAAATGACAGTCAAATTGCCAGAAATCCATAATGAGGAGAAAATCTTCAAAACGGCCAGAGGGAAAAGCAAATTACAGGACACAGTTAAAAATTAAAGTAGACTTCTCCTTAGAAACTTCAATCCACAAGACACTAAAGTGACATCTTGAAAGCCCTGAACAAAAACAAAGACACAAAGGCCCATCTAGAATTTTACATCTATCAAAAAAATCTTTTTAAAATGAAGGCAAAATAGAGGCTTTTCAAACGATCAAAAAGCCGGGAGAATTAACTGCCAGCAGACCTGCAACACACACACACACACACACACACACACACACACACACACACACACACAAAACCTTAAAGGAAAATCTTCAAGCAGAAGCAAATTTACACCACATGGAAATTTGGATTCACATAAAAAATGAAGCAGGCTGGAAATTATAAATATGTAGATAATCATAAAAAACATTGTTCCTTATTTAAAAACTAGAAGATAATTGTTTAAGTTTGTAAACATTGAAATGTGTTACAGGGTTTAAAACATCTGTAAAGCAGAATTTATCACAAAAACAGCACAAAGAATGGGTGGTTTTCAGGGAATGGAAGTTCTCTGTTACAAGGTCCTTAAGACATACTTTTATTTGGATGGAGGCTGTGGTAAGTTAAAGGTATAGACTGAAACCCTAGGGCAAATATTTAAAAGTGAAAAGCAATAACAAAAAATATAAACTATAGTATGTGGGGGGGGGGGAATGAAAAGCAGCAAAGAGGTATATAGCTAATAAATTAATGGTAGAGATCAAGTGGAATCATAAAATATACTAAATTTAAAAAGCAGGCAGGGCGGGGCGCCTGGTGGCTTATTCGGTTAAGTTAAGCACCCAACTTCAGCTCAGGTCATGATCTCTTCGTGGGTTCAAGCCCCTCATTGGTCTCTTTGCTGCCAGCACAGAGCAGGCTTCTAATCCTCTGAGATCCATTCTCTTTGCCCCTCCCCCGCTTGTGAGTGCTCTTTCTCTCTCTCACAAATAAATAAACATTTAAAAATAAATAAATAAAAAGAGGCAGGAAAAGGGAGGAAAGGAACAAAGAGCAATATAGAAGACAAAGGGCAAGGTAATAGGCTTAAGCCTAACCAAAATAATAATCACATTAAATGTAAATTATCTAACCCCTCCAATTAAAAGTAGACATTATTACACTTGATTTAAAAAACAACTTTTTTTTTTTTTTTTTTAACTGCTGTCTTAATCCAATCTTGTCCCTGGCTGGAAGCCAGCGAGTTCCTCTTCTTGAGCACTGATGGAGTCTGCACTCCCACAACTTCCTCTATTAGGGCTGTCACACCCCACACCACTGTGCACCAGCCCTAACTAACCAGGGTCAGGTACCAAACAGCTAGGTACAGCCCCCCTGCCCCTGGAGCCCTTGATATTATTTAAGGGGCCCCACAAAACCTAGCTAACCTTACCCCACTTACCATATCTAAAATGTTGCCTGCAAGGGCGCCTAGTGGCCCAGTCGGTTGAGCGTCCGGCTTCAGCTCAGGTCATGATCTCACGGTTTGTGAGTTCGAGCCCAGCGGCGGGCTCTGTGCTGACAGCTGAATCCTGCTTTGGATTCTGTGTCTTCCTCTCTGCTCCTCCCCTGCTTGTGCCCTCTCTCTCTCTCTCTCTCTCAAAAATAAATAAACATTAAAAAAATTTTTAAAAAAACAAAAACTGTTGCCTGCAGCTCAGTCTTCCTGTCCCCTAAGGGCAGAGCCCTGTGTGGCCCTGCCTGACAGCCTGCTCCCCTTTGGAGCTGTAAATAACACAGTTCTGCCTTTCTGTTATCCTAGCATCATTCTGTTGTGACCTCCCATCAAAAGAATCTCACGATCTTATAAAACAACCCATCTATACCCTATCTACAAGAAACTGACTTAAAGTATAAAAGCAAATAGACTAAAAGCAAAATAATTGAAAAAGACATGCTGTGCAATTACTAATCATAAGAAAGCTAGAGAGAGGCTATATTGAATTGTATTCAGATAAAGTATACTTTGGAACAAATAATATTAGCAGGGATAAAAAGAGCTTTTTCATAATGGTAAAGGGGACAATTCATCGAGAAGACGTAATAATTCCAAGTGTGTAGGCACACAATAACATAGCTTTAAAATACTTGAAACAAAAACTTTTAGAATTGAAAGGAGAAATTTCTAGGCAAAGCTAAAGTTATTGTTGAAGATTTAATATTCATTTCTCAAGAATGAACAGATGAAACAGACCAAAAAATGAATCAGCCTATAGACAGTTTTATAACACTCACAACTGATTTGACCTAATTGACCTTTATAGAACATTTCACCCAACTGAGGACACATTCTTTTCAAATGAACATAGGATGCCCCAGGGTGTCACATATTCTGGGCCATGAAACAAGTCTCAGTGAATTTAAAAGGATCAAAATTCTTCTCTATACAATAGAATTAAACATAATAACAGAAAGATGTCCACAAAAAAAAAAAAAAACACCTAAATTCTTGGAAACTAAGGATACGCCTCAATAATTCATAAGCCCAAGAAGAAATCACAAGAGAAATTAAGAAATATTTGGAACACAATCAAAAAGAAAACCCAACGTAACATTTGTGAGACATGGCTACAGCAGTGCTTTAAGGGAAATTTATAGCATTAAATGCTACTTTTAGAGAAAAAAAAAAAAAAAAAAGTCTTCATAAAGCCCATGCTTCGTGTTTCCACTTTAAGAAACTAGAAGAAGAAGGGCAAATTAAACCCAAAATAAGCAAAGGAGAGGAAAGGAAATAAGATGACCAATGAGTGAAGTAGGAAATGGACAAAGAATAGAGAATATCAGTAGAACTAAAAGTTGGTTCTTTGAAAAGATCAGGAATGACACACAAGAAGCTGTTGCCTGTAGGTTACATTAAAGTGGAATTTCTGTGGCTTGGCTGTACATTACAATCACTTGGGGAACGTTGAAAATTCCTGATGCTGGGCTGCACCTCAGAGCAATTTCATCGGCTCTGGAAGTGGAGCCTACCTTGCTCCTCAGGTGATTCCAATGTGCGGCCAAGTTGGAAGCCACCGTTGAGAGATCAGACTCCAGTTTTTGTTGTGAGACACAGGCCCCCACCCCGCCCCACACACATTTGCCAGCCCTGTCTTGGGTCCCCTAGACCACACCCTCTGTGACTCAGTTTCTTCACAGAGTCCATCTCCAGTTTCCTGCCAGGTCAAGGAGAGACCCTCCTGCCTCACTGCGACCAATCTTCCAGTTCTCAGCGTATTCTGCGCCTCTCGCTCTCAGATTCCCAAGGCTTTTCAGGGTTCTTCGGGGGGAGATTAACTCCCTTCCTGCTGGCTTCCCCAACTGCAGCCTTAGGTTTCTGTGTCCTTTGGTCTGATAAGTCAGGTGACAGTTATTTCTCTTTCCAACTCCCCACACCTTTTGTTGTTGTTGTTGTTGTTGTTGTTGTTGTTGTTATATCTTAGTTACCTCCATTCCATTTTCTTAGAAATTATGATTTATGGCTATTCCTCCCCCACTTTTTTTCCCTCTCATTTTGGGGGGGGATTTCAGGAGATGGTGGAGATAAAAGCAAGTGTTTAGTCTGCCACATTTAACCAGAGACTTTCCAGAGCCTTTCAGAAACATCAATATATAACTCTGACAATCACTTTTAATTCAGTTAGCTTCCCAGGAACATACAGTGAGAGCCACATAGGCCTCTCGGAAGTAAGAGTGCTAGCCTGGCATATGATACTGGTTTTTCTGATCAGACCTGACGATGTGTGATTCTTCTTAAGTCTCTAAATAAAATGAACCTAGATTGCAAAGCTCCAGACCCAGTGCCTTCAGAATTGTTTGCCAACGGGCGCCTGGGTGGCTCAGTCGGTTAAGCGTCCAACTTCGGCTCAGGTCATGATCTCACATTCTGTGAGTTTGAGCCCCGCATCAGGCTTTGTGCTGACAGCTCACAGCCTGGAGCCTGCTTCCGATTCTGTGTCTCCCTCTCTCTGACCCTCCCCCGTTCATGCTCTGTCTTTCTCTGTCTCAAAAATAAATAAAATTTTTAAAAAAAAATTTAGTAAACAAAAAAAAAAGAATTGTTTGCCAAGATGGTTGTATTTTACTAGTAACAGTTAAACCTAAGCCCCAGTACCTCAGAATGTGACATTGAAAATAGAGTCTGTGCAGATGCAGTTAGTTTAGATAAGGTCACACTGGACAAGGGTAGGCCCTTACTTAATCCAGTACGACTGATGTCCTTGTAAGAAAATGTTGAAAACATATGAGGAAGAATGCCATGTGGAATGGAGCAGAGGCCAGAGGTAGGCAGCTGGAAACCAACAGACAGGGTGGGAAAACCAGCACGTCTGTATAGAGAACCAAGGTGAAAAGCATCGTTGGCCATCACTGACTATCTTCTAATGAAAAAATCCTCAAGGCCATGTTCAAGCCTGGTCAAGTTCAGAACATAATTAAGTGATCACCAGTGTGTACATCCTCAAGATAGCCCAGTCCGTGAAATGGAAAATTTCATACTCTTCTAGATGAATCCCTGCTGTCAACCCCTCTGTGTTTAAAAGGTTAGAGCTTGCTTCTTGGGCCTTGTTGACAACCTGTCAACAAAATCATTAAGTGTTTATCATATGCTATTGACTGTGCTGGGTGCTGAGAGTGCAGCGATCAACAGGGGGTGGCATGTACAGCTTTGCCTCCCTCGTGGAGTTGGCATCCTTACGAGAAGCACCAACAGGAAACCCACTATTTCAATAATAAATTAAGAGATCACAGGAGTGGAAAAGACCAAAGTCTGGGATGCCATGTCAGCACCTGAGGGAGATCTGATGGTGCTGTGCTGGTAAATCTTACCCCTACTCCACCCCCAAAATACCCTGCTTTGTGTCCTTTGTGTAAATGCTGCCACCGTGACTGATTTCAGGCTGTCCCTGCCACCAAAGGCAGAGTTGGGATGAGATACACGGTAGGAGACCAGTACATTGTACTGCCAGGTGTAGATGGCCTCAGGAGCGTGGATAATAGTACAACATAATAGGGGCGCCTGGGTGGCTCAGTCGGTTAAGCGTCCGACTTCGGCTCAGGTCACGATCTCGCGGTCCGCGAGTTCGAGCCCCGCGTCGGGCTCTGGGCTGATGGCTCAGAGCCTGGAGCCTGCTTCCGATTCTGTGTCTCCCTCTCTCTCTGCCCCTCCCCCGTTCACGCTCTGTCTCTGTCTCAAAAATAAATAAACGATAAAAAAAATTTTTTTTAAATAGTACAACATAATCAGGATGTAATGTTTCACATGTTTGTTCTTAATATAATGCATTTGACTGTGTTTATATAATTTCTTTTTTTTTAAATTTTTTTTAATGTTTTTTATTTATTTTTGAGACAGAGAGAGACAGAGCATGAACGGGGGAGGGGCAGAGAGAGAGGGAGACACAGAATCGGAAGCAGGCTCCAGGCTCTGAGCCATCAGCCCAGAGCCCGACGCGGGGCTCGAACTCGCGGACCGCGAGATCGTGACCTGAGCCGAAGTCGGACGCTTAACCGACTGAGCCACCCAGGCGCCCCTATAATTTAATTTCTAATGATCCTGCTTAACATCTAGATGCAAACCTGCACCTCTCACAAGCTGGAACAAGTTTGAGGCTGGGGGTTAAGCAAGACGCCTAGGGCGGTGACACTTAAGGGAGGTGACACTAGGGAGGTGACATCCTTAACCTGAAGGCTGAATTAGAATTAGCTAAATACAGAGGAGGTGAGGAAGACCATTCCCGACAGGAGAAAGTCCTGGGATTAGGGGCACCTGGAGTGCTCACTTGGTTAAGCCTCTGACTTTGGCTCATGATCTCGTGGCTTGTGAGTTTGAGCCCCAATGTTGGCCTCTCTGCTGTCAACACAGAGCCTACTTCGAATTCTATGTCTCCCCCCCATTCCCCTCCCCGCTCATGTTCTCTCTCTCTCTGAAAAATAAATAAACATTAAAAAAAAAAAAATAAAGTCCTGGGATTAAAGAGAGCCTGGCATACCTGAGAAACTGAGGGCAAAGAAGATGGTGGGAAATGTGGAACAATGAGACTAAAGAGAAAGCCGGGGGGGGGGGGGGGGGGGAGGGTGGGTGATGGGTATTGAGGAGGGCACCTTTTGGGATGAGCACTGGGTGTTGTATGGAAACCAATTTGACAATAAATTTCATATGTTGAAAAAAAAAATAAAGAGAAAGACAGGGACCAAATTATATATACAAAGCCTTGTAGTCCATGGGGAGGATTTGGGGCTTTATCCTAAGTGCAATGGAAGACTATAGAAGGTGTTAAGGAGGGGAGTGATAATCAGATTTAAGTATGTAAAATATCATCCTACTCTGTGAATGTATTAAATGACTCAAAGGTGGATGTAAGACACCAAAAGTACAAACAATGAAAGGAAAAAATAGATAAATTGGACTTCATCAAAATTTAAAAATTTTGTGCATCAAAGGGCACTACCAAAAGAATGAAAAGACAACCCACAGAATGGAAAAATTCAGAAATCATATATCTGCTAGGGATCTAATATCTAATGTATAAAGAACTCTACCTCAGCAGTTGTACACCAAACAAGCCAATTACCTCTCCAAGGAAGGTACACAAACGCCCAACAAGCACTAATGATGTTCAATGTCATTAGTCATTAGGGAGGTATAAATCAAAACCACAGTGAGATTATCACTTCATGCTTATTAGGATGACTATGAGGAAAACAAAACAGAAAATAACAAGTGTTGTGAAGATGTGGAGAAATTGAAACCCTCCAGTTTCTGGTGGGAACGTAATATTTTCCAGCCACTGTTAAAAAATAGGGGCCGTTCCTCAGTAAGTTCGATGTAGTTTATTATATGACCTGGCATTTCCACCTGCAGGTATCCCAACAAAATGGAAACAGGTACTCAGACAAAAACATACCCAAATGTGCATAGCAACCCGATTCACAATAGCCAAAAGGTAGAAAAAAGCAGACACCGCTCAACTCATGAGTGGATAAACAAAATGTGATATAGCTACATGGTGGGTACTCTGGCCATAAGAGAGAATGAAATACTAATGTATAATGCAACACAGATAAACCTTGAAAACATTACTCAGAGTGAGAGAAGCGAGACACAAAAAGCCACATGTGGTGTGATTTCAATTACATGAACTATCCAGAACAGACAAATTTATAGACACAGAAAGCAAATTAGCGGTTACCAGGAGGCAGGGGTAGGGGAGAATAGGAAGTGCTGCTTACAGGGCATGGGGTTTTCTTAGGGCATGATGATGATATTCCAGAACAAGATAGAAGCGATGTTTGTACAACATTGTCAATGTAGTAAATGCCACCAAATCGATAATTAAAATGGTAAATTGTGTTATGTGTATTTCACCACAATAAGAGAGCACAAGGAGCCTGTTGGGCAATGTTTGGCTGGCAGAATTGTAGGGACTTGGGAGTGAGGGGAGTAGGTCGAGGGTGACCTACAAGTTTTTGATGATAGTGACAGCGTGCCTGGTGATGGCATTTACCAAAACAGGAAAATTCTAAGAGCAGGTACTGAGTTCCCTTTTGGGCATGCTGTGACTGAGATGCCTGAGGAGCATTCTTCCTGGCAGAGAATTTCACAAAGTCACTTGGCTACCTGGTACGTCATCTTCATGCTCATTACCTTTATCTCCAGATGGCTGCTGTACCTCCAGGCTTCCTGCCTCTGTGACAGAAAAGGCTTGGAGGGAGGGGTGCAGGAGAACAGGGGGAGAAGCCGGCCAGAAACTCTTAGCTTGTTTCTCATTGGTCAGATGAGTGTCACATGGGTACCCCTTGCTGCAAGGGAATGTGGGAGGGTAGTCTGGGTGGGCACACTGCCACTCCTAAACAAGACCTTGATTCTGTGTATGGGGATGAGACCGGAATGGATATTGGGTAGGCAAATAGCAGTGTCTACCCTATGGTGTCATTAACGTCATGAAGAATTCCAGCAGAATTTGGACAGGAAGGCTGGAAGATAATACCCAGTGGAGATTCAATATCCTCTTAACTTGTCACTGAGGCTGAGTGATTTCAATTCCTTTCATCTTCCTTCAGAGTTCGTTTGTATTTTTCAAAATTCAGTCATTTCGGTAACTTTTCCCCAAGTCCCTTTGACTTTCCAACATCCCTGGTGAGCCAGGATTTGGAGTTACTCTTCCTACAAAGGAAGAATAGTAGAGATCAGCCTTTCTCAGCTGGGCAGTTCTATAAAGTATGTGCGTTGGTGCTGTGGCCCAGAAAAATAAAGTTAACCGCACAGATGAAAGCCGTGTTCCTAACTTTGGTTTGACACATAAGATATTGATAGCATATGGAGCCAGGAAGGTTTTCCATCACCCATAACTTGGCAAAATATTCATTTCCTTATTCTACCTCAGCTAGAATTTTCATTGTTTTGGCCTTGGCTCAAAGATGAGACCGTTTAAGGAATAAAACAAACTTTCAGCCCTTCATGAGTAAGCCTAATCTGAAGCAAATTTAGTGTGAAATTACCAAAAAAGATATGCCATTTAAAAAATGTCAACTAACACAGAACGACTGAATTTTTACACTTCTAACATGTGAACACCCTCGGAAACATCAGGATTGAAATGTCTGATGCTATTCCAGGCACACACATACGCTCAGAGGGACACCTAACAGAGACAGATGTTGACTCCTGGAGGTAATTCTACATTTGAGATTGTTTAGGGCACGCGGTGTCATTTTCCTTTACTTACCTCAAGAGACCAGTGTTAATGTTTGCCTTGTGAGTCTAGGAGAAAATATCACCTTTCTTTCCCATACCTCAAGGCTCCGTTACCTCATTTATAAAACATACGACCATTCTTCTTGCTAATTCCGCTTGTACGCATTCAATTTCACTCTGCATTTTCTTGTCTTTGCTGTTTTAAGAAAATACAATTTAGAAAATAATGATTGAAATGGCACACCGCAGTATGTTGTACTTAGAAAGATCCCCACTTTGGGAGTCAAGACAGTGTGAGTCTCTTCTGGATCTTCCAACAGATCTGGGCAAGTCCCTCTAGTTTTCTGTTTCCTTTTTGTTTTTGTTTTTGTTTTTGTTTTTCATGGGGGAGTATGGGAAGGCTTTGCATCACTAATCTGCAATGTCCCTTCAAGCTTTAGTTTTCTGTAATCTTTATATGTATGCCACGGTTTGGGGTTGATGTAGCAGCAAATTTTGTTTCCAGCTGCAAATATGGGGAAAATGGCTTGCCATGGCTTAATTCTTTACATTGTTTTTCATAATCAAACATTTGGAGACAGATAGCTATCTATCATTGGTCAAATGGCTCAACAGTGTCAGGGACAGCATCTTCTTTTTTCTTTTTTATAGCTTTGTAGAAGTTTAGTCGACCTACAATAAACTCCACTAATGAAACTGTACCATTTAATGGCTTTTGACACATGTATATACCCATGAAATCATCACAACACTCAAGATAGTGAACATGCCCATTACCCTCAAAAGTTTCCTCATTCTCTTTTTTAGTCCCTCCCTCTTGTCTCTTCTCACACCCCTCAAGTGACCACTGATCTACATCCTGTCACTATAAATTAGTTTGCATTTTCTAGAAACTTTTATAAATGCAATCAATAGTATATACCCTTCTTTGCCTGACTTTTTTACTGTGTATAATTATTTTGAGATTATTCATGTTGTGCCATGTATCAGTAATTTATCCCTTTTAATTACAAAGTGAGTGGTGTTCTACTGTATGGATATATCACAGATTGTTTATCCATTGAAGGGTATTGACATTGTTTCCAGACTTTTTTTTTTTTTTTCTTCAATTGGTTCCAGAATTTGACTATTACAAATGAAGTCGCCATGAACATTTGTGTAAAAATCTCTGTCCGGATATGTATTTCCTTTTCTCTTGAGTAAATATCTAGGAGCAGAATGGCTGGATCATTTGATAAGTAGATTTGTTTTTCTTTTTTTCTTTTTAAAGAAAGTGCCAAACTGTTTCCAACATGATTCCACCATTTTACATTACTACCAGCAGTGTAAGAAAGTTCCAGTTCTTCTCTATCCTTGGCAACACCAGGTATGGTCATTTTTTTTCACCATAGCCATTCTGATAAGCATATAATGGTATCACATTGTGGTTTTAATTTACATTTCCCTAATGATGTTAAGTATCCCCTGTGTGTGTTTCTTTCTGAACATTTTCCTGGTGAAGTGTCTGTCCAAAAATTTGTCCTTTTCTTTATTGGGTTGTTTGTTTTCCTCTTTTCAAGTTTTGAAGATTCTTTATTCTGGAAATAAGTCTTTTATCAGATATATGATTTGCAAATATTTTCTCCCAGTGTGCAGTTTATCTATTCATTCTTCTGCCTGTGTCTTTGAAAAGCAGAAGTTGTTTATTTTGACAAAATTCAATTGCTAAATTATTTTATGAATTATGCTTTTAGTGGTGTATCTAAGAAATCTGTGTGTAATCCAGTCACAAAGATTACATTTTCTTCTAGAAGCTTTTTAAGAACAAGTTTTAGATTTTACACTTAGGCCAAGTGAGTTAAATTTTGTATGCAGTTGAGGTTTAGATCAGCCTTCACTTTTTTTCTTTTTGCTGATGGACATTCAGTTGTTACAACATCATTTGATGAAAAGACTGTCCTCTACTGAATTGCTTTTGTAATTTCGTGAAAAGTTGTTTGGGCTTATTTCTGATCTCTCCATTCTACTCCCTTCATCTATTTGTTTAGTTTTGTGTCAGTATCACCCTGTCTCAATTATTATAGCTTAATAATAAAGAAGTTTTGAAATTCGTAATGTAAGTCCTATAATTTTTTTTCAAAGATGGTTGGCTAGTTTTTGTCTTTTGCATCATAATATGAATTTTCAAATTTCTACCAGAAAGCCTCCCGGGATTTTGATTGGGATTCGTGGAAGCTATAAAAAAAATTTTTAATGTTTTATTTATTTTTGAGAGAGACAGAGAAGAGTGTGAGTGGGGGATGGGCAGAGAGAGAGGGAGACACAGAATCCGAAGCAGGCTCCAGGCCCTGAGCTGTCAGCACAGAGCCTAATGCAGGGCTTAAACTCACGAATCGTGAGATCATGACCTGAGCCGAAGTTGGACGCTTAACTGACGGAGCCACCCAGGTGCCCTGGGATTCATGGAACATATAAATTGAGGAGGAATGGTATTGTTGTTGTATTGAGTCTTCAGACCCATGAGCCAGTTTATCTGTCCATTTATTTGTGTATTGGAAATTTTCTTTCAGTAATGTTTTCAGTATACAGATGTTGTACCTTTTTGTTAGATTTTTCCTTAAGTTTTTCATATATTTTATGTATGGTAATTAGTATTCCTTTAAAATGTTTAAATATCTCAGGGCGCCTGGTTGGCTGAGTTGGTTAAACATCCGACTTTGGCTCAGGTCATGACCTCATGGTGTGTGGGTTTGAGCCCCGTGTTGGGGTCTGTGCTGACAGCTCAGAGCCTGGAGCCTACTTCGGATTCTGTGTCTCCCTCTCTCTCTGCCCCTCCCCTGCTTGCACTCTGTCTCTCTCTGTCTCTCAAAAATGAATAAATGCTAATTTTTTTTAAATTTCAAATATCTGATTGTCCACTGCAAGTATACAATGATACAATTGATCTTTATACGTTATGCATGTATCCTGCTAACTTGTCAAACTCTCATTCTTGTAGCTCTTTTTTCTACAGATTATGTTGTCTGTGAATGGACAGTTTTGTTTCTTTCTTTCCAATCTGAGTGCTTTTTATTTCTTTTTCTTGACTGATTTCACTGGCTGGGACCTCAAGGGCATTGTTGAACAGAAGTATTGAGTCGTCCTTGTCTTGTTCTTATTCTTAGTCTTTCATTATTAAAAATGATATTAACTGTGTATTTTTGCAAATGTATTTTATTGGGTTTAGGAAAATTCCTTCTATTCCTAGTTTGCTAAGAGTTTATGTCAGGAGGGAATGCTGAATTTTGTTAACTTTTTTCCTCATTTATTGAGATCATCATGTAGAGTTGTTTTATTAAGTTGTTAGTTTGTTTATATAGTGAATTATTGATAGATTGTTGCTGATAGATTTTTTTTTTTCAAATGCTAAACCAGTCTTTCATTTCTGGCTCTAGTTTTCTTGTAATGTCTTTGGTTTTAGTCTAATGGTAATGATGGCTTCATAGAATAAGTTGGGACATATTTTCCTCATGTTTAATTTTGGGGGGAGATATTTTGTAGGATTAGTATTATTTATTTCTTAAGTGTTTGATAGAATTTACGATTGAAGCCATCTGGATCTAGAGTCTTATTTATGGGAAACTGTTTACCTACAAGTTCAATTTCTTCAATAGGGCTAGTCAGGTTATCTTTGTGTGTGTGAGTTTAATAATTTGTCTTTCAAAGAATTTTTCCATTTCACCTAAGCTATCAATTTTATTGGCATAAAAGCATTCATTATAGCCTATTACTATCTTTTTTTTTTAAATTTTTTTTTTAACGTTTATTCATTTTTGAGACAGAGAGAGACAGAGCATGAATGGGGGAGGGTCAGAAAGAGGGAGACACAGAATCTGAAACAGGCTCCAGGCTCTGAGCTGTCAGCACAGAGCCCGACGCAGGGCTCGAACTCACGGACCGCAAGATCATGACCTGAGCCGAAGTCGGCCGCTTAACCGACTGAGCCACCCAGGCACCCCTATCTTTTTAATATCGATAGAATCTATAGTGATAATACTTCGTTCATTTCTAACATTGGTAATTTGTGTCTTTTTTTCCCCCTGCTAATAAGATTTATCAATTATACTGACCTTCCCAAAGAACTGGCTTTTGGTTTCATTGGTCTTTCTCCTCCTCCATCACCCCTGCCTCTTCCCTTCCCCCTCCCTTCCCCCTCCCCTCCTCCTCCTCCCCATCGTCCCCTCCTCCTCCCCCTCTTCTCCCTCTCTGTCTCCCTCTCCCTATACCTATCCCTCTCTGTCTCCTCTAATTCAGTGTTTTCTACCCTGGTATTAATTATTTCCACTCTTCTGTTTACTTTGGGTTTCATTGATTCTTTTTCTAGTTCTTTAAGACGGAAACTTGGACCACTGATTTGAGACCACTGATTTTAAGATGTTTCTTCTTTGCTAATATAAATGTTTAATGTTATGATATCCCCCCTCCCCCAGGTACTGCTTTAGTGGCATCCCATAAAATGCGATATGTTGTATTCTTTTTTTTTTTTCCGGTTCAAACTACTTTCTAATTTTCCTTTTGATTTCTTTGATCATATATTTTTTAGAAAGGTGTTTAGTTTCCAAATATTTTGGGATTTTCCAGAGAACTTTCTGTTATTCATTTCTAATTTAATTCCCTATGGTCAGGCAACATACCATAATCCATTCAGGTGGTTCTTTTTCATAGCCTTAGGTAATTTTCTTACATGCCTGTCCTAATCAATAATTGGCTAAAACTCAAGGAGGGCCCTCTGCAGATCTCTGGATTTTTCTCTTTATACAGCTCTTTCTTCTCTGGTTCTCTGTCCTGCAAACTCTAGCTGCTGTGGTCTCCTCCAACTCTGTCCCTATCACCTCCACTCAAGGAGTCTGCTGGGCTCTACCTGGTTTTCCCCTCCCTGCTCCACAGCCTGGAAACTCTTTCAAGGCAGTATTCTGGGGTAACTATAGGGCTCACATTCTTTTTTTCTGGCCTCTTATGCATCCATGTTTTTCATTGCCTGATGTCCCTGGGTCTTGAAATCTGTCATTTCATATATTTTGTCCTCTTTTATGTTCACTTCAGGTAGAAGGGTCAATCTGATCCCTGTTATACCATCTCAGCCAGAAACAGAAATCCCTGAGGGGCAAGGGGGTGTCTACAATCTTAATCTTTCTCTGGAAGCTTTCCCTCATGCATGGGGCCTAGTAATGATCACAAATGGTTACTGTAACACTGAGCATTGTCATTACATTTAACCGAGGATTTCTTGCCAGCCATGCTTGTCCATTTCATTTTAAATGCAACATATTTTTCCCAGAAGTCCCCTAACAAACTTACCCATTGGTTCAGATGAGGTCCCCTGCCATTCTTATCTGCAAATGAGTCTGAGGAAGCAGGAAATAGTGTTGTCATGATTGGTTTATATTTAGGAATCATTTATCATCAGATGTGTTGCCTGCTACCCCAGAAGAATTGTAGAAGGAAGGGGAAGGGGACATAAGATTTGGGGTGGATAATTAATTGACAGGGTTTACCCCTGAAGCAACCGATAACATCCTCTACAGAAAGCGGATCAGTTTTGTCTCTGTCCTGGAGCCTCTTTGTCCTGCTCATGGTCCACAGAGGCTTTTTCTCACACTTAACTGCTTTCTGACCTCTCCATAGCTGACAGAGTCCTGTATCATGAGGGCCAGAATAACATTCTGGGACTCCCGGAGGTCTACTTCTCACCTTCAGAGAGTTCTTTGAAGCTCTAAGGTATCAAACCAGGAGAAATGGTCAATGAAACTGCCAGTTGTTTAAGGCTCTATAATGAGATTTTCTGTTATTTGCTTCTAACTAAGTCATAATGGCAAATAGGCATTTCATCCAAGTGGTGTCTACTTTCCTAACTCCACAGTTCATCTCAGTAGATTTCTTAAAGCACATCTACGGGCCCCTCGTTTTGTTTACGCTGCTTGGCTCAGCTCACAGGTGATCAGAGAGAATGATGATCCTGTTAGTTACCAACGTTCCTTCCAGCAGTCACGGTGTAAGAGTGAGAAGTTTCAGATCACTGGAGCCCTTTACGAACTTGACTTGCTGACTTGCAGGCAAAGGAGGCACTGTCTTTGGCCAGGGAGGCATCTTTCCGTACAAATGCTTGGTGTCTCAAGTTTGGGTCAGTAGCACAGCCTCCCAGACATGTAGCTGTTAACTTCACAGAAAAACAACGATTTTTACAGCAACATTTTAAGTCCTAAGGGTGACATATAGGTGTCAGGGTGAAAGGAAAGTAGTCTTATCTTGACTTGCTCCACAATTTAGTTAGGTAAAAATGCTTATTAAGTAAAGAAAGTCAAATATTTTCTCCTCCCTCAGTGCTTAAACTAATTCTCCATGGGGCTTGACAGTTTCAGTTTCATGAAACAATTGGATGAGTCTTCAGCAGAATTTCCTGCTTACTTAGGCCATTGTGGCTGAGAAAGATTTCAGGATGGTAAGGTTTGAGCAGTTGAAGCATGAACTCTATAACTGAACAGGGCCTGAGGATGGTTTGACGGGGGGAAGAAAGACATGAGAGGAGTATCTGGCCAAGCAGAAAATTGCAGGAGAGAAGTCTAGCTTAGAAGAGAATACCTGGCTAGAGGAGAAGGATGGGATCAGAGGAGAAACAACAGGCACGCTATGGAACATTAATTCTATATTAGTAAGGGCGGGCTAAGTTATGCTGCAGTAACAAACAATTTCCAAATCTCAAAGGCTTAATGCAACAAAGGTTTATTTCCCTCTCATGCAAAATCCTCTGTGGGCCCAGGCAGCTCTCCAGGGCAGTTATCCTCTGCATAAAGACTTAGTTCTTCTGGCTGCTTCAAACTTTTGGGCCCTCTATCTCAGCAAAAGGCCTTCTCTTTGATTTCCTTCGTGTAACAGAAAGAGCCTAGAGGATCACACATGGGCATTTCACTGTCTCAGCCTGGAAATGATATATGCCATTACATTGGCCATCACAACTAGTCATGTGGCCCTGTCCAACTGCAAGGACTGCAGAGACTAAGGAGGGCAGACTTTCATATGCCTAAAATAGGAAAAGAAGCAGATATTGGTCAACACAATAATGATAAACATACTACTCTAACTCATGAAACTTCTCTTAGGGAAGAATTCTTTGCCAAGTTTGCAGGTTCAGAATTTTCTTCCAGAAGGGGTTCATGGGCAGCTTCATGGTTAGAAGAGGTATTAAGTTACTTGTTTTAAAACTGCCTAGGAAGAAACAATCATTATATGGATTTTTTTTTCTGGCAGCTTTGGAGGATGTGGATAGAGGTTCTGAGTGAGGAAAGTGCCCCAGTGCCACCTTTCTCCCTCTCCCCTGTCTTGTTGCTTACAGTGTCTGAGCTTCATGTGTGATGCGGTGAGCATGTGCACATTTGGTATCAGCTGAAGTGCCAAATGGGCAGGCCACCAATGGGCCACCAAGGGCAGGGAGGCCTGGGGGATCAATGGCAGTACTCCTGAGACACTGGCTCCCCATATCATGGTTCCTCAGTCTGTGCTGATACCTTGTGGCAAGCTCTTTTTCCTGCAAACATCAGCAGTGCCACACCTGCCCTCACGGTAATGTGTCTTCTCAGAACAGGCAACCGGAAGAGCCCGATCAATAGATTAGATTATTGCTCTAACTCTGAGAGCTCATCTCCTCTTAGGAGCGTGTCCGTGCATCCGGGAGAGCAGGAGAGCAAAGAGTAGTACTTACACGGTTGTCTCAGCAGGAATCAGACTGCTTAGCGCTCAACCCAATCAATGAGCTGGGAGGAAGGCAGACAGGAAGACGTGCAGCCAGATGATTCACAGGCTCTCCACACTGGGAAGTTCTTATCAGTCTGGGGATTCAGAAATCAAATCCCAATGGGGCCAGGGACAGCGGGAGTTTTATCTGAAACAGCCATGTTTGGCCCCTTCGGGTGGCATCCTCAGCCATTTTCCAGCCTGCCGAGTACGGTGTCCAGATACTGGCGGTGAGCTTTGTGTCTCCTGAAGGCTCAGTCTGCCTTGCACCCAAAACTGAGATATTTTATGCATTTGCCTCACGGAAGCGAAGAGAAAATAAATTTGTCCTTGGTTTTCCCTTTGTGCCAGTCCCCAGATAAGCAGATCTTCCCTCCTCCTCAGTGCTGACTCACCCAGGATGGCCCTCTCTGGTTATGATGCCTCCTCTTGATAAATCCTCCTTAGATGTTCCTGTGTTAGTACCATTCCCTTAGTTGATTCTCTGCTGTTCTGAAAATGATTCTACAAATGCATAATAGTTAACATGTTTTCTGCCTTTTCAATTAATGAATTATTCACATCAACTAATTAATTTCAGAACTTCAAATGTATTGATCCATCCATTTACCATTGTTCCCCCTGCTATTCAATAAATTCTAAAATATGTATGTATATTTATATATATGTACATACATGTATATATGTAACATGTATTATATTATGTATTATAATATGTATTGTTATATACATATGTGTATATGTATAATATGTATTTTATTATATGTATTTATATATAAGTTAAATAAATGTATTATATGTATATATGTATATGTGTGTATATGTGTACATATATACACATTTGTATATATATACATATATATACACATATATACATATATATGTATATGTATGTATACATGTACATGTATATATGTATATGTAAGTAAAGTATTCTGTTGGTGCTTTGGGGAATTTTGGAGAAAGAAAGTGGTGAAATGGAACTAGTAAATCATATTCAAGCATTTCTGGGCAGGACACCAACAGTGACCACTCCCCTCCTGGAGTCAGGTCACTTAGGCTGCCCCTGGAGTGAAGGGAAATCTGGCCATGCCAAATACAGAGGAAGAGTGAGCTTGGTAGGTCTAAGGTCTAGGGAGAAGATCATGGGCCAGGACTCTAGAGGGCAAAGCCAAGAGTAGTATTTGGGAGATCAGGTTCCACAGAACTTTGTCATCTGGGAGAGGTGTTCAGAAGAAATTGGTTGTGTTAAGTGGGGAGAACATGATTAAATTCTGGGTTTTTCTGATATGGTCCCATCTCTGACCTACAGTTGCCTTCCATTTATAGTGTGATACTCGATTTTGCCATTTAAGAGAATAGAAAGTTTTCTTTTAAAGCAAATGCATTTAAGGAAACAGAGTACAAGTATAAAAATACTGAATAAATAATTTTTTTCAACGTTTACTTATTTTTGAGACACATAGACATAGTGTGAGCAGGGGAGGGGCAGAGAGAGAGGGAGACACAGAATCTGAAGCAGGCTCCAGGCTCTGAGCTGTCGGCACAGAGCCAAATGTGGGGCTCAGACTCACGAACCAGGAGATCATGACCTGAGTCAAAGTCAGGTGCTAACCGACTAAGCCACCCAGGCACCCCTAATGAATAAATAATATAGATATAGCTGAAACCATAGAGGTGGGACCTGAATGACTGAAGTTAGGGCAACACTGCCCTCGGGCAGAGCAAAAGGGAACAATCTGGGTCCCACACCGCTTAGATGAGACGCCCAGTGCTGTGCCAAGGATTTGAGAAGGCAGCAGCCTGCCGATGGAAGCAGAAATGGTGCCACCCAGGGTTGTGCTAAAAGCCTCGAGTGTCCATATAAAGGTAGACAGAATATTCTGTGTCTCATCGGTCACCTGATGGATGGCCAGGAAGCATCAAGGCTTCCCAGGAACTTCCACACACACCATTCAAAATGCCAGGCACTGCCTCCTTGAGATACTGCACTGTCATCGACCTTTTAAGTTGTTCTGGATAGTGATTTTAAACAGATTGCCCCAGCATGAAATGTTAACAGATAAGAGAGAAGGACACTCGCTGTAATTTCTCTTAAATGTTATACTCTGTTAAGAATGGCCTCACAATTACAGAAATGTGACTGATAATTAAATATCTGTTGGCACACACACAATGACAAGAATTACATTATAAAAATACAAAGTTTTTTTGATGTGAAGATGCCTTTAAAAATCTGTATTTCTGAAAATAGCTGCATCTCTGAAATCCAACTGCTGTCTCACAACTGATGTAAAAAAAAAAATCTTACCAGGATATCCAGTGCCCTGATGTTTTTTTAATGTGCTCTGAAATTATAATATAAATTTAAATGAGATAGGACTCTTCATCCCATTGTTAAAATGAGTGGTAAGCATTTATTATTTCTATCACGTACATGACAGGGAAAGAGCTAATAATCCTTTTCTCATCTGACAGAACCATCTCGCAAATATTTATACGGTTAAAGACATGGAGATGTTAATTCAACATTAGGACCAAGGCAGCAACTTTTTTAAGGAAAGCAATCAGCCAGTCAGAATTGTAGATCTCTTTTGGAAATTATTTTTCACAGGACGTGGCAAGATGTTTCTAAAGTCTTCAGCGTCTTCCAAAACTCCTAGTTTCAAATTGTACCTCCAAGGACAGTTGGTTGCTAATTATATACCTTCACACAGGCCTCTGCGTGGCACAGGAAAACAAGACCAATGTGCTTGTGAGGGCTCTCAGTCTACCACCTTGCCAAGATGACTCTTTTAACTGAGCAACGACATAGTGATCTTCTCCCTCTGGGGCTTCACTGGGGAGAGACGACGCCATCTTGCTCATAGTGAAGCGTTGCAACTTAGAGCCATGGTCTGGAATTTTATTAGTTAACTCTCAAAGCAAGAGTCAGGCCTAAAGACTGATTTGATGGGCAAAGATAGAGGAAGGGATGAGAAGAACCATACTTCAACACAGTTACATGTGAGCACACAGCATTAATCATTCCTTGTGTTGTAACGAAGGGGCAAAAGACTCCAAAATGCAAGAACTGGTTAAATAAAGCAAAGAGTCGGGGTGCCGTGAAACAAAAAGTAATTCAAAAGAATCTTTAGACTGAATGTGAAAATGATTGGAATTCAAAGTTGGAGGAAAAAAAAGTAATGAATGAAAAAAATAAAAAAGGAGTGAATGAGCATATATACGTATGCTATTAGCATTTGCCGAGAAAAAGATGGGTCCTTTAACGTGTTTTCCTCTTTTCTCAAAAACTGTCAGGACACCCTTGGTGCACCTTCTAGTGATGACATCTCAGAATTGAGGGAATGAGGTCCTTCTGCCCCCAAGGTACAATATGTTAGCACATTGGTGCTGGCTCTAAAATGGTGTGTTCCCAGCTCTGGAGTTAGACTTGGGAAAATAAATCAATATGGCCTGAGGAAATTTTGCAGAACATGAAAACATTTACCAGAAACAGTAAGCCAAATCACTGATTTTAAAAGAATTATCTCTGGGCAAAGTATGGACTTTGCAATGATTTAAAACTGAATGTTCTTTAAGTAAAATGATGCACTATGGAATCTTTGAGTCCAAAAGACCTGAAGAGGGTTCTCTTCCTAATTCAGGTAGCCCCTCTATAAAGGTCCTGAGTATTGTAAAAAAAAAAAAAAATCTACATAGATAGTGGTTGCCTATAAGTTTCTTAAGAGAATATGCAGAGTGGATTGCATTTCTGCTCAGAAAAAAATTAGTCCCAAGCCCTGTATTTCAGTTATGGTTAAGCTTGACCATAATCACAGAGACCAAAAACAGTAGCAGTTTAAAGAAGGCAGACATTTACTTCCATGTTGTTCTGGCACTTTGGTTCCACAAAGTCCTCAGAGACCCAGCCGCCTTCCTTTTTTTTTTTTTCCTCATGACCCAATATGGTGGCTAGAGCTCCAGCTATCATATCTGTATGCCAGGTAGTAGGTTGGAAGATGGGCATAAAAGACATGGGCAAGGGCATATGGTAGCTTTTGCTTAAAGAACATTCCCAGAAGCTACCAAAAGATATTTCAACATATATTTCTTGACCACGATTAAGTCATGTTGTTATGCTAAGCTGCAAGAGACAAAGAGAAATATTTTTATTCTGGGAAGCTAGAGCCCAGTGAAATAAAAATGAAACTCTATTAATATGGAAGAAGGGAAGAATGTACAGAGAAGGGAAAACGGCATTCTCTGCAAAACTTTTAGCCAACTCTATTAAAACTGGTAGGTGTTTGATAATTAAAAAGTTAGTTAAAGGAAGGAATTACAAAGAAGATATTTACATATCAATGATATTTACCTTATATGTTGCTTAAAAAAATTTTTTTTAATCTTTATTTTTGAGAGAGAGAGAGAGAGTGCACGCGGGAGGGGGGCAGAGAGAGAGAGGGAGACACAGAATCCAAAGCAGGCTCCAAGCTCCGAGCTGTCAGCACAGAGCCGGACGCGGGGCTCAAACCCACGAACCTTGAGATCATGACCTGAGCCGAAGTCTTCGCTCAACCGACAGAGCCACCCACGCACCCCTTAAATGCTGCTTTTAACTTCTAACACAACAAAGTATGTCATTCTTCACTTTCCCTGAGTACAAGGCAGATGATTGCAGTTAGTCTTGGATCCTCTCAGTGGAGATCACCACACCCTCTTTAGAGAGAAGCAGGGAGCTTCTGGGTTGGTTGAACACGTGGAGATGGAGGGAGAGTGGCATCCTCCAAAAGAGCTTGGCAGCTCCATGCCCTTTCCCCATTCCTTGCCCTATACCTCTCCTCCCTCTAGCTGTTCCTGAGTTATATCCTTTTACAATAACCTAGTAATCTAATCTTTTTATGACTGATTCATGGAGCCGGAAAAGACCGCACAAACATGTTCAGCACCTCTGGTTGGATAAAAGCTGCAGGTGACATCTCCGATGTGGCCAAGGGGTTGAAGTCCCATTTCATTTGTCTGATTGGAAATCTGCATTATGAGAATAAAGATATCCAAGGCAAGGCAAATGAGCTGGGTGGCACTCTCTTGGTTCTAGACAGCTGCGGCACCGATGACAATAACCCCTTCCTGACCCAGTGGGTGGTGCATGCTCTCTGAATCCTGAAGGAAGACAGCAGCCAAAACCAAGATTTGACCACAAAGACAGAGGAACGGGGCTTGGCAGATGCTGTCTTACTTTAAACCATGGGTTGTGAAGTTCAGAAGAGGGATGACGGGATTTTTCTGAAATCCGCTAGTGACACGTCCGAGCCATGTATGAACTCTCCATTCACATACCTGAATTTTTGGAATCTGGTTATAGATTTTCATCTATTGTCTAATGTGAACTTGCAAGTGTTTGAAGATTTATAAGTACAAATTCAGAAACGTGTGAATTTTTCAGATAATAGAGTTAAATTTGTAGACACTCAGAAATGAAAGTACATGAATATTCTGTTGTTTCTTTGCTTTAAAAACGTAACTGCCTGGCTTGCCTTTGTCCCCCTAGATACAATGTGCATTTAAGTAATATATTATTCTTTGTGTGGCAGCAAATAATAAATTTTTCTCTTAGGGGGGAAAAAAAGGAGAAGCAGGAGCTTAAAGTTCTTGAACACTATGGACATAATCTTACTGATTTTTATGATTCTTTAAATCAGTAGGCATCTCACCTGCACCTATTTCTATAGGATCTTTGTAATGATTTGGGTTTGGGTTTTCTCTTTTGTTTTTTTGCCTTTCCCAAACGTTTAACAGCTTTCATGGAAGTAACTCCCTTTCACACTCACATTTTCCCCGTTTCCCATTTTAAGTGGTATTTCTACAGTGGATGTTTAAATGGCACACTTCCCTTATCTCAATTTTGCCTGAGGCCCAACAACTGAGAATAAAGGTTATGAGTACACACGTCTTAAGAGAGGACGCACATCATCTTTGCCCGATTTGCTAAGGGGTATGGCCAAAATTTTCCACCACAATTTAGCTTATCACCAACTTCCAGGCTACACGAGAAAGGGAGGTTGATAGAAGGAATTTCTTTGAAGATAAGGTCAGAAAGTGACCTTCAAGTGAACAGCTAGCAGAGCATGATGTGGAACCCTGGAGAGGAAGGTCACTACGACCTGAAGCTGGACTTGTGCCTAGAAAAGTTTAAAGCGGGAAGCTGCCCCTGGCTGCAGAAGGAGAGAGTGCACGGGGAGAACAAGGGCACTCCTATCATCAGGCTTCCCCAATGGCGGGCAGGCAGGTATGCTCCCCAGTGGTGAGAGGGGACCTCCCTGAAGGTAGCTGAACTTGATCATCATGCAACAGCCCTGTCCAAGACCTCCGCCTGCGAACCCAGCATAGTCCTCAGGAGTTAGGAGCTGAGTGGAAAATCATAAATGGAGAAGCAGCACCTGTACCAGGGTGTGGTGAAGCGGGAGGTCCGTGGTGAGGCGGGAACCCCCAAAAGCGCCCCATAGAGAACGGGCAAATATCTAGGCGTCTGTCACTCAGGAGCCCTGGTGCCAGATTGCAGAGTCATTGGTCTCAAATGCGTCCTTTGTCCTTCCCTGCCTGATTTCAAGCCTGCTTGTTCAGATGCGGGTGCAGAGAGGGAGGGAGGAGCCGCGGCAGAGGAAGATGGAAGGCTGAGAACCAGCTCCTCCCTCAGTGGCAATCCGCGAGGCCACCGTGGAGGAGGAGGTAAAGCTCTGATAGACAGCTAGCTGGTCTGCACTTGTGAATGACTAAATGTGAGATTGCTCACCAAGAGCTGAAAGCGAGTAGAAATGGGGGAGAGACTGGCCAGCGGCAGACAGAGAATTCAAACCAGCATACGTGACAAAGAGTAAAGTTGTGGATTGGTTTGTTTTTTTTCAGTTTATATGCTCTGACCTCTTACTAAATACTTTAGGTACACATTGAAGGAAATTACATGTTTTTAATACTTACCACAACTGGCACAGTTTTGGAAACAGATACAACTGACTCTTGGTATAAACGCACAGTGAGGGGCGCCTGGGTGGCTCAGTCGGTTAAGCAGCCGACTTCAGTTCAGGTCATGATCTCACGGTCTGTGGGTTTGAGCCCCGCGTAGGGCTCTGTGCTGACAGCTCAGAGCCTGGAGCCTGTTTCAGATTCTGTGTCTCCCTCTCTCTCTGACCCCTGTTCATGCTCTCTCTGTGTCTCAAAAATAAATAAACGTTAAAAAAAATTTTTTTTAATAAAAAAAACACACAGTGAAATTGACAGGAGTAAAACAAAAACAAAAACAAAAAACACAACACCTCACCTGGGTGGAAAGAAGCAAGCACATTCACCACCATGTTGTACAGAGAATCCCTAGTGGTGAATGAGTGGCTGAAGTGGAGGTCTGTGAATTTTACCATTCCCTCTTTTAAAGACCCACTATTTACTTCTTTATTTGTTATTTTGAAAGGTGTTTATTTATTTGGGGCCCCTGGGTGGCTCAGTCGGTTGAGAGTCCAACTTCGGTTCGGGTCATGATCTCGCAGTTTGTGAGTTCGAGCCCCGCGTCGGGCTCCCTCCTGTCAGATGTCAGTGCAGAGCCCATTAGGGCTCCTCTGTCCCCCTCTCTGTGTCCCTCCTCCACTTGCACTCTCCCACAAATAAAAATATTTTTAAAAACACAAAAAAATTAAATGTGTATGTATTTATTTATTTTGAGAGAGCAAGTGCATGAGCACACAGGGCTCAAGCCCATGAACCCGCATAACCTGAGCCACAATCAAGAGTCAGAGGCTTACCCCACAGAGCCACCCAGGTGCCCCAACTCCAATTTTTAAAGAATAAAACCCATTTAGAGGTAATACATGAAAAAAAAGTCCAACAGAAGTAATGGTACCTGCATTCAATGAAATACTAACACTTCAAAAAGGACTTGAGAGACCATATTGATTATTAAAACTTGAATAACAAGGACACAATTCTCATTTAACCTGTGTGTATGTGTATTTTAAGTTTTCCATGATAAAAAGTTTTTTTTTAAGAAGTTATCTATTATAATAATAGCTGTTACTTCCTCCTGCGTCACTAACTGATGAGAATTTGATGACAGCCTAGGGCCTTTCCATAGAAAATTTAAATCGGGGACACCTGGGAGGCTCAGTCAGTTCAGCATCTGACTCTTGATCTCGGCCCAGGTCACGATCTCATGGTTCATGAGACTGAGACGTGCATTGAGCTCTGTGCTGACAGTGCAGAGCCTGCTTGGGATTCTCTGTCTCCCTCTCTCTCTGCTCCTCCCCTGCTCATGCTTGCTTTTGTGCTCGCTCTCTCTCTCTCTCAAAATAAATAAATAAACTTAAAAAAAGAAAAAGAAAAATTTAGATAGACCCATGTATGAAAGTCCTGTGCACAGTTTCAGCAGATCCTTAGAATCCCTGCAGATCGTCCATGGATCCCAAAAGAAGTTCTGTTCCACCTTCTTTCATTTACAAATGAGGAAACTAAGTTCCAGGGAGGAGGGAGGTGAGATGATTTGCTCAAGGTGATGGAAGGAGTCCAGCTGGTATCTGCGTCTTCCACAGCACATTCCCATATCCTTCTTCAGTCAGGATGGGGAAGAAAGTTCTGGAATGGAACACGGTACCATTAGGGAGTATCCTCTGAGGGGGCTGTTGAATGTTTCATCCATCTGTCCTTATTTCTAGAAATGCAGCCTCTATTGACCTAGTCACCCAGGCAGAAACACTGGAGCCCCCTTTTCCCCTTCCTCTGCTTAACGCTGCATATCCAATCAGTCACCAAGTCCTGTGACTCCCACTCTGTGTCCTCTGTCACTTCTGACCCCTCATTGCTTTTCCTCCCGTCATTTCTCATTACAGGTCTTCCTATACTGTGGTGACTTCCTCCTGACTAGCCTCCTGCCCCCATGTCTTAGCCCTTACCCTATCCACAGGGACTCACCAGCTTAACCTCTCAAAAGCATACCTCTTACCATGTGTCTGCCCTGCTCAAAAAACTGCTTGTGATTCATTTCCCAAATGAGGCCACTGAGGCCCAGAGCAATGGCATGCTAAAATCAAGTCTGCACAGACAGTAAATGGAAGCCTAGAATCCAGAACTCTGGAACCCAAGCCTTCCAGTTTCAAGTGTAATGCCCTTAAAGGATAGACCCTAGAAAGCAACATGAGAACCAACTAGGAAGTTTGATCAGCATGCAGATTTCTAGAAACCTTCCCTGATGACTACATTAGACTCTCCAGGACGTCTGTATTTTCAACAACCTCTAAAGGTAGTTCTAAGAGTCTGTCACATTTGGGAATTACTTCTCTACAGCAATAGATGTAGTATTAGATAACCAATAAATTGATTAAAAATCCATTAATATGTTCTTATTGATATATTGATTATCTAATGCTGCCTATATTAGTAAGACTTTCTTTAGACATTACTGCCACTTTGATTTACTTGCATACATTGTTTGTCAAAATAAACAGTCTGCATGGTGGCTATAAATCCTGAAGACCAGAAAAGAATACCAGTGTATGGTATTCCTTTGAAAGCCTGGTGATATAGACTATGACTGCTTGGCAATATTTATTCTTTGTCCATTTACAGTCAGCAAGGAGATCAAACTTTGACTAGTGTCTCATTGCCTCCTCTGCACAGCTGCTGAATCCACATGTGAATCACGAGCTTTGTTACTTGTTACACTTCCCTGTGAATCAGAGCACACATCTCTAAACCTCTTTCTGCAGAGGTTTTCATTGCTAGAGTCCTCTTTCTCTTTCTATGTTCAGACCCTTCAAATGAAGGTCACACTTGGAGCATATGTGTCCAGCCCACACAGACATCCACAAACCATGAATTTCAGACCAAAACAGTTCAAGGCTTCAGAGAAAGCTCAAGGCTTCAGGAGGCTAAGATAAGAAGTATCTGGGCAAAGAGAGTGGGTGCAAACTAAAAGGGAGATAAATCGCGAAGGTCTGAACACTCTGGTTGAGAAGAAACATTCCCAGGTGGGTTTGACGTTAGTGGGTTCCCCGCGCAGACTGGCTGATCCCAGCCCAACTGAACACCCACTAGTTGATCCAGATAAACTTCCCAGATCTTCTGGGTGCTGTGAAGGTCCCCACCACTTCTGTCTCTGCCAGACCTTTGTCCTCACACCTAGAAGAGGCGGTCTGTAAATAAAATACAGAAGAGAGACTGCAGGAGCCCAGTCTACCAACAGATAATTCAGTTCATCAATTCAACATTTGACAAGGGCAGGAGGGAACTTTCTGGGGCGATGGGAACGTTCTACATCTTGATTAAAGCCGTGGTAACACAACCACATCCGTTTGTCAAAATTCATTGAACCATACACTTGAAAAAGTGAAACTTTAACATAAATATAAATTGTGCCTTGGTAACAATGACTTCAAAAATATATTAAACATAATGTAAAAGAATGCTTATAAGATTAAAAATACTTAGGAAGGATATAAAGAAGATTAAGGGTGAATCAAAGAATAATACAAAGATGACATTTTCTTTTAAACGGTAGGTAGCAACTTCAACATATTTTTTAAAATTTTCTTTTGTGTTTATTTTATTTTTGAGAGAGACAGAGACAGGGTGCAAACCCACCACAAAGCCTGAGCTGAAGTCAGATGCTCAACCAACTGAGCCACCCAGCCCCCACTTCCAGTTTTAAATAGAAAAAATCAACATAAAAACTTAAAACATCTCCATAATGAAAGATGTCATAGCAAAGTTAAAAAGCAAGTGATAGCTCCTTGACCTGGCAATTTCATTCCTAGGAATCTGTCTCCTACAAATACACTTCCGGATACAAAATAGAATATCCAAAAAGTTATTTATTTCATTGTTGTTTATAATGGTAAAATAGTTGGAAACGGCCCAAGTGTCCAGGATAAACTACAGGTACATCCACACAATGGAGTCTGAAGAAGCAGAGAAACAGAATGAGGAAGATGCGGAGTGGTTATTAGAATATCTACAATGTATATTAAGTGAAAACACTTCATAGAGGTCAGAACATTGTCTACTGTTTGATACAGTTTATTAAGAAAATGAGGGGAAAGACTATATAGACATTGTTGCTTATGTTTACAAAATGAAGAACAGGAAAAATGATTGTATACAGGGGATAGGGAGGGACAAGGTGAAGGGATAAAGGTGGAAATGAGACTGCTCTCTGTTTATCTTTCTGTATAGTTTTGACTTTTGAATCTTGTAAGATAACTATTTTAAAAATGTAAATACAAAAGTTAAATGACATTCTAGAGAAACTACATACAAGACTAACAGCCATCTTATAGACTGAATGTTTGTCATGGAATGTTGTGGAATGTATGTCTGTGACCCCTCCTCCCCCCCCCCCCCCACCACCACCAAATTTATACGTTGAAATCCTAGCTCATTTGGTTAAGCTTCCAATTCTGGCTCAGGTCATGATCTTGTGGTTTGTGAGTTCAAGCCCCGCATCAGACTCTGTGTGGACAGCTCAGAGCCTGAAGCCTGCTTCAGATTCTGTCTCTTCCTCTCTCTCTGCCCCACCCACCTTGTGCTCTGTTTTCTCTCAAAAAATAAATAAATGTTAAAAAGAAAGAAAGAAAGAAAGAAAGAAAGAAAGAAAGAAAGAAAGAAAGAAAGAAGTCCTAACCCCCCAAAGTGATGGTATTTTGAGATGGGGGTCTTTGGGAGGTAATTAGGTTATGAGTGTGGAGCCCTCGTGATGGAATTAGTGCCCTTATAAGAGGACATACTAGAGGTCCTTCTCTCTCTCTCTCTCTCTCTCTCTCTCTCTCTCTCTCTCTCTCTCCTTCTCTCTCTTCTCTCCTCTCTCTTTGCAATGAAAACACAGCCATCTGCAAACCAGGAAGTCAGCCTTCACCAGACACAGGATCTGCCAGCACCTTGATTTTGGACTTCCCAGCCTGCAGAACTGTAAGAAATATTTGTTGTTTAAGCCACCCAGTCTTACAGCAGCTTGAACTAAGACAGGCCATCATAAATAAAAAGCCTTCATAAATCAATAAGAAGTTTCAATCTAATAGAAAAATGAACAAAGAAGATTCTGGTGAAAAAACACACTCCTATGTGTCTTCTCTAGTCCCAGCATTCTACTTCACTTCTGCTATTTCTGATCACCAAATGTGTGGTAATTCTTCCACACCAAGCAATCCTGCAACCCCAGCAGGCTGTTATATAATTTAACTCAATCCTGACACTCTGTCTGAAGATAGTTTCAGATCCCACAAAGTCAAAGTCAATCCGAGAAGACCGCCCTTTCCTTCAACTTCAGATGCTAATCACAAGTCCAGGTTGTTACCTGAACTCGTGACCAACTGGCTATAAATCAGAAGTTCCCATGACCCCCTTCTCAGGCTCAGCTCATTTGCTAGAGCCACTCACAGAACTCAGGAAAACAGTACTTTCTAGATTACTGGCTTGTTACAAAGGATATTAAAGGATACGAATGAATAACCAGATGAAGAAGTACATCTTTCAAGTTCCAGAGCTTCTGTTCCTTTGAATTTGAGGTGCACCACCTTCAGGCACTTTAAAGTGTTCCTGCAAGCCAACCCAGAAGTTCTCTGAGCTCCTCATTTGGGGGTTTTGTGAAGGATTCATTTATGTACACACGATTGATTAGATCTTTGCCATTAGTGACTCAGTCACTCTCTAACACTTCTTCCATCCCCAGAGATCAGGGGATGGGACTGAAAGTTCCATCCCTCTAACCATAAAGTTGGTTCCGCTGGCAACCGGCCCCTATCCCTGGGTGCTTTCCAAAAGTCACCTCGTTAACACAAACTCAGGTGTGGCTGGAAGGGGCTTGTTATGAATAGCGAAAGTCACTCAGGAAATTCCAAAGGTTTTAGGAGCTGTGTGCCAGAAATGGCAACCAAACAGATGCAAATTGAAACAATAAGATTTTTTCATGCATCTGATTATCTTAAATTTAAAAGATTGATAGTATCATTGAAGGGTAGAAGGACGGGGAAACAGAATCTTTATTCAGCTGTTGGTATGAGAATAAACTGGTAGGGTCTTATGGAATGTCTTCAAAATTCCAATTCTAGAAATGTGTGCCAAATACATGCTTGTAATAAACATCAGTATACTACAGTGATGTTTATTTCAGCATTGGCTGTAATAGTAACACATTGGAAACAGCTTAAATGTCTATTATGTTATGATACAGCCTTACAATGGAACACGAGGCAGTCATTAGAAGAATGAGGTGGCTGTGTATGTACTAACATAGAAAGATCCTTAACACATATTATCAAGTGTACAGAGCAAATTGCAGTAATTATTACCATATTTTTGTAAATCAGAGGATTAATGGTTTTATCATATCCATGTATATATGTGCATGAGATAACCTCGTGTAAGAGCTGACATTTCATGCCATTCAAAATGTTTAGTACTAGGGGTGCCTGAGCGGCTCAGTCAGGTTAAGCGTCCCACTTCAGCTCAGGTCACGATCTCACAACTTGTGGTTTCAAGCCCCACGTTGGGCTCTGTGCTTACAGCTCAGAGCCTGGAGCCTGCTTCAGATTCTGTGTTTCCCTCTATCTCTCTCTGCCCCTCCACTACTTGTGCTCTGTCTCTCAAAAATAAACAAAAGAATTTTAAAAAATGTTTAGAATTGAAGGAAACCTTAAAAGTCATTTAATGTTGTGGTTTCCAAAATTAAGTTTGTTTTCTAATTGCATCAGAAACCATAGGGAAACGTCTTTTTGTTTTTTTTGGCAATAAAGTATTTTTTTATTTTATTATTATTTTTTTTTAATTTACATTCAAATTAGTTAGCATATAGTGCAACAATGATTCCAGGAGTAGATTCCTTAGTGCCCCTTACCCATTTAGCCCATCCCTTCCTCCCACAACCCCTCCCGTAACCCTCAGTTTGTTCTCTATATTTGTGAGTCTCTTTTGTTTTGTCCCCCTCCCTGTTTTTATATTATTTTTGTGTCCCTTCCCTTACGTTCATCTGTTTTGTCTCTTAAAGTCCTCATATGAGTGAAGTCATATGATGTTTGTCTTTCTCTGACTAATTTCACTTAGCATAATACCCTCCAGTTCCATCCACGTAGTTGCAAATGGCAAGATTGCATTCTTTTTGATTGCCGAGTAATACTCCATTGTATATATATATACCACATCTTCTTTATCCATTCATCCATCGATGGACATTTGGACTCTTTCCATATTTTGGCTATTGTTGATAGTGCTGCTATAAACATTGGGGTGCATGTGTCCCTTTGAAACAGCACACCTGTATCCCGTGGATAAATGCCTAGTAGTGCAATTGCTGGGTCCTACGGTAGTTCTCTTTTTAGTTTTTGAGGAACCTCCATACTGTTTTCCAGAGTGGCTGCACCAGCTTGCATTGCCACCAACAATGCAAAAGAGATCCTCTTTCTCCGCATCCTCGCCAACATCTGTTGTTGCCTGAGTTGTTAATGTTAGCCATTCTGACAGGTGTAAGGTGGTATCTCATGGTGATTTTGATTTGTATTTCCCTGATGATGAGTGATGTTGAGCATCTTTTCATGTGTCTGTTAGCCATCTGGATGTCTTCTTTGGAAAAGTGTCTCTTCATGCCTTTTGCCTATTTCTTCACTGGATTATTTGTTTTTTGGGTGTTGGGTTTGATAAGTTCTTTATAGATTTTGGATACTAACCCTTTATCTGATATGTCATTTGCAAATATCTTCTCCTATTCTGTAGGTTGCCTTTTAGTTTTGCCGATTGTTTCC
This sequence comes from Panthera pardus, assembly GCF_024362965.1. NCBI lineage: Eukaryota > Metazoa > Chordata > Mammalia > Carnivora > Felidae > Panthera > Panthera pardus. The sequence continues at coordinate 99,520,439 of NW_026526765.1, forward strand.
TTTGCTGTGCATAAGCTTTTTATCTTGATGAGGTCCCAGTAGATCATTTTTGCTTTTATATCCCTTGCCTCCGGAGACATGTTGAGTAAGAACTTGTTGCAGCCAAGGTCAAAGAGGTTTTTGCCTGCTTTCTCCTTGAAGACTTTGATGGCTTCCTGTCTTATGTTTAGCTCTTTCATCCATTTTGAGTTTATTTTTGTGTATGGTGTAAGAAAGTGGTCCAGGGTCATTCTTCTGCATGTTGCTGTCCAATTTTCCCACCACCATTTGCTAAAGAGACTGTTTTTATTCCATTGGATATTCTTTCCTGCTTTGTCAAAGATTAGTTGGCGATACATTTGTGGGTCCATTTCTGGGTTCTCTATTCTGTTCCATTGATCTGAGTGTCTGTTCTTTTGCCAGTATCATAGCATCTTGATGATTACAGCTTTGTAATACAGCTTTAAATCTGGGATTGTGATGCCTCCAGCTTTGGTTTTCTTTTCCAAATTAGACTTATTAAGACATTTCCCCCATCATAGACAGTTTTCTCCATGAAATAAATTCTGTGCCAGAGATAAAGAAATGATGTTTGGATTCACTAAAAACCCTCTCTTCAAAACTGCCACTCAGTGGCCTTAGTTTGCCACTTAGTTCATCTGAGGTATCTCTCACATGGCCTCCCTGGCCGAAGATGCTTCTTCCAGCTAAATTCCATGGTTCCCAATTCCTGGTTCTGTTTTATATGGTTCTTTGGAAAAAAGTTCTGGAAACCATGCTACCCGTTCTCCTGATGCCCTTTGCCTGGAATCCATCTAGCTTCCAATGCCCTTCCTCGGCTGTAGCACACATGCCTGAATACACTCCAGGTAAAGCTTAGCTGCTCCAAAGAACAGTGGGATTATTGCTTTCAAAATATTGGCTGCAATATTCCTTTAATACATTAGCTGACTGGGAACCAGAAATGTGCCTCTCCTTTTCCTGACCTTAGTTCCAGATGGTTGAGATTTTATCAACATGCATGTTTTTGTCACAGATTAAACAATGGGTCAGATGAAGGTATAGAGTTCATTCTTCTCCCTCAGGTTACCATAGCCCCTATTCTAACATCAGTTCTCAAATATGGCCTACTGGGAAATTTGAGCTTTATTTTCCAGACCCAGCACAATCTGTTCCTCTAGATCTAGTGCTTTTGGAGGAAGCTAAAATTCCAGAAGAATCTTCTGACCGATTAAACTCTCCAAATGAAAGCTTTGCTAAGAACAAACATCAAATGTGCTAGCTGTTGTTTTTAATAATTTAATAAGGTAAATATATTGTTATCCTTCAAAAATAGCATCTCTCAAAGTCAGCCTCCTATCTCCATTTCTTTCTTTTTTTGATTAAAAAAATTTTTTTAAACGTTTATTTATTTTTGAGAGAGAGAGAGTGCGTGAGCAGAGGAGGGGCAGACAGAAAGACACACACAGAAGCCAAAGCAGCTCTAGGCCCTGAGCTGTCAGCACAAAGCCCAATGTGGGGCTCAAACTCAAGAACCAGGAGATCAGGGCCAGAGCCAAAGTAGGACGCTTAACTAACTGAGCCACCCAGGCACCCCTCTCCATTTTTTTTTTTTTTTTTTTTTTTTTTTTTGAGGTAAGTTTGGATGCCTAACTTTAGGCATTAACTTTGTTTAGGATCCATTGTAGACAACTAGTATAGCTTATTTATTTATTTATTTATTTATTTATTTATTTATTTATTTTTAACGTTTATTTATTTTTGAGACAGAGAGAGACCGAGCATGAACAGGGGAGGGGCAGAGAGAGAGGGAGAGAGAGAGAGGGAGACACAGAATCGGAAGCAGGCTCCAGGCTCTGAGCCATCAGCCCAGAGCCCGACGCGGGGCTCGAACTCATGGACCACGAGATCATGACCTGAGCTGAAGTCGGACGCTTAACCGACTGAGCCACCCAGGCGCCCCTAGTATTTAAATGGACACGTGTAAAAGCTATTCAGAGCAGGAATGTGGACTCATCTTTCAGGAACATGGTTTTGTAGTGGATACAAAGTAGGTTAGCTTCTGGCTTAGCACCTTCCTGGCTGCCCACTCAAGACTGGCCAGTGCTGATTGGTCCAAGAGTAGAAGACACTGACCCAGACTGGACCAGTAAGAGAAAATTTGAATGGAATACACAGGCAGGTGGAGTTGAGGCGTCTAAAGCCATACCCCAGAGGGGTCCAGGAGCTCCTGCTGCTGCTCTGGTCCTGCCTTCCTCTGGGTTCTGCTCTACCATTCAGAATCCTTCCTGTGTAAATCTGTTTTTCATTATGTTGGTCAGAATTGAACATTAATCAATATTAAATTTGAGAGTTGTCTCCAGAGTATGGTCATAAGAATTTGTCACTAGCCCTATGCTCCTTGTCATTTCTGTCAGAGCCTTAAATCAAACCTTAATGTAGCTGCACTTTACCCGGAGCCTGGGTTCTGCATTTCTGGTAGGCTTCTAGGGGGCAGGGGCATAGCCTGTACTTTGAGCAGTGGGAACTTGAATACATACAAGTTGTGGTTCTTAAATCTGCAGAGGTCCCAAAGTTTTTTTTTTGTTTGTTTGTTTTTTGGTTTTTGGGTTTTTTCCCCAAAGTTTAAAGCAAATGCTGATGTAGAATTGCCAAATCTAGACATTTATACCCTAAATTAAAGTTGGTATAGAATAGGCAGGACTATTAGTAACAGCCAACACAGATGCTAGACTATGTGCTTCTGTATTTTCAAGGGATCGTTTCAGTGACCCATGAAACGTATGTTATAATTATCCCCATTATAGAAATGAGTCAAGTGGGACCTAGTAGTGCCCAAGGTCACATAGCTATTGAGAAGTGGAGGCCAGGTGGGGCCCCAGCTGTCAGATTCCAGAGCCCTGCTCTGAACCAACACAGTGTCTTTCTCAACGGAAGGACTGCATGCGTCAGCATGCTCAGCTCAGTGTGGGAAGCTCTTCTGCCTTGAGTAGGAAGCAGATGGATTAGATGACCTACAGGCTCCAGCCTACCTTCCACCTAATCAAGAGTCTGGACTTGCCAAGCCCAAACTACAGTTTCCCTTTCCTTATCTCCTGTTGCAGTTTCTCATAGTGAAATGGAGAAAATAAACCTCACAGAGAAATTTGGGACTTAGAAGGAGAGAATGGAGGCGATCTAGAGGGGATCTGCACAGAGAGGTGCTTCATCAGGCAAGACTTCCAGCAGCTCTGACCCATGTCTTGGGAGGTGATGAGCCTCCTCTCATACCACAGTGGTCAGGGCTCTCCAGAGAAACAGGACCAATGCAATGTGTGTATTTATATATACAGAGAGAAAGAAACCTATTATAAGAAATTGGCTCACATGTTTATGGCAGGTGACAAATCTCAAGATGTGCAGTCATCGAGCTGGAGACCCAGTGATGTAGGTTGGCAGGCTGGAGACCCAGGAAGAATCAATGTTTCAGTGAGCATGAGGACAGGTAAACAAGAACAACAACAACAACAAAAACCTTCACCCATGTCCCATGTCAAAGGCAATCAGGCAAGAGGAGTTCCCAGTTATTCAGGGAAAGATGGGCCTTTTGTTGTATTCAAGCCTTCAGAGGGTTGGATGATGCCCTTTAGGCCAAGGTAGGCAACCTGCTTTACTCGCTCAATGAATTTAAATGTTCAACTCATCCAGAAACACCCAAAATAATGTTTGGCCAGATATCTGTGCCCTGGTTGGCAGAGCCAAATTGACATGTAAAATTCACCATCTCTCCCGCTTTCTCCCAAGGATCTCCCTGACTGACTCTCCCATCCCTCGTCCCGGGCTGAGATAGTAGATTTCACTTGGAGCAGCCCTCACTTGGCACAGGCTGTGGATTGGGCTGCCCTCCGCCCCAACCTTGTACAAATACAAATCAAGGATGATTTTGTTTTCACTTTTTTAGAGTTAAAGGCATTATCTAGAAGACATCCAGATGACTCCTCCAGCTTTGAAATCTAAACATTTATACTTCTGGAGGAAAAGTGTCAGTCTTTTGGAAATCCTTTGGAGGAGGCTCACTTTGTGTCATCATAAGGATCTTTGAGTCTGTGGAAAGGGACTGTGCATGTTCACATTGGAATCATTTACTGGGGGTTCCTTAAAAGACAGATTGAAATAAAAGTATAAATAAACAATAAATAGGAGCACCTGGGTGGCTCAGTCTGTTGAGCATCTGACTCTTGATTTCAGCTCAGGTCATAATCTTACAGTTCTAGGACTGAGCCCTGTGTCGGGCTCTGTGCTGAGCACGGAGCCTGCTTGGTATTCTTTCTCTCTCTCTCTCTCTCTCTCTCTCTCTCTCTCTCTCTCTCTCTCTCTCCCCCCTCTCCCTCTCCCTATGCCCCTCTCCCCAACTTGAGTTTTGTCTCTTAAATTAAATTATAAGTAAATAACACCCCCCAACACACACACACACACACACACACACACACACACACACACACACACATTTCAGAGAAGTGAGTTCTCTTAGACGGCACCAGAAATGGCATCTAAAACCAAAAGGAAAATTCTATGTAGTGAGGCAGAGAAGTTATTTTCTAGTAACTATTGTTAACAAAGTTTGGTGAGTAATATGTAAGTAACAAGAGTAATAAATGAGTCATCATGTCTTTATTCTTTTATGATTGTGGAATGCAAGCAGTGAGCTTTGTACCAGAAAACTGCATAATTGCTTTTTTCAAGCAGAGAATTTACAGCATTATCTGCAGAAAAGGCAGAGATAGTACTATCTGTGGAATTCTGCTGAGTGCACCAACTTACTTACTATTATGATTTGTCTGCAGAGAAGTAAAGGTAACCTTAGTTCAAGACAAACTCTGTCATTCCTGTCTCCACTATGTGATCCTTCATCTCTGTAGAACTGTCAGTCCCCCACCAACCATAGAGAATGAGCCTACAGACAGGGCAGGAAGCTGCGAGAACCGGGTTCTCTCTATTCCCAAGCCAGCCAACACCATGACTTGAGTCAAATTTGGGGCAGGGGGAAGGATGCTGATTGATGCTGTAAAGATCTGCCTCCTGGATATTCCATGGGTACCAGACACGCACAGAGCCTGGCTGTAGGGGCGCTGCTGGCACTGAGCAACTTTTCAAAAATGGAGTCTAGAGTTGGTGGTTCAAGGGCCTTCCATGGTCATTAAGATAAAAACCATGGCTGGGCCCCCTACAGCCACCGGTCAACTCTCAGACCCAGGATGTGGGTCACAGGGCTTCCTCCTATGTTCCTCATCCCATCAGGATGCTTTCCCTTCTCCGTTTGCTTTAGACATCTTGAGCCTTCCCCGACCACTTCAACCAGGGCGATTTTCCCCTGGCACATTCTCACAGTATCTCGTCCCTCTGACTGTAGCTCTGGTCCCCAGCTACAGTTTCACATGTGTGTGTAATCACTCCACCTGGGCTGGTGTCCCATGTAAATTGTGGGCTTTGTAAGTGCAGGGCCTCTCCTGGTTTTGATCACCTCTGTGTCCTCGGGGTGTGGCGCGTTGTTGGTGTTCCATTACAAATATTTGTTGAATGGATGACTGAATGGATGAATGGCAAGTGGGGAGAAGGTTGTGACCTCAAGGAACTGAGGCAGTGTATGTTCATCGTGAGCTCCAGACCCTGCGATCTTATCCTAAACATATGTACTGTCTTAGTCTGTTCAGGCGGCAATAGCCATATACCGTAGACTGGGTGGCTTATAAACAGCTGAAATGTGTTGCTCCCCGTTCTGAAGGCTGGAAGTCCGAGATCAGGATGCAGCATGGTCAGGTTCTGGTGGGGGACCCTGCTGGGGTGAGACTGCTGACTTCTCGCTGTGTCCTCACGTGGCAGAAGGGGCTAGGGAGATTTGTGGGGTCTCTTTTATAAGGGCCCTGTTCCCAGTCATGGCAACTCCCCTTGTCATGACCTCATCATCTCTTAAATGCCCAACCTCCTAATACCATCTCCTCGCGAGTTAGGATTTCAACATATGAATTTGTGGGGAACGCAAACATTCGGACCACAGCATATGGTAATTATGGAAGTGGAGAACAGAGAAGAGTGGGACACACTACAGATTAGAAGCTCTGCCCTTGGGGCAGACACCCTTGGTTTGAAACGTAGTTTTGTCACTCGCTAGTTAGTTACAAACTTGGGCAATTGCTTTGACTCTGCTTCCTCAGTTTTCTCATGTGGAAAATGGGGCTGATTCTGGTACCTAGCCCTGTCCTGTAAGACTACATGAGATAATGCAGGAACATCTTTGGCACATAGTAAGTGCTCAGTCAATGCTAGCTGCTGTTATTTATGATAGCAAAGGCCTCACCTCCTCAAAAACCCCGCTCCTCCTTAATCACTACACATTGTGTAGGTATAGGAAACTTCACTTGGCAGCCTGAAGATATTTTAGAGTGGTCTGATAGCTTATCATAAGGGCTTTTTTGGGGCACTAATAATTCAATGGGAGTTAGTAAGGAGTGAGATACAAGAAAGAAAAGTACTTTTAACAAGTCACATGAAAAGGACATTTGAACTTGGGTTAAAAAGCAAGGAAGATATGTTCACATCTCCAAGATCAACTTTCAGGAGGAAAACATGGCATGTGTAGGATACAACAACCATTGTGGGTTGACCCCTACTCAGCTCCCTCTACTGTCCATTTCCCTGAGGGCCTTAGCCCGTGAGGAAGTGGAAACACAGGCCACGTACCCACTTCTGGTTTGCTAAGTGGCTCTTGCAACCCATTAAGAAGCACTCCCAGAGGGACAGTCAGTTCAGCTCAAGGGCAGTGCTGAGTTGTTAATGCAATCCCTGAATTTGATTCAATGTCCATTTGGGCCTGGTTTTTCACCCAAGCTGCCCTGGCTGTGGAGTCATACACCTTTGGGGGTTCTCATCCACTCTGACATCCTGGCTGACAAAAGTGGGCTGCTGGAAACCTACTTTTATCCTGAGATCTCTGGATTGGTTTCATTTTTGGACCCAAATGGTTTGACTGCTAAATTTTTTACTTTGAGTTAGTAGGAGGGGCTGTACTGAATACAGCCAACGACAGACATAGAAGTCATTCATTCTGGTGAACAGGCAGGATTCCAACTGCCTCATCTATGCAAGTACAAGCAGAATTGGTGTGAGAGCCAAATACTCTAGCATGAAAAAAATAACCAAAGAAGACTCATTACTGGGGTAGATCCAAATTGCTGACTTGCCCCCAAATATGTCCCCTATTTAGTTCACGCAAAAATGCAAATACTCCCAGAAAGGAAAATACTTAATAATAACAACTGATATTTGCTGAGTGGTTCCCATGTGCCAGGCCCTGTGTCAAGAGCTTTACACAAATGATCTCATATAACCCTGTCAACAGACCCCTGACTATCATCACTTTGCAGATAAAGAGATAGAGAGGCTCCAAGGGCTTAAATATGTGTGCTGAGGGTGGAACCAGGCAGCCTGGCCTCAAAGTCCATCCTCTTTACTACCACTCTGAACAGTTTCCCCACTTGCTTCTATAATGTTTGTTCATCTTCCAGCAGTTTATGCCAAATGCTATGGGGAAAAGGAAACTCAGTCAGACACAAATTATGCCTTTGAAGAGCCAATCACCAAGCAGAGCTGTTGAGACCAACGTGGAATCTTAAAATAAGCATTTATTTATTTATTTTTTAATGTTTATTTATTTTTGAGACAGAGAGAGACAGAGCATGAACAAGGGAGGGTCAGAGAGAGAGGGAAACACAGAATCCGAAACAGGCTCCAGGCTCTGAGTGGTCAGCACAGAGCCCGACGCGGGGCTCAAACTCACGGACTGCGAGATCATGACCTGAGCCGAAGTCGGGCGCTTACCCGACTGAGCCACCCAGGCGCCCCTTAAAATAAGCATTTAAATAGAACTTACCATGCACTTTAAGTATATTAACTCATTTAATCATCAAGACAAACTTGGTGGTTGATACTATGATCATCTCCATTTAATAAACGATAACACTAAGTACCTGAGGCCACACAGCTGCAGAGGTCTGAAGCTTGTATTTGAACCTGAGCTCTTAAAGGGACAAAAATGTTGAGGAGAGGGGTGCCTGGGTGGTTCAGTCCTTTAAGCGTCCGACTTTGGGTCAGGTCATGATCTCACAGTTTGTGAGTTCGAGCCCCGTGTTGGGCTTGGGGCTGTCACCTCAGAGCCTGGAGCCTGCTTCCGATTCTCTGTATCCCTCTCTCTCTCTCTCTCTCTCTCTGACTCTCCCCCACATGCACTCTCTCTCAAAATAAATAAATAAACATTTGAAAAAAAATTTTTTTTAAGGTTGAGGAAACAGCAATAAGGACAAACCTAGCTGCAAATGTGGTCACTCAGGACTCAGCAGTCTTCTGGGTGCACCTGTTTGGCCAATGGCAAATTCACCCTGCACTTTCCTCATTCTTTCAACAGTGCTTCATTTTAAATTAATTCATTCGACAAATGTTTGCTAAGCATCTGCAGTGTGCCAGGCCCAGGAGAGTCCATGGGTACAGAATGATGATAAGCTGAGGTACTCGTGAGGACCTCCAAGGAAACAGAGAACATATTCAGACCAGACCAAGGAGGTCAAATTGGCTTGACCAAGGAGGTCAAATTGGCTTGGCACAGGAGTCTCAAGGATGGGTGGAAAACTGCCAGGCAGACAAAAGGAAAGGTATTTTAGGCAGGGGGTTAATCACAGCCAAGACCCAGAGTTGTGAAGGAGCATGGTATCTGGAGAACAACATGGAGATGACTATGTTAGGTGAGTTGGATGAAGGAAGAAAAAGAGGTTTGGGTGGGAAGGTGGGCAGGGTGGGCCAGGCCAGATCATGAAGGTCCCTAAGTGACAAGTCAGAGTTTCCAGTTTTTCTAGCAGGCCACAGAAAGCTACTGGAAAAGTCTAACCAGGACACTGAACTGGTCTGATGTGCACCTTAGCCCTCTGATAGTAACAGCTCAAGGGCTGAATTAGAAGAGGGAGTCCACGTCGGAAGGCAAGAAGGCTCTTGTAGTGGCAAGAAGAGGGAAGTGAAGCTCTCAGTGGGGCTGAAGGGGTTTAGGATGGACCCTGTCTAATGTTTTGCTTTAATCGGTTTATTCTGTGCCTGGCGTTTCTTTGATGGCCTCAAACCAGAAAATGAATTAGTGTATTTGCAAAGAATTCACCAAGCCTATATTAAAATTGTCATATCCTCCCAACTTTCTGAGAAACTCAGGGTCAAGGGCCTGTATCTCTCTTCTGTCAGCAAATTTTGACATGAAAATAACAGGGCACCTTCTCGTGAGTGATCGAGACCTTGTACTTACTTATCCTTATCCTGTAAATGAATTCTTGCGATTATATTCTCCTATTTAAAAAAAAAAAATGCTTGTTTATTTTTGACAGAGACAGAGACAGAGACAAGCAGGGGAGGGGAAGAGAGAGAGGGAGCCACAGAATCTGAAGCAGGCTCCAGGCTCTGAGCTGTCAGCACAGAGTCCGACCCTGGGCTCGAACCCATGAACAGTGAGATCATGACCTGAGCTGAAGTCGGATGTTCAACCGACAGAGCCACCTAGGCACCCCAATTTTCTGATTTAATTTAGTTTTTAAAATGTGTTACCCTTGTAAATCCACAGATCAATCTTAGCCTCACTAACAATGGCACAAGCAGACATTACATGTGTGCTAACATGATAAATTCAGAAGTCCATTGCACGACCCAGGACAGAGTCCTGTCTGAATCACTCTCTAGATGTAACCAACAGTTTTTGGGATATACAGGAATTAGACATACAAGTAACCATAAGGAAGCCTTCAGCCAGATCTAGAATGCAGGACATTCTACAGGAATTATCAGCGTCTTCGATAAACTCGTGACACGAAAGAGATGAAAAGAAAAGATAATTGGTATGAATGAAAGAGAGCTAAAAGAATAACAACCCAATGTCATGCTTGAGCCACAATTCAAGGAAACACACTGTAAAAGACATCTTTCCCATTTGGGGATGATACTGAGGAATTAGTCATTTTGCTAGATGCGATAATGGTGTTGTGTTCACATATATTTTTAATGCCCTGTATTATATATTGGATATGTCACATAATCTCTGGGATAAATGAAAGAAATTTTATTCAATTAAAATAAAACACAATTGACAAGTTACTGATCACTGTTGGTTAACGAGAACCTAGAGTAAATTGTACTGTTGTTCTATATGTTTGAAATTTCCCATAATAAAAAAGTGTGTGCTAGCTAATTCTGCTTGCTTTTTTAATGTTTTTAGCATAAACACTTTAAGAAAAACAAACAAAATATATATTTTTTGTTTATTTATATATTTTTTGTTATATATATATATATATATGTATATATATATATGTATATATAAAAGAATTAACTATTTCCCACTACTCTAAAAACAATCCCTGCCAGTATTTAATGTATTTCCTTGCATTTTTTTTTTCTCTGCACACACTTGATTTTTACAGAGTTGGCAATCATTGTCCATTTCAAATTTTATTCTTATCTTCCCATAAAATATCATAGCATCTTTCATGTCATTATTCGGGCTTCATAACCAGTGGTGTGGCAACTCTTGTGACACGTGAGCTCACAGCTCTTCTTAAGCCTTAAAAACGCTTCTTCTTAGCTCTGTGTTCTTGAAGTCAGTCATTATGAGATTACGTAAGCCATGAACATCAGCAAACATTACAAATGGGAGCTTTGTTTCCTCAAAGAGCAGGTTGCTAGACATTTGCCTTCACATCATTGTTTATAACCATCATCTTTAATGGGCACCTAATAGCCCTTTGGTAAATACATGACAGCAAACAGTTACATGGTGCCTATTACATGCAGGTACTAAGTACTTTACTCATATTAGCTCAGTTAATCCTAACAATGGACCGTATGAGGTTGGTGTTCTTATGACCCACATTTCACAGATGGACCTGAGGCAGAAAGTGCTAACATAAATTGCCCAGTGTCCCACCTGTAGTGTAGATGGTAGCAAGCACTGGACCTGGGATTTGAACTCAGGTAGTCTTAATCCCACCCTTTTCTGCGGGAGCATCTCAGCTCCCACCCTCTTCTGCAGCTTTGTGCCTCTGCTGCAGCCAGCAACTGGCCAAGTGCCCTGTGAGGCCAGCGGCCCTGCTCCCTCCTCATTCAGTGAGTAGGCGAGACTGTGAGGTGGGCATCTCCAGTTTTCTCCCTGCAGCTCGAGTGCTTGCTTTGGGGAGCCCAGCACCCACCCCCACTGCTGCGGTTTAGATCACTCTCTCGGAACTGACTCTGCTCTCTGACAGAGCAAATGCACACCTGCTCTGCTAGCTGCTTACGAGCAGCTTTCTTGGGTTACTTTTTGAGTTGAGGTGGGGTTGGGGGCGGGGAGCGGCGGGGAATGGTGCCACAGCCCAAGCTGCAAGAACTACTGTGACCTCAGGGGCCCGGTGAGCTTTTGTATTACCCTGGGGGCAAGGACTCCATGGATGACTTCATTCTCCTGCCCTGGGAGTTGACCGTGTTTTAAGCATCTGCTGGGCAATCCAGAGCACTGGGCAGCATTCTATTTCTGGTGTAGCTGCTGAGTTGCCGAGTGATAACGGGCCAAGTCATTTGACCACAGCAATGATCCTTTTACAGAATAAGGGCATCATGAGACCCAAGTGTTTTCAGGACACTCAGAAGCCCTTGCAGGCAAGATGCTGTGTGTGCTTTTTATCTGTCACCACCCATCTCCTAGGGCCCAGCATTCACCTTGACAGGGGCGGGGACCCCCAGGGTGTCCAGTTCTGTGTTCTTACATCCATGTGATAAGTGAGAGATGCTGCAGTGGGGTGGCTACTTAGATGTCCCTAAAGCTTCTCAGCCCAGCTTTGGATAAGGGGCTTACAGGAAGCCAAGAATAGACCATGTCACCAAGAAACAGAAGAAAAGAGATATTGTCTTAGAAGATGTAGGATGTAGGGGTTTGATTATGATATGACTAAAATCATCACTAAAACAGAAAAGGTTTATATCCCCTACACGCAAAGCCTTGCAACAACACAGAGATTTGATCAGTATTTACTGAATATATGTCATTGTCACTCTAAGACCAAGGGGGTCTTGTAAGCATCTAGACTCTGTCCAGTTTGGGAATTTCCCTGATCTTTCAAATTCCCTAACCCATTGAGTGCCAACTAGGGATCCAACCAGAATTAGAAAACAATCAGCAGCAAATGTCTGGCCCTTTTCTGACAGTGCTTTTGCGGAAGGTCAGAATGGATAAACACATGAGAGAGCCAGGGAGAGGAATGGAAAGAACGACATTCCGTAAAAATGTGAAGGAACCATCTACAATGATTCCCTCACAGGATTCCTGGCCTCTCTATACTCAGATTCTCTTCACTGCCTTTGATCCAAGAGAAAGAAAGAGCTAGCTGCTTCTGCCATTCCAGATTACTCCCGGAATTGGAGAACCGAGACCTGTGTCCCCACCCAGGGAGAAGGCTTAGTGGAGTGACAGGCAGCTGTCCTAACCTCGCTTGTGGAAACCATTAACCAAAAGGGGCTTTGTATTTGCCATTTCTTTTCTTTTTTTCAAGAGAATATTAAATCGTTTATGGATTACACGTGATAATGGACGATACACAAACTTTAATCTCATCTATACTTCTATCTGATGTTGTAATTTAGAGATATTGCATAGGATGTGCCAATGATTATATTAATAACCAAATAAATTCCAGGACTTAGCTTGGGTGACCCTTTTAACAGTGAACTCCAGGTCATGACACATTAACTGTCAGTTCAACTACACCAAGGTTTGTGGGGACAATGGCTTCTGTGCCCAAGAAGTTTGCAAATAAATCTTGAATGGACCCTGGCATCACCCTGAAGGAATTCTAACTTTACTGGGGTAGTTTACCAAGATGACTTCAGAATAGACTAACTTTACACAGCACATTTTTAAAAAGACACAATTTATCCAGTGTAATGATTAGACTATTTAACAATCAACAGCATGGGTGCAAAAAAAAAAAACAAAACAAAACAAAAAAAAACATTAAAACCCTTCCTTGGAGGGACACCTGGGTGGCTCAGTCGATTGAGCGTCTGACTCGATTTCAGACCAGGTCATGATCCCAGTGTTGTAGGATCAAGCCCCACATTGGGCTCCACACTGAGCCTGGAGGCTGCTTGAGATTCTCTCTCCCTCTCTCTCTCTCTCTCTCTCTCTCTCTCTCTTCTCCCTCTATCCCTCTCCCCGACTCACGCTCTCTCTCTCTAACATAAAAAATTTTTTTAATTTAAAAAACCTTTGTTGGAATGCTTTACACTTTCCACAGAACAGAAACTAAAATAACCTGTTATAATTAGTCACAAATACAGGAGAGCCTGGGTGGCTCAGTCAGTTAAGCGTCCAACTTCAGCTCAGGTCATGATCTCACGGCTCTATGAGTTTGAGCCCCGCATCGGGCTCTCTGCTGTCTGCACAGAGTCCACTTCAGATCGTCTGTCCCCCTCTGTCCCTGTATCTCCCCTGCTCTCTCTCTCAAAACTAAACATTAAAAAAAAAAGAAGCATAATTAGTCACAAATACAGTCCTCGAGATTTATGCCCATGCACATGAGTATTGTCTAAAACATGTCTTCTTTGTGGCAGCTAGGCCCTGCCACCACCGTGCTTGGCTGAGTTCACAAATCTGTTGTAACCTGTAGTGTCCTTGTCGCTTCTCTTGCCCTCCTCTCCTGCTAAGCTTTGTTTCCTGGCAGTAATTAAAACCTTCTGTCACTGCCATAGCTACTGTTACTGCTGGAACCATTATAGCCACCTTGGTTTTGTGGTTTAGCAAAGTATTGGCCTCCACCACCATAGGGGCCAGGGCTTTTGCCTCCAAATCTCCTCCTTTCGTGGGTCCAGAATTTGAAGATTGATTGTGGTAATTGCCAAAATCACTGTAAATCCCGCCACCCCCCAAGGTTGTTCCCATCATTACCCATCATAGCCATCCCCACTGCCACCGTATCCACCACCAAAGTTTCCAGAACCACTTCGACCTCTTTGGCTGGATGAAGCACCAGCCATCTCTTGCTCAGCGAGGGCTTTCCTCACCTCACAGTTGTGGCCATTCACAGTATGGTACTTCTGAATGACACGCTGGTCTACAGAGTCACGATCATCAAAAGTTTCAAAACCAAAGCCTGTCTTTTTGCCACTGCCTCAAACAGTCATGACTTCAGTCACTTCAGTTTTCCCATACTGTTTAAAATAATCCCTTAGGGGGCGCCTGGGTGGCTCAGTCGGTTAAGCGTCCGACTTCGGCTCAGGTCATGATCTCACAGTCTGTGGGTTCGAGCCCCGCGTCGGGCTCTGCGCTGACAGCTCAGAGCCTGGAGCCTGTTTCGGATTCTGTGTCTCCCTCTCTCTGACCCTCCCCTGTTCATGCTCTGTCTCTGTCTCAAAAATAAATAAATGTCAAAAAAAAATTAAAAATAAATAAATAAATAAATAAATAAATAAATAAATAAATAAAATAATCCCTTAGGGGGGCGCCTGGGTGGCTCAGTTTGTTAAGCGTCCGACTTCGGCTCAGGTCATGATCTCACGGTCCGTGGGTTCAAGCCCCGCGTCGGGCTCTGTGCTGACAGCTCAGAGCCTGGAGCCTGTTTCAGATTCTGTGTCTCCCTCTTTCTCTGACCCTCCCCTGTTCATGCTCTCTCTCTCTCTGTCTCAAAAATAAATAAAGGTTAAAAAATAAATAAATAAATAAATAAATAAATAAATAAATAAAATAATCCCTTAGGTAATGTTCTTCAGCGCCTTCTTTAATGCCACCAACAAAGATCTTTTTCACAGTTAAGTGGGCACCAGGTCTTTGAGACTCTTCTCTCGAGACAGCCCCCTTTGGTGCCACAACTCTTCCATCCACCTTGCGTGGCCTTGCATTCACACTGCCCCCACCTCCTCCACAGTGGCTTAAATGACAAACCCAAAGCCTCTGGAGCACTCGGCATTTGGATCCCTCACATAGTCCGTGAGCGTTCCCCATTGCTCAGAATGGCTCTCAGACTCCATCCATTGTTTCAAAGCTCAAACTCCGATGAAAAGCTTCTGCATGTGTTCAGCCTCTTTGGGAGACTCTGACTTAGACATGACGGCGGTGGGAGGGGAAACTTTAATGATGCTTCCTCTGCGGCATCCATGGGCAGAAAGGAGTAATTCAACCAACAGATCTCTGCCATTTTTTTTTTCAATGAATAACTTAAAGACCAGACTTGAACTCCCCTACAGGACAGTGATGGATTTCACAGTTGTGTGTGTGTGAGAACTCTGCCATCTTGTTCTTCTCACATGGGCCTAGGCTTTCAGTGCTTGCAACATGTGATCCTCCCAGGATTCGGTGGCTGACACATGGCTGGCTTTCACTCAATGACTGGCTCATACTCACCCTGCCCTCTCCCCTCTAGCATGCCTGTTTTGGTGTTTGATGGTAGTGATTCTACAGCCCAACCAGACAGCACATCGTACCATTGCCCTGTGCATTTCAATAGCACACTGGGTTTTCTCCCAAACCACTGGCAGTCTTCTTCCTCCACAGCATTGTAGATCTTGCTATGATTTAATTTAACCCAGAACCACTGGCTCCAAGTTTGGCCCAATGCGGTAGTTCATCCAACCAACCCCTCAAACCTGGGGAAGTTTGTAGTCAAGGCTGCAAGGCATAGACAAACCAGCCAGAAGAAGTATATTCTTTCAACTACTACTGGACCATGCAGGGAAGCATCAGAAGCATTTTAAAGGAGTACAACTCTTTTATGAGGAGGACATGTGATGAGCCTCTAAAGTGTTAATGATGTATCCAGCAGGTCGATGCATCTCTATTAGCCAGGCAGTCTAAGCATAGTGTCAGATCATGTGCTAGGTTTTGATTGGATGCGATGCTTTTCCCCTTTCTTATTCCCCTTTAGACTGGAGAGTATTATTATCTGGAGGTGGGATCCCCTCTCCACTTAATCTTTGTTCTGTAAGATTTAATTCTACTACCTTGACATGTATACACTTTTTCCCACAACTCAGAGTAGGAAGTGCATTATTCATGGCAACTCAGCACGCACACACACACACACACACACACACACACACACACACACACTAAAAATATCAAACTGCATCTTGATACTTCCAATTTCATTCTATTTCTCCTCCTCCTCCTTGAAGCACTCTGAAAAGATATGCATCCAAATCCTAATGGATTCTCTGTTAGGTGAATTTCACCGTTCTCTGGATGGTGAAATTATAAGTAATTTTTTAAGTCTGCATTCTCTAATACCTACATATTATTTGTATAAAAATAGTGCAAGTATTTAAAATGATCATTGCCATGTTTAATTAAGAGATTAGCTGCTAGAGCTTTTAGATGCTGGTAGACGCTTCTCAGGATCTTATTAATTTTTTTATTTTTCTTTTAAGCCACTCAAAAAGAAGTTTGCAAACAGAATCCAATTAACAGCTTTCAAACGATATCATTGTTTTGTATTTGTTTCCTTTACTATCCTTTTCTTCTACTCTTTTTTCCTTTAATTTTCTTAGAATATTTATGGAAATATATTTTTTATCAGTTTGCTGGTGTTAATCACTGAGAATCAGTTCTTCAGCTGGCTGGCAAATGGTAGCAAACTATTGCTCATAAGTCTTATATTTAGGTAAGAGATCATTTCTGTTTTCCCTAGAGATTCATAATTCAACAATGCTGTCAAGCCTGAAAAATATTTTTTTTTAACGTTCATTTATTTTTGAGACAGAGAGAGACAGAGCATGAACGGGGGAGGGTCAGAGAGAGGGAGACACAGAATCTGAAACAGGCTCCAGGCTCTGAGCTGTCAGCACAGAGCCCGACGCGGGGCTCAAACTCACGAACCGCGAGATCATGACCTGAGCCGAAGCCAGACGCTTAACCGAATGAGCCACGCAGGCGCCCCAAGCCTGAAAAATATTAAACGTGTTTGTGTTTTTTCTTCGTCAGGTCTAGTCTACTTTGCTGATTATTAGTTTGACATTAGCAGTAATTTTTTTTTTTTAATTGGTTACGACGACTTATGTGGACTTTGTACTCCCCTTAACTGTTACTCATTTCAAGTTTTAGAGAACAGCTGGTTACTATGTGTATATTTCTTTATGGTTTGAGGAAGTTCTATTGTCTCGGGGCCTTTGTCAAAATAAAGGCGTGAGCTACAACCCCTGGAGAACTATCATATCAAGGTAAATTGCCGACCTGCAAACATGCCCACTTTACAGCATTTCTGACCCTGCCTTGGCGACCTCCGAGGGGAGCAAGCATATGGAGCAAGGAAAGGAAGGAACAGGTGACACAGGGCGGTCACCTTGCAGATCCAGTGTGCCAAGTCTTCCGTTAGTCACTCCCTTTTCATACCGAGCACATTCTTCTTACCCTTTCACCCCTTTGAGACTCTGTATACTCAAAGTCCTACTTGCCAAGGCAGTTCACTGAGCCTGCAGAGAGCTGGCCAACCAAAATCATCATAGGCCCCATCTTTGCCTACATCGGAATTTATCAATGGAAATATTAAACTAAATAATAAACTAAATTCAATTTATTGAACTCATTTTAAACTAAATTTAGGGATGGAAGCATGACATGAATGAAGATTCCCCAACTAGAATTTTAAAATAGGCAGCGTTCTGCCCTTTCTTAGACCCTCTCTGTCTTTAGCACCGCTCCCCAGTGTGGCTAGGCTCGAACACCATCATGCTGTTTCCTATGCCTCATCACTGTATTTTTCTCTCCTTTCATTCTCAAGCTTTCAGTGCTACTAACCTCTTTCCTCTATGTTTACCTGTCCTATGTCCACTCTCTCAATACTCAGTTTATGTGAAGCAGATCTTGGGATCTGAATCAACCACACACCTAGGAGCTTTGAGTGTGATGTTGGCAGCTATAAAAGTCTGCAGGAATATACCAGGCCCGGCTCCTATATGGCTGTACTCCCCATGTACAAATTACTGATGCTATGTGGTCCTCCTCATAACTACACTGTGATTTGACCGTCAAACCTGGGTTTTTTTAAGGCACAGCTTCTAAAATATGGGAGATAGGATAGCCTGTTTCTATGTTAATGAAAATTGTTCCGTAGAGAAGGAAAAAAACTGATAATACAGGAGAAATAATTCCTGATGTGATGTCTTAAGGGAGAAGAGAAGGGCTCTGGTGGCCTTGCAGAAAGACTCAAAATGTGGAAAGTTCAAGATACGGAGTGATTTGAAGGATTTAGGAAACAGACAGAAAGGAAGCCTTC
This sequence comes from Panthera pardus, assembly GCF_024362965.1. NCBI lineage: Eukaryota > Metazoa > Chordata > Mammalia > Carnivora > Felidae > Panthera > Panthera pardus. The sequence goes on from NW_026526765.1 coordinate 99,538,711, forward strand.
AGAATTTGGCAGGCACTGTAATTGCTCTCCTGATTATTTTGGGCACATGTGCTGGCCAAAGTCCTGACCGTGACCTGTAAGACCATATTTAATGTGACTTGCCATGACTGTGACTTATCTGAATTCCTCTGCTGCTCTACACGCCCCCCCCCCCCCCCGCCCCACTTCCTCTCCACCTCTTCCTCTCTACTCCAGCTACGCTGGCCACCTTTCTGTTCCTCGAATATACAATTCATGCTCTTACCTCAGGACCTTTGCTCTTGCCGTTCCCTCTGCCTGTTCTCCTCCTCCAAATCATTATATGGCTCACTTCTTGCTTCCTTAAGGTCTCTGCTCAAAAGTCACCATCTCAGTGAGAACTTCTTAGCCATCCTACTTAAATTTCACACAATCCACCTTCCAGACCCTATTATTCAATATTTAATATCCCCCTTTACTTCCTCCCCCCCCCCCCACTTTGGCACAATTCACCCTAATTTACTTATTTTTTACATTCTTTATCTGTCTTCCACACTGAAATATAAGACCTAAGAAAGCAAGAATTTTTATTTTAGGGAGCACCTAGGTGGCTCAGTCAGTTAAGAGTCCAACTCTTGAGTTCAGCTCAGGTCATAATGTCATGATCAGTGAGATTGAGCCCCTCATCAGGTTCTGTGTTGATGGTGTGGAGCCTGCTTGGGATTCTCTCTTTTCCTCTCTCTCCTCTCTCCTGCTTATGCACTCTCTCTCTCTCTGTCAAAATAAATAAATAACCTTTTTTAAAAAAAGAATTTTTATTTTAGTCTCTACTGTCCCAAGTATCTTGAACACTGCCACAGGGCACTCAATAATATCTGTTGAATTAATAAATAAATAAATAAATTTTGTACCACAGAGAAGCACAAATGTCAAAAAGAAAAAAAAAAGCATCATACAGAAAATATTTTGAAAACTAAGCTAATAGCAACAAAGAAAACCTTAATGTGTCGCCCCACTCAGGTTTTGGCAACATAATGGACTATGCTTTAAAGAGAGTGAGTGGTGGGGCGCCTGGGTGGCTCAGTCGGTTAAGCCTCCGACTTCAGCTCAGGTCACGATCTCACGATCTGTGAGTTCGAGCCCCGCGTCGGGCTCTGGGCTGATGGCTCAGAGCCTGGAGCCTGCTTCCGATTCTGTGTCTCCCTCTCTCTCTCTGACCCTCCCCCGTTCATGCTCTGTCTCTGTCTGTCTCAAAAATAAGTAAACGTTAAAAAAAAAAAATTAAAGAGAGTGAGTGGTAACATTTCAAGTACCCTAAAGGCCAGCAGAAAACTGCTTTTAGAATAAGGATCTCCCTCTAATAATACAGCATTGGAGCTGCTGCTGCTTCTTCTTCTTCTTCTTCTTCTTCTTCTTCTTCTTCTTCTTCTTCTTCTTCTTTTTGAGGGGGGAGCAGAGAGGGAGATGGGGGAGAGAATCTTAAGGAGGTTCCATGCCCAGCACTGAGTCCAACATGGGGCTCGATCTCATGAACCATATCATAATCTGAGCCAAAATGAAGGTTCAGACACTTAACCGTTTGAGCCACCCGGGTGCCCAGCATTGGAACTTCTCTAACTCCACTGCCCTGGTTAATAAAACACGTTATGTACTTGAACTGATGTGATTAAGCACTTTTTTTCCCCAAGTACCTCTCATGTGCCCGGAATGATTCTCAGCTGTTCTGTCTCCTCTATTAGGAGTCCTGCTGTATGACGTTAAGGTCTCTATACACGAGTTTCCCATGAAATGGTCACATGAAGGGCAGCAAAACATACCACTCCAAAATATGTAGCACAAGGATTATTTTGAGCCAAATGCACCCCAAAAACCAGCAGTTGCAAGAAAGGCATTCTGATCACTCCTTTTCCTCCTATAAACAAGAGATCATAATTCCTGTGTGAATGATGCCCTCCCTGTACCAGAAGGAGAGTAGCATTCGTGTCGTCAAGGATGGGAAGCTGGGATGGAGAGAATTCTCCACAAACAGACCTTGTAAAAATAATTCTTCTCTTCCATCAGCCTCCCCATGTAGATGCTTCTCTCTAACTGCCCTTCTTGGAGCAGCCTGATATAAAGACAAGTAGGCTTTGCTATTTCCTTGGGTCTTCATTTCCTTATGAGGGCTCCCAAGTCACATGAAACTTAAGTAAACATGTATGCTTTTCTCCTGTTAGTCTCACTGATGTGAGTTTAATTTTCCGGCCCAGACAAAAAGCTCTAAGAGGGTAGAGGCAACATTTTTCCTCCCCCACCTGCAATAGCAGTGCCTCCCTCAGAGTTGTCCTGGCACTTTGGAGGTGTGCCGCTCAGATCTCCTGTCCAGAAAGGACTTGTCCTGCAGCTGTGAGGAGCATAGAAAGCTGGCACCCTCCAGTTCCAGTGCCTTTGGAACTTGCCACATCATTTGAGATGAGGCCAGCCTCTTCCTGCCTGGAGCCCAGCCAATGACGGAGCACAGGGGAGTACTAGACCGTGGCCCTTTCTGTCCAATATGGAACTCTCTTGAGCCCACACCACCCATCACCAGCCCCTGCTGGGTTGACCTGGAATGTATCAGCTGTGTACTGTGGCCTGAGCCTCTCTGTTTCGGTTCATGCTTTTTATAGTTCACAGGTGTTACCCCCCAATAAACCGGCATCTGCTTATCAGAAGACTCAAAAGGACACAGTTATTCTGTAAATTAAAAAAAGACATGTAGCACTTAAAAAAAAAAAAAAAAAAAAAAAAAGCAAAGGGACGCCCTGAGTCTTGATATCAGCTCAGGTGATGATCTCAGGGTTTGTGAGTTTAAGCCCCATATTGGGCTCTCCACTGATAGCCTGGAGCCTGCTTGGGATTCTCTGTCTTCTGTTCTCTCTGCTCGCTCCGTCTCTCTCCCCTCTTTCAAAAATAAAAACCTTCAGGGGCACCTGGGTGGCTCAGTCGGTTGGGCGGCCGACTTCGGTTCAGGTCATGATCTCGTGGTCCGTGAGTTCGAGCCCCGCGTCGGGCTCTGTGCTGACAGCTCAGAGCCTGGAGCCTGTTTCAGATTCTGTGTCTCCCTCTCTCTGGCCCTCCCCCGTTCATGTTCTGTCTCTCTCTGTCTCAAAAATAAATAAACGTTAAAAAATAAAGAAATTAAATAAATAAATAAATAAATAAATAAACTTAAAAAAAAAAAAAAAGATATCTGGCTAAGTGCTTACCCCAGAATTCAGTTTTCATTAAAGTCCATCTTGCCATCTTCCTACCGACAAAACAATAGAAATGTAAATAATCCCAAGGAGTGAATAATCTGGGAAACTAGCGAGATGTAGGTTGAGGATCCTAACTGCACACATTCATGTTAGGTTAGCTAGCTTTCTCTAAGTATGTCAGCACATCAGAGGGGCCCAGAGAATATGTTGAAAGGAACACCGATTTTAGCCCTGTCAGTAAAATGCAAACACCAAAATTTTTTTTCTCCTGGTAATTGACTGACTAATTGGATGCTAAATTCTGAAATTACGACAAGCATTAGCAAATGACAAGCATTAGCAAATCACTAGGATGATTGCCAGTGCTTGAAGCAGGAATGACTAATGAGAGATATAGCAATAATGTGGTCATTGCCTAGGCACACATTATGGAAAATGAAGCCTTTAATCAGTGAATGAGAGCCTCCGTCTAGTGTGCACGGAGAAAGCAGACTGGAGCACAGTGGGGTACAAGAATCTAGAATAGCCTGACACCTCGCGCTGTAGCCACATAGAATTTATTGGCACCTGGCACCTTCCGGACCCCCGAAGGGTTGACAAATCAAAGCCCTGCTCGAGGGATCTTTGGCTTAATCAGCTAGAACTGGTTTGCTCGTTCAGATTTCCATAGACAATGGGAGGAGTGGGCAGAAATCAATTGAATTTGTTTTGTGGTAAAAGTTTCTGCCGGGAAATCACTGCTCTGGGTTCCCACCAGCTTCCCACCAATAAGAGGGTTAATTAAATCATTATCCTGCTGGCTGGCATTTAGACAGTGGATGCCTTTAATCAACAAGGCAGTGTCCAAAGTGTTCAGCTGAACACAGAGTTAAGAGGCTCTTTGCTCTACTCTTTAATGGTACCCCAGCCCAGGGCCATTAACCTTCCACACCCACAGACTGGGTTAGCTTCAGAGGAACTTACGTTGGCTGTACAATTTCCTTCAGAGCCTGATTGGGAGTCATTGACTTCTTTCACCTCGATTCCTGTAGGCCTGAAAGAGCTCTGTTGATAATAGCTAACTCAGGAAACCCAGGGGAGTTTCCTAGTGGTGAGAGGGCATGCCTTGTTTTCCAGGAGCACAGGCAGCAAATGGACATGTGACAGCTATTAGTCACATTGTTGTTGATTGATATTTCTCATACCTCAGACCAAGAGGATATGCAGGGGCCTCTGGTGGTCTCCGGGAAGAGTTCTGATCTATAAAGATTTGTCTTATCGATATGAAACAGGATTTGTGTTAACCTCATCTTTCCAAAAGGCTATTACGAAAAAGGGCAGCAGTAAAATAGTACGCCAGACATGATATGCTGTGATGTTTCTTGTGCGAGAAAAGTTTAAATGGCAGGGTCACTAGCTGGCACAGTTTCCGACCGGGACGTTTAATGGCCAATGGCATAAATGATTAAGGGGAGAAAGGAGCAGAGAGTGTTCTATTGTGTTCATTTCCTGTTGCTACTGTAACCAGTTACTACAAACTTCGTACTGTAAAGCAACACAATTTATTATGTTCCAGTTCTGGCGGTCCCAATTCTAAAATGGGTCTCACTGGGGCTACAATTAACGTGTCAGCAGGGCTTGGTTGTTTCTGGGGGCTCTACAGGAGCATCTGTTTCCTTGTGTTTCCCACCTTCTAGACTTCCTGCCATCGTGGGCACATGGCCCCCAGCCAGCGGTGCCTTCACCCCAACCTCTCCTTCTGTTGCCACATCTCCCTCTCAGACTCTCCTGCCCACTTCTTTCACTTGTAAGGACCCTTGCGATTACATTGGGCCCACCAGGTAATCCAGGCTTATCTGTGTTGCAAGACCCTTAATTTAATTATACCTGCAAAGTCTCTTTGCCATGTAAGGTAATATATTCACAGGTTCCAGGGGAAAAGGACGTAGACATCTTTGGGGAACCATCATTTTGCCTACCACACCTACTAAGGGAATTGCTGCTTTTCTCTCTCAATATTAGAGTTGTTTCAATTTTTTTTTTTGTCGTGGGAAGACAAAGTAACAGTGTAGATATGGTCCCTCAGGGACCCAGAATCCCATCTTCCATTGTCAAATGCAATTTACATTACTCAGGCATTGGCCGTTTTAAAAGACTGTAAAGATAATGGTACCTCCTGTTTGCACAGATGGCCTCTTGGCAAACTCTGGGATAAGTACAATAACAGTTTCATAGCAGAAAGCAGGGTGCATGCTGGGAGTTCTGCGTCGGGTAAGAGGTGGGGGTACTGGAAGGGTAAGATAGTCTCCAAGTAGAATTCTTGGCCTTAATGGCTCCTGGGTTTCTAGGCTATTTGGAAAACCCCACTGGGAAAAAGTCAGCCAGCCTTGAAAAACAAGAACATCCTCGTACTGGTCTTCCCAGGCTGCAAAGCTGAGATGGGGTGGGGCATCAGACAGATGGGGCAAAAGTGACTGGAGCCTGAGCTTTGGAGTTGCAGTGGGGTTCCAATCTCCATTCTGCATGACCCGGGGCACGTTTCCTAATTTATCTGAGCCTTATTGTCTTCATCTGCAAGAAAGTAATATCTATATCACAGAGCTGATGTAAAGATCAGAAACAACGTGAGGCACCTGGCTGACCCAGTTGGAAAAGCACACAACTCTTGATCTCCGGATTATGAGTTTGAGCCCCAGGCTGGGTGTAGAGATTATTTAAATAAATAAATAAACTTTTTAAAAAAATATCAGAAACAATGTATGTAAAGTTCATAGTAAACTGGTTGGCTCATAGCAGGCGCTCAAAAACAGTAAGTGCCCTTGTTGTTGTTGTTGTTGTTGTTGTTGTTATTGTTGTTGTTAGAACAGGAAGTAGAGATTGGAATCAACAGGTCTTCCAGGAAAATGTTAACTGGTTGGTATTTCTCACATAGTTACAACCACCAGACATTTGACCAAACCAGGTGAGAATACTTGAAGGCAAGAACGATAAAGAAAGACAACTCTCCCACTCCCTAGCCCTCCCTACCCAGACGTCCCTCTGGAAAACGTTTTGCAAATACCTTCTTAGGCTCCACAGAAAACAACTGAACAGAGAAATACCCTCAGTTTTGAAGATGTTAAAGTTTGGCTAGTGGAAAAGCTATTTAAATGTTCAGATTTCCAGGGGCGCCTGAGTGGCTCAGTGGTTGAGCGTCCGGCTTCAGCTCAGGTCACAATCTCACAGTCTGTGAGGTCGAGGCCCGCATCGGGCTCTGTGCTGGCAGCTCGGAGCCTGGAGCCTGCTTCAGATTCTGGGTCTCTCTCTCACTCTGCCCCTTCCCCGCTCATGCTCTGTTTCTCTCTGTCTCAAAAGTAAATAAAAACATTAAAAATAATAATAATTAAAAAAATAAATGTTCAGATTTCTGGCTGAATCACTCCAGTTTTATTCTCTTCCAGCAAATTTTGAGTTTTGAAGAGGCCCCATCTTCCCTCCTAGTGTTCAGAACTAGTTGTTCACTGGCAACCAGAACATCACTGGCAATGCTGATGAGAGATCATGACTTTAGACCTACAGCTATGTGGGTTTACCACCAATTCACCCCAATAAGATGGACTTACCCAGCAGTTACTGGCATAGCTGGACAAGTCAAGGACTCCCCAACAGCTGGTCCTTTCTCTGGTTTCGCCCAAAACAGATTAGAATGCCTGCATCCTGGGGACTTGCTTGCTCCGAAATAAAATAACCCCCAAAGGAGCTGATTGACCATGATTGGTGTCTTCTAGCAAATTCACCAATCAGAAGCCCCTCCTCTTCCCTTGCATAAGAATGAGTGAGAAATAGGCCAGGAAAATTACCCTAGAAGGGATTCCTTTCTCTGCATCAAAACCTGAGGCCTGGATCACTTGCTTTGGGTGCAGCCAGAGTCGGTCACTTCTCAAGCAGCCCTCTGGAGAGGTCCTGAAGGTGAGGACCTGAGGCCTCTTGCCAGCACCCAGTGGTCACTTGCCAGGCTTTGGCACGAGCCACTTGTGAAGCTGTTCCTAGATCCTAGGCTCAATCAGAGCTTCCATTGCTGGAGCGTGTTGTGAATGACAGGGCTTGTCAGTTAGGCAGGTCACACCCTGTTTCATGAGAAGCCAATCAATGAGGCAGATCGCTGTGTAGGTGGAATGGAGACAGAAAACAAAATCGATGTGTTGGGCAGCAAGAGTGAAGCGTTTACTGAAAAGAACACCTGCTACTTGACCCCACAACTTGCTTCTATAGGCAAGGGTACACCCTCAGTTAGAAAACTGTAATTTGGTCCCACCATATCCTAGCTGCTATGAAGTTTACTTTTCTCTAATCTTTCATTCTGCCTTTTCCCATTCCTCTATGGGTCTGCGTACAAGAATACTGCATTTGTTTTTGGATTTTTAATCATTTTGACTAAATGACCATAGTATGTTTTGATCAATATTGACTGGAGATGGGGTAGGGGAAGCTGTTTCTGTTTTTTAAAAAAATCTCTTTCTCCACTGATGGCATGCTAATTCAACTTTTATTTTAAATTCTTTATAGCTGTAATAAAGAAGGTTTTTTTAAAAATTGTTTTTAATGTTCATTTTTATTTTTGAGAGAGAAAGAGAGAGACAGAGTGCAAGCAGAGGAGTGGCAGAAAAAGAGGGCGACACAGAATGGGAAGCAGGCTCCAAGCTCTGAGCTGTCAGCACAGAGCCCCATGTGAGGCTTGAACCCACAAACCATGAGATCATGATCTAAGTCAAAGTCAGACACTTAACTGATTGAGCCATCCAGGTGCCCCAAGAAAGAAAGTTTTAATCAGGCTCTTAAGAAAAAAAAAAAAAAGATGAAAACTCAAACAGTAAAAATAACAATAAAATTATTCTGATTTCTTGTGATTGGAGTCTATGCATGTCCGGTTTTTTTGTCAGTGAACCCATCAGCCCCAAGACAACTGAGAGCCAAGATCCATCTAGCGTTTAATGTCTAGACCCAGAAACAAACAAAAAGCAAGCAAACAGCATTAAAAAACTCAACATCAAGAAGATGCCACAACTCTAGAGACTTCCTAAACAAAAAGAGCCTGCGTGAAGCAGAGAAATGATCAAAAGCAAACAGCCTATCCAGAAAAGAAAGAAAATCAACAATGGAAGAGGACAGGTAAGGAAATAGCTCCTGCCTGACCTCATGCCACGTGCCAGACAAATGTTCCCGGCGTCGTTTTAGGAAAACAATCTGATAATAAGAACCAGCCACGAAGCACCACTGTGGTTTAGCAGGAATGTTATCAGTTAGCTTAGGTGAGAGGAACTTTGATAGCTACAGATGGAATTGATACATTACCAACAGGGCTGTCCAGCCACACACAAAAAAAGTGATTTGACTAGAAAACATCACCTAATAGCTTAAAATGCATTTTCTCATCTTCTACACTTTCCCAAGGAAGGAAGACAATTTCTATGGAACTAACAATGACAGTCAATCTTGGACGTTGTCATAAGTCTACTTTTTCAAAATGCATTAAAGTTTTGTTTTTTTAAATAGGAGCATACTCCAGCAGCACCTACACTGTGTTTCATTAATTCCTCACAAATTTGTATTCATAGTAAAGCAACTCCGTTATTGTGGTTCAGGAAGATGCCATCACATTTTGTTTATAAAGCCTTCAAGCCTCACTGCTAAACAGAGTGGTGATTTCCGTGAGTTAACATTTCCTACATGCAAAGCCGTGTCAGTGAGTGGGAATGAGTGTCTGCCTTTCCCTATAAACTCATATAAATGTAAATTTGATGACTTCCTATATTTCCTCTGCGTCAAGTCAGAACTAGCACATATCAACGACTTGATGAGTTCTTCCCTTCACAAAAGAGAAAAACCCTTTCTGCTTTTCCCAGCGGTCCCTAGTTCATGCAGAGAAGATATTTTCATTTTCAGGCCTGGAGTTTGGGGCTGCCCAGAGCAGCTCTGATCACAGGTAGGGCTTCCCAAAAACAAGACCCCACTCTTAGTTGTTAGAGTAAGTTCCAGAGCCTTACTTGGTTCTTCCCTTGTTACCAGAGGAAGATTATTGGACGGGAGGGATGCCTTCTAGGACATGAATCTCCCCCTGGACCCACTTGGGTGGTTTACATCCATGCTTCTTCAAGACAGGTGACTCTTGGGCCTTCTTGACCCCTTCAGGTAGTGCAAAGTTCTGACCTGGCCAGGGCTGGGAAGAGGGGGAGGGCCCTCTTTCACAGGAGCCCCTACCATCTCTTCAGTGTGAGTAGAAGGGGAACAGGGGAACAGTGTTGTCTCCCCACCTTCTCTCCCTGTCCTCCTCTGCACCCGAACACATACATGCACTTTGATGTTATAATATAATGAGAAACATGTATGAGGTCTTCGCCCCTAGTTCCTGGCCCAGAAGTTCTAAAACACTTGAAACTTCCGGAGTGGCAGGGGTGAGAGGAACATCTTTTGTTATTCATAGTAAACCTGTACCTGAGTTTATGCTAATGAGTGATTCATGGGGCGGATGGGGGCTTGTGCCAGAGGCACCAACCTTGTAATTAAAGATTTGGAACTTTCAGCCCTACCTTCTGACCACCAGTAAGGGGAGAGGGGCTGGGGACTGAGTAAATCACCAGTGTGGTTAATCCAAGATTAAGTGACTTAATCAACTGTGCCTGCCTGGTGGAACATTCATCTAAACCCTAAGTATCTGGGTTTGGAGAGCAAATGCCTCAAACAAATGGACAGTGAGGACTATTCTGCATGCATTCAGACATCCTTCATTTCATAGAGTAATAATATTTATATATTCATATGACTTTTCTTTTAGCACTTCCTTTTCTCTATATTCCTTGGTGTTCTTTTTTTGATTATTTCTCAAGTTGAAAGTTAAGTTCATGTACTAAATACCAACTTAAAATTCTACGTCCCTAATAAGGATCATCAAAAACCTAAACAATTTTTATCTCCCTCTCTCCCCAAACATACACTATATTTCCATGCAGAGAATTCTAAATTCTGCTCGGATCTTTGAACACTTTGTTGAGTGATACAGCCTGAGCCTCTTCGACAGTGCTTGGCACATAGTTGGCACTCAAGAATCATATTCTGCCAGCATATAATGCATTTAGGGAAGTTGTCCAGCATTTACTTTCCATTACTCCAGTTGTTGATTTAATCTGGTGTTGTAGAACCACGGGAGTTTTTAACTGAACCTGAGTTTGCTCCTTGGTGGGTCACAAGGTGGAGTTGTCACACAAAGAAAACTTCATTTGCAGTCCAAAAGGAGATTGATGGGATTTTGGAGTGGTGGGGGACCAGAACTGATGACCAAGAAAAGAATTCTTGAGATGTCTTAGGTGCAAAAAAGGTGATTTTATTAAAGTGTGGACCCGTGGGCAGAAAGAGCTGCTCTGGGGGGTGTGAAGAGGGACTGCTTAAATACCCTGGAGTTGGAGGAGGTAAAGGCAAAACGGAGGCCTCCAGAAAGACTTTGATATGCTAAAGAAGACTTATAAGATGCCAGGGGACTTGCTATTGTCAAGCTAAGGTTGTTTTCCCTCTAGTTAGGCATTAACCCTACGGCAGTAGGGTGTTCCTGGAGAACTGTTATACTCCGTATTTGCCTCAAGTATTTATCAATGGCTGCAGGTTATAAAGAAATTTCATTTTACCTGTATGGAGGGGAGGGTGATGTTGGAGCTCCAGGAAACTGACTCTACAGGTTTCTGGAGATTTGGCTTTTGATAAGATTGCCTTTTTCTTATAATTTACTAAGACATTTGCAAACTGATGGAGACTCGTGTCCTGCATGACTGTGATCTCTATCACTTAACCACCTGTTTGCTTTCCTTTCCTTTGTTCTTGGGCAGCCCGTAGTGCCTGAGGAATATCACACATCCCACCTCGGGATAAGGAGGTGTTGTTAGTTTGTCCTTTGCTCTCACTTTGCCTTATGCTCCCTCATCAGAGATCACGGGGAGATTCCAAAGCCATGACTCCCTGAGTAAGGGTGGATGGGTTCCTTTTATTGAGGATTAGAATGAAGACTTGGAAGGGGGAGTTTTGTCATTGCAGGTAGAGGCGGGCATAAGGTCATGGGGTGTGCCCTAAGGAAACACGCCTATGCATACGCTGTATGTTATGTAAATGGAGATTGTGCTCTCCCTTGGGCGGAAATTTCATAATTCTAATGAGGTAAAGGTAACTGTCAGTCACTCCATGGGGCATTCCCTGTGGTCCATCTGTGCAGGTGTGAGTTGGGGGTTGAGCTTAAACTTGACTGAAGGGTCTGGGCCTCTGAAGCTCTTCCTCCGGGCAGTCATTTTTGTTTGAGGGGTCGTTTTGGTGTCCATCAGGATGCCATGCCCCTCCAGTCTTATATCTGAGTTAAGAGATAAGCAGAAAAAGATGAAGTTAAGGGAAATGTCATGAGTTCAAGCAGGTGGGCAGTAAAAGTCACGTCTTGGGGTCTAGCTGGTGGCATTTTCTTTTCACCATCTAAATCCTTTTCAAGAACTGCCTTGGTGTTTGCATTCATTTGGAGATTATTTTTGAAAATTTTTACATTTGAAAATTTTAATATAGCTATTTATATTCAGTTTTATGAATGGAATGGAGTTCTATGTTCCATTTGTTTTGTCTTCTTCTGACTTTTCCAATCTTGGGTTCTTGATTTTGAGTCATTGCTCTCATAGTTGGAATGCATATTTGAGTAATTTTTTCAGCAAGGATGCATGAATAATAGATTTTTAAAAGGAATTTAAAAAAAAATTTTACAGAGAGAATGTGAGTGGGAGAGGAGCAAAGAGAGAGAGAGAATCTTAAGCAGGCTCTATGCTCACGGTGGATCCCATGACCCCGGGATCATGACTTGAGGTGAAATCAAGTGTTGGACGCTCAATCAACTGAGCCACCCAGATGCCCCCATGAATAGTAGATTTTTAAAACTCGCATACTTGAGATTTCTTCTGCAATGGTTTTCAAATTAATTTGCTTAAATAATCTCAAAAAGAATTTTATAGAAGAGTGTCCCTCTTACACATTTTTAAATTGGCAGATGAGTTTCTATCATGTTTATATAATTATAAAAGATACACTTTCTAGGATATGGTATGTATTGAGTCTTTAAAATAAAACTGTCCCTTTCCTATTTTTAAAGTAGCCAGTGGATTCTCAATACCATAGCAATTTGATATTCATTATTACCATTTACCAAACGCATGAGCAAGCTCTTTGACAATCAGAAACTTTACATCTTCCTTTTGTGTCTGACTTCATATTTCCATTCTCCCACAGAATTTGATCCTAATATGTTTTGTGCTAGAAAGTCTATTATTAGTCATTTTATCTTTATTTCACTATGATAAAAATACGTGTATAGGTTGGAATTATAAAAACAAATTGCTGTATACTCTCAACAATAGCCAAATTATGGAAAGAGCCTAAATGTCCATCAACTGATGAATGGATAAAGAAACTGTGGTTTATATACACAATGGAATACTACGTGGCAATGAGAAAGAATGAAATACGGCCTTTTGTAGCAACGTGGATGGAACTGGAGAGTGTTATGCTAAGTGAAATAAGTCACACAGAGAAGGACAGATTCCATATGTTTTCACTCCTATATGGATCCTGAGAAATTTAACAGAAGACCATGGGGAAGGGGAAGAGGAAGAAATGATTAGAGAGGGAGGGAGCCAAAACATAAGAGACTCCTAAAAACTGAGATCAAACTGAGGGCTGATGGGGGGTGGGAGGGAGGGGAGGGTGGGTGATGGGTATTGAGGGCACCTGTTGGAATGAGCACTGGGTGTTGTATGGAAACCAATTTGACAATAAATTTCATAATAAAAAAAAAGAAATGAAAACAAAAAAAAATTGCTGTAACCATAAGGCTCTAAACAGTTTTTAAAATGTATCCTGGGACACCTGGATGGGTGGCCCAGTTAGTTAAGCGTCCGACTCTTGATCTCAGCTCAGGTCATGATACCACAGTTTGTGGGATGGAGTCCACATCTGGCTCCATGCTGACAGTGCAGAGCCTGCTTAGGATTCTCTCTCCTTCTCTCTCTCTCTGCCCCTCTCCCCCCGCATTCTCTCTCTCCCTCTCTCTCTTTCTCCCCCCCTCCGTAAATAAATAAATACACATTTTAAAAAATTAAAAATAAAAATGTATCCTGGGTTTTATCATTACAATTAGTCAATTTATAGCTGACTAAAACAAGTAAATATATTATAAATTTCAGTGAGATTTTGATAAAAAGTAAAATACTGGAAATGCATCTCTTGAAGAAATGGCTGAGATTGCTTTTTATTTCCCCCATTCATGTCTTTGTGGAGAAATATTACTTATTATTAGAATAACATAGTGTTTAATTCTATTCTTATATGTGTTTTTTAAAAATTATAAGCAATAAGAAATCTTATTCACACAAATGTGTTAAACATGACAAAAAAGATGGATTTTAGAGCAATCACTCAATTCTGTGAACTCCTGAGTTTTATGCCAAAATTTATATCGTGAGCTATCATTGACAGTTATTTTAAACTATATCTGTCCGTTTTGTTGAAACCAAAGAACTGAAAACCACCGGGCCAGCAAAGGGATTTTTTTTTTTAACCTGGTTATTAGATTCATTCATTTCTTCAAAACTGATACAAATATTTCAAACTATTTTTCTGTTTTCTGGCCCATTGCCACCCACGTCACCCATGTGATGCACCACAGAATGATTCATTTTATTTTATAAAGTAGTAAGGGGATTTCAAAACAGGGAGACAGAATGGAGAACCCAACTCTCTCTCATGGGCGCATTCTCATGCTGATGTATTTTAGAAAGAATTGATGGAAACTCTTCCCATCGAACTATCTGTCCCTGAGTAGCCCTTGGAAGTCTTCTCACTCTGGGTTAGAAGCTGATGAGCCCACAGCGCATTTCCCAGATATATCAGTGGTATATTTGATTAAGTGTATTGGTGGTATATTTAAAGAATATCAATTTTTATAGTCTCATTTGTATCATTATCTTCTATTTATGGTCAGCAATACTGGGCTTTTGTTTCCTAAATCAATTAAAAATTTAAGTAATGGTTCAGATGGTACAAACGTATGATAAACTTATTAAGGTAGTATGATATTTTGATAAAATAAGAAATATAAATTTGGTCTTTGTCCCTGGCTCCTGGCTAGAGCTCCTAACGTCTTTGTAATTTCCTAATAATAAACGTGCTAGCAGCATTTTTGTTTTAATATTTGGTCTTTGACCCTGGTTCCTGGTACAGAGCTCCCAAATACCTTGGAATTTCTTGAGTGATAGGAGTGTCTTTTGTTCCAATAAGAGGACTCTTGGTGGGCTCCCGGATATCTTCAGGAGGGGGCTAGTCACCAGTAAGATGAAGCCCTGATTAGAAGCTTGAAACATTCAGCCCTGTCTCCCATCCTTTGGGGGAAGGGAGAGGGGCTAGAGTTGAGTCAATAACCAATTGTGTCAATGTGATGAAACTTCCGTAAAAATCCCTGAACTGTGAGGTTTCGAGAGCTTCCAGGGTGGCGAACACATCCACACGCCCGGAGGGTCGTGCACCCCGTCTCCACAGGGACAGAAGCTCCTGTGCTTGGGACTCTTCAGAGTCTCACCCTCTGGGTCTCTCTATCTGACTGTTCATCTGTACCCTTTATCATATCCTTTAATAAACTGGTAAGCGTGCTTCCCTAAGTTCTATGGGCTTTTCTAGCAAATGATCAAACCTGAAGAGGAGGTTTTTAGAACTCTTATTTATTTATTTGTTTGTTTAAATTTTTATTTTTATTTTTAGAGAGAAAGAGTGCTAGTGAGGGAGAGGGGCAGAGGGAAAAGAGAGAAGGACAGAGAGAATCCCAAGCAGGCTCCACGCTCAGCACAGAGCCCAACACAGGGCTTGATCCCACACCCTGGGATCATGACCTGAGTCAAAATCAAGAGTAGGACACTTAACCGACTCAGCCACCCAGGTACCCCAGAACTCCGATTTATAGCCCATCAGTCAGAAGTACAGGTGACAACCCAGGACCTACAATTGGTGTCTGAAGTAGAGACAGTCTTGTGGGGGTGGGGGTGGGGGGTGGTGAGAAAAAACCCCCTCAAGGTATACCCTCCTTTATATGTGCTTTGATCTTCATGTGCATGTTTTACCTTCTCAAGCAGATTTAAAATGTGATAAAAGTTGACCCACTTTTCCCAAGAGCAGAAGTGAATAACACAGAATTCCAAAGGGAAACCATTCACAAGCTGACATTGACCCGGACAAGACAGTCACACCTGACAAAAGGCTCAATAATAATCCACTCATAACAAAACCAAAAGGTTTAAAAATCAAAGGATTTTTTGAACTGCATCTTATTTTGAAAGTAAAGGAGGACGAATGATAGGAGGCACTGGGGAAACTTGCACTGATGTGTAAACCGACATCAGCTCAGGGAAAATGCTGTGGGGAAGGGCAAATATTTGTTATTTCCCCATCAGTATGGAATGAGGAAAGAAATACAAAAAAGAGGAAAGCACAGGAGTCAATAAGTGTCTTTCTTCTGAGGGCATTGATCCGGAAATAATTTTTCAGATTGATTCAGACATGTCTTGATAAATACAAAGCACCGTCTATGAATGTGGTAACAATACAATCTGACTAGTTTCATAAATTATTCAGATTTATTTTTCAAATCCACTTTTCCAGACATCCATGGATGCTGGCATTGATGCATAGAAAAGCTTTTTTTTTTTTTTTAAAGCCATCGACTACTATAAAATGTAACTTTTTATTCGTTATTAACAATTGTTCTTTTTTTAAATAAGAAGTTTTAAAGATTGGAACGTTTCATGGTGGGTGTATGAAACATAGTGATACTATTTCATTCTTACGTTGTATATGGGGATAGTTAACCAAAATGAAGATGTTTACCTATGAGAGCTCTTGTTTTCATATTTGTGGCAAAGCGTGTCATAGAAAATCAAGCATTGCTGTCATGTTATAATTAGGTATTTTTGATGCATTGAAATGAAAACAGTGAGAGTTGAAATACAGAAAAATGTAGGCCAAAAGATGAGCAGATGAATGGATAGTCAGTGAGAGGACAATTAAGGAACACCATTGGGGAACAGCATTAATGTAGGTTTTCGATGCTAAGAGGTCTCAGTTCCACTGCCCGTCACAGTGAGAGGTAAGTGCACAGGTTAGCCTGTGGGAAGGGTGCAGCTGGAGAGGACCTGACCCCTCTAGGGAGGGATCAGAGTGTTCAACCCCAGATCATTATTTGAGCTGAATGTGCCCAGGTCTTCAGTTTTTTATTTTCTCAAGCAAAGATAGAAATCTGGATTTTCATGTGAACTGTACAACGTATTGCCATAATCAAACATGCCTATAACTTGTAACAGACTTGGGTAACCAGTTTGGGGGGGGGGCGGTGCTGGTAAGGAATAGGCAAACTACAGCTTGGAGGAATCCAGCCTGTCATGTTTCTTTTTGGTGTGTTTATTTTGAGAGAGAGAGAGGCAGAGTGAAAGAGAGAGAATCCCAAGCTCTCATCCCAGAGGGCTCCATATCACGAACCTCGTGAGATCACAACCTGAGCCGAAACTAAGAGTCGATGCTTAACCAGTTGAGCCACCCAGGCACCCCAACCTGTCATGTTTCTATAAATAAGGTTTGATAGGAACACGGCCACATCCATTTATTTACATGTTATCTGTGTCTGCTTTTGTGCTACAAGGGAGCTTAAAAATATTTGCTATCTGGCCCTTTACAAGTTCACCAACCCATGATAATATTTTGACCTTTAGCTGATGTGAATCTGCTGTGTTGAATTATGTTCTAAGAGGGTTCTGCCAGGTTTTAATGTCAAATTACTTTAAACAAAAACATTTTGGGGTGCCTGGGTGGCTCAGTCGGTTAAGCATCTGATTTCAGCTCAGGTCACGTTCTTGCGGTCTGTGAGTTCAAGCCCTGCGTCGGGCTCTGGGCTGATGGCTCAGAGCCTGGAGCCTGCTTCCGATTCTGTGTCTCCCTCTCTCTCTGCCCCTCTCCCGTTCATGCTCTGTCTCTCTCTGTCTCAAAAATAAATAAACGTTAAAAAAAAATTAAATAAAAAAAAATTTTTAAAAAAACATTTTTTGGCAGAATATGTTGTTAGAACATTTAATATAATTGTTTTGCATTAGAAATTTAATTCAGTTGAATCTGATAGAAAATGTTTATTAGGAACATTTAGTAAAATTTCTCCATATTTATTGGCTTCCATACATCATCAATGAGTGTATTAAGAAATAAACTAAGCAAACTGTAATGAATAAGGTCAGAAATCCCTTTCACATCGTTATGCAGAAACAGCACACCTGAAGATGCTATGAATCACCTCATATAGTAAACCTTGAAAAAGAGAAATTACTTTAAGCTTGCACCATCTAGAGGTGAAAAATATAATTTCCCATGTACCTTACCAGAGTAGAAAGGCAGTGCACTGCATTGGTCTTTTGAGGTCTGCGTGTATCTGTAAAGAAGGGGTGGGGGAAGAGTGGTGCTCAATGGCAACAAATCAATGGCTACCCACCTCATCAAAACGAACTTCTTAATAGAAGGATTTTTCTAGGCATGGTCCTCTTGGCACTTAGATTCGAATGCTTGTGATATTATTAGTCATTACTTTCTTATGTGATGTTCAAACAAAATGAACTTGTTTTTTCTTTCCTGAATGCCTCCTGTGGGCTGACTATGAAAAAATTGAAGAGTGTTATGTTTTAAACATCCTGCCGTATACATGTTGAATGTTCTTCTCTAATCTTAAAAAGCACCCACGGGGCGCCTGGCTGGCTCAGTCGGTTGAGTGGCCGACTTCGGCTCAGGTCATGATCTCGCAGTCTGTGAGTTCGAGCCCCGCGTCGGGCTCTGTGCTGACAGCTCAGAGCCTGGAGCCTGTTTCCGATTCTGTGTCTCCCTCTTTCTCTGACCCTCCCCCGTTCATGCTCTGTCTCTCTCTGTCTCAAAAATAAATAAACGTTAAAAAAAATTAAAAAAAAAAAAAAAGCACCCACAATGTACATAAAGGCTTCCTGGTAGAATTTTTATAATAATCTATATATGCATTCTCTAAGTTATTTTGTACTGGAATCTAATATTTTTCTTTAAAAAAATCTCTGTGCAAATAAGATAATCAATTATAAATAAATCACCCATTTGTATGGACTAGCCTTATAATCCTTTGTAAGTTTTCATCAGCTACCAAAAGAGAATTTTTTAAACACTCAGCATAATTTTATTGTTTTAAGCTGATCCCTTATGTTGTACAACAGAAAAGCAAAGTGTTTTTTACATTGCTGTTAATTCCAAAATGTGTCATACGAGTTGTATTATTCTTTGACTTCCCACGTTGTTTACTATCTGGTTCTAGCAAACACCTAAATCTCTAAAGTATCCTCCCCCCATCCCCATAACCACTGTGTGTCCCATTTGACCCCTCTTCTCCAGGGACAATATTTGTCTTTTTAAAAACTCAGTTCCAGTGACTGCCATGGGGAAATCTGGGAAACTATTTAAACCCTTGAAAATGCTTCAGCTTCACTGAATTATCGTAACAGTTTCGAAAAAGCTTCATAAGAAACCCACTATTGTTGCTTTTACCAATTCCTCTAAAGATATAGTGAAGAATTATTTTTGTTTTAAAAGGATTGCTTTTGAAAACAGGAAGCACCATGTAAACCTCTCAAAATCACAAATATATTTGACTACTGGAGAGTGGTTCGAAAACCGCACAAAGGGAAATTGCACACTTGCCCTGACTGATTTAATTTAAATAGTCTCATTGAGAGAGAGAGAGACAGAGGAAGTGCTAGGACAGCAGAATCTCTTAGGCTATAAGCACTTTCAATACCAGGAATAAATATCAAGAATATGGTAGCACAGCATGCATCAGCATGAAAGAGAGCAAAACCTAACACCTACCGTTCATCAAATACGAAGAATTTAGATCTTTAGTCAGTAAACTGGTAACTTTATTCGAACAACTTAGAGTATAATTTTTTGATAGGTAAACATAATCATTTTTAAAGGGAATTAGACTGTTCCCATTTCCTTTTATTCTCTAGAGAATGAGTTTGAACCCAACCATTTATTTTAATCTTGGTTTATTGGTCTAGATTACATATTCATACAACTATAACATCAGAAAAAATGTTTTGTAACATCTACTACATTTATTTATTTCCAGGCTGGAAAAACATAGTAACTTTGTAAAGGTATTTGCTGACTTCAATACCCATTTATATGTTTGAAAAATATGTGTAGGGGCACCTGGGTGGATCAGTGAGTTAAGTGGCCGACTTCAGCTCAGGTCATGATCTCATGGTTGATGAGTTCGAGCCCCACATCCAGCTCTCTGCTCTCAGTGCAAAGCCAGCTTCAGAAACTGTCCCCCCCTCTCTCTGCTCCTACCCTGCTTGCACGCACATGTGCTCTCTTTCTCTCTCTCAAAAATAAACATTAAAAAAGTACGTGTATATGTAGTACTTAATTTTAAACTCCTTTTGCTAAACTATTATTATTATTACTATTCTTTTTCTAATATACCATCCCTTCTCACCTGGAATACTGCAACAACTCTGCTTTCATTTTTGTTTCCTTATAAGTTATTTTTTATTTTTCATTATGCCATATTTAATATGTACTGTGTAAGTTGTAATAAGTAAGCATTATACTCACCAATCATTTAAGAAATTAAAATTACCAATGTTTTCAGGCACCTGGGTGCCTCAGTTAGTTAAGTGTCTGACTTTGGCTCAGGTCATGATCTCATGGTTCATGGGTTCGAGCCCCACCTCGGGCTCTGTGCTGACAGCTCAGGGCCTGGAGCCTGCTTCAGATTCTGTGTCTGCCTGTCTCTCTCTCTCTCTCTCTCTCTCTCTCTCTCTCTCTCTGCCCCCTCCCCCCCCCCCACCACACACACATACACTCGTTCTCTGTCTCTGTCTCTCTCTCAAAAATAAACAAACATTTAAAAATTACCAATGTTTTTGCAGTCCTCTGTATACCTTTCTCTATTTGATCTTTCTATATAAATACCTTGTGTTTGTGATTCTCTCATTTTCTTTATGGTTTATTTCATATGTTTATGACCTAAGCAATATATTTTGGCTTAGAATTATTTAAAGCTTCATATAAATAGTTTTATATTGGAGTGTGTTTTGCTTTTTCATTTCAGGCTATTCTGCGTTACTGTGTATAACTGTGGTTCACTCATTTTTTAACTGCCATATAGCATTCCCATTGTGTAAATATTGCAAAATTCATTCATTCTCTTGTTGATGTAAATATTTTTTTGCTCGCATAAGTAATACTTCCCTGAACATTCTTCTAGCTTCCTTCTGTTACATATATGCAATGTTTTCCCTAGGATAAATACCTTGGGGTGGAATTTCAGGGTCTTCTACCCAGGTTCAAATTTACTAACATGTGGTCTAGTCACCCTCAGTACCCTAGCCAACAGACATCCAGACACTCTGAGGGAGGCTATTTCAAACCGCTCCCAGCTAATATGCCTGCCTGACCAGAGATGCAGGTACAATCCAAATAATAGGAGGGAAGACGAGGATAACTGTCCCCTACGGCCACCCCAGCTGATCACAGAAGCACTGAGTTTTGGGGCTGGAGTTATACAGCAATAGAAAACATTGAATTTAGAACTCTGCTTTAAAATGTTAAAAAAAAAAACAAAACACGTTGTTTTGAGACACCTATTTGTAATTAAGTTCAAATTTTATTTCACTATAGTCAAAGAACATAGTTTTTATGAGGCTAAGTCTTTAAAGTAGGTTGAGACTTGTTATAAGGTTTAGATTTGGAGTGGGCAAATTGCAGCCCATGGGCCAAAATGGCTTGTGGCTTGTTAGGTTTTATTGATATGCAGTCCTACTCATTTGTTTATATAATGTCTGTGTCAACAAAGCAAGAGTTGAGTATTTGTGAGAGAGACCATACGGTCCTCAAAGCCTAAAACATTTACTATCTCTTTGCAGAAAAGGTTTACCAAATCCTGATCTAGAACATAACTGCTTCATTTGTGCCATTAAATTCATATTCTCTGATTCATAGGCACTGAATTCATATTTACATGAACTTGATGATTTTCTTCATATCCCTGTACATTCATTGATTTTTTTTATCTACTTGATTTAAGAGTTATTTCCATAATTTGGCTAGTGTTGGTAGTGCCGCTGTAAACAGTGGAATGCATGTGCCCTTTCGAATCAGTATTTTTGTATCCTTTAGATAAATACCTAGTAGTGCAATTGCTGGGTCTTAGAGTCATTGTATCTCTAACTTTCTGAGGAACCTCCACACTGTTTTCCAGACTGACTGCACCAGTTTGCATTCCCACCAATAGTGTAAGAGGGTTCCCCTTTCCCCACATCCTCCCCAACTTCTGTTGTTTCCTGAGTTGTTAATGTTAGCCCTTCTGACAGGTGTGAGGTGGTATCTCATTATGGTTTTGATTTGTATTTCCCTGATGATGAGTGATGTTGAGCATTTTTTCAAGTGTCTGTTACCCATTTGTATGCGTTCTTTGGAGAAGTATCTGTTCATGTCTTCTGCCCATTTCTTCACTGGAGTCTTTGTTTTTGGGGTGTTGAGTTTGATAAGTTCTTTATAGATTTTAGATACTAGCCCTTTATCTGATATGTCATATGCAAATATCTTCTCCTATTCCGTAGGTTGGCTTTTAGTTTTGCTGACTGTTTCCTTTGCAGTGCAGAAGCTTTTATTTTGATGAAGTCCCAATAGTTCATGTTTGTTTTTGTTTCCTTTGCCCCTGGAGATATGTCTAGTAAGAAGTTGCTGTGGCCACGGTCAAAGATGTTGCTGCCTGTGTTCTCCTCTAGGATCTTGATGGTTTCCTATCTCACATTTAAGTCTTCTATCCATTTTAAATTGGTCCAGTTTCATTTTTCTGTATGTCACCATCCAGTTTTCCCAGCACCATTTGTTGAAGAGACTGTCTTTTTTCCATTGGATATTTTTTCCTGCTTTGTTGAAGATTAGTTGATCATATAGTTGGGGTCCATTTCTGGGTTCTCTGTTCTGTTCCATTGATCTAAGTGTCTGTTTTTGTGCCAGTACCATACTGTCTTGATAATTATAACTTTAGCTTGAGGTCCAGAATTGTGATGCCTCCCACTTTGCTTTTCTTTTTCAACGTTATTTTGACTATCTGGGGTCTTTTCTGGTTCCATACAAATTTTATAATTATTTGTTCCAGCTCTGTGAAAAATGCTAATGTTATTTTGACAGGGATTGCATTAATGTAGATTGCTTTGGGTAAAGCATAAACATTTTAACAATATTTGTTCTTCCAATCCATGAGCATGAAATGTTTTTCCATTTCTTTTTCTCACCTCCAATTTTTTTCATAAGCTTTCTGTAGTTTTCAGTGTACAGAGATTTTACATCTTTGGTTAGGTTTATCCCTAGAGATTTTATAGTTTTTGGTGCAATTGTAAAAGGGAGCTGCTTCATTATGGGTGTATAGAAATGCAACTAATTTCTGTATGTTGATTTTTTTATCCTGCAACTTTGCTGAATTCATGTATAAGTTCTAACAGTTTTTTGGTAGAGTCTTTTGGGTTTTCCATGTAGAGTATCATGTCATCTCTGAAGAGTAAAAGTTAGACTTATTCCTTGCCCAAATATCCATCAACTGATGAATGTATAAAGAAGATGTCACACACACACAAGCACGTGCGTACACACACACACACACACACACACACACACACACACACAGTGGAATATTACTCAGCCATCAAAATGTATGATATTTTGTCATTTGCAATGGTGTGGATGGAACTTGATGTATTATGTTAAGTGAAATAAGTCAGTCAGAGAAAGTTAAATACCATATGATTTCACTCATATGCAGAATTTAAGAAACAAAACAGATGAGGGGTACCTGGGTGGCTCAGTCTGTTAAGCGCCCAACTCTTGGTTTCAGCTCAGGTCATGATATTGCACTTCGTGGGTTTGAGCCCCACATTGGGTTCTGTGTTGGCAGTGTGAGACCTGCTTGGGATTCTCTCTCTCTCCCTCTCTCTCTGCCTCTCCCCTGCTCCTGCTTTCTCTCAAAATAAGTAAATGGGAAAAAAATTAAAGGAAAAATAAAATAAGATAAAAACAGAGAGAGGCAAACCATAAGAGACTCTTAATTACAAAAAACAAATTGGGGGTTGCTGGAGGGGAGGTGGGTAGGGGGATGGACTAAATGGGTGATGGGCAGTAAGGGAGGGCACTTGTTATGATGAACCCTGGATGTTACATGTAAGTGATGAATCACTGGGCTCTACTCCTGAAGCCAAGACTACACTGTATGTTAACTCACTTGATTTTAAATGAAATCTTGAAAAGAAAAATAAGTGATTGAGAGGTATATTAAAATCCTCCACTGTGGTGTGACTTTGTCAATCCTTTTATTGCTGTCAATTTTAGCTTTATGTGTATTTTAAGTCATGTTAGTAGGTGTGCACAAATCCAGAATCATTGTGTCAGGCTCCTCAGTACCTACACCCACAGCAGCAGTTCTGGTTCTCAGCTCAGCTTTTTTGGACCATGGCCAGCAACAACCACACTTGCAATTACATCAAGCCTGGTGATAATCTAATAGAACCCGATAGGAGAGAGCTTCAAGAGTTTTGAGGAGTAGAGATTCTGCTTTGTGGCAGTGAATTTTCTTAAGGTATTTAAGGAACATTCAAAACAGCCTTACATTGACCTTAAAGACAGACCATCTGAAGGGCGTGTGTATAGGACCTGTTGTGACATTTGTCTAGGAAGGGTTGAGTGTGGTGAAGACAGGGTGGGACTTTGGCATGTAAGTTGTCAGGAACATTATTTATGGCAGTGATTCTTTAAAAGTGGTTATGAAACATTTTTCATGGATGGCATTCCTCCTCTACAAACCTGAGTTTTCTTATTGTTTTTTTTGTGGGCTGTATGTTGTTCTAGTTTAGCCTTTCACTGCTTTATACCCTGAGGATACTAGACTTCGTGTCCTGTCATCTACACAGCTATTAAAACAGGAACTCAATGGCACAAAAACAGACACATAGACCAATGGAATAGAATAGAAACCCCAGAATTAGACCCACAAAAGTATGGCCAACTAATCTTTGACAAAGCAGGAAAGAACATCCAATGGAAAAAAGACAGTCTCTTTAACAAATGGTGCTGGGAGAACTGGACAGCAACATGCAGAAGGATGAAACTAGACCACTTTCTCACACCATTCACAAAAATAAACTCAAAATGGATAAAGGACCTGAATGTGAGACACGAAACCATCAAAATCCTAGAGGAGAAAGCAGGGAAAAACCTCTCTGACCTCAGCCGTAGCAATCTCTTACTTGACACATCCCCAAAGGCAGGGGAATTAAAAGCAAAAATGAACTATTGGGACCTCATGAAGATAAAAAGCTTCTGCACTGCCAAGGAAACAATCAACAAAACTAAAAGGCAACCAACGGAATGGGAAAAGATATTTGCAAATGACATATCGGACAAAGGGCTAGTATCCAAAATCTATAAAGAGCTCACCAAACTCCACACCCGAAAAACAAATAATCCAGTGAAGAAATGGGCAGAAAACATGAATAGACACTTCTCTAAAGAAGACATCCGGATGGCCAACAGGCACATGAAAAGATGCTCAACGTAGCTCCTCATGAGGGAAATACAAATCAAAACCGCACTCAGATACCACCTCACACCAGTCAGAGTGGCCAAAATGAGCAAATCAGGAGACTATAGATGCTGGAGAGGATGTGGAGAAACGGGAACCCTCTTGCACTGTTGGTGGGAATGCAAACTGGTGCAACTGCTCTGGAAAACAGTGTGGAGGTTCCTCAAAAATTAAAAATAGACCTACCCTATGACCCAGCAGAGTAGCACTGCTAGGAATTTACCTAAGGGATACAGGAGTACTGAGGCATAGGGGCACTTGTACCCCAATGTTTATAGCAGCACTCTCAACAATAGCCAAATTATGGAAAGAGCCTAAATGTCCATCAACTGATGAATGGATAAAGAAATTGTGGTTTATATACACAATGGAATACTATGTGGCAATGAGAAAGAATGAAATATGGCCTTTTGTAGCAACGTGGATGGAACTGGAGAGTGTTATGCTAAGTGAAATAAGTCATAGAGAGAAAGACGGATACCATATGTTTTCACTCTTATGTGGATCCTGAGAAACTTAACAGAAGACCATGGGGGAGGGAAAGAAAAAAAAAAAAGGTTAGAGAGGGAGGGAGCCAAAACATAAGAGACTCTTAAAAACTGAGAACAAACTGAGGGTTGATGAGGGGTGGGAGGGTGGGGAGGGTGGGTGATGGGTATTGAGGAGGGCACCTGTTGGAATGAGCACTGGGTGTTGTATGGAAACCAATTTGACAATAAATTTCATATTTAAAATAAATAAAATAAATAAACAAACAAACAAATAAATAAATAAAACAGGAACTCAAGAACAAAGTTGGAGGGCTCACCCTTCCTGATTCCAAAACTTCCTGCAAAGCTACAGTAATCCAACAGTGTGGTACAGGCGTAAAGACAGACATATAGACCAATGGACTAGAATAGAGAGCCCAGAAATAAACCGTCATCCATATAGTCAAGTGATTTTTGACAAGGATGCCAAAACCATTCAATGAAAGGACAGTCTTCTCAACAAATGGTGCTAGGAAAACTGTATACCCATATGCAAAAGAATGAAGTTAAACTCATACCATATACAAAAATTAAGTCAAAATGAATCAAAGACATAAATATAAGACTTAAAATTATAAAACTCTTAAAAGAAAATAAAAGGGAAAATTTCTTTTTTTTTTTTAATTTTTGTTTTAACGTTTATTTATTTTTGAGACAGAGACAGAGCATGAACAGGGGAGGGGCAGAGAGAGAGGGAGACACAGAATGTGAAACAGGCTCCAGGCTCTGAGCTGTCAGCACAGAGCCCAACGCAGGGCTCGAACTCACCGACCATGAGATCATGAACTGAGCCGAAGTCGGACGCTTAACTGACCGAGCCACCAGGCGCCCCATAAAAGGGAAAATTTCTATGACCTATTTGGCAATGATTTCTTGGATATGACACAGGCAACAAAAGAAAAAACAAATAATTTGGACTTCGTCAAAATTGAAAACTTTCATCCAAAGGCACTATTAAGAGAGTGAAAAGACAACCCATAGAATGAGAGAAAATATTTGCAAATCATTTATCTGATAAGAGGTTAATATCTAGCATTCCTAAAACTCAGCAACAGCAAAAATGAACAACCCAAATAAAAAATAGTCAAAGGATTTGAATTTCTCCAAAGAAAATATACAGATGGCCAACAAGATACTTAACATCATTAATCGTTGGGGCAATGCTAATTAAGTCACAATGAGATATTGCTTCACAGCCACTAGGATGGCTATTACTTAAAAAGAAAAGAAAAAAGAAAAGAAGAGAGAAGAGAAAAGAAAAGAAAAGAAAAAAAATAGAGCATAAATTTTGATAGGTGTGGAGAAATTGAAACCCTGGGCATTATTGATAGGAAGGTACAATGGTGCAGTCACTCAAAAAGTTTGGCAGTTCCTCAAGAATAAACATACAATTCTCATTGGATTCAGCAGTTCTACTCCCAGGTACATCCCCCAAAGATCTGGTAACAGGGACTCAAACAGATACTTGTATGCCAGTGTTCATAACAGCGTTTTTCATAATAGCCACAATATGGAAACAGCCAAAGTGTCCGTCAACAGATGAATGGATAAACAAAATGTAGTATGTCCCTGCAATGGACTATTATTTTGCCACAAAAATACTGAAGTTCTGATACATGCTACAATAAGCATAAACATGCTAAGGGAAAAAATCCAGACGCAGAAAGACAAAGATTGTATGATCCCACTTATATGAGGTATCTAGAGTGGGCAAATTCATAGAGGCAGGACGTAGAATGGTGGTTGCCAGGGGCTGGAAGAGAGAGAAATGGGGATCTATTTCTTAGCGGTTAGAGTTTATGTTTGGGGTGATAAAGTTTGGGTGGCAGTAGTGTTAGTTATACAACATTGTGAACTTAATGCTACTAAATTACACACTTAAAAATGATGAAATTTTGGGGGCACCTGGGTGGCCCAGTCCTTTAAGCATCCGACTTTGGCTCAGGTCATGATCTCATGGTTCATGGATTTGAGCCCCGTGTTAGGCTCTGTGCTGGCAGCTCAGAGCCTGGAGCCTGTTTCAGATTCTGTGTCTCCCTCTCTCTCTCTCTCTACCCCTGCTCTGCTTGTGCTCGCTTGCTCTCTCTCTCTCAAAAATAAATAAACATTTTTTTAAAAAGATAAATTTTATCACTTTTTAACTGCTAAGGCATGCATTTAATTTTTTTATTTTATTCATATTCATAGGTGTTCTATAGCAGAAGTATTTTTCAGGATATCTATCATATTGTCAGAAATGTAAATTTCCTAACTTATCTCTTTTAATACTGAAGTCGCATATATTTTTAAAAAATATCTGTATATCTATAGATATATAAATATATACACACACATATGTTTACAAATATATAAAATATCCACTAAATATTCTGTTCGAGTTTTTAAAAATCACATGGTGCCAAACATAGGCAGTAATTTCTTAAACATCTGCTGTAGCAACATTTTTCTAGATATGTCTCCTCTGGCATGTGACACAAAAGCAAATTAAACTATTGGGAATACATCAAAATAAAAAGCTTTTGCAAGTTGAAGGAAGCCATCAGCAAAACAAAAATGCAAGCTACTGAATGAGAGAAGATATTTGCAAATAATACATCTGATATGGAGTTAATATCCAAAATTTTTAAAGAACCTAATGCAACTTAACACACACATACAAAAAATAATCCAACTAAAAATGGGCAGAGGATCTGAAGACATTTTTCCAAAGAAGACATCCAGATGGCTAAGAGATACATGAGAAAATGCTCAGTATCACTCATCATTAGGGAAATGCAAATCAAAACCACAATAAGATACCACCTCATACCTGTCAGAATGGCTAAAATCAAAAAGACAGGAAGCAACAAGTGTGGGTGAGGATGTGGAGAAGAAGGAACCCTTATGCACTGTTGGTGGGAATGCAAACTGGTGCAGTCACTGTGGACAACAGTATGGAGGTTCCTCAAAAAAATTAAAAATAGAAAAATATTATGATCCAGTAATTTTGCTACTGAGTGTTTGCCCAAAGAAAATTAAAACACTAATTTGAAAAGATATATGCACCCCTGTATTTCTGTAGCATTGTTTACAATAGCCAAGACATAGAAGCAACCTAAGTGTCCATGGATAAATGGATGGATAAAAAAGATGTGAGATATAGATATAGATGTAGATAGATAATGAAATATTACTCATCCATAAAAAAGGTTGAGATCTTACCATTTGCCACAACATATACGGACCCAGAGAGTATTGTGCTAAGTGAAATAAGATAAAGACAAATACCATATGGTTTCCCTTACACGTTGAATCTAAAAAAACAAAACAAATTAATAAACAAAAAACAGAATCAGACCTATAAATTCAAAGAACAAGCTTGTGGTTGCCAGAGGTGGAGAGCAGATGGGCAAAATGGACGAAGGGGAGTGGGAGATATGGGATTCTGGTTATAGAATGAGTAAGTTGGGGGGTCTGGGTGGTTCATTCGGTTAAGCATCTGACTCTTGATTTCAGCTCAGGTCATGATCTTACAGTTTGTGGTTTGAACCCCTCATCAGGCTGTGGGATTCTCTCTCTCCCTCTCTGCTCTCTGCCCCTTCCCTACTCGCTGTCTCTCTCTCTCTTTCAAAATAAATTAATAAACTTAAAAAAATAGAAGGAGTAAGTCACAGGAATAAAAGGTACAGCATAAGGAGTATAGTCAATGACACTATAATAGAGTTATATGGTGACAAAGGGTAGCAAGTTGTGGTGAGCATAGCATAATGTATAGAATTGTCAAATCACTGTGTTGTACACTTGAAACTCATGTAACATTGTCGACTATACTCAAACTAAAAAAATTTTTTTTCAACAATATTTTTTTAAGTAGGCTCCACCCCCAATGTGTGGCTTGAATTCATGACCCTAAGATCAAGAGTCACATGCTCTACCAACTGAGGTTGCCAGGTTCCCCTAAAAAAAATTTTTTTTAATTACATGGTGCTGAAAAGTATGTTTATATCATGCGTCCACTTGTGTTTTAGTGAAGAGGGACAGAGATGTGTTTGTATTCACTACTCTCATACAAAGAAAACACTCCTGGGATAATCCATCAGTAACTACTAACAGTTTCCTCTAAAGAAAGAAACTAGAGAACTGGGGATCTGAAGTAGGAGGACATTTTATATTGCTTGAATATTTTACTGTGTGTGTGTGTGTGTGTGTGTGTGTGTGTGTGTGTGTGTGTGTGTGTGAGAGAGACAGAGAGAGAGAGAGAGAGAGAGAGAGAGAAGTTTTTAAATCTACCTGAATTTTTTAAGAGGAACTCCTAGTTTCCACTGAAAATGCATCAAATAATATATCTTCTGTTACAAGTTGCAATCACACTGCTTGAGTTTTATACAAACTTCCCATTGAAGAAACTCCTATACCTGCTCAGCTCAGACTTTCCGGCTTCATGAAGGTGTGAGCATTGACCAAAGTCCCTGCAGGGATAAGAGACGCACTCTGCTTTCTAGTTCTCTATCTGCTCTCCAGGCAGTGCAGCTCTTTTTAAGATATAACCTCAAATTCTCATTAGAGAGGAAACAGCTAACCTCATCAAACTTCTCATATCCTCTTTGGTGGAACGAGATACTTCCCCTGAAAGGATATATTTTGAAACTGAACTATAGCAACAAATACATATCAGTTTAAAATAATGACCTTTTTGGGGCTCCTGGGTGGCTCAGTGGGTTAAGCTTCCAATGTCGGCTCAGGTCATGATCTCATGGTTCATGGTTTCAAGCCCCATGACGGGCTCTGTGTTCACAGCTCAGAGCCTGGAGCCTGCTTCAGATTCCATCTTGCCCTCTCTGCCCCTCCCCCGCTTGCAATCTGCCACTCTCTCTCTCTCAAAAATAAATAAACATTAAAAAAATTGTTTTAGGGGCGCCTGGGTGGCTCAGTCGGTTAAGCAGCCGACTTCGGCTCAGGTCATGATCTCACGGTCCGTGAGTTCGGGCCCCGCGTCGGGCTCTGTGCTAACAGCTCAGAGCCTGGAGCCTGTTTCGGATTCTGTATCTCCCTCTCTCTGACCCTCCCCCATTCATGCTTTGTCTCTCTCTGTCTCAAAAATAAATAAACGTTAAAAAAAAAAATTTTTTTTTTAAATTGTTTTAATAATGACTTTTTTCTCAAAATAAAAATTAATATCCATTTGAGTTTGAGTTTGAGCTATAATTACTAGCATAGAAATATCTCCAACGAAAAAAGCTAGTTTTAACACAATTATATATAATATGGCCGTAAGTTAAAAAATTTAAAGTCCAAGTTAATGTTTTATAATAAGAATATTATCTGTATGACTTGTATAATTTTTTAAAGTTTTATTTAAGTAATCTCTACACCCAACGTGGGGCTCGAACTTACAACTCCAAGATCAAGAGTCGCATGCTCTCCTGACTGAGCCAGCCAGGTGCAACCCACTTGTATGTTTTTTTTTCTTTATTTTCTCTGACTCGTATAATTTATAATACAATGTTCATCATCTACACTGTGGTAAAAACAGAAAAGTTTAGGAAAAGAAATGGCAAATAAACTATAATACTTCCCCACAGAATAATTCCTATTATCGTATCGATAGATTTCCTTACAGCTTCTCTCTCTCTCTTTCTTGCATCTGTCATATATGTGTATATGGGATATAGACATAGATATTACAATTGTAATTCTGCTTTACTCAGTTAGCATTATATTATAAGCATTTTTCCATAATAAAAAATATTACTTGAAAACACAATTTTAGGGACACCTGGCTGGCTTGGTCAGTGGAGCATGTGACTCATGGTCTCGGGGCTGTAAGTTCAAACCCCATGTTGGGTGCAAAGATTAGTTAAAAATAAAAAAATAAAAATAAAATGGAATTTTAAATGCTAAGTAGTATTCCTTTATGTGGAAATAGCATCATTTAATTAGCTATCTTCCTATTTTCATACATTTCCTTTTTTTCTGTTCTGTAAGTTGAAGAAATCCTGATACGCAAAACTTGTCAGTGTCTTTAATCATTTCTACAGGAAAATTTTCTAGAGGTAGAATTACTAGGTTAGGAAATACGAACATTTTAAAGCAACTTTAACACCTTGTTCCTTTCCAGAAAGGGAATGTAGTAGTTGTTTTGTCAATGTAATTGCCTCCTGGCAATTCTTTAGGTGTGCCTGGTGTCTATTTCCCTTCTATTTCCCTTCTCTCAACACTGGCCATAACTCCCTTAATAATTCTGTACTAGGGCACCTGGTCAGCTCAGTTGGTGGAATATGCAACTCTTGATCTCAGGGTTCTGAGTTTGAGCCCCATGTTAGGTGGAGAGGTTACTTGAAAATAAAATCCTAGGGGCACATGGGTGGCTCAGTCGGTTGGGCCTCCAACTTCGGCTTAGGTCACCATCTCATCATGATTGGAGGGTTCAAGCCCTGTGACCGGCTCTGTGCTGACAGCTCCGAGCCTGGAGTCTGGAGCCTGCTTCGGATTCTGTGTCTCCCTCTCTCTCTGCCCCTCCCCCACTCATCTTCTGTCGCTCTCTCTCAAGAATAAATAAACATTAAAAAAAAAATTTTAATCTTAAAAAATAATGACATGAAATGAAATGAAATGCTGTACTCAACACGCATGCACATACACACACATCACCCTTTAAATTTCCTTAAATACTAGACATTGAAAATCTTTTAGTTATTTACTGACCATTTGTATTTCTATATTGTTAACGTTCAACATTTGTATTTATGTCCCAAAAAATAATAGTCCTTTCACCTCTGAGTATGTTTGTGTGTATTTTCTAGGTGCTATGAGATCAAGGGCACAGACTTACCACAAGAGGTCCCTATCACACAAATTATATTGAAATCTAAAGCCTGTTGGGTTTAAGTCCCAACAATCAGGATCTTCATGAGTGGATTGGTTCACTAATTCTGATTTTAGAAATTACTCTGGCCTGCTAAGAACAGGCCTCTCACATAGACAAAACTTCCTGAACAGAGCAAGAGAGAGCCAGGAGCAAGAGGTTAGTGATTCAGGAAGCTAAGTGCTGCACGGTTGAATTTCTCTGCATTCCATCACCCACCCGTCTCCTACAAATTGGTTTTCCTGCTTAGATATGGTTGCTCTCAAATTTCAAAAGAAATAGAATCACTTTACATCTGAGATCCCCCTTGGTCATTCGTTTGATTGTTCGGCAAATCTCTTTGTGTTTAACCAAAAGAATGATGTCTTTTTTTTTTTTTTTTTTTTTAACTCAACGAACTATTGGCAACTCTGTCCCACCATCCTAGGTACTGAAAATATAATAATGAGCAAAGCCTGACACTATCCCTAGCCTATCAGAGCTCACACCTGCAACCTCAATCCTAACACCTCTAAGCAGTCTCAAGAAATTTACCTCCAGATGCTTTAACCTTGATAAGAGACATTGTGTACAGACCACACAAGAGATGTCTTCTGCTCTAAGATCCAGAACGTTGCCTCTATGACCCATGATTATATCCTGGTCTGTTCTGAGTATAAACCATCTAGCTTTGTATGGTGTATGATTTAAATTGCTTCTTTAAGGGGCGCCTGGGTGGCTCAGTCGGTTAAGCGGCCGACTTCGGCTCAGGTCATGATCTCGTAGTCCGTGAGTTTGAGCCCAGCATCGGGCTCTGTGCTGACAGCTCAGAGCCTGGAGCCTGTTTCAGATTCTGTGTCTCCTTCTCTCTGACCCTCCCCCATTCATGCTCTGTGTTTCTCTGTCTCAAAAAAGAAATAAACGTTTAAAAAAATTTTTTTTAATAAATAACTAAATAAATTGCTTCTTTAAAACTTAGTATAGGGGCACCTGGCTCCTCAGTGGGAAGAGCATGTGACTCTTGATTTGGGGGTCATGAGTTTGAGCCCCGTGTTGTGAGGTAGATTGTACTTAATTTTTTTTTAATCTTTTTAAAAATTTTTTTAAATGTTTATTTATTTTTGAAAGAGAAAGAGACAGAGCACAAGCAAGGGATGGGCAGAGAGAGAAGGAGACAGAATCCGAAGCAGGCTCCAGGATCTGAGCTGTCAGCACAGAGCCCGATGTGGGGCTCGAACTCCCAAACCGTGAGATCATGACATGAGCCAAAGTTGGATGCTTAACTGACTGAGCCATCCAGGCACCCCTAAAAATTTATGTAGACCTTAAAAAAAAACTACACAGAATAATATACAAACACCCTAAAGAGTTCAAATTATACAGAAACAGGAGTAACAAAAATGAAAATCACCCATAATCACAATCTTCACAGCTATTTTATACCCTTTTATAGATATATCATTATACACATACATAATTTGGCAAATACTTGACTACTCACTAGGTAGGAAGCACATTCCAAGGGCTGTGTCACAGTCTGCTTGGGCTGCCATAACAAAATATTACAGACTGGGTGGTTTCAACAATAGAAGTTAATTTTGTCACAGTTCCGGAGGCTGGAAGTCCAATAGATTTGGTGTCTTGTGAGAGCTCTCTTCCTGGCTTACAAGTGGCTACCCTTTTGCTGTGCCTTCACATGGACTTTCCTCATTGTGGATGCAGGGTGTGGGTAGAGGTCTCTGTTGTCTCTTCTTTTTTTTTTTTTTTTTTTTTTTTAATTTTTTTTTTCAACGTTTTTTATTTATTTTTGGGACAGAGAGAGACAGAGCATGAACGGGGGAGGGGCAGAGAGAGAGGGAGACACAGAATCAGAAACAGGCTCCAGGCTCCGAGCCATCAGCCCAGAGCCTGACGCGGGGCTCGAACTCACAGACCGCGAGATCGTGACCTGGCTGAAGTCGGACACTTAACCGACTGCGCCACCCAGGCGCCCCACTGTTGTCTCTTCTTATAAGGACGCTAATCCTATTGGATGAGGGCCCCATCTGTACAACTTCATTTAACCTTAATTACTTCCTTACTCCAAATACAGCCACACTGGAGGGGAAGGGCTTCAACATACATATTTGGGAGAGGGGACAGTGGATATTATGCAAACATTCCCCTATAACAGGCTGTGAAGCCTCTACAGGTGAATAGGAAGGCACAATCTTTGCCCATGTCTCACTCATGTTGGAGGTAATGGCATAAACCCTGTGTTTCTTCCTCTTCGTGTTTTGTTTACTTTGTCATCTTTTGGAACTTCCATTACATCTGGATTTATGAGGTAAGGAGAGGGAAAATAAGACTCAAAATGAGACTCAAGAAAATTTTATTTCCTTCTTGATCTGGAAAGCATTCTCTAGGAAAGGAGGTTGAAGGCTCTTAGCTACTCCAAAGATCGGTAAGGGAAGACCACCCTGAAGCATTTGCCACAACTTCGTCTCCCATTTTCCACCTTTCCTCAAAGGGCAAGGTTGCTAAATATATAATACATGGGCTGCTCTCTACGTCGGTCTCCTCTGCAAAGACATGATCTTTCCAAATGGGGGTGGATTCATTCATTCAGAGCCTATCTCCTGATGGCTCACACTAAAATACGGTCTCTCCCCTTGAGGGGCTCTTGGGTCCAGTGAACCAATAACAGGCCTGCCGTGTGAGAAGTGCCATCTACAGCAGAGGGAAAGCCAAAAAGCCAGGGGAGAGAAAGAACACCAAGAAAGACTTGAGAAGAAATTGCGTCCCCACTGAAGTCTGGCAAAAGCTAGAATTGAGCTTGGGATGAGAGGGGACTGGCAATTTGGGGAGGGCAACAAGTGGGGGTGCACGGACTTGTAACACTGTCAGCTTTGGGATGTGCAGGGGCAGCTGTGCCCTGGGACCCTACAGGAGAGGGGAGATGGGAGGAGGGAGAGGTGGACCCGGATCCCGAAGGGCCTCGTGCGCTAGCTAGGAATTGGAATTTTATCCTGAAATCCTTGGTTACCACTAAAATACTTGAAGCAAGAGAGTGACACGATCTGATCTTAGAATGATGCCTCTAGCGAGCGCATAGAGAAGGCTTTGGAAAAAGGGGCGGGATTAGCCACAGTGAACTAAGTTGAGTAGCTGAGGCAGATACTATCCATGACCTAGTCTTTATCCATCCTCCATACCTTCTCAGTAGAGAAAGAAAAAGAAAAAGAGGGGCACCTGGGTGGCTCCGTTGGTTAAATGTCTGACTCTTGGTGTCATCTCAGGGCTTGATCTCAAGCCTTAAGTTCAAGCCCTAAATTGGGCTCAGTGTAGGGCTTCGTGCTGGGCTGAAAGCCTACGTTAAAAAAAAAAAAAAGTTTTACTTTTCTTTAAAAAAAATTGTTTTAAACATTTATTTACTATTGAGAGTCAGAGACAGAGCATGAGCGGGGAAGGGGCAGAGAGAAGACGAGACACAGAATTTGAAGCAGGCTCCAGGCTCTGAGCTGTCAGCACAGAGCCCATCGCGGGGCTTGAGCTCACAAACTGGTGAGATCATGACCTGAGCTGAAGTCGGACACTTAACTGACAGAGCCACCCAGGAGCCCCAAAAGTTTTACTTTTCTGATTAAGGTGCCGCCTTCCCGCCTGGAATGTGATTATGAATCTGGAGGTCAGTCCTTGATAACTTCTTGAGCTGCTATACCAGCTCTGTACTGTTCATTTCTATTTGGTGAGACCACTATATTTGGGTTTCTGTTCCATGCAGCCAAATACGGTCCTGATACAATTGTTATTTTAGCAGTTCAGGTAAAGAAGTCATGAGAACCTGATCACCTACTTTGAACGGAGACAGTGAAATGAAGCTAGAGGGTTAACTCACAGGCTATTACAGAAGCCGATTCAATAGGACTCTGTGACTAACTGGATGTACCTATTGGGAATTACCATCAGTGAGATAACTTTTTCTCCCTGTGAGTTCCAGGATCGTGTAGGTCACTGTCCTCCTACTTCTTCCCCCCTACCTGCTCTTTTTTTCTCTCCCAACATTTTCCCTTCCCTACTTCAAGAAGTTGACTAGGCTTATGGCACCTGGGTAGCTCAGTCAGTTAAGCATTCAACTTCGGCTCTGGACATGATCTCACAGTTCGTGGGTTTGAGCCCCACATGGGGCTCTGTGCTGACAGCTCAGAGCCTGGAGCCTGCTTGGGATTCTGTGTCTCCCTCTCTCTCTGCCCCTCCCCTGCTCACGTTCTGTCTCTGTCTCTCTCAAAAATAAACATTAAAAGAAGAAGAAGAAGAAGAAGAAGAAGAAGAAGAAGAAGAAGAAGAAGAAGAAGCAGCAGCAGCAGCAGCTGAGTAGGCTTTTATGTGTCCTTGTTCTTGAGCATTTGTGTAGTTGGACCTAACAGAGATGTTGCATTAGACAGCCCCCTTTACTGGCTTTTGTTTAGAAAAATCTATGTTCATTTTGGGTTTATGCTGGTCATTTTCCAGGAAAAGGAGACTGACCACTCATGCCCTTCTGTGTAAGAAACCAAACCCTTGGGAGCAGCTGGACAGATTTCCTGAGACAAAAACAGGGGATGGGGGAGTGTGGTCTCCTCTGGTGTTACCTGCCTCAGGGAAGGACCTCACCCAGTAGTAGCACAAGCCACTGACCTAAAACTCATCTTTGACTCATCTCCTGCATCGTCTCTCACTTTTGGTCCATCGCCTAGTCCTTTCTAATTTATTTTCTAAATATCACCTGTGTCCCTCTGCTACCCGGAACTGAGTTTGCCTCTTTGTGAGTGTCAAGCCAAAAGACACAACCAAGCCAAAGAAAAGGAAAAGGAAGGGTTTTACTTGCAATAAGTAAAGAAGAACACAGATGATATTTCCCAAAGCAGTATCTCCTCAAACAACAAAACTGGTGACGCGGTGCATACCAGTTTTCATGAAGAGGTTTGCACAATGGGGAACTCAGCATGGAATTGAGGCAAAAGTCCTCTTAAGGTGACAGAGTCCAGGTCTGGGTTGATCTGAGTCATGAGGGCCAGCAAGGGTCAGATGTCATCAATTCTCTGGCTCCAGTTGGTCCAGTATTTGAGCACTCAAAGGAGTTTAGATCCTGCAAAGATAAGTTAAGAATGTGCTTCAGGTCAACCTTTACTTTGGAACCAGCACTGGGAGTTTTACCACTGATTTATTGTCCCTGATATGATTAGGCTACTTCCTGGCCTGATAGTGGCCCTTGGTGCCTACATTCTTTTGTTCCCTTAAAGTCATTAATGATAGAGTCTATCCTTCTGCAGTTTCAACATCTTCCAAGTTCTGCAAGAAATGTGCTTTGGGCAAGTAGTACCCAGGTCACAAGATTGCCAGGTGCCTAAAATGACTTTTCTCATGTCAAGGAAAGCTATGTCTTGTCTTTCTTTTTCCAGGGAGCTCTAACTCTTCCTGCTTACACCTCCATTTCTTTTCAACTCCACTGCCACAGTTCTAGTCCAAACAAATACTCTTTTCCACCCTGGACTGTTGCAAAATCCAATGTGTCCCCTGACCATATTCTATAAAATGATCTTTTCCAATATAGAGTATTTCACAAAGGATTCAAATATATTTTTAAAGATTTTATTTTTAAGTAATCTCTACCTCCAACATGGGGCTCGAACTCAAAACCCCCACATCAAGAATTACATGCTCCACTGACTGAGCCAGCCAGGTGCCCTGGGATACAAATATTTTAACATCTTCCCTCTGCTCTTAAAATAAATAAAATTTCTTCCCATGTCCTCCAAAGACTGACCTCTCTAGATCACCAGACTCGTATCTCCATCCTCCACTGTCTGCCCACACTCCCACCATGGTGGCCTGACAGCAACTAGAATGCTCTTTCTCTCCTCAAGAATTTTATGGTGGGGGGCAACCAGGTGGCTCGGTCAGTTAAGCAGCTGACTCTTGATTTCGGCTCAGGTCATGATCTCATGGTTCATGAGATACAGCCCTGTGATGGGCTCTGGGCTGAAAAGGCAGAGCTTGCTTGGGACTCTCTCCCTCCCTCTCTCTGCTCCTTCCCTGCTTATTCTCTCACTCTCTCCCTTTTGTAAAATAAATAAATAATAAAAACATTTAAAAAAAAAGAATTTTATCTTAGCTTTTTCTGCTGCCTGGTAGGGACTGCTTAACTACCGTACTGCCTACACACACACACAAACACACACACGTGAACACACACACCACACTTCCATTCCACTTCATCCATGCCTAACTTCCATTCAACTTCAGATTTCAGTCCAAATGTCATTTCTTTAGAGAAGCTTCCCCTGGCCCCACCTTGCTGCCCAGCTAAAAATCAGGGGCCCTGATTTTAAGTCATGGGTTTTTTTCATAGCATGTTTTCAGTATATATTTGTATGATTATCTAGGCATCATAAGTTCCACAGAAGTAGGGACTGCACCCACGCTCATTGTCTCTCCAAGGTCTAGTA
Source organism: Panthera pardus (assembly GCF_024362965.1). Classification (NCBI taxonomy): domain Eukaryota; kingdom Metazoa; phylum Chordata; class Mammalia; order Carnivora; family Felidae; genus Panthera; species Panthera pardus. Next base: position 99,577,422 of record NW_026526765.1, read on the forward strand.
GTGTGTCTGCTCAGATCGGACATTTGACAGTTATTTGTTGAATACAAAAAATAAAGGAAGGTAAAGAGGGACTCTATGGGTAACCATCAGGTTTCTGGCACAAGCAAGTAGGTGAATTGTGAAATTCAGTTCAGCTTAATTCAGTTTAATTCTTTATGAAATAAAGCATGAGGGTATGTGCATGCATGATAGAGATTTGGAAGAGGTTCATTCTCTGGCTCTCTAAGGATCCCACAGGCTTCTCTGTGGATGACATCTGTCATCCTCTTATAACAGGTAGCACCCTTAGGCAGAAATAAACTGTGTTGAAGCAGAATTCTGAAAGACGCGCTGAGGTGGCTCATTTAGGAGACCTATCTGGACTGCATCTAGGTAGTATGATGCATTGCAAGGTTATCTTGAGATTTTATAAAGATGACAAAAACTTATTGATACCTTAAAAACATGTTATATAGACTTTGGGGGATAATGGTGTGTCACTGTACGTTCTTGATGTGGTAAATGAGTCACTGGTGCCTGATGTTGACAGCTGGGGATGCTGTGTATGTGAGGACAGGGGTATATGGAAACTCTGTACTTTGTGATCAATTTTGCTGTGAACCTAGAACTGCTCTTAGAAAAAAATAAGTCTTGGCGCGCCTGGGTGGCTCGGTCGGTTGGGCGTCCGACTTCAGCTCAGGTCATGATCTCACAGCTTGTGAGTTCGAACCCCGCATCGGGCTCTGTGCTGACAGCTCGGAGCCTGGAGCCTGCTGCGGATTCTGTGTCTCCCTCTCTCTCTGCCCCTCCCCCCACTCATGCTCTGTCTCTCTCTCTCTCTGTCAAAAATAAAAATAAACATTAAAAAAGTTTTTTTAAATAAAAAGTAAATAAAAATAAGTCTATTAAAGACAATATGTGAAAGATAGCTTACACAAAAAGATAAAATCATGGGGATCAGGATGGCTTAGTTGGTTAAGTGTCCAACTTCGGCTCAGGTCATGATCTTGCGGTTCACGAGTTTGAGCCCCACATTGGGCTCTGTGCTGACAGCTCAGAGCCTGGAGCTTGCTTGGGATTCTGTGTCTCCCTCCCTCTCTGCCCGTCCCTGCTCACACTCTGTCTCTCTCAAAAATAAATAAACGTTTAAAAAATAAATACATAAATAAATAAATAAATAAATAAAGATAAAATCATGATTCTCATTCAGAAATAAAATGAACATGTTAAAGATTATGGGTTTTGGGTTTTTTTTTGTTTTTTTTTTTTCAGAATTAGGGAATCTGACAGATGTTATGACTGGAGAAGTCAAAGAACGGACACAATTATAAAGCAGGAATTGGTTCAATGAATGTGCAAATGGAGGCAAAATGAGCTTCCTCCGTATGGGGGAGGGAAGTCAATTGAGCCTCTGTTGAACAGGGCAGAATTTGCATGCCTCTAGACAAGAATCATTTTACATTTCTGTTATCTACAAGGTAAAGAGTTACAAAATAGCTCCCATGAGGGCACCTGGGTGGCTCAGTAGATTAAGCATCAGTGCAGAGCCTGCTTGGGATTCTCTGTGTCTCCCCCACCTCCCCACTGCCCCTCCCCCGCTTGCACACATGGACTCTCTCAAAAATAAGTAGACTTTAAAAATAAATAAATAAATAAAATGGCTTCTACGGAATCAGCATCTGTAAAGAGAAAGGGTGTATTGTGTAGTTTGCCATTGAAGCACACATTCTCCCTATACATACATAGATACACACACAAAGCATTAATGTGATGTGGCCCTACCTGGAGGGGAATCCAGCGTGTCTACACAGATTTTGTTTAGTCCAGTCAGGATGGCTTCTTGGGTACCCCACAGAACTTCCATCTGATAGGTACTGGTAGATGTAGGAAAACCGAATGGCAAGCTGACATTGCTGGAACATTATATTCATCCCCCAGGCATTGACTTCCTTGTTCCAGACTTTCTTATTTTTCAAAACAACTTCGTGGGCACCTGGGTGGTTCAGTCGGTTAAGCATCTGACTTCGGCTCAGGTCGTGATCTTGCAGTTCACAAGTTCGAGCCCCGCGTCAGGCTCTGTGCTGACAGCTCAGAGCCTGGAGCCTGCTTCGGATTCTGTGTCTCCCTCTCTCTCTGCCCCTCCCCTGCTCATGCTCTGTCTCTCTCCATCTCTCAAAAATGAATAAACATTAAATAAAAATTTTAAAATAAATAAATAAATAAGAACAACTTTGTTGAGGAATAATTTACATACTGTAAAATTCACCTATTTTAAGGACACAATTCAATGACGGTTAGTACGTTAACATGGCTGCACATGTATCTCCACAATCCAGTTTCAGAATATTTTCATGAGCCCAAAGAGAACTTCCGTGCCCATTTGCAGTCTCTGTTCCCATCCCAGTCCCAGCCAATCACAAATATGTTTTCTCTTTATAAATTTGGCTTTTCTGGACATTTTTATAAAAGGAATTATACAGTGTGTGGTCTTTCGTGCCTTAGCTTCTTTCACTTAGTATAATTATTTTTAGTTTTGTCATGTTTTAGCATCTTTCAGTAGTTCAAGGTTTTTATTTCTGAATAAAAAACATATAAAATATATTCCATTGTATGGATATAATACATTGTATTTATTATTATTTATATTATTAAATAATATGTATATATTATGTATTTATAATACATAATATAAATCAGTTGATGGATTTGGGGGTTATTTCCACTTTTTGACTATGATGAATAATGATTCTATGAATATTCACGTGCTAATCTTTGTGTGGAAATGTTGGAGTTCAGAACAAACAGTCAAGAAAGAATTCTTGAGACGTTTTCAGTGCAAAAAGGTGGTCTTATTAAAGCACGGGGACAGGATCCATGGGCAGAAAGAGCTGTACTGGGTTGTGACTGGTGACTGATTATATACCTTCAAGTTGGGATGGGGTTAGGGATAGCCCAAGTCTCTTAAGGAATTTGGAAGCAAGGTTTCCAGGACCTTGGGGGGCCAGCTGCTGATAGGAAAAGGTCATTTATTACTGTTGAGTAAAAACTCAGTCATGAGACCATTCAGATGTATCTCAGGTGGCATATGCTTGAAGGATGATTGCTAACACATATATGGGGGTAGAGATAAAGGAAGTTTTCTAAGAAACTTGTATATGTTAAAGTAGACTTACAGGATCCTGGAGGTTGGGATAATGTTAAGCTAACATTGCCTTTTGCCCTTAGCAAAGTATTAACATTGAGGCAGTTAAGTTCCTAGAAGAAGGTCACTCTGCCTGTCTCAAGGACTTGTCAATGGGCTGTAAATTATAAGAAAACCGAACTTTTCCATATTGCCTTTGTTCCCCACATCAGAAATACAGTTTCATGTCACTTGGGTAAATACCTAGGAATGGAGTTGCTGGATCAAATGGTAAACATATTGTTTTAAAATGTTGGTTTTAGTTTTATTCACATATGGTGAGCCCAGCAGATCAAGAGATGATTTTCACTGAAAAAAATATTCGGTTACTCACAGTTCCCAAGTTGAGGAGGGTCACTCTATGTCATGCAGGGCCATATGGGGAAGCACCACATCAGTTAGGAGGCAGAAAGGGGAAAACGTGGGCAAAAGCATGTATTATGGTATCTGCAGGAAGGAACAAGTGACACATGGTAAGCAAGTTTGGGATTGGCTAGTTTGAGTAATTTTTAGCGAGCTCTAGGGCATCGGAGTTGTCTCACATTCTCAGTTACTTAGCCTTGAGGTGATTACGGTGGGGAAATAATGGCTTTTATACCTAAGTGCTCTGGAAAGGAAGTAGTTGGGGTACCAGCTTTGGATTGGTTGGTTTACATGTGAAAGGTGCCTTCCTGGACAAGTTGTTTACCATCTCTAGAAATTAGCTAGACCTGAGAGGGGCAGCCTCCCCAGGGTCTGTAAAGCCCCGGATGTCAGAACTATTAGAAGAAAAAAACGTGCTTAATACACTTTATGTTTAGGGGCACCTGGGTGGCTCAGTCAGTTGGAGGTTTGACTTCGGCTCAGGTCATGATCTCAGAGTTTATGAGTTCAAGCCTTGCATAGAACTCTCTGCTGTCAGCACAGAGCCTGCTTCGGATCCTCTTTGTCTCTCTCTCTTCCTCTCTCTCTGCCCCGCCCCTATTCTCATACGTGTTCTTTCTCTCTCAAAAATAAATACACATTTTAAAAAATGAAAAAAATACACATATGTTTAACTCTTTAAGAAACTGCCAAACCGTTATCCAAAGTGGCTACACCATTTTACATTCACCTCAGCAATGTACAAACGTTCCATTTGCTCTACATTTTCACCAACAGTAATCATTATCTGTCTTTTTTATTATAGCCATTCGAGCAGGTATGAAGTGGTATCTTGTTATGGTTTTAATTTGTGTTTCTTGAATAACTAATAATGTTGAGCATCTTTCATGTGTTCATTGGCCGTTTCTATATCTTCTTCTTTTTCAAATATCTATTTGAAAATTTGCCCATTTTTACATTGGTGTTTTTAGCTCTTTATTATACAGTTTTAAGAGTTCTTTATATATTCTACAATCAGATACATGACTCGCTTCCTCACAGCATGGCCGCTGGGTTCCAAGAAAGAACATTCCAAGACATACAAAGTACAAGCTACCAGTCCTTGTGTGGCCTGGGTTTAAGTCCCAGAATGTCCTTTCTGCCTCATTCACCTGGTCAGAGTTAGTTACAAGGCAGCCCAGATTGAAGGGGAAGAGAATAAGCCCCTCTTCTTGTTATGAAGAGCAAAATTGACACAAATTTATTGTGGCTCTCTTTGGAGACTTGGCCACTCCCCTTTCGTGTACTTCAATAATCCTCATATTTGTAATTAATGAAACATATGAGTATGGTGGATGTTATTTTTAAATAGTCCAATATAATTTTCTTTCTTATACCTCTTAACTCAAAATTTCTAATCTAAGTCAACTATCCACTCATTTTAAATTGGAATCAAAAAGCTAACCCGTTCGATGCTCTAGTTTGCCAAATTTTCTTAATGTTACAAAGACTTTAAATACCAAACATATACAGGGGTGCCTGGGTAGCTCAGTCCGTAAACATCTGACTTTCAGCTCAGGTCATATCTCATGGTTCATGAGTTTAAGTCCCACTTCAGGTGAGCATGAGCCCCACTTCGGGTGATCTGGAGACCCACATCATGTGAGCACAAGCCCCACTTTGTGCAAAAACATGAGTCCTGCTTCGAGTGAGCCCCGCTTCTCTCTCTCTGCCTCTCCTGGAATTCTTTCTGTCTTTCTTCCCCTTGCTCACTTACACCCTCTCTCTCTCTCTCTCAAAAAAAGAAAAAAAAAAAAAAAAAAAAAAAATATATATATATATATATATATACACACCAAACATATACAGAGTGTACCTTGTGGCAGACAGACCCAAAAGTGAGCCCCAATATTTTCCCATCTCCTGGTGTGCATTCTTTTGTTTAATCCCCATCGCTTTGGTGTGGGCAAGACCTGTGACTTCCTTCTAACCGATAGAATACGGCAAAGGTGGTAGGATATCAGTCCTTTAATTAGGTTGAAGTATATGGAAAAGATGCTGGGACCTCACTCCCATAGTGATATTATTTTATAAAAGACTCTGTTTTAGCAGACTGGAATGAGAGAATTTTCTTAGGCTTGATGAAGTAAACAGCCGTGTTGGACAAGCCTGCAGTGGACTGAATGTTTTTGTCACCCCCAATATTCCTATGTTGAATACTAACTTGCAATATGATAATATTAGGAGATAATCAGGTCATGAGCTCTCACGAATGGGATTAGTGGAAGCCCAGAGAGCTCTCTTGCCCTTTCTTTGCCATGTGAAGATATGAATGAGTAGAAGGCATTGGTCTGCAGCTGGGAAGAGGGACCCCACCAAACCCTAACCATGCTAGCAGATTGCTATGTGATTTCCAGCCTCCAGAACTCTGAAAAACCAATTGCTGTTGTTCATAAGCCACCTAGCATATATTAAGTGCTCAAAATAGTTGAAGATAATAGGGTAATGCCTTCAAAATTACCTAGCCAAGCCATGAATCGAGCATAGGGATAGATTAAGACACTTTCCTTGTGTAAAGCCTGCCGTAAGCTGTGTTTCAGCAAATATGGAGAGCAGACCAAGGAAAAGAATCCAGGAAAAGGAAACACAGCAGAAGAAATACTTTGATAGAGAGGGGAATTCTCAGGATGATAGTGGAGCAGTAGGGCTTTACAGCAAGCAACCTATACAGACTACAATAAGGGGAGGAGTGCTATGACTGGGGGGGGCGAGGGGGCTCCAAGAAAAAAATGGGAATAGATTATCTAATATGCTGGTGCACTGTGGGGAAGAATAAAGTTTTACTGAGAGAGTATTTGAAGAGCAGATGGACCACTTGGGAAAACATTAAAGATAGGCTTGTAAAAAACAGAATTTTAAAAATTATTAATTCCTGGAAACATAAAAATTTGTAAAGATACAGTATGTAATTAATAGGTTCATCACTAATCCATATTTGTGCAGCCATAATAATACATTGGCTGTTTTTTTTAAAGTTAATACACCCAGCATGGGGCTCGAACTCACAACCCGGAGACCAAGAGTCTCACGCTCCCCCAACTGAGCCGGCAGGAGACCCAATACAGTGACTATTAATTTATCTAGAATTTTTTATCCTGGAGAAGCGAAGTAGGAAGTGATAATGTAAAAGACTAAATCATCATCTACCTAATAGGAAGTTAATAGTTTCAAAGTGATAAATCAAGAAATAGCCGCGGGACGCCTGGGTGGCTCAGTCAGTTAAGCATCCAACTTCATCTCAGGTCATGATCTCCCAGATTGTGGGTTTGAGCCCCATGTCAGGCTCTCTGTTGTCAGCACAGAGTCTGTTTTAGATCCTCTTTCCAGGGGCGCCTGGGTGGCTCAGTCGGTTAAGCGTCCGACTTCAGCTCAGGTCACCATCTCGCGGTCTGTGAGTTCGAGCCCCACATCCGCGTCGGCTCTGGGCTCTGGGCTGATGGCTCAGAGCCTGGAGCCTGCTTCCGATTCTGTGTCTCCCTCTCTCTCTGCCCCTCCCCCGTTCATGCTCTGTCTCTGTCTCAAAAATAAATAAAAAAACGTTAAAAAAAAAAAATTTAGATCCTCTGTCCACCTCTCTTTCTGCCCCTCCCCTGCTCATTCTCTCTCTCTCTCAAAAAAAAAAAAAAAAAAAAAAAAAAGCTCATCAAACTCCACACCCGAAAAACAAATAACCCAGTGAAGAAATGGGCAGAAAACATGAATAGACACTTCTCTAAAGAAGACATCCGGATGGCCAACAGGCACATGAAAAGATGTTCAACGTCACTCCTTATCAGGGAAATACAAACCAAAACCACACTCAGATATCACCTCACGCCAGTCAGAGTGGCCAAAATGAACAAATCAGGAGACTATAGATGCTGGAGAGGATGTGGAGAAACGGGAACCCTCTTGCACTGTTGGTGGGAATGAAAATTGGTGCGGCCGCTCTGGAAAGCAGTGTGGAGGTTCCTCAGAAAATTAAAAATAGATCTACCCTATGACCCAGCGATAGCACTGCTAGGAATTTATCCAAGGGATACAGGAGTACTGATGCATAGGGGCACTTGTACCCCAATGTTTATAGCAGCACTCTCAACAATAGCCAAATTATGGAAAGAGCCTAAATGTCCACCAACTGATGAATGGATAAAGAAATTGTGGTTTATATACACAATGGAATACTACGTGGCAATGAGAAAAAATGAAATATGGCCTTTTGTAGCAACATGGATGGAACTGGAGAGTGTGATGCTAAGTGAGATAAGCCATACAGAGAAAGACAGATACCATATGTTTTCACTCTTATGTGGATCCTGAGAAACTTAACAGAAACCCATGGGGGAGGGGAAAGAAAAAAAAAAGAGGTTAGAGTGGGAGAGAGCCAAAGCATAAGAGACTGTTAAAAACTGAGAACAAACTGAGGGTTGATGGGGGGTGGGAGGGAGGGCAGGGTGGGTGATGGGTATTGAGGAGGGCACCTTTTGGGATGAGCACTGGGTGTTGTATGGAAACCAATTTGACAGTAAATTTCATATATTAAAAAATAAAAAAAAATTTAAAAAAGTAAAAAAAAAAAAGAATAAATATTAAGGAAAAAGAAAAAAAGAAATAGCAGTATAAATATATTACTTAGAAATACAAAGAGGGGTACCTGTGCCTGGGCGTCTCAGTCGGTTAAGTGTCCAACTCTTGATTTCTGCTCAGGTCATGATCTCACTGTTGCAGGATCGAGCTGTGCACGTTGGGCTCCATCCCGAGTGGGGATTCTTTCTACATGGGATTCTTTCTCTCTCCCTCTGCCCCTCCCCCATGCTCTCTCTCTCTCAAAAATAAATAAATAAATATTTAAAAAAAGATATATGAAGATAAATGCTAGATTAAAGGGGGGAAAACTAGATTAATTTAAATTAGGTGCCTCCAGGGAATAAGGGACAGAGATTTTCCTTAAGATCTTTCAATACTATTTTGAGCATCTATTATATGCCAGGCATACACCTCCTTCTCCTCAAGACCCCAGTCATCAGAGTCAGCCATCTCCCAAAGAGTCACATGGCAAGACTTTTCATTGCCTCTCCCCAAGACCCTATTCCATCCATTACTGCTTTATTCATTTCCATCATCAGTCAGTCTCTCCCTCTCCATTGGCTTCTTTCCCTCTGTTTATAACTGTGTCCAAGACTTCCAGCTTGGCAGACTGACTGGCCAGCTTTGGCTTCTTTCCCTGGATTCTGATTTCATTTCTTGGCATAGAATATTGTTGGAATGATATCCACTACTGATGAGCCCTTGTTGGGCCCAGCTCCAGGACCTCCCACATAGGGGTACTTGTCAGGTACTCTGTACACCACAGGGTGGGGCACAGAAGCCAGCCCTACCTGCAGTGATGGGCTTTAGAAATCAGAAGTATTATCACTGTGGAAATCACTAGAAACAAGGAAAGAAAGAGAAAGAAGAGTCAAGGGTGACCCCAAAAGATGGCAGAGCTATTACTGACATCGGGAACTCAAGAGCAGGACATTTGGTAAGGGAGGTAAAGAATATGATAAATTTGGCTTTAAACAAATTGAATTTGAAGTTTGTCGAATTGAGTAGTAATCAGAGTAGAGTGGACAGATTAATCGTGACCCAGAAACAGTGAAATACAGTGGGTAAGATCTTAGAATTGACATATAGTAGATTCATATTCTGGCTCTACTAAATACTAACTGAATGACTATTGGTAAAAACTTCTCTGAGGCTCGGTTTTTTATCTGCAAAATGGGGATTATATCTTGATTAGAAAGCAGACGTGACAAATCTGAGATGTTACTAGGGAAAGGCCACATGAATCAGAAAGAACAATCTCGCTATAGTTGGAAGTCTAGATCCGAGATGTGCAGAATGCCAATCACTATCCTGACTGCAGTACTGTAGAAGATCAAGGATGATAGCCTCAAGGGGTACTTGAGGGATGAGGCCGCTCAGGGTAGAGAGAAATGGGACAATTTAGGAAATATATGGGAGATAGAACCAGTAGGATGCTGTGATTTGTTGGCATGGGGAGGTGGGGTGGTGGTAGAGAATGTCTGTGTTCCACTGTATGCTTTCAGATCCCTTTGCCATTTTCCTGTTGGGCTTTCACTTCCAACAGCAATACTGGCAAGGAGATCCAGAAGCACCTGGGATTTACAGAGCCCTGGCAAATGACTCCTGGTGCAGAAGTAGAACTGCTCCAGATTCCTTGCCCCTTGTCCAGATTGCTCTGAGGTATGACGGTCTCCAGAATTCTCATGGAGTGGAGCCTAAATTGCCCTTCATGGGATTTTGTTTGATGTCAGATATTTGCTTCACTTCCTTCTCTTCCATGTCTCTCTTTCCCACTCCCATACTGTTTTTTTTTTTCCAGACAGCACTTCCTGACCAATCATTTTCACATGAATTGGCATCTCAAGGTCTGCTTCTGGGGAGTCCATCCTAACACAGTGTGGTAGTCATTAACGCTCTTATTAATTTTTCACAGTGGAGCTGTGCTTCCTGGCCTCCCATAGTTGGGTGATGGAGCTGAGTTATCAGCTCTAGCAGAAAGATGTGTGTTGCTTCTGAGCTCAGCATCATATGAATGAATGAAGCCTCTGAGAGTTCTCTTCCCTCCGTTGTGGTGACCAGAAATGTTCCAGACAGTGGCTACTCTGTCAGCCTAGGACCCAGAGGCAGTGTGACAAAGGGGAGCAGAGCCCCACCTCTGACTCATTAGTCAGAGCCAGAAATCAACTTTCTTTGGGTTAAGCCACTGAGAGGTGGGAGGTGTTCAATATACAGCAACATGACCTAGCATATCTTGACAGATACAGAGGAGTGAGGAAAAGAAAAGAATTAAGGATGACTGGGCTATTGAATGGATGGGGTTAACATTCTTTGGGACTGGGAAAAGCAAAGAGAAATTTCTTTGTTTTTTTGTTTTGTTCTGGTTTGGCTTTTTTTTTTTTTTTTTTTTTTGGTGGGGAATTAAGTGCAGTTTTAGACGTTCTGAGTTTGGGATTCTTGAGATAATCCAAATTGAAATGTTGAGAGGACAGTTGATTCTAAATCTCTGGAGGATGATCTAGGCTGGAGGCAGACGCTTGGGATATAAGTTGCAAATGAGGAAAATAGGAATGGAAAATCAAAACGAAGGGAAAAAGAGAATGCCTCTGTACTAATGACAAACATTAACAAACATGCTATGATTGAAATTTAAACTGAGGCGCCTAGGTGGCTCATTTGGTTAAAGCTTTCAGTTTTGGCTCAGGTAATGATTTCACCATTCGTGAGTCTGAGCCCCTCATTGCGTTCTCTGCTATCAGTGCAAAGCCTGCTTCCTTCCGATCCTCTGTCTCCCTCTCTCACTGTCCCTCCCCGGCTTATGTGCACTCTCTCTCTCAAAAATAAACATAAAAAAAAAAAGAAAGAAACTTAAATTGGGCATTGACCTTCCCCAGCCTGAGAAACAAGGGACACATATTCCAGTACATGGCTTTCACTGTTGGAAAGAAATAAGTATATCAGCTCCTTCAAGAAACTAAAGTTCTGAATGTCTCCTTCTCACTTCAACCAGGGAAGCTTCTGAATAATGCTGTCTTAGAGTAAGAGTTTCGTGACCAGGGAAATTTGGAAAAGTATAGGTGATCTCCCCTGAGTATCAAATCTTTGGGCTAGATTTCTGATACAAATTGAATGGCAGAAAACTCAATATATACTCCCTGAGGAATCCCAAATAGAAGAGAGTCCTGAGGGAATCTAAGCAAAGTGGACTTTTCTCTAGGAAAAAGCTTTGGAACTTTCCCAGCATTCTCTTCAGCTGAGTTGTCCTATGAAGTGCAGTTCCGTGGCATCCAGCCCATCTTGATCTCCACGAGTTTGGACAGTGCTGCTCTGTGTCAGGCAGAATCTCCATTGAATAGTAACTGCCCCTGCTTTTGTAGCCATGAAGCTTTCCCCACAAGTATTATAATGTCTTCAATAGAGCAGGAGGGAGTAATCGGCCACAGAGGGGACTGGAAATGATTTTAATCACTGAGAATGACATTGCAAGATGACTACAATACTTGAGGTGATGTGTAAGGTTTTATTTCACAGAACAGCAGATTAACTCAGTTAATCTGAGATCTCAGACATGGTCTCTGGTAAAACATTCAGAGATCTGTTTGGATCTAGTAAGTTTTATGAAAGCAGCAGAAGAAAAATTCTGATATATATATATATATATATATATATATATATATATATACACATACATATACACACACACACATACATACACACATACTATCAGCATTTGGGGGAAAAAGCAACCACTTGAAAGAAAATGGGGGATAAGTAACAAAAAAAATAAAAATTTTAAATTTAATACCATACAAGAGTACGAGTATATGTTCAGTATGACACCATGATGAAAAGTCTTGCTTTATAGAGAAAATTAAGTGACCTAAAGCATATTTTTGGGATTCATGATAATGTCTAGAAAAGCAGCCATCATCCTTTAAAACACAAAGGCAATGATCCTCCTCTCCCAAAGTGCTCTATTTAGGAGATGGTTTACTATTTATTCAGACTCCTGGCTATTTATTATAGACTGGTAACTGCTAGGTTTGGGGATGAAGGATGGGGATGGGAAGATATAAAGCAGTTGGAGACACAGTCTTCCTGACCTTCTAAGGTCAGAGTCAGCATCCTCTCCCCCTGCCTCTGGGGCCATCCTGGTTTTCCAGCAGGTCCTTGCTGGCTGCCCTTTGAGCTCTGTAATGGAATTGAGTGTAAGGGAGACAAGAAGGCTGGTATCCTTGCCAGACTCTAAGAACCAGTGGGCTCAGAGATACACCGCTTCTCATCAGCCTGGCTCAGCCTCTTCCCAGAACTTGTCAGGTGGAGGTTCAGTCTCAACTTTGACCCCTTCATAGCCTGAGGTTGGGCCACAGCTTGGGCCCCAGTGGACCCTGCCCAGGACACCTGATGCATTCCTTCTTGCCCATCCCCCGCCTTCTCTCCTGGGGCCACACTACTTGAATCACGGAATCTAATTGCTTCAGTTGAAGGCTTGGGTCCAGTGCCCTCTCCTGGACATTGGGATGAGGGTCAAGAGCACAGGGACCATGTCCAGATTAGGCTGAGCTCCCCAGTGAGATGCTGCATGAGGAAAGAAGCGGCCCTTGGTGATTCCTTCTCCCCAGACTCTCAAGGGAGGTTCTCTGAGAGCCAGATTGGCCGAGGCTTCCTGCTTGGGAAACTGCCCCAGAACTTTGGACACTTACAGACTGGGCTATATAAATCCAGCAGGTCTCACTCCAGGGTCAGAACGGGAGTCTGCTTTGTTTTTTCATCAGGGTTTTTCCTTGAATCAATGCTGCTGTTGGCAAGCTGTCTTTACTAACTCGTGTGTTCTTTGCAAAAAACAAAAACGAAAAGACGGAAGCAATGATTTAAGTGTCCTCCTTGTTCTCCCAATTATAATGGGTTCCCGAGTGCTTGATGGAAAACTTTTCGACTGTAAAAACACTCATAGATTTGGCAAAGCATACAAGTTATAAAAAGCTGGTGCTAGACACAAAAAGCGCAATCCATGGAGAAAAAGAGTAATAAATTTAGGCATTAAAACAAAAATTTTTCATTCATTGAGAGATACTATAGAAAATAACTAAATCTTTTTATCAAAGCACACTAGTAATAATAGTGATAAATATTTACACCATGCTTCCTATATGCTAGGCACTGTTCTAAGTATGTTGCATATATTAACTTGTTTAATAATAGTCTCCTCATTTTGCACATGAGGAAACTGAGGCACAGAGATCTGACTTTAAGTGAAAAGCAAGCCATGGACCAGAAGAGTATATCCAAACCATGCACATGCAGACACACACCAAATTCCTGTGAAACAATAGATAGAATAAAAATAACTTAGCAGAAAACTGGACAAAGGACACGAACAGGAAAGGAGATCCAAGTCTTCTCTTAAAATGTAAAAGATGTGTAATCTCAATAGTAACTGGAGAAATGCATAGACAATAATGAGGTAGTATTTCCACTGTATCTACCCCATAAACGTTTAAGACTAACAATACCAAGTGTTGGTAAGAATGTAGAACAGTTGGAACATTAGTATGTTACTGGCAGCAGCATGGACTGCCCAGACATGTTGAAGAAAATCTAACCTTATATGGTATAAAGTTGAATGGGCTCACCTCTTATGACACAGTGATCTCACTCCTAAACATGTACTCTAGAAAATACAAGCTCTTGGGGCGCCTGGGTGGCTCAGTCGGTTAAGCGTCTAACTTCGGCGCAGGTCATGATCTCACGGTTTGTGGGTTCAAGCTCCACATGGGGCTCTGGGATGACGGCTCAGAGCCTGGAGCCTGCTTCGGATTCTGTGTCTCCCTCTCTCTGCCCCTCCCCCACTCATGCTCGGTCTCTCTGTCTCAAAAATAAATAAAACATTAAAAGAAAATCCTGAGTGGAGACACATGGATGAGAATTTCTGTTGAGCAGTTAATAATGGCTAACTAGTGAGAACCATCTTAATTTCTACCAATAGGAGATAAATTGTAATTGATTCATATGCTAGCCAAATATACAGCAGTGAAAATTACACACACCTGGTCTCCCGTGTCTCTGTGTACCTCCCCACTGCCCTCTCTCCACTGCTTGCTAGGTTTACCAGACCCTTCTCTTAGCATGGTCTTACTGTGAGCAAGGCAAACACAATTAAGTGTTTGTTAAATTACAGCCTTTTCCCATATTTCCTCCCTGAGATTTCCCAGCACCACTTTCTCCTTTTTATTTTATTTCACTTTTTTTGAAATTCAAGAGTTTTAAAATTCTTCAGTCACATATTTATACACAATTGGTTGTTTTTCTCCTCCAGGGGGTTAATCACATCCCCAGTGTACATGGTTTGTTTGTTTTATTCCGTGGCAGCCTTATTTCTAAATCACCGGGTGGGGGATGTCTCATCATGGCCTCCATCCTGGAAAAAAAGCCCCTGCACAATGTGCAGGATTCACGTTTGCCCAGGGTGCGGTGGCAGGTAAGGGCATTTCAACTTGAGGAATGAAAATATGTAAAAGCACAGAGAAGTGAAACAGCTGCTTATTCCCCCGAACTGCTCACAGTTCACAAAGCCCTCAGTGTGACTGAAGCAATGTCAAGGTTAAGTCCTACTGTGGGGGTGGGGGTGTCAGTCTGGAAGAGGGAGGGCTTTGTCCTTGGGAGTGGGGGAGGGAGCACATAACACAGGCATTTGACTTCCTGTCTGCAGGTCCCTGGTCTTGCTTTCATACTGCTTCCCGCAAGGTCTTTTCTTATTGCCATAACAAGTCATGTCAACTTACCAATCCTGAAGACACTTGCTGAAAGGACCCCAGCTTTGAAGAATGAACTCAAAAGGAACATGATTTCATTTCTCTCCAACTGTAGTCTTTCTCAAAAGTAGCCAGAATGGCTGAAGAGGAAGCCGGAGACAGAGGTAGGCAGCAGCCTGACTGCTAGGGCTTAAGACAACATGCTAAGGGTTTGTACCTTAACCGGTAAGAGATGGGCAGTCAGCAAAAGGTGTCAGAGTCTGAGAGTAATACATACTTCCCCTCACACGTAAACATGTATGTGTATGTATAGATAGACACCCTGTATTTAGAGACATTAGATTCTCTGTAAATGTATCAAGTATATATATATATATATATATATATATATATATATATATATATATATATATTTACAACAATTGCTCAGTTATTATACTCGTATGCACATATAGTGTGTCTAGACACATTCATATATATGTATATATATGTATATATACACAGTTTAGTATGTACATATAAAGAATATTATATATGCATGCGCTTGTGTGTGTGTGTGTGTGTGTGTGTGTGTGTATACAGAGAGAGAAAGAGAAACAAAGAAAGACAGGCAAACAGAGACAGATAAACAGAGATACTGGATGGATACCTACCCTAACTATTAATAGTGCTTACCACTGGGGGCTGAATTGTAAGGGGGCTTCCACTTCCTATTTGATATCCTAATATCCTAGTTGATATTATTTGAATTTGATACAAGAGCATACATTGATTTGGTAATACAAAAATCTCAAAAGCATAAATATTTAGGGAACAGTATGTAGATAGAGGCTAATAATGAATATTTTTTTTAATGACTTGCCCATTGTTCTATGGAAATACAAGAGCTGTGGCCCTCTTGCCTGGCCAGAGGCCTGGGCTGCAGGAGGGTGGAGGTGGGGACAGGCTGGAGATCAGTCAGGACCCATTGCAGTAGACCCAGGAGAAAATGAGGTATAAATTATACACACTCTTTCATTGCTGAGGTTTTGCTCCTACTCTTCTCCAAATGGGGAACTTGCTCCCTTACCCCACTTCTCCACCTACTGAGATTCTGTTCATCCTTCAAAGCTGAGTTAAAATCCTAGTTTCTCTGTAAAGCTTCTGCATTCCCAGCCCTTGGTAGAGTTACCTCCTTAGTGTTTCCGTGGCACTGTTTCTTCAAGTATGGCATTTCTTTCTGCCTTGTTCTAGCCCTAGGTTATTTATATATCCTAAACAGAGTGTAACAACTTTTTTTCTTAATGTTTATTTATTTTTGAGAGAGAGACACGCACACTGAGTGTGAGCTGGGGAGGGTCAGAGAAAGAGGGAGACACAGAAACCAAAGCAGGCTCCAGACTCTGAGCTGTCAGCACACAGCCTGATGCGGGGCTCAAACCCACAAACTGTGAGATCATGACCTGAGCCGAAGTTGGCCCGCTTAACTGACTGAATCACCCAGGCGCCCCTAGACTGTAACAACTTTGAGGATAAGAGCCATTTCCTATCATTAAAATAAACAAAGAAACAAAAACCACCTAACAGTGCAAGGCTTTGCATGTCAGAGATTCTCAATAAATGCTCATAGAATGAACATCATTTAGAAAATATATATTGAGGGGCTCCTGGGTGGCTCAGTCAGTTAAGCGCCTGACTTCGGCTCAGGTCATGATCTCGCAGGCCGTGAGTTCTAGCCCCGCGTCAGGCTCTGTGCTGACAGCTCAGAGCCTGGAGCCTGTTCTGGATTCTGTGTCTCCCTTTCTCTCTGACCCTCCCCTGTTCATGCTCTGTCTCTCCCTGTCTCAAAAACAAATAAACATTAAAAAAAAAAATTTAAAAATATATATTGAGATAGAAACGTTTTGAAAGCTATAATTTCTTTTTTTTCTCTGTTTATGTCACTTACCATAAATCCTTTTCTCCTAATTTTATTACACTTAAATTAAAAAAAAGATCATAATAACCATGCCTCTGAATAAAAGGTTATTTTCTTTTATTATACTTCTCCAGAAGTATAATTTAATGTTTTACATATCAGCATCTGCTTCATGGGATTTCAACCTCTTGGTCCATGAGAATCACCTAGAGAGTATAAAAAAAAAAAAAAAAAAAGACTCAATTCCCCAGAGCCACTTCCCAGTATTTTGGTTCAGTTGGTCTGAGGTGGCCCTTATTTTAAAAGTTGGAGATATTAGCTTGTAGACAGGTTGAAATTTTCCAGGTAATTTTGATTCAACTGGTCTGAGGTGGCCCTTATTTCAAATTTTTTTTTTTTTAATGTTTACTTATTTTTGAGACAGAGACAAAGCATGAACGGGGGAGGGGCAGAGAAAGAGGGAGACACAGAATCGGAAGCAGGCTCCAGGCTCTGAGCCATCAGCCCAGAGCCCGACGCGGGGCTCGAACTCACGGACCGCAAGATGGTGACCCGAGCTGAAGTCGGACGTGAGGTGGCCCTCATTTTAAACAGTAGGTGATGTCCGCTTGTAGCCAGGTTGGAGTTTTACTGCTTTAGTTGATTGACTAATGCCCCAGGGTCATTTCTTGTGACATTTCTCTACCAGAGAGAGATCAAAGACTTCACATAGATTCACTTGAGATCATTCTCTGCCATCTGGCTGACTCCCTGGGTCCTCCTTATTTCCATCAAAATTCTAGAAATATTTTAACTTCCTTTCACTGCCCCCACACCACACACATAGCTCAGTAGCTTTATTCTTCACTTTTCCCCACTTTTTTTCAAACTCCCTGATAATTCAACATATTATAATGAATTTTCTTTTTGTATTTATAGTTCACTATAAATGCCTTTTAAATAATTCTTCCAACTTTATTGTTTCATATTTTTTCTTTTTAAAAAAATTTTTAAAGGTTTTTATTTGTTTTGAGACAGAGAGAGACAGAGCATGAGCAGGGGAGGGGCAGAGAGAGAGGGAGACACAGAATCCGAAGCAAGCTCCAGGCTCTGAGCTGTCAGCACAGAGCCTGAGGCGGGGCTCAAACTCACAGACTGTGAGATCATGACCGGAGCTGAAGTCGGACGCTTAACAGACTGAGCCACCCAGGCACCCCTGTTTCATATTTTTTCAAAAACATCCTAGGCATATTAAAACACATAGGTACATGTGTATTGCATATATGCAAGCCCACATAGACACATAGGTGAATGTGTCTCTCCCTGTGTTGTTCCGCTCCTTGCTTTTGTTTTTTAAACTTGTTCTGGGATCTTTCAAACATAAAGATGAGCATATAAGAAATGAACAGTTGGGGCGCCTGGGTGGCTCAGTCGGTGAAGCGGCCGACTTCGGCTCAGGTCATGATCTCGCGGTCCGTGAGTTCGAGCCCCGCGTCGGGCTCTGTGCTGACAGCTCAGAGCCTGGAGCCTGTTTCAGATGCTGTGTCTCCCTCTCTCTGACCCTCCCCCGTTCATGCTCTGTCTCTCTCTGTCTCAAAAATAAATAAACGTTAAAAAAAAAAAAAAAGAAATGAACAGTTAATAAACAGTAGTGTATATTCAAGTGGCCAATAAATATATGAAAATATTCTCAATCTCATTGTAATTAGGAAAAATGCACATTCAAATGAGAGTAAAAATGAATTTTACATCAGTCAGCCTTAAACTTTAAAAGTGTGACAAGGGGAGTTGTGAAGCAATGGAATACCAAAATACTGCTGATTTGAGGGTAAGTTAGTACAACTACTTTGGAGAATAAGTTGGTAGGATCAAATGTATTAGTCAGCTATTGCCATAATAATGCTGTGTAAAAACAAAACAAAACAGATACACCAAAAGAACTCTTCAAGTCAGCAAAGATTTCTTAAATAGGACGGAAAAGAAAAAGAAATGAAAGAAAACTGATTAAAAAAACTCCAGGGGCCTCTGGGTGGCTCAGTTGGTTAAGTGGCCAACTTCGGCTCAGGTCACGGTCTCGCGGTCTGTGAATTCGAGCCCTGAGTCGGCCTCTGTGCTGACAGCTCAGAGCCTGGAGCCTGTTTCAGATTCTGTGTCTCCCTCTCTCTCTGACCCTCCCCCGTTCATGCTCTGTCTCTCTCTGTCTCAAAAAAAAATAAACATTAAAAAAAAATTTAAAAACAAAAACAAAAAACAAAAAAAAACCTCCATCAACTCCTCGTTAGCACTATTAAAAGGGTGAAAAGGGAATCTACAGACTGGGAAATAGTCTACAAAGGACTTGTATTCAGAACATATAAAGAACTCCTACAAATCAATAAGAAAAAGACAAAAACTTAAAATTAAAAATAGACCAAGATCTGAATACTCACAAAAGAGGGTATTCAAAAGACCAATAAGCATATAAAAAGATATTGTTCATAAATAGGTTGAAAGGATGGAAAAAGACCTACCATACAAACAGAAAAAGAGAACTGGAGGGGCTAAACTCCTATCAAAGCAGACTTTAATATAAAAGTTTGTAGAGATAAACAGGGACATTCTGTAATAATAAAAGGGTCAGGAAGATGTAATAATTATATAGTTTATAGAGATATATTTACCTAAAACTGAGCCCCAAAAGACATGAAGCAAAACTTAACAGAATTGAATGGAGAAATAGATAATTCAGTGATAATAGTTGTACTTGAACGCTCAACTTGCTATAATGGATAGAGCAACTAGAAAGAAAGGCAGCAAGGAAGTAGAATACTTTAACAACACTATTTACCAACTAGACCTCATGGACGTTTATAGAACAGTTTGCTGCACAACAGCAGAACATACATTTTCTTTTCTTTTCTTTTTTTTTAATGTTTATTTATTTTTGAGACAGAGAGAGATAGAGCATGAACAGGGGAGGGGCAGAGAGAGAGGAAGACACAGAATCGGAAGCAGGCTCCAGGCTCTGAGCCATCAGCCCAGAGCCCGACGCGGGGCTCGAACTCACGGACTGCGAGATCGTGACCTGAGCCGAAGTCGGACGCTTAACCGACTGAGCCACCCAGGCGCCCCCAGAACATGCATTTTCTTAAGTACACATGAAACACTCTTGAGGATGGAATTTAATTGGAGGCCATAAAACAAATCACAACAAAGTTTAAAAGACTGAAGTCATACAAGGTATGTGTTTGCTGATAACAGTGGAATGAAATTAGAAATTAGTAAGAAAAAGATTTGGAAATTTTACATGCATGTGAAAATTAAGCAACATGCTCCTAAATAACCAATGAGTCCAAGAAGAAATCCCAACAGAATTTAAAAAGTGCTTTGAAGTGAATGCAAACAAAAATACAACATAGCAAAACTTATGGGAAACACCAAAAATAGTGCCGAGAGGGAAATCTATACCTGTAAACAGCTATATTAAAAAAGAAGAATGACCTCAAATCCATTACCTAACCCCCCACTTAAAGAGATTAGAAAAAGGAGAGTGCACTAAATCCAAAGCATGGACTAATGAAGCAAATAATAAATATTAGAGTGAAAACAAATGAAGCAGAGAAGAGAAAAACAATAGAGAAGTTAAACAAAACCCCAAATTGTTTCCTTGAAAAGACCAACAAAATTGAAAAGCTTTTAAATAGACTGACCAAGACAAAAAGAAAAGACTAAAGTTACCAAAATCAGGGGTAAAAAGGGGTCATTACTATTGACCTTACAGAAATCATAAGAGTATAAGGGCATACTAGGAACAAATGCCTGTCAATAAATCAGATAATCTAGATGAAAAAGACAAATTCCTAAAAACACACAAACACTCAAAACTGATTCAGGAAAAAAAAATAGATAATATATACACTAAGAAGTAGAGATTGAATTAGTAAACAAAAACTACCCACCAAAAAAAAGCCCAGGTACAAATAGCTTCACTGCTAAATTCTACCAAACATTTAAAGAATTAGTACAGGGGTGCTTGGCTCAGTTGGCTCAGCCTGGCTCAGTTGGTGGAGAATGTGACTCTTTATCTTGGGGTTGTGAGTTCAAGCCCCATGTTGGGTATAGAGATGAGGAAGGAAGGAAGGAAGGAAGGAAGGAAGGAAGGAAGGAAGGAAGGAAGGAAGGAAGGAAGGAAGGAGAAAGAAAGAAAGAAAGAAAGAAAGAAAGAAAGAAAGAAAGAAAGAAAGAAAAAAGGAAAGAGAGAGAGAGGAAGGGAGGAAAAGAGGAAGGAAGGAAGAAAAGAAAGGAAGAATGAATGAATTAGTATAAATCCTTCTCAAAGTCTACCAAAAAACAGGAGAGACAGTATCTCCTAACTCATTCTATAAGTTCAGTATAATCTGATAATAAAGACAGACATCACAAGAAAAGAAAACCATAGACCAATGTCACTTAATGAACATGGGTGCAAAAATCCTCTGCAAATACTGGAAAACTGAATCCTATATCATATAAAAAGGATTATACACCATGACCAAACGGGATTTATCCCTGAGAATGCAAGGTTGGTTCAACATATGAAATCAATGAATGTAATACATCATATTACTAGAGTAAAGGAAAACCACAGGATCCTCTAAATAGAGAAACAACACTTGACAAAATCCAACACATTTTCATGGTAAAAACGCTCAACAAAATAGGAAAGAAGGAAACTTCCTCAGCCTGATAAAGATCATCCGTGAAAAACCCATTGCTAAAATCATACTTACTGGTAAAAGACTGAAAACTTTTTCCCTAAGATCAGAAACAAAGACAAAGATGTGTGTTCTCATCACTTCTTTATAACATTGTACTGGAGGTTCTGGCCAAGCAATTACGCAAAAACAAGCAAACAAAAAAAGAATCAAGACAGGAAAAGGGGAAGTGAAACGCCTTCTATTATCGAACCCCAAGTTTGCCCTGCCACTCAAAAGACCAATACTCAAGAGACAAGTTTTGATTGGAAAGTAATTTGAACTTTATTCAGGAGGCCAGCCACCTGGGGAGAAGGCAGACTCTTGTCCAAAAACCAGCTCCAGGGTTTCTGCCTGGCCCAGGAGGTTTTAAAGGGATTTGGGGTAGTTAATTGGCAAAGGGAGTGCAGTGGCCTGCGACATGTCCTGATCATGTGCAGCCTCCGTGATGCCAGCTACAAACGTTATCTCACGGCTCAGGGGTTGTGCCAAGGGGTCCAGTTCCTGTTTTGTGATGTGCTCTGTTCTTTCCTCAAAGGAGGGCAAGGTCTACAGATACACAAAGGTGAAATTATTTGTGTGACCCAAAACAGCAAAGCATTTTGCTAAAAATTTGCTAGGCTAATCAGAAAGCTGAGGTGGCTTCAGACCAGCTTGCTGGCCTCTGCAGCCTTGGAACCTTCCAGTCCTTCACTCCCCAAGTCCTGTGGTCTGTCTGCCGTGGATCCAGGGACTTAGGTCAGCACCTAAGGAGCGTGTTAGCCTGAAGCAAGTTAATCCTCGAGGCCAGTTGGAATGCATTTAACACTTCTATTTGCAGATGACATGATTTTGTACAGAGCAAACCCTAACGAATCCACCAAAAATCTATTAAAGCTGATAAATTATTTCAAGGAGCAAGATACAAGATTACTATATGAAAACCAATGGAATTTCTATACATTAGCAATAAACAGTCTGAAAATTAAGAAACCAATTTCATGTGTAGCAGCATCAGAAAGAACAAAACGGGAATAAATTTAACTGAGGAAGCACCAGACTTCCAGACTGTGACAACAATGCATTCTTGAACAAAAAGCAAAGAGGATCTAAGGAATGAAAAGACATGCGGTGTTTACATATTGGAAGACATGATATTGTTAAGATGGCAACAATGTGCGAATTAGATTCTGTAGATTCGATGCGATCTGTACAAGAATCCAACTGCCTTTTGTGCAGAAACGGACAAGCTGTTCCTAAAATTCAGACAGATGTGCCAAACGATTCTGAAATGGTTGGTGTCCATCTACAAGAGAAGGGGAAAATAAATCTTGGCATTTTTATACAATGGGATAGTATACGGAAATAAAAAAAAGCTACTTCAACACTCAGCAACATAGTTGACTGTCACACATGTAAGGCTGAGCCAAAGAAGCCAGACACAAAAAAGTTCAAATATAAGTATACTAAGTTCTATTGGCATGAAATTCACAAACAGGCAAAACTGTGATGTCAGATGTCAAAAGACGGGTTACCATTAGGGAGTGGTATTGACTGGTAGGGGGAATGAAGCAGTGTGCTGATGTGTTGGTAGTGGTGATTGATTTGGGTGGTAGTTATCTGGTTGTCTACATATTAAAAATTCATTGAGGGGCGCCTGGGTGGCTCAGTCGGTTAAGCGCCTGACCCTCGATTTCTGCTCAGGTCGTGATCTCACGGTTGGTGAGTTGGAGCCCCACTTCGGGCTCTATGCCGACGGCTCCGAGCTGGCTTGGGATTCTCTCTTTCTTCCTCTCTCTCTGCCCTTCCCCACTTGTACTTTCTCTCTCTCAAAATAAATAAGTAAACTTAAAAAAAATAATAATTGAACTATACCCTTAATATTAGAGACCTTATGCACCTTCCTGTAAGTGTTAGATCTTAAAATAACATAGAAAAATCAGAAGTTTAAATCCCTTCACTTTGTGTGACACCTGGTTGGCTCAGTTGGTGGAGCATGTGACTCTTGATCTCAAGGTTTTGAGTTCGAGCCCCGCCTTGGGTGCAAGAGAATACCTAAAAATAAATTCTTTAAATCCCTTCACTCTGCCATACATGTATGACGCTCTTTGTCTCATCCCAGTTTCTCTATTGTGTTAGTTAATCTCACCATCTATAAAGAGTTTTGATAAAGATCGTAGCTATGGTGCTTATTTAAAATGTGGATTCTTTGGCCCCATTCTAGATCTCCTGGATTGAAATCTGTAGGGGAGAGACTTGGGACAATGCATTTTTAGCAGAGAAGCTGGAGAGGCACTGCAATAGGGAAAGCATGAGGGAGTCTGCACCACACGGAAGGCCTGGGTCCACCCCATCCCCCACCCCGTCTCTAATCAGTTCCTCTGTAGCATTTTCAAACCAAGGCCAGGCAGAAAAATTGAGAGACATTGTGTATTGTTTCTGCCTTGATGTGGGGGGAAGCAGAAGACTGACTGTCTGTCCCCTAAGCCTTGGCAGGACATGCCTTTTGCTGCTGTCCGATGTGTTTTTGTTTGGGTTCAAAGTTCCATCCCGTTTTTGTCCTTTGCAATATAAAGGAATTCAAGTGATTTGCTGAATTCCTTTTTTCCTCCCTAATCATCCTGGTTCAGCTGGAGTATTCAGAGTTTCAGAGGTTTTTGTTTGTTTGTTTTGATTTTGGGGTTTTGAAGTTGGAGTAAAGGAGTCTTCCTTTTATGTTTTTCTTTTCCTTTTTTAAAAAAATTTTTTTTAAATGTTTATTTTTGAGAGACAGATTGACAGCATGAGTGGGGAAAAGGCAGAGAGAGAGGGAGACACAGAATCCAAAGTAGTCTCCAGGCTCTGAGCTGTTGGTACAGAGCCTGACAAGGGGCTCGAACTCACAAACCTTAAGATCATGAACTGAGCCAAAGTGGGATGCTTAACCCACTGAGCCACCCAGGCGCCCCTAGCTTTGTGCTTTTCTTAATTACAGTATCTAAGGCTTCCATATGCAAATCTTTACTTGGACAGCATTTTATGTTCCACCATTATCTGTAGGACAGAATTTAGCTGTGAATCGAGTCCCTTGTGCAGTCCCTGACGTGAAGAAAGCTGGTCAGTAATGTTGCCACCTCCTACTTTCTAATATTTTTCGAAATCAGTAAAAGAAGCTCGTGGTGGGGGTGTTGAATAGGTGTGTAGGAAAGTGAATGGGGGTGGGGGTGAGATTATAATGCCTCTATCTTTAGTAAACACAAGTGTAAGCATTGTATACGTTTTAGTTAGTAGGGTGTTTGCATAACAATGTTCTCAGAGTGTGGACCATGCCACCAAAACCCAAGACCCAGGGATGGATGGGTTCCTTTAATTTACAGTTTAGGATGAATATTCAGAAAGGGGAGCTTTGTGCATCCTCTGTTATGTTAATGAAGCTCGTGCTCCTCCTAGGTCAGAGAATTTAATGTTCTAGCGAAGCAAGGTAACTGTCAGACAAAGGGAAGGGGCTATGGGCTATGGTATAAACTGGATGGGGTCTTGGGCTCCTTATCTACAGTTAGGAATGGAGGGCCCTGCTTACTTCTGAAACGCACTTCGAGTTTTACCATTGATTTACTGTCTCTGATATGGGTGGGCTATTTCCTGGCCTCATAGAGCCCGTTTTTGCATTCCCTTTGTTCCCTTAAAATCCTAACTAGCGAGGTTTTTGCATTTCTTTGTAGTTCTGATACCTCCTAGGAAGTTCCACAAGTAGTGTTCTTGGGCACGTAGAGTGGGTGAGACACAGATCTTGGAAAATAGCTGGCGGCCTAAGATGATTTGTCAAGGGTTACAAAATCTATGTCTGGTCTTTCTTTTTCTGGGGCCACTAACTCTTTCTGCTTACAGTTCTCTTTTCAAAAGGTTCAGTCACCTCTGCACAAATCAGAATTGAAGTCAGCTCTTTCCCCCCCACCCCGTCCCGACCACGATGGTTACTGAATAACATTTGTCTTTACTCACTTTAACCAGTGTGTGGTTTTATCTTTGATAGTTCTTTAACTGGCCCTTATCCGGTTCTTTCTATGAAAGTAATATAACTTGCTGTAACTTAATATTCTAGCACTCATATTTTTCCATGTTGCTATCTAGTTTCCATAAATATAGTACTTCTTGTTTTTTTGAAAAGTTTATTTATTTAAGTAATCTCCACACCCAACGCGGTGCTGGAATTCACAACCTGGATATCAAGAGTTGCATTCTCTTCTGACTGAGCTGGGCAGGTGCCGCCCATAAATATAATACTTAATCACTGCACAGTATGGGTTATGTGCTATAAATTTCTTAACCAAAAATCCAATGGATTTTTTATTATAAAAGGACTATGTGTTCATCATGGAAAATGAAAAAACTACTATAAACAAAATATAAATCTCCTCTCCAGTAATCCTACTACCCTGTTTTGCCTCTTTCTAATCCATTTTCCAACTTTTGCTGTTAACATTTCAATATATGTCTTTATGACCTATATATTCTCTGAATATATCCATATGATTAAGCATAATATTAAAAGCAAAAGTGGGATCTTTTTAAACGGATGTGTTTTCTACGTAATATTTCCTGATGTTATTAAATATTGTTCATAAATGCAATTTATTTTATTTTATTTTATTTTATTTTCAGAAATGTAATTAAAAAATGACACAACATTGTATCTTTGGTACATTGGATGTGCCAACATTTATTTCGCAACTTCTTGGTGGACTTTCCTGCCCTTTCTCCACCACCAGTATTTCCCTATTACAAACAATATTGAAATAGTCCTATAAGCAAATCTTTGTGCTCATCCTTAATTAGTTCCTTTGGATAAATTCTGAAGGGAGCATTTAACTCCACTGAAGATCAGCTCCTTTTTCTTTTGGCTTCTATAACACCACAATTTCCCTTTCCTCTCGTCACAGCTCTGCTTCCCATGTAGGATCTTCTTATGAAGATTTAGATCGTCTAAATCCTATTAGATTTTGACTGGGCATGTGTTTTTTTCTCCCATTCTTCCTCAGCAAGCCCATTCATTCCATGGTTTCCATAACCCTTCCTGTGCTGATGGCTTTCCATTTATAACTTCAGTCTAGATATGTCCTCTGAGCTGTAGTTCCTAAAGATCTATTTCATACGTCTCCACTTGGATATCTCACAGCACATAACAAACATAGCCAAGGGGCGCCTGGGTGGCTCAGTCTGTTGAGTGTCTGACTCTTGATTTTGGCTTGAATCATGATCCCAGAGTCTGGAATCAAGTCCCGTGTCAGGCTTCATGCTGAGGATGGAGCCTGCTTATGATTCTCTTTCTTTCTTCCTTTGCCTCTCTCCCCTGCTCAAGTGCTCTGTTTCTAAAACAAAGAAGCAAACAAAAACGAAACAAAACAAAAAAAACTCAACATAGCCAAAATGGACATAATGATTTTTACCTCCCAAATCCTTATTCTCCAGTGATTCCTATTTTGGTGAGCAGCACCAGCATCCACCCAATGGTTCAAGCCGAAAACCTGGTGATCTTGTCTTCTCTATTACATGGCACATTTTGCCAAGTCATGTTGACTCTACTTCTCACCTTTAGGCTTTAGAATTCATTTACTTCTCTTCATCCTCACTGTGGGCTCTAGACCAGACTGTCATCAGTCTGTATCAGTTCCGTAAGTGGCTCTTTGCCTCCAGTCTTCTCTTCGACTCATTTTTCACATTGCTGCCTAAGAAAATTTGCTAACATGCAAGTGTGGTCATGTCAGTCTGAAATTTAAACTCTTCAAATGTCTCTCCATTGCCTTTGGGATTGAGTCCACGCTCTTTATCGTGGCTGGCCAGGACTTTTTAAAAGAATAACTGGTCCTGCCTGTTTCTCCAGCCTCATTTCTTGACACTCTACACTCTGCTAAAAGCCTTGGCTGTCTTCTCAGTTCAGCCAGTAAGCCATTGTTCTACAGGCCATATTCACGTTTCTAATTGGCTCTGCCTGTCCCATTCATTGCACTACCACATCACAGAGTCCATCTAGAGCAGTGCCTGACATAATAGACATTTTAAAACACATGTGTTGAGTCAATAAATGTATAAATATTGGGTGAGAGGATGTTAATGCAAATATATTCTGGAAGCTGGATATATGCTAATTGAGAAGAGGTATAGTTAAGTCTGTAGTCTAATGTCTAAGTCTAGAGTAATTGAGAACAATGGTCAATTTCCTGCTTCAGCACCTTGGGTCAATTTCCATATCTCTTGGGGCACCTGGGTGGCTCAGTCAGTTAAGCATGGGACTTGGGCTCAGGTCATGATCTCATGGTTTGTGAGTTCGAGCCCCGCATCGGGCTCTGTGCTGGCATCTCAGAGCCTGGAACCTGCTTAGGATTCTGTGTCTCCCTCTCTCTCTGCCTCTCACCCATTTGTGCTCTGTCTCTCTCTGTCTCTCTCTCTCAAAATTAAGTAAACATTAAAAAAAAATTCCATACCTCTCTAAACCTGTTTCCTCATCTTTGAAATGAAGATATAGTATCTACCTCAAATAGATAGTGTGAGGATTAAGCAAGACAACTAAGGTAAAATGTTTAGTACTGCAAGGGAGGAAAACTTTTCCTTTCTTCCCTTTAAGTCTTTGGTTGCTCTAATAATTAAATTGACATAAAACAGATTAAAAGGAGAAATACTTAATTACATACTTACAGGGGCCCCACTAACACATGAGAGGCTCTTTGACAGGGAACTGAGGTTCATATGCCATCCTGAGCTACAGAGAAGAGGATAGAAGTCCGGCATTTCACACGGGAGAAAGATCATTCATAGGGAGATGGGAAGAGCCAATATTTGGTAAACAAATGTATGCCATGCCATGAGGAGGAGTCTTATGTTAAAAAAAAAAAAAAAAGGTTAATTTTGGTAATAGCGCTCTTCCTGGTATAGGCTTTCTATCTAAAATTTTAGAGCAGTTAAAGGGAAGGTAAAAAGCTCTTTCTGAGTCTGTTGGGCTCAACAGACTTGATTGTCTTTAGCTCCAAATAATCTTCATGCCAAAGTGGCACATTCTGGGGTGGACTGCTCTGAATCCCATCAGTACAATATCTGGCATAGAAGTGCTTAATAAACGTAATCCAACAATAATGACAATGGAGATTATGATACATTGCCTCCAGATGGGTGTTCCCTTTTGCACGCCAACCTATTACATGATTTAGCTGTTTCAATAAGCCTTCCCAGTTCCTATTAACAATTAAAAATAATCCCTCTTATTGCCTGCAATAAGAAAGGCAAACATTTTGCATTTCTGTGATTAGCAACAGTATACCTATTATTAGACATTCATGGTATTTATACATTTTGGCTTTCTTAAGAAAAAAAATGCTTCAGGGGTGCCTGCCTGGCTCACCTGGGGGAGCATGTAACTCTTGATCTTCGTATTGTGAGTTTGAACCCCATGTAGGATATAGAGATTACTAAAAAAAAAAAAAAAATTAATAAAGTAAAAAAAAAAAGGCTGGGACACCCGGGTGGCTCAGTCCATTAAGCTCCCACTCTTGATCTCACAGTTCGTGACATCGAGCCCTGCATGGGGCTCTGTGCTGAGAGCACAAAGTCTGCTTGAGATTCACTTTCCCTCTCTCTGCCCCTTCCCTGCTTGCATACACACACACACACACACACACACACACACAGATACACACACACAGTCTCTCTCTCTCTCTCTCTTTCAAAATAAATAAACTTTAAAAAAATAATTTAAAAAAAAAAAAATTTTTTTTTTCAACGTGTTTTATTTATTTTTGGGACAGAGAGAGACAGAGCATGAACGGGGGAGGGGCAGAGAGAGAGGGAGACACAGAATCAGAAACAGGCTCCAGGCTCTGAGCCATCAGCCCAGAGCCTGACGCAGGGCTCGAACTCACGGACCGCGAGATCGTGACCTGGCTGAAGTCGGACGCTTAACCGACTGCGCCACCCAGGCGCCCCAAAAAAATAAATTTTTAAAAAGGGTAAAAAATGCTTCAATGACCTCTTTGTGAACATAACTTTTTTTTTCTTCCTAAAAGGTTCCTTCAGATAGATTTCCAAGAGTAGTATTACGGTAACACATTCACATTTTCAGAAGTTTTGATATGTATCACCAGGTTGCTTTCTGTAAAGTACAGACAAGTTCTAATTTTATGATCCCTCCCTAAATCCTGATTCTTCCGCTTGTTTTTCATTAAAAATGAAAACATAATTATACTTTTCTGTATATCCTTTATGTATACGGCACGGCGATCACTTTGACCAGTAACTTGTTTCTAGATGACTCTTATCGTTTCTAGACAGCCATTTGTCATCCTTTCTCATAGTGATATTAGAGACTTACTGAGGTCATGTGTGAAATGTGTTAAAAATAAAATGTACTACCTGGTTAAATATGATATTCTTTTCATAGTCAAAACTGATGTGGTTTTTTTTTTCACCAAGTACTATGGTAGGTAAGTCACTGATTTCTCCAGAATGCAGTTACTTAATAGAGCAGCAAAATCAAAGAATAATATCTCTATAGTATAGCATATATACTATAGAAGAATGTTCCTTTATTTTTTTTTCCAGCTATATCAAGGACTTTGGTTTAGGTTTAACTTTGACTTTTGGTTAGGGTTGCATTTGTTGGCAAGTAACGGAAGATTGGAGGTAGGTGGTGTGGAATTGGTGTGGCAGCTCCAGAATGTCATCATTGTCCCAGGTTCCTATCTCTTGGCTGGGGTATAGTTACACACGGATTTCATTCCCTTGGTCAGCTCATGGCTTCAAGATGGCTGCTCTGATCCCAGACATAAGTCTTCCTCCCAAGCAGGAAGAAGAAAAAAGCACAAATGGCAAAAGGCAAAGGGATATCTGAATCTTTTTTTTTTTTAATCAGAAAAATAAAGCTTTCTTGAAAGCTATACTGAACAATCTTTTGTTTACATTCCATTGGCCACAGTAACTGTATAACTATCCCAGTTGCAAGAGGAATCTGGGGAGGAAAATAGTTTTAGTTGGACACATTGCCACCCTGAACAACATAGGGGCTGTGACAGAAAAGCGGAGGGAATGGATATTAACTAGGCAAATTGGCAGTATCGGCCATCGATGTAAATATGTATATAATTTTTCATTAGTAATATGAAAAATACCACGTGTTATTTCCCTTAAACCCAAATTGAACTTACCAAATACTCTGTGATTAAACTTCTGTTTCACATTAGACCAAAGCAAACTAGAAAAAAACAAGTGTAACTGGACTTCTCAAACCTGTCATTTCTCTTGTTCTTCAGGTTCTTTCCACCTGCCTCCCTCAACCCTGCGCATAGTATCACTCAGGAATTTGACATCTGCAGACAGTAGTAGTGCCTGACAAAGAAAACCCCATCAAAGTGCTGCATTTAATCCCGAAAGCATTCCTGTGACATATTTCATAAACCAGAGAAAGAAACAAAGCATTCTACGGTATGGAGTCCTATTTTCTTCTAGTCCAAGGAGGAAGGATTGCTTCCTCATTTTGCCTTTGCCATGGCTGACATTATCAGCCAACTAGTTAATCCATTGGCTAACATTTTAGATCTGGAAGTCCCTGGGCTGCTTCATTCATTAAAACTTTCCTACTCTGATTTTAGGAATTTAAAACGTATATACTCTATATATTAGATCCTGGTTCTACACATTTTAGTCTAATGGAGGGTCAGTGATGGTAGTAAATCTCTTCTGGGGAATCGTATTTCTTCCATAGACTAAGTAAATATAAATATAAATAAAACTTATAATTAGTCTCTGGAACCTAAAAAAAATAAAAACTTGGGGGGCGCCTGGGTGGCTCAGTCGGTTGGGCGTCTGACTTCAGCTCAGGTCATGATCTCACAGTTCGTGGGTTCAAGCCCTGCATCAGGCTCTGTGCTGACCGCTTGCTCAGAGCCTGGAGCCTACTTCAGATTCTGTGTCTCCTTCTCTCTCTGCCCCTCCCCTGTTCATGCTTTGTCTTACTCTGTCAAAAATAAAATAAAAATGTAAAAAAATAAAAATTAAAAAAAAAAACAACTTGGAGAGCAATTACCCTTGAAAGATGCAAAACGGTTTAAAAAAAATTTTTTTTTTAACATTTATTTATTTTTGAGACAGAGAGAGAGAGAGAGCATGAACAGGGGAGGGTCAGAGAAAGAGGGAGACACAGAATCTGAAACAGGGTCCAGGCTCTGAGCTGTCAGCACAGAGCCAGACGCGGGGCTTGAACCCACGGACTGCGAGATCATGACCTGAGCCGAAGTCGGATGCTTAACCGACTGAGCCACCCAGGCGCCCCCAGAACGGTTTTTAAAAAATATTTTTGCCTTTCAAAAACTAACAGAGGATACAGTTTTGTTTAACACATATGAGGAAGTCTTACAAGTTTTCTAAGGGTTTAATTTTCTCTTCATGTCTAGGAAAATACCACTAGATCTAAGAAATAATTTAAACATGAAAGCAATGAGAATTTGGTATGTTTTAGGGCTTCAAAAGCAAAATCCAATCATATGGCATAGGATTTTGTGCACATAAAAGGTGGTATGGAATACTGGTTAAGGAACTGTACTACTGAGCCATAGTGCTAGAATTATTAGCTGTGTGACCACGGGCTAATTACTTAGCTTCTCCGTGTGCGCCTCAGTCTTTTGTAGGTTAAATGGGGACAATATTAGTATGTACTTCAAAGGATGAGTGTGAGAAATAAATGAGTTAATTTCCACAAAGAAGTTAGTAGAATGAGTACCTGGGCATTTGTTAGCAGTCAAAAACATTAGCCGTTATTTTAGCCATTAGGAACTCCTCTTTTCCAGTGCTAGGACTCTTCTCTTGTAAGCAACCTCCAAAATCCAGTTGTGGCAATCTTCTCTTAATATAGTTCCACCCTTGGGTCGCCTGGCTGGCTGAGTCAGAAGAGTCTGTGACTCTTGATCTCTGGGTCATGAGTTCAAGCCCCACATTGGGTGTAGACATTACTTAAAAAAAAAAAAAAAGGTTCCATTCCCCTTTGAACATGTACTAAAAATGCAATGGAAACTCTTAGCATGTTTCCTTATGCTTGTAACTTAACAAAATAATAATCAGAGCAAGCATATGCAACAACAAAAACCAAAGCAATAGTCCTTTTATTCTCTACAAAACTATTTATGTATGTATGTATGTATGGTATGTATGTATGTATGTATTTCTTATTTCTAAATATTTACTTACTTTGGGGAGACCGCAAGTGGGGGATGGACAGAGAGAGGGGAACAGAGGATCCAAAGCAGGCTCTGTGCTGACAGCACAGAGCCCAATGTGGGGCTCGCACCCAGGAACCATGAGATCATGACCTGAGCCCAAGTCAGACAGACGCTCAACTGACTGAGCCACCCAGGGGCCCCTTTACAAAACTTTTTAGACCAAAGCCTCAAATATATTTCAAAATGTTTTGGTAGTCATTCACAGCATGTATTAATCTGATAAAGGCTCACTTTTTAGTTCTTTGCCCACTAATTGCTCATGGATCCCCAAGACTATGGGGTAACAGACAAGCAAGATTTAATGAATCGTGGCCAAAGAAGTAAGTAAATGATTTTTTTTTCTTAAACACCCAAGGCCACATAATGTTGCAAGTAGAGAAGAGAATGAAGTCAGAGTGTCCTCACAGAACACTCCTCACATAAGTAGGAGACAGAACTTCTTCAGTGGTTCTCTGAAGGTAGGATCCTTGCCATAGGAAGACAGCTGGGTTTAGCTGCCTGGATGGGGTCGGGCTGGGTGGGTATGGTTCTGATGCCCACCAGAGTGGCCAGACATTTGGGAGACAAGCCTCTCAAGCACAAGTACTCACCCACAAAACTTATAGCTAAAACTCAATCACGCCCATGATTTCAAACATTCGGAACAAGTTGTTCTGTCTAGCTTTGTACTGGGGCTTACAGCTTCAACAACTGTAGCCTCTGGTAGCAAAAAGAAGAATATTTTCCCAAAGTGGCAATTGTTTGGGATTACCCTGGAGACTCCTACTTCCGTACAGCTCTAAAAATAGAAATTCAAAGGTTTTATAACTTCATTCATTTAACATTTGCTGTGCATAAAAACCGAACTATTCAAAATTCCTGCTCAATTAGGTCTAGTTTGTTAAGGTCCACTAAAAATGGTAAATCTTTGGCATGTAACATTTAAGATTTCTGCTAAATGTTACAAATTAAACATAGTAGATGTGACCTTATTTTTTAAGAGCAACTCGAGGCAGAAAAGCCTATCCAATTAAAAAAAAATCTGAATCCAGTATGTCTCTATCAACAAGTCTTCTCTGAAGTATTTATTGACCTTGTTGATCACTATTAAATTTGTGAAAGACTGGTATTGTGATTGCTAAGTATTTTTGAGGAGTGAAAGAAACAATTTGAAATTCACTGGATGAGCTGAAAACAATGCCACAGATCTTGGATGTTTATTTTCCAGAGTTTGTGTATAAAAAGAGGTCTTAAAATTACATAGAATACTGATCCTCAATACATTTCTTAAACATATTTAAACTATGCAATGCATTACTTTTAAGAAATCTACCACGCTTTAAATACTTGAGAGCATATCTTTCTTTCGTGGGAGTGTAATTAGCAAAAGGGCCCTGAAGTGAGTTAGGAGCGGGAAGAGGAAGAAAGGAGGATGGGGCCGTCATCCTTCTGGGTCTGGGCTAGTTTGCTTGTTCTACATTCTGAAAGAGAAAAGGTCAACGCAGGAAATTTAGTGATTCCTTATTATCTTAAGATGGAAGTCATGGCTCTTGGACTCGTCCAGACTGTGCATGGAGAGTTCCTTTTCCCTTGCATCCTCCTAGGTAGCGGTGGGTTTAGGAAGGAGGTGGCGGGGCGCAGGCCCACGGTCCTCGCCCGCGCTCCCTGCATCCGAGTCCAGAGGCCAGGATGTCTTGGTTCACCCAGTATACATTCTGGGAGGGCCCGCGCCATTGCCAGACTGGAGGAGATCTCCGCTGGCGTGTGCAAACGGGATTCTGCGAATGTTGACATTAAAGGAATACGCAAATTCAGCGTCGTAGTCCCCGCAGCTTACCCGCACCTATTTTTATATCTAAGCCAAGGTCACTCTTTAATACCGGGCCACAGCCTGAGCTGGGGCGTCGCGCCCTGCCTTGTGACGGCGGCCCAGGCGGGCCGAGCGGGCGCCAGGGGCGAGGCGGGGGCCGCGCGGCGCCCCCCGGCTGGCCCGGCCGGCACCTGCCCGGAGGCCGTCTGAAGGCCGGGTCCGGAGGGAGGCAGGGCGGCGTCCCCGGCGCCGAGGAGGGGCCGCGCGGCGCGGGCGGGGGGATTCGCGGTGGGCGCGGGCGCTGCGCGGCAGCAAAGGCTGGAGGCGCTGCGGCGCCAGTGCGTCACGCCGGCGGAGGGCACGGTGGGCTGCGGCCGACCCGCCGACTAGGAGCCGGGCGTCCGGGGCGAGGGGGAGGCGGCCGTACCCGCCCTGGCAGCCGCGAGCGACGCGGCCCGGGACCGGCCGGGGGTCGCCAGCGAGCCGCCGGCTCCATTCATTCCCGCGGCTCCGCCTCCTTTCCCGGGCTCCGGTGGCTCCGGAGGCGCGTCCGAGGTGAGTGCGCTGTCCGTCCCGGGCGGGGGCCGCGGGCTGAGGCCGAGGCTGCCGCGCCCGACCCCGCGCCCCGCCGGCTCCGGCCCAGCGCCCCCGCGGGCGGCGACGCGGGCCGCCGGCTGCGGGCCGCCTTGTGGACTCGGCCGCGACGCAGGCCCACGCCGGCCTCCCGGGCCCTGGGCGCGCGTCCAGCTGCCGGCGGCCGGCCGCGTCCCCCGAGGGGCGTGTGGCGCGTCCCCAGGTGCGCGGGCCTCCGCGTCAGAGCCACCATTTTGTGTGAGGGAATGCCGCCTTCTTCCTTGGCTGGCCTGGGATCGGCTTTGGCTCCCCGGCTGCTGCGTGCCGAGCCCCCTCCCCTCCCACTGCGCCCCACCTGGAGCCTGGCCGCGCTCGCCCGTTGCCCTGGCTCGGTGGAAAGCGGACCTGGTGAGGCGGCGCGCCGAGGCGTTTAGGCTCGGGTTCAGCCACGCAGGTGGTCTCCGGAGATGCTCTGCCCACCTCCCTTGCATTTAACCTCTGGAATAGATAACTGTATAGATTCTCTTCTAGAATGAAGGGCATCGCAATTTTGTTCTAATTCTTAGCCGCCCATTGTGCAGTTTTTCGAGGCCTGTGCCCCAGGAGATCGGTGGGTGAAGCATCGAGCCCTGGGTTGTTTATGCCTCGGGGATCTGGATTGCATTTACTCCTATTATTGTCCTTTGGAAGAAATGATGAAACCTCTGACTCGATTCTGGAAACTGGTGTGGGTATCTTAGGTTATTTTAGATTATTAGAGTAGATTCTAAAATAACCACCTGATGCAGGCCCCCTTCCCCCTTGGAGAGATCCTTTGGAAACCTCAATTAAAATGCTCAAGTGTGAGGATTTTTGAGGGGGTTGGGGCTGAGCGAGCAGGTTACTCAGAGACTACGGGAAGGAAAAGTTGTAATTGTATTCAGAACTGTTAGGCACTTTGTGATTTTCAAGGTTCCTCAGAATTTGGTAATTTTTGTTTTGATTTATCTTCTGGCAAATGTGCTTGAGTACCTAGTGGATTATACTTGTGCCGTTTGTATTTTATCAGTGCATCACAGACAGGGATTAAAACCTGGCATGGTGGCTGTTGCATAATACACACGTTTGGGCCTCGGAGGGAAATCACCAAAATAGATCTGTACCATGTATTATTATTATATGCTTGCATTGGCAGATTGATAGCATGTAAGTTGTACCGGATATCTTTGCAAACTATAGCTTCTTTTTCTCCTACAGGAGAAAAGGTTTTTCTGGTCTGCGGACCGGACTGAGTTTTCCTGTTGAGGGTGGTGGGGCTTTGGACAGGGAATGAAATAGTGAGAGGAACCTGGGAAACATCTATGTGTGGTAAGACTTACAGTACAAAGATGAAGAGTCTTTGAAGGAAAGCTTGTAGGTGTCATAGTAGCCTCCTCTTTTTGAATTTATGATGAGGATTGGCTTAGGGAGTTTAGAAATAGGTTATGACTGGTGATACTAGCCTGCTGCACGAGTGATTATAGTAACCAGAGGTGCCTTACCTGTGGATTTAAGGTTCTGAAAAGTTTCAAATTAGTCTCACCTGAGATTCGTCCAAAACAGTATTAGACTCATTACAAACGGTATCATTTCCTAATAAAGGTATAGTATATGTCAAAGGACTTAACTCTTGAATTGGAGAAAACAAAGTGTTTTATAATTAGATGCTCTTGAGAGTAAAATGTCATTGCCACCCTCCTTATGAAATTACTCTCAACTTTTTTTGAATAGTTGAAGACTTCCATTAATTCTTTATAAACAAGTGATTCCATATCATGGGCCTTTCCTAGCAGAAATGTCATGCCTCTCCTAAATGACGTGTTCCAGGAGGAGAATTATGGAAGTGACAGGGACCTCGGACATGGAGAGATGAGTCTTGTTTTTTTAGGAAACTTAAGGAAGCACCGATTGTTTTCTAGGGGTTACAGGTGCCCTGATTGGATGTGTCTTAGGTCCGTGGGGAACGAGATTGTTCCTCCCAGCACGTTCAGCTCTGAGCCAGACACAGTTCCTGCACCTTTAAATTCTGTAAATGCACAGGTTACAGAGGTTCACTGATTTGGTGCTACTGGCCTTATTAACTCCAGTTTGAATTAACGTAGTTGGAGATTTTGGGCATCATGTTACCAATATTTGAGAAATTGAAAAGGAAAAAGGCCTTTCAATATTTTTCTCCATTAGCTTTTATCTAACCCTTTCAAACCCTTACATGTGTTATGTTCAGTAATATGCCTAAAAATGCAGAGATTTTCTTTTTAAAGGTAATTAGAATTTAAGAGGATTGAGTATTCAGGCAGAGTATTCAGGCAAAAATGTGTCAAGGGTTCTGTAGAAAGGATTGTAAGTTGACTAGGAAGTGAAACAAAACCATCATGTTTCTTCCCATTTCTAAGATGTTGTGAATCTGAAATGAAAAAGGAATTGCATGGTTATTGTGTTTGAGATGATTTTCTCTTCACACATCATTAGGCTTCTGATCCGTTGTATATTTAACCCTGAAATTAAAGTTCTAAATTTGGCATGCTTCACTGGTAGTAGGGCATTTCACAATTCTTTACAACAACAACAACAACAACAACAAAATTACTGGAGGTTGAATTTATTAAGAAAAAGGTGTCATGGTTTAAAAATAATCAGGAAAAAGCTGATAATTTACTAAAGATAACCTAAATAGACTCATTCGGTTTCAGGGCTGGTATGAGATCTTATCTGCTTTGTAGGAGGGAACTACTCATTTAGTCCCACCTATTCTTTGTCCAGAAAGTTTGTGACTCATCACATGTTTTTAAAAATATGTATCATTTTTAGCTACTACCTGCTCCAGTGAGGTGTTAATTTTAGGCTACACCAAAGGGTGTTTTCATTTATTCAACAGAGTGTCTGTTGTACCTTAAGGGGCACAAGGGGTGCCTGGGTGGCTGGGTTGGTTAAGTGTTTGAGCCCAGCGTCAGGCTCTGTGCTGACAACTCAGAGCCTGGAGCCTGCTTCATATTCTGTGTCTCCTTCTCTTTCTGCCCCTCCCCGTTCGTGCTTTGCCTCTCACTCAAATAAACATGAAAAAAGTTAAAAAAAAAAAAGGACACAAAAACAAGTAGACCTCACCTTCATGGAGTTTATAGTGAAGTATTGTGTATTAAAATGTTAAAGATTTCCTTAAAATCTAACTGCACACAGAGTTTTGCAACTATGAATCGGGAACAAGTCAATTTAATAAATTACATTTTTAATCTTTATTTTTTATTATTTTTATCTTAAATTTTTTTTTAATGCTTATTTATTTTCGAGAGAGAGAGAGACAGAGCATGAGCAGGGGAGGGGCATAGAGAGAGGGAGACACAGAATCCAAAGCGGGCTCCAGGTTCTGAGCTGTCAGCACAGAGCCCGACGCAGGGCTTGAACCCACGAACGCAAGATCGTGACCTGAGCTGAAGTTGGATGCTGAACCGACTGAGCCACCCAGGCGTCCCCAGTAAATTATATTTTTAAAAAAGAAGTGCCAAAAAATAATAAAAGAAGTGCCAGATTGCATGTATGTGTGAGGGGAAACCCCCTGCATTTATGGGTTGTACAGTGGAGAGGGTTCAGTTGCCGAAAGAAACTGAGGAGGGAAGAATACTAAGGAATGGAATTGTCTGGAGTGTTGTCCAGGGACAGGGATGGTGGGGAGTGGACTTATAAGCAGTAGAATGGTCAGTTGGGTTTGGTCTGAATCAAGGTCAGGTGAGAATGAAACTAATTCACTGAATTTGGGAGTTGAGAGGTTATTGGAGGCCTTAAGAGGAGTAATATCAGGGTGGGCTGGGTGGCTCAGTTGGTTGCACGTACGACTTTTGATTTCAGCTCAGGTCATGATCTCATGGTTGGTGGGAATTGAACCTGGTGTTGGGTGTGGGCCCACAGCAAGGAGCCTGCCTGGGATTCTTTCCCTCTCTCTCTCTGCCCCTCCCCTGCTCACACTCTCTTTCTCACCCTCAAATAAACAAATAAATAAACTTAAAAAAAAACTGTTTAATAGGGGTGCCTGGGTGGCTCCGTCGATTAAGTGTCCGACTTCAGCTTGGGTCATGATCTCATGTTTCATGGGTTTGGGCCCCGCGTCGGGCTCGTGCTGAATGCTTGCTCAGAGCCTGCAGCCTCCTTCGGATTCTGTGTCTGCTTCTCTCTCTGCCCCTCCTCCGCTCATGCTTTGTCTCACTCTGTCTCTCAAAAATACATAAATGTAAAAATAAAAAATTAAAAAAAAGTTTAATTGAAAAAATAGGAACTCCCCCGTATTATTAATTTTATAGTTTAAAATATTTTACACATATACCAGTACATACTAGTGCTTTCAAGTTTGATAATACCTGAGGACCTAACTCTGATTCTTCACTTACCAGTAGTTATTATCCAGAGGCAGTATAATAATCCGCAATTCAAGCCAAATAGACGTAGGTTTGAAACCTGGATTTGCTGTTTCTAGCTGCCTTTTAAGATACATGGGCCTCAGTTTCCTCTTCTAAAAGGTAGTTATAAGAGAGCCTGTCTTAAAATGTTGTTGGTAGAATTAAATGTGATAATGTATCTAAAGGTGAGCTATTAATATTATCAATGAAATTAGGATAATTTTTAGTACCAATTTCAGTGTTTCTCATCTTCCTCTCTTTTATTATCTTTTTTTACCCTGTGTTCAATACAACACTTTGTTAAGGTATGTTTCAAGGCAACAATTGTCATTTTCAAAATTGTGATCTACCACTTGTTAGTCGGAGATTTTGTACTGCATGGGATAAAGTATAAGCCTTTTAAACCTTTTGTAGTTTTTGTGGATTCCAGATGAAGAACGTATCTTTTTTTTTTTCAAGTATATATTTTTTTCAGTTATCTCTACACCCAACCTGGGGCTCAGACTCATGATTCTGAGATGAAGAGTTGAATGCTCTTCAGATTGAGCCATCCAGGCATCCCAGAACCTGTCTTCTAATTTTAAATGTGGCCCTGTTTTCTATTAATTATTTATGCTCATGATGGAACATATAGCTAAATTTACCAAAAAGCAAGCACATGTGTGAAGTCTTGACATTTGGCCTTAGAATATAATGCATATCTAAAACTACTTGAGGGGTGTCTGGGTGGCTCTGTAGGTAAAGTGTCTGACTTTGGCTCAGGTCATGATTTTGCAGTTCCTGAGTTCGAGCCCTGCATTGGACTCTGTGCTGACAGCTTGGAGCCTGGATCCTGCTTTAGATTCTCTGTCTCCCTTTATCTCTGCCCCTTCCCTGCTCATGCTCTCTCTCTCTCTCTCTTTGAAAAGTAAACATTAAAAAAATATTAAAAAAAATAAAAGTACTTGAAATTAATTTTAAGACTGAGATTTATCGATAATATTTTGTAAACCATAAAAAAGAAATTGATGTGATTCTGAATAAATTTTGTTTGGAGAATACAAACTTTTTATATCTGAGTATCTTCTCAGAATGGCCAAAAAAAGCATAGTTTTATGAAATGATTCATATGGTTTTACAGTTTCATGTACAAATGACCACTCAGCTGAAGTCTGTGGGCTCTTGGCCCTCCTTTCCAGAACTTTGACACTGGCTTGGATGGAGACAGGGATGTTCTTGTACCTGTACCTGCAGAAGGGCCGAGAAAAGTTTCCCCTGTCCTGTGTTGGAACGTGCCAGCTATAACTAACAGTAGTCTTTGATTAGCTAGTTGGCTGTGTTTTCATGTGGTATAATTCATTTGTGGCTAGCGTTTATTGTTAGCATGGCCCATTCTTTTTACCCTTTAGATACAGGCAAATAACTCTTCTCTTTTCATCTGGGTATTGACTCTTCAGATATTTGAAGGGCAGCATTCTTGGCCTCCCTTCCCCAAGACTTCCCTTCACTAATTTCTCCTCATTCCTGTTCCTCATCCATTGTACCATGGTGTCTAGATCCTTTGCCATCCTGGTGGTTTTCCATTGCAGGCATTCCAGTGTTTCAGTGTGATTTTTCTTAAAATGTGATCATCCGAGTGGAATCAAAAACAATGGATGCTGTCTGACCCATGAAAAGTGCAGGGATACTTTTCCGTCTGTGGATCTGGATCGTCATAACCTTAATAAAGAAGCACCATTCTAAGGTTTTTTGGCTTTAACTTAAGAAAAACTTGCTCATGGTTCATTTTGAGTCTACTGTCATGTAAATTTCAAGGTCTTACTTGTCTCTGGCCTTCAGCAACGAATAATTTAAGAACTATAATGCCACTTAGTGAATTTCATTTTTTCTTTAGCTCTATTGTATAGTAATTAAATATTTAGTAGGCATTTTACTTTGTCAGTTTTTGTGTTTCCCATTTAGTTTTTAACTTTTCAAACAGTTGGCTTTCTTATTTTTGAATTTCTAAAAGATATTTCGTAGGATTTATATTCTCTGAGGCCTGAATTTTTTTTACTCACCATTAACTCTGTGCCCATTGTGAGATGTGGCTGCACTGACTACATGACTTATCCACTGTCCTAACAGATTATTCTCAAGATTTTTCTCAGATTATTCTCTTATACTGTTGCAAAGAG
Organism: Panthera pardus; assembly: GCF_024362965.1. Classification (NCBI taxonomy): domain Eukaryota; kingdom Metazoa; phylum Chordata; class Mammalia; order Carnivora; family Felidae; genus Panthera; species Panthera pardus. Next base: position 99,619,006 of record NW_026526765.1, read on the forward strand.
AGTTGCTCAGAACATTTTCATGCATGCTTCCTGGAACACTTTGCTGTCTCTAGGCTGGTTGTATACTTGTGCAACATAATACATGATACCATATTATTTCTCAAGTATTTGAACCCGTTTACACTCTTACCAGTGTATCTTAAGTGGTCCTGTTGATTCACTACCTGTCCCAACACTTAATCTGAATAGATATCTTAAAAAAATATGAATAGATTTCTTAATTTTTGCTCATTTAGTGGGTACAAAATGGTACCACTTTTTTAGTGTTTACTGTTCAAAGAGAGAGAGAGAGCATGAGCAGGGAAGGGGCAGAGAGAAAGGGAGACAGAGAATCTAAAATGGTACAAAATGGTATTTAATTGTGGTCCCAATTTGCGTTTTCCTGATTATGAATAAAGCAGAGACTCTCTTTATATGTGTTTATTAAACAGAAAAAACACAAAACAACGGTTGGCTTCGTATTGTGTAGTAACCATTTAAAAATGCTGGAGACGGTGCATCTAACATCTGAAGAGAGAATATTGCAAGATTTAAAAAATCTTCCTCCTACAGAGTGACTAAACAATATGTTTGATGTACTCTGTGATATTTGTGCGATCAGATACATCCTGGATCATACTGGCCTTCTGTCTTGACCTGGGAACCTGGCCCCCAGGTTAAATCCCTTGGAGACCGATTGCCTAGGTTTAGAGCCTGACTGCCACTTAGTAGCTGTATGATTTTGGGCAACTTACTTAACTTCCCCACACCTGAGGCTCCTAATTGGGAGACTTAAGAATATCTGCCTTAGAGGGTCTTTTGGAGGAATGAGTGAGATAAGATGTGTAGAGTGTTAAGCTCACGCCTAGTGAAAGGCAAACAAACAATAAATGGTAGTTCTGTCATCATTGGGAAGCACATTTCAGTTTTAAAAAATAATTATAAATGAATTTTTGATGATACTACCCTTTTGTAAATTAAGACATTTTTTCCTGTCTTTTTTCTCCAAGTAATCAGGTATAGACACAAGTTATTGGTCAGAAGAGGCAGTAGATAATTTTACCCATCCCACTTTTCATGTGTCGATAAAGTGGATTTTGCTTCCCTGGGGTTCTGAGGTTGGTAGCACAGATGAAGAAAAATCACATTAACCTGTGGTAAGTATACTAAAAGAAGTACGCGTGAGGTACTTACCGGAGTTTCTCTACTTGTCTCCTTTAGTTCTATTTATTAATCTATCCTACCTAAAGCTGTGGGAACAACTGTCTGACTTAAATGTCTTTTTCCTGCTCAAGAGCCTTAAATTGCCTCCTGCATCCCAAATACAGTTCAGACTCTTTAGTCTGGTATTCTTAGCCTTTAATGTTCTGTACGGAGTTTATTTTCCTTGTGTTTCTACCACTACTTCTAATATACCTCCATTCTCTTGGTAAATCCAACGCGCCATTTTCAACATGCTTTCTGGCTTCCACGTAGTATGCTCCGTCTTTTTAGAGGGTTTTCCCCTCTATCACTGTTGAAGGTCCATGGATAGCTTTTCACCTAGCCTCAGAGCCGTACATGTCTCAGCCGTAGCATTTCTTCCTCCTGGCACCACTGTGTGATTTGTTTCCACAAACTTTTGTTCAGTCCTTCATTTATTCATTTATTTAGTAAACATGGATCGAAGTCAGACAGGAAGGCTCCTACTATCACTTACCTCTTTTTCTCCTGGGTGTGCTGCCCACGAGAGGCAAGAAAACAATTTACTTCATCTGGGTAAGCAAACCCACCTGAGGTTGCAGGAGGCGTGGGAGAACAGGTGCATGGAGCCACGGATGGAAGTGCCGAGTTGGAGAGGCCTGGAGGGAAAGAGGTGTGGGTAGCCTGTGGTCCCGAATCTGCTGTTTTTCCAAGTTGGTATGCTCCTCTGCCCATAGTGGCAACCGTTGGTTACATTTCTTAGTTGTGTAGTGAAAGTATGAGGGGCTGGGGTGGTGATTGTGACCTGGCAGCATATTTCATAAATTGTTTGCCAGTATTAAACACCAGGTTTGGTTTGGCTGTTGCTTTCTCTTTGGGCTAGGTGTATTTTCTTTGAAGTGAAAACATCAGTCTTCTTTATGGTTTTAAATGAGATAAGCCTCTGTGATACTTTATGTCAAAGATACCTACAACATTGTGCATTTTGTTGAGACTCCTGTTTTTAACAAGTGCTCGTGTCCTTGAGTTTTGCTGTGCCAAACTCCTGTTAACTTGAATGAAACGTTATAAAATTAGATTTGTTACGTGGTAAAGAAGCTGGGTCAAAGGATTTTAGTTTCTCTCACGTTGAAATGAAAGCAAAATTTTATGGTGCATTTATTTAAATCCTTCTCATTGTGCTTTTTCCCCCTGAGATTTTTACTTGTTTATTTATATATTTACTTATTTATTTTTGAGAGGGAGACACAGAATCTGAAGCAGGCTCCAGGTTCTGAGCTGTCAGCACAGCGCCTCACATGGGGCTCGAACTCACTAGCTGTAAGATCATGACCTGAGCTGAAGTCGGACGCTCATCCGACTGAGCCACCCACGCGCCCTTCCCAGAGTTTTGTAAACTGCTTCTGTGAGATAGAAACAGAATCCAGGTAATGAGGTACTGGAGTAGCTGCTGGCATCTTCTAGAGGCAAATCTATTCTTTTTGCGGTACAACATGTAGTCATTCAAGTGGAAGCTTCAGTTACAGGTGATTTCTGTTTCTTTGCATATGTATCTGAGCAGTATAAGTAGTTTTACTTTATAAGTAGTTTTACTTTTTTTAAGTATTTATTTTAAGAGAGAGAGGGAGCTAGCAAGCAGGGGAGGGGGAGAGAGAGAGAGAGAGAGAGAGAGAGAGAGAGAGAGAATGTCAAGCAGGCTTCTGCACTGTCAGCACAGAGCCCGATGGGCTCGAACTACTAACGTGAGATCAGACCTGAGCCAAAACCCAGAGTGGGATGCTAAACTGACTGAGACTCCCAGGTGCCCCAGCTCTCTCTATATCTTGCTCAAAATGTATTGATAGTTAAGAATTGAGTATCCATTCTTGGGTGTGGTAAAATTTAGTATTTTGTGTTCTGACTTATCTTTGCTTATGAATCTTATTTCAGCCCAAGAGTCTGTTTTGCCTCCCCAGGATAGAATATGGCCCCCCCCCCCCCAGTCACGTTTTCTCTCCCTTGTAGTTTGGATGCAGGCACGTAAACCAAATCTTGTCACTTAGATGCATCCAAGAGAGATTACGTTTTCATGTTTAAATGATTTCTTAGATCTAGGACAATCTTCCTAGATATGAAGAGAGAACTAATTCTTAAAAAGAAAACTAGTAATATTTCTCCTGATATATGCAATCAATCTTTAACTACGGTAGGACTCCTAAAAGGCTCTACTTTTAGACACAGCGTTGTGATAAAAAGAACAGGCCTCAGAGCTAGACTGCCTGGATTAAAATACTAGTTCTGCCACTTAACTAGGGTGTGCCCTTGAACAGGCTGCTCAGCTTAGTTTCCTCATCTGGCAAGTGAAGGTAATTAAATTCCTCACTTCATCGGTTTGTGATAACAACTATTTCTGGGAATACATGGGAAGTGTTTTGAATAGAATAGGCACACAGTCCGTTGTTGGCTCAGTGATGATTACTTCAGAAGATGATTTTGCTTCCTACTTAAAATAAAAACAAACAACAGGTATGAATGCTTTTTAACTTTGTGCCCCGTTAACCATAAACTTGCGGACAGTCCTCACCCATAGGTAATCAAATCTTTTTCCTTTCTCAGAGGACAGAAATGGATTTGTGCACCGTGTTGAGCCTATCTGAGATTTGATAGCTGGAGCACTTTGCTCACTGGTTTCATTTTTTGTCATGTTCAGAACCTTAGCTCTAACACTGGAGAAGGATTTAGGATTTAGAGCCTTGTGTAGGGCAGGATGGAGAGAAGAATAAAAAGAGAGAGATTGTTGAGCTAATGTACAGCAGCTAGGTGAGTTAGGGAAGAAAAGGATGTTAGAAAAAAGGGAAGAATCAAGAGAAGAATCATAATAAGGTTCAGGAACAGGCTTTTTGTGTAAAACGTTGAGAGCATTACAGATTATGTTGCTTGGATACCTAACCTATTTTCAATGTTGGGGAAACAGGATCATGACTTGGATTGGTTGCGATAATTATTTTTTTTTCTAAGAACTCTTTCAGCTCTAAAATGTCCATATTTTTTTGATATTCCGTTCGCCCTAAAGCCCCCAAGTAAAAATAATTATAAGAATTTTGAAAGAATTTAGGAACTGAATTTAGAAAATACATTCCCCCTTTTAAAGTGTATATTTGACATCTGGTGATTAACCTTAAATAGGGAAAACCATCACAATTGTAGCAATTTGTTTTTTCTTTTTCATATTTTCTTCCTTAGAACATTCATTCGTTTAAATAGTTATGTAATAATTTAGGGAAAAGGGGTAGAATTATTAAAAGATGGATGTGAAGTAGTTGATGGGCATCTTAGAATTCTTATGTAAGAGGTATTAGTATTGTGTTTTTATACAAGTTAGCCAGGATTAATGAGCATAACATTTGCTTAATTTATAAATTAATTTGGACACTTTTTACACTTCATTATCCATTCTGCGTAAATTTTTTGATGAGTTAGTTTGCTTAAGGCAACACTAAGCTTTCTCATTCATGTAGAACCTATTTAGCCCTTTTGGTTTATCTCATGGGCAGAGCATAAAGTGCTTGACAAAATTTGATCTGACAGCTTTACAGTTATGTAACATAGAACAGAAGCTTAACAACAAAAAAGAGGGAGAAGTGAGTGATTTATCATAGCAACCTATATTTCTGTCTAGAGCTTTACCACTTTTTTCTTGCCTCTAAACTGTAGCAGAACCGCCATAAGGCTAGTAATTTAAAGTCTTAACCAGTATTTTTTCTAAATAATTACAAACATTTAGAGGTGAAAAGGTCCTTAGGATTATCCTGTCCAGTTGCATCACATTACTAATGAGAATACAGAAGCTTGAAGAGGGTAAGTAACTTGCCCAGGGTCACTGACTTAGCTAGTGGCAGAGCTGACCCAGGAACCAGGGTCATAGAATTCCAATTCCAATTGCTCTTTCTGGTGTAATAGGTGAATAGAATACTTAATAACAAGATAATTGTTGCAGTATTTTTCAAAAGGAGCTTTCTTATAACCATGACAAATATGATTTTGCATATTGAGTAAAAATAATTGTATTGGGAGGCATGTCTCATTGTACCTATTCTTCTAGCCCTACTAGTGGTATGATGTTCTGTTTCTTCATGTATAGATTGAAGCTGATAGAAATATCTCACTATATATCCAATGTGGCTGTGGCTTTCTCTTTAAAGTCTTGTATATGGTCCCTTCTCAGTAAGTATTACCTGTTGCTATTAACCAACTGATGTATAATAGTTTCTGTCTTCATTTAAATACTATCAGGTGATTATTTAGCCAATAAAATTGAACACTGAAGCAAGCAGTAATAAAAGTAATGGATCTAAGGAGAGATTTGCAACACAAAAACATTTTAGAAGAGGTGTATGTGTGTGTGTATGTATGTATATGCACATTGGAATTAGAGAAATACTTTCTAATTCTTTTCATATTAAAAACTATGAAACTATGGTTGTTTTTAAACTCTATTCAGAAATCACAACTTGTAAGTAAAATTTCTCTCCCCAGTAATGCTCTTTATGCAAATTTCAGAGTATTTAACTTGTAGGACTACAGAAACACATGATTGTTCCATTTTGTGTTTGTGTGTGTGTGTGTGTGTATGAATAATCTTTGGCTAATAATAATAAGCCCAGAAGCAATGTTTTTCTGTTTAAAGACTGTAGTCTACAAAGGTTTAAGAATGAAGGGTAATAAATTTGTTTTTACACTTTAATTAATTTAGTCACGTTGTTCTTGTCTTTAGTCATATACCTATAGTGCAGTGTTTTCTAAAATGCACTGATGTATTACTGGTGATTTAGGAGATGCTCTTAAGTGGTTTTAAGATGAGTGTTTAAATGATGGTAGTTAAAAATTTTAATGCTGAATAGGAAAACGTGTAATCCGATGTATCACATTGGTGGTTTTACAGTTACGGGTGAATAAAATATTTCTTAAAAAAGTGGCTTGAGATTCTGATGTATGCTGTAACATGCAGCCTTAAAACCATTGTGCTAAGTGAAATAAGCCAAATGCTAAGAGACAGTTATTGCATTGCCTAGAATAGGCAAATTCATAGAGACAGGTAACAGAATGGTGGTTATTAGCAGCTGGGGAAAGAAGAAATGGGAAATTATTGTTTAATGGGTACATAGTTTCTCTTTGGGATAATGAAAAAGTTGTGGAGATGAACAGTGGTGATGTTTATACAACAGTGTATGCTTACTGCAGTGCTTACTGCTGCAGAATTGTAAATCTAGAAATGGTTAAAATGCTGCGTTTTATATGCATGTTATACTAAATTAAAAAAAAGCAGAGGGGAGGAAATAGGATGAGAGGTGTGTGTATTTTTAAAGAAGCAAATTGGGGGGTGCCTAACTGGCTCAGTTGGTAGAGCATGTGACTTTTGCTCTCAGGGTCAAGAGTCCAAGCCCCCGCATTGGGTGTAGAGCTTACCTAATAAAAAAGAAAACTGAAGAAAAAAAGAAGTCACTTGAGAAATGTATTGAATAGTGATGTAGGCACTTAACACATTGGGGGAAATGTTCGTGGTGGTATGCAAATTATTGAAGGTTGGGCAACACGAGAGGAAAGTTCAGTGGCTTACAGAGAGTGGCACATGTGAGTCTCAGTCTCAGTGAGCTGTGGACTAGTGGGTGGGCAGACACATGACTTTTACCTGAACCGTATTAGATGAGAAACTAAGCCCTCTCTAAGACTGGTTATTGCCCTCAAATTGTCTTATTCCGGGCTATAATCTTGGGTTCTTTATTCAGATCACCTCCTTTGCCTATTTGATAGAATTGTTGTCTTTTTAATAATGAAACCAAAAAACTGCATTTAAAACACGACATTAGCATTTAAAATCTTTTAAAAACCATAGCATAGTAACAGATGAAAATCACCTATAAACTTGCTGTCCCGTCAAGACTACTTTTCATTCTGTGTCCATTTTGTATTCTTTGCCTTGACTTTAAATCTAAATCTAAACTTGTAAATTAAGTTTTTGGTAGCAGGCTTCAAACATTAACTTCTGTTTCACTCCGTATTAAAAAAAATTTTTTTAATGTTTATTTTTGAGAGAGAGAGACAGAGATAGAGACAGAGCGTGTGCAGGGGAGGGCCAGAGAGAGAGGGAGACATAGAATCCGAAGCAGGCTCCAGGCTCCGAGCTGTCAGCAGTGAGCCCGATATGGGGCTTAAACCCACGAGTCATGAGATCATGACCTGAGCCACAGTTGGATGCTCAATCACCTGAGCCACCCAGATGCCCCTGTTTGATTCTTCAGATTCTAATTACTGTTAGCAAGTTAAATTTTTATTTTTATTCTTAAAAAAAAATTTTTTTTTAAGATTTTATTTTTAAGTAACCCCTACACCCAACAAGGGGCTCAAACTCAAAACCCTGAGATCCAGAGTCACAGGCTCCACCTACTGAGCCAGCCAGGTGCCCCCAGCAAATGAAATTTTTAAATGTGTTTCATTCATACATAGCTTGTTCTGGTAGCTAATTTTCAACAGAGTCTTTTGGTTTAAGGGAAATGGTATAATAGTAATCTTTCTTGAGCATTGTCTAGTCAGTGGTATGGACCATTAAAGGTCTCTTAGGGTGCCTGGTAGTTCAGTTGGCTAAGTGTCTGCCTTCAGCTCAGGTCATGATCTCACAGTTTGTGAGTTTGAGCCCCACTTTGGGCTCTGCTGTAGGTTCGGAGCCACCTTCGGATCTTCTGCCCCTCTTTCTCTCTGCCCCTGCCCTGCTCGCTCGCTCTCTCTCTCTTTCTCTCTCCCTCGCTCTCTCTCTCTCAAAAATAAATAAACTTAAACAAAAATCTCTTAATGCTTTACATGGATATAAAGCTGGAATCTTGTCTACAAGTAAAAACAGTTATACATTCTCTTAACTAGTGTCCTAATTATGTGTCTTTCATCTACTATTGACCATTTGTTTTGTGTTTTTAGCTTGACCTAAAATTTTAATCTTCATTAGAATAGTTAGATCGGACTATAGAATGTAATGATGTATTTCCTTAGTTTGTTTTTACATACTGACTTTGACAGAGATAAAAAGATAGTCTCAAACTAACAAATAAGCTTGCTTAAGTATTGCTGTTTTATTTTATGATCCTTTTCAGACTCCACCATCTTAGTTATATATAGGCTCCTGGTTGGGCTCTCTTAAAATCTTTAGGTTTATTTTTCCTTTTTATAAATTGGCTGGAAATCTTGTGGCATTGCTTTCGTCAATAGTTTGACAAATGTATCTTGCTTTCTCCCTTTATTTAGACTTTTACATTTACTGACAGATGGGCTGAATTGGTGTGTTCTATTTCTAGGTTTTGATTTTAAAAATCAGTTTGATTAAATATATAAATATACAGCATTATTTGAATAAAATAATAAATTATTTGAATAAAATTAGGTTCCCAGTCATATGTGCACCAAGTTTTAAAGTTCTTAGGATCAAGATTTCAGATTATGGTAAAAAAAAAAGTAAGTTCTCATTATCCTCATATCTTCAAACTTCAGAAAAATATATTTAATTGTATATAATTGTTACTGTATGTGTCCTGTCTTTCATGTGTTTATCTCATATTTCCATTAGATATTCAGTTCTTGGTTACTAATATTTTTGTTGTGATAAAACGTATCTGAAGGTCACTTCAGGGAAAAGTAACTTCTATTTTCTCAGTTGATTTTCTTCTGCCTTTCCCCTTTTAAATTTTCCTTTATCAAAACTGAAGAATTTATTGACAAATAGAGCAGTTCTGCTCTTCAGTTTTTATTTTGGGTAAATATAAAATAGGAAAATTTTAAAACAAAATTATCTGTACTAACTTTATACTTCCTTTAAAAACTGGTAGCTCCAGGGGTGCCTGGGTGGCTCAGTCAGTTAAGCATTGACTTCACCACTCGGGGCTTCGAGCCCTGCGTCAGGCTCTGTGCTGATAGCTCAGAGCCTGGAACCTGTTACAGGTTCTGTGTCTCCCTCACTCTCTGATCCTCCCCACTTACACTCTGTCTTTCTCTCAAAAAGGAAAACATTAAAAAAAAAATAAAAACAGAAGAACTGGTAGCTCAGTATTTGACGTAGATTGTTTTTATTTAACTTTTTATCATGGAGATTTTAAAGAGTACACAAATAAGCATCCTCTCCACAATGCATCTGACAGGTCTCTTAAGTTTTCTTTTTATTTCATTTATCTCTCTCTCTCTCTCTCTCTCTCTCTCTCTCTCTCTCTCTTATTTATTTATTTATTTATTTATAATGGAGTTGTATTTATTTTTTTTATGAGTGGGGGAAAAAGGCAGAGGGAAAGGGAGAGAGAGAAACTTAAGCAGGCTCCATGCTCATTGTGGCGCCTGATGAGGGGCAGATCATGACCTGAGCCCAAATCAAGAGTCGGACACTTAACCAAGTGAGCCACCCAGGTGCTGCTCTTAAATTTCTTTTAATTTACATCAATTTCCACTCTTTTTTTTTTTAAACTCCATTCTCTGTTAAAGAAGCTGAGTTCTAAATATGGATGGCTGCATACTTATGGTTTCATTTCATGCTTGTCTAATGGCTTGGTTAGATTTGGGTCCAGTGTTCTTGTCATATCATGTGAGAATGCATATGTCTGCTCATCTTAATTTTAGTAAGATTGGTCACTGTAGGTATACAGACCTAACACTAATGAGTGCATGTATCCCTACCAAAATAATCATACCCAAATATTCATAGGAGCTCAACTGTCCATCAGTAGTAGAATAGGTAAACAAACTGTATTTGGTATGATGGAACACTACATAGTAATAAAAGGGACAAATTAACTGGTCTAACCAACAATATTGATGTTTCATACAGAAGTAATGTTGAATGAAGAGAGTTAATGCAACAAAGAGCCTGCTGTATGATTTCAGATATAAGAAGTTCTAAGATGGGCAAAATTGTCTGTTTTAAACGTACTCTAAGACCAATGAAATAATACTACCTTATTAAAAACTTTGCCCCCTTCTGATTGAAATAGCTCCCCTTAATCATATACTCAGTTTCCATAGGTATTAGGATATATTTCCATATCTTATTACATTGATTTGTCTATTCATATGCTTGTCATCACATTGTTTAATGTTTTGATAGTACGGTGCTTTTTTTCTGTTGTTTTTTTTTTAGATTTTATTTTTTTCATGTTTGGTTACTTATTGTGAGAGAAAGAGAAACAGAGCATGAGCAGGGGAGAGTCAGAGAAGGAGATAGAGAATCCTAAGCAGGCCTGATCTTTACCTGTGCCGAAATCAAGAGTCAGATGGCTGGGGCACTTGAGTTGCTCAGTTAAGCATCCGACTTCAGCTCAGGTCATGAATTCATGGTTTGTGAATTCGAGCCCTATGTCAGGCTCTCTGCTGTGAGTGCAGAGCCCACTTTGGATCTTCTGTCCCTCTCTCTGTACCACCCCCCAAATACATAAACGTTAAAAAAAAGATGCCTAATTGACTGAGCCCCCCAGTTGCCCCTAGATTTTATTTTTAAGTAATCTCTACAGCCAAGTTGGAGCTCAAACTTACAACCTTGAGATCAAGAGTCACAGGCTCTATCTACTGCGCCAGCTGGGTGACACCCCTTTTTGTTATTTATTTTATTTTAGTTTTTAGAAGTAGACTCTGCTCAGTGTGGGGCTTGAACTTACAACTTCAAGATCAAGAGTTGTGTGCTCTACTGACTGAGCCAGCCAGGTGCCCCTAAAAAGTTTTATGATAACTTTTTTGTTTTTTTAAATTTGTATTTAAATTTTGGTTAGTTAACATACAGTGCAATATCGGTTTCAGGAGTAGAATTCAGTGGTTCCTCACTTACACACAACACCTACTGCTCATCACAAGTGCCCTCCTTCGTACCCATTATCCATCTAGTCCATCTCCCACCCACCTCCCTCCATCCACCTTCAGTTTGTTCTCTATTGTTAAAGAATCTCTTGTGGTTTGTTTCCTTTTTTTTTTTTTTTACTCCCTTCCCATATGTTCATCTGTTTTGTTGCTTAAATTCCATGTAGGAGTGAAATCATATGGTGTTTGTCTTTCTCTGTCTGATTTTGGTTGACATAATATGTTCTAGCTCCATCTATGTCATTGCAAATGGCAAGATTTCATTCTTTTTGATGGCTGAGTAATATGCCATTCTATGCGGGCGTGCCACCTGCCCACCCACCCCACATCTTCTTTATCAGTCAGTGGACATTTGGGCTCTCTCCATAGTTTGGTTATTGTTGATAATTATGTGTTTTAGTATCTGACAGGGTTCATACTTTTCTCCAATCATTGCTCTGCCTTTTCAGGATTTTTCTAGCTACTCTTGCTTATTTATTCCTTCTAATTAACTTTATAATTTGTTTTCCCTCAGGAAACAATAAAACCCTGAAGGTATTTTCATTAGGATTCCATTAAATTAATAGATTATCTTAGGGAGGACTAATACCTTTTTGGTGGTGAAGCATCCTTTCTAAGAATATGGTTTGTGTTTCCTGTTTGTTCACTTTGTTTCTTATAGTAATGTTTTAGACTTAACTAGGTTTCCTATTGTTTATTGTTAAATTTAAGCCTGTTTTAATTTTTGGTGTTTAAATGGGATCTTATTTTCTATTTTTACTCATTTTTTTCCATTCATTATTATTTTTTTTTTACCAGTGGTTATTGTAAATATGAAGGCTTGATTTATATGTTTAATTTTATATCTTGCTATTTGACTATAATTTCATATTATTTGGAATAATTTTTCCATTAATTCTTTGGGATTTTTCAATTAAATAAATTATTTTCAAATTGAGCTGGAGATAGTCTTCTGCTGCAACCCTCACACCTATCCCGAATTGTTATGCCTTAATTGCTTTCTCTCATCTAATTGCATTGACAGATACCTATATAATTTTATATAGTAGTAGTGTCCTTATTTTTCTTGGCTTTAGTGTTTCCCCACTAAGGTGTTGTTTTTTTTTTTTTTTAATATCTATATATATGAGAGATGTAATTTACATGCTGTAACGTTTACCTATTGCAACTGTACAATTCAGTGATTTTTAAAATAAATTTGTAGGGTTGTACCATTACTATAATCCACTTGTAGAACAGTTTTGTTATTCCCAAAAGTTCCTATGTGTTTGTCCTTTTACAGTGGCTTAAATGTTGGCAGGTATAGGATGATATATGCGTGTGTATTTATATGTAAATATGTATATCCTATGCGTGTATAAATATATTTTTATCATTTTAAGGAATTATTCATTAATTTCTATTTGTATTAAATTAAAAAAAATTTTTTACTCTTTATTTTTGACAGAGAGAGAGAGACAACATGAATGGGGAAGGGGCAGAGAGAGAGAGAGAGGGAGACACGGAAACCAAAGTAGGCTCCAGGCTCTGAGCTGTCAGCACAGAGCCTGATGCGGGCTCGAACTCACAGACTGCGAGATCATGACCTGAGCCGAAGTCGGATGCTCAACTGACTGAGCCACCCAGGCGCCCCATATTAAATTTTTTTTAATGTTTATTTATTTTTGAGGGACAGAGTGTGAGTGGGGGTGGGGCAGGGAGAGAGGGAGACACAGAATCTGAAACAGGCTCCAGGCTCTGAGCTGTCAGCACAGAGCCAGACATGGGGCTTGAACTCGTGAACCGCAAGTTCATGACCTGAGCCTAAGTCAGACGCTCAACCGACTGAGCCACCCAGGTGCCCTGATTAATTTATATTTCATTGCTTGCTTTACTACAAATGAACGTTTAAAAGTTTTATTGTTTGATAAACATTTTCAATCAGTGGGCTCAAATTGTTGTCTGTCTTGGCATAGTGAAAATGAAGTTTCCTTGAAGTGTGGTGTTACAATAAAATTTTTTTTTTCTATGAGTAAAGAAAGGTAACATTTCATATTCTGAAACATTTGTTCCATGTTGTTTGTTGAAGAGGATGGCATTCCCTGTGGATATGCTGGATACTTGCAGTCATGAAGAATTGGAAAATTCTGCTGAAGATTACATGTCAGATCTAAGGTGTGGCGACCCTGAAAACCCTGAACGTTTTTCTCTTCTCAATATCACGGTAAGGTGTGCTAAGGTGATTGTAATCAGTCTTTTCAGTTGAGTTTATATGTGAAATCGTATCTGCTTACTTTTTAAAATGTTAACTACTCACTTTTGAAATTTTTATCAAAAGACTATTCAGTAAAGTGAATAAATATTGATTTGTTAGTATAGCAGTATGATCAAGTTTTAAAAAAACACACTCTACAGGTTATTGCTTAATATTTATATTATGCCTTTAAAATTATATGTAAGTTGTGTAACAGTTTGCTGAGACTGGTTACGGGATTTGAGCTGACTAAATTTAGATTGAGAATTTGTGATTTTAGAAGGTTTTTAAGAAAGAAAAATCAGAACACTAAATTGCACACTTTTGTACCACAGATCTTCCTTTTCCTGAAGTACTAGAATCAAGCTTTCTAATTAGTAAGCATGATATATTGTGAAAGAAAGATAATTAGACTTGGAATTGTTAGAATTTCCCTGTGAACTAGATGGTAGGCAAATTCTCTAACCTTTATAGGCCTTGTAGTTTTCTTCTAGTAAGTGATGTTTAAGGGATTCTTTAAAGTCTCTTCTTGTAAAGCACCGGTATTTTATAATTATCTGAATTGTAGTATCATCTGTAAGTGGGGAATTATGGTCAGATTAATGAAGGTAGGCAAACCTTAGAGTTTCATGTATCTCACTGGAAAAACCGATTTACCTGTCTGTTGTCTTTTGCTATAAAATGGAGTTTTTTTCCCGTGAAATTGTGTAACAGATAATAAACTAGTGTCTTTTTTAATGAGTTTATATGTACCATATCATGCCTTTGTTTTTATTTGTATTTGTGGCTAGAGTACAATAATAATATTTATTGAAATAAACTTCAGTTTTTTGTCCCCGAAGATAATAAAATTCTTGCAAAAGGGAAGTCTGATACAATTTTTTGACACGAGAAATACCTTCTATGAAATTACATAATTAGCATTAATGTAGGAAAAGTTTAATATTTTGGTAGAAGCATGTTGTTTTTGTCCTATATTTTCTTAATAGACTTTTCACTAATCTTTACTCACTTGTCATTTCAGATTCCTATTAGCCTGTCCAATGTAGGCTTTGTACCTCTTTATGGTGGAGATCAGACTGAGAAAATTCTTGCTCTCTTTGCACCTGAGGACTCACTCACAGGTACCTTTTTTTTTTTTTTTTTTTTTTTTGCTTAATAAATGGGGCACATTGTATTATAAAGTGTAGATATATTTATCTATATAAACCTTATCAAATAGTAATATTGTATGCTATAAGACTTAAATGTTAATAATCATTTATTCTATTTTTAGCTGTGGCACTTTACCTTGCTGATCAGTGGTGGGCTATTGATGATATTGTGAAAACATCTGTCCCTTCTAGAGAAGGGCTTAAGCAGGTAACAAGATCCTGTATTTAAAAGTGTTTCTTATGAGGCCATTTCACAGTTTGTTTCCCATTAAACATTGATAGTTCTTAAAGTTTTTGAGCACTTCTCCATTTTAGTATGACCAGGTTGTATTAGATGATTAAAGTTTCATTGTTTTGATGAAGCTGGTACTCTGATTGGGCTTCCTCAGTTTTATGTGGCTCTGAATGTATCTGAGAATTAAGTGATGAAGAGTGAGTCTCTATGGGTTACTTGAATGGTAGTTACCTGTATTGGCTTCAGCTTCTGATTTCCGTATAGGGTAGAGAAAAACCTAGTTCCCTCCGTGTGTTTGCTTAGGTTCTCTGTCTCTAGGAGAGACTGACCAGGAACCTTGCCTATCAGGCCCATTTCAGGTGGTCTATTCAAGTGCTCTACACAGTGGAATAGAAGGGAGATCCTCACTAGCATACTTCCAGGCTTTGTCCCTTTTTTTCTGTCCTCGTCACCATCTTCTCATTTCCTTCGAGGAAGACATAGATGACCTGAATTCTGCATGCCTCAGTGCTGAATGGGAGAACCAGGCTGTGAAAGGCAGAATTAAGAAACAAAGAGGATCTAACGTGATGAAAAGTAGTTACCCATAGGTTCAAAAAAATAACTGCACATGTACATCGTGAAGAATAAGCTAAAACAGCGCATATGAAAACGATTGGGGGCTTTAGTTAATTAGAAGTAAAATGAAGGTAAACAAAAAAGCTAATACAAGAACTGAAGTTTATATAGCAAAGCCCCATTGTTTTAGCAGTTATCTTCAGTGTTTTTGTCTGTAGTATCTTCAAGCCCCAATGGGAAGAGAGATGATAAGGGTCTGGAGCATTTCATGAGTGAGAACTGGAATGGCAAAAGTACCCAAAATTGCATTAGATCAGTCCTTTCTTTCATTCGTTCCTATGTTCCTGTGGTAGGAATTTAGGGGAATGTCATGGCTCTCTTCAATTATTTTTAGACTGTATGGCTCCAGAGTATCAAAGTACAGTCTTTGGCTGTAGTCAACTCAGTATAAAGAAGAATTATATACTGGTCAGAGCTGTTCAAGGAAGGAATGGGTTGCCTGGAAAGCAAGTGAGCTTTGTCATTTCATGTGTTGTTTGGTATCTGACATCTCCTAGTGTGTAGTATAGTTAAGGGTTTTTGTTTAGTTTTGAGAGGAGTGTTGGTATATGGGTTAATGCTTTTTTTCTCCACTCACCTAATTATAGGGCACTCTTGTTTTTCTTCAAGGAGGCTTGAGGAGAAATACCTTATGGGTAGTAAGTACTCTTGTTTTTAGTAGTGAAAGATGTCTGTGGGAGGAAAACCCCATTGTTTGATGTCAGAAAGTTGGTGAGTGGTCCCTGTGACCATGTAACCCTGCATGTAGGAAGTGAGGCTCTGTTTCTGTTCTGTGACTGCCCCAAGTTTGTTTTTTATCAGACTTGCCTGGTACCACTGTCATCACTCATCTGATCTGGCAGAAGGGTCTGTGGGTATGTATGTGGGGTGAGGTGGGTGTTTCTTATAGTTGTCTAACTATAGACATGACTGTTAAATGAACATTTTACCTGGAAAAAATGAGAGAGATTCCTTTCCTAGGAACATAATTATGGATTTCCTCATCAAGTAAGGTAATGGTTCTTAAAGATCTAGAGGATAACAGGAAGCTTTCTTTTTTTCTTTTTTTTTTTCTTTTTTCTTTTTTATTTAATATTGAGACTGGAATGGGGTGAAAAGAACTGAAGCAGTAGAGGTAGCCTGGGTCTGGGCAGCTGGTAGCAGAAACAAAACACTTGAGCGCTAAGGAAGAGATGGCTAGATCATTGGTACATTGGAAATTAGTTTTTCCTGTTTTAGAATTTTGCTGAGAGGCACTATTTCCATGCCTATGTGTCTATAGAAATGGATTGTTGTTGGCATGAGTGGTTACTCATCACTTTTACTGTGATGATAAGTTTAAGAAATCATTATTAGTGTATTTAAAGTGCTTTGTGCATGCCAGTATGAGGTGTGGAAGCAGGGAGCAAGGTGGATAGCATCTCTGAATGCATATCATAACTGTTGTGCCTGTGTCTGACTCTCTTTCCAGGTGAGAACTCTTGGGGAGAGAGTGGTACTGTATGTTCTGAATCGAATTATTTATAGAAAACAGGAAATGGAGAGAAATGAGATACCATTCCTGTGCCATAGCAGTACTGATTACGCTAAGATTCTGTGGAAGAAAGGAGAGGCCGTTGGGTTTTATTCAGTTAAGCCTACAGGTAAGTCTTTAAAAGTTATTTAAACTACATATTATGGAAGCTTCCTTTTTAGACCCCAACTGTATCTGTATCCTTTTAAATTACTCTGTAGAGTTTAAATTGACGTGATTTTACTTAGTATTTCTTAGGAGTACTTTGATTCTACCTTTCTATGTAAAAGAGGATTGTTAGGAAAGTCTTTTGAAAAAAAAACAAAAATAAACATTTGACAGAGGGTAAGATTTGTACACATATGTGTAAAGAGAGGTGTACTTTGAGCCTCTGATTTGGCTGTCTTGACTTCTTACCATGCCCTTCTCTCTCTCCCTCCCCCCCCCCCCCCCCCCCCCCCTTTAAATTTTAGTTAGTTAACACACAGTGCAATATTGGTTTCAGGAGCAGAGTTCAGTGATTCCTCACTTATACAACACCCAGTGCTCATCACAAGTGCCTTCCTTACTACCTATCATCCTTCCCTTAATTTAAAGTGGTTGTTTGATTCCTGCTGCTGTCACCATTACAGGCTCCTTTTAAAACTACTCTCTACCTGTGGACCAAATGCATGGCCTCTGTCTGCCTCACACAAGTGATTAAGCCTGATTTATTAAAGGCAGCTTTGCTAATTACCATGAAAAACAATTTATTTCGAGAATTTAGACAACTTTGAAATTGTTAATCTTCTGAAGTTTGGATTTTTTTAAAAGTTTATTTATTTTGAGAGAGAGAGAGCACTCGAGTGCACAAGCAGGGGAGGGGCAGAGAGAGAGAGAACCGAAATAGGCTCTGCACTGTCGTTTTGGAGCCCAGTGTGGGGCCCGAACTCACAAACTGCAAGATCATCACCTGAGCCGAAATTGAGAGTTGGACACTTAATCAAGACTGAGCCCCCGAGACACTCCTGAAGTTTGGATTTTTGATCCTAAGACTTAGCTATACCCTATTCCTAAAAGATGGGTGCCACTTCATTTTGCTTTACCTATTTTCCTGCTGTTTCAGTTCCCTGGAGGTACTGAAGCCACAAAGCTCTAACTTGCTTGATCTGTGTATACATATATACCCACCACATAGCAAAGTCGGCCTGCTCTGTACCTTGACCGGAAGACCTTTCGTAGAGAACACTCAGATTAATTTTTGGTCTTTTTTACATTTCACACCTTCCAGATTTAGCTTTTTTTTTTTTTTTTTTTGGTCTGATCAAGTTTGGAACTAGCTCATAGACATTTGGAGCACATATTAGTTTATACTTATTTATTTGGAGCTTTGCTTTAGATGAAAGGCACACAGTTAAAGGGCATAACATTGCTCTTTGAGTGTTTCTGATCAGTACCTGATTCCAGCAGCGTGCTTCTCTTCCTTTTTCATGCTCATTTGGGCTCCTTCTCTCCTCGGTGACCTGGCCTCTAGTTTTGCTTGTTCTGGTAGTTAACTAAATATTATATCCTGGAGTTTTCAAGTGCCGCTTGTCTACCACTTTTAGCACCTTCCGCAATTTTCTACTAATTGCATTACCTCCTTACTATTTATTTTAGTTCTTTCCCACTTTTAAGTTTTGGCTCTCATCCACCAGATAACAATGCAATTGGGTGTGCTTATACCAGACTTTGAATTAATAATCATTTAATTCAATCTGAAACTATTATTTTTTTTTTAAAGGAAACCCAAGTGTAAAATATTTTGGAAAAATTGCTCAAAACAAATACTAAAGCACTTTCTATTTTATTTTTTAATTTTCTTATTATTTATTTTTTTTTTTGTAATTTAACTTTATTTTTTATTTTTTAAAGTTTACATCCAGATTAGTTAGTATATAGTGAAGCAATGATTTCAGGAGTATCTTCCTCAATGCCCCTTACCCATTTAGCCCATCCCCCCTCCCACAACCCCTCCAGTAACCCTCAGTTCTCCATATTTATGAGTCTCTTCTGTTTTGTCCCCCTCCTGTTTTTATATTATTTTTGCTTCCCTTCCCTTATGTTCATCTGTTTTGTCTCTTAAAGTCCTCATATGAGTGAAGTCATATGATTTTTGTCTTTCTCTGACTAATTTCACTTAGCATAATACCCTCCAGTTCCATCCACGTAGTTGCAAATGACAAGATTTCATTTGTTTTGATTGCCGAGTAATAGTCTGTTGTGTATATATACCACATCTTCTTTACCCATTCATCCATCGTTGGACATTTGGGATCCTTACATACTTTGGCTATTGTTGATAGTGCTGCTATAAACATGGGGGTGCATGTGTCCCTTTGAAATAGCACACCTGTAGCCCTTGGACAAATGCCTAGTAGTGCAATTGCTGGGTCGTAGGATAGTTCTATTTTTAGTGTTTTAAGGAACCTGCATACTGTTTTCCAGAGTGGCTGCACCAGCTTGCATTCCCACTAAAACACTTTCTGATAGAAGTATTCATAATCTATGTATCAGGAAAAAAACTCCCAGTAACAAAAAGATAAAATCTTTATTAAACAAATATGTATTGAATGAAAGCCTTATGATATTACTCTTTATGATTTTTAAGTTAAATAGCATATTGGTATATTGGGATATTTGTTGGGATGTAAAATTAGTTTTGATATATAAAAGGATTTATATATATATTTATATATATATATATAAAAGTATATATATATATACATTTAAAAGGATTTACATATATATTTATATATAAAAGGATTTACATATATATTTATATATAAAAAGGATTCACATATATATTTATATATATATAATGATTTATATATATATTTATAAGGATATATATTTATATATGCTTATATATATATTTATATGTGTATATAAAAGGTTTTATATATATAATAGGATTTGACTGTTTACGAAGTCAAATCCTATTACAGTGTAATGAAATTTAAGAAACTGTATAATTTTTTTTTTTGTCTCAAGTACAGAGATCACTGTGGGAGACTTAGAGTTTGTATGGTTTTGGGGTTATGGAGATGTCATTATTAAAAGTAGGTTTTTACAGTAGCTTGTGTGAAATCTGGAACATAACTCAAAGGGAATTCACAGAATTTAATAACATCATTATAACAAAAGATTTTCTGGTCCCTTCTATAGTTATTGAGTATTTTTATCCATTAAAAAAGGAATAGGATTAGTGCTGAACCTTGTCTCATTCTGGTAGTAAGTAATATTCATTAATGGACTTATAAACAAAAAAAAAAAAAAAAGTGAGATACATCTATTTCATTCAAGATACATTTTGAGTAAAATTTTATTTTTCACCTAATAAGTAATTTTCCATTTGTAGAATACATTTATGTTTTGATCCATTGTGTACTATTATTAATGATGATAATAACCCAAAATTTATTTTGGTTTCATAATTAGAACTGTATGGTCACAAGAAATTTTAAAAATCTATATTTGTGTACAGGTATGTTTTTGCACTGAAAAACAGTTGAATAATCAAGTATATAATCCAAGAATAAAAGTACATTACATGATGATAACATTCTGTAGAATACATATAAGAGAAATAGAAATTCAAGGAGAAAAAGGAACATCATAACATTTTTGAGTGTTAAGGAATGGTTAGTTCAATAGTAAAGGAACAGTAAAGGGGATGATAACGGTTATCAAATTGATAATAGTTTCTAGGGTCCGTTAGATTTATTAAAGTGATATAATTTTTGTTTATCTTTAATATTATTAATTGTAAAGGGAAAAAATAGTACATTTACATAGAGAATCATGGCAGACACTCTGTTAACTAATAAATCATGGTTAATATCACCAGGAGTAACACCTGTCAATATCATGGACTCCTGATCTCTGATGTACTGAGAAGGGCATAACATGATTTTTGGTATTTTTGCCCAAAACACATAACCTTAATTTTATAATGAGAAGACATTTGCAAAGCCAAATTGAAGGTTATTCTACAAACTAACTGATCAGTAATCTCTAGAAGTGTCAAGATCATGAAAGACAAAGGTGGAGGAATTATCAAAGATGAGAACTAAAGACATATTAAACGAAATCCAGTATGGAATCCTAGATTGGATTTGGAAACAGAAAAGAGGCAGTAGTGGAAAAAGTGGTGAAATTTGAATAAGGTTCTAGTTAATAGTATTTTATCAATATTCATCTCTTGGTTTTGATAATAGTACTTTGATACTGTAAGAAGTTAGCATTAGGGGAAGCTGGATGAAGGGTATATTGGACTCTGTATTTTTGCAAGATTTTGTAAGTTTAAAACTTTTATAATAGTTTCTTAGAAGTTGATATTGGTAATATGATAGAAATTCTATCCTTGAAATTATAGAAACTTAAGAAAATTTTAGATGTTACCAAGAGATGTGAATACGTGGTATTTCAAAAGTTTTTAAGGTTACAACATAAGCAAAAATGTTTGAGGAATTTGAAGTGGCCAAGAGAAAAAAATTGTTTGTTTTCTTTTTTTAAAAAATGTTAGTGTTGGTTTTAGAGAGAGAGAATGAGAGTGTGAGCAGGGAAGGGTCAGAGAGAGAGGGAGACACACAAGCTGAAGCAGGCTTCAGGTTCTGAGCTGTCAGCACAGAACCTGATGCAGGGCTCAAACCCACGAACTAGGAGATCATGACCTGAGCTGAAGTCAGATGCTTAACCTACTGAGCCACCCAGGTGCCCCGAGAAAAAAAAAATTTTACAAATACCAATGTAAGTGGTTCGTCTTGGAAAGGTCCCAGTCAGATCATCCTTCTGTGAAGCTCATTGTCAGCCGTCACCACTGTGCACACAGAACATCTAGTCAGCTTTTTAATGTCTCATTCCTAACTATGAAGAAATTGCTTAGTTAGGGAAAGCCACTGATAGGAAATATAGAGACCAAAAAAGAATTAAAGCAATTTGGAAGAGACAGACAATGCAGAAGCAAAACAACTGTTAATATAGTCCTTACACTGATGAAGTGAGGACAAGATATATTAAAAGAATGTGAACAGAGCTCTTGGAAATTCAGAATTACAATGTATGAAAGATAAAGTTGAGGAAATAGCTCAGAAAGTAGAACAACTACAACATGAACCCTAAATGATGGAAAAGAGGAAAGAAAATTACAGGAATGGTCTGAAAAATAGGTGTTTCAAGAGAGAACAGAGAAACTGGAGGGGAAGAAATGACCAATGAAATAATTCGAGAAAATTTCTCAGAACTATAGAACATGCATTTCCACATTAAAAGGACCCATTGAGAATCCATCACAGTGAATGAAAATAGACTCATACTGAGCTAGTTTAGTGTGAAATTTCAGAAATCCGGGATAAAAGAATTTTGTACATCTCCAGAGAATGAGAGAAGCATATGTACAAAGGATCAAGAATCAGAAGGATTAGATTTCTCATCACTGCTGAGCACAAGAAGTGAAATAGTGCCCTTAAGGCACTGAAGAAGTGTGGTTATGGTGCAGTTGGGACTGGGTGTATAAATGTGTGGAAGAGGTAAACTCTCCCCTTCCTTACTGGGAAGTCTGTTGATGGTGCCTGGAATGGAAACATCAAGAAAAGTAGTAAGTTAATTAGAGATGGAAGTAAATACCAGAAAGATCAGTTAAACAGTTTCAGAGTGGTCATTCCTGGGGAGCAGAAAATATTTATGGATCACAGAGGCCGTCATGGGACTGCTTTTTTTTCCTTTGAGTCTCAAAGGACTGTTGTGCTCTAAACAGTATGCATGTAAAAGTTTGATTAAAAACAAAAGTGAGGGGCACCTGGGTGGCTCAGTCGGTTAAGCGGCTGACTTTGGTTCAGGTTATGATCTCGCAGTCCATGAGTTCGAGCCCCGCATCAGGCTCTGTGCTGACAGCTTGGAGCCTGGAGCCTGCTTCAGATTCTGTGTCTCCCTCCCTCCTTCTCTAGCCCTCCCCCGTTTGCGCTCTCTCTCTGTCTTTCAAAAATGAATAAATGTTAAAAAAAAAAAAAAAAACCCGAAATAAAAGTGAACATTTAAAAAATGGAACTACAGTAAAACCTTGGTTTGCAAACATAATTTGTTCTGGAAACTTGCTTGTAATCCAGAGCACTCCTATATCAAAGCAAATTTCAAGAAACATTGGTTCAGTTCTGATCATGTGGCATTCGGTGTCGCATACTACTTGTATTGCAAGACATCGCTCTCATTTATCAAGTTAAAATATATTAGAAATGGGTGCTTGTCTTGTGAAACATTCACAGACCAAGTTACTTGTGATGCAGGGTTTTACTATATTTCCAGAATCTAATCAGTGTCTACCACAAAACCTAGCTGAACTTTTTTTTTTCTTTTTTTTTTTTTTTGAGAGAGAGAGAGAGAGAGAGAGAGAGAGAGAGAGAATATGAAGGAATCCCAAGCAGGCTCTTGCTCAGCGGGGAGCCTGATGCAGGGCTTGATCTCACTACTGTGAGATCATGGCCTGACTCGAAATCTAAGTTAGATGCTTAACTGACTCAGCCACCCAGGTAGCCCTCTACCTGAGCTTTGTAAGTCCTCACAGCATCTGTAACGATAAAAGCATTGTGCTAACTAGAAAACTACTTAATGAAAAATATCTCATGTAGTTGTGAAAAACAAAACAAGAAACCTGTTTGTTAATTCAGTGGTTAATTCAGTGGAAATTTTATAACGTTGCCCTTTGTCAAGATACAGAAAAGATGTAAATTTGTGTAAATCACATATCACATTTTAGCGTATATAAGCTGAGAGAAAAAAACAAAATGGAAGACACTGTCATTGGTTGCTGTTTGGGAAATGTCCATTATTATTTGGTTTCAGCTGTGAACCACCTTGATCTAATTTGAAGACCCATATTTTTGGGGAAAAAAATGAAGATCCACATTTTTGGAAAGTATAATTAACCATATCAGGGAGGCACAATCTAATCAACAGCTATCATTTTGTTGAGTCACTACCAAAGGGACTTATGATCAGTACTAAGGGACATATGTTTGGTTTTTGTAACCCTCATCTGTAATAATTCATAATGGAAGCGTTTTTTTCTCTCTCATTATTTGCTAGTCAGCTTTCTTTATGATTTTTAGATCTTTTAGTTGAGATGATCTGTTGTCTTCCCTCCTTTTGTGGGCAAATCACTCACCTCCTGTTCACTGAAATTCCTATCTCTGGCCCTTCTGTTTTTAAAGGAACATCAAACTGTGATATAAAATGGTAAAGATTGGTAGTATAGGTAAAGGCAAAACGTAGCAGAAATTTGTGTTGGAGGAGTGAGATTATATTGTAGGGCCTTGAGTCTGTCTAGGTATAATTTTTTTTTAAAGGAAATGAACAAAGGCACGGGGAAGTCTCAACCACTGTTGGCTACCCGAAGTGTGTCATTGGGAAATGAAGTGGCTACTTTGTTTTCAGGTGAATTTCTAGCCATCTAAAAAGCCACATGCTTTCCAATAAGGGCTCTGTTTATTAGGGAGATATAGGGGTGCTTTCATTGTCAATATAGACACAAAGATGGCTGGTCTTGGGTTCCTCTGCCTTCAAAGCACCAAAAATCTAGTGGATGAGACAGAAAACTATAGTCATTAAACAGCTACTTATAATTTAGTTTGGTAAGTACTGTATTCGAGTTATCAAACAGGAGTCACTGAAGAGTGGAGCAGCAAATTTTGCCTAGAGGAAGGTGTCACTGAGGAAGTAATAATTAAAAGTGGCTTTTAGTAGGCAGAGAAGGGGCGAAGGGCAAGAACTTCTTAGTAAACTTATAAATGGGACATAAATACATGAAAGAAGGCACAGAGTCATGAAAATTGAAGGTGTATTTGGGACGCCATCCTGGATAAGCTGGTGGGACTAAAGGGTAGGGAGGGTTGAGTGGGTGAGAGGTAAAGATGGAGGTCCCCTTGTGAAAGGTCTTAAATGCCATACTAAAGTTTGGAATTTTATTGGCAAAGAAGCTATTGATTTTATGTAAGGGTAACATGATTAAATATTTTAGTGAGATAATTTTTGTAGGACTTGGTGATTGGGTAGGGAAATTGTATTCTCAAATCAGGGAAGTCAGTTAATTGGGAGCTATTTTAGTGGTCCAGGCGTAAGAAGGACTGACATTAGGGATGCGGGAATAGGAATAGAGAAGGAAACAGATTTGAGGGAGATTTTTGGGTGGACAGAGTATGATGACTCCAGTCTGTATGTCGAAGGGGAGGGGAGGAACCAGTGATGACTTCCGTGGGTTTTGGCTTGGGTGCCCGGGTGGGAAGATGTTAAGATGGGAGTACGGAAGGAGGAGTGGATTTGGTAATACTTGAGTTCACTTTTGACATGTAAAGTTCAATGATCCAATGGGACATCTAAGAGATAGTTAGAAATAGAAGTTTGATCGCATGGGGGAGGTGTGGATTTTGACAGAAGGCAGTGCAATTCTGCTTATTATCTATGCATGAGTGTATTTGTAGATGCATGATTTTATGATTTTGTGGTAAGTAATCTCTGCCTCCATTGTGGGGCTCAAACTCAACCCTGAGATCAGGAGTCGCATGCTCCAGTGAATGAGCCAGCCAGGTGCCCCAGAAATCAGTGTCATTTTAAAACAAAGATGAGATCAGTCAAAATGCTTGTGTAAAGTGAGTGTGTGTTTATGAATATTGGTGTGAGGATATAAGTTACTGGAAGCAGCGTGAAGTAAACAAACATAACTGTGGAGGGAATCTGCCTGGGGAAGGTAGTATCTGTTGAGATGTGCTCACTGATTTCCTGACAGTTAAAAAGGAAATGTTAATCTAGTGGGAGATAAGAGAAAGGGGAAAGTTAGCGGAAGCTGCCAACTGTCCACTAAATATTTGTGCTTCATCTTCTTTATTCTAGTCATTGGCCAATAGCTGCACAGTCAGGAATTATATTTTCCACTCACTTTTGAGGCTAAGCTAGGTGGGGCTGTGTGACTAGTTGTTCCCAAAGTGATGAAAAATGGTATGTGTGACAGAGCAAAGTGGTTAAGATGCACTGCTTTTCTCCATCTGTGGGGAAGCCACAAGATAGAAAGAACTTGAGTTCCTGTGGTAGTCCAGTTTACCCAGTTTCCAGTATTTATGTGCTTGTGTAGCTTGCTTGAATCTGAGCTGGCCTTGTGACATGGTTTACCAGTAGAAGGCAGCACAAGTGACGCTGTGCTAAACCTTAAAGCCTGGAAGTTTGTACTGTTAGAAGCTAAGTCACTATGTCAGAAATATGACTGCTTTGAGACTGCCATGTGGTGAGGAAGTCCAAACAGCTGCGTTGAGGAGAAATGAGGCTCCCAGCTGGTAAGCCCAGCTGCGCTTGTAGTTCAGAAGCTAATACACTGTATCTTGTGGGAGTGAAGCCATTTGGACTTTGAGCTGTTTCATTGCCCCATCTGATACCATGTGAGAGTTGTGATAAATGAAGCAAGTTTTTGTTATAAGCCAGTACATTTTGGGATGGTTTGTCGGGCAGCAATAGGTGACTGAAACATTTCTTGGATGGTTGTGCATCAGAAAACTAACCACTTTGCATTAATACCTATGTGGGACTGCTACTTAAGCAAAAATAAGTCTTACGTTAAGCTTTCCATATTGGTTTGTTAAAACAGCTAATGTTACTAAAACTGATTTATAGAGCATTTATGCTGTGATGAGACTGTGATAAGGATACTTGACTAGTGGTGTATGACAAGATCTCTCATGTAGATATAATCACATTGTTTAGAATTCACTTTAGGGGCGCCTGGGTGGCTCATTTGGTTGCGCGTCCAACTTCAGCTCAGGTCACGATCTCCTAGTTCATGAGTTCGAGCCCTGCGTTGGGCTCTTTGCTGACAGTCAGAGCCTGGTGCCTGCTTCGGATTCTGTGTCTCCCTCTCTCTCTGCCCCTCCCCTGCTTGTGCTCTGTCTGTCTCTCTCTTGCAGAAATAAACATTAAAAACATTTTTTAATAAAAAAAGAATTCACTTTATGCATGCATTCTCTGGAGACAGTCACACACTGATGCCTTCATGAGACATTAAACCAGTTTTTATGAAGGTGAGGGAAGACATATTCCTGGTGGACAAAGAAGAAATGGTGATTCCATGAGAACAGAAAGCCACTCAGTTGGGGCAGAATATCTGTTCTTGAATTTGACGCATAGACCCTGAATGATATTGTCAAATGTTATTCATCTTTTAAAAATTATTTCTAAGTGTTATATAGATAGGGGAGGAAGGAAAGGAGGAAGAAGGTGAATAGGAGAAAGAGGAAGAAGGAGATAGAGTAAAAATTGTAAAAATTCTCCTTGTGAAACTTAGATTTTAGAGGAGTTAGCAATGAACAGAGACAAGTGGACAATGCTGCGAAGAAAACTAAAGTAGACAAAAGAATGGAGTGTGTGTGGGAGGTAGTGTTTTAAATAGAAAGGTCCACATACGCATCTCTGAAGGAAGTAAGGGATGATTAGATACGTGATGTTTCAGGTGAAGAGGTTTTCAGGCAAAGAACTGAAACGTAGAAGCCCTGAGGCAGAAGCAAGTTCAGGGTGTTTCAGATAGAGCAAGAAGTCCAGTCGCTATAGTAGAGGGAGTGAGTGATATGGGGATAGAGAGAGGCAGGTCCATATCTTAAATTGTCTTGTAGGCCAAGGAAAGAGTTTGAATTTCTTCTGGAAATGAGAGTCCATTGAAGGGTTTTGAACATGGGTGCAATGCGATCTGAGTTTTGTTTAGAATAAATAATTAACTCAATTGTATGAAAAACCAGGAGAGGAGATGCCGGGGTTGAGTTTAGTTCGTTAAGAGGCTGTTGCACAGAGGCCCTGGTGAGAGCTGATGGTGGCTTGGACAGGGGAGATGGGGTAGAAGTCATCATATTTGAGATAAATTATGAAGTTACTGCTGCAGGATTTCTGATGGATTGTACATGGGCTATGAAGGAAATGAGTTAAGGATGAATTATAGACTTTTTGCTATGAGTAGCTGGGTGGGTGGTGATGAGGCTTACTGAAAAGTTGGTAAGGGAAGATCAGCTTTGGGGAGTTTCCATGAAAAATCTGATTAAAAATCATTTATTGGAATCACAGGTATAAATTATTATTCTGTTTTGTTTAAATTTTAATAGCTTTATTGAGGTAGTATTCACATTTCATACAATTCACCTATGTAAATTATGCAATTCAGTTTCTTTTTCAGTAGGTTCACCAAACTGTACAAGTATCACCCTAACCAAATTTAGATCACTTGGGTCATCTCCAAAAGGAAACCTTGTACTCATTGGCAGTCACTTTAAACTCCCTCAGCGTCTGGCCTTAGTCACCCACTAGTCTGTCTCTAGATTTCTGTCTCTCTAAATTTGTCTATTTTGGACATATAAATGGAGTCCTACAATAATATAATCAGACACAGTAGTTTTTTGTGTCTGACTTCTTTGGATTAGAGTACTATTCAAGTTTTGTCCATGTTGCAGCGTGTTAATGTTATCACCACTTCATTCCTTTTTAGGGACAAATACTGTGCCCTTGTATGGATGTACCAATATCGTCTTTCATCATTTGATGGACTTTTGAGTTGTTGCCACTTTTTGGTTATTATAAATAATGCTGTTGTGAAGATTTGTGTGTAGGTTTTTGTGTGGATGTGTTTTTATTTCTCCTGGGTATATACCTAGGAGCAGAATTGCAGGATCATATGGTAACTCTAAGGTTAGCCTTTTGAGGAGCTGCCAAATGGTTTTCCAAAGCGATTGTACCATTTTACATTCCCACCAACAATATACCACGTTTCTCCACATCCTCACCAATACTTATTTTTATCTATCTTTCTCATTTTAGTTAGTTTAATAGGTATGAAGTGGCATGGCATTATAATTCTGAATTGTATTTCCTTAATGGCTAAGAATTTTGAGTGTCTTTTCATGTGTTTATTGGCCATTTCATGTATATATGTCTTCTCTGGAAAAATGTCTTTTTAGATCCTTTACGCAACCATTTGTAGATTGGGTTGTCTTTTTTGTTTTTGTTTTTGTTTTTTTGTGTGTGTGTGTGTGTGTGTGTGTGTTTTTCCCCCTTCAGCTTTATTGTGGTATAACATGCAAAAATTGCTAGTATTTAAAATTGATAATTTATTGTGTTTTGATATATGTATACAAGCTGTGAAACTATTAACCACAATCAAAATAACAACCATATCCATTATCCCCAAAAGTTTGTTTGTGTTTCTTGGTAACCATCCCTCTGCCCACTATGAATCCCCAAGCAAACTATCTATTAGTATAGATTAGCTTGCTTTTTCTGGAATTTCATAAAATGGAATCATTACATTATGTACATTTTTGTTTTAGTCAGGTTTCTTTCACATTAGTTAATTTAGAGATTCACATATCATGAAATTCACTCTTTAAAAAAACTTTTTTAGATATTTATTTTTGGGGGAGTTCAAGGGGGGAGAGGGGCAGAGAGAGGGGGACGGAGGTTCCTAAGCAGGCTTTGCACCACAGCAGTGAGCCTGATGTGAAGCTTGAACTCAGAAACCACAAGATCATGATCTAAGCCCAAGTGAGATGCTCAGCCGACTGAGCTACCCAGGCTCCCCAAGGAATTTACTCTTTTTAAAATGATTTTTATGTATTCACAAAGTTGTGCAACCATCACCATTATCTAATTCCAAAACATTTTCATCACTTCAAAATGAATGCCTGTGATCATTAGCAGTCACTCATTTTCTTCACCCAACAGTCCCTGGAAACCACTAATCTACTCTCTATGTGCATTATTTATCTTGAAAAAGCTTTTTTAAATCCTTACTTTATTGGCTTAAGAACACAAGATTTACTCTTAACAGATTTTTAAGTGTAGGATATATTATTAGCTATAGGAATAATGTTATACAGAGGATCCATAGAATTTACTGATCTTATATTAATGAAGCTTTCAACCCATTGTTTGGCAACTCGCCATTTCCATCTCTCCTGCCTTGGTGACTACTGTTTTCTGTTTTAAGAGTTTGACTCTTTTAGATACCTCTTATGGTTGGAGTCACACAGTATTTTTACTTCTGTGGCTGGCTTATTTCATTTAGCATGATGTCCTCAAGGTTCATTCATGTTGTCATATATCATAAGATTTATTTTTTATTTTTTTACATTATTTATTTTTGAGAGAGTGAGAGAGCGTGTGTGTGCGCGTGTGCACACCATCAGGGGAGGGGTAAACAGAGACGGAAACAGAGGATCTGAAGTGGAATAGAGGATCCTGATGTGGGGCTCTAACTCAGGAACAGTAAGATCATGACCTGAGCTGAAGTCAGACGCTTAACTGATTGAGCCACCCAGGTGCTCTATAAGATTTATTATTTAAAAGGCTGAATATTATTCCATTATATGTGTATATCGCATTTTCTTTATTGACTCACCCATCACTAGTGGACATTCAGGTTGTCATGCCATCTTGGCTATTTTGAATAGTGCTGAAATGAACATGGGATTACTGATATCTCTTTGAGATCCTGATTTCAATTCTTTTAGATAAATACTCAGAAGTGCCATTGCTGGATGATATGGTAGTTATATTTTTGATTTTTTGAAGAACTTCTATATTGTTTCCATTGCGGCTGCACCATTTTGTATTATGATCAACAGTGTACAGGGTTCCAGTTTTCCGTCACCAACACTTGATGTCTTTTTGTTTTGTTTTGTTTTGTTTTGGTAATAGTCATTCTGACAGGTGTGAAGTGATACTTCTTTATTGTTTTGATGTGAGTATCCCCAATGATGAGTGACATTGAATGTTTTTTCATATACCTGTCAGCCAATTGTATGTCTTCTTTGGAGAAGTGTGTATTTAAATCCTTAGCCTATTTGAAAAGATTTTTTTAAATGTTTATTTATTTTTGAGAGAGGGAGAGATAGAGGGAGGGAGGGAGGAGGGAGAACATGAGCCAGGGGAGGGGCAGAGAGAGAGGGAGACACAGAATCCAAAGCAGGCTCCAGGCTCTGAGCTGTCAGCACAGAGCCCGATGCAGGGCTCAAACCCACGAACTTCAAGATCATGACCTGAGCCGATGTCACATACTTAACTGACTGAGCTACCAAGGCGTGCTCCAGTCCTTAGCCCATTTTAAAATACAATTTTGTTTGTCTTTTTATTATTGAGTTAATAAGCATTCTTTATCAATTTGATACACAATTCTTTTCTGGGATATATAATACGGAAATATTTTTTCCTATTTTGGGGTTGTCTTTCACTTTCTTGGTGGTGTCCTTTCAAGCACAGAATTTTTAAATTTTGATGAAATACAATTTATCTTCTTTTTCTTTGTCACTTTTGCTTTTGGTATTTATCTAAGAAAGCTTTGTGTAATCCAAGGTGATAAAGATATATTGCTATCTTTTCCTCTAAAGCTTTATAGTTTTAGCTCTTATATTTAGGTTGATAATCCTTTTGCATTTAATTTGCTCATAAGTTGTGAGGAAAGGAGTCCAACATGGTTTGTTTTTTTTTTTTTTTTGCTTTTTTTTTTTGCATAGGTGAATATCTTGTCATCCCAGGACTATTCATTGGAAAGGCTATTCTTTTTCCATAGAGTTGAGCTGGAGCCCCTGTCAAAAATGATTTGACTATAAATATAAAGTCTTGTTTCTGGACCCTCAGTTCTATTCCAACTGATCTCTGTATCTGTTCATGTGCCAGTACCATACTGTCTTGATTACTGCAGCTTTATAAGATTGAAAATGGCAAGTGTGAATCCTCCAACTTTGTTTTTCATTAAGATTGTTTTTGCTTTTTGAGGTCCTTTTCAATTCATATGAATTTAGGATCACCTTGTCAGTTTCTTTTCTTTTTTTTTAAGTTTGTTTGTTTATTTATTTATTTATTTATTTAGAGAAACAGCATGAGCAAGTGGGGAGGGGCAGAGAGAGAGAAAGGGAGAGATTCCCCAGCAGGCTCTGTGCTACTCTGTGCTCTGTTTGTGAGATCATGACCTGAGCTGAAATCAGGAATCCATGCTTAACCGACTGAGCCCTCCAGGTGCCCCAGACCATGACAATTTCTGCAAAAAAATGTAGCTGAGAATTGTCAATTTTTAGGTCAATTTGGGGGAATATATTGACATTTAATAATTATAAGTCCTCTGACCCAAGAACATGGATGTCTTTTCATTTATTTAGATGTTCTTTAATTTCTTTTAACAATGTTTGCAGTTTTCAGTAAGCATATTAAGCTTTGCAGTTTTTTTGTTAAGTTTATTTGTAAGAATTTTATTATTTGTTAATGCTGTGGTAAATTGTTTTATTTAATTTCATTTTCAAATTGTTCATTGCTGGTATATAGAAATATAATTGAATGTATATTGACCTTGTTTCCTGCATCGTTGCTGATGTGCCTTTTATCAGTTTTAATAATTTTTTTGTGGATTCCTTAAGATTTTCTATATTCAAAATCATGTCATCTGAAAATGTAGCTCTACTTCTTTCTTTTCAGGCCAGCTGTCTTTTGTTTGCTTTTCTTGCTTAATTCGAACCTCTAGTACAGTGTTGAATAGAAGCAGTGAGAATGAAGTTTTGTTTTATTCCTGATCTTAGGAGAAACCGTCCAGTCTTTCATCATTAAGTGTGATGTTAGCTGTGGGTTTTTCATAGTCCCTTTATGAGGTTTATGAGGTTTATGAGGTTTATGAGGTTTAGGAGATTAAGTATTTTTATCATGAAAGGTGTTGGGTTTTGTCAGATGTTTTTCTTTTTCCTGTTTATTGAACTAATCATATGATTTTTGTTATATTTAAATTTATGTGAGCACTTCCATTCTTAACGTTGGAAAAGTCTCATGTATTAAAGAAATTAAAGATGGGTGATCATCCTCATTTGGATAGATGGTAGAAGCCTTGGGAGTAGGTGAGATTTCCCAGAGAATATATGGAAGAAGGTGGTCAAGTTGGAACTTTGAGGATTATAAGTATTCAGTCTCCCATGTGCAATGCTAAATTTAATTTAATTTCAGTTAGTAAATTTAATGAAACTTCATCTTTCATCTAAGTTAGCAGGTTGTGGTTTTGCTTTACTAGATAATCGAGTAGAACTTGTATACAAAGTACAGTTGACCCTTGAACAACATAGGTTTGAACCGTATGACTTCACTATATATGTATTTTTTTCAATAAATACAGTACAGTACTGTAAATGTATTTTCTCCTTCTTGTGACTTTCTTAATAACATTTTCTTTTCTCTAGATTCCTGTATTGGAAAAATATAGTATGTAATACATATAACATACAAAATGGATGTGAATGGACTGTTTGGTATTAGTAAGGCTTCCAGTCAATAGTAGGCTATTAGTGGCAGGTGGATTTTCAGCTGCTCAGGGGTCAGTGCCCCTGACTCCCAAGTTGTTCAAGGGTCAACTGTATAAATATTTAAATAAAGGAAGAGAATCTGCATGTTTTTTTTTTTGTTTGTTTGTTTGTTTTTTGTTTTTTGTTTTTTTTTTTTGCAAGGAGCATCTATGTGGTAAATAAATAGAAGAATTTTAAACTTTATGGACACTAATTCCATAAACTTTAACACTTGAAGATGCTGGAATTTACCTCTTCTCTACTCGAAGAAATGTTTGTGTGAAACAAAAAAAATCAATTTGTGGAAAATTTCTGTCATGAAATTAGGATTTTTCTGTAAGGAACCTGAAACTTGTACAGTAGTGAATGGCCATAAATCCTCAGGCTCCATATTGAGAATTAGAACCAGATAGTGCTTTTACTTCTCATTTTTTCTTTGTCCTTTGAACTACTAGTGCTTATGAAGTAATGTCTCTTTTGATTTCAGAATCACTATTAGCAGTTATATTATAAAAAACCTCTGATTTCAAGGTATTATATATAAGTTGATTATGGTCAAAATAGCTTGTTGCTGAGACTACCTGTTAGACTTTTACAGGTAATTTGTATATTTCAGCTTTGTGAGTAAAATTGACAATTAAAAGTGGTACATACTTAAGGTGTACGACTTGATGATATATGTATACATTGTGAGTCACCAAAATCAAGCTAATTAACATATATTGCTGCACATAGTTACCATTTTCTCTTTTTTTTTTGTACAGTGATAACATTTAACTTCTTCATAGCAAATTTCAAGTACACAGTATTATTAACTATAGTCATTATTTAAGACCTTTTAACCCATAGATATACCCTAACCAAATGTTGGCAGTTAAGATCCAAGTAATGTGAATTTCCTATTGTAAACTTAAATTAGTTGATAGTCTTGGAGACTGTTACTGAAATTCTCCAATTTAATCATAAGTAATTCAAATTATTTGGTTCAACTAATAAAAAATCTTGTTATATTGACCAGTTCATCAAATAAGATTGGTGAAAGTCAATTTGTAAGTTGTTTGTTACCTGAAATTTTGTTTCCTCCTTGAACTGCATTATTGGAATTTATCTCAAATAATATGAATAATCTGAGAACAGTAAGTTATTTTATTTATGGCACAAAAAGAGTAGAATATTGACTGATAAATATGAACTAATTCTAAAATTAATATAGATAAGTGTGGGATACCCTACCATGATGCCCACAACTTATGTACTGTCTTAAAATGTGTTAAGGTGCTAACACATCTAATTAGAGGGTCAGAACACAAATCAGGGTTCTTAAAAGACAAACCAGTATACCTGTGTAATAAGACGCATATTTAGTTACTATAAATTATTTATCCTGTTTAACCTTAAACATACAGGGTATTTTAAAAAATAGACTCCCAGCAAAAAGATTGCTAACATAGCCATTTCTAAGACCAGTGTTTCCATTTAGTCCTAATCTATAGTCTTTAAAAATCTGGAGAACTAATTTGCTTCTTTGCCATCATGAAGTAGACAAAAATGAGACTGTACTCACTAGAGAAAAAGGGAAAAGATGGGTGTTCAGGGACCATAGCTGGAATGAGATACTTTGTGTATTATAACCTATATGCAGCCATCAAATACTCTTTCAGTTCTAAAATGTAGTAATTGATGAGTTTTTTTTTTTAAATTTTTTTGAATGTTTATTTTTGAGAGAGAGAGAGAGAGAGAGAGAGACAGAGCATGAACGGGGAAGGGCCAGAGAGAGGGAGACACAGAATCCGAAGCAGGCTCCAGGCTCCGAGCTGTCAGCACAGAGCCCAACGCGGGGCTCAAAATCACAAACCCTGAGATCATGACCTGAGCCGAAGTCGGACGCTCAACCAACTGAGCCACCCAGGCGCCCCAATTGATGAGTTTTAAAGTTGTGCAAGTCTACAGAGATGCATATTCTAGTATATAGCTCATAAAATGAGAAAGAATAGTTACTTGTGTTAGGTGATACTGTTGGCAAACAAAATACATAGCTCTTCTCATTATCACATATATACTTTTTGATGTGTAATAGCAGCTGGAAAGGATTTTATATTATGAAATTGATCCATTTATTTAACATTCTTCTTGATGTAGTAAACTAACCATTTCTAGAAAGACTGTTGACTCATGTTCTTTAAATGTATGTACATATTTGGCCTTTTAATGTGAAAAATTGTTGGGTTTCTGTTTTATGACTACAGGAAGTGTATGTGCCTCATTTCTTACCCAAAGCTACCAACTGCCAGTCCTTGATACAATGTTTGTAAGAAAGAAGTATCGAGGCAAAGATTTTGGTCTTCAAATGCTGGAGGACTTTGTTGATTCCTTTACAGAAGATGCACTTGGCTTGCGGTATCCACTCTCCTCTCTAATGTACACAGGTAAATTAAGTTAAAAAATGTTAAGCTTGTCTCAGTGTCACTTCTGAGTTGTTTCTGCAGAATATTGTAAATGTGCATATATGAGTAAGTATTAAGTAAATTTGGATTCTTTGGCTCCGTAGGGCTTCATTTTACAAATATGTCCTTATTTCATGTAATGGCTTTTTGGAAGTGTGGGAGCTTTTTTAAAAAGTTGAAATATAATTCACATACCATAAAATTCATCCTCTTAAAATGTACAATTCAGTGGCTTTTATTATAGTCATAGCTGTACAACCATAGCCACTATCTAATTCCAGAACATTCTCATTATTCCAAAAAAAAACCCCTGCACCAGTTAGTGGTCACTCTTCATTCCTCCATTCCTTCATCCCTAGCAACCACTAATCCATTTTCGTTCTCTATGGATTTACCTATTCTGGACATTTCATACAAATGTAATCATGGGATATGATTATATTATAAGCCCTTTGTGTCTGGCTTATTGTGCTTAAAATTTTTTAAGGTTCATCCATGGCGTAGCATGAGTCAGTGGTTAATTTGTTTTTATGGATGAATAATAGTCCATTTTATGGATATGCCACATTTTGTTTATCCATCATCCGTTGATGGGCTTTTGGGTTGTTTCCACTTTTTCATCGTTATGAATAATGCCTTGATTATGATAAATTGAATACCAAATGAATTATAGGTGCATGTCTATTTTTGCAAAAAGTCTTAGGGAGCTTTAGTTATCCTTCACTTTAGGCAGAAATTGCCTAATAATATTTTGTTGATGTCGTTTGTATAATTTTGTGAATAAGACTCTTTGAAATGTGAAAATAAAGGAGTACATTGAAAATAGAAAATTTTAGACTAAGTGGCATCTCCATTGTCTATTTCTTGGTCTTCCTGTCTATCTTGTAGCATGCTTATTAAATTTGAAGAACTTGGATTTCCATTTGGTTTTCTCTTTCAATGTAATTAGTAGTTCCTTCATGATGCTCCGTGTCCAATATTTTTGATGATCTTCACTTGTTTCCATGAATATTTTTTTTTAATTTTTTTTTTAACGTTTATTTTTGAGACAGAGAGAGACAAAGCATGAACGGGGGAGGGTCAGAGAGAGGGAGACACAGAATCTGAAACAGGCTCCAGGCTCTGAGCTGTCAGCACAGAGCCCGACGCGGGGCTCGAACTCACGGACCCGCGAGATCATGACCTGAGCCGAAGTCGGCCGCTTAACCGACTGAGCCACCCAGGCGCCCCCATGAATATTTTTAATGATATAGGAAATATTATAGTGTTTGACACTGTAAGCTTTAGAAAGATAATTTTCATTCTGCATATAGGTAATGAGTGCCAAGTATGGATGGGCAAGCTAGAGTAGATGATTAGCTAACTATGAGGAGCTGATTTACACAATACTATAGCATGTACCCATTCCTAAAGACATGGATTAAATAAAGTCTCCTGTATCTTTTATTCACTTGGAATTTATCCTGGGTACCGTTTGAGGTATAGATCCGACTTTATTTTACGTGACAGGTATGTGGTTGTTCTAGTCTCATTTATTGAATAATGTATTTTTTTGCAGTGTTTGGCATTTATGTCTGTATCAGGTTAGCAGACAGTGGTCCATTGACCTGCTAATTGTCTTTAGAAATAAAGTTTTATTGGAACACAGCCATGTTCTTTCATTTACATAATGTCTATGGCTTCTTTTGCACTAAAACATCAGAATTGGTTAGTGCCCATATTGACAATATGACAGTGCCCATATTGCCTGTAAGCTTAAAATATTTATTACCTGTCCCTTTAACAAAAAGTTCACTAAGTTTTCATGTATAGCATATGTTAAATTTTTGTGTGTATATATATTTGTGTAGATTTCTTATTTGCTTATTCATTTCTGTTATCTTTTAAGTTCCATTACCTCACTGTTATATTTATTTTAGCTTTTGAACATCTAAAAAGACTAGTCTCCCCCATTTAATATGTCTGACCTTGCTTATTTGTTTCCCTGTGTGGACTTGAGAATCTATTTACTAGATGAAAAACAAAATTCTGTTGGGATGTTATTGGGATTACTTTTATATTTACAGATAAGCCCCTAAAGACTCCCCAAAAAACTGTTAGAATTGATAGGGGTGCCTGCCTGCTCAGTCAATGGAGCCTGTGACTTTTGATCTCAGGGGTTGTAAGTTTGGGCTTCATGATGGGTGTAGAGATTACTTAAAAGTAAAATCTTAAAAAAAAAACAAAAAAACCAAAAACAAACACCAAAACTATTAGAACTAATAAATGAATTCAGTAAAGTTGCAGGATACAAAATCAGTTTGCAGAAGTCTGTTGCAATTCTATACACTAATAAGGAAGCAGCAGAAAGAGAAATTAAGAAAATAATCCCATTTACATTGGCACCAAAAATAATAAAATACCTAGGAATAAACCTAACCAAAGAGGTGAAATATCTGCACTCTGAAAACTATAAAACACTGATGAAAGAAATCGAAGACAACACAAAGAAATGGAAAGACATTCCATGCTCATGGACAGGAAGAAGAAATATTGTTAAAATGTCCATACTACCTAAAGCAATCTACAGATTGATTTATTTATTTTTATTTTTATTTTTTTTTTGCAATCTATAGATTTAAATACAATCCTTATCAAAATACCAATAGCATTTTTCACATGACTAAAACAGGCAATTGTAAAATTTGTATGGAACCATGAAAGTCGTCCGATAGTCACAGCAACCTTAAAACGGAAAAGTAAAGCTGGAGGTATCACAGTCCCAGATATCAAAATATACTATAAAGCTGTAGTAACCAATACAGTATGGTACTGCCACAAAAACAGACCTGTAGATCAAATAGAAAGCCCAAAAATAAACACATAATTATATGGTCAGTTAATCTTTGACAAAGGAGGCAAGAATGTGCAATGGGGAAAAAACTCTCTTCAACAAGTGGTGTTAGGAAAACTGGACAGCATCATGCAAAAGAATGGAACTGGACCCTTTATACACCATACTCCCAAAATGGATCAAGGACCTAAATGTGAGAACTGAAACCATAAATATCCCAGAAAAGGACACAGGCAATAATTTCTCAGACATCAATCTTAGCAACATCCTTCAAGATAGGTCTCCTGAGGCAGGGGAAACAAAAGCAAAAATAAACTTTTGGGGCTACATCAAAGTGAAAAGTTGCTGCCCAGCACAGCAAAGGAAATAACACAGGAGAATGAAAAGACAGCCTGCAGAATGGGAGAAGATATTTCCAAATGACATATTTGGTGAAGGGTTGTAGTATATAAAATATATAAAGAACTGATACAACTCAACACGGAAAAAACAAATGATCCAATTTACAGTGGGCAGAAGACATGAACAGACATTTCTCCAAAGAAGATGTCCAGATGGACAACAGACGCATAAAAAGATGCTCAACATCAGTCATCATTAGGGAAATGCAAATCAAAACCACAATGAGGTACCACCTCATACCTGTCAGAGTGGCTAAAATCCAGAAACAACCAATTTTGGCAAGGATGTGAAGAAAGGGGAACTCTCTTGCACTGTTGGTGGGAATGCAAACTGATGCAAACTGTGGAAACAGAATGGAGTTATTCAAAAAATTAAAAATAGAACTACCTTATGATCTAGTAATCACACTACTGGGTATTTACCCAGAGGCTATTAAAACACTAATTGGAAGCAATATATGCACCCCTGTGTTTATTGCAGCATTATTTACAATAGCAAAATTATGGATAAGCAGCCCAAGTGAATCTATACATTCAACTGTCGTACACCTGAAACTGATTTAACACTGTATGTTCACTACCCTGGAATTAGAATTTTTAAAAATGTCAAAACAAAACAAAACCTTTACATGTTAGCTTATGGAGAATTGACTGTTTTCTTCTATCCAACATATTATAATTGTGTAATATGTACAACTGTAGGATTTTGTTCAAACCAGTTAGCATGTATATTCTCCATACAGTTCTTAGAACTAATATAGGAA
The DNA here is from genome assembly GCF_024362965.1 of Panthera pardus. Taxonomy (NCBI): domain Eukaryota; kingdom Metazoa; phylum Chordata; class Mammalia; order Carnivora; family Felidae; genus Panthera; species Panthera pardus. The sequence continues at coordinate 99,658,545 of NW_026526765.1, forward strand.
AAAAATGTATATGTTTAGGAATTTTATCTTTTTTGTTGCTATTATAGATGTTGTGTTTTCTTACATTATTTCTTCTCACTAGTCGTTATAAATATGAAAGATACTGATTTGTATTAATTTTGTACCCATCCACATCAGTAAATTCGTAATAACTCTAGAGTTAATTATCTTGAGTTTTCTAGAATCTGCCTCTTTGTTAGGGCCCAGGCTGAAAGCCTTGCCTGATCGCTGCCCAACAAAAATGTATCTTTCCTCCTCTAAGTCTTGTGATGCTTTACATGTAGTGTTCTTATACTTCTTAAGTACCTTCTAAGTACCTTATCTTCTATTTCTTCTAAGTTTTTATTTTAACAACAGTTTAGGTGCTGAGTTCATTGTGCATAAAGTCCACGGATAGGTCTTTTGTAACACCACTTGGTCTAGTTCTTTGCATGGAATGAATGTGCTGAATAAATGGCTGTGAAAAGATTCTGTGAGGCAAAGAAGGTTAAAATAGTTGGGAGACATTTAGCATTGGGGAATATCTGTGGGGAATTGTAGGGTCCATATTATAAAGCTTATGCTTTAAAAGAATGTTATTGCAAGGCTGAATGAATTAGTGCTGTCAGTAATGAATGAATTAGAATGTCAGTAAGAGGAAGAAGTCTTCAAAACTTGTTAAGGAATAGCTAATGCTGCTTAGTTGGTAGATGTTCTTTCTTGTGGGCACATACCTTCTGTATTATTTAGCTGAATGACATTAGTGTGAGAGTTCTCTTTCTGACTCTGGCCAGACAAATCTGAACTGGGACCTTCAAGTCTAGTCACCCTTTGTAAAGTACTCCTTTTGGACCTCATACTGTGTAAGGCATTCTCTACTGTTTTAGTCATTTAAATTCAGACAGATGATCACTGTGGCCTCTTGTGCTTGTTTTCTCTGGCCTCTTCTTTCTCATAGGTATAGAAGAAACTGAAACCAGAAAATGTGAGAAACATTTTCAAATATACAGGAAAAAAAAATGAGACAATAGTATCCTAGTGTCAGTGTATCCTTATCCAGATTAACAGTTGGTAAGGTTTTGCCTTGTTGTTTTTATTAACTTGTAGGGAGAAGTAAATAAAATCTTGTAGATACAGTTGATGGTCTCTTTGGACTCCTCCGTAATCCCATTCCCCTTTCTCCTTTTCTCCCCAGTGATAATAGTGTTCCTGAAGTTGGTGTATATCCTTTCTGTTCTAAGTTTCATACTTAGATCTGTGACCATAAACACCATAAGGCATCATTTAGTTTGCCATTTTATTTTATTTATTTAAAAAATATATGCAGCTGAGATTCTTTTTTTTTTTTTTAAATGTGTTATTTATTTTTGAGAGAGAGAGAGCGTGCGTGAGAGCGATCAAGATGGGAGGAGCAGCAGAGAGAGAGAGAGAGAGAGAGAGAGAGAGAGAGAGAGAGAGAGAGGAAGACTCAGAATCCTAAGCAGCCTCCAGGCTCTGAGCTGTCAGCACAGAGCCTGACACGGGCTGAAACTCAAAACCCGTGAGATCATGACCTGAGCTGAAGTCAGACCCTTAACCGAATGAGCCACCCAGGTGCCCCTATTTATTTTTTTATTTTTGAGAGAGAGCGCGCTCAAGGGAGTGAGGGGTAGAGAGGGAGGGAAGGAGAGGGAATCCCACAAGGGGCAGAGAAGGGGGAGAGAGAGAGAGAAGCAGGGCTCATCCGAAGCAAGGCTTGAACTCACAAACTGTGGGATCATGACCTGAGCTGAATTTCAATGCATAACCAACTGAGCCACCTAGGAGCCCCTTGCTTTTTTATTTAAAAAAAATTTTAAGTTTTTTGGGGCTAAAATATATATAACATAATATTTGTCATTTGAACAATTTGTGTATATACAATTCAGTGGCATTAGTCACATTCACTCTCTCAATTTGCCTATTCTAGTTACTGCATAGAAGTGGAATCATACGGTATATGTTCTATGTCTGTGTTATTTCCCTTAGCATAGTGTTTAAGGGCCATCCTCGTAGCATATATCAAAATTTCATTCCTTTTATATGGCGGAGTATATTTTTATTGTGTGAATATGTCACATTTCATTTATTCATCCATTCGTCTTTTGATGACACTTGGATTGTTTTACCTTTTGGCTGCTATGAATAATGCTCTCCATACACATTGGTGTACAGATAGATATGTGTTTGAGTCCCTGCTTTCTATTCTTTGGGTATGTAGCTGAGAGTGGAATTGTTGGGTTATATGGTAATTCTGTGTTTAACTTTTTGAGGATTTGCCAAATTGTTTCCCACAGAGGCTGTATCATTTTGTTTAATCGGTGTTTTTTTTTTTTTTTTTTTGAGTTTATTCTTGAGAGAGAGAGAGAGACAGAGTACAAGCGGGCGAGGGGCAGAGAGAGAGGGAGACACAGAATCTGAAGCAGGCTCCAGGCTCCGAGCTGTCAGCACAGAGCCCAACGTGGGGCTCAAACTGACGAACTGTGATACAATGACCTGAACCGAAATCGGACGCTTAACTGACTGAGCCACCCAGGTGCTCCAGTATGTTTTTAAAACTTCATATAAATGACATCATTTTGCACCTATACTCACTTGCTTTTTTACTGATCTTTTTTATACATTTATCAATGTTGATCCATATAGCTGTAGTTTGTTGTAGTTGCTGCATAGTATTTTACTGTATACATACTATTTTATTCATGTATCCTTTAGTGATGGGCACTTAGGTTGTACCTCCCACCCCTGTTTAAAAACAGTCCTGTAGTGAATATTATAAATGACTTCTTGTGCATATGTGTAAGTCTTTAGGGTGCATATCCAGAAGTAGAGTTGGAGCATAAAACACATCTTTCCAACTTTACTAACTATTGCAAAATTGTTCTCACACCAGCAGAGTGTGGGAGTTTCCATTTTCCTTATTCTTTGGATGTTTGTTATTATCTGATGGGTGTGAAAATGGTGTCTTACTGTTTCATCTTGCATTTCCTTGGCAGCTAGTGAGGTTTACCTTCTTTGGTTAAGTGATCTTTCAGTTTGCATTATGTGTGAATAACCTTTTCATAGCCTCTACCAATTTCTCTCTGGGATCATTTTATCTTTCTAATTCGATTTTAGGATTTATTTAAAATATGCTTAGAATACTAACCCTTTGTTTTATTCTGAAGATCTCCTAATCTTTGTCTTTATGTTATGTTTTTAATATAAAACTATGATGTCCAGTAAAGCAGTCACTAATATAAATTAAATATAGTTTCAATTTAGTTAAAGTTAAATGGGATTATACATTCAGTTCCTCAGTAGCCTCATGGGACTAGTAGTGGCTACTGTATTCACGGTGATGACATAAGACGTTTCCATTATTACTTTTTTAAAACATTTTTTAATGTTTATTTTTATTTATTTTTGAGAGAGACAGAGTACAAGTCGGGGAGGGGCAGAGAGAGAGGGAGACACAGAATCCAAAGCAGGCTCCAGGCTTTGAGCTGTCAGTACAGAGCTCGATGCAGGGCTCGAGCTCACAAACCACGAGATCATGACCTGAGCCCAAGTCAGACACTCAACCAGCTGAGCCACCCAGGTGCCCCCAAGGTGTTTCCATTATTGTAGAAAGTTCTGTTGCATTGTTGCTGATGAAAGTTTTAAACTTTATCATAATATTTCATTATGGATTGTGACTTTTTTTTAATCTTTCATGAGAAATTGTTTAGCACTGTAATGTCCCAGAGGTATTCTCTTATGTTTTCTTTTGTATTTGTTTTTCTTTTGTATTTTTTAAAAGTTTTATTTAATCTCTGCACCCAGCGTAGGACTCAAACTGGTGATCCCAAGATCAAGAGTCACATGCTCTTCTGACTGAGCCAGCAGGGGCCCTCCTGTTAGGTCTTCTTTTAAACATTTTGCTTTTCTTAATAGGTCTAAGAATCCATCTAGAATTTAATGATATGAATGGTGTTGATGTGAGGTCAAGATCTGACTTTTATTTTCTTCTGTATGGATTTTTGTTCTAGCATTACTATTTTGATAGTTTATCTGTTCCCCCCTGAGATGTAATACCTTCTCTCTCATTTACCAAGTTTTTAAAGTATGTGTGGTTGTTTCCTGGTGGATGTTTCCCCCTAGTATTTTAATTTTTTCCCCCTCCTTTTCTTCCATATCCTTTCTTAACCCTTTGTTCTTTCATTTTGAATTTGGGATCGAGTTCTTGAAAAGTTTTCCTAAAAAATAAACTTGTTGGGAATTTGTTTTAAATTGCATAGAATTTACTGAATAATTGGTGGTTTTACACTGTTGAGTTTAATAATCCTTTTGTTTTAATTTTATGCCCTCTAGTAACATTTAGTAATTTTCTCTTTAAGTGATGTGCATCTTATTTTGGGGGGGGGGTTATTTTTATTTTTAAATTTTATTTAAATCCTAGTTAACATATGGTATAACAATGGTTTCAGGAGTAGAATTTAGTGATTCATCCGTTACATATAATACCCAGGGGTCATCCCAACGAGTGCCTTCCTTAATGCCCATCCCCCATTTGGCCCATTCCCCCCTCCCAGCACCCCTGCACCAGTCCTCAGTTCTCTGTATTTGAGAGTCTCTTATCATTTGTCTCTCCCTCTGTTTTTATCTTATTTTTGCTTCCCTTCCCCATGTTCATCTGTTTTGTCTCTTAAATTCCACATATGAGTGATACCATGTGATATTTATCTTTATCTGACTTATTTTGCTTAGCATAATAAACTCTGGTTCCATCTACGTTGTTGTAAATGGCAAGATTTCATTCTTTTCATTGCTGAGTAGTATTCCATTGTGTGTGTGTGTGTGTGTGTGTGTGTGTGTGTGTGTGTGTGTACACCTTCTTTATCCATTCATCAGTCAGTGGGCATTTGGGCTCTTTCCATCATTTGGCTATTGTTGATAGTGCTGCTGTAAACATTGGGGTGCATTTGAAAGGTGTATGTGCTCCTTTGAGTCAGCATTTCTGTATCCTTGGCTAAATACCTAGTAGTGCACTTGGTGGGTCATAGGGTAGTTTTATTTTTAATTTTTTGAAGAACCCCCATGCTGTTTTCCAGAGTGGCTGCCCCAGTTTGCATTCCCACCAGCAGTGCAAAAGGATTCCCCTTCTGCCACATCCTCGCCAACATCTCTTGTTTCCTGAGTTGTTAATATTAAGCCATTTAACAGGTGTGACATGGTAGCTCATTGTGGTTTTGATAGGTATTTTCTCTGATGATGTTGAGCATTTTTTCCTGTGTCTCTTAGTCATCTGGATGTCTTCTTTGGAGAAGTGTCTGTTGATGTCTTTTGCCCATTTCTTCACTGGATTATTTGTTTTTTTTGGGTGTGGAGTTTGATAAGTTCGTTACAGATTTTGGATACTAGCCTTGTATCTGATAAGCCATTTGCAGATATCTTCTCCCATTCCATAGGCTGCCTTTTATTTCTGTTGATTGTTTCCTTGGCTGTGCAGAAGCTTTTTATCTTGATGAGGTCCCAATAGTTCATTTTTGCTTTTGTTTCCCTTACTTCTGGAGACATGTCTAGTAAGAAGTTTCTGTGGACGAATGAAAGAGGAGAGATCACAACCAACACTGCAGAAATAAATACAATAATAAGAGAATATTATAAGCAATTATATGCCAACAATTCGGGCAGTCTGGAAGAAACGAACAAATTCCTAGAAACTTACAAACTACCAAAACTGAAACAGGAGGAAGTAGAAAATTTTAACAGACCCATAAGCAGTAAAGAATTGGAATCATTAATCAAAACTCTCCCAACAAGCCAGAGTCTAGAGCTGGATGGCTTCCCAAGGGAGTTCTACCAAACATTCAAAGAAGAGTTAATACCTATTGTTTTGAAGCTGTTCCAAAAAATAGAAATGGAAAGGAAAACTTCCAAACTCATTCTATGAGGCCAGCATTCTCTTAATTCCAAAACCAAAGACCCCACTAAAAAGGAGAATTACAGACCAATTTCCCTGATGAAAATGCATGCAAAAATTCTCAACAAGATACTAGCAAATCAAATTCAACAATACATTAAAAGAATGACTCACCACAATCCAGTGGAATTTATTCTTGGGCTGCAGGGCTGGTTCAATATCTGCACATCAACCAATGTGATATATCACATTAATGAAAAAAACTGATAAGTACCAGATGATCCTCTCCATAGATTCAGAAAAAGCATTTGACAAATTATAGCATCCTTTTTTGATAAAAGCCATCAAACTAGGGACAGAAGGAACATACCTCGAAATCATAAAGGCCATAGACAAAAGACCCACAGCTAATATCCTCAATAGGGAAAAACTGAGAACTTTCCCTCTAAGGCCAGGAACATGACAGGGATGTCCACTCTCACCATTGTTTTTCAGCATAGTGTTGGAAATCCTAGCCTTAGCAATCAGGCAACAAAAAGAAATAAAAGGCATCCAGATCAGCAAGGAAGAAGTCAAAACTTTCACTCTTCTAGATGACATGATACTCTATATGGAGAACATGAAAGACCCCATCAAAAGACTGCTAGAACTGATACGTGAATTCAGCAAAGTTGCAGGATATAAAATCAATGTACAGAAATTAGTTGCATTTCTATACACCAATAATGAAAGCATCAGAAAGAGAAATCAAGGAATCCATCCCAGTTACAATTGCACAAAAAACCATGAGATACCTAGGAATGAACCTAACCAAAGAGGTACAAGATCTTTATGCTGAAAACTATAGAAAGCTCATGAAAGAAATAGAAGACCGAAAGAAATGGAAAAACATTCCATACTCATGGATTTGGAAGAACAAATATTGTTAAAGTGTCCATACTACCCAAAGCAATCTACACATTCAATGCACTTCCTATCAAAATAACGCCAGCATTCTTCACAGAGCTAGAACAAACCATTCTAAAACCAGAAAAGACCCAAACAGCCAAAGTAATGTTGAAAAACAAAACCAAAGCTGGAGGCATCATAATTCTGGACTTCAAGATGTATTACAAAGCTGCCGTATGGTACTGCTACAAAAACAGGCACACAGATCAATGGAACAGAATTGAGAACCCAGAAATGGACTCACAAACCTATGACCAACTAATCTTTGATGAAGCAGGAAAGAATATCCAATGGGAAAAAAGAGTTTCTTTAGCAAGAGTTTCTTTAGCAACTTTCCCAGTTGGGAAAACTGGACAGTGACATACAGAAGAATGAACTTGAACCACTCTCTCACAGCATACACAAAAATAAACTCAAAATGAATGAAAGACCTAAATGTAAGACAGGAAGCCATCAAAATACTATTGGAGAAAGCAGGCAAAAACCTCTTTGACCTTGGCTGTAGCAACTTCTTACTAGAAACGCATCTTTTTTTTTTTTTTTTTTAGAAACGTATCTTTTATCAGGATTTTTATTTTTTGATCATGTTAAAGTTTTCGTAAATGAGACTGCTGTGTGATTTTCTTGAGTTGCCTTAGCATTTTTAAGTGAGTGTAGCAGCTTTCTCTTCTTTCTGTTTTCCAAAACAATTGATATCAGGGATTTCTAGAAAATTCTAAATGTATTTTTCAGCTTGCAAGCAGTACTTTGAAAAGTATCCAGGAGATCATGAACTCCTCTGGGAAGTTGAAGGTGTTGGACACTGGTACCAGCGAATACCAGTCACCAGAGCATTACAGAGAGAAACGCTTAAAATTACTGGTAAGAATTACAGGTTTTCAGTTTGAACACGTGTCCAGCTTAAAAAAGTGCCTATTGTTGGTTGTGTCTTACAGTCCAGAGTTATGGTATATTGTAATGCGACCTTTCTAGTAACAGACCCTCTTTTCTAAAGTTTGAATTTTTGTTATGTATTAACATTTGAGTTACTAATAATAAGGGAACCTAGAATAATAGCCCATAAGAATCTAACATTCTGGCAGGTATTGGTAGGTAAGAAGTAAACCCAGATATCAGCATAGAATAGGCATCAAGGGATCAAAGGGTAATTCCCGATCTCATAGTCCTCCTAATAGTCACTTTCCTCATAGTCACTAAATACAGGTAACTAATACTTTTTGTGAGTTCAAGGTTTCATTGTAAGTTACTGATGAAGGAGATGTTCCACACCTAGATTTTCAACACACTCTGTTCAGGATGCTCTTCAGGGCTTTTGTGAAAATCAGTACAAACAGTGCTACAGTTAAAACCAAATACTGATTAGGTTACAATTTTTAAATTTCTTCTATACACAGCAGTTTCTCAAAATGAAGCCAAAAGACCCATGTCTGGAGAATATGGTCTTGCATCTGTTCCAGAATATGAAGCAGAAACTGAAGACAATCAGTCTAGTGAGATGCAGCTAACTGTAGGTACACTGTATGTTTATTGTAGGAAATGATTTTTCTGTTTCTTTAAACTAGATGCAGCTCATATTTGATTTTGTAAATGTTACAGTTCATTCACCAAACTTACGTAATTTTTACTGTGCTCATTTTCTTGGTATTTCCTGTTAATTGGTTACTAAGGACTTAATTTTCCTTGAAGAATAATTTGGAATACACACACACTAATACAAAGTAAAATAAAAATTTGTAATTCCACTACCCTAGATACAGCAACTGTGAACACTTTTGCATTTGTATTTCATATATATTACATGTATTTGTGTACATTTTTGTTTTCTGTTGTGCTGCTTCTGTTTTTCTCCATTAACATGGTATTGCAAGTATTTCCCATGGCATTACTGTTTAAAACATGATTGTTCAGTAGAAGCATACTATTCTAGTATATGGAAATATTATTGTTTATTTCTTTAACGTATTATATACTTAAGTTTTTTACATACATAAGTGGCCCAGCAGTGAACACATTTATACATGTATCTTTTTGCCTATGTAATGCTTTCCTTACAGGGATAAATTTTTAGAAGTGATACTAGTTGTAGGTCAAAGGTTATGAAGTTACTTTGGGAAGTTTGAGGCATGGATGAATTTTTAGAAGTGATATTAGTTGTAGGTTAAAAGTTGTGAAGTTATTGTGGGAAGTTTGAGGCTATATATGCTACGTCTTTGTGGAATGTAGTGCACTTTGCAAATACTAGGTAACCTTTTAGGGACAAGTGCTTTGGGGAATTATTTGTGCCCCGTATTCCTGCCTTAATTAGCATGAGTGTTGACTGAACATTTTTGAAACATTATACTTATTTTGAGATAGAGGGAGAGCATGTGCTCAAGTGGGGAGGGACAGAGAGAGGGAGAGAATCCCAAACACGTTTCGTGTGGTCAGCGTGGGGCTCAGTCTCACAAACCATGAGACCACGACCTGAGCCGAGATCAGGAGTTGGATGCTTAACTGACTAAGCCACCTAGGTGCCCTGAAACATTTTTAAAGATAACATAAATAATATAATTACATATAAGGAGTTTTAATTTTTTCTACATTTGGAACTTCAAACTTCATGATAAGCCTGGGTTCGATTATATTGTGGTCCAGATTTCTCAGATATACTCAGATTTATGTACTGTTTTTCAGACATAAAACCAGTCAGTGAATGTAGAAAAAGCTCTTCCTATGCAATGATTTACTTTAATAATAAGCCAAATACTTATAAATGTATGTATACATTTTATGTCTGTTTTTCAGACATAAAACCAGTCAGTGAATGTAGAAAAAAATCTCTTCCTATACAATGATTTACTTTAATAATAAGCCAAATACTTATAAATGGGTTGTGTAAATGAGAATATATATTAAACCATATCATAAGGTTGGCAGCATAAATGGGATTTTCTTTGGTTTTAGAAATTCTTACTCAGATTATATTAAGATTTTAATTAGTTCAAGGAAAATATTTCTCACATTAAACTATTTTTAATCTCTCTTTTTATCAGTAACCACATGGGAAAGTGGTCTTGTTTGTTTATTTGATCTACATTTTTTTAGCTTTATGGAGGTATAATTGACAAAAATTGTCCACATTTTGACAAGTTGTACACTTGATGTTTTGATATACACTCTGAAGTGATCAATACATGATTTATTCTTTAAGTGGTGATGGTATTTCTACTTGGTTTTTCCTATTTGGGGACATAAAACATTACATGTATTTCTCTTAGACTTTTTGTATCTTTTATTTATTGATCTTTATTTGTGTCTTTGTCTAGTTGAACTGCAGGTTTCTTGAAGACCGGATTTTTGTCTAGTCATCTGTCACAGTTTACCCTTGTTTATGTCCTATCAATAGGCCTTAAAGTCTCTGTGCCTACTTTGTTGTAGGGTTTCAGCAAGTGTGTGATAAAAAATGAACAGTAGTTGGTCTAATAAAGTAGATGCTGTGGCAAGTACCGGATGTACAAAGATATGGTTCTTACAAGCATGGGAGGAAGTAGATGGTCCGTTATTGGAAACTGTTAAATAAGGAAATAAACTACAGGATTACAATTGCCTTAATAGAGCATATAGCAAATGATTGAAGGTACATAGCAGAGTATGACTAATTCTGCCCAAGGAGTGGAATAGGTAAAGTAGCAACCAAGCTGACTTGGAAAGGGTAGGTGGGAGTTTTGTGCCAAAGGTTAGAGCTTTCCAAAGGTGAGCATGTAAAAAGGAGAGGTGTGAAAGAAAATGGCCTATTTGGTACGTAAGAGGCATTTGTTTTCGAAGAGGTTGAGAGTTTGTATTCTAGGCAGTGATAAACCATTAAATTTTTTTTGTTTGTTTTTAAAGTAAGAGAGTGGGCACATTTTGTGATTTGGAAGCTTTTCTTTCATTAGATTGGAGGGAGTTACAGAGCATGTGGTTAGAACGAGGGATACCAGAGATGAGGCTATTGGACTAGTTCTCATTCAAGATGATAAAGGCATGAACTAAAGCTTTGGTAATACAAAGGAGGGGACAGTTTTGAGAGATTCGTTAGAGTCAGAATTGACAAGCTTCGTGGTTCGCCGAATGAGGGTTAGGAAGTCATTACCCCCTCAGGTTTTTGGCTAGAATGGCTGACTGAATTGTTATTGCCATTAACCAAGATAGAGAATAATGTTGGGAAAAGGTAAGAGTTCAGTTTGGGACAGGTTGGTTCTGAAGTTGGTTGGACATACGTATTTTATTGAAAGAGAGAGAGCTTTGGAAATCAGGAAAGAGTTGGGGAGATTAAATTGTGTATTTGTTTTCATCAGCAAATAGATGTTGAAGTAAAGGTGGTAGGTAGAATTACACAGGGAGAGCACATGGACAGAGAAGAGAAGGTAGTTGAGGACAGAACACTAGGAAACCCCTGTGTGTCGCATTGGAACATACTAGATGGCTTGGTAAGTGCTCAGCCTCATAACCTGAGGCTATAACGTAGCCTTTTAATTTCTTAAGTAGGTATCCTTAATTGATGAATAGTACAAAAAGTACTACTTGAAAAATGTTTCAAAAGGTTTTCTTTGACACGGAGTGAAGTAGATTCATAGGGAGAAAAACTGATCTAAAAGTTTTGCCTTTAATCTGTATCTCTGTTTTAGATGGACTCTCTAAAAGATGCCTTTGCAAGTACTTCTGAAGGTAAGAAATTCAGCTGATTTACCAGTATGTCAGACACAAGAATTTAGGGGGAGGGGATGTCCCTTAGAGTAAATGAAGACTTACCTAAGATCTAGAGGTGAGGGTTTTTTTTTTTGTTTTTTTTTTAATTGTCCAGTTAGCCAACATACTGTGTAGTCTTGGCTTCAGGAGTAGATTCCCATGATTCATCACTTACATACAATATCCAGTGATCATCCTAACAAGTGCCCTCCTCAATGCCTTTCACCCATTTTCCCCTCTCCTCCAATCCCCCCATTAACCCTTAGTTTGTTCTCTGTATTTAAGAGTCACTTATGGTTTGCCTCCCTTTCTGTTTGTACCTTATTTTTCCTTCTCTTCCCCTATGGTCATCTGTTAAACTTAGAGCTGTGTTCTAATGCCACCACTACCACTGGTCTTGCTGTGTGAACAAAGCAAGCTATCACACTACCCTTTTCCTCATTTCCTTACCAGTAAAATCGGGAGAGTGATACCTACCTTATTTATTTCCCAAGATTATTGGGAGAGAATATAAATGAAAATGCAAAATATATTGCACAGCCCAGAGCAATATAGAAATGTGAGGAATGAATAACGCAAAGTTATTTCATAATTTAGAAAAAGACATGGGCATTGTTTCTTAGCCTGATATGAGAGAAAGAAATGTGTAATTGGGGGGGAATATATGTAAGCTAGCATAGTTCTTAAATTTCTGTGTAGTGTAACAGGTAATCCTTTCAAGACATAATGAATTAACTGTAGTTTTGCTGGTTTTTTTCTCAGGTCATGATAAAACACCAGTTTCCACTCGTACTCGAAGTAGTCATCTAAAGCGGCCAAAGATTGGAAAGCGATTTCAGGATTCTGAATTTAGTAGTTCGCAAGGGGAAGATGAAAAGACTCCCCAGACTTCACCTACAGCTTCAATAAACAAGTACTGTTTATTTTACTCTCATTATTTGGTTATTCTTATTTTCATGTAATTAGTATTTAGTATTTAAGGTGGAGTCTATTATTACCTTGTTTGTGTACACATAACCTTGGTGTAAGAGTCTGTATTTGAATTCTTCTAAGGATTACTGATTACAGTTACCATTGGTGTCACTTTGACATGTTACAGTGAGAAGTTGATAGTAAGAGAGTAAAATAAGCCACACATAACGTGTGAAAATCCCAGAGAATTTTCTAGTGATTATATTACCCCAAGTGAGTCATTATCACCAGCTCTGCCAGTAGCTGTAGTTTTTTGTTTGTTTTGTTTTGTTTTGTTTTTAAAGTAGGCTCCACAGCCAGTGTGGAGCCCAACATGGGGTTTGAACTCAAGATGATGAGATCAAGAGTAGGAAGCTTAACCAGCTGAGCCACCAGGTGCCCCAGTAGCTGTAGTTTTTAGTAATGCTGAGGTTTAGTTTTTTTAAAAACCTTAAGTTTTATTTTATAACTGATTTATTTTACTGGGTTATTGGATGTAACGCAAGTTAGCGATAACCATAAGTGGTTAAGTTCAGTCAACCCCTCTAGGAACTTAATAGCCAGCTGAATCAACAGAACCCTCAGGTTAAAACTTTATCCTTTATCTTCCTTGGAATCATAAAGAAAGCAAGATTTCAAGTTTTTAGTAAAACTAGATTTTTGTCTTACTAGTTCTACCTGCTGTTTCTGAGTTAACCATTCATAATTTTGCCTTTTCATCTGTGAAATTATTTTACTCGAGTAGAAAATTCTGTACCTCTGCTGATTTCATTATGTAAATAATTTTAAATTGGAATAGTTGAGTAATGATGTAAATGGTTTATTTTTGTGAAAAATTTATGTTCAAGGCATATATAACTAAATATTTGAGGCTAGTCATTTGTGAAAAGGTAAGAGGTTAGATAATTACAGTTTTCTTAGCAGTATTTAGATGTAATACTTTTTTTAGAAGGGAACATAGCCGTGCATTTTAAATTGAACATCCCAGAATTATTGTGGAATTTTGCTTTTCTTTTTTTTTTTTTTTAATGTGCTAGTCAATTTTACTGATTTTGAAGATACTGCAGTTTTTATATACTTGAGTGATTGTTCAACATTTTGCAGCTGTTTGGCTTTGCAGCACAGCAGTTCATACACTATTCTGTACAGAATTACCAGCAAGACTGATGTATTAATAGAAGGCACCATCATGCTTATTACATTACCAGAGAACAAAAACACAGTAAAGACCATTTTCACTGTACACAGTTTAAAGAGAGGAGGAAGGGGACGAGTAATGTGTTGGGCAGCCAGCCATCCCTGTACTGAAAAGGGGTAGGTGGAAAAATCTTAGATATGGAGCTACTAAATCTGGTCTAGTGTTCAAGACGATGGCATTTAAAGTTCTTCTTTTTGTTATTTGGTTCATAACTATGTTCCTTCTGGAATATACTTGTAGTCTTGCTAAGGTTTATGTGTACACACGCTGGTCACAGCAAGCAGATAAAATGCCCTCATCACTTCACAGACTATTCTCTCCTGGAAAAAGAGAGGAAAGATTTTTTTCCCCCTGTTGCCTCCTGTTGCAGATGTCCGTGTTAATGAAGTCAGAGTGAGCATCAGTGCCTTTTGATGAGTGCGTAACAAGTTTCTGTTCGGTTGTATTTTTGGGGGGAGCCAAGAAAAAAGACAAGATTCTCCAGTTGCACAAATTGCATTGTTTGTGTTTCCAACATTAATAGGCAGAAACAGTAACACTTAAAATGTGCAGCAGAGGGTTTTTTTTGACTCAGAGGACCTGAATTCAGTTGGGCATGTCCTGTTAAGTTCATTTTGTTGTAGATAGTTTAAGATACGGTCATTTCTCAGCCCTTAATTCTCCAAGTCTAGATTTATAAATTAATAGTGTGAATCCTATTATGGAATTGGGGAAATAATGTCCACCTCAATTTAACTGATAGAGGATGCTTTTCACATCAAAAAAATGATCAAAAAGGCCGTCACATTCCAAAGCCAAAGAAAAAGAAAAATTAACAAGAATGCAAACATGATGCATAACGTACCACTGCTAAGACTGGCAACGGGAGCTTCTGTGATGTTGTCCTGTGAAGCAGCTTTCCATTTGCCCGGTTCCTCCTCCAGAGCCTAGTTTCTGTGCCATGCCACCTCTTGGAGGAGGTCCTCTTCCAACTTGGTCATGCATCATTCCACCACCCACTATTCCATGTGGACCACCAGGACCTCGATCATTGCACCTAATATCCCTGCGATCATAACCGCCACCTCTGGTTTCTTGCTCTCTTGCAGCTCTTGTTTTTTTTCTCTTCCACATTTAAACGTACTTCCCCTCAAAACAGAATTGGTTTTGCAATTAGATTCTCTGAACTGGTTCAGAGTCATCAAAACCCACAAAGTTTAGGGGCGCCTGGGTGGCGCAGTCGGTTAAGCGTCCGACTTCAGCCAGGTCACGATCTCGCGGTCTGTGAGTTCGAGCCCCGCGTCGGGCTCTGGGCTGATGGCTCGGAGCCTGGAGCCTGTTTCCGATTCTGTGTCTCCCTCTCTCTCTGACCCTCCCCCGTTCATGCTCTGTCTCTCTCTGTCCCAAAAATAAATAAAAAACGTTGAAAAAAAATTAAAAAAAAAAAAAAAAAAAAAAAAAAAAAAAAAAAACCACAAAGTTTGGAAGCTTTCTCCCAAAACCCTTGGTATTGATGCGCAGTTCCACAGCGTTTACAAAACTCATGAAGAACTAAGTTCATTTTCATCAATATCATGTGGGAGGTTATCAACAGAAATTTGATGACTATGTGGATAGCAAATTATTCTACAGTTGTCAGATTCACTCTGTTCAGCATCTCTTCTGCCTGGTCTTGGTCCTCTAGGAGGGAGACCAGGGTTGTACCTCTAGAGTCGTTGTTCATGCACGCAACGTGGCTGAGACTGAACTTCTGGTTTAGCTTCAACTCGTGGCTTTGATGGTTCCTGTGGCAGAGACACAGGTTCAGCAAGGAGGAGGAGAAATAGACTTCTCCTCTAATTCTTCTAAGTTCTTCTCTTGCACTTGTGGCTTTAGTTCTTCAGTTTTTGTTTCAGATTCTGGCTCAAGTTCATGAGAGGACTCTTCCAAAGGCTCCTCTCTGCCATTAGCCACGGGCTGAGCTTCATAGTAACCGCTATCAGCATTTTCTTGTACAGGTTCTGGGGATGGTTGCCTTTCTTCTTGTTTCTCTTTTTACCTCATCTCCTGATCCTTCATTGAGTTCTGATTCAGAATCACCAAATAGTTCATCTGTATAACGAAACACATCATTGTGAACATAAACTTACTTGGAACAGATCCTTCAGAAGCCGGATCCAAGGTCTGTATAAACTTCCTCTCTGGCTGTCCTCTGTTAGATAGCCAACCCGTGACCTGGACGGCTGGCTACTCGATCTCAAGGTTGCATGAGCATCCACGTGATGAATTTTAGTATGATACTCACTGAAGTTCAGAGATAATACTTTGTGTTGTGTATCATTTTGGCCATAAGCAGCCTCCTGGGGTTTCTGCTAGCATGTACTCCAGCATGAACATAGGAAGAATTCCTTCCGTAAAACCTGCATAAATATTCTGGAGCTTTATGCTGCAAAGTATAATCCTACCTCACAAACTCCCACCCTATGAGCAGCAGACTGGGCTTCTCCGTAACCATTTCTTGGCTGCACCATGTCAAATGCTCCAACCAACAGTGGTGGCAGGTACGACGTGTGGAGGTCGACAGGAGAGTCGCCGAGGACCAGCTGCAGTGGATACTACTCACTAGCTGCCTCCTCTTTCCTACAGACCTGAAACCTCAGAAGCTGGAGAGCTGCGAGCTTGTTTCCCTTACAACTACTTCTTCCTGGGCCAAATTTTGCTTTTTATAAATGGGTAGAGAGTAAGAGAAGGATTTAGCTTACATGCTTGAGGAGATGGTGACGTTACCACTCAAACTGGAGAACAAGGTAGGAAAGAACCTAAGTTTGTAAGAAGAGGAGACTGCCTTTGGACCAGAAGTTGTTGACTGAACAACACTTAGTTGATTCTTTAAAGTGTTACTTGATTAACAGACTCCTGAAAGTTTATATTCATCCTTAATAAAACAAGTAAGAATTTTTTTCTTTTCTAGATTGGAGTCTACTGTACGTACATCAGAGAGCTCAGAAGAATTCCTGGAAGAAGAACCCGAACAAAGCGTGATTGAATTTGAGGACGAAAGTAGTGATAAGGATGCTCGGCCTGCACCAGAAACCCAGGCACGTCTGGAAAAGCAAGATGGTGAAAAGGTATGAGATCCTGCTTATCAAATAAAGTGAATGAAAGTAAACTAAATTTTAACTTTCTTAATCATATATCGTTAGAAAAATATGATGATACATTTTAGAGTGGTAGTAGAAATTGTATTTAATGCTAAAAAGCATCTACCTATACTAAACAAGGTCCAGTACTAGAGTTGGGAAGAGGATAAAGTTGCAAATATCATTTTGTATTTCAAAGTGAATTTTTAAAAGTTTGACTTACAACAAAGATAAAATAGAGGATGTTTAGGTAATAAGATGCCTCAGTATTTTTAAAATA
This sequence comes from Panthera pardus, assembly GCF_024362965.1. Classification (NCBI taxonomy): domain Eukaryota; kingdom Metazoa; phylum Chordata; class Mammalia; order Carnivora; family Felidae; genus Panthera; species Panthera pardus. The sequence continues at coordinate 99,675,608 of NW_026526765.1, forward strand.
CAAAATTTGAGAAATTAAACATATTTAAGAAGTGACACAAATCATAGGACTGTAAGGTCTACCTTGTAGAACCAGTTACAGTGCCTTAAGGTCCACAGCCCTCAGTTGTACCTGTATTTTGGCTAGAAGGATAAGATTCATCATCAAAACCAAAAATTATAGATAGATATATACGTATATATATGTGTATATATATGTATATATATAGTATCTATATGTGTGTATATATTTATATATATATATACATACATATACATATATATATATGTGTGTATATATTTATATATTTTGACTATAATTTATTACATATTCCTGGATAAATAACTTCATTTTTTTAAACATGAGAAAACTTTATCTGGCCTGATTTCTATAGTTCCTCAAGTGTTTATCCTTATCTTTTTGATTCTTCCGTTTCTTCCTGTTCTTGTTTTTTTCTTTCTTTCTTTTTTTTTTTTAAGTTTTATTTATTTTGAGAGAGACAGAGACTGTGCGAGTGGGGTAGGAACAGAGAGAGAGGGAGACAGAATCCCAAGCAGACTCCCCGCTGTCTGCACAGAGCCTGACGTGAGACCCAAACCCCCAAAACCATGAGATCATGATCTGAGCCAAAACCAAAAGTCGGACACTTAACCCACTGAGACACCCAGGCACCCCCTTTTCTTTTTTTTCAGTATTTTCAACTTTTGGTTCTCTAGAGATTCCTTATTTCTTCTTTCATACATGCTTAAGTTTCTTTACAAATCTTTTACCTGTTTGCCAAGTCTAGCCAGCACCTTAATAAGTGAAACTACATTACCATTTTTATTTTATTTTAATTTAAAAATACTTATTTTTGAGAGAAATATAGTGTGAGCAGGGAGAGGCAGAGAGAGAGGGAGACACAGAATCTGAAGCAGGCTCCAGGCTCTGAGCTTGTCAGCACAGAGCCCGATGCGGGGCTCCAACTTAGCAGCCTTGAGATCATGACCTGAGCCTAAGTTGGACACTCAACCAACTTAGCCACCCAGGCACCCCCACCAATTTTATTTTCTTAACTTACTCCACTTTAGCTCCTGCCTCCTCTATTTCATGAAACTATATTTTTATTTTTTATTAAAAAAAAAAAGTTTATTTGAGAGAGATTGATTGGGGGAGGGATAGAGAGGAGGAGATAGTGAATACCAAGCAGGCTCTGTGCGGGGCTTGGAGCACAATGCAAAGCCCAGTGCGGGGCTTGAACCCACGAACTGTAAGATCATGACCTGAGCTGAAATCAGTTGCTTAACCAACTTAGCCACCCAGGAGCCCCAGTGAAACTTTGTTTTTAAATGACATTTTCTTCTTGTGTTGTAGGACATTTGGACAGTAAAGCACATGTTTAAAAAGGGGATTTATGCACATCCAGACGTTTATGAGAATATATATTTGTGGTCTTGTTCTCTTAAAAACTTAACGATTAGGGGCACCTGGGTGGCTCACTTGGTTGAGCTTCCAACTCTTGATTTCAGCACAGGTCATATAATCCCAGGATGATGGAATCAAGCGCCATGTTGGGCTCTGTGCTGAGCATGGAGCCTGCTTGGGATTCTCTCGCTCTTGTTCTCTGCCCCTCCCCCCACTCGTGATTGCTCTCACTCTCTTTCTCTTAAAAAAAAAATATCCTTAAGATTATACTGTACGTACTTCATGTAACCAGTTTCATTTGTCCAGCAATACACTGTGCACACATAGTCTTGTAGGTCACCAGTGACACTTAGTGACTTTCTGTACCTAGGTCGATTACTGTGACTTCTTCAATATTCTCTAGTCCCGTGTAATGTAGGCCTTATAACACTACTGTATTTTGGTTTCTTGGTTTTTCCTATCTCTGAAGTTTTGTTTTGCTTTATTTATTACTTAGCTATTCTGCTTCCTTTTTTCCCCTTTATTTGTGGACATTCTGGAAGATTCAGTTCTTGACTTGTTGCTCTTTGGTTCATGTTCTCTCCTTTGAAAATGCATCCAATCCAGTGGTTGAACTCTCATCTCTGTGGGGATGACTAGTAACTCTAGACTTTGAATATTGATTCAGACTGTAATGCTTCAATATTGCTTGTCTCCTGAATATTTTTATGTAGACAGATGTCTTTTATCTTCTTAAATTCAACATAATCTTTATCCTTTCTTATTATTTCTGTATTGGGCCTTTTTTCCTGTAATTTTTTTTTTTAATCTTCCATTCTGTTCCCAAACCGAAAACTTGAGGGACAGATTTCTCTCTTCTGCTGCTTCTCACTTTTAGTTACCAACATTCTGTTTTTTTTAAGCGTTTGCTATGTTTTTCTCATTTTTTTCTTTCAACATTTTTTCCTATCTTAGTTGATCATTTTATGAACTTTATTGTAAATACCTTCTGTGTGCAGTCTATTTTCCATATATTGTCTGGTCAGATAAAATTTTTCTAAGTCCTGATTTCAGTATCCCTATGATTGTAGGGATCCTACATAATTCAGACAGATCTATTTCTGAACACTTGAGTGCATCAGTTTTCTAAGTTTTAAAATGGTAATCAAACGTCCTCTATTAGAATCTCACTAAGATTCATTAGAACTACTAAACATTACATAGAAATATTTTGTGTTGATAAACATTGGAAGAATTTCATAATTGGAGGGCTTGTGTCATCAGCTCACTGATATTTCCGTATTTAATGTGATGTAAGGAGCAGGATTGTTCAAAAAGTGAGCCAGAGTTGACTGGAAAGTTGACTGGAAAATGAACTCAGATCGAGGGCTATTTTCTTCCAGCAAGAAGCTGTGTCCAAACTGAGCTTCCTCCAAGACTGGCAGTGCTTTCTCCCCTTGGTAGGGTAAACCGTAACTTCCCACAGGCCCCAAAGATGTCAAGTGCTGACCAAGTGTTGTGTAAAGAGCTGGCATCAGCTCTAGTCTCTGGTGCCTTTTTACTGAAAAGGTGCCCATCAGGCTGGCCCTATAAAAAGGAAGAACAAGAAGGGAACAGGGTTTCTTCACTGCATCTCAGACCTGCGCTGTGTCTGCAGAGCATCCTGGTCTGTCTGCTGCCTCCATGAGAACAGGGGGAGTTTGGGTTACTTGTGCATTTTTACCGACCCTGCCTGAGAAGTTTGTCTTTTCCTCAGACTAATTCCTTAACTCATGTCCTATAATGTGGTAAAACTTTATCTTGAGTCCTGGTGCATGACAGGTGGAGACTGGGAACGGACTCTCCTTGCATGACAAATAATAAGTTACCTTAAAATTGTATCCTGACTTACTTTTTCCCCCCATTCATGTAGGAATCTGAATTGGAGCCTCTGAATGGTGAGATAATGGATGATACTCTGAAGGCCTCACTTACGACTGAAGAGGAGGACTCCGCTAGTGAAGTTTTAGATGAAGAAACAAAATTGCAGTCTTTTAATTCCAGTGAAGACTCTGCAACTCTTGTTCCAGTGGTGGCAGAATCTTCAAAACCTCCTGAGACTGTTGCACAGGATAAGGTAAGAGGGAGATAATTTCTTACAGTCCACCTGTTCCAGTGTTGGTGACGTGGAAGGGGCATTGCAGTGGATATATTTTCCTCCACTTAATATATATAGTCCTTCAGGAAAATTAATTATATATTATCACACTACATTAGGTATTTTAAAATAATGCAATCCGTAACGTTCCATAAATTCTAATCTTTGTAACCTTATTCATACATATGTGACTTACGTTAACAAAATGAATTTTTTATTTTATATTTTACTTATTTTAAGTAAATTTATTTTGAGAGAGAGAGAATGAGCAGAGTAGGGGCAGAGGGAGAGGGAGAAAGAATCCCAAGCGGGCTCTGTGCTGTCAGAGCAGTCCCGACATGGGACTCATTCTCAGGAACTAAACCGTGAGATCGTGACCGGAGTCGAAATCAAGAGTCGGACACTTAACCAACTGAGGCACCCAGGTGCCCTGAAATGAGTTTTGTTTGTAGATTTAGAGAAATGCTTAGAAAAACAGATAAAACATAGTTTACCAAATACTCGAATACCTGTTGCTTACGTAGTCTATGACCAACAGTCTATGACCATAGTCTATGACCATTTTAACACGTTTTAACTGGGGAGAGAGATTAGATGAGTGGGGAAAACCTGATGGAATATTTTAAAAGGAGTTTCATTTTTACTTTTGAATGTTCCACTTTAAGGCTGAACAACTATTGTATGGCATTATTTTATTAGTGTTTCACTAAATAAATGAATAAAATTTCCATTGCCCTTCCCTTTCATCTAGTGAAGTCATAGTCAAACTTAGTGGGATGGCCCAGTGTCACACTCCAGAGGACTCTTGCTTGTGGCTCAAGTAAGAGCAAGACACCAAGAAGTTTTAGTTCATTGATGGTTTTAAAGAAACTTCATAGGAAGTTTAAAATGTCCGAAGTACCTTTATTATGTCTTTAAAGGAGGAGTCAAATGATCACATCAGTTTTGAAAAAATTGACTTGTGTTCAGAGTATGCACACCTGATTAGTGAAAGTGACTGAGTACTGAATTCTTTAAAATGCAGTTCATTGTCACTGAATATTAGTGTCTGAGAATAATTTATGTAAGAACTGTACTGCAAAGGTTTGTTCACCAGGTGTTTTATTTTTAGACCTCACATATAACTGACTCAGAAATGTTGCTAGACGAAGGCCCATCTGATGAAAAAGGGCACACTGAAGAGAAACTACCACTAGTTTCCAGAAAGAAAGCCCATTTTGGGAGTTCAGACAATGTTGGTACTGTCCCAAATGAAGAACGATCTGACAGTGGTTTTCCAAACTCTGTGATAGCTGAATTTTCTGAGGAGTCCATCTCTGAAAATTTATCGCCCAATACTACTTCTTCATTGGAAGACCAGGGTGAGGAGGGGGTACCTGAGCCCCAAGAAACATCTACAGCTCTTCCCCAGAGTTCTTTGATAGAGGTTGAACTTGAAGATGTGCCATTTGCACAGAACGCGGGACAGAAGAACCAGTCAGAGGAACAGTCTGAAGCATCTTCGGAGCAACTGGATCAGTTTACACAGTCAGCAGAGAAAACTGTGGATAGCAGCTCAGAGGAGATAGAGGTGGAGGTGCCTGTGGTCGACAGGCGGAATTTAAGAAGGAAGGCCAAAGGGCATAAAGGACCTGCTAAGAAGAAAGCGAAGCTGACATGAGTCAAGAAGAAATGCAGATGCTAGAACCCTCTTCTTTGTAACATAATTGTTGTTTTTAAAATATGGTAATAAATGGCATGGGGCACAGGGCAAAAATTCTAAAATTTTACTTTGAACTTATTTATGATGCCAGTTTTCCCTCCCCCTTAGGACCTAGGAGTCACCATTCTTTTTAATTTTTCAGGCTGTTTGGTGTAAGTACAATTTTTTATTTTTATTAACCATGTTTCGATTTGGGGAAACCAGATCATACTATATTTTCTTTAACAATTGGGACACCTGACCGTTAGTATTTCAGAAAATATAAATTAAGCTGAAAGTAGTAGGCTTTCCATTACTTGTAAGGATCACAGAAATCTTTTATACTATGGATTTTAATAGTAAACTTGGTGAAGGTTCCGGAAGTTTTATCTTAAAAAATCAAAACTAATCATTTTTTAAAATGTAGGCATGTCAAAAATGTCAGTACGTGAAAATATACTTCAACTAAATGACAGCACAAATACAGAAGTTTATGGTGAAGGGTTTATGAAGGTGGTATTTTGGCCTCCTGATTCGTAGCTGTGTAGATGCTGTTTCCTCCTTTGACTTGTGTCTGAGGAAAGGTACAAAATCTGTTTCCAATTCCATCTTTACAACATCTTATACTAACAATACTGCTAGGGACTTAACTTCGGCATGTCGGCACTCATGATTATATACATTTCATTTGAAGCTGGGGACTATACTTTTGTCCTCATCCAATTAACATGTATACTTCAGAAGTGTGAGAACCCTTCCTAAGGCTTCTCCTTGATTCTGCCACTGCCTTTACTCTAGAGTTGTATATTCTCCTCAGCTTTTGTCCACTTCCGTAACTCAAGAGAGTGATTCCTACCAAAAGGTCTGCCTGCCTGCCAGCTTATATCCTTGGCATCCACACCTGGGTAGATTTGGACCCCACCACCTTAGATCCAGATGACAAGAATAAATCTGCCTAGGGAGCTACAGTTAAAAGCTTATATCAGATTGGAGGCTTTGGGTGTTGCTCTGGTCTTGCTCACTCTTAAATTTGTTCTTGAGGACAGGTTACAAGCTAGCCTGTATATATACATTGTTACTGTAGCAAAGGCTTTTGCCTAGGAAAATTAAAAAAAAAAATTCTCATTAAGTATTAGGTGTGCTCAGATTTGCGCTTCTTGTGGAGAATGCTTTGAGACCATTTAGATTGTTTTTAAAACAGAATTGGTCTTTACATGGAAAAAAACAAAACGTTAAGTCTTTCTGCCGTTATCTGAGGTGCTAAGGATTGATGTTGAATGCTTTATCCTAGTCTATGGTCAGGTGAGGTCATTAAATTTTATTTTGAGATACTGATATTTTAGATCTAATAAGCTAATTGTTTAAGCAGGTAAAATGACAGTAAATTTTGAATGCTTGTATCCCCTACATTTTCCTTTGTTACTGGTCAGAGGCAAGCCAGATGACTTTACTCCAGATGAAAAATTAAAGCACTTTGGCCATTTGTTTTCTAAACAAATGCTGATTAGTTGAAAAAATAAGTATGACTGGTACTAGTACTAGTGTATCTATCATGTTGATGCCGTTTTATAGATTTTGTGAGAAACTTTACTACCACAATTAGGGAAATAAAGATAGGAAGATTTAGTAAATTCTTAACCTTTCCATTTTTAATTTCTTACAATAGATTTAAAAACCTAACGCTTAGATATTTTACTTTTTTACTTGGACTATTCATTATTCTCGGGTATAGTTTAAGAAATTTGAGCTGACAACTCTTGATAGGTGAATATATAGTTGCTGAGTTCACAACATAATCAGTTATTCGTGTGTAAGTGAGGACTAACAGTATACACTCACCTTGTTAAACTTGTTTGGTTTATTCTTAAACAGTAAGAGCATTTTCAGCAACTGCAGAACTTTTTGCTTAGCATACCAGAAAACTTTTGATACATATTATCTCTGACAGAGAATGTTATTTTGGGGGTTTGTAGATGGTAGAGAAAGTGAGGTCACGTAGAAAAACCTTACTGTCATGGTAACATGTTCGTGTCCAGTAAATGAGTTCTGTACTCAGTGAGTATAGAATTGATAACAAAATTTGTCCTCAATAAGGAATCTGAATAAAACGAATCAGATACCTAGTTTTTGCCAAGGCATTGGAAAAACTTCAGAATTAGAGAGGACTGAAATCTGATTTCAGCCAGCCAGTCTAGTTGTTGAGTGTCTAGTCACATGCTATAGTCCTTTGTGGACTGCTTTTTTCTGTTTAGAAGTTTTATTTCTGGAAAAGATTTCACTTCAGTTTGTGTAAATACTTATATATTTCCTTATGTAATATAAAACATATATATTAGCAAAATTTTAGTTCTGCTTTCAAGTTTAAATTCTCCAGTTGCTAGACATCACAGAAATATATTTAAGAATTTATTATAAAGCTCCTCTACAACTTTTAAAGGTGAGAGGATCTATTATGATTTTTTATAAAATCAAATAGCATGACAGAATGTCAGTCTTCTACTTAAAATGTCTATATTCATGGTGTTTCCATTCACTGCAGAATGAACATGGCAAGGTAACAATTACTGGTGATCAATGGTTCACTTTTAGCTGACCACCAGGACACTACCTAAAATTGTTTCAGTGACTTTAGAAAATTATCTTGAAGGTTTATGATTACATCAAACTGAGTCTTAACGTAGTATCTGAATACCTGCTATTAAGTACTGCTTTACCGTTAGGGATTACCTTCTAAGGTTTGGTCACACCAGCAAACTGATACAGATCTTAATGTAAATAAAGAATTTATACTAACATTACCCATCTGTGTAATAGCATTTTAGAAATTTCTGCCTTGTATGTCCACTAGTGGCTAATCTGATGTTAGGGTGTTAGCCAGTCTTTCATGAGTGTTATTAGTTACAAATGTTAGGCTTCTGTTGGTATATTTAATATCAAGCTTTCTTTGTACATGATAGTTAATTTGCTTATTTTGGGTTCTAAAAGATAAGCGGACCTTAGTTCTGTAGTATTGTGCTTACCTTTAACCTTTTTTTCCCCCCACCTTCCAAAACATAGTCATTCACACATTCCCCATTTCTATTAGTGGCAAAAATCAGTCGTTAAAATCTTAATTGTTAAGAAAAGTTCAGCTTCTGTCATCCTAAAGTAATTGTATCATACTGGATAGTCATTCCCAAGGAAATAGGCTTTCTTTTCCTAAGTGTGTATGTGTTCTAAAACTTCTATGTTTACAGTATTTAGGAAAGATGTTACGTTATTTAGAAGAGCAAGTCTTACTGAGGTACTCATGTTTGTTTTCTTGGTAGTTTTTTTTGTTTTGTTTTTTAAGTTTTAATAGTAGTATGTTTTGTGATCGTTTCCTGGCCTGTGTTTTGATAACTGAATTTGTTTAGACATAAAATAATTTTGTTAAAGGCACAATTAATCACATTGGTTGTACTTTCAAGACAGACTTTAAAAATAAACAATTTAAAACCATTAACGTGATTATAGATTAATGTGATATTACACCTTAAAAGCTCAGAGCTACAAACATTCACATCACAAGAGCACTTTGACTAAGTTACAAAACCTGAAACATTATCTTTTTTATATTATTCAAGTTAACTGCAAACAAATTGCTCATAAAGAGCATCAGTGCAGTGTTTTTAAAACTTTTACCTGGAATTACTTACATTTTTAACCCTGTTAAATATATGAAAGTATAAACATTTTAGTGTATTTTTTTCCATATATTTTGAGTAGAAAATACAGTTCCTAGTAGATAGAAGTATACATGACTGAGAGGAAGAAAAAATGTGTAAAATACAAAACTAGAGGTGAAAAGATTTTTCTGAACTCTATTTACTGTAGTGTGCCTTCTCTCCTGTACTTTAAATACCTTATAAACAAAGGTTACCAGGGGTTAACACTACCTTTCTTAGGATTAATGAAGAAAAAAGACTTCAGGTAAGGTCTCAGAAATGACAGTTTCCTAACATAGGCTTTAGTTTTAAGTGTGCACGAACCTTTATGATAAAAGGTGTTTTCAACTATATTAATTTTTCCAGTAACAAAAAATCTGCATTGCTGAGTATCCACTTCTTAATGCAGATACAGACCAAGATACTTCTACAATTGCTTTTTTAAATCTTTTTTAAATGTATTTTTAAATCTTTATTTTGAGAGAGAGAGAGGGAGAGGGGCAGAGAAAAGACATAGGATCCCAAGCAGGCTCTGCACTGTCAGCACAGAGTGCTGAGTAAGCTACCCAGCTCCTCTATAATTGCTTTGTAAAACATTATTCAGATTTATGAACGCCTAAATGCTCAACAGACTAAAAAATAAAGACCAATTTGTAAATAAGCCTATTTTAATGTTTCTTACAATAGAATAAATAGTTCTCTTGAAGGCTGCAGATATGTAAGGCTGTTGGGCAGTATTTGGAGAACCACCACAGAAACGGTGTCTTCTTAACGGGTGAGTAGTCTTCAGTAATTGTCAAGAGTTACTTGTCTGAAAGTGCTGTCAAACCAGCAAGACTGCATTTATGCATCCATCGTTTTCAGGATTGTTGGTAACCTGGGCATATTTTCCTGAAGAAAACAACGTGGGAAAAAGGAGAGATTTAGCTAATAAAAATTAACTTTGCCCAAAATATTTCTAATGGACACTTTTAAGAAAGAAAAAAATAAACGATAGTAGGATCAATGAGATTTTACAAAATCACTCAAAATCAAACAAGTTCTGGAGGCAATTTTTACATACTGTTGTTACACTTCTACAAATAGTAGTCAGCTCCATTCTGTTAGTACGTTGTATTAACAAGCCCTTGTGGATTTACCTGAGCATTGTTGCTTTTCCACACACTTTTCTTACTAGAAAATGCAGTAAGTTTTCATTAAGTTTCAAGTTAATCTAGCAACCAATTTTAAAACTGATGTCTGCCAATATGAAGTAAGAGTTAATGACTCATATAAAGACTCAATCAAGAAGTCAGAGTGTACTCTTCAATTTTGAAGAACATTAAAGGTTACCTGGACACTAAAAGCAGAAAACCAAGAAAACGAGGCATGGCGTCTTTCTGTTTTTTAATTATTATTGAAATAGTGTGGCTATGTGTTTGATGTAGGTCTCCCTTCCCCCATTCCTGGGGGAATTGTAATTCCTTCCAATATGTTACTTATAATGGTAACTTTCCATCTGCTTCTTTCATAGTTTCTCTTAAAACAGCCATAAATCTAAAAATCTAGTACACTTTATAAACTGATATCAATAATCCAAACTAAAAAGAATCACATTCATAACTATTGTGTCTACAGAAGTATTTTTCATAAGTTTAAGTCTGATTTACATCATTTTTACTTATCCAGCAATTCTGCATTAAAATTTGCTTACATACTTCCTACCAACTTAAAAATTTCAATTTTAGGGTGATAATAGCAGCAGCCCCATATTCACAACTTTACTTACCCCAAATAACCTTGCCTCCTTGTGTCACAAGGCCCAACTCACTCACGTTCACTTCAATGACAGTACCTTTGGTAATAACACCCAAAGACGTATATAGTGGGGATGAGGGATTCTTTTTTACACCAAGTATTGGCAGGCAAAAGGTGGCTTTCAATTCAGGATGTGTTACATGGGCCTTTTTGAAACGTAAGCCCTAATAAGTCAAACACAAAAACGTTACGAGTCTAAAATGTTAACGATGAGCAATCATCTGCTTTTCCAATGGTCTTCCCCAACAAAAATCCTCATGGATTGAACAATGTCAAATCTTAAGGCATCAATTAAATATTTATAAATTCTACAGACTACAAACCTGATAAATACATGGGGGAAAAACTCCAAACACATACTCCTGGAGTTGTTACCATGGAGCTTTACCTAGCATCATACTCAGATTTTCCTCTGTAGTTACGTACATTTACTGAGAACTTGCTATATGCCAGGCACTGTGCTGAAGTGTACAAATGGCTCATTTAAGCATTATAACCTTACAACTCCCATTTTTTTTTTTAATTTTTTTTTTTGACGTTTATTTATTTTTGAGATAGAGACAGAGCATGAATGGGGGAGGGTCAGAGAGAGGGAGACACAGAATCCGAAACAGGCTCCAGGCTCTGAGCTGTCAGCACAGAGCCTGACGCGGGGCTCGAACTCACAGACCGCGAGATCATGACCTGAGCTGAAGTCGGCCGCCCAACCGACTGAGCCACCCAGGTGCCCCTTTTTTTTTTTTTTTCAATAACATAAGGATTGACATGTGAGATGACTTGTTCCCCAGGTTAAATGGCATGTCTCTATATACCTTAGCTATTTTACATGATGAAAAAGGTGGGGTGGACTGTCAGCTTTTCATTGATGGTAATACTGGTCAAAGACTGGAGAAAGCCCAGACATCTTTTACAGAGACCACAGTCACTCAGTCACCTAGATATGGCCTCTTGGGGTGTAGCACTTCAGAAGCCACAACACTCTGCAGTCTCTTAAATTTGATTTTTCCACGTATGGGGTAAGGGTACATCAAGTACTTAGTAATGGACTCTTTAATGAAGCTTGTAATAAACTTACACAGTTGGGAATGCCCTTTGACTAATGCACCATAAGAGACTTACCTGTCAAGCTACAGAAAGCCTAGAACAACATGACCAGTATATTCTCTCCCTACAGAACTGATAAAGTTACCAAACTAGATTTAAGAGATTATGAATATGAAATCAAAATAAGAGGCATCCATGATACAATCCAGGGACGGGTCAAGGTTTTCTGTAAAGGGATAGTGAACATTTTAGGTTTTGCAGGCCATATGGTCTCTCCTGCAACTACTCAAAAGTCTTCAGGAAAACACAGCCATAGACATTATGTAAATGAAAGGGCACAGCTGTGTTTCGACAGAAATTTACAGAAACAGACTGTTTGACAACATTTTAATCCGTTAAAAATTATTCAGGTTGAGAAACGGGAACACTGCCAACCTTCCTCTGATTGTTTTTCTAAGCAGGTTAGATATCCAGTGGGGAGAGTAATTTAGTCTGTTTAAAGGGATTTTGCAAAAATACACAGCTGACCCACAAAAACAGGTTTGAATTGCACAAGTCCACTTACATGAAGACTTTTTTTTGATATTTATTTTTCCTTAATGATATTAACATTTTTTTTTTTCTTTAAGTAGCCTTCATGCCTAGCGCAGAGTCCAACGTGGGGCTTGAACTCAACCCTGAGATCAAGACCTGAGCTGTGATCAAGAGTCAGATGCATAATTGACTGAACCACCCAAGTGCCCCTTTTTTTCTGGTGCCCCTTTTTCTTTAGCTTTAAGAATACAGTTGGGGCGCCTGGGTGGCGCAGTCGGTTAAGCGTCCGACTTCAGCCAGGTCACGATCTCGCGGTCCGTGAGTTCGAGCCCCGCGTCAGGCTCTGGGTTGATGGCTCCGAGCCTGGAGCCTGTTTCCGATTCTGTGTCTCCCTCTCTCTCTGCCCCTCCCCCGTTCATGCTCTGTCTCTCTCTGTCCCAAAAATAAATAAAAAACGTTGAAAAAAAAAAATTAAAAAAAAAAAAAAAAAAAAAAGAATACAGTATATGATACACTTAACATACAAAATATGTGTTAATCGACAGTTGATGCCATCAGTAAGGCTTCCAGCAACAGTCTATTAGTTTAGTTTTTGAGGAGTCAAAAGTTATATGTGGATTTTCAGCTGTGCAGGTGGTGGGCATCCCTAACCCAAGTTGTTCAAGGGTCAACCATATGTTCAATTACATCTTGGGAAAGGGGACGAGACTGGTTTTGACCATTGGTGTCAAAGGAAATTAAAGTCCCACTCTTATATTAAATTCTTTTTCCAGTGATTACATACTGTTTTCAAAAGCATTAATTGCCCTAATAAATAGGATTTGCTTCTTGAAAAAAACTGTCCCTACTGAAGTTTTTGAACTGTTCTTAAATATAACAAGTGTCAGGTATATAGATTACTTGCTGAATGAGTAAAATGACTTCATGTGGAAAATGAAGATTCTAATATGCCATTTATTTAAAAATCAGGATCCACTGACACTGTAATGAAAACTACTTTTCATCTCGTTTCTTATGAAGACAAGATTCTTGACAGTACAGGAAAATTCCTAAGCCATCCCTGTCAATAACTTAAAATAGCAAAAACAGCCTAAAAAATGTCTTTCAATCTCTTTTCATATCAATTTCAGGAAATTCTACTTTACCCAATTTAACACAGCAACCAATATTTAGTCCATCCCACTCTTCAAGGGACTTACCATTGGCCTAATGAATCTTTCATATTTAGGTGGTTTTCGAGTAAAGCCATCTCCAACAAAGCAGACTTTTGTAACCATCCTCTTCCATGCTTTCTTCTTTCTCTTTCCTGTTCGAATAACTTTTAATACTTCTGTTTCTCCCTGGGCACGAACTTTGGGCAAAGGGACTTCCCATTTTCCCTAAAAACAGACCATCATTTAAATTTGTTAGTAAACGGCAATGAGAATGAAAAATCAAATTTTTTTCCTAAACCAACAAGATTTTGGCTCAACTGTTTCTAGAGGTCTGTACTGTCTCCTCACAAGCCCCGAATTAATTGGAACTAAGGAAGTTTCATATTATGAACACATTAAATAAAATGGTTTGCTTAAGCTAAAAATCTTAATGGCTTGTTATGGATGAAAAATGCCACCTGTAATAAGGCAGTGACTTCTTGAAACTATATGTGCTGACTACCAAATAGTTCATATGTAAAATTAGAAGACTGTTTCCACCTCTTAATATATCTATTTTTACCTCAAGTGAACGGTTAGATTTTATTACTAGTAAGGCAAAATCATCACCACATACTTTGAACCTCCCTAGAATGCAAATTGTTTGAAAAAAGTGAAAGGCAGTATGAAGAATCTGACTTTGGGGCATCTGGGTGGCTCAGTCAACTAAATGTCCAACTCTTGGTTTTGGCTTAGGTCATGATCTCACATGATCTCTGTGCTGACAGTGAGGAGGCTGCTTGGGATTCTCTGTCTCTGCCCCTCCCCTGCTCTCTCTCAAAATAAACACTGGAAAATAAGTATTTAGTAACTTTTAAAAAAATACTAAAAATTTTTGTTGACTTATTACTAACACATAGGTTCTAGAAGCAGTTCTACCATTTCATAGATCTGTGAGCATGAAGAATGATTTACAACCTCCTGGACTTCAGTCTTTTTATTTGTAAAATGAGTAGAGGTTAAGTAGATAACCTCTAAAGTTTGTTTTGGTGCTCAAGTTATACCATTCTAAATGTAGATTCTTACACACCAAAAAACTGTGGTTTTTAAAATCAAATTTGGAGACTGAAAATTCTTTAAATATAGATACCACATATTCTGTCGCTACCTAGATTTCTGTCAATTTATCCACAGGTGTTTAAAAACAGTACCTATATCTTTTCCTGTTTTTAGCAGAATTTAACCTAATTTGACACAAGCGCAATTCAGTAATGTTTTTAAAAATTCTGAATTTTTATTTAAGTCAAATCAATTAGAGGGTTTTTCACTATTCTACTTCTGAACAAATTTTAGCACAGCAGGGCAGCAAAAAAACAGCAGTCGTATCTTTCTCTGCAAGAGCACAACACTAGGAGGTGTCAAATGTAGGAAGTTGTTAAAACTCTGAATTTGAGATGCACTGCTAACTTTTTAAGTACTTTTTTTTACACTAAAGATGTGTGGTATTCTAATACATTTTTAAAAAGCTGTTAAACACTAACGTGTTCTGGTGATGAGAAAGTAAATATTTTATTAAATAATACAAAATGAAATTTACAAAGACTTTGATACCTGAATAATGGGAATAGTAGCTGGATTTCATGTATCCAATTAAACTGAAGGAAAAAAACTAAGATTAAATTTAAGTAATTCTCTCCTGAACAAAAAAGAAATAAATGCTTCAATTTTCATTACTTACTGCTTTCTCTTTTCGTTTTTGTTTAATCATATTGGAAAGTACTTTAGCTCGGGACTGTCCCTCCCTGTCCAGCAGATACGCAGGTACTGCTCCTTGTGGAGTCTTTTCATCATTCTTTTGCTTGGTGTTTCTCTTTTCATGCATCTTGATACTATCAAGAAAGAAAAAGATTCAAGATTATCCATTTTAAAACCTATTACTAAAAAGACATTAACTTGTTAAAACAAAGAAATGATCACTTACGTCTTTTTCATTTGTATTTTCTCAGCATGGCGCTGTTTATGGTAGAGCTTAGCTTTCAGACCAATCATCTTTTTTGCCTTCTTTGAACGTTCATGAGCCTCTCGACCTTCCTTCTTTCTCTTTTTCTCATGGTAATCCAAACGATAGCCATAGCGCTTCCGGTGTAACTCAATATATTCGTTTTGTGGCTGTAACAATGCAAGAAACATTGAT